>NC_088683.1:88162248-90662248 GCF_028017835.1 Emys orbicularis
AGGACGGCGAGGGAATTGACCCAAACAGTTAAGGAAGAGGCGCCCTGGGTTAAACTAGTGGCACTGATCCCCAGATCTCAGGCAACTGAGCCCCCAGGAAGGCCCAGGTGGAAAAAGAGAGGGACTGAAGGCCCACCAGAGGCCACCAAAAGTCAAAGCACTGAGGGTGAAGAGGATCGTGATGTTAGACTGCCCAAACCGAGAGACCGGTTTGGCCTAGGGCCCCATACAGATGTTACGCTTGCGAGGAGTGGGAACACATAGCTGCACAGTGCCCCAATGCTGAGGAGTCTATGCAGTGTAACCTAGGAAACCAGGAAAACCCATGCTCCCTAATTCACATTGTGGGGGTTGCACTAACCCCACACAAATATACCAGGCCATTGAGGTTAAATGGAGTAGAGACCACAGCACTGATAGATTCGGGGAGCGCCATCACACTCATCTCAGGAAAGCTCGTGAAACGTAGTCAGTTACTACAGGCAAAACGCACAGGGGTGACATGCGTCCATGGGACGGTTAGTTACTACCCCACCATCCCGGTAAAAATTGAAATCCAAGGGAACCCTACAGAGATAGCAGCAGGTGTAGTGCCTAAACTCCCTTACCTGGTGCTCATAGGGAGGGACTTCCCAGGATTTGATGACTTACTCCCAGTAGGGGGATTGGAGAAAGGGGAGGACCCTGAAGCTAGTGAGGCGTCCACAGTAGACTGTCAACTCCCAATTTTCTCCGAAATTTCCCCAGACATTTTATCCACTCCCAGGCGGGGCAGAAAGTCGAAAAAGGAAAGAAGGGCAGCTAAGGTCTTGGGAACCCGAATACTGACCCAAAGCCAGAGGGTCGCTCTCGTAGGTAGGCAGACCCGGGCAGCTGAAAAGGAGGCTGTCCAGGAGGGAGAAGCACTTGAGCCAGACCCCAACCCTAATGCCTCTGAACCGGCAGAAGCAATAGAGACCCATCCCTAGAACTCGGGCAGACCAGCCCCGGGAGGTAACATTTCGGACAGGACCAAGCTGAAGATCCAAGGTATGACAACATTAGGAAGGAGGTAACAGAAATAGATGGGGTCCCTATGGAAGGGAAAACCCAGGGACCCTGCCCCTACTTCATTATAAAAAAGGATCTCCTGTACCGGATTGCACCAGTACAAGAACAGAAGGTAGAGCAGCTCCTAGTGCCTCACAAACACCAGAAGGCCGTATTAAGCCTCGCGCATAGCCATCTTTTTGCGGGGCATTTAGGGGTAGAGAAGATCCTGGCAAGGGTCCTACAAAGGTTCTTCTGGCCCAGAGTGCATGAAGAAGTGTGGAGATACTGCGCCTCCTGCCCAGAGTGTCAGCTGCACTGTCCCCATCCCCACTTGAGGGCACCTTTGGTACCCCTACCCATCATAGAGGTCCCGTTTGAGCGAATAGCCATGGACCTAGTGGGACCCCTAGAGAAGACTACCTGGGGCCATCAATATATACTTGTCATTCTGGACTATGCTACACAGTATCCAGAAGCTGTCCCCTTGCGGAACACAGCCTCTAAAACAATAGCCAAAGAGCTAGTGGGGATTTTTGCCCGAGTGGGGCTACCAAAGGAGATACTGTCGGACCAAGGAACCCCATTTATGTCAAAACTAATGAGGGACCTATGTGACCTACTCCACATACATACCTTGAGGACTTCGGTCTATCATCCACAGACCGATGGGCTGGTAGAAAGGTTCAACCGAACCCTGAAGGCTATGATAAGGAAGGTGGTAAGTCGAGACGGGAAGGATTGGGACACCCTACTACCATACCTTATGTTTGCCATCCGGGAGGTACCTCAGACCTCAACTGGGTTTTCTCCCTTTGAGCTATTATATGGGTGCCACCCTCGAGGCATCTTGGACATAGCCAAGGAAATTTGGGAGAAGGAGCCCAATGAGGGGAAGAATGTAATTAAGCATGTGTTACAAATGAGGGACCGGATAGCGCGGGTCACTCCCATTGTGCGGGAACACCTAGAGAAGGTGCAAGAGGCCCAATGAGCTCAGTATAATCGCCAAGCCAAAGTTCGGCAGTTCCAGCCTGGAGACCGAGTAATGGTGCTGGTACCCACAACAGAGCGTAAACTTTTGGCCCAGTGGCAGGGACCCTACAAAATAGTTGAACCTGTAGGGGAGGTAAATTACAAGGTGCAACAACTGGGACGTCGGAAACAAGAGCAAATATATCATATCAACCTTCTGAAACCCTGGCATGCACAAGAGGCATGCGCAGCTGTCCGAAAAGACCTACCCCAGGAAAACAAATCCTCCGAACAGGTGAGGGTGTCTCCCAAATTAATGCCAGACCAGAAGAATGAGGTGTCTGAGATGATCTTCTGGAACCAAGATGTGTTCTCAACAAAAAATAATAATATATATTTATATAGGGGAGGGATAGCTCAGTGGTTTGAGCATTGGCCTCCTAAACCCAGGGTTGTGAGTTCAATCCTTGAGGGGGCCACTTAGGGATCTGGGGCAAAATCAGTAGTTGGTCCTGCTAGTGAAGGCAGGGGGCTGGACTCAATGACCTTTCAGGGTCCCTTCCAGTTCTATGAGATAGGTATGTCTCCATATATTATTATTGACTACCCTAGACTTGACAAAGGGGTACTGGCAGATTCCCCTTGCCAAAGATGCAAAGGAAAAGACTGCGTTCTCTACCCCAGAGGGTCTTTTCCAATATATTGTCCTTCCTTTTGGACTACATGGGGCACCAGCTACCTTCCAGCGCCTCATGGACAAGCTATTATGCCCCCATAATCATCATGCT
Source organism: Emys orbicularis (assembly GCF_028017835.1). Classification (NCBI taxonomy): domain Eukaryota; kingdom Metazoa; phylum Chordata; order Testudines; family Emydidae; genus Emys; species Emys orbicularis. The sequence goes on from NC_088683.1 coordinate 88,165,041, forward strand.
GCTGCCTACCTAGATGATGTGGTCATTCATACCCCAGACTGGGAAACCCACCTAGAGAAGGTAGAGGCAGTCCTCAATACCTTCAGGCGAGCTGGCCTTACAGCAAACCCTGCTAAGTGCGCCATAGGATTTACAGAGGCCAAATATCTTGGCTACATTGTGGGAAAAGGTCTGGTAAAACCCCAACTGAATAAGTTAGAGACCATCCAAAATTGGCCTTGTCCAAGTCGCAAGAAACAAGTCCAGGCATTCCTAGGTGTGGTGGGGTATTACCGACGATTTATCCCCCACTTTGTCACAAGGGCAAGCCCTCTGTCAGACCTAGGGAAGGCCCGTGGACCTGATCTGGTGAGATGGTCTGACGCAGCAGAGAGAGCGTTCACAGACCTACGGACTGCCCTCTGCAGTAACCCCATACTGATAGCCCCAGATTTCACCAAGGAATTTATTCTGCAGATGGATGCATCGGAAGTAGGGTTGGGGGCCGTCCTATCACAGATGGTCGGGGAGGAGGAACACCCAATTCTCTACCTCAGTAGGAAACTCCTTCTGAGGGAACAAAAATATGCAGTGGTGGAGAGAGAGTGCCTCGCTGTAAAATGGGTCATGGAAACTTTGTGCTACTACCTGCTTGGGCGCAGATTTGTCCTCGTGACCGACCATGCCCCTCTTCAATGGATGCAGCAGAACAAGGAGAAGAACACAAGGGTGACCAGATGGTTCTTATCCCTCCAACCTTTCCAGTTCCGTGTGCAACACAGAGCAGGGAGACATCACGGCAATGCGATGGCTTGTCACGTGTGCACTGTCTGGCGTCCCAAGTTGCCCAACCCCTTGGTGTTGAGCATGGGGGAGGGATATGTGACAGACCCAGACCAGTGGGGTACAGGAGTCTGGTAGAAGGCAAATATACTGGCCACTGGATGAACAATTTTCTGTTCCCTATGTGACCAGAGCAGGGGCTGCCCTAGAGCAATCAGGAACCTGCTAGAACCAGTTAAGACAGGCAAGCTAATCAAGACACCTGGAGCCAATTAAGAACTTTCTAGAATCAATTATGGCAGGCAGGCTAATCAGGACACCTGGTTTAAAAAGGACCTCCCATCAGTTAGTAGGAGTGTGTGCAAGGAGTAGGGAGTGAGAAGATATGCTGCTGGAGGAGTGAAGAGTTCAAGCGTGATCAGGCTTCAGGAGGAAGATCCTGCAGTGAGGATAAAGAAAGTGCTGGGGGAAGGCCATGGGGAAGTAGCCCAGGGAGTTGTAGCTGTCACACAGCTGATACAGGGAACATTGTAGACAGCTGCTATCCACAGGGCCCTGGGCTGGAACCCGGTGTAGAGGGTGGGCCCGGGTTGCCCCCATCCCCCCAACTCCTGATCGGACACAGGAGGAGTTGACCTGGTCTGTGAGAAACACCAGAAGGGAAGGTCTAAATTGAAAGGGATCTGGCCTGTCCCCGGCCCACTAGGTGGGACACAGAGACTGTGGGGATTGTTCTTCGTTTCCCCCATGCTAGCCAGTGATGAGGTTAGCTGAGTGGACGGCAGGTTTGAGCCACTAGTAAAAGTGGCCAAACTGAGGGCTGCCGTGAATCTCTGAGGCAAGCAAATCCACCTATAAGCGCAGGACCCACCAAGGCAGAGGAGGAACTTTGTCAAACTATATATTCACATTATATCATTCACAGCAAGCTTCAACAGTTGGAAGTGTAGGGTCTACAATAACCATGCCATATATATATATTGATTTTAGTCTCTGAAGGTTCAATTTAAAGTTAAACATTATTTTCTTCCCATCCCACTCCTCACCTGAACAGGAATAACAATTACCATTTTAACATTAAAACAACAGGTTATTCTTTATGGTTAATTTTACTGTCCATTCTTCAGTGTTTTCATATAAGCCTGCAAAAATGTGTTCTCTTATCCATCTGACTTAAACTGCTTTTATGAAAGTAGCTCTTTAGAGTTGGTGAACTTTCTGTAATGTAAGACTGCATATCATTACCCAGTTCCCAGCAATGAAGAGCAATGCCATTGAATAAACTATAACTATATGGCATGTGACATTTATAACAGCCATCATATATCAAAAATTATTTTACTCAGTCTGCTCTTCTTTTGATATAATTAGTATTACACTGTCCTAGAATAATCAGCTCCAGAAATCACTGTTATGTTCATGACAGGTGCAAGCAGCATAATCATGTGTTCATTTCATTGTTGTAGACAGCTAACAAGCATAAAATTATTTGATTTTTTTTGTTATCAGCTCAAAGCTTCATTGATTTTTATAACCACATTTTAGAAGATTTAATCATTCGGTAGGTTGTACGCATTATTTTAAAAAATTGTTTCTGTAATTTGATACTGAAACCTCAGCGTTTTTTTCACTACAAGTAGGTAGATGACTTATTGAAAGGATCGTTATTATATTCAGGATCTCATCACTTATGCATGTCTGTATAACTTTTTTAATCTATTGAAGCTTTTTTCTCCTCTGTTGAACAAAGAATCCAAACAAATTACGTTAAAATTTCAAAAAATGCTCTAATAAAATTGTGTACCTTTTTTGAATTTTTCATGCTTACATTTTATATCACTCTGTAACAGTATGTAGGACAGGAAGTATGTAAGACAGTAGTTTGTTGTTTACAGGATTTTGAGAAAGTTGAGTTGATAAATACCAATGTCTGTAGTCCAGCAACCCTCCAGTTTGACAGGCAGAGCTGTGTCATTGTTCGTCTGAAAGGTTCAGTGTGATGTAAACAACAACAGACAATGTTGTACAATTAAAAACAAAGTATGCCACACAGTCCTGTGTGGTACATTAGAAATATACACTATAAAAATAAATTTCTATAAATCCTTAATTAAACTGTACAACATAGACTAGATATTGCAAAATCATAAAGATACCAAAAACTAAATCCCTATTCCCAGGCCCATATTAGAATGTTCTTGTAAGTTTGTTGCATCTCCATGTTAACATGTGTATATGTGTATAAAAAAGGTTTAATCAGGCATTGAGGGCTCAAAAGTGTCTTAAACGCAGAGCCTTGTATTGTGGATGGTGACGAGTTCATGGACACAGCCAGAGCACCAAGAGATACTGAGGAACCATGTATAGTGTGGGGTACCCCCAGGGACAAAGTCTGCTTTACTTTGCCAAGAGAACATTGTGGGTATGTCATGGGTGCTTATTGTCTCAGGGTGTTTTTATCCTTTGAATCTGCATGGCCAAGGACCCACTGACGATATCAGACCACTTTTTGTGGCTGAGCGGTGAAGTCACTACTGTAGTTGTTAACATATATGGAAACGGGTTGAGTATCTCAGCATTGGATTTCCACATGATCAGCATGTCATATAATTTTTAGCAAGAAGGACAAACCATCAGGAGCTTGGAAGTACAGTTTTTAATTACCTATTTCACTTTCAAAAACTCTTCAGTTTATTCATGACAAAAAAATCTCACCGTATGAACTCTTAAAAAAGCTCAACTGAGAGTGACTTCTTTTAAAGCTGCATATTTACTTGAATAACTATATAAAAGTAGTATATTTATACAGCAGTGGATGTTATAATGGGACTTAAAAAGCCAGTGTAGATTGTAGACAGTGTAGCAGTGGTTTTCAATCTTTTTACATTTGCAGACCCTTAAAAAATTTCCAATGATGGTGTGGACCCCTTTGGAAATCTTAAACATAGTCTGGGGACCCCCCAGGGGTCCACACACTCCAGGTGGAAAACCACTGGTCTAAAACTAACTGCTAGCCAAGTTCATTTTATATTGGGAAAAAAATTATAAATCTTTATTTTGGTTTACATTTGTTTTTCAGATGTCTCTAGAAATTCCTGGAGCCCCACATAAGATGTCCACAGTGAGAATAGCCTCCACAGTTTCTTTTTGCACAGACACAGACATTCAGCTAGACAACAAGGCAACGATTGCTCCAAACAAGGAACTTTGCATTCAGTGGTACATTCCATCTCTGGAGAAATCAACAAAAGATATGGAGACTATGGTATAATTACAAAATGAAAGAGTTGGATTGGAGCTTTTTATTAAAAATAACAAAGTGCATTTAAGTGCAGTACCTGAAACTTGTATAAATCATATATACATACAGTGCATGATGCCACACGCCTGAAATTGCCTGTGTATGCAACAAAAATATTCATCTATTGCTAAGAAATAGATTATCAACTACAAAAGCAAATTAATTCAATTGGGACTAAGGTTGACCTAACTCAGGGGTTCTCAAACTGAGGGTCGGGACCCCTCAGGGGGTCACAAGGTTATTACATAGGGGGTCGCGAGCTGTCAACCTCCACCCCAAATCCCGCTTTGCCTCCAGCATTTATAATGGTGTTCAATATATAAAAAAGTTTTTTTAATTTATAAGGGGGGGTCACACTCAGAGGCTTGCTATGTGAAAGGGGTCACCAGTAAAAAAGTTTGAGAGCCACTGACCTAACTCATCTTGTTGGTATTACTCCATAGACTGGGTGATTGTGCTTCCTATATGGACCATAATACTTGGATATAATAAAATGACTGACACACACCGGGGCAGGGAAGAAGCTTCAATAGTATCATGTCCCCTAATCCACATTCAATAGAAGCCCTCTGTTCAGTCTGCATGAGGTGAAGACTTCGTGGGTTTTGGAATATGTGGTTGAATGGGGTCAGGAAGTGGGGGGTGCATTCGGGGTGGTCATGCCCTGTGACATAATCTTTCAGACCCACAGAAATTATTTACTTAGTGGTAAAACCTACAATAGTCTGGATGCTGTACAAATAAATATATAGAAAGAAACAACTCCTGCCCCCAAAGAGTTGACAATCTAAGGTCCTGATTCTGCAAACACTTTTCCATAGGGGCTTAACTTTATTCACACGAATAGTTCCACTGAAGTCAACAGAGATATTAGTTCGTATATTGTTATTGAAATACTTTATGTCTGAAATACTAGTACTGGCTTATACCTTACATATTCCCATTTCTTTACAGGTTTTGCTGCTTTATGCTTACAATACAAAGTATGTCAAGATTGTCAGCATCAAGACTTTCAATTCAGCCAATGTGTTTTCTGGTCACTTGTGGATTCCATTGACTAGGTAATTAATCACAGACCTTGTTATATTATTACATGCTATATTATGTGTGTAATATCTACTGTATGCATAATTTGTGTCTTGATCAAATGATGACTGCTCAGAAATATAGCTTAGTATTTGAAGGCTATAAATACTAAGGACGGAGATCAGTTGTGTAGGGTGCTACAAGGGGGAATAGCTAGGAGTAATGAGATAAAATTAGGTAAAATAAATTTTAGGCTGAATATCAGTAAACTTTGAGATATATCAGAGTGTGGATAGACTCCCAAGGAAAGTAGTAGAAGCAGTATTGTTTGAGCAATGCAGAATTGGACTAGAGGAAGCACTGGAGAACATTGTGAAGGGAATAGTCTTGTAGGTAAAAGGTATCCCTGCCCGTCAAAATTCTGGAACTTCCTAATTTTGTTACACAAACTATAGCAATATTTTATGTATTATTTCAAATCCAACCCAGATCATCAAATTGTTAAACTTAACTGGTGTGTTTTGGCATACAAAACACACAACATAGCAACAAAGGCAACAGAATGACAATGGCACAAAGGAGAAATATTATTTTTGAAGTATGTTTCCTCTTACCATTTCTATTGTGGTTCTTTTAAATCACAAAGTGCCTAATACTGCATTCCTTCACATCTCATATTTCCTTTGTCTTCAGTGAAAGTTTGGTTTGTGCAAAACTGCAGGATCAGGCTTGAAATGAAAGAAGCCATCACAGTAAAACTGTGTGAGAAACAATGTCAATTTGTTTATATATGGAAATAAAAGTACCATCAAAGCATTGCCAAATGTATAGCTGCATTATGTAACAGATACAACATTATTCTTTTTTAGAATTATTTCTTTACATGAGAAATTGTCTAATGTGAAACAGCAAATTGAAATTTTGGTGCAGTCATCTACAAGTTTTCCTTTACAAGAACAAAGTGAAAGACAGAAACGAGTGCCTTCAACAAAGTCCAAAATTAATCTCGCAAAGGTGCAACTCGATGAAAAAATAGAAGTAAGTGAGGATAAATTATGCTCAGGATTCTAAATACGTTTGATAGTCTGATGTCTTAGATGTTTATTTTTGAGGAAATGGGAAAGTTGGAAGAAAAGACAAACAATGAGACCTCCCTCAACTACTTCAATGAAAGTTGAAACATTTTCACCCACCTCACCTAATCTTTAACTTTGTAACTTTTTTCCTTTCTTGTCAGGTGTGCCTGGCACTTAAAAAACATAAAATATGCTCAGCTTCCCTGAAAATAAAGGCCACATTCTCAGATGTCTAAATATGACTGCAAGCACCTAACTTTTTTAGTGATCCGTATTTGAAAATGTTGGCCATGGTATTATACTAATATGAAGATCAATACAAAAGCTCTTTTGACAAAATAGCTTATACATCTTCAGTGCAGAATGGGCAGTGATTGGATTCTAAAAAGAGAACCTTCCAATAACTCTGAGTAGGGCTAAAACTGGCAAGGAATTTCTTTTCATCTTCTCTATACCACCATGCTCTCTCTTTTTATTAGCAAGGCTGAATATGTCTCTGTGACAAAAATAAATAAATAAATAAATACAAAAGAGGCAATTTCAGAATTTCCATGTGGTCTCTCTGAGATAATGTCAAAGGAATAGAATATTGCTGCAGCATAACTGCTGCTTGATAAATGCCGAGGAAAAGTAGGCATTTATTTTCAAAGTGGGAGACATTTATCATGTGACAGTGTTCTCTTTATATCTATTATATGAAATGATTAATGATGTAGATGCTGTCATTTTGCTTGATGGGTACTGTGAAGCAGTGACAATTGCTCACTGTGCCGTTATTGAAAAGCTGTATTCTGACTGGCTTGGAGAACAAATGATGTTTCAGCCAATCACAGAATACAGTGTTTTTAGAAGGTAGACAGAGCTGTCCTTTAGTGACTGTTTCTGATTAGCTGAAGGTTTTTGTTCAAACTTTCATTAGTAAATAAGTCAGCGATCTGAAAACCACAGTCTGGAATGCTAATTGGTTGTGGTATTTCTTTTGTATGTTACATGTACACAAATATCTTTTTGCCTATCTGCTTAACTCTGTCTTCAATAAATGTGTGGCAGAAGTACACTTATTGGGGGCTCATTCCCAGAGCTGTCCCATCCATAGGATGGACAGGGGAAACCGCCCTGGGCCCTGCGCTTTGTGGGGCCCCGTGCTTTGGGATGCGGGGTCCAGGGTGGCCTGGGGGGTTAGCAGAGGGCCTGGCGCCAGCAGCAACGAGCAATCTGGCCCCAGCCTGCCCTGTTCCTCTCCGCCTTGCCGGCTCCCGGTGTCACTTGGGGGAGGGGGTGGAAGCCGGAAAGAGGAAGCCAGTGGGGACTTGGGGGAAGGGGTGGAATGGGGGCGGCGAGGGGAGTGGGGGGGTGTTGTCCCGGGCCCCGCACTCCCCTTGGGATGGCCCTACTCATTCCTGAAGTCAATTGGTGTTTTGCCTGAGTAAGGACTGCAGGATTGGGCCCTTGAGTTGCTCTAGAAAAGACCACCATGAATTTATTGTAGATACTATAAGTCTGGTACTTTATAAATTTAAGGATGTCTGAGCCTCACTTCTCTGCAGTATTAAAAAATAGAACATAAACATTCCCACACTTGGAATTCTGTCAAAACAACAAATAACCCCATAATTGTGAGGCATTGAAAAAGAATTTTTAAAAATCCTATCTAATAGTTCATAGCAGAAAACGTAAAATACAGCATTGATTTTTCCTATTTTGTTATCATTAGGAAATGCTTAAACAATGTTTGTCTGAAGTAAAAGCTTTGCTGTGTGTTGTTCCAGATCTGTCCTCTCCATTAACTGAGGTATGATATTCTGATTTTAAAAAAACCCTTTTTCTTCAAGGCTAAAATTCTTTGCTCAAACTAAAATAGAGATGATATCAATTAGTGTCTTTCTTTCTTTCCTACGTTACTGGTTTTAATAGAGATTTGTACAATCAAAAGAGCATTCATGTACACAATTGTTACCTGCTCAATTTAGGGCACCCCGCTTATACCCTATCCAGGGCTCAAGGCGTGACTCAATCAATTTAGGCACCCCCACCCTTTCCTTCCAAGGGTTCAGGGTGTAAGGTACCTATCCTTACCCACAGGGCTCAGGAAGAAACCTGGTCAATTTAAGTACCCGCTCCTACTCACGGGGCTCAGGGCTCTACGGGTCAGCAGAACCTTTTCCCAGTGAAAGAGCCTTAAACAGCTGTGCTCTAAACACCTGTTTATTAGCAACACACACAGAATACGTATACCAAGCAAATCTCTTATGCTCACCATTCCCGATATACAGACAAATTTCACCCAATGGCCATTGAGGACCCACTAATCTGGGGATTCCCAGCGATGCCTCTGCACGTCACGGTCATATAGAGGGGTCAGAGTTCTGGGAGCTTGATGTTTAACTGCAGTCCGGAAATGGCACCCAAAAGCATTGTTTTTCATTTACATTATATAGGTAAAAACTAGCTACCTCCTTTACATTTACTAAACCTATCACATTATCCCACACTCCTAAATAACAAAAATTTAACCAATTACACACTGGTGCCTATGTGTCCTCCTTCCTGCCCAAGTTTTTACATTTACAATTTAGGCATGAAAGATAAATTTAGTTGTGACCTTCTCTGTTTATGCAGATGGTCAGCATTAAAACGCTGATCAGAGCTTATCTTACCATTTATTGAGTCTCTTTCTGTATCCTCCCTAATTTCCCAGCGTCTTTACAACCTTGGTGGTTATAACTTTCATTAGGGGCATTCCTGAGGTGGGCGTGCTTTATCAGCAGCAGAACATTCTTCTTTTTTTTGGTCTTCAATGTTAGAGGTGAACTCCCTGAGTTTCACCCATGGCTGGTTTAATATGGGACGGGGGGAGGGGGGTGTTTCATCAGGTCTCAGGCCTACACAATAGCATGATTATAAACTTTATATCTTCATTGTTTGGGCTACAAACACTTCCTTCCACATACAACAGAAAACTAAAAATGTTCACAGTAGATTTGTCTGATTTTTCCCTTCACCTTTGCCAAGAGCTACATCCTTTGCATAGGCTCTACCAGATTCTCTGCACTTTTTAATATAATGAATAATGTATCCCTATATCTAGCTTTGGACCCTCCAGTCACTTGGGCTTTCCTTCTGTCCTTTTTGGCTCTTACTATCAACTTTTTTGGGAGGTGGATTGGTACATTTTTTGTCCATGACATTGTACTCAAGTTGTTACCCCACTTGTGATCAGAATTCAGTTTCTCTTGGAGGCATCAAAAGAGTGATTGTGACCTCACTACCAGTTTCCAAGTCCGCAGCAAGACTGTCTTAAATAAAAACAAGGGTGGTGAGGTAATATCTTTTATTGGACCAGCTTCTGTAAGTGAGAGAGACAAACTTTTGAGCTTATACCAAGCTCTTCATTAGATCTGGGAAATGTACTCAGAAGGTACATATATACTGCAGTTAGACACCCACAGCTGGCCCATACCAGCTGACTCAGGCTAAGGGGCTGTTTAACTGCAGTGTACACTTTCGGGCTTGGGCTGCAGCCCAAGCTCTGGGACCGTCCTCCATTACAGATATATATCCTGGACTTCCTCCTTGGAGTATGTTCTGTGGTATCTGAGTTCCTAGCTGTAGATAATAGATTTCTTGGTGTGTTTGGGGTGTTTACTGGATCTGTGAAGGTAGATGTAGTGATCTGTGGATTTCTTGTATGTAGTTGTCTGTAGGGTTCCATTGCTGAAGTTGATCGTGGAGTCCAGGATGTTGACCAGACACTGTCAGAAAAACTGATACAAAACCTGTAGACATATCTCCACTGCTACGATGATCAACACTCCCCATAACACAACTTTCAAGATCCAGGGGTTCTACATATGCCTATCACAACATGTGGTGTACCTCATTCAGTGCACTAAATACTCCAATAACAACTATGTGGGTGAAACCAGACAATCACTATGCTCCCAAATGAACTCTCACAGAAAAATGATAAAAGACAAAAATACCAAATCACCTATGAGTGAACACTTTTCACAAAGTGATCATTCTATATCTGACCTCTCGGTCTTCATCTCAAAAGAAACCTGCACAATACCTTCAAAAGATGAGCCTGGGAGCTGAAATTGATAACTTTGCTGGACACTAAAAATCATAGACTGAACAGAGACACTGGATTTATGGCTTATTACAACAATCTGTAACCCACTAAACCTCTGACCCCCAGCTTTTTGTTTCCCCTATGACTGGAGAGGTGTTGACAGGCCACTTGACCTTGAAATATCTGTTAACTACTTATGCTATACAATCTTTTCCACCTTGTACTTAGCTGTGACACCCCGAGTATGTTTCCCAGACCTGAAGAAGAGCTCTGTGTAGCTTGAAAGCTCGTCTGTCTCACCAACAGAAGTTGGTCCAATAAAAGATACTGCCTAACCCACTTTGTCTCTCTAATATTCTGGGACCAACATGGCTACACCAACACTGCATTAAATAAAAACAGATATAGCATACCATGTTAAAAAATCTGTTGGTCAGTCAGACTCAGTATGACAGTTCAACCACTGGCCCTCTAGGAATTTCGTGCCTCTCTTCATTTTTTTCAGGTTATTTGTAAACCTTGGTGTTCTGTGAGGAGAAGCTGGCCTAGGTGCAACTATTGTGATAGTAGATGCCAAAATATTAGTATAAAGTCTCATCAAACTGTTGATAGACTGAGGACAATTGTTTTCCTCAAGTCTGCCTGATGGAAGCTTAATGGTTCTTCTTTGAGTGATATACCTATGGGTGTTCCAGGCGTGGCAGCGTCCCCTGCACTTGGAATCGGAGATCTTCATCAGCAGTGCCCGTTGGACCACACATGTGCACCTTCCCCGTCTCACAGGATGTATATATTGTGCTGTGCTGTGCTGTCCAACTGCCCCCAGTTCCTTCTCTGCTGCCTTTGGTCTGGGACGGAATCCGCAAGAGCCTGCTTATCCTGTTCCCTCAGTAGATAGTGCCTTACCTGTTAGTTGTAGTGTAGTTAGTATTTTCTTCTTTTCCTTCTCTTTTCCTCTATCTAAAAAATGTTTAAAAATTTGTTGTAATTTTACCTTTACAGTTATTTCATAGTTTAGGTTTTCGTTTCTCCGCTTCCTGCCCTTCCCGCCCAGGAAACTTTTTTCCCCCTCACAATTATGTCCAGGTCACCCAGGTTTAAGAGGTGTGTTTCTTGCGTGGTTGCCTTCCCAGTACCAGACGGCCACCTCTCCTACCAAAATGAAGAAACCGTCTCGCAACTCTGGAGCCCGAGATAGGCCATCAAAACTGTCGGCACTGGCAAAATCATCAGCACCAGCAAAGTCATTGCCAAATTGGCACTGGCCAAGTCATCGGCACTGACCAAGCCTCTTGCTCCATCTACTGACGCTTCAAGGGAACACATCCCTCCTGCAGCATTGAGTCACACATTGGCACTGATGATGCTTTTCCCCCCTTCACAAGACTTCAGATATCCTAAAAACCTACTAGTATCTTACATTCCTGAGTCCCCTCTCCTTAGACATGACCTCGTTGGTCTCTCACCTTCCGGAGGCTGAGCCTCCGCCAGTACTGACTGAGGAAGAACAGGAGAAGGAACAGAAGGAGGAAGCCACACCAACATTACATTTCTCTTCCTCTTCCCTAGACGAGGCTATCATGCCTCCACCTTCTACTGCTGACAACTTCAAATATTTTTAAGCGTTATTCCACAGGATTTCAGACTCTCTCTTCAGATTCCACTGGAGGAAGTCAACGACCAGCAGCATAAGATACTTGATAGTCTGCACACATCCTCTTCTTCCAAGATCGCATTACCAATAAATGAGGCTCTTCTTGACACCACGAAAGTGCTCTGGGAGACCCCAGCATCCATCATCCCTCTGACTTGCAAACATGACAACAAAAATACTATGTTCCATCAAAAAATCCCAGAATTTCTATTCTTGCAACCCACCCCTAATTCTCTGGTAGTCAGTGTGGTGCAAGAGAAAGACCGTGAATACCAATCCCAGCCTAGCCATCCAGACAGAGATTGGAAATGCTTAGACTTATTTGGATGCAAGGCATATTCATCAGCCATGCTCCAATTTTGAATTTTGTACTACGAGCTCTGATGGCTAAATACAGCGACAGTAGCACCTCAGAGTTATGAACACCTCAGGAATGGAGGTCGTTCATAATTCTGACATGTTCGTAACTCTGAACAAAACATTATAGTTGTTCTTTCAAAAGTTTACAACTGAACATTGACTTAATACAGCTTTGAAACTTTACTATGCAGAAGAAAAATGCTGCTTTCCCTTTGGTTTTTTAGTCGTTTACGTTTAACACAGTACTGTACTGTATTTGCCTTTTTTTTTTGGTCTCTGCTGCTGCCTGATTGCGTTCCAAATGAGGTGTGTGGTTGACTGGTCAGTTCATAACTCTGGTATTCGTAACTCTGAGATTCTACTGTACTTAAATTATTCCAAGTTGGAGGAACTCTGTTGTGATCTTCCGGAGGCCAAGAAAGAGCAATTTCAGACTCTAATATCTAAGAGATGCTTCCTAGCACATACAAACCTACAAGCCGCATTAGACTGCAGATACCGCCGCCCGCTCCGTCGCAACTGGTGTGGTCATGAGGCATTCTTCATGGCTCCACCTCTCGTGCTTTCCTAAGGAGATACAAACCTCTGTGGAAGACTTACCTTTGAGGGCCAAAAAGTATTCAGTGCACACAGATGATTCCCTGCACTCCCTTAAAGACTCCCAAACTACTCTCCAGTCTTTCAGCATCTACATACCAGTGCCAAAAAAACGCCTGGGGAAGTATCATTTCCCCCCCATGATCCCGATTACTGCAGTATACTCTTCAATGGCACTTTTATGACATCCAGCACTGAATACAAAGACATCCCTCCAAACGTAGACAGCACTCCTCAGTGGGCTACCTCTCACGCACACCCACTGAAGCAACAATTTTGAAGGTGTGGTCGAGGCCCTGAGAAGTCTCCCCCTCTTCCAGTCATTTCCACCTTCTTTGACATCCCACCAGTTTGGCGACCGACTAGCTCTGTTTTTCCTACCATGGAGACTAATCATGTTGGACAAGTGGGTTCTAAAGATAGTCAAGGAAGGATACTCCATCCCCTTCCTATCATACCCTGCCACCTCCCCACCCTCGTCCCTCTTCAGGGACCCCTCTCACAAACTCCACAATAGACAGCCCCTACTGCAATTAGAGCACATTCCACATGTCCAGTATCCACCTCGATAGCTTTTCTCAATAATGTCCCCATTGCTGACATTTGCAAAGCTGCCACATGGGCATCAACAGACACTTTTGCCCGTCACTATGCTATTATGCATGATGCCACAGCGGACACTCTCCTAGGACATGCTGTCTTATCATCAGCAGTAAATGTCGCTCTGAAACCCCAGCCTTCCAATTAGGGACACTGTTTTCTTGTCACCTATAAGTGGAGCACCTGTAGTGACATCACTCTAAGAAGAAGAGAAGATTACTCACCCTGTGCAGTAACTGAGGTTCTTTGAGATGTGTCCCTATGGGTTCTCCAGTACCTACTCCTCCTGCCCTCTGCTTTGGAGCCAAAAACACAAGTTCTGTGGCAGAGAAGGAACTGGCAGCGGTCAGACTGCACAGTGCTATATATAGGTCCCGCTCACAGCACAAGAGCAGGAGGTGCACATGTGCAGTCCGATGGGCACTGCTGATGAAGATCTCCGATCCCAGGTGCAGGGTGTGCTGCCGCACCTACAAGTGGAGAACCCACAGTTACTGCACAGGATAAGTAACCTTCTCTTCAATCAGCATCAAAACTTTCCAGTATGAGGCACTATTACTCAACTTTCTCAACTACCTTAAGGTGGCCATGAAAGTGCTGCAGTGGCTGCAGCTGGGTGTTCAAGTAAGAATCCCTAGGGTAAGCCTCGAAGTCCATCCTAACCAGTGACCCCTCCACTAATCCCCAAATACCTTTACCGTACAGCTGCCCACAGCATAATGATGAATACACAAGGCATCCCCCTCATCCACCCTTTATAAATAATTAAACCGTGGATCTCTCACCCCTTCCCAATCAAATTATCTCCTCCTCCTCATTACTAAATACAGTACTCCCTGGTACTCATAGAGCAGTCCTGCCTATAGGAGTGAGATTGTCCAAAGGACTGACTCTTATGGATCCTGGCCCAACTAATAATGGGGAAAAGGTCCATGGTATCTTGCAGTTCCATCTTGGCTGATCAACATTCACCAGCACAAATGAAGAGCTCCTCAAAACCCTTTTGTACATATCACCTTCCCCCTTCCCACCAACCCAGATATCCCCTTTGAGAAATAAATCTTCCTCCTCCCAAAGGACCCTATCCCGCCACATTACTCAGTTCATGGCCCATATCTAAATGCAATTATTTCTGCAGAAATCAGACTTCCAACAATCCCGCCCAAACATCTTCCCTGGAAGTAGAAGCTGGGCCAGGCGAATAGGAAGAGATGCCGTTCCAGCTTCCTTACACTCCTGGTGGGCTGTATCAGTGGGGCCTGTTTTAAAATTCTTCTGAACTTCTTCTCATTGTGGAGAATCTGGCTGTAGGTACGAAGCAGGTCCAGCCAAGTTCCCTCATAGCCACACAATGGCATTAACCTTTTAATTTGATGTAGTTTTATGCCAAAAACAAACTCATATGTTTCCACAGGCAAAACAATTGACTTTTCACTATCCAACATGTTGAATAGAGGCTTCAGGCCAAATCCTCTCACGTAAAACTTCCATGGGAGATTTGGTTAAGGAAGGATTTAGGGCCTGATCCTGCAAAGCGCTGAATATCTTCAAATCTCACTGAAGCCAAGGGAAGTTAAGAATGCTCAGCGCCTTCCTCTTTAAAGTATATTTCAGAGCAATATTTCCAACACTTTCAGTAAATTTTATAAAACATCTTTGGTTAGACTGTGCACATAACAGACGACCCTTTGTTGGAGTCGGGGGAAGCTCAGTGAGAGATTATGCATCAGGAGATATAATCCCTCACCCATGTTTTCCAGCCTGCAGGAGGAGTTCACACACAACATCCTTTAGGATGATGTAGCACACTCCCCTTTTGGTGATCACCGAGCCCCACCCGTACCTGTCCCCTGAAGCCAGGATGTGTTGCTCAAACACTTCTTGCCTTACTTTGAGCACAGGGACTGCAGTTGTTCTTGCCTTTGTATGGGGTATGTAAGCAGAAGAGGCTTCTTGTGCACCCTTGCCTCACAGCAGGGCCAGGGAGAACCTAGTCCATTAAAGAAACCTTTTACAGTTGTTGTTTTTTTTCGCCTCCTTTTTGTCTTTTCCTGAGCTAATTGAATGAAATCAGTTTAAAATTTTGCGTAAAGTCTTTTAAAATTATTTTTCTTGTCCTGTCACACTTAGCAGCCTATTGTATTTTCCTGTCTTTTTTTTCTTTTGTTGAAGTATCTGCCTGTACTTTTGCTTCATCATTGAATTAACTGGTTAATTAGAACAAAAGGCCATTTTCATTCATTTTAGAGTATACAGTATTAGTGTTCAGGTTTTGAGAATAGAAGATGGATCATCTGTTTAAAAATAATATACTCAGTACAGTCAGGTGCCCCAGTGAAATTTTAAAGAATAATGCTAGGGAAAGTCCATTTTACATTTCAAAAGTGATTTCTAAATAAAATCCCTTTTGGCTGAATGCAGTTAAACAATAACTTTAAAACTGATCTAGTTCATATAGACCAGGTGGTCTCACATTAATTGGTGGCAGGGCTAGGGGGACTGTCATCACCTTCTTACAAGATCCACTGAGATTAAATTGGAACGGTAATATAACCTGGGGCACTCTTTCTTTCCCTTTAGAGCAGTGGTGGGTAACCTGCGGCCCACAGGTTGCCCACCACTGCTTTAGAGCCCTCTCATTGTGTGTGTGTGTGGGGGGGGGGGTGGTGATTGATAATAATTGTAGCTAGTGGGATTCCCTGGCACCATGGCTCCATTGGAGCCACGCTACTGGGTGGTGGGCGGAAGGAATCGGAGTTCAAGAGCAGAACAAAAACATGAATGGGGCAGATGGTACTGGTGCCCTGGCATCCAGTGGATATATCAAAGTCCCCAGGTTTGAGGGGCACAGAATGATAAAAGAGAAACTCTGTGAAGGGATCTTGCTGAGGTTTCCTCCCCCTTAACCTGTTTCCATGGGGGTTTATGTAAGAAGAGGTCATTTTGGGCTCAAACTTATTTATGTGCATATTTGCAATTTATTCTTCCATTGTGGTTGGGAAACCTGTTTTTTGACAATTTAAGAGGTCTCAGTTTATTCCTACTGTGATATTAAAGAGCTGTTTACTTAAGAAATATTGTTTTTATCTTTGCCAGGTCCCATTTGATGTTACTTTGCAGTCAATAAAAAATTTGGAGAAGATGTTTGATCCTGCTAATGGATGTATGATAGCTGGAGGAAGCCTTTTCAACTGGGTTGTATCTCTGCTCCCTTGAATTTTCTTTCTGTAGTAACTTAATCAAATACTGAATTTCACAGTTTTAAAGGTCAAATTGTGTTCCTACTTAAGCCAGTGGGAATTTTGCCATTGATTTTAATGGGACCAAGATCTGGCCCCTATTGATTTGTGTAGTTGTTAGTTACATTTTGGAAAATGTCACCTTTTATTTTTTATTAAATAAGTGAACTTTCCTTCTTTCTTATGTTTCTTAAACGAAATAATGTCTTTTTCAGGAATTAATGTTCTTATAGGAACTTTTTGTAGTAAAAAGATTTAAAATGTAAGCTACTCAGTCCTAAATAAGTGAGTCTGTATTTTGCTGGGGTTTCTCCTTTTCAAAAACCTCATGTTGATTAAAAAATGTGAATAGGCCAAAAAGACTGTTTGCCCTTGAGATATTGCAGGCCTTGTAGCCTCCTAATATTCAAATATAAACTATGGATTTTTCCATAAAGCATGTATTATATGCTAAACTTTACCCTACCAGCACACATTTAACTGTCACAGGTGCTTCTATTGATGAGCTTCATTGAGAAACAACTACCTAAAACCACTGCACTGGACTCCTTTCACAATTTCACTGCTTTTAAATTACAATTTCAGACTCCTCTGCCTTTGTTAAAGGAAGAAAAACTCTTACATACTGCTGACAGTGAAACTGATTTGTTAGAAAGCGGTGTATTTAGATATCTTCATATAATTCTGAAGAGAGAATCTGTAAACAGGCAAATTTAAAAACTACAAAAGTATATTGTATCTTTCATACAATATTCTAAAATGCTTAACAAAATAACATAGAAAATATGTATAAATGCTAAGTATTATTATTGTTTGAAAATTTGGACAAACATTAACTAAAGTATCATAAAAACATTGCTCTGAGGAAGGAAGTGTTATTATCCCAACTTTACAAACGGGGAAATAGACACAGAAAAATGAAGTTGCTTGACCAAGACCACATAGTAAGTCACTGTGAGATCCAAGATTAGAATTTGGGAGTTTCTGGTCCCTAGCCATTGCTCAAGTTATACGACCATTTTGCCTCAAAACCATTGTTAACTACAATAATTCAGGCAACAAGCAATACAACTAACAGAAAGGATCAGGGGGAAGTGTGGGGGAATTAGCTGAGTTGTACCTGGTGATTAGAGTTTGAGACTGGGAGTCAGAAATCCTGGGTTCCGTTCTACCTTCTGTGTGTGATTGTAAACACTTAGGGTATGTCTACACTACGGGATTAATCCGAATTTACAGAATTTGAATTTTGGAAACAGATTGTATAAAGTCGAATGTATGCGGCCACACTAAGCACATTAATTCAGCGGTGTGCGTCCATGTACCAGGGCTAGCGTCGATTTCTGGAGCGTTGCACTGTGGGTAGTTATCCCATAGCTATCCCATAGTTCCCGCAGTCTCCCCCGCCCATTGGAATTCTGGGTTGAGATCCCAGTGCCTGATGGGGCAAAAAACATTGTCGTAGGTGGTTCTGGGTACAGCCTCACCCCTCCCTCCATGAAAGCAACGGCAGACAACCATTTCACGCCTTTTTTCCTGGGTGAACACTGCAGACTCCATACCACAGCAAGCATGGAGCCCGCTCAGCTCAAGACAGCAGTCATGAACATTGTAAACACCTCGCGCATTCTCGTGCAGTTTATGCTGAACCAGGACCAGAAAAACGAGGCTAGGAGGAGGCGGCAACGGCAGCGCAGCGACAACAGTGATGAGGACATGGACATGGACACAGAATTCTCTCAAACCACGGGCCCCGGTGCTTTGGAGATCATGTTGTTAATGGGGCAGGTTCTATCCGTGGAACGCCGATTCTGGGCCCGGGAAACAAGCACAGACTGGTGGGACCGCATAGTGTTGCAGGTGTGGGACGATTCCCAGTGGCTGCGAAACTTTCGCATGCGTAAGGGCACTTTCATGGAACTTTGTGACTTGCTGTCCCCTGCCCTGAAGCGCCAGAATACCAAGACGAGAGCAGACCTCACAGTTGAGAAGCAAGTGGCGATAGCCCCGTGGAAGCTTGCAACGCCAGACAGCTACCGGTCAGTCGGGAATCAATTTGGAGTGGGCAAATCTACTGTGGGGGCTGCTGTGATGCAAGTAGCCAAAGCAATCACTGAGCTGCTGCTACGAAAGGTAGTGACTCTGGGAAATGTGCAGGTCATAGTGGATGGCTTTGCTGCAATGGGATTCCCTAACTGTGGTGGGGTGATAGATGGAACCCATATCCCTATCTTGGCACCGGAGCACCAGGGTACCCAGTACATAAACTGCAAGGGGTACTTTTCAATGGTGGATCACAAGGGACGTTTCACCAACATCAACGTGGGCTGGCCGGGAAGGGTTCATGATGCTCGCGTCTTCAGGAACACTACTCTGTTTAAATGGCTGCAGCAAGGGACTTACTTCCCGGACCAGAAAATAACCGTTGGGGATGTTGAAATGCCAATAGTTATTCTTGGGGACCCAGCCTACCCCTTAATGCTATGGTTCATGAAGCCATACACAGGCAGCCTGGACAGGAATCAGGAGCTGTTCAACTACAGGCTGAGCAAGTGCAGAATGATGGTAGAATGTGCATTTGGACGTTTAAAAGGTCGCTGGCGCTCGTTACTGACTCGGTCAGACCTCAGCCAAACCAATATCCCGATTGTTATTGCTGCTTGCTGTGTGCTCCACAATCTCTGTGAAAGTAAGGGGGAGACCTTTATGGCGGGGTGGGAGGCTGAGGCAAATCGCCTGGCTGCTGATTACGCGCAGCCAGACACCAGGGCGATTAGAAGAGCACACCAGGAAGCGCTGCGCATCAGAGAAGCTTTGAAAACCAGTTTCATGACTGGCCAGGCTACAGTGTGAAATTTCTGTTTGTTTCTCCTTGATGAAAACCCGCCCCCTTTATTGACTCATTCTCTGTAAGGAACCCACCCTCCCCCTTCGATCACAGCTTGCTTTCAAAGGAAATAAAGTCACTATCGTTTAAAAATCATTTATTCTTTATTAATTGATTATAAAAAGAGGGAGAGAACCCGGGTGGGGTTTGGGAGGAGGATCGGCGGGAAGGAAAAGGCCACTAAAAAAAGGTTAAAAAAATGACAGCCTTTTGCTTGGGCTGTCCATTGGGGTGGAATGGGAAGGTGCACGGAGCCTCCCCCTCCGCGTTCTTACATGTCTGGGTGAGGAGGCTATGGAACATGGGGAGGGGGGTTATACAGGGGCTGTAGCGGCACTCTGTTATCCTGCTGCCGTTCCTGAAGCTCCACCAGATGCCGGAGCATGTCTGTTTGCTCACGCAGCAGCCCCAGCGTTGCATCCTGCCTCCTCTGATCTTCCTGCCGCCACCTCTCATCTCGAGCGTCTCTCCTCTCCTCACGTTGGTCCCTCCTGTCCTCACGTTCACTGGCATCTTTCCTGTACTTTGAAACCATGTCCTTCCACTCATTCAGATGAGCTCTTTCACTGCGGGTGGATTCCATGATTTCCGCGAACATCTCGTCTCGTGTCTTCTTTTTCCGACGCCTTATCTGAGATAGCCTTCGGGACGGAGGAGGGAGTCTTGAAAAATTTGCAGCTGCTGGAGGGAGGGAAAAAAGGAGAGAATTTTTTTAAAAGATACATTTTACAGAACAATGCTTATACTCTTTCACGGTGACCAACACTATTCACATTACATAGCACATGTGATTTCTGTGCAAGGTCGCATTTTGCCTCTTAATATTGAGTGCCTGTGGCTTTGCTGCTAGAGATCACAGACGCAGGTCCGGGCAACAGAATTCGGCTTGCATGTGGCCATGGTAAGCCATTGTCTTTCGGCTTCTGCGCCCTCCTTTTCCACATACCAAGCGAAGCCCGTTGAGTGCTGCGTTTTTCCTGTTAACCTTCAGCAGCAGAAAACAAACTACCCCCCCCATCCAATTCTCTGGATGATCGCTTTATCCCTCCCCCCACGCTTGGCTAACTGCAGGGAAGGATTTCTTTTCAGCCACAGGCAAACAGCCCAGTAGGAACGGCCACCTCTGTCCCCTTAATTAAATTCACGTATTTCAACCAGGTTACCATGAGCGATATCACTCTCCTGAGGATTACACAGCGAGATAAAGAACGGATGTTGCTTGAATGCCAGCAAACACCGGGACCATACGCTGCCAGGCTTTGTCATGCAATGATACCAGATTACTTGCTACTAGCATGGCGTGGTCAAGTGTCCTACCATTGAGGACGGAATAAGGCTGCACTGCCCAGAAACCTTCTGCAAAGGCTTTTGGAGTACCTCCAGGAGAGCTTCATGGAGATGTCCCTGGAGGATTTCCACTCCATCCCCAGACACGTTAACAGACTTTTCCAGTAGCTGTACTGGCCGCGAATGCATCCCAAGTCCTCAGGGCAAAGTAATCATTAAAAAACGCTTGCTTTTAAAACAAGTTTTATATTTTAAAAGGTAAACTCACCCGAGGTCCCTTCCATTGGGTCATGGTCTTGGATACTGGCTTGGGAGGGTACTTCAGTCAGGCTGAGAAAAAGATCCTGGCTGTTGGGGAGAACGGAGTGCTGTGTGCTCTCCGCAAGCTCCTCCTCCTCCTCCTCCTCTTCCCCGTCCGCAGAATCCTCAGGTGTGGCTGATGAGATTACCCCCGCCCAGAATCCATGGTCAGAGGTGGGGTAGTGGTGGTGGCCCCCCCTAGAATTGCATGCAGCTCGGCGTAGAAGCGGCATGTCCGTGGCTCTGACCCGGAGCGACTGTTTGCCTCCTTTGTTTTTTGATAGGCTTGTCTCAGCTCCTTGACTTTCACGTGGCACTGATCTGAGTCCCTATTGTGGCCTCTCTCCATCATGCCCTTGGAGATTTTTTCAAAAGTTTTGGCATTTCGTCTTTTCGAACGAAGTTCTGCTAGCACTGAATCCTCTCCCCATATAGCGATCAGATCCAGTACCTCCCGTACGGTCCATGCTGGTGCTCTTTTTTGATTATCAGCCTGCATGGTTACCTGTGCTGATGAGCTCTCTGTGGTCACCTGTGCTCTCCATGCTGGGCAAACAGGAAATAAAATTCAAATGTTCGCAGGGCTTTTCCTGTCTACCTGGCCAGTGCATCCGAGTTCAGATTGCTGTCCAGAGCGGTCACAATGGTGCACTGTGGGATAGCTCCCGGAGGCCAATACCATCGAATTGCGGCCACACTAACCCTAATTCGAAATGACAATATCGATTTTGGCGCTACTCCGCTCGTCGAGGTGGAGTACAGAAATCGATTTTAAGAGCCCTTTATTTAGAAATAAATGGCTTTGTTGTGTGGATGGGTGCAGGGTTAATTCGATTTAACACTGCTAAATCCGAATTAAAGTCATAGTGTAGACCAGGCTTTAATGGTGAAATCCTGGCCCCATTGAATGGCAAAACTCTCATTGACTTCACTGAGGCACTGTATCTCTGTGCCTCAATTAACCAAATGATAGAATAGATATACTGATTCTTAAAGGTGATCTGTAAAGGAAAAAAGAGGGTTGTACTCCTTTTTGCTTTATTATATATAAAGGATGATGGAAAGTATTTTTGTTATGTGTTGCTTTTATTATAAGAGATGTGTGTATAAGAGATTCTGTAAAGGGAAATCGTGTCTTACTAATCTATTAGAGTTCTTTGAAGGGGTCAACAAACATGTGGACAAGGGGGATCCAGTGGACATAGTGTACTTAGATTTCCAGAAAGCCTTTGACAAGGTCCCTCACCAAAGGCTCTTACGTAAATTAAGCTGTCATGGGATAAAAGGGAAGGTCCTTTCATGGATTGAGAACTGGTTAAAAGACCGGGAACAAAGGGTAGGAATTAATGGTAAATTCTCAGAATGGAGAGGGGTAACTAGTGGTGTTCCACAAGGGTCAGTCCTCGGACCAATCCTATTCAACTTATTCATAAATGATCTGGAGAAAGGGGTAAACAGTGAGGTGGCAAAGTTTGCAGATGATACTAAACTGCTCAAGATAGTTAAGACCAAAGCAGACTGTGACGAACTTCAAAAAGATCTCACAAAACTAAGTGATTGGGCAACAAAATGGCAAATGAAATTTAATGTGGATAAATGTAAAGTAATGCACATTGGAAAAAATAACCCCAACTATACATACAATATGATGGGGGCTAATTTAGCTACAACAAGTCAGGAAAAAGATCTTGGAGTCATCGTGGATAGTTCTCTGAAGATGTCCACGCAGTGTGCAGAGGTGGTCAAAAAAGCAAACAGGATGTTAAGGATCATTAAAAAGGGGATAGAGAATAAGACTGAGAATATATTATTGCCCTTATATAAATCGATGGTACGCCCACATCTCGAATACTGCGTACAGATGTGGTCTCCTCATCTCAAAAAAGATATACTGGCACTAGAAAAGGTTCAGAAAAGGGCAACTAAAATAATTAGGGATTTGGAACAGGTCACATATGAGGAGAGATTAAAGAGGCTAGGACTCTTCAGCTTGGAAAAGAGGAGACTAAGGGGGGATATGATAGAGATATATAAAATCATGAGTGATGTGGAGAAAGTGGATAAGGAAAAGTTATTTACTTATTCCCATAATACAAGAACTAGGGATCACCAAATGAAATTAATAAGCAGCAGGTTTAAAACAAATACAAGGAAGTTCTTCTTCACGCAGCGCACAGTCAACTTGTGGAACTCCTTACTTGAAGAGGTTGTGAAGGCTAGGACTATAACAGCGTTTAAAAGAGAACTGGATAAATTCATGGTGGTTAAGTCCATTAATGGCTATTAGCCAGGATGGGTAAGGAATGGTGTCCCTAGCCTCTGTTTGTCAGAGGATGGAGATGGATGGCAGGAGAGAGATCACTTGATCATTGCCTGTTAGGTCCACTCCCTCTGGGGCACCTGGCATTGGCCACTGTCGGTAGACAGGATACTGGGCTAGATGGACCTTTGGTCTGACCCGGTACGGCCATTCTTATGTTCTTGTGTGTGGGGGGGGTGTTTATTTTTACATTATTCAGATGTTTTCGATGTTGTTTTTCCTATAACACTATGGATAAGAGGAGTACTACTAGGATTATCACATCAGAGGAACCAAGAAAGTGAAACTTGAGTAACTAATTAGGGAATGTATTTTTAGTGAGATTGTTTAAAACTCTCTTATAACTCATATTTAACTCAAACGGAGAAAAGATTCACAACCACTACCCCTTCAATTAAAGGCTGAGAATGCTCCATCTACAGTTCCACCATCCTCCAAGAAGACCCCCAACTCTTACAGGGAAGATGAAAAATTTACATTCCTCATATTTCTTTTATAAAAGAAGTAGAAAAACAGCATATTTGGAAAAAACCTTTCAGACTTAATAAAAACCAAAAAAGGGCACGGTACCTCATTTTTTCTTTTTTTTTTAATTCTTTTTGAAGGTCACCTTGAAGTATATCAGGGGTTTTTCATGAGGCTTAATTAATATTTGTAAAGCACTTTGAGACCATCAGATGAAAAGTGCTGTATAAGTAAGAAGTTTTTTATTACAGAGGAGATAACTCTTCAGTGCTGTCAATCTGGACCCTGCCACCACTATTACATTTATTTTTAAAAGAGAAATGTTCAATAGAATTCTTTTCACATTCATATTTAAATATTTTATGCTTTTAAAGATATTTTTGTTGAAATAAGAATTTTGTCCTACCGTCTCTCCTTAGCACTTCAGTAAAATGGTAATGCTGAAATTTTGACGTCATTGTATCCATAGCAGCAAATTTTACTTTCATAAACACAGGATTAAGAATTCATTGAAGGTTTCAGAAGGTAGCATTGGAGACAACATATTTCTTTAGTATATAATTAAATTCTTTAGTTAACCATCTGCTTGTAACGAAGAAAGCTCATATTTAAACACATTTTCAACAATTGCATAGAGTAAAACATAAAATTAATTGCAAAGTAAATTGCTTCTTGTTTTCTGTAGCATAGGAATTCAGATGGGTTTTTCGTCCCCTACCATTGAATGAAGACTAGGGTTTACAGTCTGTTAGACTCAGATAAGTCTCTGTTAGCACCATTACTCAAATCTCTGGAATATGTTGTCCCTCAGTCCTCCTAAAAATATTATGGGTGGAGGGGACCATGTCTTGTTTGAGTCCACAGTTTGAAGACTAACGGATGGGACCAGCATTCCCCAGGCCTTTTGTAGTGAGGGTCCAATCCATGCAGTGCAGTGGTGGAATTAGTTACTTCTATGACAGCTCTGAAAAACCTGCCCGTCTCAAGTTGGACACCCAGACATTGAGGCTCCAACAATTAATGGACAGTGGCCAAATTTTGGCCAAAATATTTCTGTGCCTCAATTCCCCATCTGTAAAATGGGGTTAATAATATTTCCCTATCTCACAGGGGTTTTGTGAGGATAAATTCATTAGTATTGTGAGAGGCAATAGTGAGGAAATAAAATACTCCATATTCAGTGCAACCCTTGGATGGCATGCAGTAAATTGGGGAAGGGGCCAGACACTGAATGATGAGGATAGAAAGAAACATTAAACAGCTGCTTCATTCAATGAGAACCATCCATCCTGTGCACTGAATGACACAGACGTCCTGAGGAAAAAATAACCTGTGATTATGTAATTAAAGACTGTGTCAGCACGCACCATGGGGACGAATTAAGCTTTATTTTCACAATTCTGAAATTTTGAACACTTGACTTTGCAACCTTAATGTCTTTTTACCATAGTTTTCTTGTATGTAATGCATGTGTATATTAATAATGAAGGCCTGCCTGGGATCTGCCACACCTCCAGAAATACTTAGCTACTTGCAAGTACTTCAGATTTCATTTCATGAATTTTGTGAAGTGAAAATTGGTCGTTTCACGCCGTTTTCTTCAAGTGTATGTGATTATTGTGTGAAAGTTGTGTGGAATCCCTTCTGACTCCAACTCTAATTACTTTTCATCTGATTAGCACTAGGAACATATCCTCTTTCTTGGAGAAATTATCATCTTGTGGGACTGCCCATTGGTTAGCCTCACTGTACCTCAGTTTCCCCATCATTAATAGGGATAAAAGTACTTCCCCAACTCAGAGGGATGTTAGGAGACTTAATCCATTAACATCACAAAATGTTTTCAAATCCTTGAATGGAAGATGCTATGGAATGCAAATATCGAGAGACAGTATTAAACAGATATTTGTTGCCTAATCCTTTTTTCAATCAAATAAGGGAAGAAATATTTTTCTTAAGTAGAATAATGATGGGGCTAGGGTTAATTTGCAGAATTACAAGATAATAAACCAAATAAAGCAAAGAGCTCTGTTTATGTTTGCCAAATATGCTCTTTGAATTAAGCTACTAAATGCATCATCTGATGAAAGAAGAGAAAATATGCAGCATACGTTGCTCTATAAAACAAAAGTAAGATAAAGAAAGCAAGTGAAAGAGTCCAGAGGTAAGTACTGAAATCTAAAATTTACCAAAGCAATTTTAATTTTCAGCCTTTGATAAGATAACTTCAAAGATAACTCATTCATATCACTGGTCAGCCTGAATTAAGATTCCACTTACAGGCAAATAGAAATTTATAATATGTATTCAACAAAATACAGCAAAAATCTTAGTGGGAGACAGTGGAAAGAAATGGAATGTCCTGGTTATGATTTCATCAGAACAATAAGGGCCAACTGAACTGTCCTTAGTGTAAGTGTAGCGGGGGTGGGGGTTGAAAGATGCTCAAGGGTGACTTCAAGCTGCCTTTACATTGGGGGTCAGTCCCAGAGGAAGTTAGTGTATCTCAAGGTTGATCTTGCTTCTGGCCAGTTGTACACAGGGTCATTTCAATAGCCAAAGACTGCCAGGGCAGAGGGATGTCCCAGCCATAATCCCTTTCCTCTGGCCATGCCTCCTACTCAAGGGGCTAGCAGGGAGTTGGCAAAGGAGCTGTTACTGTGACTACACCACCAAAGAATTCCAGCTATCTGCCAGTTCTGTGGCTGCTTTGCAGCAGCACAAAGCACTGGCAATAGGGGCCAGGACCTTACCGTATCTTCCATCATTATTGGCATCACATATCTGGGAATATGACAACACTCTTATGGCATAAGAAATGAAGACTGTTACTAACCAGCACAATTACAGCATATGCATGACTAAAGTCAATAATATGCTGATTGTGAGAATGTGACTGAACCAATCTCACCACTCAACACAGAGTTGTTTCAAAATTTTTGAAATCAAGTTATAATTGTAAAAAACGGGCACCGTATTTTTCTCCTCCTGTCTGTCAGGAATCAGGGTGTTCAGCAGAGCCAGTCTCCGGACAACCTAACAAGTGCAGCTGGCCTGTAATAGGGGTTTCTGATTGACTACACTGCTTGATTGGCAAGAAGAGTCAGCAGACCAGCTCTTAAGCCCAGAAGCAGTTTGGCAACTGCTCAGAGAATTTGCCCGTGGCTGCAGTAGTTCCTGCTCCTACCTTGTTCCTGCCCTGATCCTGTCTCAAACCCAGGAATGCTCCTGCCTTGCTTTTATCCAAGTAACCTGGGTCTCACCCTCAGCTCCTGTTCTGGACTTCTGACTCTGGATATGACTAGGGAGGCCACTTGTCTGGTATTAAACCAGACAGTCCTGCTTTTCTAGGGTTTGTCCCCCGTCTGGAGTCAGACAAAACTGGACGTGATTTTGTCGGGTATCGGATAGGAGATGCCATATTGAAAACCGCGCACGCAAGATCATACTGGCGGGGACAGAGCAGCGCGGTGACCTTGCACGCACAGTGTGTGCAACGTCATGCAGCATGGGGGCGCCATTCTGCCCCCATGCAGCATGTCCTCACACGCATTGTGCATCCGAGGTCATGCTAGCGTCAGTGGGGTCATGTTGGCAGGGGCAGGCTCACACCGTTCCCAGAAGACCTGGAATGTCTGGTATTCCAGGAATGCATGAGTTAGGCTTGCCACCAATCTGGTTTTCACCTGGAAAGTCTGGCTTTTGGTTTGTGTGTCCGGGTGCCATTTGACAAGCCCAGATGTCCTTTTTTTTTAATCTGTGGAAACCATTCACTGCCAATTTTAATTTAACCTGCTGAGAGACACTTACCCAGCAAATGCTTGCCACCCTTATGAATAGGGGGACAGAGCCTAGCCAATCACAGCCTGGTGCCTTGCCTGCCCAGCCAATTCACAGCCCACAGCCCTCCCGGCCCCGCCCACTCCTGACCACCCAACTGGGGAAAGTTTGGAAAGTTTATCAGCCTAGAAACTAGGCGGGTGTGCAACAAATAGGGGGGGGTCCACTCCTCTCCCCTCTCATGTGGGTGTGCTGCAAATGGGGGAGCACCTGTTTTTCTTCCTTCCACAGTCCCACTGTGTGTGCAAGTGGGTGGGACTGCCTTCTCTCTCACGTACTAGAGCAAATAAGGGGAGTCTCTGCCCCCAATCTGTATGTAAATGTAGGGAGAGTCCTCCCTTTCACCCCAACTGTATGTACCAAAGGGGGAACTCCCTTCCCCAGCTCCCCAGAATGGGTGTGCTAATGATGCAAACCTCTCCCACTCTGTGTGAGTGTGTGTGTGTGTAAATGGAGAATTTCAAATAAGTGTTTGTAATATGCACAACCTCTTTGGACACAAAAACCCAATCCTGGTCTTAAAAAAGGTAAATGTTATTAAAAACAAAAAGAAAGAAAATACATTTGGAACTTAGGCTATTGCTAGATTTAAAAAGAGCAAATATAATAATAAGCATCAAGAATGGTTTTCTTGAGGTCCAGCTTAATGATTACAAGCAAAACAAAAGCATTTGGGGGTTTAGCACAGAGGAGTCCACAAGCCAATAAGAAATAAAAGAAATAAATCTAATCGTGTCTTCCTAGACATTTTCTGATATACTTATATATCCGGGGTTTCATATTGAGGAGCTTCTAGGTGTGATTTGATGATTTTTCATACCTGGCGCAAGCTTCTTACAGCATTGCTGCTCTGTGTCTCCTCTCTCCGGAGAACAACAACAGACAGACAAAAGGGGAGTCTTGTTTCAATTTAAAAAAGTTCTAGCCTTCCCATTGGCTCTTTTGGCCAGGTGCCCACTCACTTCCTTTTACCTATGCATGCAGTCAGACTTTTTAACCCTTTACAGGTAAAGCAAGTAGAGAACAGCTACCAAGAGGGATTTTGTAGCTAACTGGCTGGCTGGGTGTCCATAAAAGGGAGCTACCCCCCTTCATTTATCACAGCATCTCTTGGAAGCAAAGTGGAAAACCTGTCTTGTAGGATGCACAGCAGTATAAAACTGGTTAAATCCCTGAGTGAGAAGCTAAAATAAAAAAAGCCTCAGGCAATAGCTAAGGAAAATAAAGGCTTTGCATTCTGTGTAGTAGACGATAGGAGTACAGCAAAGATAAACAAGACAGTTGAGAAGCACATTAAGACAAAAAGGTAGAGATATTTATTATTGGACTGCCTAGGGCTTTTTGGAATCCCTGTAAATGAGACAAAAACTGACTCTTTGGAGGGAGGGAGACTTGGAGACATTTCTGTCATAGATCACGAGCCTGATTCTCCTTTCATACGGCTTTTACATCTGTGTAACTTCATTGACTTTAAAGGAGATACTAATTTACACACATGTGAGAGGAGAATCAGACTCTTTAAGCCTACAAGAAGAAAAAAAGTTCTGACTAATGCTACAGGAGTCCCTTGAGAAGAGCTATTGGTACAGGAGATAAAACATGAACAATGATTGTGTGATGATGATGAATGTAAGGAATAAAGACACAATGCTAAAGGCTGTCAGGAAAACGAAAAGTAATGGCATTTTGTATAATGGTAACATGATTTTGTTTTTTCCTGACCTTAGTTCACTTACATAGACCAGGACAAATGAAGTGAACCAGACAAATTAACATTTCATCAACGATGGAGTTGACACGGGCATTTTATACCTAGCAACGTTGAGATCATTTATAAGGGAAAGACTCATTAGGAAGCAAGGGCAATACCGAGGAAACTAGGGGCTGAAGGAATCTGCACTGTACCATTTTGTTTTGCCGCTTTTGTGTTTAATAGCCCTTTAGTAATAG
Source organism: Emys orbicularis (assembly GCF_028017835.1). Lineage (NCBI taxonomy): Eukaryota > Metazoa > Chordata > Testudines > Emydidae > Emys > Emys orbicularis. The sequence goes on from NC_088683.1 coordinate 88,194,777, forward strand.
TCTTTATTAAAGAATATACCACTTAGAGCGAGAGAGCAAAGACAATGTGAAACACCAACACTGGCTGTGAGGACCTGATGGTTGTCACTTTAACAGATCAAACAATGTTTATTTTGTTGTAAAGCTCAAAGAAGCTGGAGTAGCAATTCATATTCACAGTTGGGGTATACATGCCAAGAAATGCTGTTGCATGATTGATTATTAAAAATAAATGGGGAGCAGGGATAGAAAGTTGTAGTCCTATAAATAAATTAAACAGTGCCCTAAGCTGAAAAGTTCAGTGCAAGAGCTGAACCTTCTCCAAGTTGAGGTTGGTTTTATTTACAGTAGCACTTAGAAGCCAGTCATGATCAGAAGCCCCATTGTGCTAGGTGGTGTACAAATATAATGAAGAATGGGCACTGGCACATGCAAGAGACAGGATTAGGCCTTGACCCATTATGATGATACAGGCCAGTCCTTATGGATCTAGATCCAAATTTCCTCAATGTTTTGGCAACGTGCTAAGCTCATCCCCATTACACACGTATGCACTAATGACTGAAACTATCAATAAGCACTTAACTGCGCCACCCTGGCACACTGGCACCCGCAGCTTGGTGCACTTCTCTCCCTGTGCCCTTCGAGCGCCATCCTCCCAGGATCCAGCCAGGGGCATGGCAGGACCAGTGTTAGCACCCGCTGTCACCCAGCCACAGGACCGGCCGGGCTGTGCATGTGCAGGCCACGCGGGAGGCAGGCAGACCAGACCAGCTGCGTCTGTGTGTGCATGTCTGTCTGCACACGTTTGTCCACCTGTTCGTGCGTGTCTGCCTGCTGCACACGTGTCTGTCCATCTGCACGTGTGACCGTGTCTGTCCCTGCCTGTCTGTCTGCACCCCATGTCTGTCTGTGTGGCTGTCTGCACCCGGGTCTGTCCACCTGTCCATGCGTGTCTGTCTGTCGGTGCACACCTATGACACGTGTCTGTCCCTGCCCGCCCGTGTCTGCACATGGGTCCGCCTGCGCAGCCTTGCAGAGGCGGGAGTTAGGGGCCGCTTCCATCTCTGTCCCCGGGAGCAGCAGGGCCCGGAGCCCCCACAGCTGACGCGACTCCCCCGCTTCCCTGCCCCTTGCACTAGAGCCGGTGTAGTAAATTGCTCTGCATATTGGTAAAAACTACTTATGGTGTACTGAGCATGCTGCCCTTCAGCCTGCCCTTATTAGCCATAAAATTCAGCTGACTGCTATTTACAGGGGTTAAAAAGGGGCAAAGGGGGCGAATCGGAGCAGGGGGGTGGCCAGGGTCTGAGCAGGGGGCGGAAATTTACTGGTCAGGGGGGTCAAGTAGCTAAGTAGCTGGAGGCAGGATTAGGAGAGGGACTAAAGGGCAAAATCAGGGCTGGGGGGGGAAGGAGCAGGAGTTAAGCTCGCGGTGAGGTGCTGGCAGAGGGTGCCAGAGAGCAAAACCCAGCACAGGCAGGGGCACAGGGGATAACAGTTACCCCAGTGGGACTGAGACACCAGTGCTTGCAAAAATGGTGGGGGGCAAAGGGACTTTTTTATTTCCCCTCTCACAGATAGCACCTCTCAGCATCGGCTTCACAGGGCTGGGTTCTTAAAGGCACAGGCACAGGGCTGCGTTCTTAAAGGCACAGGCATCCCAATGCCTTGTCAATGCAGCTCCTCTGTCTGATCTAACCTACTGAGGCTATGTCTACACTACAAAGCTCAAAGCGCTGCCGCGGGTGCCAGTGCTCCTGGTAATCCACCTCGACGAGGGGATTAGCTCCGAGCACTGGGAGCCGAGCCTATCCACACTAGCGCTTTAAAGCGCTCAAACTTGCCGCACTTGGGGGGGGGGGGGATTTTTCACACCCCCGAGTCAGCAAGTTAGGGTGTTTTAACTTGCCAGTGTAGATCATCCCTGAGACTTAATTCAGTGAAACATTTTACATATATCCCCTCAGAAACAAAGCATCCCTTATCACTGTATCTGATTGCATAGAGTCTCCGAGCAGTTTCCCAAGTTGTCTTATCTGCTGCTGGGATTCCCTGAATTCCCTGAATTTTTAATTCTAATTTTTTCTTCTCATTTTTAGAGCAGATGTTTATTCTGTTGGATCATCTGACTGAATTTCTGGCCTAGTGTCAAAACTTTGTTTTGAGTCAATCCACCAATGGGGATTGCATTTTTGCAACTGTTTTTTTGCCTCTCAGTCTAGCCCTTAGTGTTTTTCCATATGCCATTGTGTACAACTTGATTCTCAGATATTCAATAAAGGCAGTATAGTATCTCCTATAACGTCTTTCTCCCTGCAAAAAAATGTATTGTAATTTTTGCAGAAAATTAGAACTGCCATCGTGGGTCAGACCAATAGTCCGCCTAATCTAGTATCCTGTCTTGTGACAAGGCCAATACCAGGTGCTTCTAAGGCAGTGATTTCCTTACACACACACCCCTGAATTTCCCCAACACCCCCGCCAGTTTTGTGAACTAGTTACATGCCAATTTAGTGACTGTTTGGAATTTGAATTGAAATTGAAACATTAATACACACTTTAAAAGCATATACAGTGTATGATAAAATATGTGTATCTGAAAAAGTATAATAGATTTGAAAAGTATGAACATAGACTAGCTTCCTTATACAGCTGTTGTTTTTTATGATAATGTCAGTGCATTCATTTCGGTGATGTTGGCCAACCTAATAATTTCAAATGATGATTTGTAAGCAAAGTCTAAATGAGCTCTCCCTGACAGCTAGTGATGAGCTGAGGCTGGGGGGAAAGGCTTCAGGACCAGATTGTATTTACATTCACACCTAATCTACCTAGGTATCCAGCAAACAGAGCTGTGTTGCCCAAGTGATAGATTTTGGCTGGGGTTGGGTTACAAATCACTTGAATGCGGGGGGGGGGGGAGGGGGCGGAATGTTGTTGTTCTTATTGTATGAGTAAAGGGCAGTAGAACTGTACTTAGCCTGTGCTGATTGAGGGCATCGAGAGAGGGTGGGGACCTGTCCCTCTCCACTGTTTAAAGACAGAGCTGATTAGGCTCCATAGATAGTCTTTTGTTCTGTTAAGTGACCACTGCAGCTGAAATCACTGATGATCAGGTCTAAAGCCTGGTCTACACTAGGAGTTTATCTCAAATTTAGCAGCGTTAAACCGAATTAACCCTGCACCCGTCCACACAACGAAGCCATTTACTTCGATATAAAGGGCTCTTCATATCGATATCTGTACTCGTCCCCGATGAGGGGAGTAGCGCCGAAATCAACATTGCCATTTCGGATTAGGGTTAGTGTGGCCGCAATTCGACGGTATTGGCCTCCGGGAGCTATCCCACAGTGCACCATTGTGACCTCTCTGGACAGCAATCTGAACTCGGATGCACTGGCCAGGTAGACAGGAAAAGCCCCACGAACTTTTGAATTACATTTCCTGTTTGCCCAGCGTGCAGAGCACAGGTGACCATGCAGAGCTCATCAGCACAGATAACCATGCAGTCCGAGAATCAAAAAAGAGCACCAGCATGGACCGTACGGGAGGTACTGGATCTGATCGCTATATGGGGAGAGGATTCAGTGCTAGCAGAACTACGTTCCAAAAGACAAAATGCCAAAACATTTGAAAAAATCTCCAAGAGCATGATGGAGAGAGGCCACAATAGGGACTCACTACAGTGCCGCGTGAAAGTTAAGGAGCTCAGACAAGCCTATCAAAAAACAAAGGAGGCAAACGGTCGCTCTGGGTCAGAGCGGCAGACATGTCGCTTCTACACTGAGCTGCATGCAATTCTAGGGGGGGCCGCCACCACTACCCCACCTCTGACCGTGGATTCCGAGGTGGGGGTAATCTCAGCCATGCCTGAGGATTCTGCGGATGGGGAAGAGGAGAAGGAGGAGGATGACAACGAGCTTGCGGAGAGCACACAGCACTCCGTTCTCCCCAACAGCCAGGATCTTTTTCTCAGCCTGACTGAAGCACCCTCCCAACCCCCAGACAATGAGGCCATGGAAGGGACCTCTGGTGAGTGTATCTTTGTAAATATAAAACATGGTTTAAAAGCAAGCGTTTTTTAATGATTAATTTGCCCTGAGGACTTGGGATGCATTCGCGGCCAGTACAGCTACTGGAAAAGTCTGTTAACATGTCTGGGGTTGGAGCGGAAATCCTCCAGGGACAGTGCCATGAAGGTCTCCTGGAGTACTCCAAAAGCCTTTGCAGAAGGTTTCTGGGCAGTGCAGCCTTATTCCATCCTCCATGGTAGGACACTTGACCACGCCATGCTAGTAGCAAGTAATCTGGTATCATTGCATGACAAAGCCTGGCAATGTATGGTCCCGGTGTTTGCTGGCATTCAAGCAACATCTGTTCTTTATCTCGCTGTGTTATCCTCAGGAGAGTGATATCATTCATGGTAACCTGGTTGAAATACGGGAATTTATTTAAGGGGACAGAGGTGGCCGTTCTTACTGGGCTGTTTGCCTGTGGCTGAAAAGAAATCCTTCCCTGCAGTTAGCCAAGCGGGGGGGGAGGGGGATCTTCCCTGATACCAGCCACGCGGTGGGGGGAGGGATAAAGCGATCATCCCAGAGAATTGGATGGGAGGGGGGGTTAGTTTGGTTTCTGCTGCTGCACGTTAACAGGAAAACTGCAGCACTCAACGGCTTTGCTTGGTATGTGGGAAAGGAGGGCGCTGCTTGTAGGAAAGCTGCAGAAGCCGAAAGACAATGGCTTACCATGGCTGTATGCAAGTCGAATTCTGTTGCCCGGACCTGCGTCTGTGCTCTCTAACACCAAAGCCACAGGCACTCAATGTTAAAAGATGCAAAATGCGACCTTGTACCGAAATCACATGTGCTATGTAATGTGAATAGTGTTGTTCACTGTGAAAGAGTATAAGCATTGTTCTGTAAAATGTATCTTTTTAAATACTTCTCTCCCTTTTTCCCTCCCTCCCGCTGCTGCAAATTTTTCAAGCCTCCCTCCTCCGTCCCGAAGGCATCGAAAAAAGAGGACGCGAGATGAAATGTTCTCGGAAATCATGGAATCCACCCGCAATGAAAGAGCTGATCTGAATGAGTGGAAGGACACGGTATCAAAATACAGGAAAGATGCCAGTGAACGTGAGGACAGGAGGGACACTCAAGATGAGAGGTGGCAGGCTGCAACGCTGGGGCTGCTATGTGATCAAACGGTCATGCTCCGGCGTCTGGTGGAGCTTCAGGAACGGCAGCAGGAGCACAGAGTGCTGCTGCAGCCGCTGTATAACCTCCCTCCCCCCTCACCATGTTCCATAGCCTCCTCACCCAGACGTGTAAGAACGCGGTGGGGGAGGCTCCGTGCACCCTCCCAATCCACCCCAGTGGACAGCCCAACCAAAAGGCTGTCATTACTTTGAACTTTTTTAGTGGCCTTTTCCTTCCCTCCTATCCTCCTCCCAAACCCCACCCGGGCTACCTTCTCAGTTCTCTCCCTCTTTTTATAATCAATTAATAAAGAATGCATGATTTTTAATGATAGTGACTTTATTTCCTTTGAAAGCAAGCTGGGATCGAAGGGGGAGGGTGGGTTGCTTACAGAGAATGAGTCAATCAAGGGGGTGGGTTTTCATCAAGGAGAAACAAACAGAATGTTCACACGGTAGCCTGGCCAGTCATGAAATTGGTTTTCAAAGCTTCTCTGATGCGCAGCGCTTCCTGGTGTGCTCTTCTAATCGCCCTGGTGTCTGCCTGTGTGTAATCAGTGGCCAGGCGATTTGCCTCAGTCTCCCATCCCGCCATAAAGGTCTCCCCCTTACTCTCACAGAGATTGTGGAGCACACAGCAAGCAGCAATAACAATGGGAATATTGGTTAGGCTGAGGTCTGAGCGAGTCAGTAAAGATCGCCAGCGACCTTTTAAAGGTCCAAATGCACATTCTACCACCATTCTGCACTTGCTCAGCCTGTAGTTGAACAGGTCCTGACTACTGTCCAGGCTGACTGTGTATGGCTTCATGAACCATGGCATTAAGGGGTAGGCTGGGTCCCCAAGGATAACTATAGGCATTTCAACATCCCCAACTGTTATTTTCTGGTCTGGGAAGTAAGTCCCTTGATGCAGACGTTTAAACAGAGTAGTGTTCCTGAAGACGCGAGCGTCATGAACCCTTCCCGGCCAGCCCACATTGATGTTGGTGAAACGTCCCTTGTGATCCACCAGTGCTTGCAGCACCATTGAAAAGTACCCCTTGCGGTTTACGTACTGGCTGTCCTGGTGCTCCGGTGCCAAGATAGGGATATGGGTTCCATCTATCGCCCCACCACAGTTAGGGAATCCCATTGCAGCAAAGCCATCCACTATGACCTGCACGTTTCCCAGAGTCACTACCTTTGGTAGCAGTTGCTCAGTGATTGCTTTGGCTACTTGTATCACAGCAGCCCCCACAGTAGATTTGCCCACTCCAAATTGATTCCCGACTGACCGGTAGCTGTCTGGCATTGCAAGCTTCCACAGGGCTATCGCCACTCGCTTCTCAACTGTGAGAGCTGCTCTCATCTTGGTATTCTGGCAGGGGAAAGCAAGTCACAAAGTTCCATGAAAGTGCCCTTACGCATGCGAAAGTTTCTCAGCCACTGGGAATCGTCCCACACCTGCAACACTATGCGGTCCCACCAGTCTGTGCTTGTTTTCCGGGCCCAGAATCGGCGTTCCACGGCATGAACCTGCCCCATTAACAGCATGATCTCCAAAGCGCCGGGGCCCGCGGTTTGATAGAATTCCATGTCCATGTCCTCATCACTCTCGTCGCCGCGCTGCCGTAGCCTACTCCTCGTCACCTGGTTTTGCAGGTTCTGGTTCAGCATAAACTGCACGATAACGCGCGAGGTGTTTTCAATGTTCATGACTGTTGTCTTGAGCTGAGCGGACTCCATGCTTGCCGCGGTATGGCGTCTGCACTGTTCACCCAGGAAAAAGGCGCGAAACGGTTGTCTGCCGTTGCTTTCCAGGAGGGAGGGAAGGATGTACCCAGAACCACCCACGACAATGTTTTTGGCCCCATCAGGCACTGGGATCTCAACCCAGAATTCCAATGGGCGGAGGAGACTGCGGGAACTATGGGATAGCTACCCACAGTGCAACGCTCCAGAAATCGACACTAGCCCCATTACATGGATGCACACCGCCGAATTAATGTGCTTAGTGTGGCCGCATACATTCGACTTTATACAATCTGTTTTCAAAAACCGGTTTCTGTACAATCAGAATAATCCCGTAGTGTAGACATACCCTAAGTGCTTAGTCCTGCTGTGGGAATAGAGTTTCTGTGGAAGAGACAGCCCAGCCTGCACTAGCAGTGAGGTTCTCCCATTGAGAGCTCAGCTGAAATCACTGAGAGCTGGGTGGAACCTCAAGAGACCAACTCGCAGAGTGGCAGGTGGCAGCAGAAGGTGATGGCGCAGGGCCATTGGCAACAGCGTGGTGGAGTGAACGGTGACACAACAAACAGCAGTGGCCAGAGCGAACAGTGAGCAGCTGGAGGAACGAGCAAGGTGCCTTCTTGCCCCCCACCTGGGAGGTGTACTCATGTGAAAGCACCTCTGAACTCTGAGTCTCCACTGACCAAGGACAACACCGGTGAGTGGGGTGCGGTGGAGGGAAAAGTGAGGGGCACGTTAAATAAACATTTGTTTATTGGACTATATTTTAGTGACTTTGCTCCAGAATGCTAGATTTGTGACTGGGAATGGAAACTTATATCAATATGTTTCCTAGTAGGCCAAGATTTTAAAAATGCATTATTTGCCAAGGTTGTTATCTCACATCATTGCTTACTTGAGAGGTCATTATGTTGGGGAGTTTCTGTACTAAACATTTTTATTATTATAATTAATTTTTACATAAGAATGGTCAAAGTGGGTCAGACCAATGGTCCATATAGCCCAGTATCCTGTCTTCCGACAGTGGTCAAGGCCAGGTGCTTCAGAGGGAATGAACAGAACAGGTAATCATCAAGTGATCCATCCCCTGTTGCCCATTCCCAGCTTCTGGTAAACAGGCTAGGGACACTCAGAGCATGGTGTTGCATCCCTCCCCATCCTGGCTAATAGCCACTGATGGACCTATTCTCCAGGAATTTATCTAGTTCTTTTTTTAATCCGGTTATAGTTTTGGTCTTCACAGCATCCCCTGGCAAAGAGTTCCACGGGTTGACTTTATGTTGTGTGAAGAAGTGCTTCCTTTTGTTTTTTTAAAACCTGCTGCCTATTAATTTCATTGGGTGACTGCTAAAATAAATAAATTAATGGAGATATCCTATCTCCTAGAACTGGAAGGGACCTTGAAAGGTCATCAAGTCCAGCCCCCTGCCTTCACTAGCAGGACCAAGTACTGATTTTGCTCCAGATCCCTAAGTGGCCCCCTCAAGGATTGAACTCACAACCCTGGGTTTAGCAGGCCAATGCTCAAACCACTGAGCTATCCCTCCCCCCTGCTAGTTCTTGTGTTATGTGAAGGATTAAATAACATTTCCTTATTCACTTTCTTCACACCAGTCAAGATTTTATAGACCTCTATCATATCCCCCCTTAGTCGTCTCTTTTCTAAGCTGAAAATTCCCAGTCATTTTAATCTCTCCTCCTGTTTCATACCCCTAATTATTTTAGTTGCCCATCTCTGTACCTTTTTCAATTCCAATATATCTTTTTTGGGATGGGGTGACCAGATCTGCACACAGTATTCAAGGTGTACACGTACCATGGATTTATATAGAGGCAATATGATATTTTCTGTCTTATTTATCTATCCCTTTCTTAATGATTCCCAAAATTCTGTTTGCTTTTTTGACTGCCGCTGCACATTGAGTGAATGTTTTCAGAGAACTATCCACAATGACTCCAAGATCTCTTTCTTGAGCGTTAACAGCTAATTCAGACTCCATCATTTTGTATGTATAGTTGAGATTGTTTTCCAATGTGCATTACTTTGCATTTATCAACATTGAATTTCATCTGCCATTTTGTTGCCCAGTCACCCAGTTTTGTGAGATCCCTTTGTAACTCTTTGCAGTCTGCCTGGGACTTAACTATCTTGAATAGTTTTGTATCATCTGCCACCTCACTGTTTGCCCATTTTTCCAAATCATTTATGAATATGTTGAACAGTAATGGTCCCAGTACCGACCCCTCAGGGATACCACTATTTATCTCTCTCCATTCTGAAAATTGATAATTTATTCCTACCCTTTGTTTCTCATCTTTTAACCAGTTACTGATCCATGAGAGGACTTCCGTCTTATCCCATGATGGCTTACTTTTCAAAGGTCAATTTAAATTAAATACATTTTTTTTTAATTTATATTTTTTTAGAAATCTAGACCTGTTATGTGTTTTGGTGTAACTTGCATTATCCTTTTGTTAAATTTGCCTTATCCTAACAAAACATTTACTTTATTCATATCTCTTTTATATATTGCAGGTCAAAGTGAAAATTAAAAGACAAAAAACAATACAACAATTTTTTTCCTTTCAAAGGCCTCAGAAACTAACCAAGGTGAAGAACACATCAAGAACCAAGAATATATCAACATGTCATCTGAAGGTTCAAGTGGTATATCTACATCCGACCAGCCCGAAGCACAAATACAGCTACCTACTGAAGAAACAGTGTCTCCAAAACCTAAAGGCAGTTCCCGATGTTTGTCGGTCAAAGTGTTCCCATTTATTGAAGTTACAAAAGATGGCTACTGGTGCACCTCTTGCAAAAAAGCTTACAAAGAAGGAAAGCTTCCCAATGCTATAATTGGTAAAAGTGGAGGAGCTTGGTTTGTCAAACCGATCAGCAAAGCCAATGCTGACAAACTAAGTGAAAAGGCTGCAAAACACCAGGCCTCTGGAGTGCATCAACATGCTGAAAGCCTTATAAGCCCACTTTCAAAGCCAATTTTAGAAGTACTTAATGAGGCTGTTAAGAATGCTGGAGACACAACACAGTTCATGCAAACAAACATGGCTCTGGCATCCTACTTTCTATTTAAGCAAGAGATACCACACACTACAAACTGGAGGCCAGTATTAAGTGCATTGTCACTTGTTCATCCTGAAGTTGAACACTGGTTCCAAACAAGACCAGCAAATGCTCACTATCTTTCTGCAAGAAACTCAACTGACTGGCTAGAAGCATGTGGTGCAACAGTGAAAGACTCAACAGTTGAAAAAGTGAAGAACTCTCTTATCACATTCAAAAATTTTGCGTACGTGGCTGATGAATGCACCGATGCAAATGGGCATCAAGTATTAAGTCACTGTGTACGTTATCTTGATGTCAGGGGTAAGCCAGTAGATGCATTTCTAGATGTCCAAGTTATAGAAGACACATCGGCTGCATCTGTGACAACCCACATCTTAGAAGAGTTAAATGCTTGTCAATTGGACCCCAAACAGATGGCTGCTTGTGCATTTGATGGAGCTGCAAACTTCTCTGGAAGACATGGTGGAGTACAAGCTTTGCTCAGAGAAAAGTGTAACCCTAATCTCTCCTATACACACTGCAGAAGTCATCTACTCCAACCAGCACTAGTACGAGCTGCAGAATCTTCAAAAGACATTAAAAAGCTATAAATTTAATGTCTTCATTATATTCTTTTTTCAGCAAGAGTCCAAAAAGAGTGAATATCTTGGAAAATATAGAAGATACACTGGGACTGAAGTTCAAATTAGTCCAACCTGGGAAAACCCACTGGCTTTCTCATAAGCGATCCTTGGCTGTTGTCTTAAAATTACTCCAGCCGTTATTACTGGCTTTGGAAAGTATCTACCAAGATGGGATGGATCTAAGTAGTGAGGCTGGTGGATTACTTTTGCTACTACATTCAGAGAAGACTATTGCCATTCTCTCTCTCGTAAGTCTACTGTTGAAACCACTTGGGTCATTAAACAATGCCATCCAGGCATCTGCTACAACAGTAGTAGATCTTTGTCCAGCAATAGAAGCTACATTTGGATCAATCAGACAGCTATCCATTGAAAAAGTACTGGAAGAAGCAAAGACTTCAATCCAGAAGTTGACTAATGAAGACATTTATATTGAATCCTTAAGTGAAGAAGACAAGAAGTGTTTGTTAAGACAACTGAAAAAGTACACAGACTTGATTCTTAAAATATCTACAACAGCGACTTCTAGATTCTACTCAACCTCTACGTAGCTTTTCCAGATGCCTGTCCTATAAAACACCAACAGTTGAGTGGAGTGAGGAGGCACTACCAGCAATGGGGCTGCCATGTGATCAGGACAGAATAGAGAATTTGAACACAGAGTGGAATATCATACGATGAATGAATGACGATTTGACTTCAACTTCTTTTTTATCATCACTAGTGGCTCGACCCGATCTTTGTGTTATCTTTCCTGGGATGAAAGAAGTAGGAATTCATCTCTTGCTACTTCCAGTCACAACAGCTACAGTTGAGCATTCTTTTTCATCATTGAATAGAATTTTGTGTTCTGAAAGAAGTCGCCTTCTGCCTGATCATGTGAATGAACTAATGAGCACATCAATTGAAGGAATGGAAGTACCGGACATATGAGAAGCCACCAAAGAGGAACGCATTGCATTCAAGAAGTTCATTAACAGAGTTGTGCAAAATTATAACAAGAAACCAAGAAGGATGTAAATGTAGTGCTTCATGGAAGGCTTGAGTAGCCAACTTTAATTTGTGTGATGATTTTAAAACATGAGTTAAATCTAATAAAATGGTCATGAAACATTTTTCAGTTTTTACTATGGTGCCATACAGCCCATCTTCACCCTCACAGTCTCACCCCTCATCGACCCTGACACACACACCCTGTAAATTCAAACACCCCCCCTAATCTCAATTCCTGGGGAAACCACTGTTAAGGGAATGATCAGACCAGGCAATGACTCAGTGAACCATCCCATTGTCCACTCTCAGCATCTGGCAGTCAAAGGACCGTTTAGGGACATGCAGAGCATGGGCCTGCATCCCTGATTATCTTGGCTAATAGCCAATGTACTTATCCTGAGGGACTGATCTAATTCTTTTTTCAACCCATTCATAGTTTTGCCTTTCAAAATATAATGAACACACATCTACAACCCCAAGATACTTTTACAACCACAAGAATTCTAAAATCATGAGTTATACACCCTTGAGTCAAGAAATTTTAATAAATAAATGATTTTTTTTATGTGCCTCTTTGTTCCTGAGCCTGTAGGGTACAGTAAGGCCAGTTCCAATGCCTTGAGCTTAAACACCTGAATGAATCTTAGTCTACTCTCATATTGTTCCTGTTACCTCTCCCAAACATTTCATACACTTAAGGCCATATCTACACTTTAAGTGTGGGTTAACTCAAGTTATGTCAGCATAGAGTCACTACGGTTACTATGTCACTTGTGTGCATGCCTTCTGGACTCCTTGTCTCAGCAGTCAGGGTACTCACCAGAAGCACTTGTATAGATTCAAAGTGAGGTGCACCATGAATAGATATCCCACTATCCACCCACTGTATTTTGGGAAGCTTTGGTTTGGCAGTGTATGCTGGGTACCAAACAGGTCAGACAGGGGTGGTTGTGGCCATGGGATCCAACTTCTTATAATGCATTGTTAACCATCCACTAATTTTATATGTATCCCATACATAAACGTATATATAATGTTTACACCTTTTTTTTTTCTAAACCCACAAACCTGCCTGGCCCTACTCACTGTCTGCCATCTCACACAGAATTATGGAGCTTGCATGGCTCTGCCCTATTGTCATGAGCGTTTCAACCCAAAGGTGCATGCCCCTTTACTATTTGCAGATCAGCAAACATACATGTGGGTTGTGACATTATACTCTATATTCTTTATGAAAATATGCTTATGATATGGATATGATATAGCTAATATGTACTTTATGCAAGATGGCTGATATGGGGTATCATTGCAAAACTTAAGACCTATTGACTGTATTTATCCAATCTGTATGCATGTAACGTTTGTATCTGAGGCTAGAAATATTGACCATGTCTCTGTATTTCAAATGTGCTCTGTTGAATGAGGCCAGACAATGTTAGTGGCTTATTGAAGGAATGCACAAACACATAACGATTACCCCAGGAATCTACAGGTTGCAAATTGCTACAGATAGCAGTCTCACTTACCTCTGGTGTGAGAAACTGCTACCCGTAGGAATTAGCTTCATCAGATTGCAGTGTTACAGGTAGCACATCCCTACAGTTTGCAGTTTCTTACACATTTGTGTGTGTGAAAATGCTATCTGTAGGACTGTGCTACCTGCAGCAGCAACAGGTCCTACTTTGCTAAAAAAGGCCATCTGGTGTAGCTAATTCAAGCAGCCTCACATGTAAAACCAACCTGAGAGCTTTCTTTAACAGTGTAACAAGCCTTGTGGATGGGGGGGAAGTGGTCAACATGGTCTATCTTGCCTTTAGTAAGGCTTTTGATACTGTCTCCCATGACTTTCTCATAAACAAACAATGGAAATTCAACCTAGATGGAGCTAAAATAAGATGGGTGCAAAACTAGTTGGAAAACAGTTCCGACAGTAGTTATCAGTGATTCACAGGCTGAAAGGGAATAACGAGTGGGGTTCTCCAGGGATCAGTTCTGGGTATGTTTCTATTCAAAATCTTAATAGATGATTAAGATAATGGCATAGAGAGTACACTTATAAAGTTTGTGAATGATAACCTAGGAAGGAGTACTGTGGAAAGGGATTTAGGGGTGCTAGTGGGCCACAAGCTGAATATGAGTGAACAGTGTAACGCTGTTGCAAAAAAAACAGACCATCACTCTGGGATGTCCACTCTACTCTGCGCTGATTAGGCCTCAACTGGAGTATTGTGTCCAGTTCTGGGCACCGCATTTCAGGAAAGATGTGGACAAATTGGAGAAAGTCCAGAGAAGAGAAAAAAAATGTAAGGTCTAGAAAACATGACCTCTAAGTATGAGGGAAGATTGAAGCATGATAACAGTTTTCAAGTATGTAAAAATCAAATAGCATCTTTTTACAAAAGCTGTTTCTTACAATCTATACGTATCAATAACTGCTACAGATAGAACGTTTCTACCCGTAGCAATTTCACATACACTATAGTGCCAGAAACTGCTACCTGTAGGCATTTGCTACAGCCGGTAGCAGTTTACTACCATAGCAGTTTCTTACAATCTATACCTATCAATAACCGCTACCGGTAGCACATTACTACGCGGAGCAGTTTACTACGCTACAGTACAGCCCAAACACAACCGCATCCCGCCAGGCGCCGCCCCGCTGCCGGAGCGGTAAGAGAAGGCGAACGCGCTCTACGCCTTTTGCCCTCTCTGGGCCGCCGTACACGGAGTCGGCGGGGGGAGGGGGCTCGCGGTGGCTGTTGGGACGGGCTGTTAAGTTGCAAGAGGCGCGGAAACTCCGCTGTCGCCGCCCCGCGCCTGGGGAGAAGGGGTGGGCGGGCGCCCGCCGGTAAGTGTCTCGCGGGACCCGCTGCCGCTAGTAACGCTCATTGGCTGGAACCATGAGTCGGACCCTGTAGAGGACTCTGAGCCGGGGTGCCCCAGCCAATCGGAAAGGGCCGCGGGGCGGGGTCTGAGCGCTGTCGGGCCAGGTGCCTGTTACCTGGGCAGCGGCTCCCTCCCGCTGAGCCGGGCGGGGCGTCCCCCGGTCAGTCCCTTCTGCGGTCCGCACCGTCCATCGGTTCGCCGGCAGGTGAAAGCCCCAGGGGGCGGGGGAGCACGAACGAAGTTCCTGGTAGCCCCGGGGCCGCCCCACGGGGAGCCGGGGGGGGAGCAGCCGGGGCGGGTGGGGGCTGCAGCCTTGTTTAACCCTGAAAATCCCCCACCCCCGCCCCAGAGCGGCATGGTCCGTGTGACCTCGCCCGGGGCGTGCTCGAAACCAGCCCCAGGCCCGGCGGGGTGGGGGACCGAGACTTGCACGCAGGGGGCGTCGCTGAAATGTCACGGCGGGTGGAGTTTGCAGACTTTGAAAACTGGCCCCGTTCAGCATTAACCCGGCTTAACTTTGTGTAAAGCCGGTGAAAGACCTGAGCCAACTGGGTTGAGATTTAGGCCTGATCTACAGCTAAACATTATATCAACCTACTTACATCGCTGAGGCTGTGAAAATTGTCAGACCTAACCCCTGATGTAGATAGACTCAGCTAGGTTAATGGAAGATTTCTTCCATGGACCTAGCTACTGCTGCGCTGAGGGAGAAATCCTTCCCGGGGATGTAGGAAGCGTCTACACCACTATGGTGCTACAGCTGCAGCAGCCTAGCTGTGGCGCTTTAGCATGACATACCCTCAGATTGTGAGAGTTTGGTTCTGGTGTTCCAGGTGGGCCCATCTCTAGTAGAAATTAGAAGAGGAACTTGATCTAATCAGTAAAACTCAAGAGGGAATATTGCTGTGGCAGGGATAACTGAAGGAAAGTGCATGCTAGTTATTAAATTGTGGAACTATTGTTCCATTTACAACAAAAAGCGTTGAGATCTCCGTTGACTAACAGGAATAATAACTTGCTTTTATAGCATCTTCCATCTAGAAAGACCAAATAGCAGTTTGCATGCTTAACAGATATACACAATTTCCGGTATTAAAAAGACCACCACTCTCAGTCTCTTATGATGAAGCACAGCCCCCATTGGGTGAAATCCAGCAGCTGTTAAACAATACACAGCAACACTTCATTACACATGTACAAGTTGAGGCTAATCAGGGGAAAAGGATATGAAATTCAGTTAAAACTACAGGGAAAATTTTAAGTAGGCAGAGTATGTCTGTTGCTAGTTTGTTGTGCCATGCACTCTTAAATGAATACAAGTGTCATGGGCCTTGAGTCTTATGTCTAACTTTTTTTTTTTCAATATTTTGCATGTGTGGGTTTTCTTAAAATAATTTGAATCAAATTAAAGTATCCGTTTGTTTAGGCACAACAACCAAAGATCATATGGAAATGTTTCTATAAAAAATCAAAAAAGAAAATGCTATTGCATAAGTTGCTGAAAAGGAAACTTTTTATAAACAAAAGTGAAACCAAGTAGTCTGTTTTTATTGTGGAAGTTGAATGTAGTACAAAACCGAACAGCAGTGGTAGTGACAGTAAATTAGAAACTTCAAATTCTTTTGAATGATCTGTGTCATTAAAACCACAGATTAAGATTTCCCCCCATCTCTTTATATGATCTGGGATGGGGGAGGCACTGGAGTGCTTACAGTTCAAACTTCCAATCCTTGCTGGAACAATTCATTTATTTTAGCCTGAATAGCTCCATCTGCTGTTTCTCAAAACAGGTCTCTGAAAATACTCATGGTTCAGAATGAAGCTGTTATGAACTCAAAGAATTAAGCATTTAAAAGAGGGTGGGTGGGAATGGGGATGGCAGCCGGGGAGAGGGGAGGGCAGCAATTTACCGTCTGTAGTGCTTCAACCTGAACAGTTGAGAGTTATCAGCCAGTCAGATTTAACATCACAGCTACAAATTCCGTCTTTTTGACTGTTTGTATAATGTCAGCTTGATGCTTTAATTTGTCATTTTATGAAGGAAATCTTGTATGTAACTGTGGATGGAATCCTTCCCTTTAATTTACAAAGTGAACTGGAGCTGACTTTTCCCCCCCCCTTTTTTTAGGCCTATAGGTGCAGCCATGCAGGAAAGCATCCGTTTTGCTTCATCAGGAGATGATATTAAAATATGGGACTCCTCATCTATAACAGTGGTGGAGCAGTTCAACCCACATACTTCGCATTCAGTCAACTCACTATGTTGGGGCAATAATAATATCCTTTACTGTGTCAGTTTGGTACTGTGTCTGTGCATTTCTGCAAAACTCTATTGAACTTCTGGATTAAAGTATATGTAAATATCAGTTTTCATTTAGTCTTGATTTGAAGAACTGCTTTTTTAGTTTTAGGCAAAGGTTTTGTACACTGATGCATAAAATATTTAGAGTTGAGGAATAAAATATGAGATTACATGGGAGACTAAGCTTTTTAAATCAGTGATACTCGGACTGAGGCCTGCGAGCCACAAGTGGCTCTTTAATGTGTGTCCTGTGGCTCTTTGCAGCACATGATATTAAAACACAGTGTGATTTTAATTATTAACCAATCAGGAAGCTTTTATTATGTTAACCAATTGTAGTTGATAAAATAATACTTGGTCAGTCATTTTGCTGTGAGAATAATGTATACACATTTAATAAAAAAATATTTCCCCTGTCATACTGTTTAAATATGAATATATAGTACTATAGTAAATGAAACCATGAATTCACACTACTGTGGCTCTTTTGGGTTCCGAACCCCTGAGGATTGAATTGTGTGTGAGAGAGAGAGAGAGAGATGAGGCAAAGGTTACAGTAACGAAGGTGTGGATGAGGATTTTAGTAGTGTAGATTGAGGAAAAGACTGACTAATATAGTGCAAATACTAACCCAGAGCTCTGAAGGGATATAGTCAACTTGAATTCTAGACCGTTTAAAACAAAACTAAAGTATTTTAGTTACTACACCTGCCTCTGAATCCCTCTGCCAATCTTTGTAGGATTTTACAACCAGGTTTTCCTAATTTTTAAAAAATAATATTTTTGTCCTTTGTTTCTGTGTGAAAGGTAGATATAAGCAAAAAGGGAAATTGTGTGGGAAATCTTGGAACTGCCTGTCTGCAAGTGCTATCAAATACACAATGCAAACTGGAAAAAATATTTAAGTTGTTCCTTAATCTAAGGTGGTGTTTGTAACAATAATACATGGCAAAAATCATACTTCTGTGTGCAAGTTTAAGTTGAGTTAACTCAGTGTCAGAACTAGGGAATTACTTTTCCCCCATCCCCAATGCCATATGTGTGCGCTTTTTCAGATGGCAGAGGGCTGCTTCACCGTTTTAAGAGGAGAGGTTTAATTTTCTTGGGTTACAAATCCAGCTAACTAGCTTTGTATTTGTTTACTTCAGTTACTAATCCTCATATTCACTGCCCTGGAGATGGCTATAAGCGGGACACGTGTCTCAGGGGGGATAGTTACTCTGGTTATTTCAAGTTTGGGGAGTGGGGCACTCTGCACTCCTTGGGGTAGGGTGGAGGGGAAAAGATGCTACACTTCTCCCATTTCCACCCACCTTGATCCTGTGTATTTTATCCCGCTACTCATCTATCATCTTCTCTGCAAATGCTCTATGAGAGAAGAGCATAGTGGTGAATGCCATCTTGTATATCTGTTTTATGTCAAAGGCTGTTTTTACTATTTTGTATGCCTGAGCTGTTAAAAAGAGTTTTGTTATGCTACAGCTAGTGAAGATAAACTTTGCATCTTTGTTATTTGCTCCAGACTATCTTTTGTCCTTAATAAGCTACTTTGGGTGACAAAAGACTTATTGGCATTGTGGTCATGATAACTGCAACAGTTGCTAATGTACTCTGGTGTTAGTTAAGCCCCAAAAAGGGCTCTATTTTGAGTTTTCTCTTCGTTCAAAAGGTTTAGGTAAAGCTTATTTCATATTAAAATTAACTGGGGGATAATGATCTCCGTTTCACAGTACTTGTACTGTAATTTGATTCTGCTTATTATCGTGTATGCAACAGATACCTAAAATACTCATTTTCATAATTCTAAACACAAAATAACTTTTTATTAGAAGTATTGCATGGTTTCCCTATCTAGAAGGAGACCACTGGAAACTAAACCACAGTAACCTGTGCTATATTCTAGGAACAGCACACTGAATTGGATTAGTGATTGTCATGAACAGGGGTTTTCTCTAGATTTCTAGGCTTACTAATGGTAACAAACATTGCTTGGAATTTTGTTTAATGGTAGCTAGAGTTGTGATGGAGCCTAAAAGAAGTGAGGGGGAAAATGTTGTGGGGATAGATGGGAGAGAAATATTGTCAGGGTAGGCAGCCTAGCAGGGTGGAGATTTAACCAACAAAAACAATCCAAATACCCTTCTCTCCCTCCCCCGCGAAATTTGCCTTTATTTTTTGTTAGGGTTGGGGGGCAGTGGCATCATATAGGAGAATCTACTTCAAGAAAAGGCAAACTATTTACATAACAGCTGCTTAATGAAATTCCATAAAAGAGAATCAAGAGCATATCATTTTATTTCCCCCCCCTCAAAGAGCAATGTTTCAAAGCAGCTATGTCATTTCAAGGTATAGTACTTTAAGCCAATCTGTTGAACAGGTACAATAATGGGTAGTATCTACACTTGCTTGCCAGCAGCTATACAAAGTTTCATGATCTATATTCTATGGTCCTTAACTCCCAATTCAGATAATTTTCTGGTCACTGCATCTACCATTGGTGATAAAATAGTTGTTTCAAGCTGTAAGGGTAAACCTGTTCCACTTTTTGAACTAGCTGAAGGGGTAAGTATAACTTGTGGCTTTGTTTTTTCTGTCTCGTATTTGCATTATGTCTGCTCTGCTCACTTCTTTTACAACTTTATTTAGATACCACTTATAATTAAGTACTGTTAAGGTTGTGACACACAATGCCAAGTATCAGAAAATTGAGCAACATATATAGTATTTAGCTTGTTACCAGTTTATTAACTTGAGTTCAGTGGGACAACACAATGTATCGTTGGGTTACATTAGGTCAGTAACTGCTACCTAGTTACAGGAGCAGAAAATGAGGCTTAATTTTTTGCTGGGTTGTCATGACTATAGGCTGTTTTAAGAGTGTGTGTGTGTGTGTGTTAAATCACTCGATTTTTGTAACAAGGGTTAGGTCCCATCCCATATACATTATAAAACTTACTATGCCGGAGAGAGAGACCCACTTATAGAGTAATACTCTGACATGGCTGCTTGAGTAAACTGTGTTGGAGTGCTAACTTGTTATAATCGGGTTCTGCACTACTGTTGCTTTTGTAATCATAGGACTGGAAGGGACCTCGAGAGGTCTTCTCGTCCAGTCCCCTGCAATCGAGGCAGGACTAAGTATTATTCTCTAGACAATCCCTGACAAGTGTTCTTCAAAACCTCCAATGATGAAGATTCCACAATTACCCTAGGAAATTTATTCCAGTGTTTAACTACCTGGATGGGAAGTTTTTCCTAATGTCCAACTTAAACTGCCCTTGCTGCAGATGAAGCCAATTGCTATCCCCACAGGTTAAAGAGAATTTTTTCCCCTTCATCCTTGTAACAACCTTTTACATACTTGAAAACTGTTATCTTATTCCCCCCTCAGTTTTCTCTTCTCCAGATTAAACACATCCAATTTTTTCAACCTTTCCTCATTGGTTGTGTTTTCTAGACCTTTAATCATTTTTGTTGATCTCCTTTGGACTTTCTCCAATTTGTCCACATCTTTCCTGAAATGTTGCACCCAGAATTGGACACAGTATTCCAGTTGAGGCCTTACCAGTATGGAGTAGAGCAGAAGAATTACTTCTGGTATCTTGATTACAACACTCCTGCTAATACATCTCAGAAGGATGTTTGCTTTTTTTGCAACAGTGTTATACTGTTGACTCATTTTTAGCTTGTGATCCACTGACCCCCCACATCCCTTTCTGCAGTACTCCTTCCTAGGAAGTCATTTCCCATTTTGTATGTGTGCAACTGATTGTTCTTTCCTAAGTGGAGTACTTTGCATTTGTCCTTATTGAATTTCATCCTGTTTACTTCGGACTATTTCTCCAGTTTGTCCAGATCATTTTGAATTTTAATCCTATCCTCCAAAGCACTTGCAACACCTCCCAGCTTGGTATTGTCCACAAACTTTATAAGTGTACTCTCTAGGCTATTATCTAAATCCTTGATGAATCACTGATCACTGCGGGACCCCACTCAATATGCCCTTCCAGCTTGACTGTGAACCACTGATAACTACTCTCTGGGAATGGTTTTTCACCCAGTTGTTCACTCACCTTATAGTAGCTCCATCTAGATCAGAGGCAAACTACGGCCCGCAGGACTGTCCTGTCCAGCTCCTGACCCAGGAGGCTAGCCCCCAGCCCCTCCCCCACTGTTCCCCCTCCCCCGCAGCCTCAGCGCGCCCTGCCACCAGCGCAATGCTCTGGGCAGCGGAGCAGCGAGCTCCTCGGGCAGCACCGCTGCAGAGCTGGGGCCTGACCCGGTGCTGTGTGCTGCACAGCGCGGCTGCCTGTCCTGGTGCAGCCACGCCGCTAGCCACCAGTGCTCCAGGCAGCGCGGTATGGGGGCAGGGAGCAGGGGAGGAGGAGGATGAATAGAGGACAGGGGAGTTCGGGGGATGGTCAGGGGCCAGGGGTGTGGATAGGGGTTGGGGCGGTCAGAGGGCGGGGAACAGGGGGGTTGAATGGGAGCAGGGATCTTGGGGGGGTGGGAGGGGAGAGCAGTCAGGAAGGAGAGGAGGGGTTGGATGGGGTGGCAGGGGGAAGTTAGGGGTGGGGTGTCTGGGGGCGGTCAGGGAGAAGGGGTGGTTGGATGGGGTGGGGTGTCTGAGGGCGGTCAGGGAGAAGGGGTGGTTGGATGGGGCAGGGTGTCCAGGGGCTGGGGACAGAGTGCGGGGGGAGGGGTGGATGGGGCAGGAGTCCCGGGGGGGCCATCAGGAGGCAAGAAGGGGGGGGGGTGTCGGGCCATGCCTGGCTGTTTGGGGAGGTACAGCCTCTCCTAACCGGCCTTCCATACAATTTCAGAAACCCGATGTGGCCCTCAGGCCAAAAAGTTTGCCTGCCCCGATCTAGATTGTGTTTTCCTAGTTTGTTTATGAGATGGTCATACAAGACAGCATCAAAAACCTTACTAAATCCTGATGGAAACTAAAATAATGGTACAGAAGTGTATAAAAGCTGGGCTATTACTTATTTGGGGGAATACTGGTGAAATAACAGTGAAAATGTCTGTTTTTTAGACATCCAAATACAGCATAGATTAGAATGAGTCTGATGGAAAATAAATGGACTCTTCTTAGTGTTCCCAGACCCAAGAACTTCAAAGTGAATCTTTAATAATAATAATACATTTCTGTCTTCAGTGTAGGTGTGTCATTAAGAGTGGCTTCCCCCTCCCCGCCCCAATTCAGTGCTGCAGTGATTATTTTAAAAAAGAAGCACTTTGTGGAATTGGAAGGCTTGCTACTATAATATTCTCTGTAATGTTTAAAGAATATGAACTTGGAGACCTAGACAGCTTTGCAGTGTCTTTTAAAGGAATTTGTTTTTGAAAGTCTTACCCCATTTGTGCACAGTAGCTATTGTGTGAGACTAGAGGGATATGGCATCACTTCTGGGAGCTCTACTGCATAGGGAAAATGCATATTGAAATAAAGGAAACCGAGGTGGTGGCAACATAAATGGGAAGGGGGAAAAGGTGGAGTGAGAGGTTTGAGGCCATATGATAAGTTTAATATTTGTTAATTAACATACATAAGTAAAAGTAATCACATATAATATATAAGTAATCATTGGGTGCACCAGTAGTTTCATTGAAGTCAGTGGGACTGCTTGCTTGTATTGGTAAAGATTAAGCTCTTGAGTATTTACATGATATATATATATATATGTGTGTGTGTATGTATATATACAAATGTCTGCAATAATAAACATTTCTTATGCCTATTTTCTTTACCAGGCAAAACAGACATGTGTGAGCTTAAATTCCAGTTCTATGCATATTGTCAGTGGAGGCCTTGATAACACTGTTAAAATCTGGGATTTAAAGTCTAGAAGACTTCATCGATGCCTTAAGGTAACTATTTTTTCTTTTGGCTCTGATAGTTAAAAGGGGGGAAAAAAGTAGATCCCATATTTTCTAGCTTTTTTTGACCATCTTGCTAGCAAACAAGCTACAATTTACCACCCTGATCCTGCGAAGACTCTCTCATGCTTAATTTCATGCTCCATAAGCAGCTCTGTTGAAATCAGGGACGCTACTCGTAGGGCCTAAAATTAAGCACATGTGTAAGTCTCTGCAAGATCAAGGTCGGAATAACAAACTTTGTGATTTCAAAATGTTTTAAGTGGGTTTTTCATATTGGAAGAAACTGGCAAATAGCCAAGTCCTAAAACAAATCATTTCAAGAACTGCACTTTCTATTATTCCTGCCTTATTACAGCCTTGATGCTGCAAATACAAAAGGACATACATAACTTCCAAAATGTGCTTAACATTAAGCATGTATGAAAGTGTTGTCAGGTTTGGCATCTTAATGAGAAAAAGTATGCGTTACAGCGAGGTCATTTCCCCCCCCCCCCCCTCGTTACAAGTCCATTTTGGATTCTCAATCCTACAGTGAAGCCATAATGCAAAACAACCTGTGCTAGTCTCATTTATTTCCATGACATTTTATGGAGCTGCAGTAGTACAAACTCCATAATTAAGGATGTAACTTGTTTGTTTGTTTTACCAAACTTGCCTTCCCTTTTCCTACCAACTCCACTGTCCAAAAAAAAAAAAAAAAAGGTCAGGTTAATCAACTAAGATGCTTTGTCATTATGAATGTTTGAAAATGAGTTTTTTTTTATTTTGTGGAATTAAATAAAAACCACTGCTCAAAAAAACCTCATTCTACCAACTTCAAATTTGTTTTATTTATCTGTACTTTTGTTTGCAACTAGAGCTTCGGTGCAGTGGAGGTTGACAAGGAAAAAGGCTGTATGGCTGACTGCTGAAGTCACTTGCTAAGGACTTTATAATATCTGTAGAGTCTAAAGTCCGCACTTTTCTTGAAAACCTTTGAGTCTTCAGGATAGTCTGCGTGCATCATAAAGTCTGTCCAGGCAGACGTATCTTAAATCTGTGAACATAATTTTTGAAGTAACTTTTGCTTGGGTCTTGCAAATGGGAAGCCAAGATAAAATAAAAGACACAATCTATGATGTAATCTTAAATTCTGGAGGGGGGAGGTTCCTCATATTAGGAATATTAATAGCTTTTTATTATCAGCTATAAAATTAAATTCAGACACATGGTATTAAGATTGTCATGGCTTTTCTTAATTAAAATCAGGGAAAGTTTTGCCTGATTTTTAAATCATAGTTAAGGTTCTGCTGCATCCTTAACTCTAATCCCATATCCGTGCCAGTCATCCATCCACCAAGCCCTTTAAAAATGTACCGCTATAGATAGCTGTGAACCTTAACTATGATTTTTCCTGACTTTCAGACTTTTATATCTGCAGTATTGTAAAAAGTTTTTCTTTCCAGGTAATGGATACATGTTTCAAACGTGTACTTTTTGGGCTGGGAATATACCTGGACATTTTAGTTTAATGTACAAAGACACGATGATGCCTTCACTACCAAAGAGAGCTATTGAGCAAATATGTTCAATAACAGTAAAGCTACTGAAGGGGGAAATCTGGCAAAAGTAGACTGCTCTTAATATAACTCTGTTAAACTGGCAGTTGTCCCTGAAAGATTTTACTTTGATATTTATGTGTGCTAGAGGTCTTTACATTATATAATTAACATACTGTTGATACTCTAATGAAGAACGTGTTGGGTTTTATAAAAGAGCCTTCTGAAAAATCTAATCAGGTGTCGGGTAAATCCAGGTTCCCAGTTTTTGTTACATCAGCATGAAAATCCAAGTTGTTTGGGTGATACTTTTCGAATGCCCAAGTTAAACCTGAAATAATTTTGCAAAATGTCATCTTTGTTACAGAAGAGGCAAAACAAAAGCCTGAAGCTGAAGTATTTCTATAATAGCATGGAAAAAACATTTTGTCTTCTGCTAGAACATTCTTCAGCACTCTGTTTTAGTTTGTTTCTTTCTCTTTCAGGATCATAAAGATGAAGTAACTTGTGTAACATTTAATTGGAATGATTGCTACATTGCTTCTGGATCTATGAGTGGTGAAATTATTCTCCATAATGTTACTACCAATTTATCCAGCACTCCCTTTGGTCATGGTAGCAGCCAGGTACAGTATGTGTATAGTGAAGTAGTAACTATTTTGGGTTTGGAGTTTAATCTTAGATTATTGAATATTTTACACTATTGTAAAATGGTGAACTTTTGTTCTGTAAAGTTTTAGGTTTGTAAGTCATAAATGTGAATTTAAAAATGTGTTAAGAACTCTTGTTGCTTATTAATCAGCATAGCCTCTAGTAGTAGTAATATTTTAAAAGATTATTAAATTACTAACCTACCATTTCCTTTCTGGAAATTTATAAATGTACTGACAGGGATGATAATGGAGGCTTTTAGCTCTATTCCAGTTAGGAATGGAAGGCAGTAGAATATGAAGAGTCAAAACTGGACAAGTTTGAAGTACATTTCTACTCAATGATTGTTTTTTTAAAAAAAAACCAAAGTTGTTATGGGTTTCTATATTGGCTTCAGTACCTACAAATTGAGCAAATTTAATCTGGAAGAAATGTAGAAAAAACATTCAGTGTATAAAGGTAGAGACTACTTAGGGCAGTAGTTTTCAAACTGCGGGTTGTGATCCAGTACTGGGTCACGGAATGGAAGGCACTGGGTTGCGGTGGGTAAAAGTCCCTTTGGCGGTGCTGCCCGGCTAAGGCAGGCTAGTTCCTACCTTTTCTGACACCGTGCTGCGCCCCGGAAGTGGCCAGCAGCAGGTCCGGCTCCTAGGCAGGGGGGCCCTGGGGCTCTGCGCGCTGCTCCTACCCTGAGCACTGGCTCCGCACTCCCATTGACCGGGAACCAGCCAATGGGAGCTGGGGGGGGTGGGGTCTGTACCTGCGGGTGAGAGCCACACAGAGCCGCTTGCACACCTCCACCTACGAGCCGGACCTGCTGCTGGCCGCTTCCAGGGTACAGCGTGGTCCGCGGTGCCAGGACAGGCAGGAAGCCTAGCTTAGCACCCCTGCAGTCCCACTGAACAGGAGTCACCCGAGGTAACCCGTGCCCCTGCCCCAGCCCGGAGCCCCTTCCTGCACCCCAAACTCCTCTTCCCTGACCCCACCCCAGAGCCTGCACCCCTAGCCCAGATCCCTGACCCCCAACCACACCCTGGACCACTCCTTTCCTGCCCTACCCCACAGCCCTCACCCCTGCATTCGGACCCTCTGCCCTAGCCCTGAGCCTCTCCCACACCCCAAACCCCTCATCTCCAGCTCCGTTGGGTCACGGGCATTAAACATTTTCTTCAATTGGGTTGCCAGAAAAAAAGTTTGAAAATCACTGGCCTGGGGGATGGACAAAGTTGGCACTTCTGCCAAGCTGCCCTATTCATGACCATTTGCTGACTCCCAGTGTGTCCGCAGCACCAGTGAAGTGGTGGCTTGGCTGCTTTCAGCTGTTGTAGCTGACCTTTCACCTCCCTTTTGTGCTGGCATAGAGCTGGAAGTGGTCCTCTTGTCTAACACTGAACTTGTATCACTTAATGAAGATCTAATAAGATTTTTCATGGGGAGAAGATAGTGTTTTTTAAACATTGGGGTGAAGAAAACTACATAAAATCATTAAAAAAAGTTCAGTTTCCAGTGTTGTGGTGTCTTCAATGCATCATTATCATCTACCATTTATATGCATGCAGAATTGTCCTTAATACTCAGTTTGCTTTTTAAAAAAGCAATCCATCTATAGAGCTAGTAAATTTGTCATATTTGCGCTGTCTAGATGGCTCATCTTGGGGATTATCTTTGGCAGTTATTTATGGACAGTGTGTGGTCATTAAGACCATAACCGTGAAAACAACAGGGAATGTGGATTTGAGAACCAGCGACAAGGAGCTGGAAAACTTTCAGCTGGGTTACACTGTTTAAGTGGTGTTTTCAGTAGGTGCCAAATTGAGAAGCCTTTATTGTAGCTGCTATTTATTCAGGTATATTTTAACTTTTCACTGAAGAGAGATCAGATTGCTTTTCCGGTGCTTGAGGATGATTAGCAATAATACAGTGAATAGCCATTTTCTTGATAGAGATGAAGTCAAGAGGTCAGACAACTAGACGGATGATGGCTAAAGTTATTGTAGGTGTTACATGAATGTAATTGCATACATATAGCTAGTACTCTTTCTCACTAAGGGGCCTATAATATTTTCTAATGAGGTACTGTGATGGGTACTTGATTGCTGTGTTTTTGTGTCAAAATGGAATTGTTTGGAATTATGTAACATGGTAGCTATTTAGATTTCCAGTTTATCTGACTATAGTGCATCTTTTAAAATCTTTTTGCTCCTATATACCTATAGTTTTATTTTTGGTTTGGATTTTCATTGGAATTTGTAGAGAATTGCAGGATTATACAGTTATATTAGTATCTAAACATACATATAGTGCTCTTACAGAGTTTAAAAAAAGACTGTGCCTACTCCAAGAATTTGTAGTCCTAAGGGTCTAATTCTGTAAGGGTGAAGTTTCCAGGGTAAACAATGTATTGTACCTCTTGATTCTGGCACAGGTTCTTTGGCTTAGCTAAGGAGGGGTGACCCTTATTAAGGGGGAAAAACTACAGAAAGTTAAGCATTTTTGTTGTGAAGCTGAGGCCGGACTAACTTTATAAAGGTGGCTTGTCTTCACCTGATTCAGCAAAATGGAATGTAATCTCTTGACCAGTTAATATCTGAAATTGTATAGGCTCTACATTTAGTAGCGTAGCCCATGGTCATAGTGCTTTCAGTGATATGAAAACTTTGCATTTCACCTAAGAATTGTCCTGTTAATTGTGACTGTAAATTCACATGTATGTGCATTATTAGAATTAAGTTCTTGCACTGAGTTGTATGTTCTTGCACTAAGCTGTATGTAGACCATCTAATCCTAGAGTCTTCAACTGCTGTTTTTAGATTTTAGTAATGCTACTAGATTTTATCTGTTTGCTGTGTGAGAATGTATTGGAGTCTGTTTCAAAAGAAAACATTTGTTCAAATCTTGAATGCCTAGCACTGTTCTCCCAGCAACAGGGTTAGTTTAGCTGTTTGAGCAGCTAGTGATCTGTGAAGATATGTGATGGCTTCTATTCTTTTCATATAGTGAAACGATAATCATGAGCTCCACAGCCACTCACTTTATCTACCTTGTTTGTCCCCTTTATGAGGCTGTCCATTGGGATATGGAAGAGATTAGTTTATTCACTGATATTGTGTAACTGCATAAGGATAATCAATGAGGCTAGAATGGTTTTGGCTTTGGGGTATTTTTTCTCCCCTATTTAATTCTGTAACTATTGTTTGCATTTTTTATTTTATTTTTTTGCCTTTGGTATGTTTTCTTCCAAGATTGGCTAATTCTACCAAGAGGTGAGGTTTTTGTTTTGTTTTTAATCTGTATACTAAACTCTTGAGTTATGGTTAAGGTGGGTTGTTTGTTTTTGGCAGTGAATTATGAGCCAACATTTTTCTAACATACACGTTCCCCATTGGCTGCCTTGGCAAAGAGTCCAGAGATAAAATGTGCTTGGGCTTGAATGACCCTTTTTTCTACAAAGACCCTCTGTTCCAATCAGAGCTGGGGCATAATGGTGTGGGGAAGCTTGTGCTGTGACAACCCGTATTGCATTGTTTTTTGTGGCTCCATAGAGGACTTCATTTTCCATTTCTACCAATCTAGTGCCTTGCACTAGTAACTTCTGCAAGCCCTCCATGTACAGAGCTCCCTAAAGTCAGTGGGAATTGCGTCCACCCAGATACTAAAATTTACGTCATACTTCACTTTTTTTTAAGTGTTCCGTTTTGGTGCTTGGCCCTCTTCTATGCATGCTAACTGCAGAAATGTTTTTTCCAAGGGGGAGCTGCTGGGTGCTCAGCATTCTTGAAATCATTACACTTCTGAATAAGAGGCTAAACTGGGCACTCTGGCCCCAGTTCAGCAAGTTACTTAAACACTTGCCTAACTTGACTTAATGTTAGGCACATGGTTATTATTTATAAGTGCCTTCATAGATTTTAAGGCTAGATGGAACCATTAAGACTAGTGTCACTTCCTGTATAAAAAAAGTCCACAGAATTTCACCAGGTGATTTCTGCATGGAAGCCCATAACTTGTTGTTGAGATCAAGTATATCTTTTAGAAAAATGTTTAAAGTCTTCAAGTGATGGAGAATCCACTGCATCCTTAGCTGAACTCTAATTACCCTCATTATTAAAAATTTGTGCCTTGTTTCTAGACTGAATTTGTCTATCTTCAACCTCCAGCCATTGGATCTTATGTTTTTGTCTGCTACATTAAAGAAGTTTTACTATCAGGGCTGAATTGGGGCAATAGTTTTTTAACGTCTTGGCAGTAGAACTTTATACTTGCCAAGCCCTAAGGTAGATGATGGCAAATGAAGTTCATTGTTGATAAATACAAAGTAATGCACATTGGAGAGAAAAATGAAACTATTCACATAACTTACGAGAGTCTGTTAACTGTATCAACTGAGGAAGGGGACCTGGACATCACTGTAGACAGTATATCTGCACCCTCCAAAATAATAATAATAATAATAAAGCAAGATGCTAGGCTGTATAAGGAATGGGATGGAGAATGTTGTTTTATATAAATCAGTGGTGCAGCCTCACCTGGAATACTATGTGCAGTATTGGGCACCCTATCTTAAAAACGAGATTGTAGAGTTAGTAAGGGTTCTGACGGGGTTATAAATGATCACGGGTATGTAAAAACTCTCTTGTGAAGAGAGACTGAAAAGCTTGAAATTCTGTATCTTAGAAAGGAAATGAATAAGAGGGGATATGATAAAGGCATATAAAATAATTGGTATAGAGAAAGGTAGATTGGGAGTATCGATTCTTCCTTGTCTCATAACATGAAAAAAAGGGATGTTCAATGAAACAAATTTAAAACCAATAAAAGAAAATAGTTTTTTTTCCACACAATATATAACTAAAATTAATGTGAAACTCATTGCCACAGAAATGTTGCAGCTAAAATCTTAGCAAGATTCTAAAAAAGATTTGATATTTTTGCTATCCATATAAAACATTCAAAGTTACAATAATTAATGGTAAATGAAGAGTATTAGGGAGAGAAGATCTAATGCTTCAGAGGGTTTAGGCCAGTGGTTCTCAACCCACAGGCCATTTGCAGCCCAGTCAGCACACCACTGCGGACCATGTGCCATCCTCGGAGCCATACAGGTAGTACATCTATTGTGTGAATGCGGCCCATGTAATACAGAGAGAGCTGCATATATTGCCCACAATGGAAAACAGATTGAGAACCACTGGTTTAGGCTAATTTCAGTTATTGGAGATTAGGAGGTGAGCTAAAAAGGGGGTCAGGTTATTCCACATCTGTCTGCTGTGGGGTGTCTTGAACCTTCCTCAGAAGAATTTGGTGCTGATCACTGTTGGAGACAGGACACCAGACTAGATCTGCAGCTCTGAACCAGTATGGCAATTCCTGTGTTCCGATACACTAAATCCAATTGCCTGTATAGCTTCCAATTCATTTAAAATAAAAAACAAGCTCCATTCTTTCTGCAGACATGCCTGTTTTGATAAGGTTCTTAAATTCTAATTGTATGATGAGTCCTGGACAACTCTGCAAACTGTTCAATATCTGAAAGACTTTTCTTGTAATAAAGCTATAATGGAATGCCAAACCTTTAAATGTAAGGGGTTTCTAGTGTTACTTTTATTGGCCCTTTCTCATTCCAAGATATGGTGTTGAATTTAATCTTTGTCGTGTTAGGAATTATAAGTAAAGTGTTGATAGCTAGGATGCATCATATGTGGTGCAGGCTGTAACACCTTAATTAAGATTGTGTCATGATTAAGACCCTTTCTTCAGTTGCTTAAAGCTTTGCCAGACTGTAACTGTTAGGGTGAAATTTTCCATGTCGGGTGTCTGCCACAGGCTGAATACTTTTGGAAAAAGAACAGGAGTACTTGTGGCACCTTAGAGACTAACAAATTTATTAGAGCATAAGCTTTCGTGGGCTGAAGTGGGTTGTAGCCCACGAAAGCTTATGCTCTAATAAATTTGTTAGTCTCTAAGGTGCCACAAGTACTCCTGTTCTTTTTGCGGATACAGACTAACACGGCTGCTACTCTGAAACCTGTACTTTTGGAAAGTTTCAGATAAAATTGTTCAGCTGTTTCAGAGAATGATTAAGAGAAAATACACTGCTTTGCCCATGCTTGAAACTAAAAATCTCCCGTGCAGGGGTGTGCACAGGAATAAAAATTTGCCTGCTTTTGGAGGGGCACTTTCTGTGCCCTCCAGGGCTGGAGGAGCTAGCTCTGCCCCCCACCCCAGGGCCGGAGGAGCTGGCTCTGCCACCTTCACCTGTGGTCCGAGGGCTGGTGGAGCTCGCTCTTTCCTGGCAGCTGGAGGAGCTGGATCTCCCTGCCCTGGAGGATTTCTGTGCCCCTGCTGATTGGTGGGGGAGGGGGAGGAGGACGTGCCCCTGCTTGCCCACTCTTGCACATGTCCCTGCTCCTGTGACTTACTACTATCTCATTGAAAAGCTCTTGTACCTCTGTGCTTTGGAGCAGGGACTTGAGCTTTGACTTGGTGGGGAGGTCACACTAGTGTCAGGGATGTGTCTTTTGCTGTTTGAAGGAAAACTTGTCCAGACTAGAGCTTCTGAAAAATATGAGTTCACACATGCTTAGAGACTTGTTGGTATCTTTGGCCAATTTAACTGCCTAACTATGCATGCATTAAATATGCTTGAGCCCAGGGTTGTAGGGGCTAAGCAGGACTTTCCTGTAATTGCTCCTCTTGGCTGCTGTGAGGCCAGGAGACAGGGCTGTCTATGCTTTCCCTGCTAGTGCCTAAGCAGGAAGCTGCCTAACTCAATAGCAGATGGGTGACGAACAGAAGGAGGGGGAGGAGTTGTACTGAGGAGGGAGGAATGGAGGGAGGGTGGAAGGATAGGAGCAGGAGGGGAGAGGGACAGGAGCAGAATGAAACAGAAGATGAGGGGAGATGAGTTGTGCAAAGGTAGAGGATAGGAGTGTGGGAAGGATGAACATGGGCAGGAGCATAGGGGTGTGGGGGCAGGAGCTGGAGAGGGAGGGATAGGAGCAGAAGGGCACAGGGAGGGGCTGGAGGGATGGGGCAGAAGGGTCTAACCACTAGTACACCCTTCCCTAGCTGTGAATCCCACTGGCAAAGTGTCTCACCCCATCCCAGTGTAGTGGCAGGTCAACACAGAAGATAACCCAAGGCTTTAGTGGTAGCAGGGCCACATAGAGGGGCATAGAGCACCACATGAGTCGATGTGAATTACACACTTCCCCCGGATCACTCAAATCCCAAGCTTTGTTTCCATAAGAAAGACACACTCTGAGGCTAGGTCTACACTACCCGCCTGAATCGGCGGGTAGAAATCGATCTCTTGGGGATCGACTTATCGCGTCTCGTCAGGACGCGACAATCGATCCCCGAATCGACGCGCTTACTCCACCAGCGGAGGTGGGAGTAAGCGCCGTCGACTGGGAGCTGCGGCAGTCGATTTTGCCGCCGTCCTCACAACAGGGTAAGTCGGATCTGATACGTCGAATTCAGCTACGCTATTCGCGTAGCTGAATTTGCGTATCTTAAATCGACCCCCCCCTGTAGTGTAGATGTAGCCTGAGTGTGACTTCTGCATCTGAACACAAAATGGCAACTGGCTCTGCAGCAGTGAAGTGAGTTCTCTCCATTTTAAAGAGACAGTACTCAGAAAGCTGATGGAGGTCACATTCACCACTCACTTCAGAGCAAAGACTTAAAATCATGCACTAACTCATCTATTTATGAGGTCACTGGGTGGGGTGGGGTGAACTTTGCATGCAAAATTAAAAGACAAACAGGATACGCCTCGGTCAACTTAATTTCCTCAGTTATTGTATTTATACTAATGTATAGTGCCCACATTGCAGCCAAGTCTTCTCCCCCTAGATTACAAATGCTATATCACATGCTAGTTATAACTTCCTCCTCCTCCTCTTCATCATGTTTTACCAAATTATGTTCACATCACTGTGGTGTATTTAAAAAGTTCAACACTCTTGGTAAGGTAGCAATTAGTAAAATTATAATATTGCTTTTCACTTGTCTAGACACAGGCTCCATAGACCAACTGATGCCTTATAGTTAACTTTATGATACAGGCATTTTTTTTAAAGTTTCCTTTAATTATAAGAGATATTGGCATAAAATCAGGAAACTTTTCTCAGGAGTTTCTATTGCTGCTTCCTTAACCCTCACTTTTTGACTGTGGTGTAAGCTGAGCAGCACAGTGGTCAGGAAGGAATTTTCACTTTGCACATACTGCATTGCGATACTGGCCAAATGCATTATGGGTGTGTGGATTGTTTTTTAAAGCCACCTTCCTCTGAAGCATCATGTCTAAGAAACATGATGTCAGTCTATTGACTTATGGCCTGTTGAATTATGTCAGCTTTTGCAATCCTAATTCAGATGACTTTTTTTGGTCTGAATGATTTAGACTTGTTTAACCTTAACTTTATATACAGATATATTGTATGCATTTAATTTTTTAATAATTTTTAAGTTAATAGTGCATTATGCATGTTTGGTTTATTTTACAGCCTATTCGACACTTGAAATATTCTTCCTTTAAGAAGTCTTTATTGGGCAGTGTGTCTGACAGTGGAACTGTAACGCTGTGGGATGTAAATAGTCAAAATCCATACCATAATTTTGAAAATGCTCACAAAGCTCCAGCCTCAGAAATCTGCTTTTCTCCTGTCAATGAGTTGCTACTTGTCACGATAGGTTTGGATAAAAGGATCATTCTCTATGACACATCAAGTAAAAAGTAAGGATTATGTAACTTTTGGTAAGCATTCTTTATCAGTGGATTGTACGGGAATTTGACTCAATTCTTGTAACTCCAAGAAGTACATTTATCTGTGATTAGAGGTTGTTAGTGTTTATTTTAAAGTCAGACCACATTAAGAATGATAGCTTCTAGATTGAATTCTCTAGAAAATAGTGGTTGTGCTCCAGTTAAATTACTTTTTAGGGTGTATATATAATATTTTGATAATGTATAAGTGTACAAGCTTCACAAAGGCTTGATCCAGTGCCCACTGAAGTCAGTGGGAGCCTTTCCACTGACTTATGTAGGTATTTGATCAGTCCTTAGAAGAATAAATATATTGCAAATCTGTAGCTGAATTACAAAAATCTGTGTTATATAGTTTGCTGTAATTCTTCAGTGCTGTTGGGAAAGTCTAATTAAAAATAAAAATAGTGACTTAAGTCTTTTTTTAATTGTAACATCTTCCTATATTTCTCCTGTCTGAAGACTACTGAGAACTCTAGTAGCTGAATCTCCTCTGACAGCAGTAGATTTTATGCCCGATGGCACTACCCTGGCTATTGGCTCTTCCCGTGGAAAAATTTACCATTATGATCTAAGAAAGCTGACATCACCGGTAAAAACAGTCAGTGCTCACAAAACCTCTGTGAAGTGTATACGCCTTCAGTACAGTAGCACTTGTTCAAAGGTAAAACATTTCCTTCTTTATCACTCAGACTTAGGTTAATAAAATGAAACCATTAACTTTAAGTCTTCTAAAGAAATGTGTATACTGAACTGTCAGTGTATTACAGGTGTCAACATAAAGGAGAATCAGATTTGTCAACACACCAAGAGAAATTGTATAGAAAACAAACATTAATTGTATACATTGTCCATTTAATTTTCTTCTCATTCTTAAGTACAGTTTCAGCATTGCTAGTTGTCTTGTGTAACATGAGTGAAGTTTAGTCTTAAACTCTTTTTGTGTGTGGCTATAGTGCTGTTCTGGGCCTCCACTTCACCCAAGGAGGAGTCCTGTGACACGTCAATGTCTCTCTTGGGGTATGTCTACACTTGGAGTGGGATGTGTGATTTCCATCTTGCATAGACATACTCATGTTAGCGCTCACTTAGCTAGCGTGCTGAAAATAGAAGTGTAGCTGGGGTAGCATGGTGAGTGGTTGTACGGGCTAGCCATCTTGAGTTCAAACCCCACTGAATCCCATGGGTACGTACACGGCATGCCTAGCCCATGCCATCAATCACTGCTACCCATGCTACCATGGCTACATGACTACTTTTAGTGCTCTAGCATGATGAGAGCTAGTGCAAGTATGTCTACGTGACCTGGGAATCACTCCCCCAGCTCCTAGTGTAAACATACCCTTAGACTGAGTCCCCGGGCTTCAGCATCCCAGTTTCTCACTGTGACTCTTCTAGCAGGGCCTGTTTAGTTTGCTCCCTGCAGAAGTTTTCTCTCCAGGGAGCTTTATAATCAGAAAATGTTTGCAGCAACACAAGTCAACCTTTATCAAACAAAGTGTTGTTTATTAGTCAACAGGAACAGTGTATTAGGGAAATCAGTGTATTAGGGAAATAAGGTAAATTAACAGAGAAGGCCTAGTCTCATGACTCTAACCTAAACTTTATTCTCTCCTTGCAAGTTTTGGATAAATTCCACACAGGCCAGATATCTCTGTTCCTGGCCTGGCAGAGACAGTCAACCCCTGCAACATTTTTCTCTTTGTACCTCGGTCCGAGACTTATCTCCAGCTGCTCCTGCCCACTTACCCCGGCCCTCTCTCTCTGCTGGGGTCTTTAATGGTTTTGTGTCCCTTTTGAGCCTAGTCTTAGGCCTCGGGAAAATAAACCCACTACTCTGACAGGAGCGAGGCTGTGGGCATTTCCCTATTAAATGGCTTCTCCGTGGTTCCCTTAAGGACCCTCAGTATTCTCTCTGGAGGTATTTTATCTCTGCTCTTGTTTTATTTCCTGTCAGTGGGAAACACACAGCCTCCTTTGATTTAACTCCATGCAGTCAAGCAGAGGAATAGCAAGCAGGTAAAATGAGGCACACACCATATTAATAGAAATAGTACAAAATCTCCCACATTCTCTACATTTGCTTGAAGACATCTGACTCCCTACTTGTAATCAGAAACTGAGAGGTTCTATTTGTTTAGACCAATTTCTTGCAATTTAAACATTTTGTGAAACTTGTCCATGTTTTAAACAGGAAAAAAGAATTTGCGTATTTTTTTTCCCTTTAAGTTGGAGCACAAATAACTTCTTAAATTTGCTATTTCTCTTCAGTCCAGCTTTAATAAATGTTCTTCAAATAAACCAGCATCCAAAAGAACAGATGTTAAAGCGAGTAGTAATGTGGGAGGAATTCAGAATACTGGCATCATCAAAAATCTTACCTCTAACACACCAATTACAGTTTCACCCCAGCCCATGTCAACAATTGAGAGTAAAGGAGCAGATGTTGTTCAGGACAAAACAGGTAAGGAATCTGGTTTTTAGGATAGGAAATTATCTGAGTTTGTGAAAAAAAGATCTTGGAGCAATACTTCACATGCTTTGGCCAGCCTTGCAGAATGAAAGTTCACAAGTCATTATGTCACCGTGAAATATTATTTGTATACGTTTGTGTATATAATTGGATTCAACTGCCTTAACCATGAGACTATCCTTTCTCTTCCCACAGTTCCCTACCTCATTCACCACAGGCCTTCAAACTGCTGCAACAAATCAGGAAGGTATTGACCAACAACAGCCCCATTGCTAGATAACCTTAATTCAATCCCAAGCTGGGTCCATCCTGTGCACTGAATGAGGCAGGTATCCTGTGGAAAAAAAACAGTATGAGATCGTGTAATTAAAGGCTGTAGCCTATTGCATACACACAAGGAGGCCGAATTAAGGCCACAGGCAACATTAATTCTAACATTTTGTAAGTTTTTGACTTCACAACCTTAATTTTCTTTTTAATGTAGGTTTTTTTTTTATTGTAATATTTAGCTTAGTACAGGAAGTGGCCGTTTTGCTCATTTACATTGTTAGTGATACAGGCAGTGTCAAACCCCAAAACAAAAGAATGTAAAAGTTTCAAGCCTACTTAGGGCTTGTCTAGATTAACAGTTAGTCCATGGCAAGCTGGGTTGTAAATCTACCTCTCACTGTCTATGTAGACCCTGCTGCTGCTCACTAAAAGTTTCCCTCGTGCGCTTTGATGTACATCTCTTTGAAACGAGAATAGATCAAAGCAAGCTAGGGATTTTTTAGTGCACAGCAGCAGGGTCCCTGTGGACAATTAGTGAGAGGTAGATTTACATCCCATCTTGCTGCGCACTAACAGCTATCTAGATAAACCCGGAGTGTAATAGGTATGGCGCTATTTGTTTTTCCATAAAGTTGGGAGCAGCCACAATTTAATCACCATTGTGTTAACCTTGCACCTTGCTTATGATAGAATAGCTATGTATGAGCTGAAGGAACTGAGAAAGTCACTGGGTCCATGTGACATTACTCAGGATACAATCTGGATAGTTGAACAGCTGTGTCCCCTTAATTCTCTAGCCAGAGGTGCCTTTTACACTGCTTTGCTGTCAGAACATCCACTCCTGCCCTGTTAGCACAGCTTTTAGCATGCAAATTCACTCCCAGCTAAAATACATGAGCACTCTGACCAGTCACTCATAAATTACATATAGCGCAACACCCACAAATTCTTAGTCCTAGGTTTGTCACCCCAGAAATGTGCGTCTTGTATTGTCCAGGACACTACTGAACAATGCAAGCTCATAAAAAGTCCCCATCATTTCATCAAAGGAAAATGTTATATGCACTAGTTTTATCCCAAATGGAGTTTCCCACAAACTTTAATCCAAACACACTAGTTAAGATAAAACAATAATATAAGTTTATTAACTACAAAAAGATTTTAAGTGATTGTAAGTGATGATGCATGAAAGTCTGGAGTGGTTACAAAATAAGAGTAATACACAAGCTAATACCTAACTTAACAAGCTAAGTGAACTTAAAATCAAAGATTTTTTTGTCTCACCATATGCTTCTATAAATTTCACAGGCTGGGTCTCCTTTCAGCCTGAGAGCACTCCCCCTTAGCTGAGCTCTTTGAGAGTTGTTGATGTCGAGACAGAGAGTTGGGAGGAGGAGAGGTGCAATCAAATGTTTCCCTTCCTCTTCATAATTCAATTTCTTCGGCTAGATACCTCCTTGCTGAGTCATGGTGACATGCAGTTCTCTGTGGATGTGAGGTTAAAATCGTCCCTGGGGTGAAATGTAAACTTCTTGTTTACACCTTCCCCCCTACTGGAGGATGGCCGCTAAAGTAGGTGATGGCCCTTTAACACCTGTCTGGGGTGATAGTGTGCCTTTGTCTCTGAAAAACTGATTTGTGGTGTTGGCCCAAATTACAACATATTTCAGTAACAATCATACAGTAGAATCTTATAACTTTGCATTTAGTGTCGCTACACATATTTTAACAGGATAATGATATTCAGCAGATTATGACTTTTCAAATGATACCTCACAAGGCATACTTTGTGCAAAATTTATCATAGTCTTGTAAAAGTGGTGACCATAATAGTAGACCGTCACAGTCCATTTTATATAATTAATCTTGTTGAGTTTAATTGTGGTAGAGTGATAAAAAGATTTAGATTACCTGTAGACTGTTTAGGTTCTGCATGAAATTATAAAAACATAAGAACGGCCATACTGGGTCAGTCTAATGGTTCATCTAGCCCAGTATCCTGTTTTCCAACAGTGGCTTGTGCCAGATGCTTCAGAAGGAATGAACAGAACAGGGCAATTATCAAATGGTCCAATCCCTGTTGTCCAGTCCCAGCTTCTGGCAGTGAGCAGTTTAGGGACACCCAGAGCATGGAGTTGAGTCCCTGACCATCTTGGCAAATAGCCATTGATGGACTTATCCTCCATTAACTTATCTAATTCTTTTTTGAACACAGTTATGCTTTTGACCTTCACAACTTCCCCTGGCAATGAGTTCCAAGGGTTGACTGTGTGTTTTTGTGAAGAAGTACTTCCTTATGTTTGTTTTAAACCCATTGTCTATTAATTTCATTGGGTGACCCCAGTTCTTGTGTTATGTGAAGGAATAAAATAACATTTCCTTATTCACTTTCTCCAGTCCATTCATGATTTTATACACCTTTATCATATCTATCTGTCCCGTGTCCATCCATCCGTCACCATTAGCCATCTCTTTTTTAAGCCTCGCTTAGAGGGCTCCGTGGAAAGGCATTCCTCTGAGCTTTTTATTGTTAGCAGGGTCTTGTTCTAGGTGCAGTTTTTGTCCGAGAGGCTTAAAACATGGAATGCTTTGCAGGCTTGTTTGTTTGTTTGTTTGTTCCCCCTGATCCCCCTTTCTAGCTCTCACTAGAAAGCTGGGGAATATAGGATGAGAATTAGGTTAGTTAAATCTCCCAGGGACTTTTGGAGATCTTTGCCTTTTACTCAAGAATTCAGATTATATATATGCCTGATGCTAACAAAACAGAAGAAGAAAATTATGGTGCAGCATATTTTGTGATATTTGTTTTAAAAGTATGCTCCAATTTTATTTTATTTTTTTGACTTTTGCATGAATAGTGTTAGGCAGTTTCAAGTCTATCTTGCTTTTCATGCCACAGTATTTGTAGTGAAGAGAAGGCTAAATTGGTTTTCTCATTCCTCTAGAGTTTATGCCTCATACCTTGTACTTTGGCTGGCAGAAGTACTTACAGTTAGCGCTTAAAGGTGCAGGAAGTTCTTTACATTTTTTTTTCTTTTAAAATAAAGCTCACCACAAAAGCAGTTAATTCATGTGCCCTTGTTGCATTATTTTTTTTTAACATTGTGCATTGATTTGACAGAGGAGATGATGCTAACTAAACACAGCACTTTTAATTAGCAGCTGTTTTCTAGGAGTTCTGACCCTTACTCTGCAAGGAAGTAAATGCCGTTGCTCTCTAAGGTATAACTTATTGGAATTTAACTTGAGCAAATTCAGTTCTGAAAAAATATTCTCAAGTCTATTGAGCAAGTCTTTGAGGGGTTTCAAGACTCAAAAGAAATTTTTAATGATTTTTTTTTTTTACGCTGCTAAACTTTTCCTCTTTTTTAAATAAAGAGAAATATGTTTAACAACATTTATTAAGCAATAAGCCACTGCAGTCTATAGGGACACTGATTAATTAACCCCCTTGGGTATGCAGTGCAGTATGAGGTGAAGTAGAATGCTTCCTGTGTACCCAAGAAGTGTCACTAATCAACATTACTGCACCATCTGGAGAATCTTCCTTCAGTTACAACATGCACTTATTAAAAGCATTCATCTTTCCTATTTAAAAACAATTACTTTTTTTTATGATTGGTCTTATTTGTGTGCTAGAACTCAGTTAAATATTTAAAGAGTGCATGCTTGAAATTGGCATCTGGGTAATGCTGTAAAATAGCATATTTTCTTGTATATGAGCCCAAAACCATGTGCTTAAGTTTTATGGAGAGTCCTTTGGGTGTTGGTGAGAGTAAACCTACTAGGTGAAATAGTACACATTTATTGCAGTATTACATGTAGGATAAAGTGGAAAGGAATCTAAGCTCAGAGAGAACATTGTATGCCAAAATATATCAAAGTGAAATTCAGAATGTGATCCAAATTACAAGTTTATGATCTGATTATGCAAACATACATGCGTA
Source organism: Emys orbicularis (assembly GCF_028017835.1). NCBI lineage: Eukaryota > Metazoa > Chordata > Testudines > Emydidae > Emys > Emys orbicularis. The sequence goes on from NC_088683.1 coordinate 88,235,114, forward strand.
TGGGTAACTTCACACACATGCATAGTTACACTGAGTTTAGTTGGACCACTTGCATGATTGAAGTTACTGGTGTGTAAATGTTTGCAGGACTAGGCCCTATGAATGGATTTCACCCTGATTTGTTGTTAACTTATTCATAGGCCTATTCATTGTTGTAGTCATGTTGGTCCCAGGATATTAGAGACACAATGTGGGTGAGCTGCCTTATTTCAACTGTGATACTCAGACCTGAAGAAGAGCTCTATGTAAGCTCAAAAGCTTATTTCTAACCAAGAAAAGTTGGTCCAATAAAAGATACATCATCATTCACCTTGTCTCATAGACTTTAAGGCCAGAAGGGACCATCATGATCATGTAGTCTGACCTCCTGCATATTGCAGGTCACCGAACCTCACTCATCCGCTTAACCTCTGGCTGAGATACTGAGTTCAAACCATTAAGTGACCTGTGCCCTATGCTGCAGAGGGGCACAACCCCTCCTCCCCCCCTCCGCCGCCCCCAGCATCTCTGTCAATCTGCCATGTTTAGGGTTGGGAAGGAATTCCCGCTCCTCCCCTCCCCCCCCCCCAGGTCAATCAGTTAGATACTAAGCATCTTGGTGAGATCCACCAGCTAGACAACTGGAAAAGAATTCTCTGTAGTAACTTAGAGCCATTCCCATCTATTGTCCAGTCTCTGGCCATTGGAAATATTTGCTACTAGCAGTTGCAGATGGGTCACCATGCCATTGTAGGCAGTCTCCTCATCATACCATCCCCTCCATAAACTTATCAAGGTCAATCTTGAAACCAATTAGATTTTTTGCCCCCACTGCTCCACTTAGAACACTGTTCCAGAACCTCATTCCTCTGATGGTTAGAAACAGGCATCTATTTTCAAGCCTAAACTTGTTGGTGACCAGTTTATATCCATTTGTTCTTGTGCTAACATTGGCCCTTAATTTAAATAACTCCTCTGCCTCCTTGGTATTTGTCCCTGTGATGTATTTCTAGAGAGCAATCCTATCTCTCCTCAGCCTTTGTTTGGTTAGGCTAAACAAGCCAAGCTCCTTGAGTCTCCTCTCATAGGGTAGGTTCTCCATTGCGCTGATCATCGTAGTAGTCCTTCTCTGCATCTGTTCTAGTTTGAATTCATCTTTCGTAAACATGGGAGATCAGAATTGCACTCCGTATTCCAGATGAGGTCTTATCAGTGCTTGGTATAATGGTAATAACACTTCCCAGTGTCTACTGAAAATCTCTCACCTGATGCGTCCTATGGTTACATTGCTTTTTATCACAGCTGCATCACATTGACGGCTCATAGTCACCCTGTGGTCAATACACCCATGTCCTTCTCTTCCTCTGTCGCTTCTAACTGATACATCCCCAGCTTATAGCAGAAATTCTTGTTGTTAGTCCCCAAGTGCAAGGTCATAACTATTAAATATCATTCCATTTCTGTTATTCCAGTTTTTAAGGTCCTCCAAATCTTCTTGTATGATATTCCGGTCCGCCTCCATATTGGCATTACCTCCCAACTTTGTGTCGTCCGCAAATTTTATTAGCACATTTCCATGTTTTTGTGCCAAAGTCATTAATAAAAATGTTAAATAAGACTGGTCTCAAAATTGATCTCTGTACTCCACTAAACAACTGCTCTCCAGCTTGACAGTTCACCTTTCAGTATGACCTGCTATAGTCTCCTCTTTAACCAGTTCCTTACCCACCTTTCGGTTGTCATATTAATCTCCATCTTTTCCAATTTAACTAATAATTTCCCATGTGGAACTGCATCAGGTGCTTTACTGAAATTCAGGTAGATTAGATTTACTGCATTTCCTTTGTCTAGAAAATCTTATCTTCTCAGAGAAAGAGATCAGGTTGGCCTGGCATGATCTACCTTTTATAAAACCATGTTGTATTTTATCCCAATTATCGTTTAGCTCTGTCTTTAATTACTCTCTTTCAGAATTTGTTCCAAGACTTTACATACAATTGATGTCAAACTAACCGGCCTGTAGTTTTCTGGATCCTTTTCCACCCCCCTCCCCTTTTCTTAAAAATAAGTGTAGTATATTAGCAATTCTCCAGTCATGGGGTATGACAGCCCAGTTTATGGATTCATGAAAAATCCCTGCTATTGGATTTACAATTTCATGTGCCAGTTCCTTTAATATTCTTGGATGGAGATTATCCAGGTCCCCCAATTGGTCCCATTAAGCTTTTTGAATTTGACTTTCACCTTGAATGTGGTCATTTCTACTTCCATATCCTCGTTTCCATTAGCCACCTTGTCACTACCCTTAAACTCTTCATTGCCCTTATTTAAAAACTAAGGCAAAGTATTTGTTTAGGTGTTGAGTCATGCCTAGATTATCTTTAATCTCCACCCCATCCTCAGTGCTTAGCAGTTTCATTTCCTTTTTCCTTGTTTTCTTTTTATTTGTATGTCTAAACAACTTTTTGCTATTGGTTTTAATTTCCTTTGCAAGGTCCATCACGTCAAGCTTTTCTGTTTGGTGTGGAAAGGTCTGCTTGTATATTGAGTAGCTAATTATAGGCAGGGCTGGCAGAGGTCTGTATGGTAGATATAAAGGTTCCAAGCCTGCTGCCGACCATGTGGATATCATTATGATGCCACATGATGGAATTCCTGTTTTTCAGTTTGCTTTTTTGGAAACAGGCAATTACACACAAAAAAGTTAAAAGAACACTAAAAAAATTTCAGTGTCAAGTACTCAAAAGTTTGGAAATGCCAGAATTGAGGTTTCAATCCAACATTAATTTGCCCCTTTTAATTACATGATCAATACTATTTTTTCCACAGGACCCCAGCTTCATTCAGTGTCCAGGATGGGCCGGCTCTAGGCACTAATAATTAGTGGAATAGGGGTATGGAATTCAAAAGCTCAAGACACTCCTAATTCAGTCTGTAAACTCATTTCCCAAAAGTGGGCTTCCCATTCTACGGAGGATGTGTTTTCTTTTGATCCAAGTCTTAACGTTTGCAGCCCAACCCTCTCCCCAAAAAAACAAAACCAAGGATGATTTGCAATGGGAACTTCAGCCAGGACAGAAAGAGACCTGTTTGAAGGGATTAAGATGGGATCAAAATTGTAAATGTCTCCTCCTTCACATAATGTCCCTATGGGCATTCCCTTCAGATGCGCATGCACCCATGTGCCTTTGATTGGAAATTTTTGTTTGGAGTGCTTGTTTGGCCTGCACTTGCGCTCTAGTCCTCCTTGTGCTGTGGTCCAAAGATATATAGAGAGTTACCTGGGCAAGCTGCCCTCTATTCCTTCTCAATTCCCCTTGGCCTGAGATGGAGCATCTAGTGTGCCTGCATCTTGCTTAGTCTCTAGTTTAGCATTACTGTTTTTGTTTTAACCAGTTAGTTTTAGTATATTTCAGTTTGCTTGGTATGGTAGTTATTATACAGAACCCACCTGTAAAATATTTCCTCCCTCACCAGGGGAGCTTCGGTGGCGGGGTGAGGTGTTTTTGTTTTTGTTTGTTTGGTTTTGGTTTTTTTGCTGGGGTGCTCTGGGATCCTCATGATTAAAATGTTGGCTCTTCTGCTGGGAATCCATCCTGGTTAGTGACCGACACTGTTGGTGAATCCACTCTTTAGGAGATACTCACATAATCTGCAGAGTGCAAGATATGCACCTCTTTTAACAACAGATTGAGGAATAACAGATTAAATCAAGTTTCAGCTCCTAATGATGGGAATAGGCTTTGTGACCAGCCTCAGGCCCAGGGAATCTCTCTGTACATCGGCATCCGAGTACTCTTTACTGCCCTGTTGACCTCCATTTCTTGGTCGATTCTTGACAGAAAAGACTGCAGAAGGTACCCCCAGGCTCCTAAGAAAAGAAGTTCTAGTTCTCCTAGTAGAGAGCCTTCATCGAAAAGAGTCCGGTCATATCAGAGACTGTGTGCTCCAGAGACCTCCAGTTCCAAAAGGTGTTCCATGAAGACTCCAAACTACTCTGGTACTGGAAGTTCTTTGAAGACTTCCAGTTCTTCAAAACACCATGGTACCAGTCATACCTTGGTACTGAAACCAACCCAGGTACTATTAAAGCATGATAGACCTAGCAGAGGCTCCAAGCACTCTACTTCACAGAAGCTTGTGCCATCTTCAGACTCTTCGATGCTGGTATATGGGTATCCCAGATGTTGATACCCGTAGAAGAGAGGCTATCCTTATCCTTGGTACCAGTTTCATCTAACAGGAATGTGTCTCAAATGTCAGTGCCGTCGGTATCTGCCCCATCTTCCAAGTTGGGATCACAGAAGCAGGTAATTCTCTTGGTACCGACACCGATTTCTGCAGAGCCTTTATCTATTTTGGCTCATTTACACTTGGTAGTGCAAGAATTTAGATATTCTAGAGCCTTGGTCACATAAGACAAGCCATAATCCCTCTTGTTAATGGGTTCCAGGTGTTTGTCTGCACCAAGATCCACTTGGTCTCCAAGACACTATCTTTCACCGGTATCTCATAGATCTCCAGTACCGATTGAAACAGACAGTTGCATTTGCTTCAGGTGTCCTCTCCACCTTTGGACTAAATCAAGGATGATTCCTCAGACTCCCCAATCTCTGTATAGGGATCCTCTGACTGCTCTACATGAGACATTCCTCCATCTTTCTATCCTGCAGGGAAATCTGAGGACAGATAATCTTATGCCCCTCTTTACCTGCATGACCAACATTGCATCCTCCCTCCTTTGCCTTATGGTCAACCTCAGTGGCCATACTGGAACCTCTGGGCTGTCTGCTATCACCAGTTCTTAAAGCCTCCCAGCTCCTCCCATGGAGATGGTTGAGGGAGACTCTGCCCTCTCCTCCCTCCTTAAAAGCCTCAGGAGGAGTCTTTTGAAGACCAGGAAGCTAGAGCAGACAAGGAGGTGACATTGCAAATTAATATTTCATCAACCTCATCAAACAAGGCCATAGTGCTACTTCCACCTTCTCTTGCTGAATACTTTAAGCAGTTTTAGGAATTGATTAAATGTATTTCTGAATCCTTATAGATTCTGCCAGAAGAGGTCCAGGAGTCCCAACATATGTTTTTTGACTTTTTATGTACATCAACTTCTGGCAGAGAGGCTCTACCAGTGAATGAAACAAAACTGGACCCTAACAAAACCATCTGGCAAACTCCAGCCACTGCATACCTGCTTGCAAATGGGAGGACAAAAAATATTGCATACTGGTGAAAAATTCAGAATTCGTATTCATTTACCCACCCTCCACTGAATTCTTTGGTTATGGAAGCTGTCAGTGAGCATAACACACAACATCAGATGAAGTCAACACACTGTGTCAAGGAACAAAAGCGTCTTGACCTATTTGGACTTGAGCTACTTGTCAGTGACTCTACAATTCCAGCCTGTTAATTACCAAGCCCTGATGGCAAAATACGACTACATCAATTATGATCAATTCAACAATTGTATTGATCACCTCCCAGTAGAACACACTCACTCCATCTCTACTGCAGTCGTTATGCATAGAACATCTGGCTACGACTGTTTAGCATTTCTAGGGAGGTCCAAAATACTGTAGTGGATCTTCCTTTCTGTGAGCTTAAGCTCTTTTCTGAGTCCTCAAATGAATCTCTTCTCACTTGAAAAGATTCCAGGGCCATGCTCAGTAAGTAAGAGAGATTTAGTAGGTTGTACTTGGCATAGAGAGCTCATCTGGTTCAATACGCTTTCTCCCATAGATCCACCGAACCACCTAAAAGAAACCTAGCTATCAAAAGAAGAGACTACCCACTGTGACTATTGTAACCTTCACCACCTAGCAGTCCTTGTCCTCCAAACATCAATGTTGATGATTTGGTTAAGGGCACAGAACATTTCCCCCCCCCCCCCCCAATAGGATGGTGCAGCTGAAGATTCCTATCTGCCTCCCTCCCTTTGAAAACTGATTCTTCCATTTCCAACCAGCCTGGGACCAAATCATATCCAGCAAGTGGGTTTTGGAAGCCATACCACTGAGTTATTCCATTCAGTTCACCTCCATCCTCACCTTCCCCATCCCTTTTCAGGGACCCTTCTCACAAGCACCTGCTGAGGCAGGAAGTCAACTCTCTCCTATGTGTAGGGGCCATAGAAGCAGTTTCAGCCAAGCACAGAGGGAAAGGTTTGAATTCCAAGTTTTTATTCTGGTCCCATAAAAGAACAGAGGATGGAGACCAATATTAGCTCTTTGGCTCCTAAACACCTTCATGAAATCACAAAAATTCAGGATGGTGACTCTTTCAGCTATAAGTCCATTGTTAGATTGTGGGAATTGATTCTTGGCCCTCAGTCTTCAGGATGTGTACTTCCATGTTGCAATTCACCCCTCTGACAGGAGGCTTCTTCGCTTTCTAGTCAGCCAGTCTCTTTCAGTATGAAGTACTCCCTTTTGATCTTTCCTCTGCTCTAAGAGTGTCCTCAAACATCATAGCAGTGGTAACTGCTCATTTGCATTATCTGGGAATAATAGTCTTCCCTTACTTTGGTTGGTTGCTGAAGGGACAGTCGTACAACAAAACTCAGTGTCTCTGCCATCCATCTGATAATGTCTGTCTTCCATAGATTAGGATTTCAACTCAGTATTGACAAGTCCACCTTGACTCTGGTTTGGCAAATAGATTTCATAGGGGCTTCTTTGAATTCCATAACAGCCAGAGCTTATCTTCTGAGGGACAGATTTATAACTCTAACAAACCTAATTTCCAAGCTGCAAGTAGGTCCCCAGACTTCAGCAAGAAATTGTCTTCCTATGTTAGTTCTTATGGCAGCATGTATTTTTGTAATACACTATACCAGATTATGCCTTCACTCCTTTCAAGGATGGCTCAAACAGTCTATATTCTGAACATACAGTCTAGACAAGCGCCTATGATTCCCTCACAATGAATTGAACTCAGTGGATGGAAGGACCCCTCTAAAGTCTGTGCAGGAGTCCCATTCTTCCCATTTCCTCCCACTGTCAGTATAACATCAGATGCATCCCTTCTGGGATGGGAAGTGCACCTAAGGGATCTTACTAAGTGAGGGCAAGTGGTCTGCCCAAGAATCTTTTCTACACATTAACATTCTGGAACTGAGAGTAGTCAGGAATGCCTGTATCTACTTCCTTCCTCTAATCAGGAGCAAGTCCATCAAAATCATAACAATGTGCCCCGCTTGTTTTACATCAGTGGGGAAGTGAGGTCCCCTTGTCTTTGGGCTGAAGCCATAAAGCTGTGGAACTGGCACACAAGCAGTCACATCCTGATGTCAACATCTTACTACCAGGCATACAAAACACCAGAGTTGACAATCTCAGCAGGCATTTCTCCCAAGATTACAAGAGGGAACTGGACTCGAGAACTCTCCATTGTGTCTTTCTAACATGCAGTGTCGGAGAAGTGGATCTGTTTTCTACCACCCTCAACAAAAAGGACAGGAACTTTTGTTTGAAAGGAAGTCTGGGTCCCCCTTTTTTGTGTGTGTGTGTGTGTGTGTGTGTGTGTGTGTGAGGTCATCCTTATTATGTGAACGACTGCACATATCCTTCAATACCATTGCTTCTGAGAGTGCTCATAGAGCAAGAAAAAGACAGTGTCATTTTAGTTGTACCAACTTGGCCCAGACAGGTCTGGTACCCTTACCTGATTTGCCTCTCTTCTTGTTCACCTGTTCCCTATGTGCTATGCTAGGACTCTGGCTGCTCTCTTCAGCCCAGCTCCTTGGTGATTCTTGGGGATAGAGACTTCCTCTTCAACAGAAGTACAGCAGAAAGACATCTATGAAAACTGCTTACCTTCAGAAGTGGAAGAGATTTCACCATTCCTGTGTCTGATGACAGACTTTTTCTGTTTACTCTTCCCTTTCTGCTGTCCTTGACTATCTGTTGAAATAAATAAATAAATAAAAAATCAGATCTTGTCATGTTTCCGTCATGGTTCACTTGGTGGCTATGACAGCCTTTCATTTGTCCATGGAGGTTTTTCAGTTTTTGCTCACTTCACGATGACAACATTCCTCAAAGGACTGCTGAATCTTTTTTATGCAGATCAAGGAACCCACCCTGGTATGGGGTGGGGACTTGGTCCTTAACTGTCTAATGAAGCCCCCTTTTGCACTTCTTCTGGCTACCTGTGCACTACTCCACCTTTCTATGAAGTCAAACTTCCTGGTAGCCATCACTTCTTCCTGAAGGGTTGGAGAAATGGGTGTTCTGAAGGCAGACCCCCCCACTCACCAGGTTCTTCAGGAACAAAGTTTCATTACGACCATATCCTAGATTTCTACCTAAAGTTTCTTCTGAATTCCATATTAACTAGGTTTTCACCTGGCATGACTTTTGAAAGAAAACTGGACCAGAAAGGAAGCAGCCTTACGTTCTTTAGATGTCAGAAGGACACTGGCGTTCTATTTAGATAGAACCAAGCATTTCAGGAAGTCTCCTAGACTCTTTTTGTCAGTTGCTTACAGATTCAGAAGATCTGCAGTTACACCCAGAGATACACTTTGAGAGTCTTCAGGATGAATTATCTCTTATTATGACAATGTTCAGTCTCCTTCTAGGGTGATAGCCCATTCCACAAGGTCCCAATCTACTTCTGTGGCTTTCATTTAACAATATTCTGGTCACTGAAGTTTCAGAGCCATAACCTGGACCTCAATACATACCTTTTTCCAAACATTATGCTCTGATTCATTCTTCTAAAGCAAATAAAGTGGTTGGCAATGCAGTCTTCAGTGTTACATCCATCTCCATCAAGGGATACTGCTTGGGAGTTACCTGAAGTGGAGCACACATAGGGATGCTACTTGTAGAAGGAGAAGTTACTCCCCTTGTGCAGTAACTGGAGTTTTTAAGATGTGTATACCTGTGGGAGCTCCTCATAGAGCTAGAAATCAATAAAGATCAGTTCCCAAGCCATTATGGACAGACAACCTTTATATTACTGCAAGTGATCTAAAGTTATATTTAGCTTTGTTTTTCTGTGCTGCTTTTCTAGGTTTAAAAGAGATGTAGAGGCTGACCGGCTTAGCCCATCTGTAACTCTATAAAGTCTGAGTTGGATCAATCTTGGAATATCCACCTTTTTACTTCCAGTGAAAAATGACCACCTTTAGAATAGACGTGACATCAAGAATAGTTATTAATCCTTTCTTTTATGTCTGTATCTTTCATTTCTTCTTCATTCTTGTAGAATTTTCAATTGAGATTTTTTTTGGTTAAACTTTAAGATGACATAAGAACAGCCATACTGGGTCAGACCAAAGGTCTGTCTAGCCCAGTATCCTGTCTTCCGACAGTGGCCAATGCCAGGTGCCCCAGAGGGAATGAACAGAACAGATAATCATCAAGTGATCTGATGGGCCCCTGTCGCCCATTCCCAGCTTCTGGCAAACAAAGGCTAGGGAGACCTAACTGCTCATTTTCTAAACACTAGTTTTAGAGCTTTGGGGGGTTGGGGGGGAAGCAGCTTGAAGATACACATGCATATATTTATATATAATTTTAAATTGAACATTTAACAACTGTATATTTTAAGCAGAGACTGCTTTTATTGCTGGATAATATTGATAGGTGACTTTTCTCCTCCAAGCTTATAAAAGTACTTTACTTTTTGGGGAGTGGGGTGTTGGTTTTTTTTTTTTTTTTTTTTTTTACCAATTTCCATTAATCCTGACTGCATCCATCAAGTAAACAATACATTTTGTAGTGTTACCTGAAAAACTTAGTTTGAGCATTTGTCTCCATTAACAAGACTCCTTGTATACAAGGAAAAAGTAAACCTATATTTTTCTTTCACGTGTGTGACTGGAGGCTGTTAATGAGGTAACTCTCTCACATGAAGGAATGTACAGACAAAGAGTTGGTTTTCTAATTAGAATTGCTACAAGACCGTAAAATAAAAGTATAGCAAACTTTGTTTTGCCTTTTGTTAGGGAAACTGCTTGGATTGATGTTCAGTTAGAGATTTTGTAAAGCAAGCAGAGTCTTTTTTAAATTTTTTTATTTGATGTAATGAAACAGTAAGTCCCTAATAGAATGTTGTTGTCATCTTAAGGTTTTCCTCGTAGCGGCAGCATGGATGTAATTCTATCTAAAGAAACAGATCATGGGAAGAGTGCCAATATGACTAACTTTGATGATCTGGGACGAGATAGTTTGGGTGACATGTTCTCTCCAGTCAGAGATGGTAAGTTGTTAATATTGAAACTTGTAAGATTCGTTACAATGCAGATGGAAAAAAAAAACTAGGAGTCCTTGTGGCACCTTAGAGACTAACAAATATATTTGGGCATAAGCTTTCGTGGGCTAGAACCCACTTAATCAGATGTATGAAGTAAAAAATACAGGAGCAGATATAAATACATGAAAGGATGGGGGTGCTTTACCAAGTGTTAGGTCAGTCTAACGAGATAAATCAATTAACAGCAGGATACCAAGGGAGGAAAAAGAACTTTTGAAGTGGTAGGAGAGTGGCTCATTACAGACAGTTGACAAGAAGGTACCTGCTCCTGTATTTTTTACTTCATACATCTGATGAAGTGGGTTCTAGCCCACGAAAGCTCATGCCCAAATAAATTTGTTAGTCTCTAAGGTGCCACAAGGGCGCCTCGTTTTTTTTGCTGATACAGACTAACACGGCTACCACTGAAACCTGTCACAATGCAGATGAATTCTTGCTGTGTGCTCTGTCTGGCATCATCTTGTGCAGTACTTCTCCTTACAACAAGGCTCAGAAAGCTTAATGCTTTTAGTTTTGCACATATTGCACAGGATCCTATCTTTTTGCAGGCTTTGGAAAACTACGATTTTTTTTTTTTTTTTTAAGTAGGCAGACAACAAACTTTCATCAGAACATTTGTAAAAATGCAAGAGTTGGCTGTAAGAAAATATCAGTGTTGAGTGTCAATAAAAATACTGCCACTGTGGTCATTTGAATACTTATTGTCCGAGATGGGCCTATGGTGCACAGTCCAGATCCAAGTTTTCCCAAAGTTCTGGGATCCTGGTTGCACCTCAGACTCTTTCCCTATGATACGTATTTTTAAAACGTATTAGAAACAAAAGTATGAAATAGACTAACATGGCGCTCAAATATCCAGAAGGCAAATTAATAAGAAAACAATCAGAGGTATTATTTTTATTGATTTCTAGGAGCTTATGTTGATGGGGAAGTTAGAGTAGTGCGTCTGCTTTCATCTTTGGGCTCTGATCCTGAAAGCACATGCACTAATGTGGATCTCTGCACCTGTGTGCAATCCTATTGGAAGTCATGAATCTGTATAAGTAGAGCCCTACAAATCTGCGGATATCTGCAGACCCTTTTTGTGGATCACAGATCAGATGCGGATACAAATTGTATCTAGAGCCCTGCAAGTCTGTGGATATCTGCCTTTATCTGTGGACCATTTCTGCGGATCGGATGCAGATACAAACTTTGTATCCGTACAGTGCTCTATGTATGAGTGCAAGAGTCCAGAATGCAGAAGCAGGAGTCCAGAATACAGAAGCTGTTCCTGTTTCATAGTTATGTTAATTGCTTATTATTAAACTACTGTGTTGATGTAGAATACGGACACAGATTCAATCTACACACGTTTTAAATTAACTTTTATTTTTGTCAATATTTTGTAGATGTTGCAGTTTACAAAACAAATGAAGATCTTCCAGGAAAAGGAGATGGTAAGCGTTTTTGCAGTACATTTCTGTTTACTGTCAAGGCTAAAAACAAAACAAGCCTGGTTAGCCAAGGCATTAACGCCAGTTTTATGCTGATATGATTCCATTGAAACCAAACCATCCATGCAGTCAAACATCAGTGGAACTGCACTGGTATAAAATGGACATAATAATGTCAGGGCCCAATATGTATAATTTTGGGTGTGCTGTGTAACAGCAAATCATAACTGTTTTAAGAAAAGCATTCCTGTAGGTAATCAGTACTGCAGGATATGGGTTTTCTCTCCATGTTTGCTTGTTTATGTGTTAATGAATACTTCAGTGTAAGCCAGAAAAGCCTTTTGTTTTCTCTTTCCCTTTCAGGTTTGGATTTTCAGCCCTACTTTCCTGGTTTGGATTTCCTTCCCCAATTCAACACTGTGTTTCCCATAAAAAGAAACACAGTAGGTGCTTGCATGCAAGGGACACGTTCTAGCCCATTACATGCATTTGTGGGCTCTCCTATTAAAGAAGAAGATGAGCATCCAAATCAAGATGCTGAAGCTACAAAAATAGATATTGGAAAACAAGAATCTAGAGAACCCTTGAAACAGGTACTCTATGCTAATTCCTCTCCTAAGTGATTGTTCTTTGTTTTGTTTTTAAGTGTCTGCCTGTTGCCTTTTACCTGCAATAAATACTTTTATTTGGAATTTGCCAAAAATTGTTCCAGGAAATGTGTACTAAAAGGACTGCAAAATAACCCTTAGATGTCACAATAACCTTACAGTGTCTCTGTCTTACTCCAGTTTAGACCATTCTGATTCTTGATCTCTTTAAATGTCTGACTTACAATGAATCACTTTTGAGGAGTCTCTTGTGGTCTTGAGCAACATGATATATGAGTTTACATCCTTTTTTAAAAAGTCCTTGACATTATAATACATTGAAACCAATGAAGACCAGCTATACTACCATGCAGAATATTTTTAATTTCTGAATAGTTGGGAGCTATTATTTCTTGACTTAGAAAACATTTTCCACAAAACTCATAGGACCTAGAAAGGGGAAAGTGTCATTTCTTTTGAGGTGGTCTTTGTTTACTCCTCTTTATAAAATCTGCTTCCACCTCTGTTGCTGTTGAGATTCAGGAACTCTCTGGAAAGCAATGCTTGCAGCACTGAACCTTTACAGCTGAATTTACAAAAGGCCCACGTCATTCCAGTTCTTTTCTTTCTGTAGGCAGCTTTGAGTATGAGTTGGTTATGAGGCTGATCTTTGTGTCTCAAGAATCTGTTGTTGTTATGGGTCCTCTGTTAGTGCCAGGATCTACCCAGATAATAGAGATATGGTACTAAGCCAGCACCTGCCAAACATCATCTTCCATTGGAACAAGCCATAGCAAGTTTTCCCTCAATGTCAGGATTTTCCTTCACTTTGGAAAAGTCTGTTGCAGCACAAGACTTTTGGGCACAGTCCGCTGAGTTTCAAGCAGGTTCTCTATCTGAGGATGTTTCAGGCATGTCCTCATGAACAAAGGTAAGAAACTGAGAGGTCTTCAGTGCCAGAGGTCTTGGCACTACCCCGGAAAGGGAATAAACACATGAGCCCAAGAACTGTGTGGCCAAACTACCTCCAAGGGCACTGTTGAGTCTGAAGGTTCTTTTGGCTTTTCTTGTATTGCTGACTCCCTGTTTTTCTCCAATTGTGGCTCATGTGGGACCTGTAGCACCATTACCAGAACATATGGCTTTGCTTGCTACTGGCTAGAGGAGATAGTTCTACTCTCTTAAAAAGAGAACTAATTAATCTGCCATATTTTTTCTGCTGAAAGGAAAATACTGCATTAGTCATGAATAGTGTCTGTTTCCTTCTACAATAGTAAGTAGATACTGGGTTTTACCATTCTAATACTAATGCAAAGCCAAGTTTTTGAGGTCAGCTTCAAAGATATGCTGTAAATATTTGTATTTAAATTTTAGTTTGCATTAGTCACTAGAGTTGGTTGGAAATTTTTTGTCTAAACACTTCTTTGTTAAAAAATGCCAACTCAGTAAAACAATTTTTCTCCACAGAAACTTTGTTAGGAACATTTCAGAGAGGACTATCTGTGTAATCTGATTTGTAGGGCACTCCTGATTTGGAGCAGGTCTCCTACATCCCAGGGGAGTTCCCTAACCGCTAGACTAATGGGTATTCTGGGATTGGTGCCCTCATTTCTGTGAAAAATGTCAAAAGGTCTCTGTTTTGTTCTGATGCGGAACAAAAGCAAATTCCAAAATCTCAAAATTTTGGGGGAAATGGAATCATTGTTTTCTAGCTAGACCTATTTGTTCCAGCTTTCCAAACACAAAAGTACATGAGGCAATGTAGATCTTAAAATGTAAACCGTCATTAAGTACAACTGAAGTGTTACAATTATTACTGTTTTTAATTTGACTTACAAGCTTTCAAAATTGAGCTCATCGAATGCTGAGTCTGGAAATTCAAATACTCCACTTTTGCCCACTGTAATCAAGACTCCGGAAGCAAATGAGAGGCTAGGGAAGAATATTCAGGCACTCTTGATGTCCGATTCACCAGTAAATGGTACTACCTCAGCAAGTAAGTGTGTGGAAGTTGTCTGGTTTTACAAGTGGTTATTGTGTGTTACGATACCTAATGTGAAAACTGTCACAGAAGTGACTTTAGCATTAAAACTGAATTAAAGGGCAAGTAACTGTGAGGAATTTTTTTTTTTTTATAGTGTACTAAATATAACTTGAGCTGCTTAGATGTAGGATAAAATAATCAAAAGCATCGAAGGGCTTGTCTAAATGAACGCTTGGATGTAAATATAACCTGCTGAACATTAAGTGTCTCTTTGTGGACCCTGCTGCCATGCACTTAAAGTTCCCTCATGCATTTTGATCTACTCCCTTTTCAAAGTCGGGTAGCTGAAAGTGCACTAGGGAACTTTTAGTGTGTGGCAGACTTACACTTCAGCTTGCAGCAAACTAAGTGTCTGTGTAAACACTCCCAAATGACTTGGGAGCCTAAAGGCCAGATCTACAAAGGTATTTAGCTGGTTAAAGATGCAGGTAGGTACTTGGTAGGATTTTCCAAAGTGCTTGAATTAGACATATATCTCAAGTGGTTATGTAAATCCCACTAAGCACCTAGCCACATCATTAGTACTTTTGTAGATCTGGCCCTTAGGCTCTCAAGTCACTTAATCTTATGGGTAAAATATTCAAAAACATAGAATCATAGAAATATAGAGCTGGAAGGACCCCCATAGATTATCTAATCCAGTACCCTGCACAGAGGCAGGACTAAGTATTATCTGGAGCACCCCGGTTGGTTGTTTTGTCTAACCTGTTCTTAAAAACCTTCAGTGATGGAGATTTCACAACCTCCCTAGGTAATTTGTTCCAGTACTTAACTACCCTGACAGTTTTCCTAATGTCGAACGTAAATCTCCCTTCTTGTAATTTAAGATCATTGCTTCTTTTCCTATCCTCAGTGGATAAGGAGAACAATTTATCACTCTCCTCTATATAACAACCTTATACGTACTTGAAGACTGTTATCATGTCCCCCTTCAGTCTTCTCCAGATTAAACAAACCCAGGGGATTTTTTTTTTTTTTTTTTTTGGTCTTTCCTCAAAGGTCATGTTTTCTAGACCTTTACTCATTTTTGTTTGCCCTCCTCTGGACTTTTTCCTGTTTATCCACATCTTTCCTGAAGTGTGATGCCCAGAACTGGACACAGTACTCCAGTTGAGGCCTTTTCAGTGCTGAGTAGAGTAGAACTACTTCTCATGTCTTGCTTACAACACTCCTGCTAATATATCCCAGAATGTTTGCTTTTTTTTGTTTTTTGCAACAGTATTACGTTGTTGACTTGTTTAGTTTATGATCTATCTCTCAAGACAGATGCCTTGTGGAGTAACAGAAGTTTTCTCTTAGTCTCCTTCTCCATATTCACTCTAATATGCTTCATTTTTTCTTCTATAGGTCCAAAGATAACTTCCTCTGTCACTGCGGGAGTTGCCAGTTCATTATCTGAAAAAATAGTAGACACCATTGGAAGTAATAGACCAAATGCACCATTGACATCCGTTCAAATTCATTTCATTCAAAATATGATACAGGAAACGCTGGATGATTTCAGGTAAAGTATGTTCATGCAATGTTTGGAATATTTCATTGACTTGATTTTTTTTTTTTTTTCAATTGAATTTTGTAACTTTATATGAAGTGTTTAATACAAACTCTGGATGGCAAAACAAATCATTCAATTTTGTATAATCAGAATTCAGCTTTTCAACTAAAGTACGGTAAACATGCTGTAGATATTTCCATTGATCATCAACCTGTTTAACTAATATTAGGGTTTCTGTTAGGACTGTCAAGCGATGAAAAAAATTAATTGTGATTAATCGCGCTGTTAAACAATAATAGAATACCATTTATTTAAATATTTTTGGATGTTTTCTACATTTTCAAATGGATTGATTTCAATTACAACACAGAATACAAGTGCTCACTTTATATTTATTTTTGATTACAAATATTTGCACTGTAAAAAAACAAAAGAAATAGTATTTTTTCAGTTCACCTAATACAAGTACTGTAGTTCAATCTCTTTATCATGAAAAGAATTATGTACAAAAAAACTGCATTCAAAAATAAAACAATGTAAAATTTTAGAGCCTGCAAGTCCACTCAGTCCTCCTTGTTCAGCCAATCGCTAAGACAAACAAGTTTGTTTACTTTTGCAGGAGTTAATGCTGCCGGCTTCTTGTTTACAATGTCACCTGAAAGTAAGAACAAGCATTCTCGTGGCACTGTTGTAGCTGGCGTCACAAGATATTTACATGTCAGATGTGCTAAAGATTTGTATGTTCCTTCATGCTTCACCCACCATTCCAGGGGTCAAGCATCTAGGGTTGCCAACTTTCTAATCACACACAACCGAACACCTTAGCCATGCCCTTTCCCTGAGGCCCTGCTCCCCGCTCACTACATTCTCCCTCCCTTGGTGGCTCGGTCTCCCCCTCACTCACTTTCACTGGGCAAGGGGGTTGGGGTGCGGGAGGTGGGTCCAGGCTGGGGGGGTAGGGTGAGGGATTTGCAGTGTGGAAGGGGGCTGCGGTTTGAGGCAGGGAGTTGGGGTGCAGGAGGGGGCGAGGGCTCCGGCTGCGGGTGCTGGCTGTGGGGTGGGGCTGTGGATCAGGAGTTTGGGGTGCAGGAGGGGACTCCAGGTTTAGGGGCCCTCAGAGCTGGGATTGGGGCTCGGGGTTGGGACGCGGGCTTACCTCAGGTGACTCCTGGTCAGCAGCACAGTGAGGCTAAGGCAGCTCCGCGCTGCTCTCGGAAAGTAGCCAGCAGATCCGACTCCTAGGTGGGGGGGTCAGGAGGCTCCGCGTGCTGCTCTCGCCCGCAAGCACTGCCCCCACAGCTCCCATTGGCTGCGGTTTCTGGCCAATGGGAGTGTGGAGCTGGTGCTCGGGGTGGGGGCAGCACGCTGAGCCCCCGCCTAGGAGCTGGACCTGCTGGCCGCTTCCGGGGCGCAGCACAGATCCAGGACAGGTAGGGACTAGCCTGCCTTAGCACCGCCAACTGGACTTTTAATGGCCCAGTCGGCAGTGCTGACCGGAGCCGCCAGGGTCCCTTTTCGACAGATGCCCGACAACCCCACAGGCGTCAATGCAGATTATGGGTTTTGCTCGATAACAATCCAAACCAGTGTGGACCGAAGCACGTTCATTTTTATTATCTGTGTCAGATGCCACCAGCAGAAGGTTGATTTTCTTTTTTGGTGGTTTGGGTTCTGTAGTTTCCGCATCGGAGTGTTGCTCTTTTAAGACTTCTGAAAGCATGCTCCACACCCAGTCCCTCTCAGATTTTTGGAAGGCACTTCTGATTCTTAAACTTTGGGTCGAGTGCTGTAGCTATACTTAGAAATCTCACATTGGTGCCTTCTTTGTGTTTTGTGAAATCTGCAGTGAGAGTGTTCTTAAAATGAACAACATGTGCTGGGTCATCATCCGAGACTGCTATAACATGAAATATATGGCAGAATGTGGGTAACAAGAGCAGGAGACATACAATTCTCCCCCAAGGAGTTCAGTCACAAATTTAATTAACGCATTATTTTTTTAACAAGCGTCGTCCGCATGGAAGCATGTCTTCTGGAATGGTGGCCAAAGCATGAAGGGGCATACAAATGTTTAGCATATCTACCATGTAAATACCTTGCAATGCTGGCTACAAAAGTGCCATACAAATACCTGTTCTCACTTTTTGGTGACATTGTAAATAAGAAGAGGGCAGCATTATCTCTTGTAAATATAAACAAGTTTATCTTAGCGATTGGCTGAACAAAAAGTAGGACTGAGTGGACTTTTAGGTTCTGAAGTTTTACGTTTTATATTATTTTGTTTCTGAGTGCAGTTATGTAACAAAATCTGTTTGTAAGTTGCACTTTCATGAGAGAGATTGCACTACAGCACTTGTATGAGGTGAATTGAAAAGTACAATTTCTTTTGTTTACAAATATTTGCACAGCAAAAATGATAATCAAGAATAATATACACTTTAATTTCAATTACAACACAATACAGTATATATGAAAATGTAGAAAAACATCCAAAATGTTTAATAAATTTAAATTGGTATTCTATTGTTTAACAGTGCGATTAAAACTGCGATTAATCGCAATATTTTTTTTGTGTTAATCGCGTGAGTTAACTGCGATTAATCGACAGTCCTAGTTTCTGTATCTCCTATCACTGAAGTATCAATGGTCCCAATACTGCAAACTTGTAAGCTTGTGCGTAACTTTATTCATGTGAGTAGTCCTATTGATTTCAATAGGTTGATGCCATAATGGGGACTACTCATATGAATAAATTTTACATACGTTTGCAGGATTGGTAAGCTACATGCTTTTTGAGTAAGTTTAGATCTGCATGATGAGTTCCTTGGTAGATTTTGTGGTGTCTTCTGTTGCTTCTCCCTTCTCTAGAAATAGGAGTTTCTGCTTTGGGTACTAACTATTTTGGGAGATTTCCCCCTCCCCCCCCCCCCCCCCGGGGCACAATCCAACTCGTATTCAAATCAATGGAAAGGCTGCTATGGACTTCAGTTGCAGTTAAATCAGGTTTGATATGGCTCAAGTTAGAGTGGGAAAGTTTGTTGCCATCTTAACATTTTTGAAACAATGCACTCAAATAGAGATCACTGGAGCATTAATTTTAATATGATAGGTCAGGTGTTATAAAAAACCATTAAATAGGTCTCAGTATCTTATACTTTGCCTTCACTTCTGCTTTTATCTTTTGGTGGAAATTTATTGAGCAAATCACAATATATATATTTTTTTTTAACAAGAAAATAAATTGTTCAAAGCAATGCTTTGAGCTTTTCTCAGGATCTAAATAACTGCAAAGCTATTAATTCAGTTATGCACTGCAGTATTGTGTGCAGCTCTACACAAAATGAAGCCAGTATTGTAAACGAAAAACGTTGGTTGGCATCCATTTGTTGTGCATGTGGAGCTGTTACTAAAAGTTCTCTCATTTTTTGAAAACAAAAAATGCCTCACTAAAAGCCGAAGGAATGGCTTTTTAAATAGCTTATCTCAAAATATAGGAACATTCGCCATAAACCTCCTAACTCATTGTATCGTGGGTCCAGTGCATTGCATTTCTTGGAATTCTAGATTTTGGAAATGGAGAGGAAAAGAAACACTAGATGACATAATGGATTTCCCTGCTGGTAGAAAATTGTTCCCTACAATTTATTTTTTAGTGTTGTTTCCCAGCCTTGTTTGTATCTAAAGAGGTCGGTCTTCTATTGGGAAACTGAAGAGCTTTTTTTCTGGTGTGACATTCAGCCTGACCTTTACTCTTTCTTGCTTTAGGCTTTAACTCAACCAGTTTAGCCCATGTTAAAGGCAGTTTGCCTTGTTGATACTAGGTTTAAAACCAGTTAGTTAGAATTTGTTAGCTAACGACACACCTTCAAGTCCTAGCCTAGACAAGGCCAAAATGTGTCTAGCCTAGACAAGTATAGTCCTAGCCTAGACAAGGCCGACTGTGACTAAGGGTACGTCTACACTACCCGCTGGATCGGCGGGTAGCGATTGATCTATCGGGGATTGATTTATCGCGTGTAGTGTAGACACGATAAATCGATCCCCAATCGCTTTCCCGTCGACTGCTGAACTCCACCTCGGCAAGAGGCGGAAGCAAAGTCGACGGGGGAGCCGCGGTGCGCCGCTAGGACGCGAAATAAGTAATTTAAATTCGATCTAAGATACGTCGACTTCATCTACGCTATTCTCGTAGCTGAAGTTGCGTATCTTAAATCGATTTCCCTCCCCCTCCCGCCCCGCAAAGAGCCCGATACAGCTCTGAGGTGCAAACTGCCCCATTCATTTTAGTGGTTGGTAACACAGATAACAATTGTGATACTTCAAATGTGAGCATTGTTAGGTATTTCACTACTTATCAAAGCATGTAAGAAAGGAGAAGAAATGCTAGTCTACGCTACGAAGACTTTGCTGGTACAGCTATGCCAGTGCAACTATACCAGCAAAGCCTCGTAGATGTAGACTCCATATATGCCAGCAAAAGGAGTTATTTTGTCAGTATACTAAAACCACCTCCTCGAATGACAGAAGCTGTATTGGGTGCCAAAGGACTCTTGGAAGTATAAGCTGTGTAGGGACAGAGGTTTTTGCCAGCATAGCTATGTCAGGAAGGGGTGTGGTTTTTCAAACCCCTAACCCACATACCTATGCTGGCAAAACTTTGTAGTGTAGACTTGCCCCAGTAACTTTATGAAGTTCTGCAGTTGTGTAGGGTTTTAACAACACCTGGCTGGGTTAAAAGGGAGAGAAGGTGATTTTAGACGCCTAAAGGGGCTCAAACTAGCTGTGACAGATAGTTTAGCTAAGGATTTAGCCACACCTGGAAATATTCCAAAATATCTATTCCTGAATAATTATTATAAATTGGTCCATCAGTAGTCCAGGTCTGGTTCAACTGTACCTACAGATTGAGACCACTCATTGCCGGGAGTTCTCATAACCACAAAAAACCTATCAGGGTTCTGGAGGGATTCATTTGGGGCTTGTCTACACCTGAGAATTTACCAAAATAGCTATTTTGGAATAATTATTCTGGGATAGTTATTTTGGTATAAGCCCCTATGGGACTACTTATTCCAGACTGTGAAAGTGCCTTTGTAAATTGGAAGAAGGCACTCTTATTCCAGAATAAGAGTATCCACCTGGGGACTTATCCCAAAATAACTCTTCAATGATTATTCTGAAATAGCTATTTTGGTAAATTCTCAGGTGTAGACGACACCTAATTTAATTCCTCCAGAACTCCAATGGGTTTTTAGTTCTTCTGAGAACTCCCATCAATGAGTGATCAATGGTAGAGTTGAACCAGACCTGTGCAAAGAAGGACTATTGAGGGACCAAACTATGATGTGATGGGGTTCTTTTTTTTCTTTGCATCCCAAAATTTTTGGATTGTTGGGTGGAGTGTCTGTATCCCCCACTTTTTCTCCCATTTTCTTAGACCCAAGTTTGTAAAACTTGTTGTGCAGCATCACCTCAGGTCTTCCTTATTCTTTTTAGCCAGCACCAGCATTCTTATGTTTGTATTGGCTTTGTTTTTTTCTCCTCCACAGTCCCCCTCCTTGGACTGAGTGCCACTTCTTTCCAGCCACCCATCTCCGAAAATAAGCCCTGCCTTGTGTTTGATTTTTATTTTTTTAAACAGATCCTTTGTGTTTAAAATTTTTTTTTTTACATAGCACTCCCTAACGTCTAAGGTGTGTGTGTGTGTGTGTGTGTGTGTGTGTGTATATATATATATATATCTTCCTACTGTATTTTCCACTGCATGCATCTGATGAAGTGGGTTTTAACCCACGAAAGCTTATGCCCAAATAAATTTGTTAGTCTCTAAGGTGCCACAAGTAATCCTCGTTCTTTTTGCTGATGCAGAGTAACCGGGCTACCACTCTGAAACAGGTTATTTTGTGACTCTTTCAAAAGTCATTGTATATTATTTCTATAGGCTGTTTATACAAACAGAGATGTGGCACTAGTTTCTATTTTCCATCGAAAAAATTGCAGGCCAATTATATAGATGGAAATTAATAATTTCACACAATTTTACTCTAACTGGAAATGTTGTAAATTGTGTTGGTTCTTGTGATAGTTTTTTTGTCTTTCTCATATGTATACAACATTGTATAATAGTTCTTCTCTTTTTTGTTGTTCAAAACATTTTCTGGTGTCTCACAATTGCTTTGCTATGATGTGACTTTTTTGTGTAGAAACACTTGTTGCATACTTAAGACTGTAGAATGTTTTACACGTAATGTCTTTATTTATGAAAAATACATAGTATGCTCTCCAAAATTACAGCACTTACTGGGTACATGTTTTCTGAGAATGTATAGATAAATCTATTAGTTTGAGTTAATTTTAACTTAAATGGATCTTTTAAGACATTTAGCATTTGATGTCACTCTCTCTTTTGTCTTTAATGATTTTAATAACTAATGCAGAATCAAGCTTCCTATATAGTCGATTCTCCTTAAAATCGTGAATATGCAGCATTAGAAGACTTTTTTTTTTTTTTTTTGGATTAATGACCATTTTTGCCGGGTTTGTTTTTTTTATGACTGAAGGTTTCTTCCAGCAAAGGTTGAGAATTGTTTTACTACAGAGAATCTCACAAATAACTGTTCTCTTTGGAAATGGCTACCATCTCCAATTGTTTTCAATGGAACTAAGGCTGCAGGCTGCCCTTAAAAACGATGGCCATTGCCTCCACTTGCTTCGCACAGTGCAAATCTTTGCTTTCTCACAGCACAGAGGGTTCTACGTTGCCAGAGAGCAGCTTGGCATCATTTCTATTGTGAACAAGAGGAGGTGGCCATTTTGAAAGAGGACAGTGCTTTGAATGATTTCTCCTAACAAGAGGATCATTCTTCTGCTGCTCCTGTAATGTGCATTCATGAAAATAGTGGCAAAAATTACAATAACCTAACTACCTTTCAGAAGCTACCCATTGATTCATGTCTCTTCAACAGGGGGAATACTTGTATGCATGCAGGGGAATTTTGGGGGATCAGAAGGTGAAATTGGGGGGTGGCGGCATGTGTGCAGGGGACTATGGAGGATGAGGGTTTGGGGAAAATGGGGTGTACACGCTGGCTGTTTGTGCTGCTCTGACAATGCAAAGCGTCTGCAAAGTATGTTTAATTGGCCAGTGTGTTCTCGCTGCTTTGAATCTGGCTCTAAAAGATACTGCATATTTTCAAAGCATTAGCAATATTACATGTAACATCCTCTGAGTTGTTTGTTTTGTGTGTTTTATCTATGAATTTTTTAATTAAAGAAAAGAGTTTCTCTGGAAATTTGTTAAGATGAACCTCATCAGTTCACTATGGATGGCAGATCCCTTTAAAGAGCCTAGGTTTAAGGATTGCCCATTTGTAAAATACATTTTTTTGCATCAAACCTAAGGTTCATCAGCTGGGGCCTCGATTGGGAGACTCTGCTCTGATCCATATTTTATGGAGTAGGCTAAGAGTTTTTAGGACAAATTCTAAATCAGAATAAATTGTGAGCCCTTACTCAAAACCCCAGACTCTGGATGCCTCAAAGTTTGGTGCCAAGAGATCCTGACTGTTGAGGTGGGTTGAATGGTGTGGAAGGCTGTTGCCTCGGACTCTCTTTTGAGTATTCTTCAAGGACTAGAAATTCAGAGAGGAAAGATGGAATTACACCAGTGCTCCCCGGAATCCATTTCACCTCCAAGTAAACTAAAAATAGTGGATGCATTAAGGTGCCAGTACTGAGATTCTCAGGTTGCCAAGTGCAAAATTCTCATTTGAGGGACTTCTCTGTGCTGGGAGATAGAGCCCAATGCCAAAGATTAAGAACCTTTCAAGTTAAAGATCTGTACTGACACTACTCAGAAGGGTTGGGGAGGGGGGGTTACTTGCCAGTAAAAGGAGGCCTTCAAATAGATCGTCAGTACAGATTCATATTCCCCACTCTCTTGGAGTTTACTGTAGATTCTTAGGAAATGAGGACAAAGAGGTCATGCCTTCTTACATCACTTGACCTGAAATGTGCTGTGGACTTGGCAAAGTCTCTATGGCCCATCCTAATCACTGTTCCAGACCATAATGCAGTGTGCAGGTACCTTCCAAAAGTGTGGACCTGTACTGAAAATCTTCTTCTTTAATTCCAATTACAGGTGAATGACTTTCATTTATTGAGCATCATTGTTGTGCATCGTATTGTGTGACTGAAGGAGGCTTTTCTCCTCCAACAAGGTTAACATTCAAATTGAACACTAAAAATACAATACAAATCTAAGATAAACCTATGATGCATCAGATGAAAGGCCAATCTTTGGATCACTGATTAAAAGTAAAAATGTATTTCTATTGGCATTCCTGGTCCTGTTAGCAAAAAGAGGACAAGCTCTCAAATGTTCTGTATTGTTCTGCTCTTAAAATCCTTTTTCAAGGACTATGAACAAGGATTCATATAATCACTAGATGAACTGTTCTTGCAGAAACTTGGGAGTAGCGAGAGACATGAGCCATCCTGAATCATTTATTACAATTCTACTTGTCTTTCTGCACCAGTTAGGAGTGGGGATAGTCATTGTCCTTACTCCTGTGTCCAGGATATCCCATAGTGTTATAAGACAGTTGGTTTTGTGTTTTTTGTGTGTGTTTGGGGACTAGAGGAAAACTAATGTCTTTATGGAATTGACAAGAAAGGTATCATTTGGGACTTTTTATACTTTATTCCTCCAGAGAAGCATGCCATCGAGACATTGTGAATTTGCAAGTGGAGATGATTAAACAATTCCATATGCAGTTGGTATGTACAAAGAACAGTATGAAAATGTATATAAGTAATGCTGAAGTGTGCCTGCTGCTTTACAGATAAAACTGAAAGTTAGATGCATGCCTTACAACCTAAATAGAAAACATACAGAGAAGGGATGGGAAACACCTACATATTAATATATGTATTAATCTGTTTCAAGCTGAACAAATGAACTGTTGAAATCTAGTAGACTACCAAAAGGCAAATTAAACTAACCAATAACTTTTTGATACATGTGATACCAACAAGAGAAATTGATTATCATTGGTTTCTCTTCTTTCTCTCTCCCTCCCTTTTATAGGCTCTGCTGAATGCTAGGAGAAGCAGACCTATTTTTATGCTCTCAGCTAGTGCTAACTATACAGTATAACACAGAACACTGCTCCATACGGTGATGGTCTTCCTACTTAATATCCTAAAACAAAATCAAATTACTTGCTTTTTATGTTCTTAAACTATTTATTTCTTACCTTGTCCATATTCATATGGAGAGAAAGCACTGGACTGGCACTCATGAGATTACCATTGACTCTGAACTACTGTTGTGCAAACACTAAAAAGAATTCACATTAACTATATTTTTATTGAGCTTACATGGGCTCAACTTGAAATGAGACTCTCAGACCTCTAGTTTGAATGCCTTGGTTTTGCTGTGAGCAGAGGGGGAAACAAATGTTTCCATTAATGAGGGAGGAAGGTAAGGCTGAGGGGGAATGTCTCTCTGCCTTCACCTCTTCCCCAGTGTTTCTTCTCCAATTTGGAGTTTGAAGGAAACTAATCTGTTGTTTAATGGCTCCCTTTTACAGAGGCTAGGATGGTCAATCAGACTTTGAGGCCGCCTTTCATGTGGGAGAAGGGAGGATTGAACTTGGAGAGGTCAATGTCTCTCCCCCTTATCTTTTGAAGAGGAAGAAAGGGATTGTTTTTGCCAACACCAGCAATGTTTTCTCTGGTGTTTGGAGTCATGGACAAAAAGGAACTCCTTAACCATGGGGGAGAGACTCCACTTGTGATCATGTGAGAGTGGGTGTCATACAAGAAAACTGTGTGTAGGTGGGGCCATCTTTATACTGGAGCAGGGTGGGAAGACAGAAAGAGCAACTTGGAGTGTGGAGCACATGATGATTATTTTATTTTATTTTAGATGCTCAAGGGAGTATTTGTTTGAGGTGCCAGAATAGCCCTGATGATCTTACTCTGTTAGGCTAGATCCAGCTAACGGATTCATGTGAGCAGATATCTGGGCATGTATGAAGCCCCAGTGACTGCCATGGGTCTCAGCACAGGCACAATAAATTGCAAGATTGGGGCCTTAACACAGATATGGCTCCAATAAATGAAAGTAAAAAAACAGACTAGAGGGAGAAGGAGAGGAAGGACAAGGGTAAAACTAAATAAATATTGTTCGTTACCTTGGCAATAGAATTTCCTTTTAACAACCATTACAATAGGACACTGTATCTGCATTAGTTGTTGCTGTGATAATTATAGCATCTGAGTGCTGATGGAGATCCTGGAACTTGTAGAACATACTAATTAAAACAAAACTATGATGCAAAATATAATTTGAAATCACCCAACATTACAAATCTTGGGTTTTATAACAAAAATGAGAAGAAAATTCACACAACATCTTTGGGTTTTTTGCTTGTGGTTTGGTAGTTTAAGCAGAAGAATCAGCTAGTAATTGAATGGGTTGTTTACATGCTGAAATGGAGTAAGGAAATACCTTAAGAAATTGAAAGTCTTTAATCTGTTGTTGTTTTTCAAATTAAGCTAATCTATAAATTATTTTAAGATTTTTCTGCTATTTGGCCTACATAAAAAATCTTTAGTATCCAGCATTGGTCATTCTTCTTTTAGTGGAAATTGAAAAATATATTCCCCTTCTTAAAACTGGGACAAAAGCGTACTTTGATAAAATATCCATTAAAGAATAAGGAATTAATGACGGAAATGCTGTATACAACAAAAAAAAGTCATGTTAGTAACTTATCAAAAGTTTTTTTTTTTTTAATTTCTCTGTGAAAAAGATACAGTATATTCTCAGGTTGTTGTCATTTATATTAATTTTCATCTGTTCAAAAGAGGAAACTGCAGAGAACAAAATTTGAAAAGTAAACTTTAGCTGTTGCTGAGAGGGTTTTTCTCTTTTCTCTAGAATGAAATGCATGCCTTGCTTGGAAGATACTCTGTAAATGAAAGCTTAGTAGCTGAAATTGAGAGACTACGAGAGGAAAACAAAAGACTAAGGACCCACTTCTGAAAGATCCACACAGAGCTTATTTTCTTGGCATTTCTTGAATTTTGTACTTTAACCTTCAAGATGTCATCTACCGAACACTGAAGTCGTGTATGAAGACCAGTATTGTTTTCTTGAACTCAGAAAACCTCTTCATTTAAATAAATGTTATAAGACACAATACTTAACTGTAAAATTTTTAAGAGATAAATCTGCACTAATAACCGCTGTAAAGAATGTGTTCGTATCTTTATGGTAAACTGACTTGAAATACATGTGTTGTCTAACAGGAAAGCTAACAGGATAAGTATTTTATCGGAGCTTTAGCTGTCCACGAAGTGCCTTTTATAAATGAAAAGGAAACAGGACAAATGTATTTTCCATAAGAATTTTTTATATATACCTACTGTCAAAACTATGTAGACTGACGCATTATTTTACACTTTTGTCAGCAGCAGTCTTTTTAGCTTCAGTATTTCGACTACTTTTGTGAAAAAACATTGTTTTCAGTATGACATTTTGGAGTTTTGTTTCTGCATAGCTGGGAAAAACAGGGAATCTACTAGTAATTATCTGATTAACATGCAGTTATAAATAACTCAAAACTTTTCCTATATGGAGCAAAACTTGGGTTCAGTCTTGGAAATATTAATGAATGTGATATCCTCTTGCTTGTGGTTTTTTTTTAATGGTTTTTACTCTTCCGCCACTGATTCTTCCTCTCCCTTCGCTCCTCCCACCCCCTTCCCTCCTCCCACTTATAAATGTTAAATTTTAGGATGAGTTTTTGTTAAAATTTAGTTGTGTAAACTAGAATCCTTTCACTTACGTAAGTCTGAATATTTACATAATTTAATGGCATATTGATAACTTACCCAGTTTCATTGAATATAACTTGTAGCCTTTGAAATGTTCTGAGTGAACACACTTAACCAGTAGTACTTTACCACTACTGTAACTTTCTTTTGGCCATGCTGAATACCAAATTAATTCATTTGTCTTAGCTATAAGCTAACATGGCTGCATGTGTCATGCCAGTACTGTTAGTCCAGCAGTATAACACTGCCAGGCCTATTCTTGCAGTCCTTAGTGAGGCAAAATATCTGAAGTGAAATCCTGGCCCCGTTGAAGTCAATGGGAGTTTTGCCACTAACTTCATTGGGGCCAGGGTTTCACCCACAATCACACCAGTGAAAGTGTTGCCTCAGCAAGGGCTGATCAGGCTCTGCTACAAGTGCCTTTTGCAGATGATGTTCTGAAGATCTTAAGATACCCACAACCATTACATGATGTTCCAATTGAAAAGAAGATTTCAAAAAAGAAAATACTGAGAACACAGAGTTCATTAGCTACAACATGTAATGTTTATCTCCAGCATGACATTCTTCCAATAAATGAAAAAGCCATAACAAAACATTGTCTGTCACTTACTTAAAATAATACATTGCAAAGTATGAAACATGCAAGAAAACTATTTGAATCTTGTCACCATCTTTAACGTGATTTTTTTAAAAGAAGGAAGCATAAGGGAGCGGCTCCTGTATTTTTTTTACAAGCTAGTTAATTATTTTTTTTCTTGTAAAAAATTGAATAATATTGGTGTAACCTTCAACATTATGATCAGGACTTGAATATCAGTTTGTAGTTTATTGCTACTATGTTCAAAAGAGCTTTAAAAAAGTGTTTCTATATTGAGTTGAATTCAAGGAAGCAGAATAAATTAAACTTATTTTTAGTAATTTAATGCAAATGATGTACAGATAACAGTATTTTGTAAAGCTTTTGTAAGTTTGTAGAATGAGTAAGCAATTTCTGACACTCAAATTACTAGCCACAAACTTGTGAAAAAGATGGTGTTTAAAAGTATGGCAAATCTTTCACAGTTCTACAGCATGCATTGTTAAGCTGATGTACCACCCAAACCTGTCCAGACTCTGTTCCCAAGGCTTTCACACCAGAATGGCCATAAAATAGCAGGGAATTGAAAGAGCATCCTGAGTATTTGTCTGCAGATGTCACCAAGACTTCGTTTTTATTCAGAACCTTGGGTAAACTTCTGAGCTTCTGAACAAAGGACATCGCAACAACAGTGATTGAAGAAGAAAAGGTTTTGACCTTTGTCCTGAGGCTTGTTTCCTTATCTCAGGATTAATGTGGCACTGGTGACTCGCAGAGACACTCCAGCAATCCTGATAGCCCCTAGGGGGGCAAATAGCATGTTTTACTTGTACACAGATCTGAACTGTATTTTAAAATAAAATTCTTTATTTTAACTCTTAGAACAAAGCACTTGTGGTAACCCTTTTTTTGAATAATGATGCAGAAGTGTGTATGAGTCAGGAAGAAAACTGCAAACTAGGGATGGGCCATGTCTTATGGAAGTTTCTAAGCTCCAGAAGTCTCATTGAATCCCACCTTGGAATCCCTTGTTGAGTTGAGCTTTGCAGTATCTCCCTCTACTTTTGAATGTGGCAGCCATCTAAACGAATTGGTGTTTATGGAAATGTTCCATTTGTACCATGTGATTCTGGAGTAATAGATATATCTGACTTAGAAATGAGTATGATTATGACAGGATCGATGGCCGTTGCTGTAGAGCACTTTCAAATAAATGTTTTTGGGAAAGGCAGAGTGCATGTTTTCTACCCCCCTTCTCAAGTACTGGTGAGTCTGGGATCCTGGACTCTCCTCCCTCCTGTGCAGTCATTTCCTGGACTCATATATGCTTCCTCTTCCCTCCCTCTTCGAAAAATAAACAGTTTAATTTTTTCCCCTTGTCTTGGTTTATAGCAAGATAGATTTTAGGATGAGTATTTCCTATCTGGGTACCTGGATTCTGGAATTTGACCTATATATCAGGCGTGTATATAATATATATGCCTTTTTAAAATGGGCTTGGTGTCAGACTGAATTTTTTTGACAGTGCTAAGAAATGTGATAGTCTTTTAAAAAGATTTTACTTAAAAAGGCAGGATCATTGATTAAATATATTTGACACCTGTTAAGATGCAAACCAGTACTACTTTTCCAAGAGGCTGTCCACTATATTTTAAGGATAATATTTCTCAGAATATTTGAACTGTAGAATGTACTTCATAATCATTTGTTGGATGTTTGGGGAAAAGAGGGTGAATATTCAGTTTGGGGCCAAATGTATGTTTATACTACATTATTCTAAAATATTTTTGTTTCAATAATAGCATGAAGTATAATTTCATTTTCTCACGAATAAAAATTATTAAATGATGATATTTTGTAATTAAGAATAATCAGTACTAAGCAGCTATAGATGGTAGACCTAAATTTACACTAGGAAAAAGGAAACCTGTTAAGATGTTAAAACAATTGTAAATGTAAAATTAGCCTTTTTATATTCTCTATGAAATGTATTCTATATAATGTCAAATATAATAAACTCTCAGAAAAGGTGATATGCCCCTTGCACTGTGGGCAATCTCAAATGTAGGAAGTTATTTCAATAGCAGTGTAAAAATACATATTCAGCCTTATGAACCCACAAACTCTGGTAGTGGTGGATTCATGTAAAAATGCATGTATCTTTTACTTATAAAGGCAAAATCACTGTGATTTGGTGACCATCACCGCCACTAATGATGAAATAATGGTTCCAAGACTTGGAATTAAGCTATCTATCTGAGGAGGCATGCTAAAAAACAAGAGGACAATTTGACTGCATTTTGTCCCAGTTATTAACTATATGAAAGATGACTACTCTGACTAGAAATTAGAGCCACAAATTCTATCTTACTAGAAAAAATGTGCATTGAATCAGTAGGACTAGCATGCTGTACAGTTGCAGAGAAGATACCTTTAGCACAATGAAAGGCCACCTCTTTCATCTTACATAATTACTATACCATTCAAATGACAACTGTTTTTATAGCTAAAAAAAGTTACAATACTAGTAAGCCAAACATTGTGAACAGTCTGAAATCTAAGTTGAAATAATCACTGTTACAGTAGGGTTTTAAAAATATATATTCTAGGTCCTCAGACTGACCAGTTCTAGCTGCATTGACTTCAATGGAATAAGTGAAATCAGAATTGGGGCCTGTGACAGATGACTGGGATCTCAATAAGGATTATTAATCTATGTCCCAAAATATGATTTATGTTCATATTCATGTTCTCAAACTGTGGGTCGGGACCCTAAATTGCATTGCAGCCCCAGGGCCAGCGTTCGACTCCATGGGACCCAGGGCTGAAGCTGACTCCTGAGTGCTTTAGCCTGGGGCAGCAGAGCTCGGGCTTGCCCCCACACACGTTGCCGCTCACATAGTAATTTTTGTTGTCAGAGGGGGATCTCAATGCAATGAAGTTTGAGGACCCCTGGAAGAAGAGATCAGACCGTATTCACCCACTAGTGAGATAGTCACAAGACCAGTGATTTCAAGGCATTAAGCCTGAATGAGTTAAGAGACAATGTCAAAGTCTAATGGCTGTCCTAGGGGAGTCTCAAAAGCAATTCAAATAGGGTGAGTCAGACCTGGGAGAAGCTCTTTGAGAGACCCTGAGACTCACCAGGAGGTTTGGAGCTGGCTGAGAGAACGTGGAAGTCTGTTCTTCCTGTAACTTAAGAAGAAACCCTATCTAACTGCAGTCCAAAGAGGAAGCTCAAGCATTGATGTCCCAGCTTCTAATCCTCTCTTCCCTAGCAGTGAGCATCAACATCAAAAAATCAACTTTGAACCCTACTTGGTTCCTGAAATGCATAGGAGTTTGCATCGATGTGACCCCACGAGCTTATCTGGCACAGGACAGATTCCAGACCCTACTGGACCAAATAGCCCTCGTAACCTCCAACCCTTTGGTCTCGGCCAGGAACCTGCCTCTCCATCCTAGGGCAAATGGCGGCATGCACATATGTCATGCCCTTCGCCCGCCTGCACCTTTGCTGTCTAAGCTATGGCTGCAAAGAGTCTATTCTCCTATGCACCAATCCATGGACACCATACTCAGTATTCCACTAGAGGTCATCTCTTTGGTGGTGGAAAGCCTGCTACAAATCTGCTCCGGAATGCCATTCCTCCCATCCTCACTGACCATGACAGTCATAACGGACACATCACTCTCAGGCTGGGAAGTTCATATTGAAGAGCACATGACACAAGGCAGCTGGACCACAGGAGAGACCAGGATGCACATAAACACACACAAACTTTGTGTAGTATGCAAAGCATTCCATGTGTTCTTACCAGCTGTCTGTTATTGCCACAGTATACTACATAAACAAATATGGGGGCACGAGGTCCCCAACACTGTATATGGAGGCAATTCGCCTCTGGGAATGGTGCATCGCACATCATGTCCTTTTGGCAACAACCTATCTGCCTGGCACAGAATGTGATCATAGAATCTCTCAGCAGGAACTTTGCAATTGATCACAGATGGGAGTTGCACGACATGATAATCTCTGACATCTTGGGGTACACCAATCAGATACCTCTTTGCATCACACACCAAGTGCACCCAATATTGCTCCAGGGGAGGACATGGTGCCCACCTACTGGGCGATGCTCTGGTCATCGATTAGTCAGACTAGATGAACTATGCCTTCCTCTTCTCCCCCATACTCCTACCTCGTGTCCTCCACAAACTCCAGCAGGAGAGAGTGATGGCCATTCTGATCGCTCCATACTGGCCTCGCGGATTCTGGTTCCCTCTTCTCCACATGTCAAAACTGCCTCCACTCCTGCTCCAGACATTTCCGGAACTGCTGACACAACACAACGGCATCCAGATCCATGGACGGCATGGTTTTTGGATAGACACCTCCATTAACATGAGAGTGTTCATTGGCAGGTCCTCTGTAGTAGCCAAAAGGATTCCACAAGGCAATTCTATTAGGCCAAAGGGGCATGCTTCACCCCCTGGGTCTTGTCCCCAAACTGTGGGCATCTCCATGCTCTTAGACTACTTCCTCCACCTGAAAACCTCAGGACTTGCTCTCAACTCAGTCAGAGTGCATGCAGCCACCATTAGTGCTTTCCATCCTCCGGTGGAAGGACATTTGATTTTTACCCAACCCTTGACCACCTGATTCTGGGAGAGCCTTTTACATAATATCCACCAATTCAGCGTATTGCTCCCCAATGGGCCCTCCACCTAGTCCTTACCTCTTTATTTAACTCTTCCTTTGAATTGCTGGCCTCCTGCCCCCCCTCCCTTTCCATGAAGGTTGCTTTCCTTGTTGCCATTACCTCAATGAGGAGGATTGGTGAGCTGGGAGATGTGGCAACCCCCCTTTCACCATAAGGACAAGATGTCACTGCAACTGCATCTCAAGTTTCTGCCAAACGCAGTTTCCCATTTCCACCTCAACCAACCCATATATCTGCCTACCTTCTTTACAAAACCACACGCCTCAAACAAGGAATGGCGGCTTCATTCCCTCAATGTGCATAGGGCCCTGGCATTTCACCTATAAAGGACAAAGCTGTTGCAGAAGTCTTCCAGGCTCTTTGTCGCCATAGTGGAGAGAATTAAAGGACAGGCCATTTCCATCCAGAGAATCTCTAAGTGGGTCTCACGGTGCATTACACGCTGCTATCACTTATCAGGATGCTCCCCACTCGATGGGATACAAGCCCATTCCACTAGAGTGCAAGCATCAACCATAGCTGCGGTCTGCAGCATGCTCCTTGCAGACATATGTAAGGTGGCCATGTAGAGTTTGGTACACACCTTTTCCTCTAACTATTCTCTAGTACATGATTCTGCAACTGACATCTCATTCAGTGCTACAATCCTCTGTTCTTCAGTTCTGCCATCTTCCTTGCACCCTTCTCCTATCTAGGTACTGCTTGTCAATCACCTTCAGTGGAATACAATAGAGACCATCACTTGAAGAAGAAGAAGAAGAAAAGGTTACTTACCTGTAACTGGAGGTTCTTCAAGATGTGTGGTCCCTATCTGTATTCCATTTCCCACCCTCCTTCCCCTCTGCTGTGGCTCTATAGGGCTGCAGTGGAGAAGGAACTGGCAATGCAGTTGATCCGCCCCACTCTTTATAGCCTCTGGCAAAAC
The DNA here is from genome assembly GCF_028017835.1 of Emys orbicularis. NCBI lineage: Eukaryota > Metazoa > Chordata > Testudines > Emydidae > Emys > Emys orbicularis. The sequence goes on from NC_088683.1 coordinate 88,268,997, forward strand.
CGCAAGGCAATACAAGGGCACATGCACAGACCAATGAGCAATACTTTTGAAAAGTTCCCACTCCAGGCACATGGTGCATATGCGTAGCCCTCAGTGGAATACAGATAAGGAACACACATCTCAAAGAACCTCCAGTTAAGGTAAGTAACCTTCTCTTGTGAGTTATACATCTGGACAACATACAAATTAGTTCCTTGTCCACAGACCCATTCTTAATTGGCCAGCTGCTGGAAAAGATTCATACCAGTTTTTCAAAATCAAGAACATTTGAACCCAATGCATATAATTGCTCATCTAGACTCAACACAGGCAAGGCTCTGGCCAGAATTTTACCACCATGGTACAGACTGGCAAAAATCCCAAACTTCACTGCATCAACCATTTCCCAGTAGTCGCCATCCATAGCCACTCGTCTCCAGCAGCTTTGATTACTGGGGCACTGGGTCAACCCCCAAGTGCAGTTTTCAAAATGTGCCAGCAGAAATTCCTTCTGCGACCTGGAACTAATGGGAATGCAAAACTAGATGTCATTCCCTGGACACATCCAAATACCCCTTTGTGGGAGGTATGTCTAAACAACATGCTGACAGCCAAGCCACTTTCACTCCTAGACCCTCGCATCCTCACTGTGGAAACAAGCATTGCTGGGAGCATACCAAAAACACTGAGTACACATCCTTTAGCTCACTTTGACAATCCTATCAGTAGTGTGTCTAAACAAAAACAAAGACATGGATCATTGATCTGAACCATTGTAGACATCAAATCCAGTATCATATCTATGACTGTGGTCAGTACCAGTTATTTCAGAAGAAGGTGCAAAAACCCATCTAGTGGGCAGTTACGGTACTCACAGGGGAGGTCTCCTACCTCCCATTAGAGGTTGGCTTATGATTGAGGGATAAGTGTTTATATCCCTTCCAAAACCAGGGAGTAACCAGAGATCAAAGCTTTTCCAGGGCCACTGAAATAATGTCCAGGGCAGAGAAGAATCTGTTGCTTTTCAAGAAGGTTCACATGAAGCATACAGAAAAGAGAGAAAGGAAGAGCGGAGGTTTTCCCAATCTTCCACTGCCCCAGAAAGCACTTCAGATGTGATATAACCAAGGAACCTCCATTATACCTTCAAAAAATATCTGACCTCAAGAAGAAGAGACTCCATCTGAACCTGGGTAACCTACAGTTAACAGTCTATCAATACTTTTTAGTGTCCAGACAGAAATCAAACAGGAAATCTCATTCATTCATTCTGGTTCTGGTCAAATTATAGTGTGAGGGAAACTAATTTCTTCAGGGCAAGGACTGTCTCTTTGTTGGTACGGTGCCCAGCACAACGAGGTCCTGGCCTCTAGACACCTACCATTATACCAGTAATAATCATCACAAAGTTCTGGTGATCTCAGCTACATTAGAATTTCTCCAGGATCATTGATTGGAGTCCTTTGACCACGCACCATAGAAAAGCGGGTACTAGCCCTAGTGGCATTCTTTAGGCAGGCACAGTGGGCTCTCTGACTGAATCTCATCAGCTGTCAAGCCTAATTGGAATGATAGATTAGACAAGCCAGCACCTCCAAAAGACAGGGTTTGTAATTAGTTCCTCTAGACCAGGGGTCGGCAACGTTGGCACGCGGCTTGCCAGGGTAAGCACCCTGGCGGGCCGGGCCAGTTTTATTTACCTGCTGACGGGGCAGGTTCAGCCGATCGCAGCCCCCACTGGCTGCGGTTCACCATCCCGGGCCAATGGGGGCGGCGAGAAGCCGCGGCCAGCACATCGCTCGCCCGCGCCGCTTCTCGCCGCCCCTATTGGCCCGGGACAGCGAACCGCGGCCAGTGGGGGCTGCGATCGGCCGAACCTGCCGCGTCAGCAGGTAAATAAAACTGGCCCGGCCCGCCAGGGTGCTCACCCTGGCGAGCTGCCTGCCAACATTGCCGACCCCTGCTCTAGACCCAAGAAAAGGTTATTTTTATAGCTCCAGAAACCTTTTTACAACTTTTTGGGAAATAATTTTCCTGTCCTTTTGTTCCAGTCCAAGGGATGTGGCATAAATGAGCATTCCTAGCGCTGTAAAGATAAATCTCAAGCATATGGAGTACACATGCCAATTGTATTCTATTCACCTCATATTATCCAAAATGCAGAGTCTCTGGGTCTGTAGGCAATCTGTTAAAATCCTGTACCAGTTAGCATGGTAGGTATCTGGGAAAGTATTAACAGGAGAAGTCAAGGCTCCTGCTGCAAAACTCCCAATTGACTTTGTGAAGAAAAGTGTAGCGGAAGACTTGGAAGGTAGGTTTCCATTCTGCTGCAGAAGCATCCTATGATAGGAAGATGCTACTGGATTGGTTCCCAAATAATTCCTTAAATAACAAAGCTCTTGCTTTACATGATAGTTTGGGGGAGGACTTCCTTTCCTACCTATTATTTTACTATAATAATAATAATTAATAAAAACTTGGCATTCTCCTTTCCCTTCCAGTTTCTGAAGTTCACTTCTTGCTACTTTCCATTAGTGATGAAAGAGGAGAGAAGCTGTGCAGCAGAATGAGAAATTTCTTACCTGATAGTTTTCTTTCTGTTAGCAGCTTCTCTCCTCATTAAAACTACTTTAATCAACTGGTGAAGACAAATTTAATTTGTAACAATTGCAGTTCTTCTCTAAAGGGAGACTTGGACATATTGCCTTAAGGTTATATATATATATTATAATATAATTATATTATTATTATATAGTATAATTATTAGTATTAATACAAAAGCTTGATGGAATATATATATATATATATTCCATCAAGCTTTTGTATTAATACTAATAATGGATTGCTGGAATATTTTTACAGCTCTGGAAGAACTCTTCTAATAGCCCTCTACCTAATTATTAACATCTTGTTACCAAATCTCCTGTGAAGAGAGTACTAATTAAGGCCAACATTTTAAAAAGTGACTAGTGATTTTGACTTTTGGGGTGGGGGTTGTTTTTGAGCATCCAACTTTTGGGGTGTTTTAAATAAGTTTGATCATCAGAGGGTGAATGCCCCATACTTTCTGAAAATCAGATGTCTTTAGGGTGACTCAAGTTCTGCACCCAAAAATTAAGGTACCGACTGTCATTTAAAGAGCCTTCAAATTCTTTGTCTAAATGTATCAACCTAGCACTGCTATTTCTGACAGCAACTTTTATGGGTGTCGTCCTAAGTTTAGTGGGCCTCGTGAACTCTGGGACTCCGAACGTACCTATCCCATTGCTATTACTGGAAGCAAAAAATGTATGGGTAAATTTTTTAGGGTAAATTTCAGGTGGAAAAAAGTGGTGATTGAGAGGGGAGGGAACTGTTACAGGTCAGGGCACTTGTACCAGTATTCCATCTCCGTGGTACAGTCAGAGCACCAGCTCTCAGGCTTCAAGCTCCCCTACCCCATCACCTCTCTTGGGTGGAGACACGTGTCTCTCTCCCTCTTGACTGGAGTATTTCCAGGCTGTACAGCTCCTTCCATACACTGTGAAATTCCCAGCAAATCAGACTAAGCAGGCCTGCTTTAGTTTTCTCCTCAGAGATAGTACACAGTAGCACATTGTCACAGTTAAGTTACCACACAGCTCTTTCTAAGCAAGGACATTCATTCTTAAGGTAAAAGCATTAGCGAGTAAAAGTATTACATATAGAAAGAATAAAAGAACTTCCGAGCATGCTCATAAGCTTGCCACAGATCACCCCAACTCCAACCTGGGCCCTGGCCAGTGAACAGCCCTTTACACCCCACCAAGGGCTTTTCGTGTGGTTACAAGTTCATAACCACTTGTACTCAGAACAAGAAAATGTATTCAACTGTGAGTTACTCCTTTATGCTGTTTGGGCCTCTTGATCCTGGGAATAGATAATTCATAGACAAAAGTCCCTGCCCCACAAAAGATCAAGTCCATAGATGAGTATTTGCATTCCCCTTCTCCCATTTATTTCCTAGGAAATCAACTCAACTAACAGTATGTTTTTGTCTTAGCTCATTGTTTTAAAAGAGTCCTTTGAAGCTCATAACCCTTCCCAAGGTTTATATTAGTCATGTCTCCTGGACAGGTCACATACAATAACCTGTTATTGTGTTACAATAACACAAACATTTACATTTTTAATAAAATATGCTCCTTAGTTCCTGTGATAGAGATGGGAATTTCCTGGACAAAGCTTATTCAATTAAGTTAAAGTGTCTATCTGATTTGTTCCACTGACTTAACCTGCATAGCTTCCCTTATGTGCTGGGAAGAAAGTGTTATAGATTGTTCTGTTTCTTACTTCAAATTCTGCTGCTTGTTATCAGTCCAAATGCTCAGACAATTTGTTAACCAGGTCTCCTTGAATAAATAAGTTGAACAGAGACATATCAAATGCTTTAATAAAATTCAAGTGTATTACATCTGCCATTTACTATCATGAACAAATTTTGTAATTATTAAACATGTCAACAGGAATGTTTAAAATAAATAGCTTGGAAAATGGGTTTCAAACTTACCAAAACAAATATGTGAAGGATGGGACCCCTAATAATTGTCTATAAGGCTATCTTCACAACAAAAAATGTTAGAGATTTTTAAAAAATAAACACCACAAACTTAGATTAGAGGCAATAGACTTTGCAACAGCTACCCAACCTCTCAAGGATGTTATGACACATGCAAAATTCTTCACATGCCTCCCTGGTATTAAAAAAATCATCCTCTAATAACTAAAAACCTTTATATTCCAGGTTGGCAAAAATACTCCAATGTAATATTTTTCATAAGGGTTAATATATAAAACAAGTTTTCATTTTACATTGCTCTTTGAGTTAAAAGTGTGTCAAAAGCATAATATCAAAAAGTGAAAAGTCATCACGTTAGCCAGAATCCCATCACTCTAAATTGGCTTCTCCAATTAACCTCACACTTTCTTTAAACAAACAACAGAGTTGGCTTGTGGACAAAGACTACTGACAAATTTTAGGCAGAATGGAGGCTTTTTTGCCCCCCAAAAATGTTGGTGAGGGTTCCAAAATCAGGTATAGAATGGAAGACATCTTCCACCTTTAACTTTGTCATCACTGCCATGATTTCATAACATCTCAGTGCTTACACACACTGCACCTGTGAGGCTGCAAATCCTAAATCCTGTATTTCCCCACATCATGAGGGAAATCTCCAAGTTTGTGACAAATCTGACTAAACAAAGGTAGTGCAAGGGTGTCCTATGGGTGTGGAAACAGAACTCAATCCCTCAGATTCTAGAGTCACTGCTGCAGGCCCAGTCTCAGCGAACTTGGAATCACTCAACAGGTACTTGCAGGTCCTGTTCCCCATAGGGAGTTGGTCCCACTCCCAAGTCCCCTTTCTGGTGCACTACAAACCCTCATCCTGCATACCCTAACTGCAAGGGCTCCCTTCATCTTGCCATATTGGTTCCGCTGCAGCCAGGGGCATATTTATAAGCCCCCATAATGTAAATTTCAAACTATTCTCTAAATTGTTTTCATAGTTGTGACGGGGATGGATTAGATCCAGAGGCCCCCTGCTGGTGGCCTCGTGGCCCTGCCACCCCCTGCCCCAGAAAAGGACAGTAGAGAGGTCCTCCAAGCTATCTAGAGTGGCTGTGTGGAGAGCAGCCAATCCTGGCCCAGTAGGCTAGTATAAGAAGAGCTGCAGGGCTAATATAAAATCAGTTCTTTACTAGACCTGGAGGTTAATAGATGGTGTGTCTGGCTGGCTGAGGGTGCTACAGGACCTTGGACAGAGAAGTGCTGGTAGAGGCTGAGGGGAACATGAAGGAGCTCCAGGCTGCCTGCTGGGACTCCACCAGGATGACGCCCTTGGGTAAAGGTGAAGAATGTGCTGGAGCCACAGGGAAGTGGCCTAGGGAATTAGAGTAGCAGTGTGGGTTAGATAAAGGGACATGCCATGGCTGCTATCTATAGGGTCCCTGGGCTAGGATCCGGAGAAGAGGGCTGGCCTGGGTCCCACTCACCAGCCATTGGGAAAGTGGCCTGGACTTTGATATACCCCAGAAGGGGAACTGAACTCTTTTAGTGGCCCAGCTGAAGAGCTGGGGCCAGAAAGGCCCTAGGAGGGCAAAAACACTACCTCCAGTGAAGGAGCCCTGGGGCAACACTGTATACCAGAGCAGGTACAACTTGAGAGACATTACAGAGGGCACTGAGAGAGGCCCCTGTTAGACTTGTACCCTGGAAGGAGTTTGCTTTGCTTTTACCTCAGACAGTATATGACTTGGCCAGAGGGCTGAGTCAGTGAAGACCCACCACAAACACAAAGAGAGAGAGAGTGAGGGTGCAAGCACATGAACTGAGAAAGGGGATGCTTGTGCCAGTTTAGTGTACCCCATCCCAGTAGTGCATTTATGGGTTGAGTTTACTAATTTCCAGACCAATGACATCCTTTGTCATAGTAACTAATGCAATTCAAAAGGGAAAAAGCGGACTTAAAAAAAGGAAAAACCCTGAACAAAATAAGCTATGTGAACAAGAGGTGATGTTGTGTGCTGTAAATGACTCAATGAGACACATTTGGATTGGCCACATTATCCATAAATGCCAGAATTCCAAGTGAAATAGGGAAATGTTCCACAACAAGGCCTGGTCTACACTAGGAGGTTATGTCGAATTTAGCAGCGTTGAATCGAATTAACCCTGCACCCGTCCACACAACGAAGCTATTTAGTTCGACATAGAGGTCTCTTTAAATCAATTTCTGTACTCCTCCCCGACGAGGGGAGTAGCGCTAAATTCGACATGGCCATGTCGAATTAGGGTAGGTGTGGATGGAACTCTGTTGACGCTCTGGACAGCAGTCCGAGCTCAGATGCTCTGACCAGCCACACAGGAAATGCCCTGGGAAAATTTGAATTCCTTTTCCTGTCTGGCCAGTTTGAATCTCATTTCCTGTTTGGACATCGTGGCGAGCTCAGCAGCACTGGCAACGATGCAGAGCTCTCCAGCAGAGGTGACCATGCAATCGCAGAATAGAAAGAGGGCCCCAGCATGGACTGATCGGGAAGTCTTGGATCTGATCGCTGTGTGGGGCGATGAGTCCGTGCTTTTGGAGCTGCGATCGAAAAAACTGAATGCGAAGATCTACAAGAAAATCTCAAAAGCCATGACGGGGAGAGGATACAGCCGGGATGCAACGCAGTGCCGCATGAAAATCAAGGACCTGAGACAAGGCTACTAGAAGACCAAAGCGGCAAACAGACGCTCCGGATCCCAGCCCCAGACATGCCATTTCTACGAGGCACTGCATTCCATTCTAGGTGTGGCCACCACCACTACCCCCCCACTGACCGTGGACTCTGATGATGGGGTATTGTCGACGGCCGCTTCCTCGGAGATGTTCGCGGACGGGGAAGATGAGGAAGGAGATGAGGAGGACGAGGCAGTCGACAGCGCTTACAACGCTGATTTCCCCGACAGCCAGGATCTCTTCATCACCCTCACGGAGATCCGCTACCAACCCTCCCAAGGCGTTAACCGTGACCCTGAATCAGGGGAAGGATCAGTCGGTAAGTGTTTTAAACATGTAAACATTTATTTTGAACAGAACAGGAATGGAATATTAACAATGGCTTTTTCATGATTACTTTGCCCTAGGCGCTCTACTTTTTAGTCCTTGCCAGTGCAGCTACTGGAAAATTATATCAATATGTCCGGGGATAGAGCAGAAATCCTCCTGGGACATCTCCACGAAGCTCTCCTGGAGGTAATTTGAAAGCCTTTGCATCAGGTTCCTGGGGAGAGCGGCCTTATTGCGTCCTCCATGGTAGGAAACTTTTCCGCGCCAGGCTATCAGCAAGTACTCCGGAATCAGTGCCTCGCACAGCATGGCCGCATACGGCCCTGGTTTTTGCTGGCATTCACGCAGCATGCGGTCTTTCTCAGTGTCTGAAATCCTCATCAGAGTGATATCACTCATGATGACCTGCTTTAAATTAGGGGAATGTTAGTATTGGGACTGATTGCCTGTTCCTTTACATAACTGTAACCGGCGGTTTACAGCCATGCGGTGGAGGCGGGACAGGGGCAGCATACAGGGATCTTTCCCGGGGACAGCTGCGAGGGGGGTGGGACAGGGGTAGAGTTCATGCCGGCCGGATTGCCGGCAGCAGGAACTGGCCAACGCTAGGGGTATTGCTTTGAACGTGAAAGGAGGGCACTGCTATAAATTAAGCTTTCAGCAGCCAAAAGTCTATGGCTTACCATGTCCGCCTGCTACCCGAATTCCGCTGTCCTGCCCCGCTTGTGTGATCTGTACTCCAAGACCCCAGGCACTGAATGGGAAGGCCGAAAATTCGACTTTGTCCTGAGTGCGCATGTGATAGGTGCTGTGCATGGTCTTGCTCACAGAGAGACTATGTTCATTGTTCACAAAAATGTATCTTTGTGAGGAATTCACTCCCTTTTTCCCATCCCACAGCTGCAAGTGTCTCCCAACCTACCCCGGCATCCCCCTCCCAGAGGCTGGCGCAGATTAGGCGCTGAAAGAGAAGGACACGGGACGAGATGTTTTCCGAATTTATGGGCTGCTCCCGAGCCGAGGCAGCACAGCTGACCCAGTGGAGGGAGAACATGTCGCAATACCAGCGATCACACAGCGAACGGGAGAACAGGTGGCGGCAGGAAGACCAGCAGGCGACTCAAACGCTGCTTGGACTAATGAGGGAGCAAACTACAAGGCGCCGGAGTGTGTCCGATGTTCTGCAGGTCTGGAGGCAGGAGGACAGAGCCCTGCTGCAGTCTATCTCTAACCGCCCTCCCCCACCACAAAGTCCCATTCCCCCCTCACCCAAAGTCCCAAGAAGGAGGGGTGGCAGGGGCCGTGAAAACAGTCACTCCTCCCCTGCAGACTGCTCAAGTACCAGACGGCTCTCATTCCCAAAGTTTTGATAAGTCCTTTCCTTCACTCCAAAAGCACCTCACCCAAGCCCCCATCCCAGTGTCATCCCCTACCTGTGTAGTTGTTAATAAAAAATACGTTTCTTTTAATTACTGTTTCCGTCAGGTTCTTTTAGAGGAGAGTGTGTTTGAAGGGGGGAAAGGGGGTTGGTAATTGGAGAGGACAGTCACCTTTACCAGGGTACAGACACGGGGGCAGGTTCAGCAGCAGGTCACACACACATTGCAGTCACTAGGCACCCTGGTCAGTCTGGGAGGTGGTTTTCATGTTCTGTGTCGGGGGGCTATGTGAGTTTGTGGCGGGGGAGGGCGGTTACAGATCTTATGCAGCGGTCCTTAGCCTGGATGACAGAGCCACGCAGCAGGGGATCTGTAACCGTCCTCCCCCGCCACAAAGTCACATAGCCCCCACACACAGAGTCCCGAAAAGGAGGGGTGGCAGGCTCCGTTGAAACAACCAGTCCACCACTGTGGACTGCTCTAGGAGCAGGAGCCTGTCATTCCTCGAGTTTAGAAGCGTCCTTTCCATCACTACACCCGCTCTCCACCACAGTCTGTGTCCCAGTTTCAACCCTTTACCACGAAACCCTTTGTTCATTAACACCATTTTCTTTATTAAGTTCCATTTATTTTATTTTTAAAGGTGCGTTGGAAGGGGGGGAAGGGGGGTATATAACTGGAGAGGATAGTCAACATTAACTGGATAAAGAAACGGTGGCAGGTTCAGCTTCTCTTTAAACAAACTTAATAGTCACAGGTTACCCTGCTCACTGAGGAACCTAGCTTTCAAAGCCTCCCGGATGCACAGCGCGTCCCGCTGGGCTCTTCTAATCGCCCGACTGTCTGGCTGGGCGTAATCAGCAGCCAGGCTATTTGCCTCAGCCTCCCAACCTGCCATAAAGGTCTCCCCTTGCTCTCACAGAGATTGTGGAGCACACAGCAAGCTGCAATAACAATGGGGATATTGGTTTTGCTGAGATCAGAGCGAGTCAGTAAGCTTCTCCATCTCCCCTTGAGACGTCCAAAAGCACACTCCACCACCATTCTGCACTTGCTCAGCCGGTAGTTGAAGAGTTCTTTTTCACTGTCCAGGGTGCCTGTATAGGGCTTCATGAGCCAGGGCATTAGTGGGTAGGCTGGGTCCCCGAGGATCACTATAGGCATCTCCACATCCCCAACAGTTATTTTGTGGTCCGGGAAGTAAATACCTTCTTGCAGCCATCTAAACAGACCAGAGTTCCTGAAAACACGAGCGTCATGAACCTTGCCCGGCCATCCGACGTTGATGTTGGTAAAACGTCCCCTATGGTCCACCAGTGCTTGCAGCACCATTGAAAAGTAGCCCTTTCGGTTGATGTACTGGCTGGCCTGGTGCTCCGGTCCCAGGATAGGGATGTGAGTTCCATCTATAGCCCCACCGCAGTTTGGGAATCCCATCGCGGCGAAGCCATCTATGATGACCTGCACGTTTCCCAGGGTCACTACCTTTGAGAGCAGTAGCTCAACGATTGCGTTGGCTACTTGCATCACAGCAACCCCCACGGTAGATTTGCCCATGCCAAATTGGTTCGTGACTGACCGGTAGCTGTCTGGCATTGCAAGCTTCTAGAGGGCTATGGCCACTCGCTTCTGGACAGTCAGGGCTGCTCGCATCCGGGTGTCCTTGCGCTTCAGGGCAGGGGACAGCAACTCACAAAGTTCCAGGAAAGTTCCCTTACGCATGCGGAAGTTTCGCAGCCACTGTGATTCATTCCAGACCTGCAGCACTATGCGGTCCCACCAGTCCGTGCTTGTTTCCCGGGCCCAGAATCGCCGTTCCACAGCATCAACATGACCCATTGCCACCATGATATCTATGGCGCGGGGTCCCGTGCTTTGCGAGAGGTCTGTGCCACTCTCAGACTTAATGTCCTCACCGCGCTGCCGTAGCCTCCTCGCCCGATTTCTCAGCATCTGCCTCTGAAAAAGGTGGATGATAAGGTGCGAGGTATTGACAACGGCCATAACTGCAGCGATGGTCGCAGCGGGCTCCATGCTCGCAGTGCTGTGGCGTCCGCGCTGTCACTCACCAGAAAAGTGCGCAAACTGATTGCCCGCCGGCGCTTTCAGGGAGGGAGGGCGGGAGTGACGGTTGAATGACGGCAGTTACCCAAAACCACCCTCGACACATTTTTTTCCCCAGCAGGCATTGGGGGCTCGACCCAGAATTCCAATGGGCAGCGGGGACTGCGGGAACTGTGGGATAGCTGCCCACAGTGCACCGCTTCCAATGTCGACGCTTGCCCCGTTAGTGTGGACTCACAAAGTCAAATTACTGTTCTTAGTGTGGATACACACGTTCAACTTTGTAATATCGGTTCCACTAATTCGATTTAAGTAAAATTGAACTACTCTCGTAGTGTAGACATACCCCAAGAGACATTAATCTTTATAGTGGCCCATGCTGTCAGTTGTTTTTGCTGCTTACTCTAGTTCACTTTAGGTTCTTTTACTTCTCTTTTCTGAAGTACATTTGTTACCATGGAAATAATTGGTGTGGCTATCCCTAAACTCTTCCTGTGAGGTTATTTAATTTCACGGTTGGAAAGCTATACCATGATTGTAGGCGGGGACCAGGGTTCCCTCTAATTTTTTGTTATGTCCATGTGTGGAATGAATTTTGTTATGCGCACCAATTTGGAGGAGATGTGTGAAGACATCACCTTCATATTGGTGCACATAATTCATGTGGTGGGTTCTCAGGGCTGGGGCAGAGGGTGAGGGCTCTGGCTAGGGGTGAGGGCTCTGGGATGGGGGTGAAGGGTTTGGGGTACGGGAGGGAGCTCAGGGCTGGGGCAGAGGGTTGGGTGTGGGCTCTGGGGTGGGACCAGGAATGAGGAGTTTGGGGTGCAGGCTGCCCTGGGGCTGCAGTGGGAGAGAGGACTTCCCCTCTCTCGCCGCAGTAGCTGGGGGAGAGGTGCCCTGGCCATGGCAGCTCCGGTGGGTCCATGCTGGGGCAGGCGGATGGAGGGGTGCCTTTCCCTGCTGCAGCCCTGAGCCCCTGCATGGGGCTTAATAGGCAGCTGCGCGGCCATGCAGCTTAGAGGAAACTTAGGCAGGGATGCAGGAGTCTGATTTACCACAACAAATGTGTGAGCATTAAAAAGTTGAGCAATATTCTGTGTCCTGCAAGATTTTCTTTCCTCCACTATAAAATTGAGGTGTACATAAGAGTGGAATCAGTTGAAAAGTAATTTCCTTAACGATGGATTATTTGTCAGTGAAATCTTTTTAAAAAACAACAAGCAAACTCACCACTCTTAAAATCCATTTTAATTCTCGCTACCTAAAGGCAAGTTCAGCTAAAGCTTGCCATTTGGGAGTTCATGTTGATTCTTACACTTTTAGCTACAAGCTGGCGTGTGTTGTGTGTGTGTGTGTGTGTATATATACTTACTGTAGCTTGAAATATTTCACTTGATTAGGGCTCATACCACTGTTTTAGAATAGTGATAGCATTGCATTGGCATACTTCAGAGGAAGACTTATCCTATACTGAGTCAGAGCATTGGTCCAAATGATTAGCATCTTTCCTCCAGCAATGATCAATATTGGTGCTTTACACTGTGAGGAGGAAAAAATCCCATCATACATCTAGCCATTTGCGTAATACTGTACATGACAAGGTTGTTTGTCTAAGGGTTTTGGTGCAAGATTGGGAGTCAGAAAACTCAGTTCTAAAGGCAAATTTATCAGTGCAAATTTAGGATAGCTATGAATTTCTAATTATTTCATCGCTGTAGTCTATAGGCACCAAATATCAGAATTAGATGCGTAACTAATGTGTAACATTAGTAGATCTGTAACAGGACGTCTGCTTTATCAAGCCTATTTTGCCTTTCTGAAGGGTTATGTTTAGATGTTGATAAGGAAGGCGGTGTCAGTCTGTTTAGCAGCTTCCTTTATTGACGGAAGGCTTTTACAAAATGGAGAGTCTAGTATCGTACTCTGACCATGAGAAGACTTGATCTCTGCATGAGCTACAATGCCAAGAAACTTATGTGAAGGTCATGCCCTAATCTCCCATGCATCTAAGGATGGGCTGTGTCAATCATTGGGTCCCTGTTGATCATAGCATTCTAAGAATGAAGCAGGAGGAGAATTCTATAGAGAGCTAACTTATCAATATGCTAACCTATGTTAAAGATGATGACTTTGAAGCTGGCCTGGAGATGGAGGGAGAGTCTGGAGTACCAATGGAATATGCTCTTGTCAATTTGTATACTTAGGTATTATAAATATTCTGATTTGTTTATTTTTATCACAATAGTTTCTCCTTTTCTTTTAAGATTGTCTGCTTCATGTTGTTCTGAGCAAAAGTTACTTTGGGCCTTTGCTCCCACTGCTAAGAAGAATGCTTTGTTAGCTTTGCCGAGGGGTAACAAAGGCTTGGGTAGATGTGGAACAACACACGGCTAGCCTGAAGACTATTCCCCTTCCCCTTAGCTAAGTGTGAAAGCAGACATTTCTTTCCACTGTTGCTGTGTGTATGTCTGAGGTGATAACTCTCTAATAGGACACAGGCTTTGCCTCACTTCGACAACCATAGGGCAAATACTGTCAACAGAGGGTTCAGTAATAGATTCTTCCAATTCCTCCAAACACTTTTTCCAGTAAGCATCCCTTCTTTCCAGGTTTAAGCACAAGACAACTGTTCTTCATCTATAAGATTATTTCATTCAGACATGGGTTCTTCTGACTAATGCCATTGCCTTGCTCTGCTAAGAAAGAGAAGTAGAGATGGCTGTTATCTGCATCTTACAATATCCCTTACTGAAATGATATTAAGGCATGGTTAACACTTTCCTACCCAAACTTTGACAGAAAATTGGGGGGGGGGGTAGAGAAAACAAAAGGTTATGTTGAAAGTGTCCAGACATTTTTGATGAAAACAGTACTTGTTTCACTTTCTTCAGCATTTTCTGTATGGAATCATTTCCTGACCAGTTCAACCTTACATTTGTGTCAGACAGGAGATAGAAGGGAGGGGTGTGGTAAGTGAAGGCCCTGATAAAGGCCCAGTATGAGGCCTGAGGCCTGAACCAAACTAAAGTAATGGTCAAGAATTTGCTATCAGAAAGCAAAGTTAAGCTGTGAGCCAGAGGCAGGCCCTGCTCACAGAAGCTGGCAGGAAAAGGACTGATGTTGCATAAATATATATTCACCTAGCAAAGTTAAAGTATAAACATGGTACCAAGACATACCATACAGGAACATTCCACAGATAACATGGAACAGGCCGACCCATCCCAATGACAGGGGCAAAAGAATAAAATGATGGATAGAGTTGTTTTGATCGAACCAACATGTACAAGGTGAGAGGCGGCACCTTACTACGTAGAAGGGTTGTACCTTGCTGTGTAGAGGGGTTGCACCTCAATACGTCAGGAGTGATATGTAACTTGTTTGTACCTGTGTATAAGAATGCATCCCTGAGTGGATGTCTTTGTCCGGCCACGGAGGCAGTGGAAAGTCCCGCCACTGAGCCGGGTCCTTGCCAAGAGGCACTTTCTCGTAGTATGCCCTGAATTAGGCTCAGAAACCTACAGGGAACTGCAATTGTGTCCGAGGTCGCAATAAACCTACTCGACGTGATTTTGCATCTTACTAGACTCTGTGGTTATTGGGGGTTCTCGTCGGGTTTGCTGTGTCAGCTATCTGCGCAGAGCTGGGGCAGCACACAGAGGGAACACACGCACGCAGCCGAGTGATATCAACAGGAGAAAGCAGAAGCACCTCACCGGTAGCATCTCACAACAATAAGGGAGGGGATCAGGGGGTTTCCTAGCTCGAGGTTTACTGCCATGTTAGATAGCGATTCTTACCACGGCAGTTTTGCTTACTCACCAGATCAGCGGTCGGGGTCACCAGTGTTGTACTAGATTAAAGATGGTGATGGGCTGGTTTAGTACAGGGGTCGTCCTCCATTCACAGCGTGGGCCGCATCTTCATACAGTATGTGTCCTGACCATTTCCCTTTTCAACTTTACAACAACCCCCTTTGCTCTGGCAACTCTAACATGTGTTTAGGTGGACAACCAGTAGTAAAGAGGAGACATTTTAAAACCCATTAAATCATGTTTAACAGGCCTATGCCCTCCTATTTGCATTGTGTTCTTCCTTTGCTTTGAAGTATTTTTTCACACAATGCACAGTCAACCTGTGGAACTCCTTGCCAGAGGACGTTGTGTAGGCCAAGGCACTAACAGGGTTCAAAAAAGAACTAGATAAATTCATGGAGGATAGGTCCATCAATGGCCATTAGCTGGTATGGGCAGGGATGGTGTCCCTAGCCTCTGTTTGTCAGAAACTGGGAATGGGCGACAGGATGAATCACTGTTCTTTCCCTCTGGAGCACCTGGCAGTGGCTGCTGTGGGAAGATGGGATACTGGGCTAGAGCGACCTTTGGTGTGACACAGGATAGCCGTTCTTATGTCCCTTTAAATGGCTGGAGGATGGAGCTTCTACCACTTCCCCTGGGAGCTTATTATGGCCTACTTAGAGTGCCTTAGCCCAGTAGTTCCCTGATAACTAGTTTAAATGGTCTGTGCCCCAGTGTATCCCCTTCTTGGCCCTTCCTGCCCCCCCCCTTCCTACTCCCCATAGGGCTGAGGCGCTGCAGCACCAGGTCGGCCCGGCTCCCCCTACTCGTAGCACTGCCTGGCCCCCAAGGAAGTGACACTTCAGAGGTTTGTTTAATCCCGGTTGGGTTTTACATCTTGAACCGTCCTGCCACCTGCGCAGCCCCGTCCCGCCCCCTTCTCTCCCGGCGGGACGGCTCCGCTCCCCAGGAACAAGCCTGAGGCCGAAGCTGCTGCGCGGCGCCTCTGGGCCCAGGTAGAGCGGCGGCAGCAGGCGGCCCGGGAGGGGCCCGCCCGGCGACAGGGCCAGAGCGGGAACTGCCCGCCACGTCTTTCCTGCGCTGGAGCGGGGTGAGTGCGGAGGAGGCTGCGGGGGAGACGCGCCGCCGGGCAGGGCAGGGAGCTCCGAGCCCCTTGGCGGGGGCAGGCGGGGCAGAGGCACCTGTGTCGGGGCGACCCGCGGGGGGCTGAGAGCGGCTCCGCTGCCAGTAACGTGGGTGGGGATTGTCGGCGCCCCGGGCCCGGCGCTCGGCCTCTGCGGTGCTCGCTGCGGTGCCCGCCCGCCCCGGGGCGCTGCTGGGGACGGAGCGGGTGAGCCACTAGCCCCCAGCACTGCCCGGAGCGGGACCTTTCCATAGCGCCAGCGCTCCGGAGAATCCCCGCGGTGGGCTTGTAACGCAGGCGGCGGGAGAGCCCGCGGGCAGGGCTGGGCTTTGGGGGGTAGGTGGGGCCGAGCACCATACGGAGCCCCGAGGCCGTGGCAAGGCGTGTGCAATCCTGAGATGGTTCCGCTTGGACCCGCCAGTAACTTTGCGGCGATGTCTGTCACGAATTTTGTTGGAGGAAACTGCAAATATTTGACTGGTGCATGGTAGGGCGGGTGGCTGTTTCGCTCCCAGTAGGGGAGCTGTTGTGCGGTGGTTTTCGACCTGTGGTGCACGGACCCCTGGGGGTCTGCAGACTATGCCTAATATTTCCAAAGGGGTCTGCACCTCAAGTCAAAACTTTGTAGGGATCTGCAAAAGGGGAAAAGGTTGAAAACTGCTCGAGTGCAATCAGTGGTGCAAGTAGAAATCATTTCTTGCTGGTGCGCTATACTCATGGGAGGGACACGGGGGTATGTGACCTCCCCATGTGACTCCTCCCCACCCCAGCCTGGGGCCCCTGCGCTCTCCTCCCCATGATCCACATTCATCCCACGTTACCTGTGTGTGTGTGTGTGTGGGGGGGCTCTGTCGTCCTCCCGCTGCACCAGACACTTCTGCTGTACAGCCCCCAGGCAGGAGGACTCAGGAGATGCAGCTGCATGGAAGGGCTGGGGACCGGGCTGGGGGGTGGTACAGCCGTGCTGGAGGGGCTCTCTGGAACTGCAGCTGGGAAAGGAGCAGAAGAATGTGGGGCTACCCCAGCCCTTCCACGCAGCTGTGTCTCCTGAGTTCTCCTGCCTGCGGTCTGTACAGCAGCGGGGCTGGGGGCAGTACAGCCAAGCCAGAGGTGCTGCCGGCGTTCTGCTTCTTTTGCCGCTCCGTTTCCAGGGAGAGCCCTGAACCGCAGGGCTATCCTGGGAACTGCAGCGGCGAAAGGAGCAGCACGTGCAGCTCCTCCAGCAGGGTTGCTGTACCGCCCATAGCCCTTCCACGCAGCTGAGTCCTCCTGACTGGGGTCTGTACTGCAGCCCCACAGCTGGGGGTGGTACAGCAGCGGTGCTGGAGGAGCTGCCAGCGTGGGGATGCCCAGTGGCTCCATGTTCTGCTCCTTTCCCTGCTGCGGTTCCCGGGAGAGCCCTGCGGTTCAGAAATTGGTATCTGGCGCAGCGGGAGGACAGACCCCCCCCCCGCCCCTGGTAATGTGGGTTGGGGGAGGCAGCGGGGGCCAGGGGCAATGGGGGTGGGTGGGGGGAGAGGCAGTGGGGGGCTGGAGCCCGAAGCCCTGTGGCCAGAGACTGCTGCCCCACCACTCCAGGGCTGAAGCCCGAAGCCTGAGCCCCACCGCCCCTGGGAAAGTGGGGAACTCACCGGCTGCTTGGTCCTCCAACATTGTTCCCCAGGTGTCTCCACGGGGGGGCAGGGCCCAACCCCTGCTGGCACCCCAGCAATCCACACCAAGGCAGTGCATCCAGGAGCAACAGGAATGGGAAGAGGCCGCTACTTTCTCTTCCCCCCCACCCCCCATAACAGCCCAGGAGATTGTGGCTGCAAGAAAAGGCATGTGGCCATGGTGGCCGCATTTGAGAAACACTGCATCTAGACTTTCATATCCAGTCTTACGGCTGGATATCTTAGGCCCCCAATCCTGTACTTCCCTCTGTCTTGGTTCAGGGGGCAGTTGTGTGGAGGCAGTTACAGGACTGGGACCCTAAAAGGTATATTTTGCATGCAAGCTCACCTTGAAGACAGACACTATAAAGTATTTGATTTTTGAACTGCAGTTGACTTAAAAAAATTAATATCCAACAGTTATCCCTACATAGTAGTTACTCAGTAGAAGCTTTTAGTTGCTGCTGCCAAATAGTCTGAAAGCTTTTGAACATCTGTGCACTGAAACATTGCATTAGTAATGGTTTAATAGTTTACATAAAGAATATATCATGAAGACTTTTCTAAACCTTTGTTTCTAAAGTGTTCGTACAATGCTTCCATAAGCACTGTATTGCTTTTTTTATACAGGTTTAATTAATACCTTTATACCCCCTGCAGAGGGCAGAACTGTCCTACATCTTTTGTCTTCATTCAACATTGCACTGTACTAGCTTTCAACTAATTGTATACACTTTGAACTCCTAGAATATCTTTCTTTTTAATAAATATTTCTTAAAATTCTTATTTTCTCATACCTTAATGTTGTTAAGCTGGCTGGTACATAAGTCCAAGTCTCTTGCAAGTCATTTTGAGAAAATATTAAAACCAACATCAAAAGTTTTGACACATGAGCACATTGTATTGCAATTGTTTAGACTAGGCAGAGTGAGTTTTGTGTGCACAAACTATATATAACACACACACACACAACCCCTCACTTTGCCTAGTCTAAACACCCAAAGATGATATTCTAGTCTGTTTAGTAGCATCTTATTTATATATAATATGTAATTTGAGATGTAACCAAAAAGACTTGAGTAAGTAGTATCTGATTGTTAAGACTAGGCAGAGCAAGTGTGTGTGTGTGTGTGTGTGTATGTGTATATATATATATAGATATATAAAAAAATTGAGATGTAATCAAAACAATATCTTTGGTTTTCATAAACAGGTGATTCACAGCTATGGCTTTCTATAATTTTGTAAGTGGTATTGTACAAAACTGTTTCTCTAGCTTTAGTTTTCAAGTATAGAAAATTGATATTTGAAATTGTTCTATAAACACTTTCTTATGCACCTCCTTAAACTGGAGATGCCAAACACAGAATTCACATTGGAGTTACATCATAGCATTATTATGGTGTAGAATACATTTCAAATAGCTTTTTGTGAGTTTCCTTCTCTACTGGTAGTTGTGGTTGGATTTTTAGTGGGGAGAGTATTTACTGGGGTAAAAAAATCAAAAAATTTTTTTGGGGTGGGGGCAGGGACTAAATCATATGATCTTGTTACCTAAGCATTTGTCTCTGTTTTGATTTCCATTAAGAACAAAGGAGCAGGGGGAAATTGGAAGTAGTTTACGCCACTATAGCATGTGGGTGTCTTTAAAACTATATTTACTGAAAAGTCTACAACTTAATTTTCTCCTAGCTAATTATAATAAAATTTATTAGTTTACATACAAAGCCATCCAAAATGCTAGGAGGATAAATACAAAAAATGAATAACACTTACTGGTCACATCAAACTAAGTGAACTCAATCCTAAAATGAATTCAGTTCACTATAAGCATCCTTCAGACCAAAGCTCATGGCCTAAATTTTCAGAAATGATCAATAAATTTAGGTGCTTTGTGTGGGGTTTTTTTGGGGGTGCCCAACTTGACAAGTCTTTTTAAGGAGCCTTATTTTCAGAGGGCCAATTCACAAAACGTTCTGAAAATCAGTGTCCCTTTAAAATGTCTCCGCTTGGGCACCGGAAATCACTAGTCACTTTTGAAATGGCTCAACAGGGGAAGTGATTTCCAGAGCTGAGGGCCCTCCACCAAGAACATCCTTCTAGTCACTAAAGCATAGTCATATTCAAGTGTAAGGACAGTGAGCAAAAGTAACCCATCATTCAGATATCCCAGACCTTTCCTAGTCAGGCTCCAGATATATAGGGACAGTGCTCCTGATTACTTTGGTAGACAAATTTTGAGTTCCGGGATTGTAGCTCTATAATACTAGTTTTTGAGGGTACAGATTCCAACAAAATGACTTAATCTTTCCAACATTATTTAAAAAGGTACACTAGTATACAACATTTGATGGGTTTTACTTGTGAAAAATGTCAGATCAGTTGCTGTCAGAAAAAAAAATCTTCAGAATGCAGTACCCCAAAAAATGCTTCGGAGAGTATTCAATCCTAATTATATTATGTTAGCAATTATTGCTATCTGACTAATCATAGTTGGTCATGTCATAAAAATCAGTACAGCTACATGCTTCAGAGCTACTTCTAATCACCTAATTGTAACTTCATAACACTAACAAAATCTAACACCAAGAGAAACAAATAGGGGTGGAGGGGCTATATTTAGTTTCTGAATCCTTTTAATATTTTCTATTTATATAGGTTCTTATAGTGCCTGTCAGTTGAATCTGAGCATCTCCTAAGAATTAAAAAGAAATTCATTCTCTCTCTCTCTCCCCCTTTCCAGCAGATAGTTCTATCTTGGTTAGGTTTTTTTCAGAATTGTGTTTGTGTGAGAGATAAAGGACTTCTTGCAGGAAAGGTAAGATGGAGCTGAGCTTTTCATCTGGTTCTGAATGGGGTGAGTTCTGTGATCATTCATATTTCTTGCAGACATGAGTTTCTTGGTTTTGGTATAGCTCCAGAAAAAGTTGTACCCTATGTTATGCCATTTCCTATTTCCAGTGGAATGTACTGTCAAGAGAGAACATGGTCATGAAGAGGGGTGATCTCTCCAACAGCTGGGGTAAATCACATAAAGGACTTTAAATATCAAGACAGAGACTTTAATTCCTTACTCAGGCCTGGTCTACACTACGAGTTTAGGTCGACTTTAGCCGCGTTAAATCGAATTAAGCCTGGACACGTTCACACGACGAAGCCCTTTCTTTTGACTTAAAGGGCCCTTTAAACCGGTTTCTTTACTCCACCTCCGACGAGGGGATTAGCGATAAAATCGGCCTTAGGGGGTCGGAATTGGGGTAGTGTGGACGGAATTCGACGTTATTGGCCTCCAGGAGCTATCCCACAGTGCTTCATTGTGACCACTCTGGACAGCACTCTCAACTCAGATGCACTGGCCAGGTAGACAGGAAAAGCCCCGCGAACGTTTGAATTTCATTTCCTGTTTGCTCAGCATGGAGAGCACAGGTGACCACGCAGAGCTCATCAGCACAGGTAACCATGATGGAGTCCCAGGATCGCAAAAGAGCTCCAGCATGGACAGAACGGGAGGTACGGGATCTGCTCGCCATATGGGGAGACGAATCACTGCTGGCTGAACTCTGAAGCAGTAAACGAAATGGCAAAATATTAGAAAAGGTCTCCAAGGCCATGAAGGACAGAGGCCATAACAGGGACGCACAGCAGTGCCGCGTGAAAATTAAGGAGCTAAGGCAAGCCTACCACAAAGCCAGAGAAGCAAACGGAAGGTCCGGGGCAGAGCCGCAAACATGCCGCTTCTACGCGGAGCTGCATGCCATTCTAGGGGGTGCAGCCACCACTACCCCAACCGTGTGCTATGACTCCCTCACTGGAGAAACACACAGGGAAGCGGGTTCGGGGTACGAGGAAGATGAAGTTGGAGAAAATGTAGATAGCTCACAGCCGCAAGGAAGCGGAGAAACCGGTTTCCCCAACAGCCAGGATATGTTTATCACCCTGGACCTGGAACCAGTAACCCCCGAACTCACCCAAGGCGTGCTCCCAGACCCTGAGGGCACACAGGGGACCTCTGGTGAGTGTACCTTTGTAAATATTACACATGGTTTAAAAGCAAGCGTGTTTAATGATTAATGATTAATTTGCCCTGGCAATCGCAGCCAGTACAGCTACTGGAAAAGTCTGTTAACGTGTATGGGGATGGAGCGGAAATCCTCCAGGGACATCTCCAGAAAACTCTCCTGGATGTACTCCCAAAGCCTTTGCAAAAGGTTTCTGGGGAGGGCTGCCTTATCCCGTCCGCCATGGTAGGACACTTTACCACGCCAGGCCAGTAGCACGTAGTCTGGAATCATTGCATAACAAAGCATGGCAGCGTATGGTCCCGGTGTTTGCTGGCATGCAGACAACATCCATTCCTTATTGCTCTTTGTTATCCTCAGGAGAGTGATATCATTCACGGTCACCTGGTTGAAATGGGGCAATTTTATTAAGGGGACATTCAGAGGTGCCCGTTCCTGCTCTGCTGAACAGAAATATTCCCCGCTGTTAGCCACGCGGTGGGGGGGAGGGGTGAAGTGATCATCCCAGAGAATTGGGTGTGTGGGGGAGGGGAGTTAGTTGGGTTTGTGCTGCATGTTAACCCTGAAACCGCAGCCCCTCCTTTTACATTGCAAACCCATTTTAAATGGCCAACCCAACGGGTGCTTGGTATGGGAAATGAGAGCACTACTGTTTGAAACCATTCCCACATGTTAAGAAGGTTAAAAAAGCCAAAAGACTGTGTCTTACCATGGCTGCCTGCAAGCTGAAATCTGTGGCCTGGCACTGCGTAAGTGATCTCTCACACCAAACCGGCAGGCCCTCAATATAAGAGGAAAAATGCGACCTTGTAACGAAAGCACATGTGCTGTGTAATGTGAACAGCAAAATTTAACGTGAAAGAGTGTACCCATTGTTCTCTAAAATGTGTCTTTTTTAACCACCTCTCCCTTCTCCTCCACCAGCTGCAAATGTTTCTCCTTCACAGAGGCTAGTGAAGATTAGAAAGAGAAAACGTAGGACGCGTGATGACATGTTCACAGAGCTACAGATGTCCTCCCACGCTGACAGAGCACAGCAGAATGCGTGGAGGCAGTCAATGACTGATTACAGAAAAGCACAATATGAATGAGAGGAGAGGTGGCGTGCTGAATCGCGGGATGAACAGAGCAAGTTGCGGGCTGAAGATGATAGGTGGCGTCAGCTTGCAGACAGAAGGCAAGAGTCGATGCTCCGGCTGCTGGAGCATCAAACTGATATGCTCCAGCGTATGGTTGAGCTGCAGGAAAGGCAGCAGGAACAGAGACCGCCGCTACAGCCCCTGTGTAACCAACAGTCCTCCTCCCCAAGTTCCATAGCCTCCTCACCCAGACGCCCAAGAATACGGTGGGGGGGCCTCCGGCCACCCAGTCAGTCCACCCCAGATGATTGCCCTAGCATCAGAAGGCTGGCCTTCAATAAGAGTTAAAGTTTTAAACTGCAGTGTGTCCTTTTCCTTCCCTCCTCCCCCACCCATCCCGGGCTACCTTTGCAATTATCCCCCTAGTTGTGTGATGAATTAATAAAGAATGCATGAATGTGAAGTAACAATGACTTTATTGCCTCTGCAAGCGGTGCTCGAAGGGGGAAGGGGAGGGTGGGGTGGTTGGCTTACAGGGAAGTAGAGTGAACCGGGTGGGGGGGGGCGGAGGGTTCATCAAGGAGAAACAAACAGAAGTTTCACACCGTAGCCTGGCCAGTCACAAAACTCGTTTTCAAAGCTTCTCTGATGCGCACCGCACCATGCTATGCTCCTCTAACCGCCCTGGTGTCTGGCTGCGCGTAATCAGCGGCCAGGCGATTTGCCTCAACCTCCCACCCCGCCATAAATGTCTCCCCCTTACTCTCACAGATATTGTGGAGCGCACAGCAAGCAGCAATAACAATGGGGATATTCTTTTCGCTAAGGTCTGAGCGAGTCAGTAAGCTGCGCCAGCGCGCTTTTAAACATCCAAATGCACATTCCACCACCATTCGGCACTTGCTCAGCCTGTAGTTGAACAGGTCCTGACTACTGTCCAGGCTGCCTGTGTACGGCTTCATTAGCCATGGCATTAAGGGGTAGGCTGGGTCCCCAAGGATCACGATAGGCATTTCAACATCCCCAACGGTTATTTTCTGGTCCGGGAAGAAAGTCCCTTCCTCCAGCTTTCGAAACAGAGCAGAGTGCCTGAAGACGCGAGCATCATGTACCTTTCCCGGCCATCCCACGTTGATGTTGGTGAAACGTCCCTTGTGATCCACCAGGGCTTGCAGCAGCATTGAAAAGTACCCCTTGCGGTTTATGTACTCGGTGGCTTGGTGCTCCGGTGCCAAGATAGGGATATGGGTTCCGTCTATGGCCCCACCACAGTTTGGGAATCCTATTGCAGCAAAGCCATCCACTATGGCCTGCACGTTTCCCAGAGTCACTACCCTTGATATCACCAGGTCTTTCATTGCCCTGGCAACTTGGATCACAGCAGCCCCCACAGTAGATTTGCCCACTCCAAATTGATTCCCGACTGACCGGTAGCTGTCTGGCGTTGCAAGCTTCCACAGGGCTATCGCCACTCGCTTCTCAACTGTGAGGGCTGCTCTCATCCTGGTATTCTGGTGCTTCAGGGCAGGGGAAAGCAAGTCACAAAGTTCCATGAAAGTGCCCTTACGCATTCGAAAGTTTCGCAGCCACTGGAAATCGTCCCACACCTGCAGCACGATGCGGTCCCACCAGTCTGTGCTTGTTTCCCGGGCCCAGAATCGGCGTTCCACGGCATGAACCTGCCCCAGTAACACCATGATTTCCACATTGCTGGGGCCTGTGCCTTGTGAGAGGTCTATGTCCATGTCAATTTCCTCATCACTCTCATCGCTGCGCTGCAATCGCCTCCTCGGCTGGTCCTGGTTTAGCTTTGGCATGTTCTGGCTCTGCATATACTCCAGGACAATGCGCGTGGTGTTCATAGTGCTCATAATTGCCGCGGTGATCTGAGCGGGCTCCATGATCCCAGTGCTATGGCGTCTGGTCTGAAAAAAGGCGCGAAACTAGTATCTGACGGACCAGGGGAAGGAGGGAGGGAGGGAGGGAGGGAGGGGCGAGTGACGACATGGCGTACAGGTACAGGGAATTAAAATCAACAAAGGTGGCTGTGCATCAGGGAGAAACACAAACAACTGTCACACAGAATGGCCCCCCCCCAAAGATTGAACTCAAAAGCCTGGGTTTAGCAGGCCGTTGATTTGACGGAGGGAGGGGGAAGCAAATGAATACAGAACAAATCTATTTTTTACATCTTAAGACGACGGTGCAGCATGACTGATAGCCCTCGGCATCTTCTGGGTGCTTGGCAGCAAATACTGGGCGCTTGGCAGTTAGTGTACTAAGACTGATAGCCACATTTTTCCTGTATGATGACGATGGCCTTCAGGCCTATTGCACGATCTGCTGCTCAGGGAAGACTCTGCTAATGTGCGATGATCCAACTTGTAATAGGTAACTACGACTGATAGCCATCATCGTCATTGTGAAGGCAGCAGAATATGACTGGGGGGATGGGGGACTGGGGGACATACGGAGTTCCAGCCACTGCTGTACGATGACGACAGTTACCAGTCGTAATACACCATCTACTGCCAAAAGGCAAAAGGCAAGGGGCTGGTGCAATGCAGCCCTACGGCTGCCAGCACCCAGATCGCCGATGAAGGCTACCAGTCATGCTGCACCGTCTACCGCCAAAAGGCAGTTAGCTGCTGCTGCTGTGTAGCAATGCAGTCCCACGTCTGCCGGCACCCAGATGACATATGGTGACGGTGAGCTGAGCTGAGCGGGCTCCATGCTTGCCGTGGTATGTTGTCTGCACAGGTAACCCAGGTAAAAAGGCGCGAATCTATTGTCTGCCGTTGCTCTGACGGAGGGGGAGGGGCCTGACGACATGTACCCAGAACCCCCCGCGACACTGTTTTGCATCATTCGGGCATTGGGATCTCAACCCAGAATTCCAATGGGCGGCGGAGACTGCGGGAACTGTGGGATAGCTACCCATAGTGCAATGCTCCGGAAGTCGACGCTAGCCTCGGTACTGTGGACGCGGTCCGCCGACTAGAGCACTTAGAGCATTTTATGTGGGGACACACACAATCGGCTGTGTACAACCGATTTCTATAAAACCGGCTTCTATTAATTCGACCTAATTTCGTAGTGTAGACATACCCTCAGTCATGATCCAGAGCAGAGAACTAGGATGACACATTCATGGTAACCTGTTCCACTAAGCAGATGGGCTGCTATCCCATAATAATGCTCTTGGCTCACAGTAAGAGGAAGGATGAGAGCCATTTCAGGACATTTCTGTTCAGGACATTTCTCTTTACAGCATCTTTGGGACAGGAGGACATTAGTTGATCAGTGGTATCAAATGCTGTAGAGGGGTCCAGAAGGATGGGCAGAGAATAGATATATTTCCTTTGCCTGTGAACAGGAGAATATAATTTATCAGAGCCACAAGCTGTTGCTCTGGATGTTGTGCTGTGTCCTGGCCTGGAGCCTGACTGGAAGGGATCTAGGATACTGGCAAATGAGTGGCACCGGAGACTTCCCCCCTCCCCCCCCCACCTCCCCAGCTTATTGATTAGCTTGCTTAGAAAAAGCAAGAGTGGTAATTCGTGAGGTCTTAAGCCTCAGTGCTGGTTTCTTTAATACTGGTTAGACTATTTCATCTTTCAGAGTAGGTCAATATCTACCAAAGAAGATGTTGACAATATCTGTAAGTGGGGGTCCCAGATGTGCATGCGCGTACACTCTTTCATATAAAACCAGCCAGGAGATGTTCATAACGTAGGGTTGGAGGGAGTAGGGAGAGAAAATAAGCAGCTGCAGCCATAAAGGAAAAATATTCAGTTGATTTCAAAGAATAGTTCCTAACTCTGTGTGTGTTTAAAAGCATTTTCTTTCTTTCCCAGACTTTTTCCTCCTCTCATTAGGCTGGCTTCAGCTTTCAATTGTTTATCAACTTCGGCCCACCGCTTCTTAATATTCACTTCTTATTAAAGTAAAGCAGAAGGTAATGGTTCCAGTTGAGTATAGGAAAAGTAGTAGTTTAAAAGCAGCGCACATGCATGTTTTGCCACAATATAAGTTTACTTTTAAAACCATTTTTTGTTGTTGTTCATTCTATCTGGTTTTCACTTGAATATGGCTTTCATTTAGTCTTCGACTAGCACTGTGCTGGCTTTTAACTGTCACTTTTATTTCTTTAAAAAAAAATCTAAGCAGAGTGCTGCCTTGCTATTCTGTTTATTGGAAGAAAAGCAGAATATTTCCATTAAGTAGGTTGAATAAAAGTAAAGTAATAGATGATAATTGACACAAACAGATTCATAGAAGTGAAACTGACAAACTGGGGAAAAGAGTAACTACTTTTTTTTTCTCTTCTTCCTACTAATAGTTCAGGAATATTGGATTAGTCACATGGGATCAGAGCTGTAGTCCATCTAGATCAGTATGCTGTCTCTGACAGTGTCTAGAACCAGATGCCTCAGGAAGGTGCAAGGAATTTCAGAGTGGATAACTGTATGATAACCAGTCGAGAAAGAACTTTCTTTCTAACTCCTGTTAGGTGGAGGTTGGCTTACCCTATCAAAAACAAGAGGGTTTATATACTTTTTTTTTAAATAAAAAGTGTTTTAATTAACCCTATACATTACTATTTCTCTTTTGAATCCTACTAAGCAGTAGGCCACAATGGAACAGTGTCTTGTGACAAGTTAATTATGTAGTATGTAAACAAATCTCTTTGGCCTGTTTTTAAATTTACTGCCGTTGTATTTTGGCAGAGAAAATAAAAAGATCTGATTTACGTTCTCTGTACCATTTATTATTTCTATATCTCTAGCATGACCCCTCTTGCATCTCCTTTCACTTTGGTCTTTTTCTTGCCAGATGACTGGGATCAAGGACATAAATGTCAAACTTGATTTTAAAATAGTCTTGGAGAGACCATCTTTTAATCTGAAATTTAATATCTTAGAGATTGTCAGAAGTAACTAGCAATTGAGACATGCATCATCTTGATGCTCATATTGTTGATGCTCATAGCATCAGTTTGCAGTGTTAGGGGAAAATAGACACTGTATATTTGGTGCTATACAGCCCCAGGTTTGGAGAAGCACAAGGGCTGCCATAAGTAGGCAAAACCCAGGAGGAAGTGGCAAGTAAAATATGCTAGTAGGCATGGAAAGTAAGAGAAATAAATTGAGTAATGTGAGGAGGGAGAGGAAAACAAAAGATATGCTATAGTGAAGTAGATGTGAAGGTTGACAATTATTAGTCTTGAAAGATTACAGATAGAGACAAATCTATGGGGGCAAAGGACACAAGAGAAAAGCAACTTAAAAATAGGGCGGAGGCAGGGTCTCAGACCTACAATTCCCTTAAATGTACCTATGTTTTAGGTATTGCATATAAACGATGCCTATTTAAAAATGAGTTAAAGGATAAAGAGCACCATCCTCCATTATGGAACACCAGCTTTTAAAAATGAAAATACTTTTATTCACTGTCTGCTGTATTAACTGATGCTGCATTAGATAGAAGAGCGTGGTTGGATGTTAGCTGTCTGAGATCTTCAAGGCTGTGTCTTGTGAAGAACAGATTTCTTTGAAACAGGAAAAATAATACAATCTCTCCACTACCTCAAAACTAATGGACTGGATTATGGTCAGGGAGCATATCTAGGAGTAGAACCCAATAATGCTGATACCCAGTCTTCTGCTCTAACTGCTAGACAACAATTCCTGTTTAAATTGTAGACTGACGTGATTTTTAAAACTTGGTAGGTTTATGGTGATCCACATAAAGTTTCACAAAATTATTTCAAAACACCTTTGCATTTTACATGCATTTCACCAAAATTATTTAGAAACCTTAAACAAATTAAAGAGCAAAGAATGTGACAGCAGAGCTCCATTGAAGTAAATGGAATTACAGCAAAAGAGATTTTTTTTTTGGCCCTAACATTTCTTATTTTGTATTCATTAGAAAGATTGGAATACCATTATTTCCACAGTATAATGCATAATTTGATGTTGGAGGATGCATTTTCAAATGATATACTAATTACTACTGAAATACTGTTGTGTATATTGCATCCCTTGTGACATGTTCTTGATCAGATTTATTACTGGGTTCAGCAATAAAATCTTTGCATATTTTTAGTAATCTTTCTGTATTGGTAGGGTGATTTTCATACATGCATGTTTTGAGTAATTGAGTTCACAAGGAGGTCGTTATACAGCATATAAACTTGCTGGACAACCATGGCCTACTCTTTGACCGGCTGGTGCAGTAAAGTTTGAGTACTTTTACTCTTCGGTGCCCTTCCATTAGGGTTTGCAGTAAGCTAAGACTGAACTGGTAAGATATATTACATTTCATGTATTCTGTTGCAAATTGGACCTAAATTCTGCAGCAAAGCCCTTGGAATCTATGGCATTCTGGTGCAGCAGACTAGAAATTCTTTGGTAGCTTGTTCTAAAATGTAAAAATGAAGTTTATAATCAATTGCATATGAAAATGAATAATGTACCGTATATACTCATTCATAAGCCAAATTTTTTAGTAAAAAAGGGAAGCATCAGAGAAGGGGATCAGCTTATGAATGGGAGGGAGAGGTGGGACACAGCCCCTCCCCCTGAGGGGGCAAGGAGAGGCAGCACAGTCAGCAGAGCCAGAAGTCTCTCCGCTTCTGGCCACGCTGCTGCCTTCCCCCCCCCCCCCCCCCCAGCCTCCGAAGCAGCTGCAGCGCCGGGGCTGGCAGGCTGCACCCACACTGCCCGGCCCCGCCTGCCAGAGCAGGCTGTGGCCAGGGCTGGCTCCAGGCACCAGCCGAGCAAGCTGGTGCTTGGGGTGGCAGCTTGTAGGAGGCGGCATTCTGCCCAATCCTGAAGGGGGCAGCGGCGTGGAGGACGGGAGCACCCTGCAGCAAGCCCGGCAGGGCAGCCCGCGTCCTTCCCTCCCCGCCGACCGGAGCGGAGCCCTCCCGGCAGGCAGCGCGGCGGGAGGGGCTGCGTGGCAGCGCCCTGCTGAAGCCCTGGCCGCCCCCCTTCTCTCTCTCCCTCCCCCTCCCCCCGCTAGCCGGGGCACATCTGCAGGGCAGGGAGTCCCCCTGTACCCTGGCTCCGGCCGTGCCGCAGGTTTTTTTGTTTGTTTGTTTGTTTGTTTTTTTGCTCGGGGTGGCCAGAAAGCTGGCCTGGCCTGCCGGAGCAGGCTGCAGCTGCGCCACCCAGTCTGCTAGAGAAGCTCCGGCCAGGCCAGAGACCTCCTCCTCTGGCCCACCCCAGATAAGGTGGGAAGGGATGGGATGGGGAGAGTGTGGGGGTCCTGGGCTAGGGGTGGGGTCATGTGGGGGGTGATCACAGGGGTTACTCCCTTGACCCCCCAGCTTCTCTCCCACCCCCAAAATTTCCCCACCAGTTGCTGTCCTGGCCCGGCAGGGTAAGCCACTGGTGGGCCAGGACACTTTGTTTACTTAGGTTTACCTCCGTGCCTGCTGACGCTTGAGGTAAACAAGCCGTCACGGCCCACCAGAGGCTTATCCTGATGGCCCGGGAGCCAAAGTTTGCTGACCCCTGAATGATAGGGTCGGCTTATGAATGGGTCATAAAAAAAATTCAATTTTTACTGAGCCATCACGGGGGCCGGGGCGGGTTATAAACGAACTGGCTTGTGATCGAGTATATGTGCTAATCAGTATACTCCCCACTGCCATTTAGTTTATATCTAATTCAATTTATACTCTTCCCACGTCTTCAGTTTCTAATATGCCACATACTTTTATATTGACAATGCATAACTACATTGTTGACATTTTTGTTGGGTGGAGGGAGGGGAAAGCTGGAGAGCCTCACTGGAGAGTAAGGGAACAATTTACCTAGGGTTGTGGTGGATTCTCCATCACTAGCAATTTTTAAATCAAGATAGGCTCTGGGCATTATTTTGAGGAAGCTCTCTGGCCTGAGTTGTCCTGGAAGTGAGATTAGATGATCACAATGATCCCTTTTGGCCTTCGAATCTATACATCTATGAATTGGCACCTTTTGGCAACTAGGAGGTGTTGGAGGCAGTGTTGAATTATGGGATAAACATTTTAGCTAGATATTTTTGTGAAAAATCTGTGACATAATAAACAATGACAATAAGATTGTCATGATTTGGTTTGAGCTAACCTGTTAAGATGAACTGGGCAGTTCATACCTTTCCGACTGTCTCCAGAATTGGGAAGACCATATGGCATTGCTTTGTACTTGGTTCATGTTTAGTATCTTTACAATTATGAGGGCAAGGAGCATGTACTGATTTTAAATAACTTGGATTCTGGAGCAGTTCAGTAAGGAAGGAGTGAATTCCATGAACAATTCCACAGCCACCAGATAAACAGTATGTGCACTCTAAACTTGCCATGAAACTAATTTACACTTTCCTTCACAGAAGTGTACTAGTGCCTTTCTACAGGACTTTAGCTACACATTCAAATATCTCCAAGTTTGCACTTTGGGTGTTTCTCATGCTAGAATCAATGCATGGACAGCTAATCAAGTAATCTAACTGGATTATATCAATTGTTATAACTACAAATGATGAACAGATGTGAGTGAATCATACAGTTTCAGGAGCTTGCAGGCCTGTACTTCTCGGACAGTTGAATTATTTTTAATGGTATGGAGAATGTGAGACTTCTGTATTTATTAATATTATGTGCGTCATTTTACTTACTGTTAATCTGCTTGATTGCATGGAGTTAAATCAAAGGAGGCTGGTGGTGGTGGGGGAAACAAACAGGAAATGAAACGATGGCAGAGATAAGATGCCTTCAGAGAGAATACTAGGGTTCCTTAAGGGAATACTTGGAGGAGCCATTAATTGTGACATGCCCACCCACCTGGTTCCAGCTAGGGTAGCAGGTTTATTTTCCCTAGGACCAAGTTATTGGGATCAAAGTGACACAAAACCATTAAAGACTCCCTCTTAGAGAGGAAGGAGGGGGGTGAGCAGGCACTCTGGGCAGCTGTGGCTGGAGGTGCGTCTCTGACAGAGGGCAGCAGAGAGAATGCTGCGAGGTCTGTCTTTCTCTCTGTGGCCAGGAGTAAAGGTGTATAGGCTGAGTGGAACTTACCTAAATCTTGCAAGGGGACGGAAAATAAAGTTTAGGTAAGTTTCAGGTGTGTTGGCCTTCTTTTGTTTTAACCACTTTCTCTGAGTACTATCACTGTGTTTCTGTTGACTAATAAATAAGACTTTGTTTTGATAAGGCTGGCTTGTCACTGCAAACATTTTCTGGTTACAGAGTTCCCTGCAGAGAGCGCTCCTGCATGGAGCAAAGACAAAGTGGCTCTGCTAGAAGAGTCACTGTGAGAAATGGGTGCTGAAGCCTAGGAGGACCCAATTAAAGAGTGGTAGAGTCTGTGACGTTGTGCAGTCTATATGGTTTTATAAAAACTTGATAATAAGTCAATATAATGTAACTGGGATAGTTTTAGAAAAATTTGACAATAAGTGAATATAATGCAACTGGGGTATGCTTTGTGCAAAAGGTCTCTTGTAAGGTATCATTACAAAGCTCATAATCTACTGAGTGTGATCATCCTATTTGTAGAAATGTACCACTCTTGTATCTAAAACTAGAAATATAAAATAACCCTGAGGGCCTATTGTAATTATGTAAAGTGTGGGCCATTAATGATGGTTTGGAATCTTGATGACTCCCATTAACAAGGACCATAGTCTGCAGATGACTGTGTTTACCTGAGAGTCTTCCTGTATATGTGTGTGCTGGCAAGTGAGTAATGAAGCCTTGCAGTGACATGTGATCATGTCACCTGAACTGGAATCCATCTTTAACCTGGTGCTTTTCCAGTGAGGGGGGTTGGAAACCCAGAGGGACAAAGGGTTCCCACCTTATGCAAAAGATATATAAAGGGGTGGAAGAGAACAGAGGGAGGGAGGAGCCATCATGAAGAATCCCCTAGCTACCACCTGAGCTGCAACAAGAGCTGTACCAGGGGAAAGAATTGTGCCCAGGCCTGGAAGGTGTCCAGTCTGAGAAAAACTTACTGAAGCATCTCTGAGGGTGAGATTATCTGTATTCAGTTTGATTAGGCATAGATTTGCGCATTTTATTTTATTTTGCTTGGTGACTTACTTTGTTCTGTCTGTTACTACTTTGAACCACTTAAATCCTACTGTCTGTATTTAATAAAATCACTTTTTATTTAGTAATTTACTCAGAGTATGTATTAATACCTGAGGGAGCAAACAACTGTGCATATCTCTCTATCAGTGTTATAGAGGGTGAACAATTTATGAGTTTGCCCTGCATAAGCTTTATGCAGGGTAAAACGGATTTATCTGGGTTTAGACCCCATTGGGAGTTGGGCATCTGAGTGCTAAAGACAAGCACACTACTGTGAACTGTTTTCAGGTAAACTTGCAACTTTGGGACAAGTGATTCAGACCCTGGGCCTGTGTTGGAGCCGGACAGGAGTGGCTGGCTCAGCAAGACAGGGTGCTGGAGTCCTGAGCTGGCAGGGAAAACAGGAGCAGAGGTAGTCTTTGCACATTAGGTGGCAGCCCCCAAGGGGGTTTCTGTGATCCAACCCGTCACAGAGTCAGGGGACTCCTCCGTGAGTGAAGTGGAGGCCCAGAACCTAACATTAGGAAGGTGTACTTACAAGAGACTGCAGAGAGGGTACAAGGCATGGCACACTCTGTGCGCCATGACAGATGATACAACTATCCTAGATTAGATGGATTCTATGCCTGCTACAAGAAATCTGCAGTTCGCATGTTTGTGGCAAGTTTAAATAAAGATTAGCGTAATGATAATATCCAGTTGAGAATCATTCACTTGTAGAAGTCTTTGAAATAGACAAAAATCTCCTCAAATCTAACAGCAATTTTTATGAAGGTTGCCTAGCATGAAGACTGTTTTAATGAAATTTAATTAAACTGGTTTTGTTTAATGATTTTCAGATTATGAAGTTGACTTGCTGTGCTTCACCATTATTGATTTCTGTTTCTTGCCTCTTCTGTAGACCATCATATTTTAAAAAAAGACTGGATCACTTAATACATAGTCTCCATTTAAATAATTACTATCCTCACCAATAACTGAAGTAACTTCTAAGCCTTAGATACCAGAAAATGGTGTAGAGAACAAGTTTCAGAGTACTGTAAACTAAAGCTTGTGACTTTTGTGTGTCACAAGTTTTTTTTTTTTTTTTTAAATATCAAAACTTGAATTATTAAACTAAAGCTAGGCTTTTTGATAAATTTTAATGCCACAGTCTCATGAACATGCAGAATTATGGTTTTTGCTGTACTCTGTTCAGGGAACTTGTTATGGTCCATTGGATTGCTGATGCAAAATATAAAAGGGATTTGCACAAGTGGTGAAGTTGGTTAGGTAAAAGGAAAATCCACTTTCGAAAGCCTGCTTTAATTTTATTCAGATGTAGATGTTTGGATTTCATTACAGCATTTGATACCCATCTCATATAATACTACTTGTAAAAATAATTTACATTGGTTTGAATACGAAGATTGTTACATGGATTGAAAACTATGAAGGAGTGTAAACTGTTGGTAATGCTGAGATTTTGTTGATGT
This sequence comes from Emys orbicularis, assembly GCF_028017835.1. Taxonomy (NCBI): domain Eukaryota; kingdom Metazoa; phylum Chordata; order Testudines; family Emydidae; genus Emys; species Emys orbicularis. The sequence goes on from NC_088683.1 coordinate 88,303,240, forward strand.
AATTGCATCCACAGATTGGTTTGAATGTTCAAATGTATAACTATTAAAAATAACTAATTGTAATGTATCCAGGATATGTTGCAGGGATGCTGTGTGTTAATGAACTTATTTATTGTAATCAGGAAAAAGGGGTAAGCTGCCTGTTAAATTTGCAGATGATACTAAATTAGGAGGTGTTTTAAATACTAGATATGAGTAAGGAGAGAAGAACAATACATAGAAACTAGGCTGGTTAGAAATAGGTTATTTCAAGCTCGGGGGATACAGCAAATAACATAAATAGTGCAAATAAAGGTAAAAAGTAATGTTTTTTTTTTTTTTTTAACACCACCCCCACTTTAGGTAAAATTCCTTATTTTTTTTTTTTAGTCTTCTCTGCTAGCATTAAGCCATTCAGGGATTTTTTGTTTTGTTTTTTATGTAAGGTGTTTGCAATCTTTTTTTCTTTTCCTTCCCCCCCCCCCCCCCACTACACATCTGAAACTGTCTCCATGTATCCTTGTTTGCTTGCTTCCTCACTTTACCCATTTTTCCATCACAGGCTTTTGTTAACCTCAGAGCTGAGTTAAATCCTTTTATCTCCATAGTATCTATCCCAAAAACATTATCTTAACCAGCAGTTCACAGGGTGCAAATTTCCAAGGGATGATTGTGTTTGCTCCAAGTGAACAGCTAACTGTCAAAACAGTCAGTAAACAGCCAGTGTGTCCATGTTAGAATCTGTAGCAATGGGATTGTTGAAAGCAATGCTTTGCCAACTCCATTTCATTTCTGGTCAGTATATGTGGGGTGAGGATTCCCCCTCCCTCCCCCGCAATATTTGTGAAGAAGATGGCCATCCCAATTTTTTTTTTTTTAAACTGGAGAGAGGTTTCCATGGCTTATTTGGCAGTACCACAGTCTGTCTTAGAGACTGGGTAGAGAATTGAAAGGTTAAGTGGAGAGTAGGAGTGTACACTTTGAGTACAGCTCAGTGCTATGTTGACTTCTTCCAGAAAGGTGCTTACGATTTAGGGTTGCTGGATCTTTGTCTTTCACTTTTCTTTGCACCAGGATGTCTCTTATGAGGTCACAAGACAAAGGGAAGCTCTTCACAGAACTGGACTAAAAAGTGATCGATTAGAGAGGAAAGTGTATACAAATCTCCTAGAATTTCAGGGAGAATGAACAGCCCTTTGGAACCAGGTAATAAGGAAGGTGGATCAAGGGTGAACTAACAGTACTGCAGTAACTGTCTACAGTGACAAGCAAAAGGTGGGGAACAGAGAGAGAGTTAAGAGATTCATCTCCTTCCTCCAACTCCTATCATCCTCCTTGGAAAATGAATATCCTTAGCAGACAGATTAAGGCATCTGTCAATTCACCTGGCAGAGTGGGGCCCTCTATTCTGAAGTGCGGGCTTTTTATGGAGAACTGGGATGGCTTGAAATTCCTTACTGATGTGAACAACTTTTGTTGTTCTGCAGTAGACACTGGGCGAAGATGACTCTACCTGGATGACTTCTATGTATCCTTCACCCAGTGGCTTTTTTCCTCACGTGCTTTTAATGTACAAATCTTCTCAGAATTCAAACTGAATAGAATACTAGCAGTCAGCGTCCATTAAATTCAATCTTAATTTGTAAACTCAAATATAGTCCAGCTCATTATCCCCAGACTGTATTGGATTAAAACAAATACAAGGAAGTTCTTCTTCACGCAGCGCACAGTCAACTTGTGGAACTCCTTACCTGAGGAGGTTGTGAAGGCTAGGACAATAACAGCATTTAAAAGAGAACTGGATAAATTCATGGTGGTTAAGTCCATTAATGGCTATTAGCCAGGATGGGTAAGGAATGGTGTCCCTAGCCTCTGTTTGTCAGAGGATGGAGATGGATGGCAGGAGAGAGATCACTTGATCATTGCCTGTTGGTACACTCCCTCTGGGGCACCTGGCATTGGCCACTGTCGGTAGACAGGATACTGGGCTAGATGGACCTTTGGTCTGACCCGGTACGGCCGTTCTTATGGCTCTGCAGTGCTAACAAGCCTATGGAAAAAAATTGTGATCTTGTAATTAAAGACTGTATCATAATGCAGACAAACAAGGTGGGTGAAATAAGGTTGCACAGGTAACATTAATTCTGGCATTTTCTAATTTTTCAGTGCTTGACTTTGCAACCTGAATAATGTTCTTTTCACATAGTGCGTATGTGTAATATATATGTACATTGTTTGCTCTTTGTGGCAGGCACAGTCTTTTTATTATGGATATACAGTGCTGAGCTGGATGGACCTTCAAACCTTGGTTATGGCTTCTGGGTGCAATCACTGTCCAAATAATACTTGGTCAGCCTGCCAGATTTTCCAGGAACAATTGTTTATACACTTGTGGATGAGCTCTATGGTAACTTAATTCTCTGACTGTGCTGGATGCATCATGTGCTTCCTTGTCATTTCTCTGTGAAGGAATTGCTTTACAACTACTGTTACTGAATCTGTAAAGTTGAAGAGAGCTTGAGGTAGGTGTGTGTGTTGTGGTTTTTTTTTTTTTTTTAACATGTTGTCCCTGCATCTTTCAGCAATTTGAGGGATCACTCAAACTGATTGTCTAATAAGAACTCATTCTCTTTGGATTAATACAACTTCTTTTGGGATAAAAATAACTGCTTTCTTCTTGCTTGTTCATTGAAGAAACTTTAAGGTAAATTTAGTTTGTTTCATAGTTCTACGGACAAAGTCTTTGTCCCATTTCAAACCTGATTTATTACTTGTGACAAAGTAACTTCATTTAGAGCTAAAGGCTGTAGCAAGGGACATCTTGAGCTCAAGAATATCAGAATAAAGTGGTATTTCTTTGATTTTTCTGCCTAAGTCAAAAAGATCTGTGTGGTATCCATCCATTTCAAAAGCAGAACAATATTTACAGGTGCAACTCCACTTTATACACTCACTGTGCCTTTTTGACCTTGGAATCTCAATCTTGCACTGCGGCTGGCTGTTTGTTTGAAACTGAATGATATATGTAATTTTAACACATTTTGGGTATAGTTACACATATTCAGAATCTAAGCTATTTATGCGCATGATGCTGGTATCACATTTGCAAATTCAGTTTTATCACGTGGAGGTGAGTATCTGTGAGGCAAACCCACAGCCAAACCAGAGCTGCTAGCTCAGCTGCCCTTCCAACAGATACTCCGTGAGCCAGGGTTGCCAACTTTCTAATTGCACAAAACCAAACACCCCCGCCCCATGTCCCATCCCTTCTCCAAGGCCCCATCCCCTGCTCACTCCATGCCCCCCCTCTGTCACTCACTCTTCCCCACCTCACTCACTTTCACCAGGAGGGGGTGGGGGTTGGGGTGTGGGAGATGGTATGGGCTCTGGGCTGAGGATGCAGGCTCAGGGGTGGGGCAGGGATGAGGGTTTTGGGGTGCAGGAGGGGGCTCTGGGCTGGGGCCGAGGGGTTCGGAGTGCAGGGGTGGGTGGGCTCTGGGTGTGGGACTGGGGATGAGGGGTTTGGGGTGCAGGAGGGGACTCCAGGCAGGGAGTTGGGGTGTGGCACCTTCCTGCCCCAAGGAACTCAATAGGTGCTCTTCCAACAGTGAGTTGTCACTCAAGCATGTGGCAACAACTCGACTGCACTGTCTTACCTTTCTCACCACAGCCTATCCTTGAGCAGACCCTAGGTCAGGTATTTCCCAACCCCACCAGAGCTGCAGATCAGTCTGCAACAGCAGTACATGGCTGGAACCCTCCAGTTGCCTTGCAGTTTATCAGACTCTCGAGACGCCCAGCCTGCTCTTGACCTTGTTCCTGTTCCTGCCCCAGTCTTGCCCGAGCTCTGTTCCAGTCATGACCTTGTCCTACACTGATCTTGCTCCAGCCCTGTTACTGACCTGCTCCAGTCTTGCCTCCATTTCCTGACTCTCCCTGGACCCTTGGACTCTGATGACCCAGCTTCGACCTCTGGCCTGTATGTGGACCCCAGCTATGCTACTGACTTGGCTTGTTCCTGGACTCTGACTGCCCTGCTTTGACCCCTGGCTTTCACCCAGACTCCAGCTATGGTATGGATTCTGTTCTTGGTTCTGACCGCAGCCTGTCCTCCAATCTCAATTCGAGAGCCACCCTTGGCCCAGTCACAACCCGATGTGCAACTTCAACCTCCACTCCAACCACTAGGCCTGATTACAGGAGGCAGTGCCTGACAATATTGAGTTATGATAGAGAGACAGCTTGTACATTTGTTTGTTTTGTTTTTGTTTTTCCTTTGGCCCCTAAAGTATTGATTGAATTTTGTTATTAGACTACAGTGTTTATTCTGTAATTTTTAATTAATGTGCAAAATCAACAATATCACTAAAGATATGCCTTAAAATGACTGAATTATAGATCTAGCTTATCTTAATTATGTATAATACTGGCTAAGTCTGTATTTACTCAGGCTAATGTAGTTCATAGCTATTCATGATTTTTTTTTAAAGTGGGCTTAAATACAAAGGAGAAAATCCTACAACACACTACCATAGTATTTAAATTGTGACAAAAGTTAGCAAAACAAGGACATGAAAATCTAAAAGTAAGTCTTCTGTAACTTTCCTTTTCTGAGTTTCTCCAAAAGGTGCAGGATGATATTTAATTGTATACATTATGTGGGCATGATCTTCTGGGACTGTGCATAGAAGGCTGTACATTTGTGCACCTAGCCAACCTACCTAGAAGAAATTCCAGAATGGGTCCCAGTTCACTTAACATGAGCAATGGAAAAGTTACAATCTATGTATCATCACTGTATCTGAAGTTATGAATATTTACTCTGCATTTGTATCTCAAACATAGGTTTTGTTCTTGGGTGACACTCACAAGGTAGATTTACATCCAGTCTAGCCAGCCCAGTGTTGATGGACCAATCAACTCTCCAGGAAGCCTCCCTGAGGATGCCTCAGACAGTGTGGAGCCAATGGCTACCCCTATGATTCAGCAAAACATGTAAGGACATGTGGTGTGGACATGTGACCTAAAACTCTATCTTTGCCAGTAACTTTCTTCTTTGAGGAGTGTCCCTGTGGGTACTCCACTTTAGGTGTCTTGGTGCCTGTGCTTCTAGTCAGAGACTTGTGGTAGCAGTGTTGGCTGTGCACGCGCGGCAGCCGTCTCACGCCGCTCCGAGCGGCTACCTCATGCACGCAGCCAACCGCCACCCAGTTCCTTCTCTACTGCCCTTGGTTTCAGTCAGAACAACAGCAGCACCCTTATCTACTCTCATATTCCTTTACTCTCTGCCCTTTCTCAGTTAATGTTCCTCATTGTTTCTCCTTTCGTTTTTACATTTAAAAATAAAAAGTTTCCCTCCTCCCACCCCAGGCAGGCAGTTGCTGAAGAGGCATTAGACTGGGACTATTCCCATTCTTTATTCAGCTAGCCTCTTGGACATAGCTGGCTCTCCAGGTTTCAAGCGCTGTCTGACCTGCAGACTCTCAATACCAGTGACAGACATCCACTCGCAGTGTGTCCATTGTCTGGGGGAGACTCACGTTACCCAAAAGTGTCCCCTTTGTGTGAAACTCTGTCCGGTCTTGCTCTCATAGCAGCAAAACTAAGCCTCAGAGCTAGGCACTGAAGGAACAGAAAGTTCAGTCACAGAGCAGCACTATGGCACCACCTGCTGCACCAATACAATACGAAAAGTCTGCAGCACCCACAACGCTCCCTCTGGTTCCCAGCCTGAGCTTGCCTGCGCTGCCAGCACCGAGTCTCCTGGTACCACAACAATTTGTCAGACATGCGGACCTACTCATTGCTTCCACCCTACAAACTCCACTCTTTGGCACTGATGGCACCCTGGCCAGGTCAGGGCCAAGCTTTATCACTAAACCCGCTGGGTTGGCCCCTCCTCTCTCCAGTGATGAAGAGGGGGAAGTGGAGACAGGAGTGGGCACACCTCACCACTCCTCTTCTAAACCTGGACCCACTCAGCCACAGGGTGTGGGTTGGCAACACCACAATGGGTGCCCCCTCCCAATGCCTTCCCACCGTAGTGGGCATACTGGGACCCCTGGGCATTATACAGAGCCCAAAACATCTAACCATCCAGTCCACCTAGGTCTGGGATACATCAATCACCTTTGCCATCTGCTCCAGCTTCCCCAGAACTGCTGGAGGAGGAAGCTGAAGAATCTCCAGACAGGCTCGAGGGTGACACCCTCTCACCTACGCACATCCCGACTTTGTATCCGGACAAAACAATAATGCCACCTCCCCCCCACATGGGGAGATGACTTCAAATCCTTTCAGGGTTTGTTTAAATGAGTAGCTGATTCATTAGACATGTCACTGGCTGAGTTACCAGAGACTCAACATAAGCTGACAGATATATAGCAAGCTTCTCTGTCAGCCAAGGTAATACTACCCATTAATGCTGCCATCATGGACCCAGCAAAAACCATATTGCAGACTCCAGCCTCATGGCCCCACCTTCTTGTATGCGATCTGACAAGAAGTATTACGTGCCGGTTAAAGGACCTGAGGTGTGTTTGTTTGTTTCCCCACCCTACTCCAAACTCATTGGTGGTAGAGGCAGTTAATCAAAAGGGGGAAGCAACATCAAACCAAAACCACCCCCATGATAAAGATTGGAAATGCCTAGATCTCTTCGGAAGAAAGCCTATTCATCGACAACCCTCCAGTTTCGCATAGCAAACTATTCTGCGTTACTGGCCAAGTACACACACTTTTTTTTTTCCTTCTCAGAGGTCATCTTTTATTGAGCACATCCCAGGTGACAAAAAAAAAAATATAAAGCAGATATAGGAGAAGGTTTCCTTATTGCCAGAACTGCCCTGCAGGCTTCTCTGGATTCTGCTGACATGGCGGCCTGCTCCATCGCCACGTCCGTTGTCATGTACAGGGCTTCATGGCTCCATCTCTCCGGCTTCCCCAGGGAAGTTCAGATGACAATAGAGAACTTACCTTTTGAGGAGCAAAAATTGTTTGCAGAGAGCACAGATTTCTCCTTACACACCCTGAAGGACTCCCATGCGACACTAAAGACACTTAGAATCTATATCCCTGCGAACAAAAAGAAACAGGGCAGATTCTGCAACCAACGATTCTGTCCTGCACCATACATGCAGCTTCAATGACCTTATGATCAACGCTATAAACGGTGCCAGATGATACGCCGTGAGACACAGGAGCAGTTGTCTAAGTCTCAGCCATCCACTTCTAGGCAAATGTTTTGAAGTGGTGGTCGAGGACACGAGAGCCCTATGTTCTCCAATTCCAAAGTCACCTCTAATTTCCAGCCCATTTGGGGACCACCTTACACCCTTTTACCAAGTCTGGAGAACCATCACCACAGACAAGTGGGTTCCGGAAATTATACAGAAGGGCTATTTCATCTCTTTTTCTACCTACCCACCCCCCTTTCCCATCCCTCTTCAGGGACCCATCTCACACATACCCTGTGGAACCAGTACCGGTTCAGCACAGGGGTTGGGGGTTCCACTCATTACTTTCTTACCCTGAAGAAAACAGGTGGATGGAGGCCCGTTCTGGATTTACGCAAACTGAACAAGTTCATGAGAACACAGCGCTTCAAGATGGTAATCCTGGTAACCATAATCCAGCATTGGAGAAAGGAGATTGGCTCTCGACCTACAGGACGCTTATTTTCACGTCACTATCCACCTGGCACACAGGAGATTCCTATGATTCACTCTGGGCAACCTACACTACCAATCCAAGGTGCTTCCCTTCAGCCTCTCTACAGCTCCAAGGGTTTTTTCCAAAGTACTGACCATTGCAGCAGCACATCTTTGCAAGCAGGATGTGACCATATTCCCCTATCTAGATGACTGCCTGCTAAAAGCACTGACATACAACAAGGCAGTCCACACCACTCTAACCCTATTTACAAACCTAGGGTTACAAACCAACCTACAGAAAATCACCCTGACCCCAACCAAACAACTGGACTTTATAGGGGCACACCTTGACTGTGTCACAGCATCAGCACTGCTACCCCAACAACGGTTTCTTGCCTTAACAAACCTAATCACAACAGTAAGACACAGACCATAAACGTCCACCAGAATGTGCCTACAACTTCTTGGACGCATGTCGGCTACCATGTTTGTCGTGAAACATGCCAGGCTTTATATGCGATGTCTGCAAACCTGGCTATGTACTGTATACATTCCTCACAGACACTCAACAGACGGCTTACAATGCCCAGCAGAGTGAAAGACTCGCTCACGTGGTGGACAAAACAAACAAATTTCTGCTCAGGCGTTCCCTTCCAAAGGGAAACCCCATCAGTCACTATCACCACAGATGCCTCTCTGGTAGGATGGGGGGGGGCACACTTGGCCCACAACACCATCCAGGGCTGATGGTCCCGAGAGGAGTCAAATCTCCAAATAAATCTGCTGGAGCTCCAAGCAGTTCGAAATGCCTCAGGCATTATGCCTGCCAACACTTTCTCCCCCGATCCACAACAAAACCAGTTTCAAGTGGACAAGTTGACGACTGTTTTATAAAAATTGCCAAGGCGGGGCCCGATCTTACCTGCTCTGCACAGAAGCAGTCTACCTCTGGCAATGGTGCATCTCCATACGTATCACAGCATCTTACCTACCTGGAAACCAGAATGCCACAGAAGACGACCTCAGCAGGAACGTCTCATGATGCACAAGTGGGATCTAGACCCACAAGTTCTGCAAACTATATTCCGACAATGGGGATTCTCCTCAATAGACCTTTTCGTCATGATCCACAATGCCAAATGCCCACGATACTGCTCCCTAGCGGGACTGGGACACAATTCTTTTGGAGACGCCTTCCTCATGAAATGGGAGGCCCCACTCCTGTACACCTTTTCTTCTCTCCCCTCTTCTCCCCCCCCCCCCCGGTGTCCCTGTTGAGTTGTGTCCTGCACAAGATCAGACAAGACAAATCCAGAGTTATCTTGATTGCACTAACATGGCCCAGACAAACATAGTTCCCATACCTGACCCAGATGGCTGTCAGATCATGAACCCTTCCTCACCTGCTGATACAGGATGCCTCCGTAATCCCAACATTCCAACGCTTCGTCTCAAGGCATGGCTAATCCAGGGATGACAGAACTCGAAACATGCTGTTCAAAGGAGGTCCAAGACCTTCTACTTAACAGACTATGTCTCTCCACACGAAAAACATACGCACACAAGTGGAAAAAATTCTTCACCTGGTGCCAAGACAAAGAAATCATTCCACAATCGGCCCTGTTACCCACTATCCTTGATTACATATTGACACTCAAAAAATTGGGCCTCTCGACTAGCTCACTCAGAGTGTGTACTTATCAGCCATCACCACCTTTCACCACAAGGTGGACGGACTCACTGTCTTCACCCATCCACTGAGGGTATATAGAACAGTTATCCCACATTAAGGGACCTCTACCTTGTTCTCCGTGCCCTCATGGGCAAACCCTGTGAACCACTAGCGACCTGCTCGTTCCTACACTTATCCATGAAGGTTGCCTTTTTAGTAGCTATCACATCAGCATGAAGAGTGGGAGAGTTGGGTGCCTAATGGCATACCCACCTTATACCACATTGCTCAAGGACAAAGTAATCCTACGCCTACACCCTAAATTCATACCCAAGGTTGCCTCCCTCTTCCATTTCAACAAACCCATTTACTTACCCCTATTCTTTCCCAAGCCGCACACCAATAACAGGGAGGTGTCCCTTCACACGTTAGACGACCTCAGAGCGCTGGCATTCTATATAGAGAGAACAAAAACTTTTTCAGAAAATCATCCAGGCTATTCGTTCTGTTGTGGATATGATCATGAGACCAAACCATTTCCAAACAGACTTTCTAAATGGATCTCTAACTATCCAATTATTTTACCAAAAATACAATCTGCAAGCTCCTTCTGGACTTCGTACACACTCCACTAGAGCTATGTACACATTGGTAGCCTCTCTCAAACATGTACCCATTACGGATATTTGTAAAGCCGCTACCTAGGCATCGCCCCATACTTTCAGCAAACATTATGCCCTGGAACAGCAGTCAGCTGCAGACGCTCACTTCGGTCTATTGGTGCTCTCCACCGTACATACATCAACTCCAACTCCAAAGCCCCTCCTCTCCACTGAGGGACACTCTTCAGTCACCTACAGTGGAGCACCCACAGGGATACTCTTCAAAGAAGAAGAGAAGGTTACTCACCTTGTGCGGTAACTGAGGTTCTTCAAGATGGTTGTCCCTTTGGGTGCTCCACTACCCACCCTCCTCCCCTCTGCTTCAGCGTTTTGGTGTGATCCTCTGGGGTAGAGAAGGAACTGGGTGGCGGTTGGCTGCGTGCAGGGGGGGTAGCTGCTCAGAGCGGTGTGAGATGGCTGCCATGCATGCATGGCCAACTGGGACACTGCTACCACAAGTCTCCAATTGGAAGCACAGGGCACCAAGACACCTAAATTGGAGCACCCACAGGGACAACCATCTTGAAGAACCTCAGTTACTGCACAAGGTGAGTAACCTCTTCCATGCACATGGGAGAGGGTATAAATTGCAACTGAAACATCTCCATTTTTCCTCATTCCTGCTCCACTTCTCTGGACTGTGGATTTAAAACTAAAAGGAGTATTTTGAACAATGGACTGAGGACCTTCCAATCTTTTGGAAGTTACCAGAGGCTTTCACTGCTACAGACCTGATCTAAGGACTTTGCAATCCTGTGTGTGTCTATGTATATATAATCTTTTAACCATTTAACTCTCTTTTCCTTTTTATTAATAAATTCTTAGTTTACTAAGGATTGGCTGATAGCATGATATTTGGGTGATATCTGAAATATATATTACCCCCAAGTCAAGTGTCTCTACCTTTGGGATTGGTAGAACCTCACCATTGGTATGGTTACTTGCATTTTCAGTAACCTCTCACTGTAGAAGACCAGTTTGTCTGGATGGGAATCAAGGGCTGGAATGCCTAAAAGGGACTGTCCTTTGGCTTCTTGTTAACTGTGTGGTACTGCAGAGGCTCTGTTTTTGGTCACTGGTTTGGTGAATCTAATTGTACTATAAACCACTTGTTTTGGGGTGTGCCTGCCCTGTTTCTTGCAGTCTGCCCTGAGCGTGGCATTCTCAGTCTGGTCTATTCTAAGCACCTGGTCACAGCCAGAGCTGCATCTGAAGGAAATGGTTCCTCTCTTTTTACCATGCTTGGATGAAACAAAATGCCATTAGTCATAGTTGCTACCTGAATATCAAAATGCAACCCCAGGATCGAATGAGGCTTCAGACTGCTAACCTAGGTAACAAATAGTGGACACACTCCTATAAGTACTAGTAATCAGAAAAATTGGTGAGGATTTTAACTTCAATTCTGCCAAAACTGCTTTAGTCTTGTATAGATTGAGCTTCAGCCAGCTAGTCCTTGTGCAAACCTCAGACTCATAAAGACCCTGAGTCATTCGTTCCACTGCACCAGTTGCATCAGATATAAATGAGATGGGGGAGCAGGGAAAGATCAGCATATTAAGGACACAGTGGTCCAGGTCTCCTTGTTAACTCTCTTAGCATCTTTGTGTATGCATTGATTGATAACCTCTCTCAATCAGAACCTCCAGTACTCTGTGAGAGCCCTCATGATAAATGACTCATGAGTAAGGCTAATATATTGGTGTGATTATTTTTAGTAAAAGTCATGGGCAATAAACAAAAATTCACGGAAGCCATGACCTCTCTGACTTTTGCTGTTGCAGCTCCATGGTTTCTCCCGCCACCGTGGTGACTGGGAGCTGTGGGGTTCCCCCTCCGCCCGCAACAGCTGGAAGCTGTGGGGGGAGGGGCCTCTGCCCAGGGCCGGCTCTGGCTTTATTGCCGCCCCAAGCAAAAAAAAAAAAAAAAAAAAAAAAAAAAAAAACACACCACAACCCAAGGGCGGCAAAAAACGGCAAAGCAAAAAAAACAAAAACAAAAAAAACCCCCTGCGGCGCGGCCGGAGCCAGGGTGCAGGGGGACTCCCTGCGCTGCAGATGTGGGGGAGGGGAGGGAGCGGGGGGAGAGAGAGCGAAGGGGGGCGGCCAGGGCTTCAGGGGGCCCCTCCCGCCATGCCCCCTGCCGCCGTGCCCCCTGCCGGGAGGACACCACACTGCTCCTGTCGGCTGGGAGGGAAGGACACGGGCTGCCCTGCCGGGCTTGCTGCAGGGCGCTCCCGTCCTCCGCGCCGCCGCCCCCACCGCCCCCTACAGGGCAGCCGGAGCGGAACACACCCTAAAAAAAAGCGGCCGTGCGGCTGGCCCTACAATTGGGCGGAATGCCGCCTCGTTCAATCTGCCGCCCCAAGCACCAGCTTGCTCGGCTGGTGCCTGGAGCCGGCCCTGCCTCTGCCCACAGCGGCTAGGAGCTGCAGGGTGACCATATTTCTCAGAGAGAATCATAGAAGATTAGGGTTGGAAGAGACCTCAGGAGGTCAAAGCAGGACCAACCCCAACTAAACCATCTCAGCCAGGGCTTTGTCAAGCCGGGCCTTAAAAACCTCTAAGGATGGAGATTCCACCACCTCCCTAGGTAACCAATTCCAGTGCTTCACCACCCTCCTAGTGAAATAGTGTTTCCTAATATCCAACCTAGACCTCCCCCACTACAACTTGAGACCATTGCTCCTTGTTCTGTCATCCACCACCACTGAGAACAGCCTAGCTCCATCCTATTTGAAACTCCCCTTTAGTTGGTGGAAGGCTGCTATCAAATCTCCCCTCACAGACTAAATAATCCCAGTTCCCTCAGCCTCTTCTCATAAGTCATGTGCCCGAGCACTCTAATAATTTTCATTGCCCTCTGCTGGACTCTCTCCAATTTGTCCACATCCTTTTTGTAGTGGGGGGGGGGGGCCCAAAACTGGACGCAGTACTCTAGATGTGGCTTCACCAGTGCCAAATAGAGGGGAATAAACACTTCCCTGACACCCCCACTCATTTGCCGGAGGCATACCTCTCCCCCACGTGAGAGTGTCACCTGTTGCTGGAACCTTGAGGAGGGCCCCCTCAGGAGTCTGCCACCTGTCGCTGGAACCTTGCAGGGGGGCCCCTGTTGCCTCTCGCTGGAACCCTACCAGGCTGGCTGCCAGCTCCAGTCTTGCAGCCCCTGGGGCTGAAGCAGAGAATGTCACAGAGGTCTCTGGAAGTCATGGATTATGTGACCTCCATGACATAAACATAACCTTACTCCGAACAATTTCCTATAGCTTATACTTCGGCTTTTTCCAGAAGAAAGGCATGGCACCATTCTCCGCTTCTGTTGGGACCCCCAGTTGTGTCAATATTTCAAGGTCTGCAGTATCAAAGGCTGCTAATGGATATTAAAATATCAGCATAGTCACCTTATGCTTTTCCATTGCTAAGAGAAGATAACTGATCGATGCCACTATTGAAGAAGAGCTCTGTGTAGCTTGAAAGCATATCTCTTTCACCAACAGAAGTTGATTCAATAAAAGATATTACCTCACGCACCCTGTCTCCAGTGCCACCAGCACAGTTTACATCCATTAAATACGGCTAACACATGATTTAACTCTTTTTGGAATCAAAAATTCTATAGGTGGTGTATTCAAACAGCCATGAGCTTGCTATTTACAAGGATGAGGGGAGGATGACCAGCAGTGCTGGTCCTTCTGTGTTAAAGAAGCATCAATAGCAAGATATGAAATTTAGAATGTTGTGCAATTTAGGAAGTTAGATTATGCTTACAAGATAGCAGATCAAACTACAATGAGTTGTGATTTGAACAAAACATTAAGATTATACTGCAGAATGGTACTATTATATTTTCACTGTAAGTATCTGAGAATATTGCCTTGTTACAGAAATTACCTGAAGGTATAACTTATGAAGAGAAGAGCTGCCAAGATGCATATACATCAGTGTGAATTTTATTTTTTTTAATTTAGTTTTGTTTACTGGCAGTCAGCACAGAAAATATATGCAGTCATGTAATCTAGTATTTGGTCTATTATAGTTATCCATGTACATTATACATAAGTTTCTCTTATTATTAGCTTAATATTCTACCTTTATTACTAAAAATGCAGAGTTAAATTTTAAGGTAAAGACATACTTCCACCTTAAATCATATATTATAAGCAGGTTTTTTATGTAGGTGATTAATAATGCCTTGTGATGATTCTTGAGGTACTCAGGACTGAGGGTTACCTTGTTACCCTCTGCCTCTAGCATGAGGGCATCTTGCTTGTGTTTAACAGGGTGTCAGCTCCCTGACACCACCAATCTGTTAGCTATCCGAACAGTCTCCTCAGGACTATGCCACCCTTACTTTGCCTTACAGGTTAACCACTGGTGAACCCGAGTCCCTTTTTAACCGTTCCTCTTTAATGTGTAATCCCTTATCCACTAGACACTCACAAAAATACCAGGTCTGCTGTCCCCGAGGGAACAGTGTACATACCAGCTTGTATGATTAACTTCAGGATCGGCAGCACCTTGTTTAATATCACAGCCAGGGCCGGCTCCAGGCACCAGCTTACCAAGCAGGTGCTTGGGGCGGCCACTTCGGAGAGGGCGGCACGTCCAGCTGTTCGGCGGCAATTCAGCGGACTGTCCCTCACTCCTGCTCGGAGCGAAGGACCTCCCGCCGAATTGCCGCCGCAGATCGCGATCGCGGCTTTTTTTTTTTGTTTGGCTGCTTGGGGCGGCCAAAACCCTGGAGCTGGCCCTGATCACAGCATGGAGATATATTTATAGAAAAAGACAATTATAAGTTTGTCAAATATTCAAGTGATAGTGAGTAAGAATACTGTAAACAAATGGTTACATAAAAACAAAATAATAACATGCTGTCTAGAGACTAAACTTAAATAGGTCAACCTCATATGTAAAGAAGTTTTCTTCCCCCACAGTTCTCTGCAGCGTTTCAACTAAGATTGACCGAGCTCCTATTTTCACGAATGTAAATGCACTGCCCCTTTACTTACCCCCTGATCCTGCACCTAGGATCTTCTCTGCCTTGAACTTTTACTCCCCAAAGTTCATTGTCTGTACTCAGACAGGAAAACTACTATGGCTTATTTTTTCCTGTGTGCTGCTTGCTTGTTGACTTCATATCTCTTGGATAACTTTGTAATTGGGCATCCATTGTGTTAGGTGATAATACTTAATACAACAGAGATAAGTAAATATGTCTTGTCTGACATAAAACCTGATTATTCACCTCTCTTGGTGACTTGTAGCTTAATAGAGAATCTAAGAAAATCTATTCAGTGTATAACTCCTTATGCAGTGATATTTCACAATGATATTAATTACCAGTATCTGACCTTGGACTTCATTTAGTGAACCAGAATGTACATATTAGAATCAGGACATTCTTGAAACCCCCTTGCCAGCTGGTAGTAAGAGTTTCTTGTCACACACCTTAAACTATTGAGGCTAAAAATATTAAAATCCAATTTAGTGTTCATTTTTGTTTGCAGCCAGTTTATATTTTAGATTCTCACTATTGTAATGTTTGTATTGTAGGGGAATGTCTATTTGAAACACTTCTCTGCATACATCTTGTGAAAGCTTGCTTTTACAAATTGTAAATTGTGCCCCCAAATTTAAATGTTACTGTTAAGTTTATCCTGAGCTCAGTTGTGTCTGGGATGGAGAAGGAGGTGCACAGTCTGAGTGGTGGTGCCTGGGGGCATTATACCTTTGTGAGACATGATGCATCAGTGATGAGTGTTGGGAATACGCATGTACCTGAGATCAGAGATTTCTAGCAAGTAGTGTCTGCTGGTCTGCACCTGCTCAGTTGTTTCTCTTCATCCTCTGAACTAAGAATATAAGGGGCAGGGTGGACTGACACCTCTTCAGTTCCTCTTCTTACTGCCACAAGGCCTGAGTCAGAATCCTCTGTGTCCACAGCTCTCTGCCTTTTTCATCTTAAGCTGAGAATATTTTAAATAGTTCTTGGTATCTTAGTCCTTTTAGTTTTTATAGTTAATATAGCTTAGTGAACTCCATCTTGGAGTTTTTTCCTTCCTACAGAAAAGGACTATAGCCAGAGTCCTGGAGTTTAAGAAGTGTATATCCTGCCCCTCACTCCTTCTCAATAAGTGAGTGATCACCAGCACTGCTTTTACTGCCTGGGCATGGCTTGCATCTCCCCCTTTGCTCCTTCCCTCCCTGAGCCTGTGAGGGTCAAGATCTCTGGCTAAAACATCTTTTAGAGAAGGCCCTGGGACCCCAGTCAGATCCAGGCTGGGGAGATCCCCCTGTACGCTGGACTCAGTCAACTGGTATTGCCCCTCCAAGCATAAGCTGGAAGTCTGGAACCTGACTATGAACTCCTTGGCTACTCCCAGCCTCAGGTTTGCACCGGCTTTGATATTTGGCCCTGGCTCTCCTTGTATCCTGACATAGTGGTGGGGGCCTGGATGAGACAAAATGGCTTCACCTTCTTTCTGTGTCTCAATGACTGGCTCTTGACTGGCAGATTCAGCAAGGAGTTTTAATCAGCAACCCTATTTCTACTTTGTCTGCTATCATCCTTGGGAATTTGTGTCAACATAGAAAAGTCCACTGTGACTCCCACAAAGACCATAGATTTTATACAAGCGACCCTAGACTTGACTACATAGAAACCACATAACTCTTTTGGCAGCTTACCTACCAGCTGTGTAGAACTCTCTGGCAGACAGCCTCATTAGACACTTCTCTACAGACCATGAATGGGAGATGTACAATTCTGTCCTGAACAAGGCCATCTACTGGGAAACACCATCCTGGGACCTATTTGTCTCCCAGACTAACCAGAAATTTCCCCCTCTACTGCTCCAGAGCAGCTCTGGGCTAGGTCTCCAAGGGCAATGCACTTCTGCTACCTTGGACAGACCACTTCAGGTATACATTTCCTCCCATTCCACAGATATTACAAGTTCTACAAAAGATTTGCCACAACAAAGCTTGGGTCATTCTCATTGCGTAACTGGCCCAGGCAATTTTGGTTTTCAGACCTTTTTGAGAATATCAACCCATCCTCCCATCACCGTCCAACCCTTTCTAGACCTACTGACTCAAGAGAACATCAAAACCAAACATTAAGCCAAGGCCCTCTTCATCTCAAGGCCTTGTATTTGGATGGACATTAGACCTAGAGCAATTATGTATGTAGGCTGGTTAACCTATTATCAGTCAAAGCAATTTGATGCTTTGTTCAGGGCACAGGTGCTGGCTTCCTCCTGGCCCCGGGGGTGCTCAACCCCCCCACTCTGCCCCCAGGCCTTGCACCCACTCCACCCCTGCTCTACCCTTTCCCACAAGTCCCCATCCCTTTCCATCCAGCTCAACCCCCTCCCCCGAGCACACCCCTCCCCACTCTTCCCCTTCCCTCCCAGTGCCTCCTGCATGCCATGGAACAGCTGATCTGTGGTGGGCGGGTGGCACTGGAAGGGAGGGGGAGGCGTTAATCAGTGGGGCTGCAGGTGGACGGGAGGTGCTGGGCGAGACGGGGAGGGAGCTGGAGCATCCACGGAGTTGGCGCCTATGTCTCAGGGCACCCAAAACCACAAGCCACTGTGTTACCCCCTCTGCCTCAACAAGGGAGAGCTTTTGTGGGGCTTAAACTGTGTGTCAGCTCCCAGACATTCCAGTCTGTCTGCCTTGTCAGACTCTGCCAGCCTAAACCTTGCTTTGCAGGTAACAATCAGTGAACCCCAGTTGCTGAGTTACCCAGAGACATTTCTTTGCAGTGTCCAGTCCCTCTCATTGGACATTCATAGAAATAATAAATCTGCTGCCTCCAGACACCAGCCTGTTAGTTTGAGGACTCGTACTATACGTTAGTATAACAGTACTGGGTTGGGTTACAGTAAAACTAAGAATAAGTTTTATGAATAAAGAACAGAGATTTAAGTGATACTAAGCAAGAGACATGTATGATTACAAACAAAACAAAAACATGATTTCTGGTGATTAAAGCTTAGTGTTAGCAAGTTACAAACTTTTCAGTTTTCTCACTTACATCGTTACCAGCATCTCCAGCCCTTCAGGGGATCCAACTTTCACAGAATCAGAGCATTCTGTCCCCTTTCTTCTCTAAGTGATGGATGGCTACAATGACCTTTTGCTGCCCTTATATTTCCCAAAATCCATTGTGTCTGCCTCAAGAGTCAGGAAGACTTCTTGGGTGCAGACTGACCTCCGGTGTGCCCACTAAAGTGTTTCCTCCATTGCTTGTTAGCTTGATGGCTTTTTTTACCTTACACATGAAAGTACATTTATTGTCTTGATTGCAGACAGAGGACAGTCAGACAAGTAAATCTACATTCCTTTCTCTAGTGCAGACTTGATTTAACCATTGCCTCCAAAATAAATATTAACACATTTCCAGCATGCACGCACAACTATTTATACGAGCCATACTTACATACATCACTTGATATTCGCGACCAGCTTGTATCAGTTTAGAGGATAGCTTACAAGATCCCTTTTGGATACATATTATGACAACAGTGTGTTGGGGATAGTGAGTGTGAGGCCTGATATGACTTACTGTAAAGTGGGCCCTCTGCCAGTGGGCATTGAGGGACTTTTAAAATCAGACCTCCCCACTTCCAATGATACAGTAGTGTCAGCCACTTTGAATCATAACCATCTTTTCTTTAGTTTCTGTTAGTGTCAAGGGAGAGGGCCTGGACACTGTAGGGAGATGTCTCTCGGGAACTGGGGTTCACGGACTTGTTACCTGCAAGGCAAGGTTTAGACTGGCAGAGTCTCAAGGAGTTTGTTGCAAGGCAGACAGACTGGAGCATCAAGAACCTGAAACACAGTTTAAGCCCCAACAAAGCTTTTTTTTAAATATACAGTTTTGGGTGCCCAGAGCATCCCAGTGGCATAGATGGCAGGATTTACACACAGCTTGCTGGATGACTGTGGTTCACACTTCAAGCACCTGTGAGCTAGATTTTTTTTTTTAAAAATTCAGACTGAGAAGGCTGGGAACAGTCAGAAAAGGCTAGTTTTTTTGTTATTTTATGTTTCCTTTTGGACAAGGAAACACAACAAAGGAGAGTATATAAAAATGAGTAGGCAGACTAGACTACCAAAGGGATTGGAGGGCAAAACACAGCTCACAGCGAGACAGTCATTCAATTCAAACTGTCGGAGATAAAGTTACAGAAGTTGGAGATAGCAGAGTGGACCCAAAATTTGGAGTTGGCAAAAATGGAAAGAACCAAGAGCACCAAAGGAGTGAGACTGACCTGAGAGTCAAAGACAGGGAGGCAGAAAAACAGCAGCAGGAGGAAGCCATGGAACTGGAAAGAGAGAAGCAAAGGCAACATGAGCTGGTGGGAAAAGCATGGACAGATTCTATAGCTTCCAGGTATGCCATCTCCCCAAGGAATTCACAGTTTGGATAAATTTGTGTCTGACATACAAAAAGATGGATTGTACCGAGGAATACTTCACTACTTTTGAGAGACTGTGCGAATTGCATAAAGCTCCAGACAACAAGTAGATTCCAGTGCTTCTCTCCAAACTCTCAGGTAAAGCATTGCATGTATTTAATGAAATGGAAATTGAACAGGCTTTGAAATATACTCGCTTTTAAAAGGTTGTATTGCAAAAGTTTCAAATTACCCCTGAAGTGTGTAGGTTAATGTTTAGAGACCTCAAAAATAAGATGAACCACAGAGAAAGTGTATATAAAATGTGATTTGATGAGAAAATGATTGAAAGGGGAAGGGACTGAGAATTATGACCAGTTATTTGACCTCTTTGCACCAGAACACTCTCTGGGCATATGCTCTGAGGAGATCAGAGGCCATTTGGGATATATCCCTGGGCTTTGTACAGGAGGTAGCTGATCTGGCTGATTTCTATGTACCAAACCAGAGTGTTCAGTAAGTACGAGCCACAAAAAGAAGAACCGAAGTCCAGTGTGAAGGGGGACCTCTTTTATGCCTGGGAAAAGGGAGCATGAGTGGGAGCGCAAACACTCATCTCACCAGAACTGACTCCCTTCTGGTAATCCTGATTGCAGTCCCTCTTCACCTGAGGGACAATTGCCCTAAACAAAGGGAATCTAAGACCACACCCCATCCAACCAAGGTTAATGTGGCTGTCCTAAACTCAAGACCCACATAGGTGTCTGAGGGGCTCCTGATTAATTTTGTAGGGTCCAACCCATTAGAGGTTGCTTTTGAATTTATTAAAGTTGCCAAAGTTAAATGGGAAAGAATGCCCAGGGCAGTGAGACACTGGCACCCAGATCTCTTTGATCAGAGGGCATGGTCAGGGAAACTGATGTGTTACTTGGCGAAAACTTAGAACTCCTGGCAATGGGAAAACTTAAAACCACCGTGCCTTTGGCTAAAGTGCACTTGGAGTGAGGAGGTCTAGAAGGCATTTTAAAAGTTGGTATGTTGGATTGCATTCGAGCAGAAGTTCTCAAGGTTAATGATGTATTAACTATGTCTAGGACAAACTATGTCTAAACCAAAGTAAAAAGGAATATTGCTCTGTAATCCCAGAAGGGGAATTGTGAAGACGGAGAAACAGCTAAGGGAGCAGGAGACATTCCCATCCCTAGCATAGAAAGCAGTGTGTGTCCAGGGAGGAGCCACTCCCAATGGATGAGGCAGCCATCAGAGCTGACAGCAGGCAGAAATTTGCAGCAGAACAGAGTGCAGACCCTAACTTATAAAACATAGGTTAGGGAGAATGGGGTAAGGTTTCTGGAAGAGGAGGGAAGGATGTATAGAGAAGCTCCTGTGGAGAAAAATAAGTGCTGGAAAGTCAGACAAGCAACTGGTTACGCCCGTTTAAGCTTCATAGGGAGCTAATGATGTTAGCCTATGACTGTCCTTTTGCAGGTCACTTGGAGACTCAGAGGACAATATGAAAGGTTTAAAAAGGAATGTCTATTGGCTGGATATTCAGAATGAGGTGACAGACTATTGCAGGTCTTGTGACTTATGTCAGAAGTGGAAGAGGCCTATAAGGTCTCATAAATCTCCCCTACAACCTTTACCTGTAATCAAGGAGGCATTTTTAGGGTGGCAATGGATATTATAGGCCCTATGACCTGACCATCCCAAAGGGGGAAGAAATATGTTTTTTGGTGGTAGTGGACTATGCCATTACATGTCCAGAAGTAGCTGCCTTGTCTAGTATAGAAGTTGATACAGTGGCAAAAGTTCTTTTTCTCTTTTCAGCAGAGTAGGTTTTTCTTAAGAGACTTTGTCAGATCTTGCGTCAAATTTCATGTCCCAGCTATTGAGTGCATTCTGGAGAACCCAGAAACAAATGGTTTTTTTGAAAGTTTTTTCAAGGGGACACTGAAATCTATGCTGGGGATGTATGCTAACTGGGGTGAACTGTTATCCTGGCTTAGTTGCTTACACCGAAGTTCCCCAAGAATCAGTGTGGTGGAGGAGTGAGTGTCAGGCCTGATATGAGTTATAGTCTGGCCTGAGGGCAATGAGGGGTCTCAGGATCATAGCATTTTCTGGTTGAGTTCTTTCTGTCTATCTGGCCAAAAGGAGGTGTTCCTTCACTTGGACACAACAGAACCAATTATCCCCAGAATCTGTGGGAATCCTGTTATTTTAGACTGCCTACTCACTCTTGATACCTGGGGCTTTTCTGTTAGCTCATTACAGGTCCACCTTGCAGCAATCTGCACCTTCTATTCCCCATTTGATGGCTCTACTGTTTTTTATTCATCCAACAACAAAAACCCAGATTCCTGTAGAGCCTCAAGAGAACTTTCCTGCTGATGGTGAAACCAACACAACAATGGAAGGGACCTTCAGAAGGTATCCAGTCCAGCCCCCTGTGCCATGGCAGGACCAAGTAAACCTAGACTATTCCTGACAGGTGTTTATCTAACCTATACTTTAAAAGCTTTCAATGATGGGAATTCCACAACCTCCCTTGGAAGCCTGTTCAAGAGCTTAACTATCCTTATAGTTAGAAAGTTTTTTCCCCCCTAATATCTAACCTAAATCTCTCTTGCTGCATATTAAGCCCATTACTTCTTGTCCCACTTTCAGTGGACATGGAGAACAATTGATCACCATCCTCTTTAAAGTAGCCCTTGACATATTTGAAGACTGTTACTGAGATGATTCATGTGGAACTCAGAAATTTAACCTATTCACTTCTCTCCTCATTGGAAGCATGAGGATTTGGAAAGAAGACTTCACTCTCTTGACATCCGATGGGCTTTGGCATTTTGTCTGCAGAGCACACAGTCAATTAGGAAAATGCCTAGGCTATTTGTCACTTTAATGAAGCAATCTAAGGGACAAGTATTATCAGCTCAGAGATTCTGTAAGTGGATCTCCGGTTACATTAGACTTATCAACTGGCACATATTCCTCCTCTGGGTGGGTGAGAGTCCAGTCCACTTTGCTAGAGCACAAGCAACTTTCCTGGCTTCTCTTCAGACATACCTATAGTGGACATCTGTAGGGCAGCTAGCTGGAGCTCTAGTAATACTTTTACAAAACATTATACATTAGTCCAGCTTCGTCTGCAGATGCAGCTGTAGGGACAACAGTACTGCACACATCTATACCAACAATATCCTCAAACCCTTTCCTACTTGACTGTTGCTTACTAGTCACCCACGTGTGGAATGCACGTAGGGACCAGCACTGAAAGAAAGAAGAAATGGAGGTTACTTACCTGTAGCTGGAGGTCCTTCAAGATGCATGGTCACCATCTGTATTCAACTACACACCCTCATCAACCCTTCACTCCCCACTGCTGTGGATCATGACTGGATTCATGGTAAGAAAAGGAATTGGAAAGGTGTCGATCCGCACTGTTCCTTATGCCCTCGGTTTGGAGCATGAGGTGAACAGCTGTAGCCGACTGACACTACTTGCTAGAAGTCTCAGATCTTGGGCACAAGGTATCCACATGTGTGGTCCCTATCTGTATTCCACCTCTTGAAGAACCTCCATTTCTCTTTTTCCTTGCCCTTCAATCCAATCCAACAGGCTGGAATGACCATAATTGGGTCCTATATAATTTAATGTTTGTAAACGCTTTTTAATAATGCTATAAAATACTTTTTATTTGTGTACCTTTGTGAATATTTTAATATAAATTTCAAATACTGCAAATGATTCAGAAAACAGATGGTTTATTTTCATTTAGATTTCTTCTCACCACCTGTGATACTATGCTATTTGTGTATTCTGTACCTTAGTCATATAAATGAGACATGATGCATCTAGCAATATACAGTTTAAATTAAATTATCTTTTAAGTTGTTCCACTTTTAAGACCATTTTTGAAGACCAGGTTGCAAAGATTTGATCAGCAGGAGCAATGCTAGTAGTAGAAACAGAAACAATTACACACCCAGAGAAAATACTTGCTAATCAAAGAACTGATTGATAAATGGAGAATTTGTTTGGCTCCCAGTTCTTACCATCAGAAAAACAATGTTAGCATATGTCCTGTGATCACTGGAAAACTACACAGTGACATTCAGAAAACTCATTCATAGCTTGTCAAGTTTACTTTCAGCATAAACAATAAGCAGATTGTAAATTAATGCATTTTTGACTTCGCAATATGTTTTTATCTTCTGATCCCATGGCACTTCTCTTATCACCTTTTTTTTTTTTTTTAAACTTGCTTACATTTTGGGTCAAATTTGAGTTCCTTTTTTTCAAATATAGATTGGGGTGAACTATTCTGTCCTGGTAGCTTTGTCCTGTAGCTCAGTGCTCTCTTTTTCCTGGTAATTTCTTTTATTATTAAAACAAACAAAGTAAATAGAAAATACAAATTTAGTAGAAGGTATGTGTGAGAGAACATCTTATTCTGCTAGAGTAAAGGAATTTGAGATGCACTGACTACCACACTAGCTTAGAGTACATCAGTTGGGGAAAGGGGGGGCGGGGAATAGGGAGAGACAGGCTTTTTAAAGAGGAAGCATAAAGATATGGGTGATTTTCTTTTTGCCCCCAGAGGCAGAAGCAGCAAGAGCAGTAGAGGATCATGCTGGAGGAAGAGTGACAACACAAGGATCCAAATCCTGTTCATCTAGTTTACATGAATAAGGCAAACAAGACTCAGTTCTAGATCGAATTTAAAAAACAAAACAAAAGCAACTTTGTTCCCTATATCCTTAAATGCTAGATACTATATGGTGGGCAGTATGGAGGTGTTCCCCTTTGTATACAGTTATATATGAAGAGACGTGCTACAAAGGAAGAAATTCAATTTTTTAAGCCTCTTATCACATTATTTCCACACTGTATTGTATAGTGCCAGCATGATTCCATGCAGCAATTTCATTGCTGATTGTCTTTGCAAAAGAAAGAAACTAAATTTGGGAGTAAGGGGAAGGTTCAGTTAATTAACAGTGAAACTGAAACATCCCAATTATGCAGACAGACACAAAAGACCAATATAATTATTCCTTAAACAAACATAAGATTCAATAGGTGAGTCAGAAACGCTCACCACATAAAAGTACAAAAATAGCTAGAAAGGAGGGAGGAATGTATGAATAAAAACTGTGAAGAGTTCTGTGTAGGGTTGCCAACTTTCTAACGGCACAAAACCGAACACCCATGCCCTGTCAGTTCTGAGGCTCCGCCCCCTCCCTCCATCGCTCGCTCTCCCACACCCTCGCTCACTTTCACTGGGCTGGGGCAGGGGGTTGAGGTGCGGGGGGGCGGGTATGGGCTCGGGGTGCAGGCTCCAGATGAAGCCGGTGATGAGGGGATTGGGGTGTGAGAGGAGACTCCAGGCTGGGCAGGGGGTTGGGGTATGCAGCTCCCGGGAAGTGGCCGCCAAGTCCCTGCATGGGTGTCCAGGGAGGCTCTGTGCGCTACCCTCTTGCCTGCAGGTGCTGCCCCCGCAGTTCCCATGGGTCGCAGTTCCCAGCCAGTGGGAGCTGCAGAGCTGGCACTCGGGGCAGGGGTAGCGCGCGGAGCCTCCCTGGCTGCCCATGCACCTAGGGGCCCCAAGGACTGACGGCTACTTTCGGGAGCCACGCAGAGCTAGGGCAGGCAGGGAGCGCTGCTGACTGGACTGTTAATGGCCCGGTTGGCAGTACTGATTGGAGCTGCCAGGGTCCCTTTTCGACCGGGCGTTCCAGTCGAAAACTGGACGCCTGGCAACCCTAGTTCTGTGATCTTGCCAGTACCACATTCTGTTTCTCCTGCACTGAATTTTGTGCTTCTAGTGGAGGAATAAAGATTCTATATTTTAAAATAAGCAATCAAAGCTTCAGGACAACTCTGACTCTATGCAATCAGTCCTTGTATTCCGTAAAGGCATAGATAGTCAAGCCTTTGAAATATGGTTTGTGACACTTGAGGCATAATCTTGCTAACAGTTACATACGTGTAATTCCTTTGTGGAGTTTCATTGACTTCTATGGGCTTCTTGTAGGCGTAACTATATACCTAGTAGGTAGCTACTTGCATAATTTGGGCTTTGATTTTCAGCTTTAGCTTTAATATAAACCAGGTTGGGATGTTAAGAATGTTTGCAACTTGAAGCAGATGGTGCTTGTTTCTTTGGAGGACACTGATCAGAGGGAATTGTAATTCAGTCCAATAAAGTGTTGACAGGGTATCACTTTTGTCTTTTCAGAACTGTCTGCAACAAAATTATGACCCTTATCCTACAAATTTGGTCATTTGGTTGCCATTGAAGTCAGCGGGACTTCTTATGAGCACAGTTACACATGTTTGCAGGATTTGGGTCTTAAATTTAATACCTGGAATAGAATTTTCAGAAACACTTTTGTCCCATTTTCAAAAGTGACGCAGGCACTTAGGACCCTAAATTTCATTGACTTTCAATGAGACTTAAGCTCCCGAGGGCCAGAATTTTCAAAGGTATTTAGGTGTCCAGCAGGATTTTCAAAAGCACCGAAACAGGTTCAATGCCCATTGAAGATTAGGCACTTAACTTGCTTAGGCACCTACTAGGACTTTCAAAAGCACCTGCCTGCATCTTTAGGTACCTAATGTGGCAGAGCTCTGACCTTGTCCCCGAGGGTCCTGCGCTTCTAGGCGGTATATGCTAGCCTCAGTGGCTCTCTGTGACCCTCCACGTAGCCCTTCTCTCTCTAGGGCCAGGGTTACAGTCTACTGAGCCCTTTTCATCATAAGCCAGCAAGGAGGTTGATGAGAGAATTACCACAGTGTCTGTTGTCCCTAGGGCTTGTTTTAGAACAGTTTAGCCTCCTGTCCTGACAGGGGCCTGACTTTCCCTCCCAGGAGGTGTTCCTGTAGTGGTGGGTTGGGGGGAACCCGGGCCCGCCCTCTACTCCAGGTTCTGGCCCAGGGACCCTAATGGTAGCAGCTGTTGGCAGCCAACCTTTCACTGCCAGAGTTGCTACATTTCCCTGGGCCACTTCCCCACAGCTCTCCTGCTTCTCCCTTACCTTAGGGCTCCCTTATCAATAACTTGAGGGTGTCTTCATTAACCAGTCCTTCAGCTGCACTTCCTCTCCTCTGGCCCCCTGGCTCTCCTCTGCCTGACTGGAGTGAGCCCTTCTTATAGTATCAGCGGGGCCTTAATTAGAGTCAGGTGGTCACATTAGCTTAATGGCCTCACCTGACTCTTTGCAGGTTAATTGGAGTCAGGTGTTCTCATTAGCCTGGAGCAGCCCCTGCTCTGGTCAGTCAGGGAACAGAAAGCTGTTAATCCAGTGGCCAGTATATCTGCCTTCTGCTATTCTGCTGTACCCAACTGGCCTGGGTATATCACACTAAATACCTTTGAAAATCTGGCTGTTACTTTGAAAATGGGACTTGTGCTTAAATGACTTAGGAACCTTTTTGAAAATGTTATCGTAGTCTAATCTTAAAACCGCTCTCTAAGGATTTAGTCTCAAGACTGAAATATTGCTTTACTGTTAAACAGTAGAAGATAGACCCTCCAAGGCAGGAGGCGGTTATATTAGAGGATGGATAATGGGAAATAAATAAGTATAAATGTCTTTGTGCTCACTAGCTTGCATTTAAAAAGCAAATTTCCTAAGTCCACGTGTCAGAATTTCTCAATTTTTATTATCCTCTCTTTGGAATTTAGAATATATAGCAATGACCCCTAAAACACAAACCAAAAAAAGGCAAAATGTTTAAGAATTAAATACTTGGAGGATTATATACTTGTCTTTTTTTTCTCACCATGGTGGAAGGGAGGGACAGAGAAATTTAACAACCCTTTCCATCAAATATTGAGTATATTACAGCTGATAGACATGAGTTAAGCTGTTTGAAATTGTATGAATTTGTCAGTGTGTATCCCAGTAGGTCAAAAGGTTAGGAGCAGGCTTCCATTGCTACGTATTCTCGAAGATAAGCAATTTAGTACATCATAGTTCAGTATCCTAGGACCATTACAAAAAAGTGGTGAATCGTGTTTTCTTCTCCCCCTAGCTGTCAGGGAATATTCAATTAGCCTGTGTTCAGACTGTAAAAATGCCGAATTAAAGTTAGCACTGAGATATTACAATTCTAATATACATTAAGCTTTGTGTTATGAACAGCATTTCAAATTGTGACTAAGAACAGAAAACCATTTAATATGCAGTCTCTATGCATTTGTGCATACTCTTACTAACTAGCATAATTACTTAACATTATTATTCATTTTATATAGCACTTCCATAGGTTTCAAAGTGCTTTCCAGAGCCTAACAAAGCAAAGCTACACAAATTACAAAAGGAATTTGAAATCTGGCACTAGAATAAATAAGATAGAATTATCAATGTGGGTGCGTTCCTTCCAAGGAGCTTGTTTCTTGATGATCTGTGGATGATTAGAGTTTATGAACTTCCCATATTTCTTTAAATATTTTAGTTTTTATAAAATCTGTTCCTTGCCAATTACTTTTTCTAAATGTGACACAGGAAATTGAACAGATGTTTGGATAACTGCTTATCTAACACATGTAAGAAATACATAAAATGGTATTTGTTTGTTTTATTAAAACTATTACTGCATCTACTCGTAGGGTTTGAATTGGGTTCTTAATAGGGGCATGTTCAACAGGCAAAAAATTAAATGTCATAAAACAACGAAGTTAAGATCATGAAAAATGTATCACTTAGTAATGTTTGCATTATTCACAGTTATACACCTACAAGTGTCTGCCCTAATCCCTTGCCAATATGTTGTCTTGGTAACCAGTTACCTGCACACCTGCTCAGCAGCTATAAGGACAAGAGCATGTATGGCTATTGGCCACATTTAGTATTGAAATAGCAGATAAAATTCTTACAAAATATTAATATTTAATACAGCCACATATTTTCTAACTTTAGTGTTCTGTTTAGTGTGTAGTAGAATATTTTATATTTTAAAAAGAAGGGTTTGGTACTTCATCACCCATGTTACTTCTCTCTATGCAAAGCAAGAAAAGTCAGTTTCATATTCAAGAATCTGCTAACATAAGGGTAAATGTGTATTTTAAAATTTGGTAGTATGTTGCTTGGATTTCTGCTGAATATTTTTGGAGAAATTAACTGCTGTTGGGTTCACCACTTCTTTAAAGTGTTCCAATCTTTAAAAGTGTTCCCATTTGTTATCTCTGCACAGCTTTCTTGGTCAGTTCCATAATGGTTTGAGTTGCATAATGATATGGGTTTCTGAACTTAAATCTGGGGATGAGGAAGGACAAAATGCTGACTGGACTGGAACAAAAACTCTTGATCTACTTTGACTGAGGCTAGGTCTACACTGGGGGGGGGATCGATTTAAGATGCGCAAATTCAGCTACGCGAATAGCGTAGCTGAATTCGACATATCCGATCCAACTTACCCCGCTGTGAGGACGGCGGCAAATCGACCGCTGCGGCTCCCCCATCGACGGGCTCCTGCCTGGGCTGGTGGAGTACGCGCGTCCATTCGGGGATCGATTGTCGCGTCCCGACGAGACGCGATGATTCGATCCCCGAGAGATCGATTTCTACCCGCCGATCCAGGCAGGTAGTGAAGACAAGCCCTTAGAAGTTAACTGACAAATCCTTTCTTTAACTTGAAATGATTTCTCCCAGTATGAATAATGGTTTAAACCAAAGCCCTCAAGCCTTAACATCAGCTGTAGGTGAACTAGCACTTTACAAATGAGTGGTCTTCAGCACTGACTGCCAGACAAAAATTATTTTTATTCTTGTATTCCAGAGGTGGCCCTAGGAGGAATCTGGAAAAGCAAGAAGTCCAGCAGAATATATAATTCATCAACATGTTTGGAGTTTGAGCATATAGTAGCTATGCCACATGGGCCATCCATTTGAACTTGACTAGATTACTCATTCAAATTACACATATAAGCATGGACAGAGGAGTTTATACCCAGAACATAATGGTTTTTCACTGGCCTGGCTGGCTTTTCAGCTGCTCTTCCAGTTGCAAGGTGACCCTTTTTTGTAGTTTCCTCCCCCCCGCCCCCCTCCACACACTTAGCCCTGGTCTACACTATGAGTTTAGGTCGAATTTAGCAGTGTTAGATCGATTTAACCCTGCACCCATCCACACGACAAAGCCATTTTTGTTGGCTTAAAGGGCTCTTAAAATCGATTTCTGTACTCCTCCCCGACGAGGGGATTAGCGCTGAAATCGACATCTCCGGGTCAAATTTGGGGTAGTGTGGACATAATTCGATGGTATTGGCCTCTGGGCGCTATGCCAGAGTGCTCCATTGTGACTGCTCTGGACAGCACTCTCAACTCAGATGCACTGGCCAGGTAGACAGGAAAAGCCTCGGGAACTTTTGAATTTCATTTCCTGTTTGACCAGCGTGGTGAGCTGATCAGCACAGGTGACCATGGAGTCCCAGAATCACAAAGGAGCTCTAGCATGGACCGAATGGGAGGTACTGGATCTGATCGCTGTTTGGGGAGACAAATCCGTGCTATTAGAACTCCGTTCCAAAAGACGAAATGCCAAAATATTTGAAAAAATCTCCAAGGGCATGATGGACAGAGGCTACAACAGGGACCTTAAGCAGTGCCACGTGAAAATTAAGGAGCTCAGACAAGCCTACCGAAAAACCAAAGAGGCAAACGGCCACTCTGGGTCAGAGCCCCAGACATGCAATTCTAGGGGAGGTCCCTACCACTACCCGACCCCTGTCCGTGGACTCCTGCAAGGGGGGAGTCTCATGTAACAGGGATGAGGATTTTGGGGATGAGGAAGATGAGGAGGTGGAGGAGGATGAGGATAGCGCACAGCAGGCAAGCGGAGAAACCATTCTCTCCAACAGCCAGGAACTAAAAAATAAATAAAATAAATAAATAACTGGGTTTATCACCCTGGAGCAAATACCCTCCCAAGGCGGGCTCATGGACCATGAAGCCAGAGAAGGTGAGTGTACCTTTGTACATATAATACATGGTTTAAAAGCAAGCGTGTTTAATGATTAATTTGCCCTGAAGACTTGGGATGCATTCGCGGCCAGTACAGCCCTTCCTTTTAAATGGCCAACCCAATGGGTGCTTGGTATGGGAAAGGAGGGCGCTGCTGTTTTGAAACCATTCCCACATGTTATGAAGGTTGAAGAAGCTGAAAGACTGTGGCTTACCATGGCTGCCTGCAAGCCGAATTCCATTACCCGGCCCTGCGTGTGTGATCTCTCACACCAAACCGGCAGGCCCTCAATATTAGAGGCAAAATGCGACCTTGTACCGAAAGCACATGTGCTATGTAATGTTAACAGCTTGGTTCACTGTGAAAGAGTCTACCCATTGTTCTCTAAAATGTGTCTTTTTAAATACTACTCTCCCTTTTTTTCCTCCCGCAGCTGCAAATGTTTCAATGCTACCCCTATCATCTCCGTCCCAGAAGCTAGTGCAGATAAGAAGGCAAAAAAAACACACTCATGATTAAATGTTCTCTGAGCTCATGCAGGCCCCCCGCACTGAAAGAGCTCAGCAGAATGTGTGGAGGCAAACAATGTCAGAGTCCAGGAAAGCAGAAAATGAACGCGAGGACAGGAGGGACGAATGAGAAGAGAGGTGGCGGGAGCAAGAAGAGAGGTGGCAGCAGCGCGATGAGTGGAGGCAGGATGCAATGCTGAGGCTACTGGGGGATCAAACTGATATGCTCTGGCGTCTGGTGGAGCTGCAGGAAAGGCAGCAGGAGCACAGACTGCCGCTGCTGCCCCTGTGTAACCGCCTGCCCTCCTCCCCAAGTTCCATAGCCTCCTCACCCAGATGCCCAAGAACGTGGGGGGAGGGGGAGAGCTCCGGGCACTCAACCACTCCACCCCAGAGGACTGCCCAAGCAACAGAAGGCTGGCATTCAATAAGTTTTGAAGTGCAGTGTGGCCTTGTCCTTCCCTCCTCCACCACCCCGCCTGGTGCTTCCCTCCTCCCCCATCCCTCCCGGGCTACCTTGGCAGTTATCCCCCTATTTGTGTGACGAATTAATAAAGAATGCATGATTTTGAAACAGTATTGACTTTATTGCCTCTGCAAGCAGTGATCGAAGGGGGCAGGGTGGTTGGCTTACAGGGAAGTAGAGTGAAACAAGGGGGTGGGTTTTCATCAAGGAAAAACAAACAGAACTGTCACATCGTAGCCTGGCCAGTCATGAAACTGGTTTTCAAAGCTTCTCTGATGCGCAGCGCGCTCTGCTGTGCTCTTCTAATCGCCCTGGTGTTTGGCTGCGTGTAATCAGCGGCCAGACAATTTGCCTCAACCTCCCACCCCACCATAAACGTCTCCCCCTTACTCTCACAGATCTTGTGGAGCACACAGCAAGCGGCAATAACAATTGGAATATTGGTTTCACTAAGGTCTAATGGAGTCAGTAAACTGCGCCAGCACGCTTTTAAACGTCCAAATGCACATTCTACCACCATTCTGCACTTGCTCGGCCTATAGTCGAACAGCTCCTTACTATTGTCCAGGGTGCCTGTGTATGGCTCCATGAGCCATGTCATTAAGGGGTGGGTTGGGTCCCCAAGGATAACTATAGGCATTTCAACGTCCCCAACAGTTATTTTCTGGTCTGGGAAGTAAGTCCCTTCCTGCAGCTGTTCAAACAGACCAGAGTTCCTGAAGATGCGAGCATCATGTACCTTTCCCGGCCATCCCACGTTGATGTCGGTGAAACATCCCTTGAGATCCACCAGTGCTTGCAACACCATTGAAAAGTACCCCTTGCAGGTGATAAATATAATGCTCCTATTGAAAATGCATTTAGCTGTGATAGGCTAATTTATTTTGTAATGTAAAGTTTTTAAAAATAACCAATGATACAAAGAGAAGCAGAGCACCTCATCTGTAGATGATTTGAAGAAACAGACTGGTGTTCACTTTTTTAGAAAAAGTAGAATGTTTATTGTGAGTAAGCATCTTGCATTCTGGAGCTGGCATTATTATTTATGCATATTCCAGCAACATGAACAATTTGAGAGATACTGCCCATGCATAACAAGACAGTCTCACTGCATTAATTCCATTGATGGAAGTAATTTTTGCTTTGTTTCTTGTGCAAGTGATTCATATAATTAGGGGTCTTTCTTATAGTTTAAATCTTCCATTTCTCATAAGACACATGGCATACGCAACCTTTTAATTTCTATCAGACAACAGAGCAAGTTAAGATAAACCAATTTTTTTCCCTAAAGATGAATTGCCAGAAAATTATATATATACACACCTTTAGCCTCCTTACCATCACACAGTTATAAAGAGTATGTGTATATTAAGTGAATTAGGTGCTGGTGAAATTTGTTGGGTTGGCACCTCCTGAGACAACAGTAGTGTGTCCCTGAATTGGGCCCTTACCTGGTTTTGTTTTTTGAGTAATTTTTTTGTTTACTACAAATATACTTGTTAATTACATTATTCTATTTGCTGATACATTTGGCCATGACATGAAAAAAGAAAAGTTTGGTTCTGCTTCTTTATGGGTACACTGCAAGCATTTAGACTACCATATTGCTTTCATAGAATCACAGAATCGCAGGACTGGAAGGGATTTACAGGCTTTAAATATCTTTCAGATTTACATCTAATACTATGTGAATAGTTGCTCCTTTATTTTTGACAGTCTGAATTTTGTAAAAAAAGTTATAAAATTTAATAGTATGTATAAATTGCAGCCCTCTAATTCTCCAGTGAATAATTTATCCATTTTGAAAGTACAGCTTTTTATTTTAAATTTGCTCTGTGGCTGCAACAGTGTGGGACTATCTTTGGGACAATTATGAATCTAGCTAATTTTGTATATTTGGGTATGTCTATTGCAACTGTTGCATACAGACAGTATAGTTGTTATGGCAAGTGCCAAAATATATTAAAATCCATCAATCTTATGAATCCAAGTTTAATTCCTTCTCTTATGACTACAAAAGGTCAGACTTGTTACCTCTAATATAAAATACATTTTTCAGGTAGTTTAAAAAATAGCAACTTCTGTTATTTAAAAAGAAACTTGAAAATGACTTAATCACATCAGAAAAGATACCAGTAAAGTTGATATCAATCCTTCATTGGCAGGGTGATGGATTAGGTACCTAACAATGGTGTCCTACTGCTAATTCTCATGATATAGTATTAGCATTTCTATTTTGGGCATTAGTACCCTGAGTCAGCAAAATACATAAGTGTATACTTAAACTTAAGCATGTACTTGAGTTCTTCCCGGTTCTTCAAGCCACAAACTTGAAGCATGTAAAGTCAATGGGAATTAAGCACATGCTTAAAATTAAATACTTAGTTGAATGAGGATGCAGCAAAGCTACCTTTTTGTTCTGGAATTATTACTATCAGATGGAATTTTTAAAAGAGCCCCAGGAAGCGATGTCTAACTCTTTCTTTCAGTATGAAGTGGGTGCTTAACTCCCAGAGGTATCTTTGAAAATTCTTACCACCATTAATAGAAGAGGTTCTAGATTCACCTCAAGAGAGCATTGGATGTTAGTCCTTGGAGCGGTAGTCTCCAACCTTTTTAAGCACAAGATCGTTTTTTGAATTTAAGTGCAACCTCGGATCTACCCTGCCCCTTCCCTGAGACCCCACCCAGCTCGCTCAATCCCCCATCTCTCCATCACATGCTCTCCCCCCACCTTCACTCACTTTCACCGGGCTGGGGGTGGGGGTGCGGAAGGGGGTGTGGGCTCTGGGCTGGGGCCAAGGGCTTTGGAGTGTGGGAGGGGGCTCCAGGCTGAGCCTGGGGCAGGGGGTTGGGTACAGGAGGGGGTGAGAGGTGCAGGCTCTGGGAGGGAGTTTGGGTGCAGGAGGGGGCTCAGGGATGGGGCAGGAGTTCGGGGTGCAGGAGGGGTTTCAGGGTGCTAGCTCCGGGAAGGGGCTCAGGGCAGGGGGTTGGGGTGCAGGCTCCTGCCGGGCGGTGCTTACCTCAGGCAGCGGGGTTAAGACAGACTCCTTGCCAGCCCTGGCCCCACGCTGCTTCCGGAAGCTGCCGACACGTCACTGCAGCCCCCCCGGGGGGGGGGTTTCAGGTGGCTCCATGCACAGCCCCTCCCTACAGGCACTGCCCCCGGACTTTCCATTGGCCGCAGTTCCCCGTTCCTGGTCTATGGGGGCAGTGCCTGCAGGCAGGAGCAGCGCAGAGAGACCTCCTGTCTCTCCCCCAATCCCCATGCAGGGATATGCCGACTGCTTCTGGGAGCAGCGCAGGGCCAGGGCAGGCAGGGAGCCCGCCTTAGCCCCGCTGGACTTTTAGCGTCCGGAGACTGCGAGGAGCTGTAAGGGCCTGATCCTGATTATCAAATCACAAACTCGGTTAACTTTAATAGGCTTTGGCTCAGGCCCAAAAGAGAGGAGGACAGCCACGCAGCAGCATCAAGCTGCAATTCACACCCACAGATTATTCTGTAGAGCTAGCAATTGCTGAGAACTTTGATTGCCTGTGCTCAGAAGTTAAGACTTCAAGGGTGCAGCCATCACCATAGCTGTGGAGATGTCAAGGCTGTATCCCCACTTTGAACTTTAGGGTACAAGTGTGGGGGCCTGCATGAGGACTTCTAAGCTTAACTACCAGCTTAGTTCTGGTCCGCTGCCACCATTCCCTACCCTGGGAAGCTTTGAGAAACTTTTCACCAATTCCCTGGTGAATACAGATCCAAACTCCTTGGATCTTAAACAAGGAGAAATTGACCCTTCCCCCCTCCTTCCTTTCACCAACTCCTGGTGAATACAGATCCAAACCCCCTTGGATCTTAATACAAGGAGAAATTGACCCTTCCCCCCTCCTTCCTTTCACCAACTCCTGGTGAATACAGATCCAAACCCCCTTGGGTCTTAAAACAAGGAGAAATCAATCAGGTTCTTAAAAAGAAGGCTTTTAATTAAAGAAAAAGGTAAAAATCATCTCTGTAAAATCAGTATGGAAAATAACTTTACAGGGTAATCAAACTTAAAGAGCTCAGAGGACCTCCCTCTGTCTTAGGTTCAAAGTACAGCAAACAAAGATAAACACTCTAGTAAAAGGGACATTTACAAGTTGAGAAAACAAAGTAAAACTAAGACGCCTTGCCTGGCTTTTTACTTACAAGTTTGAAATATGAGAGACTTGTTTAGAAAGATGGGGAGAACCTGGATTGATGTCTGGTCCCTCTCAGTCCCAAGAGCGAACAACAACCTTAAACAAAGAGCACACCAAAGCCTTTCCCCCCCCCCAAGATTTGAAAGTATCTTGTCCCCTTATTGGTCCTTTGGGTCAGGTGTCAGCCAGGTTACCCGAGCTTCTTAACCCTTTACAGGTAAAAGGATTTTGGAGTCTCTGGCCAGGAGGGATTTTATAGTACTGTACACAGGAGAGCTGTTACCCTTCCCTTTATAGTTATGACACGCCCCCCAAATCACAGATAGTGTTGGACGTCCGGTTCCAGACTGGCTGTGATTTTTTCCTGGAGCTCTAGGAGAAAACAGAGTTAATAAGACACATGTACCTTTAGACATACTACTGATTATATCAAAACTAACAATATGTTTCATTCCAAGAACAATTGTTAACCAGTTAACTCTGGGAAACTTTCCCGGGAGAGTGCATCAGCCACTTTGTTAGAAGCTCCCGAAATGTGTTGTATTTCAAAATCAAAATCTTGGAGAGCTAAACTCCCCCAAAGAAGTTTTTTGTTATTTCTCTTGGCGGTATGAAGCCACTGTAGCGCAGCATGGTCTGTTTGTAGTTGGAAATGCCGTCCCCAAACATATGGGCGTAGCTTTTCCAGCGCATACACAATGGCGTAGCATTCCTTTTCGCTGATTGACCAGTGGCTTTCCCTCTCAGACAGTTTCTTGCTGAGAAACACGACAGGATGGAATTCTTGATCCGGTCCTTCCTGCATTAAAACTGCTCCCACGCCTCGCTCGGATGCATCTGTGGTTACTAGGAACGGTTTGTCAAAGTCTGGGGCCCTTAGCACAGGGTCAGACATGAGTGTTGCCTTAAGCTGGTTAAAGGCCTTTTGGCACTCATCAGTCCACTGAACTGCATTTGGCTGTTTCTTTCTGGTTAGGTCTGTCAGCGGGGCGGCGATTTGGCTGTAGTGTGGTACAAATCGCCTATAATATCCGGCCAAGCCTAAGAAGGATTGGACCTGTTTCTTTGACTTTGGAACCGGCCACTTTTGGATAGCATCCACTTTGGCCTGTAGGGGATTTATAGTTCCTTGACCCACCTGGTGCCCCAGGTACGTCACTCTGTTTTGGCCTATTTGACACTTTTTAGCCTTAACAGTTAGTCCTGCCTGTCGGATGCGCTCGAAGACTTTTTCCAGGTACTCCAGGTGTTCTGTCCATGAATCAGAAAAAATGGCCACATCATCGAGGTAGGCAACTGCAGATTCTCCCAATCCCGCTAGGAGACCATCTACAAGTCTTTGGAAGGTAGCGGGTGCATTTCGCAACCCGAAAGGGAGTACATTGAATTCATACACCCCTGCCTGGGTGACGAAGGCTGACCTTTCCTTAGCGGGTTCATCTAGTGGTACTTGCCAGTACCCTTTTGTTAAGTCTAAAGTAGAGATGAATTGGGCATGTCCCAATTTTTCCAATAGCTCATCTGTGCGTGGCGTTGGATAGTTGTCAGGACGAGTTACAGCATTTAGCTTACGGTAGTCCACGCAAAAGCGTATTTCCCCATCTGGTTTGGGAACTAGAACCACTGGAGATGCCCATGCACTGTTAGAGGGGCGGATTATACCCATCTGTAGCATGTCCTGGATCTCCCTTTGTATAGCAGTTTGGGCATGAGGTGACTCCCGGTAGGGTGGGGTTCTAATTGGGTGAGCATTACCTGTGTCAATGGAGTGGTATGCCCGTTCGGTCCGTCCTGGAGTGGCTGAGAAAATCGGTGCAAAGCTTGTGCACAGCTCCTTGATCTGCTGTCGCTGCAGACGTCCCAGGGTCGTGAAGAGGTTCACCTCTTCCACGCCACCATTCCTTTTTCCTTCGTAGTAGACACCTTCAGGCCACTTCGCGTCATCTGTTTCCTGGGCTGTAAACTGGCAAACGTTTAATTCTCTGGAATAAAAGGGCTTAAGAGAATTAACATGGTATACCTTAGGCTAGTTAATAGCTCCTAGGCGCTCCTGGACCGTGAATGGTCCTTCCCACGACGCTTCCATTTTATGGGCCTGGAGCGCCTTTAAGACCATGACTTGGTCTCCTACTTTGAAGGACCGTTCTCTGGAATGTTTATCATACCAGGCCTTTTGCTCTTCCTGAGCATCCTTTAGGTTTTCTTTAGCAAGGGCTAAAGAGTGTCGGAGGGTGCTTTGTAGGTTGCTTACAAAGTCTAGAATGTTAGTTCCTGGAGAAGGTGTAAACCCCTCCCATTGCTGCTTCACCAGCTGTAATGGCCCCTTAACCTCGCGGCCATACACAAGTTCAAATGGTGAAAACCCTAAACTGGGATGTGGTACAGCCCTGTAGGCAAAAAGCAACTGCTGCAACACTAGGTCCCAATCATTGGAGTGTTCATTTACGAATTTACGTATCATGGCCCCCAAAGTTCCATTAAACCTCTCCACCAGACCATTGGTTTGATGGTGATGAGGGGTGGCAACCAAGTGATTCACCCCATGAGCTTCCCACAGGTTTTTCATGGTCCCTGCCAGGAAATTAGTTCCCGAATCTGTAAGGATGTCGGAGGGCCACCCTACCCTGGCAAAAATGTCTGCTAACGCCTGGCACACACTTTTAGCCCTGGTGTTGCTTAAGGGTACAGCTTCCGGCCATCGGGTAGCAAAATCCATGAAAGTCAGTACGTACTGCTTTCCTCTGGGTGTCTTCTTTGGGAAAGGACCCAGAATATCCACAGCTACTCGCTGAAATGGGACCTCAATTATGGGTAGTGGCTGGAGAGGGGCTTTAACCTGGTCTTGGGGCTTTCCCACTCGTTGGCACACCTCACAAGACCGGACATAATTAGCAACGTCCTTGCCCATTCCCTCCCAGTGGAAGGACTTCCCCAACCGGTCTTTGGTTCTGTTCACCCCAGAATGGCCACTGGGATGATCATGGGCTAAGCTCAAGAGCTTTACCCGATACTTAGTGGGAACTACCAACTGTCTTTGAGGATGCCAGTCTTCCTGGTGCCCATCAGAAAGAGTCTCCTTGTATAAAAGTCCTTTTTCTACAACAAACCGGGATCGGTTAGAAGAGCTGAGAGGCGGTGGGGTGCTCCGTGCCGCCGCCCAAGCTTTCTGAAGGCTGTCATCTGCTTCCTGCTCGGCCTGGAACTGTTCCCTTGATGCTGGAGACATCAGTTCCTCCTTGGACTGTGGACTGGGGCTTGGTCCCTCTGGAAGCGATGCAGGTGCTGGGGCTGTTTCCATTGACTGTGAACCGCTGTCCGCTGGTGCACTATGTGGTATTTCAGGCTCTGGCTGAGCCTCTTGGGTAGGGTTATCTGCTGCTTCCACCAGTTCAGGCTCGCTGGTGCCCTCTGGCATTGGAGTTGTAGACGGGTTTGCAAGCGCTGGACTCAGTGCTGGCAATGGTTCTGGTGCTGGTTGCGTTGCCAGTTCTGGTTCTGGGACTGGCTTTGGCTGGGTCTCTGGGATTGGATCCACTACGGCTGTTGCAGTCGTTGGCAGGGGATCCGGTTCCACCACCTGTGTTTGGGTCTCCGGTAACACAGACGGAGACCCAACACAGACGGGGCCCTGGTGGACGGCTCAGGAACAGGGATGGGGGTGAAAGCTTGCTTAGCCTGGCTGCGGGTGACTATTCCCACCCTCTTGGCTAGCTTTACATGGTTGTCCAAGTCTTCCCCCAGTAGCATGGGAATGGGATAATTGTCATAGACTGCAAAAGTCCACATTCCTGACCAGCCCTTGTACTGGACATGCAACTTGGCTGTAGGCAAGGTTACAGAGTGTGACACGAAGGGTTGAATGGTCACTGAAGCCTCCGGGTTGATGAGTTTGGGGTCCACTAGGGATTGGTGGATAGTTGACACTTGTGCCCCAGTGTCCCTCCAAGCGATAACCTTCTTTCCGTCCACTCTCAAGGTTTCCCTTCGCTCCGAGGGTATGAGAGAGGCATCTGGGTCTGGGGATCTTTGGTGTGATTGGGGTGTAATGAACTGTAATCGGTTGGGGTTCTTGGGGCAGTGAGCCTTTATATGCCCCAGTTCATTACATTTAAAACATCGCCCTGCTAAGGTATCACCGGGGCGATGTTGGTTGATGGAGACTGGTGTGGTGGGGTGAGAAGGCGTCTGGGGTTTCCCTTGGGATGTGGGTGGGGCCTTGGGTTGTCCCCGGTGATAAGGTTTTGTTTCGGCTTGCCCCTTCTGATATTCGCTCCAACTGCTACTAACTTTTTTCTTTTCTGTCACCTCCACCCATTTGGCTCCAATCTCCCCCGCCTCGGTTACAGTTTTGGGCTTCCCATCTAGGATGTACCTTTCTATTTCCTCAGGAACACCCTCTAAAAACTGCTCCATTTGCATTAGGAAGGGCAACTCTTCCGTAGATTTAACATTTGCTCCTGATATCCAGGCATCCCAATTTTTCCCAATGTGGTAGGCATGTCGGGTAAATGACACATCGGGTTTCCACCTTAGGGCTCTGAACCGCCGACGGGCATGCTCAGGTGTTAGCCCCATTCTGATTCTGGCCTTATTTTTAAAAAGTTCATAACTGTTCATGTGTTCCTTAGGCATTTCAGCCGCCACCTCTGCTAAGGGTCCACTGAGCTGCGGCCTCAGCTCTACCATGTACTGGGTTGGAGTGATGCTGTATCCAAGGCAGGCCCTTTCAAAATTTTCTAAGAAGGCCTCAGTATCATCGCCTGACTTGTAGGTGGGGAATGTCCTGGGATGGGAAGTGGTACCTGGAGAGGAGTTGCTAGGATGGTCTGATGCATCCTGCCTAGCCCTTGCTACTTCCAGTTCATGCTTCCTTTCTTTTTCTCTCGCCTCCTCTTTGGCTTTTTCCAGCTCCATCTCTCTCTTGTGGGCCTCCTCTTTGGCTTTCTCTTCTCTTTCATGGGCCTCCTCTTTGGCTTTTTCCAGCTCCATCTCTCTCTTGTGGGCCTCCTCTTTGGCTTTCTCTTCTCTTTCATTCTGCTCTGTCTCAAGTTCTTTAATTTGAAGCAGTCTCTGATGTTTTCTTTCATTTTCTTCTGCTTCTAGTTTGGCCAGTTCTATTTTGTTAGCTACTTCTTTGGTAGTCATTTTCCTGTTTTCTTGTGCTGGGTCACACCCCTCTGTAGTTGACTGAAACTGGGATGCACTTAGCTCAGGCTGCTGCTGAGTGCTGCTGAGTTAACAGAGACTTTCTAACTAGCTACTTCCGAGGATGTAAAAAGAAAAAAAAACAATTCAGCTTGTAAATTCCTTTTACCAGTCAAAGTTTGCTCAATAATTGAACCCTTCTCTTAACAAAGGCTCTTGTTAAAAAAACTTAACACCTCTGCCTTCAGGCAAGGAGAGATAAGATATGCATCTACCTTCAGCTCTGCTTTCCAAGCAGCTAGAAGGAAAAAAAAATCTTACTGGCTTTTGGGTTTAAAACGATCTCCACCGCTCTGCCACCATGTCAAGGCTGTATCCCCACTTTGAACTTTAGGGTACAAGTGTGGGGGCCTGCATGAGGACTTCTAAGCTTAACTACCAGCTTAGTTCTGGTCCGCTGCCACCATTCCCTACCCTGGGAAGCTTTGAGAAACTTTTCACCAATTCCCTGGTGAATACAGATCCAAAGTCCTTGGATCTTAAACAAGGAGAAATTGACCCTTCCCCCCTCCTTCCTTTCACCAACTCCTGGTGAATACAGATCCAAACCCCCTTGGATCTTAAAACAAGGAGAAATTGACCCTTCCCCCCTCCTTCCTTTCACCAACTCCTGGTGAATACAGATCCAAACCCCCTTGGATCTTAAAACATGGAGAAATCAATCAGGTTCTTAAAAAGAAGGCTTTTAATTAAAGAAAAAGGTAAAAATCATCTCTGTAAAATCAGTATGGAAAATAACTTTACAGGGTAATCAAACTTAAAGAGCTCAGAGGACCCCCCTCTGTCTTAGGTTCAAAGTACAGCAAACAAAGATAAACACTCTAGTAAAAGGGACATTTACAAGTTGAGAAAACAAAGTAAAACTAAGACGCCTTGCCTGGCTTTTTACTTACAAGTTTGAAATATGAGAGACTTGTTTAGAAAGATGGGGAGAACCTGGATTGATGTCTGGTCCCTCTCAGTCCCAAGAGCGAACAACAACCTTAAACAAAGAGCACACCAAAGCCTTCCCCCCCCCCCAAGATTTGAAAGTATCTTGTCCCCTTATTGGTCCTTTGGGTCAGGTGTCAGCCAGGTTACCCGAGCTTCTTAACCCTTTACAGGTAAAAGGATTTTGGAGTCTCTGGCCAGGAGGGATTTTATAGTACTGTACACAGGAGAGCTGTTACCCTTCCCTTTATAGTTATGACAGGAGAGGTTTGCCTCTTTGAACAGGAAGTAGGGAAGGTCTTGCGTTGAAAATCAGGACTCCTTGCACTTCCCGCTTCAAATATTTTTTTAGACATAACTTGCATCCATATGTGAAGCCTCCCAAAAGTCTAATAATTCCCTCGTTAAGAACTTCTGATAAAAGTTGGCCAAAGGGCATATAAAAATACAAAATAATAGATATTGAGAAACATTGTTTTTGTTCTTGGTGATCTTTAGGGGCTGTATTTACAAAAATACCCTCAAATTTACATGGATGATATTGACTTCACAATCTTTAGC
The DNA here is from genome assembly GCF_028017835.1 of Emys orbicularis. NCBI lineage: Eukaryota > Metazoa > Chordata > Testudines > Emydidae > Emys > Emys orbicularis. The sequence continues at coordinate 88,345,432 of NC_088683.1, forward strand.
ACCTGTGAAAGACAGAATGTATATGTACAGTGGCATATGAGTGCACCGGTTGGCTTATAAATCCTACTATAAGCCACTTTTGCGCATACATTCTACCTTTTGTCAGCACAAATGACTATCTCATTGTGTGGTTTTAGCTGTGTTATGCAATATATCATCACTGATAATTCACTAAGGAAAGGAGCAGTTTCCTTGGGTAATAATATTAGAAAATGTGCTGTCAGGTAAGAATAGTTCTGGACTGCATTCTTCATCTATAGTTTTGCTAATGCTGATGCATTCCCAAGGTTTTTTTCTTTTTTCTTTTGGCTCTAAAAACTGGTGATGTGAATATCTAAAATGTCACTTTTATATATAGCAAGTGAGAAACTATTAGTGCAGTTCATTTAAATTAATCTTATAACCAGGTTGGGTGACAAGAAGTTTATAAATGTTATGTCTCCTGAGGTGTTCAGCTAATAATTTTAAGCAGAATAAGCATTCTAATAATGGTATCCTTAGAAATGCAAATGTAAGTGTAGAGTAAGTGGCTAACCTCTCCAAAATAATAAATTTGGAGAAGCGAGACTAATTTGTTTTATGCATCTTTTTGTTCTAAAGTTCAGAGCTAGTCTTCTTACCCTTAATTGCACTGCACTGTGATTTCAATACAATTTGCAACTGTCTGGTATCTAAGCTTGCTGCCAGACTAATGCACTTTGTATTACATGTGGACTTAAAAGTAGACTGTAATCAGGGCTAGTACATTAGCATGATAATGAATGGCTGCCATTGAATACCTTCTACTCCTACTTCGAAACTTGTCATATGTCACATAGCAGTTTCATGAAGCTTGATAGGAGCACTGGTAATGGGCAGTAGCTTTCTTATGTGCTGTTCACTGACTGTCTTCCCAGCAAACACATCTTAGTTTTCCTCTAACATAAGTCCTAACTAAACTAGTGAAATAAGATTAAAACTGATAATTCACTAAGGAAAGTGATTTTTACTATGTGTAGCAATAGTTCTATAAAGCAACACTTTGCACAGGTTGTTCGGGGTTTATCTATTTATTGTATTATTATTTTCAGCTAGCTGTATGAAAATTGGACTGGGCTTTGTATGCAGTAGATTGTAACGCATGGCTTTTATTCAATGTTACAGCATCTTTTTACACTCTTAAGGCCAGACTAAGAAAACTGGTGCAACAGATAGATTCACATAGGGCAGGTAGTGCTACTTCTATTACCTTCCACTGGAGTTTGTACTATGGGGAAGGGGCTGAATGGCTCCTGATTTTTTTTTTTTTTTTTTTTTGGTAAGAGCTCAGTAGGACCTGAAGTCAGCAAATAAACTTAAGCATGTGCTTAAATTATCTCTGTTCACTAAAACACTTAAGGATGTACATGAAGTCAGAGGGACAAATGTCTTTAAAGCTAAATATTTGCTTAAGTGGTTTGTGGAATAGCAGTGCATTGCTGCATTGGGGCTTGGGTGCTAAAATAGCACACTTCAGACTACCCTAGCCATGCCCCTTTTTAGCCTCGCTCTACCCTCATTTTGGGCCATACGAAAGCTTATGTATCACAAATCCAACTCCCTAAATAACTGAGGGCACATCTTCACTACCCGCCAGATCGGCGGGTAGCAATCGATCTATTGGGGATCGACTTATCGCGTCTAGTGAAGACGCGATAAAATCGATCCCCGATGGCTCTGCCGTCGACTCCGGAAATCCACCGCGGCAAGAGGCGGAAGCTGAGTCGACGGCGGTGCGGCAGCGGTCGACTCGCCGCCGACCTCACAGCCAGATAAGTCGACCTAAAATACGCAACTTCAGCTACGCTATTCACATAGCTGAAGTTGCGTATCTTAGGTTGACTCCCCCCCCCCCCCCCGTAGTGTAGACCTAGCCTGATATTGAAGCACTTTGAGTGTCTGTAATTCATATTCCAAAGGTTTATCTGTGAGAATTCATGGAGGACTGGTGAGGTCCCAGAGGATTTGAGGAGGGCAAATATAGTACTTGTTCCCCTTTTGAAAAAATAAGGAGGACTCAGGGAATTAGACCATTCAGCTTAACTTAAATACCTAGAAAAATACTGGAACAAAGTATTAAGTAATCCGTTTGTAAGTGCCTAGATGATAATAGGGTGATAAATCAAGAACAAATCATGCCAAACTGACCTAACTTCCTTCTGTGAGAGGGTTTGAGTGGATGCAGGGGAAGCAGCAGACATGATATCTCTTGATTTTAGTAAGGCTTCGATGCAGTCCAATGTGACATTCTCATAAGCATAGGGAAATGTGGTCTAGATGAAATTACTATAAAGTGAGTGCACAATGGGTTGAAAAACCACACTCAAAGAATAGTTCGCTGTCCTATCTAGAGTGGACATATCTAGAGTGGTCCCACATGGGTCCAATACTAATCAATATTTTTTTAATGACTGGGAAAATGGAATGGAAAGTATGTTTATAAAATTTGCAGATGACACCAAGCTGTGAGGGGATGAAAGCACTTTGAAGGACAGGATTAGAATTCAAAATGGCTTTGACAAATTGGAGAATTGGTCTGAAATCAACAAGATGAAATTCAGTAAAGATAAGGGCAAAGTTCTACACTTAGGAAGGAAAAATCAAATGCACATCTATAACATGGGGGAAAACGTCTAGGTAGTGGTACTGCTGGAAAGGATCTGGGGGCTATAATGCATCACAAATTGAATATGAGCCAACAATGTGATGCAGTTGTGAAAAAGGCTAATATTCTGGGAGGTATAAACAGGGTTAATTGTTTCACTCTACTTGACACTGAGGCCTCAGCTGGAATATGGTGTCCAGTTTTGGGCACCACACTTTAAGAAAGATATGGACAAATTGGACAGCGTCCAGAGAGGAACAACAAAACTGACACAAGGTTTACAAAGCATGCCCTGTGAGGGAGTTTTGAGGGAGAAGAATGAGGGGGAGCTGATAAGTCTTCAAATGTTAAGGGCTGTTATAAAGAGGACAGTGAACAATTATTCTCCATGTCCACCATCGTAGGACAAGAAGTAATGAGCTTAATCTGCATCAAGGGAGATTCAGATTAGGTACAGTATTAATGTTCTAACTATATGTTAGAAAAATGTTCTAATAAGGATGGTTAAATACTGGAGTAATTTACCAGTAGAAGTTGTGGAATCTCATCGTTGGGGGTTCTTAAGAAGAGGCTAGACAAACATTTTTCAGGGATACTTTAGATATACACCTCTACCCCGATATAATGCGGTCCTCGGGAGACAAAAAATCTCACTGTGTTATAGGTGAGATCGCGTTATATCTTGCTTTGGCCTTCCTTGTTCCCTGACCACCCCCTTCAGAGACCCCCGTCCCTAATCACCCCCAGGACCCCACCCCCTACCCAACCCCCCTGCTCCCTGTCCCCTATCCACACCCCCCACCCCCGACAGGCACTCACCGGCAGTGGTGGGAAGTGGCGCTCTGCTTCCCGCCGCAGGTGAGTGCGGGGAGGTTGGGGAAAGGACGGCCCCCGTACTCACCTGCGGCAGGAAGCGGAGCGCCGCAGCTGGTAGGTGGCAGAGTGGAATGGGCTGGGGCCGCGTCGCTCCATTTCCCGCTGCAGGTGATTGCGGGGGGGATCCCTTCCCCCAACCCCCTCCCCCGAGCGACACGGCTGGGGCCGGGGCGAGGGAAGCGGAGTGGGCTGCTCCTGGCCCCCTGCTAATCCCCAGGGCCACTCTGGGACTGCGGGGAGACCAAAAGTGCCCCCCCACAGCTCCTGCCTCCCAGACCCTAGGGGGCGGGGGGAGCCCCTGACCACCCCCGAGACCCTCTGCCCCTTATCCAACCCCTCGGCCCCGGCCTGGCCCGGCACCCTTAACACACTGCTCAGAGCAGCGTGTCAGAGCTTTACCGCCTTGTATGCGAACCCGCCTTATATCGGGTCGCGTTATATCGGGGTAGAGGTGTATTTAATCCTTCAGCAGCTTGAGGGGATGGACTAGAGGACTTTTTAAGGTCCCTTCTAGCCCTACATTTCTATGATTCTATTATCCGCTTATCCACCTGAATACACAGTGCCATTGGAAGGCTTTTTTAGAGTGGGGATGCTGAAAGCCAGCAAAACTATCCCCATACTTTTTACCTCGTGCCCCTTCCTCCCCGCCCCCCAGAGCTGAGGCCAGGAGTAGCCCTCCCTCTCCCCGCCCCCCAAGCTGAGTGTCTCCAGGAAGGGGGACGATGACACACGGACAGGGATGAGGAGGCTGGGGGCAGGCACGGGGCCGGGAGTCCCTGCATAAAACCTGGGGGTGCTACAGCACCCCCTGCTCCCCTACTTCCCACGCCTATGTGAATACAGCCTAGGTACATCTGACTTATTTCATTTTCAGTGGCTTTAAGTCTGCATTATTTTTAAATAATTGAGTTTGTTTAATTTGTTGAGAAATGGTCATGAAAAACTAGTTATTTTTTCAAAGATATTATTTATTTTGCTCTGACTATACTGTGAAATTATTTTCCTCCTACTGATTACAGTAGTAAGTTTTATTTTTCCCATTTGTTCATTACCATAGTATTAGGTTAATTATGAAGAAAAAATTAGCTATGTTCTAAGTGCAGTCTATCAACAAAATGAAGAAAGCAGCTACAAATAGAGTCGTTTGAGGCTATTTCTGATTATAATTTGCAAAATTTGAGAGATGAAGGTGAAATATTTTCATTAAATTGATTTTTGAAGATCTGTATTTTGATTTTAATAGAATGCCAGGCTTCCATTTTGCTGGTGCATCTTAAGAGCAGACAACCCTGTATATTCAACATCTTGGTTTATTTATTCTGTCATATTTTTCTCTGCATTCCTCCCCCTTCTAAAAGGGGAGATAAATTAGTGTCAATTTGAAGGGAGTAAAAAAACTGATTTTCATATGAAATTTCATTGTTCAAATATTTTATGCTTACATGTAATGCAGGGGCCACCCACATCTAATATTACAAGGATAGATTGTAGTATAAATCCTAGACAGAAGGATCTTATGTATGTTTCTCATGTACCATTCAGTCTTTGACTTACTAGAACTTTAAGCATGAGATAAGAGTGATTAAAAATAATTTTGAATTTGAGATGCTGTTCATTGTATACATTTATATCATTTTGGAATTTGCAATTTTAAAACAATTGGTTTGTAAATTAAGAAAACATATAATCCTAAAAAAGCCACCATAGCAATTCCTGACCTTTTAAAATCAGGAGGAGTAATCAATCCGGGCTGGTTCTCGCTTTAATGCACACTGGCAGCTAAAGTTTAAATGCCTAATAGTATTTCTTCTCTCACATGTGTGGGTCTGAGGGACATTTATTGTAAAAGTTAAACAGAGTGACAGCTTGCTTTGGCTGATGTGTAGAGTTCTTGACTGTGCTGCTTTACTTCCTTCCATAATAAGTAGTTAATAGAAAATTCACTGACCTGCAGTGTAGATTTAATTTATCACGTATATCAGGTTGATTTAACAGGAATGGAATGCAATGGAACAATAGGTTTTTTGTTTGGCTGAAGGTTTTTTTTTTTTTTTTTTTGGCCTGTTGGTAATCTTCAGACATTTTGTCAGTGAAGAAAATCAGTCAACACTCAGTAAAACCTTGGTGACTTTGAAAAATTTGGCTGTATTTGTAAAGGTCAATATAGACTATATATATCTGAGCAAAGAAGAATTAGGAGATGTTTGTTATTTTCGAAGGTATACTTTTGTAGTACAGTCAACTTGTAGGAATACTGTTGAAAAATGCGTATGTTTAATGTCTGTGTCTATAATTAGTAAAACAAGGATAACTAAAAACCTTCTGCAGATTCATCTTATACCTCCTCTTTTGAAAATGTGAATACTTTTCCAAGAGCTTACCATAACTATTAAGGATGATTTTTTTTTTTAGGGTTTTCAGCCCTTATTTAAAGAGTTCCTAATCTGCAGCCTTCAAAAAACAGAAGATAATCATATGGGAAATAAGATACTGAAAGAGAAAATCAGTCTGGGAGGAATACCATTTCAATAAATACAACTAAAAGTTTCAGAAATCCTAGCTTTGTTTAGTCATTTAAGAAAACGTATACTTTTCCAATCTGTAATACATTATTTTCAACCCTGCTGTCTTGGTTCATCAGCTATTCAAAATCATTCTTTTGTATCGTGTATCACTCTTAATTAAAGAAGGAAGTTAACACTAATTATACATTTTTGTTGCTTAATTAATGTAAGTTGTCAGTGTATTTATTTTTAGCATGTCAACATTGCAGTTGGTGTCCATATAACATTAAAATGTTAAGATGAAAAAAAATCAGCATGTTAGAAATAAGAAAGTGTTTTTTATTTTTTTTATTATTTTAAGGACAGACAGGGTACAAAAATGGTTTGAGAGAGCTAAAATCTTATCTCACATGATTTGGTCTTAACAGTAACCTTTATTCGAAACATTAAAGATGTTGGCTTCTAGTACAGTATATAAGAACTTGGTTACCCAGCTTTGTTCATGCTGACTTACTTAAGCCATTTCTGAAAAGTTTTTTTTTGTGCTGAATATGGTGAGATGTGTTCTGTATTGACTGAAAAATTACAAGTAGTGCTTTCTTTTGTCCGGATTGTCACATGTATAAACTTCAACTGCTGGTCTTGTAAGGAATGGCAGAAGGTTGTGTTTATCTTAAGATCTAGCCATATTAATTAGGGCTGTCAAGCAATTAAAAAAAATAATTGCGATTAATCACGCGATTAATAATAGAATACTATTTATTTAAATATTTTTGGATGTTTTCTACATTTTCAAATATATTGATTTCAATTACAACACAATACAAAGTGTACAGTGCTCACTTTATATTTATTTTTATTACAAATATTTGCACTGTAAAAAAACAAGAGATAGTATTTTTCAATTCACCTAATACAAGTACTGTAGTGCAATCTCTTTATCATGAAAGCTGAACTTACAAATGTAGAGTAATGTACAAAAAAACCCTGACCTCAAAAATAAAACAAATGTAAAACTGTAGAGCAGAGGTTCTCAAACTGGTCTGTGGACCACCAGTGGTCCGTGAGCTCCATTCAGGTGGTCTGCGGATCATTCCTTCTGAAGTGCGTGCCTGGGCAGCTGCACATGAGAGAATTAAGGGCCAGCCACCTAATTAGTGGAGCCGCGCAGGCATGGCTCCACTAATTAGGTGCCTGGACCCTGGAGAAGACACACATGTAAGGTGAGGTGGTGGCCTTGGGGAGAATAGAGGGTACGTGGGAGGGGGCAGTGGAGTGAGAAGAGGGGGTGGGGGAATTAGGGATGTGCAGGGCTGCGGTGGCCAGAGAAAGAGGCAACTTTCCCCAGCTCCAGGGCTGTGGCTGCTGGGGAGAGACGGCACTCCTTCTCAGCCTCAGCACTGTGGCTGCTGTGGCAGGGGAGAGACCCCCTCTTTCCCAGCCCCAGTTCGGGGGCTGCCACGGTGGGGGAGAGAGGGCACATCCCTCACATTAGAAAGGTAAGACTACTGATATTAAAATATGAGTTGTGTGCTTTTATTTGTAGAACAAAAAATGTTTATTATTTTTTTATATAGCGCTTTTATCCAAAGCGCTTTACAATAGTTAGCTAACGGTACAAACAACATTTGAAAAGATCATTAAGTGGTCCGCAAAGACCCTCAGCAATTTTCAAGTGATCCGCGAAAAAAAAAAAAGTTTGAGATCCACTGCATTTGAGCCTACAAGTCCACTCAGTCCTACTTCTTGTTCAGCCAGTTGCTCAGACAAACAAGTTTGTTTACATTGGCAGGAGATAATGCTGCCTGCTTCTTGTTTACAATGTCACCTGAAAGTGAGAACAGGCATTTGCATGGCACTGTTGCAGCCAACATCGCAAGATATTTACATGCCAGATGCGCTAAAGATTCATATGTCTCTTGATGTTTCAACCACCATTCCAGAGGACATGCGTCCATGCTGATGATGGGTTCTGCTCAATAACAATCCAAAGTAGTGCAGACCGATGCGTGTTCATTTTCATCATCGGAGTCAGATGCCACCAGCAGAAGGTTGATTTTCTTTTTTGGTGGTTTGGGTTCTGTAGTTTCCTCATCAGAGTGTTGCTCTTTTAAGACTTCTGAAAGCATGCTCCACACCCAGTCCCTCTCAGATTTTTGAAGGCACTTCAGATTATTAAATCTTGGGTTGAGTGCTGTAGCTATCTTTAGAAATTTCACATTGGTATCTTCCGTGCATTTTGTCAAATTTGCAGTGAAAGTGTTCTTAAAACGAACAACATGTGCTGGGTCATCATCCGAGACAGCTGTAACATGAAATATATGGCAGAATGTGGGTAAAACAGAGCAGGAGACATACAATTCTCCCCCAAGGAGTTCAGTCACAAATTTAATTAAACGCATTATTTTTTTAACAAGTGTCATCAGCATGGAAGCATGACCTCTGGAATGATGGCTGAAGCAGGAAGAGGCATATGAATCTTTAGTGCATCTGGCACGTAAATACCTTGTGACGCCAGCTACAACGGTGCCATGCGAACGCCTGTTCTCACTTTCAGGTGACATTGTAATTAAGAAGTGGGCAGCATTATCTTCTGCAAATGTAAACAAACTTGTTTGTCTGAGCGATTGGCTGAATAAGAAGTAGGACTGAGTGGACTTGTAAGCTGTAAAGTTTTACATTGTTTTGTTTTTTAATGCAATTATTTAACAAAAAAAATACATTTGTAAGTTGCACTTTCATAATGGAGATTGCACTATAGTACTTGTATGAGGTGAATTGGAAAATACTATTTTATCATTTTTACAGTGCAAATATTTGTAATAAAAATATAAAGTGAGTACTGTACACTTTATTCTGTGTTGTAATTGAAATAGATATATTTGAAAATGTAGAAAAACATCAAATATTTAATAAATTTCAATTCGTATTCTATTGTTTAACAATGTGATTAATCGTGATTAATTTTTTTGAGTTAATCACGTGAAATAACTGCGATTAATCGATAGCCCTAATATTAATTGATGGGAGGGGAGTGCAATAGTCGTCGTTTCTAGTAGAGCTGGCCAAAATGCAGGAACTTTCCAGTTAATGGAAATTTTGCTATTTTGAAATTTGGGTTCATTACAATTCAAAACAAAAGCTTTTTTTTTCTTTTTTAATTTCATGCAAACAGGAAATTCTGAAGAAAAAGATACATAGTGTCTCCAAAATGAAATATGCTTCCCGGGACCCTAAAAGCTGATGTGTGCAATGGATATTCTTTTCAGTTTGACTACTGGTAATAGAGAATAATTTCAACAGCTGCAGGGGCTCCCAGGGTCTTTGGCTTGAGGGCAAACCTTCCATGCAGACTGCCCCGGACCTGGGACTCCAGAACTTCCAGGCTTCTGGCTCCACAGCAGGGAGCTTGCAAAGCCTGAGAGCTGTGGCTCAACCAAGGGTTGTCAGGGCTTCCAGGCTTCCTGTTGCAAAGCTGGGAACCGAGCCCTCATTACAGCCAGGGCTCCCACGGCTTTTAGGATCCTGGCTCCATGCTAGGGAGCCTGGAAGTCTTGGCATGGCTGGCTGCCTCTGAACCAGACCCTGTGATCCCAGACAGCCCACTTGGCAAGCTGTCAAGACATCAAGCAGGGTTCCATCAGAACACCTACCTTTGATTTGCTGAATGTTCACTGAACCAGAGATTTTCCCAAAAACTATTTTGGGTGTGATGAATTACTATTTTCTGATGACCCTCTGCTTTGTAAATAAATTTCTGACCAGCTCTAATTTCTAGGACCCTGCGTAAGAAATTAGGGGCTTCTGTTGAGCCACCTAGGTTCAGATATTAGACCCATGCATAAAGATGCAGATAGGCTATTGCTAACTGAAATTTGTGGATTGATCTTATTACCTCCAGTTGACGACAAGAAGGTTTAGAATGTCTCAGAAAGAGACATTGAGGAGAAAGTTGATGCTGAGGTTTTATGGTTGCAGCTTGAGTTACCTGTAAAGTTGAAGTAAGGGAGAAGTTTGGACCATATATGTAATGTTTACATTGTGCTTAGAGCAGGGTGAAAACCCTTGCTTATTAGTGTTTGTTAAACATATAAGAACTTTTGAATAAGTTGAGAAATTGAATTGTGCAAAATTTGCTCTACCAGGATTGTTACAACACTGATTGACACTCACCAGGTTACTATACTTGGATCCAATCACTGGATCCCACATGCTGTTGGGCTGGGTGGGGTCTAGGCACTGTCTCTGGGCTTCTTCTAGGTACAGTTTCAGGATGTAGAGCCTCTATCTAGCACCCCTACTTGAGAGATGGGGACTCTGCAGTCCAACTTTCTAGACCCTGAAACTCGTGCCAGCTCATCCAAACCTCCCTCATAGCTCTTGCATGCTCCCAAAGTTCCACCAAAGCCGTAGACCCTCTGGATTACTATTTTCCCCTTCAGGGACCATGTGACAATGAAAGAGAGGGACATAAGATTTTGCAACAGAATCTCTAAACCAGTTACATTTGTCACATGGACAAAGTGCAAGATATATAAAGAGCTATGGAAAATAAACCCTGAATGCAAAACCCGCCTCAGTTTCCTCACCACACCAAGAGCCCTTTGGGTTTTGGTCAGTTTCCTTTGGTCAGGACCTCTTCTCTTCCTTCTCCTTCTGCCCAGTCTTGCCTTCATCTACTTCTGGTTTCTTCTCCCTCCAAAATGGCAGGTGAGAGAGCCTTCCTTTTATAAGGTTCAAATATTCTCTTCCTGCCTCTCCCCTCCAAAACAGGTGACTCTCCTCAGTGGCTTCAAGTCTCTTATCAGATGCTCTGCAGCTTTGTTATAAGCCCACCTGGTTGATCTGGTTCCTCTGGTGTCAGCTAGCTTATTGTCCTAAGGTGCTTCCATTTGAATGGGAGACCCTCCAGGTTAATGACTCTTGATTGCTCTGTACTGTTAGTCCTTTGCTAACACCCCTTGGAATCCCAGTCCAAGATGAAGGTAAAAAGGCGATAGGGAAAATGCAGTGTAGTTTACACTCAACATTATTTTCGCAATGTGTTTTTCCTCCAAAACCAAAACTGCTATAAACAAAAATATCTCGGAGATATTTTTAGCAATAGAAGGACCATTACAGGGTTTGATAGTACATGAATTGTTTCTCTGACTTCCTATTATTTGTTGCTATAAGCTTCTGTGTTCTTGATGATAATTCTGCAAGACAGCACTAGGAGATGACCTGTCTTCCCAATGCTTGATATAAATCACCATTGATACAAACTGAGTTCAGTTGCAGTGAGCTTAAATGCTAAAATGCTGGATACATAAGGCAACCTGCTGTTTGATACCAGAAAGTTTTAACGCTGGCACTCTCCCACATCTTCCCCATCCTAATTGAAATCCTATCAGCACTACACCATTACTGGATGGCGAAAGGCTGCTGTTAGATTTACATAGCACAATTTTGTACATAAAAATGATATCAACTGCAAGTATTGCACCACATCAACATGCGCAAAATAATACTGCAAACTTCTCAGTCAATGAAATGCATCCCAATCTTACTTAAGGGAAGGCAGTGGAAGTTTCTTAAGGCCTTTTAGATGTGGAGGCTAGAAGCACTATTCTTTATGCATAGGTATGTTAGGAAACTGGCCAAAATTCCACCTCAGTCCAAAATTTGTCCACGTTATAGCATGCTTAATTACCACATAGCTTTTGAACTGGATAATATTACTGACTTCAGTTTCATCATTCTCTTGCTGTTCTCTGACATCTTCATATATTTAACCTGTCTGGATCCTTCCTGTGCTTCTGAGGTATGATACTTCTACTCTAGTCCAACATCTTTTTAGAGGGTTAAAACAAAACCACAAATATTTGAAATTCTTGGTTGAGGACATGCATTCTTTACGGTACCAGCAGTGCTTTCAGGCATGGGAACGTAATGATGAGCTTGAGGTAACTAAGTTCCTGAAAACAAATCCACACACACCAGACTTTATTTACACACAAAATCCCAGAAGAGGATCCATGCAGCAATAAGTGGTCCATATACGTTGATGAGTTTTGCAGGATTTGGCTTATAGTTGTTGAAAGATTCTACTTTCTTGCTCCTCGTACCTGATCAGTCAACATTTGCTTGGTCTCCTTCATTCCAGCAAATCCAGCAAAACGCTGTTCTGTTATCCACATATTTATTCACAAGAGATCCTACTGTTCCACCTATAATACATACAAATTTCAATCCATTAATAAAACACCTGAGCATGTTTCCTTCCAATAATCTTTATGTAATGAAAAGAGGTAAATGATGATTATGATGCTGTACAGTAGGTAGCACTTCCATCTTTAGCCAGTCATCTGAAGAAGATTTTGGTGGCTTTTACTTTTCAGCCCACCTCCTGTAACCACCTAACCAGGTGGAAGAGGTGGATGAGGCTTTTTTTAAGCAACTAACAAAATCATCCAAAGCCCAAGATTTGGTGGTGATGGGGGACTTCAACTATCCGGATATATGTTGGGAAAATAACACAGCGGGGCACAGACTATCCAACAAATTCTTGGACTGCATTGCAGACAACTTTTTATTTCAGAAGGTTGAAAAAGCTACTAGGGGGGAAGCTGTTCTAGACTTGATTTTAACAAATAGGGAGGAACTCGTTGAGAATTTGAAAGTAGAAGGCAGCCTGGGTGAAAGTGATCATGAAATCATAGAGTTTGCAATTCTAAGGAAGGGTAGAAGGGAGAACAGCAAAATAGAGACAATGGATTTCAGGAAGGCAGATTTTGGTAAGCTCAGAGAGCTGATAGGTAAGGTCCCATGGGAATCAAGACTGAGGGGAAAAACAACTGAGGAGAGTTGGCAGTTTTTCAAAGGGGCACTATTAAGGGTACAAAAGCAAGCTATTCTGCTGGTTAGGAAAGATGGAAAATGTGGCAAAAGACCACCTTGGCTTAACCACGAGATCTTGCATGATCTAAAAAATAAAAAGGAGTCATATAAAAAATGGAAACTAGGACAGATTACAAAGGATGAATATAGGCAAACAACACAGGAATGCAGGGGCAAGATTAGAAAGGCAAAGGCACAAAATGAACTCAAACTAGCTACGGGAATAAAGGGAAACAAGAAGACTTTTTATCAATACATTAGAAGCAAGAGGAAGACCAAAGACCGGGTAGGCCCACTGCTTAGTGAAGAGGGAGAAACAGTAACAGGAAACTTGGAAATGGCAGAGATGCTTAATGACTTCTTTGTTTCGGTCTTCACCGAGAAGTCTGAAGGAATGCCTAACATAGTGAATGCTAATGGGAAGGGGGTAGGTTTAGCAGATAAAATAAAAAAAGAACAAGTTAAAAATCACTTAGAAAAGTTAGATGCCTGCAAGTCACCAGGGCCTGATGAAATGCATCCTAGAATACTCAAGGAGCTAATAGAGGAGGTATCTGAGCCTCTAGCTATTATCTTTGGAAAATCATGGGAGACGGGAGAGATTCCAGAAGACTGGAAAAGGGCAAATATAGTGCCCATCTATAAAAAGGGAAATAAAAAAAACCCAGGAAACTACAGACCAGTTAGTTTAACTTCTGTGCCAGGGAAGATAATGGAGCAAGTAATTAAGGAAATCATCTGCAAACACTTGGAAGGTGGTAAGGTGATAGGGAACAGCCAGCATGGATTTGTAAAGAACAAATCGTGTCAAACCAATCTGATAGCTTTCTTTGTTAGGATAACGAGCCTTGTGGATAAGGGTGAAGCTGTGGATGTGGTATACCTAGACTTTAGTAAGGCATTTGATACGGTCTCGCATGATATTCTTATCGATAAACTAGGCAAATACAATTTAGATGGGGCTACTATAAGGTGGGTGCATAACTGGCTGGATAACCGTACTCAGAGAGTTGATTATTAATGGTTCCCAATCCTGCTGGAAAGGCATAACAAGTGGGGTACCGCAGGGGTCTGTTTTGGGACCGGCTCTGTTCAATATCTTCATCAACGACTTAGATACTGGCATAGAAAGTACGCTTATTAAGTTTGCGGATGATACCAAACTGGGAGGGATTGCAACTGCTTTGGAGGACAGGGTCATAATTCAAAATGATCTGGACAAATGGGAGAAATGGTCTGAGTTAAACAGGATGAAGTTTAACAAAGACAAATGCAAAGTGCTCCACTTAGGAAGAAAAAATCAGTTTCACACATACAGAATGGGAAGAGACTGTCTAGGAAGGAGTATGGCAGAAAGGGATCTAGGGGTTATAGTGGACCACAAGCTAAATATGAGTCAACAGTGTGATGCTGTTGCAAAAAAAGCAAACATGATTCTGGGATGTATTAACAGGTGTGTTGTGAGCAAGACATGAGAAGTCATTCTTCCGCTCTACTCTGCTCTGGTTAGGCCTCAGCTGGAGTATTGTGTCCAGTTCTGGGCACCGCATTTCAAAAAAGATGTGGAGAAATTGGAAAGGGTCCAGAGAAGAGCAACAAGAATGATTAAAGGTCTTGAGAACATGACCTATGAAGGAAGGGTGAAAGAATTGGGTTTGTTTAGTTTGGAAAAGAGAAGACTGAGAGGGGACATGATAGCAGTTTTCAGGTATTTAAAAGGGTGTCATAAGGAGGAGGGAGAAAACTTGTTCACCTTAGCCTCTAAGGATAGAACAAGAAGCAATGGGTTTAAACTGCAGCAAGGGAGGTCTAGGTTGGACATTAGGAAAAAGTTCCTAACTGTCAGGGTGGTTAAACACTGGAATAAATTGCCTAGGGAGGTTGTGGAATCTCTATCTCTGGAGATATTTAAGAGTAGGTTAGATAAATGTCTATCAGGGACGGTCTAGACAGTATTTGGTCCTGCCATGCGGGCAGGGGACTGGACTCGATGACCTCTCGAGGTCCCTTCCAGTCCTAGAATCTATGAATCTATGAATAACCAGTGATGTTTCTTTACCTTTGCAGATGGTTGCATAGATGAGGAGACTCAGAAAGATGCTTCTTATGTGGAGTAGATACGCTATCAATCCTAGCGGACCCTGTGGGCCCTCCCAGCCTCTTTTAATCATGAAACAGAGAGGTCCTCTCTCCAGGACAAGCCCTAGAGTAGAGCCCTGGCCTGGCAGTGGGTACAACCAGGAGGCTGAGGCCCACCAATGTGGAAACCAAAGGATCAGGGAGGGCTGCGAACTTCAACCCTAGCCCGTTTGAAATTTTGCAGCTCTTGGAGAGGGGGCCTCATTCTTCTCCCTCCGCCTCCACAAGACAGAGTTAAGATAGGGCAGACAGGAAACATCTCAGACAGCAGTTGGGGACTGACTGTGTGCTTCACAAGCTACGCCCCTTCTCCCCATTATGGTTGTCAATATGGGGTATGAGGACTCATCTGAAGGCCTTGCAGGTGGCCTTTGAAGGCTCAAAGTTTTTCTAGATTTAAAAAAAAAAAAAGCTCTGTGGACCTTGATCCTGTGGGGTCTGAAAAAGATTTGCGTTTGTGCCGGGCAAACTCCTGTGGAGGACTTTGAGGCATCAAAGGAGTCAGTGTCATTTATTGTAATCCTCTCTGAGTTGGACAAGCAAGGTCTGTCTCCATCAAGAAAGAGTATTTTAAGCTCACACAGAATCTTGATGTAGGCCTGCCAAATCACTTTGATACTGAGTTAATCAGAGCCCTGGGATAAACTGATACCAACCTTGCCTTTCTGAAGCCTGTGCCTTTCACTACTATTTAACTTATTTCATCGGACACTAATTCTTCATTTAAAAAAAAAGTTATTTAGCTAAGAAAGGAGATGCTTTATAGAGGGCTTGGCAGAGAAATTCAAAATTCTGGCGGATAGGATAAAAACTTTCTAGTTCCTTCTTTTTCTCCTACCATACACTGACAAATTTATAGCCTGATGAAAAGAGGAATCTTAGATTTTTGGGACCACCTGCAATTGGCATTTCTGTGAGGAACTCAACTGTCTTGACTCTCATCCAGGAATTCCTACCTTGTGCACAGTTCTTGTTTTAAGTTAAGGTTTGGAATTTCAGTCCTGACATGGAGGTTAGTGGGTACCAGTTAACCATTCCAGTCAAAGCAGAGAAGTATTGCCTCTTATTTGTTTTAAATTTAATGGCCATTAACTTAATGTATTACAGGAAAAGGTAAAAAGAAGGGACCGAGTTTCTCATTCAACTTCTGTATAAACTATCTCCTTTCCTGGCTAAGTAACATCACTTCATTTGTTAAAAATTAAGAGTGAAAGAGATTTAAAAATATTTGCACATACTTTCACAATCAGTGAGTTGGTATAAATTCTACAATATATTTTTGTACGGAAGTGGATTTTATTGTTGAAGTTGTAAAGGTTATTTAATCAGTGAAAGGCTAAGATTGTTCAAGTTTTTAAGAGTCCAATGAGACTGATAGCTACATATACAATATATACAAATGTATAAATGAACTTTGAATTATAGAAACTTTGTATAGAATTGCAATGAGAATGTGAAGATGGAATTTGAGCATGACAGCTTCTGAGATGATATGGGAAAGAACTTATTGACATTAAGTGGAGAAATATGGAACTGAAGGAACTGTTTTAAAATGTGTGAGGGGCAGTTTTAAAGGAACTTCATTAATAGAGAGATTTGCCAGTTCTTTGTAGGAAACTGTAGATTGGATTGTCTGCGCTTTTGTTCGACTATAGAAACTTTGATTTACAAAAACTTTACTTATGGGTAAGGCAGCAGTTGGGTGTGAGTGAGAGGGAGCTAGGGGCGGGGGGTGCTTACCTCGGGGTAGGGGGCTCCCTGGCTCCCACTGGCATGACCCTGCAGCTCCTAGGCGGAGGGGTCAGGGGGCTCTATGTGCTACCTGCACCTGCAGGCCCCGCCCCAGCAGCTTCCATTGGCTGCGGTTCCCGGCCAGTGGGAGCTGCACAGCCGGCGCTTGTGGCAGGAGCAGCATACAGAGCCCCCTGGCCCCTCCACTGCCTAGGAGCTGCAGGGACATGCGGCGGAGCTGGATAGGGAGCCTGTGAGCCCCAGCACCAGCGGGGGTCCCAGCCACCTCCCCCAGCACTAGCGGGGTCCTGGGCCACCTCCCCACAGAGCACTTGTGCCCCCCGCCCAAGTTTTAGTTAGGGGTATATGTTAAAAGTCATGGGCCGTGAATTTTTGTTTATTGCCTGTGATCTGTCCATGACTTCTACTAAAAATACCTGTGACTAAAACATAGCCTTACCTAGGTCTTTTGGTGAGACCTCTTAAAAATTAGGGATTTTGGATGAGGCTGTAGTACACTGGAGTTCATTCTGTATTAATAAAGGAGAATAGTCCTTTATATTCTGAGTTTCATTCCACTTCTATTTGAATGCTCTATTTCTCCCTCTCCTTGGCACTCATGTCTGCCAGTTAGGCAGCAACCATGAATGACATTAAAAGCAAACATGGAACTTATAGACTTTTAGAAATTCTCCACACTAACTACAGGGTTGAAGGTAGCAAGTGTCATTTGAAGCAAGAATATCACGTAGAATCAGGACTTAAAAAGGACTTTGGGCAGTGGGGAAGTTGAGAGAGCTGCTTAAAAACTGGATGTGGTTTATCACAAGGTACTGTAAATATAAGGAGCCCTACTTCTGTTTTTTGTTTTTTAAGACTGTTTGAGCCAAGCAATAGGCTTGCCATCCCACTTTTCTTGCCCTTGATGTGACATTGTTAGATCAGCATTTCAAGAGTTAATGAAGAATGCAGCAATTATTAGAAAAATAGAACTGCCTTCCTTGACTGAGAAATTCTTGTTTCAGATTTGTTATATGTGGGTTCTCTGGCTTCCTTTTTGTTATGCTTTACTGGTTTCAGATTTGTACTCTTCTAGCTAAATGTCCTTTTTAGCGTGGTTTTTAAAGCCTCTGTTGTGGAGAACTCAGGACCCTATATCCAATGGCATTTTTCATAAATCTTCCATTCCAATATGGCTTCTATTCCTAGATTCTGGTCTTCCTGAACAAAACAAAGTATAAAGGGAGATAATATTTGAAGTGCTTCCCATAAATCCTTGAGGTAGAGAAAGGGAAAATTAATACCATTTTCTTGATACAAATATATGGGTTTCCCTAAACTGTCTTCATAGACTGACAGGTTTTAAGGCTAGAAAGGAACTATCATGTTCATTTAGTTTCACCACCACCATTGATGTTAGTTTTGTGCTCATCACTGAACAAATAACTTGTTTATTAGCAAAGCACATTTTTCTATCCTCTTTCACTGGAAAATGCTACGTAATATAAACATCATGAGTTAAACAGTGGACTTTCAAAATACAGTGTATTTTATTTGTCACTGCCAGTGTGAACTAGACACTAAATATATACATGTTTAAGTTGTGGTATTTCTCCCTCCCCCCATAACCTTTCTTTGTTTGTTCCCTAAATCCTGTGATATGATATTTCCCTATTTTTAAGATGTTAGTAAAGAACATCTCCAGAGGTGGTTAGCATTTGTCAGCTCTCAGAATGACAGATTCTGTTCATTCTCAGAGGCAAGTCATTTTCCTATTGAAGAAAGTGGAGAATAATATCCATCCACAGTAATATGTGTTGAGAAACATAACACACTAGGAAAATGTACCAATTACTTGGCTGCAAATTGTCTTCTTTCTGTAAGATAGGCAATCATAACATTTTTAGACAGTCTTTTTAACAGTTTCATTACATATCAGTATATGAAAGTTAAACTTGATGTTTGTTAAACTGGGTGAATGTTCCATCAACTATTTGAGTAACACTGCATTGGGTTAGATATGTCCTAATGCTTAAGATTTCAATCCAGTTGGTGGCTCCTGTCCAAGCCCAGTAGCAAGAACAGTTGTTCGTCACTGTATTAGAGACAGAGTGAGCAGACAATATAATCTTTGGTGCATAAATGCACCTGAGAAGATCTGGCACATAGATGCTACCTCAGCATGTACGTTACTTTGACCTTGCTGAACAGCTGTAAGTGTGTGAAAGAGCTCAGTGGCTCTGCTTACACTACTTCCCACCGTGGGCAGCTGTAAGAGAGTTTTACCTTTCTCGTTGTAAAATGAGCCCAGAATAAAGTATTCTGGAATTTCTAAAGAATTATTCTTTATTTTGTTTAATGACACATTTCCTCTTGTGTATCTTCATCTCTCTCATTCAACTACTGTACATTAGCTGGCTGTTTAAAAAAAAAAAAAATCTAATATCCAGCTGTGTAGATGGAGCAAGCGGGGCGAGGAGCAAGCGAAGTGAGAGTGTGTGTGCATGTGTGCAAAGCTAGTTATTCATGAAGATGAGAAACCCAATTCTAATTTTAAGAACATTCTAGAATGGTTTTGGTAATATACATACTACAATCAGAGTTTGAAATTCCCCCACCATCTACTATATAATTATTTACATATGCTATATATGTTAAACTAAAACACTTTGAGGAAATCTGTAGTTATATTAATCAAGTTGCTTAATTATGTATAATGGATTTTTTTAAAATACTGCAACCTAGTGAAGCTATCATATTCCTAACAAATTCTGTTCACTTTTCAGTTTTGTTATTTCCTTCTTAATTCAGAAGAAACTTATTAAAATAAACCACTTAATTATTTAAAAACTAAATTATTTGACATGTAGAAAGAAAAATAAATTTCATTCCATTTTAAGGATTGAATCTGTTTAGAAAGCAATTAGACAAATCTAATCTGTTGTTTTTTTTAAGACACTTTGTACCACAGGCTACTGACATGAGAGAAAGCGTTTTACTTTGTAAGATTTCCAGCATTTCTGGTGGAAGTAATTCAAATACATGTCTTCCTCTACTACATACAGTACATTGCTAGTATAGATAATATCATGAGCTCCTTCAAGGACAGAAAGACTCATGATAGTAGGTTTTTAAGAAGAAAAGAATGAACTGTATTGAGTCTGTTCTGTGATTCATAAGCTATTAACCTACATTGATGGATACTGTAGTTTCTCTCCAGGGCAGTTATAGGTTCTGTAGGACCCTATGTAAAATAATATACTTGAGTTTATCCAGCCTCATCCTAACTATGATTATACTCTTCACCCATCCCACCCTTCTGTGTATTCATGATGTTCATGGTCACCTTCTGGTTGTGACATCCTCCCTCCTGATTTATGATAATTTATATTCTCCTTTCTCTTGACTATCTTGCCAGGCTCCAGGGTCTATGGTGATCACCCTACATGGATGCTAGTGATAATATTATCACTATTAGGTGATGGAAAATAGCAGCAGCTAGTGAATAAACAATAGGAACTATTAACAAAGTAGAACAATCCAAAAGAATTTAACGAGGAGGTCAGAAGAAAGCTGAGTGAGAGAAATGAACTAGGGCTAAGAGTAGAGAACAAAACAAAGATTTATCTTTTTGTGTGCCTCAGGAATACAGGGTAGAGGTATTAGGCTACCACTTTCCCTCCCATCTGATTGGACAGAATGTTTCATGCCCTTGAGCTGCATTGCTTTTCCTCAGTCTACATTAATTAGTTTGATTCCTGGTTCAGTAGAGATCAGGCAGAAATGTGCAGCTATGGAAGAATATTTTCTTGTGTCTTTTGTGGTTTTTCTTTCTTTTCCAAAAGTTATCATTTTCTTTGAAATGAACAAGCCCACAGGCGCTGCATATTTCTTTCACAACCTCTTCTATGGAAGAAGTTCCTCAAATGCATCATATACTGATAGCATTCTACAGGACTCTATCACCAGCTCACTTTGCTTGGCTTGCAAACTGGCTCTGTGCCTTTGTGAAGAAGTGTTGGTTATCTATCTGTTGGTTTCTCTAAATAGTAACCTGTGTAGCTATTGCAATGAATCTGAGCAGTAGCAGTTTGGCAGTGGGAGTTGGTGATGCATCTGCTACTGCCGTACTGGCTCTCAACTGGAGGGTGAAATGGCAGACAGCCAGGAGGAGATGGAAGGGATGGTTGGAGACCTGGAAGGACAGCAATGGAGGCAGTTGCCTGGTGACTGAGCTGGGGATTCCAGAGCTGCCTGTGTGAAGTTGGGTCTGTCTCTATTTCAGTAACATAACTTGCATATATAGTGTTGATAGATAAACAAATTATATCAGTTTTGACTCTGTAACATCCATTTCTCTCCAACTGTGGAAATTAATGTGCTGCAGTGTTTTGAAATGGACCCCTACTCAATAGAAGGGCAGCATCATGGAGAGAAGGTAGCAATTCAGGGGGGGCAAAGCCCTTGGTTCCAACTGATTGCACCTACTTGACAAGGTGCAGGCCTGTACTACTGTCAAGTATCGGGGGTAGCCGTGTTAGTCTGTATCCACAGAAACAACAAGGAGTCCGGTGGCACCTTAAAGACTAACAGATCTGTTAGTCTTTAAGGTGCCACCGGACTCCTGGCCTGTACTACTGTAACTGAGTCACGGGGGGGGGGGAGGGGGGAGGGAGGAGAAAGAAGGTAAGAAGATCTCTCTTTTGTGTTATCCTAACTAGAGAGGGACCCAAGCTAAGCAATTCAGATGAGAATTTGGTTCAGAATTCAAACTTAACCAAATGACCAGGGCTGTTTTGGATTTGGTGTTATTGTTAAGGCCCGTCCGCAAGGACAAGTTTATAGTAATAAATAAATTTACAAAACTTTCTAAAATGTTGACATCACTGGAACACTGAGTTGCATCTGTTTTAATGATTTACAAAAACCCTAATGTTCAACTTCATTAATGGCATCTAAACTTTCTGTCATTTAATGTTCACTGAAGAATGACTCACTGTTTGATGTCTAATGGCTTTTTAAGAAGCTGAACTCCAGCTGGAATTTTGCAACTGTTGCATTTGAAGTCATAACACTCCTGAAGAATTCCAGCAGGAGTAAATCTATTTTTATGAGTTGTTTTATGTATATTTTTTGGTTTGACTAATCCAAGTTCTAATTCTCATTAGTGGTATATATCTATATTAATACACAATACCACCTTTATAATTCTATCCTTAAAATCAGACAATTTTCAATGTTACACAAGTGTTTTATTTGAATCTCATAAAGGTCATTTATATTGGGAAAGATAGGTATCTGGGAACTACAGAACTCTATCTAACATACCACAGAGAGAAGTGGTATTTTTATCTTAAACTTCACAGCCTAATTAACTAGAAATAGTGGAATTTTTTTAGCTTATACATTCTTTTCTATTTATTTTCAGAATTGGTAGATTTTTTTCATCCTTCTTTCACTTTTAAGTTATCTATGTATCTTTGCAAAAGTAATAAAACCTTATTTCCTTCCAAACCTGGTTTGTATACTCACAGCTGTCACATTAACCCAGTATTAGTATTAGATTTTAATAAAAGACAGCCTAGAAAGAAGAAAGATGCTTTCTGAAGGTAGACAATAGGAGATATAATTTAGTTTTTTGGATTTTTAATATTTTTGTTTTTTCAATATACTGTAAATGATATTTGACTTTGCCACATAACTGTTACTGGAAACGTATTAAATACAACAATTATGCTGAAATAATACTAAGATTATGTCACAAAATGACAAAAGTGAAGAAATTAGGGCAAGAATGAGTTCACTCCAAACTTGTGAGTTCCAGGGAGAGATAAGGAGGGGAAGGGTATTAAGAAATGTGACACTTTAACTGTAAATTTCATATATTTTTTTCCAATTTGAGTTCCAGTGTAATGTTTTGAAACATAATTGCAGATTTATTTTCTTTGCTGTTTTACTCTTTGTTAATTTAAAATTAAAAAAAATAATCACAGATGTTCTGTGAAAATTTTATAATTTGCTTATGGTAAGTTTATATATAATGCTATGTGCGTAATCCACACCCATTTAGTGTGGTGATCTGTTCTCTTCTCGTGGTGTCTGGGACACTCCGAGAGGTTGATAAGCTGGCTAGAGCCTTGGCTGGCAGAGGTTGGTCTTTTAGCTCAGGCAGTAGAGGCTCATGCTTTAAAATCCAGAGGTACCAGGTTTGATCCCTGCAGCCAGGGGCAATGATAGGAAAGAACAGAGTTTGGATGATATCATGTTACCTAGATGGGCAAATTACATCTGCTTTGCTTCCTGTCTCCAGCAGATAGAGGCAACCCTTGCACTGGCTATGAGGGCTTCCTTGAAGCAATTACTAATTACTAGGGCTGTCAAGCAATTAAAAAAAATCATGATTGATCACGCTGTTAATAATAGAATACCATTTATTTAAATATTTTTGGATGTTTTCTACATTTTTACAAATATATGGATTTCAATTACAACACAGAATACAAAGTGTACAGTGCTCATTTCATATTTATTTTTGATTACAAGTATTTGCACTGTAAAATAACAAAAGAAATAGTATTTTTCAATTCACCTAATACAAGTACTGTCATACAATCTCTTTATCATGAAAGTTGAACTTACAAATGTAGAATTATGTACAGAAAAAACTTGCATTCAAAAACAAAACAATGTAAAACTTTAGAGCCTACAAGTCCTATCTCTTGTTCAGCCAATCACTAAGCCAAACAAGTTTGTTCACATTTACAGGAGATAATGCTGCCCGCTTCTTATTTACAATGGCACCTGAAAGTGAGAACTGGTGTTCGCATGGCATTTTTGTAGCCAACATCGCAAGATATTTACATGCCAGATACATTAAAGATTCATATGTCTCTTGATGTTTCAACCACCATTCCAGAGGAGATGCGTCCATGCTGATGACAGGTTCTGCTCAATAACAATCCAAAGCAGTGCAGACCGATGCATGTTGATTTTCATCATCGGAGTCAGATGCCACTAGCAGAAGGTTGATTTTTCTTTTTTTGGTTGTTCGGGTTCTGTAGTTTCCGCATTGGAGTGTTGCTCTTTTAAGACTTCTGAAAGCATGCTCCACACATGGTCCCTCTCAGATTTTTGAAGGCACTTCAGATTCTTAAACCTTTGGTCAAGTGCTGTAGCTATTTTTAGAAATCTTACATTAGTACCTTCTTTGCATTTTATCAAATCTGCAGTGAAAGTGTTCTTAAAACGAACAATATGCCGGGTCATTATTCGAGACTGCTATAACATGAAATATATGGCAGGATACGGGTAAAACAGATCAGGAGACATGCAGCTCTCCCACAAGGAGTTCAGTCACAAATTTAATTAACGCATTATTTTTTTAACACGTGCCATCAGCATGGAAGCATGTCCTCTGGAATGGTGGCCGAAGCATGAAGGGGCATACGAATGTTTAATATATCTGGTACATAAATACCTTGCAATACCGGCTACAAAAATGCCATGCGAACGCCAGTTTTCACTTTCAGTTACCATTGTAAATAAGAAGCGGGCAGCATTATCTCCTGTAAATGTAAACAAACTTGTTTTTCTTAGCGATTGGCTGAACAAAAAGTAGGACTTGTAGGCTCTAAAGTTTTACATTGTTTCGTTTTTGAGTGCAGTTATATAACCAAAAAAAAAATCTACATTTGTAAGTTGTGCTTTCACAATAAAGAGTGCACTACAGTACTTGTATGAGGTGAATTGAAAAATACTATTTCTTTTATCATTTTTACAGTGCAAATATTTGTAGTAAAAATAATATAAAGTGAGCAGTGCACAGTTTGTATTCTGCTTTGTAATTGAAATCAATATATTTGAAAATGTAGAAAAACGTCCAAATATTTAAATTTCAATTGGTATTCTTTTGTTTAAGTGTGATTAAAACTGCGATTAATTGTAATTAATTTTTTGAGTTAATCGCATGAGTTAACTGCGATTAATCGACAGCCCTACTAATTACTTATATTGCAAGACCTAAATAAGCTAATCATGCCTTTTTAAAGAACTAGAGTGGCTAATTTTACAGGAATAAGGAAGAGCTAATATGTAAACCAGGTTAGTATGGGGTCCTTATTTACAGGCTGCATTCAATACCACTTTACTTCTGGGTTCAGTTTCCAACCCAATTCACATTCCAACCCTGTCCACGTAACAAGTCTTTTGAACTCCAGCACAGAATGTTCCAGACCTTCAAGGTACAGTAACCGAGTCAACACAATTTTTAAAGCTCCGTACACCACACCTTATCAGACATGCTTAGCACCCACAATTCCCACTGACATCAATCGTATCTGTAAGGCCTCAGTATCTCTGACAATCAAGTCTATGAGAACTTGGTAGCTATTATCAGTATATAGCCCTTCCTTTTTCTGCCAGGATTGTTTCCTTTTATGTTCACCAAGGAGGAGATGATCTGATCATAACTTTCATGAGGGAGAGTTTATGTACCCTCAAGTGTCATGAAGGAACATTGTGAGAGACCTGTGACTTGAACAGCCATATATTTATGACTCACCTATTGCTTCAGTATCTAGGTGCTAACAAAACAAGTCTGTCTGAAAATCCATGGTCTCTACCTCTCCTTCATTCTGCACCATACATATTTTTTTCTATAGAGAAATTATTCCTGGGCCACGCAGGAGTCTTATATTGTTGCAGGAAGGCCAGTGGGAAAGAATGGGGTTTCGATTTCACCCTAAAAGTGACAAGAGCTAATTTCATCCTGATCTCTTGTGGGGGAGTATTCTATAAATTGATACTAATTTAATGTCATTCAGTTAAGCCAGGGGTAGGCAACCTATGGCACGCGTGCCGAAGGCGGCACACAAGCTGATTTTCAGTGGCACTCTCACTGCCCAGGTCCTTGCCACCGGTCCAGGGGGCTCTGCATTTTAATTTAATTTTAAATGAAGCTTCTTAAACATTTTAAAAACCTTATTTACTTTACATACAACAATAGTTTAGTTATATATTATAGACTTATAGAAAGAGACCTTCTAAAAATGTTAAAATGTATTACTGGCACACAAAACCTTAAATTAGAGTGAATAATGAAGACTTGGCACACCACTTCTGAAAGGTTGCCAACCCCTGAGTTAAGCATTTCTCCTAAAGTCTCTTACTTTTTACAGGTTCCTTTTCATTTTCTTAATATGCATCATACTATTTTACCTGGTTTTTGCACCCCAGGAGACCTAATTGTTGCTATTGCCAGTAAGTTCTTCTGCAAGTATAGATTGTATGGTAGTACAGAGTAACAGCATTTATTCCACTGTTAAAGTTGCAGCTGAGTTTCCATTATAAGCTCTACTTTGCTCCCTCTCTTTAATCAGTCATATTGGTTAGGTCTGGAGTTAGGACACAATTTTTCTACCAAACTTCAAGTAAATTGGATAAGGGGTTTTGGAATCATGACACCTTCAAAATAAAGGACTAGAGAGAAGCCTTTTTGATCTCTCACTCTCTTTCTAGCAAAAGAAGAGGAAGAAGAAAGATAAGTTAGCTTACTGGAAATGCCATGATGTTGTGCTCAGGACCAAAATTTATTTGATTATAATCTAATTTTTAGAGCTATGTGCTTTGGAATTTAATTTGAGATTTGGAAGAGCTTACTTAGGTCATTTGACAGGCTATACTATCTCTTTTCTTTTCTTTTCTTTTCTTTTCTTTTCGAAACAAAGTCTCTAACTCTTTCTATTTCAGAGAGAAATCTCAAAATATAATCTGATTGCTAAGGAACTTGTCTAAGGAAAGCAGAGGTTCCCAGGTGGGGGAGGTCGGTACTCCGGGACATGGAAAAGAAGACAGTGGGAAAACACAAGTGCTTTTGTCTTTTCCAGCTGACAAAGTTCCTGTAGACAGTCCTGCTGCTGTGGGGCTCTCTCCTGGTGATTGGGGTTTGTACACACATTACACACCTGAGTTTTGCCAGGACATTCTTTGTTACCAGAGGTGGTACATGAACAAAAAAGGGACACTACTTGATTTTTGGAGTCCAGATTGTTTTTAGTGCTGGCACTTCTGGGAAAACAAAACATTTTTTGTCACTTGTGGAAAATTTGATCTAGAAGTTACTGAGACACAATAAAAAGTGACTGTAAAAATGATATTGTGGGGTTTGATGTTTTAGAGTGAAACTGCCCTTTAAATGATTTGGTGATTTTTACTTTATTTACTTCTTTCAAAAATGAAATGCGGGGGGTGGGGAGTGGGAGGTGGGGAGAGGGAAATCCCTTAGTATAATTAAGAGTTTGAACACATCTTGTTGCCTTTTGTATGGAGCTTTTGATTGGCACTTGCACTTTTCTTTTTGTGGAGTGTCATCATTGTCTTGTTCTTTCTTTAAAAAAAAGATTCTTGTGAAAAGCTAAGTCTTCATGCAGGAAAACAAGTGTCAAATATTTCAATGCATCTTTCATTCATGTTGTAGATGTATTCGTTTTCAGTGGAATTTAATTGCTTAGTTCTTTGCTTGCTCTTTCCCCATCACATGTTCTATGGCTGTTTATTGCAATCTTTCAGAAAAGCAGAATAAAAGAAGAAAGGTTTGTAGGTGTAATTTATCTTCCACCCCTATGGTTAATGACTTCTATTAGGGTGTAAGTACTGCATGGTATCTCATGCTTGAAGCCATGAAGTGTGTTTCAAATATTTTATTATTCAGGAAAACAATAGTTGAATTCATTTATATTGAAGGAAACATTAATATTTTTCATCTGTCAGGTTGCACTAGTGTCAGGACAGCAAGACAGTCTCTACCGGTTGATTCTGTTATATTCTGTTCTGTATCTGAACATGTGTCAAATCTATGCTCTTTCAACTTCACCCAGAACCATACTATCGGAATGTCTGTCTCTGAATGAGCTACAGTGCTCTGGGGGAGTGTTATTGAAAAAACATTCTTTCTTTAACTATTTTGCCTTCCCAAAAGTCAGTGCATATGTGTTTTGTAAGCTTAAGTTTAGTGTAAGTTGTGATTTAAAAGACATTGTGGTTCAAACATTCCCTTTAAAGTAAGTTGTTTTGTTGGTTGTAAAACCTGTTTTACTTGTCTTTCTTCTCTCTCCTTTCCTTTGGCAGCTTTCATTTGTAGCCTAGTGCCTCCACTTATCCTCCATAGTTTACCTCCCTAGCAAATGTTTTTTCTCTTGAATATGTTTAAAACCCTCAATTCTGCAAACATCTTTTTAAAATTTGGAACAAATTTATTTGGTGCTCATATATATAGGTAAAATCCTGGCTCAGTTAAGTGCCCCTCTGAAAGTGTATTCAATCTTAAAGTGATATCTTGTGATATCTTTAGCACCAAGAAGGCAGAACACCATCCTGTTATCTAGAATGTTCTGTCAATTGTCATTTTCAAATGTCCCTTTCAGAATGTTCTTTCAATTCTTCTGAGTATTGAATCCTCACCTGGGATCGTCTGCCTTCCTTGGATAGTTGGAGAAGTCTTGGAAAAGATCACAATCAGGTTGGAACAAGCTGCCATCCACAGATGTGTCCCAAACAGCTCTCCATTCCCTTTGACAGGCTGGATTTTGAGAGGCACCTTCCACAGTTTGCACGTTGAAGACCTGGTATTGATTGTGCACTCACCTTATAGGGGTTTCATCTAGAGCACGTTTCCCTAGTTTGCTTATGAGAATGTCATGTGGGACTGTGTCAAAAGCCTTACTAACATGAAGATATAAGATGCCTGCAGCTCCCTCTCAAGCAGTAGGCCAGTGACCCTGTCAAAGAAGGGAAATTAAGTTGGGTTGGTGTGGTTTCTTCTTGCCAAATCCATGCTGGCTATTCCTTACAACCTTATTATCCTCTAGATGCTTACAAACTGATTGTTTAATTTGTTCCAGTATCTTTCCAGTTGTTGAAGTCAGGCAGACTGGTCTATAATTCCCCAGTTCCTTTTTGTTATCCTTTTTTAAAGTTACGTACTAGGTTTGCCTTTCTCCAGTCCTCTGGGACCTCATCCAGAGTTCCTCCATCAGTTTTTGAAGATAATTGCTAACTGTTCCAATATTGCTTCAGCTAGTTCCTTAAGTACCTGAGGATGAATTGCAGCAGGCCCAGCCGGCTTGAATACATCTAACTTATCTAAATATTCTTTAACCTGTTCTTTCCCTAATTTGGCTTGTGGTCTTTCTCCCTTGGTAATATTGTGGTTGAGTATCCAGTCTCCATTAACTTTTTTATTGACGATTGAAGCAAAATAGGCATTAAGCACTTCAGCTTTCTTGCTGTATCTGTTTTTGGCTTCAAAGATGTCATGGAGAAAGGAAGCAACATAATGGTTTGTTAAACATAGGCCCAGTTCACTCAAGAAGGCATCTCTGATAAGTTATCCATAGCCAACTAGGAATAGTTGCAGCATTTGACCTTTCAGTATTAGATGGTATACAGATCTTGTGCCAATCTTCTTGTTCCTCAGGACTATTTCTGCTTTATGTTGGTAGACCAGGGGTCGGCAACATTCGGCACGCGGCTCGCCAGGGTAAGCACCCTGGCGGGCCGGGCCAGTTTTATTTACCTGGTGACGCGGCAGGTTCGGCTGATCACGGCCCCCACTGGCCGAGGTTCGCCGTCCCGGGCCAATGGGGGCGGCGAGAAGCCGCGGCCAGCACATCGCTCGCCTGCGCCGCTTCTCGCCACCCCCATTGGCCCGGGACGGCGAACCGCGGCCAGTGGGGACCGCGATCAGCCGAACCTGCCGCGTCAGCAGGTAAATAAATCTGGCCCGGCCCGCCAGGGTGCTTACCCTGGCGAGCCGCGTGCCGAACATTGCCGACCCCTGTGGTAGACAGTGCATTTGTGTACAATAATATCACGCTTTTTGTGTGTGTGTGTGTGTGTGTGTACACTATAGAAAAGCTTGATATTGTGTGTACACACACACACATATCAATTAGATTTAACTCGTTTTTTATTTAATTTTGAATTCTCACCATAATGTCTGACTATCAGGCAGGTGCCTATATTGTGCTTTCACTGGGATACAGTTCATGGTACTGGGTAGAATTAATGTGTCTTGATACTTATCAGTATAGCTCTTACCACTTGTTGAGTCTTCTTCCCCTACAGCTTGTTTGGAACAGTTTTACAGCTTCACGTTAACTTTCAAGTCTGTTGGTTGTAAGGATGCTACAATGATACTACAGTCTCCTGTTGATGCAAGAATATAAGGATGATTGGGGAAGAATGCTTACCAGGAGGACAGAAAGGTGATGAATAGAGCTGATGGGAAAAACTTTGACACAATCATTTTCTGTTGGAGAATGTGGTTCCACTGATTTTGAAATGCTGCACAAAATAGGTCTATTTTGCTAAAATTTTGTTTAGGGCAGAAAAGTGGAAAAAAGTTCTGACAATGTTGAAATGTTCCATTTTGATATATTTAGAATGGAATGTTTCAGTATTATATTTTGAAACTTTTTATTTTGTATTATATTATTTATTTCATTATCTAAACTAAATAGTAATCCAAAACCATTTTTCCTGAAATTTTTTGCACAGTATTTTTAAATGTTTTGATTTTGTTTTGATTTGGAACAAAACCAAATCTTGAAATCTCAAAACCCTTTGCAAAATGGAATTATTGTAATCCACACAGCTCTAGTTCTGAGTAAGATTTGTAAGGGGTGGAGAGAGTATGGCTGTTCTGAACTCTGCTATGCTTTGTGAACCTCAGTGTACCTCAGTTTCCTCCTTTGCAAAACTGGTAGAACCATCCTGATCTTGCAGAAGTGGCTGGGAGACATTACTGTAAAGAACTGTGAAATCATCAGATGAAAGGAACTGTGGAATTTAAAAAATATATTAACTTGTATTCGGTATGTTCAAATGGGGATCATAAGTCACTGCCTTCAGGATATAAGATTTTCTTCACTTTTAGTTGAGATTTCGTAGAAGATTGGCAAATACTGCATGAATTTCTCACCTCCCAGTATCCCCACTCACTCCCACAAACAAATAGGAGTCATGTGTTAGGAAGTTTTGTCATTATGGGACATTCTTCAAGAAGATATACTGATGTGACAGAAGAGTCGTTACCAGGCAGAATGTACACTGGGCTCTGAGTTTGCCATCGATATATATCAAATGCTATGTACTTTTCTTGTCTCTAATTTTAATTTTGTCAATTGGTAGTGGGCTTTTAAGACTTTACCTTCATACTAAAGATACAGTTTAAAACGTATGCTTTAATTTGTTAGTTCTTCCAATCACCATTCCATTAAAAGGATTATCATCATTTCCTAAATGTTTGTTTGGAAAAGCGAACCATAAACCCACCTAGAAAACTGTCCGTGTCATAGAATGTTTTTGTAAATGAAATGGCAGATGAGGAAATGCATCAGTGTCAAAAGACCTCTTGGCACATACACATGTTCCAGACAGTATTATAAACGTCCTTCCAGCATAACTGAAATATCATCAAAATCTCATAATCACCTAGGTTTTGTTTGCATTAACTTGCAGCCATTGTCTGGACATCTGTGACCGAATTTCAGTCCAACAGTGTGTCGGCACTGACAGTGCTTAAAATATCAGATAGGAGTATGAAAACAGTCACTTGAAATTGAGACATCCTTATTACAGCTCCTACTGGTTTGGTTAGAAGGGAGGTTCTTTTCTGCTGACTGATTGTTTGAGTCTCAGTTATGAGCAAGGTGTAGATATACACACTGAGTCTGGAGATTGGATGAGCAACTCTGATAATTGTGTGGGGGGAGGATTTTGACAATAGGGCAGCCATCTAAAGTAGGATTTTCTAAAGTACCTAGTGTCAACCCAAAGAGACAAGAGGGAGAAACAAAACTGTTATTACCTTTTATGAAACTACACAGGGGAAATACATGAGGCCAAAGATAGGCCAATGAGATGTGTCATAACCAGCACCAGCCAAGGGATGATGCAAAATAATCAATGGAAAACATAAACCTTGAGGACTGTCAGCAAGGTTACCATTAGTCTTTAGGTTCTCTCTCTGGAATTATGCTAAATGCTATTGCTGTTGAAATATCTAACATAAACCTTACAGTTAAAGCCACTAGTGACCCTATCAAATCATTCTTAGAACTATGATCTAACCTAAAGTCTCATATTAATCTGTTTAAAATTAATCAAGTGGGGTCCTGCCTAATCTCAGTTAGACAATGAATAAGTTGAAGGGGTACTTAGCAAAGTCAACAGCTAAATAAATCACTAAGGAGAACAGACCTAGTTTAATTAATAAACTGTGATCAGGGAATTTATTATCTGAGCAATAACTATTCCAAAGTAATATGCTCTCTCAGGAGCCATAGAGGCCAAGATGTCTTCTCTTTATTCTCAGCCATCTGAAAAACTATACCTTGGACATACAGCACTACCTCCCAAGTGAAAGGACAAATGTCTCTCAGGGAATTAGACCTATGATATTAATAAAACTGTAGACTAGCTGGAAACAGACATCCATCTTGACTGTGGAAAAACACAGGAGACTCAAATATAATACATAAGTTCATACAGCAAGTCAGTACCAGAACCATGACTAGAATCCAGCTCTTCTGTCTTCCAGGAGACGCCTATACAATGAACCATGCTGCCTGTCTTGTACCTCCACGTTATATAAATAACTTTTATGTTTTGCTTTAGGGTCAGAAGAGTGCTCTTTCGTATTCCTCCTCTTTTCCACATTTCCTCTCTGTCTGACCCATTAGAGTATGTCTACACTGCAGCTGGGAGTGTGCCTCCCAGCTTGGATAGATAGACTCATGTTAGCTCTGCTCGAGCGAGGGCACTAAAAATGGCAGTATGATATTGCAGCATGGGCAGCGACTTGGGCTAGCTGCCTGAATCCAAGTCCGCTCACCCCCTGGGTCCAAGCTCGGATGGGTAGCTCAATCCGCTGCCCGTGCCACAACGTGTCACTGCTGTTTTTAGTGTGCTAACTTGAGCAGAGCTAGTGTGAGGCAGTCTACCCAGGCTTTGGAGACATGCTCCCAGCTGCAGTGTAGCTAAAGCCCAAGACTCAGCTTACATACCATTCAGCGTTTTGAATATCTGAAAACATGATTCAGCTTTACACAAGATGAGTATTGGTCCAGATCAGGGATCATAAATGCAAGAAATTCTTACGATTAAAAAGATGTAATGGTGTGGAAATTTTCCTATGTGTAGCCTGGTAATTAGGGGACACTGCAGCCAGAATGGGGAAGCAGGCTCCTTGAAAACTTATAAATTACATTTTTTCCCCCTTGCTTTCTACAAATGCTGAAAATGTAGGACTTTGTCTTGAATTTGTAAAAGGTGACTAATACTACTAGCTGTAAAAGCAGTAGCAACCAAGAGAGAATCTGTAGCTAATGGTTAGTTACTTGAGTGCTACCTATATACTAGGCAAGTGGTGGGCAGAATACAGAGAAAGAAACTGGGTGAAGTCCTGCTCCCATTGAAGTCAGGTGGCAATTTTTCGATTGGCTTCAGTGGGGCTGGGATTTTACCCACTGTCTCTAACCCAAATGAGTCTCCAGCTTATGATCCTGATCCTGCCTTCCTTTCCCACTGAAAAAACTTTTAGTGATCTCAGTGGAAATATCGGGTGTGCAAATATTGTAGAATCAGGCCCCTAGATATTGTCAAAAGTGGTCTCTTTGCTAACTTGGACTTGCTTCTCGACTTTTGTAGTTAAGTGTATGTAGTGTAACAAACAGGAGTCTTTCTCAATTTCTTCCTTCTTGTTTTGCTCCATGTAAGATTTCTGTTGCTGAACGTTATTGTTTAGTATTGCTTTTGAAACAATGTTGTGATATTAAACAAACTGCAGTTGCTGGGCTGGATGGTTCACATAGATTATGCTAGCTTTCTTCAGTCAATTAGAATACTCCCTTCATCAAGGCAGCCACGGAATACTCTTAAGATGTTAAATGTAATATAAAAACCATTCTTATAATAAAAAAAGCATTTCAAATGGTTACAGCACTATAATAAAGAATATTAATTCTTCACAAAGGACATTGAAACTGTTTGGTGTCAAAATGGATTATTGGTCTGTCCCTCTATTATTTACATTTCGCATCTGTCTCATTCAGGGCTTGATCCAAAGCCAATTAGAGTCTCTTTCCATTGACTTCAATGAGTTTTGATCTGGCCTTCGGTTATTAAGCCAAGCCATAGAGCAGTGGTTCTCAGATTTCAAAACCCTGACCCTTTTTTATGCCATCAATATTTCATGACTTCCTATCAGAATCCTCAATTCTTAGTAATGATTTCACTACTCTATAAATTCTACTCTAGTAATTTATTTGCAATCTTCATTTTGTTAGCAGCATACCCAAAAATGTGTATTTGTACAGATTTGATCCCAAAATGTACTACAGTTTAAACTAAATCCAATAACTTGCCTTTCTTTTATTAACATTTATGGTTAATGAGATGGATGAATCTGTCTGGAATTGCAAATCAGTTCAAGGAGCAGCGTGAAGTTTATCAGGCATAAAAGTAGTTCATTCTTGACACTTAGCTGGTGACTGAACTTATTTTTAATGGCAACTGTTCTTGAAAATCCAGCTTCATGCAGACATGAAGAAGCAAACAAAAGAAGCCCTCTTGGAGCCTATGGGGGGGAAAAAGTGATAGATATTTGCATTTCACTGAGCACCAAAACTGACACCAGTCTTTACTTGCAAACTGCAACTTCAATGACTCATCGCAAGACAATCAATAAATCTTGCACATCTGGTAGCAATGTGACTTTATTGATTCCCCTTCCTCAACAATGGGCTCAAATCCTCAGGGAAGAATTCTTCAAATATGACCTTAAGTTGGAACAGGTGTCTGCAGGATCTTACATAAAGTGAATGGGGCTGTTTACATCTTTTAGAGCTATTGTTTCAGTTTCAGACCATCTTCAGATTCAGACAGGCATTTTCGAGGTTATCTGTGAGACCATAAGGACAAGAGGTATGGGGGGGGGGGAGAGGGTGTTAAGAAAACCATTAAAAAAAAAAAAAAAGACAACCTCTGTGCCACTCCCACTTTGGGAACCCCTGCTATAGAGGAAAGACAGGGATTCTGTGGCTTTGGGCAAGTCACTTAGGCCCAGATCCTCAAAGGTATTTTGGCACCTGATTTCTATGGATGTTAGGAGTCTAAATTCCTTAGAGGATGTGGACTTTAAGCCATCTGTGCTTCAGTTCCCCCATTTGTAAAGTGGGGATAATTCTTACCTACTTCACATGGGTGATGTGAGGATAAAGCAATCACTAATTGTGAGATTCTCAGATAGGTATATTGGTGATAGGTACATTCCCAATATCTGTGAGAGTAGGAATTCATAGAAAAATTGCACCATAGAGATTTCTAATGTTCAAAAAAATCAACTGTAAAAAGTCTTAATGGTGTTTAGTGTTGGAATATTTGTTTAGCAATAGTATTGTTGGAATTTAACCAGTTAGAAAAGCCATCTGTTAACATTAATCCCAAGGATGTATATGTCTGTTACACGTCTACCTTGAAAGTGAATATCACCTAACTTTAATGGAGATAAGTTTAAAGACCCTTGTGGATATTTGTTGGAATTATTGATAAGCTGTAAAGCTTTTTGTAGTAAACACTGAAAGTTACAACAAAACACTCAGAATTCATAAATAACTTCAAATTATAAATAAGTGCTTTGACTGCATATTATTTCAATGCTACTAAGACAATAATACAATTCTTAGTGTGCGGTATTTATCTAGTACAATAGTACAGCTAGGTATTTAGTCAAAAAACAAAAAATGAAGTGACACTCAACTTGTTATACACCTCTACCCCAATATAACGCTGTCCTTGAGAGCCATAAAATCTTACCGCGTTATAGGTGAAACCACGTTATATCGAACTTGCTTTGATCCGCTGGAGTGCGCAGCCACGCCCCCCCGGAGCACTGCTTTACCTCGTTATATCCGAATTCGTGTTATATCGGGTCACGTTATATCGGGGTAGAGGTGTATTTCTGTCTTTATGTATGTCCTGTGCAAACTAACTTTGGAATTAAAGTTGTTGGACTGCATGTCTCTGCAACATAAATTGTTAAAGAGCCAGGAAACAAGCAATTTAGTCATTCAGCAACTATCTACACTGTGTTTGTCTATTCCTTTTTTCAGTTTAAAGGTGACGGGAGGTAGTTTACATACTTTAGGGCCCTGTTCAGAAATCCTTACTCACATGACTAATCCCAGTATCTGAGTATTGCCGTTGATCTACAGCTATTCTCTGTCTGTGTGTCTTTGATAAAGGAGTTCGTTTGATAGAACTAAATGTATTTGACAGACCAGTACATTTATTAAATTACACTTTATATATTAATACATTTCATATTGTTAACTTTTATTAATGTAATATTCTTAAAAATACAAATTCAAAGTCTCTTTTTTCCATTGGCCCTTTAATACTTTGTCAACATATGTATACTTAGCACGGCAGCAGAAAAGCAATAGACAAGCATGACAAGAAGGTATGAGTAATCTGCAGTGTTGACATTTTGGAGAGCCATATTGACATTTTGGAGAACCATATTACCTTATAAATTAAAAATTATTAAATTGAGAACATCATATTAATTAATTAGTGCTGTTTTGTCACTCTCCATATTTATTATGAAACAGTTTTTTAGCTATGAATAAACAAAATAGAACTTGGCTGTGGACAAGTAGTCAAGGCAAATTCTGCCAACAGATCTGCACCAGATGTCTGTGGATTTTTGTTGTAAATTATGAGTGAGGCATTTAACATTGTCTTCATTTTTCAAATAATCTGTGTGAATTTGTCAGTCTTCCACAGCACCTGCCTCTTATGCTCCAAATCTAAAGTTTGTGCTATTAGATCTTTACTAGGGACTATTTGGGGATTACATTTCTCTTTCCTGCATGCTATACTGTGTTAGTATATTGGAAATGAGCACAGTCAAGTGAGAGCTAAGATAAATTCGGCCTCTGCACTATCACGGATCTGTCATAGTAACATCAACCAGTTCTTTATCTCAGAGATGACTAAGCTAGGAAAACTTAAACCTTATCTTTGTGGATGAAGATGTCTTCTTTTTCTGGCCTGGAATGAAAAGCATCTAAGAGTAGTAAAAATATATTGTCTCTCAGGACTGCAAACTGCTCAATCCAGTACATCAAGCTGAAGGAAAGTTCCTAATGAAGGAAAGTTCCTATTTTTTCATTTGAAGGTATCTGAGAGGCTGGTGGTTTGGTGAGGATAGCTAGATGCCACACTTCTGGGTATCCAGTGACATCTGTGAGAGAGCTGTACAGCATTAGGTACCTGGATCCAAGAGCCATATTCATGGATCTGTTCAACATCCTATCAGACCACGTTTTGTATTATGCTTCACTTTCAATTCCTCTTCATCCTAAATAATGTTTGATTTATGAAAAACCGAAGTATATAGTGCTCAAAATTGGGATGCCCGGTAGTGGTTATGCAAGTCTTTTTCACCACTGCCAGTCTAAAAAGAATTGCAGAGGGGGAAATGGGAGGGAGGGGTATACTATCACTTTTGTGTTTATTGTAATTTTTCTATAATTCGAGAATTGGCTAAGTATTATTATTACCATCTGTAGACAGGTGCCATTCCCAGGGCATCCCTTTGTGGCCTGAGATGGTCTTGCAGGCATGCTGCCTCAGTTTCCCTTGGCATCCCAAAAATAATTCTTACACCGAGAGTCTTTAAAATAACATGCCCCCTCTCATGGAGTCTAACTTATTAAGCACTGCCCGGCTTCCAAAAGAGCCTCCTTTAGTTCAGGGTTTCACAGCCCTTTTAAGTCCTGGCCTCCCTGTCCTACAAACTCTTCTCCCCTTAAATTCAGGTGTTTTCACACCCTTACTACCTGGGGTCTGTGTTTCTTTATCCTGGCCAGTAGGGTCTCCTTCTCAGGTTCAACGGTTGCACAGCTTTCCTTTCTGGGGATGTGTGCTTTGCTTTCTTTCTCCCAGCAGCTGTCTCAGTATCTCCCCCACCCCACCCCTTTACTGGACTTGAAGCCTTTTTTTGAGTCACCCACTCAGTTACTAATCAGACTCTTGATCTTTCCTAGATGGATCTAATAACCCCAAACACCTGTCTGCACTGGCTGGAAGGGAAGGGAGCCTTGCCCACCTACAGTCCACGGTTCCTGGTCCCAGGACCTTTTACACGAACAATGGTTTGGGATGGCCCTATACCTTCACTCTCCCAGACTTAACTGCCCCCAGGAACCAAATGCCTCTCCCAGAGACTGCTTCAGTTACTTCCCTGGGCACATGGAATGGGGTAACTATCTCCTCTGGCTTCAAGGGGCCAGTATCCCAGTACACCATCGATGTAATTTTGGACTGGTTTTTATAAAATATCTTATGCAAGTGTTAGCAAAACCCATAATTCTTCTCCTAGGATGCTGAAGCCTCTGCGCCCTGACCCAGCTCCCTGGCAGAAGCCCGGGCAGGGGGGGCAGGCAAGCCCCTGCGCCCTGACCCCATTTCCCTGGCAAGAGTGAGGGGGACTCAGAGGGGCATTGCAGGTGGAAGGGGTGGGGAGGGCCCCCCACTTGCTCTGGCCCAAGGCCCCCCACTTGCTCTGGCCCAGGGCCCCACAAAAGCTTAATCTGCCTCTGTGGTCATGTGACCTGGTATAGCAGGAATAAAATTTAATATCCTTCTGTAGGCATACTCTGCAGGGGTACTTGATGACCTGTTGAAACAATATCTTCTGTAGCAGTAATAAGCAATTTGGCTGACGTGGTCCAGTACAGCCCCCCAAAAACTCACATATGGGATAAGATGGTAAGTTCCTCCTACAGGCAGGGCCGGCTCCAGGCACCAGCCCACCTGCGGGGGGGCGGCCAGAGGCTTTTTTGCCTGGGGTGGCAAAAAAGCCAGAGCCGGCCCTGCCTACAGGTTTAACAGATTATAGATAATATCCTCAATTCCTTACCCCATGGCTTGAGGACTCAGTGCAGAGAATAGGAGTCTCCCAGACAGTTTCCCTATCTAACTAAACGATGGTGCTCTCACAGTTCCACAACTGGTCTCAGGTTCAGAGCTGAATCCAGACTCCTCGGCACCAGTGGGGCTGACAATCTCAGGTGCAGGCATCCTCTTCATGCAGGAATCAGGCTGCTTCCTCTCCCCATAAAGGGATTTAGTAATCAAGTGCAGATTACAACAGCTATCCTAAAGATACCTCCCTTGGTATCCTACTGTTAATTGAATTGTCTCGTTAGACTGACCTCACACTTGGTAAGGCAACTCCCATCTTTTCATGTATTTATACCTGCTCCTATATTTTCCACTCCATGCATCTGAAGAAGTGGATTCTAGCCCACGAAAGCTTATGCTCAAATAAATTTGTAAGTCTCTAAGGTGCCACAAGGACTCCTCGTTGTTTTATTGTAAAAATTATAACTCTTACTCTCTTAATCGCCTATGCTAGAGCTCAGATACAGTCACAGCAGAAGGGCAACCCTGAACTAGCAGTAGAGCAGTACTTGCCATGTGGTAAGTGATTTATCTAGGGAGGTGAAGGGTTAACTCAGCCTGACTCTGATGGTAGGGGGAGTTTTCCCAGTAAAACTCTATAAACTACACCTGAGGGAATTTTGCACCAAAAAATAAAAAATTATGCACACTATTTAAAAATTCTACAAAGTTCTGCAAATTCTGTCAATAAATAAATGTGGTTCCAGCATGACAGTGGGGAGCATACCCCACTGGCTGCATTGAGGTGGAAGATCACCCTGAAGTCCCCACCTCCCCCGGTACAGGTACTCGGCAATGAGGCTGCACCTGACCCTGACACAGTGCAAGGGCTGGGCCTGCCCCAGAAACACCCTGGGTCCTGCTTGTCTGGGCCTGGTGCACCAGCTGTGGGTGGGCAGGCTCAGCTCAGCTGGATCCAAGTGTGGAGGAGCTTAGTGTGGGTGGATCCAGGTGTGGGGTGAGAGGTTTCTGTGTGGGGCAACCTGGGTGCGGGCAGCTCAGTGGGATATCTGGATGCACAGGGGCTCATTGGGGGGTTCCGGGTGCAGGGGCAATGGGACTCTGCAGGGGATCCAGGTGAAGGTGGTTGGGGCTCAGCAGGGGGGATATGGGTGTGGGGAGATGGGGCTTGGCAGCGGGGTATGGGTTTAGGGGGCTCAGTGCAGGGGTCTGGGTGCCGGGGGAGTGGGGCTTGATGGGGTGGGGGTCCAGGTGCAGCTGGTTGGGGATCAGTGGGATGGGGGACTGTGTGTGTGGGGCTCATTGGAGGGGTCCAGATGTAGCGGGGTAGGGCTTGTCAGAGTGGAGGTTTGCTGGGCCTGCTTAACGGGGGAGCCCCAGCTGTTGCCGAGGGGACGCTGCATGCTGGGCTTCCACTTTCCCACACGATTCCCCTATCCCCTTTTCTTCTCCAACCCCTTCCCCTCACTTCCACATTCCTCTCCTCCTACCCTGTTCCACCCCCCTTTCCTTCCCCACTGCCTCTTCCCCCCACCCTCCTTACCCAGCCCCACTGCGGGCACTCACTGTTGCACAGAAAACAAGAAGGCTCCCAGCACACAGAAGGGGAGCACGACTGGCACTAGAACCCAGGAGGTGGCATTCAGCTGCTGAGTCAGCGGAGTCCAGATGCAGCGTCCTTCATCTGGGCAGCTCTGTGCTTGCAGAAATGAGGGGGGCAGTGGCATGTAACCCTGTGTGCCCCCCATGCTCACCTCTGTTTGGGGAGTAATCCTCCCAAAAAACTGGTCCGCCCATGGTCCCCCCCCTCCCCGGACGGCTTCCCTGCCATTTTCTGCAGGGAAGCACAGGAATTCTGTGGGGAGGGAGGGCATTTTCTGCAGACGCAGTTACACAGAATCCCCCCAGGAGTAATAAACTGAGAATTACCTTGAACAGGGAAAGGAACAAGCTTAAAGATTTTGCATCCAGGCACCCAGAGGCCAGGTCTCAGTAGGAACCCTGCATTCAGGCCTGGGACTCATGAACTCACTCACGGCAAGTCCTTCCTTTTCAGTGGCTCGCTCCAGACCCCTTCTAAAAATGGCTTCTCCCCTCTCCCAGTAGTTCTAGGGGAAAGCATCTCACTGAGGACTTTTCTTATTGGTCAGTTTAGCTCTACATTCCTGGTCCTTTTCCTGTCAGTCATTTGACTCTAACCCACCCTTTCTCTTGGACCATGCTGTCCCTAGGAGCAGGCATGCTGGTGGCCATCCAGGTGCGCCTACTATCCTCCCCCAAGCTGATAGGGGCCC
Organism: Emys orbicularis; assembly: GCF_028017835.1. Lineage (NCBI taxonomy): Eukaryota > Metazoa > Chordata > Testudines > Emydidae > Emys > Emys orbicularis. The sequence continues at coordinate 88,386,471 of NC_088683.1, forward strand.
CTATCGCTGGAAGTAGTGTCTCTCTTCTCTCCCTCTCAGTTGCATAGCAACTGGGACTCTGAGTCTGCCCTTTGGCCCCTTCTCCAAGGGATGGTGTACCTCTCCCTGAGTTACCAGCAGAGAGAGAACTAGGAACCAAGGTAAACTCCATGGGGCTTACACACATTACCCACAGTTTTGCTTCTCTACTCCCAGCGCACAGATCCAGGCTGAGGATGAGCAAGTGGCATTCTCTAGGTGTTAGGTGACAGCTCCGGTTTCTGTCTGAATAGTACCAACGTAGTCCATCCCATGGATCACATCTTCATTCTGAGATAGACATCTAGGCATTGAAGAAGCAGATAACATACTGCAGAGATTCTCCTGTGTCATCCTTGTTTTAGGGCACATGATATAGAAGTGTGCCTTTTAGTTATCTCTGGGTGTTTTGTTTTTTTCTATACGTTTTTACATGTTGGATACTAGTATTTATGTTGGCCAAGATTTTAGATACAAGTTTTTGCAAGCCTCCATGGCCCTTTAGAATTCATTCCCTCTAATTTTTTTTATGTGCCTGAACATTGTATGTTAGTTTCCTACTACTGAGAGTCCTTTGGCTCTGAGTTAGAAGACTGTGTATATACCTGTAAACTGGATTGTAACACAGGTTGTAAGCTCTGGTTCAAGGACTTTCTTTTATTTGTCTGTAAAGTGCTTTGCATGTTTGACACTGCATAAATAACAATAATTGGCATCCCAGTACCAATTTGGAACATCTCACCCCACATTAGGGTAACTTCAGTGGTTGTGTTTGACATTTCATGGGATTGGTTACATCTAGTTGGCTCTAATTAGTTATTAATTCTAGTTATGGTGTTAAACTACAAAATGTGCTAACTACTGTGGAAGTATCTTCTGGGAATGGACTTTAACCATGCACTGCTGTGGCAGTCCCAAAAGCTTGTGTCTAGAAAAATGCTACTTGCTGCCTTTTACTAAGTGAAGAAGGTGTACAGTAATGAGATTCAAAAGCCCACTTTATAGGTAAGAATTTTCTCAATGAATCTTATTTTCTTTTCTACTTGGCAAACATGCATGTGTTTTGGAAGGAGTAGAAATTAGCAAGGTTATTTCTAAAAGAGTTTCAATTTTAAGTAGCATTTTGTCATTCTGAGCATTTTTATTAGGCACCCAGATGACTGACTGATGTCAGATTAGCTAATTGATTAGTATAGGTTAATTAACTGGGAAGAGAGTGCAAACCATTATTTTCATGAGACTCACAAAACAGTAGTTGGTTGCAATTTTTCAAAGATGAAGCAGTTAGCGATGAAACAATATTTTTTAAAAAACTATAGCCTCAAAAACTATTCTTGTCAATTTATACATTTATGGTATGTCATATTTGAATCCTGAAATCACGAGTGTCCCATTGAAAATTCTTGATGAAATATATAGAACAAGTATAGACAGCATGTACTATACCAAAAAGTAAACTGTAATATTCAGACTAGTTTGAAAAATTAACCTTGCAAATGAATACATTAGCTGAACACTGATTTGCTTCAATAGTATTTGATTAAGGGCCTTTTCAGATGAATGCCTAATCAAATAATTATATAGCACTATTCTAAAAATTAAAATATTCATTGTATTTTTAAAAATTAATTATGGAAGTTTAGGACAACCTGGTGTCACATTTTAAAAAAAACAAACAGGAGATTTCACAAGTAACCCCAGGCCCTAGTCTATTGGAAAATTAGTATTTTGGAAATAATTTATTCAGTTTTATGGGAAGACAATTGATGCTCATTGCCCAAACAACACCTTTTGCTAGTCTGTTGATTGGCATCTGGTCTATGGGGAGCAATTTGCCTGTCCTGCCAATAGGGTTGCCAATTTTGGTTGCATGTATTCCTGGAGATTTAATCACATGACATAATTTTTAATCAAAGATAAATTTTTATTTCCTGGAGACTTCAGTACAATGCTGGAAGGTTGGCAATCCTACCTGTCAAGGGAAAAAGAAAGTATGGTAACACACTGGCAGTGCTAACTAGAATGATGAGGCCAATAAAGAGGTGAGGGAGGTAGTGAATACATTATATATCATTTAGTACATGTAAAAACCCTTTTGGATAGAGAACAATATAAACTTAATTTTAGATACTTTTAAATTTTAAAGTACTTCAAATTGTAAGAATTTTGTGTACCTCTGTGTATAGGGTCATTTGTTGTGGCTTAGTTGGTATTGTCTGGTTCCTGATCAGAAAGTGGTAATCTCAAGCACAACTGAAGATCTGTCACTGGCATTTAAATGGCGCATACATTGACCACTAGTTTTCTCTGCATATCACCACTCTGCTGAAAGATCGCACCATTGCCCTATCTGAAGTGAATGATTTAAATGTCAATACAAAATGCTCCTGTCTTGAGCGCTAAGGAATTAAGCCAATAGTCTTGATAACTTTTTTTCTTCTAAGCAGCTTTTATCTTTTTGACTTACTTGTGAATACTGTGTGGTTGTAATGAGGTGAGAGTAATAAGGCCATCACCAGGCAGAAACCATCTCCACTGACTTAACAATGCTAAGATTTGGTCCTACCGCTGCCAAAATTGTTGTCTGACATTTTCTCTCTATCCCTCTAGCTGTTCCTCTTTATAGGCTGCCATGATTCAAGCACTGTCAGTCATTGCTATACTTGCAATAAGTAAACAGGTTTTCTTAGTGGACAGAACACTTCTTGCAAGAATTATATATGTTTAGTGTCAGACCCTGGACTATCAATCAGTCCTGCCACAGTCATTGCAAGTAGGATGGTGCTTGCATTATAGGGACTTGTTGTTTTTAAAGAACCTGGTCCACTAATAAGAGAAGAAAGATAGAGGAAAATTTAAATAATAAACTGTATTTCTAATTTTCGTTTTACAATAAAATTTAAAGGGTACTGATTTTTTAAGCAAATCTTCAGACAAAAATATTATACAGAAGCCACAAATAACATACAGCATAAATTAATGTTGAAATTTTCCAGTGTACCACTATAGGGGGACTTTTCTTTTAAATTTTTATTTAGCAGTTCTGAATGTTGATTATTTATGTCTGCCTCATTTTAAGGAGTATTTTAACAAAGTCCAAGGTAGTTTGAAATGTATAACTTGCTTTAGAAATTGTTAGGTTTTTCTCAGAACCATTAAGCTTAGTCTTAAATCTTTTCTCAAGTGCAGGAATATTTTTTTATATTCGTAACTGTGAGGCAAATACCTAGCATATGCATAATTTTAGACTCATTTTAAAACTGTAATTTATCATAATTATCTACATATTATAATGGCAAAACATTTTTAATTGCTTTTGACTGGACTGGCAAAATAAGAAGGATGATGAGAAGGAAAGTTAACAGCAGATGGCCCTACTGTCAAAACCGCAGTCTCTTAACCCAAAATGAAGCAGCAGACTGAACAGAACATGTTTCTGGCTCCTAGTTCTAACTCTGAACGATAAGTGTGAATTAGCATTTGGTGGGGTTATAAATGTCTAGAGAGAAGTAAAAATAGTCTTATTATTTACAATGGGACAAAAATAGCAGAGAATGAGACTAGATACGTTTCCCCCTTATATTTAGCTTATCTTTTGGTATGATTTAAATATTTAACTGTTGGAATGTTAATATTTTAGAAAACATTTGTTTCAATATTTACATAATGTAGGTCCCCCATTCTCAATCTCTCTCACACACAAAGGATGCTTTTATGTAGTAATGAAAAAAATGTTTAATCTTCTATAACCTAACCTGACTGTGGAAAAAATAATTTAGCCAGCAGTTGAAAAATATGTAATACACTTACATTTCACTATGTTTCAAATAAGTTCAGCATTGCTGCATCAATTGCAATATGGCCTGAAGGATTTGTCTTATATTAAAGGCAACATGCATGCACAGATGTGATGCTGTAAAAATCCTAATATTTCCACACACAAATTGCCTCAGAGAATGTAAGAATTCAAGATTACATTCATATGAATTTAAACTACAGAATAAAAAAAGTTTCCTTTTTTTAGACTTGTGTATAGCCTGAGAGAAAGAAAATAAGCAGGTGTTAGATTACACTCCTGGATGGTCAATGAAAGTAAATTAACTGCTTCAGCTGATAGAAAAGAAGTGCTAACCCTAGCAACTTAAATGAATGGTGACACATCTACAAAATAATGTGAATTCCAAAGTGCAGTTTAACCCCAAAGTAGAGTGTGTGTGTGTGTTTGTGTGTATGTGTATATATATGAAACAATCTACCGGACTAAAATAATGAGAACGAAATTGTTAGGAAATGGAACTGGTAACACAGACACAGATCCATTGTTTGCTTCTTGTCATGATAAATGTTGCTCAATATGCCATCAGTGTGACAATATATGTGCCCGTTGCAGTGGTAATCTGCAGAGGAGAATGGTGTTACAAAAGATACCTTACTATAAAAATATTTTTTATTTTTTAATACAAAGATAGTGAAAATTGCTTTTTTAAAGGACAAATTAATTGTTGATTAGTTAATTCACTGTTTCAATAATTTTTAGATTCTAGAAAAATAATATAATATGATAAATGAATTAATAAAAGTAAAACTGTTATATCATTTTAAGTGATGAAGCTTGATGTAAAGATTTCAGCAGGTCTATTTGGATCTTACACTCTTAAAATATTGTTGTAAATCTGGTTTTTATAACTGAACCGTCAGTAATTACAGTATTATTATTTCTGAAAACCGGTAATGGGTCGCCAATTATAGTCTATTCTGTGACTAGCTTCGGCGACGACTTAAATATGGGTGTTTACATTTGTCGTCTAGTTTAAAGATCAAAATTCTGTCAGTATTCTGACAGGTTATATAGAGCTGTAATGTGGATATATAGCTTAATAGAATCTCCTATAGTGTTAGTTAGGTACACGCACAGTGAATTTCTAACGCATATGCTCTTTCATAACCTAGAACCATTCATGGGATATATTATGAATAATTCGTAATACAAAATATAAATTATGTAATTATTGCTATGAATCATTGTTTAGTGTCTAATAGCACAAAGAAGCCTATTATGTAATTGCTATTGGCAGACATTGTGACAAGGCTTATCATTTCTTTGATATTCTTTCATCAGCAAGTCAAAACCATAGCATAGGTACCCTGTTCTTTATTTTCCCTTAAAACCATGCCGGTGTTCAGAGGAGACTCTCACGCACTGCTTCCTTTGAACTTTCTAGTGGTGTGAGGCTGTTTTGCTTGTATCTACTGCTGAAGGTTTTCTGATTAACTTGCTACCCTTTAAGAAACTCTCTAAAGTCTGAAGCTAAGTTTGATTTAGGTTAGTTAAAATATCTAATTGCCTAAAGCTGATCCCTGACCGAAAATGTTGCTTGTGAGACTATAATCAATAAGAGTTGGCATTTTATAGAAATATTTAATTATTCTGTTCTACCCCTTTGAGTCCCCTCCCATTTTAAAAATATAAATTCAGCACATAATGGTATTGGAAACCAGCTGAAGAGAAACTTAACTGAAGGGTTTCCAAAAATTTTGTTTGCTTAAATATCTTCAGATGCTTATCAAATAAGATCCTTAACCCCATAAAATTCTGGATACTGATATTTAGAGAGCTTCAGTCCGAACCCATGTATTCCTCATTCATTCTTTGTGTTTGCTTTTTATATATATATACTAATCTAAACAAAGGGTGAAATCCTTGTAGTCAGTGGCAAAATGCTCATTGACTTCAATAGCCTAGGATTTCACCTATACCCTCCATTTTTCTTCCACCCCTTAATTCTTGTATTACCATTTCTCTTCCAATTTTCTTTTTAATACTCTTCATTGTAATTCTTTCCTTTGTCCTCCATGAGGGTAGTATCTCTGTACTTGATTTTTATGCTTTCTAAATCAGTAAAGAGGAGGAAGTTGTAGAACATATGGTAACCAGGATTGATTGATTTAAATCACTGTGATTTTAATTGTGATTTAAATTAGCAAGCAAGAAACCTTGATTTTAATAATTGATTCTAATTGTGTTTTGCATTTGTTGTCTTTATTTATTTTCCTAAAGAAAGGTTGAGTTTTATCAGTTGGTAACCATTAAAACTTGTTGCTTTGCAACTAAATAAAGCCTTTACACTAAATTTGGTGCTTCTTTTTGCTGACCAGGAGGATATACTATATCTATGCACATTTAAGCAATTATATAGCTTAACTTAATTTACATTTATTCAAATTTTTAATGTTTACATTTTGATTATGGTAGAAGCTGGTGAATTTTCTAGATGAATATTAATATTTTATTTGTGATTTGTGCCAAGCTATATTTGGATTCTAATTCAAATTCAATTAAAATGCACAAAATCAGCATTTTAATTTTTTTTAAATAAAACTATCTTAAATGTGCTGGACACAATAGAAAATTTTTTTGCATTTAAAACTAATTCCTTTTTTAAACAAGAAATATTATCTGAAATCAGTATACTGATCTGATTGTTTCTGTTCACCATATCCTTGAAGATTTTAGAACTAGTAGAGCCTATCCTCTCACACCTAGTTTTAATACATATATTGGAAGAGGAACACAACTACTTTTTCAACTCCCAATTGATTTCTTAACTTTGAAAGAACTAGTCATTGAACTGAGCTAGTTGAATAAACTGGAATGAGGAAAATATTCTTCCTGCACCTGCAGAAGAGGCTACTGCTATCACAAACTGGTTTAGCACGTCAATAACCTCAGATTCCATTTGCTTAGCCAGCAACTTCCACCAGTTCAGTGGTGTGATTTTCTTTAAGCAGTACACGTTTGCTGTGAAGTTTCAATGGTTTTTTAATATAATTTAAATGATTTTACTAGATTATAATAAGCTTAGCTCTTAACATAGGTTGTCAATTATAAATTTAATTTAAATGTTTATTTTTAAAAAATTAATTTGTATTTAATTTAAATTTAAAAAATTCAGTTTAAATAAAAATCCAATTTTTATTTATTTATTTATTTTAAATAATTTATTTTTATCCTCCCAAGAGCAATATTACTTCACCTGTACAGCACATTGACAATGGAATGGTTGGGGGAGTAAAAACAAAGCAGAAAAGCAGGGGAGGGAGAGTAACCTATAGAGAAAAGTATCAACCATGAACATTCTGTATGTGAGACTAAAACAAGGAAAAGAGTTTGGCTAGCAAGCTTACATATAGGTTCCTTCAGCTATTAACAAAGAAATCATTACTTGAAAACTGTTTTGAATAGTAAAACTGTCTGCTAATGGTTAGGTAAGTGTATTAGTGGCTTATGCTGTGCATTGCAAGTATCAGGAAAATTTCCTGAAACATTAAATCAGTTAGACTTTTAGTGGTGGTTTCGGCTTTGAGTAAAGAACCATTATTATTGTTCTGCCTTTTATAGGATACATTCTGTTCCTAATTTTACATCAGAATTAAATGTCATGTGGTAAATGTTTAACTTCAGAAAGTGAGTTTGATCACATTCCTCTGATACTGTACTAGTAGTACTTTATTTCATGTGTAGAAGTACTGCACTTGCATCAAACATTAAATCATGATTGATTATAAAAGAATACATTTACTTAAATTTAATAAATCTTCAGGTGCTGAAAATCATTTTAGAATGACCTATCTTTTTCTGTATCTTAAATGTGAAAGCAATGTTGTGGGGAGGGGGGGAATGAAAATAATATTCCATCCAAACGATTCTAAAGCTCTTAAAGATTTACAGGCTGTTACCATGGTATTGTACATGACAGCAAAGGAGCAGAGTTTGGCAATGCAGACAAAACACAATGCCTCTAACTTTTTTTTCCCTGCAGGACCAGTAAGACTCCAAAGGCTTGTATTGACGGGTAATAAGATTTAATTCGGGGTGGGGGGAGAGAATATCCATATTCATTGCTTAATCAAATAAAATTCTTCTAGAGGATTCTGAGAATTCTCAACAGTTCCTTCAAAAGCTTCTCTTTGATAGCGGTAAACAAATTACCTTACGAATAACTTCTTAATCAGGGAAAAGTAGAGCTGTTCTCTACTTGATCTCTCCCTTTGGGTGGTCCCAGTCAGAGAGCAGCAGTCTTCTTCCTGATGGTTTGGCTTCTGAAAAGCTATATAGTATTATGCTGACAGCTGTAGACCTTTTTTTCGTTAGGGATAACAAACATCCTGTGCTGAAGACAGCATCAAGCCCAGCTTGCAGTATGCCCAATTAGAGAAGCTAAAATCTCATTTGTTTCACCATGGGAGCCTCTGAAAGCACACCGTTTTGGCCTCATTACAGTATTTTTAACTTTACAAAAACAATTTCATTATGGAAATTAAAGAAGCTCATTTGGTCTTAGCATTTGCACTGAAGTTAATAAATTCCACAAGAATTTCAACAACTCCAGCATGTAGGTTTTTTTCGTCTTCACTTAATTACAGCAAAAAGTTGCTTTAAAACTTTTTGGTGTACAGTATCTGCAAAGAAAGCTATAATTTTGCTGTACTAGCCATTTATTGTGTAAAATGCATGAAAAAGTTTACAATTCTAAGTTTTATTTTCTGAGAATAAAGAGAGAGAACTTACTAAAATATTTTTGTAGGAGTCCTCCTCTCTTCCCCTCCCCCCAATCTGTAGACATCCAAGTGTTGGCTGGCATTTGCTATACCTGGCTCCAACCTAAAGGCCTTTTAAGTCCTCAGCTTTTCCCTTTGTACGTCAGACTTTTCTGTTTTCATTATGTTCCTTTTTACTGTTCTTTACTTAGGAACTTTGATGGGTCAAAACTAATTTACACATTTTGTTTAAACATTTATGCTAAGATTACATGTATAGATAAACCGTGGTTCAAACTTATTCTGGAAAAGTTCATTAAGAAGAATTTAGGAATGGACACTAGCAAGTCTTAAGAGATGTGTACTGCATGATTATTATACTTCCTTGAAATAGGGATGATCGAGAGTACAAAGTTAGAAACTCTTTTTGAACACTCCCTCAGATTTGGCAGTACTAGGACAGAATAAAGACTATTTCTATGATATGAGAGTGAGAATAGGTTGTCCCATTGGCCTCATTTATTACTTTCACATAATGAGTTCCTTGTAGCAGGAAAAATGAAATACACCTCTACCTCGATATAACGCTGTCCTCAGGAGCCAAAAAAGCTTACTGCGTTATAGGTGAAACCGTGTTATATTGAACTTGCTTTGATCCACTGGAGTGTGCAGCCCTGCCCCCTCGGAGCGCTGCTTTACCGCGTTATATCCGAATTCGTGTTATATTGGGTCGCGTTCTATCGAGGTAGCAGTGCTATATTAAATGGTTATCTGTATGTCTATCCGGAATTGTTTATTGCTGAGAAAATAGAGAGGGCAAACAGGTTGACTGTCTTGTCAACCTACATCAGAAGTAGCTGCAAACAAACTACACAGTGAATTATCAAAATTTAAAGGAATGCAGGACTACTACTAAATACACCATAGAAATAAACCAGCTTTTCATAGTGTAGGAGGTATGGAAGGGGCCTTGTTAAGACAATTGAGATACTTTATTTTTCATCAAAAACAACGAGGTGTCCTTGTGGCACCTTAGAGACTAACAAATTTATTTGGGCATAAGCTTTCATGGGCTAAAATCCACTTAATCAGATGCATGGAGTGGAAAATACAGTAGGCAGGTATAAATACACATGTACATTTTATTTCTTTTTATGTACTCCACTGTCATATTGAGTCTTATTAATGAAAATGTGAAAGTTAAATCCGTGGCTCTGGTTTTCTTCTTTCTACTTTTCAGTTATAGAATCATATAAATATAGGGCTGGAATGGACCTCGAGAAGTCACCAAGTCCAGGCCCTTGTTCTGAGGCAGGACCAAGTAAATCTAGACCATCCCTGAGGGATGTGTTGTCCAACCTCTTCTTAACAGCCTCCAATGATGGGGATTCCAGATCCTCCCTTGGAAGCTATCAGAGTCTGGTGTGCAATCCAGACTAGTGAGGGCTTGTGTCACTACCTGCCCTGCAACCTTGACTGCAACATAATGCTTTGTTGCTGTAGCTCCCAACCTGGGCCCCTCACAAACAGCCAAACAGCATGCAAGTTACACCCTGAGCATCTGCGTATATTTTCAGCCTGCTAACATTTCAGTCAACATTCAGGCTTCCTCCAGCCTTAGTTACCACTTGCAGAGTGACCCCCAACACTCTCCCAGTCCTGGATTTTCCCCAGAAATGTTGGTTCTGCACTGTTTAGCCCTCTCCTGGACAGTTCAGATATTAGAGGTCTGTTGCCCCTATGAGGGATCAACGTGCAACAGTTTGCTACTTTAATTGGAATTACCAAACACTTCAATTTAAACACAATACTGGATTAGTTTTGATTAAAGAATAAAACAAGTTTATTTAATTACAAAGAGATTTTAAGTGAGTGCAAGTCTAAGGCATTAAAATTAGAAATGGTTATGAGAAATAAAGACAACGCTTTCTAGTAACTATATCTTAAAAAACTTGATTTGATTCAAGGTGAAATCCTTACCACGTGTTCCCAGCAACACAGCTGACCAAATTCTCAAGTCAGGATCTGCCCCCAAAGTCCAAAGGGCTGGTTCCTTTGAATTCTTAGGTGAAAAAGAGAGAGAGGTAGACCTGCTGAGGTGTTCTTGCCCGTTACTTTTATGGTCTAGTCTGCCATTGCCTTTGAAGTGGATTCTTCTGAGTATCACCCTTTGCAGCAAAGTTTATTCAAATAGTGAAGACAGTGGAGTCTGGGGGTGAAGGTGCCGCCATGCTCTTAGTCCCCCGCGTATGCTGAAATGAAGATTTGTCTTGTCTCCCTCTTGCTGTCTCAAGGACCTTGTTTAGTACTTAGATGTAAATTGAGGTGAACACCCATTCCTTTGTTTAAGATAGACCTGCTTAACCACCCCTGCCCAGTCGGGCTACATGGGTTTGAACATGTGCTACCAGCATCATATAGAGGGAATTCATAACTTTACATATAATGTTGCTACATACATTTCACCATGTTATTATTGACCAATGAGTTCATTTTCAAATGATACCTCACAAGGCATATTTTGTATAAAGATTTTTACAGCAGTGTGTAGAGTGTGAATACTGTCGTACATTTGGTCACAGAAACCTATTCCAAGATATTTATTTTTTTAAGTGTAGCATAGTAAGATGGTCTAATTCTTTATCTGTGGTGTAAAATATATATGACATATTTATACACAGGGCTGGTCCAAATAGTGTGGGTCAAAACGTGCAGCTGCTAGGGGGCTAGTGTGAAAGCTTACTGCATGTGCTTCCGTGTTGCATGATGTGGAATACAAGCTACGTCTTGTGTACTGAGAGAGCTCAGCGATCCAAGTAATTTGAATAAAGGTGACTCCATCTTAACTGTTTGCCTGGGAAGTTTTTCATCTTTGCCCCAACCTCTTAACAGTAAACCTCCATTTGTTATTTCGTTAGCTCCCTCTAAAATCTCTCTCTGGACATATTATCTCTGTTCCTCCCCACCCAAAAACCAGTGGTAATAAAATGCACTAGTTGGTATAGATGGGAGTCTGGAATAGGACATAGTGGGTTTTAGACAATGCAAACTTGTTGTGTTACTTGTAGTTATGTGGAAATGTGTCCATTAGGACTAAAACCACCAACCCACTTTCACATCGGCCAGGAAAGAGCCATCAGATTGTAATGTCTTTGGGTCTTTTTCTGACCTAGGGTGCATTAAAATCACCCTACAGGTACAGGTGAAAAAGGTTCTTTATCCCATCATCCATTTCTGGAGCATTTCAGTCTCCCTGAAACACCCTTAAAGAAGAAATAAATAAAAAGACATTAATGTAATGGAGTTTAAGGCTAGAAGGGACCACCAGATCATCTAGTCTGACCTCCAGTATGTCACAGGCCACTAACACTAGCTAGTACCTTCCCAAAGTATTACAGTCCACAGGAAATTAAATATGTGTCCCAGGCAGAGAATAGGAGGGACCAAAGTAACTATGTAATTAAAACATAGTGCTAGAAACCTACCCATTCTGAATGTTACCATCTGTCTTCATATTTTTCTTCAGTGTTATTTTCCCTTGGAATATGTCCCAGTTGCTTTTTCTGTGATAGAATGATCCTGTTTACCTAATAGCCTTTAAACTCAAGTGAACAAAGCTATTTTATTTATAATACCGTGTTGAAACCAAATTGTTTCTTAAATGACTTTGTGGGGTGGCAGTAGGAGAGAGGTAATAAACAGTAGTGGGGCTCAGGCAACTCTGATCCCCCGATGCTAGGACCTCTTTGTTGCTGCCAGAGCTGGCACTGCTGGTGCTGCTTCACTTCCTCCCCTACCATTTTAAATAACAGCTGGAAGGAAATAAGTATCAGTAAGACCATGGCACATTTTGATTCCATCACCACACCAGCCTTCTTTCTTCCATAGCTGGAGTTGCCACATCAGCTCCCCCAAGGTCCTTGCTCACTTAGGCTTTGTTTACATTGGTACAGTGGATTGTGTTAGAAAAGGTGTAAACAAAGACCAGCTAATTTATTTTTAAACACAATTGAGTTTGTCTATGCCGGTGCTAAGTGCAGATTTACATATTAATTAAAATGTGATAATTAATGTTTCTATCAACTCAGTTTTCCAGGCCTTATGCACAGAGAAGTTGCACTAAATTAACTTTAAATTTACTTTTTTTTAACTGATTTAGTTAAGAGTGCAAAAGGCTGTGTGGACACATTTATTTCAGTTTATATCAGATCTATTTCACTTTAAGACAGTTATGGCACCGTAAGTGAAATGGGTGCAGCTTTCTCATATAGACAAGCTCAAAGCCTAAGGTAGTAGGAAGCCTTAGATGACAGTTGTGCCTAGGGTGACCAGACAGCAAGTGTGAAAAATCAGGACAGAGGGTGGGGGTTAATAGGAGCCTATATAAGAAAAAGCCCCAAATATCGGGATTGTCCCTATAAAACTGGGACGTCTGCTCACCCTAGTTGTGCCACCAGTGTCCTCTCCCTTTGTTTCTGGTTCTTCAGCAATCTGACACATGATAGTTGCTCCCTCACACTTTTCAGATAAAGGGGAAGAAAGAAATAAAAATGCCTCCAAAGGAGGGCTCACTGGCAGGGGGAGCGGTATAGAAGAAAACATCCGGTATGCACAGGGAATTCTGTAAAGAATTTCTGCTCATTACAGATATGTATTCTGACTCTCAGCTCACAATAGTCTTCAGTGAGAGCCCAGCACAGCAGGGCAAGTGGATGGATGCTGGCCATCCAGGCCATTCAAGGTTTAGTATTATTAACATATTATTTCTTTCAACAATCTATTTTTTTTATTATTATAATTTAGACAAGCAGTTGGAAAAAGCTGAGACCAATGAAGTGATGATCTGGAATTAAGTGACAGATGATGGCAGCATTACTGAAATGTTGAAGGTTTAGATCGACAGCACCCTCCCTGAATCTGGAGAAAGAGGGCACACATAGAGTTCTTGGACCCAGACCTAACCAAGACAATAAGAAATAGGTAATAGTAGTTGCATTTTTAACAGTTTGTAGAAGAAGGGAAAAAAAGGCTAGAAAGAGAGAGGCAGAAAACTTTACCACATGAATCATGATGCCAGATCACCATTTATGGAGAAATCAGAGCAAAGACCGTGGCCAAAGAAGAGAATGAATTCCTGTTGAGCCTCACCAATGAAACAGACTCCTATCAAGTATTTGGTGTCCTGCCAGACTCATTCTTGTTCATGATGCCAACAGAGTTGTCTTGTGTGTTGCAAAATGCCAGGACTTCACCCTGTGTAAATTACCCCTAGATAATGCATCTTCTCCATCTTTCTGAAGAAGCACTTTAGAAGCCACTTAAAGTACAAAACTGAAATAGTAAAACTCTGGATAACTGATAGATTAGACAAATGTGAGGATATATCCTCGAACTCAATCCGATTTATCATATAAACTACCAAAACACAGTTTCTTTGCTTTTTTTATAAATCAAGTAAATCCTGTTTTATTACAGAGAAGGGAGGTGAGATAATAGTGGAGCCAGGAGTTTAATTTGAATTGGAGTTTGCTACAGGATGCAGATATGATGCTCCAAAATGTTAAGATATTTAACGTTCTTCTTCGAGTGCTTGCTCATATAGGGCACGTCTTTGCTACCCGCCGATCCGGCGGGTAGCAATCGATCTATTGGGGATCGACTTATCGCGTCTAGTGAAGACGCGATAAAATCGATCCCTGATCGCTCTGCCGTCGACTCAGGAAATCGACTCGCCGCCGTCCTCACAGCCAGGTAATTCAACCTAAAATACGCAACTTCAGCTACGCTATTCACGTAGCTGAAGTTACGTATCTTAGGTCGACCCCCCCCCCCCCGCCCCGTAGTGTAGACCTAGCCATAGATTCCAATTAGGTGTGCGCACGCCGCATGCATGATCATTGGAAGATTTTTACCCTAGCAACACTGGGTGGGTCGGCTGAGGCGCCCCCTGGAGTGGCACCCTTATGGCACTGGATATAAACCCCTGCCGACTCAGCGCCCCCTCAGTTCCTTCTTACCGCCCGTGATGTTCGTTGGAATTTGGAGCGCAGCTAGCTGTTCTCCACTCTCCCTAGCATTTGTTTTTCGCGACCCAGCTGTTCATTGCTGTGGCAGACCGGATGAAAGGCCTCCCGGTCTCCACCCAGCGCATCTCATCCTGGATTACATCATGTATCCATGCGTGCTATGACTTAGCTGGTGTCACAGCTACACACCTGACCGCCCACTCCACTCGGGCTCAAGCTTCGTCCTCCGCCTTCCTGGCTCACGTGCCCATACAGGAGATCTGTAGGGCAGCAACTTGGTCATTGGTACATAGCTTCACTTCCCACTATGCCATAGTGCAGCAGTCCAGGGATGATGCGGCATTTGATTCAGCGGTCCTTCGCTCCGCGACATCTCACTCCAACCCCACCGCCTAGGTAAGGCTTGGGAGTCACCTAATTGGAATCGATATGAGCAAACACTCGAAGAAGAAAAGACGGTTACTCACCTTTTAACTGTTGTTCTTCGAGATGTGTTGCTCATATCCATTCCAAACCTGCCCTTCTTCCCCTCTGTCGGAGTAGCCGGCAAGAAGGAACTGAGGGGGCGCTGGGTCGGCAGGTGTATATATCCGGCGCCATAAGGGCGCCACTCCAGGGGGCGCCTCAGCCAACCCACCGAGTGTTGCTAGGGTAAAAATCTTCCAACGATCGTGCATGCGGTGCGCGCAGTCCTAATTGGAATGGATATGAGCAACACATCTCAAAGAACAACAGTTACAAAGGTGAGTAACCATCTTTTTTTGTTGAAAAAGTTTTTTGTCATGATAGGTTAGCAGCATCCTACAAGAGGAATGTCTGGTCTGAAGAAGAGCAGGCAAGCAGAGGCTAAGAAGACTAAGGTGTACCATCCAGGAGCCTTCACAAAAGCTGCGAATCTTATCTCTTAATATTAGGGGAATCAACGGTTCTCTCAAAAGTTTGTTCTATGATTTTCTCATTCTTAAGAAGACAGGGCTGTGTAGAAGAGCCACATTTCACATAACCTAGATCTTTTTTTAGTTTTTGATATTTGCTAAGAGAAGCTTGGTGAATGTCTCATATAAAAAGAACAAAAGAGAGACTGCAATACTAATTAGCAAAAAAAAAAAAATGCTGTCAATGGAGCTAGGATGTCACCCTACATGTTATGATATCACCAAAATGCAGGTGGCAGCATACACACTGGTGACTGAGTGTGTTGCTTATGGGTCATCATGCAGATTGAGGAATGGGGGGAAAAAATAAGAATTAGGAATTCCCCACTGGAACCTAGAAGAGCAATCTTATCACACCACCAAAAGTTTTGGTCCCCACGCAATCGCTAGTTTTGTAGTGACATTCCTTGGTACATATGCTTTAGAATTCATTTGTCTTCTATTCTAATAATATATCAATGCCAAGAAAGTCACAGAAATTGAACCTGTTGATAAAGCAGTTCCTAGGTGTGGCTTCAAATATCATCATTTCTGATCTTGTCCTGCCACTTGATATGAAGCAGCTGACTAAGACAAAGAGAATTGAAAATGTCAATCTGGTGTTCCTCAGCCTTCCTCAGTACCCACGTTCCACTTCTGTAAAACAGAGTTGGTATAACAGAGTTGGCTCTATAGTAGTAAGCTTCATGCCACAACATCCCCACAGAGGCTTCTGAAGGGCCTGAAACAGCAGCTGCTTGTATACAAGTGTCCACATCTTTAAGGCATCATTCATCACAATCTCTGATGCTGCCTAAATATTTGAATTGCCACCTGCTTGATGTCCCATCTGGACAAGTTAATACTTGGTTGTAATCTGGCTGTAAACTGCTTAATGGTAATGGCAGGGACTTAGTTTTTTCCAGAGTAATTAATAACCAGACCAATGTGCACTACTTGGTGCCCGACCTGATTGGCCATCAGCTGTAGTGCCATGTTAAATAAATTGAGCAATATTATGAAGGCTCAATGAGGCAAATTAGGTATCCAAAACAGTAGAGAGACATGGTTAGTTAACTATCAGATTGTGAAGTTTGAAAGTAGCTTCAATGGTTTTCTCTTTTTGGGGGGAGGGTGTGGGGGTTTGTTTGTTTTAGCATTCTTTGAGCTATGATAAAGATTATCTCCCAGAAGTATGTTATTTGAGAGGTAGCCACAGGAGATGTAAGGTAGTAAACCTCTAGTCTTAGAGAAATAGCTTGTGTAACTATAAACAACCATGTTTGATGCTACCACATTCTCAGATAAAATGTTTAGAATTTCCCCAGACGTATCATTGTAAGAAGTCTGTTGCAGGGGTGGGATATTTCCATTTCTCTTTGTTTGTTCTTAGATCTCTTTTATGAGCTGAACTTTGTGTGTGCTGCAGGATGCCGTCAAGAAGCGAGTCACCAGGACCCCCTCCAACCAAGATGTCACCACCTACCTGAGCAGCTCGCTGGAAGGTGAATTTGGAAGAGACGGGGGAGACTTTGCTTCGCTCTGGACTCATGCCCGCAACGCTACATGACGACTGGAGATGCGTATCGGCTGCCACTGGACATGGTGCGAGGAATGCCAGGAGTTTGGAGTCCTGGTGCCACAGATGAAGAATACAGATCACACTATCATCACTCCGAGAGCTAGAACCGTGCTGGAGAGGACCCTGAAGGATGCCATCTGCTGCCAATACGTGGAAAACCTGAAACGGAAGCTGGACCAGGGCAAGGTGTTTGAGGTGATGTGCAAGTGGGACGCCAGCAACCACTTTTTCCCAATTGGGCAGCTTCACCCAATTTGCCAACTGAAGGTTCATCCACGGGGCCTGGGTCAACTGTGTTCTGCTGAACGGAGCCGTCTGCTATGGGAATCGGGACAAGCGATGCAGGAAGTACAGTTATTCCAACGAGACGCTACCTCACGTCCTGTGTAGCTGCAAGCCCCATTTGAGAGCTTGGCAGCTGTGACACAACGCCATCCAAGATTGCCTGGCCAGAGCCAGAGCCATCCCGCCACCCGACATCGTCATCACCAACGAGGACCGGAAGAAGATCATCATGGTGGACGTCACAGTGCCGTTGGGGAACAGGCTGAAACCTTGAGAGCTCAGGATTACCAGGTCCAGACATACGCACTGATTGTCGGAGACTTAGGCTCATGGGACCCCAGTAATGAGCGAGTGCTGAGAGAATGCGGAATCAGTCAACGCTACGTTCGGCTGATGTGGCAACTTATGGTGTCAGATGCCATCAGGTGGTCAAGGGACAGCTACATAGAACACATCACTGGACATCAGCAATACCAAGAGGGGTGAGCTGGATTGCCAATGAGAAGCATACTCAGGAAGGTAACTGAAATACTTTCCTCATGGATTGTATTTTCTAAATGGACAACCAACCTAATTCTCAATTACTGAGGGACAATCTCCATTCATTGATATATTTTGCTTTCCACAACCAAATCTCTGTACAACTTTTCATGAGTGATGTACCTGAGTATTCGGATTCTAATATCTAAACTGTATTGTTAAATCTATTCACCTAAATTTGAGTTATTGCTGATTATGTACTCTATGTATCACATGACTTTTAAAAATTAACTTTGTATTTGTGGATAATCTAAGCAGTATACCCAGATGTACAGACACTCTTTTCCCAACCTATGTGTTATATAATTTTTTTAACATTAGCTTTAATAAAAGTTTTAGTTCTTGCCTTACTAATAAGTACAGTAACTCCTCACTTAACGTTGAGGTTATGTTCCTGAAAAATGTGACTTTAAGCGAAACGATGTTAAGCAAATCCAATTTCCCCAAAAGAATTAATGTAAATGAGGGGGTTAGGTTCCAGGGAAATTTTTTTCACCAGACAAAACACTATATATAAACTTATACTCTGTGTGTGTGTGTGTGTGTGTGTTTGTACACACACACACACACACACACACACACACACACACACACACACACACACAGTATAAGTTTTAAACAAACAATTTAATACTGGTACAGAGAGATGATGATTGTGAAGCTTGGTTGAAGTGGAGGAGTCAGAGGGTGGGATATTTCCAGGGAATGCCTTACTGCGAAATGATGAACTAGCAATTGGCTGAGCCCTCAAGGATTAACTCTCATACTCTACAGTACAAGGCAGCAGGAAAGGAGGGAGGGCAGACAGAGACAGAGAGACACACTGTGACACTGTGTGTGTGTGTGAGAGAGAGAGAGAGAGAGAGAGAGAGAGATGTGCATTTCCCTTTTAAGTATGAAGAGTGGGGTCAGAAGTACACTGCCTTGTTAATTAGATCAGCAAGCTGAGACCGGACTGCAGCTGCTGCTGCCTGGAAGCTCCCTCTGTTGTGTGTCCCCCCTGCTCTATGGAAGATGGGGTAAGTGGGATGCAGGAGCAGGGGGAGGGGGACACCCTGACATTAGCCCCCTCTTCCTTCTCCCCCAGGAAGCAGGAGTCTCGGGGAGCAGCTCCAAGGCAGAGGGCAGGAGCAGCACATGGCAGTGGGGGGAGGGACAGCTGCAATTGATAGCCTGCTGGGCAGCTGCTGCACAGGGAACTTAGGGGAGTGGGGAGCTGATAGGGGGGCTGTCGGTCCACCCTGGTTCAAACCACCCACCAGCTAGCTCCAATGGGCTGCTCTTCCTGCAAGCAGTGGACAAAGCAGGTGGCTGCCAAATGACATTAGAAGGGAGCATTGCACAACTTTAAACGAGCATGTTCCCTAATTGATCAGCAACGTAACAACGTTAACCGGGACGACTTTAAGTGAGGAGTTACTGTACTCCTAAGGCATATAACCTACTAAGTGCCCAATCTCAAACTTTGCTGCTGTCTCAGATTAACTCACTTTAATTTCATCAGTCCTTTTATCCTGGATAGATATGATGGAACATGCACTCTGTAATTACCAAAAACAAAATCTGCTTCCAGCCACCTATGTCCAACCATTACTGAGATCACTAGATGACAAACCAAATAGTTTTTTGTCATTTAATATTGTGTAATAATAAATGATCACCTACAGAATACTATACTATTGAAAAATTTAACAATAAATATGTATTTCAGACATTTTTTTATTCTTGTCATCTTCATCAGCTACTCCATATCAAGTGGCAGGACAAGATCAGAAATAAGGATATTTGAAACCCAACCCAACAACTGCCTCCAACAACAATGGTTTAGTTTCAGCAGCTTTCTTGGTATGGAAATATTATTAGAATGGAAGATCAATGAATTCTGAAGCATGTGTACCAAGAAATTCCACTATGTGGCCAGCAATCATGTGGGTGCAAAAACTTTGGTGGTACTCAGACCACCTTAAACACCTTGCCCGAGTTTGATATGGATAGCACTTGATCTGCCAGGAGGCTGTGTCCTTTTGGGATTTGCCATGATGACAATGAGGTATTTCAGAGGCTCAGTGAAACAGTCCTACTCTCCCAAGATGCGCAATGGACCCATGACATATTCTCTTAGAGAACAAGGAATTCTTTCTCTCAGACTCAAAAGTCTAATGTTCTCTCTAACTTTTTTTCTTCTGAGTCTTTTCTGATGCACCTAATTTTTAGACTGGATCAGGCTGTATCTCATCAAGTATTTACTCTAGGAGGCTGTGCCTAGGATTCCCCCCCCCCCCAAATATATAAACCCTACAAGCAGTTTCAACAGATTATGTCCATCTTAATGGTTATCAGTTAAAATCATTTGGGTTCTCCCCCACTGAGTAAAATTGTAACCTACCTTTGGCATAAATCCCATTACAATTTTTTATATCTACATGACATTGAAAATAGAAATAAACCAGTTTAACAATCCAAACTAACTACAGGAGAGAGTTACCCACCCTGTGCAGTAACTGAGGTTCTTCGAGTATGTGCCCCCATTGGTGCTCCACAGTAGGTGTGTCAGTGCCCCCTGCACCTGGGATCAGAGATTTTTGGTAGCAGTGCCTGTTGGACTGCACATGTGCTCCTCCCCATCTTGTGCCGTGAGCATCATCTATATATAGCACTGTGTGGTCCAACCGCCCCCTCCCAGTTCCTTCTCTACTGCTGCTCTCTCTCTCTCTATCTTTAGGCTGAAAAGCAGAGGGGAGGAGGGCAGGTAGTGGAGCACCCACAGGGACACACATCTCGAAGAACCTCAGTTACTGCACAGGGTGAGTAACCCTCTCTTCTTCTTTGAGTGATGTCACTATTGATGCTCCATTGTCGGTGACTGTAAAGCAGTGCTGTGAGTTGGAAGACTGGGGCTTTGGAGTGGCATTTAATGCGGATGAGAGGACAGTGTGTCCTAATAGGTCTTCTGAAGTTGCATCATGAGTAATTGTGTAGTGATGGCTAAAAGTGTCTGTGGATGACCAAGTGGCTGCTTTGGAAATGTCAGCAAATGGGATGTTGTTGAGAAAGGCAATTGAGGTGGATAGAGAGCGGGTGGAATGTGCTAGAGTTCCAGGAGAAGGTTGTTGATTGTGTAGTTGATAGGACAGGTTTATACATTGCAAGGTCCACTTGGAAAGGTGTTGTTTAGAAATGGCTATGCCTTTTGATCTTTCGGCCTTTGATAGAAATAAGCATGGCGATCGTCTGAAAGATTTAGTTCTGTCCGGATAAAAGGCTAATGCTCGCCTGATGTCCAAGGTGTGTAATGCTGCCCCTTCCTGGTTGCTGTGGTTTTGAAAAAAAGCAGGGTAGGTGGATAGGTTGATGTAGATGGAAGGAGGATGGTACCTTGGGTAAGAACTTTGTACGTGGAAAAATGTTGTATGGGGAGTATGCCATGAGCGCTCCACTTTCTCCTACCCATCTGGCAACGGTAATAGCAACAAGAAATGCTGTTTTCATGGATAGATGAACATAAGAGCATATTGCCATTGTTTCGAATAGTCGTTTACTAAGACAGTGTAGGACAAGGCTGTGGTCCCAAGCTGAGGTGGGATCCCGTATATGAGGGTAAACATTTTGGAGGCCTTTCAGGAATCTCTTCATGAGTGGGTGGGTGAAAACGGCATGGCCGTCTATATTGGGGTGAAAGGTCGTGATGGTGGCTAAGTGTACACAAATGGAGCTGATATAAACCCTAATCTTTTAAGAAGTAAAATATAATCTAAGATGAGTGGTAATGAAGTGCTCATTGCTGTGGCGTGATTGGTGGTGCACCCAAATCAGAATCTTGTCCAGTTTGGAGGCAAGTGCGTTGAGTTGTGTCACATCTGCTATTCAAGAGTACCTCTTTTACTGCCTCTGAACAGGTCAGCTCCGAATCCCGAAACCATGGAGGATCCATGCCTTCAGATGAAGTAACTGTGCATCGGGATGGAGGATTTGACCTGCATCCTGCTAGAAGAGTTGTGGAGTCAGTCACAGAGTGATTGAAGGACATTCTGCATGAGAATAAGGTAAGTATACCAGATCTGTCATGACCATGTTGGAGCTATAAGAATGACTCTGGCTCAGTGCCCTTGAACCTTGTTGAGTACTTTGAACAGACGGGGGAAGGGAGGAAAGACATAGAGTAGCAGGCATCCCATGTGAGGAGCAATGCATCTCCCAGGAATCCGCGGCCTAGGCCTGCTCTTGAGCAGAATTGAGGACACTGGGCGTTCTCCAGTTTGGCAAAGAGAGCTATGGTTGGGAATCCCCAGCAGCTGAATATGTGGTGTGGGGCTTGTGTATCCAGCTCCCACTTACGGTCTTGGGCGAATCTCCTGTTCAGTGAGTCTGCTGTGGCATTCTGGTGTCCTGGGAGTTATGCGGCTGAGATGGTCATGTTGTGGTGGATACATCAGTTCCATAATTTCAGTGCTTCCAAGCATAGAGAGTGGGATCGCGCTCTGCCTTGCCTGTCTAGGGAGAAAATGCAGACACTATTGTCCGTCATAACTCTTATAGTGCGATGTCTGATCAATGGTAGAAAATGTCGGCAGGCATTGTGGACCACATTGAACTCTAGGAAGTTGATATGTAGGGTAGATTTGGTTAAGGACCATCTGCCCTGCATGGTATAGGTCTGAAGGTACACTCCCCAAATGATTAAGCAGGCATCGGTGGTTAGCATCCTGGACAGTGCTGGTTGAAGGAAAGGGACCCCAACACAGACGTTTTTGAGTTGTGTCCACCTGCGTAGTGAGTCCTTGCCCTTGATAGGCATGGATAGGAGTTTGTGAAGGCTGTGTCTGTGAGGTACGTAGTCCTTACATAATCACACCTGGAGACAGCACATATGCAATCTTGCATACTTTACCATAAAAGTGGCTGCTGCCATGTGGCCGAGGAGCTGGAGACACATCCTGGCTGAGATCTGGGGACGGGTTCTCACCGTGGATATGAGATCGACTATCACCAAAAATCTGTAAGCTGGGAGGAAGGCTCTGGCTCTTATGACATCCAATTGTACCCCGATAAACTCCAGGTGTTTCACCGGTGATAGTGTTGATTTTTCTAGGCTTATGCAAAGGCCGAGGCTCAAAAAGAGGTCCATTGTGGGTTGTACAGTGTGAAGGGCGTCGGGTTTGGATGGGTCCTTGAGGAGACAGTTGTCTAAGTATCGAAATATAATGATGCCCTGTTTGTGTAAGTAGGCAGTCACTACTGTGAGGGCTTTGGAGAATACTCAGTGAGCTGTAGAGAGTCTGAAGGGTAGTGATTGGTCCCCATGATGAATCAGAGGAACTGTCTGTGGGCAGGGTGTATTGTGATGTGAAAATACGTGTCTTGGAAGTGGAAGGCTGAGAACCAGATCCCCTGTTTCAATGCTGGGATAATGGTCAAATTGGGTAACCATCTTGAAGCATTGCAGTTTGACTAACTTATTGAGGTTTCATAGGTCTAGGATTGTTGTCCACCTGCCAGATTTCATTTGGATCAGAAAGAAAATGGGAGTAAAAATCCTTTCCTCTGTGTTGGGATGGGACCAGTTCTATAGCTCCCAGTTGCGGAAGGTGGTTTATTTCTTCTCCTAGAATGTGTTCGTGAGAAGGGTCCCTGAAGAGGAACGGAGAGGGAGGCTGACTGGGTGGTATAGATAGGAATGGGATGGAATATCCTTCATTGATCTCTAGGACCCACTTGTCTGAAGTAATTAGCCACCATGATGCATAGAAAGGAGCTAAATGGTCACCAAACTGGTGGGATAATGGAGATGGTTATAGTGACTGGAATGGGGGGAGGCTTCTTGGGGCCTCGACCAAACCATCAAAATAGTTGTTTGGATGAAGGAATGTGAGAGCCCCTAGAGGAGTCGAGCGTTTGCGCTTCGTAGGGGGTTTCTGTCATCAGCGTCGTGTGTCATACTGTCGGTGCGGGGTGAAAGTAGTGGTCGGGATCTCGGGGGAGTTAGGTATTTCCCCGGTCGCCTCTTTGGCGCTGGCGTATAAATGCCAAGAGAATGGAGAGTTGCTCGAGAGTTCTTTAGGGAGTGTAGGGACTCATCTGTGTGTTCTGTGAATAATTTGGGAACCTCAAAGGGTAGGTCCTCAACAGTGGTTTGCACCTCCTTAGGGAGTCCAGAGTGGTGTAGCCATGACACTCGTCTCATGACTGCGGCTCTTGCAACGGAATGGGCAGTTGTATCAGCGGAATCCAAGGAGACTTGTAAAGCTGTATGGGCCAAGAGGTTCCAGATATGAGTGACTGGAGTTGCTCCTTCTTCTTCTGGCAGAATTCCTGTATCTTAGAGTAGTTGACTTAGTTGTATTTGGCCAACAGAGCCTTGTAATTGGACATGCGGAATTGGAGAATGGCTGATGAGTAAGGCTTGCAGCCGAATAGGTCCAGTTGCTTCCAGTTTCTGTCATAAGGGGTGTTTCTTGCTTGGTGTTTGTGCCTCTTTTCGTGCATGGCATTGACAACCAGGGAGTTTGGAGTGGGATGAGAAAAAAGAAATTCCATGTCTTTAGCGGGGACATAATATTTCTTGTCCTCCTGCTTGCAGGTTGGTGGGATGGATGCTGAGGTCTGTCAGAGCACCTTAGCTGGGTCAAGAAGTGCCTCATTGATAGGGAGGGCTATCTTTACAGACAAAGAGGTGTGCAGGATATTGAGCAGCTTGTGATGTTGTTCTTTCACTTGTTCCAGAGGAATCTGGAAGGAGTCTGCAATCCTACGAAACAGCTCCTGGAAGTGTTTAAAATCATCTGCTGGCGTAGAGGGTGAAGGCATGATAGCCTCATCAGAGGAAGAAGAGAAGTGGAGTGGTCATGTAACTTTCTCCTCCAGTTCTTCCTGGTCTGCTATCGAGAGTTGGTCGGTCTCTAGTGGTGAAGTGATGGATGAGGATGGTGAGAGTGGGTGTTTCTGGCTTTGTTCTATGGGAGGCTTTGGAAACTGTGATCTGTGCATGGCCCATGGATCCCAGTATGGCCAATGTGGAGGGAGTGGCATGTGGGGTTGTATCCATGGCAGTCCGTATCGGGGCCCTGGTTTGGGGTTGCAGGGTGCAGATAGTGAGGACATATGTAGATGACTCCTTTAGTGCCTGTCTGGAATATGAGGGTGGGACGGGGTATTTATCCTCCTCTTCCTTACTGGGTAAGGGTGGTGCCATCCTTGTAAGAGAAAGGGAGCAGTATTGTGACTCTGGAGAAGAGGATGAAGGTGGAGGAGGCTCGTGTCTGTGTAGTGGCGACTCAGGCATGT
This sequence comes from Emys orbicularis, assembly GCF_028017835.1. Taxonomy (NCBI): domain Eukaryota; kingdom Metazoa; phylum Chordata; order Testudines; family Emydidae; genus Emys; species Emys orbicularis. The sequence goes on from NC_088683.1 coordinate 88,411,655, forward strand.
AAGATATCATCAGATACCCAAGGATCTGAACTCCTGGGGAGGAGCATCATCTGCACCAGTTGGATCGATGCAAAGGGAAAAGTGCATTCTCTGGAACAGTCAGCAGATGGCATCAAGGACTTATTAGGTGCTGAAGGCTTGCTTGGTGCCAAGGGTATAGTCTGTGCCAGAGGGCGTATTGGTGCCAAGAGTTTGCTCAGTGCTGATAGAGATGTCGGTGCCAATAGAGCTGCTGGTGCCCAGCAGTTTAGTTAGTGCCATGGGGCTCAAAGCCAATTTGTTTGGGGTGGTCGGCACTGTTTTCTAAGGTCTCGCACCACGTTCCCTGATGCTGAGAGACAGTGCGGTTCCCTGTAGGTCTGCTTGTTTACAGTCTCGAGGCCTCTCTTTAGCTCTGGTACTGGATGTACTGGAGGGTCATGGGAGCCAAAGATGTTGAGGCTACTGACCTCATAGGGGATGATGTTCTGGTGGGTAGTTTCTCAGAAGGCAATGAGGTAGCCCATTTCTTCCCATCAGCTCCGGAAAGAGAGGATTTCTTCTTGGAAGGACATGGTGAATGAGGGTCGGTGGACGACCTAGCGGAGCGTGACAGCCATGTGAGGGAATCACTGGGAATCACTGGTCACTGGGATCTCTCCATTGGGAGAAGTCTCAGGCAAATGTCTCAGACCTTTCCAGCCCTGGCAGTCAGATTGTGACAATGGATCACCTCTGTGCGACATGTCCCTCTCCCAGGCAATGGATGCACTGTGAGTGGCTGTTGCTTACTGGGAAGGCCCCACAGCAGGAAACGCACCTCTTAAACCCAGGTAATCAGTGCATAACGATGAGGGAGAATGCTTCCCGGTCAGGAAGGGTGGGAAGTGGGAAAACGGAATCTAAGCTAAGAATTAACTGGAAGGGTAAGAAGGGGGGATTTTTTTTTAAGGAAGAGGATGGTAAAGGAAACAAGTAACTACTAAACTGAACTAAGTGAACTGGTAAGGCATTATCTAATGGCTCAGAGGATAGAAGAGCTCTGCTCCGGATTCCATCCCAGACGAAAGGCAGTTAAAAGAAACGGGGTGGGGGGGAAAGGTTTGGGCCACACAGTGCTATATATAGATGCCGCTCATGGTGCAAGACAGGGAAGAGCGCATGTGCAGTCCAACAGGCACTGCTACTGAAGAGCTCTGATCCCAGGCATAGGGGAAGCTGCCACACCTACAGTGGGGCACCCGTAGGGACATCACTCGAAGAAGAACCTACAGATTATTTTCAGCTCACTACTGTAGCTTATACTGTCTTGATAGGAAAAACAAGTGGAAGCTTCTTTTTAATGATTTTTTCTTTAATGTAGATCAGGCAGTGTAGCTTCTTATAGTTGGCCAATTTAAAAGTTAGAAAATGGTTTAATTTGATTCAAGTACTAGAGCTTTGTGAAGAGTATGTTCATATATAAGGCTTTTGATACTGTCTCTCATGACCTTCTCATAAACAAACTAGGGAAATACAACCTAGATGGAGCTACAATAAGGCTGGTGCATAACTCGTTGGAAAATCGTTCCCAGAGAGTAGTTACCAGTGGTTCACAGTCATGCTGGAAGGGCATAATGAGTGGGGTCCCACAGAGATCGGTTCTGGGTCTGGTTCTGTTCAATATCTTCATCAATGATTTAGATAATGGCATAGAGAGTACACTTATAAAGTTTGTGGATGATACCAAGCTGGGAGGGGTTGCAAGTGCTTTGGAGGACAGGATTAAAATTCAAAATGATCTGGACAAACTGGAGAATGGTCTGAAGTGAATAGGATGAAATTCAGTAAAGACAAGTGCAAAGTACTCCACTGAGGAAGGAACAATCAGTTGCACACATACAAAATGGGAAATGACTGCCTAGGAAGGAGTACTGCAGAAAGGGATCTGGGGGTCATAGTGGATCACAAGCTAAATATGAGTCAACAGTATAACGGTGTTGCAAAAAAGCAAACATCATTTTGGGATGTATTAGCAGGAGTATTGTAAGCAAAACACGAGAAGTAATTATTCCGCTCTAATCTGCGCTGATTAGGCCTCAACTGGAATATTGTGTCCAGTTCTGGTCGCCACATTTCAGGAAAGATGTGGACAAATTGGAGAAAGTCCAGAGAAGAGCAACAAAAATGATTAAAGGTCGAGAAAACATGACCTATGAGGGCAGATTGAAAAAATTGGGTTTGTTTAGTCTGGAGAAGAGAAGACTGAGAGGGGACATGATAACGGTTTTCAAGTACATAAAAGATTGTTACAAGGAGGAGGGAGAAAAAATTCTTTTTCTTAACCTCTGATAATAGGACAAGAAGCAATGGGCTTAAATTGTAGCAAGGGCAGTTTAGGTTGGACATTAGGAAAAACATCCTAACTTTCAGAGTGGTTAAGCACTAGAATAAATTGCCTAGGGAGGTTGTGGAATCTCCATCATTGGAGATTTTTAAGACAAACACTTATCAGGAATGGTCTAGATCAGTGGTTCGCAAACTTGTTCTGTCGCTTGTGCAGGGAAAGCCCTTGGCGGGCCCATCCGCAGGTTCGGCCGATCGCCGCTCCCAGTGGCCGTGGTTTGCTGCTCCGGGCCAATGGGAGCTGCTGGAAGCGGCGCGGGCTTTTAAAGCTTTACACTTGTTTTGTCAAACCTCTCTAGTATTACATCGCATAAGATACTCATAAATGTAGTTTCCAGTTGGCACATTTTCTTGTACGATGTTTGTGCTTCCATTTGACTGTCATCATTTTACTCGGCATTGTCCATTGTTTCTTTCAAACAATGCCACAACCCCTCAATTATCAAAGAAGACCAGTTAGCCAGATTTTGTTCAACGTTAACAGCAACATCATCCTTATTACTATTATTCTCTCTGCCTTCTGTACAGACAAGTGGTAGGAAATATGGGTCATCTCTTTTATCATTACTTTTGTCCTAGATTTCAGGAACAGTTGCATTTAATTCTTCTCTCTCCTGAGGGAACAAGTTCATATCCATATCTTTACTTTGATTATCACTTTCTGAGAAAGATGGTCCAGAATCTTTGGAAGATGATTCTGAAGAAGTACTAGCAGAGAAATAGTAAGTTTTGGTAACTTGCTTACAATATTCTGTCTTCCTAATTTAGTTTTCATTTTTATTGTTGTTGGGATTCCCTCTGAAACCTTTTCCACTCAGCTCATCCAGAACAACTCATACATTTCTGATTGGTCTGTTAATTTTTGTAACCAATCCCTGTACAGATCATGAATGATCCATGAGCTACAAAATATGCAAGTAAGCAAAGCTGCAGCTGCAAACTTATCACTCCACTTTACTCTTTTTACTATTTCTTTATCTACTAACTGCATGTTACACTGGTCTACAATTTTTGAGAAGTCGTCTGCTTCAGAGATAAAATGTGCTATTTATTATGTATTTTGATGTGCTGAATTCAAATATGACAATTAAAACAACTGATTGGCTACTGTTTCTAAGATATTTAAGTTTTTACATTTTATGTCTATGTATATTATGTAGATAGTAGAGTTTTAATCATAAATTGTAAACCTAGGTCTTTTCATGTGTTTATGGTTGCTTTACATGATAATATTTCACCTGTCCTGTTTATGTAACACTTTAAAAATCAGCAAAAGGGTTATATAAATAAAATTTATTATGAAACAAAAGGCAAAAAACTATTCTGTACATAGTTTAGTCCTATTCAGTGTCTACTCGGCGCTTCTTGGCTTGTCTCTTGTATTCATTAAATGGAGCATCTCTTGTCACTGTCCAGCAATAGTCTGCAAGCATTGATGGGCTCCATTTGCCCTGATAGCGTTTCTCCATTGTTGCAATGTCCTGGTGAAATCGCTCGCCGTGCTCGTCGATCACTGCTCCGCAGTTCAGTGGAAAAAAATCTAGATGAGAGTGCAAATAATGTATCTTTAGTGACATGGTGCAACCAAGGCTTTTGTATGCCTTGAGGAGGTTTTCCACCAACAACCTGTAGTTGTCTGCCTTGTTGTTTCCGAGAAAATTTATTGCCACTAACTGGAAGGCTTTCCATGCCGTCTTTTCCTTGCCACGCAGTGCGTAGTCAAATGCATCATCTCGAAGAAGTTCACGAATCTGAGGACCAACAAAGACACCTTCCTTTATCTTAGCTTCACTTAACCTTGGAAATTTTCCACGGAGGTACTTGAAAGCTGCTTGTGTTTTGTCAATGGCCTTGACAAAGTTCTTCATCAGACCCAGCTTGATGTGTGAGGGTGGTAACAAAATCTTCCTTGATTCAACAAGTGGTGGATGCTGAACACTTTTCCTCCCAGGCTCCAATGACTGTCGGAGTGGCCAATCTTTCTTGATGTAGTGGGAATCTCTTGCACGACTATCCCATTGGCAGAGAAAACAGCAGTACTTTGTGTATCCAGTCTGCAGACCAAGCAAGAGAGCAACAACCTTCAAATCGCCACAAAGCTGCCACTGATGTTGGTCATAGTTTATGCACCTCAAAAGTTGTTTCATGTTGTCATAGGTTTCCTTCATATGGACTGCATGACCAACTGGAATTGATGGCAAAACATTGCCATTATGCAGTAAAACAGCTTTAAGACTCGTCTTCGATGAATCAATGAACAGTCTCCACTCATCTGGATCGTGAACGATGTTGAGGGCTGCCATCACACCATCGACGTTATTGCAGGCTACAAGATCACCTTCCATGAAGAAGAATGGGACAAGATCCTTTTGACGGTCACGGAACATGGAAACCGTAACATCACCTGCCAGGAGATTCCACTGCTGTAGTCTGGAGCCCAACAGCTCTGCCTTACTCTTGGGTAGTTCCAAATCCCTGACAAGATCATTCAGTTCACCTTGTGTTATGAGGTGTGGTTCAGAGGAGGAGGATGGGAGAAAATGTGGGTCCTGTGACATTGATGGTTCAGGACCAGAAGTTTCATCCTCTTCCTCTTCCTCGTCTGACTCAAGTGAGAATGATTCTGGTGCATCAGGAACCGGCAGTCCTTCTCCGTGGGGTACTGGGCGTATAGCTGATGGAATGTTTGGATAATGCACAGTCCACTTTTTCTTCTTTGACACACCTTTCCCAACTGGAGGCACCATGCAGAAGTAACAATTGCTGGTATGATCTGTTGGCTCTCTCTAAATCATTGGCACTGCAAAAGGCATAGATTTCCTTTTCCTGTTCAACCACTGGCGAAGATTTGTTGCACAAGTGTTGCAGTATATGTGTGGGGCCCACCTCTTGTCCTGATCTCCAATTTTGCAGCCAAAATAAAGGTGATAGGCTTTCTTAACCATAGTGGTTATACTGCGCTTTTGTGATGCAAAAGTCACTTCACCACAAACATAGCAGAAGTTATCTGCATTGTTCACACAAGTACGAGGCATCTCTGCTCACTTTGGCTAAACAGAAATGTGTCCCTTTGCAAAATCAAACACTGACAAATAAGAGAGCACGACACTGTATGATTTCTAGAGCTGATATAGGGCAATTTGTTCAGCAGAGTGACGTAAGCTTCGTTATGATTGCATCATCCATGACTTCTAGGAATAACATGATGCAATTCATATCATGTATGACGCAGTACCAGCTTCAGATTGCATCATTCATTGTTTTGCCTAAAAAGCAAGTACTGTCCAAACCCAGTCATAGATTTATTCATAGATCCAGTCAAAGATGTATTTTAGTCATTTCTGGTTTAAATTGAGATCCCTTCCCTTTATAATTCACTTATCCTCCGCCACTCCCAAGTCAAGGGTCGTATATACTAACCCAATAGCATATCTTGAAAACTAGAGCCAATCAACAATTTTAAGCATCATTTTCGTTCTCAGTGACCCAGAATTAGTAAAGTTTGACTACATTTATTTCAGAAGCATTTTGGCTGTAGAGCAGTGATTTACAAGACTGATTGTGAGTTTATGCTTTGTCCATTGTTAACCTCTGTTTCCTTACATTGTTCATGCAAGGTCTACAGCTGCTCCACTTGAATATTGTCTACCAGACATCTTGTTTAAGTGAGGTTAAAACAATACTAAAGAAGTGCTGTGCAGTGCTGTCATTAATAGCCAGCAACTGGTGATTAGTGCTGCCAATTCGCACCCCCCATTTCCAGCAACTGAAAGTCTGAAAAAATATTAATTAAACTTTAACTGTGAAAGCTTAAGAAACTGGGACAAAATCAGTGTCAGCAGGGGGCATAAATTATCCTTTCATTCTTTTCTTCTTAGCATTAGCATAAAAACAATCAAAATGTCCCTTGTGCATAGTGTATATTTTAAGGATTGGAGACTCTCCCCCTCCTTCCCCAGGAAAGCAGAGACCCAGCACGCACGTGCATGAACATACATGTGAACACACCCCACACACCAAAAATGTCATTACTTATTACCCAGGTTGGGAAATATTCAGTCCAGGACCAGTGACAGATAAGATTCAATATCTCATGATCCATCAAGATTTTAAATGGGAGCTTTATACTATTGGAAAGGAAGGATCCCCACCTTCCTGAGGGCACACCCACTACTTGCTTCTAGTTCTTGAAAGTCCTGAGATATCTGATATTTTCAAGTGCTAGAAAAACTTTTTTATATACATTTTTTGAGGTTTTAAAAATATATATTAGTTACAATTCTCCTAAGCAATAGATAGCTGTAGTGACGGTACCAAAGCACTTGGCGTTATAAGTGGACAAATACACAAATATTGTTAATAAAATTGCTTTAATCATCAAAATACTTCTAAAATACTTTTTCTTTGAAATATATGGCGTGTGAGGACACTTGATAGTATGGAGTGGTATTCTGACATAAAGATTTACTGGAAACTTATTTGGGATGATCTGCATAACTCACTTATGGCTTCTTCACTTGTGAGTAGCTAGCAGTCTCAAAATCATGCTAATAAAACCTTTATATGACAACATTATTTATACATTAATTTTGTCTTGCTCTCACAGATGTGTGTGTGTATATATTTATATATAAAATGTATCCTACATATAATCAGCAGAAATTTTAAAAATTAAACTCCATTTGTGATGCAATGTAGCAGGGCTGCCCAGAGGATTCAGGGGGCCTGGGGCAAAGCAATTTTGGGGGCCCCTTCCATAAAAAAAAGTTGCAATACTATAGAATACTATATTCTCGTGGGGGCTCCTGCAGGGCCTGGGGCAAATCGTCCCACTTGCCCCCCCCTCTGGGTGGCCCTGCAATGTAGATGTTTCAGGTTACTTTTGAAGATGATTGACAAAATATTTTAGCTAAGTACAGTAGTGTAGGGATGGGATTTTCAAAAGTGCTTAAGTGAGTTAGGTATCTGACTCACTTATACACTTGTGAAAATCCCATTTTAGATCAAATGTGGTGGGTGGTATAGGCCAGTTCCTGATCTCATCTACACTGGCGTAAATCATCTTCAAAGGAGTTATGTTAGATTTATACCAGTAAAATCAGTGGAATTATAATGGATGACACTGGTGTAACTGAAATCTGAGTTTGGCCAAACATCTTGATAGCAATACAAAGTAATGGGTACACTTATCGAAAGTGTGTCCCGTGGGCAGAAACCAAACTTGGAGATAGCCCACCATATCCCAGAATACACATCAGAAAGTTCACCAAATGATACAAGTGATCAAGGCAATAATTCCATTATCATATAAATAAAGGACAAATATATCTTAAGGCATGTTCATTCTATCTATCTATCTATCTATCTATCTATCTATCTATCTATCTATCTATCTATCTATCTATCTATCTATCTATCTATCTATCTATCTATCATGTATGTATGGTAACATAAGTGGGTGTAGTCTATAAATGATGATATTTATATATAAACTCAATTTTCAAATGTGTGATTTGTGGCTGCAGCCCTGTAGGTTGAGCCCTTTATCCCGGTGCTTTCTGTAAACTGCTCTCCTCCCTGCTGGCATCTTACCATTTACTTAGAAATGGATTTCTCTATTGTGGGTATCTGGAACTACAAGCCTCACAATATAGACCCCTATTGATGATTCCTCTGGACAGTCAGTCTCTTCAGTGTTGGCAATCATCCCATTATGTCTCCAAGGTTAAACTGGCAGATCTGCCAGTAACATGCATGGTGACTCATCACAAACTCTTTGGATGGGGAGATCAGGACAAATGAGTTCTCCAAGAATTTCAGCTCAGCATCAACTTCCTGGAGTTGCAGACAGTGGGCAATGCAATAGTCAACCTCCTTCCAAGGGGAAATCCAGCCGTTCATGTGGTGAGCAATAACACAACCACAGTACTTCATCCCATCTGCCAAAGCAAAACTAAACAAAACCTGAACAGGGAGGTTGGTGTACACTCTCTTATGAAGCTCTACAAAATTGACATGACCGCTTCAGATGAAGACCGCTTCAGATGAAGAATTCTCTAGTCTTTCTTTGGTGCTAGAGAAACATTTGGAAGTCTTATGTAAAAGTATATAATGTTGTTCCTACCATCTCTCCATGGTATATTGGGCTCTGTCAGATATTGCAAGCTCCTCCAATACATTATCACTGGAGGCAGACAGTTGGTCATTATTTTCCCTCAGCAGCTCCTTGCATTTGTTATATCTATTCTGGCATTTTTTTCAAGATGGCAGCTGTGGTAGCAGTGTGGTTTCTGAATTTAGAGAGGGCCACATACTCAGGTATAATTCGGATCTTTTGTGCCACTCAGACAGTCAAAGGAGCTGGATTCTGGCTGTAGCCACTATATTATTACATTCTATTCAGATTCTTACGCTACACCCATCATGGTGCTAGGTGAGCACCTTCCAGAAGTGCACTGAGTAATGTGACTAACATCTATTCTGAGATTTTTTGCTCTCTACATACCTCCCTTCCCTCACCCCAGGGGGAAAAAAATGTATAGTGACCTTTTAAAATGTAAATATATATGTTTGGCTCTTTGTTTTTATAAATGAAGATCAGGTCAAAGAAGTGTGCCTTGCACTTAGAATGGAAAATGATGAGGTTTGTAGTAGTTCTTTGATGCTACAAGAGTTCATTCTATTGTCTTGTACTAGCTCTTATGAAACCTCTGGCTCTGACAGTTCTCAGCTGGCATCTGGTCTGTTAGGGAGCATATACTATAGGTGTAAGAGCAGTTTCTAGGCTTCCCTAATTTATAGTCAGGGCTAAGGCTAATCTGGTGCAGCCTACAGAATAATGGGACTATAATTTTGCCTTGAGGAGCTCAGGAACAATAGAGCATCTGTCTGTAGTTCTTAAACCTGAGTCAAACATACAGGCAACTGTATATTTTCTCTGTTTCAGTGTGGAAGAACTCCTGTGGCATTTTGTGTGTGGCAGATGGATGTTGTATGAACTTCAGGGATGATCACAAAAGTGTTGCCTTCATTAAAAACTGATTTCTACATTATTTCCTTGAACAGTTCCAGGACTTAAATTATAATCTCTGTTATGCTATTATGATGGAGTCAAGAACCTTCTAACAAAAGATAGTGAAATCCTGTTTATTTTCCAGCAGATGCCTAAGTAGAGTTTCACCAGGTCACAACATCTTGAATAAACTGTACAACAGTCCAGAATAATTTCTTTTTGTTTGCTGTGCAGCTTGGAGACAGCAGAAGAGGGGTGCTTGAAATGGCCAGCCAGCTCTTCCACAGATGGTTGTTTTAATAATGTGTCCTTGACGCAAGGTGCAGAATATGAGCAAGTTATCACCAATGAGTATCATTAAAAGCTTTTGTTAAATTAATTCTGTTGTTTCTTCTTCAAATAGATGGAGACATCTATTCCACTTAGTGTGTGCACACCTGCTGCGTCAGAGCTGGAAATTTTGCCTACCAGTACCTGTAGAAGGGCAGTGCTTGTTCCTTGTGGCTATGGCCACTCCCCTGGCTATATGAGGTAGCATTGCCCTGATCCCAGTCAGTTCCTTCTTACTGCCCATGGCTGGAGTTGGAGCTCTGCGTGGTTGTAGCTTCACAACCTCACAAATAGTCTGGTTTCTTATTGTATATAGTTAGTAGTTTGTTTCCCCAGTGATGCCCTCACTGGAGTTTAAATATTGTCCTTCGGGTGGAGGAGTGATCCCCAGCAGTGATCCCCACATGCGGTGCTTGCTCTGTCTCGGTGAGGCCCACCTCAAGGAGCATTGCGTGATCCGAAGATCATTCACGAAAAGAACTGAGGTGGCTTGGGACCTTTGTGTCAAGCAGCAACTGCTCGAACAGGCTATGGGGCCTGATCCAGTACTGAGGCACTCGTTGGGCTGAAGATCACCCTCTGGCTCCAAGAATGCTGCTGCTTCACGTTCTGGAGCAGGCACCTCTCCGAAGAAATGGAGGAGCTGTTCCCTGTCAACTGCGCTGAGGAAAAGGTTGCAAAAGACCAATCAAGATCTCACTCAGTCTTAGGGCGACTCTTCTGCCTCCCCAAGTAAAAGTACAGGCATGGAGCCAGTGCTGGTGTGGGGGTTGGTGCGGGTACATGTGACGCTTCTCTGAACTGAATAGGGAGGTTAGAAACCCTGTACTGTTTGGTTCTGGCTCTGGCTTCTGAGCATCTCTCAAGTCTGGTACTAATGAGGGAGACACCAGTACCAAGTATTTCCAAGTCAGTGTACCAGGCAGCCACAGACCTCCTCTGCCTTTCGGTCCTGACCTCACTATTGGTCCAGGACTTTCCTAGGGCTGCACCATCTATAGCCCCTCTGTCATAAACAGACAGTTAAGGGTTAATTCCTCTTTTACCTGTAAAGGGTTAAGAAGTTCACATAGCCTAGCTGACACCAGAGGAACCAATGGGGGGACAAGAAGTTTTCAAAGAGGGAGGAGAGAAATCAGTCTTTGGTCTTTTCAGAAAAGTTTGTGCCGGAGTGAAAGATCCAGGAATCAGCCATCTAACATTTCTTAAAAGTAGTAAGTGTTTAGAGAAGGAATGTATTAGATTATGTTTATTTTCTTTTGTGACTTCTTTTTGCATAGAGGGAGAATCAAATTGGGTTTCTTTGTGTAACTAAGGGTTGCCCAGAGGGACATCCTCTGTGTTTTGAATCTGTTGTCTCTGAGAGTAACTTGCATGATAATCTCACAGAGGTATTCCTTTCACCCTTTTCCTTTAATTAAAAGTCTTCTTTTAAGAACCTGATTGATTTTTCCTTGTTTTAAGATCCAAGGGTTTTTTGGATCTGGGCTCACCAGGAATTGGTGGGAGGTGAATCAGTCTCATCCTGCCAGGAAAAGGGGGATAAAGACTGGGGAAATATTTGGGGGGAAGACAGAGTTTCCAAATGACTCTCCCATAAACATTTGTTTAAACTATTTGGTGATGGCAGCTACTAGATCTAAGCTGGTAAATAAGCTTAGGGGTTATCTCATGCAGGTCCCCACATCTGTACCCTAAAGTTCAGAGTGGGGGTGACACCTTGACATGGTGGCAGCAGTGGGATAGGTTTACGCCTTCTCCAGGAACTAGCATTCTAGACTTTGTAAGCAACCTACAAAGCACCCTCCGAAACTCTTTAGCCCTTGCTAAAGAAAACCTAAAGGATGCTCAGGAAGAGCAAAAGGCCTGGTATGATAAACATTCCAGAGAACGGTCCTTCAAAGTAGGAGACCAAGTCATGGTCTTAAAGGTGCTCCAGGCCCATAAAATGGAAGTGTCGTGGGAAGGGCCATTCACGGTCCAAGAGCGCCTGGGAGCTGTTAACTATCTCTTGGCATACCCCATCTCTAAATATAAAGCCTAAGGTATACCATGTTAATTCTCTAAAGCCCTTTTATTCCAGAAAATTAAAGGTTTTCCAGTTTACAGCCCAGGGAACAGATGACGTGGAGTGGCCTGAAGGTGTTTACTATGAAGGAAAAAGTGACGGTGGCGTGGAAGAGGTGAACCTCTCCATGACCCTTGGACGTCTGCAGTGACAGCAGATCAAGGAGCTGTGCACTAGCTTCGCGCCAATGTTCTCAGCTACCCCAGGACGGACTGAACGGGCATACCACTCCATTGACACAGGTAATGCTCACCTGATTAGAACCCCACCCTACCGGGTGTCTCTTCACGCCAAAACTGCTATAGAACGGGAGATCCAGGACATGCTACAGATGGGTATAATCCACCCCTCTAACAGTGCATGGGCATCTCCAGTGATTCTAGTTCCCAAACCAGATGGGGAAATACGCTTTTGCGTGGACTGCCATAAACTAAATGCTGTAACTCGTCCCGACAACTATCCAATGCCACGCACAGATGAGCTATTGGAGAAACTGGGACATGCCCAATTCTCTCTCTACCTTAGACTTAACCAAGGGGTACTGACAAGTACCGCTAGAGGAACCCGCCAAGGAAAGGTCGGGCTTTGTCACCCATGCAGGGGTGTATGAATTTAATGTGCTCCCTTTCGGGCTGCGAAATGCACCCGCCACCTTCCAAAGACTTGTAGATGATCTCCTAGCGGGATTGGGAGAATCTGCAGTTGCCTACCTTGATGATGTGGCCAGTTTTTCTGATTCATGGGCAGAACACCTGGAGCACCTGGAAAAAGTCTTCGAGCGCATCAGGCAGGCAGGACTAACTGTTAAGGCTAAAAAGTGTCAAATAGGCCTAAACAGAGTGACTTTCCTTGGACACCAGGTGGGTCAAGGAACTATAAACCCCCTACAGGCCAAAGAGGAGGCTATCCAAAAGTGGCGTATCCCAAAGTCAAAAAAACAGGTCCAATCCTTCTTAGGCTTGGCCGGATATTACAGGCGATTTGTACCACACTACAGCCAAATCGCTGCCCCACTGACAGACCTGACCAAAAAGACACAGCCAAATGCAGTTCAGTGGACTGATGAGTGTCAAAAGGCCTTTAACCAGCTTAAGGCGACACTCATGTCTGACCCTGTGCTAAGGGCCCCAGACTTTGACAAACCATTCCTAGTAACCACAGATGCGTCCGAGCATGGTGTGGGAGCAGTTTTAATGCAGGAAGGACCAGATCAAGAATTCCATCCTGTCGTGTTTCTCAGCAAGAAACTGTTTGAGAGGGAAAGCCACTGGTCAATCAGCGAAAGAGAATGCTATGCCATTGTATACGCGCTGGAAAAGCTACGCCCCTACGTTTGGGGCGGCGTTTCCAACTACAAACCGACCATGCTGCGCTAAAGTGGCTTCATACCGCCAAGGGGAATAACAAAAAACTTCTTCGGTGGAGTTTAGCTCTCCAAGATTTTGATTTTGAAATACAACACATTTCAGGAGCTTCTAACAAAGTGGCTGATGCACTCTACCGTGAAAGTTTCCCAGAATCAACTGGTTAAATTGTCCTTGAAATGTGAAAAATCTTGTTACTTTTACATAATTAGTAGTATATGTAAAGGTGCATGTGTTTTTATTGATCTGTTTCTCCTAAAGTTCTAGGAAAAAATCATAGCCAGTGTGGTCTAACACTGCCTATGATTTGGGGGGCGTGTCATAAACAGCCAGTTAAGGGTTAATTCCTCTTTTACCTGTAAAGGGTTAAGAAGTTCACATAGCCTAGCTGACACCTGACCAGAGGAACCAATGGGGGGACAAGATGTTTTCAAAGAGGGAGGAGGGAAATCCGTCTTTGGTCTGTTCAGAAAAGTTTGTGCCGGAGTGAAGGACCTCCGACTGGGCAAGCTGCTGAACCCTGGTATCTGTCGACACAGCACGCTAATGCTCCCGTTCCAGTAGTTGGGGTAGAGTTTGCACTGGGATTGGTACGAGGGACTTCGGTACTGGGAACCACCTCGCCACCGCTGCATTCAGCACTGCAGATGCTTGCTTGGAGGATTTCATTGCCTGCGACATTAGTACTGTTGGTCACTCCAGTACGGCTGTTCACGTCGCGACTGACACTGCTTCAGGCACCTGCATGCTCGGTACCAATGGTACCGCCTCCATCTGCAGTGCCGCTTCCTACCTTGTTCTGGGCGATAGATGACTCAGACTGCATACTTGCTCCTTCTGGTCTCGCTCCATCCTTATCACTGGGATGGAGGTCCTTGACCTGGCACCTACTGGCCACCAATGCCCTATACATAGCAGTGGCCTCTGTGGACGCAGTGGGAAGCTCCTCCATCACAGAGGTTCTGCTCCTAGTTTCATTCAAAGGTGATATTGCTGGCCGAGTCCGTGGTGGTGACCATAGATCCACGGGAGGCCCAGGCACCAATGGTCCCTCTCCTTGCAGAACCTCCAGAGTCCTCCTGCCCAGGTATGTCATCCCTGGAACAAGATCCAGCTTTGCCTCAGTTAAGGGCCTTCTCCTCATCTCCAGACAATGTGGTGCTGCCTGGCTCATTCTCCCCTTCAGTACCAGAGGCTTTTAAGGCATACCAAGACCTTTAGCACCACACAACTGCTTCCTTAGGCATCCAAGCGGAGTGCTTGCAAGAGAACACCCGCAGATTGGTGAACCTCTACAGCCGTCTGCCCCTGGGAGAGTCGCTCTCCCGATGAATGATGCACTCCTCGAACTGGCTAAGGCACTCTGGAGCACCCCGGCCTTGGTACCGCTGGTGGCTAAGTGCATGGAGAAGCGCTATTTCGGTCCCATGCAGAGGTTTGAGGGGTTTTATTCCTGTCTGCCCCCGAATTCCATAGTCATGACTAACCAGCAGGCCCTGCTGTCCAGATATGCTTTTCTTAACTGGACAGCTATGTCCATGTTCACAGACTGGCTGCCCATGACCTCACGGGAGGGGTTTCAGGCGTTTGTTACAGAAGGCTTGCTTGGTGGCTAAGACATCCTTGCATTCCGCACTCAGTGTTATGGACACCTTGGCCAGGGTGATGGCATCTGCGGTTACCATGAGGAGGGTTTCCTGGCTGCAGAATTTGGGTATTGTGTCCAATGTCCAGTAAGCCATCGAGGACTTGCCTTTTGACTGCCAAACTCTGTTTTTAGACAAAACCAATTACATGCTTGGGACAGAATGTACCCTTGTGTCTACACACTGTTGTAATAATCTTTGTACAAAGTATGCCTTGTAAGGTATTCTGAAAACTCATAACTTGCTGGTCAGTATTGTCCTGATAATGCTGCCGCACATATTTTATATGTGAAGTTATAAGATTCCACTGTCTGGTGATCTGAACACATGTTCCAAACTGAAGTTGGCAAACAGGTCTGTCTCAAATAAAGGAATGTGTGCTAAGTAAGACTGTTGAAAGCATGTAGCAAAAAACTTTGCTTTGAATTTAACAAAGTGTAAATTAGGCACCAGTTGCATTTAATCTTTATTTTTCTTAGAACTATTTCTGACTTCTATGTCTTATTATTTGTACTCACTTAAAATCTATCTCTTTGTAGTTAATAAACTTGTTCGTTGTTTTATCTAATTCAGTGTGTTTAAATCAAGTGTCTGGGAAACTCCACGTAGGGTAATGATGTGTGCATATCATTTCAATTAATAAAAGGACGGACTTTATATACGTTTGCATTGTCCAGGAGAGGGCTAGGCAGCATAGGACATACATTTCTGGGGAAAAATCTAGGAGTCGGGATATGTTGAGGTCACCCTGATATAGAACCAAGGCTGGTGAGAGCCAAGGTGTGGCTGGCTGGCTGCAGCACACACAGACATAGCTGGGAGTGACTTGCCATGCTGGAGGCTGTTTGTGAGTAGCACAGACTAGAGGCTACAGCAGCAAAACAGTGTAATGGGCACCCCAGGTTAGAGGACAGGAGTGACACAACTATGTATGAGTCTGGATTGTACCCTGGGTATGTCATAATGCTACCTGAAGTCCTTGGGGATGGACACACCGGCAGCGCAGAAGCGCCACTATGGCACGCAGCAGCAGCAGCAGCATCTCCTGCAGCACCCATTTTCTCAGCCTTTCCCTCTTCCAAAGCAATGGGACTACCCCAGAAAGTGGGATAGATTCCACAGGAGAAAGCAGTCAGGCTTGGAGGTCAGCCAGTCCATGCGCCTTCCCCCCTGTGCTGTTTAATGCCCATTTTGACTCCTTGGTCCAGAGCACTGTTCCAGTTGTTGCTTCTCCCTCCTCATCACCCCACCCCTTTGGGGACAGGCTGGCCTGCTTTCACAATGCGTGGGGCTCAATCAAGTCCAACAGCTGGATTCTAGACACTGTCAGATGGGGGTTATGCCATCCAGTTCTTCTCCACACCTCCTCCCCACCCTCCCTCCCTGTCCCTCTTCAGGTACCCCTCTCATAAGATACTGCTCCTTGAGCAGGTCAGCTCTCTGTTGGCTTTTGGGAGCAGTGGAGAAGGTTCTGCTGAAACACCAGGATGATGGCTTCTTCTCCCGGTACTACCCAAATCCAAGGGAAGGATGAGACCCATCCTCGACTTTTGTGGCCTCAACAAATATATCAGGTATACGAGGTTCCGAATGGTCACTCTATCAACTGTCCTCTCTGCATTGTCTCAGAATGACTGGTTTGCCACTCTGGACTTTCAGGATGCCTACTTTCATGTGGCAATTTTACCTAGCTGCAGAAAGTTCCTTCTCTTAGTCATGGGAGAATGCCACTTTCAATACATGATCCTCCCATTCAACCTGTTTTCCACCACTGAGCTTTCACCAAATGGATGGTCATGGTTATGACATATCTCAGAAAAAAAGGGAATCCAAATCTTCCCATACATCAACAACTGGTACTGAGGGACACATCCAAAGAGGAAGTTCTCGCTCACATCAGCACTATATTGCACTTGCTCAACCGTCTTGGTCTCCTCAACACCGGAAAGTCAACCTTGACTCTCATTCAAAAAATCGAGTTCATTTAGGCCCTGTTAGATTCCATTACATTGAGAGCATTCCTACTGACCAACCGTTTTCAGATAATTTGATGTCTTTGCCTCAGTCTGCAACCTCAGTCTTCCATGACAGTTTGAATGTGTCTGAGACTGTTGGACCACATGTCCATTTGCACACAGTTGGTCCAGTTTGAACGTTTGTGCCTTTTCCCCCTTCAAATGTGGCTCAGGGGCAGCCTACCATCCTATCCTTCATTCTCTGTACAGACTGGTTTGTCTCCCTCCACTAGTCCTAGATTCCTTGCAGCGGTGGATGTGTCCAGAGAGCATTTGCTAGAGCATTCCCTTCACCCGATCCTCAGCAACCAAGTCAGTGGTTACCAACGCCTCCCTGCTGGGTTGGGGGACTCACCTGGAGTCGCTGAAGGTACAGGGACTGTGGTTGGAGCAGGAGGCCTCACTCCACATCAACATGCTGGAGCTTCAGGCCATCCACAATTCATGTCACGCCTTCCGGGAGCATGTCAGACGCTCAGCGGTTCACATACTTCTCAACAATATCACCACAATGTACTATGTGAACAAACAAGGGGAGCACACTCCAGGGTGCTCTGCCTAAAGGTGATCAATCTGTAGCAGTTTTGCATCCAAGGAGAACATTACAGTCATAGCGGAGCCAGCATAATTGTCTGCCTTTGACTACAACTTAAATGGTACTGAAACACTACACCCTGCTACAAAAATGTCCGGCAGTCAAGCAAGCTTATATAAGTGAGAGAAATTAAATTTTAACAAAAATTACAAATTAACATCTTCCTCTAAGCCTCCCCATGTGACTATTCATATATAGGTCTTTTAGACTGTCACTTCTTTGGGGCACGGTCTATTTTCATATATCTCTTTTGTATAATCCCAAGCAAGTTGGAAGCATATAACATTAAATAATAGAGATCAGATCTGAAAATTGTACTCTTTTTAAAGTTTTGGCACTGGTTTTCATTTGTTGAATTTTCAATTCACTTTAGATTTGTTTCAGTTTTTAGAACAACCTATTTAAATTTAAAAAGTGATTATGTTGTTAGTGATTATGCAAGTTATGTAACCTTAACTTGCATTTCTTTTTCTTTCTTTTGTATGACATTAGCCGTTTTCATATGCAATTATCAAATGTGTAATTTTAAATCATACCGAATTACAGAACAATGTCATTTGGAAACAGCATAGAACTCTCACAATGTATCGTTCTTTTTAGTTTTTGCTTGACTAGAAAATCTACTGTAATCTAAACCTGGAAATATTTTGACATGTTGTTTTCGGGCTGAGCGAAGTGAGGTTTTATACTCAATTCAACAGCATTTCTCCATCTGTAACAGGATAACTTTTCAATGTTGCATTCAATCAAGTCCAAGATTTCAGGTGTGTTCTAGGCATCAATGGGCAGAACTCTATGGATTTTGGTGAAAATCAGAAAAACAACCAGGGAAATGGGGGAGGGAGGACACAGAGCCCCTTGCATCAGGTTAGCAGAGCTAGCAGTTTAAAGCACCCCTGAAATTGTCTATGGAGCAAAGAGCCAGTTGATGGCAGCCATTTATACCTTCCAGCATAACAGTACCTCCCCATCTCAGCTCTGCCTATCCTCCCAATACAGTTCAACATGTTGACCCTCTAAATGACTCATCTCTCAAAGCGGGTGTGGGGAATGGGGACACAAAGATTCCCGGGTGTAGGGGGGAATAGAGGGTACACAGAATCATTGGTGGTGATGAGAATGGAGGACCCTGGTATGGGGGAAAGGAGAGAATAGAAAGCACACAGCTCCTTGTCTGGAAAGGGAGAATGGAGGACAAGGAGGACACACATCCCTGGCATGAAGGGTGGGTGTAGGGAGTCCCTGAAATAGAGAGGGCTGGGTGGAGGTGACACACAGAATGCTTGTCGGGAGGAATGGAGGAGCAACAAAGCGTGCAACCCTCTAGTTTATTTTCAGTTTAAACTGAGTGAAATGTGTAGTATATAAAGCTGATTTGGGGAAGGTAAGTGGCATACTGGAATACTTCTAAAGACTGGGGTTCAAACCTGACTTAGCCAATAACAAAAGCTAAGTAATTTCTTGATTCTCAGGATGGTCATGTAGGAACTTCTAAGGTTATTGAAATAATTGATTACAGTAATAGGTCACTCTTCAATAATGCAAATCTGAAAATCAGTCAGATTGCTCTTTGGGATGAAAGTATACATTCCTTCTGACATGGAGCTCATACGTTGGCAGGCCCTAGGGGCATATGGATCACCTCTTGAGCTATTAACCTGTTGAGCTGTTCACATTTATTTTTTGCAAATGTCTGGGAAGATAGACACTATTGACTGGAAGATTGGTATCCAATCAGAGCCTTGATTGGCTTGGTGTTTCTCTACTCATTCTCTTTGGAGCTACTGCCACTGGTCATGCCCAGAATAGTTTGGAGCTCCGACTCTCTTTGACACGTTACAGATATATCACCGAAATGGGATAGTTCTTATCTCTCTCTGTAGTCTCCTGTCTCCCACAAGTACCACTACTCTACAGAGCTCATGAGCTCAGCAGGTTGCCCTGCTCCCTCTGCCTCTCCTGATGTATCAGAACTTTGGATTCCCCCAAATTCCCCAGCTCCCTGTGCCTTGCCTGCAGAGTTCAGACATGGTCTCCAGGGCTTCCCTTTTTCCTTGCTCTTCAGGGACTTCATAAAGGACCTGTCAGGCCATGCAGATTTTATAAAATATCCATTGCTATGTCAAATAAGTCTTAGAAAATATTTCAGTTTTATCCTGTCCTAGATACATTAACTGGATGGAAAGTTTCAAGTGTTAGTCAAAGAATTTTTCACTGAGAGGGATCCAAAAATGTGTGACACTTCAGTAAAATGTTTTAAAGTATCATTTTTAAGCATCAGTGACTTTCAAAATGCTTTGAACAAATGAAGCTATTCCAAAACATTTGCAGAGTAACCTGAAATAATCAAAAATATTTTTCTTCTGCGAAATTAAGAGGAGTGATTCTAGAGTTTTCCTTGGAACCCTGGTTGGAAACATAACTTATGTAGCAGCTGCTGGATGGCTGTGTTCAGGGTCATTTTAAATTATCTATAACTCATAAGCAGTCTGAACAGTTTTCTTTTTACTTTACAGAAAAGAACAGTTGGGTGCCATTCTAAAATGAATCCATTACTAGAAACACATAATTACTAGGTAATATACTTTGAACACACCTGCACAGCAAAGAAGGAAAGCCTGGTGTTTTAACTCCAAAAACATTGACCCTCAATGACTGAGCTCAGGGAAATTCTTTCAGAGTTGAAGTGTAGAAAGTTCTCTCTGAAGTGGAGCCAACAGTGAGCAAACTGTTATATTATAACCACTGCTCCCTACTTCAAATCTCTCTTCAGGACCCATCTCAAGAAATCAGCCTACTAATGATGGCTAGGTAAAATTTAAGTACGGTGATATGAGTGGTGCAGCTCCCCTTCTTCTAAATGTAGTAGGAGAGCTCCCACTTTTCTCCCTCTTCCGATCTTGTGGGAGCTCCTCTCCTTGTTAGCTGAAGGGTTTCTTGGGTTCCAACCCTTTCTATGAGTAGGTGAATCAGTAACATAACCTATCAGATGAAAAGATGCCTTAGCCCAGGAGTCCCATGTCCCCCTCTTCTAAAGAAAGATGATCCTCCACTAGCTGCCCAACCCCTTCAAAGGAAAAGATGCCCTATAATCTTGTAAAATTCAGAGAAATGCATAGAATATTTCAAAATGTTACAGGGCAAAAATCCCCTATTTTTGCCTATTTTTACATCAATACAGATTCTCAATCTTGGTCAGGTCTAAATGGTGCACTTATAGAAATGAGGGTGACTATAACACTCTCTGTGTGCTGTGTGCACACACACACTTTGTTGTGGATCATGCTTAAGGACATTAATTCCATTCAGATACATTTTTTGAATAGATAGGTACTCAGATTTTATGGTTATGGGCATGAAAAAAGGTAATTTTAAAAAAATGAAAAGAAATGAACAATTTCATTTTCTTCTACTATTTTTTGGAAATTTTCTGGATTTTGAACGAATAAACAAAAAAAAAAAATAGGTTTTGGTGGATTTCAAAAACCAAACATTTTCAAAGTTTTATTTTCTAAGAATTTTTCACAAAACTTTTCATTTTCAAAAAAAGTCCACATTTTGTGGAAAAAATATTTCCACAAAAAGTATTGACCAGCTTTAATACTGATACTTTGTCCCCATTATTTTCTCCTGGCTGCACACAGTCATCAGACATGATGGAATACCTCGTCACCACATAAAGTGAACACCTGTGATGGCAGTCAACAAAATTGGTGAGCTTCCCCATCCTAATTTGATATACTTTGAACACTAGTTTAGGGACAAGATAAGGGATAGTTGGCATTAACTTAAACTATTTTATAACATTTAAAAAGGCAAACATATATCAAAAAGTGTCTGTTTGGTTATATTCTTTCTCCACGTTCTTCATATTTCACTTAGACTATAAGGTTTGAGGCAGGGACTGCATCTTTGAATGTGTTTTTACAACACATAGCAAGCGGGGCCCTAATTCTGTGTGAGGTCTCTGTGCTACTATCATATAAGCCTTAGATAATGTAATTAGATAAATAGTTAATGACTTTGATTTAATTACAACACATTTTCTTCAAGTATAGCTAATGCACAAGTTTAAAGAGAGTTAACTATTTGAGCAGTCTTAAAGGGTAACAAATGCTTATTAAGTATGAAGGACACAGAGAAACATAAGATGCTAATTTCAATCTGTAATTTTTAACATCCCGTAGCTCAAAAATGTAAGTTTTTTCCCCCCCAATTTAGCTAATAATAATGGACTCTTCCTTGACTGCAGAGTAAACCTAGCAAATCTTAGGTCGTACTAACTTTACTAGCCAAAGTTATTGGGGATGTGGATGTGAGCTAAAATAAGGTTTATAATATACCCTAGTTTTAACCTTAAATATACAACCTTAAATGCCACTTGTCCATAATACAACGTGCTGAAGCTGATAATGGCAGGAAATAGTTACGAATAAAGACTGATGACCTGTTAAGTTCAATATCCAGTTTAAAACAACTTAAAAAAAATGTCAATGCAAGAGGCTGAAGATGAGAGAGAATTAGTGACTTGAAGGATTGTAATAAGAAACTAGAGAGCAACACTCTGGACTACTTAGGAATATAAAATATCAAGGAGATAAATTCAAGAACCTTGAACAGGTCAATAAGAAATAATGTAGGGATTATAGGCCTCTGCATGAATCCGTGAAAGGCAAAGAGGAGTTGGAATTTGTAAAGGACATAGATATTTTTCAATCTTTCTATATCCTATCTAGGGTATTAGAGAAAAGCAAAGCACAGTACACAAGAATTAACAGTTAAATTCTCACTAAATTATGTAATATTTTTACAGTGAAAATGCAAAAATGAAAAGTCATTGGATGGACACAGAAATAAATAAAAATGACTTGAAATTTATATTGAATTCTCTGTTGAATTTACTGTATAAAGTTTGAATATTTCATACTGTGAGAAAAGGTATTCTGGCAAAAAGTTATTGAAAAATTTGAAATTAAGTAAATGAGCACTTTATAGTTCTGTCACATACACACAGGTTTTAGGTTTTTACCTCACCTAAAAACACAAACAGAAGGGGGGGGAGGGGAGCTTCGGGGACTCCTATGATTGGTACGGCAGGGATCCAACCTCCCTTTCTTATAGCCCACTTTAATGGGATGATAAAGTCCCAGGAATGGGTTGGCTGGGAGACCTGGATAGAAAAAGAAGGGGGTGAGGGCTTGTGGAAGCCCCCTGAGAAGTTATTGAATGAACATGGGGTTACTTGCACTGTACACTTTTATCTGCCGAGTAGTCCAAGACATCTAATAATAAAGTTGTGGCCTGATTAAAACCATAGGTAATGTCTCCTGTCCTTCTTTTGGTATAGCCGGACAAATTACTTGATGGAACACGCATACAAAATGTGCATGCATATTTGATGCATGAATGATGCTTTCTATTTTTTAAAAATTTGTTTGGAAAATGTTTCTTTTTAATGTTATTTCTGTTACTGTTATGTGTATGTGCAGTAGAGTTGTTCTTAATACAAATGCAAGTTATTTTACAAATGAGCAAATAATATTCTTCTTATTGATAAAATTCTGTTGGCACATGATGCAGTTGACACAGGCCTCTTTCTTTGTGTTTATCTACTTCTGCTTAATAATTTGCCCACAAGCATTGGTAAGGAAGAGAGCAGGAATTCCTTGCGTATCCTATATCATAGGATCAAGTTTCCATTATCCTACCTCAATAAAGAACTCCTGTCAAACAAGTTTGTGTTTTTTGAAGTACTTCTAGAGCCTCTACTGCTTTCAAAAATGTGTAGTCTGCTCTTAGGTTGAATGTTTTCCTTTCCTCTGGATATCCTATGTTATGCCTCATTCACTAACTTCTTCCTCTCTCTTTCTCTTCTTGCTGTCTGTCTTTTCTTACAACACTTTGTAAAAATGTTAAATATACAGTAACTCCTCGCTTAACGTTGTAGTTATGTTCATGAAAAATGTGACTTTAAGCGAAATGATGTTAAGCAAATTCAATTTCCCCATAAGTATTAACATAAATGGGGGGGTTAGGTTCCAGGGAAATTTTTTCACCAGACAAAAGACTATAGTTCTATATATAATACACACAGTTTAATTTTAAACAAACAATTTAATACTGTACACAGCAATGATGATTGTGAAGCTTGGTTGAGGTGGTGAAGTCAGAGGGTGGGATATTTCCCAGGGAATGCCTTAATGCTAAGTGATGAACTAATACTCGGCTGAGCCCTCAAGGGTTAACACGTTGTTAATGTAGCCTCACACTCTACAGGGCAGCACAAATGGAGGGAGGGGAGACAGCATGGCAGACAGAGACACACACCCTGTGTGAGAGAGAGATGTGCATTGCCCCTTTAAGTACGCTGACCGCACTCTAAATACATTGCCTTTTTAAGTAGATCAGCAAGTTGAGATAGCAGCTGCTGCCAGCAATCTCCCTCTGTCCTGAGCCCTGTCTTGTCCCCCCCCCCGCTCTATGGAGATGGGTTATGGGGTAAGTGGGGGGCAGGAGCAGGGGGGAGAGACACCCTGACATTAACCCCCTTCCCCCACCCTTCGCACAGCAAGCAGGAGGCTCCCGGGAGCAGCTCCCAAGCAGAGGGCAGGAGCAGCACATGGCAGTGGGGGGACAGACAGCTGAACTGCCAGCAATTGATAGCCTGCTGGGCGGCTGCCGCACAGGGAACTTAGGGGATCGGGGAGCTGATGGGGGGGGGGGCTGCTGGTCCACCCTGGTTCCAAGCCCCCACCAGCTAGCTCCAACAGGCTGCTTTTTCTGCAAGCAGTGGACAAAGTAGGCAGCTGCCAAACAACATTATAAGGGAGCATTGCACAACTTTAAACGAGCATGTTCTCTAATTGATCAGCAACGTAACAATGAAATGTTAACCGGGACGACTTTAAGTGAGGAGTTACGGTATAATGTTATGGCAGGAGGCACCAGAAGGTGCTGTTACACATTGTCTTAAGTTATTTTTCTTAGTATGTGAGCAAGTCTCTAGTATTTGAAGAATGCGGAATTGTTGTTTGTTTTGTTCAGTATTCATTGGAGAACAGCTGTGACTGATAGCAGTTTGCTCTCTGCTTTATTCACTGTATTTTAAGACAATTAGTGGAACAGAGAAACTCCCTGCGAACAGTCTACTGGTTTGTGAGTTGAAATTTCTGGAAGAAAGGGATTACCTGCATGCTCTCTATAATTGTCTCTGTTTCAGGACTGGTGTATGTATGTAAATAAAGCAAATTACACTTAGAATCCACCGAGACTCTGTGTACTGATTTCTCCTCCACTAGGAAGATGATTTGCAAAGCCCCAGAATTCTACTACTGCTTGACAAAGACTGTTGTCCGAAACAGGACACTAGTGTGAGAAGAAGGGGCAATAATAATATGAGTGGGAGAAACTACTTCCTCTCTCTTTTGTATTGTATACTTCCATAATACTCAAAAATCACTGCAAAAATGTCTGTCTGGTTCTGAAGATGGACTTTTAGGCTCTCAGGCTGAATCTTACAATGCCCCTACTGCTGAGACTATGCTCCTGCATTATCCAGCAGGGTCCATGAAAAAGTAATTAATCATTCTCTTCTGGCCCTGGAACTCAGCGTCCCCTTTGCTCTGTGTGGGTCCTTAAAATGTTAATTCTATTCTAGCAATTAAAAGTGTTAGCAGTAATAACTCATTATTTTCCTTTGGGTGCTGGCTCCTGCCAGGGAGTAGGGTCGGAGTGCAGGGGCTTCACTCCCCGGCAGGAGCACCGAGCGGGGCTCAGGGGCACCCATTTTTCCAGGGACCCACAATTGGCCAAGGTCCCTGGGCATGGGCCCTGTTGGCCCAGTGGCTAATCTGCTACTGCTCTCAGCCCAAATACATTTCTTACATTATATGCTGAAGGGGTTAGATAAGGTGTTGTTATGACATCATCATTTGGCCGGGCCAATAAGTAGCGGTAAAAGCAGTTTGCTGTACTTTCATTGTGTGCCTGCAGCACATAGGTGCTTCGATTGTGAAGTTAACACAATAAAAATAATAGAAATGACAGATCAGAATATTTCATTGAAGAGGCAAGATTATATATAAAAAAATACTGACTTAAAAGGGGAAAAGGGGCAAAAGAAAAAAGCCGACTATTTCTCTCTTCCCTCCCCCTACCCCAGTGCTCACGCACTTTGGGGAGTTATTTGCTAATTTAGAGCACAAACAAGCGTTAAAACTTCCTGGCCTAGTGCCTGCTGCTAGAATCAGCCTTCTGTCGGCTCCCTAGTTACCAAGTCTGAGCTGTATTAGATGAGGGATCTTTTGGCTGTTGCACTACAGGAAGCGGTTACACCTAATTCCATACCCAAAACATTAAAAACCAAAAATAAAAAACCCAATAACGAAATGAAAAATAACCCACAGGTAATCTGCACAAGCTAGCTCACCATCACTGCTTTTTAATATAACACATTCTTTTATTTAATTCATCATGAACCATATTGCCTACAAGAAAATGGCCAGTGAGTTTCTAAATTACAGTTCCCAAAAGACCTGAAGTGCAAAGTTTATATTCTCTCATTCCCCTCAGTTATAAGATGCATCAGTTTGTGTCTGTACCTCCATTTAAAAGAGCCCTAGACTGCCAGGAGGGGGACTCAGTGTAGTAGATTTTCATCTGGTTGACTGTACTGTCAGACCTGCATAATGTTACACATCTGGTAGCCCTGTCACGCCTGCCCACAAAAGTATGTCAGTCATGAGAAAAGGAGACATCATGTACAGAATACTCTTTGGCCTAAGGGAAGCTTCATTGGTCTAGGAGCCTGGAGACCATGCTTTCTGGTTGACCATCTTCTGGATGCTGTTAATCTTTCTGTGCAGTTCACATTATTGCTGACCAAGGCCTCACCCGTAACCCAGGAGGCTGGGAACTGTCATGCCCTTACTTCATAAAGGCAAGAGAGGTTGCACAAGGTCACTTCAATTAGAGTTGGGAATAGAACCCTGGTCTCTAATATGAAAGAGCCAAGTCTTACTCAGCCGTGCTGCTTTTCAGAATGAATGGCAGATCTGTGTGCTGGGCTAATCCTGGCTATAACCATTGCTCTAACCACTACATATTGTGCTCTCAGAGCCAGGAATAGAACGCAGGAATCCTGATAACTGACACACCACTTCTGGCTCACAAGTAGTTATGTAAGTGGTTGGCAAAGTGTGTGTCATGTCCTCCACTAGGGTCCATTCCTTATAGAGGATAACAGCCTACTTCTGCTGCCAGTTAATCTTTTAGCTCAAGAGGAAGGGGTCTGTGCAGTGGATGAGTTCAAACCGTGTTGACCACCCATCAGGAAAAAATAATTTGTGATCATGTGATCAAGTCTGCGTCATGCATCTGCAAAAAGGGGCAGAATTAAGGCTGCACAAGTAACCTTAATCTTACATTGACTAACTATTGGGTGTACTTGACTTTGCAACTTCATTGTTCTTGTAATATAGGTTGGTTTTTTTTAATATGTATTTATCCACAGGACCACTTCTCAAAATACAATAATTCCAATGCACACATGCTAACTTTTAAATTAATTCATAGTACAAAGTATTGTATGCAGAAGTTAATTTTAATATCATGTTTATTGTTTTGCATTTTGGTTAATGGGAGCTGTCCCTATCAGAATAAAGTGTGATACTTGATTATAGAATATGTTTGCAAGAGACTGAGAGCAATGTGTGGTTGATTTTGACTGTGTATCCACAAAATGAAAGATTATGTGTAAGCTCCAAAAAGTCAGGGCTTGATTTAGTAAAGTTACCTTTCGAGCAAGCAAGACTCATTCTTGAGGGTGTAATATTAACATTTACTGAGGGTAGGTTGCCATAGGACATTGCTAATGAGGTACAATGGATACAAAGTTGTTGCTATTTAATTTCAGTTTAATAAGAGGTTTAGTGGCTCTCTATTACAGCTCCCACATCTGATTCATCACCTTCTTTTGCATGAATAGCCAGACTGAACTACCCCATTATTTACTGAGGGAGTCTGTTCCAAGTAGATCAGGCTTGAGGAATGCTAGTAAAGGGTGTGTGTGTATGTGTGTGTGTGTGGTTTGCCCTGCTGCTTTCCTGTAAACAAATAGTGGGCTTCATTGACCAGCACCTTTCGCCAGCAGTAAACTCCTACACTTTTTTAGAATCCAAAGTGTTTGGTTGTATGCAAACTACTTGCTAAGAAGCAGATTAGCTCATTAAATTTGCAATCACTTTTTGGGGGGAAGTAGAATATTAATTTTATTTATTCACTCTTTTTAAGCTCAAAAGTCCTCTTAAAGGTAAAGAGTCTTCTAACCATCCCTTTTATACAATATATTTCCTGCCACAGAGTACAACTTACATATTTCAAGATTATTCCAGGGCACGATTATTTTTCCATTTAAAATACTGTCTAACTTAACAAACAAACAAAAAATCTATTCATTCAGTTACATCGCCCGCTCATGTTGACAGGGTTTAAGTTTCTTGTTTCATAAAGTTCTACCTCCTTATTTAGGTTGTGGATGAAACCCTGGCTCATTGGAAGTCAGTGGGCAAAGCTCTCATTTACTTCAACAGGGCCAGGATTTCACACAGTGTTTTAAAGCCTGCATTTAGACCACAATGAAAGTATATCTAGCCTATTAGACGCTTCCAAGCCTCTCAATAAATACTTTGCAATTATTTAGCACCTTTCCTCTAATGAAGGATATGGAAAAGGTTTAGAGAGTCTAGAGGACATCAAAAAATTATAAAAGTTTTAGAAAACCTGACCTATGAGGAAAAAAAACTGGGTATGTTTAGTCTTGAGAAAAGAAGGCTGAGGGGGAAACCTATTAAGTCTTCAAATATATTAAGGATTGTTATAAAGAGGATGGTGATCAATTCTCCATGTCCACTTCAGGTAGGACAGGAAGTAATGCTCTTAATTCTGCAGCAAGGGAGATTTAGGTTAGATATTGGGAAAAACTTTTTAACTTTAAGGATATGCAATAAGTTACCAAGAGAGGTGGTAGAATCCCCGTCATGTGGGGTTTAAGAACAGGTTGGACAAACATCTGTCATGCCTCAGCATTGGGGGAGGGACTAGATCAGTGGTTCTCAAACTAGGGCCGCCATTTGTTCTGGGAAAGCCTCGGCGGGCCAGGCCACTTTGTTTACCTGCCACGTCCGCAGGTTTGGCCGATCACAGCTCCCACTGGCCACGGTTTGCCACTCCAGGCCAATGGGGGCTGCAGGAACAGCAGCCAGCACATCCCTCGGCCCGCGCCCCTTCCTGCAGCCCCCATTGGAGTGGCGAACTGCGGCCAGTGGGAGCCGCGATCAGCCGAACCTGCGGACACGGCAGGTAAACAAACCGGCCCAGCCCGCCAGGGGCTTTCCCTGAACAAGCGGCGGCCCTAGTTTGAGAACCACTGGACTAGATGAGCTCTCAAAGTCCCTTCCAGCCCTACATTTCTATGGTTCTATCAATCTATGTATTATGTATTATGACCTGCATAACTCACATGTTGATTTGCCACATTTAAGGGTGCCAACCCAAATTCTTACTGATAAAACATTTATGCCACACCTGCATGTATTATATAAAATAGAAACATGATATTCACTTTTAAGGCATTGTAAATAAATAATTATTCTTAAGAGGGCTATTGCAACAGGAAGATATTTGAAGGCAAATTTTGCTCTAAATTGGTGGTGTTCGCCATTCGATTTCGAAGATGACCATGACATCACTGGTTGGTTTGGTTTCTGTGAATACGTGAGTGACTGATCCAGGCCACTATGAGCTTTGAACCGTCTGTGGCAGACTGAACAAGAGATGCCACTATGGGTTACTTGATAAACAGTGGAAATGCTGCTGTTGCGAGATTTATTCTGCTGGCATTTCTGCTCTTTCTCAGCTGTTCTCCTTTGTTCATAGACTGTAGCTCCAGTATGGATGAGGCTTCACCAGGTAGAATGATCATAGACTCATAGACTTTAAGGTCAGAAGGGACCATTATGATCTTCTAGTCTGACCTCCTGCACAATGCAGGCCACAGAATCTCACCCACCCACTCCTGTAACAAACCCCTGACCTATGTCTGAGCTATTGAAGTCCGCAACTTGTGGTTTAAAGACTTCAAGGTGCAGAGAATCCTCCAGCAAGTGCCCCGTGCCCCATGCTGCATAGGAAGGCCAAAACCCCCCAGGGTGTCTGCCAATCTGCCCCGGAGGAAAATTCCTTCCCGACCCCAAATACGGCGATCAGCTAAACCCTGAGCATGTGGGCAAGTCTCACCAGCCAGACACCCAGGAAAGAATTCTCTATAGTAACTCAGATCCCACCCTATCTAGTGTCCCATCACAGGCCATTGGGCATATTTACCACTAATAGTCAAAGATCAATTAATTGCCAAAATTAGGCTATCCCATCATAAGATCCCTTCCATAAACTTATCAAGCTTAGTCTTGAAGCCAGATATGTCTTTTGCCTCCACTGATCCCCTTGGGAGGCTATTCCAGAACTTCACTCCTCTGATGGTTAGAAACCTTTGTCTAATTTCAAGTCTAAACTTCCTGATGGCCAGTTTATATCCATTTGTTCTTGTGTCCACATTGGTACTGAGCTTAAATAATTCCTCTCCCTCCCTGGTATTTATCCCTCTGATACATTTATAGAGAGCAATCATATCTCCTCCCCTCAGCCTTCTTTTGGATAGGCTAAACAAGCTAAGCTCTTTGAGTCTCCTTTCATAAGACAGGTTTTCCATTCCTCGGATCATCGTAGTAGCCCTTCTCTGTACCTGTTCCAGTTTCATCCTTCTTAAACATGGGAGACCAGAACTGCACAAACTATTCCAGATGAGGTCTCACCAGTGCCTTGTATAACGGTACTAACACCTCCTTATCTCTACTGGAAATACTTCGCCTGATGCATCCCAAAACCGCATTAGCTTTTTTCACAGCCATATCACATTGGCGGCTCATAGTCATCCTGTGATCAACCAATACTCCGAGGTCCTTCTCCTCCTCTGTTACTTCCAAGTGATGCGTCCCCAGTTTTTAACAAAAATTCTTATCAATCCATATATGCATGACCTTGCACTTGTCACTATTAAATTTCATCCTATTACTATTACTCCAGTTTACAAGGTCATCCAGATCTTCCTGTAAGATATCCTCTCTGTATTGGCAATATCTCCCAGCTTAGTGTCATCCGCAAACTTTATTAGCACATTCCCACTTTTTGTGCCAAGGTCAGTAATAAAAAGATTAAATAAGATTGGTCCCAAAACCGATCCCTGAGGAACTCCACTAATAACCTCCTTCCAGCCTGACAGTTCACCTTTCAGTATGACCCATTGTAGTCTCCCCTTTAACCAGTTCCTTATCCACCAAATCAATTTTCATATTGATCCCCATCTTTTCCAATTTAGCTAATAATTCCCCATGTGGAACCCATATCAAATGCCTTACTGAAATCAAGGAAAATTAGATCCACTGCGTTTCCTTTATCTAAAAAATCTGTTACCTTCTGAAAGAAGGAGATCAGGTTGGTTTGGCACGATCTATCTTTTGTAAAACCATGTTGTATTTTGTCCCAATTACCATTGACCTCAATGTCCTTAATTGCTTTCTCCTTCAAATTTTTTTCCAAGACCTTGCATAATACCAGATGTCAAACTAACAGGCCTGTAGTTACCCGGATCAATCTTTTTTCCCCTTTCTTAAAAATAGGAACTATGTTAGCAATTCTCCAGTCATACGGTACAACCCCTGAGTTTACAGATTCATTAAAAATTCTTGCTAATGGGCTTGCAATTTCATGTGTCAGTTCCTTTAATATTCTTGGATGAAGATTATCTGGATCCCCCGATTTAGTCCTATTAAGCTGTTCGAGTTTGGCTTCTACCTCGGATGTGGTAATATCTACTTCCATATCCTCATTCCCATTTGTAATCCTATCATTATCCCTAAGCTCCTCATTAGCCTTATTAAAGACTGAGGCAAAGTATTTGTTTAGATATTGGGCCATGCCTAAATTATATTTAACCTCCATTCCATCCTCAGTGTTTAGTGGTCCCACTTCTTTGTTTTCTTATTTATATGGCTATAGAACCTTTTACTATTGGTTTTAATTCCCTTTGCAAGGTCCAACTCTACATGGCTTTTGGCCTTCTCACTTTATCCCTACATGTTCTGACCTTGATAAGGTAGCTTTCCTTGCTGATCCCTCCCATCTTCCACTCCTTGTAGGCTTTCTGCTTTTTCTTAATCACCTCTCTGAGATGCTTGCTCATCCAGCTTGGACTACCACTCCTGCCTATGAGTTTTTTCCCCTTTCTTGGGATGCAGGCTTCTGATAGTTTCTGCAACCTTGACTTGAAGTAAATCCAGGCCTCCTCCGCCTTTAGATCCACAAGTTCTTCAGTTCAATCCACTTCCCTAACTAATTTCCTTAATTTTTTAAAGTTAGCCCTTTTGAAATCAAAAACCCTAGTCACAGATCTATTTTTGTTTATCCTTCCATTTAGTTTGAACTGAATTCGCTCATGATCACTCGAACCAAGGTTGTCCCCTACAACCATTTCTTCTATGAGGTCCTCACTACTCACCAAAACCAAATCTAAAATGGCATCGCCTCTTGTTGGTTCAGCAACTACTTGGTGAAGGAATCCATCAGCTATCGCATCCAGGAAAATCTGAGCCCTTTTATTACTACTAGCATTTGTCCTCCAGTCTATATCTGGGAAGTTAAAGTCTCCCATGATCACACAGTTCCCATTAGTATTTACTTCATTAAAAACATTAAAGAGGTCTCTATCCATATCCACATCGGATCCCGAAGGTCTATAGCACACCCTAAGCACTATCCCAGGGGAGGCTGTAGTAGCTTTCTTCCCCAATGTGATTTTTGCCCAGACAGACTCTGTCTTATCCATTCCATCACTTCTTATTTCTTTACCGTCTACCTCATCACTGATATACAATGCTACTCCATCACCTTGCCTTTATTTGTATCTTTCCTAAACAGCACATACCCTTCAATACCTGTACTCCAGTCATGACTATTATTCCACCATGTTTCTCTTATCCCTATAATATCTGGTTTCACTTCCTGCACCAATAGCTCTAGTTCCTCCATTTTGTTACCTAGGCTCCTCGCATTAGTGTACAAACATCTTAATTTTTGCTGTTTGGCTTCTCTCACATTCTTTACCCGATTAGGCACAGACATTCTACCGCCAGTATCACCTATTCAATTGGTATCTACACTACCCTTCCTCCTTATGTCCATTCTCCTACCCACGGCTGTATCCTTTCTTACTTCGTTTTCTTCCCCCTCAATGTTAAAATCATGAGCGAGATCTTCCCAAAACTCTGGGTCAATGTTGAAACGCTCCAAGGATCATTTGAATGAGTCCTTGAAATGTTTCTTCTGGCCTCCCTGAGAGTACTTTCCCTCCTTTAGCTTGCTGTAAAAGATCTTATTTGGCAATTGCTCATCTAACATTCTGGTGACATGGTCTGCCCATTTCATCTGTGATTTCATCAACAAAGTATGGATGCTTGGAATGCCTGCCTGTGTGAGAAAATCAGTATCTAAAACCTTGTCTTGCCATCTTATCCTCATCAGTTTCCTCAGACAGCTCATGTGAAAGATTCAGCTTCATAGTATGGCATCTGTACACCATCCAGGTTTCATATGAGCACATCAGAGTTGGCAACATGATGGTTTTGTAGACCTTCAGTTTTGTTTGTTGACTATTGCCTCTACGCTCCCACGCATTTGCATGTAGTCTGCCAAAGACCACACTTGCTTTGCAATTCTGACGTTGTTTTCATCATTCATATGAGCTGCACATGACTGTGTACTGCCGAGGTAGGTGAACTTGTCCCTGCCTGGAGGGTTTGGTCATTCACTGGATAGTAGGCTGTACATAAGGGTTTCTTGGTGCAGGCTTGTACATCACTTCTGTCTTCTCAATGATAATTGTGAGACCGAAGTTGTCACAAGCTGAAGAGAAATAGTTCATACTCGGCTGCATGTCAGACTCAGATTTGACATTCAGGGAACAGTCATCAACAAAGAGACGATCACAAACAATCACTTCTTGTATTTTCATCTTTGCCTGTAGTCTCCTTAAATTGAAGAGCTGGCCATCAGACCAGTATCTGATGTCAATTCCGGTGTAACAGTCATGAAAGGCATCTGTAAACATGGCAGAGAACATCATACTGAAGAGGGTTGTGTCCAACGCACAGCCCTGCTTGACTCCATAGGTGCCTGGGAATGGTTCAGATGACTCACTGTTGTCCACAACATGAGCGAGCATGCCATCATGGAATTGCTAACCACTGCGATGAATTTCTCCGGGCAACGGAATTTTGCTATGATCTTCTCCATGTGATGCTGGTAAATCAAGTGCCAGCTCAAGCCAAGGCCACAGGCATTCGCTAAGAACTGGCAAACTCATAGCTGGAAACCAAACCAACTCGCCACTAGGTTAGTTTAGTTCAAAATAGGTATTAGTTTTATAAGAATGTATTAAGTGCTTAGACTCTATGAAATGTTGCTGCAGGCATTAATCTCACTTGTAATGTCTGTATCCCATGCTATGTGGTTATTCAGGGGGCCAACATAGGACAAAAGCTTTGTTAATTGTCCCACCCACCCATGGAGAAGTACATGCAGAAGGCCTCATCCCATTGGTTTGAATGCAGGAAGAGGGAAATAAAAATAGTTGACATGAAGATTTTTCATCTCTTTGCTGTTTAAACTCTCACAGGGCCAGAGACTCTAAACTAGGGGTAGGCAACCTTTCAGAAGTGGTGTGCCGAGTCTTCATTTATTCACTTTAATTTAAGGTTTCGCGTGCCTGTAATACATTTTAACGTTTTTAGAAGGTCTCTCTCTCTAAGTCTATATTATATAACTAAACTATTGTTGTATGTAAACAAGGTTTTCAAAATGTTTAAGAAGCTTCATTTAAAATTAAATTAAAATGCTGATCTTACGCCGCCAGCCTGCTCAGCCCGCTTCCAGCCTGGGGTTCTGTTCACCTAGGCCGGCAGCGGGCTGAGCGGGGCCTGCGGCCGGGATGCCGGCTGGCAAGGAGCCAGCAGCCAGGACCCCAGACCTGGGGGGGGTTCAGGGGTCAGGGCAGAGGGCTGGGGGTGTGGGGGGGTTCAGGGCAGAAGGCTGGGGGGGTGGGGGGTTCAGGGGCCAGGGCAGAGGGCTGGGGGTGTGTGGGGGTGCAGGGCAGAAGACTGGGTGTGGGGGGGAGTTCAGGGGTCAGGGCAGAGGGCTGGGGTGTGTGTGGAGGTGCAGAGCAGAGGGCTGGGGTGCTTGGCTTGTGGGGGAGCTCCCAGCCCCCTGCCCTGAGCGGCTCAGGGCAGGGGGCTGGAAGGGATGTGCCCTGTTCCACCCCTTTCCCCAAGGCCCCATCCCTACCTCTTCTCTGCCTGCTCTACGGAGCAGCGAGCACGCTGCCGCTCGGCTCTGCTCCACTCCCTCTCCCCCTCGCAAGGGCCATCAGCTGATCGGCGCAGGGAGAGGGAGGGGGAGCAAGGGAGGAGGGGCAGGAAAGCACCAAGCTGGGGGAAGAAGCGGAGGAGGGGGGAGGCTTGGCTGCCGCAGGACCAAGCTTCTGCCTCCTGCCCCCACAGGGGAGAGCGGTGGGTTTGGGGGCTGAGTGGGGCTGGGGGCCGGGACCCCCCCCCACCACCGCTCTCCCCTGCGGGGGGCAGGAGGTAGAAGCTTGGTCCTGCGGTAGCCAAGCTTCCCCCCTCCCCCACTTCTTCCCCCAGCGTGGTGCTTTCCTGCCCCTCCTCCTCCTCTCACCGGGCAGGCAGCGTGCCACTCAAAATCGGCTTGCATGCCGTGTTTGGCACGCGTGCCGTAGGTTGCCGGCCCCTGCTCTAAACTGAAGTGAGAGATCCCCCAGGGTTATCTCTGGGTTTGCCCTGAAAGACACTTTGAATTGTTAGATCACTGCAACACTATCACTCATATGATTTAGATTACAACTCATTTGTGTGTATATGTTTGCATCTTTTAACCTGTTTATTACAGGATTGGCTACAGGCATTGTCTGTGGTGTAAGATCTAGGGTACTAATTGATCTGGGGTAAGTGACTGGTTTCTTGGGACTGAAAGCAATGAGAGCTGGGTGAAAATTTTCAGCCAAAGTAGATTTGGTGACCCTGAAAAGTTTCATGAATTTGTGTTGGCTTTGCCAGATTGGTCATACCAAAGAACCCTCTCATCCCACTCCAAAAAAAAATAAAAAATCTGAAAAAATAAAAATGTTTTGGTTTTTCAGTTCGAAATTACTTTTCATTTTGAAACTTCCTTCACATTTATTTTTAATACATTAAAAACATTAAGCTCTTGAAGTTGACTGAAAACATGTTGTTGGAGGCTAAATGACCCCCCCCCCCCGATTATTTTGCAATTGCCAGTAAACCAAAAACTCCATTATTCACATAATTCTGCCTACAATGCCCTGCCAACTGACCGTGGTTAGCCAGGTGGCAAGCTGTCACTACTGCTCAGAGTAGGGAACTTTCTTATTACATTGTTACCTCATCCGTCCCTTCCCACCCTTCTGTTTGTTGTAGTCATCCGTTCTATCTTGGCATAAAAAAAGATTGTAATGTTTTTGGAGCAGGGGACTGTATTTGTACTTCATACCTGTACAGTCCCCGGCAGAATGGGACCCTGAGCCTGATGGGGGCCTCTGGTTGCTTTCATAATACAAATAATGAATAGACTGTGGGAGGCTCGTTGGGATTCCCAGCCAGTTCAGCGAGCCCTTTGGGCCTGTTGCCAAGCCTAATCAATTTTCTAGGTGTGTGCATCGGATCTTTGGCCCCCAAGGAGCCAACTAAGGCTTGCCAAAGGGTGGGAGGCCCCAACAAAATCCTAACTCTTGCAGGGAGAAAAACCCCTTGACAATTCTCCTACGGCTCATGTGTGAGAAGAGGTGAACTTTAGCTGCTAAAGAGGCTGAACATTCCCTGCTCTGCTGTCTGCGATGCCCTCTGCAGGGTGTGGGAGCAGTGGGTCTAGCAGGAGATTGGGGGTAGGACGGCAGAAAGGCATACCCGCCCCAAACCCTTGACTAGACAAAAAGAGGCAACATGTAAAGTAGTAACTAATAACTAATTATTACTTATATAGTCAGCATGCATACAGGAAAATTCACGTATTAAAATGAAGTGTTAAAGCCACTGCATATCATGGGTTTTGAAGATATATAATAATCTATGTTAAAGTTCATGTAGGATCTTTTAAAAATGATTTTTAGTTTGTTTAATTGATTGTAACTATAGATGTAGTCTTTACCTAAACTTGGCTTTAAACTCTGTGCATATGCACGTGGGAAGGGAAATACTGTATACTACCTTTTGACAACCTAACAGCTGTCCTCCACTTTAACATAGTTGTCTGTTCTCATTTTAGTTAAAACAGACAAAAGTACTAAATGCCAGTTTTGCTTTATAAAACTATTATGTATAACACTCTATTTTCCAAAGCTCGTCAACCTCCTATCTTGATAGGCTTTTTTAATGTTGCATGCCTGTTTTCTTTTTTCCATATTTTTATTGCCATGGATTAAAGTCAGGTTATTTTTATGCTCCCAGAACTCTGATTAGTTAGATTAACAGAAGTGCTTTTGGTATTGATGATACCATTATATACTACACTAAACCCATTAATAAATTAACAGTGCAGCTTGCCTGTTTATAAATGAGCTTTACTGGGGGTTGTTTAAAATGAAAAACACCACTGATTGCTTGTAATCTAATCCAGTGAGTTACACAGGTTTTTATGCATGTGAGGGAAAGACAATTAGCACTACCTGAGAGGTTTTTATTTCCCAACTAGATTTTGAATGTAACAGAAATAATTTAGTTAAAAATAGCAACCTGGAATAACTGGTAATGAGCTTTGTGTAGAATAACAACTCATATGACCAGAGATCTTCATTTTAAAAAGTCAGTTTTAATCCTTATTGTCTTCAGAGGTTTACAATATGTGCCTATAGGCATAGTTATTCCTTTTTCTGGTGTCTCTAAAAAGAGTAATAGGTAAGGTTATTTAAAATTTTCATATTTGAAAATTTACTTGCATATTGATGGCTTGTCCTATAAACAAAAACTAGAATTTTCCTGCAACAATACGAGTTGAAATTTAGTTAGACAGCACAATTTCATAACAAAAGCCTGTAAACTGCAAAGTCGTGCAAGTCTTTATTTTTGTCTTTCCTTGTCAGCTTTTTGCATTGTTGATCGATTTGCTGTAGTGCTGCTGTCAGTAGTTTACCAATAGTCTGATAGGATCTCATGACTGGCATTTTGCCTTTTTAAAAACCATCTCCATTGCTACAGTAAAGAATTTGAACCTCTAAATCAGCTGTGATAGCTGCTAGCCTCTTTTATTGTTATTAATGTGCTAGTAGGAGAGGAATATTGAACAGTAATTAGGAGCCAGTAAATTGCTACTGGAATAAACTTGAAAAGGTCAGTTTCCAGGCAAGAAGCCTTTCATATATGTTATCTTTATTTTTCTTCTTATATCATATTCATTATTAATATATATATATTAATATAACATTTAATTTATATTGACAAATGAGGGTAAAAATGTTACTTTAGTTCATAGTCTAAAAGCAGCAGTAATTATGTGAAAGTCACACTGCAGCAAAGTGGTTGCTACTAAATTAAATTTTAACCTTTTGAATTAGTTGTTCCTGTTAACTTGTATTTTTTTATGCGTGGGAAGAAATTTCTGAGTATTTTAAAACATGTTTGAAAAGAAATGTGTGATGTTTTTATTCTGTAAATCATGTATTCAAACTTTAGACCATTTTTAAAGAGGCAGATTTAAATTGGTGCCAAATAAACTTTATATAAAGCTGAGAAAATTGACATGATAGGATGTGATGGCAGCTTTGAAAAAACTTTCTTAAGACAATCTTAATGAATTCAGGAAATATTCCCAGAGAGAGAACATTCTCATACAGGGAATGATGGTGTTGTGGAAAACAGGAGAATGTATATATTTGGGGATCTTAAATAAAGCTTTAAACATTTAATCTCTTATTTAATATCATTCTTTCAATCCTTAGGTATTTATAAACAATAAATGGGACTTTGAAGTAAAAGGAGTACTGAATAGCTTATTGCTTTATTTTTCTAATAGGCATTCGTTCCAGGGTCTTGTTATAGACAATGCAAATTCTGGAGTAGGCCAAGAATCAAATATATTTTCACATCTTCCTCTTCCGAAGCTTCCTAAGGTAAATTTGCTTTTCAATAATATTAGTCTGTGTATGTGAGAATAGCATAGTTAGCTATCTGAGGTATATTTCGACTGATTTTTTTATTTTATTTTAAGCACTCTTTGCAGATTTCGCATAGATATATCCTTTGATGTCATCACAATTCTATACATTCTATATTAAATTCGCCCAATTAAAAAAACCCATGTTTTCCTTAGGCCTCTTAATCCCAGTTTTCTTTTCAAGGGAAGAGGAAAAAAATAAATCAAACCCCGGAGTTAACAAGATGCCAGCTAAACATCACTGCTTAATCACCTGCTTCTAATCTCTTCCCTAACTTTTGTTTACACACTGTAAGCTCCTTAGGGAAGAGACATTGTCTGTATATGGGCATGTGTCTGTAAAGTATCCACTACATTTTTGGTGCTATATGAATAACATTATGCTAAAAGGCAAAGCACAGTAGCAGGTATGTTTTGTTGTATAACTTGTCCATTATGAAAATATCTTCCCTTACTTTCCAGTGTTCATAAATCACATGCACATATGTGTACTGTGCTGGTAACTGCTGCTAGTGACTTTTGGCTACAAAATGGCAAAAATGCTGAGTTGTCCATAGCACTTGATATGACAGATCAAATGCTCATTTGACTTAACCTGTGACAATTATTTAATAGCTTACTTTACTTTCCAAAACTTCCCTCATGAGGACACTTCCACCAGAAAACAGACAGATACACACGTACATATGTATATGGTTCCAATACTATGCAATAATTATTTAAAAGGAAATATAAAACCCAAATTAAATATCTCATATATAATTAGATATAAAACATACATTTCTAAACCCAAGAAGCTTTTTCAAACCATGTGGAAATTCCATGACTTTCTATAAAAAAGACCTTGTACGTTATGAAACCCATCACCCTTTATTGTGTAGTTTCAGCTGTCATCTCTGCTAGTACTGTAATGTCTTTTAACTGCCAAAACCTTTAATCCAGCATGGGTTTTCCTTTCCAGAACCTAGCAACATCATGTCTGGATCCATGCATTCATTGTGTTATTTAAAACTTCACTGGTTGTAGGCAACTTAGGTTTCCCTGGTAACCCAACTGAAAAAAAATTATTTTGAACGGGTATCTTCTTTTAGCCACTTTAATAGCGACTGCAGGAATTCTGTCTCACCAAAAGATGGACATAAAGTATATATCCTTATTTTCCCACATCTTCTCCAAGACACCTCATGGTAGCTATGTGAAATCTTTCAATGAAGTGTAGAGTTCCTAAGAATTCTGTAAAGCAATCATAGAGGAGGCATCCTCCAGTTGTAGCTGGAATATTTCAGGCTTGGTTTCCATTGTTATAATGGATACACTCTGATTGCAAGCACTTAAGTATTCTACAGTATGTATGTATAAATGCCCAGTTACAAGAATGTGTTCAGATAAGTGAATGAAAAAAGATATTCAGTATTAGTAAAAGAAAGCTTGCTTCTGAGTTAATCTATTCAGATTCTTCCCATTATTAATTCTTTTGCTTAGTGTCTGTATTACAGGTAACATTTTTGGAGTTTTGGATTGTTCAGTCCTCCCATGCCTTTTATTTATATTTTATTTTTTTACTTTGTGATGACGGCTTTCAGTAGGCTTGTGCCACCGTAGAACCTTGTAATCTGCAGTTATTAGCTGTTTCTTTAAAAACTAAGAGTTATATTTAATCCCCTTTTGCCATAAATGGAATCAGATCCTGAATGAATGAATGCTTTCGTGTATGTGTGCGTTTGTCAAATGCATATAAATATGGAATGCATGAGAGCATAGTGTAGTATAAAGATTTTACGGACATGAGTTTTGGATGGCTGCATGGTTCACCAGTGGTGACTCCATGGTGGAGTTATGCAGATTAAGGCTGCCCTCCTTTTCTCCAGAATCTCACCTTTCTTTCTTTTTTTTTAGAGTAGTCTCTAACTGTTATACATGTAGATGAAAGCTTGAAAATCTGAACCAAGTATAACTGCTGAGTGATGTCTTCCTATGTCTGCCCGCAGCTTGAAACAATACCACTGAGAAATGAATAGTGTGTGGGGCCTGCTGGCAATAATGCAGATGTCAACACTTTTATCTATTTAAAAGTTGATCAAATCATTTATAAAAAGAAAGGGAGGCTGCTATAAAGATCTGTACAATCTATGGAGAGTGGCATCTCATAAGGGGGCCAGAAGTAGATGGCACTTGGGAGAACACCATCATTTCTAAATTGACCTGTCAAGCCAAAACACCCAGATGAGAGGAATGGAGCCCAGAGGGGCATCTGAGCCCTAGCAGGGGCAAGCCAATACTTCAGAGCTGGATAGGGCATCCAAGCTGTCTCCATTTCAAAATGGCTAGAGTCATGGATCTGCTGTGATTGGGGATGTAAGGCCTGGCAACTACCTTCCTGTCTCTAGTGGCTGCTGCTTCTTCCTTTGTGATAGACTGTTTGAAGACTCAGACAGATATCTCCGCTGCAGCTGCAACCATGAGAGCAACGCTTACATTCGGATATCACATGACTCTGAGTGCTAGGACCCTAGGCATATGCTGGTTGTGTCTCTTTTTTAACCCAACCCTGAATATTACTGAGAGGGGCTGAAGCTTGAGAAGCCAGCAGAGAATACATGATCACGTTTTGAACATCTGCACAAGCTTTTGTGAATAACATCTCATTTTGGCATCCGAAGTAGGTGAAACTTGGTTTGTGGGCAAAGCTAGGCAGACTACCATTGTTTTATTTCCCAATTTGAGCCTTCCTGTGTGGGATAATTCAGATGGGGACCTTTCCATATGCAAGGGGAGAAGGAAGAAAGCTTATCAAAAAAAAAAAAAAAAAAAAGGGGCAGGGTTTGAAGTAGACCTGGTCAGAAAACAGGCATTTTTTTATAGAAAATTAAAATTCAGAAAAATTTCAGCTAAAAACCCTAACTATTTTGATTCGGATATATTGCTGTAGTGCCTTCTGGGATTTGCTGTTTGTGTGCCTCATGCTCTCATTCTCCTCTGTAGGCCTGTCTCCCTGGTTGGACTATATTTACCATGAGGCACCATGTCTTCCATTGCCCATCTTCTCCCTTTGCCAAGAGGGGAACCTTTGGCCATGGTGCACCTTTGAAGATGTAGTCTCACCAGGAGACTGGCCTATAGAGGAGTGGTTGGGGTCACTGAATTGGAGGATGATGAGCTCTGTGTCATGGTCTCATGATTTGTCTTGACTCACAAAAGCCCTTCTTAGGTACATAGGTTTTGGGCTCTTTGGGTATGGAGAAGTTTGGGTACAGAGAAGTTGGATGGAGATGATGCACTTTGCAAGAAAGCTTTCCCTGAGAGAAACCACTCTGTGGGAAGAGTTTGAAGGCGGCAATTGGTGGGGCCAACAGCCTCTGAAGATCAGCTGTGCAGAGGCATTGAGCGTCCACATGTGAGGGTCCCAGGATTGTTTGTAATGTGGGAACATCCATGGGTTTAAGTGGACAAGCCCTCCTGCCCGTTCTGTGTAGTGCAGGTAAAACTGTTTATCCCTTTTCTTTATCTACTTGTAATGGGAAGATTAGGAGGAAAGTTTGTAAGTTGCAGCTTGTGAGTGTTTTCTGCCCCGCAAGGTGGTTTTCCCAATATCAGGGTGTCTGGCTCTAAGTGGTTGAATTTTTTTTCTTGTATCTTTTATGCTCCTGTGGAGTTTTTCTATAAAGTAGGTGGGTGGGAATTGTGTTTCCAAGTTATATTGTGCTTTTGGCATCATCTCCTTCTCTTCCTTTATTTACTGGAATTTATCATGAAACAATATGAAATATATACTCTAGAGATGATAATAGACCTACACACTTCATATCTGAGACGCTATTAGACATGTCCCCTGAAGAATATTGACAGACAACACAATCATTCTTAATCCTTTTATTTCCATAAAGTAACAGAATGGGGAAGAAATATTGGTGACTGTGTTAGCTTATACAATATTTTTAATAAAGAAATGTCTGTAGTCACAGGCTTATCACAAAATTAAATATGAAGTCCTTTAAGCAACCATTTGTGTTTTAGAGCAAATGAAGATTCCTAAGTGCCAGAATAGCTGAACCATATTGGATTTAGACAATAGAATTCAATCCTTTAACAAACATCTCCCAATCAGGAAAGGTGATGTGTGCTACATTTGGCTCTAGGGTCAGTTCTGTGGAGGTTGAGATGGCTTGCTCTTCTCATAGAGATGTCTTTACCAGCTAGTGTACCTTTGATAGAGAGGGAGGGGACAAACCTGTAGTGACTAATGATGCTAGAATAGGGGGGATGAGTCTGCATAAGTAATTGTGGTAGTAATGGTGATGGGTGGTTGTTGCTACTGTAGGTTACAGTGTTTGGAGACCTTGTGTTCCTGAAGAGAGATAATTCCACCTTATGTTCCCCTCCAGATTTGATGTATCCTATATGCCACTCTATAGAACAGTCAAAATTATATTCTTTCCTCAGACTGTGGAAAATGTCAAAATTACTACTATATTTGATAAGTTAAGACCCTGAGCCTCTTTTGGGATATTTAACTAGAAATGGTGTTTGAACTGATTTGAAATAACTTCTGAATAGAGCTGGTTAAATAATTCAAATATATTTCTTTGAAAAGTTTCAAAATTTGGAAGTTGTTTTCATTTTAAAGTATTTCAGATAGATTCGTTTTCATTTTTGATTTTTTTTTTGTAAATTAAAAAAAAGCCTGTTTTGGGAGGAAAAAATAATCAAAAGCATTAGCAAAATGATTACCCAGTAATTGGTAAATGAACCATTTTGATAACCATTTTCAGTAACATTTCTGATCAGTTTTAAATAAAATAAGAAAAAGCACACTTTTTGTTTTTTTATATAATATATATATTATTTGAAAAAAAAAAAATTTGACCCCAAAAATTCCTATTTATTATTAGAAAAATGTCTACCTCTACCTTTCATTAAAGAGACTGGGTGAGAATTCAGTCTCTAGAAATAGAGTAAAAACATTTATTATTTGAATTCTTAGCATCCTCCCAATCTGTTCCTGTTGATACCTCAGTATTGTGGGTTTCCATCTTCTCCTCTACTCCCAAACTCGTGACTTCCTGTGTAGCTAGGTATTGTCCTTTATATTAGCCAGTTGCTGCCCTTGTAAGCATGTGTGGGGTTATCAGATGGAGCACTACACCAAGGTTTTAAAACTTTAATGTTGTCACACAAATTCAGGGCAAAGTAGTTTAGAGATATTAACCTACCTAAAACCATTCTCACCCACCATCGCTTTTTTGGTACAATCGCGAACAGTATAGATTCCCTGTAGTCTACTGTGGCATGTCACAGCCATTTAGCTGCTCCCACTGGCTGTGAGCAGAGGAGAATGGGACCATACAGTTCAAACTTGGGTGCCTAAAGTGAGACATTTAAACAAGAGTCAATAGGAGCCGTGGGTGCTCAGCATCTCTGAAAATCTTTCATTTAGGTACCTTAATTTGGATTTAGGTTCCTGACTTTAGTCACTCAAGTCTGAAATTCTGGGCCTTGGTACTTATATGGCTATTTACATATGGAAGAGATAAGAGGAATTTGTTTAGATCTGAGTCACGTTACCCTTCTTTGGATATTCATTCTAGAAGTTGCTGTTATATTGCAGACAGCAGCGGCTCCAGGCACCAGCGCTCCAAGCGCGTGCCTGGGGCAGCAAGCCGCGAGGGGCGCCCTGCCGGTCCCTGCGAGGGCGGCAGTCAGGCAGCCTTCGGCAGCATGCCTGCGGGAGGTCCACTGGTCCCGCGGATTCGGCGGCAATTTGGCGGCGGGTACGCCGAAGCCGCGGGACCGGGAACCTCCCACAGGCATGCCGCCGAAGGCAGCCTGCCTGCCGTGCTTGGGACAGCAAAAAAGCTAGAGCCGCCCCTGATTGCAGATACTTTCTAGGAGTCTGTGTAACTGGGGATCTTACACTGGACATGCAGTATCTCTCAAGGTACCTTGTCCTGTGTGTTTCTTTAATGCCAGCTGTCTGATTGACAGTGCAAAAAGTAAGCCTGACGAATATCTTGTTAATACCATACCTTTCATTGTTGGTGCTTGATTTTAAGCGCTTATCAAGACAATAAAGGTGGAGAAGATTATTTTCTTTATGAAATTTTTGTGAGTGTGTGGGAACCTGTCTGATTTTTT
The DNA here is from genome assembly GCF_028017835.1 of Emys orbicularis. Classification (NCBI taxonomy): domain Eukaryota; kingdom Metazoa; phylum Chordata; order Testudines; family Emydidae; genus Emys; species Emys orbicularis. Next base: position 88,456,529 of record NC_088683.1, read on the forward strand.
TTTTCCCTCCCAAATTCCAGCAAGGCAAATTCAGCATATTTTCCTACTGAGGTAATTACATTAAGCACTATGCAGTTTATTCTGGAGGATCTTGTGGATGAGATTTAAAAAATATATATGTTTTTTCTACTATTAATGGGCATGAAAGGTCCCAGGGAACTTTTAGTTAGGATATGAGTTTGCTCATATGCTTTTAACCAGTTTTTCTTTCCCTTCATTACTGATCGTGTTGTCTGCTGATTTACTGCACTCTACTCTCTACCCCCAAATAGAAAGTGTCTGTTTTGTATTTTTGTTGTAGTGTTTTATAATTTCTGAAGCGCTTTAGAATCCTTCAGGATAAAAAGCATTATTTACATATAGAATCTATTATTATTTTGCATTCTGTGTAGTATTACCACAGATAAATCTACCATGCTCCTGTCCTCCATGCATTATTCAGAACTTATTATATTGTAAGTCTTGTAATATGTCTTTCTGAATTGTATTATCCTTATTTCATACTATCACCTACCATGAATTTTTACTGTATTTGTGGATACGTGTAATGCCTTGTATCGCTCTCAAAAGATTTCAGTAAACATAATGGGGAAAAATGTTGACTTCTGATCGCTGGCCTGCTGACCTTCTGAACCAAGGTGCCAGTTAGCATTCTTCATTTGTTACAGAAACTATTGATTTGTCTTTAAATTTTGGTATAGTTCCAATTTCATTAAATTAGACTAGATGTGTGCTCAATTAAAAGCTGCATTGGATTTTGGAGTACGTGCCTTCCAATAGCTAATATTCCATTTCTGGCTAAAGTGCTCGAAAGTCTTGTATCCAAACAATTGTCTATATTCTATTCTATATAGATTTGTATACTGTGCTTAGCACCCTAACATCTGAGTGTCTCATCACCACTTGACTGAGTGATATGCCTCTAAGTGTGTTAAGTATGGCTCTTGATCATGCTGTAATATAAAAAACAGTTCTGGTTAATTCTGTATATAGAGATTATCTGTTTCTTAATGCTGATGATACCAACTCTGATATGTCCAGCAAGGCATTTCTTCTGCATTTAATATAGCCACTCAGAAACATTTGAATTGTTCTGTTTCCTAGGCCTACACTTCCTGAGTCTAGAACATATTTATGGGTATGTCTACACGGCAACTAGGCACCCTCAGCTGGTCTGTGCCAGCCGACTTGGGCTCGCAGTGTTCGGGCTGCGGGGCTGTTTCATTGCCGTGTAGACTTCTGGACTTGGGCTGGAGCCCAGGCTCTGGGACCCTCCCACCTCGCTAGCCCATTAAATGAAACTGAGCTCAGCTCTCCTGTTCCAGTCCAGGTGCTCCTTGTTTGGGCCAGTTAAGAGGATGAGGCAGCACCTGGGAGCTATAAGGGTACATGTACTCTGTAATTAGACACACACGTCTGACCCATCCCAGCTGACTCTGGCTCACAGGGCTGAGGCTAAGGGGCTGTTTAATTGTGGTGTAGACATTCACACTTGGGCTTCAGCCTGAGCTCTGGGTCCCTCCCACCTCTCAGGGTCCTAGAGTCTGGGCCCGAGCCTGAAAGTCTACATTGCAATTAAACAGCCCCTTTGCCCGAACCTGTGAACCTGAGTCAGCTGGCATGGGCCAGCTGCAGGTTTTTCATTGTGGTGTAGACATATCCTAAGAGGCCTGGTGAGGGAAAAGAAGAGGCAGAGCAGAATGGTTCGGTCAGGAAAAGAGGAAGATGAGAGCTGCCCAAGCGAGTGAGAGAGAAGGTGGTTCCTGGGAAAGGGCTTAAGGCAGGAGGACAGCAAGAAGGATTGCTGACTGGTATCTCCAAGCCAGAGGGCCAAGGCTAGAGGGGGACTGAAAGCAGGAGGAACAGCAGAGGGAGATGCATGCTCGCTCTAAGCCAGACAGCTGGAGCTAAGGGCCAGAGTGGGCTTAAGGAAGGGGGAACAGCAAGAGGAGCTTACCCACTGACGTCTCCTTGCTGCAGAGCTGGGCTCCAGAGAAACCATGAGAGGACCAGCAGTAGTGAGGGATGCTCCTCTGTCAAGGATGCTCTCAGTAGAGTGGCTGTGGGAATTTCCAATGGGAAGAGCAGGTATACAGCACCCTCGAAGAAAAGGCTGGGGTGGCTGTCCTGGCAGAGTCCAGCTATGGTAAGAATGAAGCTGGGTTTTAAAGACCACTTGCACTGGGGCTGTGTCACATGAAATATGTCCTGGGACTTTGGGTTATGGCTTTTTGCATGTTTTGTTAATAAACTATGATTATAGACTAGACAATAAGCTCTTTTACAGTTACTGGGGACTCAAAAAGAAAACTGATATGAGGGGCCACTTGCAGGGCTGCCCTGAGACCACAGGGGGAGCCTGGAAGAAAACCATGTGTTTACATTTTGTTTTTACTAAGTTTTTTTTAGCTTCAGTGCCTAATGAACATTTATGAAAGAGGGTGGTTTTGTTAAAGGCTCAACACGCTTGCCCGTTCAATTAAGGTATGAGAATTCATAATACACATCTCTGTTACCCTTAAAAAATTCTCCGTTAAAACTAGGGAAGACCAGATTCAACCCTGATGTATTTAAGGTAAAAAGACAAGCAGTTTATGGCTTCTTTATACACCATCAAGAAACAATAACAGGCATAAATCCAATTACCAAAAAAAAAAAAAAAATCTGTCCAAGTCACCTTTAAGAAATTTAACTTATTGCTAAGACATTCCATTACACAAAGTGACTGCTAGAACTTACTCAGCAGCTGGTTCCACTGGAAGCATGTTTACTTTGCCAACTGCTTTGTGTATGTTACAATAATGTACTCGTGGAAATTTCTGGAAACACAGCCACTCCCCCTATATATATTGTTCTATAATGATTTATGAAACTATTGTGACTCTCCTTCAAGTTGTTGATTGGGTTAGTTAACTAGAAATTAATACTGGTGTAGAAATGAAAGAGAGGATTTGCACTGACTTTTTCTTATGCTGCTACAACTTTAGAGTGAAAGAGTGTTTGAATTATTTGGTTCCAAATTGGTAAGTGGAATCCTGATCTCCTCTTTATTTCTTTGTTTAATTATATTTAGATTAAATTCAAAACAATCAGCTGATCTTAGCAGCAGGTGAATATTTACTGTTCATTTGGTAAATTCCTCAGAACACAAAGTTTTCTGATTTTCTGTATCTTAATACCTAGTAAACAGGAATTTAGTAATATTAATCTGACTTCACTTAAAAAAATAAAAATGTTAATACTTATCTACTCACTTCTTAGCTAAGAAATGCAAAAATGTCACGTACCTTTGAGGAGCTGGCTTATATATATGTTTGTTTAGTTGTCTGTTTATCTTGAATATTTCTGTAGTGATTGTCACTTAGTTATCTGTGTGTCTTAATGGAGCCTGCCCCGCACACCCTTCTCACTGGGAGAGGTTAGTGCTCAGCACCTCTGAAAAATCAGACTGTTTAGTTAGGTCTTTTGTATGGCCTGGGAGGAAAGAAGCTGCTGATTCTACTGTAGGTTGGGAAGCTTATCCTGAGGACACTGCCTAGCTTGGGAGTTCTAGCAGACGCTGCTTTGAGTGTGCATCTTATAAGAGAGAGACTTGTAAATCTTGTAAGAACAGACACCACATCTTATAAAATGTAGTTCTTGTAAATTCTGTGCTTGCTCATTGCAGATCTCATAAGATACGCACTCAAGGTGGTCGCTGCTTTAGCTCCTGGACTTTGAAAGCTTGTGTACTGGCCTATATGAAAATCACTATTTTTGCTAGCTTTGGGTCAGAAAATAATGCAATTGCTTTCACCTGTATGGAAGAGTACATTATGGGGCACTGGATTCCCCCCCCCCCCTCTCAGTGAATTAGTTTTGGGATACAGAGCTTTTCAGGTGTGAGTCAATTGCTCAAATATATTATACTGTGTAATTTTCTGGGCATCTATTATTTTTATTATTTTTTGTATTACAGTAGTGACAAGAGGTCTCAACCAAGATCAGAGCCTCATTGTGCTTGACACAGTCCAATCACATAGTGGAAGACAATCCTTGCCGCCAAAGAACTTGCTGTCTAAATAGACAAGACAGACAAAAGGTGGAAGTAGAAAAAGAGGCACAGAGAAGTAAAGTGACTTGCCCAAGGAGAGACAGCAGGGCGATGGCAAAGCAAGGAATAGCACCCAGGTCTCTGTGCTTCCAGTCCAGTGCCTCATCCACTAAACCTCATTCCCTCCCCCTACAGCTTTTTGCCTGGGCATTAATTTACTATTGTTTAAATCTGATTAAAGAAAATAAGTCTGACCCTGGTGAGCAGTCAACATCCAGAGAAATATGGTGGTCTTAGGGTTGCCAGGCGTCCGGTTTTTGACCGGAACACCCAGTCAAAAAGGAACCCTGGTGGCTCCAGGCCATTAAAAGTTCAGTCGGCAGCGCAGCGGGACTAAGGCAGGCTCCCTGCCTGCCCTGGCTCCGGGCAGCTCCTGGAAGCGGCCGGCATATCCCTTCAGCCCTTAGGTGCAGGGGCAGCCAGGGAAGCTCCGCACGCTGCTCCCGCTTGAGCGCCGGCTTCGCAGCTCCCATTGGCTGGGAACCGTGGTCATGGGAGCTCCGGGGGCAGTGCCTGCAAGTGCAGGCAGCACGCACCGCGCAGAGCCTCCTGACCGCACATTTGCCTAGGGGCCAGACATGCCAGCTGCTCCCAGGAACAGCATGTAGCCAGGGCAGGCCGGGAGCCTGTCTTAGCCCTGCTGCACCGCCAACTGGGAGATGCTTGAGGTAAGTGCCGCCTGGCTGGAGCCTGCACCCCAAACCCCCGCTCCAGGTCAGAACCCTCTCCCCAACCCTAACTCCCTCCCAGACCCCATACCTTGCACCCCCACTCACACCCCAACCCTCTGCCCCAGGTCGGAACCGCACCCTAACTCCCTCCCAGACCCTGCACACCCACCTGCACCCCAACCCCAGGGTGGAACCCCTCCCACACCCAAACTCCCTCCCGGCACCAGCACCCCACAGCCCCTCCCGCACCCCAACCCCCTGCCTCAGCCCTGAGCCCTCTCCTGCATCCTGAACCCCTCATTTCTGGCCCTGCACCCCCAGCTGGAGCCCTTCTGAACCCCAATCCTCTGCCCCAGCCCAGTGAAAGTAAGCAAGGGTGTAGGAGAGTGAGTGTTGGAGGGAAGGGGGCTGGAGTGAGTGGGGGCGGGGCCTCAGAGAAGGGGCAGGGTAGGGGTGGTGTCTCGGAGAAGAGACAGGGCAGGGCAAGGGTGTTCGGATTTGTGCAACTAGAAAGTTGGCAACCCTAGTTGGTCTAGGTATAGTGAGTTTGGTGGGCTCTGTCTTGTTTCTAATGACAGCTGCCCACATTGCCACAATTCTTCATCTCTGAGGGTGCCCTTATTAGCAGCTTGCCTGTCTCCCAGCTCTGCAATGTGGGATAAAACCCATTGTCTCCAGTCCTTCCCCTTCTTCTCCCAACCTTACTCCATTCCAACTATCTGCCTCCCTTACTGGCCAGAGGTGGTAGTGATTGTTGCTGCTGTTCCAGGCAGGGGGAGAGAGCAATGGAGGGTTAGACACCAGATGCTTTGTCTCTGGCTCAGAAAGTGACATATATAGTGCCACAGGAACAACACTTAGTGCATCTGCAGGGGAAGACCACACAAACTGCTGAAAACAGTCTCTAAGAGGGCTAGGAAAGACTCTAGAGGCTGTCTTGGCATCTTTGGGCTGGACTTGCTGGTGACAATTCAGAATGTCAGGATGCAGACAAGAAAATGGCTGAAATGTAGGATGTCCTGTAGAATGAAAGACAACTAAGAGTGGTAGATATCAGTCTCCTCAAAGAGGCTAAGGATTTAAGGTGGAATGGGGAAACCAGAGCAGCTGTTTCAGCTAGGCCTTTATAGCTAAGTAGAGGCTTCATTATACAATGAGGCCAATCTGGCACCTTTCCCAAGCATTAAATTTCTTTTAAAATGGGGGAAGATACATTTAAAATCAACAGCCCCTATCAAAATGTGGTATCAGTGTTGCTAGCTCTCACGATTTCTTCACAAGTCACATGAGTTTGGCTAGGGCTGAGGCCAGTCTCACGATGACATGAGAAGCTCCAGTCCCCTTGTGAATTTCAGCTCTGCCTGGGGGAAGCCCCCCCTTATAGGCTGTCTTTCCAACTGCCCCGCCTTCTGAGGGAGAGCAGCCAATCGGAGTTGCTGCAGGAAGCAGGCTGCGCTCTCTTCTGCTTCCCTCAGGAATAGACACCATCTTCACAGGAGGGGAGACGGGAGCAGGAAAAGCCTAGCAGTTGAGGGTGGCTCTGCTCCCTCATCACTCCTCAGCTCCTGGGAATAATGGGGCAGTTCCTCTCTGCTGCTTCTCCTTCCCCTCCCACTCACCGCAACACTTGGCCTGGGAAGAAATAGGGGGTGATGAGGAAGGGTGGTGAACAGCCCCTGGAGCTGCTGTCCCTCTCCTGGAAAGGGGATGGGGGACCTCATTGCAGCCCCCGTCAGGCCTGGGAGTGGGGGGTGAAGAGCTTCTGGAGGAGTCAAGGTGAGGTGGGGAGGGAGAATTGATGTGGGGGCAGAATTGAAAGAGAATTGGAGTCACAGAATTGATGGGTGGCAGGGGGATGAGCAGATATGCGGATGAAGCTACAGAAGCAGGTGCCAAAGTCACTTTAATATATCTGGGGGCATTGCCACATACTCACACTGTTTGGGGGAGGAGGGGGGCGGGCAGGAGGACTTAAAAATCACAGACCAAACCACAGTATAATGTTTGGCCCAAATTTAATGAGGTTTTTTTTTTGTTTAATCTCATGATTTGGGGGATATGCTTCATGAGTTTTGAACGTTGGAGTTGGTGATATGGGGGTAGGTGGATATTTTCTTTCATGATAAATAAAAGTGGAATGTTATTGATAAAATAAAATACATGAGCTGCCTAGAGAGTGGCAAGAAATATGCTTTGAGAGATTTGGCAATAAACCCCCAAACAAGTAAGCAACCAAAAAATACCAAGAATAACACAGTATTAGGTTTATTCAGTCTGGAAAGGGAAAGATTAGTGGGAAATTAAATCAAATTGATTATTACAAGGCAAGTAAACTATAGCATGGACAGTCTGTTCTTTTGCACATTGTGCTGTAATAAGGAAGCAGTATTGCCAACCCAAAAGTTCAAAAATCAGTCCTCCCAAAATCATGCAGCTGGCCCCCAAATCACGTGATCTTTTTTAAAAAGATATTTTTTGTCTGTCTGCTCACATTTGAACTCACCCTGCCGATCACTAGTGTGTGTGAGACAATTACAGTGCCACCAGTTCTCACAAACATTTAGTGAGCGATGCCATTTTGGCCCCGACTGCAGAAGGCCTTGGTATTATATCCAACTGAGATTGGCATGGCATTGCCCCTGGAGGTGAGGCTGCATCACATCTGTTTAAAGCTTGACCTTTCTAAGTCTTCTAAAATTGAATTGCTTAGTTGGATTTCTTTGAAATTGGCTGTGCTTCAGGAGGGTGCAGGATAGGGTTACTGATCCAAATATGGAGTCACTTGAATCAGGGATTCTGGAGATATAAACACCGCTCCCCCCATAATAGCCATTTAAAAAAAAGTTCCTAGGTGTGGTTTTTGTTTTTTGGGTTTTTTTGTACAGATCTAGAGATCAAACTATTGATGGAGATGCAAGTCAAAATGGTTTCAATCTGTTGAATTTGACTCTAGGTAGTGCACGACACCCACTATATCTTTGGGGTATCCAAGCTGAGATGAGTATTGTTTAAAAAGTGTATTTTTACAGTGCACATGCACAAATACAGAAAAATGGCTAGAGGATTTCCATTCACACCATTTTATTTACTTTAAACTAGACTGTTGTGAGTGCTCTAAAATCTGAATGGTTAATCAGATTGCTTTGTAATTTGGTGAGCCTCATGGGGGCACAGGATAGCATTAGTGTGCCAAGTTTGGGGTCATTTGATCCAGGGGTTCCTGGTTAGTCCATCCCCCAAAATGGTTTTCTTGTGTTGACTTTACTGTTAAGCTGAGAGGTACTGGATGAATAATCACAGACCCCTGGATGGCTGTGAACTCACCCTTCAATTAGTATCATTAAGGAGAAGTTTAATCAGAAGCCCCCACACATATGATAAAAGGAGTTTTGAACTGAGTGGATGAAGGCTGCTACCATTTGTGAGTCATGAGTGGCTATTTTATTTTGTGGGGAATGTAATCAAAGTATTTTTGGGGGAAAATAGACATGTGAATGCTTCCTGGGAGGGGAGGACTATTGGGGCCTGAGGGAATAGGGGGAGAGGGGTTTGGGACTGCAGTGAAGGAAGGAGGATTATGGTGAGGGGAGAAAGGTTGGGGCTCAAGTGATGGAGGTGTTGCTCCTGGCAGCTCTGTTAGTGCACTGTAGCCTCCCAGCACCCCCAGCCCTGCCAGTGCACCTCAACCCACTGCACCCTTAGCTCTGCCACTGAACCCCAATCCCTTGCACCCCATAACTCTGTTAGTGCACCCCAAGATCTTTGGGGGGAAATTAGACATGAGAATGCTTCCTAGGAGGGGAGGTTATTAGGGGCCAGAGGAGTCGGGGAATACAGTGTGAGAGATTTGGCAGTGAGGGGAGGGGCCATGAGGAGGGGGATACACGGGGATGTGTGGCAGGAGGGGGTGTAGCTCAGGTGAGGGACACATGGGGTTAGAGGAAGTGGGACACTGGCAAGGAAGACATGGGGGTGAGTGGCCAAGGGACTTGGTGAGAATAGGGGCAGGGCAGGGCTGGGGCTCCTGTTAGCCCCACATTCTCCCCTTTTGTGTGCGTGTCCAGATCTGTGGGGATTTTGCCCCTCTAGGACAGGTCTCAGCTCCCTCTCTGCCCCCCAGATGAGCTGGTATATGGGGGACCTTGCTTTTTTTGGTGTTTGAGCCCTTCTCACTGTGTGTGTGTGTGTGTGTGTGCGCGCGCGTGCACGCCCATATACAGGAGTTGGATTCTTCCCCCCTTATATAAGCCTGGTTCTGTGGTGGAGGCTTGCCCTTTTGGGAGGGTCTGAGGCTCCATTCCTGACCCCCATGTGAGCTGGAGTGGTGGAAGTCCTTCTTCTCCAAGTCACATTGCCACTCATGCAAATTTGGCCCAGCTGCCAATGTGATGATGGAGGGGCAGCCAGGCGAAGCTGAGTGGTGCTGTAACCCAGTGCACCAAGTTGCAATGCCGGGAGTGGGGAGCTGGGCGCAGCCCAGCGGGACAGGAGACGCAGGAGCCACCGCTGCAGGGTGAGTTTTTCATTTTATGTGTTATTTTATTTCACGTTATTTCACTTTAGCAAAAAACAGGGAGTTGTAGTTATCACATTTCCTTGAAACATCAAAAAAGGTGGACTAAAATTAATTGTGTTCCTGTGAATTCAGAATTCAGGTCTATACCCCCAAACAAGTTCTACATAGATTCTTCTATCCAGTCTTTTCCTCTCATTAACAGTTTTTCCTCCAACATAATACTATGCCACTGCCTGGTCCTGCCTCATCCTTCTGACAGTGGCCAATGCCAGGTGCCCCAGAGGGAATGAACAGGACAAGTAATCATCAAGTTATACACCCCCTGTTACCCATTCCCAGCTTCTGGCAAACAGAGGCTATGGACACCATCCCTGCCCCTCCTGGCTAATAGCCATTGATTTGACCTATCCTCCATGGATTTATCTAGTTCTTTTTTTAGCCCTGTAGTCTTGGCCTTCACAACATCCTCTGGCAAAGAGTTCCACAGGTTGACTCTGTGTTGTGTGAAAAAATACTTCCTTTTGTTTAATAGAAAGCAGGTTTAAAACAATTTCATTTGGTGACCCCTGGTTCTTGTGTTATGAGAAGGAGTAAATAACACTTTCTTATTTACTTTCTCCACACCAGTCATGATTTTATAGACCTCTGTCATATCCCTCCTTAGTCGTCTCTTTTCCAAGCTGAAAAGTCCCAGTTTTATTAATCTCTCCTCATACGGAAGCTGTTCCACACCCCTAATCATTTTTGTTGCCATTTTCTGAACCTTTTTCTGATTCTAATATATCTTTTTTGAGATGGGGTGATCACATCTGCACCCAGTATTCAAGATGTGGGTGTACCATGGATTTATATAGAGGCAATACTGAAAATATCGTCTTATTATCTATCCCTTTCTTAATGATTCACAACATTCTGTTCGCTTTTTTGACTGCTGCTGCACATTGAGTGGATGTTTTCAGAGACTCCAAGATCTCTTTCTTGAGTGGTATCAGCTAATTTAGATCCCATCATTTTATATGTATAGTTGGGATTAAGTTTTCCAACGTGCAGTACAATGTGCATTTATCAACATTGAATTTCATCTGCCATTTTGTTGCCCAGTCACCCAGTTTTGAGAAATCCTTTTGTAGCTCTTCACAGTATGCTTGGGACTTAATTATTTTGAGTAGTTTTCAATCATCTGCAAATTTTGCCACCTCACTGTTTACCCTTTTTTCCAGATCATTTATGAATATGTTGAATAAGATTGGGGGACACCACTATTTACCTCTCTCCTTTCTGGAAACTGACCATTTATTCCTACCCTGTTTCCTATCTTTTAACCAGTTACCAATCCATGAGAGAACCTCCTCTCTTATACCATGGCAGCTTACTTTGCTTAATAGCCTTTGGTGAGGGATCTTGTCAAAGGCTTTCTGAAAATCTAAGTACACTATATCCACTGGATCCCCCTTGTCCACATGCTTGTTGACCCCCTCTAAGAATTCTTGTAGATTTGTGAGGCATGATTTCAAGAAACTTTCTCTGCATCCCGTCCTGAGGTGATATGTACCTAGTCAATATGAGATAGTTGAAATCCCCCATTATTATTGAGTTTTTTATTTTTATAGCCTCTCTAATCTCCTTGAGCATTTCACTGTCACCGTCACCATCCTGGTCATGTATTCGGTAGTATATCCCTTATGCTATATTCTTGTTATCTGAGCATGGAATTACTAACCATAGAGATTCTATGGTACAGTTTGTTTCATTTAAGATTTTTGCTTCTTTTGATTCTACACTTTCTTTAACGTATAGTGCCAACCCCCCACCAGCATGTCCTGTTCTGTCCTTCTGATATATTTTGTACGCTGGTATTACTGTGTCCCATTGATTATCCTCATTCCACCAAGTTTCTGTGATGCCTATTATATCAATACCCTCATTTAATACGAGGCACTCTAGTTCACCCATCTTATTATTTAGACTTCTAGCATTTGTATATAGCACTGTAAAAATTTGTCACATTTTGGTTGTCTGCCGTTACATGATGTAATTGAATGGGACTCTTTTTCATTTAACTGTTTCTCATCAGAGCCTACCTGTATTTTATCATCTTCCATCCTTACTAAGACAGAGAGAATCTCCATTAATAAATCCTCCCCTAAGGGATGTCTCTGTCCAACCCATGTGCTCCTCCGCACCTGTCGGCTTTCCCCCAGCCCTTAGTTTTAAAACTGCTCTACGACCGTTTTAATTTTAAATGCCAGCAATCTGGTTCCATTTTAATTTAGGTGGAGCCCATCCTTTCTGTATAGGCTCTCCCTGTCTGGAGCTGGATAATACGGTGTATCTAGTCCTGCTCCTGAGTGCTGTGTTCTCCAAGCGCTTCTAGTGGGGTCGTCCAGGCAGTCTGGCATGGGCAGTCACATGGCTAAATTGCTGTATGCATGAAGGTTGGCCACTTGCCTGTCTATCCTTTGGACTTGGGTCACTCCCAGGCAGGGGGGAAAGTAACTTAACAGACTTACTGGTACACAGGGCGGCCGGGGTCCTGGGCAAGGTGAGGGGGGGCAGCTCTGGCCCCCGGAAGGGGCGGGGCCTCAGGTGGAAGGGGCGGGGCTGAGGCCAGACTTCCCCAGCCAGCCCATCCGTGCTGCCCGGCCCACACCACTGGGTGTTCCGGTGACAATTTAAAGGGCCCGGGGTTCTGGCTGCTGATGCGGTAGCAGCAGCGGCGACCGGGAGCTACTGTGGCAGCGGCCAGAGCCCCAGGCCCTTTAAATCGCTGCCTGAGCCCTGGGGTAGCAGTAGCAGCGGCTGGGAGCCCCGGGCCCTTTAAATCGCTGCCGGAGCCCCGGGCTCCAGCAACGATTTAAAGGGCCCGGGGCGCCGGCCGCTGCTGGGAGCCCCTGGCCCTTTTAAATTGCCAGGCCCCAAGGCAGCCGCCCCTTTTGCTTTCCCCTCCATCCCCATCAGCAGCCCTGCCGGTATGGTCAGCTGTGTACCAGCGGCCACTTTCTTACCAGTACGCCAGACCAGACTGGCTTGCTTTCATCTCTGCTCCCAGGTCATGAGCACCCCAGCTGAACATCTTTTTGTGGCTTCTCCTCCTTATTGCTCTGCTCCAGCCAGTGGGTGGCCAATTGAGGCATTTTAGGTTGTTGCTCTCCTCTCTCCTTTCCTTGTCAAAGTACAACCTGCATTAGGGGTAAGGCTTGAGGTCCGAGGCAGGAGTCTAGGGGATGACCTATTCCTTCCCTCTGGGGTCTAAGACTGGTGGTCACAACAGCAATCAGTTGTGAGTGGGATGCCTGGTATTGCTGTCTTCTACTTTGCTCCCTGGCTAGCTTATTGTCAGCTGTGGTATCAACTTTACAGGGATGGCTGAGATTCTTAAAATCCTATTATCCTATCTAAAATCTTATTAATTGGTCCTTGCTTCAGGTAAGGGGCTGTGCTGGAGGCAGTAGACCACACTTGATGACCTGCCCGAACTGATGTTGCTGGTAAACCTTACTTGCTCATAAAATTGCAAGCAAAATGTTTACCACGAAAAATTATGTATGAGGTGTTAACTTGTCTGAAGTAAGGTAGCTATTGATTAAGTATTCAGTCTTCATTCATCTAGTGGTTGCATTAACTTACTAGGATTTTATGTAATAACACAGAAGATACCTATGAGACTTCATTTCTATAACTTCACTTTTTCATTTTTCTTGAATATATATTATTATTTTATTTATTACATTTGTATTACCATAGTGCTTAGAAAACCTAGTCAAACATCTGGACCCTGTTGTGCTTATCTTCAAAATTACCCATACATTTATTAATTTTACTTTTAGAGCAGTTTCTACAAAACAAAAACTATTACATGGGGCTAAATAAGTAATTTAAATTGCGTCAAGTTTTCGCATAACTAGTGTATCTTCTCTGCCTCAGACAAGGACGGGGGAATCGGAGGTCAACCTAAAGCACCTCATTTATATGATAATTACAAATAAGCAGTGGCTAGTGATTCATGATACAAATCATTTGTTCCTATGAGACTTGTATGTTTACTAGACAGGAAGTATGTGATTATGTTGTGCTAATTAGTTTCCAGGTGACAGAAATAATGTAGTGCAAAGGAGACTAAATTCAGTAATTGTATACTATATAGTCTTACTATTTCCTTATTATGTAGTTATTTTAATTGAATTACTAGTCTTCATTAAGTCAAACATTTAATAGACTGACTTACTGTATATATTTTATGTAGATGCATTATGGATTTAAATTAATATACTTTATAAATATATGTTTACTTTTAACTAATTATTTCTAATTAGCTGAATGTTGCCAAGATAGTACCGTAGATTAACAATATGATATTAATAACAGAAACTGAAGAGCAATATCTAAAGAAAAAAGAGAAAATAGGTTTGAGAATTACAGTTAGCCAATATTCTAAGTCAAGGAGACAGAGGGATCAGTGGGCAAAAACCCACATTCTGAAATAATGGAGTGATACTTACTGGCAAATAGAAAGTGGACTAAAATAGAAAGTGAATAAAGAATGAGGCTGAAAAAGAAGGTACAGTGTTATAGAATAGACAGGGAAGGACAGAAGAAAAGTGAAAAATAATGAGAGAGTTTATTGTAAGAGAAGTCTCTTATTAATCCAGGACAGTGATGGGAACCCAGACTAATAAATTTGTCCCACCTGTTTTTTAAATCTTCAAGGTATCCAGAAATCCTAATTTAAAGGTGCAGACAGAAAGTCATTATTACTTGAAACAGAATGAGAAACAGAATTGGAGCAATCACCACTTTTAACCGCTATATATTCATAGATGCATTTATCTTCTAGGCAGATGTTTCCTGAATATATGAGACGGTATTTCTGACAAATAATGATATAGTTAGTTATAGTTCTAGAAATGTGAGAAATTCTTGGTAACATGGAACCTGAAGGCCTCTGGATATTAGTAATGTAGAGAGAAAATTGTCTCTGAGACAGCAGATTTTGTTATACTAAAGCCTGGGGGGAAATCTGTATATTATGACAACTCTGGACTAAGAATTCAAAGGTTAGATGGTTTGTGATCTGAAAGAACCAAACTGTAATAGAAAATTAAAATCTGCAAAGGGAAGAATATATATATATATTTTTAAATGATAATACCTAGCTTTTATATAGTGCTTTTCTTCAGTAGGTCTCAAAGCTAACTGCGTAATGTAGTGTATATTTTGGCAGTGTGGCAGGCTGGTTTATTACTTGGTCTTAAACAGCATGCAGAAATGTAATGAAGAGCCTGAGGTTTTCATGTTTTTTAGTACTATTTTCCTTATAGCACTCTGCATGCAGGGCAGGACCAACTCAGGGGATTTTTTAGCATGATAATGATAAATGAGCACCATAAACTGGGAAGTGTAAAATAATCCACATTTTTCTCAGATGCAAATCAAAAACCAAACCCACATGAGAGTCTGTTTATAGTAGAGGAAAGGCAAAAAATGAAGGCTCCAAAGCTGCAGCTTCTTGCCCACGGAATGATTGCTACACCCACGTGGAGCCCTATGCCAAGAGTAGAGTCCCATGCAGGTGCCGTGATTCACCTGCATGCTGGAAGTTACAGGATGAAGGCCTGAGCTTAATTTTATTTGACAAAACCAAAATCAAAGCTCAGCTGTTTGAACCTATTTCCATATTAAATGCAAAAAATCCAAAAAGAAACAAAATAATTCAACATTAATGCTGAACAATTAAAATCAGAAAAAAAATAAGGGAAAACCTTAGATCGGGGTAGGCAATCTATGGCACACAAGCTGATTTTCAGTGGCACTCACACTGCCCAGGTCCTGGCCACCGGTCCGGGGGGGCTCTGCATTTTAATTTAATTTTAAATGAAGTTTCTTAAACATTTTAAAAACCTTATTTACTTTACATGCAACAATAGTTTAGTTATATATTATAGACTTATAGAAAGAGACCTTCTAAAAACATTAAAATGTATTACTGGCACACGAAACCTTAAATTAGAGTGAATAAATGAAGACTCAGCACACCACTTCTAAAAGGTTGCTGACCCCTGCCTTAGATCTTACAGCTCAGAAAATATTTCCAATTTGCTAATAAGTTTTTGCTTTTAAATATATTCTACTTCCACACAAAGAAAATGTAGTAGGCCACAATGGGAAAATAGTTAATTGAGCCATTTTTGCTGTAGCCCTGTTAAAGGAAACCCTGAAAGAATCAGGTTAGAATTTTGTTTACAGTGCAGGAAAATGAAGGTAGTTTAGTTTTTTTTTTTTTTTTTTTTTTGGTAACTAATCTATTTTTGCTCAGAAAAAGAATCAAGGAGAAATTACAGCCCACAAGTGTTAAATCTCCTAGAAACCCGAAAATGGGGAACTTATTTTGCTAACTAAACTATAACAGGTGTTACCACAGCAACTATAATTCACAGAATGTAGAAAATATTTATTATGCTTACCATTACTATTATTAAGAAGTAGCAATAGGTTCACATAGATAGGATGAACAAAGAGTTAGCGTTTATATGATCAGTAGAGCTGGTTAAAATTATAAATTTAAAGCTTTTTAAAATGAAAAAATAGCCTTTTTTAAAATAAAATATTTTCAGGAAAATATTTGACTTTGAAATTTTCTAAACAAAAACAAACAGAGAAAACTAAATTTATGTTTTTGTTTGTCACCCTTTCTCTTTAGTCATAAGAATGATACTAGATCATATTAATGGTCCATCTTGCTCAGTATCCTGTCTTCCACTGAACATCAGCCAGTGCCAAAACAGGGCAATTATTGAGCGATTCATCCCCTGGTGTCCAGTCCCAGTTTCTGGCAGTCTGAAGTTTAGGGACAGCCAGAGCATGGGGTTGCTTCCCTGACCATCTTGGCTAATAGCCGTTGAGGGGCCTATCCTCCATAAACTTCGCTAATTCTTTTTTGAATCCAGTTATACTTTTTGCTTTCACAACATCCCCTGGCAACAAGTTCCACAGGTTGACTGTTTGTTGTGTGAAGAAGTACTTCCTTATAGTTTTAACCTGCTGCCTATTAATTTCTTTGGTTCTTGTGTTATGTGAAGTGGTAAATAACACTTCCCTGTTCATTTTCTCCACACCATTCATGATTTTATAAACTTCTATCATAACCCCCCTTAGTCATCTCTTTTTCCAAGCTGAATGGTCCCAGGCTTTTTAATCTCTCCTCGTATGGAAGCTGTTCCATGCCCCTAATCATTTTTGTTATCCTTCTCTGTATCTTTTCCAATTCTAATATATCTTTTTTTTGAGATGGGGCAACCAGAATTGCATGGAGTATTCAAGATGTTGGGTGTATCATGGATTTTGTATAGTGACCTTATAATATTTTCTGTCTTATTATCTATTCCTTTCCTAATGGTTCCTAACATTCTGTTAGCTTTTTTTGACTGCCACTGCACATTGAGCAGATGTTTTCAGACAACTATCCAACCTGCATTTTTCTTGAGTGATAACAGCTAATTTAGATCCCATCATTTTGTATGTTTAGTTGGGATTATGTTTTCCAATGTGCATTACTTTTTCATTTATCAACACTGAATTTCATCTGCCATTTTGTTACCCAGTCACCAGATTTAGTGAGATTTATTTGTAACTCTTTGCAGTCAAATTTGGACTTTTCCCCACCTGGATTCCCTTTTCCATTTTGTCTCTTAAAAGTGACAGAGTAAGGGAATGACTGAACTGAAAACTGAATTTTTATTTCTTAGTGATTGGGTTTTTTTTTTCTGAAAATTTTAGAAATGTTTAATGAAACATACCTACAATTTTTCTACCAGTTACACCATGAAAGGTGTGACTTGTGTTATGATAAGACCCAGTGACTGTAAAGATGAGGTAAATTATTCTTTATAGACTCTAAAATGAGTGCAAATTGAAAATAGAAATGGGAACCACAGAAATGTAATCCTTCTACACCAGAAACTTTCTCTTACCCCATATCTTTTAGTGTATATTTTGAAAAGGAGATGTATCTTCTCTTTAAGGGATTTCAGGCCTTTTATTTTTCCAGTTTTAATATTAATTAGAGGCAGATTAGGGTTTTGTGGAACCCTGGGCCAGAGCAAGTAGGGTCCCCTCCCTACCCCTTCCGCCTGCAGTCTTGCTGCATACTTCTAGTTGACACAGGACTACTTTTATTTTGGTAGCATACTTTTATTCAACCCACCACTTTTTCAAAAGTCTGAGAGCGTATACCTTGCAGCATGCCTCATAGATCAACAAACCTGGACACTCCCAGAGGGAAGCAAGTACCTGACTACGGGGCTCCTCACTGAGTTGGTGTCTACAGATGTATGGTCCCTACCTGTATTCCACTTCCTAGCCTGCTTCCCCTCTGCTGTGGATCTGTTCGATTTGTGGTGTAGAAGGAACTGAGAGCGCAGTCAGTCTGCCCCACCCTTTATCACATCGGACAAAACCATGAGGTGGATCAAGGGTGCATGTGCAGACCAACAGACTACAAATTCTCCGGTTCCGGCTGCATGGCACATGGATACATTCCTCTGTGGAATACAGATAGGCACCACCCATCTCAAAGAACCTCCTGTTACAGGTAAGTAACCTCCTCATTGGAACTGTTTGACTGATTTCAATTAGTGGTAAAGCCAAACAGATTTAAAGAGGGGCAGTCTTTAAGGAAGCCAAGATCCAAACCATTTAGGGCCTCATTGGTTAAAACTACTACCTTGAATCACACCCAGAAATAAATAGGAAGTACTGCACCCTAGTAATATTCTCCCCTAATGGAGTGCTACTAAGCAAATAGGGAACTGTGTTCTGTAATAAGCGAAGTTTCTGTATAATTTTTAGGTGTAACTCAGTTTACGATATGTTACAGTAATCCAGTCCTGAGATGATAAAAACATGCATTACTTTAACAAGAGCCACATCTGAAAAAAAAAAGTTAGCAACCTTCTCACGAGGAAACTAATGGGTGAGGGGGCGGGGGCATGTATCCCAGCCATTGCTGCTACATGAAGATCCAAAAGCAGCCAGTGATTCAGTGAGACTTCCAGATTGCAAACGTGAGTGATGGATGTCAAGCATAGTTCCTCAGTAAAGGCAGACAAAAATAACCATTATGTTTTCTTCTGGTTGCTTTACCAACATAAAATTGTAAACTTTGTTATGTGTGTTGATTCTGTAGCCAATCCTCATCTGAACCTCAATCTTTATCAGATACTGGGTAATTTGCTAACTGGTCAACATGATTTTCGACTGATGATAATTTAGATTATTTGTTGAAAAATTCAACATCCAAAAAATGAAAAAAAACATCATCTGAAAACAAAATATTTTGAGTCTAAAATGCTGTGGTGGCACCTCAGGGAAATTGTATGCTTCATCCTCCCATTCTCCTTTATGTTCTGGGATCCCCAACCAGACTACATTTCCCAGGATGCACTGCGGTAATTCATAGAGTCTAAAGCCAGAAGAGACCACTGTGATCATCCTGTATAATATAGGCCATAGAACTTCCCCGCCAAAATTGCCAGTGTCTGCCATGATGCATGGCCTCCCCTCGCCAAGAGTGTACCATGAGTGATGTAGTCTAACCAGAGAGCATGGCCTATAGAGGATAATGGCAGCATGAGGTACTCAAATTACAACTCCATGAGGAACCATGGCAGCATTTGAGAACTGAAATATTTCAGATTTTGATTGTTTTTTGCTGGAAACTCTCAATTTATTGTCAAAAGAACCCATTTTGTCAACCAGATCTACTATCTATACCATTAACAGACTATAAGGACAGAAGGGACCACAGTGATCATCTTGTCTGGCTTCCTGCGTAATACAGGTCATAGGGCTTCCCCGAATTAATTCCTGTTTGAACTAGAGCATATCTTCAAGAAAAACATCCATTCTTGATTTTTAAAATTGCCTGTGATGGACAATCTACCACAAACCTTGGTAAATTGTTCCAGTGGCTAATTACCCTCACTATTAAAATGTCGCACCTTTATTTCCAGTCTGAATTTTTCTGTCATCAATTTACAGCCATTGGATCGTGTTATACCTTTATCTGTTAGATTGATGAATCCAATACCAAAATTTTGTTCCCCATGTAGATATTAAGGTATTAGGTATTAAGTTATTTTGATTGGATCTGTTTTCCATAAACCCATGTTTATTTCCATTAATTACATTACCCTCCTTTAATTCTTGATTAATTGAGTCCTGTGTCAGCTACTCCATTATTTTGCCTGGGATTGATGTCACAGTGACAGGCCTATAATTACCCAGGTCACCGCGTTTACCCTTTTAAAAAAATTCCTCATAGAAGTCTATTACATCAACACTATCACCTTTATCAATCAAACGCGTAAACTCATAAAAAAGTGAGTTTGACAAATCTATTTTCCATAAACACATGTTGATTGGCATTAATTATATTAATTTCCTTTTAATTCTTTATTAATCAAGTCCCATATCAGCCATTCCGTTATTTTGTCTGGGATTGATGTCAGACTGACAGCCCTATAATTACCCAGGTTGTCTCATTTAACCTTTTTAAATATTGGTACAACATTAGCTTTCTTCCAGTCTTTCCTAGTTGTTCCAGTACTTGTTGATTTTCAATATTAATGGTCAATCGAGCTCCGTGGATAGCTATTTTAAAACTTTTGGTTGCAAGTTTTCCAGACCTACTGATTTTAAAAAGTCTATTTTTAGTAGCTTCTGTTTAACATTCTCCTGGATTACTGCTGGAATGAAAAGAGTTTCATCACCATCATTAGATGATGACATGACTACATTCTCCCTTTTTCCCTAAATATAGAACAGAAATATTTATGGAACACTTCTGCCTTTTTCTGCATTGTTATTGATGATTGTACCATTTCTGTCCAGTAATGGACAATGCCACTGTTAGGATTCTTTTTGTTCCTAATATACTTAAAACACTCCTTCTTGTCCTTAACTCTGCTGGCCATAGATTTTTCCTTATGTCCTGTTGCTTCCTTTATCAATCTTCTACAGTTCCCAGTTTCTAATTTATATTCTTTATTATCAATGTCCCCTTGCTCACAGTTGTGAGATATATATTTAGCTGCCTTCACTTCCCCTATAAACCAGCTTAATGTTTTAGCCAGTGTGATCTTCTTTCCTGATCGTATGATTGTGGCTTTTTGGCATCTAGTAAAATGTTGTTATAATTTCCTCTTTATCTGTCAGGATGAGGTCTAATATAGAATTCCCCTATGCTGGATGCAACACTTTTTTGAGTTAGGACATTATCATCTATAATATTTAGAAATTCTTAGGACGTTTAGTACTGACATCATGAGACCTCCAGAATATGTCACTCAGATGGAAGTAACCCATGATCATGCAGCTTTTTACCCCTACACTTTAGAGATAGATGCTTAAGGAGCAAGTCATTCTATTTCCTAGTGTGATTTGGTGGTTTCTAGCAGACACCAATTAGTACCCCATCTTGTGCTTTATCTGTTAGGACATTGATCCATATGTATTCAGGATCATTTTCTTCTGAGCTGTCAGTGACTTGGGAACAGGTAATGTAATTTTTGATACAGAATACCACTCCTTCTCCCCTTTTGCCCACTCAATCATTCCTAAATAGGTTATAACCATTGATTTTTACATTCCAGTCGTGTGAATCTTCCCACCAGGTTTCAGTAATATTAACTAGATTGAATTTGTGCTAATAAATGATCAATTCCAATTCTTTTTATTTGTTACCTAGGCAATTCAAGAATTTCTTCTGTTCATGTTCTTTGGTGTCTTGATTAATTTTGTTCTCTGCCTTATGATTTTGTGCTAAATGAGTGCTCATTTGTTCCCTCTCTTTACCCTTGTCTTTTGCTAATAGTTTAATGCCCTCCTGACCACTGTAACCAGCTTGTCCCAGAGAAGACTAGTTCTCTTTCTATTGAGATGGATGCATCCAAACTGTACATTTCTCCCTTTCTCCCCATAGAAAATGGATCAATGTTCCATAACACCAAAACCCTCTAACTTATACCACTTACCTAGTCAGTGTCTTCTGCCTTCCTTTGCTGTGGGACAGGAAAGAACTCTGAGAAGATCACTTAGACATTCTTCTCCTTTAGCGCCCTTTTGAATTTCCTGAAGTCATCTACATTCTATAAGATATCCTGTGATGCAGTGTGCATCATCACCTTGTCTGTTAACTTCAGAAATCTGTCCAGTCTTCGAGTGGCGTCTCATCTCGGCTCCAGGAAGACAGTACACCATCCTGACCGTCCCTTTCAAAATGTTCTTTCCATTCTTAGTATAAAATCCCCTACAAGGATTGTCTGTTTTCCTTGGATGGTTGGAGATCTCTTTTTGAAGTATGCTTGATTTTCTTACAGGTTGAGCTGAGAAGCCATCCGCAGGTGTATTTCCATGCCTCTCCAGTCCATTCAAACTACTAAATCTTCAGAGATATATTCTGCGGTTTCCACGCTTAGCACCTAGTATTGATTGGCTATTTCTATCTGTGTGGAATGCCTTCTGGTCCTCTTTTTTTCTGGTAGTCTCAGCCTGCCTATCTTCATCTGTCTCCAGTCATATAGAATGCTGACTCGTCCTGTTGCTTCCTGTGGTTATGGAACGCAAAATAATGCACATTGGAAAACATAATCCCAGTTATACATATAGAAAGATGGGGTCTAAATTAGCTGTTACTACTCAAGAAAGAGATCTTGGAGTCAATGTGGATAGTTCTCTGAAAACATCCACTCAACGTGTAGCGGCAGTCAAAAAAGCAAACAGAATGTTGGGAATCATTAGGAAAGGGATAGATAATAAGACAGAAGATATCATATTGCCTCTATATAAATCCATGGTACACCCACATCTTGAATACTGCGTGCAGATCTGGTTGCCCCATCTCAAAAAAGATATATTGGAATTGGAAAAGGTACAGAAAAGGGCAACAAAAATGATAACGGGTATGGAACAGCTTCCATGTAAGGAGAGATTAATAAGACTGCGACTTTTCAGCTTGGAAAAGGGATGACTAAGGGGGGATAGGATAGAGGTCTATAAAATCATGACTGGTGTGGAGAAAGTAAATAAGGAAGTGTTTACTCCTCATAACACAAGAGCTAGGGATCACCAAATGAAATTAATAGGCCGCAGGTTTAAAACAAACAAAAGGAAGTATTTCTTCACAGAATGCACAGTCAACCTGTGGAACTCTTTGCTAGAAGATGTTATGAAGGCCAAGACTATAACAGGGTTCGAAAAAGAACTATATAAATTCACGGAGGATAGTCCATCAATGGCTAGTAGCCAAGATGGGCAGGGATGCAAAACCATGCTCTTAAGTGTCCCTAGCCTCTGTTTGCCAGAAGCTGGGAATGCGCAACTGGGGATGGATCACTTGATGGCTTACCTGTTCTGTTCATTCCTTCTGAAGCATTTGGCATTGACCACTGTTGGAAGACAGAATACTTGGCTAGATGGTCCATTGGTCTGACACAGTATGGCTGTTCTCATGTCAAGCTTCTTCTCTGATTTCCTCTCTCTCCAATTCCTTGACAGACAGTTCCTTTGTTTCTTGAAGCTGGGATTGTTATGCTTTCTGAATGTGGTTGACCAGGAATTTCTCAGCATCTCTAATGCTCCATAGTCTGTGCTTGCCTCTCTAGTGTAAGACTCTTCTCTGCTAGCAGAGCAACTAACTTGCACTTCATACACAGGAAATCTCTACTGGCTTGAGGCAGCAAAGAAAACATGATGCATCCATTGCAGTTTATAACTATGGTTGGCCATCATGTTATTGAGGGTAGAAGTCTCTTATCCTCGCTCTCTAAGCTCCCTCTGAAATTCTCCTGTTATCCACCCCTGTTCACAGCTCAGATGTTGGCCAAACAGATCCAGTCTAGTTAGGAATTCATAGTTACTGTGATGGACACAAAGAAACCTTTGTTTCCTTCATAGCCACTAAATATAATTTCAAATAGTCCCTGTGCTGCAGCTAGTTAAATTGTGCACTGGACCTCACCACCTTGCACTGGAAAGCTTGGAATTTCTCCTTTCCAATATTATGTAGCATGCATTTCTATCACCGTTGGTATGAGACATTTAACCTGTCCTGCATTACAGTCAAGAAGGATTTTGTGAACATGGGGGGAAAGAACAAAACATTTTCTGGAAGGGTTTCCTAGGTTTTGTTAGTTGTTGTTTTTTCAATGGTGGCAGTGTGAAATTTCCCATAAATGTTTAAGAAGTCCTAAGTAAGATGAATTAGTGGACGAAGTGCAGGCGAGGTACTCAATAAAGTGCATTTATCAAGCATCTTCATTATTATTTATTTATTTATTATTTGTATTAGAATAGTGCCTATGATTCCCAGTCATGGACCAGTATCCTTTTGTGCTAGGCGCTGTACAAAGAACAAAAATATAGCTCTGTGTGTGTGTGTGTGTAAATGAAAAAATTATTTAGAATAAAACCATATATTGTAAGGCAGACTTACTTTCATTGGAAATTTTTCATAGTGGCATGTCTTCGGGGAAATGTTTTTTCAAATTGATATTTTCTTTGAGTGGGGATATAATTTTATAAACATTTATGTGGAGAGATGACATTTTGCATTCTGAGAGACATATATTGCATGCTGAGTGAAACTGAAGGAAAAGTTAGATTAATCCATTTTTTCAGTGGTGGTATTCTTTCCTCAGTAAAAGGTTTCAATAAGGCACTGGGTACTATGATGTAGTGCAGTTTTATATTATAATGCTGGAGAAGTCTGATTAATCCTACAGTGACCATATTTGCATTTGTTTTGTGTTATATTATGGTCACTTGCGATCTACATTAGCTCTTTACCATTTTATGAACGGCACATCAGGATCAAAAATAACAATGACATTTACAGGCTGAATGCTTTGCTTAAAGCTTTCAAATAAGCAGCATTTTACATGTCAGTGGTTTATTTAAGCACCCTACCTGAATGAGTAAATAGCTAAACAAAATGCAATGTAGAACCCTTGTCACAGCGATAATTTTGAAATGTTATCAAGCTGCTACACTCTTGCTACTTTTCAGCAAGTTGTTATTATTCAGCATGAGCAAACCATGGGGACAGTGTGAGAGCTCCAAATACTCTGTTAAATTGCATTGTAATCCAGGCAGATCATTTGGTTAACTTTAAAACTGCAATTCAAGTTTTTATATTTTTACTTTTCCATGCCTGCCTTGCTGTTAATTTCTGAAACTGATCACTATGGAGAGGCTTCATTCAGGGACATGTTAGAAAACATAATCCTCTTGAAGCACTTCCATGCCCATTTATGTTTCGTAACATTTTTAAAGCTCAATTTTTATGAGCTGTTGTTAAGAACTATACAGTGTTTATACTGTATTTAGTGAAATTCAACCATTTGGGAATCAGTTCAGTAATAACTAACCCCTGCTGCTTTGAGTTTTTACAAACTCCACGAACCTCTCTTGCTGTTTAACAAGAGGGGATGATACTGATTCACTGGGGAAGGCTGTAAAAGGTTCCAAGTTTGGTTGGGCACTTTGAGAAACTTTTTATCTTCATTGACATTATTAAGTTCGGGTGGCGGGGAGAGTAGGCCTGGAAACCTCTCTCCTGTTTTCTTTTTTCCTTCTCTCCTCACCGTATATGCAGACCTCACTCTTTGGCGTTGGCTGTGCGAAGATCAGGGGCACATTTAAAGGGGGAATACTTAATCAAAACACTTGAATTCCAGTTTACGTTTAGCTTTTATAAAAATCCCAGGTAGTATGTGTATAAAATCAATACCAACAAAACAGTTTACCAACAAAAATGTTTAAATATCCATATGAAATGACCTAAAAGTCCAATAAAGTGTGCTTTTCCTATTGAAATTTTAATTAAAATTAATTATTTTTAAAAAATCCATTGGATCATCAACAAAATCTGCTGTTTTTCATACAAGACTGTAGGAATCTAGAATTCTGAAAAATCATTGGAGTCTAAAACAGGAGGACATCAGAAGGCAGGTCACTGAACACCCTACATCATACCCATAGTAACCCAAATGGAATGGGATGATATTTATATCAAGTTTTTAAAATATACTAGACAGTTACTGATAAATACTAAATTAAGGGCAAATCTGTGTTCTAAGTAGCAGGAAAAGGAGAGCTCATTTGAGGATTGCTCCAGCTTCTCATTGACTTTTTGCAGCTTGCCCATATGAACCACCTTTTAAAATGCATTTGTTCGATACAGTTTGACCTAAATAAGAAGGCCTGCTGAAGAGCAAGGATTCATGATCTTCCTTGGTTCTGCTTGCTGCATGTCACTAAAAGTATGTTCTACTGAGCAGTGCTCTTAAAAGGAAAACTCATTTTCTTTATCAACTTACTGATTTTTATCAACTTTTAAGAGCTAGCATTTTTATTTAATTGTAGAGTTTTATATGTAAGAAACTTTATACTGTAAACATCTAGTAAAGTAATATCAATTTAGGTTTTTTCTATCTTGCCCCAGGAACACAGGACCATTAACCACTTGCAATTAGCTTTGCTTACAGCAAAGCATTTACAAATATAACGCTTTAAGTAATTCTTTAATTTGTTACAATCTTCTTCCCTGTTGTCAGATTGCTCCCTTGCCTTGTCCTTTTCCCTTCATTTAGCACACCCAGCCAGCCAGTGGCACATCGTGACTTGTTTTCAAAGATATCAATCACTTTGTCTTACAGTGTATGATTTTAATGAGCCCTCCTTTTTGTATTTTGAATGTAGGAATTACCATAGTAGATCAGACCAGTAAGCTGTCTAGTCTAGTATTCTGCACAAAACTGTGTCTTCAGAGGAAGGAGTAAAACCTTGGTAATGGACAATTAGGCAATAGCATGCTCGTGGGAAGAATTTCTTCCCAGCTGAAGGCTTTTAGTGGTTGGCTTCTCAAATGAAGCATGAGGGCTATATCCTTTATAAGTGTTCATACTATCTAATGAGACTGCAGGTCTTTTTATCAATATAAATTTCTAATTTTTTTAAATTCTGCCTCAATAACATCTTGTTGCAGTGAGTGCACAGGCTAACTGTTTTGTATTTAAAAACCAACCATTTTTTTCTTTAATCCTTTTGTTATATTTATCGCCTTTTCAATTTCTTTGAGTGACCCCTTGTTCTCGTAGAAGGACAGGGTGGGAGTTATGTAATATCTTATACTTGACCAACTTCTGTTGGTGAGAGAGACAAGCAAGTCGGTCCAATAAAGGATATTACCTCACCCGTCTTGTCTCTCTAATATCTTGGGACGACACGGCTACAACTCCTCTTGTTCTTGTATTATTTGAGTTTAAGTACAGTCACTTTATTCACCACCTTTGTATCATACTCTGTTTTGTATATGGTTGTTGTTACCCCTTGTTCATCTGCTTTCTTAAATAAATAGTCCTCATGTTTTTAAGATGTCTTCAAAGGAAGTCTTTCCATGTCTCTAGATACTTTACTTGTTCATCTTTGGACTTTTCCCATTTCTGCTGTTGTATATTATTCTTGGGAAGGGCATTGAAAGTGAGGGTGAATGTTGATTTATAGAACTCCATTATAATATTTTCA
Source organism: Emys orbicularis (assembly GCF_028017835.1). NCBI lineage: Eukaryota > Metazoa > Chordata > Testudines > Emydidae > Emys > Emys orbicularis. Next base: position 88,483,389 of record NC_088683.1, read on the forward strand.
GTTTTTTCTTTATTGCTTTCTTAATACAATTATACACCTTGTTTGTTCTTGACTATTGGAGCTCATTGAACAGATATTTTGATTAAGCTGTTCACAGCGATGCCTAAATATTTTTCTTGAGCTTTATAATTTATTTAAAATCCAATTGTTCCTCCTAGCATGCACAACCTTGCAGTTGTGTGCAATCATTTCTTCTGCCATTGTGTTGCCAAGTCCACTAGCTTTTTTAGGTCCTTCTAGAGTTTCTCAGTGTCTCTTCTAGTTTGAATAATTTTGTTATTTTATAAATTTTGTGAATCGTACAAAGAATTCTGAAAGATCGGAATGATACAATTTTTGTTTACACAAGTCATACTGGTTTGTCCCTATTCAATAGGCTTTGCAGAAGTTGATTTTTACTCCTTTATTCTTTCAACAGACAATACCAAATTTTATTTTAAGCATTTTTTTCAGTTTTGATTGATTTAAATTTTTCTGGGAAATTAGAAGGGGGACTGGCAATGTGGGGATCAGTCTAATTATTTAATGAGAATAGACATTGAGTTTCAAAAAGTCCAATTTTAATAACTGTTAAAACAAATTGTTAACGTCACATATCAAAATATACAAAGTAAATATCCTTAAATTAAACTCTAAGAAGATTTCCAGAAGCATTTTTCTTACGTTGCCCTTTAAAAATTTCTATCATCATCTATGGAAATATTTTTGTTGGTTTGTGCATGTATGGTGAAATCAATATTTACTGCTAAAAATCGAATCCTTGCAAGCCTACTATTATATAATGTTCATTGACGGTTTCATTCTGTCTTTTTAGTTATCGTTTCACCTAATTTATCCAGTATTACCAGGCTCTCTGGTCTATAATTCTTATGATATTCCCTATCAGATTTTGTTTAAAGATAGGCACAGGATGGGCTACCCTCCAGATCTCTAGAATAGTATCAAAATATTTTCCTAAATACTTTTTATTGATTATTAATAAAAAACCAGAAACCGCGGAACAGCTGGGATAGTGGTAATAATTCAGAAGTTGAACATCGATCGGATCCCTCTGGCACATATATAATTAATTACCACAGATGGCTTAAAAATAATTTCATTCAAAATACAGAAAAACTCCGGTTGTCTTCAGTATAAATGTCAGATACTGAATTAACCATTAAAACTTACTCCTTACACTGACCAACAAGGGAACTTCTAAAGATATTCTCTCTGTGCATTGCATTCCAACTATAATGATAGACTAGTTTGATTAGAAAGAAAAGAGGTCACAACACTGTAGGATAGGCTGCAAGATGAGGAATCTGATAGTTAGGGGAATTGAAATCCAGTACAGATCCTGATCAGGGTAACAGTTAAGATATATGCATGTCAGTTGCATCATCTTCTTAGAATACAAGAGAACTGAATTGGTTGGCTTTAAGGATCTTGGGTAATATTTTTTAAAGTGCCTAGGAGACTTATGAGCCTAAATCCTATTGACTTTTACCTCTTGCCTATCAGAGACATAGCAAAAATAATGTCCCAGAAGGTAGATGTTTTCCTAATAGATGACATGGAGTTTTGCTGGAATAATATGGCCATCACTACTACTATCTCATCAAATACCCATTTAATTGGCATGAATTAATTCTGCCAGGCTTTTGTAATTGTGCTCGGGACATAAGAACGGCCATACTGAGTCAGACCAAAGGTCCGTCTAGCCCAGTATCCTGTCTTCCGAGGGTGGCCAATGCCAGATGCCCCAGAGGGGGAATGAACAGAACAGGTAATCATCAAGTGATCCATTCCTTCTCGCGCATTCTCAGCTTCTGGCAAACAGAGGCTAGGGACACCATTCCTGCCCATCATGGCTAATAGCCATTGATGGATCTATCCTCCATGAACTTATCTAATTCTTTTTTGAACCCTGTTATAGTCTTGGACTTCACAACATCCTCTGGCAAGGAGTTCCACGGGTTGACTGTGTGTTGTGTGAAAAAATACTTCCTTTTGTTTGTTTTAAACCTGCTGCCTATTAATTTCATTTGGTGACCCCTAGTTCTTGTGTTATGAGAAGGAGTAAATAAGACTTCCTTATTCCTTATTTACTTTCTCCACACCAGTCATGATTTTATAGACCTCTGTCATATCCCCTCCTTAGTCGTCTTTTTTCCAAGCTGAAAAAAAGGATCTGGGGAAAACAATATTGTATGCCTTCAGTAACTAATTTCTCCTATGTCTTTAGCTGCTTTCAAGATTCTCTCCTTGTCACTAACTTAGGATAATGCTAACAGAATTGCTCCTCTTGACCTAATCAGGTTGTGACAGTTGGTTAACAGAAATCACTTAAAAAATTGACAATGGTTTCCTAGCATGGGCAAAATATAGTGTAGATGGGGTGGATGATATAGGACTGGCCCTCCTTGGGATGGGGATATAGTTTACAAGGTAGTGAAATAAAAGACAGAAAAAAATATAGTGGTGTATTATACAGTACTTTGACCCGTTAATAACTAAATTGTGAATTTTTGTCAGATATAGCGCTTGTTATCCTCATAGATTAATATTTGGGTTGCAAAAGACATTGTGCAATTGAAAAATGAAGCAGAGAAAGTCATTGGTTTCATTTTCTTGCACCGTGGGGCATGGTTAAACATTATATGTAATAAAGCCTTTATAAATAATACTACAGAGCCCTGAAGATCTTACAATTGAAATAGACAAGACAGAGAGTCTGGGTAAAGGATATAAATAATAATAAAATAAAAGTGGAGTAATGATTTGCCAACATGTTGGTCCTACATTTTTTTCTTTTGGTTGATTGGAATAATTTTGGGAGGCTTTTCACTTTAGCTAAACAAAAATACAGAAAAACAAAGTACAGGGCAAGCATGAGTGAGGGGATGTAAGAATCGGGAGAAGGAGGGGGAATGGAAGGCAATCGAATGTGACTGAAGTTAAGAGACTGTGAGGGAGGGAGGTGAAGCCAGCAGCCAATTGGAAGAAGAAGCTATTGAGTAAAGTACTTCTCCTATGTGAGGAGTATATTCCTGTCGAATTTCAACTTTCTATCATTTGCCATTTGGGCTGCAGAGCTGTGTTTAAAAAAACAAAACAAAACCACCAAACCCAAAGATTATTATTATTTTTTTTTGCTATGGGGAAAATGTACTTTCTCTCACTCGGCTCCTACTCAGAAATGGCTGAAACATTTGAATTTTGCTCAAATTTTACAAAAGTGTTTACTTTTGGCAAGGAAAATTTCAGCATGAAAGGTAAGTTAAAGTCATTTAAGAGGAGTTAGAAAGGCAACACATGCAACTTTAACTGTAATGGTTGCTCCCAATTGTGCTATATTATTAATATTTTATAAGGTGCACTGGTGCTAAGAAACACCACAATACCTTGATAATTTCCCATGACAGATGTAAAATAATGACAAGTTTTTGGCCAGCCTGGCATAAAAATGATATCAGTCTATTGACTGAATTTCATTTTGTATTGAATTTATATTTTGTAATCTACATATAGTGAAAAATCAAATATATTGCAGCATGGCGTATGGACACAAGCAGCATCCTATGAGGAAGAGAAGTTCTATAAAAAGCAAGTAAGTGACTGTGTTTCTCTTTTCTACTAATTGTGTGACCTCGTGGTCTCCTCATTGGTGGGTTAGCACAGCAGTCAGAGTCTCTGGAATGATGACATTGGCACAGGGACATGTGAAGGGAAGTTCAAATGAGTCCAGTGGAATTTAGCCTAGGTCCATAAAAGCCCCCCCCCCTTTTTTTAACTTCTTGTTATTTTCTTCTGTCCTGAGGCCTTCTCCTTGTCTGTTTACTGCCCCAAATGGAATGGTCAGGGGACCCTTTCCAGACCTCAAATAGTGTGTTTGGAACACAAATTAATGCTTTGTAGATTTCATTGATACCCTCCCCTGTGTTGGTGCGGCTATTATGGAGGTTATTTTAGAGAAGCTGAAAAAATATGGTTTAGATATTGATTGCAGGGGACAAAGCTGTGACAACAGAGCTAACATGGCTGCAGCATACAAAGGTGTTCAAAATCAAATGCAGCAGGTAAATCAGTATGCATCTTTCATCCCATGTGCTGCCCACTCAATCTTGTTGGAGAAGCTGCTGTAATGGTTGTTTCACAATTTGGTCCATTGTTTGGAATTGTTTAAAAAAACATATACCCTGTTTTCCACTTCTACTAGTGGTTGGGATGTGTTAAAAAAGCACATTAGCATTACATTAAAATGCCAAAGCATGACAAGATGGTCAGCAAGGGATAGAGTCAATCTGTCCACTATGAAATCAGGTTGAGGGTGTTCTTGTTCCTTTATATGAGATCAAGGCTTCATGGAGTCTTATGCCAGAACTTAAGTTGGAAGCTGGTAACTTGCAAACAAAACATTTCAAAGATTTTGTTTCTTGTTTTGGCCGGGATCTGGTATGTTATCAAAAATTAACATTGCGAGCAAACAAATTGCAGAGTCCTGATCTTGACATTCAGATAGATCACAGTTTATTTGGTGCCCTTTGAGATACTTTATCAGAATTATGGTCTTGTTTTGTTGCATGTAAGGAAGCTGCTGCTTCACAGACTGAAATGTTAGGAATATCCATGCAGTTCAGAGAGAAACTGTCTTGAAGGAGGAAAGTAATGCCACCCAAACTTGCAAATGACGAGAAGCCACCAGATCCCCAAAAAGTTTTTGAAGATGAGGTTTTCAACCCCGTCTCAGACATCATATTAACACAATTGGACAATAAGATGCATAAGTACAAAGGAGTTGGAAAATGGTTTGCTGTTTTGAGGGGTGAGAAACTGAAAAGTCTCAGCAGTGAAGACCTAAAGAGACGCACCTGGAACGTAGCAAGCCTCTATCCTGAGGATTTAAACTCTGAGAGGTTTGCAAATGAGACTGAGCTCTTTGCAAGTTTTTGTAAGGGAATCTTTAAGGATGACTCGGAAATGAAGGTCCATTGTTTTCATTAGCTATGTTCACAAAAGATCTTTAGATGCGAGTTTTCCTAAGACAGAAACAGTCCTATGGATTTTTTGCTGTTTTGCTGTAAATTGCCTAAATCTTTTTGAACATCAGAAAAGGGTCTGATTCAGTTTCAGATTTAGAAGGAGGTTGAGGCCATTTCTTTATTTAATGACACTGGTTTGTGAATCATTCTCCTCATATATATAAATATATATATAAATATAATATATAGAACTATAAATATACATGGTGACATCCAGATCTAGAATATAACAAGGTCCCTACTCTGAAGAGTTTATCATCACTAAAATACATACATAAAAGAGTTGTAGATTACCTACCCAAAATGTGATGGCCAAATTCTGCTCTCACATCTGTTCAACCTCACTGAAATCAATGTGTTTAACGTAGATCAGAATTTGTCCCAACAATTTGTATGTGTTTTTTCCCCGTCATTGGATTAAAAAAAAAACCTCAGTTAAACATATATATTTGTATGAAAGTTTTACATAATATGGAAAAGAAAATAAGTATATATATTTTATTACAAATGTTGTTTAACTCTAAATCAAATTTTAGCCCCCCCCCAAACACTTTGGGAATCTGTTTCTCTCTCAAAAAGATGCAACAATGCATTTATAGTACAGTACAACCCCAGCTAAATGGATGCCAGTTATGTCCCCTGGGTTGCCCTGTCAATCCTTTGACTACTCTAATCCTGCCTACACCTTCACTGCCAGGGTTGGAGGAGCCATCAAGCTTCTGAAACATTATTTTGGAGGAGAGGAGATATTGAGCAGCTCAGAAGGGCTAAGCTCTACAAAAGCCGATTTTGTATTACACTTTGCCCTCTCCGTCAGGGAGTGGGCTAGCAAGCACTGAAGTCCGAGTTTAGGGTTGTAGGACCCTAAATGCAGTATATATTATGTGGCCTGTTTGCATTCTTTGTTTTATTTGTTAGTAAAATAACTATTAAGGCTTGTGTACCTGGGGACACTCAGGAAAAGTTAATCAAAATTAACTAAAGATGAGATTTTAAAGTAGATTAGTTAAATTACATTAAACCCCTGTGTGAGAACTTTCATTTAGGATAACAGTGGTCTGAATTTGTTTAGTTAAATTCCCACTGTTAATTAATTTTCCTGTGTCTCATAGACTTCTAGACAAGCCCTTAAACTAACAATGTAAGTTCTAAGGTATTTTCAATACATTTGGCATAAAACAGCTAGAAATATGCCCAACATGTTCAAGTGAGAGTCATCTTAACACAACCAATCCAGCGTCTCAAAAAGTTACTTCTGATATTTTTGTGTGAATTTTTGAAAAGCTTACTGACAAGAAACCTGTTTTCTAAGTTTTTCATTCTAATTCCTGTTTTTCTAAATAATAGCAATCTTAGTTTTATTTAATTACAGTAAAATGTTTCACTTTCACATTTCGTTTTCATATGTTCTGAGGCAGAAAGAGAAGGGGCAGAAATATTCAAACACAAAGAACATATAATATATATTTAAAATAATTACATACAATATTCAGTTCTCTTTACAGTAATGTGTTTTTTTAAACCCACAAAACTTGCAACACCTCTTGCAGATAATGAAAAGGAAATCCAGTGTAATTCATCTTTGTATCCGTATGACTTCACAAAATCTTCCACACCATTAAACAAATTCTGCTGATTGTTATGTTGAAAAGGTATTTGTCTACAGATTTTTTTTGTATAGTGTAACTGGTGCTCTGGGAAGGATTTCAGACCCCCAAACTTAATTTTGCTGCCAGCTAAATCTTCTAAATCAGTGGTTCTCAAACTTTTGTACTGGTGACCCCTTTCACATACCAAGCCTCTGAGTGTGACCCCCCCCCCATAAATGAAAAACACTTTTAAATATATTTAACACCATTATAAATGCTGGAGGCAAAGCAGGGTTTGGGGTGGAGGCTGACAGCTCATGACCCCCCATGTAATAACCTCGCGACCCCCTCAGGGTCCTAAGCCCCAGTTTGAGAACCCCTGTTCTAAATAGTCTAGGGTGCTAGTCTGAGACTCCAGAGACCCAGCTTCAATTTGTTGTTCTGCCACAGACTTCATATGTGACCTTGGGCAAGTTACTTATTCTATCTGTACCTCAGTTCCCCATCTATAAAATCGGAATAATAGTCTGACCTTCCTCACAGTGTATTGATTAAAAAATTGGGAGGTGTTCAGATACTACAGTAATGCATCTGAAGAAGTGAGGTTCTTACCCACGAAAGCTTATGCTCCCAATACTTCTGTTAGTCTTAAAGGTGCCACAGGACCCTCTGTTGCTTTTTACAGTAATTGGAACCACTTTGGATGGAACTGGCAAAGACAGGATGAGTTAAAAATGGGACAAGTGATTCAACAAATACAATCCATTTGTATTAATTTGTCTGTACAGCTTGCAAGGGGTTGTTGGTGTTTTTTGTTTTAGTAAAGATAGGGAAAGAGAAGGAGTAATGGAATGGATATCAGCTGTTGAACACTGAACAGGAGTGAGTTTTGAGGGTAGTTTGATACACTGGAAGAGGGAGGTAATTTCAGGTGCAGGGTGCAGCGTGGGGGATATTTCATTAGCAAATAATGAAGCTCAATGCATGTTAAGTTGAACAAGTGGAACTTTATTAAAGCCTGTGCATTCTCTGTCCTTGTGAGTGACAGCCTAATGCCCTATGCTCGCTGTTTTTCTGGTATCCCTTCATTAACAGTCCCTCCAAGGAACATGGGCCTGTGACTCCAGTTCTACTGATCATGATGCAGAGGAGAAAGAGACTAAGTAAAAACAAGGCAAGAAGATTGGGCAAAATGTAGAACAAGAGGTAAAGCAGAAGGAAATGAAAGCAGTGACGCAGACAGGCAAAGTAATGCGAGTTTGCAATTTAAATAAGAGTAAAGAAAGATGTGTGGTTTTAGGAGACAACTTATATCTTGACTATCTACCAGTCTTCGGGGTCAGATTATCCAACATGGGGTAGTGTCTTGACAGAGTATTCTATAGTATTATATCTGTCAGGCATTTAATAGTATAGATAGCATTTAATAGTATAGGATTTCAAAATATACCTTGACATATGAAATATCTATATTTTTATCAGTTTTACTTTTCTAATGTACAATAAGCATATACATGGGAATAAAAGTGAACATAAGGTGAACAGGAAATGAAATCTAGAGTAGTGTATGGAAATGATGCTAATGTAAAGTAAAATCCTTAGCGCAGTATGTTCATTATGGAACTGGGCCTTGCCCTACTGTCCATAGGCAGCCAAAATCCACATCTGCCTATGGACTACAGCAGCAGGTTCTGATGTGGTACAGCTTTAGTGTACTGAGGATCCTTGGATGAGTCATGCTGGAAAGAGCATGGGAAATGCATCACTTGGCAGGATGGAGCCTCAAGAAATAGAAGTAACTATAGATTTTTAACCATGATTGTGAGATTTTTGCCACTTGCCTTTGAAGGGGTCAGCATATGGGGTGGATAGAAATATAACACCACAATAGCCAGCCCACAAAGTTGGATATTTGTGGTGATGTACAATTATTTGGGATAATTGTATTTTTTGCTCCCCCTCTTTTTTTCTGTGCAAAATACATTTCATCAGTACGGGTTATATTTTTTTTAACTAATATGAAACAAAAGGGGATTCGTATCCAAGTCCCATATTACAACAACAAACTTTCCCTTTCTCCATCCCTCACTCCCCCTAAGTTGAAGGTCATTAGATAAATACTTCTGATTTTGGCCCAGCCCTAATTTTTAAAGTAAAAATCTTGTTAACTCACAGGTGGCTAACTGAGACTCCAGTCCAGCAGTCTGATCCACGCAGGCAGATCTTGACAGTCTGTCTCCCACCCCCCAAAAGAGTGAAGCATGTATTCATGAATGCACAATACGCACATGGAGTGAAATTTTAAAAATGAAAATATTTTGGAATTACCTGAGTGCAAAAATATCTTAACAATATATTTAAAACCAAAAACATTTTCTTGGTCTGATAACTCAAATAGTTGAAAAGATATACTACCAACTTCCCCACACACGCACAAAAAATATCACCTATGGGCTGAACAAGCACAACAAATTTCATCCCAAAAGGTAATTTTTTTAAAGAAAATTGAAAGCCTCTGAAAATAGGGGCTTAGAGTGGAATGGCCATCTCGACCTTAACTACAGTATATAGCATCACTGCTGCAACACCGTAATAAAAAGGAAAGCACAGAGGATATTTGTTAGATTACTTTTACCACGGTTGACAGTAATACCATGATTGCTTTTCACAGGACTCTATAAGCAGAAAAGTAATGTTTATAACTTGACTCTTTATAACGGGGTTTCAAACTGAATTTTATCACAGATATTGGGTAGGAAAATCATGTCATTGGCATTCCAGAAGTAAGGAAATTTTGCTTTTAGCTTACAACTGTATTTAATTTCTTTGCTAAGCCATACAACGGAAGGTGAAGCCATTTCTCCTTTATGGGGAACTGTTTCTGTACATCCCGCACAGTAGGAATCTCAGGCTGTGCCTTGGGAGTCCCAGAACCATTGCATACAAATAACTCTTAGGGGGAATGAACATATCAGTTGAAGGATCTGAATGTTCTGACAGGTTATAAAAGATCCATCCCCCTCACAGGTTATAAAAAAATCCATACTCCCCATTTCCTCTCTTTCCTTCTATCAGCTGTAGTTTGCAGAAACATGTATCTTTTCATTTTATATGATATTTCTGAATAATCTCTTGAAATATGTTCTTACAGAATTTAGTGCTGAGGGTAGATTAGTAATTTCTTGTTGGGTCAGTGGGTCATTCAAGATGGCTAACCTGGAGAAGAGATCTTGATACAAGGATGTGCCATATGGTACGTCCTTATATTCCAGCCAACACACCTACTTGCTCCACCTGATTCGGCAAAGGCCATTCTACTCAGGCCTGTTCAATTTGTGCCACGTTCATCTGCGGAGTTCTCTAAGAGCAGGAGAGGAGGTTGCAGATGAATTCTCTCTGAGCAGTCTGATTCAGCATTGATGATAATTCTGCTCCACAGGTCTCAGTGCCAAGTATGATGATACCTAAGAATCTTTGATGCCGTTAAGTTTAGTCTTGAAGAATAAAAAGCATTCCTTATTAGAGAGATCTGAGGAAGAACTGCACCAAATGCACTCATTTAAAGGCCAGGTGCATGAAATTTCTTGTGCCAACATACAAAAGAGGTAATTGATCCTGATGTGCCTCAGGGCCTGATGAACCACTCAGACTGGGGTAGGTCCTCAATTTTTGGGGGCTCAGATCCTGAGTCATAAAGTCAGTGATTTATTTCCCCTGACAGTATTATTTCCCCTGATTATTTTATTCCCTTTTGTGACACCTAAGAGGCTCCCAGAACATCCAGAAGTAGCACGGAGGCAAGGTTCAGGACAAATCTGAACAAAATAACTTTCCTTTAGATAGAATGCCCAAGCTACTGTGCAGATTTCTCTCAACAGGAGCTTGTCATTAAGAATGTATTTAGTAGGCTGAGACATATGGAAGCCATAATACATACAGTCCCCAATGCCAAATTGTGTGTGACGCACTATTGGTCTGTTTCCATTCCCAAATGTTTCCTCCTGTGATTGAGAATTAAAGGGTTTATAATGCCTCACTGTATGTTGACAGTGGTGTATATCAATGTTTAATCTGTCTACATTGTATCCTTTTATCTAGTGGTATTTCTAACAACTGATGACTTTGTGGAGGGCTGGGAACACAATACCTGGATTAGTAAAAACTTCAGAGAAATGTTCACCATACTTACAATAGTTCAGTAGTTTAGAATGCATTATGGTAATCTCACATACTTTTGTATTCTGAGAGACAAAAACTGGTAAAATGGAGTTAAGATTGGGCATATACGTATTAGTGACTTGAGGGTAAAAGACATTATAGGGATGTTGTAGTGATCCTGGACCCAAGTGTTTTAAACCCAGGAAATTCAGGAAAGGCTACAGTTAAAAGGAATCCACAAAGGTTAAAGTGTGGAGATGCAGTTAAACCCAAACAATGTTAACCTTGCCCTGTTGTGATGCTGTAAAATAACCATATGATTAAGATGAAGGCACTTTTGTATTTGTGGTCCTTGAACAGATAAAAACTGATTTTTAAAGATGTCAGATTTTTCCCCTCATGGCATCACGCAGGGGGCCAGTGAGGGGGCAGAGTTATGGTTGCCCAGTGCCTTAATTGGATGTTTCTTGACTGCAAGCTGCTATATTAATTAAATGGGATCAGGTCAAGGCTTCCAAAACCACATCATATTGACAGATCCTGACCTTGATAAATATTTTTGTAGTTGGTCTAAGCAGGCTGCTCAAAAGGAGATATTACAAATATGGAACTTCAGCCTATCATGAGCTAAGAACCTTATTGTTGACATAGGGAACGGCCATCTGCTGCCTTGAACAACAATCTTTACCCTTCATTTTTTAAAGAAGAGTCGTGTGGTCAAGTAGTTATAGCAGGTGACTGGGAGGAGTTTTATTTACAGCTCTCTCGCTGGCTTATCATGTGACCCTGAACAAATTACTCAACCTCTGCCTGCCTGTTTAAGTTCTTTAAAGTGATATAATATGTGACTATTTCACAGTGATGTTGTGAGATTTAAATATTTGTGAAGGATTTTAGGACCCTCTGATATACATTTAAATAAAGGTATTTTAGATATTATTCCTCAGATGTGGAAAATGAACTACGCAGACAGCAATAGTTTATAAAGCTGGCCAAAACTTCGAATTTCCAGTTCAGGGAAAATTTTGACATTTTGAAATTTGTTTTCAGTCCAGTTTGACCAAAACCAAATATTTTCAAAATTTCCCACAAATAGAAATTTCCTAAAAAGTTTTATTGAGAAATTTTTTTTTTTTGAAATTCAAAAATTTTGTTTCAGAATATTTTTTCCATGGGAATATTTGTCAAAATAGACACATTATCTGAAGTATTTCCAATTAAATGAAAATAGCATTTTTTTTTTTGCTGAAAAAATGTTTCAGCTAAAAATTTCAAGCCAGCTGTAGTGTATAGTTGACATTAGCACTGATATGCAATGTAAACTACTGCCTTCGGCAAACTGATCAACCAGTTTGGTCAGTCATCAAAGGAAGGTTTCAGAGTAGCAGCCATGTTAGTCTGTATCTGCAAAAAGAACAGGAGTACTTGTGGCACCTTAGAGACTAACAAATTTATTTGAGCACGAAAGCTTATGCTCAAATAAATTTGTTAGTCTCTAAGGTGCCACAAGTACTCCTGTTCTTCTTTCATCAAAGGAACTGGCCCCCAGGTGAGAGGAGAGAGTCAGCGTTGTTTCTGAAATTAAACAGTGGGACTCCATAGACCTTACTGACTGAGAATTAACACTTCCTCTAACAATGTCAGCTCACGATAGGAGTCAGTGTGGAGAAAATAGCCAGGAAGGGAGGACTGGGATGTTAGAGAAAGTAGAGGTAATAATTTATTTTTGGTGCTGTAAATAAAAATCCCTCCCCAACTAATCAAATACAGAACGGCCACAGGGGCAATAGCAGTTATAAAATGTTTTTGGAGGAAGAGTAAAAATAGCACAATGTGCCATTGTAGGAACTGAAACGAATCTTGAGTAATATTATGCTGCAATTGCCCTCACACTTAGTTCATATTTGTATAACATAGTTTGTTCTCATTTTATAGTTTTTGATATATGTATTCAGAAGGCCATTGCAGTATTCGCTGTGAATTCATCTTGACCAAGGATATTCCTTCTGCCTTTGTGCCAGTGTTTTGTGGCCTCAATGTCTATACAATCTGGACTCCTAGAGTCATAGACTTTAAGGCCAGAAGGGACCAGTGTGATCATCTGCTCTGACCTCCTGCACATTGCAGGCTGCAGAACTTCCCCCAGCCACTCCTGCCATAGACTCATAACCTCTGGCTGTGTTACTGACATCTTCAAATCATGATTTAAAGACTTCAAGTTACAGCGAATCCACCATTTACTCTAGTTTAAACCATTAAGTGAGCCGTGCCTCATGCTGCAGAGCATGGCAAAAAAAAAAAAAAACCCAGGGTTTCTCTCACTCTGATCTGGGGGAAAATTCCTTCCTGACCCAAATCTGGTGATCAGTTAGACCCTGATCATGTTGGCAAAACCCACCAGCCAGACACCTGGGAAATAATTCACTAGTAACTCACAACCCTTCTCATCTAGTGTCCATCTCCAGCCTCTGGGGATATTTGCTACTAGCAGTTGCAGATGGGCCACATGCTATCGTAGGCAATCTCTTCATACCATCTCCTCCATAAATGTGTCAAGCTCAACCTTGAAACCAATTAAGTTATTTTGCCCCCACTGCTCCCCTTGGAAGGCTGTTCCAGAACTTCACTCCTCTGATGGTTTGAAACTTTCATATAATTTCAAGCCTAAACTTGTTAATGGCCAGTTTATGTCATTTGTTCTTGTGCCAACAGTGGCCCTTAACTTAAATAACTCCTCCTCCTCCTCCCTGGTATTTATCCCTCTGGTGTATTTATAGAGACAATCCTATCTCTGTCAGCCTTCATTTTGTTAGGCTAAATAAGCCAAGTTCCTTGAATCTCCTCTTGTTCAAACTGTCGTCCCCCCCCCAAAAATGGCTCTTTCAATTACTTGAATGGTAATACAACACCTAGTGCTTCTACACAATACTCTTTCACAATGGGGGTATGTCAGGCTCCCACTGTCGGGTATGTCTACACTTCAATCATAGGGTGTGATTGCAGATTGCAGATTGGGGAAACCTACTGCGCTAGCTTAATTAGTTTAATTAGCTAGCGCAGGTACCAGAGCAATGAAGCTGTGGCAGCTCAGAATTCAGCATGTGCTAGCCATGTGACTAACTACCCAGGGTTCAGAGTGGTCTTATACAGCCTGTGCTGAACCTGCACTGCTGCAGCTTCACTGCTCCAGGACCCAAGCTAGCTAGATCAAAGCTTGCTTGGGTGTATCTACCTGAGTTGCAATCACACCAAGTGATTACCATGTAGACATGCACTTGGAATGACTGTGAAATTCTGAGCAGGTATGTGCTGTACTCAAGCAGCAGAAAGTTCTTCACTCTTACGTTTTCTCTTCTTTGAACGGCTACACCAGGGATTTTCAAACTTCATTGCACCGCGACCCTCTTCTGACAACAAAAATTACTACATGATCACTGGTGTGGGGGCTGAAGCCCGAGGTGGTGGGGCTCAGGCTTCGGCCCTGGGCCCCAGCAAGTCTAATGCCTTCCCTGGCGACCCCATTTAAACCGAATCTCGACCCACTTGCGGTCCGACCCACAGTTTGAGAACTGCTGGACTATACTAATGGTTGATAGCTATTGCTATTTTCATGTTTTTAGTGTAAGGAAGTTGGAGCCTGTCTCCTTGTTTGTTTTGTATAAATTCAGTTTATGTAGAATAAACATTTTCACAGAATCAGATCAGAGGTATAAAAATGCCATACTTCACAGTTCTGTTAGTTCCTCTTACTGTCTTCAGAGCCTGTTTACACTTACAGCGCTGCAGTGCTTAGTGAAGATGGTAGTTGCTACTCAAGAGGTGGTAGCCATGTCAACCGGAGAAGCCCTCCTGTTGACATAGTGCTGTCTACACCAGGGGTGAGGTCAGTATATCCATGTTGCTCAGGGTGGCAGTGTAGACCAAGCCTCAGAGTTGCTGGTTTAGCTTTTATTCCATAGTTCTCTCCTTTTTTGAAGACTGCTACAAAGCATTCTTTTATCAAAAGACTTTCAAAGAATCCACAGTTTTAACTTATGAAATCACAGTGCTTGAAGTTCTTCATAATCAGAGCTCCATTTTTCTTGTGTAGCATATTATTGGACCTACCATTTGTCATAGTCTCAAAACAATATACATTTTTAATAGACCATTCACAGATTTCCATGTTATATAATGAAGTGATTTCCTTTTTGGAGATAAATGTTAATAGGATCAGCTGAACATGTGAGAGGTGCTTAGTTGCCTAAGTCTAATGTAGTTTATATGCATATTAAACAAATCTATGTAATGGTATCCTAAAGAAAAAAAACATTTTGTATATGGGCCACTGTGTATTATGTCAAGTTAGTGCTTCTTGTGAGGGTGTCTTAATAGTCCTAGTGTAACTTGTTTAACTTTGCCCAATTAAGTGACTAATAAATGGCAAATCCTTTTCTAATATAGCTATTCTATATTCCGTACTGCCCAAAGGTGGGATTAGTGCTATTGTATATTATAGAGTCAAAATAGTGACCCACAGTTAAATCTGTACAACTGTTTTCAATATACTCTGATTTTGATAGTCTCCTACTTTCATCGCTTTCAGGGCTTGGGAAGCTCCCTTCTGCAAAGAGTTCTTAGTTTAAAGATACTGGGGCAATGTGTTGGAGTAATGAGACTTTAAAATTGTGATGGTTTATCACTTTTGAAAAACTATTCTAGGTTTTTTATTCACTCATAACTCAAAAACAACTTCATATAAAAACGTCAGACTTGGTTTATACTCTAATCCTTGTCAGTGTTTGTTTGCATCGTCATAGGTCTGTTGGGCCAAATTTATCCTGGTGTAACCCCACTGAAGGTGATGGAATGATATCAGAAATGAATTCGGATCACTCCAGTATTATTTGAGACTTCTGTTTTCTTTCTGCCTGTTTTCAATTATTATTAATTATGATTATTATTTATTTTGTTTTAGATTTTTGGCTTGAAAGGGCAACAGAGCTGGTAAATCATTTCACCCACTACCAAAGATGTCTCTGCATCCCTGCTCCGACTGTGCTTTCTTATGTGCAGCCTTTGGCATCAGTGCATTATCAAAGCACAGCAGTCAACTTGGTTCAAATTTCCTTTGAGTGGAAGCATGAATGACAGGTCATCATCTGTTCATTTACAGAAAATGTTCATAATCTATTTAGGTTTAAAGTGCAATTCAGCTCTAAAATGTGATGGGGACAAAAGCACTTTCTTGCCTAGAAAATGTATTGCTTTTGTGAATTCAGAATTATACCTACCTTATTTACCAAAATTATTTCCCACCACATTTTATACCTATTAGGCCTTCAGAACCAACAATAAAGGAAGTGAGTTGGATTTTGTTTTTTGTATATCATTTAACAGACTTGTTTACAAAGTTGCAAATAGTTACACCCATGTAAATCCATTGGGGACTCTGTGGTTACATAGATATAGTGGGGCACAATTTGAAGACAATGGGGTTAGATATGTATAACTGAGGGCCTATGAATCCTTTATTACTGTTGATCATGTCTGAGGAGGAAAGAATTCCACTTCCCTTTTAGATCCTGGGTTGAGTTTGAAGGGCTGGCACTTTATTTTTTAAATACCATCTTTTCAGTGAATAGTTAATGTAGAAACATTTAAGAGACAATAAATGTAGAATTCCCTCTGTGCCATTTTTGCAGTTACATTTTGCAATGGTTTCAGAGTAGCAGCCGTGTTAGTCTGTATCCGCAAAAAGAACAGGAGTACTTGTGGCACCTTAGAGACTAAGGGGGGGAGGGATAGCTCAGTGGTTTGAGCATTGGCCTGCTAAACCCAGGGTTGTGAGTTCAATCCTTGAGGGGGCCACTTAGGGATCTGGGGCAAAATCAGTACTTGGTCCTCCTAGTGAAAGCAGGGGGCTGGACTCGATGACCTTTCAAGGTCCCTTCCAGTTCTAGGAGATGGGATATCTCCATTTAAAAAAAAAAAAAAAAAAAAAAAAAAAAGACTAAAATTTATTAGAGCATAAGCTTTCGTGGGCTACAACCCACTTCTTCGGATGCATATAGAGTGAAACATATATTGAGGAGATATATATACACACCCATACAGAGAGCATGAACAGGTGGGAGTTGTCTTACCAACTCTGAGAGGCCAATTAAGTAAGAGAAAAAAAAACTTTTGAAGTGATAATCAAGATGGCTCAGTACAGACAGTTTGATAAGAAGCAAGTGTGAAAATACTTACAAGGGGAGATAGATTCAATGTTTGTAATGGCTCAGCCATTCCCAGTCTTTATTTAATCCTGTGTTGATTGTGTCTAGTTTGCATATCAATTCCAGCTCAGCAGTCTCTCGTTGGAGTCTGTTTTTGAAGTTTTTCTGTTTTAAGATAGCCCGCAGGTCTGTCATAGAATGGCCAGACAGGTTAAAGTGTTCTCCCACTGGTTTTTGAGTATTATGATTCCTGATGTCAGATTTGTGTCCATTAATTCTTTCGCGTAGAGACTGTCCGGTTTGGCCAATGTACATGGCAGAGGGGCATTGCTGGCACATGATGGCATATATCACATTGGTAGATGTGCAGGTGAACGAGCCCCTGATGGTATGGCTGATTTTAAATGATTGTAAATGTACCTTTTACTAGAGTGTTTATCTTTGTTTGCTGTACTTTGAACCTAAGACAGAGGGGGGTCCTCTGAGCTCTTTAAGTTTGATTACCCTGTAAAGTTATTTTCCATACTGATTTTACAGAGATGATTTTTACCTTTTTCTTTAATTAAAAGCCTTCTTTTTAAGAACCTGATTGATTTCTCCTTGTTTTAAGATCCAAGGAGTTTGGATCTGTATTCACCAGGGAATTGGTGAGAGGTTTCTAAAAGCTTCCCAGGGTAGGGAATGGTGGCAGCGGACCAGAACTAAGCTGGTAGTTAAGCTTAGAAGTCCTCATGCAGGCCCCCACACTTGTACCCTAAAGTTCAAAGTGGGGATACAGCCTTTACTCTCACAGATCTTGGGAGACAGACCTGTCCTCGCTTACAGACAACCCCCCAACCTAAAGCAAATACTCACCAGCAACCACACATCACTGAACAAAAACACTGACCCAGGAACCTATCCTTGTAACAAAGCCCGATGCCAACTCTGTCCACATATCTATTCAAGTGACATCATCATAGGGCCTAATCACATCAGCCATACCATCAGGGGCTCGTTCACCTGCACATCTACCAATGTGATATATGCCATCATGTGCCAGCAATGCCCCTCTGCCATGTACATTGGCCAAACCGGACAGTCTCTACGCGAAAGAATTAATGGACACAAATCTGACATCAGGAATCATAATACTCAAAAACCAGTGGGAGAACACTTTAACCTGTCTGGCCATTCTATGACAGACCTGCGGGCTATCTTAAAACAGAAAAACTTCAAAAACAGACTCCAACGAGAGACTGCTGAGCTGGAATTGATATGCAAACTAGACACAATCAACACAGGATTAAATAAAGACTGGGAATGGCTGAGCCATTACAAACATTGAATCTATCTCCCCTTGTAAGTATTTTCACACTTGCTTCTTATCAAACTGTCTGTACTGAGCCATCTTGATTATCACTTCAAAAGTTTTTTTTTCTCTTACTTAATTGGCCTCTCAGAGTTGGTAAGACAACTCCCACCTGTTCATGCTCTCTGTATGCGTGTGTATATATATCTCCTCAATATATGTTTCACTCTATATGCATCCGAAGAAGTGGGTTGTAGCCCACGAAAGCTTATGCTCTAATAAATTTGTTAGTCTCTAAGGTGCCACAAGTACTCCTGTTCATTTTGCAATGGAACTGCAATGAACCATTCCTCATCAAGAATTCTTGACATTGTGAGAGTAGTGGTTGTCTGTATGATCACTTTAAGGTCAATAGGGCCTCTTCAATTATTCTTACTAGTGGGGCTTAGGTTCTGAACAGGTAATTACACAGCTGGAAATTGCTATGAGCAGCACTGGCTCTGTAGAAGTATTAATAATTGTGACTCGTGAAATATGAGACTAATGGCAGTCACAAACTTTGCAAGTTATCTCAGCAAAGTTTACAGGAAGTTTGTTTCTGCTCACATTGGATACAAACATGTTACCCCCTCTCTTTGAGGTTTTGCAATAGTTACAAACTCCACCAATTAAATTTGTAAGTATCATCAGCTCTCCTATAAAATCCAGGAGTTACTAAGGTTACAAGGAAAATCCATTCAGCCATTCAGTTATCTGAGCAGTGGGGAAAGTACATTATTTCTGCTATAATAAAAACTAAAAAAAAAGTCCAGACATAAAACTTAGCTAAGATAGTGTTAAGGTAAAAATATATTGCCCTTTGAAACAATGCTAATAGAATTTTATAGTCTAAAAACACGTCCTTAACTCTAGGGGTTAGCTTCTCAGCTGATATAAAGCAGCAAAGCTCCATTGATTTCAAATGAGGTATACCTATTTACTCCAGGATGATGATCTGGCCTTGGGAATTTGGCAAACTTATATTTGACAAATACCAGCTTTCACTCTGTCCTTGTATACCTGCCTGCTTCTATCAATAGATCAAAGACCTATTACTCTGCCAACTCTATTTAATCTTAGCAGTATACTCTACTGTGCTCTACCAATATAGGTCACAGACCCCCACTGGCACGTTACACAGTGAATCATACATATCACAATATACAGGCCAGAGACTCAGTCACCTCCCCTTCTATTCTTCATCCTAATGACCAGGGACTATAACGTAGCACATCAGACCCTTCACATGTAATTGTCCAGATACAGAACTCTCCTTCATCCAGTGTACTAATTTACTGTGTTCAGCCTAATCCAGCAGTCTTAAAAGCCCATGGAATCTACCTTGTGTACCCTCTCACTAGGGACCAAAGACCTTACTCTGCAGTTAGTCTGCAGATCCACCTATTCAAAATATTTTGATAACAGTACCCCATACATTGGAGCAAGGGGTACTAGTTTTACACTGCAGTCCATGGAAGAGAAGGGGAGCCAACATGAGGATCGACCTGTCCAGCAGTTTTTGTGCCTCTTAGACAGTACACAGAAGTCATGTACTGCCCCCTTCTCCACACACCTCAGGTCAAGCTCCCATATCATGTGTTGTAGTCTCAGAGGGGTGAGATGCAGCTAGGCCATCCCCAGGTCTTTTGTCCCTTCAGATCATCACAACCAGCAGCCCTTTCTAGCATATGACTTGAATCTCATGGTTACAAGGATCTGCCTGATACCCTCCCAATAAGTAGCAAATATAACCCCTTAACTAATATAGACTGGAAGATGTGGGTTATATCATCATAAGTGATTCATGTCTCAACAGAGGAGAATTAAGTTCCAGGTGACAATGGGTAATGGTCTCTGTTCCACAGAGCAGAGATATAGGGGCAGAATTAAGAATTGTATCAGAATTTTATCCATACATTTCCTTTGTGGTTTAAGGAATTTTAAAAGTAAACTTGCTTATGATAAGTACACTCAGTTCTTAAGTGTAACTCTGTCTTAGCTATGATTTTTTGCCACTGAATAGAGTGAATGGCTTTGAGATAAGTCTGTGACAGTTTTGAGAATCTGTCAGTGTCAACTTTTGAATTCATTTGTGTTTTGTGAAATATTGTTTGATTGGCCATTTACTAGCAGAGTCCTGGCATGTAGTGAACAGCCTATGTCTGGAAAGGTGTGACAAAGCTATTAGGGAGTCATTAGCAGTGACTGGCTCTCACCTGCTTGAAAATTGGAGTTTCTGCCTTTGAATGGGCTATCTCTTCACAAAAACTTGTTTAGGAAGGAAGACGATGTGTGTGTGTGTGCTGGAATCCCTTTCCCTTGGCACAAGTATATGGCTCGAAGAGCTGTACTTTTTCTCCAGCTGACTTGCAGACAAGGTGCTTTTAAAAAGAGACAAGCCTTCTGAGTAAGGAGGCCTTTCCACTGCCAGAAGTAGAAGACTGAACAGGAGGAGTGGGGGCAGGAGGGACCTGGCCCCTGAAGGACATTGACCAAAACCCAAAAGGCTCCCAGGAGTGGTGAGGACACTGGAGGGAGGGATTTGCATTGAGATGTTTGTTGATTTTCCATAGATCTGTACCTCTCTTGTGCTCTCTAAGAGAGTAAAGTGTGTGGGTTTTTAAGAAGTTCCTTTGCAAAGCCTGTGTGTTATTTGCTTCAACTGCCATCTGGTGCCTGAAGAGTTAAACAGTAAATCAGAGTGCCAATGAGGGGTGGAGCTCTTGAAAGAGTGTGCATATGCAACTGGGGCCTTGAGAGGTCTGAAGCACTGGTTCCAGGGTGTAAGTGGGTAGACCATGGGTCCCGGCTGCAAACAGGGGTTTCAGAACCAGGGTTTGCACCTAGGGAGTGTACCTGAGTGATCAGGAGCAAGGATCAGTCACTTCCTAGATCAAGAGAACGTAGCAGCTCGTGAAATCCAGTGGTTTGGTTCCAATGCAGCAGTCTGGTGACCCTCCACAATGGGTGACTCAGCCAGTAACAGAGTCATTGAGGGTGGTGCAGCAGCAAGCACCACTCTTGCAAAATATCATACAAAGATGTTGTGGGGGTAGGCATATGGTGAAACTAAGGGGAGATAAATACACAACAAACTTACTTCATACAAAATTTCTTTCATTATTAGTGATAAACTGCATGCTATGAAGTGATATGCCTGAAAAAGAACAGTTACTTCTATCGTAAAGATGTCATTGTTTGTAGCATTTATGTTCATAAGAGGAAACACATTCAGGTTCTCATCAGGAAACACATCTGTGACTTAGGCCTGGTCTACACTAGGAGTTTATATCGAATTTAGCGCCGTTACATCGAATTAACCCTGCACCCGTCCACACCACGAAGCTATTTAGTTCGACATAGAGCTCTCTTAAATTCGACTTCTGTACTCCTCGAAAACGAGAGGAGTAGCGCTAAATTCGAAATGGCAATATCGAATTAGGCTAGGTGTGGATGGAAATCGACGGTAATAGCTCCGGGAGCTATCCCACAGTGCACCACTCTGTTGACGCTCTGGACAGCACTTCGAGCTCGGATGCTCTGACCAGCCACACAGGAAAAGCCCCGGGAAAATTTGAATTCCTTTTCCTGTCTGGGCAGTTTGAATCTCATTTTCTGTTTGGACAGCGTGGAGAGCTCAGCAGCACTGGCAACGATGCAGAGCTCTCCAGCAGAGATGGCCGTGCAATCTAATAGAAAGAGGGCCCCAGCATGGACTGATCGGGAAGTCTTGGATCTCATCGCTGTGTGGGGCGATGAGTCCATGCTTTCAGAGCTGCGCTCCAAAAGAAGGAATGCAAAGATCTACGAGAAGATCTCTAAAGCCATGGCAGAGAGAGGATACAGCCGGGATGCAACGCAGTGCCGCGTGAAAATCAAGGAGCTGAGACAAGGCTACCAAAAAACCAAAGAGGCAAACCGACGCTCCGGATCCCAGCCCCACACATCACGTTTCTACGAGGCACTGCATTCCATCCTAGGTGCGGCCGCCACCACTACCCCACCAGTGACCGTGGACTCAGAGGATGGGATATTGTCCACGGCCGGTTCCTCGTCGGAAATGTTAGCGGACGGGGAAGATGAGGAAGGAGATGAGGAGGACGAGGCAGTCGACAGCGCTTGCACCACTGATTTCCCCGACAGCCAGGAGCTCTTCATCACCCTTACCGAGATCCCCTACCAACCGTCCACAGCCGTTACCCCGGACACCGAATCAGGGGAAGGATCAAGCAGTGAGTGCTTTAAACATCTAAACATGTAATTTTAACATAACTGGAATATTTATATTGTTAAGAATGGGCTTTTCATTCACTCAGTTAAACATAGAAACTTTTATTTATAACAAAACAGGAATATTAACTCTATTAGCAATTTGGTGTTCATGATTTATTTGGCTTAGTCAACTATTTAGTCCTAACTATGTATAAAAAATCAAATAATGTCCGGATATTCATGATTAGGCCACCACAGGACGCTGTAGTCCCTTATACTGCACTTAAACGAAAAGACGGTCAATGTGCCCGGGAATTGACAGAGAGTCCTCCTGGGATAGCTCAGCATAGCTCTCCTGGAGGTACCGCTCAAGCATGCGCATCAGGTTCCGTGGCAGGGCGATCTTGTTCGGTCCACCGTGGTAACACACGTTCCCACGCCATGAGTCCATTAAGTAGTCCGGGATCATGGCACGGCACAGCATGGCGGCATACAGCCCTGGCCTCTGCATGGTCTCCCGAAGCATTCTTCCCCTCTCGCTCTCCGAGATCCTCATTAGAGTTATATCGCACATGACGCCCTGCTTTAAATTAGGGAGGGGAATGTTAGTATTGGGACTGCTTTACAGCCACGCGGTGGAGGCGGCAGAGGGGCAGCATACAGTGATCTTTCCCGGGGACAGCCGCGAGGTGGTGGGACAGGGGCAGAGCTCATGCTTCCCTGATTGCTGCCAGCAGAGAGTGGCCTTGCATTCAGTGCGAAAGGAGCCCAGTGCTACTATTACATTTTTAAGCTGCCACAAGTCTACGGCTTACCATGTTTTCCTGCAACAAAAGTAGAGGTGTCCTGCCACGCTTCTCTGATCGCAACTGCAAGACCCCAGGCACTGAAGGCGAGGGCCGAAAATTCGACCTTGTCCTGAGTGCGCATGTGAAAGGTGCAGTGCATGGTGTTGTTCACAGAGAAAGACTATGTTCTTTGTTAGCAACTTCATTTATCTGTCTCAGGAATTCACTCCCTTTTTCCCATTCCCACAGACACATCTGCGACTGTCTCCCAACCCAGCCTGGCATCACACTCCCAGAGGCTAGCGCAGATTAGGAGAAGGAAGAGGAAGACACGTGAGGACATGTTTTATGAACTTATGGACTGCTCACGAGAGCAGGCAGCCCAGACGACACAGTGGAGGGAGAACTTGTCACAAATGCACAGAGCAGTCATGGAACGGGAGGAGAGGTGGCGCCAGGAGGACCAGCAGGCTACTCAAACCCTGCTTGGACTAATGAGGGAGCAAACGGAGACGCTCCGGCGCCTAGTGGATGTTCTGCAAGACCGGAGGCAGGAGGACAGAGCCCTGCTGCTGTCTATCTCTAACCGCCCTCCCCCGCCACCAAGTCCCACACCCCCCTCACCAAAAGTCCAAAGAAGGAGGGGCGGCAAGGGCCGTTAAAACTTTCAGTCAGCCCCTGCACACTGCTGCAGCAATGTAAGGCTCTCGTTCCACAAAGTTTGAAAAGTCCTTTCCTACCCATCTCACAGAAGCCCACGTCCAAGTTTCCTCCCCCCCCTTTTCATGTGCGGTTCATAATAAAACATCTGTTTCTGTTAAGTACTGTTTCCGAGAGTGTCTTTTAGAGGGGATACTGTCTGAAGGGGGGGAAGGGGTTTGTTACTTGGACAGGACAGTCACCTTTAGCAGGCTACAGAGGCGGGGGCAGGTCCAGCATCAGGACACATACACAGTGCAGTCACCAGTTACCCTGGTCAGTCTGGGAGGCGGTTTTCATGTTCTGGGGTGTGAGGGGGTTGATCTGTGACTTTGTGGCGGGGGAGGGCAGTTAGAGATCTTATGCCGCGGTCCTTATCCTGGATCACAGAGCCACGCAGCAGGGGGTCTGTTACCCTCCGCCCCCTGCCAGAAAGTCACTTGGCCGACACATACATGCAGTCCCGCCCAGGACTGCTGGCAGGCTCCGTTGAAACAACCAATCCAGCACTGCGGAGCCTGTCAGTCCCGGAGTTTAGAAGCATTATTTGCATCAGAACACTAAACCCGCCCCCCGCCACAGTCTGCGTCCCCGGTTTAAAACATTCCCGCGAAAACAGTAAGAAAGAGAACCTTGTTCATTAACAAAATGGAACAGATTTTATTTGTTGGGAAGGTGGTGAAGGGGGTATGTAACTTGGAAGGATAGTCAACAGTAACTGGGTAAAGAAACGGGGGCAGGTTCAGCATCTGTGTCCACAAAGTAAACAGTCACTGGAGACCCTGCTCAGTCAGGAACCTGGCTTTCAAAGCCTCCCTGATGCACAGCGCGTCCCGCTGGGATCTTCTAATCGCCCGGCTGTCTGGCTGGGCGTACTCAGAAGCCAGGCTATTTGCCTCAACCTCCCACCCCGCCATAAAGGTCTCCCCCTTGCTCTCACACAGATTGTGGAGCACACAGCAAGCAGCTATCACAATGGGGATATTGGTCTCGCTGAGATCACAGCGAGTGAGTAAGCTTCTCCATCTCCCCTTGAGACGGCCAAAAGCACACTCCACCACCATTCTGCACTTGCTGAGCCGGTAGTTGAAGAGTTCTTTCCCTGAGTCCAGTGCACCAGTGTAGGGCTTCATGAGCCAGGGCATGAGCGGGTATGCAGGGTCCCCGAGGATGACTGTAGGCATCTCCACATCCCCAACAGTTACTTTGTGGTCCGGGAAGTAAAGACCTTCCTGCAGCCGTCTAAACAGACCAGAGTTCCTGAAAACCCGAGCGTCATGAACCTTGCCAGGCCATCCAACGTTGATATTTGTAAAACGTCCCCGATGGTCCACCAGTGCTTGCAGCACCATGGAAAAGTATCCCTTTCTGTTTATGTACTGGCTGGCCTGGTGGTCCGGTCCCAGGATAGGGATGTGAGTCCCATCTATAGCCCCACCGCAGTTTGGGAATCCCATCTCGGCAAAGCCGTCTATGATGAGCTCCACGTTTCCCAGGGTCACTACCTTTGATAGCAGTAGCTTGACGATTGCCTTGGCTACTTGCATGACAGCAACCCCCACGGTAGACTTGCCCACACCAAAGTGGTTAGCGACTGACCGGTAGCTGTCTGGCGTTGCAAGCTTCCAGAGGGCTATGGCTACTCGCTTCTGGACAGTCAGGGCTGCCCGCATCCGGGTGTCCTTTTGCTTCAGGGCAGGGGACAGCAACTCACACAGTTCGAGGAAAGTCCCCTTCCACATGCGAAAGTTGCGCAGCCACTGGGATTCATCCCAGACCTGCAGCACTATGCGGTCCCACCAGTCCGTGCTTGTTTCACGGGCCCAGAATCGCCGTTCAACAGTATCCACAAGACCCAGTGACAGCGAGATGTCCTGGGCGCTGGGTCTCATGTTTTCTGAGAGGTCGGAGCTAGTGTCCGACTTCATGCCGTCACGGTGGTGCCGTAGCCTCCTCTCCTGATTTATCTGCAGCTGCCTCTGGTAAAGGTGGATGAGAAGCTGCGATGCGTTGAGAACTGCCACAACTGCAGCGATGGTCACAGCGGGATCCATGCTCGCATTGCTGTGGCGTCCGCGCTGTCAGTAATCAGAAAAGTGTGCGAACTGATTTCCCGCCGGCGCTTTCAGGGAGGGAGGGAGGGCGTGAGTGACGGACGGATGACGACAGGCACCAAAAAGCACCCTCGACACATTTTTTTTACCCAGAAGGCATTTGGGGCTCGACCCAGAATTCCAATGGGCAGCGGGGACTGCGGGAACTGTGGGATAGCTGCCCACAGTGCACCGCTTCCAATGTCGACGCTTGCCCCGTTAGTGTGGACTCACAAAGTCTCACAAAGTCGAATTACTGTCCTTAGTGTGGACACACACGTTCGACTTTGTAATATCGATTCCACATAGTCGAATTAACTAAAATCGAAGTACTCTCGTAGTGTAGACATACCCTTAGTCACAGCAAACACACTTGATCTCTGCACATCTTGTAATTCCATCAGCTGCACTTCTTCCTCTTCCTCATTCCCCTTTCCTGTCTTCATACTTCTGCACTTCTTAGGTGTTTGAAGAACTTGGTCTTCAGTGCTCTGCCTCATAATGCACCAAGACTTGCACATTTTTCATGTGACTAAACATGCGCATGCTCTAATAGATAGCTAAAGTGACTGAAATTTTAAAAGCTCTTCAAACATGTTCAGTCTTTCCCCAGGATTGTATCTTAAATGCAAATAATGTGTGGGTGTGTAAACAATGATAAACTTCTTGTCTGAGAGTCTCAAGTGTGATTTTTAGAAAGGAAATTTCCTTCTTGTATATGGGGGCCCTTCACCAGCTCTCAGCTTCCATCAGCGGGAAAGTGTGAAATGACAGCAATTTTCTGTAGCCTTGGTGATTGAGCTGCCTGTATCATAAGAGGGTGATACTGAAGGTCATGTCATTGGTAATTCTAAAACAGATTTCTCAGGCCATATGATTGGCCATGATGGAAAGGATACAGAGCCCCTCATCTGTCCACCACAGAACATCTGTGCACATACTTGCACACAGCCCACTATCTTTTGCAGCTACTGAAATTTCAAATAATGGAGAAGTGTCTGTTTCATGACTTGGTAGGGATTAATATCTATTCTCTGAAAACAGTAGATCAGAGTTGCAAGAAGCTGATACTCTTAGAAACTAGCAATTCCAGGTGACCGTAAATGTTTAAGAGAAAATTTAACAGAAATATTTTTCATAGTGTGTGTGTCATGGTAAACGATAAATAGAATATCTTTGGAAAAAATCCTGTCTCATTCATGGGGGGGGGGGCACAAGATCTCAATTATTATAGGCAAGGAGGATGGGGTATTGTAGCACAATGGTTTTTGTTTTTTTGTTTTGTTCTTATGTGCTCCTGAGTTCTGGCCAGGACCTGAACCTGACAGGGAAGGTCTTTAGCTGGTGTCAATTGTCATAGCTCTATTGAAGTCAGTGGAGCTCCTGAAACAATGACAATTTACAGCAGCTGAGAATTTACATATACCTTCATTTGTTGTCCTTTCTGTCCCTATTGTTATATCTGAGGAGAGAGAGACAGCAAGGAAGCAATGTAATTAAAAACAAACAAAATCAACATTGTTGCTGGGTCTCTCAGAGAGCCTGATCCAAAGCCCTTTGAAGTCAACAGAAAAACTCCAACTGACTCCTTTGCATCAGGCATTCTGTCTTTGTTTTGTCAGTCTGTGTTTTTCAGGCCTGGTCTACACTTAAAAGTTTTGCCGCTATAAATATCTCAGCTAAGGGGGTGCTTTTTTTTTAACCATAATAATAATAGAACTGGTAAAAGTCCTGTGCAAATGCAGTTATATCAGTATAAAGGTGCCTTACACTGGCATAGTTTATTTCTTCTTCCATATAAGAATAGGTGTACCATTACCTGTATACTGATATAACTATGTCCACATGGAGGGTTGTACCACTTTAATTATACTGGTATAATTTTCTTGTGTAGACAAGCCTTAGACTACTAAAAGCAGGGACTGTCTCCTTATTTATGTATACTATAGCACCAAGCACATTTTTTGGCATTTATCAGATAATAAATATTATGCAGAAGAGAATCAGGCTTCACTTAATCTTATATGAAGGAAACTGATTTTTCTGTGATCAGAGTAATGTGTCATGGAACTGATAGATTTTGAAACTGTGGCCTTCTGTGAACCAGCTGGGTTCTTAACAGGGATTTTTACTCTATATATGAAAATTATTTTTGAATAGTAAATTGTAATAAAACTGCAGCCATTGTGCTATAAAAAAACACTTGTCATCTTTTAGATCTGGAAATTCTTGACACATTTACTAGAAGCTTATTTCAGCAAATGTTCTCCCATCATGGATTTTAAGTCAAATTCATTAAAGTTGGTGTTTTATTTATGAATAAATATGGACTAGTGTGATTGAAAATGGAAAGGTAGCAACATGTTGAGGAAATGCATAAAACTCAGGCATCTGACTTGTTAAAGCCAGAATGATCTGTGCAAAAACTTCCACATTCAAAAAAAATTCCTTTGGGTGCAAAGAATCTTTTTTCATTATCTGTAGAAGCATGTGATGTTCACATACGGCACTCATGGTGCATAATCATGTTTTGATTATCTCTTTCACATTTCCATTTCTTCATTACTTGGTGAGATTTGTTTATTTACTCATTTATCATTGTGTAGTTCACTGTGTTCTTTCTTCACGTTAGTCATTATTTCATTAATCTTCTGATCCAGAATGAAAAATTTGGTGGTTTGAGAGAGAAGGTAGAAGAAAACAGGTTCAATTTGGGGAGATACCCTGATGATCAAGGAGAGATGGGATCTGTGAACCGTGGAAGATAAGAACTTGGAAAACTATGAAATTCATGACCTTGCTTTGTATAGAACGAACAAAGTATCATTAGACATGTCTGCTTTCCAATCATAAACTAAAAGTACATTTTAGAAAAATCATTATTTGATAAGT
The DNA here is from genome assembly GCF_028017835.1 of Emys orbicularis. Lineage (NCBI taxonomy): Eukaryota > Metazoa > Chordata > Testudines > Emydidae > Emys > Emys orbicularis. The sequence goes on from NC_088683.1 coordinate 88,512,374, forward strand.
AAAAGAAAAATGAGTTTAAAAGATAAAAAATTCTATTCACTATGAAAGAGTAAAAAGTCATAGAAGTGCTATACTAACATTATGTGCAATATCAAAAAGAGTTGAGATATCGCACGTTTGTGATATTACAGCAGTGAACATGAACACCTAATCACTTTTCATTAAATGTAGATGTTAGATAAAATAATGTTTTCTGGTACTTTAAAATACATGAGTATGTGTGCTGTAATAAAAAGGGTTCTTTTGCAGAAGGTCTCATACTTCAACACAATGTTATTTGTTTACCCTGTAGATCAAATATTCAACATTAAAATGCATCATAATCCTAACACTGCTACTCATTATATGACAGAAGTATGCCAGTGAAATTAAAAAAAAAAAAAAGACAAAAGATTTCCTTACCTCTAAGTTGGATGGGAGCAGCTGTTTGGATAATTCCACAGAGGGGCAACAATGACCAACTGACTTGCACATTTTAAAGAAAAAATGATATCTAATCCTTTGAGGATGCCATATGTTGTGTGCTTTGAGGCAAGCTGCCTACAGTACATAGCAATTAGACAGACTGGAGACTGTGCTAAAATTTTATCCAAAATGCCAGTAGAGAAGAATTTCTCCTAATAGAATTTAATCACTAATAGAGAGACATACCTACATTTCAGATATTTATTGCAAAATAAATTGGTTAAAATGCAAATTCTTTCAATCCTCTTTCCCTCAGTGTCGGGTACGAACTAAACAGGTTTGTTTTGTTTGTTTGTTTTTCCGTTTGTTTAAATTATGGTTGGAATTACTTCTGCCCTTTTGTTATAGAAAATTTGTGAATTATTATTGTCTGGAATGTATTGTGACTCTTAGCTTTAGACATTATTTTTCATTTGATTGTTAATTAGGTACGAAGTGTATTAGTTGTTCCAAAGTAGCTGGTATAAATATTCATCAGAGATGGGGGTGGAATTTACAATTGACAGCTAGAGCTAGATAGCAGATCTATAGTTTTGTATTAAACTTCTACACATTCATGTAATTTTTGTTGCCTCAGTTTAATACTTAAATGCTTTGCTGAATTGGGGCATATATGAAAAATTTATACTGATGTTTTGGGGATACACTGTCCATAAAAGTTTGGCTAGTTAACCTGAGAGATGTATCACTAAAGAAATATTGGGAGTCATTAGAGAGGACAAAGGCCTATTAGCCCAACCTGGCACACAGAGATGTCCTGGGCCTTGAAATAGAGTCTCCAAAGACCTGTCAGGACATATAACCCTGAGCTAATGAGCTGAGACAGTTTGTCTAAGGATATCCAGAACAGACTGAGAGTTGCCCTTTAAATTCTGAGTCAAGAATGGGCTTATTCTGCTTTGCAGTATGTAATACTTCCATGTTTAATAGGCCTTAGTCCAGCAAAGCACTTAATAAGCAGAAACTTATGTCTAAAGTCAGTGGAAACTACTCATGTTCTTAGTTGCATAAACATGGGGATGCCCACATCACCAAAGAGGTAATAGGCTTGTTTACAACAATATGAACATGTGAATGTATATTTGTTCTTTTCTATACATCATATAAACAGTTTCAGGTCTGGTCCTTCATGCTCTATCAAGGCTAAATTAAATGCTTTTTCCCTTCTGGGAAAAGCAGTGGTGAGTAGGGTTGCCAATTTTGGTTGGATGTATTCCTGGAGATTTCATCACATGACATCATCTTTAAAGATTAAACTTTAATTCCTGGAGAATCCAGGCCAATCCTTGAAGGTTGGCAACCCTAGTGGTGAGAATTCCTTCTAACTGTATATAGCTTATATTGTGAGATAACAAAATTTAAACCTGGAATGAACATTGCTGATCTTGGCTTCCAAGCCATGAGGTTTTAGGTTTTTACATTTGGGAATATTGACCTTTGACCGCAGCCTGATCTTGGAAGGTTTATATCTAAAATTAACTACAATTCATATGCTAGAATGCTTAAAGAAGGGGAAATGAGCCATTAGTACTATAGTACAAGTAGGCAAATATAAAACATGTATTAATATTTGAATAGGCCTTCCAATAATTCTGAGGCCTGTAGGACTTGGTAGTTAGCGTAAGGCCTAAGTAGTTAGCAGGAGTGCTTGACCAAATGTTATAATAGCAATATGTATTTTGTGATACACAAGTAAACTGCAAAAGAACAGTTTATACTTGAAATAATGGAGGTTTAGGCTTTTTCATATTTTAACCATGAAGCAAAACTTTATTCATGTATCAAAACATTTGGAAACGTGGTGACACAAATAGTTTATGATAACAGCAAGAACCCTAATTATGGTCACACGGAATAACAAACATGAGCAAAGGGCTGAGACCAAATCAAATATGGTCCCAGATATGCAGGGATATATAAACAATAAGGTTATAAAAGATGGTCAGACCATCCCCTAGTTGGAGACATTGGGATGACAGAATGGTGAAAATTGGATCGTCACGCTGTCTTATAGTGCTCCCTCCACTTACTCTTTTTCTATCTTCACTTTAATGTCTCCATAGAATAGTGAGTATGCACAATTCAGTGGGGGTTACTTTGCTGTTGGTTGCTTTGCTATATTTATTTCTGTATCTATATTTCTATTTATTTTTCTGTGATTGCAATTATACCTGTACTTGCTTGTTTATATGGAACTAAATAAAGTCCCCATGTCTCTGTGTATGTGACTCACCAATCTCATTATACACATAATGAGTAAAGAACCTGTGGTGAGTGACTTGTGCAATTTGCACCCGAATTAATCAAAAGGCTACAGAAGAAAGAAAAATATTTTCTAGTAGGATTTGTTTTTTGTTTTTCTTTTAGTTTTCTGTCTGTTTGTTTTTCTTTAAGGCATATGTTTAAAGCTGCTCATTAGTTTGGTATGTTAGACGTAGTCCAAGTGAAGATGGCTTATTAAGAATAGTGCAGGTGGACAAAGGTTCATAATAAATGCAATTTAGTACATGGATCTGCAGTTAAACAAATTCAGACTGCATGCGGTGTACATGTATTTCATATATATAGTAATATAAATTGCACACACAGATATAATACTATATATATGCACAGCACCTATAATAAATATATATGTATATATGAAATAGTGTGTGTGCGTGCATAGGGTATATAGTATATAGCTTTCTAGATGACCCCATTCTAGCCAGTCAAATGTTTACTTAATGTAAAAGGCAGGACCTTAACTTGTATATTAAGGTCTTGTACATTGTCTTCTTCCTGTTTCTCATATACAGCTGGACTTGCAGTTTCCTGCTAAGCCACAATATGCTAGTACCTTTGAGATATGATTCACTCCAGGAGCCATATCACTGGCTGCTGTTGGTCATCAAAGGAATCACACTTTAGGGCTCCTGATAGCCAATTAAGGTCAATCAAGGAATCTAGTGTTCACCATCCTTCCCTTGAAATGCTTTCGGTATCTATAGAGAAGACTCAAGGATGCATCCAGTTCTCAAAGCACTGGTATTCATGTTGCCTACTTTGAAGAGCCATGGCAACTAAAGGAAGAGGAGCTTGGGGACATCAGGTCTGAGGGCACCATCTGCCATGGCTCAGTAGTAAAACACTGAGGATCTCTCTGCTCTTAAATAGAAATACAATTTTGGAAGGAGATGAAAAAGAAATACTGACCGAAAGGAGAAACGGAATTGCTTATGGGAAGGGTTCCTTGTTTTTTCCTAGATTTAAAAAAAAAAAAAAAAAAATTAAGTGAACATTTGTCATTTGGATTGAAAAGGTGACAGCTTGTGGTTAATGCCCTTTGCTTTCCACTTGTGGTGTTTGTGACAGGGTCAGGCCAGATGGCTACAGGAGAGTGATAGAAGGTAGATATTAGCCCCAGATTAAGCAGGTCCCTTTTCCCTGAGTAGGATAATGGGCTGTTCCAGAACAATCAGGAAGTTGTTGGAACCAATTAAGACAGGCTAATTAGGACACCTGGAGCCAATTAAGAAGCTACTAAAATCAATTAGGACAGGCAGGCTAATCAGGGCACCTGGTTTTAAAAGGACCTCACTTCAGTTAGTGAGGTGCGTGCGAGGAGCTGGGAGTGAGAGACATACTGCTGGAAGACTGGAAGTACAAGCGTTATCAGACATCAGGAGGAAGGTCCTGTGTTGAGGATAAAGAAGGTGTTGGGAGGAGGCCATGGGGAAGTAGCCCAGGGAGTTGTAATTGTCACGCAGCTGTTACAGGAGACACTGTAGACAGCTGCAATCCACAGGGCCCTGGGCTGGAACCCGGAGTAGAGGGTGGACCCAGATCCCCTCCATCCCCCCAACTCCCTATTTGATATAAGAAGAGTTGACCTGGACTGTGGGTCTCACCAGAGGGGAAGGTCTCTGGCCTGTCCCCCAACCCATTAGGTGAGCCAGCAGAGACTGCGGGGATTATTCTCCTCCTTTTCCCCATGCTGGCCAGTGATGAGGGTAGCTGAGTGAATGGCAGGTTTGTACCACTAACAAAAGGAGCCAAACTGAGGACTGCCGTGAACCTCTGAGGCGAACCACCAAGGCAGAGGAGGAACTTTGTCACGTTATATACCTCTACCAGTCACTTTCAACTCCTTTGAAAATTGTGTGCCTGCATGTTTTCCTCCAGATCACATGCACACACAGCCAACTGTTTGGTAGTAAAATGGGCTGGTTTCAGGTGTCATAATAGCCTTTTGATTACCTTTGAGGGGTCTTTCCCACCAAAATGAAATTTGATTCAAATCACCGCCTAGATACCTTACTCACAAGCACTGGTCTTTTAGAAAATAAACCAGTAGAGCCTGACTTACCAAATAGGTGCTTCCCAATTTACCAAGTGATAGTCGTAGCCAGACTTGGCTCATACAGAAATGAGAGGGTGACCCCTTTCATAGTAAATTTTAGAAACACAAGGAGAAATAGGTAATTAAGAAATTGCCAATAATAGTAACAAGGAACAACAAACAAATGGGCACATACCAAACCAAATTGTGTTTCAGTTACAGTAATGGGAGCTGCAGGTGCTATTGGCTCTGAGTTTTTGTCTCTAGGTCAGTAAGATACAGTGGGCTATTACGGTAACAAAATTGCTATAAGCATTCAACAAAGAGAAGAAAATTACAGTATTCTAGATGCACATATCTAACTTGTAGAAGAAATTCTGTAATATATTTAAGAAGTAAATTGATTAAAATTGTGCATATGCAAGAGAGAACAGAGTTAAGATAGTATGTGTAACTTTAACTTTTGCTTTTCTGGATCTGCTAAATCGTGCAACGTTAACAGTCTCAACACGTAATTTTGAATAGCATGACACACATTAGTTTTAAGTAATTATTTATTATTTTTGTTCCCACTTCATAGATCCCCAGCTAATAGATTGTAAATACTAATTGACATAACTTATTCCCTAATGGTTTTATACATACGTTTGGGTCTAAAGCATGCTTAGACTTGATAAAATGTCAATAGGAAACTCAGTTCAAAAAGTACAAGGCCTGCTAAACGCAGGGTTGTGGGTTCAATCCTTGAGGGGGCCACTTAGGGATCTGGGGCAAAATCAGTACTTGGTCCTGCTAGTGAAGGCAGGGGGCTGGACTCGATGACCTTTCAGGGTCCCTTCCAGTTCTATGAGATAGGTAATACCTAGCAGTTTAGTATTAATGCTCCCACTGTGACCTTACCTCACTCTGTGTTGCTTAGGTATGTCAGGGAGTTGAGAACAGATACCTTTATATGCTGCAGAATGTCCAGAAAGTGAATTTGATTGAAGATGCAATTGCAGCTTTAACTCTGATTGTTCCTGCTTTTTCAAGTTTAACTTGCAGGCTTAAAGTTTTCGTTTTTTGTATTTACGATCAGGTATCTGATTTGAAAAGCTGGTTTTGTATAGAAAAAAATATATGTACCTTACGTAGTAGTAACCTTCCATTTTAGTTAATTTCTTTCTGTAAAACACCAAATTTTGTCTTTACTGATATAAACAAGCAAAACATAACAATAATTCAGTGACCACCTGTTTCTTTTTGAAATTTTAAGTAGTCAAAATTCAGTTTTTCGCTTTGAGATCATACCAAGCAGTGGCTCTGATCAAATAGAATTTGGTAATAGATTACGCAATATTATGATTGTGTTCACAAGATAATAAGCCATGACTGAAATTAAATGTATACAAAAACAACAACAAATATGTAGAAAGCTTGTTCAGGAGTTGAATATGAAGGTTTTTTGCGTTTTGTTTTGGTTTTTTACTGAACATAACATAAGAACATAAGAAAGGCCGTACCGGGTCAGACCAAAGGTCCATCTAGCCCAGTATCCTGTCTACCGACAGTGGCCAATGCCAGGTGCCCCAGAGGGAGTGAACCTAACAGGCAATGATCAAGTGATCTCACTCCTGCCATCCATCTCCACCCTCTGACAGACAGACAGGCTAGGGACACCATTCCTTACCCGTCCTGGCTAATAGCCATTAATTGACTTAACCACCATGAATTTATCCAGTTCTCTTTTAAACTCTGTTATAGTCCTAGCCTTCACAACCTCCTCAGGTAAGGAGTTCCACAAGTTGACTGTGTGCTGCGTGAAGAAGAACTTCCTTTTATTTGTTTTAAACCTGCTGCCTATTAATTTCATTTGATGACCCCTAGTTCTTGTATTATGGGAATAAGTAAATAACTTTTCCTTATCCACTTTCTCCACATCACTCATGATTTTATATACCTCTATCATATCCCCCCTTAGTCTCCTCTTTTCCAAGCTGAAGAGTCCTAGCCTCTTTAATCTCTCCTCATATGGGACCCGTTCCAAACCCTTAATCATTTTAGTTGCCCTTTTCTGAACCTTTTCTAGTGCCAGTATATCTTTTTTGAGATGAGGAGACCACATCTGTACGCAGTATTCGAGATGAGGGCGTACCATCGATTTATATAAGGGCAATAATATATTCTCAGTCTTATTCTCTATCCCCTTTTTAATGATTCCTAACATCCTGTTTGCTTTTTTGACCGCCTCTTCACACTGCGTGGACATTTTCAGAGAACTATCCACGATGACTCCAAGCTCTTTTTCCTGACTTGTTGTAGCTAAATTAGCCCCCATCATATTGTAAGTATAGTTGGGGTTATTTTTTCCAATGTGCAATACTTTACATTTATCCACATTAAATTTCATTTGCCATTTTGTTGCCCAATCACTTAGTTGTTGCCCAATCACTTACTGGTAATTTGATTTTTTTTTTTTTATTGTCAGGGTTGGTTCCATGTGCTCATGTGTTGGATCTCTCTCTCTTTAAAACATGAAGTTTGAATTGCCATGCACTGCTCTTCTCCCATCCTATGACTGGCAGTCAGGACAGAGCTATAGCACCATCTGCTTAGAAACAAGGAAGCAAAGGAATTGTGAGATACTGCCCCATCTATATAAGCCCCACTCAGTTTCCCCTTTTCCTCCAGTTCTTTTGCTGTCTCCTGCTTACAAGCATGGGGCTATCACCACAGTCCTGCTCTGTGTCCCTTCTTTTTCCCCCCCGTTTTTTCTTTTAGCTCTCCCTCTCTTCCTCGGGAAATGACAGAAGATAGCAATGGAGAAAGAACAGACAAACAACAGGAGAAAGAAAAGAAGATGACTAAGAAGTCTGAAACTAGAGTAAGGGATTACATGGAAGAAAAGTGTGGAAGGCAGAACAACTAGCTCTGTCTGCACCTGAATGAGTCTTCAGCCCCCAGGAGCTACCAAGAATCCAGGCCTCTCAGGAGGTCCAATACCAAAAGGCTGTACATCAACCCTTCTTGCTCCAGCAAGTGGGCTCTTCTACCTGGCTGGAGACCTACTACCTGGTCAGTATGTCTGCCTGCCTTGCTGCTTAACCCTCCTACAGCTTCCTATTGCAACAGTCAAATGTTGGTGGCTTATGTGAACCACTAGTGTGGCTCCTAGTGCTCAATTTCCTCTGACAAGTGATGCTTCTGGGCCCTTTGGTGGAAGCCCACCCCATACTCCCCCCCTCCACCCCCCGCTCTATATTTAGAAAGGAGGGGTAATATGCTTACATACTGGGTATGCCAGAAAAAGTTGTTCCTGGGGGATGGAGCGTCAAACTCTAGATCCTCAAGATAATTTTACTTGCACCACAGATTGTCATTGCTGCATTAGAAAAGCTCACTTTATTTTGTTTCTTAACCCACGAGACTAAAGCTCTCCTTTACCTGTAACAAGGACCTGAGGTACTGCCTTCCACCACAAGTTATTGGAGAAGGTCAGGCAGCACAGAGCAGTGGTTACCTTCCTGGCTCTTTGGTAGCCCCGTTTCCTTGTTTTTTATGAATTGATTACTCTGCAAGTTACCCCTGTCTGGGCACTTCCAGTGAGAGAGGACCTTCAGTCCCAGGGCCCTGTGTTACACAGTCAGCTCTGACTTTTGAAATTGACTACCTGAAAGCTAAATAGAACTTCTTCCTATAACTAACAGAATGTTTTTCAGCTGAGGTGGCCTATTGTCTGGTTATCAGCAGGAAACCATTGCTTTTTGCACACATGTTCTTTCATTTAGAAGATGAGGAGATCATGTGTCACCAGAAACATTGGCTGTCCTAGAACGATCCCTCCAGAATGTTTTTGAGCTTTCTCTTTCCAGGATTTCATAAGGGTTTTTAAAGTCTGCTTGCTCAATGTACTCTCCCCTGACAGTTCTGGAGGTGAAAGACCCATTCAGGATTGGCCCCCATCCTTATGTCAATAGGTGCTTTCATTAATTTCTGTTGCAGAGGCCTGCTATCCATGTGATGATCCCACAATGGAGTCTGTCCTTGATTTTTCAGGTCCATTTTGCACCTCTCTTTGAGCCCCTTGGTGAGAGCACTTTACAGCTGCTCTTCTTAAAATAATTGCCTTCCTCGTTGCAATTATCTCTGGTAGGATTGAAAAACTGAGTTCTTGGTTTATTTCCCTTCTACCTTCAGTTTTTCTCTGAGACGTTGACTTTTTGCCTGCCATCGTAATTAAAGTTTCATTTCTTTCAGCCCTTATTCTGCCTAGTATTTGCCTTAATCCAATATCCTTTTGGGATAAAAAGTTTCACCTTTTGAACATAAAATGTATTTTGAAGCTTTATTTATGTCATGCTCAAGAGTTTAGGCAAGCAAAGCCATTATTTGTCTTGTTTCATGACCCTCACCACTGACTAAAATTAAGAAAACCCTTCTGGTCTCCTGCCATAGCCCTCCTTGTGGAAGATAAGGATGTTCACAGAAGATGGTCTGAAGCCTGGGTGGCTGCCGATGTACCAAACAAAAATCTAATCGATGACCCAACTGTGCAATTGCCAGCTTTGCTCCCCGCGGGGCATATGGACAGCTCTAAGTGGGGGTATCCGCACCTGACATGGAAGAATCACATACTTACTCCATAGACGGAAAGTGAGGGAATCACAGAACTGCAACTGTGGCATGGTGCAAACTGTCAGACACATCATGGATGATTGCCAAATTTATGCTCATTCTGGATGTGTCTCAGCCATTCACATAGCTACCCTCTCTTCTCTGGACTGGTCAGAGACCTTAAGATCCAACTGTAGTCATGCCTGTGCTTTCACTGTTCTTCTGTTGGCATTTGAAAGAAGAAGTGGATGCAATACAGGTGAAACAGCAGTGAAGGCTCCCATTGTTAAATGGATATGCACTTGTATCCACACAGCTTGTGACCAGGCTGGAGGAGCCTACCTTGAGCTGGTGAAATGCTGCTCTATTGTTGGAGTTTGATTTCGTGGTCAGTGATTACTAGGCTTTTCCAGGAGGCAAACCTATTTCCTCAAGACATCCACTGACTGACCTGAATACTCTGCCATTGTTTGGGAAACATTACTCACCAGTAATTCTGTTAGTGGTAGTCTCCTCTCTGTTCATCCTGCATTCTGCCCACCTCGACTCTGATGTAAGGAGCTGTTCCTAGTGTAAGCTTTCTTTGCTCTGTCTTTCTCTCTGCATGCATCTTTGGAAGCTCACTGTCAAGAGGGAAATGGGGACTGACAGGGCACTTATACAGATTGGGGATGTGATTATACAATTATTTTGCCTCCTTGCTTTCCCGATGGATGGCGAGATAATGCTAACTGTCCTGACTCTGACCATGCAACACCACCTTTGGGATATCTCTCATTGCTGTTGCTGGTAATCACCACTGGTAATTGTGTACCAGTGGTTATTGTGTAACAACAATGTAAGGAATGAGATTGTGATTGGCCTTGTGTAGGGATGTTTGTGCCCTCTGCCCTCTCTGCATTTGTGTACTTGCAGAAAGCAAGCCACAATCTACCTCCATATTTTTTTATATAATGAAGAGGAACTGAACACAGAGGCTATTTAAGTTCTGATTGATTATTATACAAATGACAGATCCCACCGTTTCCAATCAGCTCAACAAGGAGAGAGCCCCATTTAACTTCTGTGGGCTTCATTGACTAGGGACCTAACTAGTAGCTTAGAGATGTGATGCTATTTCCATTACCACATATCAGGGATCTGTCTTTCTTCCCTTCATTATTGCCTGCTGCATTATCATTTAAGTAGTTCCTCCAGATGGGGAAAAATCAGTTAATCCTTCCCCAGGTTCCCTTGTCTTTTATAGAGGAAGCAGGCCTGCGGATTTCATTTTGCACCCATACTCTACAATCTGTCTCTGTATAACTTGATTTCCCAAAGATGGGTAAGATGGATAATTTAGCTCCGCTCTCCTGCAAAGTGTAGGGACACTTCCTCTCCTACAATAGAGGAAAATGGTTTTATTCTTTTTGTAGGGCAGAGAGGGGAGACATAAACATTAGAAAGTCTAAGACACAGATGGTGATTTAACTGGTAAAGTTATTATAGCGAGGATAGCAGTCATTCAGATAGAAGATGTGCCGATCATAATAGCTTCTCAGGTGCATATGCATGATATGAACTGTGTTACAGAGCAGGTCAAGCAATCAATTTTACATTCATATGCTGAGCCTCAGTCATTTTTGTTAGAATGCTCTCCTGTGAGCAGCTTATTCAGCTGGGGCTTAGAAATTTATTCCTGTATGAAGATCTTATTGGGCAAAGGAGATAGGAAATTCAAAAAATGTCTTTGACCTAATTTTAGATGACCAAGATAATGTTCCTTAAGTTTAGTTGTGTTACCATGGTGGCTTTTTCTTTCAAGTACAAATGGAGGTTTCTACTTCACGTAACAAAAATATTGGAGGTATCTTTCGAAGCTAAAGGACATCACACATTTACTTATATCTTTTCTAGCTGTTCTCTTCTGTCTGTATGACACCTTTCATTTGAAAGATCCCAAAGCCCCTTATAAATACAAGGGCAGGGATCTATGTCGTCTGTGATTCATGGCTGCAGAATTCACTCAGTGGCAACGAATTGTGTAATGGATTTTTTTTTTTTAAAGTTTCTAATCCTTACATTTGCAAAGGAAATTTTCCAACATGAACCAAGTGTTAACTGATGCAGTGACGTCTTCCTGAGATTGTAGACAGCCTAAAAGAAGAACTCTGAAGGGGTTTGACCACCCCATCAGCTCAGTGGAGTGCTAACTCCTAAACTTAATGATGACAATTTAAGTGGCAATGTTATCCATTTTACTGTTGATCATTTTAACAGAAACATGTAGTAACAATGCTTATGCCACAATCCTAAATCCTAATTTTCAGGAACCAAATCCCTTAACTTTCCCCTATCCAGCTGCCAAAATTTCCAACTGCCTCCATGACACTGTTGATTATATTTTTAAAACAAAATTCACATTGAATAGAAAATATACGTAAAGTGCAATTATACAGTTTAAATACAAAAAGTGCTATGTGTGGGGGAAGGAAAATACATTAAATGTAATATCAAGGAATGCGCTATGATTGTATCATTAATTTTTATATTTTTGTAAGCAGGGTCTGACATCTAGTGATGATCAGTGGAAGAGGACTTCAGGAGCTGATCTCGTTTGCATGAGCACACCCACCCTGCCTAGGTGCTGAGCATGATGGGACTGCTTGCCCAAATGATCACTTTTAGCTGGTGTTGGATCCCCAGTCCCTTTGTTATTGGGGCAGGAGTAATAGAGGGTTGTTATCCTTGTGTGAATCAAGGGCAGCAGAACTGTGCTTGGCATACTCTGATTGAGGGACTCACCACTCAGCTAAACGGCACTCGTTAGGCAGGGGACAAGGGTTCCAAAGCCCAGTGAGTTGAGAGAGGGTGGGGACAGATACTTGTACCTGGTGGTGTGGGCCCTGACCATTTGACCCTTCCTCTCTCCCCTGCTTAAACAGGACTGATTAAGACTCAATTGTGAGTCTTGTTCCACAACACAGAGCTGAAATCACTGATGCCTAGGTCTAAGCATTAGACTTGCTGTGGGACAGTGTCTCTGATACAAGAGACTGCCCAGTGTGCACCAGCAGTGAGACTCCCCCACTAACAATTGAAATCACTGAGAACTGTGTTAGGTGGGGAGACCTGAAGACAGGGCAGCCGGCGAAGAGGAGTGGCGAGCGAGTGCCTGGGCAGCAGAGCGAGAAAGGTCCCTCCTTACCTCCACCCAGGGTGGGAGGTGAACTCTGCAGATGCACCTCTGAACTCTGGGTCTGCCCTGACCAAGGACAACAACTGTGAGTGGGGTGCAGAGAAGGGCCAGGCACGTTACAGGGACTTTTGCTTGCTGGACTTAAGAACCTGAGGAAAAAGGACACTACACAACTTACTTAGGGGTGGGTCTTTTGCTCACGGTTTATGTTTTTGAACCCTGTTTGTGGTGTTTTCCCAATTTAATGCCGGGTTACTTCCCTCCTTTTATTAAAAGTTTCTTTGCTATACTCATACTCTGCTTGCGAGCGGGGAAGTATTGCCTCTCAGAGGTGCCCAGGGGGTCGTGTGTAATTGTCCCAGGTCACAAAAACCAGCCGGTTTTGTGTTGTATTGTTGAAAAGGAACCCCTAGATACTGAACCCGGCCCTTGTTGCTGCTGGCTCCACCTGGCAGAAGGGTTACATTTTATTCAATAAACTTTAGCTGAAACTGCAGCAGAATTTCCAATCTGCTCCACCAAAGTGCCACAAAACCAAGGGGCCTGGCTGCAGATTTTAGGTCAGGCTTGCTACAGAGTACTTGGGACACTGCATATGGAATCACTTCATTTATGACTGAAATGAAGCCAAATCTGGTGTGGAATGTAGCAACTATTTAGCAGTACACAGCCACACTACACAAGAGTTTAAGGCAGGAAGTGGCAAATTGGAATATTGTAGCAATTCTGAATGGTGAGATCTCTGATCTGTTTAGATAGATGGTAATCTGAAAAATAGAACAGAAAACTCAAGATGTAGGGATTACTGTCTGTGTCCATAACATGTATTATGCGCCTGCTAAAGGCCATCTTTGGTGGCATTTCCCCATTGTTCCTGGTGTAGATGTATTGCTTCTGCTGTATGTGTGAACTGAGAGCTGACTCAAGTATGGAGGAGAGCTGCAACCAAAGACAGTCTTAGGGATGACACCTCCTTTGCCTGTCAAATGATGCACATAACATTTCAAATATAGTGATACTGGAATAGAAGGGGAGCAGAAGGTCCATCATTCTGGCCTGAGTAAAGCACCACCCAGGGGGAGGATGACCCACTAGGCTCAGTCACCAGAATCATCAGCCTGTTTGAGAAGGAGGGGAATAAGAGATCCAGCAGAGTGGGCCGAACTGTTGCCTCCCCAGAGAGCTGGTGGCCCCTTCAACTCTCTTTCCTCCTACTGTGGATCTCCAGAGATGTCTGGAGCCTGCAGGGACCCTCCCACCTGTCCTTTGCTAGGAGCAGCAATAGCGGCTGAGTCAGGTGATTGAGGTTTACTTGGCAGCAGCAGTTTGGCAGCTGGAGGCCCAGGGGGCTGCAGAAGTGAGGGCCACTGTGTTGGCTGACATTTGGGATTGAGCTGGGGACATCCAGAGCAGAAAGCATGAGTCTCTGCAGCTTGAGCTCAAGAGTTAGCTTGCCAGGTGAGATCTGTAACAGACCCTTCTTGGCTGTGGATAAGGACCAGATGGGGCATACAAGATGGTGACCAGTGTGGTTTACTCAGATATACCCAGAGAGGAGTGGCAGCATGGGGAGATAGAAATAAAGGAAAGTACAGTGTACCGGGGAGCCTTTCTCTGCATATATTGCAGGGAGTGGGGAGTATTGTGAAAATTAAGGAGGCTGTCACTGGCTGTGGCATGGGTCTGAGATAACCGTGAAACTGACCCATATGATGTTTCTGACATACGAGCAAAATATTTTATTTTGGCCCCGAAGCCAGAATGGAGTGGGGGAAGAGACAATGGAAAAGGGATTGAGGGAAGGAGAATGACACAGATGAGAGAGGAAAGAGACATAAAGCTGGGGAAGGTAGAAGGGAAAGTGAGGGTAAGCAGTGCTAAGGGCCAGAGGACAGGGGGACTGAAGAGGATGGGAAGAAAAGGACATGAGGGAAAACAGAGGCAGACAAGGAGGGTGGTGGTAGATGCCTGTCAGGGCTGCAGATAAATGGTGCATGTGCACAGCATGAGTGAAGAAGCTGTGGATGCACATCTCACAGGAGAGAGTGAAACAGTAGGTACACACCACGGGGGTGAAGGGGGGAGGAAGAGAGAGAGAGATGACAACCATGCATGTGGGAGTGAGAGGGGGAAATAGGGAATGTACACAGCAGGAGGGGAGAGCAAGTGAGAGAGACACAGAAGATGCACACAGCAGCGGGGAGAGACGCACAGAACAGGGAGAAAGAGCATAGGAAAAAGTATCAAAAAACCACTACAAAATTAATAAAAGGTAGAGAGCAACACTATAAAAGTATCATCTAAAATTCATATTTTGAACTTTTATCAATGTATAACACTTATAAACATGCTTTGAAAATAAAAAAAAAACAGTTTAAAATTCATAAATACTTTAAATTTTGTCAGTGCCGTTCTGTTTGGAATAAGGCTGCTTGACATAATGAATTCCACCTTGAATTTACAGTGGAAATGCGAAGCAGATTCTGCCTTCTCTTTTTGACAGTGGGCATTTTGAAGTCAATAGGAGTGTTGTCATTGACTTGTGTGTAGGGCCCTGTGCAAATCACATTTTGAGGGAGGGCGTGGAAATGCCCCCAAACTGCCATCTTTTAAGAATTAACTTAGCTTTCAGTGCTGTGCCCATGAAGAGGAATAGATTGCGGTGCGCATGTGTGGAAGAATGGAGTGCTGTGCACACGCGTGTGTGGAAGAATAGAGAGCTCTGTGCAGACTTAGTCAATTTCAGATATTCCGTATGTGGATTAATTTTTCAACAACCTCCTTGAATGTTCTGGATCTTTGTAGAATCTCGTAGAACCTTCCAGAATTTTTGAGAACTACATTTTCCTTGAACTTCCTAGAATGTTGTCAACCATGCCCTCATGGGTACATAAGGGGCGGGATGTCGCCAGTCAGTCAGTGAGATATCAGAATGAACTGAAGTGAGAGCCCATCTGCAATATTGTGTACCTTGTTTTATTGTGTAATTATGAAAGTTTACTTGTGTTTTAAGACATGAACAGTGTAAGTAGTGATTAATAAAGGGCATATTTAATGAGAAGCCAGAGATATCTATCAAACCCCTATCTACACAACAATATACAAGAAATACTGTTACTACTTTTGCCATGCTTAACACGTAATGTTTGATGACTTTCTAAGACTGCGGAACATCGACTTTTGCTCTCCCCAATACTGTCTGTTTTTCCCCATAGAAAATAAAAGATGCCCCTGAAGAAGCCTTCAGGAGCTCAGTATAGGAAGCAAAAAGCTGAATTGCAATCTAGTTTGCAGCAAGGGGCAAATTTGATGGGAAAATATTTGAAGCAGAACAACATTGTCCAGACTTTAGGCAGTAGCGATCGTCCCAGTGCAGAAGAAATTGAGGAGTGAAGTGTAAATGATGGAAATCCTATTACTAAGGAATTAGCAGATTTACCTGAAGGTAAGGAATAGAAATCTGAGGAAAGTGATGGAGAATCATCCAGTTTTCCTGGTGACACAAACGAGAGTGATGATAAAGAAGAATGTGGCTTGCATGAAAAGGAGAGTAATGACAAAGAAAAATCTGGTTTACATGAAAAGGAGAGAAATTATAAAGAAGAATCAGCCTTTCATGATGACAGAAACATCAGTGAGAAAAATTGCACACCACAAATCGGGACATCAGATCCTGCTTTATGACTGGCAATCCTAAACTCTGCCAATATTGATCATACAATTTTGAAGGGCTGGGCAAAATTGAAGATATGACATTTCCAGTAAATGAGCAGAAAGCAACACTTCTCAAAGTCACACTGCAAAAGAGTGCTCGAGAATGGTGAGAAACTGAATCGACGTTGGCTAGTTTACTCAAAATCAACTGACAAAGTGTTCTGTTTTTGTTACAAAATATTTGACAAGAATGCCAAATCGTTGCTTACACTTTCCAGGTACAATTAGTGGCATAACTTAGCCGATGCTCTGAAGCAACATGAAGTCACTCAGACATTTTACGGCCTACTCCAAATGGAGGGAGGTTGAGTCCAGGCTCAAGCTGAATAAATGCACAGACGCAGGAAACCAGCTCATTATTAATGTAGAAACCCAGTATTGGAGGCACATGCTCGAGCATCTGATCTCAGTTACCCTCTTGCTTGCAAAGAATAATTTGGCTTTCCAGGGCTCATCGTATAAGTTGTTTAGTGAACATAACGGTAATTTCCTTGTTTTGGTAGAGCTCCTTGGGAAATACGACAAGGTCATGTGTGAGCACCTACATCGAGTAGTTCATAAAGAAGCTATGGACCATTACTGCAGCAAAACAGTTCAAAACAAATTGATTGACCTTAGGGCAAGGAAGGCGCTTGATGCGGCTTGGCAAAGCAAAATACTACGCCATAATAAGGGGCTGCACTCCCAACATTAGTACAATGAAAATATGTCATTTACTTAAGATTTGTTGACTACGAGGATGGCTGTATCCAAGTAAAGGAACACTTTGTGTTTCTGGTCTGTGGATGACTCTACTGGAAAAGGCCTAAAAGAACGATTTATGAACGTTTGGAATGAGAATAAAATAAAGCTTCAGAACTGCCGTGGCCAAGGCTACAACAGCGTGAACATGAAGGAAAGAAACAGTGGCATCCAGGCAAGGATCCTAGCACTGAATCCAAGAGTTTTCTTCATGCCTTGTGGCTGCCATTCCCTCAACCTGGTTGTGTCAGATGCAGCATCCCTTTTTGGAGTTATTCAAAGGATAACGGACAATGTTACAAATCTGACTGTGAGGCCATTAAGTGACACTGGCTGGGAGAGGTACATTGACAGTGTAAGGCCAGTGGGGTACTAAGTGACTGAAGTTTATGAAGCCCTGATGGAACTGGCGCAGTTGAGTAAAGCCGAGGCTGGAATCTGACATGAGGCGCAAAGCCTGGCAAACCAGATCACTGAGTTAAAATTTCTGGTCTCAATTGTGGTTTGGCATGATATCCTGTTTCAAGTAAACGTAACCAAGGCATTACAAACTCAGTCGATGAACATCATGATCACTACTACTTTGAGAAGCTGCCTTGATTTAGTTGTGGCCTACAGAGACAATGGATTTGAAGATGCCATACTGCTGCCAAAGAAATGGTGGAAAACTTAGGAGTTGAGCCTGTCTTCAAAGAAACTTGTATTCATCAGAAGAAGAGACCGTTTGGTTACCAGGGTAGAGATGAGGTGATGGGAGACTCAGAAGAAAAATTCAAAAGGGAGGTTTTTTCCTCACTCATTGACACTGCTTGAGTGTCCATCGAAGAAAGGTTTGGGCAAATGAAGCACCACGAAAAGACCTGGGTGGGGGAGGGTGGTAAGACCTTGGTAAGCTGCTTGCAAACAGGAAAATACTCTTGAACAATTGTATGGACCTTCACTGGACGCTGACACATGGGAATGTTTGGACATCAATGATAAAGACCTCTATGTCGAGTTGGACAACATCTGTCACATTTTGCCACACGAGAAGCACTCTCCACTGCAAAACCTGCAATTCATTCATTATGTAGAGCTGAAGGACATTTTTCCTAATTCGTGGATAGCTTTGAGGATTCTGCTTATGCTGCCGGTCACAGTCGCGAGTGGTGAGTGCAGCTTTTCAAAGCTCAGGCTCATTAAAACGTATCTTTGATTGACAATGGTCAACTAGAGACTGACATCGCTTGCTATTTTATCACTTGAAAATGCCATTGGCCAGTCTTTGGACCTCTCTGACGTTTGTGATTCAATTTGCAAGGGCAAAGGCGAGAAAAGCGACCTTTTGAACTAAAGGACTAGGGTTAACATTCTAAGGCTGTTGACTACTGTAACACCATTTAATACTGGTCCACCCAGTGTACATGCACATGTCAATTTCTTGATGTTAGTTATTCTTAACATTAAAAAATTTCTATAACCTAAGAGGAAACTATTTTTTTTATTTTCTTATACATGGCATGAATAAATACAGAATTACACATCCTAGCATGCAAATTTATCATCTTATATGACAGGAATAAATCATGCATGCAAATTGTGCATCAGAGTCATGAAACAGGCAACAAATGCAATAAAAAATAAGGTACACAAACATTTTTAACAAATGGGGGGGAGGGGTGCCATTTGGTCTAGGGCCAGCCCTGGTCACGCGCTTTCTCTCTCCACCCCCATTCCCTTTTGACCAGAGAAATGTTCCCAATGAAAGTTTTGCTGAACCTGACTCTTCCCTGTGAAAAAACTCAATTTCAACAAATCAGCATTTTGACAAAAAAATGTTTTGTCTAACAATTCCCGACCAGCTCTAAAGATAAGTTCTACCTCTTTAAGTATTTTAAAAATGTGAGAACATAAAGGGAATCAGCAAATGGTGCTGATTCAGAAATCCAATAGAAAGAATATCAGTGATTCTGCCATAAAGAGCAAATGTTTTGATGAAAAGCCTCAGATAGGTAATGATAACAATTCTAATGATGTGAATATTAGTACTAAAGAGATCTTGTGTCTTCATGTATTTGCAGAGTACCGGGATAGCACTGTTTGCTTTTCTAGTATCAACATTTTGCAGTAGTTCTTTGTTGGAATCATTCCTTTGTCTTAAATAAGCAATTGCTGTTGGTCCAAAGATAATGGTTAGGTATGTATAGCACAATAGGCACTATGGAAAATGTATTCTACTGAATGCTATGTAAGTAACATTCCATTAAAAATCCTGTTTGCACAGTGGATGTCATACATATTTAGTGCTGGAATGACAAATTTTAGATTTGTCAATCTAAAATACTAACTAAATAAATAAAACCACTGTTTCTTAACACAGTCTATTTAAATTAATTCTACAGAATAGTGATGCAAATAAAACTTTGAATAAGTACTTGAACTATGTTGGTATAGGTCAGATAAAGAAAAGTGTTTTGAATATAAAACTGAATATAAATTAAGTCATTTTAAACTGAGAATGCATAGTGTGAATAGCTTTGCCATATTCAACTCTGATTAGAGATCATGTGTAGTTTAAAGGGATAGACCTGAATACTAACTTCACTGGTCTTTACCGGATTACATATTACATACTCAGTATCAGAATTAGTGATGTAGTTTTACATTATGCAGTGACTGAACTTGTGATTTAAGTCATGATTTTTTTATTTGAATGTCTGCAGTAATATAACTTAAAATATGTTTCATGTTTGAAATGAGAGTAAAGGTCATATAGTATTAAGGGTTGTATCTTGAAATCAGTTGCAATTCTGCTAAATGGCTGAGAAATATTGTATAGTCCACAAATACTGTAGCTCCTTTTTCTGTTGGCAGGCACTGAAAACCACAGAACTCCCACTGATGGTGAAACCACAGAACAAAGGAACAGACAGGGACGAAAAAACAGGAAAGCAAAATGGCAGGTGGGGAAGCTCAGATGTGAAAGACAGCAGAATTTCTGTGCATTTATGCAGCACAAACGGGTTTATGCAGCAACGTGACAAAAATATAAATTATGGCCGTGACATTGCTGTATAACCATAATCAGAGGGCACTTGGGGCCTGGCCCTCCTCATGTTTCTCTCTACAAATTGTATGTACAGTCTATCAGCAGTTTTATTACTCTCCATGTTAGATTTGGGCAGCAAGCTAATTGCAGATGTATTAAATGAACTGATGAAGAAGGGAATATGAAGGCTATTATAATAGAAAAAAAGCTGTCTGTACTTACAGGCGCATTTGAGCATCCCCACACATCCCAAGTGGCAATTGAAAGCCCTTGAAAAGACCTATGGCTGTATACAATTTTTGTTTGCTTATATCAGATTAATGATATGATGATCAGATAAAACTAAATACCTTATTTTGGACTGTTGACCTGGTTCTGTACTTTTTTTATGGTTACATTAATACTGATTGTGGATTCTGAGATTGGGGAAATATTGCTGGCTTGATTCATTATTTTCTTCCAGTGGCTTCCAGTATTCAGTTAAGAGAACCTCTTTCCTTTGTGCCCCTTTTGTGTTCAATTGAAGATACTAGAGCTTGTGATTCTGGAGTTCAGAGCCTTCTCCTGCCTAACTTTGTTTATTTTTATTCTGGTGGAAATCGGGGGTATAGGAAGATGCATAGGATAGATCACCCTTTGGAGCAAAGTATTTTAAAAGGAATTAGGGAGTAACTAATATATTATAAAAAAAAAAATTCCTGTGCGGTTTTCTTGTAGTGGAATTTCCTTAATGAGAGGAAAAAGCTTAACTTTCTAAAAGGCCCCTGAAAAGAAAAATCTGCATAGAAGCTCTGCCATCAGAGACCCTTGTATTTATATTTGTAATCTGGATTGGAGTAGAGAAGAGATAGAAACAGTAAAGTCTAGCTGGCCCTCTCCAGTTAGTCGCTCATGTTGTGTTGGTATGTCTGGAAATTCAATTTTGGTTGACGTAAACTCAAATGACTTTACTTATTTTTTTATATCAACTTATTTTTTTTTTAAATGGGTTCAAATGGATACCAGAATTCCAATAATAGCTAAGGTGGAGGAAGTTATTGTGTGTGTGTTCAGAAAGACATACAATCTTGAATAATGCATCGTGGGATATTGCAAATTTAGGCCCTAATTCTGCAAACTTCTCAGCTTAGCTTTGCAGAGTTTGCTTAGCTTTTTGCAACTGAGTCTGTTCACATACGTAAAGCTGAGTACATTCATAAAGGTTTACCTTACTCTGAAATTTGAAAAAATGTATGTGATTATTTTAGAGTAAAATAAGTTGGAAACTTAAAGGAATTTGAGTTAGTGATGGTTCTGAAGGATTTAATTTTCTACAAACTTACCAGATATATTAAACATTTCAGAGTTTAGATTTTCTCTACTGCTACAAAATGTATCCTCTTATCAAAATGTGTGATATCAATATATTGTTAAATTATTAGTCATTTTTGTTCCCTGAGAGGAGAAGAAATCTGTTGTTTATCACAGGAAGCTCATTCATATGTTTCAAGATTTTAAAAAGGTCAGCACAATTGAGAAGATCTAAATATGAGGCTTTTAATTTGTTTATTTCAGTTTCAAAAACCAAACAACTCAACAAAAAAATGCCTATTTCAGGATCTCGGGCCCCTGTGTTCAATTAAAAATACAATCCCTAGGAATATAAACAAAAACAGTGCAACATAAAACAGCAGCTGCCAAAGAAAATATTACCAGCCCAGATTGTCACATCCCTCCATCCGTGAAAGAAACTCCACAACACAGCCACCTTAGACCTCTCCAAACATCCGTTCAAGAGGAATGGGCTTTGCCACTGACCTTGTGAGTTTACTCATTTTAAGGTTTTCGGACAGAATGTATTCTGAAATCAAGAGCCCTTACAGTGCAGATAGGAATTACCATACTCCATCAGACCGCTTGTCCATCTTGGTCAGTATCCTGTCTTTGACATGGGCCAGTACTAGATTATGCATAGGAAAGTACAAGTAACTTTTTATTGAACCATTACAGAATATCTGCCCATCTGGGAAGGTTCTTCCTAACCTAAAGCAATTAGTGGTTGGCTTATATCTTGAAGCATGAGACATGATATTCTTTCTAATTTGTTGAAATCCAATCTAAAGTAACTATGGATGTTCTGATAAGCCATAAAAATATTTTTTTAAACAAATCTTGTTAAGCTTCTGGCTTCAGTGATACCCTGTGGCATCGTATAACAAAAATATTTATTTTTAATAATTTTAAATGAGTTGCCTTTCTATTTCATTATATGATCCCTCATTTTCCTATGACGAAAGGTAAATTAGGCACTCCTGTTTACCCTTCTCTGTATCTTGCATTATTTTTTATACCTGTTCTGTCGCCTCGTATTCATCTCCTCTATAAACTAAACAGTCCCAGTCTTGGTCTCTGGAATCACTCTTCAGTTGAGAGTATTTACATGCCTGTCCTACAGTATCCAGAGATCCCTGGTGTCTAAATAAGCAGTGATAGCTCAAGTACCTCCACTGTCGGCACCTGTGCAGTATCATATGGAGAGCGAGAGAGAGAGGTCAGTTTTCACGTATCCCAATCAATTTTCCTCAGGAAAATGACCTGGGTGTCGTTGTGGACAGCTCAATGAAGAGGTCACCTGAATATGCAGCTGCAGTGTAAAAAGCAATCAAGATGTGAGACTGCATAAGGAATGGGATGGGGAATAAAACAGAATATATTATAATGCCATAGTAAATCAATGGTAAGCCCTCATTTGCAGTACTGTGGGCAATATTGGTCACCCTATCTCAATGAGGCTCTGACAGAATTAGAGGGGGTTCAGAAAAGAATTGGCATGGAAAAGTCATTTAAAGAGAGATTTAAAGGACTAGGAGTGTTTATCCTAGAAAAGAGACAAAAACAGGAAATGGTAAATGCATATAAAATAACAAATGGTAGAAAAAGTGGACCAGGAGCTTCTGTTCTCCCTGCCTCATAACACAAGACCAAGGAGACCTTCGTTAAAATTGGAAGGTGGCAAATTCAAAATGGATAAAAGGAAATACTTTTTCTCAAAATGTGTAATTAGACTCTGAAACTTGGCACCACCAGATATCATGGAGGCCAAGAATTTAGCAAGGTTCACTGAAGGATTGGATCTGTATATGGATATAAAGAGAAATAATAGTTAATGCTAAAAAAAGTTTTGGAGGAGCGAAAAGCTTCATGCTTTGGAGCTTCAAGCAATCTTTAATTATTAGGGATGAGGAGAAGACTTTCATGGAGGCATATTATCCCTTATTTGCTTACTGATGGTTTCTTGCACTTTCCTGTGATGGGGGAATTCTGTCGGAAACAGGAGACTAGACTAGATGGACTATGGTTTTGATCCAGTCTTTCTACAGAACTCAACAGACAATCCTAGATTGTCAATCACAGAGTGCTGGTGCCCAGTGATCTCTGCAAGATACTCCACTTAATAAGTGGGCTGCAATATATTGCATTAGCTGCTGCTTCTGAATGGATTTAAGATGTAGCCACCTGTAGAGTGCATTGCAGTATTCCAATCTAGAGGAGAGAGAGGCAAGGATCACAATAGCAAGGTCTGCATCCTAGATTAGAGGTGGAAGTAGTGCTATTCTTCCCGGGCAAATTAAAAGTTATCGGTGTAAATAAATAGTCTTAGATTATGGTGGTGCAAAATGTTTTTGAATGTGAGGTCTTTGTACCTCAGAGCCAAGATGATTATATTGTTACCCTTGTTGTTTTCATTTTTTATGAAAAAATCCTATTTGCCTGAGTTCTAGTTAATCATGGTCAATTTATTGAACTTGATTTATACCATATTTAGCCAGTTTAATATCTGTTTTTAATATATATGGATTAGTAAGCAGAGGAGAGGTGACCAAGTCAAAGGTGCATGATACATTTATTTATTATGACTGATTGATTCAGTAAGATACTTAGATGTGCATGCAACTTTAAGCAATTAGTCTTACTGAAGTAAATGGAACTACTCCCATGCTTAAAGTGACATACATACTTTGTTGAAGTGGGGTTCACATATGTCATAAACTGCGTGTGCATGCATGTCTGTATATCTCAAGTTCAATGCTTATTTGAAATGCACTGAGTTGAGGTCTAACTCCAACCTACCTGTTTGAAACCCAAACTCCAGCTGACCTTCCTCTAGCTCTCAACCTCCCCCCAAACAATGCTTTCAAAGAGTTTTCCTCGGGATTAAGATCGGATAGATCTGATCTCATTTTTAGAATTTTAGGCTTCCTTAGGAACACTAATGTTACTAGCTATAAAAAGAGACCTGCCCATCCATAACACTCATGTCAAGCAAACATCTGTGCTATGTTCTCAGGATTAACTCCCCCTTCTCCCCCCCACACACCCCAAAACGAAAAGCAGGACTAATTAATAAAATGTACAACAAATCTTGATAAAATGTACTCAAATTTCTTCCTTGCTTGAGACGATATCTATTATCTAGTATGTTTGGTATTCCACCAAAGAAGACATAATACCTAATAACTCATCTGTATCATGATTATTAGGATAAATCTTCAGATAAAGAATGTGTTTATAATGGAAACTTCAAAAGCTGCAAATCTAATATGATAAATGATCCAAAATACAATGTATTAGTTTACTTAGCTTAGATTTTAATGTTTGTAAAATGAGCAAAACAATATATCTATATGCCAGAGCCATATTATCATAAACGTATTTGCTAAAACATAAGACATATATTGCAGTTAAATTTAGTAATGTACGATAGTATGCTTGAATGTTTCTTTGTGATTAAATGTGAACAATTGCTCCTTTAAGGTAAAGGTCTGTGTCTGTGTGATTAATCAGATTTAAATGACAGTGCGGACAGCTCATGCCATGCCTAGTTATCAGAAGGATTGATTTTAGTCTATGCTGCTGGATGAAAAAATATCTGTTAATAACTACAGCAGCAAAACTCCTGATGTCGCTGATAGCACAAATCACTTTTCACATTCTGTATTATCTGGCTCATTTACAGATATAGGGCATATAAACTGATCTGTTGGAATGCAAAATTATAACATAAAAAATGACACAGATTTATGCAAGAATGATGACTGCAAAGCACATTGCATCGGTACTATAAGAAGTTGAAAATTGCTGCTGTTGTAGATGTCATAGGCATGTTATTTTCTTTGGTATGCGTGGAGGATATGCTGTCAGGCTTTTATCATGCAAACCGTTTATGTGCTTTTCCTCTCTTCCTGCTAGAAATAGAAGATCACTGAACCTGGCTGTTATTAAGTGTGCTTAAAATATTCCTTAACAAACTCGGTTTACACTTTGATATAAAACATTGGTTGTTTCCCTGCCTCACAGGAATGGATAATGCATTCAAGATAAATGCAGTAAAGATTGTGAAGCATTTGAAATCTACTGGTGAAAAATGCTATATAAAAGCTAGGTGGTATTCTTATTTATTAAAGGCTCTGAATAAATAAATTGTTCTGAAGTAAACAAATATGACTACAAATTGCATTGCATAAACAAAAATGTTTATGTGGCAAGTAATATACTGATTGTAATGTTATGAGCTGGGTGAAACCTTGTTATGGGGTAAGTTTAAAACCTCTTTCAAATGGATATGTGAATGCACTCTTCACTTATGATACGGGTAAGAAACACTTATGGGGCCTGTAGCGGGGTGATCACCCGCTCCAGCCCTGAAGGGGTTGGAAAGCCCTGCAGAGGGCTGGGGCTGGGTAAAAAGGAGCAAAACCCCGGCTGATTGGGGAAGTGGCTGCAGCTGGGGCCACACCCCAAACTGAGCCACTCAGCCTTATAAGAAGGCCAGGGTAGCTAGAGTTGAGCAGTCTCCCTCTGACAGGAGAGAGAGACAGGCCTGGCTGCAGGGAGCTCACCTGCGGGCCTAGAGTAAGGCAGGGCTGGGGAAAGGCCTTGGGGGCTGGGAAGCCCTAGGCCAGCAACTCCCCAGGCTGCAGGGCCTGGTCCTAGGCCCAAATAGGTATTGGGGTTGCACAGGGGCAGTCAGAGGGTGGGTAAAGGCAGCCAGTCCAAACCCCTTGTTGCTGGTGATGATTGGCTGATAGACTGCAGTCTGCCCCAGGGCGCGGGGGCTAGATGGTGACTGGCAGTAGCCACAACTGAGGTGACATTGGGTTAGGGGGTGGGGGTTCCCCTGGGTGGGGAGACCCAGAGAGAGTGGGGTACTGCCAGGGGGGCAGCACCTAAGTCAAGGGCACCGGGGTCCGGGAGGGACATGGGGGGCCAAAGACAGGCGGGACACCTGGCCTGCAGAGGGCGCTCCAGAGGCTGGTGAGCTAATTCCCGAGACGACCAGCAGGAGGCGCTGCGGGGGTGAGTTGGCTCTTCTTACAGGGCCACATCTAAAACAAGGCCTAGTGTAGTCTACCCAGAAACTAGCACCAGGTAGGCAGAGGGTTCCACTGAGTATTGTGACCATCAGGGGTGGCTCTATGTATTTTGCCGCCCTAAGCACGGCAGTGAGGCAGCCTTCGGCGGCACGCCTGTGGGAGATCTGCTGGTAACGCGGATTCTGCGGCATGCTTGCGGGAGGTCCGCCGGTCCCACGCCTTCAGCGTACCCGCCGCCGAAGCTGCGGGACCGGCAGACCTCCCGCAGGCTTGCCGCCGAAGGCAGCCTGACTGCCGCCCTCACAGTGACCGGCAGGCCGCCCCCCACGGCTTGCCGCCCCAGGCACGCGCTTGGTGCGCTGGTGCCTGGAGCTACCCCTGGTGACCATGGGAAGGGGGAAGGAAGGCAGAACACGCAGGAGCAGACGAACAGAGCAAGGAAGAGAGGCAAAAAGGAAGAAGGCTGAGCAGTAGCCTGGGATTACAGCATGACCCTGGAAAAAGCTAGGGAGAAACAGAGAGCGAGCGAGCACACTTTTGGGTCTGTTGGCTAAAGAGGCTTGGTGCTGTAAGCTAAGAAACCGCTCCTTTTGTTATTGATTCCTCCTGCATTCGTGTACGTTCTTTGTAAGTAAACAAAACTGCATCTAAGAAATATCTATCACTGATTCCTGCTCTCAACAGGAACATCACCAAGGCCCCAAACTTTGACTAGCCACTCAGAGTGAAAAGGGGCAGCTATAATATTTATCACCTATTTAGTGTGTTTCATTTTGCCAGAGCTGAAAGATTTATCCATCTCAGACCATGTCTTGCCTGCATTTTACAGATAGTGAAGTTGAGACATAGAGGGTAAGTTGTAAGAAAAATGCATTTCTATAGCAGATCCAGTTAGTACATAATTCACACATGGTGGAAACTGGGAAGTTGAACCTTTGACCTGCAGCTCTAGAAACACAGGTCACTGTGTTGAGGACTTCTCAACTGGTGGGGTTGCCCCACAGAAGATTGGCAAGGGGGCCATTCCTCACTAGTAAAGGGGGCAATAAGTAATGTCCTGAGGTCAGCAAGACTCACTCAGTGGAAGTGTGACAAGCAGGGGAAAGAAGCAATTTACTAGTTCTTTCCTTCCTCCCGCTGCTCCATTTGCTCCATCCTTAATTATTCCCACTGCAGTCTTAATTTCATCCCTCTTCCCCTCTGCACCAGCAGTTTACAGCCTCTTGAAGTATTACTGCTGCAGAAAAGTTCTCAGGGTTGCAAGAAGTGCCAACAAGCCCCTGCATCACTGTCCCCACACCCAGCAGCCAATACTCCCAAGCAAGTAGTATTAACCCCCATTAGCTCCAAACCCAGCCCCATCTACCAGCACCACCAATCTACACCAGCCACTCATCCCCCAACCAGCACTCAGTACCCCTTGCCCCACAGTAGTAGTCCTGCTATGCATGAGCCCTAACACCCCACCCAGAACCCCCAAATAAACTGCCATAGTCCTTTGGAACCATAGATCTAGCACACAAATCATTTGCAGAAAGTGCACACAGTGATGTTCTCAAACTCTGAACCTTTGATTCTCTTGGAATGTTCCATCTACTAATTTTAAGAGTGTTTCTGCCCCTCATTATGTCTGCTCATTAGCTTCATCTTGAAAGTTTGGGGAAAAAAACAAAAACTGCCTCCTTGTTCCTGAGCTCATGTCATATCCTCCATGCTACATATCATACACTCCATGTTTAATTATGTAATTGGCCTGTGTTATGAAGGCGGTCAGACTAGATGACTATAATGGTTGCTCCCTTCTGGCCTAAAACATGAATATTAATGATGGGGGAAAGCATTATGTTACAAAAAACAGATATAATTCTTGCTCAGGAGGACCAGAATATTTCCTCCATTATTATTATTATTATTATTTATTATGTGGTATTTGTGTTGTAGTAGTGCCAAAGGGCCCCAGTCAATAATGGGACCTCTCGTGGTAGGTGTTGTATAAACACAGGAAGACACAATCCCTGCCCCAAAGGGCTTATTTTTAAAATTAATTAACCTCCGTTGAGCTGGGGCCAGAGATAAATTCTTCAGCTCTAACTTCCTGGAGTAGCATGTGCATTTTCACTGAGATAGTCTTCGGAATCATGTTACAGAGGCCAAATGCAGTATGACAAATTCATATACCGCAACATGGTTCCAAACTCTAAAATGTAATTAAATGTTTTTGTTAATTTTTAACGTTTTTTTAATGTCTAGTGTTTCCATTGGGAACAACTACAACTCAGCAGCAAAAGATTTACTCATCTAGTATATTTATTAAATCTTGAATTCAAATGGCAAGATAATATGGCACTTTTAAAAAATTTACTGCTGATAAGTAATCCCACTTACAAAGTGTTTTTCATCATCAAAACGTTTTACAGTCATTTGTTACTTCATTCTCACAACACCCCTGTATGTATTGTCCTGCAAATGTGCTATAGAGGGTACATAGAAACTCCATGTTAAATGCTTCCTCCAAAGTGAAAGGAAAGTTGGGACAATTTCTTTAGCACTAAGGCTTGGTCGACGCTACCCGCCTGATTCGGCGGGTAGAGATCGATCTTCTGGGATCGATTTATCGCGTCTTTTCTGGACTGTTGACTGCGGAACTCCTGCTCGCCGAGAGGAGGAAGCGCTGTCGACAGAGGAGCTTGCCTGCGCCACGTGGACCCGCAGTAAGTAAACTTAATTCGATCTAGGAAACGTCGACTTCAGCTACGCTATTCTCGTAGCTGAAGTTGCGTTTCCTAGATCGATCCCCCGTCCCAGTGTGGACCAAGCCTAAGATACGTTATCCCTCCGTGGATACTACTAAATCATCCCTTATCTCTTGGCCTGAAAAAAAAAATACTTTTGGAGAGCAAACCTCTCCTTCACTTAACACAAGTATAGAATTCTGCACTCAACTGTTAATATACTTAGTATATTGTTCCAGAAAGAGTAAATGTGTCCAAGTTCACTTAACTTGTTTGTTTGTTTATATGTGGTGTTTCCGCCTTCATTGGTTTGTTTTGTTTATGTGAAAGCAGCTTTGTTTGCAGGTATGGCAGGCATAGTGTGGATTATTACAGACTAAGGGGGTATATTTTTGTGGTAGCACCTTGTTAAAATATTATTAGCACATCACTACCCCATTTTATGTGTAGGAAAATTGAGGCAAAGGATTCAGAAGTGAGGAAAGTTTAGGAAAGTAAGGAAATGTGCTGGAGTCTGTCATATATGGTCTGATGACTATAATATACATTCTTAATGTTATTTTTCCATATGGATGGAAGTTCTGATTAGTTCACTAAATTGTGATCCATTAAAAACCTTTACAAATGTATTCACCCATTTTCTGATTTTAGTAACTTTTTAAAAACAACCACTAGTTATAAAATTATATTTTTTTCAGTACGTTCTTCTAAACAGATGAACTTATATGCACTTCTTCTACAGATTGTCAAGACGAGAGAACCTTTTTTGTCCAAAGCTTAGGCTTTTTAAGTTTGTTTTTGTCCTATAATAATGATTACATCATTTTAGATAGATGTATCTGTTACCCTTCTGTTTCTTATTCTTCACACATCTGTTCCAGTATTTTGTTTTGATACAGATACCTGTTGAGAGCAAGAGGAAGCCAGTAAGAAAGGAGTGGGCCAATCATGAGACAAAAGCAGCAAAAGCAAACTTAGCTGGCTAAAAGTGCCAATTAATGGTGGTACACCGTGTTTCACTGCACTGCTTATTTAATAACCCCATTAGTCATATCTACAGTGACATCAGTTCCTAACCCAATCCAGCAACACTGATAAGAGAATTCTTGCCCCTGAAGTATAGCCCCCTTTTCATTTGCATCCTCTTGAATGTGGAATAACTGAATTTAAACAGGCCCAAATTCACAAGGCTGGTGAGGAAAGGGATGTTTTCAGATACTATTACAAGTAGAAATTATGATTTAACTTCTCATCCCTCTAATTACATCTAGAGTTGTACCCCAAGTACAGTAGAATATATGGAGTTTACATTTCAGTCTGTAAATTGTGGGTAGGAAAGGAATTTTGATCCTTTTGGCAGTAACTTTTGCCTACTTGTAAGAACTTAGCAGGCCATATACTTTTTGCTGCCCATGGGTGTTATTCGGAGTCTCCTAAGAAGGTAGCTTAAGTTAGAAGGAAGATTTGACATTTTGCTGTTAATTAATTTATAATAAAAGCAGTTACGTGTTACCTGTTATGTGGTTGGCTTCTCGTGGAAATGTGCACTACTTTCAGAGAAATCGTACAAAATAAGTTTCTTCTTTTCAAACAGTTACATAAGAGAAGGACACTTACCATTACAGAAACTTCTATAAGGGGGTAAGTAACTTTATCAGAGGTGTGATCCAAAGCAATTTTGGTTCTTATAAAGAGATTTATTTTCAGCATTTTCAAGCACAGTGTGGTTATATTTTCTGTATGATTCATATTTTAGACTAGATTTTTGACAAGCTATTTCATGCTTCACTGACTGCAAAGGTTTGAAATTTTATTCCATATTGGAACACTAAAGGCAAATTTGTTATGATAAATGTTTAATAGATTGTTCCTGGTTAATTGAAGATCTGTATTTGTTTGTTTCTTTGTTTTTGGTTCATTATTTTAACTATTTTCCTGTCATTAATAATCTGATGAGAAGAAACAAAGAGATCAAGGTGGAACATTGCTTCAAAAATATCTACATCAGAGTTTGAAAATTACCATGGAAAGAGAAGGAAGAAAGAGAATTCACAAGCAAAGGTAAGTGCAGTCATGTCATATATTCATGTTCCTTTAATAGAAGATATGATAATTTTCTATTTTTTATAGCAGATAACCAATAAGAAATTCACATTCTTATGCTCTGTCTCTCTATAATAACATCCCTCATTCTCAAAAAATCATTTAGAATGGATATAATTTTGGAGTCATTGCTGGGTTTATATGTTTGCTGATGCCAATTTCATAAGCAAAGACATTTTATTCTGGTGTTGCAGGAATGGGTTCTTTTTGAATATCAAGAGAGTATTGACATCTATATAATACAGACTGTATTTTATCCAAAAAGCAATCATATTTCCTATAATTACAAGTGGGTGCTATAGTAAGAAAACTCTAGAAAAGCAATTAATATGATGAGGAAATTGAAGAAGAGATTAAGTTCTCATTAGATGTTCAAAGTTCAACATATTATTTATTCATCTTTACCCATTATAAAACAATTCCATATGGAATTCATATTTCATATGAATAAATCTTGAATTCACAAATTTTTGTCATGTTTGCCTAATTCTAGAAAAATCTATTTCTACAAGTTTTTGCTTATACATTTAAGAACTGCATTACATCACATTTCAGTATTAATTTGACCCATATGTTGGACTTGTTACTCTTGCCTTGAAAAATAATCTTATTATTTGTGGTTGACAAAGCTTGCCAGCAAAAAATCATGAGATCTGGGTAGGTCATAGCAAGAAACTGTCTATATGCCCTGGACGGCAAAAGGTTGAGAATCACTGTAGTAGACTGTGTTCCTTTCTTTACCAAGATCATGCCTCTGCATTGCTATTTGCAGATAAATCTTCTCTACATAATGGTGTGCTGTGAAGCACTGAGACTTAGTTTGTCTCGTAGTGATCTGTCTAAAAAATTAGCAGGAGTAGAAATGGTCGGGAATTTCCCTACGAAACAGGTTTTTGTCAGAAAATGGTGATTCATCAAAACTGCAATATTTTGATAAAAACAAGACATTTCCGCAAACTTCCGCTGAAATACAGGCAGGTTTTTGTTGGAAACCTGCCAGGTTCCCTGCCAGCTCCCTTGACAGGCAGCTGAGGAACTGTTTTTCTAGGGTCCATGGCTCTGGGGCAGCCCCATCATGTAGACTCAGGCCTGCCAATGGAGGGGGGTGGTAAAGGGGGCAATTGCCCAGGGGCCTGGGCGATTTAAAAGGGCCTGGGGCCCCCGGCCCTTTTAAATCGCCCAGGCAGGCCACAGGGCTTGTAGAGGTGCGCGGGGTGGTACTGGCAGCAGCAAAGTCAGCCGGGCGGGCATGTGGAAGCCCTGGCCGTGCCGGAAGAGCGTGCCCGGCAGCGCAGCCGGCAGCTTGCTCGGCACCACAGTGCAGCCGCAGCACCACCCTAAGTCAGGTGGAACTTTCTAGAGGGCCCATTGACTGTTCTGCCCTGAGGCCTGGAATTGCTGTTGGTGGGCCCTTGTAGACTACCCCAAGGTTGGAGAACCTCAAGGCTTTCACACTCTGTCAGAGAGCTGGGGCCCTGAGAGACAGGCTGTAACCGGGCCTTTCAGGATTTAGGTTCTTGGCTCTGAAGCAGGGAGTTTGGAAGCCCTGAAGGTATGCCTACACTGCAGCTGGGACTGAGTCTCCCAGCACGGGTACATAGGCTTATGAAAGTGGGGCTTGAAGTAGGGCGCTAAAAATAGCAGTGTGGATGTTGTCTGGCTATGCTGAAAGAATTACAGGAGACATTAGATATGGGTTCAATCAGGCCGCAACTTTATTATTAGATGTCTGGGACTATCCCGGTGGATAAAATGTGCAGTGCAGGTGAAAACCCCACAATTTACCAGGGGACGTGTGTATGTATGTGCTTTTTTCAGCCCCCCCCCGCCTTTTCTGTTTCTGTCCTTCTAGCAGATTCACTGCCGGGACCCTCCAATTCCAGCCAATTCTGGAGGGGTGGAGGGGGGCTTCCACTAGCTCTCCCCCCCCCCCCTTTTCGTCCAGGTCCCTCCAGCAATTTCCTTGCCGGGACCTTACCGACCACCCCCACTCGTAGGAGGGGTTAAGGTGGACTATAATGATGGGGGGTTGGCTCCCTGCTGTAGCAATCAGAGGAGTCCACAACTGCCCCCAATTTGCTTAATTACCAAGCACCTCTCCTTAATTCCTTTTCCAAGCCATTTATCCGTTCTTTTGTGCCTTAATTTATGGAGTACCTGCACTGAACATCTGCCACAAGGAGGTGCCAGCCATTAGCTTGGCTGCCTCCTCCCCACACCCAGCCGGGTTCC
The DNA here is from genome assembly GCF_028017835.1 of Emys orbicularis. Classification (NCBI taxonomy): domain Eukaryota; kingdom Metazoa; phylum Chordata; order Testudines; family Emydidae; genus Emys; species Emys orbicularis. The sequence goes on from NC_088683.1 coordinate 88,545,831, forward strand.
CAGACGTCTCCCAATGGCCTCTTTTAATATCAGCCAAAAATATGGCAGCACCTGGGTCTGACAGCAGTTTTACATCTCCCCTTCTCCCCCAAGCCAGAAAGCATTGCCCTCTTCTTCCGGCCAGCCAGACAACCTCCCTCCCACGCCCTTCCCCTCACAGTCCATCAACCCCCCGCCCCAAGAATCCCAAAGTACAAATATTTTAATACATTTAATTAAATCCTAATGTTAAAAAACCCTGTATGCTAGTCTATATGAAATAATAATTCTAAAATAATATAAAATATGGCAAATTACTGTATACCTTTTCAGACAGCTATCTTGTAATCTCAGTAAGACATAGCAATCTTTATGGTGGTGCTGATCAATATATACTTTAGGTGTGTATTTAGTCTTGGGGAAGAAAATACATATTTGAATCTATTGCTCTGATGAGGTCACCATCTTATACAGGAATTCTGGATTGTGTGGAGGGCAATGAATCAGGGAAAGGAGATAAAGAGGGGAATCTGTCAGCTAATTAGCCACAGTATCACATGCCTGCTTTGGCCAATTGCAAACCACAATTTTTAAAGCTCATTAAAAATATAAAATACCCTTTCATTAAAGAAAAAGCAGTGTCCAGAGTCAGCCCACCGCTCTCCGCCCCGCCCCCGCCCCCCCCCCGGGTATTTTTAGTAAAAGTCAAGGACAGGTCGCAGGCTCTTTTGGTTTATTGCCCGTGACTTGTCTGTGACTTTTACTAAAAATACCTGTGACAAAATCTTAACCAACTATCATAAAGAAACTCAGCACCATGAACATGGTGGCAGGATATAAAGTATCTTGCATTTTGTAGATACTGCTGTCCTTATTTCTGGGAGATGATCGGGTATTTTTTTTCAGGATCAACCAGTAAAGTAGGTTGCCAGTTCTTAAATTAGTGCTTGAAAACTGTACTGAGTTTTGGTAGCACTGAAAGTGATATTGATAGAGTGGATATCTGATCTTTCTTGGAAGCAGAAGCCATCAACTGAAGGGACTGAATCACTTAAGGGTTTAATTTTTTTGAATTTTGGCTGGTCTAGATGGTGTAATTTGGTAGTGCACGGTTACTTGGTTTATATAAATTATGATTATTTAATTTATGTCATGTCATTACTGGTGGTTCTGTTAGATAGATATATGGTATCTCCCATGATTTACTGTTACTCCCATCCAACTGCAGTATTGGAGTTAATACTAGTGACTAGATCAAGCTGTAGAGAAGTGATGTCTGCATTAGCTTTGGTGAATTCATGTCTGAACCACCAACAAAAATTTGTGTTGGAAAAAACATAGTTTCTCATTGTGGTGCTACTAGTTTAGAGCTCAACTTAATGTATCTTCTGCAATTTGATGTTATTTTGGGATATGATTCTCAGCATGAAGCTGATCTTGAGGAAATCAGCAGAAGGGTAGAGGTGAAGAAAGGATTACAGTATTCCCTGGCAGGAAAGTACAATAAGGGAACTACCAACTGATATGAACCAAGAGAGCACCCTGCAGTCTGCATGACTCAGGATACAGAGACATCCTGTAATTTCTCCCCGCTATTAATAATACCAGTAAATGTGGGTGGGAAGAGAAGGAATTAGTAGGAAGCACCAACATTCAGTTTCCTTGTGAGGCCTGGTGGGTGGGCTCTGGCAGGTTTTTACATTTCAAGGAGAGATGATAGACATTTTGCAATGGAAACATCCATTTGCAGGGTATGGTAGCTGTTATATACTTTAAAAATCCACCTTCTGGATTTAATAATAATACCTAACACTTAAATAAATTTAAGTGTTGTACAAACATTAATCAATGTTTCAACTACTGCATCAAATTCTTACCTTTCCAAGAAAACAAAACAAAAATAACCCAAACAAACCCAGTGAAACTTCCAAAAGGAACATAATCAGCTCAAATTTCCTTAATAACTTTTCCCACAACTTTTTTATGACTTTGTAGCCCCCTTCCGTTCTTTGGCCCAATACTGTATGAGGTTGTTCATGACAGGGTAAATCTGCCTTGTGGCTTTTTACACAACTTTTTGAAACTGGGCCTCAGGCTCCTCTGTGTGCTCTATGTTGTGTGTTCACCTCAGACCAGACCCACTCGGACAGACTACCAGGAACAAAGTTTTATTCTGTTCTGTTTCTTTACAGAATTATAGTCCAGCAGCCTCCTCTCTGCTTGCTTGCCTCATGCTCCCAGCTTCAGTAGTGCTGAAACTTCCTGCTAGGAAGGCAGAGGGTATTTCCTGGCAGGAATCAGGAAGTTCTCCCAACATGCCGCAGTTCGTAGTCCACAACTTGTAGTTCCCATTGCTGCTGCAGCAGCACACTGGATGTTGGGCTACAACTTAATAAAAGAAAAACAATACTATAGAATTGGATTTTTAAAGCATCATTTCATCATTTTCCAAGTTGAGAGACATGCCAAATATTCAGTATAAATAAAAGTAGGGGTGCTGGAAAACAAGAATTCTATTTGCAAAAAATTTTGAGATTTCAACATTTGTATTTGTTCCACATTGGAATAAAAAGTAAACCTTTCAAAACAAACAAACAAAAACACCTGAGAGAGAGTGAGAGCGAGCAAGATTGAGAGTGCCTGGAGCAGAGAGCCAATAGGTAGTTGGTTAGGCTACTTCCCTAGGATATGGGACACTCAGGTTCAGGTCCCTGCTCTTCCTGGTTTTCAAAAAGCGCGATCACCCACCATCTGAAAATAAACCTCTTGCAATTTTGTCTTTATTTATCTTTACGTTGTAATAGCTGATGGTATTTGTAACATATGTGAAGACATTTTTAAAAAATATGATTTTGTCTTAACCTGATTGTGTTCCTTTGACACATTCAACCTGTGCTTTAGAGGTGAGCGTGTGGAAGGATGAAAATCATGGACTTTGGTATACATCACTTAAAGCAGCGCACGTTCATCTACGATTGTCTTCACCTGTGACATTTGTGGACAGGGCTGCAGGTCTGAAATAGGTCTTTGGTTTCATCTCAGGGTCCACAATAAGTGACTATAACTCATCCATCAAACTCAATCAGAGATTCTGTCGTCATCGCTAAGGCTGGGAATCTTTCACGGAGGTCACGGAAGTCATGGATTCCGTGACTTTCCAGGACCTCCATGACTTCTGCAGCAGCCAGTGCGGCTGACCCTAGGGCTGCCCGAGTAGCTGGGGTGGCCCTGGGGCCAGCCGCACCAGCCGCTCCTCGGGCAGCCCAGGCAGCTGGTCCCAGGCGCTGTCCCGGAGCTGTGGTCCAAGAGCAGCAGTGGCACCACGGGCTGTCCCCCTCCCCAGCAGCAGTGGTATCTGGGCTCTGGGCGGCCCCTCCCCCCCAGCAGCAGCATCGGCAGGGCCCCGGGCCACCCCACCCCAGCAGTGGCGAGGCCCTGGCCTCACCCCCTCAGGAGCAGCGGCGTCTGTCGGAGCATGCCCCCGCACCCCCTAGTAGCAGCGTCCGTGGGAGTTCCCCCCCCCCCCCCAGTACCTAAGGTTTAGTTAGGGGCATTTTTAGTAAAAGTCACAGACAGGTCATGTCCTGTCCATGACTTTTACTAAAAATACCCATGACTAAAACATAGCCTTAGTCATCACTACAGTCTTTTACACTTCGGGAGGGAGGAAAGGCAGGAAAAACTTGCCAATGTTTTAACATGAATTAGAGTATTTATTTGGAAGAGCTATTTTGTGAATAGTAAATTATCAGTTTGGAGTACCATTACAGGTTTTTACAACAAAATATCTCCGGTGGCCCTTAATTCAGAGATGCAAATTAATTTGGCAGTTTTAATTGTAAAACACTAAAATACATTGTCAGCTTCACTTATGAAATTAATTTACTTATTTTTACTAATTTAAAATGTAGGTGAGTTTGATATTTAAAATGATTTTTTTTAAATCTATTTTCTTTTGACTGTCCTTTCTTTTCATTTGCAATTAAACAACATGAGTGTAAGCTCCCATGCTGCAAACATGAATAACTCCTCCAGCAACGGACAGGAATTGGGAAAAAAAGCTGGAATGGTTTGTACAAGATATATTCATTAGTAAATTTGTATATCATTTAGGAAAGAGTCTAAGATCCTTATGTTACATGAACCAAACCATCTTACCACACACTTGTATTATAAGAAAATCTTCATAATTAATAAAGTACGTTATTTCATAATTTCAATAAAACGAGGTGACTTGCAGGTAATTCCTATATTTTAAGCATGTAGTTTGTCTACACTGCCCCACAGTTCTGATTATGGAAGTGTGAATAGCCGTGTGCCCCCAAGTGCTGAGCTATAACTCCCCTGTGTGGATGCTGTGGGCGTGAACTAAACGTTCCTAGTTCGTATTAATGTAGTCCTGTTTGAAGAAGCAAAGATTTCATTTTAGGGTAGTGAAGTTATTAAAAGTTTATATAGATAAAAGGTATTCTCTCAGTCCCAAAAAGGGCCCAGAACTATAACCCTGTGCATCCTGTGCACTGATACAAGGAACACTACCTTAGCATGTGTAAGCGGGGGAATGGTCCCGCTATTGTGGGGAACTTTCCTGGCTTCTGCACTACCCCGGTGAAGTGGGCTAGCAAAAGGATCTGAGTCTTCGCTCCCACTCCCTTTACCCAGAGGCCTCCCTGCCCTTGAGGGCTCCCCTTCCACTCTCCTGTCTGGCAGAGTCCTCGTAACCCCAACAAGGCTGGGCCCAGGATTCCTGGGGGGCTCAACCCCCAACCCTGCTGTGGTCACCTAGGACAGGGGCTAGGGTGTCCCCACTCCGGGGTACTCTCTCTGCACTGGGCACCTCCCTGACCCACTGATTATTCCATACAATTTAAAACAAATACAAGTTGTTTAATTAACAATTAATCTAAAGAAAAGAATAAGGAAAAATGGGAAAGGTTAAAGGAAAACACATCACCCTGCTTTGTGGCAGGGAACATCACAAACAGTGTCTCTGGACATCAGGGCACTTCACAGTCTGTTCCTTGTAGGTCCCAGATTTCCGTCTCAGGCCCTGGCTATGCTGCAGGTATGCTGCGGGTTGGACACTTGCAATGGTGGTGGCCACACACCTCTGGGCTTTGAGTGGTGGGACCCTTCTTCCCAGCGTCAGCCCCCCGTCAGGTTAAGGTCCCCCTCCCGGTCTGGCCTGCAAGGGCCCTTGTCTGGGGGTGTCTTTCTGTGCTGGGCCCTTTGCCCAAGGTCCCCCCTTGGCTGGCCCCACTTGCTCACCACACCTGGCTCTGTGGCGGCAGCTCTGCTCCCAGCACAGGATCTGCTCTCCCTGGGCTGCGTCTCTGGCTCTGTGGCTGCGGCTCTGCTCCCAGCACAGGATCTGCTCTCCCTGGGCTGGCTCTGTGGCTGCGCCTCTGGCCCCTCTGGATCTGGCATGGTTCTGCTCTCCAGCTCAGCTTGAGCCCCTGCTTTCTCCTTAGCTCGGCCCCACTCAGTCTGACCCAGGCAATTCCAGCTCACACGGAGGACCGGACCTCCCTGGCCTCCTGACCCTCTGATTAGCCTGTCAATCAGGCTGATCTGGAGCATTGGCCTCTCCCCATTGTTCCTGGGGACTGTCAGTCTCAGGCTCCTGATTTGCCATCGACCCTTCCCCTTTTAGTGCTGGGAGCTAGCCAACCAAAACACACCCACTGAATGTTAGTAAGGGGGCAACAGTCCCCTTACACATGCTGTTCTATGGCTTCCGTCCATTCTCAAAAGGTTTGGGCGTCTGTTTCAGTTTCCCTGCTTAAATGGACCCATGGTGTCTTTTGAGGACTTCCCTCTTGTGACTTGCTTTCTCTCTCTCCCTTCTGTTGTATTCTCTTGGCTTTTTTTTTTCTGGTGGCAGCAACTCTCCTCGGTGAAGGTTTGGCAGCTCCCCTGCCATCTGTGAGGCGCTCCTCAGTCACCCACAACATACATAATTTTGTGTTGCGTCAGGAGAGGGAGTAACTCTCAGCCTCTTTCTCAGTAACAGAGGCAGCAATCTTGAAACTGTTGTGTCCGCTTTTCAATTTTGTACCTCTCTGATTTCCTTAGTAGACCTCCAGACATGATGAAAGAGAAGCTACAAATCACACCTGATTTGGGGCCTCCCAAGCATGCTGTTTCTTCTGGAGTCTACTGGAGAAGCACCACAGAACAGTGTTAATGGGTCCAGGTCTCTCCACCTAGAGCAGAGGTTCTCAAACTGTGGTCTGTGGACCACCAGTGGTCTGTGAGCTCCATTCAGGTGGTCCATGGATAGTTCCCTCTAAGGTGCGTGCCTGGGCGGCCGCACATGAGAGAATGAAAGGCCACCCACCTAATTAGTGGAGCCACGCAGGCATGGCTCCACTAATTAGGTGCCTGGACCCTGGAGAAGATGCACATGTAAGGTGAGGTGGTGGCCTTGGGGGGAATAGGTGGTAGGTGGGAGGGGGCAGAGGGGTGAGAAGAGGGGGTGGGGGGAATTTGGGATGTGCAGGGCTGCGGTGGCCAGAGAAAGAGGCGACTTTCCCCAGTGTCAGGGCTGGGGCTGCCGGGCATAGACCCCCTCCTTCCCAGCCCCAGCTCGGGGGCTGCCGCGGTGGGGGAGAGAGGGCACATCCATCGCATTAGAAAGAGAAGACTACTGATATTAAAATATGAATTATGTGCTTTTATTTGTAGAACCAAAAAAACCTTAATTATTATTAAGTTTTTTGTATATTGTGCTTTTATCCAAAGCGCTTTACAATAGTTAGCTAACGGTACAAACAGCATTTGAAAAGATCATTAAGTGGTCCGCCGAGACCCTCAGCAATTTTCAAGTGGTCCGCGAAAAAAAAAAGTTTGAGAACCACTGACCTAGAGATTATGGAGAAAGCTACCATGTTATCAAGAGTTTCAAATAAAAGGTTTGGGTTAGGTTGCATGTCGTTCACAAGAGCTGCAAAGGCTTAGTGCCAGTTCCTTTTTTAACCAAACTGGTTCACCTGTGCCTTCCTTTTTTTTTTTTTTTTTTTTAGCATATAAACGGCCAGATCCTCAGTGGTGGCTGAGGGGTGCGTGGTGCAGCTGAAGTGGGGATGGTAAGCGGGGGATTCACAAGTGCATTTTGCACTCCACAGTTTTGGGCCTGTTCTGCATTAGGCTGTTCTCCCTGCACTAGCAGCCAGAGGATCCTGTTAAAGGAGATGTGGGGATTGTTGGGGCACAAGGAAGTCAGTCCCAGTTTTCTGTATGTTAGAATGAAGGATTGAGCTGTAACATGGTGTACTTGCACAATGAACCAAGACAATGCAATCTAACCACTCTGCTTCATATAATGTTGTTATTAGGGTGCTGTAAGATGATATTAACCTTGAAGGGACAGGACAAATGCTGGCCTAAATTTTGAAAGTACACATTTCCAAGTGGAGCATGGGCAAGGCCAGATTTGCACACACACAAGACAGTTACACATGCAAACTCAGCTGAGCAGTTATGATACTATTCAGCAGAGTGCAATGGCACGAATATATGCCAACCAGTTCATTGCACTATTCTGTAAAGAAAACACTTTGAGTATGAAAGATACTACATACAATCAATCAATATTAGCAATAAACAATTTTAATATTAACATTATATATTTATTAGTTCATGGTTTATAGCTTTGTATTCCTGCCAGGCACCTATGAAAAACATATTTTGAAAAACTCTATACATACTCTATACATGATGATACATACTGATAAATCATAACATACAGAGATAAACATGTTTTTTTTAAATGATCTTGCTATATTGAAATATGCCCTGTGACCTGTTTTTTTTTTTAACATTACACATTCACCAATATATTAGGAATTTCAGAATGTACTTTGACCTCTATGTTTGCACATAACTTGTGGTTCCATTGAAAATTTTTTAAAACGTTAGTAACTTGTAAAAGGACTTTCCTATTTAACATCTCCTTTTTAGGGTGTGTGCTGGTTTGTTCACAATACAATAGCAGTACATTTGTGGTTGTATCTTGGGGTAAAAGCTGCCAAATGTGGCAATGTTTAATTTAAGGCCTGCAAATCTTGTGAGCATTACTCTAAGTTTAACATGTCATCTGGTCATAAGATCTGTGGAGTAAATTCTTTTTTATTTCTACAGCCAAGTGACAAAATGGGAATTTGAGGCATCTGCATGTTAACTAAGGCAATCCAGATTTGTAATGAAGGGATACAGAAATTAGTTAACAATAAATCTGTTTTTGAATGCTAAAAAAAAATCCAAAATAAACTTTATCTGAAGTGTGGAATAAAATACATGATGGAGTTCAGTAACATACAGGTTTTATCAGCACTCATTTGAGATAAGCTGTATAACTCATCCGTATCTTCATCACTCATATGGGGATCCTAAACTGTCAACAAGGTGTTTATACAATGACACCATCATGTATTCAATATTTATCTCTATCTATGTGGTATATAATGGGTAAGTGTATGCATGCATGCGTCCACATGTATTCTCCTAAATTAATTTGACTGGCAGTTAAAAATATGGAAACAATAAATGATTGATATTGGAATAGGAATTTGTGAAAATGTACTAATACACAAAGACAGGACTGATTATCAGGCCTGGTCAAAAAGCTTGTATTTGTTTTCCTCCACAAAGATATTTCAACATGAAATATTTGATTAAAATGTATAGAATTGTTTAGAAATTAGAGGGGAAAAGGCAAATAAAAAATTGTCAGTCTCCACTTTTTGTCAGAAAATTTTGTTTAGGAATTTTTTCCAATCTTTTCTGCTGTTCATCGGGGCCTTCTTGCGGGAATGGTAATCAACACCACTTGTATGTGGAAATGGAAATGGTGAGACACAGATGACATAATATGGCAAAATGTGGCCGTAACTTTATTTAAGTACCGGTAATAGTTAACTGGGATAAACCAATCAGAACTGCCTGGCAATATTGTTTCAGTTCAGATCTCAATTGGCACTAGTAGCTCCTGACGTACTATAAACTTGATGAAGAGTGTGAAATCCATGCTTCCTTTACACTCTCCTGCCTACCAAGGGATCCTGACTGTATGTTAATTCCCAACCCTCACCCCTTCTTGCTGGAGGTAGAAGAGATGTAGAGAGCCACAATCTGCACTGGACATAGAGGCACATCTTGTGACCGTGCCACATGAGTGCCCAGGACCAATACCCAAGCAATCCAATGGGTTTAGAAACCTCATTTGGACCCTTACCACCAACCACATTCAGACCCACCAAAGTTGCAATAATTTTAATTGTAAACCTTCCAAAACCAGACCACCTGGATGTTGAATGGAAGGTGAAAAAACCCACATTGCCGTTTGATTATTTTGCCACATGGGACAAATCCTTCCAGACCCCAATACTTGCAATCAACTGAGCCCCTGGTATTCTAGGAGATCCAGGATACTAGTAGTATAAATTTGGAAGGGTGGGGCTTAATTGGGGATGCTGCAATGGCTTTGACACCCAGGAAATGCCCTCTTTACCATCCTCACCATGGTATTGGATCTAGTCCCTCAGCCCAGCAGCACCCCTGCTGACCAATGGTGGCAGTACTGGGCAGAAGAAACCCCAGAGACTGGACTCAATTGTGACATGGAACCCCTTTTACCTTACTCATCCATGCCATACAGCACAAAACAAGGGAAAGGGAGAAAGTAGGAAGGGGTGACGCAGCAATTACCATGTGCCAGAAGTGAATGAGGGGACGTGTGGAACAGTGCCTCATCCATTGCGAGCAGAATTACCCCTCGCTATCCCAAAGGGGTGACTTCATTGATCCTGGCCCCAGCCAAGCTGCCTCCAACTGCATTGTTTTTAATTGTTAATAAATTAATACTTTCGGATTCTTACCACTTCAAGGCCAACAAACTAAGACTGTTCCTGGCCAGCATGCCATTGACATTGGGTGTTTTCCAGGGGTAAGTTTGTGTAGTATTTTAAATCTTCATATTTTTTTTACACTGAACTTGTACTCTGCACCATACAGTATTGCTATTCAGATATTCAGTTTTTACTGCCAAAAAATGACTCCAATTATTGTAATACACTATCTAGAAATCAAAAACAATACAGGTTGTTTCACATGACTTTGTGTTTTCCAGGGGTAAGTTTGTGTAGTATTTTAAATCTTCATATTTTTTTTACACTGAACTTGTACTCTGCACCATACAGTATTGCTATTCAGATATTCAGTTTTTACTGCCGAAAAATGACTCCAATTATTGTAATACACTATCTAGAAATCAAAAACAATACAGGTTGTTTCACATGACTTTGTGTTTTCCAGGGTAAGTTTGTGTAGTATTTTAAATCTTCATATTTTTTTTACACTGAACTTGTACTCTGCACCATACAGTATTGCTATTCAGATATTCAGTTTTTACTGCCGAAAAATGACTCCAATTATTGTAATACACTATCTAGAAATCAAAAACAATACAGGTTGTTTCACATGACTTTGTGCCATACGCACTGTAGTTTACAATTTTTACTGATAGTTGAGTCTTTCTAGGAAACAGGTGACAGTTTTGTGAATGACTTTAAAAAGTAAGATGCGTCTGATAATCTAAATTTTTTATGGAACTTACATCATCTTTTAGAGTTTCTGCTGGATTTTAACATTACTAATTTACTTGCTGATAATCACTGTGATGTAGTTTGTTAAGCTTTAGTGGAAGCTGTCAGGGATGGACATAATTTACATAAAATTGACCCCCAAAGTTTATGTACAAACAAATCTGAGCATTTGACAGCATTTTTGATGTTTTAAAATTATTTATTGTGTTTCCACAGTAATTCATAATTTTTGTAAATTTCTTTCCTGCTAAGTATGATTACTACACTGTACATTCACTTGAATTTTGGCCATTGTTGCTTTTGGACCTTCTGGCTATATTGGGGGAATTTCATATCATAGTACGTATTTTTGGCTCCCCGGGCCTTTTTGGTAGGAATGGGGACATGGTAGAGTGCTTGGTACTAGCACAGATTGGGATTTTTTAACTAAATTGTTTTTCCATCCAAAAATGCTGATTTAGCAAAACTGAATCTTTTTTACAGATGCATACTGGTTTTGACAAAATATTTGTCAGGAAAGGGTTCTTGGGTCTAGAATGGAATTTCTGGAGAGGAGAGAGAGAGAGACATCCCCAGTCACCCCAGAATAGCCAGTTGCTTAGTGGTTAGGGCACTCACCTGGTGTGTGTATGGGGGGGGGGAGGGTCCACTGTGGGGGTTTTGGGGGGGAGGGTCCAGAAATTTCAAAAGTTCTCAGTTTCATCCTGATGCATTATGGGAAAATTTTGAAAATCTCTAAAATGTTCATGGGACTGGAAAGCGATTTCCCACACAGCTCTACTTTGTATTTTTTAATGTACTTTGTATTTTGTACTTTGTATTTTGCCAGTGAGATTGTAAACACCTTCTTTGAGAAGCCAGGATGTGATGGCTCTAAAAGAAGCATATTTTCAGCCTCTACTGAAAATTCCATCCCTTGACACAGACAAGCTATCAAACTATTAACTAGTGTCTAATATTCCTTTTTTGTTGAGATTATGGAGAAGACTGTGGCAAAACAACTCTGACTATCCTGATGCTTCTGAGTCCTAGACCACTGATAGTTGGGGTGTGGGCTGTCTGATGGCACAAAGACAGGTCTTGTTTTGTAGATTGACTTTCTTATGGTGATGGATAGAGATCAGGAGTCCTTGCTGCAGGCTGTGTGAAATCCTAGTGTCCTAAAGCCTGAGACAAATCTGCTGTCTGGTAAAAGTATCGGGTTCCGTGCCCTCTAAACAAGGGCGACAGGGGAGGCTAGGTGTGGGCTGACTGACAATTGGGAAAAGTAGCATTTAACAGCTAGTGAGGGGGAGGGGTCGAAGGTAGAGGGACTGAGCCCTAGTCTACACTTGGGGGGGGGGATCGATCTAAGTTACGCAACTTCAGCTACGTGAATAACATAGCTGAAGTCGATGTACTTAGAACGGCTTTCAGTGGTGTCTTCACGGCGGTGAGTTGACTGCTGCCGCTCCCCCATCGACTCTGCTTGCGCCTCTCATGGCACTGGAGTACAGGAGTCGACAGGAGAGGGCTTGGGGGTTGATTTATCGTGTCTAGACTAGACGCGATAAATCGATCCCCGTTGGATCGATTGCTGCCCGCCGATCCGGTGGGTAGTGTAGACATACCCTGAGTAAAATCATAGGGTTCAGCTGCCCATGAGAGGGAAGGTGGATGAGCCTACTCAGTATCAGCTGAGGATCTGGCCCACTACTTTTTTAATACCTATTTTTAAAAAGTACATTTTATCCCAAAACAGTCACCATAGTTATGACCCAACATAATTCTAGTCTTCTAGCAGTAATCCCAAACACAAACAATTTTTCTCACAAAGAGAGACGCTCAGATATATGTACATTAGTAACATTGCTCAACCTCAAATACAAATGCATATACCTAGATAACTTTTACATACATATATAATTTACCATCAATCCATAATGTTGTTCAGTCTTTCTATTAAGACACAGCAATTCTAAATATTTTCAAAGATTTTACTGTCACTTAATAAATATAATAATTGATAATGACCACGATTCAGGAGAGTCTTTCTTAAGCATGTGTCTAAGCACATGAATAATTCTATTGATTTTAGTGGAACTGCTAATGAATTTAAAGTTAAGCACATGTTTAAGTACTTGCTTGATGTACCTGCCTGAATCAGGGCTAACAGCATCTTTCAATATAATACATTTAGATTCCAAAATCAAGTTTGTTTGTTTTTTAAACCTAATTAAATAAAAGAATATAAAAACCCATTGGTTGGGATTAAGATTGTTGTTTTCAAGCACATTTTCCAAATGTAGATAAGATTTAGGGTTCGGTTCTAAGGTAACATCATTTTCAGAAAGGGTGTGTCCAAAAAAATTTACACTGCTAGCAAAAGCAGCTAATAAATCACTTTTTAATGGGATACATTGAAAGTAAATACTTCAGTTGAAATACTAATTCTACTGAAGTCAAAGGAGTTTATTGAGTTCAGTAGGGTCATTTGTATTCTTGGGTCATTTTTTTTTAACTTGTATCCCACAAAAAATAATGGTTAACTTGCTGCAGAAATGGTTGACAATTTGTTTGGGAACAAAGATATTAAAAATTCAGTTTGTTCCTGCCTTCCTAGCACCACGGTAATGAGAGACAGATCTCCAGATTTGTTGATGAAAATGAAGAAAAAAAAATTTTTTTTCACTGAATTTTCCATGGAAAAGTTCTACTTTTCAGTGAAAAATCAACCCCAAAAATATTTCAGCTGAAAACTGAAATATTTTGATTCTGAAATGCTGCTGTAGTGCTTCATGAAAATTATAGTTCAGATGCTTCATGTACCCATTCTCTTCTATACAGCCCAGGCTTCCTGGTTGGGCTATTACTCCCACATGGTCTTCCCTCATGGCTGGGGAAGTGGTTGCATCATGGGAATCTCTGGCCATGGTGCATCATGGGAGATGTAGTTCAGCTGGGAAGTCCTTCTCATACAGAATTGGGACATGAGGAAACTGACTTACAAATCCCATGAGGCACTGCAGCAGGAAATCCAAATTGAAATATTTTGGTTTTCAGGTGACGTATTTTGGTATTGGGGCATTTGTTTTTTTGACCAAAAATTGAAAATTTCCACAGAAATTAGATATTTTTCACCAAAAGATTTTGTTTAGTTGAAAACCCAACTATCCATCAAAAAAATTTTTAACAGAAAATGTTCAACCAACCTTAATACTGACCCATGAATATGGGATATCAGTTTTCTCTCTTGCTGCTTTCTTCTTTTCTCAAGTACTTTTACTATTCCCTGCCTTCTCTCTCACCATCCACTTGATTCACATACTTTCTCCCTTCTTCCAGGGCCAATTACCCTTTCTGCTTAGTTTTCTGACTCTTTTCCTCCACCTCCTTTGCACTTCTTAGTATAGGTATGCTGCTTGTGCAGCTCTCACACCAACTCGCTTCCTGACTGCTGCTCTGTTCCCTTTGTCTGGAATATATGCAATGTGATTATAAAGAGCAGTGTGATATGAAGCATCCAGAAAAAAGGCCATACAGTAGAATCTCATACAAGTAGCGCACTTGAGAAATTAAGTTCTTGTGGATGCTTTAAAGGCACATTTCACTGTAAGATTTTAATAAACTTGAAGGGAACATTGTGTCTGCACTGCAGGTTGTCCTCCCCATTGCCCTCCTGCTTCTAGTACAAAAAACAATTCTGCATAAAATTTCCTATGGCAGCATGTTAAAAACCTTTGTGTTTTATCTGAATTTTGTTTTGCCAGTGGCTAAAAACTGTTTTCTAAAAGAGTTCATAGTAAATTGTTAAAATGTTTGTTTGTAGCCTAGAGGAAAAAAAGAGTAGGCTGGAAATTTTGTTCCTACATAAAATCTGTCAGGTTTGTTTTTTTGGACAGCAACATTGTGTTTTATTTAAAGCCTGATTTGATTCTTAAAGGATTGCTTGACATATAATGTAAATGGTGTTATAACCTAAGATCAGGAAATCCTGCTCTCTGAATGGATAAATGTCGTAGTCATACCTCATGAGGATATTACTAACCATGGGTGCAGTGAAGTGTGTACTGAGTATACCCAATATTTTGGTCACTTTGAATGCTCTGCTGGGTCAAAATATTGAAATGACAGACTTCAATCCTCAGCCTAGGTCATTTATATAAATAAAGCATTCCACCACTCCATCTCTCTGTAATAACAGTGGAATACATGAAATGTTCTGTGACGGTGCACCCCATACGGCTTTATGGAAATATGTTTATGAATGTATATATGACATAACTGGAATATGTTTTATGCTACATGTGCCATGTAACATATCTATGTAACGGTTATGATCTACTGAATCTATTTCTCCTATTTGTATGCATGCATCATTTTTGTGTTTGAAGTTATGAATATTGGCTGTGTACTTGCTTGATTTCTAAGTAGCCTTAGTAAAGCATTTGATCAGCTTCTTGAGAAAGGAATGTGCAAGTTAAGTGCCCAATCAAGAAGCACTTAACGGACAATGGATCTTGGAAGGCTCCAATACACATAAGGAGTCTACTTGAGGCTAGCTGCAAGTTCTGAGTCATGCATGGACATGTAACTTGCCCATGTGACTCCAAAACTCCATCTTGCAGCTGAACTTTGCATAGGAGAGAGGAGGGGGGTTTCCACCTACAAGAGAGTTTATTTAAACCCCTGGGAGACCCCTCCATTTTGTCTTCAGCTTGGCTCCACCGCCAAGGATACCTGAGAGAAACTGGAACAAATCAGTTTCTAACTACAGGGGGTGTGAGTGATTGCTGGACCCAGAGTAGAAGGAGACTAGTCTGTAAAAGGGAGCTTACTGGAATTCCTCTGAGGGTGAGATTTTATCAGTATTCAGTTTTCTTACTGTATTAGATTCAGACTTGCATGTTCTATTTTATTTTGCTTGGTAATTCACTTTGTTCTGTCCGCTATTACTTGGAACCACTTAAATCCTACTTTCTGTACTTAATACAATCACTTTTTACTTATTAATTAATCCAGAGTATGCATTAATACCTTGGGGAGGGGGACAGCTGTGCATATCTCTCTATCAGTGTTATAGAGGGCGAACAATTTGAGTTTACCCTGTATAAGCTTTATCCAGGGTAAAACGGATTTATTTGTGGTTTAGACCCCATTGAGAGTTGGGCATCTGAGTGTTAAAGACAGGAACACTTCTCAAGTTGTTTTCAGTTAAGTCTGCAGCTTTGGGGCACGTGGTTCAGACCCTGGGTCTGTGTTGGAGCAGACTGGCGTGTCTGGCTCAGCAAGACAGGGTGCTGGAGTCCCAAGCTGGCAGAGAAAGCAGGGGCAGAAGTAGTCTTGGCACATCAGTTGGCAGTTCCCACGGGGGTTTCTGTGATCCAACCTGTCACATATTCATGCTCCCTTATGGGGCCAAGGCAACAACATTTCTGAAATAAAATTGTGATAAGAAAAGAAGATATTTTTCACTTCTCAGGTTACGTGGCACAGAGAACTGTTATGCCAGAATAATTTGATTCTTATCTCTTTATTTTAGCTATAGAATTTACAGCATTTGTATAATTCTGGTATGGTCTCGTAAATTCTTTAGTGTAATATATACAACAGCCTAAACCGAGGACTTTTTTTTTTATTGTCACATACCCTAGGAGCTATATCTTTGCTCTGTTTCCCCTTTCTGCTTGTGTTTGACAAAGGTGGGGTCAAAGAGAGAGAAGACATAAGCTAATAAAAAAATTCCCTCTTTGTTTAAATGTGACAAACACACTTTCTGTGCTTAATGGGGAAGCCATTAAAAAGTCAACAGTTATTCAAGCCATGATATCTGACACAGGGAAGTTATTTCCTATTTCAAGTATAAGGAAATTCTGTGGTGTCTTAAATACCACAATTTGGTACACATTGACTTTTAAATGACAAGCT
This sequence comes from Emys orbicularis, assembly GCF_028017835.1. Taxonomy (NCBI): domain Eukaryota; kingdom Metazoa; phylum Chordata; order Testudines; family Emydidae; genus Emys; species Emys orbicularis. The sequence continues at coordinate 88,562,321 of NC_088683.1, forward strand.
CAATATTCATTACCTATTTTTATGTAATAAAACCCATCTCTATGCCTGAGATTTCCCACAATAACAATTGTTATAAATAAAGAACCCTACAAAATGTAACATAAACCTGAATGCTTCCCTGTCATTTGGTATGAAAAATGAGAATCAGCCAATGTTTAACTGTAATTGTGAGGCTCTCAGATACTATTATGATGAATGTGGTATAAATACCTAGTTAGGTAGGTTGGCTTTTGGCAGATTTATCTATTACCTGCTAATAAGTTGTTGTTGCACCCCAAAATGGCTGTATTCTACTCATGGATCCTAGAAGATTTCCCAAGATGGCTCAGCAAAGCTCCAGTGTAGCATATATAATTGCAATATGTGCAATTCTTAAGTCACCACTACAACATTTTAGTAACCTGTCATAAGCTGGAGCTTGGATCAATAAGTGCACTAGACCATTATGCCAATAGCAATGTGTTCCATTTGCAACAATGTGACTTTTGACTTTCTCCTTTTATTAAAATATTCAGGAGGGTGATGACTTCTCACGGGTTGCCATTCATCTCTTGATTTTTATTTTTGAAAAAATATAAGAAAAACAAGGGAAAGAGCTGGATTTAAATGTTGCTTAGGTCAGAAGTTAGGTATTGTCAACCCAGTCTGTGGTTAATACTTGTTTACATCACAGAAAAGAAAATGAAAAATCGGTGCGGTTCATATCTTTTGGATTAGTTTTTTTAATAAAAAGTACATTTTTCTGTCACTCAAAAGTTGGGAAATGAAAACGTTAAGGTTCTTATAGTAATATTAACTCAGGCACTTGCACATATGTACTATTTTTTGTTTCTTTTGTTATTTTAAAAAAATGCTTATTATGTTACCATTTGTTGGGCTCTTCAGGGCATGAACTATGTCTTTCTATGTGCTTGCAAAGTACCTAGTGCATTTTGGACACTATCACAATCTAAATAGTAATAATAATAATAATAATTAATAATAATAATATAAGAATAATTAAAGTATATGATGTACAACCTAATTTAAATTAATATGAGAATCATATTTTCACTTCCTGACTTTTGAATGTTGAGTATGGAGCAGTAACCTTAAAGTTAAATTAGTGTAAGTTTTGCCATTTAAATATTCAGTAACACACTACAAAAACCCATCGACTTTGAGCTAAATGTGCTAGACTGCAAATCCCTCCAATGCAAAGCATAAAAAGCAAAGAAATAAGTAGTTAAGTAATTCAGTACCCTATCTCCACTCCACTCTTCAGTTCTGCTTCTTAACCTTTGCTACCTCCCCTCCACCACCCACTGCCCACATATCTCCACCCTCCTGAGCAACCAATGTGAAGTTTAACCATAATTATAATACACCAACACACACATACAAACTGCAGTTCTGTAATTTCTACATTAAAAGTATTGCTGCATTTAGAACACACGCTAAAAATATAAATCGCTCATTGTGCCTGGCAGTGAGACTTTATTAGACTCTTAATTAGACTTTGTTAAACTCTTAACTTCAAATAAGATTACTGCTCAAAGCAACCTGCCTTGGCAGCAGTTGAAGGGGGAAGGCAACTGCTGGCCTGAGTTGTCATCTTTCCTCGCTTTTGATCCCCAAATCAGAGCATTACCATGCATCCCAGGCTAACCTCAGCCTATTTTTAAATCCGAGGCCCTACCTGTCCAGCATCCATTTCAGGGCATAACCAAGACTACAGGCCCATGCAGACAACTGCACAGGAGAGCTTGGATCTCCATGCTAATCCAAAACTCTTTTTCCTATTAATTTTTTAAAAAATTCCTGAGAAAAATAATGGCATTTTTACCAGCTGCACTGATAACGCAAATTCATCCCTGGCTATGCCAATGCATAACCTCATCTGGTTTTACCAATTAGGAAATTGATACCCTTTTAATAATTAACCCAAAGTAAGGGACAGAGAGGAGAGGGGGTTTTGTATTGTTTTGCAGTGGAGGGAGAGATTGATACTGCTTTATATGGGCAAGTGCCTTCTGGACAATCTTAATACTTGCCATAAGAACAGAGATTAATCAATAGCAGCCTCCCCTTTGTTAGGAAGGATTGCCTTTGGCTGGCAGGCTCAGTGACTCTACCTGGGAGTGTGGCCTAATCTCCCAGTTCTCACCCCACAAACAGGCTCTGGCTGTAATGATCTTTTCATAAATATTGCAGGAAAAACCTGTCTTGTAGCCACTGATTAGGAATCTGATACCTAACTCTCTCATCCCAATACAAACCACCTAGCGAATTATATGAGATATGGCATAATGAATGAATGTTTTCAGAATTATGGCTGAATGTTGTCTACTGCAGCATATGCTGGTGAGATTTATTGCTCTTGGAGTATGCAGCTCAATCATTTTAAATTTCCCTAAAAAATAAACCACAATAACTAAAACCTTTGAACAGTATTTGGTGGTTGGTGGTTACACAGTGAACACTTTCTCTTTTTAAAATAAAATTAATTTAGATGGGTAAGAGCAATAAGCCGAAACACCGTTCCCTGGAGTTTTGAATACGTGTGGATTTTTCTTCTTAATTTTTAAAAATCTTTGCTGTATTTATTGGATTTTTTGTCCTTCCTCTTTTCCCCCTTAACTCAGCAGCCTTTTCAGCAGCAGTTTATGACTCCACAGTTACTTTCAATTGGCTGTTGTTATGCATGTTAAGGGCCAGATTATCACTGGCTCATATAACAATGAGCAGCAGCATAGGGGGAAATCTGGCACCTCTTTTCTTCCTCTGTGGGCTACCTGCAGCATTGGTATGACATTCCAGGATGCAATCCAGACCAGTGAGGGGCTGTGTCACCCCTGTCCTACAAACTTGGATGCCTGTGTATAGCTGCAGCCTGCCAGTAACATTCCAGTCACACTCTGGCTTCCACAAGCCTTGATTACCACGTGCAAGGTAACCCCAATAATCCCAGTTCCAGATTTCCCCCCAAAACAAGTGTTCTACACTGTCCTGCCTTCTCCTGGATAGTCAAGATATATTAGGTTTGTTGCCCCTCTAAAGGGATCAGTGTACAACAGTTTGCTACCATAAATGGAGTTACCCACACAGCACAGTTTAAAGACAATACTGGATTAATTTTAAATAAAGAAAAAAGCAAGTTTATTTAACTACAAGGAGATAGGTTTTAAGTGAGTAAAAGCACAAGGCATCAAAGGCAGAAATGGTTACAAGAGAAATAAATATAAAACATTTTCTAACGCTAAAACTTAACAAACTAGACTTGGTTCAAGATAAAATTCTTACCACATGCTCGCAGCAACAGGGCTGACCAAATTTCAGGTCAAGATCTCTCCCAAAGTCAAATGGGCTAGTTTATTTTGTTGTCTTAGGTGAAAGAGATCAGTGATGGATAGGAAGCAATAACTTGGGTGTTTTTGCCCCTCACTTTTATAGTTCACTCACTCTTGGAAATACCCCTAGATAATTTTCATTCCTTCTCTGAGATGGAGGCAAGGAGTCTGATGGTGTTGTTTGCTAAGATGCAGCTCTGTTTGTTCCTGCCTCCTTCCTTGCCAAAGAATGGCCACCTGACAGGTGATTGCCCATCAACTTTGATGACACCTGGCTAGAGGCGTCAGCTTGTCCTTTGTCTTTTGAGAAACTGGTTTACCAACTCCTCAGACTTGTCTGGTAAACACATTTCAGTCATGATTTCAGCTTATGTTCATAACTTTACATATTCATAGATTCTAGGACTGGAAGGGACCTTGAGAGGTCATCGAGTCCAGTCCCCTGCCCTCATGGCAGTACCAAATACTGTCTAGACCATCCCTGATAGACATTTATCTAACCTACTCTTAAATATCTCCAGAGATGGAGATTCCACAACCTCCCTAAGCAATTTATTCCAGTGTTTAACCACCCTGACAGTTAGGAACTTTTTCCTAATGTCCAACCTAAACCTCCCTTGCTGCAGTTTAAACCCATTGCTTCTTGTTCTATCCTTAGAGGCTAAGATGAACAAGTTTTCTCCCTCCTCCTTATGACACCCTTTTAGATACCTGAAAAATGCTATCGTGTCCCCGCTCAGTCTTCTCTTTTCCAAACTAAACAAACCCAATTCTTTCAGCCTTCCTTCATAGGTCATGTTCTCTAGACCTTTAATCATTCATGTTGCTCTTCTCTGGCCCCTCTCCAATTTCTCCACATCTTTCTTGAAATGCAGTGCCCAGAACTGGACACAATACTCCAGTTGAGGCCTAACCAGCGCAGAGTAGAGCGGAAGAATGACTTTTCGTGTCTTACTCACAACACACCTGTTAATGCATCCCAGAATCATGTTTGCTTTTTTTTGCAACAGCATCATACTGTTGACTCATATTTAGCTTGTGGTCCACTATAACCCCTAGATTCCTTTTTGCCGTACTCCTTCCTAGACAGTCTCTTCCCATTCTGTATGTGTGAAACTGATTGTTCCTTTCTAAGTGAAGCACTTTGCATTTGTCTTTGTTAAACTTCATCCTGTTTACCTCAGACCATTTCTCCAATTTGTCCAGATCATTTTGAATTATGACCCTATCCTCCAAAGCAATTGCAATCCCTCCCAGTTTGGCATCATCTGCAAACTTAATAAGTGTACTTTCTATGCCAATATCTAAGTCGTTGATGAAGATATTGAACAGAGCCGGTCCCAAAACAGACCCCTGCGGAACCCCACTTGTTATACCTTTCCAGCAGGATTGGGAACCATTATTAACTACTCTGAGTACGGTTATCCAGCCAGTTATGCACCCATCTTATAGTAGCCCCATCTAAGTTGTATTTGCCTAGTTTATCGATAAGAATATCATGCGAGACCATATCAAATGCCTTACTAAAGTCTAGGTATACCACATCCACCGCTTCTCCCTTATCCACAAGACTCATTATCCTAACAAAGAAAGCTATCCGATTGGTTTGACATGATTTGTTCTTTACAAATCCATGCTGGCTATTCCCTATCACCTTACCACCTTCCAAGGGGTTGCAGATGATTTCCATAATTACTTGCTCCATTATCTTCCCTGGCACAGATGTTAAACTAACTGGTCTGTAGTCTCCTGGGTTGTTTTTAGTTCCCTTTTTATAGATGGGCACTATATTTGCCCTTTTCCAGTCTTCTGGAATCTCTCCTGTCTCCCATGATTTTCCAAAGATAATAGCTAGAGGCTCAGATACCTCCTCTATTAGCTCCTTGAGTATTCTAGGATGCATTTCATCAGGCCCTGGTGACTTGCAGGCATATAACTTTTCTAAGTGATTTTTAACTTGTTCTTTTTTTATTTTATCTGCTAAACCTACCCCCTTCCCATTAGCATTCACTATGTTAGGCATTCCTTCAGACTTCTCTGTGAAGACCGAAACAAAGAAGTCATTAAGCATCTCTGCCATTTCCAAGTTTCCTGTTACTGTTTCTCCCTCCTCACTGAGCAGTGGGCCTACCCTGTCCTTGGTCTTCTTCTTGCTTCTAATGTATTGATAAAAAGTCTTCTTGTTTCCCTTTATTCCTTTAGCTAGTTTGAGCTCATTTTGTGCCTTTGCCTTTCTAATCTTGCCCCTGCATTCCTGTGTTGTTTGCCTATATTCATCCTTTGTAATCTGTCCTAGTTTCCATTTTTTATATGACTCCTTTTTATTTTTTAGATCATGCAAGATCTCGTGGTTAAGCCAAGGTGGTCTTTTGCCACATTTTCTATCTTTCCTACCCAGCGGAATAGCTTGATTTTGGGCCCTTAATAGCGTCCCTTTGAAAAATTGCCAACTCTCCTCAGTTGTTTTTCCCCTCAGTCTTGATTCCCATGGGACCTTATCTATCAGCTCTCTGAGCTTACCAAAATCCTCCTTCCTGAAATCCATTGTCTCTATTTTGCTGTACTCCCTTCTACCCTTCCTTAGAATTGTGAACTGTATGATTTCATGATCACTTTCACCCAAGCTGCCTTCCACTTTCAAATTCTCAACGAATTCCTCCCTATTTGTTAAAATCAAATCTAGAACAGTTTCCCCCCTAGTAGCTTTTTCAACCTTCTGAAATAAGTTGTCTGCAATGCAGTCCAAGAACTTATTGGATAGGCTGTGCCCCGCTATGTTATTTTCCCAACCTATATCCGGATAGTTGAAGTCCCCCATCACCACCAAATCTTGGGCTTTGGATGATTTTGTTAGTTGCTTAAAAAAAGCCTCATCCACCTCTTCCACCTGGTTAGGTGGCCTGTAGTAGACTCCTAGCATGACATCACCCTTGTTTTTTACACCTTTTAGCCTAACCCAGAGACTCTCAACACTTCCGTCTCCTATGTCCATCTCCACCTCAGTCCAAGTGTGTACATGTTTAATATATAAGGCAACACCTCCTCCTTTTTTCCCCCTGTCTGTCCTTCCTGAGCAAGCTGTACCCATCCATACCCACATTCCAATCGTGTATTATCCCACCAAGTTTCGGTGATGCCAACAATGTCATAGTTGTATTTATTTATGAGCACTTCCAGTTCTTCCTGCTTATTACCCATACTTCTCGCATTTGTATATAGGCATCTAAGATACTGATTTGATCTTGCCTCCCAGTTTTGCCCTGTCCCTCCTTTCTCTCTGCCATTATAACCCACGCTCCCTCCTATTTCCGACCCATCTCCCAGGTCTCCATGTTCTCCACTTACCTGTGGGCTTTGCTCATATAATGTAGCTACATACATTTCACCATGATATTATTGACCAGCAAATTATTAGTTTTCAAATGATACCTCACAAGGGCTTACTGTCACAATGATACCTCACCAGGCATATTTTGTACCATGTACATATTTTGTACCATGTACAATGGTGCGTAGGGTGTGAATATAGGGGTGCATACATCACATTGTCCACTGCATGGGAAAGGGCTGCAGAGTTGCTATTCCCCATTCTGCACAGGTGGGAAGGACAAATGTGGAATCGTGGAGCTTTGACCCTCCCCAGTGAAGCTGAGCTAGCATGCGGGAGGGAGGGTAGGTAATCTGCTACTGGTATAGATTACTGGCCCACTGGTGCAAAAGAGGAACTGGAGAGGGAATGAGGATTCAGCTTCTGGGATGGCACAGTTACCCACTACCCCTTGCTCAGGAAAGATTATTACAGTCTAGTCCTGGGTTCAGCGTATTGAACAGTTTCCAGTTTAGGGTTTACAACAGAAAATAAGACAGAAATGGCAGGAGCTCTACAAACTGCAGCCCAAAAGTGCAGCTTGGCACTCTGGAGAAAGGAGGCAATTTAAAACTGTCACTTCTCCTTCTCCTGCTCTACCTTCTTTTGCCTTTCCAGATTCCTTTCTTCATCCCTCACCCTAAAGCTACATCTGGTTTTATCTTCACCCGACTCCACCACCACCAATTAGCATTCAATTTGATAGAAAGGCTGTGGGAGTTTTTGTTTTTCAGTGATGGCGTTCTAGCTGTGATCCATTGAGGATTAGTTCATAGGGGTGGCATCAAAAAGGCCCAATCAGTCAATCAGAATATGGCTTTGAACAATCAGTATCCCCAGTCATACTCTAATATGTCTTTGCCTTTGTCAAATGTATTTGCCTATTCTGATGTAAGAAGTGAGACATTTGCTGAGTAAAGGAGCGTATTTCTATGGAAATATTAAATATTGCAAACGTTTTTTTAAGCAGTAGAATGTATTTGAATTGCTTGTACAGTATTTGCATTAAAATGACAATAGGACACGTGAGCCCCCTATTGTAATGCACTTATATGGTTGGGGGCACTGAGCTTTGTTTCAGACTCTCCAACTTACCCAAGTCATGTGAATGTGTCACAAAGTATCAACTGTCATGTATTAAGGCTTAATTATGTCATAAGTTTACCCTTCAACTGTTCTCCCTTAATCCTCTCATACAAAAAGTCAGCTCTTTCCCGTTGCGATGTATTTTGCCAGCAATGAATGCACTGATGCCAAAGGAGGTAATGATTGCTATTTAATGAAAGAGTACAAAAAGTAATGTGATAATTAAGTTAAGTTATGGATGTTGGTTATAAATTACCTTGTCTCATCTAAGCAGTTGGGTTTTTTGTTGTCTTCTCCTACTGCATCATTTTTTCACAATATTGGAAGCTTGGCCATGTGCAGAGATTGTCTTATCTAAGGATACCAGCTGTTTACTGGAGGTGGAAACTAGTCGTTCCTTTCTCAATCAGTGTCTGTCATAAGGAGACAGAAATATGTGTATGACTTACATGATTTGTTTTCTTAATGACAAATGTTGTTTAGTTAGAAAATTGATTATAAAATAGAAAACAAGCTTTGAAAAGCAATTTAAAGATATGGTGGTTATCCGTCTGTTATGATCATTTTAAGGCTAATGAGTGTATTTCACTTGTGTAGTTAATCTTTTCAAAGTCTAACAACAGTGCTAATGTGTAGAAGCCAATGTTTAGAGTATGATAAACATTTTGCTGATTTGCACCCAAATTATATGCTAACTATTTAATGTATTGTTTGACTGGAAGGAGTATGCAGAATGCAAATGCAATATACAGCTAAGGCAATCTTGTTTAGCACACACAAGTATCAAAACAGAATGACAGTAAGCCCATTTACACATTCTGAAACTGAAGCAGTAAGAACAGATTATTTAAAATAATGATCCGTGCTGAGAAATGGGTATGATGCAGTGGACTGGAAGCCAGGAGCTCTTGAATTAGAACTGGTTCTGGGCCCTTTTTTGAAATTCCAACCTCAGGATACCTTAAAGTCCAGTGCGAATAAATAATCCAATGTGCCAAGGAGGGTCTTTATAGTCTGGTAGGGCACAGATGGGGATTGGGCTCTGTTCCATGCCATTTTCTCATTCCTAAGAGACGAGAAAGAGAAGGCACCACCACTCTCAACCTCCCTCTCTCAGCTCAAGTGCTGATCTCTAATATTCTAAGCTGGTTGTGAGGGAAATTAAATGGGAAAATGCACTTCTCTCTGTCTCAGGGAGGGAGCCATATTAAAAGTCCCTAGCCAGTCACCCCGATACCTTACACCCAAGATTTTATGGATTTATAGTTGATATCTTCATGTATTCCATGGCTTCTGAGCAGACAGACCAATTGTATCAAGTTCTCATTCAAGGTGTTGATTACTCTTCACTTCCCACACCCATCTTCTTTGGTTGGCTTTACTGCAAACGAGAACGCAAGACAAGGCAAGTATCATAACCTTCCCCTCCCCTTGGAAGTGATGGATCTTCTTGGTCATAAATCATTGTCATCTGCCTCTAGTAGACAGGAGCGGCAAACTGTCATCCTCTCTTGGTTTGGTATGACTGACTTCTGTACCTGGAAAAAAAAAATCAATTCCTAGTTATCTCACTCTCCTGAGAAATACAAGAGTGGGGCAAAAGAGAGAGTGACAAAAAGTCAAAGGAGGTGGCAAAGCATTCTCAAAAAGTTCCCTATCATGCTTCAGACACAGCTTCTTTGTCTTTAGCCACAGCTGTCACCGTCAAATGAGCAGTTTGATTGAAGTCCTTTAGTCTTTCCCCAGATACACACAGAAAGGTGGAAGAACTCCCCTTTGAAGGCCTAGTTCAGATCTCACACAGATGACATGCTAGAGAAGGAGAAATTCTAGAATCACAATAATGTCTTTTAGAGAGACAAGGTGGGTGAGGTAATATCTTTTATTGGACTAATTTCTGTTGGTGAGAGAGAGACAAGCTTTCAAGACAGAGAGCTCTTCTTCAGGTCTGGCATAAATACACTGTATACATGATGTCTTTTGGCATATATCAGCCATCTTTTGAAAACAAAGTACTTTCAGGTCACAGCAACCTTCTCCAATGCCAGACCAACAGAGAATGACATCTTTGAAATCATGCTGTTTTGGCAGACAGAAATCTAGATCCTATAATCAAAAGGGAGGTAGAAATTCTGCTGACTCAGGACCTTTCTGTAATGACAAACAGCATGTTTTAAGGTGGACTCGAGCCACAGAACAGAACTTCTTGTTCTTCCAGAAGCCGTGGTATCAAGCATGCTTCAGTACCTAAACCATCCTCAGTTCCAATCAAATATGATTGGTCCAGCAGAGATTCTAAGCACTCTTCACCAAAGAAACCTGTAACATCCATGGATTCCTCTATGCTACCTTCAGTGACTGCACTGGCATCCCAGACTGCTACACTGGTTCACCAGAAGCTGTCAATATTTTCAGAACTGACATTGTCCACCAGATATTCCACTGAAGCATCAGTGTCCTCATTACCAACTCCATCTTCCAGACAGGCTCCACTGAAACAGTTAGCACCCTCAATACCAATGTTGATTGCAGAGCCTTTAGCCTCAGCTTAGGTACATTCAATACCACCAGAGTTCAGATATTCCAGAGGCCTGTTTGCTTCAGATAAGCTGGAGTCCCCATTGCTAATCTCTGTTAACTCCCCAGCTCCCTGTTACCTACCACATAAGGTAGGTAACAATCTTCACCTTCACTGCGCACCCCACCTCTGGACTATGGTGAGGATGATTCCTATGTTTCTCAGATCTGTCCAGGAATCTCCTGGGTACCACAGAATGGACGTCTCTCCTGTCACCTACCCTGAGAGGGTATTTCCAAGGGAAAAACAATCTTGTGTCCCCTCATTGGTTTGACCAATGTTGGATGCCCCCTCCTCTACCCTGTGGTCACCCTCAATTGTCATATTGGGACCCATGTGCTGTTTGTGGATGTTGAAAGCTCCTAGCTACTCACATGGGAGCATACTGAAAGACACTCCCCTGTTCCATCATTTCCTCCTCAACAGCCTCAGCATCAGGAGGAAACTTTTGAGGAGGAAGAGGTGAGAGTGGATAAGGAGGTGACACTTCAAATGAATATCTCATCATCATCACTAGATGAGGCTGTAATGCCTTCACCACCTACTTTGGCAGACACCTTCAAGCAGTTTCAGGAGCTGATGAAGTGTACTGCTGACTTGCTCTAACTTCCTTTAGAGAAGGTCCAAGAGTTGCAACATAAACTTTTAGATATCTTACACTTGACAGCATGAATAGTGTAATCAGTGAATGAGGCTCTGTTGGAATCTGCCAAGACAATCTGGCAGACCCACAGCACCCTTTCTGTGTAAATGGGGAGACAAAAAGTATTACATTCCACCTAAGAACTCAGAGTTTTGTTCTTCCATCCACCAGCAAATTCTTTAATTGTGCAGGAGACCAATAGCAGACGCACCATGCAAAGGACCAAAAGCTACTTGATCTATTCAGTCACAAGAATTACTCTTCAGCAACCCTGCAATTCAGGATTGCAAAGTACAACCACCATTTACCATAAATGGTAATTTCAACACCTTCTGCAGGAGTATTGAGAAACTTCAAGCCCATCATAGCAGAAGGCCAGCTCTTAGCAATGACCTCATTGCAAACCTCCCTAGGTGCAGCTACATTGAGGCTCAGTCAATCTCCACCCCTATTGTCATGAGCTAAGCATCTTGTCTGCAGCTCTCTAGTTTTCCTAGTGAGGTCCAAAATACCATAAAGAACCTCCCTTTTGATGGACTTAAACTCTTTTCGGAATTCACAGATGAATCCTAACATGCTTAAAATGTTTTGACTAAGCAATAATTTTGATGGGTTGGTTGAGGGCCTGGAACATCCCCACTTTGAGAATCTTCTGCGGCACCCTACCCATCTCTCACCCTTCAGAGATCAACTTTCCCATTTTTGATCTCCATGGGAACAATGTCTGATAAATGGGTTTTGGAGGTAATAACATCAGGTAACTCCATTGGTTTTACCTCCATCATCTCATCTCACCCCCCCTTTACTGTCTTTTTTCAGAGACCAATCTCACAAACTTTTGCTGAGACAGGAAGTCATTATTCTCCTAAGCACAGGGGCCATAGAATAAATTCTGGTCCTGAACAAGGGGAAGGGTTTCTATTACAAGTATTTTCTGGTTCCAAAAAAGAACAAGGGGATGGAGCCTGATTTTTAGCTCTGACTCCTAAACATATTTGTGAAATCACAGAAGTTCAGGATGGTGACTCTTGTATCTATAATTCCATTGTTAGATTCCTGGGATTGGTTTTTGACCTTCAGGACACGTACTTTCGTGTCACATTTCAGCCCTCTCACAAAATGTTTCTTTGCTTCACAGTTGATTGGAATCACTTTCAGTATCAAGTGCTTCCCTCTGACCTCTCCTCTGCCCCAGGGCATTCTCAAAGATCCTGGCAGTAGAAGCCACCTATTTTGTAGACACAGGGTAATCATCTTTCCATACCTCAACAATTTGTTTTTCAAAGGCCAGTCTTCCAATGAAGTTCATTCTGCAGTAAAGACTGTTATGTCCCAGTTCAACAGGTTAGGACTTCAACTCAATATCAAAAAGTCCACTTTAGTCCCACTTCAACAGATGGACTTTATAGGGGCCTTTCTGGATGCCATAGTTGCCAGGGCTTATCTTCCTTTGGACAGGTTTATAACATTGAAAAACCTAATTTTGAAGATTCAAATAATTCCACAGACATCTACAACAAACTGTCTCCAGCTGCTAGGGCATGTGGCAGCATGTAGCTTTGTAACTCAACATGCCAGTTAACACCTGTGCTGCTTCCAGAGATGGCTCAAAACAGTATACCCCCAAACAAACACAGTATAGACCCAACTTTCTCCGACTGTCACCATAACTTCAGACACATCCCTTTTGGGGTGGGGAGTATACCTAGACACACACACCATTTAGGGCAAGTGGTCTGCCCAAGAGGCTCATCTCTATATCATCCTGATGGAATTAAGAGCCATTAAGAATGCCTGTCTATATATTCTTTCATTCATCAAGGGTCAATCTATAAATGTCATGATGGACAACGTAGCCTGCACATTTTATATAAACTGCCAGCAGGGAGTGAGATCCCCATCCCTCTGTGCCAAAGCAATAAAACTTTGGAACTGGTGTATAGCCAGCCACATCCTCTCTCAGACGCTTCCTTTCCATAGATCCTGACACCATGGCCAACAATTTGATTAAGCACTTCTCCAATGATTACAAGTGAGAACTCAACCCTTGGACTCTCAGATACATTTCTAACTTGGAGGTTCCCAGAAGGGGACATGTTTGCAAGCACCGCCGACACAAAGAATAAGACATTCTGCTTGAGGGGAGGACAGGGTCATCAGTATCTGGTGGACCCATTTCTTATTCCTTGGAGACAGCACCTCTTCTATGTTTATCAACCCACACCTCTCTTCTTGTAGGTGCTGAACAAGATAAAGCCGAACAAAGCCAGACTCATTCTAATTGCACCAACCTGGCCAAGACAAGTACAGTACCCTTACCTGATTTGTCTTGCTTCTTACCTGGCATTACTCCTTTTAACCATTCCTCATCTGCTATCCCCGGGGTGTATGGGGTTGTCAGGGAGGGGTAGTACCTCTGATGGGGGAGCAGTCGTACTCCTAGGAGTAGATCATCCACTTTGGTCCCCACTTGACACCCAGCTCTCACCTGTGGCTCCAAGTAGCTGTCAGCATGCGACAGCGGCCACACCCCGGAGACCGTCTCGACTGGCGGGCTAAACCAGGTGAGGGTAGCAGATGAGTATGAGACTCTCGGTGAGTTAGGGCCTGTCTACCCATTGCATGCGAAGGCTGGATCCGGCTGACTGAGGCAACCTGGTTTAACCTGGTTTAATGGTCAGGAAGGCGGTGACAGCAAGCGTTGTGGAACGCTTAAGAGCACGACAAGACACGTAGGCATCCTGGTCATCCACTGCGCCCTGCCCTATCTCCAGCCGTCTCGACTTCTGTCCTGCCACTGGATACAGATAGGAACTGGGAAGAGAGAGTGAGGCTGACGTTGCGCAACTCTCCCTCACTTTAATCCAATTCGCGCGCAAGTCTCGACATCATATCATATCATATTACATCATATCAAGTCCTGTGGCGATGGGCGAGCGACGAAGCAGCAGGTGTGGATACACTGGGAGTTGTAGCCGCGGACCTGCACATAGGTGGCTCAGGCATAATGGTCGTTCCTCACTGACCGAAGCAGCAGTGGAGCTCGGCATCTTCTTGAGCGACCGAGCAGCCCTATTCAGGATTGCACTGCTCATCTCCGTAGAATGAGGAGGGGGCTAAAAAAGGTGCCCTAAACATTGCCTGCTTCACCTTACCCTGGCCAGCTGGCAGGGATCCCATAAAAGCGGTCGAACAAAAACAAAACTTAGAGTGACACCGATCACTATTGGCACATGGAATGTGCGCATGTTACTGGACAACATGACGGCAGACAGACCAGAGAGAAGAACAGCACTCGTCGCTAGAGAGCTCGCACGCTACAACATTGACATTGCAGCCCTTAGCGAAACTCGCCTTGCTAATGAAGGACAGCTATCCGAGTCAGGCGGTGGCTATACATTCTTCTGGAGTGGCCGCAGCAGTGATGAGCGTCGCGAATCTGGAGTTGGCTTCGCCATCAAGAATCATCTTGTTCGGAAACTTGCCAGTTCCCCCAAGGGTATGAATGACCGGCTCATGACAATGCAGCTTCCGCTTCAAAAAGGAAAACAAGCTACTTTGATCAGCGCATATGCTCCTACAATGACCAACCCAGAGGATGTGAAGGATAAATTCTACGAAGAACTAGATACTCTGCTATCGTCAGTGCACCGCACAGACAAGCTGATTCTGCTTGGCGAGTTTAACGCAAGAGTCGGATGCGATGCCGCAGCCTGGGAAGGAGTCATTGGGGGAAAATAGAGTGGGAAAGTGTAGCAGCAATGGTCTGTTACTGCTGAAAACTTGTGCAGCACATGACCTTCTGATCAGCAATACGGTCTTCCGCCTTCCTACCCGTAACAGGACTTCGTGGATGCATCCCCGTTCCAAGCACTGGCATTTGATCGATTATGTCATCATCAGGAGAAGGGATAGACAAGATGTCAGGGTTACAAAAGCTATGTGTGGCGCTGACTGTTGGACGGATCATAGGCTCATAGTATCCAAAATGAAGCTCCGTATCATGCCGAAGAGACGACCACAAGGCTGTAAGGCTCTCAAAAGGATCAATGTGTCGAAGCTGAAGAACAGCTGCATCACTGAAAATCTAGCGGAAGACCTAGAGAATGAACTTGCTGATCTTTGTATTGAGGATGACGCTGAGAAAGACTGGGAGCGATTCCGCAACACTGTCCATACAGCTGCATCGAAGGTATTGGGGCCCTCCACATGCAGGCAGCAAGACTGGTTTGATGAAAATGATGCAGAAATCCAGGCCTTACTTGCTGAGAAGCACCGCCTGCATCGTGCATATCAAAACGACCCATCCTCAGCGGCAAAGAAGACCGCCTTTATCAACACTCGCAGAACAGTACAGAACCGACTGCGCAAAATGCGGGAATTGTGGCTGAGCGCCAAAGCAGATGAAATACAGGCATATGAAGACAGGAACGACTATAAGCAGTTTTATGAAGCCCTTAACACGCTCTATGGTCCACAGTCTTCTGGGAGCTTTCCCCTCCTGAACTCTGATGGTATTGTGCTCCTTACAGAGAAGACGCAGATTCTCCAGAGATGGGCTGAACACTTTGAAGCAATTCTCAATCGCTCCTCAGTCATCAATGATGAGGCCATTGACCAGATGCCCCAGGTTGCAGTCAATGACTCCATGGATGCTTCACCAGAAGAGGACGAAGTGAAGAAAGCTATCAATCAGCTGTCAAGTGGCAAAGCCCCAGGGTCAGATGCCATACCAGCAGAGGTGTACAAAGTCGGTGGACTCGTGCTGCTACGGAAACTCACTGAGCTGTTTCAGTCCTTCTGGAAGCAGGGAACCATTCCACAGGAATTTAGAGACGCGTCCATCTTGCACCTCTATAAGAGGAAGGGCAATCGCCAGGTATGCGACAATCACCGTGGAATCTCGCTGCTTTCTACAGCGGGGAAAGTTCTTGCACCGGTTCTGTTGAACCGATTGATCACTCACCTGGAGAAGGGCTTACTGCCAGAATCACAGTGTGGCTTCCGCAAGGGACGTGGGACTATTGACATAATCTTCGCTGTGCGTCAGCTACAGGAGAAATGTCAAGAGCAGAATCGTGAACTCTACACAACTTTTGTGGACCTCACGAAAGCATTTGACTCTGTCAGTCGCCAGGGCCTGTGGAGGATCATGTCAAAATTTGGCTGTCCAGACAGATTTATACGAATGGTATGTCAATGTCATCACGGTATGATGGCTCGGGTCCTGGATGATGGTGAAACATCTGAGGCCTTCCCAGTCACCAACGGCGTCAAGCAAGGGTGTGTTTTAGCACCCACTTTGTTCAGCATGATATTCTCTGCCACTTTGACTGATGCCTTTCAACACTGCACTGAAGGAGTAGGCCTGAAGTATAGAACTGACGGGAAACTATTTAATCTGAGGCGACTGCGTGCCATCACCAAGGTGAAGGAAACTGTACTTCGAGACTTTCTCTTTGCCGATGATTGTGCTCTGAATGCTAGTACAGAGCCAGAAATGCAAGCCAGTATGGACAAGTTTTCAACTGCATGCAACAACTTCGGTCTCACCATTAACATCAAGAAGACTGAGGTCATGCACCAGCCAGCTCCCCACGCTTCATACTCAGAACCGTCCATCACTGTAAATGGACAGAGACGTCAGACAGTGGACCACTTCACGTACCTGGGCAGTACCCTTTCCCGAGCAGTGTCAATCAATGATGAAGTAAACTGCAGAATGGCTAAAGTCAGCTCTGCATTTGGCCAATTGCGCTCCAATGTTTGGGAATGTCGAGGGATCAGCCTACCAATGAAGCTGAAGGTCTACCGAGCAGTGGTGCTTCCAACTCTGCTGTACGCCTGCGAGACGTGGACTGTCTATTGGAGTCATGCACGAAGGCTCAATCACTTCCACATTTCCTGTCTGCGAAAGCTTCTAAAAATCAGATGGCAGGACAAAGTGCCCGATACTGATGTCCTTACTAGAGCCAGTCTGCCGTCAGTTTACACATTGCTGATGAGAGCCCAGACCAGGTGGGCCGGACATGTTGTGAGAATGTCAGATGAACGCATTCCTAAACAGCACTTCTACGGAGAACTCACTCAGGAAAAGCGTTCCCACGGAGGACAAAAGAGGCGGTTCAAGGACACGCTGAAGACCTCTTTGAAGTCCTTCGAGATCAACACCGCCACATGGGAAACCTTCGCACTGAACCGTTCAGCATGGCACAGCCTCATTCACACAGGCAGTAGTACCTCTGAGGCGAGGCGTATTGCTGAGGCTGAAAAGAAGCGTGAGCTGCACAAGTCCAGAGCTGCTCGTACACCATCAACAGTGCCATTATATGTCTGCCCGATGTGTGACAGGACGTTCCACGCCCGAATCGGACTGATCAGTCATCTCCGGACGCACAGAGCCCGGTCATCAAAAGAATGAGTTGTTGAGGTCTTCATCTATAACGATGGACGAACATCATCTGCTATCCCAGAATTCCGGACAGACTCTCCATCCCAATCTGAACTTTCTTCAACTCAGGGCTTGGCTCTGCAATAGTTCTAAGGGATAGATACTTCCTGTTTGGCAGAAGTACAATAGGTGATATTAAATAGCAGAAAAGTACCTATATGAAACACTTACCTTAAAAATGGAAGACATTTCACCACTGATGTGTCTATCAACGGATTTTGCACGTTTGCTCTTCCCTCTCCATGGTTATTGATTACCCATTGGAATTAAAAAGTCAGGTTGTTCCATGAGTTCCATCAACATTCACTTGGTGGCTGTCACAGCCTTTCATTCATCTGTAGAGGGATTCTCAGTGTTTGTCCACCCCACAATGGCAAGATGAATCAAGGGACGGATTAATCCTTTTCTGCAGATTGGAGTGCCAACCCCTGTGTGAGATTTAAACTTGGTCCTTAATTGCCTTATGAAAGCTCTCTTTGAACCACTGGCTAGCTGTTCCATACTTCAACTATCTATGAAGATGGCTTTCTTAGTGGCCATTACTTCTACTCGAAGAGTTGGAGAATTGGGGGCTTTAATAGCAGAGCCTTCCTTTACAGTATTCTTCAGGGGAAAAGTTTCATCGCAACCCCATCTTAAGATTTTACCTAAAGTATCTTCTGAATTCCATATTGACCAGGTTATTGATCTTCCTTTTTTTATTTCTTCACGAAGCCACACTGGACCAGGGAGGAAGCTGCCCCTCCCTACCTTGGATGGCAGAATGGTATTAGCCTTCTATCTGGAAAGAACCAAACCATTTTAATAGTCTTTCAGTTTGAAATTTTTGTTTCATTTCTGGACAGATCCAAAGAATCCAGTTTCCACTCAAAAAATCGCAAGGTGGATCTCTGGATGTATTATCACATGTTAGGAGACTGCCAACATTCAACCTCCTTTCTAGGGGATTAGCCCATCCTACAAGATCCCAGTTTACTTCTATGGCACAACTGAAAGATGTTCCAGTTGCTGAGATTTGTAAAGCTGCTATATTTTGCTTCATGCTTCCAGATCAGCTGCTGCTGTTGGCAATACAGTCTTGTCTTCAGTGTTAGATCCAACTCTGAAGCACCCTCCTCCTTCCAGGGATTCTGCGTGGCAGTCACCTGAAGAGGAGCACCATAGGGACATTACTTGAAGAAAATGGAGAGTTTACTCACATTGTTCAATAACTGGAGTTCTTTGAGATGTCTCCCTATAGGTGCTCCACTACCTGCCTTCTTACCCACTGCTTCAGAGTTTTATCTCATGGGACTTCACAATAGAGAAGGAATTGGGGGTAGTTTGCCCACACAGCTCTGTATATGCTTGGTACGGTGCATAAGGATGTCTGGAGCACAAGACATGTACTGAAAATCACCAATCAAAGGTGCATCGGGCATAGGTACACCTTAAGTGGAGCACCCATAAGGATGACCATCTCAAAGAATTCTAGTTACTGCACAAGGTGAAAACCTCTCCTTCTGTGTATGCTCATAGTTACCACCAATGCCTCCAAGACGTTGGAATGCTTATCTTCAAATTCTCACTGTTTCCACAGGCTGTGGAGATCAGGTTAGGAAGAAATGAACTGGAACTGAGCTTTCAGACTTGCACTCAGAGCTTTCCTTCCTATCACAACACCAGGGCAATATGTTATATAAATCATCATCAGCTCAGCCTCTGTGCCAGGAGGTCATCTGCCTTTAAAAGCTGCATGTATGTATGCCAGGTTGAAAATGGCACTTCTGGATGAAGTAAGCAGGAAGAGCAACACTGAACACAAATGGACATTGAAAGACTTAGGAGTCACTCTTTTGCAGGTAGGTTAGTAGATCTCTTTGCTACCCAAGGGAACATCAAGTGCCTTCAGTTTTGCTTCAGAAGAGGTCAAATTCTGGTTTCCTGACACGTGTGTTCTTACTGAATTGATTCAAACATTATCTTGAGGCATTTCCTCCACTACCCATGACCTAGAGTGTGACTTTAGGAAAATAAAAAATAAATGTCCTGAATTCGGTTGAAAGCCCTGAACTGGACCAGGCATTTGTAGATTCACTACAGACACATGAGCTCTATCACTACTCCTTCAGAGTATATATTGAATTCTGAGGGAATATAAGGAACTGAGGGCATGTTGGTAGCCACTTCTCTCCTTATATAATCTTCTCTGGAGTGTTCCTTGCTTTTAAACTAAGTGCACAGATGCTAGTGGGCTTCCTGTTTGGTACAGAACACACAGGAACATCCCAAGGGTGTGGATATGTGTTGACAATCTCCTCAAAGAACTCCACATCCAAGAAATTCTTCTTTCTAGTTAGAGTAGGCAATGTATATAACCCCTGTGTCTACTGTGAGTTTCCCTGTCTGCAAAATGAGTGTTGAAGATTAATTACTGTAGCTAATAAGTGCTAAGTACTATTTTTACTACGATCAATTGCATCCTAAAAAGATCAAGTTTAAGATTTTAACGCATAGCTTAATGTGGTAACGTTTAATATTAATTACTTTAGGTATTCACAAAGCATCACCTAAATTTAATATGGGATTTAACAGAAATACTACTCTAGGAAACACTTGTGGAATAATTTTGTTTTTTCAAAGATTTCTTTCTTCTTTAAAAAAAAAATGCCAACAAAAAGGTAACGGAGCTTTGTTCATAATCAAAATTTTCTTGAGTGACATTGCCTTTGAAATGCAAATGTTGTTCAGGCTTACCCTCTTGAAGAATATATGCTTATTATTATATTAATAAATGTGAAATGTATTTCTTATGGTATATTTTCTTCAATTATTTCCTTCAAGTTCTAATTTAATCATAACTTTGTACTAAAGGAACAGCATCAAATTTAAAATCATACTCTTGTTTGGTAGTCTTTTAAGTATTATTTTTACAAGTAACATGTAAGATTGCTACAACTGAAAGGAACTGAAGAGGTTTTTGTATTCTTTTTTTTTCTTTTTTTACCTACTTTGTACATTTGACAGCACTTTGTATATCATCAGTTTCACTGATTCCCCTGTGAAAGCACTTTGCGTATCATCAGTTTCACTGGTTCCTCCTTTCTTGAGTAGTTGGCCCTGCTCAAGAATTAAGTTTGGAAGTCAATGGTGCTCTAGATGCATGTAGTGGGGTACCCCTTATGACAGGGCCTTAGTTACTCCGTTACTTAGTTACTCAGTTTCCGTTATTGTTGCTGCAGGTCTCAGAGAAACAGGAAAGAGAAATTATTTATATAATACAAAACACATGATTAAAAAACGATGTAAACTAAATAGAGGTATGCAGTTGGTGGTGAAGAACCTGAAACTGCTACTAACCTATGTTTTTAGCTGTTTAGATTTCAAGTTGAATATGTGCATATATATGGATTTCTTTGAGTTCCTTGATTGTATTCCTAAAGCACTAAAACACAGCTAAAAGATTACTATGGCTGGTTTGTTATCATTTACTGTTTTGAAATATCATCTACCTTCCATACTTTGAAAGTTGTAGAAAGACTGTAGTATGAAGACATAAACACAAAAGCCATGTTTTAAGCAGCAACTAGAGAACTCCCTACCAGGAAGTTCCTACATTTTATTAAACTTCCCGCTGCAACCCATCCTGTAGTCCACAGCAGTATTCTAATGATCAAGTCTTTGAGGGGAGTTAAACAGTCTTTCAGACCCTGTTCTCACCTCTGTTGAGTTTGCCCGTGGAATCCCTGCAGATTCCAGATCTTCTTTTTGTTATGTTGGGAAGTGTTGAAGATGAACCTGACTCCTCCAGAGAAGTCCTTTTGGAGTCTCCATTCCGTAGGATCTGGGAGTTTCTGCCAAGTTCCAAACTGTTCTAAATGTCTGAGAGCTTTTGAGCCAAACTTTGTCATCTGGGCTCAGTTCAGTTTGTGATTTCATTCCGTACCAAACATTGAAGTTTTTTTGTTGCTGAATTTTTATTTCAGCATCCCATTTTTGAAATTTCTTCATGTTGGGCCATTTAGTTTTAAACTGTATTGGTGCTACAGATAAAGGTTTTCTTAGTCGTCTTCCCAGCAGAAGTTCTGCTGACGATAGTCCAGATGCAAGATGCACTACTATGCCAGTAGTGCTTTATATGTTTCCACTGATTTTTGAAGAAGTCCTTTTAAAGTGTACACACTCTCAACCCCACAGCAACAAGGAGATGGATGTGGGCTACTAATACAATGTTCAAAATCAAAGACTTGTGCAAATGCTAGGAATGGTGCAGCGGTGAATTGAGGCCCATTATCAGATATGAGGACTTCCATGTCTTGAAAATAGTGACTTTAGTCTCTGGATGACCTGTGCCAATGAAGTTTGCATAAGTATAGTCAAATCAATATATCTGGAGAAGTAATAGATTACAAATTTGTATGTGTGTTCTTTCCAGGAAAATAAATCTGTGGCTACCCACTGCCAAGGTCTGTCAGGTAGCTTTATAGAGAGTAATGATTCTGGTAATTTTTTTCCTTGTTACATATCTCACAGCCTTCTCCTAAGGTCTGAATTTGCCTACCAGTCCACCATACAGATTGTGGTGCTTGTGCCTTGCACTTGTATATCTCTGGTATCCCTCATGGATTTTGGAGAGCATCTCTTTCTGAAGTAACGTAGGATAAGAATGCGCCATCTTTTTAGAAGCAGGCCATCAGTCATGTGAAGGTCATTTTGGTCCTTCCAAGATGCTAGTAGATTTGTTGGAAGTGGCCTCCTTCACCCCCACCCTCTTTGGCAGAGTTGAATCAGTTTTTGGCAAGTCTCATCCTTTAGTAATTCATCTCTAATTTGCTGAAGTTGGCTACTAGATGCTGGAATTGCTTCTAGAAAAAGGCTTTGGCTTCTTCTTCTTCTTCTTCTGTTGTGGCTGCCTAATAAGGGCTCTAGATAGTGTTTGCTGCTATGAATGCTTTCCCTTGTACGTGTTCAATGTGGAAAAAAATTGCATCAGCTCTAGTTGAAATCTTAGAATCCTAGATGGAAGGTCATCTAGTGATTTTGAACCCAATAATGCCACTAAGGCCCTGTGGTCTGTGTCTGTGTGAAAATTCAAGCCCAACACACATTCCCTGAAATATTCATAAGCCCAAGTGACTGTTAGAGCTTCCTTTTCCATTTGAGCATACTGCCGCTTGTTTTCTGTGAGGCTTCTTGATATGCAGGCAACAGAAAACTGGGCACCTGGCCACCGTAATCCAGAATCACTCAGATCTATGGATCAAGCTATGCCAGCTGCCTGAACTACCAAAATCAACTTTTCTTGCAGAGCTGTTTGTATTATGGATTCCACTGCTGTGCTGAGGCAGGACTGAGCCTCCTTTATGCTGCTGCTTTCACTAGTCTCCTCCCTGACTTTCCAGTTTCCCCGCTTGCTAGGATTGCCAGGCGTTCAGTATTCGATCGGAATGCCCACTTGAAAAGGGACCCTAGCGGGTCCAGTCAGCACCGCTGACCGGGTCATTAAGAGTCCGGACGGTGGTGCAATGGGGCTAAGGCAGGCTTATTGCCTGCCCTGGCTCTGTGCAGCTCCTGGAAGTGGCTGGCATTTCCCTGTGGCCCCTACTGCAGGGGTAATCAGGGAAGCATCACACACTATCCCCACCGTGAGCTCCGCCTCCGCAGCTCCCATTGGCTGGGAACTGCGGCCAATGGGAGCTGTGGGGCGGTGCCTTCAGGCATGGGCAGTGCACAGAGCCCACTGGCCCCTCCACCTAGGGGCTGCAGGGACATGCCGGCCGCTTCCGGCAGCCGCACAGAGCTAGCGCAGGCAGGGAGCCTACCTTAGCCCCGCTTCATCACCAACTGGGAGCCACCTGAGGTAAGCGCAGCCTGGCTGGAGCCCGTACCTTGAACCCCCTACCCCAGCTCGGAGCCCCCTCCCGCACCCTGAACCCCTCATTTCTGGCCCCACCCTGGAGTCTGCACCCCCTGCTGGACCCCTCATCCCCTCCCGCACCCTAAACCCCTACCTCAGCCCAGTGAAAGTGAGTGAGGGTGGGGGAGAGTGAATGACAGAGGGAGGGGGAGTGGAGTGAGTGGGAGAAGAGCCTCTGAGAGGGGGTGGGCCGGGGCGGGGTCTTGGGAAGGGACAGGGCAGGGGGCGGGGCAAGGGTGTTTGGTTTTGTGCAATTAGAAAGTTGGCTACCCTACTGCTTGCTCACCCTTATGGAAGTTTGGGGGTCTCTTTTCTTTCCTTTACTCCTTTAGAAAGAGGGAATCACTCACTTCTGATACCATGTGGTGTGAGGATAAAAACACAAAGAGCCATGCTTTAAGCAGTAACTAGATAACTCCCTCACCAGGAAGGTCCCATGTTTATTAAACTCCCTGCTGCAACACATCCTGGTCCTCTTTGGTAACAGTGGAGGACCAAGAACCCTAACTTCTCCACCGACTCCATATGCCAGCTATCCAAAGAATTTGTTAACCTGCTGCTGGAGTCAGAAGTAACCCATTTCTACATGGAGCAATTTTTCCTCCATGGTCATGACACTATCCATCTCTCCATAGGGGTTTTGTATTGTTGGGAATGGAGTAGTTCCCTTTTCTAATCTCCATAAAGATGAAGAAATGACTCCAGGCCTAAACTCCAAGGTTAAATTGTATTTTTAATTTATTTTCTGGTTGAATTGGAGGGGAAAGTTGCTGCACCTAACCCCCTGTTATTACTTTGCAGTTTCTGATTTGCTACAGGAGGCACCATCCTTCTGCTGTTCTTGAACTGCAGCTGGGGAGGGCAGTCAGGGCTGGCTCCAGGCACCAAAGCACATGCTTGGGGCGGTACCTGGTAAGGGGCGGCGGGGGGAGCGCGGCGCGGCATTCCGCGGTCGGGGGGGGGGGCGCTCCGGCGGCGCGGCGCTCGGTGGGGGGGCGGGCTCCGGCGGCGCGGGGCGTGGCGCTGGGGGGGGGGGGGTCCGGCGGCGCTTGGCGGGGGGCGGGGGCGGGCTCCGGCGGCGCGGTGCTCGGCAGGGGGGCGGCGCGGGGCGCGGCGCTCGGGGGGGGTTCCGGCGGCGCTCGGCGGGGGGGCTCGGGGGGCGGCGCTTTTTTTTGCTGCTTGAGGCAGCAAAAAAGTTAGAGCCGGCCCTGAGGGCAGTCTCCCACATGAACCCCTCCCACCCACAAACCTGATTTTTGTGGAGAGTAGAGGTTGATCCTAGAGTCAGAAGGAGCTTTTCTTCTCTACCTGATGGACAGGAGCTTTAATCCAAAAGGCCTGGAATCTGCTTTAAAACTCTTCCATGACTTTTCATCAAACAAAGAAATTGCGAACATGCTAGTCCTGATATGGTTGCAGGACTCCAGATGTCATTGCCATTAGCTTGATTCCCATATAAGACTAGCATTTATTTATTTATGCATGCATGCATGCTGCTATAGTGCCAAGAGGATCGGGGCCCCATGGCGCGAGGCACTGTATAAACACATAACGAAGAGCTTACAATGTAAATAAATATTCTAGGCTCTGACAAGCTTGTAGAATGACACCCTGAGGTAGAGGATGGCCGTGGACTGTTATGTCTAGAAAAGTACAATTCCCCTTTAAAATAAGGAATATCCTTTATGAGTACGAGGTTTAGGAGCCCGGGGAGCTTTCTTGGATCAGCAGCTACAGATAAATTTTCTGTTGTCTTCAGCCTTTTATCAGAAGTGATGGGATGGCTCTGTTGTCTTTTTGTTTAAAGAAGACAACATTGAGAAATTAGGCCTAGATTCTCCTTTCTGTTTAAGGCCACGTTGGGCTGCAATGCTGCACAGCACAAAGTAGCCTTAAACCATCCAGAGCAGTGTTTCTCAACCAGGGTTACATGTACCCCTGGTGTACACAGATGTCTTCTAAGGGGTACATCAACTCATCTAGCTATTTGCGTGGTTTTACAATAGACTACATAAAATACACTGGCAAAGTCAGTACAAACTATAATTTCATGTAGACAATGATTTTATACTGCTCTATATACTATACACTGAAATGTAAGTACAATAGTTGTTTTCCAATTGATTTATTTTATAATTGTATGGTAAAAATTAGAGAGTCAGCAATTTTTCAGTACAGTGTGCTGTGACACTTTTGTATTTTTATGTCTGATTTTGGAAGCAAGTAGTTTTTAAGTGAGGTGAAACTTGGGGTACGTAGGACAAATCAGACTCCTGAAAGGGATAGAGTAGTCCGGAAAGGTTGAGAGCCCCTGATCTAGAGGTTCCCAGTGAAGAATTCCCCTGAATTCCTCCTGTCCAGGGATTTTTTTTTTTGCTGGCACAGCGCTTTCTCTTCCAGTGTAAGGGGAGGAGGAGGTATACTGCGGGTAGACTAAAGCCATGTTGGGGCTGGAAGAGTGAAGTTGGTGGGCAGAGAAAAGCATATTGACGAGTTTGCAGCCTCAGTGCAGTCTCTTTTGGTTGAAAACACACACACTCTCTCTCTCTCAATTCAGTCTGTAGTTACGACTCCTGGATTCCTGTTGTTGCTAGGCTCTCACAGAGCAGCATCTGTGAGTAACACTTTCTACCATCTCTAGTTGGCTAGGAGACTCTGTCCCATCCTGGAGGATGATGACCTGGTCTCAGTTATACGCACCTTTGTCACCTCTCGGCAGGACTGCAACTATGCAATACACCTGGGCATAAAGGCTTCAGTCCCTAGGAAACTCCAACTAGTACAGAATACTACAGAGCAGGGTGTGGCCAAACTGCAGTTTGCGAACGCATGCTACTCTCTTACAGTTAAAGTGTGGCTCATGGAGCAGGGGGGAGCTAGGGGCTTCTGCCCAGCAGGGAGGGGGCACCTGCTGGGGCTTGAGCCCCACCATCCCCATCCCCACAGGGCTGAAGCCCTGAACCCCGGCAGGCATCTTCCGCAGGGCTGAAGCCCCAAGACCCCCCCTCCTTGCAAGGCTGGTCCCTGAGCCCCAGCAGATGCCTCCCATGGGGCAGAAGTCATGAGATCCCCCCCCCCCCACACACAGAGCAGAAGCCCCTAGCCCCGCCATGCCGCCACAGGGCTGAAGCCCTGAGCTCCGTGAGGTGCAGCTCTCGCACTTCTGAAGATTGTCGTATGCAGCTCGGAGGGTCAGTAAGGTTGTTCACCGTGCTGCAGAGCATCTCCTCAGCAACACAGGTTATTGTGAGCATATCAGACCTGTCCTCTGCTCTCTACAGTGGCTTTCCAAGGACTGTTGAATCAAGTTCAAAGTCTAGGTCCGTATCTTCAAGGGACTCCATCACCTGGACCCAGCTAATAGAACCCCTAAAGCTCCAGGATAAAGATAATGGCCAACATTTTGCTCCTCTAGCACAATGGAATACTCTGCCAAAGCTCACCTTTGCATGAGAGAGAACTTTCTCGTGGGCTGGTTCAAGACTGTGGAATGAACTCCCACAAGAACTAAGAACCATCACAAACTTCACTATCTTCTGCTCCAAGTGCAAGGCACATTGCTCTGTTCTTGCCTTCTGTAACAAAATACTTAGCTAGGAATATTTTTTTTAAACCAAAAACCTACCGAAACAAGACACGCCACTTCACATTCCTCTCCCCCAGGGTTAGGGCGAGAGAACAAACAGCATGTGACAGATGTTGGTCACATTTACTAAGGCACTCAGATACTATGGTGATGAGCATAGTATTAGATCCTGTATAGAATAGAAGAGTGTGTGGTGGAGCTTATGTCTGCTACACCTAGTCTTCTGCTGGGGTACGTGGCATTGTAAGGAGTTTAAGTTAGAGCAGTCAGGGTACTGCTCTAACTTGTGCAGAAGCTGGGCTCTGGATCTCTGCAGCCACCCTTCTCCATTATATCTGAGCTGCAGGTGGATGTAGCTGAAAATCAGAGACTTCAAATGCAAAACTAAAAACAAAAATAGAACCGTAAAAGAATCAAAGTTTTTATCCATTTGGGGGGGGGGGGGAACAGGACAGTTTCATGGTAGCCATTAATTCCGATTGACACTAAGCTCTCACTTAGAGGCCCTTGAGCAAACAAGTACTTGTGTGTGCATGCCACTTTACCACAATTTTGCAAGCAAATAGGTTTACTTGTCCACCTGTTTTTGCATGCAGTTGTGGTAAATGTAGATAATTGCAGGCACAGTTATGGAAAATGCATGTGTAGAAGTAACCATGAAACTATACATGCATTTTTCAGTGAACAAGTGGACCTCTACTCACTGAAAATGCCTCTTGGTAATTTGTTCTGGGTTTCTTCTAGGCAATCAGTTTATATGCTGTGCTACTGGTTCCACCTCCTCCCAGTAGAAAAAACACCTTTCCACATAAACTTGTGAATTGACACACAGATATTATGTTGATGGGCAGATTACAAATGCCTAGATAGAGTTTTGGTTAGTTCCCTTCTAGCTGAAATTCATATTGTAGGAAAATACTCTTTTCATTAAGTAAAGAGCATAATGCAGTCATGAAATTCCAGTCAGTGCCCCCATCAGCTTCCAGTTTTTAAAAATAAATATGTGCACTCCTCCAACAAATACAACTGGCATAGATGGCAAGCATGGATTAGAGCTGGCATATTTCTTAACACATCTGATGCTTTCGTTCATTAATGAATGTTTCCAAGAAATAAAATATCACAATTTCAGATATCCATATTTTATCAAGATGGAATGAAAGCGGAAACAAGGCAGTAAAGAAAGCTGATGTGTGCTAACACTGGCCCAAATAATGCATGCGTTTAACCATACTCTTTAGGAGGATGTGGTAAAGATCCAAAAAGATCACAGTGATTAATACATATTCGTGGTAAGCTGCATTGCTGTATTTACTGTGTTGCTTTTTTTTCAGTTCGAATGTAAGAGACTATTACTTTATAAGTTCCACTTACTGCAGAACTGAAAAGGCATATCCTATATCATGATCTTAAAGCTGATCTAAAAGGCTTTTTACCTTCCAAGACCTTAGTGGTGGGCTTTGATTCTTCTATTTAGAGGTACTGACTTTGATGACGCTTCAAGCAAGGAATTACATTCCTTTAACTGCTTGAGTAGTTAGTGATGTTGCCAACTGGCAGAAAAACAAAGTCCTGAATCCTGGAACTGATGGGTAAATAGAAGTTCTGATTTTGTTTGGAACTGTAAAATGTTGGTTGATTATGCAGATTTTATTGAGGTACGATCTTAAACTTTTAAACATTTTTAAAGTATTACGATTTACTTTTCAGAATAGTTTTCGGTTTGAATAAGTGCAATTGCAGCCCAGATGTCATGGTTTCTGCAGTGGTTTCCTTCCAGGGGGGAAAGAGTAGCCTGGGAAAGTACACAAAGATCCAAGAGGATCTCAAGAAATCCACTGTTTAGAGGGCAGACTCATGGAATGATTAGGACGAAACTACATGAGTTGAAACTAGTGAATTTTCTTACCTCTTGCAGAGATTTTCCCTTTCTCCCCCTGGGAAGAATTTAGCCCCAAGTTATTTGATGATAGTTCAGTAGAATGTGCATTAAAGTAAAGGGGAAAGAATTGAGGTGCAGAATCTGAAGAGTCTTTCATTTCTGTTGCAGGCGGGG
This sequence comes from Emys orbicularis, assembly GCF_028017835.1. Lineage (NCBI taxonomy): Eukaryota > Metazoa > Chordata > Testudines > Emydidae > Emys > Emys orbicularis. The sequence goes on from NC_088683.1 coordinate 88,591,313, forward strand.
TTCATAAAGTGAAGAAGTGAATTGTTCCTACAGTGTATTACGTGTTCCTTTCCCCCCCTGCTTGCTAGTGAACTGCTGCAGAAAGGACCCAAACCACTTGGCACAGCAAATGATCTTTTTTAAAATATATTTTAATAAATAACAGATACTCAGGACCTCTGAATCTAAAAGCACGAGCCATTGCTGCTTGGGCTAACAGATAGCTAAGATCGGACTTGGGAACTCAGGATCTAAAAGCATAAGCCTTTACTGTCTGAGCTAAAAATCCCAGTTCTGTTAGCTCAGAGGCTGCCAGACTCATAAATGTCTATATGGTCTAGTCACTAGAGAGAACAGAGAGCCACATTGAGTAAGCATGGGTTACCCCTATGTTTCAGTTTTGATAAAGAGGAGGAAAGATTGTTTTGAGCAACCATCAACTACATGACAGAAGAGGTCACTTTCATGGAAAGAGATGTAATCAAACATATAGCAACTAAGGGTTTCATTATTTGGTAAGTTTCATGATGTTTGAGGTTTTCTGCAAGGCAAGTGTGCAGGAATATGTAGAAGAGTGCACAAAATTATGTTTGAACTGGACTTTTAATACAGGATTTAGTCTAAATGCCCTGTTTGCTCCCTACTGCCTCAAGAATTTTTGATTTGCATTTTCCTTTAATGATGTTAATTTCATAAGAGTTTCCTGGATTTTAAAAAGAAATGGACAAACTTCAAAAGCCTTGAATAAGCACCCAGAAAGTCAGATGTTTTTGTGAATCTTATATGAACTATCCAAACTTCTTAAAGTGTGGAAAAATGGACTGGAAATCTCATGGGAACTTGATTTCTCTGTGAATTCTGGTATTTTGTTGCTTCCATGAATAAAGCCCTACAAATCTGCAGATATCCACTTTATATCTGCGGCTATCCGCAGGCCATGTTTGCAGATAGTTGTATCCACACAGGGCTCTAGCCATGAGACCAGCCTTTCTTGAAGTGTATCAGGATTTCCAGCTCTGATCATAGCCAAACCAGGAAGAACAGAGGTGTGTGAAAATGAACTATAATTTTTGTTTAAAAAAGTGATCTGAAGCTTAAAAAATATTCAGTTTCAGCTGGCTCTTGTGTTATCCAAGTTAATTTGCTCATTCCTACAGTTTTGGGACAAAGCCATTACAAATGCTCTTTTTGCTGATTTATTTTTAAACAAGAGTTTTTTCTTAGACATGTGGAAGCTGTCTATAAAATGATTCAAACTTATGTTAAGGGACCAATATTTTGCTTGTGGCTATGTGCGTTTTTATAGTCCTAATCTTTAAATCATATGAAACTGAAAAATTGAAATCCTTACAGGAAGGACAGGAATCTAGTCACCTGTGTTGGCATGGGTTATCTTTTACAGTTTAGGAAGAGAGGCTGAGGAACCTAAACAATGGCAGTATTGTTGTTCTAAACATTGAGAATCAGAGAGTCACCTGACACTAATTTGCATACAGTGGTCAATAAAATGACCCTCATGGAAGTTGCTGTGGAAAATTATTATAAAGTTAGGGGCAGATTCTGCCATCCTTCCTCACAGTGTGTGCTGCCTTACTCTGTGAGTAGCCCCATTGATTTCATTGTGACCTTTGCAGAGTAAGATACTACTCAACGTAAGTAAGGGTGCAGAATCTGACCAATCATCTGTTTCTATTCTAAATCTGTGCTGGGAAACTATTCAAACGTAATGTTTCACTTATCATGTGGTAAAAACCCTCTTTGTGCCAACAACCTGTATTGGCAGTAAGTATTAACATACTTCATGTTCAAAGTTATTGCTTGCTTAATAGATTTGAATACCCACCAGTAGGTTTTAATAGCCATCAACCAAAGCCAGATGCACAATCTGCCTCATAAATAGATGACATTAAAAATAAGGAGTTTGATAGTGCATCACTAGATAATATATTGAGTTTGCATTTATTTTCTGAAACATATGCAAAACAAAGTTGCCTGTATTTCCCTTTTTAAATTAGAACATCTGTTTTACTGTTACTACATTTTATATGTTTGATTTTTTTATATTTGTTCATATGAATTTTGCATTAACTTTTCTTATTTTCATACTGAATTGGCAATCTCATTATTTTTATAGCCAACTAGAAAATTATTTTCAGTGCTAAGAGTTTACTTGCAATACATTTATCACTTCGTCATATGAATTCAGTATCTCTAAGAAGTTAGACAGTCTTTGACTCAGAAGAACACAAATTCTCATAGGATTAGAGCAAACTATGACTGGGATTAACTATGTATCCTCTTACTCTTAAATGAGATTTGAGAGAGAAGTAGTGAAATACTTTATATACATTTTATAAACTAAAACTCCATTTTAAAAGGGCAGATAACTATAAAATTGTATACTTAATTGAGATCAGTGTTGTGAAGGAGACATCTACATCAAGGGGTTAAACAGAAAATATTCTTCATGTTTGTTTGGTAAGGTTATTATTTTTTGCAGTACAGAGCATAACATACTTTGCCAAAAACAATGTAATTATTTTTTACAGAACACTTTTAAAGAGAATAAACTGTTACGAAAGAGGCAGAAAAAATATCACTGGCATAAACATTGTCTGTAGATGAGACTAAAATAATTAAAGTGAAATTGCTTTCATTTATGACTAACAAGCTCAGGCATTTTGCATGATCTAAGCTATATTAAAGCTTTTTGTGAAGAGATTATTTCTTGTATGATGAGTGCCTTAATAGAAGTATCATAGTTTATGGTAAAATAGAACAGCAGTACAGCTCAAATTAATTACATTTATTCAGATGAAGTAATATTCTACCAAACTATTCTACAGAAGCAGGGGTAGAAATTACTGAAACCTTTTTGCCAACGTTTATCCATTTCAATTATTTTTGACGGTATGTTTTCCATGTGTGCTTTAGCTACAGTACCTTTATATCGACAGTTGGTAGCACAAGCCTTTTAAAGCACAAAGAATAGCAGCTCTTCAGCCAATCTGTGATAAAAGAGAAAAAAATGAAATCACTATGGAAACTGCAGGAAGAATCTAAAAGCTTTCTTTATAAAGTAAATGTCTGATGTTTGTGACTGCGGGGGCACAAAATTCATAAATCTGTATGATGCTATCATTTCTGATTTGTTATCACAGCAAATGCCAAGTCTAAGCAGCCTGACCTTAGCTTTATTAAGAGCTTCCTTTTTAGAAATAGTTACTATTCAACAATGGAAAGACTGCAGTGCTGCAAGGGGGGGGGGGGAACTAATTTGTTTAAAATGTGGCTTTTTAAAAAAAAAATCACACAGACCTCAAGGCTTAGAGAGTCAGGAACACTGTTAGGTTTTTAGTAATGCAGCAACTGAGGGAGCTGAATGCAATTCAGAAAACTTATGTTTTGTTTCCATTACATGCCTGTCTTTGATCTCAAATTGAAAATCTCTGACCTTCTTCCTCCAATGCAGAAGCAAATAAATACTAAAGAAAAGGAAACACCCTCTTCTTTCAGCACACAGGGCCTCTAGGACTGAAAAATGAAGGTGACTGCTACTATGAACCTGTTTGGACACCAGACAGCAACAAATACCTGTCTCAGTGGAGGAGTTTAAGAGCACTGCAGAGATCTTCAGGCAGTGCAGAGTATCTTGGCTTACACAGGCCACGGTCTTTATTTCAAAACAGTACTAGTCGTGCTTTCTCTGTACCTGCAACTGAAGAACTAGAGGAACAGGAGGACAGCAGTAAATCTTCTAATCCAAAACTCTTCATGTCACAGAAAATACCCTGAAGTCTAAGCAGGACGAGACTCTTGGTAAGTAGATCTCCACCATTACATTTGTTGCTGTAAACTTGTATGGATACTTTTCTGCCTTATGTGTCTAGTGCAAGTAAGACAAAGTTTTTGGGGAGGGAAAGGCAGAGGAGATGGGGACAGCGTGTTCTTCTTTTAAGATTATGGCAAATTTCCTGTAAATTTTTGCTTTTCCGGTATTAATGTCCATTGTATTTCATGTTGTGTGTGTGTGTGTGTGTTCCCATGCTGTTTTAGACATTTTATAAACACTGCTAGCCTGCTGTTTTGAGGCATTTATGAACAAATAGTTCTCCTTGACTAAATGAAAGTAAACAGGTTTGGTGTTAGTACCCATATTATATATTTAACCCTAATATGTATATCTCAATAACATAGTATTAAACATGCTGATAAATGGCTAGAGAAGCACAAATGTTTGTAAAACCACATGTTCCAAGTCTTCAAAACACATGGTGGGTATTTTTTAACTTCTATGGATTCAGTTTAAAATATTGATGCTAAATGTATAACAGGTATGACTTGAAATTATTTTACAGAAAAATAATTGATGTGGGAGAATACAGAAAAAAATCTCAAGTACTTTCAGATTTTAAGGTACAAAGGTGAATGCTACTGTGGAGTATTATATTATTAACTATAAAGCTTTGTAGATTAGCAACTGGGAAACACTGACAATAAAATTTCTTGCAAAAGCTGGTAAATTTTTCTGTAATAAAAATAAATCCTAAAAATTGGCTTCTTTGTAGCTTTTTATGCATATAATGAAAACTAATTATCTGTGGAGAAAATTTGACTTGGTAGAATGAAATTAAATTGCTTTTTAAAAGACTTCCTTAAACAGCGCTAGCTAGGGAGAAGTTCAATAATATTTTTAGCTCTGAATTGTAATGCCTTTGCTACATTAATAAATCATGTTGCATTCTGCCTTTTATCAAAAGATTCAGAGGAGGGGAACTGCATACGGCACAATGAAGCTACAAGAGAAGCTCTGACTGTTTTGTTTTTCCCCCCTTCATCAAGCTACTGTACACATGGCCTTTCAAGATGAGCAACTCCCATAGAACAGCACTTACTGCGGTAGGTCAAAATTGGCTGTAAGTCAATGACAGTAATAAATGAATCATCAAATTATAATGTGTAGTACACTGCTTAAACATGCTATATCCAATATTTAAGGGGAAAGTGATATATTGTCCTTTGATGTTTACCACATTTGAATTATTTTTTTGAGAATTTTATTTTTTTCTTATGATGTTTAGGGTTATGTATTTATTTATTGACTAACTATTGAAATGAATAAGACTAGAATTGACATACAAGTGCACAGAAAAGAAACTGTTTCATTTACCCAACAAAGCTGCAAATACAGCTTCCTTGTAGCAATTTATTTGTGGTAACACTTTGCTGTATATGAGTTCTAGGCACAGTGCTGAACGAGGTGTTTAAATTAAGCTTTTTTACTGTGGCTGAGAACAAGATGTAAAATATATTTTCTGCAATTAAAGAATCCTAAACCTTGCAAAGAAAAGCTTTGTTTTTTTTGAAGATGGGGTACACTGACACAAGTCCTAAAAACTGGCTAGCTAAAAATAATTTTTACCAACAGATCATGTATCAAATGTATAATTTGTTGATATAGGACTATGAACTGATGAAATATATCTTCGACACTAGTGTGCTACATTGTTATGTAGAAGTTTTGTAATAGTCTTGATGAGTTCTAATCTTTGACATTTGCATTTACAAAAAGTCTAGTTGATAATTCAGTACCCTAATTATGTTTCTATGAAAACAGTTCAGACGAAAGATGTTATGTGATCTTCAGCCCTGTATTATACAAAAAAAAAAAGTTATTAACTTAGTAACATATCAGAAGTGTCTCTTTGGAGAGTTTAATTATACTTTTTTTGAATACCTGTTATTATAGCGTAATTTACAAATATAATTGAGCATATTTTTATTCATCAGTTTTTCTAAACTACACATTGTACTTGCCCAAATGCTAAGCAAAATAGGCACTGGCTCCACTCTAATATTTACATGTTTTATTTTTGTAGTTGGCATTTATATTCTAAACATTTGCTGCAATAATAAAGACCAATATTTTAAACATATGTGTGTGTTTTGCAACAAGAAACTTTAAAAGGAAAACAAACAAGTGAAAAGTAAGAGTTCTGCTTTGTATTAAGAAATCAAAGTCATTATGTTAAATGTAAATTATATCATTTGGGAATACTTTCCATTCGTTTTGCAAAGCAATCTACTAGCAAATGTTAAGTTCATAAGTGTTTATGTCCCTGGTAAAGTTAACTTTTTACACATAATTTCTGTACAAACTGAGACAAAAGGTTAATTAAGGTTATATGTCCTGAGATGTTATATGTATTTCTGCGTATATAACATTTACATATAGTTGATATAATTTTTTATTCTGTTATATTTGATATGAATAATTTCTTAGTACATGGCTGTTTACTACAAAACCATTAAAACATTGATTCCCTGAGGGGAAATGGATACCTGATATTGGTATGTGGCTTTGTGTCTGAATGTATAACACTCTGAGTTAGCTGAAAGAGAATACTGTAGCACTGTGTCCTCAGGTAAAATTCTCAGACACTAGATTATTATGTAATATACAGTAGGAGTTCTGTTTTCTTTACAGTCTTCTTTGGGGAAATATAATCAAATTTTTCAGATCAAGTCATGTGGATATTTGAGGGTAAATAATTGACATTGTGCCTAGCGAATTATAGGTGTATAGCTCCTGGTTTTTTAATTGGAGTTGTGCACCTAATTCCCTATGTATATTATTGAAAACGCCCTCCATAGAAAAATACAACACTTTAAACATAATTTCTCATATTTTGTGCTTTTACAAAGAAAAAGATTCTCATTGGAAACTGCTATAAAACACAAACTCTTGGGTATCAGTGAAAAGTCACATAGAAAAGGTGGAGTTTATTTATCTATAATAAAGTGCATATTATTGGGTGCTTGTAATTGACTTGGCTGGAATGAAGAGCCTTCCTTTATATCTAAGGTGGCTTTAAGGAAGTGTAGTAAAACTTCCATAAGAAACTTCTCTCCCCTTTTACTCATACCATAAAGAATATTCTCTCCTTAATGGACATGGTGAGGAGAGTTCTTCCTATAATATCATTAAGGATAATGGGAAGGCCATTATGCATTTGCAGGAAATGTAGACTAATCTGTCTAGTTTATCTTCCTAGAATGCACCCAGCACAGTGATATCTCAGTAGTGAAAATTTTTCTTTTCACATTCCTCCTGCATCCTTTCAGTTATGATGTTTTTGACGTGTATGTCTACATAAGCTAAGATGCAGTTGTTTAAAACATACTCTAACAATCCTGCAAGACTTGTTCTGCTGAGTACCCAAGTATTGGGAGAAGTATTGTAGACTTGGTTCAAAATGAAATATTCAAGGCTAATGTGCTTGGGTAGGGTCTAATCAAGTGTTGACATCGAATGTGACCACACTCAGACATTTGTCATATGATCAACAGCTGGAGTTTAGAATGCTCTTTTTACAATACAAAGTTAGTGGTCTTCATTTTGCTTTTCCCAGAAGTAGCACTCACGCTGCGTAGAAAAGAAATTGCCACATTATGGTACATACAGTCAAGCTGTTCTTTGGAATTGCAGCGGATGTAAATCAGTGTAGCTCTGCTGAAGTCAATGGAGCTACACAGATTTACCCCAGATGAGGATGCCAGCCCTTTATCTTTCCCCAGCATTTTTCACCTCTTCCTTTTAATAGCAAATTCTTGTTTGTTATAAACTTGCATAAGATAGAAAGGGGAATCATCTTAAAACTCTCTGAAATTGGTAATAAAATGTCCTTTTAACATGGGGACAATATTCACTCTTAACACATGTATATAGTAAAACATTCTTTACATACCACTGCAAATACGTCAGTTGTTGACATAGATAAGTTCTTTCAACATTTTCTTTATATACTGATATTCTGAAAAACTAAAATGAGACATTCAGGAGTAAACCTTCAGCAGAGCATGAGAATCCACAGTCCTGGCCATGTAAAATGCATCCTGCACTGCAGAGGATTTTCTGCCCTGCAGGGTGAGTTCCAATGAATGACATTGATTTCCTATTAAAAAGTCACTCCTCCCTTCTTGCTGGACAGGGGTAATCTTAAAAGGCCACTTGACCCTTATTATTAATGGGGAAGCACAATAAAATCCTCACTCAAGTAGAAAATATTACATTTCACCTTTAAAAAATGACCACTGACTGTTTTTCAAAGAAATTTCATAAAGCTTGTGGAGTGTACTTTTATGGAGCACACATGAGAAAAAACTGTACGTGTGCCACAGACAGTAAGAACCAATATTCTTTCCTGTTAAAAATCCATGTTTTTCAAGTGATATCTCTAATTTGCATTTTTATGATCAGTGGTAAAAATTATTCATCTTATATTTCATATTTTATCTTGGTCTGAAAGATTTTCTTTTCTGCTCCCCGCCCTGTATATCCTTTAACTTTGCCTTTTTTAAAACAAAACAAACAAGCTCCCTCCCATTCCCCAAAGTATTTACTCACTCGCTTTTGCACATATACAGTGTTTAAAATAAAGTTGAGACTGGCTTAAACAGAGGAAAAAAGAAATTGAGTTTAAAGGCTAAAATACTGACCTGACCCCACTCACTGGGTGCCTGGTATGTAGAATCAATAGTTGTTCACAGATTATTGTATTGTCTACCGTAGGCCTAAGTGGGTGCATAAAAGCCAGAATATTATCCTTAATTTATGAGCTTGTGAGTTTTCTTGATTTTTGTCTTTACAATTAAACTCTTAACTTATTTTGTATGAAGCTTGATTTGCTAAAACTTGTGTATGAAAACCTAGGTGACAGAACTGGAGGGGGACTAGGATGGTTATCCCTCTACCCTGAAGTGAAATTGTTGACTACCTAGATAACCCTTTCTAACATTGTTTCCTTTTGGGATTTCTACAGTCACCCCAGATTAAAACCGGGAGCTGACTTCCAATGGAAAATCTTCTGTACGTTAAAGATAACACATGTAGCACTATGTCACATTATCACTAGACAATTCACTTTTATTAAAAACTAGAATATTTGCATAATATCTGTAAAACATGGCGGTGATTATCCAGAACTGTTTCATTTAGCCTTAAATTATGAACATTCCATAAAGCACAGGGCATCAGTTATTGACCTGGTATAATTTGAATTCTTTATTACTACTGGAGTCTAATATTGCTATACCATGTCTAACATTGGGCTCAATCAGATTTCAGAACAAGAGAGCCTGAACTGAAGGTAGTATTTTTTAAGTTTAAATGGGAACATTTCTATGTATAAGACACCAAGATCATTTCTTAACCAAAATGTAGTTATTTACAATTCATTTTTCCCCATGGGGGACATCTTTGTATTTCAGCAAAAGTAAAGCACTAGTAAATAAAGAGTTAAAGTGAAGGCAGGCTCACTGGTTTGTTGAGATCTGTCAGAGTCTGAGTGGCTGGCTACATATCTGTCTCAGGAACAATAGCTACCTGTATTTTGCACGGACTGCTGGGCAGGCACTAGCAATCTGGAAAAGGTCTGTCTCTGTTAGAGGTTTCTTAGTGAGAATCCCTAATGACAGTCCCACTTTTCATTGGGGGCGGGGGGGGGGAGGGGAGAAATCCTGTCTTCTCTCTTGATGAAGGACAGAGCTTTGATCATTGTCATTCAGCCTTGACTTGGCCTGAGGTTTAGGTTCTCAGCCTAGAAGACAGTAGGCTATCTTCTCTCTCTCTCTCTCTGACACACACACACACACACACACGTACGTTTGCTGGTCTGTGCAGGCAGATTAGTGTCACAGCTGTAACTGAGGCACAGAGCAATAAACATAGCAGAAGCAATTTCCATGGTGGCAAGAGGGGGCACGGGAGGTGACAACAATGAGAAGGATCTCTTCTTCTGACAAGTTTTAGGTAAGAGAGAATATTTATACATCACTCAAGTATTTTATATCCTTCTAGAGGAGTTAGAAGTTGTTACGTATAAAATGTGCCTTGTTATTAAAATATTTTACTTTACTGCTGTATCCAGGCTGTTACTAGCCTATAAACCAGTAATTGCAGTGCTTTGTGTTACTAGAATGATTGGAGAAAATAGGCAAGGTTTCTTCACTGGCATAGTAGCAATTACAGTTGGTGTTTAATGAAGGTTTCTTCTAATGTTCACCTTTTTAAAATTCACCATGAAGCTTCATTTCAGGTAAGGTAAAATTATATTTAGCCATAATAAATACACGGATGCAATAAAATGGTGTGTTGCTGGCACTACCCATGCAATATTAAAACAGTGCTCCTTCAACCCTAATTTGTAATTATTTTTACACTGTTAACTGTACTGGGGTCAGAGAGTTTTAAAAATTAATGAGGTTGCCTGCTGAGTTCAAATAGTATTATCTATGTGAGCTGCTGCTGCAGAAGGCTGAAATTATTCCAGCATATTTTTAATGTAGGTATAACCTTCTGACTTTAATATATTGCTTTTGGAACACTTTCCATTAAACAGTAGTTTATACACTCTACAATGAAAAGGGGATAGCGATCCATTTTAATAAGGACAAGTTGAGCATAAGAAAAATGCTTTTCCTGTAATGACAAGATGAGAACATTTGATAGAATGTTTTTAATTAAAACGGTTTAGATTATTACAGTTGCGATCAATGATATTGTAGACTTGTTAAATGTTTACAAATAACTAATGTTCCAAAGACTGGAACAAGAACAAAAAACAATGTTTCATGTTGAAATAGAAAATTAAAATACTACACTGTGTAGCGGGTTTAAAAGAACGGATAGAATAACTTAAAGAATAAAGTGAAGTAACTACAGCATGAGAGGCGGTTGTGATAAACTGGAATAATGTACCACTGTTTTCAATCAAATATTAACCAGATAGTATTTCAGCACTTAAAAGTAGAATTTGGAACTAATCCTCAAATGGGGAGGAGGGGGGAATCTGTTTACCGTACAATTCCCATATTGAAATAACAAACTTTCATATTGCAAGCTTTAAAGCATTGGTTATATGGATTATAATCTACAGTACATTGTTTAAATGAAGGGAAAATGGAAGGCAGTTTGAAGCTGAATATACAGAAATCAGTGCTAAAGATTCATTTTATTCAGAGTCTCCCATTTACAAGACCGATTCTGAGCTTCCTGTGATATATTGTTATGTAAATATGGTTCAGCAAGGGAAAGCAGCACTATGGAGATTCAATTTACTTTGAAAGTTGTTCATTATAGAAGGGATGAATGTTATTTATTTGATGTGATTCAAAGGCTAGAAATGACTTTTTCATTGTGAAGCCTATTGTGATGGGTGCAGGGTGATCTAATCTTTTTAATTTTGGCTTTCACACCAGTGGAGATGAAAAGAGATCTAAGCTCATTTATTGGTTGCTAAGTCCTACTGGAGGCCTAAGTACCATTCGTGGTTGCTATGGCCAATCTGACCTCAATCTATGCAGTTTTAGGGACTTAAGCAATCCTTTTTTATTTAGGAGCATGTACCTTGATTTATGTCCAAAATTGAGCCTGAATGTCTTTGTCTGCAAGTGATAAATGGTGGCATACAATTCATCAGTTCTTACAAGTAAACACTGCTGTCCCACTAAAAATATGTTTTGTTCTGAGTTAATGGTATGGAACAAGCCAGTCTCCACAAACAGCTATCTTTTATTGTAGAGAGCCACTGAAACTTGGAGCAAAGTGAAGGAAATTGGCATTCATCTTCTTACATTAGCATTTCATTTGTGCTATCTGATGATGAGACTCTATGTAGATTGACAATGAAAGGCTAGCATTCCATTTCCCTATCTGAATATATAATGGATAGATTCTGAATGTATTTATTCTGTAGGGATAGTAAAAAGTCAGAAGTGCTTTCTCTGATAGTGTTTGTCTGCCACTTCATTATCACTAACTCTTAAAGTACATGCAGTCAAACAAACTGTGACTTAACTCAGGGAAATTCCCAGTTTCAGTTTGAGGCAAGTACCTTGAATTCAAATAGTATCAGATTTTTGTTACTACCAGAAATGTTCTCCTTGTGTGATACTTAATGGTGCTTGCACCTTCATGTATTATAGAATCTCTTTCAAAAGAAACTACTGTGATTAAGAGGTTATTGAATGCAGAGTGGGTTTTAGGAGATGAATAGTAAAATGTTTCTTATATTAAAATTACTGGTTTGATTTGTCATTTGGCGTATGCATGCTAGGCTAATGTGATAATGATCCCAGATTAGCAGAGGCAAAATCGTTTTCCGTTTATAGCATATTTCAAATACAGAATAATGCTTCATAGTACTTTTCTTCAATGAGTTGTTAATTTTTGTACTAAATTGGCTACCTAGATTACTACTATGAGGGGGGGAAATGAGACAAATCAAGTGTTGTAGCTGGTAGTTGACATTGTTAAAGAAAGCGAAACCTAATCAGTAATTACACATTTTTAAGCCGAAAGTGGGTTTGAGGCTATTCCTCTTTCTCTTCATGTAATAGCTTAAAATAGGAGTTTCTGAAGAAAGTCATTACTCTTTTTAAAAAAAATCCCTCTTGTATAAGAAGTGTAAGAAAAACATAATAGCCTGGCTTAATGGCTAAACCACAGCCCGTTGAGAGAAATTTGGGGCCTGGTACATCAGGGTTGCTGGGGCTCCATGTCCTGCCATTTCACTTTATTTACACAGACGTTAAACATGTTGGGTGGGCAAGCTTGGGACCCTGTGACAATTATCCCCCTTTCACCTCCTCTCAGCAGTCCTGACAATGGCCCAGATGCTACTTGGATAGAACAAAATTAATTCCCCAAACAATTTGAGAATTTCTGTTTATTGTCTTTAAAATATTGTTTTTAAAACCAAAGTAGTGCATGCTGATCTTTTCATGTTACTAAGATCTGATGCATGTTTTTCTCATGTAGCTTTCAGTAACAGAATAGAACAGGGGTTAGTGTTTTGTTTGAACACACAGAACTATTATTTAGTCTTCCTACTCTCAGCGCTTCAAATAAGAATTAACTGCAATGGCAGAAAGTTTCTCAATGGATTAGGCAGGTAATAATTGCAACTAGAATCAATGCCCAAAGAAATGGAATTTGTAAGGTGGAGCTTTACAGCACCATCGAGCTGCTTTTCAGCACTGGATTGATGGTAGAATTTGGCAGGACATTCCTTGGGGTTAGTTTACAATGATGCTACTGCTTCAGTGCTTCTAGGAGTAGCACTGTGTTAGTAGTTAATGCTAAAGATGGTCTAAAAGACAGGAGACAGAAAATAAACGGGTTAATCTTTTTTTTTAAAGTCTAATCATAACACTCAGATTTTCATTTATTGGATGTTTATAACTGTAAAAATCAGTATTGCATGGCTCAGAACCAGCTTGCTGAAATGTTTACATTCAAACAGTACCAAGCACAAAGGCCTTAATGACATTTTGATGACTTTCACTTAAGATGTAATAAAAGCAGAATGTAATGTAAAAACATAGTTTAAATAACTAATCTGTAATATTCTCATCTTCAAAACAGGAATGGGAACATTATCCTTTCTAGTTTACAGTTGGCCCATGTTGGTATTACAGTATTTATATAAAAAAAAAAAATTCAAAAAGAAAAATACAGCCAGTTTATTAGTTGTATGTAAAATTTGTATTTCACGGTGTCCACAGCAATTTAACAGAGATTAGAATAGTTGCATTGAATGCTTCTGGTGTATATTTGTGACCACACCCAAACCAAGTTGTGTGTCAACTGGGCTCCTCTTGTGGGTAACCATGACTCACAGGAGTAGCAGCATCAGGCCCCACAGTATATCCTTACTCATGTTTTTATTCTGCAACTTTTATTATACCTGTAATTCTCCAGTGTCATTTAAATACAAGTATTCATTGATACCACTGCTTCAAAATTCTAGATTTCTACTTAGAATTCCTCCACTTTACACTTTTATCTTCTTACTTCACTGATGCCAAATACAGCAGTATTGATTAATCAGAGGAGATGCTGTTTAAGTGTTTCAGTTGTCACGCTCCCATTGGAGACTGAGTGCATCATTTTCACCACTGACTCATCTTCCACTAGTCCATAGCGAGAGAGTTGATTTCTGTGCTTGGGGCTCCCTTGAGCTTATGAACCAGGTCATATTTATTTGGTGTATGGTTTTAATATCTGTAGCAATATACTGACTTTCTCCTTTGGAAATATAATGTAATCAAGATATGTTTCAAAGGTGCAGATAGTTGCAGGAAAATTGGAAATATTTTTAAAACCTCGTAAAATCAGTGCTGCTGTTAATAAAGTTAATCATTGTTCTTTTCTCTCTCTGACTAGATTAACTGGTATATTAAGGGCCAGATTTTGAAATCTGGGTGTAGCACCGTCGAAACCTGTATTTGCTTTTTCAAATCATCTAGTTGTATATATAAACAGGTAGGCACTTGCAAATGTATGTAACCTTTAGCTTAGACACATGGATTTTTCTGGAAATACCCATTGTGCTCTGCTTTGAAAATCTGACTCTGAGTCTGTATTTTTAGAAGAGAAATTTAAGAATATAGAAATCATAAAAAAAAATCTTATTGAAAATTGTCAGTTGTGTAGTGTAGTTCATATTTATCCTATGACACATACATGTGCTATTGGGTGATTGCATGTTCTTTAGACTCCTCCCCTGAGTAAGTTCCATCACAGAAAGTCAACTTATCTGTAAGAAAAATAAAAAACTTGTGTGAAACAAATTTCTCCTAAAACTTACTGGAACATGGTAATTTCTGTCCTGGATTCTTTTACACTGTAATAGGATATTTTTGCAGAGGATTGGGTGGCTCAAGTAATTGGTATGTCACATGTAGATAAATGCTTGTACTTAGCACAGGTTGGTGATAAAGATTTATTACCATTTGGTGGCTGTATGGCCACAGCATCACCAGTCTGCTTCCTGTCCCCCTCTTTTCTTGCTTGCTGTAGATCCTTGCCCCTTCACTAGCGCAGGTGCTGGATTTGATTTGGCTTCCAAGCCAGGCCCACTGCTATCGCTCTGCTCCTCCATTCTCCAGAACAAAATCCTACTCTCAAGGTCTTCTGTTTAAAATATCCTTCAGTACAATAGCCCTACTGAATCCCCACTATTTTAGCACAGGTCTATCCTGTGCACTAAGTGTGGTAATGGGCTTCTGGAAAATACAGTAAGTAATCATGTCAGTAAAGACAATATCATAATGCATACATACAAGGGGGCAGAACTAAGGTTGCACAAGCAACCTTACTTCTGGCATTTCCTATCTTGAATGCTTGACTTCCCTTGGTAATATTATTTTAATGTCATTTTTGTGTGGTTTTTATACACACACACAAACACACACTGAAGCCAATTTACAGTTTCCATGAGAATTATAGCTTTCAATATCATGAATTTTGTGCACGTAAAATCTCAACTATAATGTTGCACTGTCAAGGTTGTTTGTTTTGTTTTCCTACTTTTTTCCCCCTTATTCCTCTCATTCCCCATTCTCTCCTTCCCCCTACCACTGGCCAACATCAGTTGACTCTGCCATTGGCCTGCTGGGTGAGTTTGGTTAAGTCACTTTGGCTCTCTGTGCCTCAGTTTCCCCATCTCTGTAATGGCAATAATGACACTAACCTCCTTTTTAAAGTGCTCTGAGACCTATTGATGAAAAGTACTATATAAGAGCTAGGTATTATTATTACATGGCAACAATGCTTGGTGAATCTGCATCCCTGCTCGCACTTAATGTTTGTGTTTTTTGTGGGGGGAGAGTGTTAAATGTAAAAGCTGCTAGAATGATTGGATGGGCACTTATTAGCGTCCATGTGATTTATAAATTGAATACATAAATAATATTATTAGTCAAAAATCACAGTTGGCAAGCGGTGTAACACAGTACTGCAACTTTCCTCTCATTCCTCACCTATTCAGTATGTGCTGAAGGTGAGTAGGAAACATGTTTTGGCTAGTGACCTGCTGGATGATTTCTCAAGTGTTGCATGACTGCTGACTATTCAAACATCACATGCTCTGAGGCTGTGTCCACAAAAGAAAAAGAAGAAATAATTCTGACTATATTTGCCCTCTGGCGTTTATAAATTCTTTAATCCAGAGATAACAGGAGTACTTGTGGCACCTTAGAGACTAACAAATTTATTAGAGCATAAGCTTTCGTGGGCTACAACCCACTTCTTCGGATGCATATAGAGATGTTCATCTTAACAGCTCCTGAATCCATCTGTGCTTAGCCCACGATTCCTTAGCCTTAATGTATCTGTAACAGATGATGTGCAAACTAAATAAACTCCTTACAATACTTTATGCCCTAAGACTGAAATTTACCTGTCCCTGCATAAAGGGTTGCCTGCAGTTCAGCCTATGCATACCCAGGTGCCTGCCCTCCAACCTCCTGGTGCTCCTAGTGTCAGACAGCAGCAGCAGAACCCCTCCTCTCGCTTTCTGTTTTCCATCTTGAAAAGGATCTGATCAGATTTCTCCCCAATCCGTGTACTGAGTTCATTTATCACATTAAAATGGAGATCCATCCACAATTCAGTCTTTTGGATCAGAATTTCTTTCCCTGTTCATAACCAATGTATATAGATGTGCTTGATATGCATTCAGTTATTTGCATATTCAATATGCCATTCTATATTCAATTTGTGAAAACACTAATAAAATGAATTGAGTGAAATTTCCAGTCTCTCTCTCTCTCTCTCTCTCTCTCTCTCTCTTTTTTTTTTTTTTAATGTCTTGTGGTTTTTCCTCCAGGCCATCAAGGCATTTCCTTCAGCTTCTTTTGCTCTCTTATCCTGTGTGCTGATCGTGGCTGCATTGCTTTCAAACCTCTCCTCTAGAGAGGTAAGAGAAGTTTGCAGTTTTTCATTTCTCACTTGTGATTCCTGAAGCACTTCTACAAAATAATCTTTATCTTCAATAGCAGTTGCCATCTTCCTCTGGGCCTGCAGCAGCAGAAAATGGCAGCAGTGTGCTCATTGCTGAGGGCATAGACTTGAATATAAAGAAATCAATTTTCTCAGTTTTATTCATGCCTTTTGGCATTTTAAATACTTGAATCTACTTCTCAGAAATTGCACTATTCTGACAGCAAAGGGAGGAGATCCTGTACCAGTAAAACATGCACGTGCTTTTCTGAGAGAAAGACAGATCCTCTCTCGCGCTATCTTAGGTACTTATATAGCCCCCATTACTGCAGTATATGAACGCTCCACAATCTTTAATCCATTTATCCTGACAACACTCCTCTGAAGTAGGGAAGTACTATTGTCCCGATTTTATCCTTACCACTAGACCATCCTTCCTCTCTAGGACTCATGAAAGGTGCTAAATTGAGGTCCTCTGGTCACAGAACAGGTGCGACACAGGCAGCAGCACGGTGAACAATATGCCTCGAACCTGGCCCAAAGGAGCCCCAATTGAAATAAGACTGCATACTATTTGATCCTAAATGTTCAAACCAGGGTACCTCTTATGCCAGTTGCGATGCAGACACCTCTCTGCTCAGCAAGCCTAAGATAAATTACTTTCACATAGCATACTAATTTATAAACAGACATCAAGTGGTGACAACTTTCAGCCCTAAGCTGGTGACTTGGGCCCCCATTCTGCAACTGACTTCAGTGGTGTTCCACATGGCACAGCAGTACATCTGCATGCTCTCAGCCGCAAGATTGGCACATTAGAGATTGAAGGATCGATGGTCTGTCAGCTCAGAGGCTGGCAGTCCCTCTTCCCTTAGCATCATGATTTGTTTGAATGGGCCAAGTATGATTCTTCTGCTACCAAGAGAAGACAAATCCTCCTTACTTTTCACTCAAATGCAGCAAAATCTGCAATAGAGATCACTTACTTCTTTTAAATAGTTCCCAGACATTAGTGATGGAGAGTTGCTCCTCTTCCCTGAGGATTCCCACAAGGATGGTTCTTGCCACCTCTTATTCAACATTGACTGTATGTAAGAATACTAGTAAGGATTGTGAGCTGTACAGACTCCACTGCTACCAATAGGCAGATGATACCCTTTGACGTTCAATGTCTCTGTTTCGACAGAAAAACAGTGCAGAACCCCCGAAGACAGACTGCCCGAGAGAAAATGAGACCTGTGCCAAGAGGAACTGGCTCAAGTTTAATCTACATAAGATGGAAGTGATGTTGGTTGGCAGAGGAAACCATTTTGAGGCACTGGCTAAAACAGTGACCTCACTGAATGTGTCTGCTCCCGTTTGATCAGAGGGATGCAGTCTCTGCATCCTACTGTACTCGTTGCTGCTTCTGGAATCCCAGGAGGGACGAGTGGCAAATAAGGCCTTCTTTTACCTTTAGCTACTCTGCTGCAGTCACACTCTATTGCTGATTTAATGACAGTGACTCATATTTGTCAGCTCAAGACTCCACTTTCACAATATATTCATCTTTGGGTCAACTCTAAAGGCAGCTGGTGGAGAATGCAGCAGATTGAACATCTGTGTATAATCTCCCCCCCCCCCCCCCACACACACATACTCTCATTCTCTCTCTCTCCCCCCAACCCCTTTGAGAAAGCAATTCTTCTTGAAAATTGACCACTGGCACCTGTTCACTGTGTAAAAGTATCTTAAATTGGAGTGTCTTTCTAGGGGTAACTGACGTAGAGCAGCTAGATACTACAGTAATGACTGCTTTAGAAAGGTGTTTTACAATAATAAAGTGCTATTACAAAGCACCTAGGAATGGCCAGCCAATCAGATTGCTCGAGTGGGTGAATGTCCCTATGTCTCTTTCCATGACTGATCATTGTTCTCTTCAGGGGGTGGGAGCAATAGTTTTTTAAAAAATCCCTTTTTCCTACTGCTCTGACTTAGGGAGCCACAGCACAGCTGCCTTCATCGTGCTGGCCACCAAGATATTGCATTTCTGTCCCCTGTGCTGTAAGTTTTGGAGGAGAGAAATGTGTCATTTCTTCCCTCTCTGTCACTCACCCCAGTTGGTTGCTGTAGCTCAGTGGGGAGCAGCAGAAGGGAAGGAGCAGCTGCTATGCCAACCACTCAAGAGGTGGCCCCTGTTCTGAGCACCATCCCATCCCACTGTGCTCACAGAGTGAGAGGAAGAATCATTAGTTGACCTCATATCTGCACAGCCTCCCCTTGTGGGGGGAGGCCGGCAATGCAGACTTTAACAGACTGCAGCAGCCAACGTCCCCGGGGTTATGGCCAGGCCGGATTTGGAAATGACCGAATGTGCAAACTCCAGAACAGTCCTGGTGAGATTGGGGATGCTGCTGCTATGGTTTCTATGGAAACAGAAGGGGATGATGGGAGCCAGCTGAGGCAGCTAACAAGAGCTCAGACTCAGCTGCTGGATGCTGATTTGATAATATGGACTTGTAAAAATAACCCTTTACCTTATTCCCCCACATCCAATCTCTGTTTCCATAGAAAGGGATCAGAAAGGCAGGAGGTTGCCAGCAGCAATGAATGAAAACTCTTGCTTGTCACTTTCATCAGCTGTCTGTCATGCGAGACCTGCAAATGCCAGTTTGCTAAAACCAGCTGCAGGCTCATAAAGTGTGTAGTAATTGTAATTTCAGAAGGAAAAAAAAGTGTGAAAGGCATTTTAAAGGTATTTTTCCCCTACTATTTTTGCCCCTTTGTTGAATGGAATGACTTCAGGGATGGCATATTAGCTCTTTCCAACCTGTGAAGTTACACCAGATACCAGCATGGTCAGAATATTTTTCACAGATTGTGAAATCTCTTCTTGTATAATACAGGCATTTTACAAATAGATACAGATATAACATATATTCTCAGAGGAAACCCAGATGTATCCATGCTCTTAACTGTGTATGTGCCTGGGTGGAAAAGAAAGAATATGGTTAATTTGTCTTATTCCTTTTCATCTTTGCCAATATCATCCCTGCATTAGCATGTCTTGGTCTCTTAGCTCCAGTTTCATAGTGTTTCAAGTTAATTTTTCTGGAGTTTTTCAAGTGATATCTCATGTGAAGGTCACTAAGTATTGATAAAAAAGAGAATTCATTACTAAACCTTTGTTTATTTAATTGTTCTGATTTTTTTATTTAAGATATTTTTACAGTGGGGGGACTATAGTAAAAAATCTTCTGTATAAAATTAAAAAACTGACTATAGATTAAATTCAGCATCCATTTAGTTCAATGAGAATTATGCACTTGCATATGACAGGGCTGAATTAAGTGTAGCGACTGTTTCTAGTTTGGTAGATTGCTCCTGTTATTATTTTGCTAGTTGAGTGCTGCTAAATCTATTTTTTGTTTACTTTTAGAATGTGAGCTTGGGATTGAATTATGATGTAATTTCCTAATGGTCAACCTTCTTTAATAATTTAGTCACTTAAATAGAGATTTTGAAACAAAAGAAATCAGGACATTTGAGGGTGGGCTGGGGGAGAGAGCAGGAGCAAGCTGTCTTTCTCTCCCCACACAAAATATATCAGCAGCTTAGTATTAAGGTTATTATTGCAGAATCCACCAGTGAAAACCCTAAAACATAGTGAAATAAGCAGCTGAGTGATGCAATATTTTGTGTGTGCTACTCATTAGTTTTGCTTCTCAGCCTCAACTACCTCCTTTATATCAGCCATGTATCTCTAGCCTCATCTGCTGCCTTGATGTGCCAGAGGTGCCTTGGCACTCAGCTACTGGACGTCCAGACCTCCCCAAATTTCCACTCTCCCTGTCCCCCATGTCACACACATACATTCCTCCGCACCCCACCTGTGGCCATGCTGAGGCCTGTATCTTCTCCAGAGACCACTCTCAGACCCTCTGCTTCCCAGCCTGCTGGGTTATTTGCATAGCATAGCTTTCTAGAATAAACTGGTGAGAAAATGTTGACAAACATGAAAATTAATATTTTAGGTTTTGTTTTTCAAAATAGCCAGTGGAACTTGACAATTCTGTCAACTATCTTGGCCAAACTCAGGTTCAGAGGAATAAATGTGTGTCTCTAATTAAAAAAATGTCAGAAGTACCTATGGTCTAACATGATATCTGAGTGTTTGTATGTGAGAGAGAGGGAGGGAGAAATATTTGGAGATGGTGGGGCCTCTGGTTGTTTACTTAGAGGAACCCAAAGTATTGTGAGAAAAACAGGGCAAATTTTCAAAAAGTGGCATTTAAAAATATTTCTTCAGCACAAGTTAGTAAATGTTTTTTCTTAAAATTTTACATGGAAAATATAGGAATCCTCTGAAGAGTTATTGGGCCAAATTTAAAGATCTTCAGTGTATTCATTGAAGTGTGAAACAAAGGGATTTTAGTTCCACTTTCAGTGCAAATTTCAAAGCAACCTTTGCTATGGAGACTTCACCAACACCTCCAAAGATACAGATAATAATTTAAATTTTTATTTTTTGAAAAAAAGCTTAGCATAAATAAATGTACAGTTTTAATTTAAGCATTTTTCAGCGTCTTTAGCATTTTTCAGAAAAGAAATAATTGAGATCTGTTTACTGTATTAACTTTACTTTTACCTTTGATTTAGTCTGCCTTCCTACTGCTGATTATAATATATTTAGCTGTTGCTGTGCTTCCAGTTCTGCATACTGATTTGTCCTCCCAGAGGCATGGAAAATTTGACATGCAGTTTTTGAAATATTGTACTTATAGCTGTTGAAATGCTTCTAAAACTATAAACATCATTAGATGCTAACTAATACATCAGTTGCTATAGCGTACTGTGTTTGCATACACACAGGTATGATTGTAAAGTACTCTGAATAGCATCGAGTGTGTAGTGATAATATAGCTATTATAATAGGTGAAAGTATCTCAAAATCATATGATTTGTCTGCTTTAAAATAATCTTTACCAAAACTGCCACCTTGCATACTGTCCACAAAAGGACTTCCTTTTATATTTTATTCCTTTCTCAGAAGTGTTTGCATAAAACTGGCTCTGTGAAAATACTTAAAGATACCGTATCCTCCTGATTCTTTCAGTGAGACTTAGGCTTCTAAGACCCAGATCCTCAAAGGTATTTAGTTACCTAATTCCCATTGGTGAAGTTAGGCACCTAAATACCTTTGAGCAACTGGGCCTTAGTGCCTGGCACTTTTGAAAGTGGGACATAGATTCTTCAGCCCCTTAGCCACTTTTGAAAATTTTACCTCACTGACTCTGCCCAGTTTGCTTTTAAGGCTCCTGCAAAGTGGCAATGATGGGACTAATGTCAGAGGAGATTGGTAGAAGTACCTAAACCTTTACGAATGTGGTCTGGGGATCTATATACCTCTCTAGGTTTTTTTTATATTAGCACCCATCGCCATAATATCTGAGCACCTCCCATGAGCAAAACTGCAATCTTTTATTTCTTCTTAGTGTGACTCATTCCAGCAGGGGTAGTTTTAAAATGAATGTATTTATATATGAAGTGTGATAGTCTTGCAATGTCAGCATATAAGAGTGCTATTGCAGTACAGTTGGTGCAAATGCATGAGTTCTGGAATGCAACAAAGCTAATGGTCATTCTTATTTCAGCCAGGAATGGGTTCCTTATGCTCCTGTGAAAGTTCTGTCTTCCATGGATTTTAGTCTCTCTCTACTGCTCAACCATTTCATTTTTCCAGTGGAACCTAGCCATCATGGGAGGTAATGGTTATGGTGAATGAGAGAAGAGGTCTTTTAGATTTCTAGGATAAATCCCAGGCACCCTTCAACATCATTTCTTTTGTGCTGGAGCCATATACAGTGCTATATGTATGGTAATCAGTCAGACTCTACAACTCTGCTGAGGTGGCTGTCTAAGGCTAGAGTCAGCTACTTATTACAGAATCATTGGGGTTGGAGATGGAAACAAATCTATTAGGTGGCCTATTCCAGTTCCTGTTGCCAATGCATTTTAATGCATTTTCTTGCATTTAGTTTTTAATATCCCCAGAAATTGAGCTTTTACCATGGCCTTTTACCTGGTTCCATACCTTAATAGAACCTGCTGTCCTAATACATTTCCCCCTTAATTTTCCCTTTCTTCATTTCATCCCATTATTACTAGTTATATCTCCCTGTACCACCCTAAATAATTCTTCACTAATCTTTTAGTGCTGAATCCCTTCAAATATTTACAGACTATTATGGTCCACCCAGTCATCATTTAGACAAATGATGCATATTTACCACTTTTAATCTTTCCTTATAAATTAAACATTCCAGTCAATTTCTTTGTTTCTTTATGTACTCTTTCCCTGATGGGGGAAGTGTATATAGGGGGATACTTGGTTTCTGAGGAGGCAGTACCACTTCAGACTAAGCTTGGGGCAGGATAGATGTCTGAATTATTTTAAACCAGGAAAACCAAATAACTGGTGAGGTAATTATACCTAATTAGTAGTTACAACATCTACAGTTACCATAGTTAATTTGGTTATAGTAATATCTAATACATCTGTCAGTCAAGTCAGGAAAAACATTAAAGCCCCATGGCCCAAAGAAATTCTTCAGTTGACAGCTCTTTCATGGGGCTTTGGGAGGGGAGCTATCAAGCAGCTGATTCCCCACCAACATGACACCTATGGCAATGGATGAAGTGGGGAATGAGGCAAACTAGGAAATGGACAAGATAATCAAGTTCCTCACATCATGGGCTGTTCAGAGACACCATACACAGGACCTCCTGCCTCCGGTCAGTTCTTCTCTCCAGTAATGGGAGATCTCCATTTCACTCTAACTGCATGTTTGTTTGTTTTTTTTTAAATAACACACCAAAAGAACTGACCTGGTCTCCTCAGTCTTCCCCTCCTGTGGTTTGTGTGAGGAGAAAATGCACAGATTTGAATGGGGAGTAACAGTGATCATGGAGCCAAAATCCCTTATATGAGCTCACTCCCAGAACAACTTTGCAACTCTCAGTCATGGTGTGATTTGATTTATTTATTTGTCATTACACAGTCTGTCTCCTGTATAGGTCAGACTGGTCCACAAGTGGCATAGACAGATTTCTAGATCTAATGTGCCCGAATAGTCTGTGCATCTTTTATGGTGGATTAAATCCTTAAAACGTAACAAATCTTAAGCTGCTGGTTTGATTTCTTTAATTGTGTACTAATAATGTACTTAGTCTTTTTTTCTCAGAAAGGACAATGTTTTTTTTTTATATGATGTAGAAAAAAATTACCAAAAACCTATTTGTCTATAAATCTGCTCAGAAAGACTAAAAAGAAAAAGTTTTACCATAAATAGATTGTGGATTTTACTTCATTTTCTCAGAGAGTATCAAATACTGTATTGGGTTAGAAATTTGCTACTTATTAAGCAACTTCAAACAATTACTAGTCTAATTAATTACTAGTCTAATTTGAAAAAAGAGAAACAAAAGTTGTTTTGAGTAGCCAGTGAAGAATCATTACGGTTGCACACTGACACTTACTTTCAGAAATATGTATATAACTGAATCAGATTCCACTATTTTCAGACCTAGATGCCTACATTTGTGCAACTAAGTTCATAGGTACTCAGTCCATCTTATGGACCTAAGTTTATACTGATTTTCAGAAGTGCTGAGCATCCTGCAGCTCCCACAGACTGCAGTGGGAGCTCTGCAAGATGCTCAGTGCCTCTGAAAATTACATAGGTGCTGAAAGCCTTGATACAGCATCTGGGATCTGGTAGTGTAGATCCCCTGTGCCTGTGCAGAGTCCCATGGAAGTCACTGGGACTCTGCACAGGCCAAGGGGGCCATACTAGAAGGTTCCCAATGCAGTAATGGGTCCAAACTGTAGATTTAGGTGCCCAACTTTAGGATCTGAGTCTCTTGATAGACTCACACTGTTACATTTTCATCACAGTTGTCTTTGCTTTCTGCCATGGAGATAGAAGATACCACTAAAAGAATCTGTGTCATAACAACAACTTGGAGGAACAGAACAATAGAGGTGGTTGTTAGTTAATTTAAAATTATGTTTTGGGGGGAGGGGGGTTCTTAAGTATATTCTGTTGTTTTTTAAGAGATTTTTGGAAGAAATACTCAAACCAGTAGGAATCCTCTTATAAAATTCTTTACTTGTTCTGTAAATTGTTGGCCAATGGCAGTCATTTTAATCCTTTTTTTTTTTAAATAAATGATTAAAGCGTACTTAGTGCAGGTATTCTAACATTTGTAGTAATGTGTTGGCTGAAAAAATCCTCCAATGTAGACCTGCTACAACTAAGTTATACTGATAATACAGCCCAAATATGATTAACCTCTTCAGTTTGCTGAGATAAAAACAAGTAAATGAATGTGCTTTCATCCATTCTTATATCATATGTCCCTAGTGAAATATGTTACATTCTACTAGCGTATTTAAATAGGAACTTAGCACATTAGAGTAACATTGGAAAGAGTATCTTGTGTGAGTGTGTTTAATTAACAATACTGGAGAAAACAGATGGTTTATTTGCTTTTTCTTTAGATGTTGCAATCGCCCTAAAATGTTTGATAGCAATTTAAATAGTTTTGAAATGTGGTATGTTCACCACAGGATGATAATCATTTTAGGTTTGGGGAATTGTATTTCATATTACCTTTTACCAGTGGTAATTCTCCTTTTGGCACAGTGCTAGGGCACTGTACACTCAGAGAAATATAAATCCAGGTTTACTTTCAGGTTTTGGGGTTCATGCAAATCGTAAATTCAAGGGATGTGAACGTATATACATCAAAACTGAAATAATGGTTCACATGAATCCTTGAAAAACAAAATTACCGAGTTCTGCTTGGCTCTTCCTTTACCCTGGCATTATGCCTATGTCAACAGATTTGGTACCATATGAAATGTCATTTGGAAACATTTTTCAGTTTGAGCAACCTTTCATATTATGTGTGAGGTTATTTTTGAGTGTGAATGTTAAAACTTTCCTCGAGTCACGAGTTGTTCATAATGTTGGGAATTGTGCATTGAGTAAAAATTATTTCAGCAGTAAATGAGTGCAACTCCATTAAAGTCAACGGAGTTATTCCTCCTTACTCCAGTGTTGAATTTGGGCCAAAATCTGCTCTGGTTTACACTTGTGGAAATTTAGAGTAACTGTTGAATTTTATGGAATTACTTTTGAATTGCACCAGTGTAACAGAATAGAGATTGTCCCTTGTTCCTCAGAGGTCTGCCATAAGTATTTTAGTGATATTAAATGGGGTAGAGTTATGAGATTTTTTTAAAGGCCCACTAAGGCTGTAATTTTCCTCATTTCTGATGTCAGTGAGACATGAATGTATTTGATGTCATCTACGCCCAATGACCTGAAAAATTCTAGTACTGTTATGACTTGAATACCATAATATGGTGCTTAAGTTGAAATTCTGCTATTATATCTGCATTGCGTATCTTTTGTGATGTGGGTTTTAAGTGAATGTGACTCTGAAAACATATAAGATATAAGCTTGTCTTACACACTTCCAGGTTACCTCCATTCTTTAAAATACTGGTGTCTACCTGTGGGAGCAGATCCCTTAAAAGAAATGTGTGTTGGTCAAAAATGGAGAAAAATGCTCAAACACCAAGGGTCTTTGTATTCTGTAGTTCTTTCCAGGTGGATTTGAAACCAGTTTTGGGTATCTGTTACAGTTGACCTTTGATAGAATAATTTAGATGTTTGAGCCTACTCAGACATGTAGCCAAAAGGGAGCTGTCTGGTTGCATGCATTTTTAAACATTTGCAAGCTGAATCAAAGATCAGAATGCAAAATTTAGGACTCGGAGATACCTGTGAATTTGTTATACTCTCTTGAGGACTTTGGGGAGCTCTGAGCCTATGAACATACATTATTCTGAATACTGTATTTTCTGCACTGAAAATTGTTTTTGATTCTACAGTGTTTGCCTTAATTTTCAGTAACTCAAAAATATGTAAAATGGAAGTAGCTTAGCAAGCATGTGGCAGTAAGATCTGAAAACTCTATTTTATGAGCTAAAGTAAATGTTTTTTTACCTTTTCAAATAGACCTCATCAGAATTTGAGAAATTATAATACGTGTCCTATAACTTCCATTTCCACAGTTATAAAAGAATGATATACATTTCTTTGTAGTTCACATTTGTCAAAAACTTTAGTATTGTAGTTGATGAATATTGTGTGACAGAATAATTTCTGACCATGTTTTAAGTGTAAATAGCATTCTTCTGATAATCTCATTGTTTTCATAGAATAATAAGATCCCAATATAAATATTTAGAAGAATGAGAAGAAGACTGGGCATTAGGAGGATTCTGTTACGTGCTCACTCTGTGACCTTGGGCAAGTCAGTTACCTCTCTGTAAGATGTAGATAGTAATAGCTTCCCAGCTCACAGGGGTGTTGTGAGGATTAATTAGCTAATGTTTATATAGCACTTTGAAGATATAAAGCTAAGATGTATAAGTGCTAATTATTTTAAAATTGATTGAATATTCTGTGCTTTATTTACATAATATTTGTTCTATATTTAGTGTATAATGATTCTCAAAATTCTTTTATAGTTTATTCCAACGAGTACATTTCTTTAGAAGTAGCTGCTAGGATACTGGCATTTCAGCATAACATTGATTATTCATCAGTTAATATTGGAGGGAAATGCTTAGTGGTCTAAGCATTACTTTTGAACTACCTAAATTCCCTGAAACCATGAGTTTGAATCCCAGAAGGGACCATTCACTCTTTCATCCTTCAATGGAGTGTAATATGAGCTCTATTAAATTTTCTTTGTGATGGGCATCTGGGTAAGGCCTTTGTAAACCAAGGTCCTGTCTGGTATTTGTGGACATGAAAGAACCCCATGGCTCTTTTCAAAACAGTAGAAGTTTCCCTTTGGCCAAACTTCTACTTCTTGCATAATATTAGCCAGCTGGCTGCTATCAACCACCCCAAACATGGTTGCATTTCAGCATGCAAGTGATTCCTATATGCTATAGTTTGTGTGGTGCTTTGTGATTCTTCAGCATGAAAGATGCTGTATGAATGAGACATTATGAGCATTAATCAAATCTAAGACGATGATCAACATTTAAGGAAATAGAAATACCAGTGACTTTGTGATCAGGTGCCTTTCACCCCATGCTCCGCTCCAAAACACCCACGTTCAAAACTCAACCCCTTCCTGGCATTTGGCTTTTATTAACAATGTAAACTTCAGCCCTAGCCATGTCCCTACACTTGGCTGTTCCTACTGTTCCTCCACAAAGATTGCTTAGTCCCAGACCCTACGTTCCTCTGCTCTTCCCTTATAGCCAGGGGCGCAAGTAGCTACACCTGCCACAGTGAGTCAATAGACTCAATTAGCATTTCTCTGTAGGGCTCCAGCATCTACTGACAAGGTGGGTCTATAGAACTATCAAGACACACTGTTAGATACCACAATAATCCTCTCTCCCCTTCTCCCCAGGATAAAAAAATTGAATATAATATGCTATCCTGTCCAAAAAAAAGTTTCCTGAGTGTGCCCCTGTCAGGGACAACTTCTCTGGGTCTGAGGTAGAGGAGAGAGGATGGATCACGGAGGCAGTGACTACCCTGTCTAGAATGTAGGATAGCTCAGTGGTAATTTCCCTCCTTATCATCTCCTAAGTGCTTTAGGAAGCTGGGGGTCTGATTGACCCAAGCTATGAACTTTTCTGCCTTGTTTAGCTGGGAGAAGGTTCACAAACTCTTTGGTATCCTAACACTGAAATACTACGACATGACAGCTCTCCCAATCAATTTAGACATTACAGTTACGCTAGGAGCTGTGGTTACAATCTCCTTTTCCCCCATCTGTGTCCTGGAAATCTTCTGTCTTTTCCGGGTGCTCCAACAAATTGTCAGTTTGTGGTGGTGGAAACCTCTCGTGGATCTAAAGGGAGTTAAATCTTTTAGCCCTGCTCCTCAAAACAGAAAATTGAAGAATCTAAATCAGATGGGAAGTAAAGCTTACTCCTTAGCCATGCTGTTTATGGAGATAGGAGTCGAAGTTTGGTGTATCACAGAACCTCTTTCCATACAGGTTCCAGGAGCAAGGTTACACAAACTCTCTCTCTTTTTAGGTTGTTTCTCTGTGTTTATTTTTTGTGGTTGTTGCGAGAACTGTTTAAAGAGCAACAACTCCTAAAATTTATAAAAAATATGAAGAAAAAAAAAAGCAGTGTTCACATGATTTTACCTTCCACTGCCTTTTGCTGGCGTTTCGTTCATACTCATTTCTAGAGCCCTTATGTCTGCAGGAGTATGAATCTATTTTATAGAGTATTTGTAAGGGAGGATGACTCACCTATAATAATTCTCCTCTGAACATCATAACAGATCAGCATTCTACCACTCCTTCCAAAAGAGAGCTGATGCTTTGATAACCTGTTCTATCTTTATCATTCAAATCCCTTTGCTACCTGTGTGAGTAACTTCACATCTTGCTTTAAAAGGAACTGATGACTAAAGCACGAGGGAGTGCATGCCTTCCATTGCAGTAGCTGGCAAAGCATGCCCCTTGTGGGACCAGAGCTTCAGAATGTTGAGCTTATGGAGTTCCCACCTTGGCCTTGTTGTAGGGATGTGGAGGCAGGAGTGGGTGATCTTTTATGTTGCATTTTCTCAGAGAACAACAGTTACAGTTAACTAATATTCTTTCATAGTTGTGACTCTTATGATTACATCAAAATGTTTCTGCAGAGTTTCATCATAAGGTAAACTGCTTAGCATTTTGAAACTTGTAGAGTGTTCAAGACTTAAATTGATGATAAAGTGAAGAATAACTTAATTTATAGTTTGAAATGAAGCAACACTCGCTCTGGCAACAGTTAAGCAAGAAAACATCACGTCAAAGCTTTATCATGAGCTCAACTTACAATCTAAAAATTAAAATGGGGCACATTAAATGGTTTACAAGCTGGCTAACTGATGGGTCTCAAAATATAATTGTAAACTGGGAATAATTGTTGAGTGGATGTATTTCTTCTGGGATCCTGCAGGGGTCTGTTCTTGGCTTTATGCTATTTAACATTTTTATCAATGACGTGGAAGAAAACATGAAATCATCACTGATAAAGTTAGTGGATGACACAGAAATTGGGGGTGTGTTAAATAATTAAAAGGACAGGTTGCTAATACAGACCAACCTAAATCGCAAGGTAAACTGGGCGCATGCAAATAATATGCATTTTAATACACTTAAATGTAAATGTATACATCTAGGAACAAAAAATGTATGTGATACTTACAAGATGGGAGAATCTATTGTGTGAAACAGTGACTGAAAAAGAGATAGGAGTCATGGGGGATAATCAGCTGAACATGAGCTCCCATTGTGATGCTGTAGCCAAAAGGGCTAATGAGATCCTTGGATGCATAAACAGGGGAATCTCAGGTAGGAGTAGAGAGGTTATTTTATCTATTTGGGATTCATGTGACTGCTGCTGGAATACTATGTCCAGTTCTGATGCCCACAATTCAAGAAGGATGTTGATAAATTGGAGAGGATTCAGAGAAGAGTGATGAGAATGAATAACGGATTAGAAAACATGTCTTCTAGTGAGAGACCCAAGAGCTCAATCTATTTAGTTTAACAAAGAGAAGGACTGATTACAGTCTGTAAATACCTACATGGGGAACACATATTTAATAATGGGCACTTCAGTCTAGTAAAGAAGCATATAACAGTCCAATGGCTGGACACTTAAACTACACAAATTCAGACCGGAAATAAGGTGTAAATTTTTAATGGTGAGAGTAATTAATCATTGGAATAATTTACCAAGCATCATGGTGGATTTTCCATCACTGACAATTTTTAAATCAAGATTGAATGTTTTTCTGGAAGATCTGCTCTAGGAATTATTTTGGGGAAATTCGATGGCCTGTGTTATACAGGAGGTCAGGTGACATTATCACAGAGGTCCCTTCTGGCCTTGGAATCTATTAATCTGTGGGTCTGTATTTGGCAGGATAGCTGTTCTTATGGGTTTATATCTGTCATGTCTTAATACAGGGCTTGTCACAGAATAACATGAGCTGTGTCATTTCAAACTAGGATGTCACATATATTGCAGAAAACAACCTTTATGCTTTCTCTCAGGATTTGCTGACAGAGCAGCAAAGTTACCAGAAATCATCTTTCTCTCACACTGCATTTTCATTCTGCAGATACTACAGGCTTATTGAACAATCCATCGACCCTTCTGTAGTGAGTCCACTTAGTGCAGAATGGCTGCAGGGAAACTATTCAGACATCCCGATTGGAACAAATCCCTTCAGGATTTAACGCAGGTGTGTGAAAAATGATGGGAAGATGACTCATTATTGGTTTTACACTAATGTTTGACAAGTATAGTGGGGGGAGTATTCTAATGACTATTGCCATTGAGAAATATACCATTATATACAATAATGGTCATAGCTTAACCTCTCTGAAAACCCCGAGTTTAAAGGGACATTGTTAACCTGAAGTTTTTGAAATGTGAAGTTTTCTGACAGAGCACACATTAATTAGTATGTCCTGGAATATTTAAAAATCCCTTTAATGCATAAGGTTTTCTTCTGCTCCTGGTAGATGTTTAGAACTAGAAGTGTCTTGGGTGGGCCAAAATGCTCAGATCCACTTTACCCTACTCGCTCTTTCTGTCTGCACACACCTGTCTGTTGCCCCCTTAGTTTCAGTTTCCCTTTCAGCTTTGCTGCTGCCCTTATTGGTAAGTGAACTGTTGGGGGCACTTGTAACTTGAGGGGTGAGCGGCAACAAGAGAACAGTGGCCATGACCATATGTCAAAGTAAATAAGCTGGAAAAGTAGAGAAAATATTGTTTCACTTGCAATAATCACAGAGGCCACTCATGTCAGTAATAGCTACAGAGCATTGCTAAACCCAAATCGTGAGTCAAGCCTCAAAAAAATTTTGAGATGAAAATTTAAAAACATAACAAAGCCAACCCAAAATGTATTTGTCTTCTGGTGGTCTGAGCCTTTGGGGTGCACTCGGGTCATGTTTTCAAACGTTCCTTTGCAACCATGAGGGCTAAGTGATTACTTATTTAAAAATAATAATAATGACAGCTTAGATTCTCATGTAATCACTTGACTCCAGGAGCTGTGTATTTGAGAAAAATGCCAAATATCACAAGATTCAGCATAATATTGAGAGTCTCTCTCTGCAACACTGGGTACAACATTTTCAGCGGAAAATCTTGGGTGGGATTTTCAGAAGCATGCTTTGTGTTGGCCTAACACTGCTCCCATTGAAGTCAATGAGAGTTTTACCATTGCCTTTAATGGGAGGAGAGAAAGGTCACTAATAAGCACATTTGGAAATCTCACCGGGGATTTTCAGATTGACTGTGGCTCTTCCATAACTCCTTGTTTGTTGCCTTTCATAGAGAAAAACCTGAACACACATTCCCCTTTCATTGTTTTTTACGATTTTTACATGTGAATTTAGTATTAATTTAAAGTGTCTACTTAGCAACTCCAGAGCGTGATGTCCCCCATCCACAGAAGATGTGAATCACAGAAAGGAAATTGGCAAGCTTCCCTACTCTGCTTTGCCAGTGTGAACCTCAGATTTGTTATAGGACCAGCATTAGAGTGGAGAGAGACCTCCATGTCCATTCTCTTCCAGTTCCTTTCTAAAAATCTCTACATGAGTGACAATCAACACCAATTTTGTGGTGGAGACACATGTTCAGTGACAAATGGATCAAGGCATCCAACTGGTTTTTCACTGCAGTACAGCCCCATCAAATAGTAAAATATTTTGGTCACGACTGGTCTTTACTTCATTCTAACCTGGAGTCTAGAAGTGAAAAGCTATGAGGGCGCAATTCTGTTAAGTGCGGAGTCCTCTTAGCTTTCATTTAAATCAGCAGGAGTTGTGAGAACTGGGCACCTCAAAGGAATGCTTGTCGGATCAAGACCTAAATCCCATTACCGCTCCTCTAAGCTGTCCATTCCCCATTAGTATTCTCTAAATTTTTTACAATAACGAGATTAGCATGAATGGGCAGGAGCATTGGATTATTAGGCTTTTCTTTCCCTTGTGCATACGGTGCTCTTGAAGAATCAAGGAAGGAAGCATGATGTTCCCTTGAATGTATATATATTCATTTTCTTACAGTGTCTCCTTGTCTTTAGGATATAGTTAGATTTCAGTGTTTTACTTTTCATCTTTGAACACTAAGCAAGTGATTATCAGTCCAATTGTGTGATACAATCTGAGATAATAGATTTAGATAATTATGATAAATGAGATAATCTGAGATAATATAGAAACATATGAAATGTTTATGCTTAATTGCTTAAAACTAAGCCCGAGTTGTTATACTTTGGCCTCATATTCAAAGTTTTGCGTAAGTAGCATATTCAGAACTTAAACAACAAAGATTGTGTTCCATCATCTATTGTCAACAAATTCTGAAAGATTGTTACACACGTTATTTTGTGATATAGTAAGTGACATTTATTTAATGTTTTTAACGGCTGCATGTTCTTTGTTGCTGTATGTTGTTGCATAGGAAGCACGGGACGTTTACGCAGGTACGATAAATAAATGAATATTGGACTACATCACATAGGTCCTGGAGAACAAAAGAGGCTTTGCA
The DNA here is from genome assembly GCF_028017835.1 of Emys orbicularis. Taxonomy (NCBI): domain Eukaryota; kingdom Metazoa; phylum Chordata; order Testudines; family Emydidae; genus Emys; species Emys orbicularis. Next base: position 88,624,738 of record NC_088683.1, read on the forward strand.
CTGAAATACCTCCAAAGGTTAGTAAAGAAAATGTTGATTCTTTTCATGCCTGAAGAAATAAAATACAAATTACAATTTAAGTTTATTAGAAATAGAATAGTGAGCAGGTTTGCTTGAAACAGTATTATTCCATTATTTTGTTCTTGTAAGTTGGTCACATTATAATTAACACTGAGTGGATAATTGTTTTTTCAGTTTGGTGACCAAACCAAAAAAATTAAACAAAAAAATCCTTTTAATTTTACCTGAAATTAATTTTTTTTTGTTTCTTTATTTTTTTAGTTTTGGGTTATTTTTACCCTTTTTTGTTTTTTTTATGTTTGTTTAAATAAATCTACATAAATTTCTAAACAAAATATCATTACTAAACGAAAAGTCAGAACATTTTGTTTTGAACACGTTAAAAATGAAATATTTAGACCTTTTAAAAAAACCATGTTTTGGCTGAAACTATTCAGCAAATTTGGCCTGAATTTGTGAATAGTTTCAGTCAACTTGAAACCACATTTTTGGCAAACAAACTAGTCACCTAAAAACCTTTGCCCAACTCTGATTATAATGCATTTCATGAAAGCAAAATGGGACAGAAAACTTGTACACATTTTGTACCAAGTAGGTTTTTTTTTTTAAAGGTTATTGGAGGTTCACCAGTGTTTTAATTTTTTTCCAATAATTCTACCATTCCTCATAAAAAATAATTTGGCATAGAAAATGTAATTTCTGCATAAGTTTTATATTTTTAAGGCTATTGATTAATTGCAGTTAACTCACGCGATTAACTCAAAAAAATTAACTGCGATTAAAAAAATTAATCGCACTGTTAAACAATAGAATACCAATTGAAATTTATTACATATTCTAGATGTTTTTCTACATTTTCAAATATATTGATTTCTATTACAACACAGAATACAAAGTGTACAGTACTTACTTTATATTAGTTTTTATTACAAATATTTGCACTGTAAAAATGATAAACAAAAGAAATAGTATTTTTCAATTCACCTCATACAAGTACTGTAGTGCAATCTCTATTGTGAAAGTGTAACTTACAAATGTAGATTTTTTTTGTTACATAACTGCACGCAAAAACAAAACAATTAAAACTTTAGAGCCTACAAGTCCACTCAGTCCTACTTCTTGTTCAGCTAATCGCTAAGACAAACAAGTTTGTTTACATTTACGGAGCTAATGCTGCCTACTTCTTATTTACAATGTCACCTGAAAGTGAGAACAGGCATTCACTTTTGTAGCCAGCATTGCAAGGTATTTACATGCCAAATATGCTAAACATTCGTATGCCCCTTCATGCTTCAGCCACCATTCCGGAGGGCATGCTTCCATGCTGATGATGATCATTAAAAAAATAGTGCGTTAATTAAATTTGTGACTGAACTCCTTGGGGGAGAATTGTATGTCCTCTGCTCTGTTTTACGCACATTCTGCCATATATTTCATGCTATAGCAGTCCCAGATGATGACCCAGCACATGTTGTTTGATTTACGAACACTGTCACTGCAGATTTGACAAAACGCAAAGAAGGTACCAATGTGAGATTTCTAAAAATAGCTACAGCTCTCGACCCAAGGTTTAAGAAACTGAAGTGTCTTCCAAAATCTGAGAGGGACCCCAGGTGTGGAGCATGCTTTCAGAAGTCTTAAAAGAGCAACATTTTGATGCAGAAACTACAGAACCCAAACCACCAAAAAAGAAAATCAACCTTCTGCTGGTGGCATCTGACTCAGATGATGAAAATGAACATGCATCGGTCTGCTCTGCTTTGGATCATTATCGAGCTGAACCCATCATCAGCATGGATGCATATCCTCTGGAATAGTGGTTGAAGCATGAAGTGACATATGAATCTTTAGTGCATCTGGCACATAAATATCTTGTGACGCCGGTTACAACTGTGCCATGCGAATGCCTGTTCTCACTTTCAGGTGACGTTGTAAACAAGAAGCGGGCAGCATTATCTCCTGCAAATGTAATAAAACTTGTTTGTCTGAGCGATTGGCTGAAGTAGGACCTAGTGAACTTGTAGGCTCTAAAGTTTTACATTGTTTTATTGTTGAATGCAGTTATTTTTTGTACGTAATTCTACATTTGTAAGTTCATGATAGAGATTGCACTACAGTACTTATATTAGGTGAATTGAAATATACCATTTCTTTTGTTTTATACAGTGCAAATATTTGTAATTAAAAATCAATATAAAATGAGCACTGCACACTTTGTATTCTGTATTGTAATTGAAATCAATATATTTGAAAATGTAAAAAACATCCAAAAATATTTAAATAAATAGTATTCTATTATTGTATAACAGTGCAATTAATCGTATTAAATTTTTTAATCGCTTGACAGCCCTAATTTTTTCCTCTGGTTTTCTAGTAATTTAATTGGGTATTGTACTGAATATATCATAATCTTTTTTAGCTTTCTGAAAATGCTAATAGAGAGAAGTTTTCCTGGCATGAAAGAGTAAATCATGCACAAAGTTAGTTGAAGAACATTTTATACATCACTCATCCTGTTACATCCATAAAGCTGTTCAATTTCCCTACAAGGTAAGAGACCGATTTAGGTTCAGTTACATACAGATGAAAAGAGATAATGCTCCTTTATTCAAATTATAAATTTTTAATGAAAAAAATGGGAGTGTCAAAATGTTTTTCTTCAGAAAACAATATAAGGAATAGCAAAAGCTGTGCATATTAAGCGCAAAGTGCTTTTCTACTCTCAAGAGATGCACATGCTGTCTATTTTAATGCAAGTATGTCAGTAAAGTCTTGTTCTCCCGTTGAGCATTCTAGTTAGTTTGCAGCTTCCAGGTATAGAAAATTGTCTTATCGAAGCTAAATAGGAATTAAATTAGTAACAGAATGGTTTCATTATATTGTGAGCAAGAGAGCAAAGTTCATATTACTAAAGTAATGACTTTGTGGGAGGATATAAAAATCCCCTTTGAATAGATACATAACCCATTTATTACTTCTTCTTGAGGTACCAGATGGATAGACTGGTAAATATGGAGAACCTCTGTCAGGTTTTAGCCTATGAGCTAGTCAATCACGTCTTCAGTTTCCAAAAAAGAGCATTTATCCTGCAGGAAGAATGGTTGAAAGACTATTGTTGCATTATTAATAAAAACAGAGACAACACAGAATTCCTGATGCCTCAGGACGATAAGGTGAGACTGTAATGTCCCTTAGGAAACAGTTTTATTTTATTTATTTTTTCAGCTAGTTTTGCATTTCCTTATTTCCACAGGCAACTGTAAAGTGTGGAATCTGAAATGCATACAGCAGCTCTGCAGTAATAAATGATTGGAAGTGTTCAATGTCATATGAATGGATTATCTCATTCATATATTTCTGTTTTGTATTACATCTGCATAGGCTTATTCTGCAGTTTTGACTAGTAGCACACAATGCATGATGATGTACATAATGTTCTATGTCATGCAAGTGAAAAACAGTATAAGATAAAATAGTTTAGAGGAAACATCAAGCAAGATTAGCATTATTCTTGTGAAAAAATCATTAGTAATCAATAGCTATAAACAGAAGAATGGATAGTGGATTAAATATGAAACTGATAAGTATACATATACTATATGCCTGACAATGACATATGTGGAGGTGTTTTAAAGTTAACATCAAAACATCATGTAATGGTACCTAGATTATAATGTCAGGCTGTCTATTTATTGAATTAGCATTTAATGCTGTAGTGGCCAAGCCTGAGAATAAAGGCTAGCAAATTTGTCCAGTAATATTTAACAGGCAATGGAGCAAGGAGACCTAATATGTGCGAGATATAAAGCAAATGGGAGTCCCTAGGCCTCAATATTCTTACCCTTCTGACTCTCGCTTACAAGCAATCTATTTTCACTGACACGTCTCTCAAATGGGACTGATTATTTTTGAACTATATTACGTTCTTTTCATATTTACTGTTTAATATTATATGGCACTAATATTGTTCAGAAATGATAACATAGTAAATCTTCATATTGCGTTAATATTATGTTGTCTAATTGTAATAGAATTCAGGTTATTGAAATTTCTGGGCCATGATCATAATGTCTTAGGTAATTAGGTAAAAAGTGCACTTTAGGAAAAAATATATATCTTGTATTCAGTGTAATCATGTAATATTGAAATGAATCACAATATTGTTTTTAAATGACATTTTTTAATCATTGAGGTTTTGGGGAGTTTCCAGGAAGGACCATGGTTGTACAAACATTTATTTTTACCACTCAGTTTATAATTACAGCTTTAGTTGCAGAAATAAAATAATTTAGAAAGGGTCCAGTACAGTAGGTGACATTTGGGAGCGTTAGTAGGAAAAAATAATATAATGGAATATAATATATAATGTGCTATTTTTCTGCCTTACTAGGACACTATCAGGTTAGAAATGAAGCATGTAAAACTTGTATTTGCCTTAGATTAAATTTTATGATCTAATTTACTCTTCCACCTTTTTTGCTGTGTGTTTACTTTTTATACTTCACTCTGGCAGAAGAAAAACGTTCTTATCCAGTTTCACTAATACAATTTACTATTTTTTTTTCAAAGCAAACATTGTAAGAAAAAGTTCAAATCCAAACACAAAACTGATTTCAATTTTTTAAAAAAGGATAAATTTTTTATTGATATTAACTTTTGTAATATTTTTAAAGCTTAAACTTTGGGTTTTAACTATTTCGCAGTGTCTTTTTAAATGCCTTAGTTGTCAAAGGCTCATATTTCCAAATAAAACCTCTGTGTATTTTAAACCATGCTTGCATACTGGTATAGGGCAGAATTTTCAAAAGCATTTCAGTGACTTAGAGCCTAAGGCCCATTTTCAAAAGTGACTTAGGTTATGGCTTCAGTGCATAATTAACCCGGGTGATTGGTATGTGGATCTTAGCACCCGAGTTAACTTAGCCTGGTGTGAGTGTCCCTGCAGCAAATCCTTACATGTGTTACTGTGCTCTCACTGTTTCTGCATTTGCCTGTGTCTCTAGAGGCATATCCCATGGTTCTCTGTGTCGAGATGCTCTAGGATTCTTTCCCAGTCAATTGTGGAAGAACTTGGGGGGAATTGTGGGAAGGCATTGGAGGACTATCCGCACTCAAGTGATTATGTGTGCATCCTCACTTCAAAATGAGTGGGTTCCGGCCTGAGTTAGAGCCCAGGCTCTGTTTTAACCTATACCCTCAGCCAGGTAAACTAGTCCAGGCTTAAAGAATGAGGAGTACTTGTGGCACTTTAGAGATTAACAAATTTATTTGGGCATTAGCTTTCTTGGGCTAAAGCCCACTTCATCGGATGCATGCAGTGGAAAATACAGTAGGAAGATATATATACACAGAGAACATGAAAAAATGGGTGTTGCCATACCAACTATAACGAGACTAATCAATTAAGGTGAGCTATTATCAGCAGGAGGAAAAAACTTTTGTAGTGATAATCAGGATGGCCCATTTCCAACAGTTGACAAGAAGGTGAGAGTAACAGTAGGGGAAAAAATTAGCATGGGGAAATAGTTTTACTTTGTGTAATGACCCATCCACTCCTAGTCTTTATTTAAGCCCAATTTAATGGTGTCCAGTTTGCAAATTAATGCCAATTCAGCAGTTTCTCGTTGGAGTCTGTTTTTGAAGTTTTTTTGTTGGAGTATTGCGACTTTTAGGTCTGTAATTGAGTGACCAGGGAGGTTGAAGTGTTCTCCGACTGATACAGACTAACATGGCTACCACTCTGTAACCTGTCTCCAGGATTAAAGTACCTCCAAACCTAGGTCAAAGGTTTTTCTGTGTGGGTAGTAGGGAGGGTTGGGCTAAAATTCAGGTAAGAGCCCAGGTTAACTGTGCAGTGAAGACACATCTTTAGGCGCTTAAGGTATGTCTACTACACTGCAATTAAACACCTGAGACTGGCCCGTGCCCGCTGATTCAGGGCTTGGGCTAAGGGGCTGTTTAATTGTGGTGCAGGCATTTGAGCTTGGGCTGGAGCCTGGACTCTTGAACACCAAGGGGGCAGGGTCCCAGAGCTCAGGCTCCAGTGTGAGCCCGAACATCTACACCACAATTAAAGCGTCCCTTACCGTGAGTCCTGCACGCCTGAGTCAGCTGTATATCTTTAATCGCAATGTAGACATACCTTTAGGTGCCACACAAGTTTCACTGGCAGTCAATGAAACTGTGGCTCCTAAGTGCCTTGGTATCATTGGATAAAGGAACTTAGGCTCTTAAGTCAGTTAGGCACTTTACCCATTGTCCTCTATGTTACAAAATTAATTAAAACGTCATTCTTTTGAAATGTGATTTGAAGTAAATACCCTGGTATTATTTAGAGTAGTTTAATTTATTTAATCAAGTCATGGGATGAACTAATCCAATTGTAGCGCGGTGCCAAAGTCCAGTTCAGTGTGAAAAGGCAAATTGTGATATCCTCTGTCTAAACTTAAGTAATCAGCGTAGTCTTTGGAATGGCAGCTCTAGGAATCCCAAAGCTGGAGGTGAGGGAAGAGGAATGTTTTTTGACGATCACTGTTGTTCTTTCCCCCTTATGTTCTTTCTAAGTGTCTGCCCATTCTTCTTTCTGCATCCATCTCTTTTAGTCTAATAAGAGGCTGGTGAAAATATTTGGGGGCTGGCTGAATCCACCCTGCGCTCACGCTGCAGCCAGTGGCTCCTGTGCCACAGGGCAGAGCCTGGCTCCCTGCTCCAGCCCGTTGAGTCTTGCTTCTCTCAGATTTGGAGGAGTCCACCTCAGCATCACTTGATGCACATGTCTGCAGGAAGGCAGGGCCCTCCACTTCTGATGCTCTGCCGCTCTGTCTTCCTGGCTCTGGCACTGCCAGATATGGGGCCTCAGGATCTCCCCCATTCCCATGGAACTCTCCTCCTGCCCATCACCTCAGGATCCCCCCTGCCCCCAGGACTCTTGCTCCATCCCAGCAAATCGTCCTGGGAAGTGCCACTCAGGAACCATGACCCAGTGCCCCTTTCAGAATGGCAGAATCTATCTACACCCATAGGTGCCGATTGCATGGGTGCGCCGGGACTGGACCCACCGCCAGCCAAGCTCCCCTCCCCCCCCCCCGCTCCACCTCCTCCTCCCCCCCGAGCGCACCATGTCCCCGCTCCTCCGCCTACCTCCCAGCGCTTCCCCCCCCCAGCCACCACCAAACAGCTGTTTGGCAGCGTTAGCATGTTCCAGGAGGGAGGGGGAGGAGTGGGAAAGTGGCACGCTTAGGGGAGGAGGCGGGGAAGAAGCAGGGCCAGGGCAGGGATTTGGGGAAGGAGTTGGATTATTGGCAGGGAGGGGGCAGAGTTGGGGCGGGGACTTTGGGGAAGAGGTTGGAATGGGGGCAGGGAAGGGGTGCGAAGAGGCGGGGCAGGGGTGGGGCCTCATGGAAGGGGTGGGGTAGGGGCGGGGCCAGGGGCAAAGTGAGGGTCGGGCACCCATGTGAAAGAGGGGAAGTTGGCGCCTATGTCTATACCTGCTGGGAAATGGAATCCAGCATAGAGGCAGGACCGTGACCCTTCCTACCCCCTTCCTGGCCCTGGCACCACCAGACATGGGGCTTCAGCTGCTGAGCTGGGCAGGTGCATGGGTGAGCAGGGTGGCTCAAAAATAGATTTGAGAGGGCTGAGTTCTCTCTAGCTCTAGCCACCCGCAGCCTATGCATAGTCTTTTTTTTTTTTTTTTTTAATCTCTCTGCCTTTTTGGTTCTGCCCAACAGCTGGACAGTGGGAAAATGGTGCTGGTGTCCTTTGTTGATGTACATGTCCTTTGACACCAGCTGTAAGTTAAACTGACTAATATTGTGCAAACCCAGTCCATTTTACTCGCAGCATGTGAGATGAGTAAAGCATTTCAGAGTAGGAATCATAGCATTGTCTCCCCCATGTACTAGCTCCAGATGTCTTTAGGTGTGGGTGGGAAAGGCCATGCAAAGCCTATCAGTGTTTTTAATTAGAAAAAAACGGTTATCTTTGGATTTCCAGTCAGACCAATGGGCCTTTGAGGCTCCCCTGAAATGCTGTGGGACTAAAAAAGTGGGGTGTGTGCCTCCTGCTCCTTTACACTCTGATCCTTTGAAGAAGCACAGTTACAAATGGCACTTTGCTGCTATTGCCATAGACTAGTGCTGTAGCACTTTTATAACAAGAACTTTCACTTTGAGCCCCATTAGATGGGAGAAGCCTTAAACGGGGAGAAAAAAAGTCTAGGGTGTTTTTTTTTATAGATTTTGTTAATGTTCTGTTTCTTTTCATGAAGCAAATAAAGGGCTTCCAATGACATACAAGATTTTGGAAACCTACTAATATAGTAATTAGCTAATCTCCAGTGCCAGAATCACATCAGTAACTGGAGGGATCCCTGTGAAGCAGCAGGAGTTGGTTGTGTGTGGGTTGGTTTTTTGGACTACACCACTAACTATGATGAGTTCCAAGGTTATTGGGAGTACAATTGCCACAGTACCATGAAAATTAAGACAGGCATTTAATTACTGTTATTAAATTATTTGGTGTTATATCATACTAGTGCAGCATGAAATACAATATAAGAACATCTTACTTATGTTCCAGCATGTATTTACTGTGCACTTTCATTACATATTTGTAGAATGTACTCATGAGGAGATGTTTATATTTTATATTAACTACGAGAGATCCCAATTTTAAACTTTAGAGTGAATTTAATTAACCTTCTTGAACGATCATTGCCAGTGGTTAAGGGATTAGATGGATGAATAGATGGGTGTTGCAACTTGCCATGGAGACTAGCAGATCCTGACTATTTCAGACCAAGGATGGGAGTAAATTTCAAAATTGAGGGCCCAGCCCGGGAAGCACACTGCCAGCAGCTCTCTCTCTTTTATTATGCCAAAGAAGCTTCAATTTGAACACATCTACATGCTGCAGCATTGCATGGGGGAGAGGGTGTTCTCTCAAGTAGGCAGGTTGCAAGTCATTTAGAACTTTATAAATCCAAAGTGACGCCTTAAATATCCACCTAGAAACCAACAGGTAGCCAATTCAGAGAATTACATCACTTCATAAACAGGCTGCCGCATTCCACACTAGTTTCAGTTTCTGGGTTGATTTAAGATAAAGTTGGAAGAAGAGCACATTGCAGTGGTCTAATCTCCAGGTGACAAAGACATGCATCAGAGTAGCAAGGATCTACATCTGAAAGAAGTGGTCACATTCTCCTGGCCAAGTGATGATGAAAAATGGTCATTCTTGAAACTGCTGCTGTATGTTAATCTAGCAGCATTTTGAAATCTAACAATCCCACCAGTTTGAATTCTATTAACAAATGGCTGAGACACATCCTCAATATAAAGTAGGCAAACATGCTCAGTATAATATGGAAGGTATCTTTGCCATATCTACTGGCTGCTTCCCTCAAGTTACCAGCATTACCTTACCATGACCAGTTTTATCTGGATTGAGTTTCAACCAGTTGCCAATGATTTCAACGAGCAGTTTCATCCATTTCCTAATCTCAACCAAACACTGGACCAGACATTCAACAGCAGTGTCTAGGTTAGGTGAGATTGATACACTTTGACATCATCACCATATTGATAACTCTGCAGCCCATACATCCTCACTCACCCTCTCAACAGGGGAGACAAGATGAAATGCTATGAAAATCCAGATGATAGTTCCTCTAAAGATGAAGAGCAATGGGAAAACTACTAGGAAGAAACCAAGCCGCCCCAGAGCAGTTGTGTCCATACTTGGTACGCTCTTCATGTGAGTTATCAGAACTTTATGATCATTGCTATTGTGTGCATCTGATAAATCTAAAAATAACAGCGTGGACACCCAATCTTCATCTGTACCCAGGATGCAGGATCTTTCATTTACACCACCACCTCAGTTTCTGTCCTCTTTTTCTTCTCTGTACTCAGAATGACAAGGGGTCATGTGAGGCATCTGAAGGCTCTAAGAGTTATCTCACCACAATTTTCTCTCTAGTCTTAAACAAAACTAGAAGATTAGATAGTGGATGATTGTTGGCCAGATTTCCAACATCAAGTGATGGTTTCTTGAGCAAAGGTCATATAACAACTTCCTTAAGAAAAGATGATGCCCTACCCTCCCTTGGGGAGGAATTGACAGTCGTGACTGGTAATGGGCCAAGTTCTTTCCTCACTGACCAGAAACCAAGAAGGACACTGGTTCCAAAGGGAGGTTGTGGGATGGAAGACTTGTGACAATGCCTCAATGAACATCACTGAATTCAACCAGAGATAACTTATCATTTGTCCCTTCCTGCATCGTTGGAAGTAACAAGCTTGACCCTATATCCACCTTGTTTTATTTATCAAGAAAAAGGCAGTTTGGATTAACCTAGTTTCTCCCCCTTTCAAAGTAAATGTACTGATTGAGGACAGGTCTTTGTTTCTATTGACAGATGTTCCATAGGCACTGTAATTATCATAAGAAACCACTTCTGAAAAACTAACTGATTGGTTTTCACAATGCTGTAGCCTGACAAGTCTGCAGCTTGAAGACCATGCCAATGAATTTTATCTTGGAGGTGGAAGGCTTGCATGGTCAGCATTTAGGTCTGTCTTAATTCATTGAGATGTAAAGCAGTCAAATGGAAACCCAGAGGTACTTGGTGAGGACATTTTCAATACTTCCAACTATTTTGTTTATGTATTATTGCAGGTGGAATCAAACCTGGTGTTTGATCTTCTTCAGCTGAAGAGTTTGTCATTACCTTGGGAAAACAAACTCTCCATTGCATACTCAATTCCCTATGGATAGCTGAGGATTGCTGTAATTTTGAAACCAGTGTTCCAATTGAAGGTCTGTGTGGGACTTGACCTATATGCTATATTAGGTTAATGTCCTAGTTTGAGGATCTTCTCTTGTTATTCTGGGCCGAGTCTGCCAGCTTTTATGGTAACTAGTAAGAACAAGTCTACGGGATTTCCTGTTAATGTTTGGCGCAAATGACTTGGTACTAATGTAAAGAAGACTATATCCTTTTATTTATCTGGCTTGCCATGCATAATATATTCATATGTATACTTCTCTTTATCTTAACCGTCCTGGTTTGGCTGCCTGTGGTTCACCATCTATTCAGTTTTTTCCCCTAACTCTTCCATATACTGTCTGTGGAAGGGATTTCAGCATTCAACTGGAAATATGAAACTGCCTAGGAATTAGGGTCTTTCCAGTTTAGAGAATTTGTTTGTGGAGACTGTCCCTCGTACTTTTTAATCTCCTCTCCAAGAACAGGAATATTTTATCTTTAGACAAGGAAAAATTATTTGCCTGTTATTTTGCTCCTCTAAATTTATAATTTGACAAGATTAATAATTGCCATCATGCCTTCTCCTCATACTTCATACTTGAATATTTTCCAGTGACTTACTTTATGCTCATTCTCTCGTGTGTGTGTGTGTGTGTATTTATTTATTTGGGTTTTAAATTATGCTCCGGGGATGGGGAGCTCTTTACCTCTCTCTCATAAGGGAGCCTGGCTCCGGGGGAACAATTCTAATCACTTGTCCACGAACATCTACACCTTTACATTTGGATTTCAAATAAGAAAATATGATTGTGCCAGTTTCAAGATGGGGTTTCTCATTCTGTTAAGTAAATTAAAATGATTTTTGCTGCTGTCACTGCCTACTAGTATTTTTCTGTATTTGCTTATTCTAATTGGGATTATTATGCAAGGATTTCTGGCTATTATTATTTTATTTTTAATGTGTATGATAATCACTTGACCTTGTGTCTAGGTTTATCATTATTGTAATCTAAATTAAAATGTGACAGCCACCATCAGTCTCAGACTGACAGTTAGAACACGGACCTTGCCATAATTTATTTCCTATTCAAGTACAAATTTTAATACCTAAATAATAATATAAATAATAACCGCCTAGTTTGAAATCTAGATATGATCATACAGAATACCACCAGTCTGATCCTCCATTGGGGCTACATATTGCTGTGGAATGCTCATTGTGACTCTGACCACTGATAAGATTTGTTCCTGGTCTTCCTTCAGGCCAGGAGCAAAACATAATCTTAAAAAAAAAAAAAAAAAAATAGCCTGATGGGGCTAGACAGTATCACCCATATCTGCATGAAGTCCTGGCCTTTGCTCTTCTGCATACATGCGTGGTCGTGAGACCATAGTTAGCGTTGCACCAGAGATTTCAGTTTAACAGGAAAGACTTTGGGATCTCTGATGAATGTTTGGGAACAGAAATAAACAAAACATAGATAACTTAATTTGGAAGGGTTTAATTGTCTGTATATATAATATGTAGGCCTGTTTTGACTAAATTAATTGGAGAAAACCCCATATTCTACTATTTATTTGGTTTAGTGAGAACAGTATTTCCACCAAGAGCAATATTTCCTGTCAAGCGGGTGGCCTGGTACTTAAAAGCTTTGTTCAAATATGTTTATGTACTGCCATTATTTTGTGGATTTGGTGGTATTTAAGTTAATTTTAGAGGCCACCATGGACATAGATAGGGCACTCTTCCTTTCCTCCTCATTCGGTACTTGCGTAAAGTGACCTAGCAGATTGTCAAGTTGCATATTGCCATAATGAACAATGTTTTAATCACTGGAACACTGTGTGAAGTGAAGCAAATGACAAAATGAAATCACATAAATGATGGCTGCTGTTGCTATAGCCTGGTGAATCAGGCATCCAGGAGTTCAATGGCAGCTTCATGCATATAAATCTGATTTTTCATTCACCTTTGCCACTAAAGACCCAGAACTAACTAAGCACTCCGAAGGGTCAAAGTACTGTAGGAGCTTCCTCCTATCACACTAAGTGCACAAGACCAGTGAAATGATAACTTCAGAGAAGCAAAATTAGAGAGAAATAATTTTCTCATATGGGGGGCATTTTCAGAAAACTTTAAAAAAGAAATTTGAGTTTTTTAAAAGTCTGACACATTTCTCTAAATGTTTATGAAGTAAACTAAATTTGAATCTCGTTCTGCACAGGTGAAAGATGGCTGTATTAAGTCACTGGCCTTTTCTTCACTGAGCATTTTCTGGCATTTTCAACCAGCATGCTAATTAGATCTGCCCTGACTAGAGTTAGATGGTATAGTAATAAACATGCCTGTGATCATTCTACTGTGTCACTCCCATTAGTGCTAATACCAGAGGATCAGTGTCAGTGCTGGAACAGTAGTGGGAGAATTTCTGACAATGCTCAGTGTATATGCAGTCACTGCACCACCTAGCTCCTGTACCTTAGCTGCGTATATACTGGAATACTGGTGAGCTGTAGCTATGGTCATAACTAACTTAAAATTTGTTTTTATTTGGCTTTCTCTGCTCTTTTCAGTCCAGTGAGTACCAGTGATGTTCTTACAGAAAAGATCAGGAATGGAACTGACTGAGTTGAAAAAAGTCAGGAATTCTTCCATGTATTGGAATTATTAGATTTGCCAAATAATTTTTCTCCTTCACTTTTGAGTACAGAAGAAATGGCTGCAAAATATTTCCTCTCATCACTGCTGCATCTTTAATAACATGAGTATGTGTAAGTTAGGCTAGTAGTAGCTCCTCCTTTCCATCCTTTGTTTTTATTTTTCCTTAGTCATTTCTTCCCTCTTTTCTATTTCCACGCCAGTTGGATATGTACATGAGACTACAATGTTATTGAATATAGAGACAGTACCGGCAACTCTACACCTCTGTGTATATAATGGGATATTCAATACAAGGGACAGTCTAAATAAGAAGTCATGTCAAAAAAAGCCAATTATCTGAATTCCAACCTGTATAGCACAGCATGTTTACATTAAGCTTTAAAATAAAGTTTTCCTTTTCTTGAACTCTGTTTCCATTCAGCTTCTTTAAAAAAAAAATCTCACCTTATATCTGTCCCTTATCATTCATAGATTTTAGTTCCAGAAAGAACCATTAGATCATCCAGTTTGACCTTCTGTATAATACAGATCATGAAATTTCACCTAGATAGTCCTGTGCTAAGCTCAATAATTTGTGTTTGACTGAACCATACCTTCCAGGAAAGCATTCAAACTCTTGGTAGTTTGTTCCAATGGTTAATCGCCCTCCCTGTTAAAAATCTGTGCTTTATCTCTGATTTGAATTTATCTGGTTTTAATTCCCATCCCTTGGTTCTTATTGTGCTTTTTTTGCCAGGTTAAAGAGCTCTTTAATACCTGGAATTTTCCCCCCTATTAAGGTACTCGCACACTGTAATAAGTCAGTCGTCTTTTTTATAAGCTAAACAAACTGCGAACCTTAATTTTCTCACTGTAAGGTATTTTTTCTAGTCCTCAAATGATTTTTATGGCTTTTTTCTGAATTCTCTTCAGTTTTTCAAAATCCTTTTTAAAATATAGATACCGGCACTGGACATATTATTCTAGTATGTCTCACCAGTGCTGCATACAGCAGTAAAATCATCTTCCTTTTCCTACTCATTACTTCCCTATTTATATATCCAAGGATGGCATTAGCCCTTTTTGCCACACCCTCACAGTAGGAGCTAATGTTCAGTTGTTTGTCCACTATGTCTTCTAAATCCTTTTCAGAGTCACTGCTTTACAGGCTACATCAAATACGATGTCCTTTTTTTTTTTTTCTTCAGTTTTACCACCCTCAGTTTTCTCCTTTTTCCCATCATTTCCCCACATTTACAACATCTCGTCCCTATCTTTTTATCTTCTCTGTTATCCGAAACTCCAGTTTTTGAATGCAAGTTTTCTGTGTTGAGGTGGTGGGCAGGGCTCTACTCTGCTACAGCCACTTAGTTACATTTAGTGGAATATTGATTTTTCAGCATGTGCTGTAAAAGTCAATATTTCAGTAGACAGAACAAAGTAGAATCATTATTACATGGATCAGTCAGTCATATTACATATATGACTTCAGTGCCATGCTTAGCATAGATAATTGGCCTTCTCCATGTATTCCAGTCTTCTCCTTGTCTGTTCTCTTCTTCACACTCCACAGGGAGAATTCCAGTCTCTCAAGCAGCTTCTCTCAGGGTAGTTAGCTCTTCTCTCTTGATAATCACTTTTTCATCCAGACTAGCCATAAATTGCCTCTGTCATTCAGTTTTTTTACATGACAGTCTAATTTAGGTTCTTCCTCCCCAACCTTGCCCATATATATTTCTTGCACACACTTCCGTACTGCTACTTCTATGGGTCGGCCTAGGACAGCGCAGATTCTGGGTTCCTACTGCTCACTCGCTCTGACAGGCAGAATGATGACCAGTCACCACCTAGCATTTACTTGCCCCCTAGAGCTCCTTCCTGCCACTTCCCCAGTTTGATTTCATCCTCACTCAGAGTAACATACAGGGAAGCAATCTCTGTGGCCTCTACTGACTGCTATTTGATCTCTTCTTAGAAGGTGTTACTAAGAAACAAAAGAAAAACCCTCATCTGCGCCTTTTATCCCTGGGTTTCATAAGCATTTTTTTAATCTCCCTATGAGTAACATCCACTATCACAGTAAAGCAAGTCAGCAACTGAGATCAGTTTCTGGGGCTGGGGCAGATAGACCTTTTAAGGAAAGAGAGGCCCAACCAACAGCAGTGATAGCAGGGGTGTCATCATCCCAGGCTGACCCGGGGTGCCCCTTAAAGGCAGTCATGTTGTTGCAGGTGAGTCCTTACTTGATTTTTCCCTCACCCAGGGTATCAACACATCCGGACTGACTGTTAGATGCTAAAGAGCACCATGTGCTGGAGGGTTTCATTTCTTAACAGAAAAGCCAAGGCAAACCATAAACAAAATGCTCACTCCCGCATCTTAGCTGGGTGACCTGGTCATTCTTTGTTCATTTGTCCCTGAACTGAGTCTAGTGTTCACCTCTATCCAGACTTTTCACTAGGGGTTCTCTCAGTTCCAGTCTCTCCCCTGGTATTAGACCTCTTGCTTCTTATGGAGTAAGATCCTGCTCTGGAGTCAGGGATACAGGCAGGTCCATCCACTGCGAATCTTCCAGGGAACAACAGGTGATCCTTGCCAGGCTGGGCTGCTGGCCAGTGTCTGGGAGACCCCTGGCTCAGACCATGCCCTCTTGGATGCTTACCATATGCAGCCCTCTGTCTAGGAAGCTCCCCGCTCTACAAGCACCCCTTATAGGCTCTCCATTCTAGTGGGTTACCTGGAGAGCTCGCCCTCCGGATTCCCTGCTTGGCCCTTTGACTCAGGCATCTTTTGGGATCGCCTCTCCACAACAGCCTCCTGTTTCCCTTGGGAGTCCCCACTTCACAGAGCTTGGGTAAACTTTATTAGTTCCAGGGGCTCATTTGCTAATCAGCCACCTGTGGCAGTCAGCTATCCCCAGGTGAGGCCTTCACATGGCAGTCACAGGCAGACTGAGCCTTAGCTCCCCATAAAGGGCAGCTGCCCCATAACAGGGTGTGTGTTGTGTATGTGTGTGTGTGGTTAAATGTTGGGGTTTTTTAAAGAATATATTTAGATTTTTTTAAAAGAGTTTAATATAGAGGAATAATATAATTAGCAGTTTACTAGAGCAATCGTATGAAAGATAAGTATAGTATACCAGGTTTTCAAGACTTCATCACAAGCACAGTACATAACTTCTAGCAACCTTCTCTTTAGAATAAATAAAGCAAACCTGTAGTGCAACAATGAAGGACATATGTCAATGTAATGACTGCTTTTTACATTAAGGGAATACAGTAAAGTGCTATAATTGTATAACATACCTCTGCCTGTGTAGAGCTTTTTATCACTTACAAATTTATGTATGTGCTCTGTTTGTGGTGTTTCACTGTTTCAGGTAAATCATTTTAACAAATATTTTATTATGACTTCTATAATTTTCTATTCCAAGACACACGCATGCGCGCACACCCACACCCAGCAGCAAAACCAACAACAAACCTTTAAAATGGCGTTGAGTGTATGTATCAGTAATGTAAGGGTTAAAAACTTTGCATGGATGGTGTAATTACCTCAAAACCAAGCATTACGAACCCAGGAAATTCAGAATTCAAGTTATACTTACAAGAAATCCAAACACTATAGAAATGCAGAGTCAAGACACCACAAAAAATTTAACTCTGCCCTTTACTGATGCCATGCAATTATCATATAATTATGATTAAATCATTCAGTGGTTGTGATCCCAGAATAGATTAAACTAATTCTTAAATTTGTATTCATTTTTTCATATTTTCCTCTTCAGGATATCACTTTAGGGCAAAGTTGAAGTTGTTTGATTGTGCTTTTTTAAACCTGTTTAGATTTCTTTATTTTAACTTAATTTAACTCCGAAAATCCTGGGATTATAATGCTGGGTTTGGGGATTATTATTACATCCCTGTTTTTTTTTTTTTTTTTTTTACTTTTACATTATTGATATGTACTCTCAATCTTAGCTCCACTTTAACATTGTTTCCGTCTTTTAGATACCCTGGGGGAGTGTTTATTAATTGTTAAAAGTTGTATAAATGAGCACTAAACAACAGCCCGAGAAATAATACTATCATGTGACATTTTGAATGGTTTGAAGACTGTACTACGAACCTTAAATTCTTTATTAATTTTAACTTTTAAGAGCAATTTCACCTGTAAAGCAGAGCAGCACAAAGCAGCCAAAGTGTACTAATGAATCTTGCAATTGACTTGTTGGCTTAGAGGACTTTCTGAGAGAGACCAGTGCTATGTGAAGGAAGGGCAGAGGGAGCCAGTTCCCTCAGTCCTAATGTCTTTCCCCTATGCTTCTGTCTCCGTTTCCCCAGCAGTGTTGTTGGCAGTACACAGTGAGGCCAAGGCAACAGTGCCAGGAGGAGCCTTTCAAACACTGATGTCCAAGCTAACATGCAGCCATGGAACACTTAGGGTCTGTCTACAGAGCAAAGAAAAACCCATGGTTGGCCTGTGCCAGCTGACTCTGGCTTGGGCTGTGGGGCTGTTTCACTGCTGTGTAGCCTTCTGGACTCAAGCTGCAGTCTGAGCTCTGAGACTCTCCTACCCCTCAGGGTCCTAGAGCCAGCCATGGGTTTTTCTTTGCTGTGTAGACATACCCTTAAAGAGCAGTGATGACTGGGCCAAGTAATCGACCAGTAAGATTCCTTACGTCATAAATCCACTCTCTTATACTACTGACTCATTATAATCAATAGAATTGTTGCATGCACATTAGCAATAGAGGAAGGGTGGAGATTGGTTCAATTACCTATACTGTCACAATGGTTGTTGACCAGATCCTGTCTGCGGCCTAAATAATCATGACAAGTAGAAAAAAGAATCATTAATAACTTAGTTTAATTGCAACCTATTTTCTTCAAATATAGCCTTTGCACATTAGTTATTTTTAACTATATGGAAGAAAATTCCTAAAGGACCCAGTTTTTAATTAACTTCAACTCATACATTAATTAGCATATTGTACATTTTCAGAAAATTCATAGTCAGAGTACGGAGTAAGCAAGCGGGGGGAGGATACAATGTTCATACATTTCAAAACAGTTTGAATCACTTCTTTATCTGCAAATCAGAACTTCCCTTGTGTGTCAGCACTCCACGCAACTTAATTTAATAATAAAGAAGGTAATGGCTGCCCCGTTTTAAAGGGTGTGATTAGGATTTCAATCCGTGTTGTTCAAAAAATGAAACACAGTGAGAGGGTGAAAGATGTCAACTGTAGTGGCTCACACTTAGTTGTGTTTAGTTGGTCGGCATCCATATACAGCATGATAACAGACTGGTCCTAGTTTCAGCTGTATACATAATATCTTACTCTTTCAGTTTGTGGATAAGAATGGGAGAGGTTTTCTTATTTCAGTAGTCAATACCAGCAACATCAAAAAGCCCACCTACTGTATTCTTTGGCAAGCCACAAAGCCACAATGAAAGCAGATTTCCAGGTTTGCAGTTTACTGGAGCACCTAATGTAAAGTTTTGCTGCTGTGCCATACGTAGGGTCAGCTTTGGTCATGTCAAGTTCCCTATAAGCTCTGAAGTGAATTTTTTCTATTTAGATTTGGCTCTTCTTCCTCTGACTCTGGCCTTCTCCCAGTTTAGTAGTGCTGCTGTTGCTCAGGCGGATGGAGCAGCCTTATAGCATTCCTACTGTGGCCTCAGAAACTAGTTTGTGGCATGGTGCATGAAGGTCTACACAAGGGCTGATGTTGCTGCCCTGCCCCTCTTCTCTTCACTCATGGTGATGGCAGTTCTTTTAGGGTCTACCATTCTGCCCAGGGCATTGAGTCCTACCAAAGGAAGAGATTAAAGCTGCACCCTGGGGGAAGAGTTGGGAGCTGTTCTGTTTTCATATCAGCAACAGGACTTGTGACTAGATATAATATCTTCCCACATCTGGACTCCATGCTGAAGGAAGAACTGAGGTGGCAATGGAAACAAGTCTCTTAAGAGCCACTGCTGCAAAGGAAGGGCATGGGGTTGTAGCAGTGTCTCTCTAAAGCTTGCCCACTTAGCTCAGTGTTGCTGGCCAATTCCTGTGGCCACCTTGGGACCAGAAAGCCTCATCCTGCCTCTTTGAGCAGTAGCACATACCAGAGAAGGAAGGGAGGATCAATAGTATATAGAGAAACCCTGTTTCAGGTCTTTGCTGAGTGCCAGGAAGAGATATTGAAGGAAATGTGCGTTCTTCTCTGTGGAGAAATGAGCGTCACCCACACCACTGGCACTGTCAGCAATCGCCATTCTGCATCCTAACTAATCTGTACTGGTATGTCCCCTGCTAGTGTGAATGAGTGAAGTTCTGCTGTGAGTGTCATTAGAGTGAAATATCAGTGATATTGCATATCCATCTTTATTCTTTCAGTACCCTTTGGCCTCAAGCCAGTAAAGTTTGCAATGGACTTAACACAAAATGATAAAACATAGGAAAAGAAGTATCATTCTTAACTATGAAACTTTTTGATTGGGTGGAACATGTAGGAAAAGGAAAACTCAGCCTGGGGGAAAACGGAGTGAAATTTATTGTCATAGTGTGAGAGGCAGTCAGACTAATCTGGTTTGGGTTATGCTTTGCTAGGGATTTTGTCACCAATGTTTCTTACTCTCTGTTTCTGTGGGTGGAATTACACAGAAAATGAAATTCTGTCACCTTTACTCCCCTTTACTCTGTAAGCAGTCACATTTATTTCATTTATTTGACTTAAAATCATAGAATCATAGAATATCAGGGTTGGAAGGGACCTCAGGAGGTCATCTAGTCCAACCCCCTGCTCAAAGCAGGACCAATTCCCAACTAAATCATCCCAGCCAGGGCTTTGTCAAGCCGGGCCTTAAAAACCTCCAAAGAAGGAGACTCCACCACCTCCCTAGGTAACGCATTCCAGTGCTTCACCACCCTCCTAGTGAAAAAGTTTTTCCTAATATCCAACCTAGACCTCTCCCACTGCAACTTGAGACCATTGCTCCTTGTTCTGTCATCTGCCACCACTGAGAACAGCCGAGTTCCAGCCTCTTTGGAACCCCCCCTCAGGTAGTTGAAAGCAGCTATCAAATCCCCCCTCATTCTTCTCTTCTGGAGACTAAACAATCCCAGTTCCCTCAGCCTCTCCTCATAAGTCATGTGCTCCAGACCCCTAATCATTTTTGTTGCCCTCCGCTGGACTCTTTCCAATTTTTCCACATCCTTCTTGTAGTGTGGGGCCCAAAACTGGACACAGTATTCCAGATGAGGCCTCACCAATGTCGAATAAAGGGGAACGATCATGTTCCTTGATCTGCTGGCAATGCCCCTACTTATACAGCCCAAAATGCCGTTAGCCTTCTTGGCAACAAGAGCACACTGTTGACTCATATCCAGCTTCTCGTCCACTGTGACCCCGAGGTCCTTTTCTGCAGAACTGCTACCCAGCCATTCGGTCCCTAGTCTGTAGCAGTGCATGGGATTCTTCCGTCCTAAGTGCAGGACTCTGCACTTGTCCTTGTTGAATCTCATCAGGTTTTTTTTGGCCCAATCCTCTAATTTGTCTAGGTCCCTCTGTATCCGATCCCTACCCTCTAGTGTATCTACTACGCCTCCCAGTTTAGTGTCATCTGCAAACTTGCTGAGAGTGCAGTCCACACCATCCTCCAGATCATTAATAAAGATATTAAACAAAACCGGCCCCAGAACCGACCCTTGGGGTACTCCGCTTGAAACCGGCTGCCAACTAGACATGGAGCCATTGATCACTACCCGTTGAGCCCGATGATCTAGCCAGCTTTCTATCCACCTTACAGTCCATTCATCCAGCCCATACTTCTTTAACTTGGCGGCAAGAATACTGTGGGAGACCGTATCAAAAGCTTTGCTAAAGTCAAGGAATAACACATCCACTGCTTTCCCCTCATCCACAGAGCCAGTTATCTCATCATAGAAGGCAATTAGGTTAGTCAGGCATGACTTGCCCTTGGTGAATCCATGCTGACTGTTCCTGATCACTTTCCTCTCCTCTAAGTGTTTCATAATTGATTCCTTGAGGACCTGCTCCATGATTTTTCCAGGGACTGAGGTGAGGCTGACTGGCCTGTAGTTCCCCGGATCCTCCTCCTTCCTTTTTTTAAAGATGGGCACTACATTAGCCTTTTTCCAGTTATCCGGGACCTCCCCCGATCGCCATGAGTTTTCAAAAATAATGGCTAATGGCTCTGCAATCTCATCTGCCAACTCCTTTAGCACCCTCAGATGCAGCGCATGGACTTGTGCACGTCCAGTTTTTCTAAATAGTCTCGAACCACTTCTTTCTCCACAGAGGGCTGGTCACCTTCTCCCCATACTGTGCTGCCCAGTGCAGTAGTCTGGGAGCTGACCTTGTTCGTGAAGACAGAGGCAAAAAAATCATTGAGTACATTAGCTTTTTCCACATCCTCGGTCACTAGGTTGCCTCCCTCATTCAGTAAGGGGCCCACACTTTCCTTGACTTTCTTCTTGTTGCTAACATACCTGAAGAAACCCTTCTTGTTACTCTTAACATCTCTTGCTAGCTGCAACTCCAAGTGTGATTTGGCCTTCCTGATTTCACTCCTGCATGCCTGAGCAATATTTTTATACTCCTCCCTGGTCATTTGTCCAATCTTCCACTTCTTGTAAGCTTCTTTTTTGCGTTTAAGATCAGCAAGGATTTCACTGTTTAGCCAAGCTGGTCGCCTGCCATATTTACTATTCTTTCTACACATCGGGATGGTTGTTCCTGCAACCGCAATAAGGATTCTTTAAAATACAGCCACTTGTAGTAGAGCAGGGCCCTTTTCATTGTGGGTATGGGTGACAGAACCTGACCCTAAATGGAGAAAGTAATAAATTGCTCAAATAAATTATTAAAAAGGACTAGTCACAATTATACCTAGCTTTGTATACAATATGTAAAAAGAGTAATCGAAAATGGTTTTCATAGGTTTTAATTTTATACATAAAGTACTCTTTCTACCTGTGAATAGGCTATGTTAATAAATAGTAAGCAAAAGGGAAACTAATGACTCAGGGATAGGCTACAGGAGTCTTTCATTTATGTATCACAAGTTCAAATCCAACCCAGACTGGTAGTGATCAAAAGTTGTTACCAGCTGTGACTAGGCTCTACCTGGTCAATAGCAAAATGGGGATTAAGGACTTCTCAACAGAGTAAAACAGTGAGGCAGGGCAGTTGTTTTTAGCAGGAAAACCTCCATTTTGGAATATTAAAGTCACATGAAATAAATAGAGTATGGGAAAATAAGCTGTCCACTTTTCTCCATTGGAAATAAGTTGAGCAGGATGCACTCTCTGAATCTGTAGCATGCTTGCTATGGTAAATTGAGTGGGGCTGGAGACTTTGTAAGGCACTCCTTGTTTGATGATCAAGGCTGCTGCTCATTTAGAATCAAGCCAAATGTTGAAAAAAGTAAGTTTAAGCTTGAACACTTTCTAAGCCACTTTGGCTGCCTTTTGAAAAAAACTTTAGGCCTGAAGTCTGCTTTATTCATATCAACAGGAGCTTTTTATTGACTGTAATGGAAGCAGAATCAAGCCCTTATATTGTAATTTTATTGCTCTTGTTAAGAAATAGATGACCTAGAAGTTGAAAGAATTTAATAATACAGAGAAAACGAGGTATATTAGATTCTCTTATAAAATAAGAGAAGAAAACTCTTTAAATAGATTGTAACTCCTGCAGAGGCCAGGGTATTTGCATTGTTACCTAACAAGCTCTAGAAACATTGCAATGATATCACATTTCACTATACTGCTTTATACCCAGAGAAAGATGAGGAAAAAAGATGAACCACTTCTTTGCTTGTGTTGTTGTAACATATGTGTCCACTCTACTTAGGACGAATCTTTGGCTGACCTCGTTGAGATGAATGAAGAACATGGCAGGTGAAATGAGAAGGAGGGGATTATCCATCTGAAAACTGAGGACATCCAGTTAAAGCTCATCTTATTTTAATCTTCATGGTATGTTCACATTTATTTCACTTTGTCAGTAAGCTCATGTAAGATAGTTTAATTGAAAAATACCCTTTTCCCTTTTCTCAGTGGGATTTATGCTTTCAAGCAGGTAAAACTCAGTTATCAGTAGTGTGCAAATTATGTCAATAAACCCAAGGAAAAATCAATGGGAATATTTCCCTCAGGGCCTAGCATACTGATTATAAAAATATTAATACTTAATACCTTTATTACTCTCATATCTCTGCAACTGAAACATATAAAGATCCATCTTATCCATTTATAAGGAATACAGGATGTGTGCAAGTCCTTCAAATGCTGGTTTGTTTGAGAAGATTTACATTTTGGACAAAAGTGCAAGAGGGGCAAGGGGAAAGACAGCTGAATGCAAATTCATGTCTATCTTTGAAGGCATTGTATATACATACACATGACCATTTTGTAACCATATGTGTAAATCTGACACACAGCAGACCTGACAACGTAGATAGGAATATCTTATGTTTTGAACTATCTGTAGTAACACTTTGTCATCTTCTGTAATAAAACTTCAGCTTTCCTAGGCTGAATTACAAATGTTTGCGCTCATGCAAAGCATAAATATAAATGTTGACAGTGTCATGCAACACTAACTTCTGTCATCCTTACCAGTAGCTTGCCACTACATGTATAATAGCAGGTGAAGCTCATTTGTAAAATAGAAACTACACAGATTGCTTGGGGGGAAACATATGTTAGTGTTGCTGGATTTCTGTTTAGTTTGACTTCTGTTGTTTAAGAATGCAGAGATATTTTTAATTGAATTATTTTTAGCTTCCTGTGAGAACTGCACTATTTAACGGTCAATTATCATGTTCAACGTAAATTGATTTTTCAAGAACTTTTTATTACTTGGCTACAAAGAAACTTGACTGATGTGTTTTCAGCCTTAGGATCAAATTCTTTTACAAAATGAGAACAAAAAACTAGCTTTAACAAATAAATAAATAGGAAAAAAGGGGCACATCCATATTGTCAGATACTTTTTTTGCCCAATCTTATCCCCATTGAACTCAGTGGGAGATTTTCCCATTGATTTCAATAGTAGAAGGATTGGGCCTAACATGTACAGGTGTCTTTGAGTATTTCTGCCACAAGGGTGAAGAGAAGAGGGGTCATAGGAGACTCACATTTAAAGTATTCATTCTATGAATATATTTTTGAAAATAATAATTAAGGACTTTTATGATGTGGTTTTAGCACAAATGCCTCTTGCCCGGCAGACTTGGAGGTGCGGGGCTTTGTCTGGGCCAGCAGAGGGAAGAAAACTGTTGTTCCCATAAAGGATTGTGCCCCCTGTCTAGAGTTGAGTGGGATACTGTGGTTCATTGGCTGGAGCAGCATAAGCCTCCTGGCTCCCACGCAGGGCTAATAGACCCTTCCTCGTGCCCCAGCAGCACCACTTGCACAGGGAAGAAAACCTCCCCCATTGGATTAGAATAGCACTGGGTTTGGTGGCCTTGCTATGGTATCATGCTAGTAACCATTTGGGTGCTGGGAATGAATTTATCCCTTGACTGCCGGGTTGGCCAGAGTGGTGTGAGGTTTTTTCATCTTCCTCTCAGCAGCCCAGGGACCTAGTGGCTAGATTAGGTTGTAAAATGTATTTTGTTGCAACTTGGTAGGTGCCCAATGCAGGTACTTGTTCAGAAGGCTGGTTCCCTGAACTGGAATTGGAAGCAGATTAGAAGACATCTCCTAAAGAAAGTGGGGAATTGGGTTCCTAATGTCTGGCTACAGTAGGGAGACAGCCCCCTCTTCCCCACCCTCCTTAGCCCTCTTACAAAGGGAGGATGATGGGGTCTCAGCAACATCGCTGAGACCAGGTTAGCTGCTGTCAGATCTCCACCAGATGAAACAAATTACAAAGGAATTACCTGCATTGGGCAAGTTAATGCCAGATAGTTCCCAGATGTGTTACTTAAAAGTTGCAGCCTGGTTAAACCAGATTCCTGGTGTCTTGTCTTTCTACCCGTGATGTATGGGATGCTGCTTCAGATTTGCCATAAATGGAATGCTTGCACCTTCTAATGAGTTTTGGCACAGTGGTCACAATTTTTGCAGAAGCAGATTTAATGACAAAAGAAGACATAATACAATTAATTCTTACCACAAGAGTGACCCTGGTCTATCTCTCAACTATGAGTAAGTTGTCCAAATCAAGCAATTAAAGAGATCCTCAGTTCCTCATAGACTGCCTCACGCATTCAGCCTACTCAGGCCTGTATCGCTGACTTAGGCCTCAATCCTGCAAGTGCATGTGCCTAGGCAGACCCCCATGCCCATACTCAGAAGTCTGCCCATTTCCCATTTTTGGGGCTTTAAACTGTAAACTCGCAAATCATTACCATTGTAGAGGATATCAGGTTGCCATCACTCCAACTCTGGCAGTATTTTCTGGTAGGTTTCTCTATGCCGTCACATAAATTCCTCTTCTTCGTTTTGTTGGCCATACAAGGAGACAAAAACGCTTTCCTCCAAATACATTGCTAATTCTACTAACATTTAACCCACTGTACAAACTTATCTACGAGGCACAAAATCTCTAACATGATTGCAACCTGAAATACAACTTTCAATATTAAACAGGATGGCAATAATAGCCTGATAGAGTAAATCAAAGGATGGGACAGATTAATATACATTGAAAATCAAATATTATTTCACATAAATCATAGAATATCAGGGATGGAAGGGACCTCAGGGGGTCATCTAGTCCAACCCCCGGCTCAAAGCAGGACCAATCCCCAGACAGATTTTTGCCTCAGAACCCTAAATGGCCCCCTCAAGGATTGAACTCACAACCCTGGGTTTAGCAGGCCAATTCTCAAACCACTGCAATGTTCCAAGCAGTTGCAGTTTTTGCTTTTTATGCTGCAACTTTAAACGTTATTTATTAAAACCAACAAAACAAGGGAATTAAACAGACAGGCATAATCAAGGGTGACGTGTTTTTGACAGTTCTGCAGATGGCAGTAGAAGGGAGGGAAGAAGGGAGACCCCATTCCTAAAGTAGTTATTGGTACCTTTGTTAAAATTAAGGAGTGTTTTACATATTGTCTTTTGAGAATTTGACACTAGTTATTATTAAACTTACAGCTGGACCTTTTCTAGATCTTTAAGTTACAACAATTTTACTTGTGGATTTTTCATATGGTCCACCAGAAGACTTTGAACAGTGCCATAGTGCAGAATGTTGCTATTTCGTGAATATGCAGGCCTCTCTTTGCAGTGCACTCCAAAGCGTTCAGGTATTCAGTGCCACCACACAATCTTTGTATTGTCTTACTGCTTAAAACTCAACAGTGCTTTCGATACTCTCTCTTGTCTGGAGCTATGCTTTAAAATACAGGAGACTATTTATCCTTCCAGTATTGATACAATATGAAAATGATAACAGAGTCAAAAATTCCTTTTATGTACATGTTTTTGGGTTTTTGTCTTTGGGATTTGAGTGTCTAAATCTGTGTTCTCTCCAACATATGAAATGACAGGCCATTCAAAATGCCCAAATATTAATTTTTTTTGCATGTCTGTATATTCATCTGTCAACCTTGGGTGAGTTTTCTGGATTTCTATTAGCTTGTCCCAAACTGCTGGCAAGCTAAATTTCTCTAACAGGCATCAATTCGCTGTATTAAATGCCTGTTCTGCCCTGCAAGACATATTGATTATTTTTTTCTCAGCAAAGTGACAAATACCATTTTCATGACTATAATAGAGATTGATTACAATTTTATGGAACACAGAGGGAGCTGATCTTGCAGAGACAACCTTGGGGCATATAAAAATTGAAAAAAATCATTTGAATTAATAAAGAAATTAATGAATTCATCTGTTGCTGATGAAGCCAAAGCATTTTTGAGATAATGAAAATACTGTAGATGCATGGTCATTGCTGAATGGGGAGGCGAGCTTAAATGTATTTATAGCAGCTGGTGTCTGAAATCATTTGCAATCTTTAGGAGCCCAAACTTAAACGTGACTTCAAAATCTTCTTTGTCTATTAAAGCACACGTAATTATATAATGTAGGACCAAAGTCATATCTTTATTGATACAAAATAAATCTGAAAAAGTGAGGAAATAGTTTGAGCTTTTTGTGCTGTGTGATTCGTTTTAAGCATAAAAAGAACTACCAATTCCATTAAGGCTTTTTCCATTTGCCGTAGAGAAATGTTCTTAGATACTGATTTACTGATTGTCATGTTAACTTTGAACCCTTATACCCTCACACTTTAGCAATTTACTCCACTATTAACTTCAGTGGAGCCACAGCGGGGCAAGGTGTATAAATGAGGTTGGGCATCTAAATCTAACACAAAGTTAACTTATTCATGGCACTGACGCCACAGTAAAGCGAATGATAATACCAACAAAACTTATGCTGGGCATTTAGGTGAGGCTCTTAACCGGATTTGAAATTTTGCATGCGTATTATTTGTTTGGTTGTCTTAGTCCAATAATGTAGTATTTGCTGATAATCTCTTATTGATACCTTTTTTAGTATATATATTGTAAAAGTAAAAAATCTTTAAAATGATTGTATATTCATTCTTCTTATTTCCATTTTAGAAAATATTTTATCTTTTCCTATACATATACATTTTTTTACAAATGAGGTGTGAATAGCAGTTTAGCTGAGAATCACAGGCTGAAAATAAGACAAGGGGGAAAAAGTCACACTAGTTAATGGATACTTCCCCCTTTATTAAAAGTGTTTTTTATTACTGTAGTTTGCAGTAAACTTTATTCTTTTATAACTGAAAAATATGTAAAGAATAACAACTGTACTTGAATAAAGTTTTACATTTAGAAATATAGACACTGAGCTAAATTTTCAAAAGGATGTGCGTGATATACAGGTGCAAACTTGGTGACAGTGCAAGCAAATTATGAAATTTTACATTTTGCACATATGACACAGGAAAACATGAGGTTTCAAAAAAGTATAGTCTTGCCTGCCTAACAAACTGAAGGCTAATCATGGCTCTTACTTTCTGTCAAACAAAATCAATGTGCGTTTTAAAAAAAAACATTGGTACATAGAGGGATTATAGTCAGATACCAAATATAAAAAAAGAAAAGCCTGCTATGGTATATGGATGAACAATGTTTCTCCAATTTTTAGTATTAAAAAGTGGATTCAGATTTTCTTTGTTGTTGTTCACAATATAGTCAAAACATAACTTTAAAACTAACAAGTTCAAATTCTTTTGCTGTAAAGGAACTACCATTGAAAGAGTCACATGTCAGATTTTCCCCATCTGTTGAAGAAATTGTCCACGAATATAATTTTATAATGGAAAATTTGGTTGTCAATAAGCAGCAGATACCAAGAGCTGAACACCCACTATTCCTAACACCCCTATTTGGGACTTCAGTAATAATTAAAAATAACAATGAAGCCAGTTTGTGTTTAGCCACTCTTTTCACGTATTAGATTGACATTTTCCAAGCCTGGTCTCTGCCCAAAGGGGATTTTTTTTAAGTTTAAACAAGAAAGTCCTGCTGTTTTCAGAGGAGAGGAGAGTGAAAGAATTTGTCCATTGTCTGGCTACACCGGAAGAAAGACAGGGTACAATGGATGGATATTTTAGTGGTAAAAGTAGCCAAATATAATCTTCTACTAATCCAAAATTAGGAAATCTTTTTCTTTAAAATACACCCCCCCTCCCACCCCGAAAAACATAAACTAGTCAATTATATGATGAACATTGCAAGTTTACGCTCTGAAAACTCAGGAAATGATTATTTTGAGGTTGCAGGCACAATCTTAGTTTATCCCTCCTTAAATATACATGTTACTATGCAGTCTGTAATTACATGATCACCTACTGTTTCTCAGATAATACAGTACAATATGTTGTGTGCCCTTTTTTATTTTAATAGCCTCTGAATATAATTCCATAAAAACTGTCTTCAAAAAATTGCACATCCACACCATTTTGTGAAGCAATAAACTTTGGTGGTCATAAAATGGCTACAGAGAGTGAAAGTTAAAATAAGCTCTGTTACTCCCCTTTAAAATAGAGACTTTGTTTTTTAACAGAAGCAGTGCAATATATTTAGCTGCTTATGCCTCAGTGACAATTTTTAAGTTATTTTTTAAAATTAAATTTCAAACCAATACCTGCAATGAGGAAGCAATACATTAAATGGCAAAAAAAAAAAAAAAGAAAAAAAAAGTGTTATCTACTACCCATAGAATCTGACCCTTGGAATAATTTAACTGAAACTGAATAATGTAGGTATTTCAATAATAAGAGGTGTAAAAAACCATATTCTGTGTTTAAGGGATCTGATAGAAACGTACCCCAAAACTATTGAAGAATGAGGATAGGGACGTCTAATCCTTTGCAGCTGTTCTTGCTGTAATTCGTCATGAACATTTTAATTTTGGGGCTGTGTTCTGAAAGAAACAGTCAATATTCCATTTTATTTATGAAATGGTTTCATACAGAAGCTGCTTATTTTTACAGCCATATTTTGAAATCTGTTGAAATTTTGGAAACTGCAGGTCATTTATTTTAATTTGTTTTGTAAATATAAATCCATTTTACATATTGTAAGTAAAGTTATGAATAATGAATGTGTGTGATTGATAATTAACTTATTGTTTGTATTCATTCATTCTTTCTTTTTCTTTTAATTAATTGTGTTTTGCATTGGAGTCAATGGGAGTTTTGCCAGAATAGGGACTGCAGGATCAAGCCCCGCATTCATGTAATAGGTGAAGCACTCTTAAATCAGTCTCTGTGGAGTTATTTAGCTGTTACCAATTACTCCTGCATTGTAAACAATCGAAGTGCTTGTATCTGCAGGCAGTAGATAACCTGGAAATCAAATATATCAGCTCTACACAGATCCATGAAGAGATTGTCCTGTCAGCTAAAACAAGAGTAAAAGATGTGATTGTAAATAACACTCATAGGCCAAACAGGTTAGTGACATTTATATAAAAGAAAAAAAGGGAGAGAAGCCACCTATGGCAACCAGTTGAAATCTAATTGAAAAGTTGGTGAAAATAAAATCAAAGCCTTAAAAAAGTTTATTTTGCTTTGTACAATACTCACTTTCAGCTTATGGATTGCAGGCTTTACGCTGAATAAGACCCGGAATAGCATGTTGTTGATGCCACAAATTTGTAAAGCCTCAGCAATTTACCCTTCGTTCCAAGTACTGAAATTATTGTTACTACTTAATTTTTTATATATAGGGATTGCATTTGGAACTAAAAGTAGTGGACAATATAGGAAATAGTTTAAAATTAGGTTTTTAATACTAAAATTAATCTAGTTTCTATTCCAGCATCACTTGAAAAACGTTACCTTAATTGGTTTGTTGTCACGACCACTATTTAACATTATAATATTTTTCCTGGTTTTATTTCTCATTACCAATGAGAAAAAATAAGAGCAAAATAATCGGTCTTATGCTGGGATTTTTAATTTTTATTTTTTTAGTCTATCTGATGGTTGAGACAAGAAAGGGGACTATGTATGATACTATTTAAAATGATTCCTTTATTAGAAATTATGTCATTTTTCAGTGATCTTGAAGTTTCATTCTGCCCCAAAGAAGTCATTGATAGTTTTGCCAGTTAGCATCATATTTACAGAGTAAGCAAATGGATTCTAAACCAGAAATATTGTTGCTGATATTTCTGTACATAGTCCTAGGCTGACCCTATTATGTAGGTTCTTAGGCTTCTATCACAGGAACAATACTTAGTAGGCTTTTGTTTCCTTTATAAGTGAATGTGAAGATGATGGTAATATTTGCTTTACATCCATGTTTTAATGAAAATGTTTGGTAAACCAACTAACTCTAAGGGTAAAAAGAACAAATCTATAAATTGTAATTTTCCTGAACTGAAAATTTCTTATCAAAAGTGTGCATTCGGGACACTTTTCCTTCTCCTAAGGATAGCTATTTAGTCCATTAGTAGATTTTTTTTTTCCTGCCAGCCTGGCTTCCTGTTGGTTTGACTGTGGAGTAGCAGGTGTACAATTCCAGAGTGTCTTTAAAAGTGGCTCAGCAGGGCTTCTCTGCCGTGCGTTCACAGGAGACAGCTCATCTGTTTAATCCTTATGTTTTAGTCAACCTTTCTTATTATGCGGACAGAGCTCTGATGCTCAGCTGGATTTTGACTCTCAGAATGAATTGATGGAGCTCTTTGATCTTTCTGTGTATTGCATCTGTTTCATCTTTCATCTTAATGCATGATCTTCACAACTCCAGCTAGTGCTTTATTTATTTATTTTTCCACTTGAATCCATCAATTTTACTTTGTTCTCCTTTTTTGGCATTCCTTTTTATGTGCAATGAACTTGATTGCATAATTTTAATATAATGATAATTAAGTTGGTATTTGTATTTAAAAATACAGAGGAAGACCAAGACAACCATGTTTATTTAGAAACATTTCCAGAGACTTGATCAAAATCTTTAAATAAGACATACACATCTTTACAAATTTGCAAATTATTGTATACAATGTGTGTAATTAACAGACCCAATACTGAAAGGGAAGAAGATGTAATTTCATACATATTTGGAAAAGCCCACCACTCGAACTAAAAAGTCTCGTAAGTTCAGATTTCTAAGAGTATTTAGAAGTATAACTAGAACTAATATCATGTAATGCATTCTTGAGATTTCCCATTAACATTTCAGGCTATAGGCCCTAATTCAGTAAAGCACTTAGATGCAAGTCCTTCCCTATTCAGGACAACACTTAAACATGTGCTTAAAATTAAGCAAGTGCTTAAATGTTGTCTTGAATAGGGACGCTTTTCTGAATCATGGCTTTAATCTACGTCAGACAATTCTGATTAAAAATATTCATAAAACCATGTAGTAGCTCTGTTAAATTGCATATAATTGGTAGCAGTTTTTTAGCTTCAAGTACAACAGACAATAGGGGATTCCTTTTGTTGTTTTAATGAAACCAAGAAACGTGCAATTTAGATTATTCTTTTAGTTCAACTGAAAGACTGTAGAAGTGAAGCATTTTGTAATTGTATGTTTGATTCTTATGCTTATACCAGAGAATTTGTGAATTCTTTTGTTTTCTATAATATTTAGTCAATGTTCAGTTGTAACAGTCCAGTTGTTGTGTGCGTGGGTAATGTACAGTGCGGCACTATAATGGAAAATTTGGTTGTCAATAAGCAGCAGATACCAAGAGCTGAACACCCACTATTCCTAACACCCCTATTTGGGACTTCAGTAATAATTAAAAATAACAATGAAGCCAGTTTGTGTTTAGCCACTCTTTTCACGTATTAGATTGACATTTTCCAAGCCTGGTCTCTGCCCAAAGGGGATTTTTTTTAAGTTTAAACAAGAAAGTCCTGCTGTTTTCAGAGGAGAGGAGAGTGAAAGAATTTGTCCATTGTCTGGCTACACCGGAAGAAAGACAGGGTACAATGGATGGATATTTTAGTGGTAAAAGTAGCCAAATATAATCTTCTACTAATCCAAAATTAGGAAATCTTTTTCTTTAAAATACACCCCCCCTCCCACCCCGAAAAACATAAACTAGTCAATTATATGATGAACATTGCAAGTTTACGCTCTGAAAACTCAGGAAATGATTATTTTGAGGTTGCAGGCACAATCTTAGTTTATCCCTCCTTAAATATACATGTTACTATGCAGTCTGTAATTACATGATCACCTACTGTTTCTCAGATAATACAGTACAATATGTTGTGTGCCCTTTTTTATTTTAATAGCCTCTGAATATAATTCCATAAAAACTGTCTTCAAAAAATTGCACATCCACACCATTTTGTGAAGCAATAAACTTTGGTGGTCATAAAATGGCTACAGAGAGTGAAAGTTAAAATAAGCTCTGTTACTCCCCTTTAAAATAGAGACTTTGTTTTTTAACAGAAGCAGTGCAATATATTTAGCTGCTTATGCCTCAGTGACAATTTTTAAGTTATTTTTTAAAATTAAATTTCAAACCAATACCTGCAATGAGGAAGCAATACATTAAATGGCAAAAAAAAAAAAAAAGAAAAAAAAAGTGTTATCTACTACCCATAGAATCTGACCCTTGGAATAATTTAACTGAAACTGAATAATGTAGGTATTTCAATAATAAGAGGTGTAAAAAACCATATTCTGTGTTTAAGGGATCTGATAGAAACGTACCCCAAAACTATTGAAGAATGAGGATAGGGACGTCTAATCCTTTGCAGCTGTTCTTGCTGTAATTCGTCATGAACATTTTAATTTTGGGGCTGTGTTCTGAAAGAAACAGTCAATATTCCATTTTATTTATGAAATGGTTTCATACAGAAGCTGCTTATTTTTACAGCCATATTTTGAAATCTGTTGAAATTTTGGAAACTGCAGGTCATTTATTTTAATTTGTTTTGTAAATATAAATCCATTTTACATATTGTAAGTAAAGTTATGAATAATGAATGTGTGTGATTGATAATTAACTTATTGTTTGTATTCATTCATTCTTTCTTTTTCTTTTAATTAATTGTGTTTTGCATTGGAGTCAATGGGAGTTTTGCCAGAATAGGGACTGCAGGATCAAGCCCCGCATTCATGTAATAGGTGAAGCACTCTTAAATCAGTCTCTGTGGAGTTATTTAGCTGTTACCAATTACTCCTGCATTGTAAACAATCGAAGTGCTTGTATCTGCAGGCAGTAGATAACCTGGAAATCAAATATATCAGCTCTACACAGATCCATGAAGAGATTGTCCTGTCAGCTAAAACAAGAGTAAAAGATGTGATTGTAAATAACACTCATAGGCCAAACAGGTTAGTGACATTTATATAAAAGAAAAAAAGGGAGAGAAGCCACCTATGGCAACCAGTTGAAATCTAATTGAAAAGTTGGTGAAAATAAAATCAAAGCCTTAAAAAAGTTTATTTTGCTTTGTACAATACTCACTTTCAGCTTATGGATTGCAGGCTTTACGCTGAATAAGACCCGGAATAGCATGTTGTTGATGCCACAAATTTGTAAAGCCTCAGCAATTTACCCTTCGTTCCAAGTACTGAAATTATTGTTACTACTTAATTTTTTATATATAGGGATTGCATTTGGAACTAAAAGTAGTGGACAATATAGGAAATAGTTTAAAATTAGGTTTTTAATACTAAAATTAATCTAGTTTCTATTCCAGCATCACTTGAAAAACGTTACCTTAATTGGTTTGTTGTCACGACCACTATTTAACATTATAATATTTTTCCTGGTTTTATTTCTCATTACCAATGAGAAAAAATAAGAGCAAAATAATCGGTCTTATGCTGGGATTTTTAATTTTTATTTTTTTAGTCTATCTGATGGTTGAGACAAGAAAGGGGACTATGTATGATACTATTTAAAATGATTCCTTTATTAGAAATTATGTCATTTTTCAGTGATCTTGAAGTTTCATTCTGCCCCAAAGAAGTCATTGATAGTTTTGCCAGTTAGCATCATATTTACAGAGTAAGCAAATGGATTCTAAACCAGAAATATTGTTGCTGATATTTCTGTACATAGTCCTAGGCTGACCCTATTATGTAGGTTCTTAGGCTTCTATCACAGGAACAATACTTAGTAGGCTTTTGTTTCCTTTATAAGTGAATGTGAAGATGATGGTAATATTTGCTTTACATCCATGTTTTAATGAAAATGTTTGGTAAACCAACTAACTCTAAGGGTAAAAAGAACAAATCTATAAATTGTAATTTTCCTGAACTGAAAATTTCTTATCAAAAGTGTGCATTCGGGACACTTTTCCTTCTCCTAAGGATAGCTATTTAGTCCATTAGTAGATTTTTTTTTTCCTGCCAGCCTGGCTTCCTGTTGGTTTGACTGTGGAGTAGCAGGTGTACAATTCCAGAGTGTCTTTAAAAGTGGCTCAGCAGGGCTTCTCTGCCGTGCGTTCACAGGAGACAGCTCATCTGTTTAATCCTTATGTTTTAGTCAACCTTTCTTATTATGCGGACAGAGCTCTGATGCTCAGCTGGATTTTGACTCTCAGAATGAATTGATGGAGCTCTTTGATCTTTCTGTGTATTGCATCTGTTTCATCTTTCATCTTAATGCATGATCTTCACAACTCCAGCTAGTGCTTTATTTATTTATTTTTCCACTTGAATCCATCAATTTTACTTTGTTCTCCTTTTTTGGCATTCCTTTTTATGTGCAATGAACTTGATTGCATAATTTTAATATAATGATAATTAAGTTGGTATTTGTATTTAAAAATACAGAGGAAGACCAAGACAACCATGTTTATTTAGAAACATTTCCAGAGACTTGATCAAAATCTTTAAATAAGACATACACATCTTTACAAATTTGCAAATTATTGTATACAATGTGTGTAATTAACAGACCCAATACTGAAAGGGAAGAAGATGTAATTTCATACATATTTGGAAAAGCCCACCACTCGAACTAAAAAGTCTCGTAAGTTCAGATTTCTAAGAGTATTTAGAAGTATAACTAGAACTAATATCATGTAATGCATTCTTGAGATTTCCCATTAACATTTCAGGCTATAGGCCCTAATTCAGTAAAGCACTTAGATGCAAGTCCTTCCCTATTCAGGACAACACTTAAACATGTGCTTAAAATTAAGCAAGTGCTTAAATGTTGTCTTGAATAGGGACGCTTTTCTGAATCATGGCTTTAATCTACGTCAGACAATTCTGATTAAAAATATTCATAAAACCATGTAGTAGCTCTGTTAAATTGCATATAATTGGTAGCAGTTTTTTAGCTTCAAGTACAACAGACAATAGGGGATTCCTTTTGTTGTTTTAATGAAACCAAGAAACGTGCAATTTAGATTATTCTTTTAGTTCAACTGAAAGACTGTAGAAGTGAAGCATTTTGTAATTGTATGTTTGATTCTTATGCTTATACCAGAGAATTTGTGAATTCTTTTGTTTTCTATAATATTTAGTCAATGTTCAGTTGTAACAGTCCAGTTGTTGTGTGCGTGGGTAATGTACAGTGCCGCAAGAGCTTTTACAAGTGAGCAAAAAGCTGTTGGGTTTCCACAGCGAAAAGCTCAAGAGTGTTATGAAAGGGTCTTTTCTCATGAGGGGTTTACTGGCATATTTGATTGTCATGCACATCCTAAATATGTATCACAAACAGCATATACAAAAATGTTTGAATGACCTGAAGTCAGGTCTCACCTACAGGGAAATGAACTTACTGCTTTTGTCCATCACACAGAATGATGAACCTAGTTTGATTTAAGAAATCTCTTGGAAATAGGCAACAACTGTGGACTGCATTTCTTAGTGGAGTGCTCCCAATGCTGAAATTCACTTCCTTGGTTGGTCTGACAAAGCCCAGCCATGAGCTCTATCTGTAAAGTCCCAGGCTCCTGTCTGAGGGGGAGGATTTTTTTAGGACTAATGGGTTAGTCCTTCAGTAATGTTGCCTATAGTATAGTATAGTATATCAACTGAATATTGATACTTCTTTAAATATTTTTGTACATGAGATATTGTGAACAGTTCATTTTTATACACCACAAATAAATTAATTAAATTAAAACTTTTACTGTTTTTTCAGCTATGTTTTTCCCTAAAAACATAGCTTAAAATTTTCAAAGCCACCTAACTGATTAGGACACCTGTTGCTTTAATACTAATGGATGGTGGCTATCCAAATCTTCTAGATGGTTCTGAAAATCTCAGCCACATAGTACATACATATGAACTGTCCATTATGTGTATGCCAGGACCTTGTTTGCAGTACACACATTTATAAAACTGGTCAGACATCACAAATGTTTCTGAATGCTTATATATATCTCTAAACTTTTGTAGATAATCATATTTTGCTTTGTGCTTACTTGAGGTCATTGTGTCATGGATAGGTAGAGCTGATCATAAGAATAGTTTCTGTAGAAAAGAAAGTGCTGTAATGTGGTTATTTTGAAATTAGACATGCTTAAAAAATGTGTATTTTCCCACAGTATAATAAACCTCTTTCAACCAATTTTGTTCCTTTTATGGTTTGATAATCTTTTAGTTACTGCTTGACCTTGGAATCTTACAAATGCTTGCTGTCCCCAGTCTCTAAGAGTAACTTAGATGTGTTCATTCTCAGTGAGCCTCATTTTAGAGTTTATGAAAAGGAAAATGAGGCTTTGAAGAAAATAGCTACTGAGTTGGCCCATTTGGTCGTTTTTGTGCCTTTGGTGCTGCTGCTCTAACTTCTCTGAAAATAATCAGGTGCAGTATATTATCTTTAAGGAAATTAAATAATAGACTTAAAATTAAGAAGCCCATTAAAATAACTTGGAAAATTATTAAGTCCCTGACTGGTCAGAGCTGGGCAGTTTGATCCTTTAATTGAGATGCAGCTTTAGGTGCATCCAGGTCCTAAATATTAGTAGTTGGGCTTTCTCGACTTTCTCTTCAGAGGATAATCCTTGTGAACAACAGATGTGCTGTTCTAATACATTTTTGTTTCCTGATGGTTTGGGTATTTTAGTTTATACTGATTTGCTTCAGAACACTGCAGATGTGTTCTTTCA
This sequence comes from Emys orbicularis, assembly GCF_028017835.1. NCBI lineage: Eukaryota > Metazoa > Chordata > Testudines > Emydidae > Emys > Emys orbicularis. Next base: position 88,662,734 of record NC_088683.1, read on the forward strand.
ACTGTTTTATTAAGAGTCATGTACTAGAACATGTTTCTGTTGTATTATTATGCATGTTCCAGTTTAGTAGAGATCAAATGTCTTCTTTGAGAAGAGGCTTCTGCTGTAAATGCACCTTTATTTTTGGAAAAATATAAAATGCTGTTTTGAAAATTAAGTAATATATCTAAAATAGAATACTGTGTTGCTTGAACAGCTCAGTATTTTTTCCCCAACAAAATGGGTTATATTCATTATCTCTGTAAAAATATCCATTTAATTTAGGTTAGGTGCAGCTATCGTTCACTGTGCATGTTTACCATCACATAGTATAATTCTTTCCAGTTTTCTATAAATAGGTGTGGGCCTGGCCTTTAATCAGGAGAGGCTCATGGGTTTCAGGAAGTGTACCAAAACCCGAAAGTTGTGGGGAAGGGCATGGGAGAATGACTCTCCACCCACCAATCCACACACAATGCTGCAAGCCCTACCATTATAGGAAGAAGTAATGCCAATGCCTACGGTCATAGGACTGTGACAAGTTGACTTGGACTGATGCTTGATTCCCGATAAAAGATTTACCCATGTGGAAAGCATCATTTCTTCTTCCTGAGGATGATGCAAATCTTTTCCATCGACTCTTCACTGTATAAGGCACAGGTAGCATCTTTTTTGTGCAAGACTGTTCAGTGTCTGCAGAATCAGAAGTTAAAGTTCCCTTTTCTGGCTTGGGTGTGTTTATTTTAGTAGGCATCAATTCATTTTTTGTATCACATGGAATCTTCCTATAACACAGGTATGTGCTGACTTGTCTGCTTCCTTGTGTGCAATTGTTACTGAGTTTTGTCTTTTTCTGCCATAGCGAGGGTTTATTAAAATCCTTCTTGCATTCTGCAGTGACTTAGGCAAGAAAGTGCTTCTGCAGATAACTACAGTGGGAATGAGATTGCTTGTTTACCCTGTTGGGGAAAAGGTGTATGTTGTTTCTACCTGCTGAATAGACATCGGTCCATCCACCTCCTGGATAGATGGGGCCTATCCCAGGCCTGCAAGCCAGAAGGGGTAGTACAGTTGGTGCTGGTATTCAGCTCCAGTGTAGTAGAACTTGATATTGTGTCTGGTGCAAACAGTGTTTGAATATCCAGAGTAACCAAGGAGATCTCTTCAACAGGTTTATCAATGCAAGAAAAGGGCAGTGGCTGACAGAGGCAAAGGAAGCTCTTCTCACTGCTCTCAGGCGTGTCTCTTCTTTTATCATCTTGGCTACAGCCCAATAAAATCAAAGCCCTTCAAGCCAACAATCTTCTTACTCAATAAAGTTGAGTCTTTTGCCATTATAAAAACAAACCCTAGAATGTAAGTATTATTATTTTTCTTATGATTTATCTGTTTTACAGTAATGCCCACAATGGGCTAGGTGCTGGCCAAACATATAGCCTCCCTCACAGTGCTTATGATTGACGATGCCAAGAGTGATTTATTTCAGAGGTGGTTGAGTTTTGTAAAACATTTGAAGTTTTCATTCTGTTCAATAAAATACACAAACATTTTGTCATGCAAGATGATTCATGATCTGCAGTACTAAAAACAATATCAATTTCTATACTGTTGTATACCCTCCCCGCAAAAAAGCCTGATTCTTGGCTCACTCAGGAACCAAACTGCTATAGGCTCTAGGGATGGCTGAAAAATAATAGTTCTGTTTTGAATAAATGTCAGTTTTAACATTTATTTTTGTTCTAGAATGAAACAGATCTTTTGAAATTTTTCGTGAAAAAGTGTGTGCATTTGCGTGTGTGTGACAGAGACCCACCCTGGAATAGCTACAAGGTACAGAGCAATATAAGGGAAATATGAGCCCATGAGAGCAGGGTCTTAAATATGGGTCTCCCACATCTCCCTTAAATATGGGCCCTACCCACTGGCTATTGGCTATTCTGAGGTGGGTCGCCATCTCTCTCCCACTTTGACCAGAAATTCTATCCTGGACCTGAGAAACCTTGCCTATGAAAATTTTGTCAAAATTAATACATTTCTACAAAACTTAGTGATTTCAGTGTATTGGCATTTTCTAACAACAAAACACAACTTTTGTCAAAAAAAGTCCTGACCACCTCTAATAGGTTGTTTCCCTGCAGTTGCACACAGAGGATAGCAACTTTAAAGGGGGGAATTAATGCAGCACTGAGCTGTTCTAACTTCTGATGGGTTGGAAAGGCATTTACCATGAAGAGATGCTTCCTTCTTAGGTCTGTCTGTGCTCCTGCCCCATATGTTCCTCCAAATCTACAGAGTTGCGCCATGCTTCGTTGGCTTCTTGCCCTTATATTGCTCCTCTGCTCCCCTCTGTACCTTTTATCATAGTCAAGCATCTTAGGGTTCTTATTAATTGGCAGACACTTGGCACAAAAAGACATAATTTTTAAAACTACACCTCTACCCCGATATAACGCAACCTGATATAACACGAATTCGGATATAACGCAGTAAAGCAGCGCTCGGGGGGGGGGGCGGCTGCATGCTTCGGCGGATCAAAGCAAGTTCGATATAACACGGTTTCACCTATAACGCGGTAAGATTTTTTGTCTCCTGAGGACAGCGTTATAGTGGGGTAGAGGTGTACTGTATTTGAATATTGAGCTTTCCCTTAATTACATTTTTCATTTTTATTTGAATATAACATTTACATACTTCATTTTATATCATTTACATTTCACTTAATATTCTGTAATACAGTGTTGAGTTGTAACAAATGGAAGTTTATTATAGTTGTCTTTTTACAGTTAAACCACCAAGTACATTTATTTTATTTAAAAGTAAATGAGCTTATATTAAACTGGCTTGCGTAGTGCAGTTTTGACAGGTATCTTGATCCAAACAACTTAAAATACTCATCACAGTTTTTTTGCGTTAGTTGGTTGTTCCTGCTCCTTCATAAAGTTGTTTAATCTTGTTTTGCCTTTTCTTTGTGATCTGGGATCTTGCTTGCTACAGCAATCTCTGTGGAAAGTTCGGGAGTGCGTTTTGCTCAGAGCAGGTGTCTCCGTTGGATCTCGGTGGTCACAATTATGGTCCCTGTGAGATGTTAGTGGAGGTGTCTTCCTCTCTCTGAACCTGGAGCTGCTGCACAGTAATTATGCTGTGGCTTCCTCCTGGTTGAGGATTCTTTCCTTAGAGTCTGTTCTTTAATTATTTTCTTGCTGTGCATCTTCTGTGCCCTTTACTCCACCATACTTCTTTCTCCTCCTGTTCTAGGCATAATGTCTAGCACCTTCTACTAAGTGCTCTTCCTCTGCTTCCTCCTTGTGCATTCCCTTTGTGATCTCCCCCCAAGCCCCATACACTCCTTGCCAATTTGCTATTTTCTTGAGATACCATTTTATATTAGATATCAATAGGAAGAACAACTGATACTGGGATTTTCAAAGGCTTAAGGGAATTAAAAGCCTAAATCCCACTAATTTTCAATAGCAGTTGGGTGCCTAACTTCCTTTGCCCCTTTGAGAATTCCAGCCTTAGAGTCCAGTTGTGTAGTGAATGAAAAAAACAAAAAGTTTGTCACATTTATACACAATGGCCAAACTTAAATGCCGGTGATGTACTACTTTGAACATTCTTTCATGCTGCCCTTTATGGATGGTACAGCTTCCCCAAATTAAGCAGTTAAACCACTACCTATTCTCCTTCACATCCCTCCTCAGCTGACAATGCCTAGGAAAGTAGCCAAGTGGGGATGCCACTACCAATATATTTCTATATTTCATATTATTAAAAATGAGAGAGACTTAGCTACCAACATATCGTGCATATAGCACATCTGTGCAAAGAATAAAATAAAGTAATATTATTGTTGTCTCAGCCTCCCACCACTCCCCGTTTCTTTGTTACACTCGCTTGTTGCATCTGGTCTTAAACCCAAGCTGTATGCTGGGTCTAGCGCCTGACTCATCTTCATGTTTGTACAGTGCCTAGAACAGTAGGGTCTGATACTGATTAGGGCCTATATGCAGTAGGGAAATACATATGAATAATAAAAGACATAGTGCACAAATGGTTTCTTAAATAACGAGTGAAATCCTGGCTCCATTGAAGTCAAAGGGAGTTTTGCCATTTACTTCAAGGTTTACCTCTATAAGCAGAGGTCCCTGTTTCAGCATTTTGTATGGCTGTAAATATTTTCCTGCCTACTTTTAGTCCAATAAATAGCAGAATAAAATTCTATTATAAGGATCAATTTGGGCAATTTGTGTTTTGATGATTAAGATAGGTCTAAATGATCGTTTCATCCAGACCCCTTAAACTCTCCTCATCAGACAGTGGCATAAAAGCAGAATTTCACACTTAGAAGGACAAAGCAAGCTCTGATAGCATTGTAATTTCAAGGCAACATAACCAGATTATACCTGATACTCTCATAAGCTGTTACATTTTCTATCCGCAGCTATTTTCTCCCTGGTGTTCAAAAGCGTGTGAAATTTTTATCAATCTTTGAAAACTTTAAAGAAAAACAAAGAAATGACTTTCAATATGATCACTGAAAGTGAATAAACAAAGCTAAGTACATGAGCTCTGAAAGGATATGCTTTTTGGAAAACAGGCTCTGATCCAAATAGTCAAATGTTCACTGCAAACAATTCGGCCAAAACTGAAGTCCATCCTAGAGGTTTACTATAGTTCCTATGTAAATGCTACAAAATAAAAAGAAGAGTTCACAAAAACGTTTGAATGTCATTATAAATTGACGATCCTCATGGACGGTACTTACGCCTAATTTGTTAAATGTAATATCACCATACCTTTATTATTGTACAACGGTGCTTAGTATTAGTTTTTTTTATTTTCACTACTTGTATACTGTTTACTTTTTCAATTCCACATTATTTAATTCACGTTTTGGTACTTCACAATATGCTTAGTTTTTAACAACAATCTTGAAGCCAGGATGCAAAGCTGTCCAATTTTCTAGTAAATAAAAAAGGTCAAACATAGTGTTGCTTCCTAGAGCAAGGCTGAAATTAACTATCAGATTAAATTTAGTTAGGGTGCTTTTATATTATGAGGTTATAATTTATTTGCATTTTTTAACCTTCTCACAGTGTAGGCTCCACTAATCGGAATTTATAGACTATCAAACTAGTTGAGAAGGATGATGTCTACAGAGAAGCCTTTAATGGCAGCTAACTGCTTCTATGGGCCCAATTAAGGCTATCCAACTGTGAAACACAATCCCTTGGGTAACAGTGCAGTCATCCTACCCATATTTTTGGGGAGGAGGATGGAAGGGAATATCCAGTGTAGCTGTAAAAAAGGGAGTTTTGTAAATTTTCAAATTATTTTTTTCGATTCTTTAAACTTTCAAGATGCATTATTAATAAGGTCAGGGTTGAAGTTCCTCTCTGCAGCGTTACCTATGCACCACAGTCAGAACTTGAAGCCCTAGTCACTGTGCTAGAGATATGGATGTGCTTTTGGTCCCAAATCAATCTTGTCACTCCTCAGAAAGCAATGAAAGATAATAAGTACTATTCACCTGATTGCCTTCCTGCTCTGAGACAGCTGGTGACGCTTGTCTTCCTGATAACCAGGAGTTTCAGATCTAAGGCAGGGATAAAGAAAAGCTGGGAGCTTGCTGAATCTAAATTTGACAGTCGATGGCTGTGTAGAGGGTCAGGAGGGATAGAATCTGTGACACGTATAAGAAAGGAACAAAATTTATCTGCTCTGGTTGCAATGATTAGATGTCTCGTTGTCTGGCTTTCTTACAGTGGATGATTGATCATACCCGCCAGCTGGCTAATATCATAATTAACAAAGTTGCCACCACGTCTGAGAAGTATAATCGAAAAATTTACCAGCAGCGTGATGCCATTGTCACAAAGATCATAGGCATTGCAGAGTCGACTTTTGCACTTGGGAGCTGCAGAACTATGTAGATGTGCTGAGAAGGGGTGCACTTGTACAGCTAAAGGTATGTTTGTTCTTTGCACAATCGCACTTGCTCTAATTGTCTCTCGTTAATTTAGGCAAATGTTCTTATGACTTTGAGGTGCCATTTCATGGTGCCACATGGAGAAATTTGTTTGTTTTATCACTGGATTTTTAAAGCAGTTATAACAGAAACCAAAAATAAATCTTACCCAAAAATAAAAAGATGAATAATCAAAAATATAGTCTGGCACTGTGCACCTTATTTTTATACTAGTCATTACCTTATCAGACATGGATTGTCAAAACTGTGAATGTGGTTGTTGTCATTGCTGATTTTCTCAGTTATAGGTATTACAAAAATGTTGGCAGCTTATCATTTAGAAACTAAAAATATTGTTCAATTTGTATTTTGTGATATTTTCTTAGGGTTTTTATTTTAGTTTGAATCTGATTAAAAAATGAAAGGAAACAGTTAAAGCACAGGGCTCTTCCATTTGTAATTTAATGTTAAGGAATGTTGTTGCTAAATAGATGGTGTTGCTAAAATATACATTTGTATTTACATCTATATGTAAAAACTGAGAACAATGTCTGAGCTGCTATCTAGAGACCCAATTCACATTGCATTTATAAAACATTGTGTAAGCATTTCACTTATTCTTTTCTATATTTACTTGATTCTCAGAGTTAAAAATTATTCCATTGAGCCTTTTCTTCTTTGCAACTGTATTTTTATATTTGTGTGCTCTACTTGGTTGTTCAGTTATGCGCCGGAGTATGTGTTGAAAATGCCAGCCTGACATATTGCTAATGAGTGTGAATATTGACAGTGACAGGAGCGTTTGTGTATGTGTGTCTGTGTGCCATATAAAAAAACCAAAAGAGGAAGAGAGAGAGACAGAAAAGGAAATACTGGGAGGTAAAAGAATATTATATTTATATTACAGTGTGTGACAATGCTATTGTTATTGTTAAACAATAAATTTGAAATATAAATGGGGTAGTATACAAAGGTTCCTCCACTTCCTCTCAGGGATTAGTAAGGCCAGTGTAGGAGCCTTTTGCTTATTACTCTTTGTGTGCACAAGTAATTGTAACTTTTCAACATCAATTTCTGGAATTTTGGAAGCGAATTCCTTGTGTTGCACTCTAGTTTTATATCAAGTCTTCAGTAGGTGTTCTTTTGGACTTCTACATACTTAACTGTGAAGGTAAAATTTACCTTAGGAGCATTCAAATTATATTGTTTGACTGGAAGCTGGAAGGATTGTGTTACAAATTAGCTAATATGATTGACTATTATTTTGGATAAAAAATGGAAATATCTATGCAGACCCTTTCTGTTAGCAACTAAGTCTTGTATGGTTTTCATGATACGTTAAAATCATTAATAATGAAAGGTAATTCTGGATAGTATTTTAGAGAGCTATTTTGCAGTCCTCCGCCTAATTAAATGCAGTAAGATATTACTTTTAATTAATAGACAAAATAAGAAGTGGCAACTGAAACCCTCATTTTTAATGGACAGTGCCTTCCTATCAGAATAGGACATTGCTCTGGCTGGAAAATGATATTCCTATCATCAATTTCCTATTATCAGTGGTTTTAACATAGCCTGGTATTTCTATTGCTATTTAAGAGCAGTTAAAAAAAATTACAAATCAATATTTTGTTTCGAATAGGAAATGTAGTGAATAGCAGCAAAATAGATTAATGATGTAATTGCATACAATAGGCAAGATTAAGTTGCTAAAACAGTGTATTGTTGTTTTAACCTAAACCCCATAATATTTTATGTAATTGAGACTTTGTGCATTGTTAGAACTCAGTTGGAGTATCAAACCTCTATGAGGATTAGAGGGGTCCACTAAAGCAGTGTCACAGCAGATGTGCCTGGTTTTTAACAGGATTATCTCCTGAGATGTGAAGAAATGAACTCTTGTAATAGTTTTAGAGGAATTAATAATGTTAGTAGAATGTTAATGGTGAATGTGCTAATGTAAAGAGTTAGAAGATTAGTAATGCATTCTTTTGCATGGAAATAAGAATATAATAAATGTCCTGCAGGTGATTGGAGCTGCAGCAATTTTATTGTAGATTAAAGTTTTATTGACCTTTGCTAGGGTGATTAACCCTTCTGAAATTAAAAGCCAGGGCTAAATTATTCTGTCCAATTTAAATGCAAACACAGAAAAGAGTGGTATGTCATTCACGATTTTAAAAAAATGTTTTAATTTTCATTTTTGCATGTCAGTGAGATGCGATTGCAGAAAGGAGGATTTAGTTCTGGCAAAACTAGTCCAGTGGCAAAGTGCAGAACTGATGTGGCTGTCATGGTAAAGGAATTCCGGAATAAAGAACCACTGTCTGAAGCTAATCTTTACATGCAGGAGCTAGATGGTATCAATGGAAAAAAATGGGAACTCATTAAAGAGGTATGATATATAAGTCATATTGATGTGTTTTGTCTCCCTTAGAACTTGATCCAACAAAGACTACACAAGTAAGCAACGTTACTCTTGTGAGTAGTCCTATTGAAGTTAACAGGACTACTCTCATAAGTAATGTTGCTGACCTGCGCAACCCTTTGCAAGATTGGTCTGTAAGTAATAAACGTACTTTTATCTAACACACAAGCATTTGGATCTTGATCCTGCAGGGGACTGATAACTCTGGTTTTGGATCAATAAACCACATAAGCGCCTGCTTAAATATAAGCATATGAGTAGTCCCATTGAAGTTAAGATCTCTCACATGCTTAGATGCTTTGACTTCGGTGGTACTACTCACATTGTTTAATATTAAGAATATGCTTAAGTGCTGAAGAGTACAAAATCATATGGCAGGATTGATCCCAAAAGTACATTTGCACTTAACCACATGTGTTACTTGAGTAGTTCATTGAAACCAATGGGACTGGTCTCATGCATAAAGTTTTTTGTGTTTGCTTAACTGTTTGCAGGATTGTGGGTTGGATTACAAGGACCACTGTACTTAGACAATTTCAGCAGTCTCCAATATAATTTCTGATAGATTTTGGTTTTACATTGGGTTAGTTTTACATTAAAATTACATGTTACAAAGAGTTTTAAACCCTATTAATTTATTTGTATAAAACGGTAATGTCTTGATTTTTACATACCTTCATTGCATTCTCAGGAATTCTTTGGCTCAGAAATGGCTTCAGAACTATCTAACTTGTTCTTCTTATTTAGTTTTGAAATAAACAGTAACTCCAAGTTAGTGAATAATTTTTGTAGTCATTTATGGCTAAATTGTGTCTTAACAAATCACCCACGATAAGGATCTGTGTATTGCTGGGCTGCCCCGAAGCAATTCAGGAGGAAGATAGTGACTGTCTGAGGGCTTGCTGCCACAAAAACTGGAACCAAAATAATTCAATCCATTTAAATTCATACCTTCCATTGTTTTAGTATAAATCTGCGTGTGGGATGTTCACATGTTGGATAAGAGGCTTTCACCAAAATATCAGAATGTGTGAATTAAAACCAGTACAGTTATTTTGGATACAGTTTGTGTGTAGACAAGCCCTCAAAAGGTCACTGTTTCCCTCCCAGTTCCCCCCACTCATCTGGAGAAGGAGTAAACTGTACCAGGTTAACATCCAGTGCATCTTATTAGGTTCCCTGGTGTGCCAGTAGATTGCAGGGCTCAAGTCTTCCCCCATTCCCTTCCCTATTCTGTCCCCTCCTGGCCACCTGCTTCTCCTCCTGCATGGCTAGTCCCAGTGCAGGTATCTGGATCAGCTGTGTAAGGACCACTTCACTAACCCAGCCCTTAGTGGCTCAGTGCATAGTAAAACGTTCCTATCCTTTTCTATAGCTCCACGCTATTAAAATGATAATAAATGTGCTATCTCCATTCCATATTCATTTCTTCCTCTTTCATCAAAGAATAACTCATACTGAATCTGCCAAGGTAAAGCAGTCCAAGGCATTGTAGTGCAGAAATTAAGGAGCCTGAGGTAGTAGCTCACTGCTGTCTAGTCTTTTCATTTACACTTTAAACAGCCTTCAGAAAGACAGGCTTCTGCTTGTGGGACCCCAGGAAGAAAGTGAGGCAGAGATGAAAACTACACTTGTGGTGGAGTGACCTAGATGGAACAGCTGGCAAAAATATAGAGGGGATCCTCCAGAGTAATGAATTATACCTTGAGGCTTGGATTAGCAGCATGTTTAACTAAGAGATCCATTTGCTAAAAGGATCATTGCCTGATTCTTAATTATGGGACTTGCATTCCATTCCACATTTATAAACAACTCATTGTCTCTCTTTTGTGAGGGTGTAGATTACTAATTATTAGCTATCAGCTTTTGCCTCTGCAGTTCTCAAACCTTAAACTTATTGTATAAAAATGATGATCCCATGTTTGCAAAACTAATTTGTATTGAAATATCATGAATAATCAAATCCACACTAGGTATACCAAATAAATATTGAAATTATAATGTCCGAATTCATTTAAATACATAGAGTATGATATTTAGTACTACCTACTGTAAATTGAACAAGCTTGGTCTTCTCAGACCTGAGTTTCTTTAATAAGATTACTTTTAACGCTAGGTATCCATCACATTTTGCTAATAAAGGGTACCTCTATAATCTCATGCATTTTTTCTTTTCATTACCATTAAATATGCCCATTCCCTCCCATATTGTAAAATTAAGTGATAAATGAGAGGGAGACGAATTAAGCGTGTATGTGTGAGAAATTCTTCATGTACTAGTCAACTTCAATGTGAACCTCTTTTAGTTATTTAAATATGCAATAATTCTTTGATCAATATTAGTTAATACCAGCTTAAATTTCAGTAAATCTCAGTACCAATTAATAAATGCAAAATGCAACAAATATTGGTATTTTCCAATGAATGGTGAATTGTGCCATAATGGTGCTCAGTGAAGAGAAGCTCTGAACTGTATTTGTTTATATTTACTGATGTAGTCAGGGCATAACAGCCAAGCCAACTGCGTACAGTACTTGCACACATTCCATCAAAACCAGCTCTGTAATGACTTTAGGGTGGGGGAAAGCACCAGTTGGGTTTTATTTTGCTACTGTAGTGTTTTTGCTACAGTGTGTACTGTTTAAAGCAGCATTAGTGACTACAGCTTTTGTTTTGCTCTCTTAAGAAAACATTAATCAAGTAGAAGGAAGTTCTTTCAGAGACAGGTCAAATCAGCTGTTTTGATGAAATACACTGTATGTCAATGTAAAGGAACTATTTGAGAGACTATGGACGACAACTGCTGTTCAGTTTAACATTTGTATGACAAGTGGGTGAATGTCCTTCTCTTACAAGTCAATGCAGAGGAAGTGGAAAAGAGGTGAGGTTATATTGTTGCTTCATACTGCCTTCAGACAGGATGGCAGGGGGAACTTTATATGCTTTTAGTTTGTTCTGATAAAAGTTAGAAATTGCCTTATCCTAAATTCCAAGATTTGATCATAGTAACAGCAGTCAGTGTGGCTAATTGATATTTTAACAGCCAAATACTTCAGAATCCTATTTTCTGCCATACACTTTAATTTGTTTTCTTTTGAATTCTTTGTGAAGTGGATAAGGTGCACTCGATAATGTATTAATACATTTTAGTGGTATTCAACTCAGACAGCTAAATTAAAACTGGAGGTTTGTTAACCCATTTAACTACGGTACTTGAAAATTTAGCATTTTCATAAGTTCTACACAACAGCAAATTACGCAGTACAGTATGTGTGTGTGTGTGTGTGTGTGTGTATATATATATATATATATATTTCTGATTCAAATAAACGCTGTGCATTTTCAAAGCCTTTATTGGGTTAGTCTTTACACTGATAATTACAAAGAGTTAATATAGTAACAAATATTTTAGTAGAAATGAGTAATTTTATAATATTTGTAGTATACATTGTGGATGTTGAAAAGTTTATTTGAAAGTGAGTATTTCTGAGCTACAGGATAGGAGAGACTTGCTGTAGTCTAAGAAAAGATAACATGCTATTTTGAAGAGAAATCAATTTTGCTTTATATTGGTCTCTTATGAGAACAAGAATTAGCCTGAGGTAGGCAAAATGGTAGATTAATTTTAGACATCTGTTAAAAATCAATAATTCTCTTTGTCAATTTTTTTTCATCAGGTTTAGAATTGATGGAAGACTAGCTACAAACTGACAAAGCTATTTTGTCAACTAGACTTGCATAGCCTTTTGAAAGTGCCCACAACTATGAAAACAAAAGCTGAACATTTTAAAATCAACATGTCACTTATAAAAGCTCTGTGTACACCTGGGATTTAGCCAAGACTCTGGAATATGATGAGTCAAAAGGTAAAAGACTATGTGTTCATTGTCATAATGCGTGTTCCTACTTTGAATGTATTGTCTAATACAAATTAAATATTGCCTTTGACATTAATATACAGTTGTCCCTATACTTTACTAAATGTTGTCTGGTGAAAATGTAGAGAAAAAAAACAGGGGAACTGGTGTTTAGTAAGTGGCTTTGAAAACAGAGCTGTAGAAATTTAAAGTTAAGTAATTTGTAACAGGGAATATTTTGGTGTAATCTGGTATTTACTATTTTACACTGTTAAGATGAGATGAACATGGTAAGAGAGCTCTTACATGAATGGGAAAAAAGACAGACATTTTTAGTGGTGTTTTCTTTAAGATAACTAACATATACCTTCTCTGAAGAAAAGAAAATGAAAATGCGCTGAGGGCATTTTCATTAAGAAATTGCTAGACAGGATATGAGAGCATGTTTGACCAGCATAGCCCATAAATACACAAATATTTGAAGAAACATTAACCTTGTAAGTCCTGTCTGATGATCATTAAACCTCTACTCAGACATGAAACAACTGTTCTATATGGAAACATTGAGGAATACATTTATACAAAAAATACAGTCCTATTTCTGAAAATACAGGCCAATTAAACAGAGAGATTTAATTTAGGTATTTTTCACTGAGGCTGCATCAGGTATGTATTAGTGCTGATTTACCCTTATTTCCTCATCTTATCTGCAAAAAGAGACTCATGCTTATTGGAATATTACTGAAGAATCTAGCTTTCCCCCCAAATTACACACTTTTTGCATAAATGTGCCTAATTACCTGAATTCAGTTTTGATTAGCAGTGTTAATTGATGCAGCTGTGGATGGGATCTGTTTACCTAAATTACCATGTGCAAACAGCAATACGTCTGAAAGTGAATATGCTAAACTGAAAATACTAATTAACTAAGACAAATTGTTATTCAAGTCACATCTCAGAGCTTTTTAATGAAAGCCTGGATGTGTCAGAGCTTTATAATATTCAGACAGAAATGTCTATATTACATATGATTTCTAAATTTAATTCCTGGGAACAGATGGGATGTCGGCCGGGGTTCTTTTGAGTTGCTTCCAGTATTAATGTGAAAATTTTACTCTATTGGCAACATTCATGGTGTGTGTGTGTGTGTGTGTGTGTGTGTGTGTGTGTGAGAGGGGGAGAGAGAGAGCGAGAGAAACTCACTCTGTGCTTTGACCATATGCCAACCCAGTGCATTGAGACTGGTCTATTTTTTGACCAATGTATTTGCAAATTTTATCCACCCACTGTCCCCAAAATGAAGATAAATATACTATCTTGCAAATTTAATAAAATCAGTTAGTAAATTTAATCACACCATGTAACAGAAAGGTTAAACAGGCTGCTCTCAATGAAATTTTTTTTTTTCATTTTTTGCAACAACAACCTGTCAGCTTTCAGTCTAAGAGGAGGAGTGCTGTGTGCTAGCAAATACACATTCTTTGTCTTTAAAATTGTTGTCATAGGACAAGTATTGAAGAGTATTGAAGAATTAATATCACAAACAAGTGAAAATTCATTATTTCTGTGCTTACCTTTTGTCTGAGGTTCTCTTCCATTGATAATGAGAATAACTACCATTACTGTTAATAGGAGTTACATATATATAAATTGGAGCAGAGACCCCTAATATTATAAATATGAGCCCCTTTCTTATACCACATTTTGTATTCCTGAGAAACAAAATGGTAGAATACCAGTAATGACAACATGGGTGACTGATTTCAATTGTAGACCTTGAAATGGAATTACATTAAACTATATTCCAAAAGTCACACACAAGAGTATTTTTATATGTTGTTTTATTTTAATTTCAACAAAGCAGAATCTGGTGTACAGACAATGTATTGTTCACTAGTTTATAGTGGATACTACAATGTAACTATGCTGCAGTCTAGTACCAAAGAGCATTATGCACATATGGAATGACTTACACCAAAGTGAAGAATGAATCTCAGAATAATGTGTGTACTCTATAGGCGCATTCTCCAACCTATTTATTATTATGTTTGCGCGAGAGCTAAAATGTCAGCAGGTCTGTAATGGGGACCCATCAGCTTCAATACAAAGCCCAAAAATTTCTTCATAAGCTTTCTGTACAATGCACTGTCAAACTGCAAAGCACAGATTACAAATATTGTGCCTAATTATTAATATGAAAAGAATTATTACAGTTGTAATGGCCTGACAGATTTAGACATCTCTGCCATAATTTTCTCAATCTTGATAATAGGACTAGTACATTTACACATGTAGGGTTGTACTTTTTAAAATTGTTGCCAAGTTATTATTCCTGGCGAGTGAGCCAGATTTTGTTCTCTGGGCTGGTCTACACTGGGCAGGGGGTCGATCTAAGATACGCAACTTCACCTACGAGAATAACGTAGCTGAAGTCGACGTATCTTAGATCGATTTACCTCGGGTCCTCACGGCGCGGGATCAACGGCCGCAGCTCCCCTGTCGACTCCGCTTCCGCCTCTCGCTCTGGTGGAGTTCCGGAGTCGACGGGGAGCGTGTTCGGGGATCAATTTATTGCGTCTAGACGAGACACGATAAATTGATCCCCAATAGATCGATTACTACCCGCCGATCCGGTGGATAGTGAAGATGTACCCTCTGTTACACCAGGGTAAATATAGAGTACCTCCATTTATTTCAATGAAGTTACTCCAGATTTACAGCAGTGTAATGGAGAGCAAAATTTGTCCCTAGTATTGTATGTGTATTGGATGCACAATATTATTTTCAAAGTTACAACAGTCTTGCTTTTGCACAAGTAAATGTGTGCTACTAATTATGTTGTCAACCAGGCAGGCATTATCTACGTCACTGTATGTTCTAGTAATTCACTAGATGTTGTACCAGGAAACTTCAGTCAAGCCTTCTTTTACTTAGGTAGGCTTTCCTCACATGAAAACCAGCATATCTAATTATTACTTCCTATACTTTTCCTCAGTGTGTGCTTAATATACTGCGTATTTTACAAGCAACTTAACAATAAATGTGTATGTATGAAAAATTAAGAGACTGAGTTGAAAGATAATACTCTAAACATGTCTGGCAAATTTAAATGTATACTTTCACTTTGTCTTAAAATGCATACAAAAACCAAAACCGGTAAACTCCCAGTACATTGTTCTTGGTGATTGCCACCATGTAGCCTATAGCATCTGTACTCTTCTCCTGCATGGAGCCAATAGGGTTCACACAAAATATATCTGGTCCCATATGTTTAACATGCTGGACTGATCTTTTAGCCTAGGATCACTACCTCATCTAGGTGGAGATCATTACCTTCCCCCTTCCATTAGGAGAGAAAATCAACAAAGCTGGTTCACCCTGAAGGTTCTTGAATCCATCTGTCTTGTAATATTTTCTAGAAATGCAAATTATCCAGCTGCAAGGCCCTCCTTTCTCACCAACCATGAAGATTTCCACTGACAAATTACTGAGGCAAAAGAGTAGAACGCTAATGATGCAAGCCAAGTCTGTGCCACTGCAGTAATAGAAGTGAAACAAAAATTCTACTCCACTACCATCACTGCAAAATCATGACTAGCTAACCTATTCTGTATAGTGAAGTGGCTCTTCAATCCAGACTCTATAATCTAGATACTTGACCTAAGCACTAACTACTGAAAATTCAGATATTACTTGGGGAGGGGGGCAAATTCCAGCCCTCCCTGCAGCAGGGACCCCATTCTGTTTTTCGCTTGTGCCCCCCCTGCACCTCCCACAAGGACTCCGGGAATCTCTTATCCACACAGTGTGTGTGTCTGTGCCCCCTGGAGTCGAGTTCTCAAAGGGCTTCCCTGTGCTCTGCTGTACAGGAAAAGACTCCCTGTGTGCCAAGTTGCAACACCAGTTGGCCTAGCTGCCCCTCTGTTGTCTGGTCAGACTGGCAGCCAGGCCAAATTTAAATGGTGTTGAGATCCTGTGCACCAGGCTGCAATGCAATTTAGCTTGGCCTCCCCTCCATCTGTATGGAGGGGCAGCTGAGTCAAATTTCAGTGGTGTTGTGACCATGCAAGACGGAGTGATGCTCCGACCATTCCAGCAGCAGCTGTACTGATTTAGCATGGGAATGCTGCTTTAAAGCGGTGAGCCTTGGCCCCCTGGCTCCGCAGCCTGTGGAACTTTGAGCAAGTGCAAAAACTTGGGGGAAGGTGAGATGTTTTCCCCCTCCCCCAGCCTCTCCTAACTGGTACCACTGCTGTGAAGAGCTCTTATGTTACTTTGCAGGGGAGATAAATCAAATATGACAGGAATTTACAGAGCTAGAGACGTCCATAACAGACCCTTTGGCAATAACCAGCCACCCTCCCCAGTGCAGTTTGCTCCCATCATGGGAGGTGAACCTCAAGAAGATTTAGGAATATTTGACCCACCACCTTTAAAACACATCAGTGCTCGTCCAGGCTGGAGAATGCCAGGAAAGAACAAGTGTGTACATTGCTAACGGAAATTGTCAGTGGCTCCGTCAGAGAATTGAACCTGGCAACTTTCCTGTAAAGTGCAATCCATTCACTGAGCAATGTGCATTCTCAGAGTCCTGCTTGACTCTTTATATGTGCAGGAGACCAGCCTGTGTCAGTTGCAGAAAACAGCCTCCTTCATCCCTTCTGTGCACAGAAGGATCTGACCATAATGATCTGTATTTGTCATCTAGCGGCTGCATTACTATAACTGTGTTCTGATCTCCCCCACTGGATCTCAGGCCTCTTCTGTGCCAATTCACTGCCTTGGTTGTGATCTTCAGAACTAGAAATGGGCCAGTACTCTGCTAGATCAGTGACTACTTTTCATCCATGGCTCACCAAGACAAATGCATCTCACAAAGCTTAGGATGAAATGTTTGAGTATTGTATATGGCAATCAGATAGAAGTACCTTTATAGACAGATGTTGGGGGATGTTTCCAAATGGTGAGGTTAGTTAACCTGTGAAGTCGTCTTTTGAGGGAAGTGTTGGAAACATTATTACAAGAGTCATTTCAAATTAGATTGAACCATAGCACTCAAAAATATACTGTTGGAAATAATTATTCATTGGCAGCAGGATAGACAAAAGTGATAAAGGCTTTTCTGTATTGAACTTTTAATTAATTAATGGCCCAAACCTTCAAGGTGCTGAGCACTTCCTGAAGACAATTAGAGTTGAGGGCACTCAACACCATGGAAAACTGGGCCCTACAGCTGTTCATTCAAAGGCTACAGGTATTGAGCTTTTGCTTTTATTGGTAACATACAACATAGAACAACTCCTCTGTTTTTAACCTTTCAGATCTTCAAGACACAGGTTAATCCATCATCATGTATTTGTTGTAGTTTTATTAATAACTTGTTCCACAGTGAAGTATCAAAAAGAATAACAGCTGTGTCCCTGTGGATTAATTTTTCCATGGGATTGTCTCCTAAATTTATAAGGGTCTTTTTATAAGGGTCTAAATTTGTCTTTTTCCAAAGCAAACACATAGGTTCTTCTTGCTAATGTGAGGGAATAGAGATAGTCCTCCTGCAATTTATATAATTTTAGGCACTTCCATGTTTCTTACTCTTGGATTTAATGAATAAAATTACATAATTAAAATAAGGACTTTAAAAATTTTATTTCCTTTTTTTTTTATCACCATCCTTTCTCCAAGTATGTTTGAGAGGTGCATAATACTGAGTATGCCTGTTTAACAACACTTCTCCTTCTCCCTATATGGAGTTCTATGCCTTCGAGTCCATCCTCAGACCTGTGCCCCTCCTTTCCCAGGATCTCACCACCTTCGTTAAGAAGATTGGAAACATCCTTCAATACTGTGTTTCTCCTTTCACTCCAGTTGCTAACCTTGAGCTATCTCACAATTACTTTCACCCCATTTCCTTTACATGCTCCTGACCTTACCTCCTCACTAACTAACCACATCCCTCTCCTTCACCCTAATCCTCTCAGTATCCTCTCTCCATTTTCCTTATCCTCAGTGTAGTATCCCTCCTCCAAATGCTGAGCTTTGAACCCACCTGTCTGTTAAACTGCTGCCGCTCTTCCCTTCATCTTTAAACTCCTTGGCAGGCAATGTATAATCTCTGTCTTGATTTACCAGTATTACTGCTGTTTGTTTCTGCTAGCTAGCACCCTAATAGTTTTAAAAGAAGGCACTGACCTTGTCACAAGGCATTTCCTTCTCTCCTGATTCCCTCCTGGCATTCCTTATGTTCCACTGAAATGTCTCTCAGCGAAATATTTGGTTATCTCTTCCTGGACGAGTCTGAGGGCCTCTACTCTGTACTCATCCTCCTTAATCTTTCTGCAGAGTGATCTGAGAGATTGGAGAGTACGGGGCCATGAAAGCCAAGGGAGATCAGAATATCAAGGAGGAAAGAGTGGCCTCTGTTCTTGGTACCCTCCTTTACTCCCAAATCCTCATTTCTGCCTGTTCTATATAGGTTCTTATGCTTGCCCCATCACCGTAGTCTCTGGGTGCCTTCCACTAGTGAATTCAATGGCATGACTAACATCATTCTTTCTCTCATCCTCTCCCCAGGGGAGTTGTTGACCATGGTCCTCGTCCTGGAGCTTGAGGCTATGATTTAAAAATGCTGGGCCCAGGCCATTGAACACCTTGAAGTTAAAGACCAAGACCTTGAACTTGACTCGATATTCAGTGTAGGGAATGGAGGATGGGTGCTTACGATAGCCTGTATTGCTGAGGTTACTCACTGCAATATTCTGGACTAGTTGGAGTTTCCTGTGGGCTGATGGCTTTATGCCCAGGTGTATTGCATCTTTGTGGTTCAGATGGGAGGTGATGAAGGCATGTGTAATTGAGGCCAAGTCATCTGCCAGGATCGGACAATCTCCTGGCCAGATGGAGACGATAGAAAGTTTGTTTTGGGATGCTGCCATGTGAGAGCTTAGCATCAATGCTGAATCCAGGAACTCTCTTAAACTATGGACTGAATTGACCAACTAGGAGCATGTGCCCTCAAAGAGAAGAGACTGCACCATGACTGCACACTATTCCAAATGCTTTTCTCTGTCCACTGGTGTAACCTGCATCTTGTGCAGGTTCAGCTTCAACCACCTGTTCTTCATCCAGGAGCTGATCTTGTCCAAGCTTTGGGCCATCTTGGGGGTATGGTCATATACAGTGAAGGATAAGTAGAGCTGTGTATCATCTGCATAATGTTGGTCCAACTCTGTGCAAATGAAACATTTGTCCATGTCCTGGTTATCTCACATCTTGATTATTGCAACTTCTTCCTCACTGTCCTCTTTGACCTCACAGCCAGCTCAAAAGATAGTTTCTAAAATTATCTTCTTCAGCCTTTGATCGGACCACACCATTCATGTTGCATTTCTGTACACAGAGGAAAACATATGCTTTCAATCTAAACATACTTTTGTTTTAGATTATGGGAATCAGGAAGAAAGAACAAAAATAGAGTCTCCATGAGAGAATGTGTCTCCTAAGACTCTGCATCAACTCTGCCTTTCACAGTGGCTCCCTGTGTCTGCAGGCAGCAGTGTTCATATGTATTTAAAGGTGTAGTACAAAGTAAACTAGTTATGTAACTAAATGTGCCACAATTGCCCTCTTTAATCAGTCTGTTTGGCTCTCCTTTGCATACCATATTAAGTTCAAATTTTGCATCCTCATCTTCTAGACCTCACATAACACCACTCCAGTCTTTATCTTGGGTCTTGTTTCCTATTGTTACCCTCTTGTTCCCTTCACTACCACCAACTTCTTTCTTTCTTTCTTTCTTTTTCTTTCTTTCTTTCACTGATTCAGACATCCATAGACTGAAATGTCTAATAATGAAACACTTGAAATGTTTCCTCTGTCAGCTCGGTGAATTGAGATTAGAGCTGGCTGTGTTTGTTAGCTATGGTTTGAATTTTCATTTTAGTAGCTGATCAGACTATAGAGATTTACATACCATATCTCTGTAAAGAACTGCTTTTCAGTTGTGAGCAAGTTCTGGTGTAGCATTTTTATGCTGTGATAGGCTCAGACTTTTCCATTTTAGTATAATTATAATTTTCTGAAATGACAGAATTTCAAAAACAATATTGCATGGATAGATTCAATTATGCTATGGTGTGTTTAGACTGATGAAAGAACTGTCCAAGTAGCTTTGCTATTTTACACTGTGTACTGTGTGTGTGTGTGTGTGTGTGTGTGTACGTGCTCACAAACGTGTGCTTGCAAATGTTCTCCTCTCTCTCTCTGTGATATACCTATGTGCACCCCCACCCACCCTCAACATATATGTGACGGTAGTAACCATGTGAAAAATTGCTTTTATGCTGTCCCTTTAAGCACCTGCCCTGCCCTTTTTCCTCTAGTTCATCTAATTAGGACTCCTAACATTCCAGTGCTCCAGAGCAACCATTTTCTTTTCACAAAATAACCTGCCCGAGAAGTGTTTTTCCTTCCCCCTTACATGGGGATTTACCCCCCTCCCCCAGTTATATTGGGCTCTGGAGCAGGATGAGGCAATGTTCAGGTCTGAATCAATGACACTTATAAAATCCAATATCTCTCCACCCACCAGGCCTACCAAGTGAGAATTATATCTTTAGATAGTAGAAAAAAGAGATTCCCAATGCAATGCAAAATATTTGCTTCTAACCTTATCAGGCCCTGAGATGTCAAACACAAAAACTGGTCATTATAATATATAGAAAAACTGTTTTTGTTAATTTGTAGAGATTTGTAAATGCGGTTGCTTATAATTGTCATCTCCCTCTATGGCCTGTACAATTGGACTCAAGTGTAGTAACACATAATAAACATATGTAACCTTAATTCTGCACCTTGTGCGTATGCATTATATGGTCTTTAGTTACATGATCACATACTATTTTTCCCTGCAGGGCATTTCCTTCATTCAGTTAAAAAGGGACTTTGGGCAAGTCACTTCACCACCTCTCTTTTTTACTTCTATCCTTTCTTTGTCTTGTCTATTTAAGTTGTAAGCTCTTTGGTAGAGCTGGTTGGGGAAAAAAGGATATATTTTAATGAGTTTGTACACTGCTACCATGGGCCAGTAATCTAGGTAGGGGGCTCTAGGCACTACTGAAATACAAATAATAAAAAATAATGATAATTAACATAAATGGGGAGATATAGAACAGAGGTATAAATACCTTTAAATGCCAACAGTACCACTTTAAACTTCATGCTTGCATATCAGCAACAAATATACTGTACATGAACAAATAATGGAATGACATGAGAATAGCAAGAACAATAGGAAAATTATCTAACAGCATCATTTTAAATTTCATCGCAAGCTCTTCAGGGCAAGAACCGTGTCTACTTCTGTTTGTACAGTACAAAGTACAACAGCTCCCTGATCCTGATCATTGCCTCTGGGTGCTGTTGTAATACAAATATTAAATAATGTAATACTAGTAAAGATTGGAGGCTGTGCATGAAGAAAAAAGGGTGGCTGGCTAAAAGGAAATAAATATTACAATTGTTGAAATAATGATACAACTAAATCAGGAGCCAATGTTTTATCAACTGAGAAGGCACAAAAAGCAATGTATTTCAGCAGTATTAAAGAAATGAAGTCATCAACATCAAATTCCTCCGCTAATATTAGACAATAGAGGAAAGGTTGGGATCAAAAAGGTCTCTTCGCCACAGCTATGGGGTAAATGGTTCTACAGTTAACTTCTAAGTCTTGAAAGCAGTGAGATTGAGTTGAGAATCTGAGGGCTGAACAAGATTTCCAGCTTGCCTGTATGTAACTTAAGAAAGAAACATAAGACATCTGTACCCTGTGATATGAGCCTTAAGTTGGATAATATGATCATGGACAGCATCAGAAAAACTAGTAAATAAATAATAAATCTGAATATCATCAAGATTTTAATGTTACCTTATTCCCCCACAGTGAATGCAGTAGGAATTCCATTTTGGACTTGATAGTGCGTTTCACATAAAATGTGACAAAAAGGCTATTTAAGATCTCTGTGTGAAGGTTTGCATAGTCAAACTTGTTTTATCTGTAGTGGTATGCTTTGTAAAATCCATAACCTTTTCAGCAACAGTCTTATTTCAAAAGGTAACTTTTAGCTGCTATTCTGATGGGAACTAGGAACTCTCTGTCCTGTTTTGATGTTCTCAGTGGGGTTTTTGCCTGAGTAATGACTGCAGCATTTGGGTCTTTATTTGTTTTGATAAATGTACAAAACTGTAACAGCAAGCTGGATGCTCAGATACCACCTTGATGGACATGGCATAAGAATCTAGATAAAAAGTAAGGCTCAAAAAACATTATGCTATCAGTTCCAGGAGCTATAGGCCAGGGTAAGGGTTTGATCTGGCTACAGAGTTTCCTTCCCCTGCTATAGGCCCCCTCTTTGGGTTGGAAGGAACTGGGGTCTGGGCTCCCTGATTCTCACCCTACTCGGTACCTTGATTGGCTGCTGCAGGGATCCTGACTGGTTTGGTGCTCTCCTGTTCCCTAAGTGGGGTCTTGAAGTTTCGCCAGCAGCCATTTTGAGTTTGCTGTTACTTATACTCTCTCCCTGTGGTTTGTTGTTGGCTGCTTGAGTCTGGTTCTCAACTTCCTGGGATGCGGAGGGCTTTTGCTAATTGTCTTTTGGGGTTAGGAAGGGATTTTTTAAATCTTTTTTTGGACCCATGAGGTTTGGTTTCCTGACGTTTTATATTAAATGTTTCTATCATAACATTTCCAGGAGTCCAGCAGACAGGAGTTTGCAAAGTCCAGCTGGCAGGTTGACAGACCCATTAGGCTCTGACAGCTGGAAGGCTTGGTATATTAAGCAGGGTGTTTTTCTCTAGGAGTTGTGCATTCTAAGGCCTCCCTTCATCAGTTCGGCCATCACTTCATTGTGAGGTAGGAATTTGGCTGCAAGGCCAATTTCCTTATCATTGCAGGGGTGCAGCTGGCTTGCCCCCTCTTTGATGTTTTGCAGGTCCTGCAGTTGGTGTACAGGCCAGTTTTGGAGTGCAGTGGTTTTTACCTGCTTGCTAGCATATGGGATGAAGGGGTGATTGAGCATTTTCTGATTCTAATTGGCAGTTCAGAGTTAATAAAATTAGGGCCTCATTTTTACCACATGTATTTATTCTGTGCCTTATTCAAGGTGCATGTCACAGTCGTGCTCTTCTCCCAGGGTAAGAATTCTGCTGACTTCAACGGGAGCAGAATTAGGCCAATGCAGGGAGTGTTTGAAAATCTGACCCATGAATTTGAATCAAAACTACACAACCACAAATGATTTTATAAAAGGCCGGCATTTCAGGCTGCACACGTGTAAATAATACTATACATGATGTAAAATGTTATCGTTTGGACTTTGATAGAACTAATAACCCAATTCCAGGTAGTTAAAGTAGGCTTAGAATTGGAAAAATGAATTTTTAAAAACATTTGTAAGGCAGTGGCAGTGTGAATGAAACATTTCATAGTGTAAGAATCATTTAAAATTTGTCATTTCAGGTTCCCTCACAATAGAACACAAAGCCCAGTAATTTCTGTCATTTCTGAAGCTTTTCGTTTTTTCCACATGGTGAAGATGCAAACCCATAGCCCCGAGAGATAATTTTTAAATGGCCTCTAAATGTTCATCTGCCATTATTCACATTCACTTGCATAGGCAAATAGAATTTAGACATACAATCGAGATAGAGGCACACAGACTGGGTAGCTGAACATCCAGTTTGCATTCACAAACTACATTATTTACCTGTGTAAATAATTGTGCAGGTTTGGGTGCATACATTTAGAGGCTGAGTTGAGGCCTCTGAAAATGTGGCCCACAATGAATGGGCAAAATGATTTACCTGTTAGTTCGTCAAATTTAGGGCCAAACTTCAGATCTCCATATAGGATTTTTTTCCTTAGCTAGTCTTTTTTCTGGTCTTACATTTTGGGGGTTTCTTTGCTTTCAGTGAAAAGCAGTGAATCTCTAAAGTTTTTTCTCTGTCCATTGTATTTGGTAATAACTATTTAGATTGAAGAGAGTTCCAATTGTTTTCATGCTAAGACGTTATAGTTTCAATTTGTGCTACTTAGGTTGGATTCAACATGACCCTCCAGGAAGGATCTTCTCTGGAGGAAGTTTTAGAGATTGCCCTTGAAAAGTATTTGGAAGATTTAAGCCATTTTAGCTCCCAAGCCAGTAAAGAACATGCTTTGGAGAAAGTCCTTAACAAAATGAAAATGGATT
Organism: Emys orbicularis; assembly: GCF_028017835.1. NCBI lineage: Eukaryota > Metazoa > Chordata > Testudines > Emydidae > Emys > Emys orbicularis. Next base: position 88,687,208 of record NC_088683.1, read on the forward strand.
AGAAAGGTGTTTATTTTAGTTTTTCATCTTACATAGATGGAGGAATTCTTGTTCTCACAGCTGTGGTATGCATATAAAAGCATATGAATCTTAAATTGAAATGCTGAAGAAACTGTACAAAATCTTATTTTACCTTGTTAGAAGAGCTTTAATTAGTTCCTTTAATGACTGGAAGAGAGAGGTTTCTCTCGGTTTTTTTCCCCTCTAAACATGCATGAAACATTATCAGCTCCCGCTGAAGCACATACAATATTTTAATTGCATTTCATTGTTCCCAAACCTAATTTGTTGAAAGTTAATTCTAATGATATCAGTGCCTGAGCTGAATCAGTGCTCACATGAGAGATTTGGTAAAATGAAATTTTTATACACAATAAGTCCACCAGCTTTTTCTAACTACTTTTATTATCTGTCTTTAGGAAGATGTAATTTATTTTTAAGAGTGAGTTGCTGTTTAAAACATAAACATTACAACTAACTAGTGAATGATAACTTTTTTCAGAGCAGTCAACTCTCATGGATAAAAAATAACAAGGGATTCAAAAAGCTGTGTTTCTCAGAGTGATTTTTAAAATAGAATGGTTTGGTGATGGTGAATATTTGAATGGACATATTTTGAAGGCATCAAGTCTGGTTGAGCTATCCCCAGTATAATACCCAGAGTTGCATGTCTCTTCTGTGCTTTCCTTGAGCACTTTTCATTTTATTTTGAAAAGGTTTGCCATTTATTTATTTCCATCTATAGGATTTTAACAAGAGACAAATAATAAAACTAGCACCTAACAGCTAACCCTGATCATTAGAGTCAACTCTCAACAAAGATTCTCCACCCGCACATAACCCTCAGCCCCCTGCCTCTACATGCAGAGTAAGTGGATATTCTTTGTAGTGAGCCATGCAGGTGAACAACATTTGACTGGGCTAGAGCAGTGGAGGAAGTTGGTTCCAAGCCACAGGTCTCTCATGGAGGACGCTGTAATCAAGATAGATCCAGCTCAGGCATCTCTACTGATCAAAAGGACAGAGGCAATCCCTCAAGTAAGAAGGTCCCAAGCCATTTAGGACTTTATAGGTTAAAACCAATGTCTTAAACTCCATCTGGAAACCAGTAATCGGCGAATGCAAATTGCCAAGCACTAAACAGACCTTCACTTTCACCACCTCCACCATTTTAAGTTTATGGATTGATTTAAAGTGAAGTGCCATGTAACGCACATTTCAGAAATCAGGACTTCAGGAGACAAAGGCACAGATCACAGTAGCACAAGGTCGGCATGTGAAATAAATGGTTGCAATCTCCTGGCCTGACAGGTGAAAAAAGCATGCCTGACCACTGATCCTATATGATCATCTGGGAGCATCTGGGGAGCTAACTTTGCTTCCAGATTCACAGATTTGAAGTCGAGAAGGGACCAATCTGATTTCTGCATGGGAATTAGAGCATATCTTTTAAAAAATAAAGAAATTCAATCTTGATTTAAAGAATCAAACTAATTGAAAATCTTCCACAAATTTTAGTAATCTATCCCAGTGATGGATTAAGCCCACTGTTAAAGAGTTGCATCTTATTTCCAGTTTGAACTTTGCTGAGTTCAACTTCCAGCCCTCAACACTGGGATCACAGTATGAATCACAAATGGCAGGCACAGTTTCACACTCACCATTTCTTCTGGTTGCTTCTCGGAGTATGGGGACACTCAGATACAATGGCAATGGGCAAGTATGTAAAAACCTAGATAGATGGCATCACTTCAGTCTTCTCTGGATCAAGCTTCAGCAAGATGGCTCCATCCATGTCTCCCAATGGCTAGCTTGCTCAGTTGAGAAAGAGAAAGATCGGTGCTGTCAGCGTACTGAAAATGCCATAAGCCTATCTTGTGCCAAATACCTGTGGAAATAGGAGAGATGGGACTGTATGCAACTCCACATAATAGTACCCTTTCAGGAATAGGAGCAATTGCCCCACACCGCCTTCCGGGGAATGCTCAACAAGAAAAGAACAAAACTATAAATGAGCTGCACAACTTACTCCTGCTGAAGTCCAAAGACAAGTCAGTACCTCATTATTGATGGTATCAAAGCTCTCAAAACAAATAATTCTAAAAATAGTGAATGCCATTGAGCTCTTTTAATACATCTAGTGCACGGAATCGCTCCTCTAGAAGTTGTTGTTCTTCACAGCTACTAACACTGCTTGTTGGAGGAGTCAAGACAAATGTACAGGAACCAGAAGTAGTAGGCTAGAAGGCGGCCACTTTTGCAAAGAGGGAACCAAGTAGGGACAGCCAGCATATGGCTTAAAATATGTAGACAGGACACTCTTTTAAAAAATTGAGACTTGGCTCCTCAAATTGTGATATCTAAATAGTCCTAATTTTCAGCATGCAGGAGCTTTCCTGTGGAGAAATTTCGAGACTAGATGACCTCATCATTGGATGAGTTCAAAGCAGGGGAGTAACAGAAACTTAATTTCTGTGCCAGTCCTTCTGTTTGCAAAATAATGTTAGAGAAAATCAAAATACTTTTGGGGGGGAGGGATAGCTCAGTGGTTTGAGTATTGGCCTGCTAAACCCAGGGTTATGAGTTCAATCCTTGAGAGAGCCACTTAGGGATCTGGGGCAAAATCAGTACTTGGTCCTGCTAGTGAAGGCAGGGGGCTGGACTTGATGACCTTTCAGGGTCCCTTCCAGTTCTATGAGATAGGTATATCTCCATATATTATTATTATTATGTAGCCCAGAAAGAATGGGGGGGGGGGCTCCCATGCCTTTACACTTCTATCCCGTTAAAGTATTAGATTCTCATTGTATTCCATAGACCCAGAAGACAACAGTAGCTAATAAAATACTAATTTAAGTTTTAAGGCTGAATTTGAGGAGTCCAATTAAGTTGTTTTAAACCCTAGTATGTGATTTGTTTCCTCCAGTATATGCAAGAGTGTTTGTCTTCCTTTGAAGCTTCCTAAATTATTGAAGAAAGTGTTATGTTTAGGAACCCATGTATCTCTTTTCCTCTAAGGAACAGCCCCAGTTCAGTTGAGAGTATCAACTTCCATTAGCGGAACAATTCACAATCCTTTTCATTCCTTGCTACAACTAACCCTTTCTGACTTGCTTTAAAGGCGTTGGTCTGAAGATGTATGCTACTCTCAGTTGCAATTTCTTGTTGTTCTGAATGTTTTGGGCTTAAGGGGAGGGAATATGGCCATATGGAAATATCTTCCCGATCAAAGTGGAAACAGTTTTAGTGAGCCTTTAAGCAGGTCCCATAAACATAATGCAGTAGATGAACTCTCACAGCAGTACTTTAAAGCCTGTTAAAAATGTCTCTGCAGTGGATGCCGAGCAAGTGCACAGTGAATGGTGTTTGTGTTATGACTGGAAGATGAATGACTTCTTAGTGAAAGAAAGTCTAATGTAAATTAAAACTTTTTCAGGGTTTGGGTGAATAATACCACTTTTGTGGTGTTAAATCGCCTGTCATTTTAATTGCATGAAAAATGGACTGTGTAATGTTAGCAAATGTTCATATTGATTACAAGCCTCTTGTGTATGCTAAACCAAAGAATTAAATGTTTTAATTGTTTTTTTTTTTTTTTTTTTTGCAAAACAGCCATATTGATAACAAAGTTTGTACTATGAATATGTTGAAGGTCATTGTTATAATCTTTTGCAGGGAGGACTGTCACCTTAAAGCAAAACAACAACAAAATAAAATCTACCTAAAATTGTCCAGAAAATCTTATTCTACGTACTGGGCTTCAGTTGTATATTTCCAATTCATAGGGAGTTCACTGAATACAAATACAAAAAATTACAGCAGGTTGTCTATTAAAAATTACAGCAGACATATGCATTCTCTCCCTTTTTGTCTGCCGTAGAGAAATAAGGCATATTCTCTCAATAAAGCAAAGGACAAGCTGAAATGGTTCAAACTAAAAAGTTACCTAAAACTGTAAGATATTTTAGAATAGGAAACAAACGGTAGGTCTTATCTGATCCATCTGTCTTGCCTCCTCGTATGTCAGTCTATCTCTCTATACCAAGTCGATAAAAATGATTAGAGCAGGCATCTCACAAATGTACACCCTTAAACCACGAAGCCGTAATACTGTGCAGGAAATTTTTTTCTGACCTTTTCAAATTACATCCAACTGTCTGGGGAATTTCTCAGTGACTAGAGGTAATAAGGTTCCATCCGTTTTGCTGGTTGGCTTCAAATTTAGCTCCTCAGAAGCCCTAACTTATCTATTCTTTTTATCATGGCCTTGGCATCCATTCAGTACTGTAATCCATGCATCTAATCTTTTTTTCTCCCCTCTCAGGTTCGGCTGGAGGATCACATTGTGAAAACTACAGCCATGAAAGTCCCTCCATTTATTGCACCCTTCAAAAACGAAATATTAGCATGGGAGGCTAAGCTGGTATGTTGCCTTTTGAGAGGCTCTTGTTGAATTTAATTAGCTTTTAGATTTCATCTCCATGCTACATCTCAGTTTTCACTACCCTATGTGATTTATGCTTCAGTAATTTTCATTATATAAAACTTTTCAAAGTTTGCGGTGCTACTTGCACTGTGTAGAATGTTAAGAAGGGTGGGGGGAAGCATAAAGTTCTTTATGTTAAATTGATTTCACTTTAGTTTTTATTATGTGAGCCCAAATGCAATAGACACAGTCATCCGGTAAGTAAGTGAATCATCCAAGTGAAACTCTCAAACAGGCAGCTGTGCTGGCCCATTCTTCATTATGCTTCACAAAGTAGAGCAGAAAACAGAAGTTGAGACCACTTTCTTTTAACTTTCTAAGAATATAGTGGTGTTGAGTGATTTTATATCTGGTAACAGCTCACTTTATTTTTAATATGTGGTATAAATGGCATTTATTGGATGTGGTAAGGGAACACGTACATTCCTCATTGCTTGCAACAAATGAGATTTCATGTTTGTTGTCTCCAGCGCGACTAATGCAGGAGATTATGGAAACCTGGCTGCAAGTTCAAAAGGCCCTGGTGATGCCGGGAACCCATGCTTTGCTCACAAGATACATGTAACCAAATATCAGTAGAAGGAAAGCACTTTGAAGTTGTCAGTAAGAACTGGTAAGTTTGTTGTTAGCTACTTAGGGTCTGATTCCCTCTCCACATCCTCTGTTTCCAGAGCTGCTTTTTAGACTCAATGAAAATTCTGCATGCAAGTGGGTATGAAGAACTGGGCCCTTATTGCAGTAGGTCCTCCTTAGCTTTGCTTAATCTTTAATTGTATCAGTCTAAAACAGTTACTACTCTTACCTTAATTTTCAGTCATGATAGAATTTCTCTTGAATGTAAATATAGCTAGTTCATAGTATAGAACACTAGTTTTCTGAACTTTATACCATGATCTTTTCTGGGGCGTTCTTTAGGACAGTGGTTCTCAACCAGGATTAGTAAACCCCTCGGGGGGTATGCAGAGGTCTTCCATGGGATACATCAGCTCATCTAGAAATTTGCCTGGTTTTACAACAGGCTATATAAAAAGCACTAGCAAAGTCAGTACAAACTAAAATTTCATACAATGACTTGTTTATACTGCTCTATATACTATACATTGAAATATAAGTACAATATTTATATTCCAGTTGATTTATTTTATAATTATATGGTAAAAATGAGACAGTAAGCATTTTTTCAGTAATAGTAATAGCACTTTTGTATTTTATGTCTGATTTTGTAAGCAAGTAGTTTATAAGTGAGGTGAAACTTGGGGGTACGCAAGACAAATCAGACTCCTGAAAGGGATACAGTAGTCTGGAAAGGCTGACAGCCACTGCTTTAGGAGATCTTGGTGATTTTTTTTGAAGTGAAGGGAAACACGGTCTACTGAATAAAGCACAGGACTAGAAATTTGGAAATCTGTGTTTTGTATCTGGGTCTGTGGTTGTGTGTCTTAATTAAGTCATTTAGTCATTCTGTGCCGTGGTATTTCCATCAGTAAAAACACGTATAATACTTTTACTGATGTATATAGTTATTATTATCATTACTGTTACTATTACTCTTATTACTGTTTTTATTATTATAATGCTCCCAAGGGATGTAGTAAGGCTTACTTATTTAATATTTTTGAAATGGTTTGAGATCCTCAGTTGGAAGGCAATATAGAAGAGTAGAATAGTATTATAAAGCATTCTTGATTTGTAAGAAAATATTTTGCATCTCCAGTTGTTTAATCTACTTCCCTTTTTTGCAAACAAGATAACTTAAAAAAATAAGAATATCAAGTAAAAGTTTGAAGAAAAAATATGAAGTCACTATAAGGAAAAGTGTGTATTTTTCTTTGAGGAACAAGATTTTTCTAAAGCATTTCAGATTAAATGTTTTCTTAAATTAAAAAACATACAAAAAAAACCCCTTGCCCTAAACTTTTCTTCACTATAACGAATCTTTTGCTGGCATCACATAGTTCACTCTCCTTGTGTGTTATCCCCCTTTTCCCCACACTGTCTTGTCTATTTAGATAGTAAGCTCTTTGGGGCCGGGACTGTCTGTTGCGCTGTGTTTATACAGTGCCTTGCACAATGGGACCTCATTCTTGGTTGGCCCTGAGGCACTGCCTTAATAAACATGATTAATAATCAATTGTGTTTTGAAGCCTCTTTTGACATGTCAAAAGAGAGGGAGAGAGACTGAGTATTCATATTTCACCATTATAACCGCAAGTCAAATCTTACTATGTTTTTATGTCCTATAGCATATGTTTAATGGTCTCAAAATGGAATCTAGTAAACTGTGGTCAATATCTAAAAACTATCACTGCAATGAGCACTCGATGTTTTGGCATCTGTCAATTTCTACTAAATAGGGCTTAGTCTGGACTAGTGTAGACTAGTGTAGAGTATAGCCTAACCAGTTCATTCTCTATAGCTTAGCTGAGGCTTTGTGGAAAAACTGGAGATTTTACATCTTATTTTTAATCCAATTGCTTGCATACTACTGATGTTTGCAATGTTAGAGATATGTGGAGTATATTTCCAAATTACTCTGGAAAACAGTCAGAAAACATGATGAGAATAGTCCACTCACACTGATTCTTAAATTTTGAAAGTAGTTTAAACAAAATAATGGCCCCCATTGAGTAAAACTTTCTTCTTTCCATGGTAATTGTTTTACGGCCTTGATTTCCTGTCCAAGAAAAGAAGGCTGGGTACATGGATAGTCCAAAATTATTTTGTAAGGAAACAAGATTACACAGTGGCATTTTATTTTTTCTTTTCACTGCAAAGTTTATCTCATCTAAATCTAGACTCTGTGGTGAATATCCTTGCTACAAATATAACAACAAATACAGTTGTTATATATGTGTGTACACACACACACACACACACACACACACAATGTATTTTACCACCCTAAACTAATTGGTACTAAACTGAAACTTTTAAAAAACAAATACAACTGAATGTCTTCCTCATTTAAGATATTTGCTCAGTGCAGTCAGGTAAATTGATTTTTATGTTGATGTGTTTGTTTAATCTCACAGCTTTGAAGCTTCTGTAATACACTTAAGTTTATTTCTTCATGGAAAGGCTTTGCTATTCTTTATTCTGAGCAAATTAGGCTTCTCTTGGTACTACAGCATTAGATTTGCCTCCTGATACTGAGACCAGCAACCTAAAGGACCCATTGTTTGCCAAGAATATCAGAACACTGAGAAATGCCTTATGGCAGTAGCAAGCTTTAGAATCTCAAAGTAAGGTCACACTGTTGGCTGTATTTATATATCGTCTTGCAATATGTGCTTTGAAAAATGTAGGCAACATCTCAGTTATTTATTATGATCCCTCTCATACTATTTTAAATTGTAATACATCGGGGTGGCATTATTGTGAGTGCATATAAGATTTTAAGACTGTCGCAATATGAGTTTTCTTTTACTGCACATGTGTGTTATCAAACTTGTTTTTATGTTTATAACCGGGAATGTTGTGCAGGTACAGTTCTGAGGGGTCTTTGAGCTTTTCCTACCACTCTGAAAGTTTTCAACCTCATAAGTATTGAAAATAAACTTACATTAATAAGTAGAAAGGATTTCTCATTCATTTTCACACAGTTCATCACATTTTGTCATTTGTTGACAGTGTCTATTGCATAAAAGAAAACTTGCGGTGATGTCTAAATCTGTAAATTTCATTTATTGGAGGTGTTTGTGTAGCAGCAGCTTTGACTTATTTCCAGTACTAGAGTAGAATTTATTTTTGTGCAGTTGAAATGCTGTTATATATTTTTAATTTGTCAAAGTAAAACATTCTGGATCAATTAGGTTTCAGGAGCCTTGGGTCATGGCCTATTTAAGGGCATTATTTGGAAATAACAAACTTTTCTTTCAAAACTAAGCCATTCTTTAAATTCAGTGAATATATTTTCATAATATTGTTATAAATCCAAAATTATATAAATATATTCTTAAGGAAAAAAGCAATATAAGTAGTCTTGATTTTAATTTATTTTAGTATATTCCTGGAGCTGATTTTATTTTTTTGATTCCTGATTTACAATAGTGAAATGTGATGGTCGCAGCGATAAAATGATGGACAATCATACATATATGCAAAATAATGCAGTTCAGTTTTACCTTTTTTCTTCAGTCCAGAGAAGAATATACATAGTGGATCAATATTTTATTGAAAGAAAATTCTGTAGATTGTGTTCAAATAGCATCCATCTATACTAATCAGTGATGCTAAAACATGAGATTGCACTGTGCACAGCAAAGGACTGATGTGTTGTCTAGCTTTGTTGTTGATACAGCATTCTCTATAGTCTTATGTTATTTCTATTTTTAATCATTAGTCCATGAAGTCTTAATAATTAGCTCTGTAATTTGCCAGAAAAACATGTTGATTTATTGAACTGGCTGAAGCAAAAAAATAGCAGATCAATCTGGCATTGTAGGTTAATAGTACAGAACAAAGCACAGTCATAATTAGATGAGAAAAGGACTTTCCTTGTTCATTCCAGTTTATAATAAAAAGTCCCTCACCAAAGTGTCTTAGAAAATAATGCATTCAGACTGAGTGGAATTACTGCCTAGCAGATTCTATTTATCTGTAGCTTAAAAAGCAGCTGCGTTTTTGTAAAAAGCAATGAATGTGGCAGTCCTACTTAAAGGTAGAAGAAAAAGAACACCCCTTGTTTTGTAATAAGGGGATTTTCAATTTAAAAGAGAGAGAGAGCCTGTTGTGTGAAGTATGGTTATTACATTCACTGTATTCTATCTCACCCACCAGGAGGCTAATAATGAAGGAGTCAGTGAAGGAGGCCAATGGCATGAGGGTTATCTCACAGCCCCAGATGCTGGATAAGTTGAAGGAGGCAGAATCGCTTTTGGATGACATTCAGAAAGGCCTGAATGATTATTTGGAGAAGAAAAGACTATTCTTTCTAAGGTAAACAGTCCATTTCATCTGTTGGCTGTGGGCATTGGTATAAAATGTGTTTATATAAATATCTATAAAGTTCATTTTTTATCACCTTTAGGTTTTTTCTTTCTGTGCAACGATGAGCTCTTAGAAATCCTTTCTGAGACAAAGGATCCACTCCGAGACCAACCACACCTAAAGAAATGCTTTGAAGGAATTGCCAAGCTCACTTTTAATCATGAGAAAGAAATTACTCACATGGAGTCAGCAGAAAATGAAAAAGTAGAGCTCGTGCTGCGAATAATTCCAGCAAGTGCCAAGGGGCTAGTTGAGAAATGGCTTCATGAGGTGAATATCTTTAGCTCTTACTTAGGGTTTAGTTACTGTATAATCATTTTCTCTTTTAGGAGCAAGGAATATCATAAGCATATTTCCTAAGTAAATAGCTCTGAGAATTTATCAGATTATTTGACAGATTGAATATCAGCCTCATTGTTGTTATTTATTACAACTAATTGACACGTGCAAACATGCACAAATTAATTTTAATAAAGAGGTTATCAGTGTGTGAGACACTTAATAAAAGTGTGTGTGTCTGAAAGCATATATGTGACTATATGTTCAAGTCTATGTATATGTATTTTTGTTGTCTTCTCCCTGTAATTTTTATAGTTTGGAAAGATAGATTTTTTTACAAAGCAGTTTAAAGGAACGTGAAGAGATTTTTTTACATGCCCCCTTCCCCAAAAAATCTCAATTTTCAATACATATTAAGCAAAGGGAAGAGAAATATTTAATTGACAGTATATTAACCTTTCTTCTTTGGGCCTATGATCCAAATTAATCCGTTTCAGTGTGAAAGTAGTTTGCTGACCTTTATTGTTTGCTTTATTTTTACCTTCCTCTGTTACACAATCAAAGTGGGTCCTTCCTGTGATATACAATTCTAGGCCAAGTCCACTTCCAATCCCTCCTTCCTTCTTTCAAGACAGAATCAGCCCCAGGTACACATCTTTCCTTTCTGTTGTTATTGCAGGCACTGCTTTTACCCCATTAAATCTGTCCCTTTACCTCTTGCCTCTCCTCACTTCAGGCTATCAGCCAACCAGGGTCTACAACTGAGAAAAGCAATACCTTATACTAGAAAAGGGAGAAAAGGAAAAACAAAAACAAAAAACACACACAGAATGTTCTTTCCAAGGTGGATTCTGTGGTGCGGGGGGGAGGAGGAGAGGAGAAATTTGTCAAAGGAACTGAGAGTGAACTTTCACTAAGAGTATTACTTCTGTTATGTGCCGAGTTTCCGCTGGCTGGGTGAGCAAAACAAAACAGCTCAAGTCCTCTCATGATTCCATGTTTCCCACATAACTGAGCCACATATCACCATGCCAACTTAGAATTAATCTCTTTTAAAATGACTGCACGCAATTTAAAACAGTTCATCACAGTTAGTCAGGGGAGGGTAAGGACAGAGCCTACTTAGGCACAAATACCTCCTTCCCTACTCTCCAAAGAAAATTATTACACTTCATTTTTGTACTCATTTTCAGCACAACGTTATGTTCTTTGGAAAAACATTGGAGCTAGAGAGCTGTGGTAGGTATGAGATATTCAGTTATGAGGAGCCTAGGAAAGGCAGATCTCACCATACCGGAAAACCTGCAGTATGTTGTTTAGTTCTCTCTCTCTCTCTCTCTCTCTCTCCAACAAAAGAGAGAGAGAGAGAGAGAGGGAGATGAGCAGCTGTGTTTATTTTAATACATCTCATTTAACCCTCACCTAAAAACAAATGGAAAGGTTTGGGAGTGCATTAATCTGGACCCAATTAGCATCTCTTTCTCCCTCAAAAGTGCAACCTGAGATTGATGAATATAAAATAGAGTTTCATATGCAGTCTTTAAATCATTTGCATGTTTTATGCATGATAATTGAATTTATTTATGCACTTCCTTTCATTTAATAATTTCCTGCTCTTTCCTGTGCTATCCACATTGTACTATCCAAGAAATAGGATTTCATAGTCAAGCAAGGATAGGAGTATATAAATAAAACAGAGTTAACTTTTAGGTCTAATGTCAACTGTAAATAAAAATTAATATTTGTGTTACTTTAATTGGGTTAATGTAAAATATTTTAGTTAAAGTATATACTCTTAGCCTTTTCAGACACTTTGGATATTGCTTAGTATGCTTGTAAGTGTACAAGCAAAATTATTTTCAAAAGGCCATGAAAGGCAGTTAAATTATTGTATTGACATTTCTATGACCCTAGAGACTTGTGTTTCAACTTGGCCAATTAGTAGTAATAGTAGTAATAAGATAATCAGAAGATGAATAGTAATTACATTAATAACTAATGGTATTCAGCCCAGGACCTAGAGAATCAGTCTGGTTTAGAATATAATAGTACATTATAATTTGTCTTATTCAGTATTTGATCAGTAGAAATATGAGCATTGGATGCCTAGTAAATTTATCATAGGCAGGATGTACAAGTTATAGAGATCAGTTTGCCACATTACTGGCCCTGTGATTGTGCCTGTAAAGTGCCATAATGGGGAAAATTGCTTTTTTCCCCCCAATTAAGCTCAGATGTCTAGTGATTCCATGGTGCTGGTGTCTGAATTCTTTACAATGCAAAGTCCATCCTTGTGATGGTCATGCCAGGAAGCTACTTTGGGAAAGGATTTTTTTAAACAAGGGATTCTGGTAGTGTTTCTCATAGTTTTGATTTGTGCCAGTGCTCCTCTTGTCTCTTGTCTTTCCATCTGTGTTTAAAGATGTATGTGGAAGTGATCTTTTTCTGTGGTGTCCTGTCTTTTTCAGTGACTTAATTGGTTTTGTGTTGTGATTGTTTCCTGATCTTTGTAGGTAGGAATGTCTTTAAAGGCTAAAGTTCTGTTAATTTGTGATTTAACAATTTCAGTGTGTTTCTTGTCATTGAAATGTAGTTTAAAATGTTCAGTAATGTAGCATGAAATTATTGGTTAGTTTTGAAATGGTTGTGAAATCATGTGAAGAAAATAAGTATTGCATCTGATCAAGATAAATTCACTCTAGTGTTTTATGGCTTTTTATTCCTATGTGATAGTAATAAAGTCTCATGTAGGGATGGAAGCCATGAAATACATTGTGAAAAATCATCAACTAAGATGGGGCCATGAGTATAGAAAAAGGTATAGTTGTAGAGCTATTGAAAATTGTTGGGAAATGATTTAGTATGTCACCATGTTGATTACCATGTTTGCATTTTATTTCTTCATCCCTCACCCATGTAGTTTGGCAAGTAAGGAAATTAGTTTATAACAGGTTGATTCACCTTTACATCAGTGTTAAATGTTTAAATTGTTTATACATTTTTTTTAATTTTCTACTCAAGATAACACTGTACATGAAACACTAAACTAATTAGTTAATACTGTAAAAAGCCAACAAAACGAAACAAAAACCCAACTTGTGAATTTCCAAATTCATGTTATTGCTACCTAAATTAAGAATGAAACAAACTAAGGTATCCCATTAGTCCATGGTCCAGGTTTATTTACTCCCACACTCAATAATAGACCTGAATGACGAGCTAGCATGTAAATAATAATTCTTTTTCTATTGACATGTTTTTCTCAAAATATACATTCTCTTCTTTTCCTATTCTGGAAATAAAATAAGGGATTATAGCTCCGAGGGCAGAAAAATCACCTGTGAGAATGTTCATAATACTGCCAACATCCCATATATTGCTTTACTATCCAAGTTTTGTCAATCTTTGTATATCTTTCTGTCTTGGGTGTCATTTTGTTTGTGGGACACTTCTGTGAATGTGAGTCATTCTTATATAACTAATTTATTTGTACAGTCTTCTTTCTGTATTCTTTCTCTAATGCACATTAATAAAAATATTTTTGTTACTTTGCCTCTTTTATTTCTCTGAAAAACTGTGGATTTCTTGTCTGTTTTCAAAAAAGGGTTATACTTCCATTAATTATAAATAGGCAAATCTTATTCTGATATAAAACACTGGAGACAATTAAGTAGAAAAGATATTTCCCCCTGTATTTCAATAGGTTTCTCACTTGTAACTTGCATGTTTTTTTTAAAAAAATAATTGTCAGTGTGAATAAAATAACACCCCAAATATGTTAACCTTAATTAAATCACAAGTGCAGTTTAAATTTGATAATTATCGTTTTGGTTTACAAAGATCTTAGAGGTTGTTTATATCATTACTGTCTTGTGGAGCAATAGTTGTGGAATTTGCAAAGCAAGTTACAATCAGACCTCTATTAAAAGACAAAATATCTGCTTCCTTGTGTTTTAATGAAATTGCTTCCAAGATTATAGAGGTTGTACTACCTAGAGAGTAAACTGAGTTTGTTAACCAAAATAGAAGAAAAAATATACAGATTAAAAAAAATTGTCTTCATCATTTACCCCCAAATGTTTTCAGAATGTACTTTGGATATAGCAGCTCATTTTTGGTAATCTGGGAGAAGATTGTTTCAAATGGACTAATCATTAACATATTAGCCTCTTTTTCTCTCTTCCTCCCTATTCCCTGCCTAAGAATAAATTTTAGTTGAATTTCTTTTTTGTCACTTCTAAATAATATGCAATTTGAGGATTTGTTTTCATTTTCAGTACCACAGGGCAGACTCTCTTAATGTATGTGTGCTTATACTCTGAAAATTAACTCTACAAATGACATTATGGAGCTCTATATTTATTGCCTCCAAATGATTTCAAGATCTAAATGTGCTCAGTTTTCAAGTACAAATATATTTTTTCTAACTGCCAACCCTGCAGACTGAACTTGGGATCTGAAAATAAAGCAGAGTATTTTCCTTTACACACTCAGCATCACCAGTAACAAAGGGTTTTTTAGGCTAAATTATGCCCTCAATTACAGCAGTACAACCCCCTACCACCATTGTCTTCAAATTATATCCTCAGCAATGTTTATGCAAAAACATTGCGCTCAGTGGGTTTGCACAGGTGTGACTAATTGGAACTTCATAAATAAATCTGTTGATGACTCTCACAAGAATGAATAGAATCCAGATCAGTCTCTCTTAGCTGTTTTGGCTCTACAGGGTGAAAAGCCGTGAACTCTTATTTTTGTCATTAAGTTAAGTACACGTGACTCTGAAAACACACCGGGTACAGATTTGTTGAGTAAAAATATGTCATTTTTAAATAGGCAATCTGGTGTAGTGCAAAACTATGGTAATCCAAGGTTGACACTTTCTGCTTTGAGTGCAGTATAAACCTCAGTACATGTAATGGCCTCTCTCCATCTTTTGTCAACAAGAGGGGCTGAACTCAGGACTTCCAGACAGAAAGTACCTGCAGCTTGAGCTAAAGGGGCAGGCGCTACAGCTGGGGCCTGTAACAGGCTCTCGTCCTCTGTGGATTGAGCACAGAAGGGGATACAGACACTCTTAGAAAAATGCATATACATTTCTTGACACATGGAGCAGGTTTATGCAATAGGAAGAAGACGGTGTATTTCCTATAAGTGGTAGAAGGTTTCACCTTGCCAGGTTTGTTTGTGCCATTTGAGATATAGCACAAGATTTAAAAAGTGAGAGTGGTGGCTTCCTGGATCTACCTAAAGAAAATCTATGGTGTGTTCCCCCAAATTAAACTTACAAAGCTGTCCACAGAAATAAATACAGAGGAATGCCAAGAGAGTTATAAAATAATGAAACAACATTAATCTTAAACTAGTTCCTGTGACCAAGCTACCAGAATGACCCTATAGTATCTTTTCACTATGGCCCCTTCCCCTTTCTGTAACATACATGGGCCAAATTGTCTGCTGGCATAACTCCATTGATGTCAGTGGAGTTACACCAGCAGAGAATCTCTTGTATTTACTTGTTTGTGATTGTGGTTTATAAATAACTCACCCGTGGATAGGGAATGAAACTAATTTTAAGTGACTATCCCAGGGGTTAGCAAAATATTGGTTATCTTGTAGATGTAGGTTTTAATTAAGTTCAATCTGGACAATTTTGGGATACCTTAGTAATCCATTCAGAAGGGATTGTGGGGAGTGGAAGAGAGGAAGTGGGTAACTACGGTATAGAATTCACTATTCTCACCCAATTATTTCCCCCCACATCTCTGGCAAGGATGTGGATATTTGTTTGGTTCCCCCAAAGGAAGGGATTTGTTTGTTCATGAATCCTTTAGGCCTGCATCAGAATCCATCTTTTAATTTTACACTCTAAGGGCTCAGTGTTCCAGTCCGAGGCGACACCTTGCCTGATGGCAAATAAAGTATTTTCCTTGGTGTCAATTTGAGTAATAAGTCAATTTTCTGAAATGTGGTCTCTTGTCGGAAAAAAGGAATGTTTTGTCATTGGGGTGAAATGTTAAATTCAAAGCTGACTGAAAGTTGTTCCTCCAGTAAAGTGTTGAACATTGTTTTTTATACCATAAGTGTACACATTCTGTCTATTACATGTAGTTTAATTGCTGAGCCTGAACCTAGGAAAAGTATTACTTAGGCTAGAGCTTCCCAGCTTTCTCCAGTAGAAACACAGTTTAATTTGAAAAAGTTTACTGGGGATCTGAAATATAAAGACTTTTAGCTATAGTCTGTATTTATTTGGCTCACAGAAAATCTGTTGATGTAAATGCAAGTTCTGCATGCTGACAGCGTCCAGCATGTGTTTCTTACCTAGTGTGACCTATCAGAATATTTATTATTAATAATGATTTAATATCAACAATATTTCATGCTGTTCAAAATACGCAAATAAGTCATGATCCAGCGTTCATGATAGGTAATCTTATAGGTATCCAGGATTTAAACACTATCCTGTAGGTCTTTGTAAATCACTAAAAACAGCATGAAGGTCACATGGAAGTGAAGAACAAGCCAATATAGATCTCTGAAAGAAAGTGTAATTTACTCTCTGAGGCCAACAGTGAGGGGTTGGGTTACAGAACCCCCCTTGTAAACTGCCACCTCATGTGCTGAGACTACCTCAGAGACCGTTTTCCCTGCCAGCTTGGGATTTAGGAACCTGTCTTGTTGAGCCAGACATGCTAGCCTGCTGCAAACACAGACCCAGGTCTAAACTACGTCCCCCAAAAGCTGCAGGCTTAACTGAAAACAGCTTAAGAAGTTCTCCTGTCTCCAGCACCCAGATACCCAGTTCCCAATGGGGTCAAAACTCCAAATAAATGCATTTTACTCTGTATAAAGCTTATATAGGGTAAACTCATAAATTGTTCGCCCTCTATAACACTGATAGATATGCACAGATGTTTGTTCCCCGACGTATTAATTATTTGCCTTGGGTTAATTAATAAGCAAAAGTGATGTTCTTAAGTATAAATAGTAGGATTTAAGTGGTTCCAAGAAATAACAGATAGAACAAAGTAAGTTACCAAGCAAAATAAAATAAAACATGCAAGTCTAAGCCTAATACATTAAGAAACTGATTACAGATAAAATCTCACCCTCAGAGATGTTCCAATAAGCTTCTTTCACAGACTAGACTACTTTTTAGTCTGGGCCCAATCCTTTCCCCTGGTACAGTCCTTGTTCCAGCTCAGGTGGTAGCTAGGGGATTTCTCATGACTGCAGCCCCCTTTGTTCTGTTCCACCCCCTTATATAGCTTTGGCACAAGGTGGGAATCTTCTGTCTCTTTGGGTCCCCACCCTTCCTTCTAAATGGAAAAGCCCCAGGTTTAAGATGGATTCCAGTACCAGGTGACATGGTCACATGTCCTGTGAGACCCCCCGCCAAGCCTTCATTCTTCCCGGCCTGACTCACAGGAAGGCTTGCAAGTAAACAGAGCCATCTACAGTCAATTGTCCTGGTTAATGGGAGCCATCAAGATTCCAAACCACCATTAATGGCCCACACTTTGCATAATTACAATAGGACCTCAGAGTTATATTTCATATTTCTAGTTTCAGATACGAGAATGATACATTTATACAAATAGGATAACCACACTCAGTAGATTATAAGCTTTGTAATGATACCTTACAAGAGACCTTTTGCATGAAGCATATTCCAGTTACATTATATTCACACTCATTAGCATATTTTCATAAAAACATATGGAATGCAACGTCACACCAACACCACTAAATAAAGGGCATTTGCATTCTGCACTAGCTGTAGCTTCAGAGCAGCCTTTCAGGGTAACCTCATATAGATACATTACAATTATCCAAGCCGGATGTAACAAAGGCATTGTCAATGGCTTGAAGGACCATACTGGGAGAGGGGTGTGTGCATTGCAAATATCCATATAAATGCAGACTGAAGGGGTGACTTCTGGCCATTGATACTACCTTGTTATTTCATTGCCCTACTATCATTACCTGTATCTTGCCTGGAATAATTTCCATCCCCCCAACCCATCCAAACCCCTATACTGGCTAGATACTGGAAAACTAGGCGCTTCACTATATAACAAAATGTTCATATGGTATCTCAGTTATATGACTGATAATAAAATATATATACCATATTTAAAATACTGATCCGAAGTTTTATGATTTGTTTATTCAGTGACTTTTATTCATTAATGGGTTTAATTTGAGTGGTGTTGCTACATTGTAAGCTTGATATGACACTGCTCTTGGCATTATTTAACAGTGTAGCTTTATATTGCTTAAATCATTTTCTAAAATAATGTGTACAGTATATAATATGTATATCTACTGTGACAGACCCAGACCAGTGGGGTACAGGAGTCTGGTAGAGGGCAAATATACTGGTCACTGTATGAGTAGTTTTCTGTTCCCTGAGTGACCAGAGCAGGGGCTGTACTAGAGTAATCAGGAACCTGCTAGAACCAGTTAAGGGAGGCAGGCTAATTAGGACACCTGGAGCCAATTAAGAAGAAGCTGCTAGAATCAATTAAGGCAGGCTAATCAGGGCACCTGGGTTTTAAAAGGAGCTCACTTCAGTTTGTGGTGCGAGTGGGAGGAGCTGGGAGCAAGAGGTGCAAGGAGCTGAGAGGGTGTGCTGCTGGAGGACTGAGGAGCACAAGCGTTATCAGACACCAGGAGGAAGGTCCTGTGGTGAGAATAAGGAAGGTGTTTGGAGGAGGCCATGGAGAAGTAGCCCAGGGAGTTGTAGCTGTCATGCAGCTGTTACAGGAGACACTATAGACAGCTGTAGTCCACAGGGCCCTGGGCTGGAACCCGGAGTAGAGGGTGGGCCTGGGTTCCCCCCCAAACCTCCCAATTGACCTGGACTGTGGGTTCTTCCAGAGGGGAAGTTCTCTGGGCTGTTCCCCAACCCACATGGTGAATCTCTGAGGCAAGAAAATCCTCCAATAAGCGCAGGACCCACCAATATAGAGGAGGCACTTTGTCACACTACTCTGTAATCTTTGTGAATTACCACTTCACAGAATGGATACAAATCAATGATTTCTTTAATTTAAATCAATATTTTATTTAATATGTATATACAAATAATCCCATTTAAAATTAAATTTGAAATGATCACAACCTATGTTAGGGTCTAAATTTACCATAATCTATTAAAATAATGTAAATAAATAACAATTAAAAATGCTGCATGAATGTACCATCCTCAAATTTTAATGAGTTAAGGGGTATTGCATTTTTAATTATATACAAAAACAGAGGAAAACATCTTTTACTTTTGAGGACAACTCAAGCCTTATAAATATTTCACAATGTTATGTATTATATTAAATATATTTATTATTTTCAGTCTTTACAATGGAGCAAATGTTGGTATTTACATTTTTCCAAATTTATGTACTTTCAGTTTCTGTTGTGCAGAAAATCTTTTGCCTCAACTGCTTTTAGTTTCAGTTTAGCTAGCAGTTTTAGAGAGAGTATTTTCATCATTTGGATTAATTCATTCAAAGTTAAGAAACCAATTTGGAGCTGAAAAGGCAGGAAAGCTTGTTTCCTCTTCCAATTTATGAATAAAAACTATCTGGTAGAGGATGAAAACCAGTAATTTTGAAAACTTGAAGGACATGAGGCCAGATATTCAAAAGGATCATCTTCTTATGTGACACCTTCATTACTAGAGGTTTCCAACTATGGTAGGCCATTCTGTACATTCTCTGTTAAATTTTGTGGATTACTAGTCATTTTGATCCACCCAAGATACTACATGTCCATCCAAGACCTTGTTTTTCTGCCTCGTGTTCTTCTGCCATCAACTTTCCCTTCCAGTGCCTGTAAACATTCCTCATCTGCTTGAACTCTTTAAAATATGCCCTGCAAATCAAATCTTTCTTTTCATAAGATCTTCGACTAGCATTTGCCAAGTCCCAAACATCTCCAGTATTTTTTTGTTGGTTATGTGTCTCTCCATGATGTTTTCAGAATTCTTCTATAACACTATAATTCAAAGGATTGTAATTTCTTTATTACTGATTGTTTGAACGTCTGTGTTTCACAGTCGTAATTTAACACAGACCAAATGTAAGTTTTTAAGAGTCGGAATGTAGTCTTTGGATTTATGTCCCTTCTCATCAGATGCCAGAATGTGTCTTTCTCTCTTGCTGTTCTGGGGCTGATTTCAGTATCCAGTATCTTTTGTAATGGAAGATGGAAAGGAATATAGGCACCTAAGGATGCAGATAGGTGCCTAGTGGGATTTTCAAAAGCACTTAAGAAGCAGGATAGGCACCTAATTCCTATTTGTTTCAATGGGTGTTAAGTAGCTGTCTGCTTTTTTTTAGACGTCTAAAATCATTTGAAAATCTGGCCCATGGTGACCAGAAACAATTTGTCAATTCACAAACCATAGTTAATATTTCTTGTGTTTAATAAGTCAGTTAGTTTTAAACATAAAACATTTTGATAGACTTGCTTTTTTTAAATGCTTTTTGTTTTTCTACATTTTGAATTGAATTCCAATTTCCATCCAAAGGCAGCTTGACACAAATCCCAAGTAAAAAATTGTCTAGTAAATAAGAAATGCAACATTGACCATTTTCAAACATAAACAAATGTATTCAGATTAATTTTACATGTATGTTCAGCTAGGTGATTGCTTAAAGAAATGTGTATGGACAAGGTATATTCTAGTTAACAAAAAGAAACATCAAATTTAATGTAAATGCTATATTTGATTGCAAATCAACATGTTTTAAGGATTATTCCAGGCAATGAGAGTGAACCTTTTTTTATGGAAATAATTAAAAAGTCCATATACAAAATGAGATTAAAATCAATTGTTTAAATCAAGGCTTCCTGCTTGCTGATTTAAATCATGATTAAAATCACTTTGATTTAAATCAATCCACCCTGCTTATAATTTGACTACTTAGCAAGTATTGCAGTTAATTTTAGTATTTCCTTCCTGTGAACAGAGATGTGAAGCTTTTCTTTCTAGATTGCTACACCTCAACTATCTGCTCATGTATCACATACATCATAGCAAAAGTTTTAGTTTTAATTTACATTATAATACTTCTAGATTACTTCTGAAACTGTATCAAAGTACCATCAGACCAACCCCTACAGATGACTGGCTAGCTCATAAAGACTATAAAACTTCATTTGGGATAACAGGTATTGTTCTTACCTGCTCTCATTGATGGGGAGGGGACATAACAGTTTTCAAGTACATAAAAGGTTGTTACAAGGAGGAGGGAGAAAAATTGTTCTTCTTAATCTCCGAGGATAGGACAAGAAACAATGGGCTTAAATTTCAGCAAGGACGGTTTAGGTTGGACATTAGGAAAAATTTCCTAACTGTCAGAGTGGTTAAGCACTGGAAGAAATTGCCTAGGGAGGTTGTGGAATCTCCATCATTGGGGATTTTTAAGAGCAGGTTGGACAAACACCTGTCAGGGATGGTCTAGATAATACTTAGTCCTGCCTTGAGTCCAGGGGACTGCACTAGATGACCTCTCGAGGTCCCTTCCAGTTCTATGATTCTATGCCTCATATTCAATATGTTAGTTTTCCAAGTAATTAGAATGAGGAAAATGTAAAAGTGCTTCTCATTGGTCTTTGCTATTCTTCCAGCTGGAAACAAATATGCATTTGAAGAAAATTGTCAGTGTTAGGAGATTGTTTGTGTCTACATGTAATCAAAGCAAGAACAAGCCAAACTAAACAAATTTGGCATGAATTATTGGAAACGTTGTGATGTGTAAGCGTAAGACAGCCCTAAGTAGCTCTCAACTTGTATGTACAGTTTCAACAGGTTACTGTAGGTCATTTTTGATATCATCAAAGTAGTGGGCTTCCCCGGTGGAAGCCAGACTAGTCCAAAAGATGTGGGGGATAAATGAGAGAGACCTGTAGGGACGTAGGGCAGAGGAAAGGAGCAGTGGAGTTGGGGAAAGCTGCATGGCTCTGGATCCAGTCCAACTGGCCCCTACAAATGTGCTCCTGTAACACTCACTGTGGCTGCTATGGAGGTCCCTAATAAAACTAGACGCAGGAGCAGATCGCATTTATGGGGCTACAGGATCATGAAGCAGCTCACCAGCCTGAACTTTGCATCTCTGCTCTCACAATGCACAGCACAGCACACAGCTCCCTGTAGCGCTACCCGTGAATGCCACCCAGGGCCAGCTCCCGCTTTTTTGCCGCCCCAAGCGGCGAAGCGGGGGGGGGAAAAAAGATAAAGCCGCGGTCAGCGGCACTTCGGAGGCAGCTCTACTGCGCCGCTTCATTCTTCGGCGGCAATTCGGCGGCGGGTCCTTCGCTCCGAGAGGGACTGAGGGACCCGCTGCCGAATTGCCACCGAAGACCTGGACGTGCCGCCCCTTTCCATTGGCCACCCCAAGCACCTGCTTCCTTTGCTGGTGCCTGGAGCCGGCCCTGATGCCACCCCAGCCTTGAGCAGCACAAAGCCGGTCATGAGAGAATGGGTGGGGAGGGGGAAACAGAAAGAAAGACATGAAAAATGAATTAAAAATTAGAGGGGGAAAACGAATAGAGACATAAAGGGAAATGAGAGGGTGGGAATGGACATAAAAAGGTAGAGGCACAGTAGCTGGATCAGATAAGAGTAATGGGGAGAGGGATTCTATAGATGGAGCAACCATCAAACAACCTGTAGCAAGTTTGCTTCCAACTGAAAAGGTTTGGGAACTACTGTAGTTAATAGAAGTTTTTGCTATTGACTTCAGTGGAGCAGGATCAGTCACAAATATATTTTCACATGATCATTGCTTGAGTAGGCACGAACAACTTTTATCACCACGTGTGCATTTGTTATTTTTCAATTAACATTTATTTTGGCTTTTTATAGAGACAATCCCATTCTCCATTAACACCTTAGGACAGGGGTAATATTGCTATTAAATATGTTCAATGCATGTATTTTACAGTTTTAGGTTCACTTTCATTTTTGCCATTGGGACAGAGTATGAGTTTTGCTATAAACTCAGGTCAGGCTTTGTTTGGTTTTGAAATGGTTTCCCTTAAAAATTCAAGCGGAGTTATGCAATTGTCAGAATTTATGGCTCTTTTCTGACTGTAGTGCCATTTTGGGGTTTTTTTGTGTGGGAGGAAGGATTGATTATAGCCATCTTGTAATACGAAGACAGTATGTGTTCCATGCAACTAACAAATACACGTTCAAATAGAAAATCCCTGGAAACATATTCAGAAATGTGTGGATAACAAAACCTAATTTAAAGTTGAAGGGAGCTTGCAGGGGGGGCGGGGGAAGACCTGGGAAAAGTAGGCTGGAAATTTTATTTTGAGGCAATAGTAGCGGAGTATTTGGGTGGTCAACAGTTATGAACTGCTCATTGACCCTTTTTATTTAATAGACGATTTGTATTTAACTAAAGGTTTGACAAATTAGAACTGTAACTGTATTGGGGATGTTGGAAGCAACAGTTCACTTTGGGAACCAGCCTGTACAATTTGTCCTTTGGGATAGTGCAAAAATAAACTAAAAAATACATATGAAAATAAAAATTGTCTATATGCCAATAAATATTTATTTGAGGCTAGTTCCTTTCAGGAGATTTCTCATAATAAAAGTTTCAGAGTGGTAGCCGTGTTAGTCTGTATCAGCAAAAACAATGAGGAGTACTTGTGGCACCTTAGAGACTAACAAATTTATTTGGGCATAAGTTTTCGTGAGCTAAAACCCACTTCATCAGATGCATGGAGTGGAAAATACAGTAGAGAGGTATAAATACACAGCACATGACAAGATGGGAGTTGCCTTACCAAGTGGGGGGCTCAGTGCATAATAAAAGTGTTACTCGGAGTATTGTATAAAGGCTAGTTTAGGATTCCGACAGTTACAAGACTCAGATATACATTTTCTTAAAATAAATGAGTAAATTATTTGGAAATGTAAGCATTCATAGAGGGCCTGGTCCTAGGGTAGAATGGGTGTTTACCACTGATTTCAAAAGGTACAGGATCAAGCCCACATTGACAAAGCAGATTATGCCTCCCTTCTGTAATATGATCACCTGAAGCTATGTTTTAAGGAATACTTTTCTTGTTCTCTTCAGTTAACAAGCACTTCTGATGGGTGTGGTTTGCTAATAAAAATCAAATTCATTACAGCAGTGGTCCAAGCAGCTGATGTAAACTCTCCTTAGAGTAGCGTGTGCTGGATTCAAATATGAGCACAGCTGCAAATAATCTGGAAACTGAATTGTATTTTTACATCAGTGCAGTTAGACAAAAATGAATTATTAAATAATTGCTATTGTGACATAAGTTTGACACAAGTAGTGGAATTACTTGGCAGAGCTATAACCTCAAGCTACCTTGAGAATTTACAACATTCTTTAATTTTCTGATTGATTAAATGGATTATTTGACATTTTGGCAGAGCTTTGAAATCACTGCATAACAAAGACTCCTTTCATTGCTTATTATTTGCTTTCAGGCTTAATGCAGATTCTTTGAAACAAAGGTTGTAGATGCTTCTTTCTTGAGTAATTTTTGTTTCAGTTCACATTTTTACTGGTAGTGTCACATTCCTTCTAAACCTCCCCTGGTGTATCGATGCAATTCTCTATCATTACAATAGAACCTATGAAGAGAGGTTTTCTAAAAATGCCCAGACATTTATATTCATATCACTCGGTGCTGATAGAAGAATTGAACTTCACTATATGTTGTCAGAAATGTTCTTAACCCTTACATCACTGGCATTTTCCAGGCTTCCTGTCAAATGAATGCTTGGGGAATGTGCATGTGTGTCTGTGAATCCAGTAGGTTAATAACAATTTTTAACTTCAGTTTTCGCTGTCCTCTGTTGTCACTGGAAGAAGTAGGTGACTTAATGTCAAGTGTTTATGTAGACAACGTAATGGGTCCAGCTTAGATGTTGCAAGATGGGTTGAAGGTCACTTGTTTTTACCAGCTCAACACTGATGAGCCAGTGCATCATCAAAATACATTTAACATCAGGTAATGAGGAGCAGCTGGGGAAAGAGCTCCTGCTCTCACTTCAGCTGTGAAGTCTTGTTCTATTAAAAACTTGCAGATACTGTGGATGCCTAACTGTACACACTGCTCTGCTTCAGAGTGCTGCTCAGAGACAGGCATATTGGAGCTCCATGGCAAGCGCACAGACAAATTGACACTAGAGTCTTGTTAACGTGCATTTTAATGACGAAACTCCCCGTTAGTGGTGTGTAGAAGGACTAATCTCAGTCTCAAGGATTTTCTAACATTAATAAACCATTTGAGTCTCATGCATCACCCTCATGAAATTGCCTCTGCACTTCCCCACTGAGGAAGTTACCTGCCATGTCTCACAAGTCTTGAAAAGAATTCTGTGGGTATCACTAACCAAGTTAAGAACATGCCTTTTTTGTAGTGAAAACATATCCCAACCAGTAGGGGCCACACAAATGTATATAAAGTGATTTGAAATCGAAGGCTGAAAAGCACTATATAAGAGCTAAGTCTTGTTATAAGGATAAGCGGCACAGGTAGCAAAGCCTTTCGTTAAGGATGCCTGACACTTTACATGATAAGACCCGATTTTCAGTTGCTAATAACTTTGCTAACTTTGAACTGTTTAGGCTGAAATTTTCCATGTTCAGTGTCTGCCTGATGCTGATTTATTTTTACATTTATTTTAGTTTAGCAAAAGTGGTTCAGCCATTTCAAAGAATGAGTTTGGGGACCAATACATTGTTTCCTCCTATCTTAAAAAAGTCTTACAAGCATTTCATTCAGATGCTCTAGTGCTTCCATGCTTTGGAACAGTGATTTGAAATTTGGCAAGGGAGGGAGTGCACCCTGCTATCAGAGACATGCCTTTTGCTGGTCCGCCGCTTGTTCAGGGAAAGCCCCTGGTGGGCTGGGCCGGTTTGTTTACCTGCCACGTCCGCAGGTTCGGCCGATTGCGGCTCCCACTGGTCGCAGTTCGTCACTCCAGGCCAATGGGGGCTGCAGGGAGGGCGGCCAGCACATCCCTCGTCCCGCACCGCTTCCCGCATCTCCCATTGGCCTGGAGTGGCAAACCACAGCCAGTGGGAGCCACGATCGGCCGAACCTGCGGACGCGGCAGGTAAACAAACCAGCCCGGCCCGCCAGGGGCTTTCCCTGAACAAGCGGCGGACTGGCTTTGAGAACCACTGGCCTAAAGTCTGCGGGGCAGGTGGAAACTGGGAGGGCAGCTTGTTGGGTCAGAAACAATGTGCTTTTTTGGAATAGTAAATGAGGCTCAGATACTTTGCCCTTCCCTGGCCGGATTCAGAGACATGTGGTCCATAGTGATTTTCACAGTTCTGGGCATTGTTGGAGTATATTATCCATAATCTGCCAGATAGGAAGTTCTGGGTCTTCGACGCTTTTAAGTTCTTGTGCTGTGGCTCTATCGCGACAGAAGTTCACTATTTGCTAATACAGAATGATTCGGTATAGGTGTTGATTTTAAAGTTCCTGTGCTGATTCACATGGTCTGATTCAACTGCCTATCCACAAGTTGGATATGGCAGCTTCTTGCCCACACTGGCACACAGTACTCTGCCACTGAGGACACCAGGGCCAAAGCCGATGTTCATAGCACTGGGGCAGTTTATCCCCAGCTTGTTCCCTCAAATTTTGAATAATGTTGACATGAGTCTTCACTTTAGAGGCTGCTCTCTTGAGGTGGTCATGAAAGGTCAGTGTACAGTCAAAAATGACACCAAGATATGTTGGTTTTGGGTCATAACGCATAGCTTCACCAAAAAAATTGACGGAGTGTTTTGTGCGATTCTATTGTCAAGGTGGAAAGTACAGACTGCAGCTTTGCTTGGATTTGTTCTCAGCTCCCACGTTTGGAAGTACTCCTCCAGCATCTTATGGTCTGATGTAAGGGTCACATCAAGTTCTTTAAAGCTATGGACCTGAGTTACAAGTGCCAAATCATCAACATACACAAAGTACTGAGCTATCATTTCTGGCATACATTGAAGAATGTCAGAATGAGTACAGAGCCTTTTGGTAGCTCATTATTCAAAGTGCATGGCTTGCTGGTTTGACCTCCAAGGTACAGTAACTCCTCACTTAACGTTGTAGTTATGTTCCTGAAAAATGTGACTTTAAGTGAAACGACGTTAAGCAAATCCAATTTTCCTACAAGAATTAATGTAAATGGGGGGGTTAGGTTCCAGGAAAATTTTTTTCACCAGACAAAAGACTATATTTTATTTATTTATTTATTTATTTATATATATATATATATATATATATACACACACAGTATAAGTTTTAAACAAACAATTTAATACTGGTACACAGTGATGATGATTGTGAAGTTTGGTTGAGGTGGAGGAGTCAGAGGGTGGGATATTTCCCTTACTGCTAAATGATGAACTAGCAATTGGCTGAGCCCTCAAGGGTTAACTCTCTCACTCTGCAAGGCAGCAGGAATGGAGGGAGGGGAGACATCGCAGACAGAGACACACCATATGTGTGAGAGAGAGATATGTGCATTTCCCCTTTAAGTACACTGCCTTGTTAATTAGATCAGCTTGCTGAGACCGCAGCTGCTGAAAGCGCCCTCTGTCCCCCCTGCTCTATGGAAGATGGGGTAAGTGGGGTGCAGGAGCAAGGGGGCGGGGGACATCCTGACATTAGCCCCCCTCTTCCTTCCCTCCCCCCCACACAGCAAGCAGGAGTCTCGGGGAGCAGCTCCAAGGCAGAGGGCAGGAGCAGCACATGGCAGTGGGGGAAGGGACAGCCCTCTGCCAGAGGGCTCTTATTTTCTGGTTGCCTCATGTGAGACACCTGAGGTCTGATTTGAAGAAGGGCTGAGAACTCACAGCTGTAGCTGAAGTTAATGGGAGCTGTGCTTTCAGAAAGCTGAAAACAATTATGAGCCAAAACAGTTGCAAAGAAGAATTTAATCCGAAAAATTTGCATTATAATTAGGAATCATTTAAGAACTACTTACTAGATATCCAAAAAGTCACAACTGAGGAAGAAGGCCATAATGGTTAAAAACCAATCTGGTTAGAAGGGAAGTAAAGGTAGCTATACAAATAATATAGAACAAATGGAAGAAAGAGTAATGAATATAGATCAGAAGTTGTCCATTCCAGAAAAATAAGGGAAGCAAAAGTCACAAGGAGAACTCTATGGACAGCAGAGTTAAGAACAACAAAATGGAGTTTTTAAAATACGTTAGGAACAAAAAGAATCTTGACAATGGTATAGATCCATTACTACATGGAAATGGCAGAATCAATAATAATGCAGAGAAGACAAGTGTTTAATAAATATTTCTGTTCTGTATTGGGGGGAAAAACAGAAGATATAGTCTCATATGGTGATAATACTCTTTCCATTCCACTAGTATCTTTAGAGGATATTAAGCAGAAGCTACTAAAATTAGACATTTTTAAAACCAACTGGTCTAGGTAACTTGTATCCAAGAATTTCTGAAGAGCTCGCTGGACAATTAATGTTGATTTTCAGTAAGTCTTGGACCACTGGGAAAATTCCAGATGACTGAAAGAAAACTAATGATGTGCCAATGATTAAAAAGGGTAAACCGAATGACCCAGGTAATTTTAGGCCTGTCGGCCTGATGATCCTGGGCAGGATAATAGAATAGCTCATACAGGTCTTGATTAATCCAGAATTAAAGGCAGGTAATGTTATTAATGCAATTCAACATGGATTTATGGAAAATAGATCTTGCCAAACTAATTTGACAAACATTTTTTGATGAGATTACAAGTGTGGTTGATAAAGATAATAGTGTTGGTGTAATCTAGTGTTGGTGTAATCTATTTAGACTTTTAAGTTGATACCACACAATATATTGATTAAAAAAATAGATATCAAGTTAACATGGCACACATTACATGGATTTAAAACAGGCTAAACAATAGCCTCAATGTAATTGTAAATGGGGAATCATCAATAAGCAGGTGTGTTTCCAATGCTGACCTGGAATAAAACATAAAATCCTCACTGTTAAAGTTTGCAGATGGCACAAAAATTGGGGTAGCAGTCAATAATGAAGAGGACAGGTCACTGATTCAAAGCATTCTGAATTGCTTGGTAAACTGAGCATAAGCAAACAATATGCATTTTAATAAAGCTAAATGTAAATGTATGCATCTAGGAACAAAGAATGTAGACCACACTTACACAGGGGGGAGGGACTCTATCTTGGGAGGCAGTGACTCAAAAAGTTTTGGGGTAATGGTGGATAATCAGCTGAAGATGAGCTCCTAGTGTAACACTATACCCAAAATATGTAATGCAATCCTAGGATGCATAATCAGGGAACCTTGAATAGGAATGGAAAGATTATTTTATCTCTGTTTGGCACTGGTATGGCTGCTGCTGGAATACTGTGTCCTGTTCTGGCACACACATTTCAAAAAGAATGTTGATAAATTAGAGAAGATTCAGAGAGGAGCCACAAGAATGATTAAAGGATTAGAAATCCCAGCTTGTAGTGATAGACTCAAGGAGCTCGATCTATTTAGCTTACAAAAGATGTTAATGTGGATTTCAGTTTATAAGTAAGGCCACGATTTTGTCATGCATATTTTTAGTAAAAGTCATGGACAGGTCACGGGCAATGACCTGTCCCTGACTTTTGCTAAAAACATCCCTGACAAATGGGGTGGGAGGAGGATCCAGCACTCTGCCCCACTGCATGCAGCAACAGGGAGCTGTGGCTCCCCACCCCTGCCCAATGCTGGGAGGGAGCCCCTGACCATGGGGCTGTGTGGGTCCACAGGGCTGGGGGGGTCCCACCCCCCGCTTGCAGTGACTGGGAACCACGGGGTCCCCCACCGTGCGCTGTGGCTGGGGAGCTCCAGAGGATTCCCCGCTGCTGGCCGCGGGGAGGGGGGAAATGCTGCTGCTGTCCGTGGCTGGGCTGCTGCGGGGCCCCAATGTCACAGAGGTCTCTGGAAGTCACAGATTCTGTGACTTCCACTATCTCAGTGACATATTCATAGCTTTATTTATAAGCATCTATATGGGAAACAACTATTTAATAATGGGCTGTTCAGTCTAGCAGAGAAAGGTAGAACATGATTCAATGGCTGGAAGCTGAAGTTAGACACATTCAGCATGGAAATAAGGCGTAAATTTTTAACTAGGAGAGTAATTAACCATTGGAACAATTTGCTCAGGGTCATGGTGGATTCTGACTCACTGTCAATGCTTAAATCAAGATTGGATGTTTTTCTAAAAGCTCTGCTCTAGGAATTATGTTGGCGAAGTTCCATGGCCTGTGCTATATAGGAGGTCAGACTAATGATCACAGTGGTCCCCTCTGGCCCTGGAATCTATGAAATGTAAAGTGATATAAAATGCTACATTCTTTGAAAAATCAGGTGTGAGGTGTCTCAAATAGGGGACCCAAAATTAGTGGATACTTTTGACCTTAATCTCTCTGTGCCTCAGCTCTCCATCTGTCAAATGGGAATAACAATACCACCCCCTCACCTCCCAGAAGTGTTGTGAAAATCAATTTGTTTAACATGTGTGAAGCACTCAGATACTGTAGTGGTGAGCACTAGAGAAAATCCCATGAGGAAGTTAATAATCCTGCGTTCAAAGTGAGGCTTGAATAGTGTAAAGTAAATAAAGCTTAGGGCCACACATCAAACAATGGGGATGAAGTGAAATATTGAATAACTGCTCATTCAGTAAGTGTAGTCCATTCAGTGCACTGAATGAGGAAGGGGTTCTGTGGAAAAAATAGTATGTGATTGTGGAATTAAGGAGTATATCATAATGCATACACACAAGGGATGGGGGGGGGGGGTATGTGTGGCATAGACAACCTTAATTCTGGCATTTCCTAACTTTCAAGTACTTGACTTTGCAACCTTATCATTCTTTTAATGTTTCTTGCATGCAATTTTCTATATAGTTTACAGAACCACCTTTGTGTATTGACAGACTTATGACTTAGATAAGGTACAGGTGTCTTCCCTAATGTGTTGTTACAGTTAAGTAATAATCAAGTTTTAGGTGTATCAGTTGTATGTGTATGGGTCCTACATATTTTAACATTATACAGTATTTTCTTATTGTGCCAAAATAGCTATTGGCTTGTAAAAAAAGCAATATGCCCCACCACACACACAAAAAAGCAACCCCAACAACAGATTTTTGCAGTTTAAATATAACGAGATCAGATGCTACATATTTTTTTGTCAAACTGTTTAAAGAATATTTATAAATATGCCTTTAGCAAAAGATATTTAATCTGCCAAATTCATGAAGGCCGGGGTAAAGAGGTGAAAAGTATTCCCCAGTTGTGTATCCATATCCTGTGCCTGCTAAGCCTGTTTCTCTAGAGGGAAATTCACCCCCCACCTGGAGAGCAGGCAGAATTTCTACCTGTCATCTGCCTCAAAAGCTCAGGAAAGAGGAGGAGCTGCCACTTTAATTTCCACCATAGCTGCAACGTACACACAGTCAATCCTGGTAGCCTCTTCAGGGAGCCTTTGAATAAGCATTGATTCCGGCTGGGCTTGGGCTAGCCACACCCTTTTGTCATCAGTTCCCAGTATCAAATCCTAGTGGAGACAAGTCACAGGTAGCTTTTATCTCTATGTAGCCAATCAACCCTATAGCCCTAGCTGGGTTTGACCTTGACTAGCTACACTGAGGTAAAAGCTACCTGTGATTTATCTCCACTCGGATTTTACACTGAGATAATTAACTCTAGATAGCTATCTCAACGTATAGAGACTTTTCTCTTTGGAGTGAAGACATAGCCTTAGAATTTAGCCCAGTGTTAATATTTTTTTTTTAAAAATAGCATTTGCAGTGTGGATTTAGGTTCATAAGGCAATACTTCATAATTGTGAAAGCTCTCGTTCTATCCAGGATAAATGATAGTGCATGAAACCTTTTATCGGTAAAGTTTGGAAAATTACCTCGATAATTTTACTGACAAATAATTCAGTAATTAGGAATTATTTATCCCGAGTATAATGATACTTTATATCATTTTAAGTACAGCTTAACTTGATAATTACACACTCTCATGAGACTTGCAAAAAGTTATTATAATGATGATGTGTTATTAATTCTCCAGTAACGCTGCTTTTTGGTACAGCACCTGCCGAGAGAAATTCAAATGCCAAGTCAACACACAATATTAGTATTTAGCTTCTTTTTTCTCTGTTCAAATTAATCAGCGGAGACACTGGAATCCTTACCAATCAGATCAGTCACAATGATTTTTGTTCCTTTAGTGTTGGTGCCAATTTAGTCCTTATAACAGTGAGAGATTGCTACTACTAACTAGCCTCAATCATAGCGTAGGCAGATGCAGTTCAAGTGTCGTCACACTGCTGTGTCGGGGGGATGGCAATCTTGACATGACAACAGACTCTTGTCATTTGATCCCATCCACTCCTGTGCATTCTCAATCAACTGCTATATTTTGGGGTTCTTTTGTGAGGTGGCTAAAAAGTTTGAATGAAGAAAACAAATTTTGATCAGTTTTGATTTAAACTAGTTGATAAAGTGTAGCCTTAGATATTTAGGTTAACCACTGGCCAACAGAGTACATTGTTTCCGATTACAATTGAGTGATATTCTGCTATGCCATACAGTGCTTGTCTAATAAGTACAGAACACTGTACTTTTACAAACACTTTGGAGGTCCTCATTGTGAGTAATAGCATGTAACAGATAGTGCTCTGGTGTGCTGATGTTTAGTACCTCTAGTGACTGAGAAGTTATCTACTAACTGCAACATGCCATGGCATATGATAGTCCACCCATTAGACTATATAAATGACAGTGTAAAAAATAGTTAAAAGTTAAGTAGTTACAAGTAGCACAGATTCAAGCCAACCTATTCTTGCACAAACTGGACATTTAGCCAATGAGACTGCTGCCTCAGTACTACCTATGTTGTAAATGCCACTTGTGACTGGTTGGGTCACAGAGACCCTTGGGACTGCCACCTGATGTGCTGAGACTACCTCTGAGCCCATTTTACCTGCCAGCTTGAGACTTCAGTACTCTATCTTGTTGAGCCAGACATGCTAGCCTGCTACAAACACAGATCCAGGTCTGAACCACGTCCCCCAAAAGCTGCAGACTTAACTGAAAACAGCTTAGAAAGTGCACCCAGATACCCAGTTCTCAATGGGATCCAAATCCCAAATAAATCAGTTTTCTCTGTATAACGCTTATACAGGGTAAACTCATAAACTGTTCACCCTCTATAACACTGATGGAGAGATATGCACAGCTGTTTGCTTCCCCAGGTATTAATTGCTTACTCTGGGTTAATTAATAAACAAAAGTGATTTTATTAAATATAAAAAGTAGGATTTAAGTGGTTGCAAGTAATAACAGACAGAACAAAGTAAATTACCAAGCAAAATAAAACAAAAACAGACAAGTCTAAGCCTAATACAGTAAGAAACTGATTACAGATGAAACCTCACCCTCAGAGATGTTTCAATAAGCTTCTTTTACAGTCTAGACTCCTTTCTAGTCTGGGCCCAATCCTTTCCCCTGGTACAGTCCTTGTTCCAGCTCAGATGGTAGCTAGGGGATTTCTCATGACTGCAGCCTCCTTTGTTCTGTTCCACCCCCTTATATAGCTTTGGCACAAAGTGGGAATCCTTTGTCTCTCTGGGTCCCCACCCCTCCTTCTAAATGGAAAAGCCCCAGGTTTAAGATGGATTCCAGTACCAGGTGACATGGTCACATGTCCTGTGAGACCCCAAGCCTTCATTCTTCCCGGCCTAACTACACGAAGGCCTGCAAGTAAACAGAGCCATCTACAGTCAATTGTCCTGGTTAATGGGAGCCATCAAGATTCCAAACCACCATTAATGGCCCACACTTTGCATAATTACAATAGGACCTCAGTTATATTTTATATTTCTAGTTTCAGATATAAGAATGATACTTTTATACCAATTGGATAACCACCCTCAGTAAACTATGAGCTTTATAATGATACCTTACAAAAGACCTTTTGCATGAAGCATATTCCAGTTACATTATATTCACACTCATTAGCATATTTTCATAAAATCATATGGAGTGCAACGTCACACCACTGATCTCTTTTTGTCACCAGAGATAGATACTTTCCTTCTTTTTAAACATATAATTCCTCCCCTTCCGCCCCCCGCCCCAGCCCTTTTCACCTGGCTGATTGGGAGACACTGATGTGCAAAATTGTTCATCCTACTTGTGAAAATGGCCTTCCTCAGAGCCCCTCCCATGCCTTATTATCACAGGACAGGATGATCTGGCCTTTGTTTTTTCACTAAGTTAAAGACACAAACTTCCACCCCCTTAGGATGAGTTGGAAAATTACTGGCTTCTGTTGAAAAATGACTGTTAGTTTTTAAAAAAATTATAAACAAACAATTGTTCCATTTTGTTCTATCTACAATTATACATATTATTTAGATTAGTGTAGCAAAGATAATAAGATGAAGAATAGAGCACCAAGGAAATAATGATATTGGGAGACCTGTTGGAAATGACAGAAAGGAAAATGAAGTCCTGAGAAGTAGCCGTGTTAGGCACCTCATATGCAATTTATGTAGCATAGAAAACCAAAATCATAGATCATTGTTTAGCTGTATTCAAAATTTACCAAACAAAGATTGAATACTGCACTCATGTTATTAGAAGAAGAAATCAAATTGCTTGTAGTGGTTCATTTGGGGTCATCCTAGGCAAGAGTACATTTATCATGGTAAGCCTGTATCTGTCTGTGTGAAACACTCCAAAGGGAGGGTGTATCTGATTAAGTTAAGACAAACTTTAATGGATGATGCTTCATCTCTAGGCCAGTAAATTAAGAGAGCCTTTCTAGCCAAGCAGAAAAGTTTATAAATGAATAACTTTGTGCAATAGCAAAATTTATCTCTTAAACTAGTGCTGGGAAGGAAGACCTGGGGAAAATTAGGGAATCCCCAGGGAGATGAAATTCATGATTGGATTCCAAAATCCCACTTACAAGCAATGCCAGCAGTCAGTGGCTTTGACAGATGGGGAAGTGCAGTAATAGATCATGTGGAATTAAATGGTGGTGTTTGCATCCCTAGATCAACTTCCCAATTTTGCCTTTGAGAAAGGAAAGCCTAGAGCTGAATCATGTATGAATGAGTAAACAACTGAAATAAAATTTCTAATGGATTGTTTCTTAGAGAAAAAATATAGCTGTCTGGGATATAAAGTATTCAAAAAAAGCCACTAATGAGTAAATGATGATTAAACACTTGTTGATGTCTGAGGGATTGAGACTCTAACCCCTAGATATTGTAACAGAACAATATCCTGTAATTTGATGTGATATTGTTTTCCCTGCTTCTGTAGGAAGTTCATGAGGATGCCCTAGGGAAAAAAAAATCTGACATGACTGTTAACCTTCATGAGCTCATTGTGTAGCTACTGGATTAAATTGCCTGGTGGCAGAGTCAAAATGGATTCAATATCCATGTTGTACAAGAGTATAAAGTGCTTGATAGCAAACTGGAACCCAAACTGGAATTAAGTAAAACTACTAATATAATCATACATCTCCTATGAGGATAATTTCATTATAATTAACATAAGTTAATGTCTTTGGACACCTGACATACAGGTACATATTAAGCATATTATTGCATTGCATTGGTATTTCATAAATGTCTTGGAAAGCTTGTAGGAACACAAGTTGGATTTAAAAAAATCTTTTTTCTCTCTATTCTCCATTTTTCATCTTCGCATGACCTCACTTAATCTCTTCCATTTCTTACTATATTCTTCTTCCTTTCTTTCCATACACTGTCAGCAAATGGGTGGAGACCATTCAAAGCTATAAATCTAGGCATGCAAGTAAAATCTTTAAAGAAAGCATTCATTGGCAAAGGCTATTCTCATTGAAAACCTACCAGGAATTCAAATTACATTGCTTAAAAGTTAATTATTTTTTTTAAAAAAGCTGAATTTAGTTTATTCTCACTTTATGGTTGGCAAATTGCCTCCTAGCAGTTGGATTACAGGAAAAACACCATCACACAGGCTCAGGAAGAAAGATGCTAGGTGGAAAATTCACCTACAAGAATACAGTTAATTGTCCTTTTGACCTTGAAGAGGAACAAAGGGAAATAAACCATGACACGCAAACTATTTTGGCTGCTTTCAGCATTTAAGCACACAGAAGTCATATATATATATATAGTTTAGGCGCAATATGAATTTTCCAATATATCAGCCAACATGTATGTTAAAACATATTTCAAATGGAAAGCAGTGTGATGGGGGTGGTTCTACAAACCAGCAGTGTGATAGGAGTTGTTGCCTTGCCTGCATTTCATATGACATGATACTATTCTAACAATTCTAAGAGCTATAAAGTGAACACTTACAGATTAGTTCCTCTGCATCATGCTGGTAAGCATGGCAGATGTGACAATCTCTTCCTTCATGACTGTTTTTAGAGCCAATGATTTGTGTGGTGAGTTTTATTTACACCTATCAGAAAGATGCTGGCCAGTGTATTATGGGTGGAGCTGGGAGTGATGCCTCTAGTTAAGCATGCCTAACCCTTTCTGTTATAAATTCCAGACTTTTAACAGTTCATGCTGAAATTTTCTTTACTGCTCTGCCTCAGGCTGATTTTTTTTTCTCAAGTTTCAATTAAAATGGTTTAGTCATTTCCAAGAAAGCTCCTAATGAAAACTAGGTAGTTTTGTCAAAGATAATGTTTTCCCCAACAGTTTCTTTGAAGAGCTCTAGCTCCTCCAGGAGCAGGATTTGAAACTGAAGATGAAGCTGCTGAAATTTCAGAACAGTATCTGCACTGACCATGCCCACACTATTCCCTAAATGCTCCAGTAACACAGAACTCGCTGCATGGAAGGTACAAGAGATTTACACATGGGGATGCAGCAGCCCATCCCCCAGATTCCCAACCTTTTTGACCTAGAAGAAGGTACATTGGATAGGAGACTATGAGTTCTTCCACTGACTGATGTTAATTCTGTGCACTTCGCAGCCTTCATTACCAAGCAAGTCCTCATAACACTTACCGTAGGAAGTCAGGAAGTAACACTCATTTTACAATAAGGTAACTGAGAGATTGCACAAAGTTGTTTCTGGTGGAGCTGGGAATAAAACCCAGGTTTCTAATGTGGCAACATGTGTCTGACAAAGTGGGTATTCACCCACAAAAGCTTATGCTCCAATACATCTATTAGTCTATAAGGTGCCACAGGACTCTTTGTTGCTTTTTAATGTGGCAACTGTTGTTCATTGATCTACACTGCCTTTCAGAATGAATATGCCAAATATCAGTGCTTGTTTGTTCTGTCTGTTACCACTAGGGCAACCCTCCCTCCACAGCTAAGAATATAAACCAGGATCCCTGCTTCCCAACACATCTCTCCTAGGTAGCAAATAGTTATGTAATCCACTGGCAAAGTGCACGCCATGACCCTATCTAGTGGGGCACAGAGAAGATACAGCCTACTATTGTTATCAGTTATTCTTCCTTTAGTTCAAGTGGCAGACATAGGAGCCAACTTTCCCCAGTGCCGGTGGGTGCTCGCGACCCCCCCACCCCTGGCCCCACCCTGACTCCACCCTTTCCCTGCCCCCATTCCAACCCCTTCCCCAAAGTCCCTGCCCCAACTCCGCCCCCTCCCTGCCCCTATTGGAACCCTTCCCCAAATCCCCGCCCCATCCCTGCCTCTTCCACGAATGCGCCGCGTTTCCCCTTCCTCCCCCCTCCCTCCCAGCGCTTGCCGTGCAAAACATCTGTTTC
Source organism: Emys orbicularis (assembly GCF_028017835.1). Classification (NCBI taxonomy): domain Eukaryota; kingdom Metazoa; phylum Chordata; order Testudines; family Emydidae; genus Emys; species Emys orbicularis. The sequence continues at coordinate 88,724,785 of NC_088683.1, forward strand.
ACGGCGAAAGCGCTGGAAGCTGGGGGAAAAGCAGGCACGCGGTGCGCTCAGGGGAGGAGGCGGAGCGGAGGTGAGCTGGGGTGAGGGGGGCAGGTTGGGGAGCTGCCAGTGGGTGCAGAGCACCCACCAATTTTTCCCCGTGGGTGCTCCAGCCCCGGAGCACCCATGGAGTCGGCGCCTATGGTGGCAGATGTCCATGCTATGAAGCTAAATGTTCTGGCTTCCACTATGCTGATGACCACTATTAGGATCACTGTGGTTCTACATGATGGGATTTCTCATTTTCAGTTTCCTTTAAAAAAAATAAACTTGGAAAATTATAAACTAAAGATGATGTTAAAATAAAGTTTAGGTTACAAAGGCAAGTGCTCAGAAAATGACAGAATTAAGGTTATCAGTAATTTATCCCCATTTGAGATCTATTGATGAAAAGTGCAATGTAAGAGGTAGGTATTATTGTGCATATACATTATGATACAGTATTTAATTACACAATCACATATTGCTCTCTGAGACCCATGCCTCATTCAAGACATAGGCCAGTCAGTGAATGAGACAAACCATTGGAAGAAAAGAGAGCATGTTCTCCTGTATTTAAAGCACTGGGTTGGGAACTTGAATCATAGAATTGTAGGACTGGAAGGGACCTCAAGAGTCATATACTCCAGTCCCCCGCACTGATGGCAGGAGTAAGGATTATTATCTAGACCATCCCCGACAGGTGTTTGTCTAACCTGCTCTTAAAAATCTCCAATGATGAATATTCCACAACCTCCGTAGGCAATTTATTCCAATGCTTTACTACCCAGACAGTTAGGAAGTTTTTCCTGATGTCCAACCTAAACTGCTCTTGCTGCAGTTTAGGCCCATTGCTTCTTGTCCTATCTTTAGAGGTTAATATAAACAAATTATTTCCCTCCTTCTTGTAACAATCTTTTATGTACTTGAAAACTGTTATCATGACCCCACATTGTCTTGTCTTCTCCAGGCTAAATAAAACCAGTTTTTTCAATCTTCCCTCATAGTTCATGTTTTCTAGTCTTTTAATCATTTTTGTTCTGGACTTTCTCCAAATTTTCAGGAAAGATGTAGACACTTAACTGTAACAACCTTCCCCCCTCGCGGGATCCCAGAGCTTAGACTCCAGCCCGAGCCTGAACATCTACACAGCAATTGTACTGCCCAGCAGCCTGAGTCCCCCTGAGCCAGGGGAGTAATATTGGAGCAGGCTCTCTGGAAGACAGCCATAAGTTTGCCTGCCAAGGATCCCCTCACAAGACCTGGTATGGAAGATGTGCTGAGGTTGGGGTTAGGGGCATGTTGGGGGCAGAGCTGCAGCTTGTAGTAGAGATTCTGGGCAGTGCTGCGGCAACCCAAGGAGACAGCCATAACTTAGGCCCCTAGGGCTGTCTAAGTTATGCCAGGGTCTCTCCAGCTCCCAGAGCAGCCCAGGATTGGGAGGTCTCAAAGGTGGCTTAAAGCCACATTAGCCACTCCCCTCCCCTGAGCTGCAAGTTCTGTGCTGCACTTCTTACGGCACAGCACAGACTGTCACCCTAGTGTTTCTCAGTCAGTAGGGCATGGCCCACAGGTGTCTTTCAAACCACATGGATTAACAAAAAAACAACAACCCAAAGTCCTATAGGTGCCAGGGCCTAGCAGGAACCAGGGGAGAGGTGACTTGCTTCAGTCTGTCCCTGGACCCTTTACTGCAGCTAACTAATGCTAGTGAAGCTGTCACCTCTTCACTCTTCCCCTGTCTGCACATTGTTCAGCCCTAGGGGAGGAAAAGAGGCACTTCAGGAGAGTGCCACATCCACTTGAAGCAGCACTGACCTAAAGTTGAGTGCTAAGCAGGTGGGGGGGGGGGGGAGAAAGCACCCACCCCCACTCAGCACCACCTGTCTCCCATGCCCTTAAACCTTAGCCCCTTAATATTCCTACCCAACAACCCCACCAGCAGCCATAGTATTCAGGATGTACTAACACCCCACTAACAGCCCCCAGCTACCCCACAGAACCCCACCCCAACAGCCATGTTTTCTTATTTTGACCCCAGTTCCGCAGTCCTTTGCAGCCACCGGACGAGAAATGGGTGGGCCTCAGCAAGAAACCAAAGCTGGTGGTTTTGGGGTCCCAGCAAGGAAATGTTTGAAACCACTGAAATAGAAAAGAGTAGCTGTTAACTGAGAACTTGTCCTTCAGTGAAGTTCAGAATGTGAGACCATGCATCATTTTGGATCTCTGTAAGAAACTCTGACAAATAAATCATATAGGAGCTGTAATGACCAAGAAAATTACCATTCCTGAAAAAATCTTTGTCAACTTCAAGTTGCTCTTCTAAGGAAACCTAGTGATATGGTGCTGTTCCTGAACTACTTAGAATGCAAAACTCCAACAAAATTAAAATCAGTGGGAGGTTTGCCTGAAGGAGAACTGCAGGACAGGGCATTGAACTGGTTTTCCTTTTGCTGTAGGACTTTAGATGAGTTTAATAATTCAAAATAAGTTATGAGCCACACTTAGAACCAATAAAGATATGGCTCAAACTTATTTCTAGACAGGATAATCATTTCATTCCTGATGTGATTTAGAAGATTAAAATATCATATTCTAGTGTGGATGTCTGAGAATAATCAGTTGCTATAGTTAATGATCTACAATAAACTCCACTATTTAGTTGAAAAGCTGAAAATATTTGTTAACATAATACAAAAATGGACTAAATTAGGTCAGACTTCTAAATCACCTTTTCTAGATGTATGGTGATTTGTTTTGTATGTAGTTATTTACTTTACAAAATAAGCCAATACACTGAGCACATAATGCAAAACAATATTATAGTGGAGTGTTTGCTAATGACTTCCATTTAAGGAGAGTCTGTCTAATAGCCAAGATAAGATGCTACTAAAATTGTGTGCCAATGATTTGAAAATTGCAGCAAAAACAGTGGTTAATATATTAATGGTTGCAAACATAATTGTGCTAATAAATATTCAAGTCTACCCCAATTTTCAAGCTCATTTCTTGATTATTACATGCTTTAAAATGAAGACACTGGGCTTAATCCTGCTTGCCTTGCTCACATGCGTAGCCTTACTGACATTGGTGGTATTACTCACTTGAGTAAAGAGAACAAAATTTCTCCAAATGCTCCCCCTTCCAAACACGTTATACATAACTTACTAGCCAACATTACTTGTCTATGCATGTTTCTTGAAATTCTAGTTCCTAAAATTCCCCTTTTAATACGCATGTGTGCGCGCACACACACACACACTATAATGCACACAAATATCCACTACCAAATGGCATCATTCTTTAAGGCGCCAATCCTACAATTCACAGTGCATGGGTACACTGCTGCAGCCCCCTGTGGAGTCCCACTGACTTGTACCTAGGAGTGCCCACATGCAGTGGATGGCAGGATTGGACACAAATTAGTTAATAGCTGCGCTCCTTGTGTTACAAACTATGTTTGCCAGACAAAGACATTTTATTGTTTTCCTAGATGAAATCGAGGTATGTAAATGTTTTAAGGCTAAGTTAAACAATTCAAAATACTGCATATTTCTCTGCTTATGAAGACGGCAATATGCCAAAATATTAACCTCTGTCTTGGAAATTGGCTTTGTTACAGTTAGTAAGGTACAATATGGATATAAGCGATAAGAGTGACTTAAATAAATAAAGTATAAGTTTCAAGATCTTGGTTTGCAGATAAACTTTCTTGCTTGCAGGATGCAGTTTATGGCCAAATAGTGCTAGCATTTATGATTTTTTTTTAAATGTTATTGGTGTATTTAAAAGCCAGGCAGTTGCTCAGAATGGATAAAGAATACTCAGATCCATTCCAGTATATGTCTGATGGACCCAGGGAAATACAACCCTTGCCAAAGAAATCCAATTATAGCACCCACTCCTACTTCAGAGGTGAGCAAAGTAAACTATGTGGGCAATGGCTTATCCTCTCACTATAACCTTAATGGTGCTTGAGCTGGATTCCCCTTGTTATAAAAGAGGCAGCTGGCAGGATGTTCTCAGAAAGGACCCGACGGCTATGGAATTTGCTCCCTGACCTCTTGGTCTGAAGTAGCCCATCTATGCTGCAAAAGCCATCTACTTCAAGTTGAGTTGTTGTCCATTTCAGAATATATGCTTTTTATTGCTGCCAGGGATATTGTACTTTAATGGTACGTCCAGGCACCCAAAGCCTTTGTATAGGTGTGTTTTGTTTTTTAGGGCTGGTCAAAATTTTTCCATCTAAACTGTTTTTTGACAGACAATTGTGATTTTTGGTTCAATGGCATTTTTTGCAAAAAATATCTACCTGTGCAGAGACAAGATGGGTGAGGTGACATCTTTTGTTGGACCATCTTCTGTTAGTGAGAGAGAGACAAGCTTTCCAACTTGCACAGGGCTCTTCTTCAGGTCGTCACCTGTGCAGAGCAGTTTGCAGGATTGGATATTTATAAGATATTGTAAAACAAAATATTTCAAAATCAGTTTGTCCTCCATTTACCTGCCAAGATATGAGTTTAATATTCTGTTTCCCCCTACAATAAATGGGATATCATTAACACCTACAACAAACAACATTTTTCCACAGCGATTTTTCCTCAGCCCTCCTCCTGAGATTTGTGACTGTTTCGTCTCCTAGGGTTTGTCTTGACGATAAAAAAATTATTAGGACATTCTAGCTAATATGTTCTAAAGGGGCGCATAGAGGTAAGTTTATGAGGAAGATAGGAAGGTTATTTATGAGTGAGTGCTTTGCAGATCTACACAGTTCCCTCCTGTTCAGGCTTTATTGTATTTTATTTATTGTATTTTGCCTCCCTTGAAGTTCAGAGGAACTGAGAGCCTGTTTGCAGGGGAGTGTCCCTGATTGTTTTAAGAGTGGCAAATGCATGCACCCCCCACTGCTATAAATGGCTCATGTCTTATAAGGCCAGGCGTACAACTGCTAACCCCATTTCTAACATAAATCCCACTGAAATGATGTAAATAATAAAACAAACAAACACCCCCCTGCAAAAAAAAAACAAAAAAAAAAAAAAACACCAACCAAACATAGAACTAACATGATGTTTGCAGCCATCACATTGTTCACTCTCCTTGTATGTTCTCTCTCTTTTCCCTACCCTTTGTTTGTAAGATCTTTGGGACAGGGACTGTCTCATTACATGTTTGTACAGTGCCTCACACAATGGCCTCCCGATTCTCAGTTTCCACTACTATAACAAACAAGATAAATAATAAATGAAATGTGAGGCTGGAAGGGTAATGTGTTCGGAGAACTCCAGTAACTGGAAACAGTCATTTCCTGTTCTCTCTTTTTTTAGTTATCATTCTGCCCTTCCACCCCTTTGTGTAACTTATACTAACGTAAGCTAGCATACACTTACGCCAATGTATGGTGATTTACTTCCTGAACCATACAAATCACCTCTTCTTTTAGTACTCAGTCTCAAGGATTTAACCTAGATAACTTTGCTGTCCACCTTCTCTGACTCTCCCTGCCTCATATCTTTGTCAATTATCTGTAGACAAAACCACACTTGATGCCTTATCAACTGGAAAGGCTGAATTAATCAGCTTTGTTAGGCAAAGGTTACAGCAATGAGGTGACCATCCTACCCATCTGTTCACTGTCTCCTGAAGTGTGACCATAACAGAACTCTTAAAAATCCTGTTAATGGATTATAGGTCAATAGCTAGACACTTTGATAAGACAGCAAGAAACTATGGACAAAAATGTCTGGGATTAATGGATTTTCTGAAGACCTTTATAAGGATATTTTCCTCTTAAATGTTAATATGCCCATAGAATAGAAAGAAATTGCCTTTTAAAACTACAATACTCCCAGGATTCTGCTGGGCAAGACAGGAAGGTACCTTAAACTATGTAAAATGCATGTACTTGATCAATGCAGATGTTCAAGGAGAAAATGTTGCTCCTTTGGCTTCAAAAGTAATCGCCCAAGGAACAATATTATCTTATCTTGAAGTATGGGGTGCCACATGCACCAAGATTAGCATATTCTCCCAATTTACTACTGGGCATTCCATGGCAAAATGCATGAGGGAAACATCAGACAAATAATGTATAGTACATCTATGCTTAGACAAATCTAATCTCCCATTCCTTCAGCCCTTTTAAAAGTGTTTTGCAAGAAGGTTAAGAATTTCTGTCACCTCTATAATCCTTTAATTATGGAAACTTTCTTTTATTCAAAGGTGTAACCTAACCTATTGAAATGTCAGGGCACTACATCGAATACAGGGACTGTACTTGTGCTTAGTTTGCAATAAGCATAGTTTTGACGCAGGGTGACCATTTATCTCTGTTCCTTTTTGCCTTGACACAGCCTGACATTTTGAATTTTTCTCAGGCAAATATTCGCTTCTAAAATAGTATCTCCAGTAAACCTTAATGTACAGTTTTAGAAGAAAAGGAGAGGTTTGTTATTCACCCATCCTCTAAAGAACTCCCCATTATGATATCAGTTAAGGATCTTTTCCATCACCACTAGACTTTTCCAGCAGTTCAGATTGGCAGTGAAGCTGCAGGTTTACACCTTCCTCTGAAGCATGGGGCATGAGTCACTTGCTAGTGTAGAGTCTACAGAGTATATTCTCTGTAACTTGATGTCTTTACATCATGATTTCAAGATGTCAGTAACTCAGCCAGAGGTTATGTGCCTTTTACAGGAGTGGGTGAGTGAGGTTCTGTGGACTGCAATACGCAGGAGGTCAGACAAGATGATCATAATCGTCCCTTCAGGCCTTAAAATCTATTAGACTTGTAATCAGTGGGAGATTTGTTGGGTGCTCCTCAAAGCTTTAGATATCAGAAGAGATTCTGAGGAGGCCCTGGACCTCCCCCCCCCCCCAAACTAATAGATTTTCCTAAAGAAATGAATAATCTGAAATATTAAAAATCCTTTAAATTAGAAACTCTTTAGATACCCTTGTCCAAATTTTCAGCTGGTTGGTCCTTTTCTGGTTTTAAGGCTCAGTTGAGTGGTTCTACAGAGGTAAGTCTGGAAATCCTCAACAATACCAAGCACCAACCCTCCTCTAAGGGGAAAAACTTCCAGAGTGCTGTCTGCCTCATTCCCATCATCCCTAGAGAAGAGCCCATCTTTTTATCTGACTCCTTATCCTCTCAAGACAAGGATTGGGGCTCTTCTGGAAATTTACCTCTTGCCTTCCTCTCTTAATTTTATGTCAGAGGAAGGGGATCAGGCTCATAATATTTCTTCCCAACATAAGGGATCCACAAGGGAACTAGACATTGCCAAAAGGAGTCACTCCTCTCCCCAGGATGTGGAGGTTCTCCTACCGCCCCAAAAATCCAAGGAAATAAAAAAAGTCTGAAGAAAAAGTGTACAAACCAGGGCAATTCTCCTCATCCAGTAATAACAGACAGAGAGTCAAAGCCCACTGGTGCTAGATTGGGGGAGAGTCCACTCCTAAAAAGGAAAGATTCAAGGAACAAATTTTCCATTTTCAGCTAAAGCTCCAGAGGGAATTTAGACAGGTAGAGTTGAAGCTACCCAAACTGGAATTTACCAGGACACCGGTTAACACCCCTACTCTTTCAACCAGGGACAGTGAGATTTTTAATTATCAAAAGTGATAAAGACCTCAGATGTAAGGCGCTTCAAAAAAGTGGGGTTTGCAACTATGTTGGAGCATTGATTAAGTGCTGAGTCAGTCTACCATCAACAACACCACGTAGGTTTCCTTAGAGGTGTCCTTGCCAAGTACTGCCCTAGCCTGCCCTTGCTTAGCTTGTGAGAAGTGAAAAGCTCACAGCATGAGCAGGTATGAAGGCAGGATTTAAATAACAAGTTATATATTTCAGGCAGTTCGTGCTTACTTGTTTCATTTGTCTGAAGTACTGGCCAATCAGATAAGCACTTAATTATCTTTAGTTGCACAATCCAGAAAAAAAAAAAGCCCCCAAACCAAAGTTTATAAATACTTGCTGACATTTGCAATAGCTTTAGGAATGTGTCAGGATTTCCACATAATTACATCTGAATGTCTAAAGATTCTGTCTTGCATGTATGGTCTGAATTGTTCTATGTATATAAATGTCTCCCTACCATTTCCTTCGAAGTCTAGGTTAAAATGGTGTTCAGCAGGCTATTTTAGGCTTAAATATGAAACTACAGCTCTAAACTTTCATTTCATTTTGCTGTTGTCCAACCTTTGCTGGTGTCTATGCAGGGGTTCTCAACCTTTTTCTTTCTGAGCCCCTCCCCCCCCCGCCCCGCTATAAAAACTCCATGGCCCACCTGTGCCACAATAACTGGTTTCTGCATATAAAAGTCAGGGCCGGTATTACAGGGTAGCAAGCAGGGCAGTTGCCTAGAGCCCTGTGTCACAGGGGCCCCCACAAAACTACATTGCTCAGGCTTTGGCTTCAGCCCCGGGGGGCAGGGCTCAGGCCCCCAGACTTCAACCCCATGCTCTGGGACTTCAGCTTTCTGCCCTGGGCCCCAGAAAGTGTAATGCTGGCCTTGCTTGGTGGCCCCTCCACCCCCAAAACCTGCTCATGGCCCCCCCAGGGGGCCCCATACCCCTGGTTGAGAACAACTGGTCTACTGCATATTTTATTTGGAAATACAACAGTAACATTTTGGCTAAAACATAATTAGCTCAAAGGACAAAAGGAGAATCTGTTTGAAAGGTAAAATAATTGATGGTAAATTATGGTTGCAAGAAGAGTTCAAGCCACATCCTGCTTGCCTTACATGAACGGTCCCATTGTAAGTCAATGTGATTATTTGTGTGAATAAGGCGAGCAGAATTTGGCTCTTCCTGTAGTTCTAACCATCTTTTTTTCTTTGTAGAGGAACAAAATCACTATAAAATTAAATAGATCTCATCCTCGACACGTTTCTAGTATAACTATTTTAACTGGAATGCCTCATAAACAGCTAAAAGCACTCCTGAGCTTTTGGCTGATCATTTGTAAAATGACCATTTAGAGCTGGATTATGGTTTTACATTTCCACCTTGCAGCTTTTAAGGGCTATTTAGGCCATTAAATGCTAACCTATCAAAAGCCTAACCTGAAAGGCACTGTTGCCTGCAGTCATATAGCCCAGTGAAACAGACTTTTGCTGCTCTTAATAGGTAAATACTTTCCTTTATTGAAGAAAATGGTGATTCAGGAATGTTTGATGCCACTAAAATGCTCAGTGCTTTTCACAGCAGTTGGGTATTTGACATTGGGTCCAATAATATTCTTATGATAACATTTCTATCCCACAGGGGTCTGCTCGAATATCAGAGCGCTCATCTTTAAGTTTTGCATAATGTGAGATATTAAAATTAAGGCTAGTGTTTACTGTTCAGTTCTTGCACACACATTCCCACATTCACAGCTAGATATTATTTCCCTTGGAAATGCTTTCTGTCCCTGCCAGTTACTGAATGCAATCAGATAGCTCTGTGTGGGCTAGCATACCAATTAAGTGCCATGTCTAGCTTACGTGCTCTTCCCTCCCTCAGAAATTCAATGGTTCATCATCAGATAAACAGCATATATTGATAAGGAAAAAATCCAGTTCCACAACAGACACAGAATCTGTTTCTTTAAAACATTTTGTACCTGCACTTTGAAAGGGTAAAAGCAACATGGTTTTAAACATGAATCAGGAGGAAAGTAGATTAATGGAGAAAGGATCAGAAAAAATATTCAATTAGAACGTGGAGGTCTGGTCATATTACTCTGTATTACTGTACATGTTGTCATTACCCGAATCTGTTGCTAAACTGTTGGCATTTATCGTCATTAGGTAGTAAAATGACATAATGAATAGGTTATAAGTATAATGGAAAAAATGCCCTGAAATTATTACAGTGCAGAAGAATGAAAAATGCCTTAATTTAAATTATTGGTGTGTGGCATCTGCCAAATGCACATGCAGATGTTTGGTAGAGAACATGATTTTATTCTGATAGAATCTTCAAAGTTTCTGCTTCACTTCAAAAGTATTTTAAAGATAAACTGGTCACCTAAAACCTACATCTATGATGGGGCACAACAGAGAGTAGTGTTCTGGGTATTTCTTAATTGTGATGTAGGCACAGTCTGATATCATCCTAGGGTGAATTCTGCACGTCTTTTGAAAACCTCACTCCCATTGATTTCAATAGGAGATCTGGTTACAAATCTGCAGGATTAGAATCATAAAACTCTTAAACAGTGAACTAAAACATTATCCATGATAAAATATTTAGGTTCAATTAATTTATCATTGCTCAGGAAACCATTGTGTTTAAAAATTGCATTTATCCCTGTTGGATTTCAAGATTGATTTTTCTACCTCTACACCCCTGCCCAACCTGGTTTCAGACCCTGAACTCCAGCCTGACTCCAAACATCTACACAGTTATTTTTAGTACTGTAGAGCAAGCCGAAGTCTGTAGAGCCAGACTCTGGGACCTGCTGTGTAGATGTACCCTCAGAGGAAATTTTTTTTAGCACTATACAATTAACTATGACAGGGAAAGCATGCACCCCGACAACCTCAAAGTCTTTGACTGGAGTGCTGGGAAAAAAGGGTAGCAGCAACTTTTATGGTATTCCCCTCCTCTCTTAGACTTGGGAGGAGGGTGAGCTGGGAAAGGGCTGGAAGGATCAGCTGATCTGGCCAGTGACACTCAGATAAGCCATTAACCCCCTTGTACATAGAAAGAGGCTCTATAAACTCTGTTTCTCTGGCCAGAGCCCCCTCTAACAACCAGATTGGTGCTCCCACCTCCCACCCTGGGGATCAGAGTAGCACTGGAGGTGGGGGGCTGATGTTTCCAGGTGGAAACAATTAAGGAAGAATGATGACCTGTACTGTCCTAGTTCTCACTAGATAGTTCCCAGATGGGTTAAGTTAATAAAGTTATGGCCAAATTAAACCACATCGCTTGTATCTTGTCTTTCTTACTGTGTATCTGGGAGAAAGGTCGTGTTGTAGGAACAGGCCAAGAAGAGATGAACACTAACTAGATGTCTTAAAAAAGGCATCCTTTGGATGACATAAAACAGATTCTGATCAGTTGTGGTTGTTAAAATTGGAAGGAAAGTTGGGCCAGTGGTTAATGAGATTGGCACTTGGAAGATCCACTTTCAGTTTCCTGCTCTGGCACAGATTTCTTGTGGGCAAGTCTCTGTGCTGCAGTTACCCACCTGTAGAATGGGAATAGTACCTATGTATCTCATGGGTGTTGTGAGGATAAATTCATTAGATTATGAAGTGCTCAGATATTGTGGTCATGGGGCCATACAAGTACCTAAGCAAGACAGACATATAGTTTCTATTGAACTTTTTTTCAAAAAGTAGGGCAATAACCCTTGGTGTACTGGCCAAATTTGCTTTAGATAGATTTTTCTCCCTAAGTCTCCATATGGGTTTGACTGGTTAATGTTTTCTTCTGTATTTCCTGCTCTAAACAGTTATGGATTATTACTGTGTGGTGTTGTAATGGCTGTGGAGTAGCCTCCACAAGGGTGCTTGTATTCTGATGGTGAGTGAAGTTCTACCTGTGTACATGTAGTCTGTAATGCTCTGAGGCATCCTGAGTCTGAGAAAAGTCACAATATCAGTTAGTAAGTTAAACATAGTATCCTGTCTGCAAGGGAAAAGTATTCGTCTTGCACCCGCTGACAGCAATTGAGACTAAAAATCAAATGCACCAAGAACAAAAAAAAGTTGCTCTCTTCCCAGCCACTCATGTACAATTATAAACCAATTAATAAAAAAATTGGCATCTAACAGGGTAGATGTTCTAAAATGTCACATAAGAGACTCCAAAAAGCAAATTACACATATATTCATTTTAATTAAAATGTTATCAAGATGTGCTGTTGTCCAAGAAACCCATTAACAGTAATCTACTTTAGTCACAATTGAGCAAGTCAATTCATTGAACTGAACAAAACCTGAACCTGGGAACAGCTGGCTAATCTTAGGACGTACCTTTTTTTTCCCCTTGTTACATTTGTGGAAAAGACTTTCATCTCTTTCCCACAAATGTAACAAGAAATAAAAGTAAGATCTAAGATTATTTTTCTTCTTTCTCCTTTTCTTTTTAGTTCTCTCACCACCCAGAAAACTTCATTCAACTTTTTACTACTTTTGAAAATAAACATTTTAGAAACTACTGTCCACAATTTTTTCATAGCAATGTATCTTTTTGCTTTTCTAGTCCTGTGCTCCTTAACACTACCCTTTTCCCCCACAAGAAAAATCACTTTTTCATTACAATACCTCTTGCAGAAAATGCATGATCTCCTCTGTAACGTCTTCCCATGGAAGTGTAAACCTTTCCTCTCGCCCACTGGAGAGATTCCGTTGAGATTGTATAATGGAAGATTGTTGGCTATTGTCGGTGATCAATGTAAGATGTTTTGTGGACTTGAATTTTGCCAGCAAAGAGAGAGATCTGTGCCTTTTCCATCTTTTACTACTCTTACGCGCAAGAGGTACAATGGCAGGATATTAAGGATTTAACAGATGTGAACCCAGTATGTCCTGTCTCATGACCACCATAACAGGACTGGCGCTCAGGAATACACTTTTGTTTACTGCTCCTATGCAGGATATAGGGAAGGGAAGCTGGTTCTGTCCTGGACCTGAAGTGGTTCAATTTGTTTGTGAGGTATAGATAATTCAATCCATTGAAGCTGCAGTTGAACTAAGATGTGTCTTAGCATCAATAAACTTCTGCATTTCTATCAATTGCCCCAGCACAATGGATATTCCTGAGGTGCCATCTAGCTCAAGAAAATTCTCAGTACAGTACTTTGTCCCTTGACTTTGCTTCACCCCCAGTGTTGTGTCAAAGATACTCTTCTGCCCTTTGTCAGTGGAAAAGCCACAGCCTTCCTTATTTGGACAATTGACTGGTAAAGGCGCCATCATTCCAGAAGCATAGCTGGTAGTTCACTGAATCTTCTCATGCAATTGGACTTTACTCTGCAAATAAAACAAAGAAAATTCATTCCTTCTCAATTGCTGGTCCATCTGGAAGCACGGTTAGCTATCCATTGGAGAGTCTCTCTCATAGGAAATAATTTGCAAGGGAGGTTCTCCCTGAATCCATCAGTGAGAAAGATGCACCAGCTTTCTTGGACATGCAGTAGAACCCCAGGCCCAGAAACATTCCAGACCTCTTTCCAAACCCTCTGCTCCTCACCGGTGTGATCCAAGAAAAACAGATTTGCACTGTACTTTGACTCTCTCAAGCTCTGTCAGACAGAACATTTTCAGGTGATAAAATTAATCCCATAAAAAGAACATCCTTTTACAACCCTTATTGGACAGTGGTCACCTCCAGTGCCTCTCTTTGAAGCTGGGGGTGCCATGCTGGGCAAAACTGAAAGTCAGTGGGACTTAGTCTCCTAAATCATTTAGGCACTTTTGAAGATTTTATCCAGTCTGTACTAATCTGGAACTCCACCCATTCATACTGTATACCACCTACTGTCCAGCAACCAATTTAGGATTTTGACAATTTGTTTACCTGCTGAGGACATTTCAACTGGATTGGAAGAAGGGAAAATGCTACTGAAATAAAGATCGCTGGTGCCAAAGATCATCTTCAGGCTTGTTAACCTATATGGTTAAGAGGAGTGAAAGCAACTCTTTATTCCAGATTTGTAGAGCCTCTTCACAGAAAGCTAGTTTTTAGGAAGAGACATATTTCCGCATCTTTCATCTTATGTCTAGAGTGCTGATAACTAAATCCTAAGCACTTTACTTTATGTATAGTTTTCATGTGAAACTCTTTCTATCCAAAGCTTGCTTTTTTGATTTTTAATAAAGTTTAGTTGTAAGCTGATATCACCTTAAAGAGTTTTTAAAATCAGAACGAGACATCAAGGCTTAGAGCAGGTTCAAAGGGAAATAGAGAGCTGAATATTAGTTAAAATAATTACTGTATATTATTTGGAAATAACTTCTTTTTAAATGAAAAACACAAACTTTTATCTTGGGATGGCTTTAAAGTAATTTTATTGGGTCTAGACCATTTACAGTTCTCTCCTGCCTTTTACTCTTGATATTAGGAATGTTTAAAGTAATTGTATAATACCACATTAACCCCATTATTCTTAGTCCTGCAATCTATCTCTAGGTACATTTCTCACTGAAGTCAGGCTTGCAAGATTGGTTTCTTAGTGCTGGGAATGACAATTTCCTAATGTTAAATGTTATAATAAAATATCACTTAATGGTGTGAGAGTTCTCAGTGACTGTTCCTGCTACGTGGTACCATCCCCATGTTATATGGCAGCATTTTTACAATGGCTTTTTTATACTTTAATATGAATTGGAAAAATATATTGTTTAATATTTACATTCCTGTATCATTTAAGGACTCTGTCATTATTATTTATATTATATTGCAGTAGAGTCTACAAGTCCCAAACAGATATTCAGACCCCTATTAGACTAGGCACCCTATAAGTGAGTGAAACAAAGACAGATCCTAACTTACAACTCTAAAGAGACAAAACGAGCAAACACTGACATACAAAAAACAGATAAGCAAAATGCCAAAAGTTACATACATTAGTGTTTTCCTCTAAGCTCCTCTCCTCACTGTTCTTTGTTCCAAGTGCACCAGCCATCTTGTTCCACCATTGCTATATTGCAACTCATTAGGAACCTTTTTCAACCCTGTGAACCCAAATTATTTTTAAATATTTTAGTCATAATAATGTATTGCTTCATTTTAATGTCTATCACCTTTTTCCCAACTCGTTTTTCCAGGGTCATTTAAATCCAAGATCAACAGCCAATTCCCCTCACTTCTACATACAAAAATTTCATCTGAATATCAATTTATTTGTCAAGCATTTAAAAAAAGTGGTTGGGACTGTACAATTTACAGCTAGAGAAAATTTGGCCTCTGCTACAATTAACTTAAAATCTAAGGCCCAGAGGTAGGCATTGTGCCCCTCAGTGTTGCCAGGCCTAAGTCCCATTTTAAAAAGCGACTTGGGCCCAGTTCCGCCAAGGTATTTAGGCACCTAACACCCATCGAACTCAGTGGGAGTTAGACACCTAAATACCTTGGAAGATCTGGGACTTAGGCGCTTAGGAGGGTCATTGCAACTCAATGGGTCTTAGGCCCCTAACTATCTAAGTAAATTGTGGAAATGGGACTTAGCTATCACTTAGGCCTTGCAAAGCAACACCTAAATACCTTTAAAAATCTGGGCCTAAATACTATAGATGGACAACATGAAAATACACTTGGAGACACAGTAAAGATTCTGTCTTACAGCAACTTTTATGTTTGGTAATGTGTGTTAGTGTTTGTGGGCTTCACAGAAAAAGTTAATCATAAATGCAACAAAAAAGATATAGCTATAAGTTATCATAATTGGAGTTGGTGTAATAATTTTTATCTTCTTCCAAAAGCCTCTCAAACAGGTCACTCTCTCTAATAGGAAGTACAAAACTAAATGCAGAAACAGTATGCTGTACACCAGGGCCTCCAAAATTTCTTCCCCTTAGCCCTGGTCTACACTACAGGGTTAGGTCGAATTTAGCCGGGGTAGGTCGATTTTATAATCGTCTACACAAGCAACCCTGTTCCGTCGACCTAAAGGGCTCTTAAAATCGACTTCTGTACTCCTTCCTGCTAAAATCGACCTCGCTGGGTCGAGTTTGGAGTAGTGCGGACACAAATCAACATTATTGGCCTCTGGGAACTATCCCAGAGTGCTCCAATGTGACCGCTCTATACAGCACTTTCAACTCCGATGCACTAGCCAGTTACACAGGAAAAGCCCCGGGAACTTTTTAATTTCATTTCTTGTTTGGTCAGCATGGCGAGCTCAGCAGCACAGATGACCATGCAGTGCCCCCAGAATTGCAAACGAGCTCCAGCATGGAGTGAACAGGAGACACTGGATCTGATTGCTGTATGGGGAGAAGAATCTGTGCAGGCAGAACTTTTTTCAAAAAGAAGAAATGCTAATATATATGCCAAAATCACACAGGGCATGATGGACAGAGGCTACAACAGGGACACACAGCAGTGCCGCGTGACAGTCAAGGAGCTCAGGCAAGCCTACCAAAAGACAAAGGAGGCAAACGGTCGCTCTGGGTCAGAGCCCCATACATGCCGCTTCTATGATCAGCTGCATGGCCTTCTGGGGGAGACCCTACCACTACCCCACCACTGTCCATGGACACCTGCAAGGGGGGAGTCTCACACAACACGGAGGAGGATATTGTGGATGAGGAAGAGGAAGAGGAGGAGGAGGAGAATGTGCAACAGGCAAGTGGTGAATCCGTTCTCCCCAGCAGCCAGGACCTTTTCATCACCCTAGAGCCAATACCCTCCCAGGGCGGGATCCCTGACCCTGAAGGTGGAGAAGGCCCCTCTGGTGAGTGCACATTTGTAACTACAGTACAGGGTTTAAAAGCAATAGTGTTTAATGTTTGATTTGCCCTGAAGACTTGGGATGCATTTGTGGCCAGTACAGCTACTGGAAAAGTCTGTTCACATGTCTGGGGATGGAGCAGGAATCCTCCTGGGACATCTCCATGAAGCTCTCCTGGAGGTACACTGAAAGCCTTTGCAGAAGGTTTCTGGAGAGGGCTGCCTTATTTCGTCCTCCACGGTAGGACACTTTACCACGCCAAGCCAGTAGCGAGTGGTCTGGAATCATTGCAGCACAAAGCATGGCAGCGAATAGTCCTGGGTTTTGGTCGCATTCAAGCAACATTCGGTCTATATCTTTCTGTGTTAGCCTCAGGAGAGTGATATCATTCATGGTCACCTGATTGAAATAGGGGAATTTTTGTAAGGGAACACTAAAAGGACCCCGTTCATGCTGGGCTGTTTGTGCTTGGCTAAAAGGGATCATCCCTGAGAATAGCCACATGGCAGGGGTCATCCCAAATAGCCACACGGAGGGAAGTATGTGCTGCACATCCACCCGAAAACCGTAGCCCCTCCTTTTAAATGGCAAACCCAACTGGCATTGCTTGCTATGGGAAAGGAGGGTGCTGCAGTTTGAAAACATTCCCACATGTTATGAAGGCGTTAGAAGCCAAACCCGCATACCCTTTGGCTTACCATGGCTGCCTGGAAACTGAATTCTGTTGCCCAGCTGTGTGTGATGTGTCACCATACCGGCAGGCAATCAATATAAAAGGCAAAGTGCGACCTTGTACCTAAAGCACATGTGCTGTCTGCTGTGAATTGCTTGATTCACTGTGAAAGAGTCTCCCTTTTGTTCTCAGAAATGTATCATCTTAAATTTTACTCTCCCTTTTTATCCCCCCACAGGTGCAAATGTTTCTATGCTCCCTCTATCATTTCCGTCCCTGAGGTTATCGCAGATTAGAAGGCGAAAAAAACGCACTCGCGATGACATGTTTTCTGAGCTCATGCAGTTCTCCCGCACTGATAGGGCACAGCTGAATGCATGGAGGCATTCAGTGGCAGAGTCCAGGAAAGCACTAAGTGAGCGTGATGAGCAGAGGCAAGATGCAATGCTGAGGCTAATGGGGGAGCAAACGGACATGCTCAGGCATCTGGTGGAGCTGCAGGAAAGCCAACAAGAGCACAGACTGCCGCTGCATCCACTGTACAACTGCCTGCCCTCCTCCCCAAGTTCCATATCCTTCTCACCCAGAAGCCCAAGAACATGGGAGGGGAGGCTCTGGGCACCCAGCCACTGCACTCCAGAGGATGGCCCAAGCAACAGAAGGCTGTCATTCAAACAGTTTTGATTTGTAGTGTGGCTACAATAAGCAATGTGGCCTTGTCCTCCCCTCCTCCCCCACCCCACCCTACCCCATCCGGGATGCCTTATCAGTTATCTTCCTTTTTTTTAATTAATAAAGAAATAATGCATGGTTTCAAAACAATCGTGACTTTATTTCCTTTGCCAGCTGTGATTGAAGGGGGGAGGGTGGTTGGCTTACAGGGAGTTAAAATCAACAAAGGGGGTGGGTTTGCATCAAGGAGAAACACACACAACTGTCACACCATAGCCTGGCTAGTCATGAAACTGGTTTTCAAAGCCTCTCTGATGCACAGCACAACAACCTGTGCTCTTCTAATTGCCCTGGTGTCTGGCTGTTCAAAATTGGCAGCCAGGTGATTTGCCTCAACCTCCCACCCCACCATAAACTTCTCCCCCTTACTCTCACAGATATTATGGAGCACACAGCAAGCAGTAATAACAATGGGAATATTGGTTGCGCTGACGTCTAACCTAGTCAGCAAACTGCGCCAGCGAACTTTTAAATGTCCAAAAGCACATTCTACCATCATTCTGCACTTGCTCAGCCTATAGTTGAACTGCTCCTTACTACTGTGCAGTTTGCCTGTGTATGGCTTCATGAGCCATGGGAGCAAGGGGTAGGCTGGGTCTCCAAGGATAACTATTAGCATTTCAACATCCCCAACAGTAATTTTCTGGTCTGGGAAGTAAGTCCCTTCTTGCAGCTGCTCAAACAGCCTGGAGTTCCTAAAGATGCGAGCATCATGCATCTTTCCCAGTCATCCCACATTGATGTCGGTGAAACGTCCCTTGTGATCTCAATGGTGCTGCAAGCACTGGTGGAAGTACCCCTTGCAGTTTATATACTGGTTGGCAAGGTGGTCCAGTGCCAAGATAGGGATATGCGTTCCGTTTATCACCCCCCCACACACAGTTAGGGAACCCCATTGCAGCAAAGCCATCTATGACCTCACATTTCCCAGAGTCACTATCCTTGATAGCAGAACGTCAGTGATTGCATTGGCTACTTGAATCACAGCAGTCCCCACAGGAGATTTGCCCACTCCAAATTGATTCCTGACTTACCGGTAGCAGTCAGGCATTGCAAGCTTCCACTATCACCACTCACTTCTCAACTGTCAGGGCAGCTCTCATCTTGGTATTCCCATGCTTCAGGGTGGGGGAAAGCAACTCACAGAGTTCTAGGAAAATGGCCTTACGCATGCGAAAGTTTCACAGCCACTGTGAATCATCCCATACCTGCAACACTATGCGGTCCCACCAGTCTGTGCTTGTTTGCCTGGCTCAGAATCGGCTTTCCACTGTATCAACCAGCCCCACTGCCGCCATGATGTCCCAATTGCCACAGCCCGTGCTTTCAGGAATGTCTGTGTCCATGTCCTCATCACAATCGTCCTCGTGCTGGCGTCTCTTAGCCTGGTTCTGCATATACTCCAGGATAATGTGTGGGGTGTTTACAATGCTCACAACAGCAGCGGTGATGGTGAGCTGAGCGGGCTCCATGCTTGCCGTGGTATGGCGTCTGCATGGGTAACCCAGGAAAAAAGGTGCGAAACGATTTTCTGCAGTTGCTTTCACGGAGAGAGGGATGGAGGGGAGAGTGACAACATGTACCCAAAACCACTCGCGACAATGTTTTTGCCTCATCAGGCATTGAGAGCTTAACCCATAATTCCAATGGGCAGCAGAGACTGCAGGAACTGTGCACCACTCCGTATGGAATGTAATACAAGAAAACATGGGTGACAGTCATAATTATTAAACATGCCCTGTTAAAAAAAATTAAAAATAAAAGATTATCCAAATGACTAGAATTTCCTCTTTATTCGGTGACCAGCCCTCTGTGGAGCAAGAAGTGGTTCAGGACTATTTAGAAAAGCTGGACGAGCACAAGTCCATGGGGCTGGATGCACTGCATCCAAGGGTGCAAAAGGAGTTGGCAGCTGTGATCGCAGAGCCATTAGCCATTATCTTTGAAAACTCATGGTGATTGGGGGAGGTCCTGGATGACTGGAAAAGGGCTAATGTAGTGCCCATCTTTAAAAAAGGGAAGGAGGAGGATCCGGGGAACTACAGGCCAGTCAGCCTTACCTCAGTCCCTGGAAAAATCATGGAGCAGGTCCTCAAAGAATCAATTATGAAGCACTTCAAGGAGAGGCAAGTGATCAGGAACAGTCAGCATGGATTCACCAAGGGCAAGACATGTCTGACTACCTAATTGCCTTCTATGATGAGATAACTGGCTCTGTGGATGAGGGGAAAGCAGTGGACGTGTTATTCCTTGACTTTAGCAAAGCTTTTGGTGCGGTCTCCCACAGTCTTCTTGCCAGCATGTTAAAGAAGTATGGGCTAGATAAATGGACTATAAGGTGGATAGAAAGCTGGCTAGATCGTTGGGCTCAACGGGTAGTGATCAATGGCTCCATGTCTAGTTGGCAGCCGGTATCAAGCAGAGTGGCTCAAGGTTCGGTCCTGGGGCTGGTTTTGTTCAATATCTTCATTAATGATCTGGAGGATGGCATGGACTGCACCCTCAGCAAGTTTGCAGGTGACACTAAACTGGGAGGAGTGGTAGATACTCTGGAGGGTAGGGATAGGATACAGAGGGACCTAGACAAATTAGAGGATTGGGCCAAAAAAAATGTGATGAAGTTCAACAAGGACAAGTGCAGAGTCCTGCACTTAGGACGGAAGAATCCCATGCACTGCTACAGACTAGGGACCGAATGGCTAGGCAGCAGTTCTGCAGAAAAGGACCTAGGGGTTATAGTGGACGAGAAGCTGGATATGAGTCAACAGTATACCCTTGTTGCCAAGAAGGCTAATGGCATTTTGGACTGTATAAGTAGGGGCATTGCCAGCAGATCGAGGGATGTGATCATTCCCCTCTATTCGGCATTGGTGAGGCCTCATCTGGACTACTGTGTCCAGTTTTGGGCCCCACACTACAAGAAGGATGTGGAAAAATTGGAAAGAGTCCAGCGGAGGGCAACAAAAATGATTAGGGGTCTGGAGCACATGACTTATGAGGAGAAGCTGAGGGAATTGGGATTGTTTAGTCTGCAGAAGAGAAGAATGAGGGGGGATTTGATAGCTGCTTTCAACTATCTGAAAGGGGGTTCCAAAGAGGATGGATCTAGACTGTTCTCAGTGATAGCAGATGACAGAACAAGGAGTAATGGTCTCAAGTTGCAGTGGGGGAGGTTTAGGTTGGATATTAGGAAAAACTTTTTCACTAGGAGGGTGGTGAAGCACTGGAATGGGTTACCTAGGGAGGTGGTGGAATCTCCTTCCTTAGAGGTTTTTAAGGTCAGGCTTGACAAAGCCCTGGATGGGATGATTTAGTTGGGGATTGGTCCTGCTTTGAGCAGGTGGTTGGACTAGATGACTTCCTGAGGTCCCTTCCAACCCTGATATTCTATGATTCTATGAATACTGCAGCAATCACAAGTCCATACTAAATGTGTTGTTTGAGAAATTGGCATGGCCTGGGCTGCACTAATAGTCTAAAGATTAAGGAACCTGCCTTTGCTAGCTGCTTCTTTTCTGGCTGCAACAAAACTTAAGGTATTCCAGTCAATATGGCAAGTGTGTATAATCATGCAGACTAAAGCAAGTGGGAGAACTGCTGCAAAAAATTCCGTTTTCATGTGGAGTCTTAATTTCTGCGTGAGTGCTCAAATAATCAGGTCACAATCGACCCAAAGAGTCTCCCCTCCTTGATGCTAACCTTTTCCATCATTTCCCCACCTTCTCCTTGCTCACCCTTTTTTTCTTGACTTCTCTCCCACCAATCTCCTAGGGCAGTCTGACGCCCAAGTGGGGAATGATGCTGTCCTCCCTATTGTGTATGTGTGGTGTGGGTTTCTGGCTGTAATAGGTGTCCTTTCCTACCGCCTCCATTTGGAATTGTTCCTCAGCAAGGGAAAGTAGCCTATGCTGGTCCCTTGCAATCTTACAGTACGCACCTGGTGTGTAAAATGAAAGCTGATCTTGGCATGGTGCTTGCCTTCTGCTACTTCATCTGTCCACACCCAAGTTGATTTCTAGCTATGAAGCCTGTCTGGGGAGGTAAACAGCTGCACTTCCATCACCCTGATGCACTGCAGCACAGCTGCTTGTTTGAACTCCCAGGGTGCTGTTCTTGTACTTTCATTCATAAGCACATCAATCTCCAACTTCCCAGTCTTTGCATCTTGAAGGGCTCCACGCTGTGACCAAGAGGATGCTCTGTTCCATCAGAACCCTTATGAACGGGCTCTAAACATTTTGTACCAATAGATGTTAGGAGTGTTGAAAGTACATGCCTAGCTGGTAACTGCAAATGCTGATGAGTAAATACTAGGCTGCCATCTTTGAGATCAGCATGATCTGTGGGACTTAACAGTGGGATATGAACCTAAAAAAAAATTTCTCTTCAACACAAGGCGGATTTATCGAACAATGATCTTAGAGGATACAGCAATAGTACAAAAAACAACCAAGAAACCATCACTGCTGCAGCAGAAACATCTAGCCAAGTCAAACAGGCGCATCCTGTCCCTTTCTATCCTAATTTAATAGTTTAAATCCTATATTTATTTATTGGGTGGAACAATTAACAGCAATTTAAGTGATTTTTCTCTCAATTGTCAAAGTTGCTTTTGCAGTGCTCTTTAGTGAATAGGTTTTAGTGGCATTTGACATAGTTAAATAGGGAAATGATGCCTAGAGTAATACAATAGGAAGCTATAATCTAAAATCAATATTGTCTTAACCACAAATTGCTCTAATTAGAATGAAACAGTAAAATGATGGATCTCTTAAGAAGTGAATTAGCTTGCTGTGGATGTTCAGAAGTTTGGTAAATCTCTCATTAGGAATGCTAACTCATCTCATGTTAGGTGTCTTGTTGAGTTGTTGGGCCTGATTCTTCTTTCGGTTACACTGGTGACTTCAGAGGTGGCATTCCTGATGTAGACAGAATCAAAATCATCTGTGGTTATTCATTCCTTTGTTTACAAATGCTTTAGCTGAGTACTTAAATATATGATGCAGTTAAGAAGAAACAGTATATTATTTAGCACAATTAGGTTGAATGTTCATGTTAGCGTTAGTGTGTACTGTGCTTTTAATATTCTATTAGGTCTGGCACAGAACATACCTGGGTTTCTCTTGTGGTTCTCTATGGTAAGTAAAATGTAAAATAAATGTTTGTTATTATTATAGGCTATAAATTGTAGCTATCTTCATTGTGTGTAGCTGAAGACATTGAGTGAACAAAGATGTTGACGACAGAAGCTACTTTCTTATTATATCTATTCTGAGTAAGTCTATGTTTTGGCAGCTCAAACATTTCTACAGATAAAGACCCCATTTATATGGCTAAGGAGCAATTCAAGGCTGAATAAAATTAATGCGTACTCATGTGCATGCATTCCAAAACCACATAACTTTGTAGCATGATAAAGCAACTTCGCCTTTTACTCATGAATGATAGGGAAAACCAATACATCAGTAATTCTAATACTAGGACGTTGATGCCTACAGAATTAATGTTTCTTTGTAGGCACAGAAAAATACTTGTTTTTCACAAGCCATTACCAACAATTAAAGATCCCACCACAATAAAAGAGAAAGGATCAGAAACAGCACTTTGGGAAGGGGAATATGTTTTGTTATAAGTTGTACTAAGGTTAGTATAAATTTACTAATAGAACTACTTGAATGGCTCCCAAAAAAGGAAGGGTTGATTTTCAGGGATAGCCAATCTAAGATGACTTGTATTAAATAACAGGGTAAATGGCTGTTCCTCCTGTTCTTGGGAGCATATTCAGCATTCTTTCCACACGCATAATGAGTGTAGAATATGCCACTTAGTATATAAAGACACTACATTCTGAAGACAAACGTTTCAGCTAAATGCCTTTGTCTTTTCTTGATCAGAAAACTAAAGGAGACATTTAAGTTCTTTAGTTTTATTCAGATTTACAATTCAGCATTTAAAGTGATGGATGTATCTTTGGAATCAAAAGATCCAGTCAACATAAGAAGAAACAATAAAGTTATAGCTTGCAACACTGAAGAAGATACCTAGCTGAAATTTGTGTTTCCAGAGCATACATTCTTAAGTTTTATTCATATTTAGGATTGTGTTTGAATACTGGATGATTTTTTTATATGTACCATCAACAACCAGATTTTGCAACCCTCAGAAAGATTCAAAGGTATTCCAAATTCACTAACATGGCTACTTATGTGGCTTCTTGCTAAGGTGTCTGATGCTTTTGCTGGCAGACTGATCAAAACAAAGCCCTGACCAAGAAAAGTGAGGACACAAATTTAAGCTTTAGTTTAGGAACATTATTCCTGACATCTTCTGGGTGCAGAAGGACAATCAACACCCACTGAATCATCAACAGAATTTCCAGCAGCCGCTCTCTTTTGGGAGATTTCTCAGTGAAGTACTGATGTCCCAATTCTGATTATCTGATCAGATTATCTATTGAGCTGTTTTTAAAGTAGCCATGAAGCTGTTGATAATTCAGTGGGTGTTGATCTTCCCTCTGCACCCAGAAGATATCAGGTGTTGCCGGAGGTACCACTTGACTGTCTGTGGCCATTATGGCATGTCTTGCTAGAAGAGGGGTGCAATTTCACTTCTAGATCAGATTATTACGTTCAGCACTATCCTATGAAATACTAAGTGTGCAACTCAGTGGTAGTTCAGACTGTTCAGCAAATCAGTCGTTTAGGTCAATTCTGCCAAACCAATTTTTTCCCCCTGCAATTTCAAGTAGATCGACTATTCTGCTTTACTTCCTGCCCTGAACTGCTATGTATTTTTGCTGTGAATTATCAAATGGTTACTGCACCTTAGATGTGGCTCAATATTATCATAAGGAACATGAAAGTATCTAGATAGATATAAAAATAGAAAACATACATTTAACAGGGTAACCAATTACTATTCTTAAGTAGTCTCAAATTTCCACCCAATGTAGGTCACTTAGTATTAACAGTTGCACTTCATTATTATTATTTGCAATTTGTTTTAGAGCAGCAGTTAGAGACGTCACATTGTGCTAAGCAAATGCATTGTAAGAGACAGTCTCTGTCCTGAAGAGCTTACAAAAAACAGACCACACAGCAAAAAAGTAAGACAAAGGAAGTTTTATCATCCCCATAGTACTGTTGAAATACTAAGGCACAGAGCAATTAAGTGACTTGCCTAAGGCTATTCAGGAAGCTTGTGGCACATCCTGGAACTTACCCTAGATATCCAGAGTCCCAATCTAGTGCCAAGGGAAATATAAAGATAATCATAGCCTGGTATAGCTGCAGACTTAACATTGGAGTGGATTGCCTTTCTTTGCAGCACTGTTGAATTCACCCTTTGGTGGTTCAGGTTTCCCCCCAGTGCGATTGCCTATGGAGAGGATTCTGCTACATAATATTTGACACATATAAGGGCTAGGATTTTCAAAAGTAATTTTAAGCACACAATTAGGAGCAGTGATGTGCAAAGCTGTGCATGCAAATAAAATTTTCTGAGGTGCCTAGTGCAGCTGGAAATAAGAGTGTTTTCACTGTTCAGCTGTAAAACTTCTTAGTGGACCCAGTGGTGTGTGCAACCTATCATTAGATTTTCAGCAAATTCAGTAAGGAATTTTTGTTCTGATAACTGGACACTGGTCAGTGCCCCTTTCACCATTCATATGCATGTTGAAAATAATAGAGTTAAATAGTAATGCCCCAAGGCTGACCCAGTTACTGTTGTTTTTTTATTTCTGCATGGAATAAGTCTTAATTTGTATTCACTTTCTGTTGAAAATGTTGCAGATGCACTCCCACATCTGATTGGTTGGGTAATGGTCTGTTTTGCACCTGTAAATCAGCTATATCTTTTTGAAACGTTAGCCCCAGCTGATTTTTTGTGTGCTTTCTGTAATGCAGCCTTATCTTGCTGGCAGTCAGGAGTGCCTGTGAGCTACTTTTCTCTGCTATTCAGGTATTCATTTGTCATCTGGCACCTCTGTGCCAGGGTCTGTCCAATTTGTGAGTAGGCACCATTCCATCTTAACAGATGGGTAGGCGTGTAGATGGGCAAAAGATCATATGGAGCAGTCAGCTGAAGTGTGGTGAACCTGTTCCAGTGGCAGGGATTTTCACTATTAATTTATGGAAAACCAGCAAATTCCTTTGCAGGATGTTACAGACCACTTTGGGGCAACCAGCACTGTTGATGACATCACTGCATCTTTAACTAGTGCAGGCTTCAAAAGTCAGACGGGCTGTGCCTCATTATCACCCATCCTTATTCCTTTCCCAAAGGGGAAAAAAAGACCCTTGATAAAAAGGTCCCAGTATATTTATTCCAGGACAGACTGGCGGAATCTGAGCACTGGCAAGACAGAGATGCCAACCTACAGCCAGAAGTGAGAGGGAAATTTGCAGAAGAGCAAGAGGGAGATTAAGAGAGTTTTGCCAACGGTAGCTCGCAGTTCCCCTTATTCCTAAAAAAACCTATATAGATAAATTGAGAGCA
Source organism: Emys orbicularis (assembly GCF_028017835.1). Classification (NCBI taxonomy): domain Eukaryota; kingdom Metazoa; phylum Chordata; order Testudines; family Emydidae; genus Emys; species Emys orbicularis. The sequence continues at coordinate 88,751,103 of NC_088683.1, forward strand.
GTTCTGGAACAGCTAACAGAGATCTTATTTAAGATGGAGCTGGCTGATATTAAGGCAAAGGAAGAGAAAATGGAGGTAACCCCACAACCACCAGCACAATCACAAACTACTATAAGTGTTTCTATTTCTTGGTGTCTTTAAATAGATTGTTTACACAGGAGTCTGCAAAAATGTACAAGGAGCAACAGAGAGCAAGAAGCTGAGAAGGTGCAGGTGGTTTTCCTAGCACCCCAGGGATTTTCAAACTTTTGTAATGGTGACCCCTTTCACACAGCAAGCCTGTGGGGGCAACCCCCACTTTATAAATTAAAAACACCTTTTTTATATTTAATACTATTATAAATGCTGGTGGCACAGCGGGGCTTAGGAGGGAGGCTGACAGCTCGTGACCCCCCCATGTAATAACCTCATGACCCCCTGAGGGGTCACGACCCCCAGTTTGAGAACCCCTGACCTAGAAGGACAAATGGATTGCTTGGTAGAAAATTTTAGCCCAAATATTAACAATAAGAAGCTGTGTGTTGGAGCCAGGGGCAGCATTGTAGGGAAAGACAATGAAGAGACAGCAGCACCGAGGTTCCCTGCTATGCAGTGACGTTACTAAGAGCTGAAATCCTAAAAGTTGGGCTAAGTGACGGAACCTCAGAAGGCAGCATCACAGAACTGGCAGTGAGCACCGGCAGCAGAGACAGCAATGGCAGTGGCAAGCAGCGGCAGAGGGAACAGCAGCAATAAGCCAGCAGCAGAGGCACTAGTGGTAGCAGCAAAGGAATTGCTTGGCACCCCAAGCCCCTTTTCAGGGGTGGAAGGTGAACTCACATGAATGAACCTCTGAACTCTGGGTCATCACTGACTAAGGATGACCAACTGCAAGTGGGGTGCAGCAGAGGGAAAGGGGAGTGGCATGTTAAAGGGACATTCATTCATCAGACATTCAAATCACAGGGTAGGAAACTGAGGCAAAGGACATTTACTGTGGGTCAATGTTGCTTATCGTTACATGCTTTTGAATCGTGGTTGTGGTGTTTACCCACACCACAATGCTGAGTTCCCTTTCCCTTTTAATAAAAAATTTCTTTTGTTATACACAGACTCAGTGCTTGCCAGTGGGGAGGTATTGCCACGTAGAGGCACCCTTGGGTGCTGTTTAGTTTTCCCATATTAGTGGTGGGGTTTGAGCTGGCTCAGTTTTAGATCATTAAGAGAAACCCCTAGATACTGAACCCAAGACCACCTGGCAGAAGGGTTACATTATATCATAGTCTTATTTTATTACACTATGCAGGAAGTCTCCACAGATTATAATGAAACCTCCACCCAGATTTCATTTCTGGAAGAAGCTTGATAGAAAAGACCAAAATAATCTTTGCAGCCCTGCTGATATGTATGTATAGCTCAGCAAGAGCCTATCCTGCCCACAGAAGTGTCATTTCGATATGTATTATAAACACAGGCCTAAGAGATGGCTGAGATTATTTCATTTCTCCCCTTCTAATCCAACAATGCTCACCCCTGCAACTTCACGTGAGGAGGCTCTGTCAGGGTCAGCGGGGGAAAGAAAGCCTTTTGTTCCTTTAAGGATTGTGTCTCCTTTCCCCTCCATATGGACCGGAGGAGGGGGAGCACTGTTGCTGACTGACCTATTGGCTCCTGCACACCTAAGGGGGGGCAGGTTTATAAGCCCTTCCTCTTCCCTGTGAAGAATTGTGGCAGGTCGAATAGTTTCAGATTGGGCTGTGGTGTTTCATCGGCAATAGGGGAGGGGATTGGATACCCTGCGCTGAGTGTCAAAAAAACCAGATAAGAGATGGTGAGGTGAGTCATAGTACTACAAGAGTGTGGGGATGATGTCAGGCCTTTCTTTCTTCAGTGGAAGGGAGTTACTGTGGGAAAAGAAAATTTCAGTAGGCGGTGATGTCAAAGAGTGCGTGTTGTTGAGGTTACCCCTGGTGAATTGGTATCCCGTTCATTTCAGATTGGGTTGGTTACATCCACACCACAGGTTCAAATAGGAGACTAAAAGGTGAGGGCTGTCAATGGTGGTATCCAAATGCATACGAGGGTATGGAGGTCCCTATTGGGGATGATAATTCAGTGGTATAAATGTGCTAAAGTCTTCCTCTTTACCCCTTCCTTCAGGACCAAGAGAACAGGTCACACTAGTCGGTGATTGGATTAATGGACATGTGATTGTTCATTTGGCCCAAAGGGGGATGGCCAGTTCCCACTGGAAGGGCACAGCTGGGCCTCAGCAGTGAGTTGGCATGGATGAAGGGACATGCTCTAGGGTCAATGGATGCCCCTCTTACCTTTGTAAGGGAGGGGCCATGTGAATGGATCAGTGTGCATTTGGAGATTCAGTAATGGGGTGATTCACAGATTCCAAGACTGGAAGGGACCATTGTGATCATCTAGTCTGACATCCTGTATAACACAGGCCATAGAAATTCCCCAAAATATGTTCCATAGCATAGGAAAACATCCAACCTTGATGTAGAGAGGCAGAGTGGCCTCTCTCCGAGTCTGAGTGAGAGGGACCACTCTCCACTCCCTGGTGGGTGGAGCCAGGCCAGGCTTGTCCCTTGCCCTGGAAGCTGAGAGGCAGGACAGGAAGGATAAGAAGAAGAGCCTCCAGCTCAGTTGGGAGAGAGCCAGGGCAGGAGTTGGGCACCTCCACCTTGCTGCTGGTCTCTGGAACAGGGACCACGCTGAACCAACTCCTGTTCCTGGAGGAGGATCCCAAGGAGCTGCTGGGACTGCAGTCCGACGAGTACCCTGAGGAGTTTCTAGGACTGCTGGCTGCCAAGTACACCAGGCGACGGAGGACCCTTGAACTACAGAGCCCTATCCCTGGGCTTAGGTAGGAAGTAGGCCAGGGAAACCAAACTTTTGTCCGGTTTTGCTGTTTGGGGTGGCAGCTTCCCCACCTTAGGCTGAATGGCCTGTGTTTGTCTGCTGTCTGCCCAGCCGGAGAGCTGGGCCTTAGACTGCTGTTGCTCTGCCCTGCCCAAAGGACTGAGCCAGACTGTGTGTGTTTGCTGTCTGCCCCAGCCCAAAAGCTGGGACATAGACTGCCTATTGCTATGCCCCATCCAGAGGGTCAGAGCTCTGATTATATTGATTGCTGGCTGGGCTAATGACTGCTTATTGCCCTGTCCTGCCCAGAGGGTCAGGGCCCTGACTCTGTCGATTGCTGCCTGCCCTAGTGTGACTGGGGTCCCAGTGGGGGCCAGCTGAGGTCACTCAAATAGGGTGAACTGCAAAGAATGGGGGAGATAATCCCCAAAGCTGGTGGATATTTTCAATACTTAGATTTACCAAGCCAACATAAAACAGCTTCTTTATTACCCCACTGGTTGCCCAGAAGTCAACAACACAGTTCCCTTGAAGTAACCCAGTCTCAGGCCTCCATCCAGGTACCCAAGTCAAATATGATGAAGATTTCTGAAAATCTTATCTCATCATATAAAAGAAAAGGTTCTGCCAATCCCAAAGGGTCGGGCACATTACCTCCCAGGTTAATGAATATTCCAGAGCTTATCCAACTACACACTCGTAGCCAATTCTTATTAACTAAACTAAAATTTATTAAAAAAGAAAAGATCAATGGTTATGGTTAAAAGATCAATATATATATATATATACAGACATGAGTTCAATTCTTGAAGTTCAGATTCATAGCAGAGATGGTGAACTTTGTAGTTGCAAAGAATTCCTTTAGAATTTAATCCATAGGTTATAGCCAATGTCCAATATCACCTTCAGGGAGTACCAGCATAACTGGGATCTCAATCTGGTGACTTAAACTTCCCCTGATGAAGCTTAAGCAGATCTGAGATAAGAAGGATTGGGACCAAAACATCTTTTATACCATTCAGGTCTTTGGGGAACAATAGGTAATTAGGGTGATTTTGAAGCAGGTTCATCACCGGTACTTAGCTATATGAATTAACATAAGGCAATTGCCTGTTTTTCCACCATTCACAGGTGATTTGCTATACACTTCAAAGAGAGATGAATACAGCGATTTCCTATGTTTATAGTTCATTTAAATGCTAGGATGTTCTTTTGATCTCTGAATTAACAGAATACAGCATAGACGGACTGTTGATTACATTGTTGACCAATACACAAAAACACAAACTTTATCTCCCCATATGTTTTTAAGGGTTGAATTTGAGTAATTCATCCTGCAGGATGTTTAACCCTTTCTGGCCATGCAACACACCTAGCGAGAAGGCAGGGCTAAAGACTGCTCCATGCTTTGCCCTGCCCAGAGGGCCAGAGTACCAGACTGTATTTGCTATGCCACCCTAGCCAGCAGACTTTGGGCTGAAAACTGCCCCTTGCTTTGCCCTGACCCAGGGCCCAGACCACCCAACTGTATCTACTGGCTGCCCTAGCTTGGAGGCTAGGCTAAGGACTGATTGCCAAAGGGCTAGGGCTATAGACTGGTGATGTGCTAATTTCCCTGCTGATAGACTTTGGCCGCTATGACGTAGTGAGAAGGAGTCACCTCCCGCTGAGCCTGAGGGAGGAGGACGACCCCAACTCACAACACTTGATTTTTAAAATCGTTAGTGATGGAGAATCCACCACAACCTTAGAAAGTTGTTCCAATGTTGTTAATTCCCCTCACTGTTAAAAATATTCACCTTATTTCCAGTCTGAATTTATCTTGCTTCAACTTCCAGCCATTGGATCATGTTATACCTTTCTCTGCTAGACTGAAGAGCCCATTATCAAATATTTGTTCCTCATGTAGGTATTTATAGACTGTAATCAAGTCACCCCTTAACCTTCTCTTCGTTAAGTTAAATAGATTGAGCTCTTTGAGTCTATCACTAGAAGGCACGTTTTCTAATCCCTTAATCATTCTAGTGGCTCTACTGAGAACCCTTTACAATTATTCAACATTCTTCTTGAATTGTGGACACCAGAACTGGATACAGTATTTCAGCAGTAGTCTGACCAGTGTCAAATACTGAGGTAAAATAACCTCTTTATTCCTACTCAAGATTCCCCTGTTTATGCATCCAAGAATTGTATTAGCTTCTTTGGCTAAAGTGTCACACATGTTCAGCTGATTATCCACTATGATCCCCAAATCTTTTTTACTCACTGCTTCCCAGAATAGAGTCCCACATCCTCTAGGTATGGCATATGTTCTTTGTTCCTAGATATGTACATTTATATTTAATTATATTAAAACAAGTATTGTTTTCTGGAACCCAGTTTACCAAGTGATCCAGATTGCTTTGTATCAGTGACCTGCCCTCTTCATTTTGACCACTCCCGCAATTTGGTTGTCATCTTCAAACTTTATCAGTGATGATTTTAAGTTTTCTTCCAGGTCATTAATATGTTAAATAGCATAGGGCTTAGAACAGATGCCTTCAGGACCCCACTAGAAGCACACCTGTTCGATGAAGATCCCCCATTTATAGTTATATTTTGAGACCTATCTGTTATACATTTTTAATCCATTTAATGTGTGCCATGTCAATTTTATACTTTTCTAGTTTTTTTAATCACACTGTCATGCTGTACCAAGTCAAATGCTTTTCAGAAGTCTAAGCATATTACATCAAAACCTTTTATTACCTTTATCAACCAAATTTGTAATCTCATAAAAAATCAAATTAGTTTGACGATATCTGTTTTTCAGCAACCCATGTTGATTGACATTAATTATATTACTCTCCTTTGAGTCTTTATTAATGAAGTCCCATATGAGCCACTCCACTCAGTGTCTGACTGACAAGGCTTATAATTACCTGGGTCATCCCATTTACCCTTTTTAAATATTGGCACAACATTAGCTTTCTTCCAGTCTTCTGGAACTTCCCTGGTGTTCCGAGACTTATTGAAAATCCACTTTAACGGTCCAGCCAGCTCTTTTAAAACTCTTGGATGCAGAGATGACTGGTGCTTCCTCATACTGGGGGGCACAAGCTAAAGGGGAGGACACGTGACAGCCACGTGTCTCCCCTACCCAGTCACCCCGGCCCTGTGCCCATCCTGGGGCCACAGTGCTTTCCCTGCCCTGTGTTACCTGCAGGGGGGAGGCCTCTCTGTACTTCTCTCCCCGTGCCTCTCCCCCAGCATGTTCGGCCACTCTCCATGGCATATGGGCGGAGAGTGGGATGCAGCCGCTTCTGTCTGAGAGAGCCTGGCTGGGAGGCAGGCTCTGTCAGGCAGAAGCGGCTCCATCCCACTCCCCGCTCAGCTGCCAGGGAGAGTGGCCCAACGTGCCAGGGGAGAGGCACAGGTAGAGAAGGACAGAGCCCCTCTCCTTCCCCACCCACAGCAGGCCAATCTGTGTCCCCCCTACACATCGCCTCTGCTTGGATGCAAGTTATCCAGACCTGCTAATTTTAAAACATCTAACAGTAGCTGCTGTTTAACATCCTACTGAGATACCAATGGAATGGAAAGAGTATTACCATATATGACATATCATCTGTTTTTTTCCCAATTATAGCAGAGAAATATTTCTGGGTGGAGCTAAGGATTAGGACAAAAAGAGATTGCATGGATACAGGTCATTTTCCAGGGGCTGAGTGTAATTTGGCTGGAGATAACACAGCGGAGGGTCTGGCAAGGGAGCTGCCTGGCTTTCACAGATGAACAAGGCCAGGAGAGGGGTAAATTGGCTGGTGGCTAAATAATATGGATGGGAAAGGTCTATGATTGTCTATGTCTGTGACTGGGGAATGAATATAGCTTCGGGTGCTATTAGAGAAAGAATTGCTAACATGCTGGGAATCCAGCTTGGGAGAGGCAACCAAGCAAATTGCTGGTACCTCCTGGTGGCAAGTGCCTAGTGCAGGTAATTGTTCAAGTGTGTATGGGGAGGGGTCTCCCATACTTTGATAAAGAATTGGAAGCAGATTAGGAGAAGGCATCTTTCCAGTGGGGTTGAGGCTCCTAATGTCTAGTACATTGAGGGGCTATGCTCCCTTCTTCACACCCTTAACGCTTGTGTGAGGTGAGGGTAATGGGAACCGGGTTAACGGGAGAGGGGCTGATGGCTGCTCTCCACCAGGTGGAATGGATTACCAAGGAGGGATGACCTGCACTGGGCAAGTTATTGCCAGATCTGTTATTTAACAAAGTTGCAGCCTGGTTAAACTGCATGTTTCAGAGATTACTGGCTCTAGAAATATTAAATGGTAACTAAAAGCATTTTTGGATTTGACTTGTTTTCTGTCTCACAATGTACAGACTGCTTGGGTCATATTGTCTGGACTGAACATTAACATGAATTCCTTTTAAGACTCCTCAATGGTTTTGGTTTTTGGTGGAATGCTTTTTTGTGACACTGCTTTGCTTCCATACCCACTGCTCTCTATCAAGACAAAAATATTTACACCATTTGTTAGTTTTTCATAGAAAATTTACGCAAAATTGAACTGGGGGTGAAGGGTACTTGGACTACACTTTTAATTGTAGAGCCTGTATCGGTTTTTGTTAATTGACATCAACTATGATATTAGAATATATTTTTAATGTATTTACTCTGGATTGTCCATTTTTCAGGATATTCAGCAACATAAAATGGTGCAGCTTATAATTTCTCACAAGGTAGCTCACATGCATATTTCAATTGCTAAGATATGTATCCATTCTTGCCATTTGCTGTTGTGATTTATATAGCATTGCTGCCGTGTAACTAGAATCAGAAATGGAATTAAAGAAAACCACCAGTGTTGGCTAATTTGCCACCTATTCACGCGAATGCTGGTTTCCAGTGAAGGGCCCCAGCAACCATGCCATTTCTCCTTCTTCTCCCTCCACCCCCAAAAGGTCCTATGGGTGGAATTGGTTGTGCTGCACAAAGTGTAATCAATAGTGACAGGTGCACTTCAAAAATCATAGGAGGAGAGTGAGCAGAAGGGAAGAGAGAGAGGTGCCGCTGCCAGTCACTGAACAGATCAGTGGGTTAACTGGAGATGGTCAAAAATATTTCATCAAGACATTTTTTTGAGTAAAATAGAATTTTTATTAATTATTTTTATTTTGGTCAATTTTTTTTTCAATTTTTTTCAATAACAAACTGGAAACTGAAAACCAAAAATGCTCACTAAAAATATTCTGTTTCTGGTAATGCTTATGAGTTTCAGTTTTTGCAATTTTTACCAAGAACGTTTTTGAAAACCATTTTTTTCAGTTTTGATTTTCCATCAAGAAGAAAAACGTCATGAGAAATTTCAAAGAAAAAACAAAAAATTCTTTTCAAAATCTCCTGCCAAACATAATTGGTCTTTTTCAACCAGTTAGTCTAGTAATTATCTAACAGAAGGTCAGGGTTCCTTCTTCTTCTTCTGCCCTGGCTTTACTCTCTGTGGTCCCTGCCTCCTGTCACCTCATCCCTGAACTCATTCTGGCAGCTCCCAGGCCAGATTGTCGGAATAGGCGTCCTCAGCCAGCTGAAGCAATCCCCACTCTCTTCACAAGGTGGAGCCTTCGAGCAGGGGGATGATAAATTAGGTTTTTTTCAGGCTTGAAGCATAACAGCCCCTGCCTGTCTTGTGTGCTCTCTTGCTGTGTACTGCCCCTGATGTCATCTCAGATTGTATTTAAAAATAAACAGTTAGGGTTTTGTTCTGCTCTGGACTTTTGCTCTTGGCCCAGTCATTTGAATGGTGGTGAATTGAACCATTTAAGAGGTATATCTGGTGCATATTCATATTCATGGGTTCCTGGTGCATAGTACAATTACCACCAGTATAATATGATGCCACTGAAAAGGTTAAGTAATTTGAATGCTAATACCATTCTTATTTTTAAACCAGTTCCTTTCAAATGTGTCATATGCACTTGTCCTCATCCAAGATTAACGACATGACAAGTTTGAACTTTTAAAAGCAAGCCACTGAAGTTATTGGGAGAGCATAAAAAGGTCACATTGCTTTGGACAAAAAAGAAACCTGTAAGCTTTCCCCAGCTCCATAAGGCAGAAGTGGCATATCTACCCAAGTTTCCTGAAACTTTCCAAAAGAATGTAAAGATCAAATGGGAGAAAATTAGCCCAAAAGGGGTGGGTTGGTTAGTTAGTTGATATGACATGCTCTGACTCTTCCTCCTTCCATTTTGTTCTTTAATTTCCTTTGTTTTCTGAGAACTAAAACACATCGGTGCCAATTCCCCATGGCACCTGACCCTTTATGCTACTTTGGCCATGAAGGGGTTAGAAATGGCTGCAGGGAAGCCCCTCACCCCCATGTAAGGGCCAATCCCTGGATGGTGTAGAGCAGGGAAACAGCCATACACTACCCCTTCCTTTGCAGCTGCTCTGAGGGGCTGCTCAAAACTTATGCTGAGGTCAAAACTGGCTCTCAAAGATCCACAGAATATCTGAGGGTCCCAAAGTAGATTCAAGTTACCTTTGCTTCGTCTCTACTCCGTTCCTTACCAATCACTGTGGTGTATGGAGGACTGTGTGTTGGGAGGTAAACTATCATTTTAAGTGTGTGTGGGGGGGGAGGGAGTGGATCCAGCAAAATGTGGGAGCAGTGTCCCTCTTGGGGGGGGAGCCAGCTTAAAGCAAGGTGGGGGTGAGTTGTACCTCACTGCCTTAGGGAGTAGATGGTCTATTTTCTCTCTCTCTCGATTTTGAGGTTCTTGTGTATTGTTGTTCTGAATTCTCAGAAACAGAGCAGTGTTACATTGCAACCTTCCAACAAGAATATTTATGTTTTTCTCTAATGTCTCTGTATGTGGTGAAACATAGCAATCACAGTTTGGCCAGAACAGAGAATTGGTTCTGGGAGGGGGGGTTTGTTGGTTCTAACTCTATTCTGGAGCTAGCAGAGAATGGCCAATACTCAAAGAGGGCAGAACAACAGGATGGGCAATGAGCAGCATTTCCATACGAACAGAGTGGAGGAGACTCCCCCACTTGGTATTAGAATGATGGGACCACAAAACTACACTGTCTGAGCCATTAAGCTGAATATAATGAGTATACAAAAATGATAATGGTACAATGGAAACTACACAGTGAAATAATGTTTTTAAACACAAAAAAGAGTCACAGGGCTTAAGAGCACCAGATCATCTAGTCTGACCTCCTGGTTCTCACAGGCCACCAACACCACCCAGCACTCACACACTAAACCCAACAACTGAAATTAGACCAAGATATTACTGCTCACAGGAAACTAGACTGTGATGTGCCACAGGCAGAGAATAGGAAGGACCGAGGTGCACCAGTGCAACAGGCCCCTGCGATGGCAGGGAAATGCTTAAATGAGATATTCCCAGATACTCCTGGCAAGTGACCTGTACCCACATGTTGCAGAGAAAGGGAATGCCCCCTCCCCCAGTCACTGTCAATCTGTCCTGGAGGAAAATTTGTTCCCAACCCCACATATGGTGATCAGCTAGACTCTGAGCATGTGAGCAAGAACCAGCCAGCAAGTAGCTGAGAGAGAGAATGCTCTGTGCCACCTCAGAGCCCTGGCCCTCCCTGTCCTGTGTCCATCTCCAGCCGTGGCCATCCCTGATGTTTCAGAGGAAAGAGATTAACAAACCAATCAAACCAGTATACATTGGGGGGAAACAAATCCCTTCCTGACTCCACTGGTGGTCAGTTGACGCCCTGAAGCATGAACTTTTAGGAACATAAGACAAACCAGAAGTGAGCACCAGGGCTGTTGAGCTCCATCCCCTACCATCACAAGCAACCTATATTTCATTCTATCTGGAGCAGGCTGTTTACCAGTGCAGGGGCCTCTTATCCAGCCCTCCCTTTCAACTCCTCTGGCTCACGGAGCATCATGATTGGGTTAGTTGCTCTTCTCCTGTCCCTCCTTCCTCTGGCTGAGTAGAGCAGAGGAAGGTGACGGGTGTGCTAGTCCCCTGAAATGCTGCATTCCAAGGGGTAAGCAGAGTTATATCAGCTTATGTAGTGTGGTCAAAAATCAGTATAAACAGAATGAAGTGTCACTCCAAATGCAATGGAAATACCGCAAGAGTTGTGTTGAAGCAGTTTTGGAATTTTAGTCCATTGCATTGTACAAAATGTTTAATTGTATGTGAGGCTCCTATAAGCAAGTTTCACTGTGTTTTAAATACACTCACAAGAATCCTAGCAAAGCCAAAAGAACCTCCACAGCTCCAGGTCTGCTAGTCCAGTCCCTCCATCCAGTATATAGCAGTCAGACTCACTGGAATGACATCAAGGAACCCACCCTTTAATGCTTTAAGCAAAGGCATCTTGTTCCTCAGTTGATGGAACATTAGAAATTTTAGAGGGCAGCATCCCAAAGATGTTGGTATTTAAGTTCTGTTTCAGTGGTTAGCCAAGGGGAAAAATGCCATGCATCTTAAAGAGTACAGCCTTCATTCCACTTCTTTCCCCCCCACCACCTATGGCATTCAGGGGAAGATGACAGCCTAGGGTGGGGTGACCTCCTGCATTCTAAGTTAATCAGGTACAGGATATAAGAACAATAACAAAGGTGATGAGACAATCCCCCAGTACCACTCCAAGGCCATCCATGTTGGGCTAGAAAACCCACTGCTTTGTGTGGGGTGTTTATGTTTATTCAAAAGCAGATATGTTCGAGCTGTAGACTGCTGGTTCCTGGCATCACTTCGTCCGTGAACCAGCAAAGGGGAGGAAAAGAGGTGTACGTGAAACATACGGCGCATGGGAGGCAGAGCATTCATTCAGTGAACTCCAAAACTTCCTTCCTGGGACCTTTCTTGTTTAAGGGGATCCACGGTGTGTTGACTTTTCGTTTCCGAAAAGACAGGTCTACTTTGGTCCATGCATCTGGACAATTCCAGTGGTTGCACATTTCAAGAGACCATTGAGCTGTTGTGCTGGATCTGGCATTGAGATGTTACTGCTACTGAAATTTTTGTGCAATCTGAATTATCTGGAAGCAGATATAATCTCGCTTCCTTCCCCCCCCCCACCCCCCACCCTGTATTCCGTCTACCAAACATGTGCACAGACATGCCAGAAATAGATTTAAATATAGATACAACTAAATATACCATCAGTGAAATCCAATAATAGAAATTGCAACCAGCCTGATTTAACCCACCATGGATTATTAAAAAGGGATTAGATAGTTTTATTCTCCTTAAATTTTCAGTTGCAAGTTACAAGATGGATTTGCTCACTGTCAGCCCTGCAAACTCAGCCTGGACTCCGAGCCAGGCTGGGTTCTTACTGTCACGTGCATCATTACCGTTAATAATGGTTCTACAGGCCAAATTGTGCCTTCAGTGACCCCTGTGCAACCACATTGACAGCATTGGCTTTGCACATACATAACTCATTGGAACTTGATTAACAATTCTGATGAGAATACACAGAATCCATGAAGGAACAGAATCCATCTCTGTCTCTGTATCAGCCAGCTTGGTGCTGCAGGGGTAACAGGAGTAAAACTTATTTTTGTCACTGAAAAGAAGCAGAAAGTGCCATTTTCACTGTCAGTTTTTGGATCGCAGATGCACTTGGAATCAATGTCCCTTGTTAGCTGAACCTCACGCTTTAATACTTCTAATAAAAGTTAACTGTCTTCAAGTAAGGTCTCTATATTAATGTTATAGAAAGATGTTATGCATACTTAGATATTTTTCAGATTTCTTCTAAAACATTTAACCTGAAATATAAGCATTTTCAGCCACTGCAATAGATGCAGTACTTTATTAGTCATTTAGCTTAATTCCTTCAAGAAAAATGTGTGTTATGTTTATTATAACAACAAACAGAATGATGTAATTTTGAAAGAGACAGTAAACTTGCAAATGTTGTTTTTGCTAAGTAAAAAAGACAGCGCTTTTTAACAAAGAAGTCACATAATGATGTCTGTATTATGTTTAAAAAAAAGTTTTACACTCATGAATGCTGCCTGGAACTTTAATACCCCCTGCTTGTTGGCAGAGGTTATTGTGTGCCTTTTTTGTTAGAAGATATCTATACCAGCACTTTAACTTTTTGTTGTTGTATTTTAATCCCAAAATGCTGTTGGCAGGGTTCTTTATGCTGAGTCAAGATTCTTGTTATAAAAATTCCATAATTCTGCCAATTAGGATGAGATAATAGGTTATCGTGGCTGACTAATTTAGGTAACTTTTCAGGTATGTGTATTTAAACAAGGGATGCATGAGACGTGTGAAAAATGCTAGCATTTATCGGAAATGCAAATGTGGCATTTGTTCAGCTTAATGTGAATACCCGTGCACCAGGCAACAACACAAGAAGTGCCAATTAGCATGCAGTCATGGCGCCAAAAATTCACCCTTTCTTTCAGCTAATATGACATTTATTCTTTCCTCCTTTTTTGTGTGTGTGGCTTTGCTGTAGCTACCAGCACAGAAATGCCAATCCTGCTTGGATTTTATTTTAACTAAAAATTTGTTATTGTGCCAAGTATCAGTAAAGAAATCTTCTGCCTGTGCTTTTTTTCCCCCCTATATCGGCTAGAATTTTAAGAGCTATGCCATGTAGGTCAATCAGTGTTAGGAATGATAGAATTAGTTATCTTCCAGACAGGACAGTGGTATAATAATAATGTTTATTGCACATCATTTTTCAATGATTTTATGCCATCATTTAGGAGATGAATGAAATGGCGCTCTAGCAGGCATGAATGTAAATAAATTAAACATTAAGAACCAGTGAGTTGTAATCATCTTTCTTTAAGATTGCACTAAATGGTTGCAATCAGTGAAACAGATGAGAGATTGCATTAAATTGCTGTTCCAGAATCTATATCATACCAGCTAAAACACGGTTCCCATGTATGATAAAATAGCTCAGGTTCAGGGAGCAATCTGATTATGTCATAGCATGCGTTAGTTTAAAATAACATGCTGGTCAGATAACTCATTAGCAACATTGCTCTCTTTTATATTAATATGGATGAAGTGACAAAAATGAGCAGGAGAAAAATCTTTCCCATTTAGTTCCTGGTCTTTATTTTCAATACAATTTTATATAAATATATATCCTGGGCTTGAGGATCATGCAGGAGCATAATGCTGGCGTTAGCATTATGCTTGCTCTTTCTGCCCTAACTGTGTTGACTTTGGAGACAAATCTTTTGAAATTCATGTTGTCCTTGAGGGGCTTCACTATCGCTATCAATTGTATGTGGAAAGTGCTCAGATACTGCGGTGATGGATGGCAGTATAAAAGAGAGAGAGAGAGAGAGAGATGATATTTTCTTTAGAAAGAAATAAAGACCTTAATTGTTGGCACAAAACTATACCAAAAATAAGGGAGGCCTCAGGTCATCAAAGACAGGGTAAATTTGCCCCTTAAAGTCATTAAATTTGGCCCTTCAGGTATTCAAGTCACTGCACACAGTGGGCATAATTAAAAATTAAAAATTCAGTACCTCTGTTACCTATGGTAACCTACAATGTCTTCTATTCATTGAAGAGGATATTATGGTAGCATAGTTGCTGCAAAGCAGCAAATGTTTTCTTAGATTACTGAGTAACAGTAGTTTAGCTGGCCAGTTGAGGATTCCCTCTGCATAAAGCAATCCTTGGGTGTCTCGCAGCTACCAGAGCTGCTCCAATCTTGCCCTCATGCCACTGCTAGCACAGGGGGATTTCAGCATCCCCAGCTACTGGAATGGCCCTCTGAGGGCATTTGACAGGTGCCACAGTCTTCAGGAATCAGAGATGTAGCTGTGTTAGTCTGGATCTGTAAAAAGCAACAGAGAGTCCTGTGGCACCTTAAAGACTAACAGATGTATTGGAGCATAAGCTTTCATGGGTGAATACCCACTTCGTCAGACGCAAGTGGGTATTCACCCACGAAAGCTTATGCTCCAATACTTCTGTTAGTCTTTAAGGTGCCACAGGACTCTCTGTTGCTTTTTACAGTCTTCAGGAGTTTTCTTATCAAGGTGTTTTTAGAACAGCTGCCATTGACTGAATATTTCCCCCCCCCCCATTTTCATTGCAGTGGTTATCTGGGGACCAGAGTTGGCTAAAAAAAGGGTGTTTCTGGTGCAACAACATGGTAGTGGTACATGTTATCAATCGCCAGACTTCAAGATCAAACAGGGTTATGAAGTTAGTGAGGGAATTTGTGCTACAATGTTTAAGCTTGAACATCTGTTTTTCTTCCAAGCACGTGCCCAGGATGAATAACGGCATAGCAGATGCCTTGTCTCATTTTCAGTTTGACAGGGAGCTGGCACCAGGAGCTAGAAACGAATCTGAGCAGATGCTACAGGTGCTATGGAGCCTCGGTGTATGATGTTGGAAGGGGCATGGAGATCCTAGCTCCGGGCACATGGCTGAACTGTGAAGGAAGTTTTAATGAGTTCTTCCAATATCAGGATCTGGAAAGCTGGTCACCAATAGGGCCCATCACAGAGGGGCAGATGTTGTGGTACATGCTCACTGGCAACCCAGCTGCAGGCATCCTTGACGATCAACTTTCAGACTTGGGGGCTGACATGTTTTGGGGCTGCTATACAAGAGGCCATTGGGCGGTGTCTGGGAACCTGACTGGGTTTGGGGGGGAGGCAGCCAAGCTAATTGCTGGTTCCTCCTTGCGGCAGATGTCCAATGCAGGTACTCCATAGGGAAGGCATCCAGTGACCAGATAAATGGCCTAGTAAGGGACTAGAAAAGGAGGTGCTGGTTAATGGAATGGGTGGGGGGGTTGCAGCTCCTATGCTTGGTATGACAAGGAGCCAACTCCATTTTCTTATGGCCCACCTTAACCCTCCTATGAGAGGGGGTGGCTTGTAAGGCCCAAGCCATGGGCTGGCTGGGGACCTGGATGGAAAATGAAGGGGGCTGGTGGAAGTCCTGGGTAGTTATTTGAATGAACGTGGAGTTGCCTGCACTGTACTTTTTTATCTTCTGGGTAGTCCCAGATATCTAATAATAAACTTGTGGATTGATTAAATCCATATCAAGTGCCTCTTATCCTTCTTTCAGTATAGCCGGACAATGAGAAGTAAGTGTTGTAACCTGTGGCGAGCCTGGCACCGCCCCACCCCTTTGTGGCAGGGGTGGGATGGGGTGTCGACACCTCGCCACTCTCAAGTTCATGTGCCAATCTCTCTGTGGGCAGCCGGTTGCGGTCTAATGGCCTCCTGCCACACAATCACCCTTTGGTCGGGGTAGTGGACCTAGCGGCTGGAGTCCAGGTAACTCACCCCAAGTGTCAAGGCAGTGTGGCCCAATGGCCAGGGTCCATATAAATTGCTCCCCGCATTGATGCAGTGCGGCCTAATGGCCAGAGTCCATACAATCCCCCTCACAAGCGGGGTAGTGCGTCCTAGTGGCCGGAGTCCAGGTAAGTCGCCCCAAGTGTCAGGGCAGTGTAGCCCAATGGCCAGGGTATATATAAATTGCTCCCTGCATTGGAGCAATGCGGCCTAATGGCCAGGGTCCATACAATCCCCATGGTGTGGTGGGAGGGGCGATAGGGGGACCCGGGCCTGCCCTCTCCCCTGGGTCCCGACCCAGGGCCCAGGTAGTGGCAAGTTCCCCTTGCCACCAGCTCAGCGGGGATCCGCCCACAACATGCCAAGCGTCTGTGCGGCTCTAATGCCGTTTGCCTCTAAAGTTCCCCTGGGTCACTTCCTACTAAAAACACCAGGTTCTCCGCTTCAGGGGGTCCTCCAGTCTGTTCCCCTCCTGTGACGTACTCCGTCTGGGCATCAGGGTGAGTCCCGGCTTGGCTGGCCTCCAGATCCTGGTGCGCAGGCTGTCCCTCCTCAGGAGCTGGCGGTGTGCGTCCTTCCCCTCTGGCAGTCAGCCCAGACTGAGCAGCTCTGTAGGCTTTTATACCTGTTCTCCAGTTGGAGCATGCCCAGCAGAGCTTCCGGGGCGTGGCTTCCTCTGCTAGGAAAGAAGGGTTAACCCCTGCGGGACCAGTGCAGGGCTGCTCTGCCCCGTCACATAATCCTAGAGGAAATGTAAAGCTAGACTAGCTGCAGAAAGAAATGTGAACCTTTTTTCTCATTATGTAAATTGTATTGTCTTTACTACTTTTATACTTTTCACTAATGCCCATCCTGTCAGTCTTACACTGCAGTTTGGACCAACCAAAAGGGATCAGTCAATGATTCCACTTCATTTCAGTCTTCTGCCAAACCACAACATTCATAAGGGCTTTCTGATCAATCAGGGCTCTCTGGCCAGGGAGAGAGATATATTAAGTTTAGTAGAATGTTTACCTTTCTCTCCTGTTCAGAATATATTGAAGCAGGTAGTGGAAAAAAGATAAGTGGTGGGTATTGTATAGTGCAATGTAGTTTAAAATAATGTAACACTTTATTAGTGACAATCTGAATGTTCTGGTTCTACCCAACAGAATAACCAAACAGGGATGCTGCTAATTCACTGCTTGTATGTATCAATCTGACCATGTTATAATGTTTTAAATGATTAACATAAATCTTGAATGTATAAAGCTAGGCACCTATTCACCAAAGAAAAAAATGCTAGGATACAATAAATAGCTCCTATATTCACTGCTGATTTTCTCCAGTTGTATTCAAACAGTTTAACAGACTTCCACTGACTATTTTAAAGTGAATTCCAGAGTCCAATCAAAATTAATGTAGAAGAAAGTTATTTTTCCCTGTGTAGAATGGTTAATCTTTTCCCTTTCTATTTAACTCTCCCTACAATGGACTGTGTGCATATCTGGTAGCTTTTACTCTGAAGTACAACTGTAAATAGTGTGAGTTTACATAAAAATCATAAACAAAATTTGAGCCCATATATGAATTTTACATCTGATTATGTATCCAATAATTCAGTGTGCCTTACAGTCCAGTATCCTTTTCTGATACCGACACCAAGATCCTTCTTTAAATTATTGGTCCAGTGAGTGAAAATGTAATAAATATGCATAAAATCAAAGAGATCTGGTTGGATTTCTGTGCTAGCCAGAGCTCAAGACAAAAGGCCTGATCCTACATCTCCTAGATAAGCAAAACTCCCATTGAAAGCAATGGGTATTTTGCCTATATAACTACAGGACCAGGCCAAAACTTGTGACAAGGTCAGGAGCAGAAAGGTGAGAGCACAAGTTCACGGGGGGCTCCAGTTTGAATGCAAAGTCACACACTCTGCAAAGAGTTTTACAAGCACTAAACTCAAAACTACAAGAACAGAGTACAAACCAGACAGTTCAGCTCCTACATTTCTCCAGAGCTCCCTGCCCTAGCTCCTGGTCAGCACAACCTCCTCGTTTCTCATCTCAGAGGATAACACCCCTTGCTGTAAAAATGCTGAACCTAAATAGGTTCATCTGCACTTAACTAACTTCTGGCTGGATGTGCTTCCCTGAACGGCCTCTGAATCTGCCTAGAATTTACTCTGCCACATCCCTGGCTGTTGTGTGGCTTGATATGATTTTTTTCTATGGACACCAGTGGAATTGGTGGTGGCTGGGATTTAGGGTCCCTTCCAGGGGGCACCAAAAGACCTGAATACCACATTACTATTGCTACCTATACTTGGGGCTTGTCTACCCTGCAAACCATTTGGGACTTTCAGTGCACTGTGGCAGTGTCCACATGGGCTGTTACTGCATGGCAAGCTGGTGTGCTGTAGATTCACACCCTGCCTTGCCAGGCAGTAACTTGCTGTGTAGACAGGCCCTTAGTGAATAGCATTTGATTCCATCACCTACCAATATGTAGCATTTTGCCTGCAACTTTTATAAATGAGATGAAATTGTCAGTGCTGATTAAAGCTGCTTTAATCTGATCATTAAACCTAATATATGTAAGCCCTGATTCTCAGAGGTGCTGAATACTTACAGCTCCCTTTGATTTAGTTGTAGGTATTCAGTATTTCTGCAAATGAAGCCCATGATACCTAATGAATACTAATACCTCAGTTACCTTTCCATTACCACTAGGTATGACACCTGGCTGACCATTTACCCTTCATTTGCTTTGGCCGTTTAACATTTGACTTAGTTTATGGGGTGAAATGTGCCTTGCCCTTGCATTATAACTGGCATGATTACTAAGACCATTTGCCTTCACATAGATAACATTTTATTCTATTTGTCCAGTTGAATGCAGTCAGTTCTCACAGTACTGGGGAATATTCATAACCTTTTCCTGTCTCAAAATAAACTGGAAAGAGCCTGAAATTTCCTCCCTCTAGGATTACCTAAGTTGCTGCTCAAGTGGAGTTCATCCCCTACCACCACTGTCTTTAAAGCATCAAATATTGCTTCATATCTCTGCAGGTTTTATAAGCTTATGCATAAGCGCCACTTAAGCAAATGTCTCACATAATTAAATAGTTGGAGACATTTCTCCCATTACTCATTGTCTGAATAAATGTAATCAGAATGATAATCTTACCTAAATGTACGTAGTTATTTTGAACTATTTCTATTTGCATTGATGGCAGATATTTTAGGTAATGATAATGTTTCAAACTATCTTAACTTGTGCTCTCCTCAGATTTCACTAGCTAGATAGGGTCACATGAGGTCAGCACTTGAATGGGGGAACGCCAAGAAAAACCTAGATGCTGCGGAAAGTGGTGTGGCTGTTTCACCATGGGGCACATTTACCCAATAGTTCAGAATGATACTAGGGGACACTGACCTGTTGGAAGTGCCATCTTTTATATGAGGCATAGAACTGGGTTTCTGACCATTTGTGATCATTAAAGATCCCGGGATAATTTTAGAAGAGTAAGAGTGTTGTCTCCATTGAACTTGCCAATTTCCAGTGTATGGCAGTTACAGCCTGTCTGTCTAAATGCCCGTGTCACTTCATTCAGGTGAGAGATTCTGCTTCACTTCTTGTCTTAAACAGTTTTATAGTGGAGCTTTTCATTTGGATTGCTGCATCCTACGCCAAATGTAGTTGCATTTCAGTGCTGGATAAAGTTGTAATTCCTATGTATGTCATGGGTAATTTATGTGATCCTGCAAACAGAATTCTGCATACTTCATGCCTGCAAGTAGCCCCATTGAAGTCAATGGGTCTCTTTGTGGGATTTACCAAATTAAGCTACAATGCTGTACATTCCATTTTGCACAGGTACAGTGCATCTACTTCAGGAGGTTGGACCAGTGTAAATAGATCAAAGTAAAAAAGCCCATAGATGTAGACAATGCCTAAAGATAGCGCCAGATCCAAATTTCTCCAAACTTCAGGAAGATGGAGGTGTTCAGATCTGGAGTTTTGGTTTGGGTCTAATGTTGAGGAAATTCATAGATTCCAAGGCCAAAAGGGACCATTGTGGCCATCTAGTCTGTCCTCCTCTATAATGCAGGCCTTAGAATGCCTCCAAAATAATAATTTATTTTGAACTAGAGCATATAGTCTAAAAAAAATCAAACTGTGATTTAAAATTTGCCAGTGATAGAAAAGCGCCCACTAGCCTTGGTAAACTATTCCAATGGTTAATTACCCTCACTGTTAAAAAATGATGCCTTATTTCCAATCTGAATTTGTCTAGCTTCAATTTCCAGCCATTGGAACCTGTTTATATTTTTGTCTGCTAGACTGAAGAGCTTATCAAATATTTTTCCCCATGTAGATATTTACAGACTGTAATCAAATCAACCCTTAATCTTCTCTTTGTTAAGCTAAATAGATTGAGCTCCTTGATTCTATCACTATAAGGCATGTTTTCTAACCCTTTAATCATTCTTGTGGCTCTACTCTGAACCCTCTCCAATTTATCAACATCCTTCTTGAACTGCAAGAACTAGAACTGGTCTCAGGATTCCAGCAGTGGTTGCACCAGTACCAAATACAGAGGTAAAATAACCTCTCTACTCCTATTCAAGATTTCCCAGTTTATGTATTCAAGGATTTCATTAGACCTTTTGTCTTCAGTGTCGCATTGGAACTTCATGTTCTGCTGATTATCCACGATGGCCCCAAATCATTTTCAGTCTCTGCTTTCCAGGACAGAGTCCTGTATCCTGTAAGTATGACCTATATTCTTTGTTCCTAGATGTATACATTTACATTTAGATATATCGAAATGCATTGTTTCCTTGTTCCCAGCTTACCAAACTATCCAGATCATTCAGTATCAGTGATCTGTCCTCTTCATTGTTTACCATTCTCCCAATCTTTGTGTCATCTGCAAACTATTAGATTTTGTGTAGAGCCAAGAACTGATCACTGTGGGACCCCATTAGAAACAACCCTCCCTCTATGTTGATTCCCCATTTGCAATTACATTTTAAGACCTTCAGTTAGCCAGTTTTTAATAATTTAATATGGGACATGTTAATTTTGTATTCTAGTTTTTTAATCACAATGTCATACAGTACCAAGTCAAACACCTTACAGAAGTCTACTATAGCAACACTATTTACCTTTATCAACCAATCTGGTAATTTCATTTTTTTTTTAAAAAGGATATCAAGCTATTATTGGTGACCTTAAAAGACAACATAAATCAATTTGTTCCAAGGATGGAAGTTGCACACTGTTACTTTAATAACAAATGGAAACCAGTTACTTAAATAAAAAATCTTAAATATTTATTTCTCAAAGAGAAATAAGTCATTTGTTACTGAGTGAGATCAAAATTTCATTTACAGAAATTCCTTTAACTCTTGCTTAACCTCCATTTAATCATTATTGAAACATTGCAAATAAAAGTTTGGTCCTGTTTATTTCACATTTGGTGGAAGCCATCTGAAGATACTGGAACTACTGTAGCCTACTCATGCAAGTGGCAAGCTGAGACTTCTGCTGAAGTTCATTTTACTGTTACCTCAAACTATCAAATCACCCCCATCCCATTTGTCTTTCATCTGCCTGTCTGACACCCACATCTGCCTGTCTGACACCCAAAAGCTTCCTGGGACAAGAGACTCTTTTGTTTCCTGGCTACCACAATGATCCTTTGTGGGAATATCTAGAAGTTAAATATTGTAACCAATGCCACCTTTTGCACTACCTGGTTGTTTATGTTGTAGCATATAATGAAAAAGGACCACATTCTGAGTACAAGAAGCATTGTAATCATTTGAAGGGTTTGATTTCTTTAGGACGAATTTTTTGGTATATTTGAGAGAGCAGAAATTGAATGTCCTAACACTGGACCAAAGGTGAGCAGTACTAAGGACATGCAAGTCCATTTGAAGTCAACATGAAATGTATCTTTTACAGTTTTACCCAATGTTGTCAAAAAGAAATGAAAAGATCCAGTTGCATGCTCAAAGCCAGAGCTACAACTTCAGAAATGGGAAAGGTTTTAGTAGCAGTTGCTTCTAACCCTTTTGTCTAAGGGAAGGCTGTGATATAGACATGTGCTACAACAATGAAAGGGGTTTTTACATTGCAGTAGTAAATCCACCCCCTCGAGAAACAGTTGCTAAGTCAATGGAAGAATTCTTCTTTTGACCTAGTTGATGTCTATACTGGGGCTTACGTTGGCTTAACATCTCTCAGGGTTGTGAATTTTTCACACCCCTGAGAAACATACTTAGGTCAACCTAAATTTTAGGTGTAGACCAGACCTAACATGGCTCTCCCATGCTAGAGCAGGAAAGCCTCAGATGGAACATAATGAAGTAACTGGTAAAAAGGCAAAGGGGAACTTTGGATGGTCCCTGCTTAAAAGTTTTACCAGTATAACTATATTGGATGGAGCAGGGCAGGGGTGATTTTTTTGGCCAACCTGGTTATACCAGTAAAAGCCATAGAGTAGACACAGTTTTACAGGTATAAAGATGCTTTACACTAGTATCGCTTATTTCAGTTCCTGAAATGGAGTAAGCTATACTGGTATAAGAACTTTTATACTACAATAACTGTGTCCAGGTTTGGGGGGGATATTGCCACTTGTACTATATTAGTATAGTTGAAGCAGTAGAACTTTCTCATATAGAGAAGCTCTTAGAACGCTGAAGGCCACAGACATTTCAGGGGAGTATTCCAAGTAACTTTCAGATTGGCAAAACCCATTAAGAAACTCTATTAACAATTCACTTCAAGTGGAGGAGCCATGAATAAGACAGGTTCTAGCCTCTTGCAGAGGTACCAGGTTGGTATGGAGCATTTGGGGAGTGGAGTTTCAGGGATAAATGCAACACAGAGGCTGGGGCACCAGATCAGCTGTGACTGGTGAAGCAACTGCGAGTATAAAGAGGATGCAGAGCTCTGACAGGAATAATCTAGGCCTGGTGAATATGCAAGATTTCTAAGTACAAGAAGAGCAGCTGAGATATATGGGGGACCACTACAGGCCATCCTAGAGATGCTTGTCCGTGTGTACTGATGACACCAACCATTCACAGATATGAAAGTTAAAGCCCTTACATTATGCTGAGATTACTTTAAGCCCCATCACCCTTAGCAACACATTATACCAACAAAGAAAGAGGGAACAAAAAGTCCTTATTTTTAATATTACTGGACAAGATTCATGTCTCACATTGTTTTCAGATTAACAGAAACTAAGGGTTATTTTGGAAGGGCAGTTACCAAGGATTGTATTATTGGGGGATAACAAAGGTGTTTTCATGTTCATTTGGAAGCATTATTCATGTAAACAATGAGGAGTCCGGTGGCACCTTAAAGACTAACAGATTCATTTGGGCATAAGCTTTCGTGGGTACAGAACCCACTTCTTCAGATGCATGGAGTGAAAATTACAGATGCAGGCATTATATACTGACACATGAAGAGAAGGGAGTTACCTAACAAGTGGAGAACCAGTGTCGACAGGGCGAATTCAATCAGGGTAGATGTGGTCCACTCCCAATAATTGATGAGGAGGTGTCAATGCCAGGAGAGGGAAAGTTGCTTTTGCTTTTTTGAGCATTCCTATGTGCCACAGTGGGCTACAACAGTGGTACACTTAACTCACCCAACAATATTGTTATCTATCTATCTGTTGCCACTGTCAGGCAGGAGTGAGTTCCAAGCCCTGGAGTGACATTGACTAGACTGAGCTGCTGTTCCTCTTGTGAGACTTATATACTTGGTCTGGCCTGTGGATTGGCTAGAGTGGGGGGTTCTCAAACTTCATTGCACCGTGACTCCCTTCTGACAACAAAAATTACTACACAACCTCAGCAGGGGGGACCGAAGCCTGAGCCCGCCCAAGCCCCACCACCTTGGTTCAGAGGGGGGCCAAAGTCGAAGTCCAAGGGCTTCCATCCCGGGTGGGTGGGTGAGGGGGGGAGCTGTAACCTAAGCCCCACCACCCAGGGCTGAAGCCAAAGCCTGAGTCCTGCCACGCAGAGCTCAGGTTTGGGTTCGGGCTTCTGCCCCAGGCCCCAGCAAATCTAACTCCAGCCCTGTTGACTCTATTAAAAGGGGGTTGCAACCCACTTTGGGGTCCTGACCCACAGTTTGAGAACCGCTGGACTAGAGCCTAGTACAGGAGTGACTCATCACCTTACAGTCTATACTCAATGGTTCATGCAAGGATAGGGGACAATTGGTCTTTTTCAACTCTCTCGCCTTCAGAACATGTACAGAAATATGGAAGCAAAAGTAACTTTGTAGGAATTATTTATAGATGGCTTAATGCTTTGCAGTACCTTTTCAATCTCAGTCCCAAAGAAAGATTGGGAAAAGAACTTAGCCTTACTTTCTCAACAGAAACCTGGGAGCCTCTCTGGCTTAATGTGAAAAATGCTTCATGTTCTTTATCCTTGTGATTCTTCCAGAACAAGATATTAAATAGGAACTACTGGATTCCAGAATGTTTGTTTCAGGGTACGTTGGCAATGCACAGCAAATGTTGGAGATACAAACAGCCACATGTCAGCCTTTGCAGGTCCTCTATACCTGCCAAAAAATACATAAGTTCTGGGACACCATATTTAGTGCTCTCTCAAAAGCTAAAATTGTCACTATCTTTTCTTCTCGGTGTTAGAGGTTCTGGATGAGTTGGTATTACTAGTTAACATTAAGAAATGGATTGCAGTAACTATTTAGTGGCCAGAAGAATTATTTTGAGAAAAATGGAAAGCTGCAGTTCCTCCCTCATACACAGACTGGCTTAGTGAGGTCTCTACTGCTGCACTAATGGAAATAATGACTCTGTGAATAGAAACATTTGGAAAAAAATATGAGGATCTCTGGTCCCATATGAAACTATTTCTTACCTTTTCAGTTTAGTAAATATTAGTCCCCAAGAATCATAGGTTATGTTCTCACTTATTTATCTATTTAGTCACTTTAATAATTGATGCCCTGCATGACTTCTGAGGGTTCTGGTTTTTTTCCAGGTTTTGCAAATAATGAACATTGAATTTTGTTATGTATATGCTATTTCCATCTTGTGCATGTATTTATATATGTTTTGTTATGTGGCTATATTTTATATACAAATAATAAAAAACAAAATTAAAAACAATACATTTAAAAAACTTCCGAATTCCCCAAACTGAATTTTCCTAATATTTACAGACACATGGTGTTTGACCGAAATACATTATGGAAACCTTATACAGCCTTAGTAAAGATACTGTAGCAAAAACTGACAACAACGTAAACATATGTTTAGTAGGTTTCAGAGTAGCAGCCGTGTTAGTCTGTATCCGCAAAAATAACAGGAGTACTTGTGGCACCTTAGAGACTAACAAATTTATTAGAGCATAAGCTTTCGTGGGCTACAACCCACTTCTTCGGATGCATCCGAAGAAGTGGGTTGTAGCCCACGAAAGCTTATGCTCTAATAAATTTGTTAGTCTCTAAGGTGCCACAAGTACTCCTGTTATTTATATGTTTAGTAGCAGTGGCATATGTCTGATACAGTGTAACATTACACGAGACAGAAAAGTATAGCTGAGTTTAAAGTGAAACCAGGCTCATGAGTGTACTGAACATCTAGAGGCAACTCCGCATGAGAAAAGTGAACAAAATTGAAGGGAAATGAAAAGAGTGCAAACAAAAATAAGTGGCTAATTTGCAATGGATGATAGGCAAAATAAATATGCTTAGCCTGGATAGATAAGTGGGGTAGGTGGGTTGTTTTTGATAAGAAAGTGTAAAGTATTTGACAAGTGGTATGCATCCAAGAAGAAGAGGAATTGTTTATGGAGGTAAAGGGTCTATAATGGCATTAAATGGAGCAAAGGAAAATTGAGGTTGAGTATCAGGAAAAAAGACATCTAACAGCGATGTCTGTTCAATTATGGAAATGTCTCTCAGGACCATTGGGAGCTCTATTTGATGAGCCATTTACAGCTAGACAAGACAAAGCACTTGAGAATGTATTGTAGAGAAATTCACAAGATTATATAATTAATATTTTTTCTCTCCGATCTCTGATTCTGTTACTAATTTGGAGAACCCTAATGGTGGGTGGATTGAGATTTATTCTGATGCTAAATCTATTTATTTTAGTCCTAGACATAATTTATAACTATATTTACTGGATCTGAATTATCTCTAACAGCTTATCCCATAAATGAGAGAAACCACATTCCTTATTAGCAGAAGATCTACAAGGACTCTTTGGTGGGAAAGTCTGGCATCTTGTCAGTGACCTGGAATTGTAGTTACATTGAACAGCTTCATCATGGGTAATATCTGTTAAAACAAGGTGTTCAGTAACTTCCCAGCCAGAAAACATATAGGGAAAGGGACAAAAATAGTTTTCTATGGTTTAAATCATCATTTGCTGAAAATATTATGGCACACTTTGTACCACAATCTACAGCTTTGAGACCTGTGTTTATCTGCACCCCCTAGGAATTTCACAAATAAATCACTGCTAACGAGACATGCATTTGAATCCCTCTTGCTGTATTTTACATCTTCTGAATGATATTTGCTTTGACTTGGATGAGACCAGCTTTATTAATGTTGCTTTTTATTGGTTGCTAAGGGCTGCAATGTGCTGAAGTGGAATTTGGACGTGGCTCCTTCTTAGCATTTGTGGCTTGTAGACCTTAAGGCTATTATACTGACAGCGGGGGGGAAGGAAGGGGGGAGAAGCACTTGTTATTCAAGACACAAATTAAAAACTCTTGATTTATCTGAAACTCACTACTGAACTTTCCCCAAACAAGAAAATTAATGAAATGCTGCTTGACTATTTGGCTTTTCAGTACTGTATTTTGATGATAATGTCATCTGAAAATTTATCTCAGCTAATAGTCGGCATCCTTAAAAATCTTATTGCTTGATGTGCCAATTCTCAAGTTCTTAGTGAAGTCTGGGCTATGATGCTGAAATGGCACTGATTGTTTCTAGCTGGTATTTTTTCTCTGTTATTTAGACAAAGCAGATATAAGAGAATGAGCCCCATTATTGGCCATGTGCCTGATTCTGAGTCAGTGAGAGTTATGGCTATTCAACATGTCTCAGAATCAGGCCCCACCTGTGAAAAGGGTCCCCAGACTGGCTAACACTTACTTTGGAAAAATTAAAATATTGTCTGCCCTCATTTTGGCCAGTAGTAGCCCCATTCAACATCCTCCATCACAGTTTATCCTTTAGGACCCCCAATTCAGCAGTCCGTCCCTATTCAGCAAGACACTGAAGGACATGCTTAACTTCAGACACATGCTCAGTAAAACCTAAGTACATGTGTAAGTGCTTTACTGAATAGGGATAGGCTTAAACATGTCTTTAAGCACCTTGCTGTAGGTGCTGTAGGTGCACAAATGAGTTCTGGGAGTGTGAGTAAGCATCATAAGTTTACTGACAGATGTCCATATAATTTGTGCCCCACCAGACTGTGATCTATTAGTAAGAAAGCAAAGCTAGAAAGTCTGCTTTCTATCCTAATTTTTCTATAATTCAATATTTCACCTTCTGCACAGCTTTTGTCTTGTTTGTTTCTGGGAACAAATATTATTTCTAATAGGAGTGCTTTTTCTTTGTCCCATTTCCATTAAATAAGCTTCCCAAAAATAATCTCCTTTGAGGAAGTATGTATTTTTAAATTAAAATTAAAGAAGAACTATGCGTTACAATCAAAATGTGTTACAATCCTACCATTATCATTTTGGGAACATGCTGAGAACATATATATCTAGTAGGCACATTGAACTAAAAATTTTTTTTGTATTTGTTCTGACTCTTGTTGAATTGTAAATAAAATAGAATATTTTCCACCGGTAAATGTTGAGGAGGTATGGTTGTTTTAAAGTATCCCAAAGCACTTGGACTGTACTGCACCAGGCTCAGTTATCCATCTCTGAAATGCCCTCTAAAGGTAGGAAATAGCATCCATTTTGCACCAGCAGCAATGCACAATTGTTTTTAAGAAGAAAAGTGAATAATCATTTATTCAGTTGAAAAATAAAGACACATGGTTTTAGGTAGACAAAATGTAATTACCAATTTTGCAATTTGGCCACTTCTCTAAGTCACTGGTGATAAAACCCATGTTCATGCAAAACATCTCTTTTAATAAACATGAAAGCCTAGGACCGTGGTTTTATGTCTCATCCAGAAGACAGCACCTCCAGTTCCCCTTGCAAACAACACACTGGGGCATTACTTCAGTGTTGATTCACAAAATTATATGCTGCGTACTGAATCACCTAGTTTGAGAAGGAACTTCTCTAATACACCTCCCTGTCTTGGGTCTGTGAGTTTTCTTTGAAATAATATACATCATATTTATTCTTAATTACAAATAGATTTTCCTAAGACACATATAAATCTGTATTTGCATTGACTTTTCATTATACTCCAACCGGAGAAAAGGAAGCAGCACAGAAAATGTAACTTACTAAGCAATGTGGCCAGCTGACATAGAGTAATCTTACAGTAAAAAGCTAATAGATAAAGATGTTTATAGAAACTTCCAAGATTTCCAAATAGAACAGAATTCAGCTTCTTTTGTGTGGGTGCAAGGGAATAATTTATCTTGTAATTTAGCTTTAATTCACATTTTCACAATTAATTAAACATCAACCTACTCATTATACACATAAAGCATTTAAATTGATGTATGAAGAATGATGGGGAGTGAATAATGCTTTGAAGATCCATTTCAAATTAGTTATTTGATTAATGAATATTTCACAAGGGCATTGATGTGATGACCTCTGTTGATGACTTAGGGAAAGGCATGTCTATTTAGATAATGAGAAGACAAAGTGAGTGTGTGTTATCTCTGTCAGTATATTGTGTAGAATTACAAGGATTAATCTATACAAAGTGTATTACTTTTCCCGTTGCTTGTATGAGATAACATAGAATTGTAAGATCAGTAAATAAGTTTGGCATTTTAAAGATGCTGTTTAATGATAATATGTGTTAGTTGTACATGCCAGTCAGCTTTCTTTGGTTATGTCAGAGGTGTGAATCCTGCTTCTTTGCCTTATTACAGAAAGAAATGACCTATTCATGATAAGGCCCATAGTGGAGGGTTGGTCTCTCTTCCTAAATCCACTATAATCTCTCACAACACCTGACCTTTCGATTTGGTAGGTGCAAAAGAAAAAAATGTTTTACGCTGTAGCCCAATTACTTTCCATTACTTATATAGTTTTAGAAACAAAATGCCAATGTTTATCTTGCAATCTTACTTAATAGATTCTATTTCTGGCTGTTTTAGTTTAGCAGTGTGCAAAACATACGTTAGAAAGGAAGTAGTAATCACACATATCAGAAATGCAATGTGCTGGAAATACCTTATCAACTGGAAATATTTTTAATGCCCAGTATGGTGTTTCTTGCATCTTCTTTGGGAGCCTCTGATGTTGGCCAGAGACAGGCTATTGGACTGGTGGGGGGAAAGATCTGATTCAGTATGGCAATTGCTATGACAAATGAAAGATCAAATAGAAAATACCTGCACATTATTTCCTTGTGGTGGTAGGGATGGTAATGAAATCATAGCGCCATATTGAATCCTTCAATAAAATCTGTGGGGGGCGGGGGGGAGGCACAGAGAATTCTGCAAGATTCCCTTCATGGAGCATTCTTTCATGGGTGATGGCCATCCTTTCCAGCCCAAGAGCCAAACATATTATCTCAAAAACATCCTGGGGCTACAGTCAATACACAGGGGGAGGTTCTCCACTCTGATCCACTTCCTTTGTGCCGCTCAGTTGGTGCAAAGTGAGCAGAAGACCCCTGCTGAGGACACTCCCAGCCTGGAGGAGTCCTGCTCTAACTGCACTGGGGCTGGAGCAAAAAATCAGGGAGCCAGACCTGGTTTTTGGTTCTCAGTTTCTCCTCTCCTGGGTGGGAGAGGGGAGCCTTTTTTTTTTTGCTAGGCACTCCCCTAGGTTTAGGCAGAGCTGATCAAGCCCCTATTCAGATCTCCCTTCCACTGTCCAGCAGGCAAGTAGGCAATAGAGTTGATTGGGAAAGGTTTCTCAGATCCAGCATGAAATTTTTGGGGGGAAGGGGGAAGCAGGAGAGAGCCTCAGGTTAGCCAAGTTGTTAAAGAAGGGGCTTAGAATGTGGGAGACCAAGGTGAACTGCCTGAGGTGGGTTCCAGTCACGGATCCAGGTTCAAGCCCTTGCTCTGCCTGATTTGGAGCCATGACTAAAACCAGCATAAGGGTTTTAACCTGGGTCTTTCCCATCCCAGCTGAGTGCTCTCATCACTGACCTATTTGCTGTTGTGAGGTGGGGAAGTCTCTCTCTGTTTTTTCATGAATTTTTTTTTAAGTTCTTGGTTTTGTCCCAACATGGAAACAAAACAATTTTTGAAACAAAATTCTTGTTTTCTGGCCAGGCTTAGTAGGCAGTACAGCCACCAGAGCTCTTGTCTCCTCTCTCCCCTGCAATACAGAAGCTAGCCACTGGGGGTGCCGGGGAGGCAGTTGATGGCAGTGCCTCCGAGCTCTTCCACACAGCACTGGGGCTGATTCAAAGAATCCCACCTAAAAGCAGCAAGGGGCAGCTCAGGAAACTCATTTTCAATTCAGAGTGAAATGTTCTTAACACACTTGCCCTCAAGGGCCACAGCTTAGAGCCTGAAGGGTCACAAGTGTCCACAGGTTGGACACCACTGCTTTAAACTATGCAGAATCGAACAGCACCCATCTTCCACAGGGTTGGTGCTCTCCACTTCCACCAGCACCACAGCAAAGCCTCCCGTGTCATCGCTCTGTGCCTGCATAAACACCTTCTGAGCAGGTTGTAGACACAGAGCAGAGGATGACTTTTTTTACCAGCATTAACTCCTGTGAGGATAATTTCTTGGATACTTGCTGGGGTCAGATGGGAGCCACAGAATGGGACAGCTCCTCTGTTCTTCCCCCAGCATGGGGTGGAGGGACTTCTGCAAGCTTCTGCAAGGAAGAGGGTGAGCAAGAAGTTCAGGCACTGCTCCCTCCTCCCCTCCCCATTTTGCTATATATTTCACAGTATTGATTGGAGACCACAATAAAGCAGGCTTGTCAGGAAGATGGGTTCTCTGCATTTAGAGGGAGGCATGGAAAATCACAGATTTATTAAACCAGATTCAGATATCGTCACAAAAAGAGTCATTAGCAATCCCAGTAAAGTCAGTGGACTTACACAAGTGTCATTGAGACCAGATTCATGCCCTTTGTGCTGTCTGAAGATCTGTTATTGTGGTGTATTGATATTTATGACTCAACAGCTTTCCCACTAATAGTACTGTTGAAGAGAAAGTTACAAGATCTCAGAGACTTTAGTACTTCAGGTCCTAGAATGCTTCTGCTGCTAGTACGACAGAGTCGTGATTAGAAGTTCTGTGTATGAAAGCACTTTTAGTTACATTTGCATTTATTCTTAGTTATATTTTTGAATGTTGTTGGTACAATAAATTCCAGTTTGCAGAGTGCAATGGTTAAATAAAAAGGATAGGAAATATATTTACTAGCAAGGTGTTTTTAATCAGTTCATTAAAATTTTCTATCAATAAATGTAAATGAACATGAATTTATACAGTATATTAAACTGTGACCAGATGTTTATTATGGAACTGATGCCTCAAAAATAAAAAAGTGTCAATAATAATAGTATAGTCAATTATTCAATGAGAAAATTCCTTTTGTAATAGATGATGGGTGGGATATTCAAAACATCTAAGTCCCATTTTCAAAAGGGACAGGCCTAAATTCCATTGACTTTCAATAAGATTAAGGCTCCTACGTACCTTAGTGTCTTTGGAAAATGGGCTTAGGTTCCTAAAGTGCTTTTGAAAATTTTACCCAATATCTAATAAAGAATCTGTCAAGAAAAATTAGAAAGGATACTACATCGTGATTGTTATAAAATGCAACTCTAATAGGACATTTGCGGGTGGAAGTGTTATGCAAAGAAAATGCCACTTCTTGATTTATTGGAGGGATTTTGCTTTGCTAAGTGCCTAATATTCCATCTAGTGTAATGTATGCCCTGTCATATCATATTGATTCAATTAAAAGTGCATCACCAACTAAATATAACATTTTAAACACACTCTGCATAATTAGTTCATTTCTAATTATTCGGGTAGCATATTGTACTACTCCTATGAAACAAATAAGAACTCCTTCTCCTTCTCCTTCTCCCCAGTAATATGGGAAATAAAACAATATAGGCCAGATCCCTAGCTGGTGTAAATCAGCATAACCCCATTGACTTCACTAGCTGAGGCTCTGTCTCCATATGTATCTGTTTTTGCTTATGGAGACTAAACAGAATTATGGAGACTAAACAGAAGGCAGTAGTTAAGCTCTAGGTTTATTTTGTGAGGGATGTACTGTATCTGTGTACAGATTTAAAGTAGTCTGGATTATATGAGACTGTATTAGTCAGTGAAGAAAAAAAGATTGTTATAAGTTTTTAACCTTAAAAATGCTAAATATTTTTCAAGTCCCATTATAAAAGATCAATTGGAATCTAATTAGAAGTGCTTGAAATGAGTTTTTATTTCCCAGTGCCAAGCCAAAGCAGACTTTCTTGGATAAATTGCCTTCCCACTCTCACTGGGAAAGAAAAGTCCTGAGGGAATGTTTGGAATGACCTGGCACAGCTGAGCCAGCAACCTGGTGTAACAGCAGGTCGGCATTAATATGCCTTCACTAAAGGGAATCTTACAGTTGTTCTGCAATTTCTTTGCCACCTGTGTGTGTGTCATTTTTTTTTTCTGTACAGGCTTCTCATTAGTGGCCTAGCAAGAAAGAACCCTTATGTTAAAATAAAATGTTGAAACTCTCCTTTTCAAGTACGTACCATTTCACCCTTGCATTTTCAGTGGTGAAACCAGATGTTACATCTGCCGCCGAACCCTTTACAATCCTGAGCGTCTTGAAAGAAAAGCTTGCAAAAGGGAATCAATTTTGAAAATGTGTTAGAAATAAAATGAGGAAAGTAGTCAATGACTAGGTATCCAGCAGGGCATAGATGCTTGGAAGGAGAGTTACCGTCTTTATTCTTAAATGGGCACCATTCAGAGGGCTTTTAGTGCAATGAAATCATACATTTCGCAACCATTGAACATGATTCACACATTGAATCATTGTAATGTAAAATTCTAGGCAACCAAATGAAGACCTTGAACTTACTTTTCTGTCAAGCTTCAGAAACCAGAGACGTTGTTTATGCATTATGGTTTGGATCCTGCAAGCTACTTCCAATGGGCAGCCCCTTGTTCCCACACAGAGCCCCATCCGATTAATTGGGGCTCCATGCAGGTGCATGAGTCCATTCCACAGACAATCTATAGCTTCAGGGCCTATACCTACAGCTGTGTAAAATTCTGCTGAATCACTTTGCAGCCACTCGGTCAAATATTTTCTTAGCTTTATAACCAGATGTAATCCCATTGAAGTTTCAGCTGAATTTTCAGTTTGTACAGACAAAATATTTCAAAGAGAAACTCTGTTGGAACAGTTTAGTTTTCCCTGGTTTCACGTCAAAACAGTCTGTACCATGGGAGCTGTAGTTCTAGGAGGGCGCCCAGCCTGTGGAGAAAAAAATGGGACACCCAAACTCCAACTCCCAAGAGGCACCCTGGCAGCTCAAGGAAACACACCTGAAACAAAAATGTTTTCAGGTTCACCCAACCTGAAACAAAATGTTGTGTTTTGAATTTTCCCAATGGAAAATAAAAAAATATCACCATAGTTGAAATTTTTGCATGGAAAATCTCAAGTTTGCAGGAGCTACATTTTCCATCAAAAATATTTCAATGGAAAATTCTCAACCAGCTCTATTTAGGTATAATTAAAGAGTACACCACTTACCCTTCTCTCTTCACCACTGAAAGGGCAGAAAACTGAAACAAAAATCAAGGTCACCGTAATGAAGTCCCTTTGCTGGCTTCTATGCAAGACTAAAACTGGTCCAGGGTTTGGCCCCGGGAAGCTCCCTTTTAGCTCACCTGAGTATAGTCTTTGAAAGTGGGCAAACAATTCATAACAAATAATGAATTCTGTTTTGAATTTTCTGTGAGCAGATTGTGACTTGTCTTCTAAGAGTTAATTACTCAGGTTATTCAAGTCGTAACTTCTACAAAGTCTGTAACTCATTCATGAACAATATGCTGAGTATTTGCTATTTGAAATTAGAGTTATGCTAATTGGAAAATAGGTCACAAAGTATGTGTCTGTTCCATGGCTGGACTAGTGTAACTCTGTGAACAAGGTTTACTCTGTGAGTATTCACATTTTTGAGTTCAAAGTTTGCTTTCTGCAAAAATTCACTATTTGTTCATAAACAAATTCCTTCCAGTCAACTCAGCTGCTAAAAAAATTCATGAAGAATGAATGTAAATGGGTATAAATACTAATTTGATTAAAGTTAATTCAGTTAAAAATTCAAATGAATATTCCCACAATACTGAGAGTAGGTCTGGGGAAATTTTTTTTAGCAAATATTAAATTTGTCAAAAAATGCATTTCTGGGGGGAGGAGGACTGAAACTATTTGTGAATTTGGGTCAAATCTGGCTCATAATTTCAGCCAAAAATAAAATTGAAATTTTGGGGGGGAAATTTTGATGTTTTTGAAATGAACTGTTTTAACATTGCATTTTGAAATGATGTGAGAAACATTTTGTTCAACCTGAACAATTTTTTTTTTAGGTGGCTGATGATGTTTCAGTGAGGAAAAAATGAAAAAAAATTGTTTTGTTATGAAATGAAACAATTTTTTTCCAGATTTTTCAGTTTGCCACCGAACCAAAAAAAAAAAAAAATCAATGATTTATCCAGCTCAAATTGTGGGCAGCATTCCTGCACAGGAAGTCCATAGTCCCAGGCTGGGTTTTGGCTGAGGTAATTTTCCCAATACTTCCTCTGGCTGTGGACTGAATTAACTGGCTACATCCACTCTAGTGTGTAGTCTCTAATTGGCGGGTTCAGCACGGAGGAATAAACAAGCACAGGCATGAGGGAGTCACGTCATGAGGGAGTCATGCCCTTGGGAGCAAGATTTCCAGCATTATGCTTGAAATTTTCAGCCAGAATACTTTCATTTTGTGCTTGAAAGGGAGCAGCTTTAAATCTCATTTGATCATAGTAAAAATCTATCTTAAAAATACTTGTATTTTTTGCACTGAGGTACAATCCCTAAGTAAGTAGGTTTCAATTAATGGTACAGCGTAACCTTTCAGCCAGTACACGCTCCTCTATGGTACATTCGTGAAGCTTTATAATGACTCATACAAAAATAACATCTAAACAGCCATGCTAAATGAATGTGCTGCACTGGGGGAAGCATCTGCTTTACTTTGAGGCATTTCTGGGTGG
This sequence comes from Emys orbicularis, assembly GCF_028017835.1. NCBI lineage: Eukaryota > Metazoa > Chordata > Testudines > Emydidae > Emys > Emys orbicularis. Next base: position 88,786,695 of record NC_088683.1, read on the forward strand.
GTTGGCAAAACAAACAATGTTGACAGTGGGAATAACATCTTTCATTCCATCGGTATTTTTATTTCTATTGATTTTTGTAGTGTGATTTTGAATCGAGCCCAAGCTAACGTTGTCCATGCTCCATTTATTTCCTTGTTTGAGTGCCATCATCATCATTGTTATCAGTGTAAGTCAGGAAATAGGGGTTGATCATTACCACTGATAATTAACTTTGTTTCATTTGTGGCCTGGCTCTGCAGCCATCAGGTAAAATATTGTAGGGCGTTATATAAGCAGTGGTGTGTGATGGTTTCTAAATCATCCATCTCCTCTAGACCTGCTTTCTGGGAAGTCTGTGCACTGGGCAGGACCCATGGGAAGCTGCAGACTTGTCTCCTGAAAGCCACACCTGCATAGCCATGTGCCCTCTCCTTGCAGCCTGTATATCCTGCCTCCAACAGCAGGCCAAGCAGACAGCTGCAAGCACTCCTGCTTTCTGAGTGTCCATTGTCAGTGCACAGCATTTGAAATTAGGAAGAAGTTTTGCTTAATATTTCCACGTTGATTCCTTACTCTCTCACAGGAGAGTGTTGACGCACAAAACTTGCCTAGTGATCCGCTAATGGAGGATCAGTTCCCCTTAGCCATAGCTCCTCAGCACACAAAGTCAATGCACCCCATAAGTGACTACCTTCCCTCCAGCAGAGGGGCAGCCCACAGACTCTTGCAGTGCAAACAGAAGGGGCTCCTACACATACATCTCTCCCACCAAACATATCGCACGGGGAGGCAATTTCCATCCCTAACTTCCGTTAGCATTAATCCAACCCCCTATGGAAGAATAGGCTCTCCAAGCAAACTGGTAGAGCATTTTTTTCTGTGAGAACACTTGTCATATACCCGTTACCATTACAGGTATGTGTGACTGATCTCTTCACCATGTCTGAAAGATACAAAATGGTCATCTGAGAGTCACTTCCAAATTTCCTTACAATATATCTGTTAGGAAAAAGTGAAAACTATTCTCCTAATATTTTTAATATATTTTTTTGCTTGTAGATAAAGAAGTAAAGGAAGAAATCTTTGCAGGTAGTGATGAGCCAGTCTATCACGGCTTATGCAGATAACCCAAGGGAAGAAGGGTTTCTGCACTGGGCCGGTGAAGGGCTGTTTGACATTTAGCATTGTGCACTGGACAGTGGTGACCTCAGAGGTAAATGAAGCTCAGCTTTGAACACAGTAACTATCTTCTTGCCTAATAAAGATGAGAGAAGAAAAGAGGCAAAACTTCAATTAAAGAGATCAATGAAAATCAAATAAGGGATGCTTTAGTTGAATGGTTATCATGGATTTGAGCTTTGTCTTTATATGTGGCTTGGTTAAACCTGCGGGGTAGGAATGATCTCAGTTCACTAATCAAATATTGGTTTTGGCAGTAAATCATAATTATGTTTTACAGCACTTGGAGTATGCAGTAAAATAATCATATGCATCCAGCTTTGTATCTCAGTTGGACTTTTCCAGCATCAATCAATTCGATTGCCTCAAATTATAAAAGGAAAAAATAACCATCTGTAGAATGAATGAATACCCTTAAAAGTGTTTTCAGATAATACTTTTTGGCTTGGTCCCTAAACTCTCCTTGTTCACTAATTATAGAGAGAAAGGGACATATTGCTAATAAATGCAAACTCTTTTCTTTCCGATTAATTGTTATGCTTTTTCAGAGGTTATGGCCAGGGTCCCTTGTATACTGTAATTCCATGGCCACAGAAATTGTGGCTGTATTGACATCTTGCTACAGAATCTCAGCTTTTAATTTTTTTAAAATGTTACTAGTACTCAATGAAAAAGAAATCTCATAAATATGAACTGAGTATAAACTGATGTGGTGACATCAGCTAGTGTCAGCAGAGAGCCTGAAACAATTGTGCTAAGAGATGTGACTTGTATCATTCATCTTAGTCATGTCCTCTTGGACTCCATAATTCTTTGGCCACCCAATTTAGCATTTTTCCAACATGTCCTGGAATTCAGCCTTTCTGCCACAGAATTCATCATTCTGCTACAGCCAGGCAACCAACATTTTGTTTTCCATCTTCTTGCCTTGCTGGGGCCTGTCTGCAGCTGCCTCTTGCTCTGCAGATTTCCCCAGAAAAGGGAATTAATTAGGAAGGGCAAGAAGCATGCTGGTAGGAACAACAAATATCCTGAGTACTATGTCACATGGACCAGCTAACATATTTTCTGACAAAAAAAACTAATTGATGGTGAATCCAGCCCTAATCTATATTTTCCATGTGTTGTCTGGATCCAACCGCTTCCTTCACAAAATGTTACATGATACATTGGCATAATGGTTTATTTCACACTTACATTTTCTATCCAGAAGAAAATAACTACACATTTAAATTCAATGAATTTTATTTAAGATCTAGCAAACAAGAAAGAGCAAAAGTAAACTCTCCATGACAAAGAACAAAGTGTGTGGTGTCTCGTTGTCATTATAATTTGGTTGATTAATTGTATTACATTCATGTCTATAACCCCAAGCATGATTAAGGCCCCTTTGTGCTTAACACTGTACATATAAATGTAAATTCTTTGGGACAGGGACTATCTATTATCAATTTAAATAAACAAGACAGGTGAAGGATGGAACAAAGGGAGTATAATTATATTGACAGGAAAGTGAGGCACAGAGAGATTAAATCCCTTATCAATAGTTACACAAGCAATCTGTGGCAGAGTGGGGAGTTGAACCCTGATCTTCTGAGTCTCAGTCCTAGTGCCTTAATCACAAATTCATCCTTCCCCTCTGTAACAGTTTACCTTAAAATTTAAGCACCGCTGCTTGACATTTTAGCTAGGAGTCTCTATAGGAATTTAAAGGTGCAGTACACAGAAAAAAAAGGTATAATAATTACATTGCAAAATACATCACCCCTGTAATCTAAAAAGAAAGGTACAACATGAATATCTGTGATGTCATCAACATTGTGCAAACTTGTTGCATATTTCATTTATTAGCAGAAGCTATGGATTTAGGCACTGGAGCTCTCTATATAAGAGCTTATCAAAAGTGCTTCACACTAACATACACTGTTTTCCCTTGGTTGTGTTTTCTGAGTGTAGTGAATGATTTAATAATACCAGTTAATGATGCAAAAATGGGTTTCAATATCGATTTTATTGGCTAAATGAATTATACTCAGATAAGGGAAATCTGAAACCTCCTGACTTATTCAAATTTGCTAAATGGACCTATCCAAGACATCTCTAAGGAGAAATTAACATTGGGTGGTAGACAGAACTGGAAAAATACAGCAACATTTCTTCTTTACAATTGAATGGAGCTTTAAATAGTGCTTTAAAATATAACACCACCTTTTCCCATATGGTTGTTTTCCAAAGGTGTCATTGCTGCTCCTTTAGAAAGGTTCCTCTATGTTTTAAGACACACGTTGTCACTTTCCTTTTCCATATATACTCAGTTTTATTGTCAATTGTTTCCTGTTCCTGTAATTTCTTTGCCTTTCTCCCTTTCTGTTATTTTCCTTTTCTTTAACTTTTTGATTAGCTGTCTATAAACAGAAGATTATAAAAATAAAGGTAGAAATGCTGTGACTGAGCAAGCAAATGCTACTCTGAATATTTTATTCTACTTTATTTTACAGGCCTAGCAAACTAGGCGATTCCCTAAAAAGCATTTGTCTAATCTATATTGAAAATATTAAGGGATTTCTTATTCTCTGTTATAGGTGTGTCAGAATTGATTAACAAATACCATTTGTGAAATCTGTAAAATCAAATTACCATAAAGCAAATAGAAGAAGGAAATTAGTTGGGCTCCATGCCTTGACATATACCACTAAATTATTTGGAATAACCATCTGTCTCATCATTCTCTTAGGCCATTATTCAAAAAAGCTGGTCTGCATGCTTATTTGCAAAATTTAAAAAAAAGGGGAAAAAAGCAGTAAACAAATGGAAGATCTTGTCTACCTAGTGCTAGGCGAGCTGACCAAAATGGCATGAATTACTCTTGAGTCACTCATCACTACAGATGTTCACGATACGTGAATTTCATTCAGTCTTAAGGTGTAGGGAAATTGTATTTTGCAAAATGATTCCTGAAGAATGCTTTATTAGTCAAGCATGTACTATTTACTGCAGTGTTAGGTAGCATTTTATATTGCAAGACGTCTTTAAGTTTTAAATAAATTTTACCCATGGTGACAAGTTAATAGATCCCACACAAGGCTATTTGTGATGAATTGATTTATGCTGGGAGTAGACAGAAACGATAGTCTATTTATTCTGAGATGAAATTGGGAGTGGGAGGTGGAGGAGGCAGTGGAGGAAAGGATTAATTTTAAGGTGATCTTAATTAGAAAAATATTACAGCATCAGGGTCATGTTAAGGGAGAAAAGCATTGTTTTATTGTACAGCAGAAAGGAATGATGGATTTTAACTTGGATTTGGGGAATAAATCAGTTCTAAATTGCTGTAAAGAAGGAGTAAAACAAAAATTTGTATGTGAGCATCCTAGTACAATCAAGGTTGTTTATTTTCCTTTTTAAGGTACCTCACATACTTGTAACCAGGGGAATTCCCATTTTTTTCAAAATAAACTCCACTGAAAAATGGAACAGATATAAATAGTATATAATTCTTCACTCTCACCGCACAGATTTATTTTACGCTAAATGCCCATACAATGAGAAAGAAATCGAATATTTAAAGTTGATATTGACCCATTTCAGTTATTTCTCAGCTTTCATACATTGAAATGTATCAGCGGTATTGTGATAGCCAAAGCATTTCTTTTCAATGGGCTAGAATGATAATCATGCATTCTAGCCTATTCAAGTATAAAAGGATCAATAGGATGGCATGATGACTAGCAGAAGATTACAGATCCTGATTAAATTATTGCAAACCAAAAGCAGTGAATATAGCACTAGAAATTAATTTACAGAGAAATCGGTCTCAAAAATATTCTCAATAAACAACACTAATTTAAGTTTTGAAGAAATGATGTTACATGAAATTCAGAATACCTTTCAGAGGCCCTCAGTATTCTGTAGAGACTTGAATGATATTCAAATCTCAGCCCTCTTCTCTTTTGGCAACACTAAGGCCTGGTCTACACTGGGGCAGGGAGTGCGGGGGATCGATCTAAGTTATGCAACTTCAGCTACATGAATAACGTAGCTGAAGACGACGTACTTAGATCGTGAATAACGTAGCTGAAGACGACGTACTTAGATCGACTTACCGTGGTGTCTTCACTGCAGTGAGTCGACTGCTGCCACTCCCCCGTCAACTCTGCCTGCGCCTCTCGCCGAGCTGGAGTACAGGAGTCGACGGGAGAGCGCTCGGGGGTCGATTTAGCGCGTCTAGACTAGACGCGATAAATCGATCCCCGCTGGATTGATCGCTGCCCACCAATCCGGCGGGTAGTGTAGACATACCCTGAGAGCAGGGAGTGAGGAGATCTCCACCAGAATAAGGTGTTCATACATACTGTGTATGCGGAATAGGAGAAGTGCATTTGAACCCTGTACAAATACTGTTGAAGGCCAGTATCAAATATCAGATTTGGTCCCTAATCCTGCAAACACTTATGCACCTGAGTAACTTTCTGCATAGCTGATTCTGGGATTATTTCAACCATAATGTTGAGATAAGATGGCTCCTTTCTTTTGTTACCTTTGCCTTCTTTTTATGTAGGAAAATAAGCATCACCTGCCATACTGGATCACCCCACTGGTCTGTCTAATCCAGTATCATGTTTCCAATGGTGGTTTATTATCAGCTACTTCAGTGGAAAGTACAAGAACTCTTCAATTATGGATAATCTTTCCCCAGGGAAAATTTCCTCCTAACTTCCAATAATTAGAGTCTGGTTTATGCCCTGAAGCATGTGAGTTTATATAAATTCCAAAACATTTTTAAAAAATAGATACTGTTATCGCTCTGGATAATCTTGTTATCCATATAAACATTGTCTTGGATCCTGGTAAGCAGCAGTGTGTTTCACAAGATAATTATGTGAAAAAGAATTTCCTTTTATCACTTTTGAATTTGCTGCCTTTTGATTTCATTGAGTGTTGCCCTTGTTTTTAGTATTAAAAGGAAAGGTGACTAGAAGTTCAAAATATGCCTTTTCTTTATCTTTCATTATTTTAATATTTTAAGCACTGCCGCTCACAAAGAAGACTGTTGCAGCAATTTTACATAGATATGTTCCTATGGAGGTGGTATGTTTTTCAATATTACTAGGAAATTAGGAGCTTTTTATGCAACATTAACATGTTTATATGGAAAATTAGGCTATATATATATATAAATTCCATAAAACTCCATATTTCTGAATAAACAGGCAAATTGCTTGATGCTTCTATTTCTCCTCTTTAGAAATATTTTAAAGGAGAATAATTTGGCTTAAAATCTGAACCTAGCAAATGTATATCCTATGTTGTAAAATGAGAGAGATTGATTTTAGGTGGAAATCCATTCTGGGTGTTGTGAATATTAACCAGAAGATTAAAAAAGTCAAACTGCATCATTTTTTTTCACACAGTGAACTTATACAAATGGCATCTCAGCACTGAGGTGTTTTTTAAACAAAAATTTTGCTTTCCATTGGAATATTTGTGCCTTAATGACTTAGGGGTTTTGTTAGTTTCAGTGTACATGTCTTTCATGAGTACTATGATTATTCATAATGAGCAGTCAGTGCCTTTGAAAGTACTGAAGACTGTGTGAGTAAGATAAAAAAGACTTTTTTTTCATTTTCATAGTGACTGTGCAAATGAAAGACCTCATTAATCAACCAGATTCCATTTAAACATCAGCATTAGAAACCTCAGCATATAATCATTATATGTTTAACCCCTTAAGTGCTGCTCCTTTGAAAGTGGCTTGTTATAAGGTGTGAAGCAACATGGTGTACAAAATACACATGGAGACTTATGCAAGTGTGTACTCAGTATATAAAATAAAGAAGAATTCTTCCCTTGGAAGCGTGCTCACTGCTCCCACTGGTCCAGAAAGAGCTTGGCACACATAAAGGTAGAAATGGTCCCATGTTTGAAAGCACTCAGGTTAATGTGCTGTTAATTGAATCCATAATAAAGTAAACTTTAATATCAATATGGCTTAGATCACGTGTTATAAAGATAGTCCGGTAATGCCAACTGCATTTACCTACTGCTTTTTTTGTATATCATCCCATTTATGCAGCATTGTAAGAAAAACTTGACATATTAAAAGAAATACAGCAATTTCCTCTAAAGATATTATGGTAGTGTCAGTTGAAGCTTCAGTGTTCAGGCTAAGATTAATTTTGCTATTATAACAGAGATTCAACCTCTGTTATGTATGAAAACAGCATTGTAACCACCCTATAGTGACACCAAAGGGAAAAACATAGAAAACCAATCTGTGTCTTTAAAATCAGTTTAATCTAATCTGGGAGCACAAACAGTAAACACTAAAATGTCTTAATTGTACTGACATGGTTGTTGAACAGTGTCATTCCAGGGAAGAACTAAGGTTGTTTGGATGCCTTAATTATGCACTTCCACTTGTTAATCTGTTTGAATTTCTTTTAAATTCAATCTTAATTCTGAATTTTCTGGATTTATAATGCTTGGCTTTAGGATAATTATAATTTCCCTTCAGTATATTTTACCCTAAATTACCCTTAGCCTTCACTTCATCTTAATATAGTTTTTGTCTGGGAATTAAATAAGGCCCTGATTCATCAGAGCATCTGAGCATGCATTTAAATCCATCCCTATTCCACAAAGCATTTGAACGTACTCTGAAGTGTTTGGTAAACAAGGATGGACTTAAGTACATAGTTAATTGATTTGCTGAGTAGATATGGACTTAAGCATAGACTGAATTAGGGCCTAGATGAGTACATCTTTTTAGATATTTCCATATTAGGCCTTTTTCATTCAACTGAAAATGGTTACAACTTTTTAAAACCATCTTGCAGAGCATGTGCCATTTATAATGTTTTTTAGTAGCTTCAGATATTTTTATGGCCCCCTCCATATAAAATTAGTTTATAGTGACTGTAGAAGCAAGACATTTTATTATGTTCTGCCTAGAAAGTATTATTTGTAGTATTCCCAATCAATGATGATACCTACTGGTCGCCTAGCTCCACTCAGTAACTAAATAATGTGGCTGACATTTGTGCTCTAACCACTTTTAAGCACACAAAAATAAGGTTTTCATAGCAATACACCCACATTGCACATACTATATATATAGGCATTAAACTTGGTCTAAATAGAGCTAAGTGGTATATTTCATTGAACATACAGCTGGAGCCATTGTGCCCTCTTAGGAGAAGGGTGACTAAAAGAGTGGAGTTTCACATTTCACTTTAAAGGTTGCAAGATTTTGACTTATCCTGATCTCTGAGTCTAGTGAGTTCCACAGTCATCTGCCTGACCCAGAAAACCTCCAGCTCTAGTGCATTCATACCTGGATTCTGCCAGCTTCTACATCCCCATAAAATGCAACTGCTTAATAGTAAGAGATAATCCTTCAGGGAGCTAGGCCAATGCTCATTTAGGGCTTTAAAGGTAAGGACAAAGACTTGGAACTGCACCTGCTACTGCTTAGGTGGCCAATGCAGACTTTTGAGTATTGGTGTAGGATGTGAGCCAGCTGAATTGCTCCACTTAACAGAAATGCTGTTTCTTTGAACCAGCTGAACTTTCCGGATGGTCTTCAAGATACAAAATAGTCCATCTTGGAGGTGATGAGAGCATGGATTACTGTGGCCAGTTTTACAGCTTTGTTTATTTTTAGTTTAGAAACAAAAGGTGTCAGGGTTACATCCAGGGAACAGGCTGGGTTCATAGGCTTCTCTTCAAAAAGTAGACCCCCTGTAAAACATTTCAGCTGGATTTTCTAATATAGTAATACAAGTCCATATACCAAGAAAGGCTGGAGAGTCCATGCCATCTTGTTTTCTGGAGATTCCTAAGAGACAGAAGGTATTTCACAGTTTCACATTTACACTTGAGAAATTAAAATCTCCGAAGTTCAATCAAAGCTATTATTTAACACACAAAGAAAAATTCACCATATCCATCAGTTTTTCATTTATATAATAGACCATCCATGGACCAGCCCTTCACTGATAGGTGAGTTGGGTAAAAATGTTCAATTTTGTGCTGTTACTTTACTTCTTCCTCTTTTGTTACAAGAATTTAGCCTCCCCCCATTGCAATAAAACAATAGTATCCATTTGGACAGGAAGCTTTCACTTGATTTGTTGTTCCTGTTGCTGACACAACTAATACATTTAGAAAATTGCCTAGTAAGAGTGATTCAAATATCACCTGTCTTCCTGGGCAAACGAGTATTTATGTACTTCTTTCTCTTTCACAACACACTCACTGACCTTTATGGGCCTGGTGGAAACTGCACACATGCCAACATTTGAGAAATTAAATCCAGGTTGTCTCTAAACAAACATAAAGGGAAAAGCAGGATCTGTGCATTGGGGCTGGCTGAACAGACATTCCCTATACAATAAGTTTGCAGATTAATACTAACACAGAAAAAGGTAAATATCCATAAAAGCTTATCTGTTTCTTATTAACAACTTATGAATGTGTTAAAGATACATATTTTTAAATGACATGTTGCAGTTGCTTTGTTTAACACAGCTATAAATGTGCTCAGTGTCATTCCCCCCACCCTATCCCCCACAAAAAAAAAAGGCTAATAAAAGTATTGGTCTGGCATTTCTTGTCCACACTTTAAATGCAACCTGATGCTCTCCCAAATGAAAGAAACTGAAGGTTTGATGTAGGTTTCTGGTAAATACCAATTTGAGTCTTAAAACCATGACACCTAGTTGAATTCAGTAGATAGTTCCATGCATTCTGCCTGTGTGCATGCCCTCTGGGTTGCATCAAATTGTGCACAGGCATAAATTGCTATACAATACACTGTGGAAATATGGTGCAGAGGTTATACTGGTCCCCAGAGCCAGCCCTAGACCAAATGGTACCCCAGGCGAGGAGTGTCTTTGGCGCCTCCCCCTCCATTTGTTAAACTTTTGAATACCTTATTTTTTATTGCATTTGTATCCCATTTTATGACTTTGATGCATGATTTTCATGAATGATTTATCCCTGTCATATAAGATAAATTTGCATGCTAGGATCTGTAAAGCTGTATTTATTCATGTCATACACAAGCAAATAAAAAATGGTTTCCTCTAAGGTTATAGAAACATTTTAATTTTAAGAAAAACTGAAATGTACTAACATCAAGAAATTGAACTGTGTACCAACATTGGATGGACCAGTATTAAATAGTGTTACAGTAGGTAAGAAGCCTTAGAACGTTAACCCTAGTCCTTTAGTTCAAAAGGTCGCTTTTCTCGCCTTTGTCCTCACAAATTGAAGCACAGCATCCGAGAGATCCAGAGACTGACAATGGTATTTTCAAGCAATAAAACAGCAAGCAATGTCAGTCTCTCATTGGCCATCGTCTATCAAAGACATGTTTTAATGAGCCTGAGCTTCAAAAAGCTGCACTCACCACACGCAACTGTGAGCAGCAGCATGAGCAGAATCCTCAACGCTATCCACGCGTTAGGAAAAGTGTCCTTCAGCTCTGCATCATGAATGAATTGGAGAACTTGGAATGGAGAGTGCTTCCCATGTTGCAAAATGTGACGTATGTTGTCCAATTGAACATAGAGGTCTTTATCACTGACATCCAAACATTCCCCATATGTCAGCATCCAGTGAAGGTCCATACAATTGTTCAAGAGTGTTTTCCTGTCCACCAGAAGCTTACTAGGGTCATACAATGCCCCCCCCTCAGGTCTTTTTGTGGTGCTTCATTTGTCCAAACCTTTCTTCGATGGACACTCAAGCAGTGTCAACAAGCAAGCAAAAAACTCCAGCTGAATTTTTCTTCCAAGCTTCCCATCACCTCATCTCTGCCCTTGTAACCAAACTGTATCTTCTTCCAATGAATATGAGTTTTCTTTAACCCTAAGAAACTCATACTCATATGTCTTAGAGACAGGCTCAACTCCTACGTTTTCTGCCTTTTTTTTGGCAGCAGTGATGGCATATTCAAATCTGTTGTCTCTGTAGGCCACAACGAAATCCAGGCAGCTTCTCATCAAAGTAGTAGTGGTCACGATGTCCATTGACTGAGTTTGTAATGCCTTGCTTAGAATGTTTACTTGGAACAGGATATCATGCCAAACCACAACTGAGACCAGATATTTAAAGTCAGTGATCTAGTTTGCCAGGTTTTGCTCCTCATGTCAGAATCCGGCCTTAGCTTTACTCGACTGCACCAGTTCCATAAACTTCATAAACCTCAGTCACTTGGTGCCTTACTGGTCTTACACTGTCAGTGAGGCTCTCCCAGCCAGTGTCACTTAGTGGCTTCACAGTCAGATTTGTAACATTGTCCGTGAGGATCTTCCACCTGATAGCTGACACTGAAAACAGGATGTATATCACTGCAGCAAGGGAGGTCTAGGTTGGACATTAGGAAAAAGTTCCTAACTGTCCGGGTGGTTAAACACTGGAATAAATTGCCTAGGGAGGTTATGGAATCTCCATCTCTGGAGATATTTAAGAGTAGGTTAGATAAATATCTATCAGGGATGGTCTAGACAGTATTTGGTCCTGCCATGCGGGCAGGGGACTGGACTCGATGACCTCTCGAGGTCCCTTCCAGTCCTAGATTCTATGAATCTATGAATCATTTGCAGTACTTCAAAGAGAGATATTGAATCTTAAGATGACGCTGCATCTGACACAACCAGGTTGAGGCAATGGCAGCCACAAGGCATGAAGAAAGCTCTTGGATTCAGCACAAGGATCCTTGCTTGGACGCCATTGTTTCTTCCCTTCATCTTTGCACTGTTGTTGGAGCCTTGGCTGCGGCAGCCCTGAAGCTGCATTTTATTCTCATTCCAAATGCTCATAAACAGTTCCATTAGGCCTTTTCCAATAGATTCATCCACAGTCCAGAAACAGATAAAGTGTTACTTTACTTGGATACAGCCATCCTCGTAGTCAACAAATCTTACTGTAAATGACATCTTTTCTCTGTGACTAATATCTGGAGTGTGGTCCATTAATATGGCATTGTACCTCATTTTGCTGCCCTGCATCAATATATTGTCAAGCACTTTCCTTGCCATAAAGTCAATCAACTTGTTTTGAATTGTTTAGCTGCAGTAATGGTATATAGCTTCTTTATGAACTACTCGACGTAGGTGCTCATGAATGACATCATCGTGTTTCCCAAGGAGTTCTATCAAACTGAGGAAATTATCATTATGTTCAGTGAACAATTTATCCAATGAGCCCGGAAAGCTGGAAATTATTCTTTGCAAGGAAGAGGGTAACTAAGACCAGACACTCAAATACATTCCTCCAATGCTGGGTTTCTACATTAATAATGCAGTTTTCTGCATCTATGCATTTATTGAGTTTGAGCCTGGACTCAACCTCCATCCATTTGGAGTAGGCCGTAAAATAGCCATGTGACTTTTCAAATTGCTTCAGAGCATTGGCTAAGTTATGCCAGTAATTGTACCCAGAAAGCATAAGCAACAATTTTGCATTATTGTCAATATTTTGCAACAAAAACAGAACACTTTGTCAGTAGATTTTGAGTAAACTAGCCAAAACCGATTCTGTTTCTCACCATTCTCAAGCACTCTTTTGCAATATGACTGAACATTTTTTCCTTCTGCTCATTTACTGAAAATGTCATATCCTTAATTTTGCCCAGCTGTCTAAAACTGTATGATCAGTATTGGCAGTTTAGGATCACCGCCATAAAGCAGGATCTGATGTATTGATTTGTGTGGTGCAAATTTTCTCACTGCTGTTTTTGTCATCATGAGAGGCTGATTGTTTCTCTCCTTTTCATGTGAGCCACATTCTCCTTTATCATCACTCTCCTTTAAACCACCAGGAAAACTGGATGATTCTCCATCACTTTCCTCACATTTCCATTCCTTATCTTCAGGTAAATCTGCTAATTCCTTAGTCATAGGACTTCATCATTTACGCTTTGCGCCTCAATTTCTTCTGCACTGGTACGATCGCTACTGCCTAAAGCCTGGTCTATGTTGTTCTATTTCAGATATTTTCCCATCAAATTTGCCTCTTGCTGCAGACTAGATTGCAATTGAGCTTTCCGCTTCCTATACTGAGCTCCTGAAGGTTTCTTCAGGGACATCTTTTATTTTCTAGGGGGAAAACAGACAGTGTTAGGGAGAGCAAAAGTCTATGTTCCGTATTCTTAGAAAGTAATCAACCATTATGTGTTAAGCATGGCAAAAGAAGTACAGTATTTCTTTTATATTGTTGCATGGATAGGGGTTCGATACATATCTCTGGTGTCTCATTAAATATGTCCTTTATTAGTTGCTACTTACACGTTTCAAGTCTTAAAACACAAGTGCACTTTCACAATTACACAATAAAACAAGGTTCACAATAGCACAGCTGGGCTCTCACTTCACTTCAGTTCATTCTTATATCTCATTCTTATATCTCACTCACTGATTAGTGATGCTCCAGCCGTTATACACCAGTGAGGACACGACTGACATTTTAGGAGGTTTAAGGAAAATGTAGTTCTCAGAAAGTCTGGAAGGCTCCACGAGATTCTACAAAGATCCAGAACATTCTAGAAGGTTAATGAAAAATAAATCCACATACAGACTACTTGAAACATTTTACTTCAAACATTCTATTTTCCTTTTTGCTGCTAACAACGAAAAACAGCACCCTGAGCCTGTTGCCCCCCAAAACCTGGCACCCCAGGTGGTGGCCTGGGTCACCAATCCCTAAATCTGTCCCTGCTGGTCCCACAGAGCAAAACAGGTCATATGTTTATGAGAAAGCGTTCCTGATGAACTCTGAATAATAGTCTAAATTGTGTTGGACAACCAGCGGATGTTGCTAAAGAATTATATGATTTTCATCATAGGCACCAGCTTTCCAAAGTGCCGGGGGGGCTCGACTTGGGCTCTTCCCCAGGCCTCACCCCCATTCCACCCCTTCCGGTGTAGGTATAACTAGTGTATGAAGGGGGTAAAAAGAATCCAGTTTACTATTGACTACTGTAAGGTATAGTGATGCCAAATAAAAAGGAAATGCTCATTATAACTGGGTCGCAGTTTCTTTCAGCTACGTGAGATTATGTGCAATGTGTGGTGCATAGAACAGTATAGGACTGTATTACTTGTTTCTCTAGTCCCAAGAAAACTGAAGATTTAACTCAAATGAACACACATCCTTACTACAACCATGTGGAATGCACTGCATCTGTTCATTATGGGCTCAGGACTGAAAAAACAAAAAAACGGGGAGACTGGTTTACTTTTCAGTATATGAGCAGTTACTGGTTCTTCCATATCATAATTGTTACTGCACTATTAGGTCATATTCCATTACAGCTAGTTACTATTTTGATAAACAGTGGCTTGATGCATAACATTCAAGAGAACCAATGTCCCACCACAGAATTAAGTAAAAAGAAGCAAATAGTGTAAAGGAACATTTATAATGAAAAACTAAATATCAAGTTATAGATAATCTTGAGTTTGAGATGCAAGTCGGATACAGTTGTTTTTCTTATACAGTTCTGGACACTTTTGGTACAAATCTGACACAGGTCATAGCCCAGGGGCTCCTCGGCATGAGGCTGATAATCGTGTAACATATGACTGTGGGACTGAGAGATAGGAATATCTTTCTGAATGTGGGTAATAGACAGAAATGCTTTTCTACAGTGACCAAATATTATTTTTCATCAGACCTCTAAAAAGTTTCAACCTACCCTAATTTTTCCAATGAATCTAATAGAACTGGATTAAACTACAGGGGAGATGAGAACATAAATTTGATTCCTTTCATTCCATGTAATATTAGGATTGGTATTCTTTCTAGCTGTAATAACCTCTAGACTTCAACAAAATTGAAAACCTTTAAATAGCCTTTCACAACCTTTCGGCGTAGTAATGAAGTTTTAAGTGCTCACTGGGGATTTTCAGTTCAGAAAAATCTAAGGAGCAGTAGATATTAAAATCTAATGTTTACTTCAACTCTTTTACAGCCTAATGGGTTTTTCTGACAGTGTAATTTTTAAAAGGTTGGGTTTCATTTATTAATATAGTATACTCACCCTGGAAATCTTTCTTCTTTAAAGACTCTAATGGGAGCCTTACAGTTAAACCTTGGCACAGCACCTCAAGGGCCAGCGGGAACGGGGAAAACTGAAACTTGCAAAGACCTCGCTGGAGCTGCAGCAAAGCAGGTAAAAAAAAAAACAAAAAAACCCTCATGATTTAAACACCACATGGGGCAAAAAACAAATTAAGGATGTGGATTCCCTGTGTGCACATAATTACAAGTATGTGAGTCATTGGAGTCAGCACAGTTGCTCATCTACCCAAAGACCGACATAGAAGAACTGGCTGCACTCAAAGCTGGGAGTAGCTAAGCAGATTATTTTAAAAAGCAGTTGCTAAAGTGGGTAATGGTCAGGAGAGAAAATTGCAGGGTGAATTTGCACTGATTAGAGAAACACAGTCTGTACGTACATGCATAACTCTGAAGCACAGTATGGCATTGGAAAGATTCCCACTTTGTGTATTGGGTAAAATAAGCCTGTATTTGAAAAGAAAAGATGTGAATTTCATCTAAATTGTAATAAGATCAATCCTAAGTATTTTTTCTCTCTGTGTGTGTCTGTATGTTATATGTAAAAGACTTACTGATATTTTTGTAGGATAGGTAGACTTGTGTGACCAGTGGTTTGGTAGGATAAGCGCACTGGTATGACAGGTGCTGATTTGCTTCCATTAACTATAATATAGTAAAATTGCACATAGGGATATTCTGTTGATTTTTTAAATATAGTTCTCTTAAATCATAAAAGGAAAGTGCCACATGGGAGAGAAATTATTATATTTGGAAGATAAAGGGTATGTCTACACTACGAGGGTAGTTCGATTTCTCTTAAATCGAATTTGTGGAATCGATATTGCAAAGTCGAACGTGTGTGTCCACACTAAGGACAGTAATTCGACTTTGTGAGTCCACACTAACGGGGAAAGCGTCGACATTGGAAGCGGTGCACTGTGGGCAGCTAGCCCACAGTTCCCGCAGTCCCCGCTGCCCATTGGAATTCTGGGTCGAGCCGCCAATGCCTTCTGGGTAAAAAAAAAGGATCGAGGTGCTTTTGGGTAATTGTCGTCATCCGTCCGTCACTACCGCCCTCCCTCCCTCCCTGAAAGCGCCGGCGGGAAATCAGTTCGCGCACTTTTCCGGTCAGTGACAGCGCGGACGCCACAGCACTGCGAGCATGGATCCCGCTGCGACCATCGCTGCAGTTGTGGCCGTTGTCAACGCCTCACAGCTTATCATCCACCTTTCCCAGAGGCAGATGCAGATGAACCAGGCGAGGAGGCTACGGCACCGCGGTGAGGGCCTGAAGTTTGAGACTGGCACAGACCTGTCACAAAGCACGGGACCCAGCGCCGAGGACATCACGGTGACAATGGGTCATGTGGATGTTGTGGAACAGCGATTCTGGGCACGGGAAACAAGCATGGACTGGTGGGACCGCATAGTGCTGCAGGTCTGGGATGAATCCCAGTGGCTGCGAAACTTTCGCATGCGGAAGGGGACTTTCATGGAACTTTGTGAGTTGCTGTCCCCTGCCCTGAAGCGCAATGACACCCGGATGCGAGCAGCCCTGACTGTCCAGAAGCGAGTGGCCATAGCCCTCTGGAAGCTTGCAACGCCAGACAGCTACCGGTCTGTCGCGAACCAGTTTGGCCTGGGCAAATCTACCGTGGGGGTTGTTGTGATGCAAGTAGCCAACGCAATCGTTAAGGTACTGCTCTCAAAGGTAGTGACCCTGAGAAACGTGGAGGTCATCATAGATGGCTTCGCCGCGATGGGATTCCCAAACTGCGGTGGGACTATAGATGGAACTCACATCCCTATCCTGGGACCGGACCTCCAGGCCAGCCAGTACATCAACCGAAAGGGCTACTTTTCAATGGTGCTGCAAGCACTGGTGGACCACAGGGGACGTTTTACCAACATCAACGTCGGATGGCCGGGCAAGGTTCATGACGCTCGCGTCTTCAGGAACTCTGGTCTGTTTAGACGGCTGCAGGAAGGTATTTACTTCCCGGACCACAAAATAACTCTTGGGGATGTGGAGATGCCTACAGTGATCCTTGGGGACCCAGCATACCCGCTAATGCCCTGGCTCATGAAGCCCTATACTGGCGCCCTGGACACTGAAAAAGAACTGTTCAACTACCGGCTGAGCAAGTGCAGAATGGTGGTGGAGTGTGCTTTTGGACGTCTCAAGGGGAGATGGAGAAGCTTACTGACTCGCTGTGATCTCAGCGAAACCAATATCCCCATTGTTATAGCAGCTTGCTGTGTGCTCCACAATCTCTGTGAGAGCAAGGGGGAGACCTTTATGGCGGGGTGGGAGGTTGAGGCAAATAGCCTGGCATCTGATTACGCCCAGCCAGACAGCCGGGCAATTAGAAGAGCCCAGCGGGACGCGCTGTGCATCCGGGAGGCTTTGACAGCTAGGTTCCACAGTGAGCAGGGTAACCAGTGACT
This sequence comes from Emys orbicularis, assembly GCF_028017835.1. Lineage (NCBI taxonomy): Eukaryota > Metazoa > Chordata > Testudines > Emydidae > Emys > Emys orbicularis. Next base: position 88,804,368 of record NC_088683.1, read on the forward strand.
TTTAAGTTTCTGTACAGAGAAGCTGAACCTGCCCCCGTTTCTTTACCCAGTTACTGTTGACTATCCTCTCCAGTTACAGACCCCCTCCACCCCCTTCCAAAAAAATAAAATCAGTTTTATTTTGTTAATGAACACCGTTGTCTTTATTACTGTTTTCGCGGGAATGTTTTAAACCTGGGACGCAGACTGTGGTGGGGAGCGGGTGTAGTGTACTGATGCAAATGATCCTTCTAAACTCCAGGAATGACAGGATTCGCAGTGGCGGACTGGTTGTTTCAACTGAGCCTGCCAGCCCTCCGGAGTGGGACTGCGTGTATGTGGGGGCTATGTGACTTTATGGCAGGGGGAGGAGGGTTACAGATCCCCTGCTGCTCTGTGATCTAGGACAAGGACCGCTGCATAAGATCTGTAACTGCCCTCCCCCGCCACAAAGTCACAGAGCAACCCACCCCCCCACGCACAGAACATGAAAACCACCTCCCAGACTGACCAGGGTAACTACTCACTGCACTGTGTGTGTGCCCTGCTGCTGGACCTGCCCCCGCCTGTGTACCCTGCTAAAGGTGACTGTCCTGTCCAATTACCAAGCCCCTTCCCCCCCTTCAGACAGACTGTCCCACAAAAGAACATGATTGAAACACTAATGAACAGAAACGTGTTTTTTATTAACAACCACACATGAAACTGGGGGGGTGAAACTTGGACGGGGGCTTGGGTGAGGCGGGCAGGAAAGGACTTTTCAAATTTTGGGGAATGACAGCCTTCTGGTGCTTGAGCAGTCTGCAGGGGTCGAGTGAGAGTATTCACGGACTCTGCCGCCCCTCCTTCTTTGGACTTTGGGCGAGGGGGGTATGGGACTTGGTGGCGGGGGAGTGCGGTTGCTGATAGACTGCAGCGGGGCTCTGTCCTCCTGCCTCCGTTCCTGCAGAACATCAACAAGGCGCCGGAGCGTGTCCATTTGCTCCCTCAGAAGTCCAAGCAGCGTTTGAGTCGCCTGCTGGTCTTCCTGCCGCCACCTCTCCTCACGGTCCATGTGTGTCCGGTGCATTTGGGACAAATTCTCCCTCCACTGGTTCTGCTGTGCTGCCTGGGCTCGGGAGCAGCCCATTAGTTCTGAGAACATGTCCTCTCTCGTCTTCTTCTTCCTCCGCCTAATGTGCGTTAGCCTCTGGGAGTGTGATGCCAGGCTGGGTTGGGAGACAGTCACAGATGTGTCTGTGGGAATGAGGAAAAGGTAGTGAATTCCTCCGAAACATAAATGTAGTTGTGAACAAAGAACATAGTCTTTCTCTGTGAACAAGACCATGCACCGCACCTATCACATGCGCACTCAGGACAAGGTCGAATTTTCGGACCTCGCCTTCAGTGCCTGGGGTTTTGCACTGCAGATCTGGGAAGCGTGGCAGGACACCGTAATCTCTGTAGCAGGCAAAGATGGTAAGCCGTAGACTTGTGGCTGCTTAAAACTTTAGTAGTACCACTGGCCTCCTTTCACATTGAAAGCAATGCCAGTCTCTGCTGCCAGCAATCGGCCAAGCATGAACTCTGGCCCTGTCCCACCCCCTCGCGGATGTCCCAGGGAAAGATCCCTGTATGCTGCCCCTCTCCCGCATCCACCGTGGCTGCAAACCAGCGGTTACAGTTCTGTAAAGGAACGGGCAAGCAGTCCCAATACTAACAGTCCCCTACCTAATTCAAAGCAGGTCATCATGAGCGACATAACTATCCTGAGGATCTCGGACACCGAGAAGGAAAGGATGTTTCGAGAAAGCCTGCAAAAACCAGGGCCCTATGCCGCCATGCTGTGCAAGGCAATGATACCGGAGTACTTGCTCGTCTCCTGGCGCGGGAATGTCTCCTACTTCGGAGGACCCAGTAAGGCCGCTCTCCCCAGGAACCTGATGAACAGGCTTTCCCATTACCTGCAGGAGAGCTTTGTTGAGATGTCAGTGGAGGACTATTGCTCTATCCCCGGACATATAGACCGGATTTTCATATAGCTGCAGTTGCAGGGACTATAGAGTGGAGCAGCTTGGGCAGCAGAATCATGCACAACCGGACACTGTTTGATTTTTTTTAAATAGTTGGAACTGATTACTTAAGCGCCCAGGGTAAAGAAATCATGAAGCACACCTTGTTCTTATTGTTAATATTCCAGTTTTGTAAAAAATAAATGTTTAGATGTTTAAAGCACTTACCGCTTGATCCTTCCCGTGAATCTGTGTCCGGGTTACATGCTGGGGAGGGTTGGTAGGGGATCTCTGTAAGGGTGATGAAGAGCTCCTGGCTGTCGGGGAAATCAGCTTGGTATGCGCTGTCGACTGCCTCGTCCTCCTCATCTCCTTCCTCATCTTCCCCGTCCGCTAACATGTCTGAGGAACCGGCCGTGGACAATATCCCATCCTCAGAGTCCACGGTCAGTGGTGGGGTAGTGGTGGCGGCCGCACCAAGGATGGAATGCAGTGCCTCGTAGAAACGGGATGTGTGGGACTGGGATCCGGAGCGTCCGTTTGCCTCTTTGGTCTTCTGGTAGCCTTGTCTCAGCTCCTTGATTTTCACACGGCACTGCGTTGCATCCCGGCTGTATCCTCTCTCTGCCATGGCTTAGAGATCTTCTCATAGATCTTTGCGTTCCGTCTTTTGGAGCGCAGCTCGGAAAGCACGGACTCATCACCCCACACAGCGATGAGATCCAAGACTTCCCGATCAGTCCATGCTGGGGCCCTCTTTCTATTCTGGGATTGCACGGCCATCTCTGCTGGAGAGCTCTGCATCGTTGCCAGTGCTGCTGAGCTCGCCACGCTGTCCAAACAGGAAATGAGATTCAAACTGCCCAGACAGGAAAAGGAATTCAAATTTTCCCGGGGCTTTTCCTGTGTGGCTGGTCAGAGCATCCGAGCTCGGACTGCTGTCCAGAGCGTCAACAGAGTGGTGCACTGTGGGATAGCTCCCGGAGCTATTAGCATCGATTTCCATCCACACCAAGCCTAATTCGATATGGCCATGTCGAATTTAGCACTACTCCCCTCGTTGGGGAGGAGTACAGAAGTCGAATTTAAGAGACCTCTATGTCGAACTAAATAGCCTCGTGGTGTGGACGGGTGCAGGGTTAATTCGATGTAACGGCGCTAAATTCGACATAAACGCCTAGTGTAGACCAGGCCAAAGAGTCTAGTGGCCCTAAAAGGAAGAATATTTCAGTGTTTTCTCATATTAATTTAAATCAAGAAATGTGGCAGGGGGACTTTCCTCCTCTAGATGCATGTATGAAACTCCTAACCAGATTGGTGTATGCAAATAAAAGGGAATAGACCCCAAAATGTGTACTCTCCCTGTGAAAGATTCTTGTCATCATCACGCAATAACAGCAAACCCCAATGTTGAAGTAATGTGTGAGTGGTTATTAATTTCTCGCTAAGAAGGGCTTCAGTTCAGCACATGCTAAACTTTAAGCAAAGCACTTTAAGTGCATGCTTCACTGGTTTCCTGAATCAGGGCCAATGGCAGGGATAGGAGAACCCGAAGCTAATTATTTATGTCTTTGACACTGAGTACATTTCCCAGACCTGAAGAAGAGCTCTGTGTAAGCTTGAAAGCTTGTCTCACCAACAGAGGTTGGTCCAATAAAAGATGTTACCTCACCCACCTGGTGTCTCTAATGTCCTGCGACCAACATGGTTACAACAAAACAGCGTATATCTGTGACATAGACATTTGTCCACAGTTCTGGGCAATGCTGGTTATTTGAGGAAAGAGGGCACTTTCTGGCATGTTCTATGATGCTCCAGCTCAGAGCTTCTCAAACTGTGTTCCACAGCAGAGTGCAGTGTTCCTTTGTGAAATCCACAACGCTGTGGCCAGAAGGTGATAGCTGGAAGCACTGGTATGAAGAGCAATAATCTCGATGCTCAGCAGCTCCCTCCTCTGACATCCTTCAACTGTTCAGCATTCCTTGCTCAATAACTGTGCTGATACATCAAAAGGCCTGAATTGGCTAGCAGTGTGGAGTGGAGCATCTCCTCTGTCCCTCAGAGCTGGCAGGTTCTGGAAGGATCTAAGTAGGGAGAGAAAAGCTGAGAGGTTAAGAGATGCTCACAATATGGGGGAGTACAGTCAAAGCATATGAGAGAGAGAGGAGGTAGAGAACTGAAAGGTGTTTGAAGGAGACTTAGCTGGTTCAGAAATGCTGCCATATCAACAGCTGCAGCAAGCCTGGGTTCATGGGAGGCCCATATAGATTAATGTGATATTTACTGTTCATGCTCCAGGAAAAAATGTGAAGTCTGAACTACTTTGTACTGTTTCAGAGATCTCTAGAGGTCATTTGAATCCTGGGGGGAATCAGAAATCTCCCCATTTGTCTTGGTTAAGGCTGGCTACAACTGCTGTTTAACAGGAAACCTCTATTCATTATTCCCCTGTTTCCACAATACATGCACCATTTCTGGCTATGTCACTTATCTTTTCCTCACTTTAGACCCATCTGGGCCTCAGCCTCCCACAGCTTGTATGGGACAGGTGGAGGGAGAAAGTCTGACGCTTGGTCCTTGCAGACATGAGTCCCCATCAGATGACTTTAGAGAGGGTCGTGGATTTGTTTGACCCAGCCTTGGAGACAGAGAGCAAGGGGGAAAGTGAAAGCTGACAGGGAGGGAAAGAGGGGTAGGGGGAAAAAACGGTAATTGAAAAGAAGAAGAAAGTATGGAAAAAACGAAATACCCCTTGCCTTATTCCTGCAAGACCATAGAAGGGACAGGAATAAGTGGGCATGTGAAGATTGAAAGAGTGATGATAGCAGTGTATAAAGTCAGAGCTATTGTGGCATGTTAAGCCTAGTGGTCCAAATCCCTCCCTAGTGTAGCTCCCCTGAATTCACAGATATTTAAAAGTGGGCCTGACAGACTAGAGACTTCTATTAGACATATGCATGGGGGCAAAACCAGTTACATTTGTGATAGATTTGTGATGACCCATTGGCCCTCCCTAGGGCTAAAATGTGACATTAAGCCACAGCACTCCATTGAGAATGAGGTATCTTTGCACCTCACCAGCAGTAGGTTGGAGAGGGTATATTGCCTCAAGCCACCATCAGTAAAGTGCTTCTTTGTTGTGACCTGCTGGGAGCTAAGCACAAACTTCAGAAGGACCAAAGCTAAGTGAATGGGTAGCATGATGGCAAATAAAATCATTGTTGACAAATGCATGGTAATGGACATTCAAAGGCATAATTTGAATTACTTGAGCGCATTGCTGAGTTCTATAGTAACTGTAACCACTCAGGAAAAAAAGACATCAGTATCACTGCAGACAACTCAGTGAAAGCCTCTGCTCAATATGCAAATGTGCAGTGGCAGACAAAAAAAAGCAAACAAAATGTTAGGCTGTATAAAGAATGGGGTGGAAAATACAAGTGAAAATGATACAGTGCCACTCTTTAAATGGATGGTAAACCTTCATTGGGAATACTGTGTTCAGTTCTTTTCACCCTATCTAAGAAGTGATCTAACAGAAATAGAGGTTGTGCAGAGGCAGACAACAAAAATGAACAGTGACAGAGAAAAGTTTCTATATGAGGAGTGATTGAAAAAAATCCTGGATCTGTTCAATTTATAGCAAAGACAGTATGGAAGAGGTAAACTGGGTACTTCTGTATACCCTTTCTCTTAATGCCAGAGCAAAAGGACACTCAGTGAAATTGAAAGGCAACAAATTTAAAACTGATACAAGGAAATAGTTGTTTACGTAATACACAACTAAGCAGTGGAACTCACTGCCAGAAGCTATCAGTAAGGCCAAGGACTTACTAAGATAGAAAATATGACTAGAAATTTATATGGATAATGAGAACATCCAATCATATTAGACAGGATAACTTTTATTGTTAGTAGTACAGGTAATGATATAAAGCCTAATGTTGCAGGGCAGACTTCAATCACTAACTTCCAAGGTTAGATAGAAAGTTCTCTTGGGCGCATGTTTGTCCCAGTATAGTCTCTCTTGTATCTTTCTTTAGTACTGAGCACTGTTGGACTAGGTGCACTGCTGGTCTGATCCTGTATGGCAATTCCTATGTTCCTGAATATTTAGACACAAGTGAGTGGAAGGACTGACAGAAAGAGTTTAGGCTCTGTGTGGCTGAGGCTTCCTATGGATCATAGGGGAGGCCCATTTCTGTGCTCTTTGCCAACATACAGATAGCAGACTGCTGATTCCACAGCAACCTCAAGAGGGGAGCACAGCTGATAAGATAATCCATCTACTGTAATGAACAGTGTTTTCATCCTATATTTCGATACATTAATATGTGTTAGCAAGCACAATGTGCTTAAATGTGTTAACAATCACAAAACACACATGTACTATGCATAAAAGAGAAAGGGATTGGGTCAGGGATGAAGCCACTGGCATGTAAGACTTAGGGGGTAAAGATCTTATCTCCACTTACATTAGATATACACCAACTTTTGGTTTTCCATTATGCCAATGGAAAGAGGTGGCTTACTAGTAGGAGGGCTTAAAAGCAGACTTCTGCATCCCATACTAGGGTCCAGAGCTCAGTCAATGGCATACAACCTAAAATCAGTCGTCACCTATTGGAGTAGGTGGTTGGCCCCTTTGAGTCACTACCAATACCTAACTTGAGGGCGTAACCTGTGTATAAAATGCTGAAAAGAGTAATGAGGAAAGTGTGCTGCTTTACTCTAGACTGAAATAAATTCATACCTTGCGAAAGATATTGAGAGAATAATGATATGGACTCCTTGCTCACTCCCATTAGATGTGCATCCTTTAATCTGGCCAAAGCCGTGGAACAAACATTGACCAAATGCAACATAAAATCCACATCTTGCTTCTTATCTGGTAGAGTTTCATTTATTGGGATTTTTGTTTTGACCGTCATTTATATTTTAACAAAACTACATCTGTGGGGACGGTGCTCTGTCCTGCTTGGCCTTTAAAACTTTCTATTGATTCTATCAGCACACAGTTACTAGGGAAGCAGGAATGGAATCAGTCACCCTTTATAAACAGATAACCAGGGAGTCAATGTTCTTTGGTCATTTTTCATAGGCCCCTTCACCTGAACTCACTTTCCTGGACATCGTACCTGGCCTGTCCAGATTACCTACAGAGACAATGGCAGAACTTCAAGGCCTTGGTACAGTTTACATTGGGGGGAGTGGGAAACAGACACTATTGTTTCAGCTACAGGCACTGTTGATGCATCTAAATCTCACCTCCAGAGCATTTTCTTCTAACTAGACCTTTTGTTATTGACTGTCTTCAGTCACCACTGGGGGCTGAAAGTCACTGCACTTCATTCAGATCGCAAGTAAAAGATGGATGACCTTGTGAAGTGAGACTCATTCTTGAGAAATGTAGTGCTGTTTTCTTTGTGGTAGTTCTAACTGGCACTTACGGTTGATATCCAGGTGCAGATTAGTCTGAGATGGATTTTCAGATACAGCACAGTATAGAGGATTGGTACCAAGCCACTGACTTGAGAAAGTGCAGGGATAACTCTGAATATTACTTTACTGGGGTTTTCCCCATTTTTGTGGCATTGGCTAGGAGATGAGAAAGATGGAAGGACCAGCAGGTCCTCTTCTGGTATGATAATCACTCTGTATCACCGCCAGCCAATCTGGAAAAGCCCCAGTGTGGGGAGAATGTCTTCTGAGGACATTTAGTACACAATATTTATTTAACTGCTGGATATGTCCCTGGAATTAACCACAGCTCGTTTCCAAGATGGTAAGTTTTGAGCCTTGGTGCCAAAAGTCAACCAGGAGCCTTGGCAATGTTCCCTTTCATAGAGAGCCACATCACCTAGGTGGGTGGAGAGATTAATTGCTTCAGGAACCTTGAGGAGCTACCGGGCTCCTCAAGATTTTAGGGCTTTATATCTTTCAGCATACCAAGTAGGTTACCTACCTCTGTCTCAAAAACCTTAGGTTCTCAAAATGTTCCGAAATATTAATTACTTTAGCCTCAAAACAATAACTCCATGAGGAAGGGATTTGCAAATGAACAAATGGAGGCACAGAAAGGCTGAATGTCTTGCCACAGGAAACTGAGGAAATTTGTAGCAGAGCCTTGAGTAGAGTCTCAAGCATGCTTCCTTCCTCCCTACCCTGCTCCATTGCTTTGGAGCACTATGTTGGTGTTTTTTTGTTTGTTTTTTATTTCATGTTTCTTATAAGTTACTGTGATTTTTTTTTTAATGGTGAGTGATAACGAATGGTGTGTTCCTACTTTACCTGTAGGTGCCATCTAGATAGGATGTGTATGGCATGTACGTGCTGCTGCTCATTTTTTATTTTGCTATTCTTGAATTTTTTTAAAAAAAATATGTAAATACATTTAAAATTCTATGAACATTCTAATTGATTAAGTGTTGATCAGCTTCTACGCTATAGGATTGAATACATAAGAAAATTGCTCGGTTTTTTTGTAACTGGATTGTGGCAGCAAGTGTAGCCAAATTTTGTACATTTTTAAAGAATAAAAAAGATCTCTTTAAACTCTTTTCTTTTGCCAGTGCATTGTGTTGAACAGTTCTGATGGACTAGACTACAAAGCTATGGGAAAATTCTTCAAAGGTCTGGCACAATCTGGAGCCTGGGTGTGCTTTGATGAATTTAATCGTATAGAGCTGGAGGTAATTGTAGTACCAGTTTCTTAGTAAAGTTGGTATTCAATGAAAGTGACAAGCCTGACATCTTCATTAACAGCACTGACATTAAACAACATTGACTGAAGCTTACAGAGAAAGGAAAAAAATACAATTTTAGTACATTTTAATCAAACTCAACTGGTAGTCTATGTCAAATCTGTCCCTGTGATTTTTTTTTATAGTGTTTCAGCGTTCTCTACTGTAAATGTTGCAGGAGGAATATTGCTGTTGCAACCCTCTGAGCACAGTTGACAGAGTGAGGTTTGTGAGAAGACATTGTATTTGTTCATGATAGATTAACTGTAAGATCTCTCTCTCTGGTATGCAACCTGCCACTCACAGAGTTTGAAAGACAGGAGTTAACTTTCATCTACAGAAAGCTCACAGCCAGGGAGAGAGACTGCCTTAATGCCACATTTATTACCTAGCAAAAATTGCAGACAGCTTCTCCAGCAAATGAGAACTCTCTGTTGTTTTTTTCCTAAGGTAATTTATTACACTTCCTGATTACACAGAGCATAATTAAATGTCCATATAGGGAAATATAGCATGACCTATCGTGTTATGTAGACAGAGGTGGTCTGGTTGATCCTTTAGAGTCTCATGCATTTTCTGCAGTTTATTTTTATCACAAAACACAGGCAGACCTTGGTAGAAAGTTTTGATGGTGAATTAGATAACTGCTCATTTAAACTTCAGCTCCTGAAGTAGCACAGAAACAGGCTTTAAAAATACAAAGTGTTTGCAGTATTTTTCATTATCTTATATTAGACCACTATATAGAGTAACACAGCCATTTTCTGAGAAATGTTATTGCTTTCATGTTTTCAATTATTTAGCAGTTTATCATTTGATTCATATGGAATTTTCCAATGCATTGAGCGATTTATTAGCTTGTGTGTGTGATAACTTTGTATTTTATTGCATTTAAAAGTGCATTAAAACATCATTTTAAAGTTTAAAAACTAATTTGTCAGCGTTGCCAAAGCAAATCAGTGTAGAGAGATTGGCTTCTGCACTTCCCTCAGGTGCTTTCTAATAGTTCAGCAAATTTAGACTACTGTATTCAATGTGCAATATCTGAGCAGGTGCAAGATCTTTGTATCTCAAGGTTCTGAGATCTGTCTGGATTCATGCAGTGTGTTTATTGCCATAAATCATGACTATGTGGGCAGGAATGAGCTGCCAGACTATCTGAAGGTAACAAATACTATAGCACCTTTCCTAAAGTAGACAAAATGATGAAATTATTTCTGCTTTATCACAGTTTTCTCCTCCATTTGGAAATAGAAATGCTTTCCCACTCATATGCAATGGTGTAAAGAACAACAAGGCCTGCTTTGGCTCCTTTAAACAAAAAGGGAATGTGCTGTATGGTTTTTCATGTTACAATACGGCATATGCTAAGGAAATGCCTGAGTGAAATCTCTTTTGCCTTTGTTCATTTTCCCCCCCTTGCCCTCTGAAGGGAGTTCCCACAAGACCAGTACTAAGCTTCTCTTCATTAGAACCCAGTTTTCAATTTAAATTTTAATTAGAATAGATGACTAGAATACTTACAAGTCTCTGTAATTTGTACATGGAGCTAATCAATGTCTGGAAGGGATACCCCATGTTTTGATAAAAAGATTAGGTTCCTATTCAGTAAGAGATTTATGGCTGGCTGTTAAAATTATTTTAGGTCTTCCCATACCTTTCAATTTGTGAATGAGACTCATTTTGAAAAGGATGATTTCCCCCCCAATTCTTTTAATGTAAGAATGCCTAGAAAGGAGGATTCTTACGTTAATATATATACTGCACTAATTGTGCTTTCTAGCACTTATCAATACTGGTATGTTATACAACACTCAGGATTTGAGAGACCTTGAGATTTATACTGCCATTCCATCATTTTATTTTATTTTGTGGGGGCCATCTACAGCTGTAGGCCCCTCCCAAAATTCAAGAACAAACCATTAGAAAATCTAAAAGGTCTCTATTCTGTATTTCAGTTCCTCAGACTTCCAAAGGACTAATAACCAATTAAAAGTCTCACCCACAAACACAAAAGAACTGCATCTAACCATAAGACCCCAACTAGATAATCTCTTAACCTCCAGCGACCCCAATCATTTTTAATGCCCAGGAGAAAAGATGGGTTTTGCACTGTACCTACAATATTAAAAAACCTAGGCTGTGGTGAACAAAAGAGAAAGCTCATTCCAGAGTCAAGAATCTCCCATGGGGGACATAGAATCATAGAATATCAGGGTTGGAAGGGACCTGAGGAGGTCATCTAGTCCAACCCCCTGCTCAAAGCAGGACCAATCCCCAGACAGATTTTTGCCCCAGATTCCTAGATGGCCCCCTGTAGGATTGAACTCACAACCTGGGGTTTAGCAGACCAATGCGCAAACCACTGAGCTATCCCTCCCCCATTCTGTGGTATCTCCTTCTTGTTTGTATCAAGGGAGCTCCAGCTTGAATACCTCTGCTGAGCTCAACTATGAAAAGGCGGCCTGAGGAGAGACACGATCCCTGAGGTAACTGTATCCCAAACCATGTAGAGCCTAATGCAGTAGATTAAAACCACCACCTCGAAATCCCTCAGAAACCTAGCTGAAGCCAGTGGGCATTCAAGTTTCTGAGTAGTCCTGATGTTCAGTCCCATGTAGTGTTCATTGCATCAACATAGTCATGAGGTGATAAAGGCATGGATGATGGTAGGTAGGTCTGCATCAGAGGGAAAAGATCACAATGTTTTGGCCAGACACCAATAAAAAAGAACGTGTTTGGTTACAGCAGCCTGGGATCTAATTAAACTCCAAGGCTGCAGACCTGAATCACAAATGATGGATATGCTTCTACCAGAAGTGCAGATATCACCCTTGCAAACTCTTCCAGTTTCTTCCCACAACTCACCCTCATCACTTCAGATTTCTATAGATTATGCCTCAGCCAATTGGCCCTCGGCCACTCTTGAACTTCAGAAAGACACTTATTCCACTGCAACAGCCATGTCTAATGGAAAAATAGAGCTTGTAAATATCCTTGGGTGAAATCCTGGTCCCATTGGGAATTTTGCCATTGATTTCAATGGGGACCAAGATTTCACTTCATTTTAAAATTATTAGTTAAAACCCATAACAATAGATTCATAACATCACTTTTATATTTAAAGCATCTTTTGTTATTTGTACAATAATTTTTTTTAAATTTAGGGATTTTTCTGCATATTTTGCACATTTTTAAAGTCAGACATCAGCCAACTCTAGGTTTTTTTAGTAACTCTAATAGTAGAAAATCGTAAATAAAAGATTTTTTTTTGAAAAATAGACTCCTTTAGAAAGCCCAATCCTGCAGTCCTTATTCAGGCAAAAATCCCATTTAAGTCATGCACTGAGGTTTTACTGGAGCAGAAGAAGGACCACGGAATAAACATTTACAAGATTTTCGAGCTGGAGAGGAATCTATCTACTAAACCTAACCAATGCACCTGATCAGCTATTGTATTATAGGAAGCCATACAACCAAAGTAACTTCAAAATTGCTGTCACTAATAGAAAGACGTGCTTTTTCTGCATGCTCAAAGAAAGTGCACTCTGATACAGCTTGCAATCATAAGAAGAAAAGTGACCCTCAAAACAAGAAAATGATATAGGACATCATCATGCTGGTGGATAACAAAAGAACTAAACTCTGCTTTTCTACACATGCATGCACAGTCAGTAATAAAAACTGCTATATGATTTCTATCATAAATATTCTAATAGAGAAAACAAGCTGTTTCCTTTCTGACCCTTGGAATATTTTAATGAGTCTTTTTGATGTGCCTAGGCTGCTAATTTCATCAAATTTGTTCCTCTTTCTTTAATCATAGCATCTTCCAGCTATTGTAGAGGTCCATGAATAGGTAATACCAGTGCAATACTCTGTGGTGACGGTAGCTCTAAGGGTGCTATGTAAAATCAGTAAGGCAGTAAGATAAATATAATGTAATTTCTATAGTATTTTTTGCAATCAAAAGGCTGTTGTCTTTTAGCATTAGTATATTAAGGGGCATTTATCATAATATTTTACAGTAATGGGGAAAATTGTGAAACATCATCAGGCAATAAATATTGCCTTACAGAGCTGGGCACAATCCTACCAAGTACAGTGTGGTGGGGAATAGATCTTCTTTCTTGATGACTCTCTCTCTCTTTAGAAATACCACAGGGTTCAACCTGTCATCCATGTTGTTTAATATATTGTATATATGTGAAACCAGTAAGGGGGATTGTGAGAAGAAGTTATGGGATACAATATCACCAACATGTTTGCCGATACTCAGTTCTGACTTCATTTCAATGGACCTAAGCTTACCTCTAGCAATGCTGGGAATCTTTGGTTGAAATTCGATGGGTTTAAAGGTGCATCTCATTACAGATTTCTTCCATACACAGGCAGCAACCTAGCTTCTGCCTAACAATATCCATATCCTCCCCAATATATCCCCCTCTTGTCCTATCCTATCTCCAAGAGAGTCCCCTTGAATAGCACTGTCCATATCCCAACTCACAAAAGTCATATCCCCACTATGGTCCTTTCTCTTCTTTCCCATAATCTTGGGCAAGCAAAGAGAGAGATGGATGAGAAGGGCTAGGTGGAAGAGGAAAGTGAGATAGACTCAGAGAGAGAGAAAGAAATGAAGAAGAGAAAAATAGGAATGAGAGAAAGCAGACACTGAAAGGTATTGAAAATTTGTATTATAGCCTGTGCCTAGGGCACCAGTTCCTGGGATCATGTGATTCAATCAGAATCTAAACCTACTTTTTTTTAAAAAAAAAGGAAAGTTTCTAAACTTTGTGAGTGCGAAGAAAAGCTTGGAAATGTTACTCATGTGTAATCGATGCAGTGAGGTCTACCTGTCTCTTCAGGCAGCTTGGAACAAGAGCTGTAGGAGATGTAAACTGACCCATGCATCTCAATAAGGTGTTAACTCCAAGACATGCTACTTATGGAAGAGCTTGTCAACACCACCCCAATAGATGACTATGTGTAGCAGAAGGGGAAGAGTGCAGCAGGCCCAGTGTACCTATCCAAGCAGATACACCCAGCAATTGGGGTATCACTTTCCTCTCCCCTCTGCTTCATAGATTCATAGCTTTTTAAGGCCAGAGGGAACCACTAGATCCTGTAAAACAGAAGCCATTAAATTTCACCTGGTATTGAGCCCAATAACTTGTATTTGGCTACTGCATATCTTCTGGAAAAGGAACCAGTCTTGATTTGAAGACATCAAGAGATGGAAAATCTACCTTTTTCCTTGGTATCTGTTCTAAAGCTTAATCACTTTCACTATTAAAAATCTATGCCTGATTTCTAAATTGAATTTCTCAGGTTCAGCTTCCAGCCATTGGTTCTTGTTATGCCTTTCTCTGCTAGATTAAAGAGCCCTTTAGTACCTGGTATTTTCTGCCAGTGAAGATATTATACACAGCAACAAAATCACCTGTCAATCTTTTTTGATAAGCTAAACAGTTTAAGCTCCTTGAGGCTCTCACTATAAAGCATTTTTCCCCCAATCTTTTCATCTGTGAGATTTCCTTGTGTTGGGTGCAATACCTTTTGTGTCAGAAAATTATCATCTGTAATTTTTAGAAACTCTAACAATGTTTTACCACTGGCTGCATGAGACTGCCAGCATATGACTCCCAAACTGAAGCCCTCCATAATAACACAGTTTTTCTTACCACCTGTTAGACATGTATTTAAGGAGTAACTCATCCTGTTCTCTGGTTTGATTTGGTGGTCTGTAACACCAATACTCCTTCCTGGGCCTTGTTGGGTTAGCACATTGATCTACGTGCAGTCAGGACCCTTTGGTTCTGAGTTATCAATACCTTCAAATCAGGTAACAGTGTCTTTAAAGTAGAGTGCCACTACCCTCCGCTTGACTGACTCTGTCCTTCCTTAATGGGTTGTAACCTTAGAATCATAGAATCATAGAATATCAGGGTTGGAAGGGACCTCAGGAGGTCATCTAGTCCAACCCCCTGCTCAAAGCAGGACCAATTCCCAACTAAATCATCCCAGCCAGGGCTTTGTCAAGCCGGGCCTTAAAAACCTCCAAGGAAGGAGACTCCACCACCTCCCTAGGTAACGCATTCCAGTGCTTCACCACCCTCCTAGTGAAATAGTGTTTCCTAATATCCAACCTAGACCTCCCCCACTGCAACTTGAGACCATTGCTCCTTGTTCTGTCATCTGCCACCATTGAGAACAGGCGAGTTCCATCCTCTTTGGAACCCCCCTTCAGGTAGTTGTAGGCTGCTATCAAATCCCCCCTCATTCTTCTCTTCTGGAGACTAAACAATCCCAGTTCCCTCAGCCTCTCCTCATAAGTCATGCACTCCAGACCCCTAATCATTTTTGTTGCCCTCCGCTGGACTCTTTCCAATTTTTCCACATCCTTCTTGTAGTGTGGGGCCCAAAACTGGACACAGTACTCCAGATGAGGCCTCACCAATGTCGAATAAAGGGGAACGATCACGTCCCTCGATCTGCTGGCAATGCCCCTACTTTTACAGCCCAAAATGCCGTTAGCCTTCTTGGCAACAAGAGCACACTGTTGACTCATATCCAGCTTCTAGTCCACTGTGACCCCTAGGTCCTTTTCTGCAGAACTGCTACCTAGCCATTCGGTCCCTAGTCTGTAGCTGTGCATGGGATTCTTCCGTCCTAAGTGCAGGACTCTGCACATGTCCTTGTTGAACCTCATCAGGTTTCTTTTGGCCCAATCCTCTAATTTGTCTAGGTCCCTCTGTATCCGATCCCTACCCTCTAGTGTATCTACCATGCCTCCTAGTTTAGTGTCATCGGCAAACTTGCTGAGAGTGCAGTCCACACCATCCTCCAGATCATTAATCAAGATATTAAACAAAAGCGGCCCCAGGACCGACCCTTGGGGCACTCCGCTTGAAACCGGCTGCCAACTAGACATGGAGCCATTGATCACTACCCGTTGAGCCCGACGATCTAGCCAGCTTTCTATCCACCTTACAGACCATTCATCCAGCCCATACTTCTTTAACTTGGCAGCAAGAATACTGTGGGAGACCGTATCAAAAGCTTTGCTAAAGTCAAGGAATAACACATCCACTGCTTTCCCCTCATCCACAGAGCCAGTTATCTTATCATAGAAGGCAATTAGGTTAGTCAGGCACGACTTCCCCTTGGTGAATCCATGCTGACTGTTCCTGATCACTTTCCTCTCCTCTAAGTGTTTCATAATTGATTCCTTGAGGATCTGCTCCATGATTTTTCCAGGGACTGAGGTGAGGCTGACTGGCCTGTAGTTCCCTGGATCCTCCTTCTTCCCTTTTTTAAAGATGGGCACTACATTAGCCTTTTTCCAGTCATCCAGGACCTCCCCCGATCGCCATGAGTTTTCAAAAATAATGGCTAATGGCTCTGCAATCTCATCCGCCAACTCCTTTAGCACCCTCGGATGCAGCGCATCCGGCCCCATGGACTTGTGCACGTCCAGTTTTTCTAAATAGTCCCGAACCACTTCTTTCTTCACAGAGGGCTGGTCACCTTCTCCCCATATTGTTCTGCCCAGTGCAGCAGTCTGGGAGCTGACCTTGTTTGTGAAGACAGAGGCAAAAAAATCATTGAGTACATTAGCTTTTTCCACATCCTCAGTCACTAGGTTGCCTCCCTCATTCAGTAAGGGTCCCACACTTTCCTTTACTTTCTTCTTGTTGCTAACATACCTGAAGAAACCCTTCTTGTTACTCTTAACATCTCTTGCTAGCTGCAACTCCAAGTGTGATTTGGCCTTCCTGATTTCACTCCTGCATGCCTGAGCAATATTTTTATACTCCTCCCTGGTCATTTTTCCAATCTTCCACTTCTTGTAAGCTTCTTTTAAGATCAGCAAGGATTTCACTGTTTAGCCAAGCTGGTCGCCTGCCATATTTACTATTCTTTCTACACATCGGGATGGTTTGTTCCTGCAACCGCAATAAGGATTCTTTAAAATACAGCCAGGTCTCCTGGACCCCTTTGCCCTTCATGTTATTCTCCCAGGGGATCCTGCCCATCTGTTCCCTGAGGGAGTCAAAGTCTGCTTTTCTGAAGTCCAGGGTCCGTATTCTGCTGCTTTCCTTTCTTCCTTGTGTCAGGATCCTGAACTCGACCATCTCATGGTCACTGCCTCCCAGGTTCCCATCCACTTTTGCTTCCCCTACTAATTCTTCCCTGTTTGTGAGCAGCAGGTCAAGAAAAGCTCTGCCCCTAGTTGGCCCCTTCTCTATATGGCACTCTCCAAGTGTGGGAGAGGGCCACAGTAAGAAGACAGAGTCATTGTGACACAGCAAATTATCCACGTTATGATGTGCTTACAGCTCCAGATCATCTTAAACTGTTCCTGCAAATGTGTTCGCAAATCCTTTTCACAGTGCCTTCATTCCCACCAGATAAACATTCCATATGATTGTATTGCAGCCAACACTGGGGAATTCTTTATTTGGCCTTGTCTTAACAGACAAGGAGGAAATGATCACAGAACCAAAAATTTGTGGTAGCTTAGGTACAGGTGATCATAACTTGATCAAACTCTTACTGTGCAAACAGAATAGAGTCCAGAGCAATAATATATATATTTGATGGTTTGAAGCTGAACACAATTATGAATCAAATCAGCTGGAAGGAAGAATGTAATTAGCAAAATATAAATGTAATTGGGAATTGTTTAAGAACACTTGATTAGATGCTCAAAAATCTACAATTGAGAAAGAAGGCCATATTGGTTAAAAATTGACCTGGTTTAGAAAGTGAAGGCTGCTATAAATTTTTATATATATAGCAAATGGAAGAAAGGGGAAGTTGATAGTAATGAATATAAATCAGAAGCTAGGACCCGTAGAAAATTGATAAGGGAATTAAAGGGACACAAGGGAAATCTATGACCAGCAGAGCTAAGGTCAATAAGAAGTTTTTAAAGTATATTAGCAACAAAACAAATCCTGACAGTGGTTTTGGTCCATTACTAGGTAGAAATGTTAGAATTATTCAGTAATAATCAGAAAGGGCAGAAGTGTTCAATAAATATTTGTTCTGTATTTGGGGAAAAACAGATGATCTTGTCATATCTTATGATGGTAGTAACACTCATTCCATTCTACTAGTATCTAAGGAGGTTGTTAAGCAGCAGCTCTAAAGTTAGACATTTTTAAATCATCAGGTTCAGATAATTTTAGACATCCAAGAGTTTTTAAAAGAGCTGGCTGAGGCACTCATGGAATCACTAATGTTGATTTTCAATAAGTCCTGGAACACAGGGGGAGTTCCAAAAGGTTGGAAGAAAGCTAATGTTGTACCAACACGTAAAAAGGGTATCAGGATAACCCATGTAATTATAGGCCTGTCAGTCTGATATCGATGCTGTGCAAGAAAATGGAACAGCTCATATGGAACGAGATTAATAAAGAATTAAAGGAGGGTAACATAATTAATGACAATCAGCAAGGGTTTATGAAAAAATAGATCCTGTTAAACGAACTTGATATCTTTTTTTTAATGAGATTAGAGGTTTGGTTGATAAAGGTAATGGTGTTGATGTAATATACTTAGACTTTTGTAAGGCTCTTGATTTGATAGTGCACAACATTTTGATTAAAAAACTACAATGATATAAAATTAACATGGCACTCATTAAATGGAGTAAAAGCTGGCTAATTAATAGGTCACAAAATATAATTGCAAATGGGGAAGCGTCATCGATCAAGTGTGTTGCTAGAGGGTCCCGCAGGATCAGTTCTTGGCCCTGCACTATTTAGCATTTTTATTAATGACCTGGAAGAAAATATAAAATCGTCACTCATAAAGTTTACAGATAACACAAAGATTGGGGGAAGTGATAAATAATGAAGAGGACAGGTAACTGATACAGAGTAATCTGGATCACTTGGTAAGCTTGGCACAAGCAAACAATGTGTGTTTGAATACTTCCAAACGTAAATGTATATACCTAGGAACAAAGCATGTACAGGATGGGGGACTCTATCCTCGGAAGCAGTACCTCTGAAAAACATCTGCAAGTTGTGGTGGATAATTAACTGAATATGAGCTCCCAGTGTGATGCTATGGTCAAAAAAGCTAATGCTATCCTTGTATGCATAAACAGGGGAATCTCAAGAAGGAGTAGAAAGGTTATTTTACCTGTGTATGTGGAACTAGCACGATTGCTTCTGGAATACTGTGTCCAGTTCTGGTACCCACAAATCAAGAAGGATCTTGATAAATTGGAGAGGGTTCAGAAAAGAGCCATGAGAATAATTAAAGAGTTGGAAAACATGCCTTATAGTGATAGACTCAAGGAATTCAATCTATTTAGCTTAATAAAGCAAAGGTTAAGGCTTAACTTGATTACATGCTGTAAGTACCTACATGGAGAAAAAATATTTGATAATGGGCTTTTCAATCTAGCAGAGAAAGGTGTAATATGGTCCAATGACTGGAAGCTGAAGCTAGACAAATTTAGATTGGAAATAAGGTGTACATTTTGAACAGGGAAAGTAATTAGCCACTGGAACAATTTACCATGAGTGGTGGTGGATTCTCCATAACTGGCAATTTTCCAATTAAGATTGGATGTTTTCTAAAAAATATGCTTTAGGAATTATTTTGGAGAAATTCTATGGCCTCTGTTATAGAATCATAGAATCATAGCACTGGGAGGGAAATCAAAAGGTCTTCTAGGCCAGTCCGCAACACTCAAGGCACGGCTAGATATTATCTAGGCCACCTCTGACAGGTGTTTGGAGATTTTTAAGAGCAGGTTAGACAAAGATGGAGATTTCACAACCTCCATAGGCAATTTATACCAGTTCTTAACCACCCTGACAATTAGGAAGTTTTTCCTAATGTCCATCCTAAACCTCCCTTGCTGCAATTTAAGCCCATTGTTTCTTGTCCTAGCCTCAGAGGTTAAGGAGAACAATTTTTCTCCCTCCTCCTTGTAACTACCTTTTATGTACTTGAAAACTGTTATCATGTCCCCCCTCAGTCTTCTCTTCTCTAGACTGTACAAACCCAGTTTTTTCAACCTTTCCTCATAGGTCACGATCATTTTTGTTGCTCTTCTCTGGACTTTCTCCAATTTGTCCACATCTTTCCTGAAATGTGACACCCAGAACTGGACACAATATTCCAGCTGAGGCCTAATCAGCGCAGAGTAGAGCAGAAGAATTTGTTCTTGTGTCTTGCTTACAACACCCCTGCTAGTACATCCCAGAATTATGTTTGCTTTTTTTTTTTTTTTTTTTTTTGCAACAGTGTTACACTGTTGACTCATGGTCAAACTAATTGCAACCCCTCCCAGCTTGGTATCGTCCACAATCTTTATAAGTGTACTCCTTATCCCATTATCTAAATCATTGATGAAGATATTGAACAGAACCAGATCCAGAACTGATCCCTGCAGGACCCCACTCATTATGCCCTTCCAGCTTGACTGTGAACCACAGATAACTACTCTCTGGAAATGGTTTTCCAACCAGTTATGCGCCCACCTTATAGTAGCTCCATCCAGGTTGTATCTCCCTAGTTTGTTTATGAGAAGGTCATGTGAGACAATATCAAAAGCCTTACTAAAGTCAAGATAAACCACATGTATTGCTTCCCCCTAACCACAAGGCCTGTTACTCTGTCAAAGAAAGCTAGCAGGTTGGTTTGATACAATTTGTTCTTGACAAATCCATGCTGACTGTTACTTATCACTTTATTATCTTCTAGGTGTCTGCAAATTGATTGCTTAATTATTTGCTCCATTATCTTTCTGGGTACTGAAGTTAAGCAGACTGGTATGTAATTCCCTGAGTTGTCCTTATTCCCCTTTTTTATAGACTGGCACTATATTTGCCCCCTTTCCAGTCCTCTGAAATCTCTCCTGTCTTCCATGACTTTTTGAAGATAATTGCTAATGGCTCAGATATCACCACAGTCAACTTCTTGAGTATTCTAGGATGTATTTCATCAGGCCCTGGTGACTTGAAAACATCTAACTTGTCTAAATATTAACTTTTTCTTTCCAGATTTTAACCTCTGATCCTACCTCATTTTCACTGGTATTCATTGTTAGATGTCCAATTACTACTTAACTTTTTAAGTTAAGTTAAAACTGAAACAAAAAGGTCATTTAGCACTTCCACCATTTCCACATTTTCTGTTATTGTTTTCCCACCCTCACTGAGTAATGAAGGTTATACAGAAGATTAGGCAAGATGTTCACAATGGTTCCTTCTGGTCTTGGAATCTGTGAATCTATATGACTGTATATTAGCAACGACTATTTTCTGTGTCGATTCTTTTCTTGGTATTGTTGGGTATCTTGCATGGCTATTTGTTCCATAATTATTGATGCTGTCACTTCACATTTTTTCACCAGTGCATGGTGCTTCTTTAATATTATACTTTCAATTTTTTACTTTTTTCCATGTGCAGATGTTAACGTAGCATTCTTCAGAAATAGCACTCAATTATCATTCCCTCCTTGTAACAGCGACTTTTCCATTCCATTTTTCAAATGTCCCTTCATAAATGCCTCTGGCTTTTAATCAACAAGATTTTACTAGTAATACTGTGCTGTTCAACAGTGGGAATAAACTGACAGGTTTTAGGCCATTTTTCCTTTTCCTTCCCTAAAACTATTTAGGTTCTTTTTCAGAAAGTTGCAATGATGGTTCCAGAATATACTTTAATTGCTGAGATATCACTTTACTCTCTGGGCTTTGTTGATACTCACAGCTTTGCTGCTAAAATATTAGCCCACACATAGACTCTGCTCAGATCAGGTAGAGTAGTTTAAAGAGTGGTTACACTGAAAAGTGATTCTCTAAATATAGCATACATATTTATTATTTCTTTGTACTTTTTCAAATGTGTTCAGTTTATAAGTCAAAAGATAATTTTTCTAACTTCCAGGCCTGAAATCTCCACCTGGGGTCTTAAAGTGAAGCTGAATTCTTTCTGCCTCTTACAATTTCACTAGGTATAAAGATTCTGCGGTTAAACCTTAGCTTAGAAGTTTGGTGATGGGGCATGAGGCAGAATGGAATCACTCTTCCAAAACTGCATTTTATTTCTGAGGTGCTAATTATAGTGAAATGTGTTTAGAAAGTGTGTGGTAAAGCAAGTGAAATCCTGGCCCCATTAAAGTCATTGGGGGTTTTGTGATTGACCTTAATGGGGCTAGGACTTCACACTATATATCTAATCCAGAAAAGAATTAAAGTGCCTATTGGACTAGTCACATGCCTAAGTGATTTGGTGGCTCAGGACCTAGATCTGTGAAAATGTCAAAGCTTCTATTGCACTGAATTCCGTACTTTGAAGTTACATTTTTAACTAATGGGAATTTCATATTAAAAAACCAAAACCACAACCAACCAACCAAACAAAAAATCCCTCCTCTTCCAGTGAGAATCCATCTTTGTTAGAAAAATCGGTCCATTTTTTAATTGAAAAATTCATATGCCCCAATAAATTTTTTCTTGCCAATGAGCCCATTTTCAAATGTATAATGTAATAAAGTACTTAAAAACCTTACTTTTCACAGTTTAAGTACTGCATGCATTTCTGTTGACATACAAAGACTGAGTGGTAAAATGACATTTTCGAATAAACACTTTTCTGACCATAACTACATTTTAACTTTTTATTTTATCATTATTAACATACATGGACTTTCCATACAAGTATTAACAAACCTTATGCATAACTTATATTGGTTAGCTTTAAAAGACTAATTTGTGTTTGGACAACCTCTTATCTGTATATTTAGTTTGTTCAATTCTGAAGATGGTAACTGTATTTTAATAAATCAACTTGATAGTGATATAAGGCTGTCTGTCATTTGTTTCTATTGAAAGGATGTCCCATATTTTACTTTTCCATGCCACTAATGTTCGGGGATCCCTCCTTTTCCAAAAACAAGCAACTTTTGCTTAAATTATCTTAAAAAGCAGTCAGATTATAATAATCTATTAAAAGTGTAGTCTTGTAAAATGAATGAAAAACATAGTTTCAATTTTACCAAAATTCTTGAAGGGATTTCTTCAGGAAAAGTGAATTATTTCGGTTGGAATTTGTATTGCCTCGTCTACACTAGGGCCAAATTCTGCCTTGGAATGTACATGTGCAGGTCTCATTGACTTTACTCGGAGCCTCTGAACATGCATCCAAGGGCAGAATTTGACCCACGCTGACATTTTTGAAGGGGGGAGGAATGGAGAAAACTTGTCTGACTAGTTTGCTTTTAAGAGGAAAAGCCATTTTTTCCCCTTTTTTGAAATGGAATTGATGGAAGAAATATGAGGAATGGTTTGGCAAAACACTGCTCTAAATTGCAGTTGAAACAATGCATTTTTAAATAAAGTTAACATTGCTTTCTGCTAAAAGTAGTGTTTAAAAGGCCCGGAATTCTACTCTTTTGCTATGTTTTTCTACACCTCACATCATCACAGCATCACAAGCACCACACCCAATATACTTCCCCTCCGTATGGAAAAACAAGCTAAGAGGTGAAGATCAGTTATCACCATGATGTCCTCTATGGACAACTCTGTGAAGGACTAAGGTATTTGAGGGATGGTGGATTTAAAAATATAGAATGATTTGTTTTAGTTAGTGATGAGATGCTTCAATTTCTTGTCAGTGAAAGATAAGCCAGACAGTAATCATACCTTCAGAGTGTTGCTCTAGTTTCCCCAGAGTGTAAATCATAACAGAATTTGAACCTAAGTTAGTAATCATACAAAAAACCTACCAACTGTAACAGAGGCCCCAATCTTTAGTGACCTGAGTGGTCCAGCTGAAATCAGTAGGATTGGTCAGGAGAATAAAGGCTGCAGGGCTGCCTCAGGGTGTCATAAAAGTGAAATAACACGAAGTGAATTCCTTACGTTTAGCTCCTTTAGCGTTACTTATCACAATAAGCTATGTCTCCACAAACTGCATCATTAAGCTGGCTTTTAAACTTAGTGCTCAGAAGTGCTGCTTAATGCTTGTAAAGTTTGTTTGGCTTGTTTGTTCATAAATTAGTTTATTTCATTTTATCCAATAGAGTTCATCAAACAAAATAAACACATACAGTAGCAGAAAACAAAAATGATTAGAGCAGTTCCATATATACAGGGTACATGTAATGATAGATGCTTTTCTTCAGTTGACCAAGCACCAGAGGAGGATGTTACCCATTTAGTCTGTGTGTTGCATACTCCCCCTTTCAGAGAATGCATGTATCAATTGCGTGAGGGCTACAGGAGTTCATCTTCCTCTACAGGCCACCACACGTTGTCAACAGGAACAGAATATGGGATTTTTAGCACCAAAGAATTGGCCTCTATCACTTGAGCTAAAGGAGTGTTACACGTGAATGACTTTTAAAATGAATGTTATCTATATCATATCTGTCACTGATTGTGGGGGGACAAGGAGGGAACTACTATTATGGAAGAGAACAATCAGTTCAAACTCAAGAGTCCTCCAGCAAGTGTCAGAAATCTGTAAGATATCCCTGAGTGCTAGATTTTACAGGTGACACTCTTTAAGCCACTTTTGCAACCTTCCAATTCTGGGTTGCTTAGGGAGCAGGAATGGCTCCCGTGTAACTTAGGGTATGTCTACACTGCAGCACAAGCCCGGGTTTTGACTCAGGCTTGAGTATAATCCCCCTTTCCATCTTCACACCCAAGCAATTGGGACCTCACAGCAGCTGGGCAGGGCAACTCTACCCAGGTAGTCCTCTACTCTTTTGCAGGCCCCTTCCTCGCTACATGTGCCCACTCCCATGCAGACTCCCACAGCTGTGAATGCCTCCACCCACCTGCAGCAATGCCAAGAGCATGCTAAATGTGGAGGGAAAGAAAGAAAAACAGGGACCAGGGGATTAATTTTTTGGAAATGATTTCACTGTTTGCACTGTTCATGCACTTTGTTTTTGTTAAAGATTTTGGGGTATGTTTGTTACTGGTGTTTTGGTGTGCTAATGGCGCCTGGTCTGCCTGGCAATGGGCTAATAAGGTACTTTTCTAATACATGGGCAAAAATAAGGGTTTTTTGTTTTATTAAGAAATTGTATTGCCATCACTGTGTCCCATCATCTAATGTGTATTTCAAGTAAAGGTAAACACATGATCAGGGACAACTGGGGAGTTGTATACAAACACTGTTTCTCAATACATTTCTCTACATCAAGCCATACTGTAAATCCACAATTCTTGCCGCTTGATCTCCACCCCGCACCCATTTAATAAGTGGTCGTGTTATTCATAATTACAATGCATGGTAATCAATCTCCTCACCCCAATTCCAGTGTGGGATGTGACCGTACCTCATTTACCATAAACAGTGTATAAGCACATCCATAGATGTACTATTCTCTCTCTTCCATTGGCCGATGCAAGTCAATAACGTGGGAGCACAGAGCATCCCTGACTTCTGTTGCCTAGGTGCATCCCGTCCCAGCTGTACTAGGTGCACTGTCTGGCTGAGTGTACTGGTTCATCAATCCATTACTGTCAAACCTCCACTCGGGGGCAAAAAGCTCACCTTTGGCTACACAAAGATTGTGAGGAGCACAGCAAGCCACAATAATGCATTGATGACACAGGAATACAAACAGGTCTGCAGACCGCACCAATGGGCTTTCTATCGGCCAAACGCACAGTCAACCACCATTCTGCACTGCTGAGAGTGTAATTAAACCTTCTTTTGTCAGGCCCTCTGAGATCAGCTTATGGTTTCATAAGCCAAGATACAAGGTGGTATTCAGAGTCCCCTAGAATAATTGTGGGGACAATTACTCCATTTATGACAATGTCATTTGGTGGGAATAGTGTCCCAGCCTGTCCATGAATGTAGATTCCCAATTGACGGAAAATCCTGGCATCATGAATTTTTCCAGTGTAGTCCATGTTGCCATCCATAAATTGGCCTTGGCGATCCATAAGGGCCTGCATAATAACTGAATAGTATCCTTTGTTGTTTATGTACTCATGTGCTCCTTGAGGAGGGCAAACTGTGGGCACATGAGTCCCATCAATGGCCCCTGCACAGTTCTCTCAAAACCAGCCGTTATTCAGGGGTATTGTTTATATCCACCGCCTTGGGATAAACCACATGCCTGATTGCTTCTGAATCCTCTGCAACCACTTTACCCACAGTTGACTTTCCAGTGCCAAACTGGTTAGCAATGGACCTGTAGCAGTCTAGGGTAGACAGCTTCCAAATGGTTACAGCAACCCACTTTTGGACCAGGATGGCTGCCCTCATTTGTGTCTCCTGATGCTGGAGGGTTGGGACAAGCTGCTCACAAAGCTCCAGAAATGTATTTTTCTTCATGCAAAAGTTCCGAACCCACCGCTGGTCATCCCAGATCTGCGTGACACTGTCGTCCCACCAGTCTGTGCTTGTGTCCCTGCTCCAAATGCACCAGCCTACATAGGGAAAGAAGCATCAGTCTATTTGATTCTTCCATGTCTGTATCCTTCTCCTCCTTTGCCAGGTGCCTTTGATCAATCAGAAAATGCCACTGGAATGGGCTACTAGTAAGATCAGAGGAATGGAGGGCCTATCTTCTGAGAGGAGACTGGAAGAGCTTTGATTGTTTAGCCTAGCAAAATGAAAGCTCAGTGGGGATATGATTGCTCTCTATAAATATATCAGGGCAGTAAACATCAGGGAGGGAGGTTTCTAACCATCAGAGGAGCGAGGCTCTGGGACAGACTTCCAAAAGGAGTAGTGGGAGGGGAGGAGGGAAACATCCTGACTAGTTTCAAGATGGAGCTTGATACATTTATGAATGGAATTATATAACTGGTTAGCAGGGGACTGGACTTGAAGACCCAGGAGGTTTCCTCTACTCCTTTGTTCCTATTTAACACACCAATTCCAAGTAAACCAATTAGTTTTACAACACGTAGTTTCAAGGAAACTTTAAATTTAGCATGTGAGTATTAAAAAGAGCTATTGGTCTATTTACTTTGTACTACATCATGGGGTATTTATTATTTTGCCCATTTGTTTATTACTTTGGTTATTTGATTCTATCCGCTCTAGGTGTAAAATATTTTAATTAATTCTATTCTATTTATTCTGTTGTCTTATCAAAACACAAGTCTAGTATTTGCAGCTTGACCCTATTTCAGTTCTCAGAATAGGAGGAAAAAATACAAATAAATTTGAATTACTACAGAGAAGACTCGGAGACAGACACCTGTAGGGATGATATTTTTTCAGCTCCTTATGAAATTTCCTCCCCATCAACAAACCTACAAAAATTATCATTCAGTTTCTTTATTGTTTTTACTTAGCAAAATGTTCTCTAAGACTTTTTTGCCTGCAACCTAAAAAATAGCCCTATGTATCTCATATCTGATTTACAGTACATGACCTTGTGACTTTGATGAAATGTGTTTGAGAAACAGATTCACAACAGAGAATTCACTAATCTGACTTTTTAAAAATAGGAATATATTTGAAAAAAAAAATAGCCAGAATGTAAGATGGTTTTGGTTTTAGGGAATGTTTTAAAATTCTCATATTACTCCAAAGCCTGTAATTTCAGTAAATGCCCTGGTTTTGAAATCATTTTCCCACTAGCTGGGAACTTTATCTGACTCATGTTTGACTTATACTGGCTCATTTCAGCGCTGTGACCAGCAGCCAGGAACAGAAAGCATGTTCTGTCACTGCAGCTACTTACATGCCAGAAGCACTCTCTAGGTTGCGAAAA
This sequence comes from Emys orbicularis, assembly GCF_028017835.1. NCBI lineage: Eukaryota > Metazoa > Chordata > Testudines > Emydidae > Emys > Emys orbicularis. The sequence continues at coordinate 88,831,811 of NC_088683.1, forward strand.
GGCTAGCAGGGAGGCAGTGCAGTCTAATGGTGCAAGTTAAAGGACTGGGGGCCTGTAGAGTTCTAGGTTCTATCATGAACTAAGCTACTGATTCAGTGTGTGACCTGGGGCAAGTCACCAGCTGTCCTGATGCTTCAGTCAACCCAACTGTTAAATTGGCTAAAAGCCGAACTTCAATGAAAAACAAAATACTTCATCTAAGTTGAATTTTCTTCAGGTAAATAATTTTTTTTAAAAAGTAACTTGCCTGAGGTTCACTATTAGGTTTGGTACAGATTTCTCAGGCCTTTTCTGTTTCCGGGTATCATCTTATGAACTCCAAGCAAAATAACACCACTCCTAGTGAAACTTCTTTTCTCCATCCAAATAAAGATGCCCCACAGACACAGCTTCATGTCAAAGTGGTTTAGGGAGACTGTAAACATTATTAACTTCAGCTAACTAGTTTCTAGGCAGTTTAACACAAAGTGAGCAGCAAAGAATGCATAGTTCTTGATTTTTAAAAAAAGTCAGTTTAATTCACATTTGTGTTTTTAAGATCAGTTTCCTCTTCATATCACTAATACGAAAGCATGAGTAACACTGTGTACGTATCTCGTAGGTATGTATTACAGACATTTAAGCTCTTTGGTGTTTATAAGGAGATAAAGTTTGGCCTACTCTAAAGAGAATCTTGAGCTTTCTGATTTAGGGCTGTATATTGGATATATTTGAAAGGCCTCTACAGCTGATATGTTGTTGAAATGAGTTCTCTATTTTCAGATGTCCTCACAAGAGAACTATGATTAAAGCATGAGAAGATCCTCACTGCAGTTGGAAATCTGAATCTACATGTCCAGATGTACAGGAGGGAGCGCTCACGTGTTAATTAACCAGTAACATCAGCTTGCCAAAGGTAATTTCCTCATTATGGCAGCAGAGAATACCCTGTGGTGGAGAAGTAGAGATGACTTTGTGCTATCCAGTCACTGAAAAGTCTTTTCACATCATCAGTGTTAATACAGCATACTATATATGCTGTAATTTCAATAATGTTCTATATGTTCAGTGATTACATATTAAATATATCTTGACATGGCAAAGCTTTCTTGACCATGGATACATTCCCACAGCATGAGCCAGCTTGATTTTTACATACAAATTCATTGTACAACATATTTTATAAAGTTTCCCCGGGCAGCAGATATAGCTTTCTCAGAGGCCTGTCGGAAACTATGGTATGAATTCCCACAGGAACTAAGAAACATCACAAATCTCTTTACCTGCCACTGCAAGTGCAAGATCCACTTCTTTGACCTCTCATTCTCTAACATAAACACTCCACTTCACATACAATTCTCCCCCTTGGGAAAGGGTGAGGGAGAGAACCAACTACATCTGATAGCTATTAAATGCATTGCTTAATACACAACTGAAGGCATTCACATATGCCTATAAGAGCCTATACACAACAGAACAGAATATATTTGAATTGGCCTTTACAGTGTACAGTGATACTATTATTAGACATCAAATATCATGTATAGTAAAACGAAAAGGGCATATTAAATCAGGATGACTTAAGGCCAGACAAAGTAATAGAAAATCTTCCATAGATAAGAATTTTGCACTGGTCAGAGAATCAACTAAGTGGTTTAACATCTGTTTTCCAGTTGTAAGGGGTTGTATACTGACTTCCATTTTGCAGAAGCTGGTTATTATACAGTACTTGCAATACTTTGTTTCTGAAAATACACTAATTTATGCAGTGTTTATTGTGCATTCATCTTTCTGTTGCTTTACTGGTGTTTTTTATTGGTCTTTTTTAAATAAAAAAAATCTTTTAAACTATTTGTATACAAATATATTGGAGCTTGTCGGTTTATATGCTCTGGAAATCTGAATTACACAGAGACGTTCCATGAAGAGAATGATATTGCCTACATCGGTAGAAGAGTAGTAACTATTGTATGGGCCAAATTCTGACCTGGGATGAGGATACGCAGCTTTCGTAGATTTAAGTAGCGACTACTGTCTATATGCAGCAAAGACCATAGTTTGGTCTCAGATGTTTATCAGATCCAATCAATATGACATATTATAGTTATAGCTGACACTGACTTTTTTAGTTAAGATTATATTAAAAGATTATGTGATATATGGAATTAAAAGGTAATACATTTTAAACAGACTTTTAAAATATTTTTGAGCAGCAAATCATTAACTTGCAAAAATTTTTGCTGCAGGATATTATTCCAGGAAATATCATAGCAAGTTTAAAAATAATACTAAAATGCAGCATTTTTTTAAAAAGTTTGTTTACATTTAAATAGCAGGTAAAGTACTATATCACTTTTCTTCTTATAATACCTGCTAATATGCAGTTCAATAAATTTTGAAAATGTGAAATCCACAAAAAAAAATGGATATCCAAAAGGATACAGAACTGAATTCCACTTATAATTAACAGTTTAATTGAGCAAAAGTGAACTATTGGATCAAATTTATCCTTGGTGTAAATCCCTTTACTTCATTATGATTACATCAGGGTTGAATCTGGCCCATTGCATCTTATATTCCCTTAACTCTGTAACAAGGAAAACCCGAAGAAAGCATTAATTTTGTCCTATTCATATTTTCTCTGATAGGTAATGACATACCTGGAGAGTCATAAGGACTATAAATGAATGGTTGTCAGTAAAAATGTTTTTTTTTTTTAAAGAGGCAGTTGTACTATAGGAGTCAATTTTCAACTTCAATTGGGATATAAAAATTGTATAAAATATTCAAGGCCCTAGTCTCAAATCATCCGAGCAGCTTTCCAACATGAAAGACGGGTTTAGAGCCATTTTTTGTGCTATGAATGTTGACCCAGGAACAATTTCACTCTCATATTACAATTTTAAAAAATCTGCAGGCTCTGTGCAATAAGATTTTAGCACATGGATTTGAACGTTTTGAAGGTGAAGCTTTAAATGGGAAAGGATTAGGTCTTATAGTTGTGACTGTGTGTATATGTGTGTACTGTGATTATTAAAGTAAAAATGAAGGTGGTGATGACTGAAAAAAAGTGGGGAAGGGGAGATCAATATTCTTTACAATGCTTGCTGCCTCTTGATAAAACCACAGGACCCTTTTTTATCATTCAGAAATTTAGCCTTAAGGGAGCAGGAAGAGTCATGGGGTTCATTAAAAGGGGTTCTGAGCCCTTCACCTCTCAGTCTTCATTTCCAGTACATGTCAGTGAGGGTCAATAGTTATTACCATCGGATGGCTGTTCAGTGGCCTCTGAGAAATAAGTTGATGGTCTCTGTGACAGAGTGGGATATACCAAATTGTGGATTCCATTTTCTTTTGGGATCTCCATTTTGTATTATGTGCTGAACACATGTCTAGGCTTGCCCAAGGGAGCTCATTTATTGTATTGCAAAGAGTGTCAGGAGCAGGACATGGGTGGGATGACTTAGTAGCTAGAGCCAGAACTTGGCCTACTGGCTAAAGCTGGGGACAGGAGATAGGAGCCACCACAGGCCAAAGCTGGAGTCAGGAACCAGAAATTAAACCCAGATTCTGCGCTGGAGTAAGGAGTTAGAAACCAGAGCCAAGGGTCAGACCTGGAGCCAGAAGCCAGTAACCAAAGCCAGTGTCAGAAGGCAGGCGAGGGAGCAGAGCTGGGGTGAAATGGCACAGGACCAGAATAAGGCAGGAGCAAAGTTGGGTACAAATCAGTTTAGAAGCATGTGGATCCAGCAACTGGGTCCACTTCCAACCAACTGGTGATCGTACAGAGGGGCACTGGACCAGGTTGTAACAATCCCCATTCACTTTTTAGTGGGCAGGTGTCCATGTCAGAAAAATCACCTTCGTAAGTGGAAACCTTGTTGGAAAATTCAGTGGAGAGGCTGAAAGCTGAGGGCCCTGAGATCCTCAGCCCTGCCTAATTCTTCTTTGTGTCACTTCAGTGGTGTGCAAGTAACTTAGTTTCCTCAGTCAACTCTGGATTCTCCATGCACAGGGGAATCCTTAACTGGCATAAACCCAGGGTAGCCAGCTTTATGTCACCTGATCCCGCCCCCCCCCCCATCCTTTGGTTATAGCGGTTGAGGCCAGAACTTACAGTGCTCCAGCCAATCCCTACCCAGTGGAGCAGTACCTATGGGACCACTCCAGTCAGTGTAAATCTGAGCAAACCTTAGGGTTAGACACACCTTTCTCTTCTCCCAATCAGGGGGCCCTAAGGCTGCTCTAATTTATAACGGAGTCTGACCCTAGGGCCGGCTCTGGCTTTTTTGCCGCCCCAGGCAAAAAAGCCTCCGCCCGCCCGCCCCCTGCCCCCCCGCGGGGGGGGGGGGGCAGAGCCCAGGGGGGGGGGCGGGGGCAGGGCGCCGGGGGGGAGGGCGGCGAGCCCCGGTGGGGGCTCTGCTCTCCCCCCGTTGGCCGGGGGGAGGGCGCCAGAGGGGAGGGCGGCCGGAGCCCTGGGAGGAGGGCGGCGAGCCCGGCTGTGGCCCCGCTCTCCCCGGCGGCCCGAGCGCCGCGCCGCCCCCCTCCAGGTGCCGCCCCAAGCACCAGCTTGGTTGCCTGGTGCCTTGAGCCGGCCCTGACCCTAGCAATCCCACAGCAGCTGGTGCTCACGCTGAAGTATGTGAGTGTGGTTCATTGGTGTCTAATAAGAAAAAGCTGCTTGTTCCAGTTACTACAGCAAAAGCCATAGCAACAAATTCTAAAAAAAGCAGCACTATAATTCTGTGAAAAGATGTTTTTCAAAACCTTTTGGGATTGGTGCGTCATAAACTATGTCCTCAAAAAACATACCTAGAGAGACGTGTTGATTGTTAGGGGCTGTCCATAAATTATATAATATATTAAGGGGTGGTTCCTGAATTTTGCATGTTTCACTTGTTTCCGCATTAAAAAGTGTTACAAGGGGATGAGTGGGTCTTGAATATCACCGGGAATGTGTTACTTAATTTATGGACAGCCCCTTATACTTCTCTAAACCCTTATGGGAAAGTTGCATAGAATTTAAGGTCACACTTTATATTAAGGTTCCACTGATGAATAGTTTATAAAGAGTTAACAAAAGATGAATAGAAGTTTTAATAAATATTTAATCAAGTGTTATACAGTCTAACAAGTTACTTATAACCATTGATAACACTTTCTACTGATGTGTTTGTAACAGTCTATAATGCATACTACTCATGTCTGTAGTATGCTTGTAATATCTATTACTCATTTATCAATCCTTGATAAACTATTTATAAATGGAACTCTACTATCAAGTCACTACATTTAATAGAGATTAAACCAACAGGATTCTATAGAAATTATTGTAAAAATCTATAGAATTTAAAAGGGAACGAAATCCTTTCTGCATTTCTTTAATAATTCTACAGAATTCTACAGAAATATAATTTTCTATGAAATTTAATGTGACAAATTAGTATTTTTTATTACATTCTGTAGGGCTTCTCCATATGAGGCTATCAGGGTGTATTTCCTCTTCTCATATGTCCAGGCTCTATAATCAGAGGATAGCCTCTGTATTCTCGGAGGGGATACGGGGGGTATACTTAACTAGATGGCAGTGATGATTGTTGCTTTCTTCCTGAGCTGGTGGTGAGGAAAAACAGCCCAATGTTTAGGGTGGTAGCCTTGGATTTGGGAGTGCAATTCCATGCTCTGCACTTTCTGTGTGACCTTGGGCAAGTCATTTAGTTTCTCTGTGTCTCAACTCCTCATCTATAAAATAAGATAATAGCACTTTCCTACCTCACAGGGGTGTTGTAAGGATAAATTCATTAAGGAGAGTGAGGTGTTCAGATACTATGGTGATAGGGCCATATAAGTGCCTAAGTTGCGTGGCTGGATAGATATATAGATAGATCTCACTAAATTATTCTCATGTGGGAAGGATCGTCCAGTAATGCTGATTTCTTTTAATGCTTACTTGTGCAAAGTTACCAGCAGGGCTTTAATTGAGTGGGAATTTGGGAGAACACGGTTCCCTTTGTTAAAAAAAAGTAATTAATGTTACTTTAATTAATATTAATTTAAATAATTAATGTTACTTAAATGTTAAGTGAGAGGAAAGAAAGTTACCACCTAAGCCCTCATTATGAATTAACCAGTTTCATGGTGGCAAAAAAAAAAAGACAGCCAAATGTCTCTGATTTCATTAAGAATGTGAGTTTGAACTTGGTATAGGCTGTGCAAACAAGTCACTGTTTTGAACTTGTAGAGATTAAAAATTGACTGGTGGTATCACAAAATGTTAATTAATTTAGCTGAGATTCTCTATATAATACACATACAATGACCTACCAATTTAGAAAGTCCCCCAACCAAAGATAATTCCACTTTGAGTAGGACCAATCAGCTTGATAATAATGCATAATGCATTGCAACGTTCAATGAAAGCTACAAGTTTAGCTTATCATCAGGGCCGGCTCCAGGCACCAGGCACCCAAGCACATGCTTGGGGCAGCACCTGGTAAGGGGCGGCGGGGGGAGCGCGGCGCGGCATTCCGCGGGGGGGGTGCTCCAGCGGCGCGGCGCTCGGCGGGGGGGCGGCGCAGGCGCGGCGCTGGGGGGGGGGTTCCGGCGGCGCTCGGCGGGGGGCGGGCTCCGGCGGCCTGGCGCTCGGCGGGGGGCGGCGCGGGGCGCGGCGCTCGGGGGGGGTGTTCCGGTGGCGCTCGGCGGGGGGGGGCGGACTCCGGTGGCGCGGCGCTCGGCGGGGGGGCTCGGGGGGCGGCGCTTTTTTTTGCTGCTTGGGGCAGCAAAAAAGTTAGAGCCGGCCCTGCTTATCATGATAAAAATTAAATGAAAAATATAACATTTACCATTTCAATTCATACAAATTGATTTAATTTTGGGATATTATCACCATTTCTTATATTCCTGCACCACAACTGTTGGCAGTCAAATCGTGTGAGGAAACCATTTCTCAGTTGTAACCCTTTTCCCCCCCTTTTGGCTGTTTATAATAAGGGGTTACAATTACCTGCCTCAAAGATTAAAATCATTTCATAACAACAGGTTTCAATGTCACAGAGGAGTATCATCTTGGTATGAAGAACCTCGAAGATATATTTGACAGGGCCGCCCAGAGGGGGGGGGGCAAATGGGGCTATTTTCCCCAAGCCCTGGGCCCTGCAGGGGCCCCCTCGAGAATATAGTATTCTATAGTATTGCAACTTTTTTTTTTATGGAAGGGGCCCCCGAAATTGCTTATGGAAGGGGCCCCCTGGATCCTCTGGCCGGCCCTGGTATTTGAATCCATAGGAAGATAAATATCTACAGTAACTCCTCGCTTAACGTTGTAGTTATGTTCTTGAAAAAATGTGACTTTAAGTGAAACAATGTTAAGCGAATCCAATTTCCCCATAAGAATTAATGTAAATGTGGGGGTTAGGTTCCAGGGAAATATTTTTTGCCAGACAAAAGACATTATATACATATACAGTACACGTTTTAAACAATTTTAAACAAACAATTGAATAGTGTACTCAGCAATGATGATTGTGAAGCTTGATTGAGGTGGTAGAGTCACAGGGTGAAAGAGGGTGGATCGTCCGGCTGCTCCTCTTCCTTTACTTTCCAAAGTGCCAGGGGAGACTCAACTCCCGGCTCTACCCCAGGCCCACCCCCACTCCATCCCTTCCCCCAAGGCTCCACCCCCGCCCCGCCTCTTCCCGCCCCGCCTCTTCCCTCCCCTGCTTCACCCCCTCCTCCTGAGCGCGCCGCATCCTCACTCCTCCCCTCTCCCCCCCAGAACACTGCAAAATAGTTGATTGCTGCAGTCAGGAGGTGGGGGGAGGGAGTGGGGAGTTGCCGATCCACAAGGCTGCCGGTGGATGGGAGGCGCTGGGTGGTTGTGGAAGGGAGCTGATAGGGGGGCTGCCAGCCCACCCTGGTTCCAAGCCCCCACGGCCAAACAACGTTATAAGCAAACATTGCGCAACTTTAAATGCGTATGTTCTCTAATAGATCAGCGACATAACAATGAAATAACGTTAACCGGGATGACATTGATTAAGGAGTTACTGTATTCAGTTTTAGTCCTTGGTAATTCTGGAAATAAAATTGACACAAACAGATGAAAAGTAAAATGACTTATATTTAATTAGCATGTTTCTAAAGTTTTAACTGACGGAAATGTGATTTGGAACAGATTGTATTTGCCCAGGTCCATCAACCAAAATAATCAACAAAAACATATTTACTTCTAGGCTTGCTCTGCCTGTAGCAAGCTGAATGTCTGTTTCTCTACAGCAATATACAATCCCTTATTCTAGAAGATGTGTAAAAGGAGCTGCTTTCCCTGGTGACAATTGTTAACAAAGAAAATCATCTTCTACTGTTTGCCAAGTTGTCTGAGCCTACCCTGAGGAACTGACTGAAGCAGTGATCTCGCACTTATGTAAATAGTAATGGCCTAGAACTTCATACTAGCTGTCCTGTTTTTGGTGCAGTTCTGCCCTATTGTCCATATTTATCACTCCAGTGCACTGTTGCAGTTGCACTGTCCTCTGGGTACCTATACGCATTTCAAAAGGTCTTCTGGGAGGCTAAGGGGTTTGTGGGAGATGGGGTCAAACTCCCACAACTCTCTGGGAAGGGCAGTCATTTCCATAGCTATTTCTCAAAATAGAGGCCAGGATGAACAGTCATAGATCTCTCGCTCGTTCTATAGAGAGATACTTTTCTGCTTAAGATCCTGTAAATTAATTGCGGATGTCTCAGGCATCCCAGGAGAGCTAGTGGAAGGTGCACTGACTGCACCTGCAGACAACCAGAAAGAGATCAGCAGTTGATTAAATTCACAATGCGTTTCCTCTCTGACAGAGTAATTGGCTTTTGGTGTTACTTCAAGATGAAGTTCACTGGAGGAGCACTGCTTTCGAAACAGGATTTCAACCACACAGTTGGGATAAGAGTTCTTGAGATCTAGGATGTGCCTGCAGGGCTTCTGAATGAAGGAGTAGACTTTTCTTTGTCTCTGTGGGGATCTGGCCCAATCATTGCAGTGCTACAATGAGATCACAACTCACCCTGGAAAAGAAACTTGTGACTGTCCTGACGAGGCTGGCTAACCCACAGAGTTAATGGTCATTTGGGAACTAGTTTACTGTAGAGTTGAGAAGTTCATGGTGGGTGCCACTGTGGCAATACACTGACAGTTGCAGGTCATGTGAACAAGATGAGCAAATACCATTGAATGATCTGATCTGATTTGGCTTCCTGAACTGTGCCGGAGCTACAAGTGGAACCCACATGCCTATTCTGCATCTGCCCCAATAAGCCATGGAGTATATTAATTAACAGAAGCAGCTGTTACGCTCCTGTGAGACAAACCTAGTGGCTAGGCAAAGTGCAGGATGAATTTAAATGTTATGGGGTGCTTTTCAGCAATGGACTGAGGGCTACATTCTTCCCATCCCACAAATCAAAAGTGATGAGTTCTTTATCCACATAGAAACTTTTGGTGACTCTGCATATCCACTGCTCTCCTGGGTCATAAAGCTATTCCCTGTGTGGTACAGAGACCACAATGTTGATGCAAAAATTATATTAAAAAAAGTATTATAACTTATTTTTATGTTGTTAGCTCATTACAAACGTGTTTGCATTCTTACTGAATATAAAAGTATACCTACAAGTAGGTTATAGCCAGGATGCTTGAAAATGTAACAACACCTGTGTATGTTTTTGGTTAGTTATGTTATAAAATGTTCAAGCTAATCAAAGAAATTGCAGAAGGCTTCTGCTCTCTGGCATCCAGAAACTAGCTAAGTGTCAAGAAGATGACACCTCCCTGGCCATAAAATCTGTTTCCCACCCCCAAAAGTGTTTATACAAACTTTAAATGGCAGCTTTCCTAAGGCTATATTTACATTTACAGTGGCATGTAGAATACATACATGGCACACCCACACCCACTCTCCAGCCTGCGTATAAATAGCAGTGTCGATGGTGAGGCACTGCTCGGGTGAGTAAAGACATGCCAGAACCTTAGGATATATACCCTACACAGCTTTCTACACACCCCAGCAGTGCCTCCCACATCTATGCTGCTATTTTTAGCAGGGCAGTGTCACACTGTCAGAGCTTTTCCCCACTGCAGGGAAAGACTTCAGCAGCTGGAGCTTTCCCTGTCACACGGAACTGCTGGAGCTTTTCTCTGATGCAGTGAAAGGCTGGCAGTGGTGAAAGCCTCCAGAAGCTCCCTTCTGCCTCCTCACTGCCAGAGCCTTTCACTTCTCGGTGTAGCTACATGCTGCTGTGTGGATGCAGCCTGCTTATCACTGGGGTGTGTAGCTACACGTACCCTACATGCCACTGCCAGTATAGACATGGGTTAACTTTACTTTGCTTTAGCTTTTGTACTACATTCTTTTGTGCGATGTTTAAAAGATATATTATTAAAATTGTACTTTGTACAAAATATTTAACAAAAGTTTAATTGCTATAACAAAGAGAATGTAATTCTAAGGAGCTTGGGTCAAGAGACAAACAGAGCTGAAAAGTGTCTTATCTTGACTCGGATACGTCCCTCTTGTATAAGATCCCAGTTGGATATAGATATAGTCCTTTATATTAGGAAAATAAACTTTGTAAAGAAAAATGTTTGGAAAGACCTGGTCCTCTAAATGAATGTGAATATGTACTTTAAGCAGGATACCTCAAGAGGAATGTAGGGATGTGTTATCAGGACAATAAATCTAGGTAAAAAAGTGGGCCTCTACCAGCCCCCCACTTTGGAAGAAAAACCTCAGCTTGTGTCCTTAAATCTTTAGAGAAACAGGTGTAGTTGGAAATGTTTTAAAGCTTTTTTATTTCTTAAAAGTTGATATGACAAATTCCTTTGTGAAATTCAGACATGCAAATATGTTTGCTAAATGCAAAGCTTCCTATGTAAGTTCCTAATAGCTTTGCTATGCATATGGCAAAATGCTTTATGTAACAACCTGTATTTAAAGACCTTGTTAAACTGATTATTAATATAAGAAGCTACTTAGGTATAAAATATTTATATTAATAGGGAAATAATTAATTATTTAATTGCTGTAATCAAGCAACTCTCTTACCCAACTCAGAAAGACAAGAAGAATCAGCTCTCCAAAAATTATGATGACAAATCAACGATTTATTTAATAGCTATTTAAGCTAAAGACTCCCTAAAAATTCTTTAATTGTAAAAGACTGTTTTGAGAAATAAAAACACAGTTTTGTTTCCTAAGGAAACTGAAGGAATATCTCAGAAAATGGACCGAACAAAAAGAAAACAGTTAAACTCTAACTTCAAAAAGTTATTGGGGATTTTCCTGCCACAGAAGAGCAAAGTGCTGCATAGTGATTAAACAGATTGCATATTCAGCAGCTGCAGATGTCACCAACACCAACCCCCAAAGGCAGGAACCAATTAAAGGATGACAGCAACCAACTTTGATTCTAAACAAGTCTGAAAGAGGTTTTTCTATAACTTCATGAAAATAGGAAGAAGAGTATAAAAATTCTCAAGTGAGCACCAAGCCACACACCCTTGGCTATCCTGCTCAATCACACAGCACTCAACACAACTCATCCTGTCCATCTCTGCAAGCAAGCTGCCACAGACAGCTAAGAAGAACAGAGATGATTCAAGAAGAAACCAAAGTAAGGACAACCTCCCCAAGCAGGGGTGCTGGAGCAATTTGTACAGTGCGGGTGCTGAGAGCCATTGAACCAAACTGTAAACCCTGTATATGATGGAAACCACTTGAAGCCCGGGGATTCAGCAGCACCTTCAGCACTCCTAGTCTCAGCACCTATATCCCCAAGACCTCAGCATGGATTGATGAGAGGAAGTTAACTAAAACACTGACAAGGAATTAGATTTTAAAACTCGTAATGATTTTATTGGGATATGGAAATGCTGATGTAATTTAAGATATTAACAGTTTTTCTTGTTAATCACCAAATGGCTAAGCCATGCATTCCACTAATAAGCAGATAATTTAATTAGACTTAAGTTTCTTAATATTAATTAACTGGCCAGTTTTAAGACCACTCCTTAAATGGCATCTTCTAATTAACTGATTTAAATATTTTCTCTGATTTCATAGGTTTTAGTTCTGATTGCTTACCTTGCCCATCTATAAACTGTCTGGTTATTATTAATAACCAGACAGAGCTCACCAGCCTTTAAACAAATGTGTTTGCCTGTTTATAAACAGTCTTCATTTTCTTTTGATGCACTAAGACTGCACTCACAATCATTTGGGGAAATAAGAACTTGGTCTCAATTCACCATGAAAAAAGTACTCCCACCAAAGCCCAGGTAATCTCTTCTAAAGGCTCTACACCAGAGGTGGGCAAACTATGGCCCGTGGGCTCCTTCTGCCTGGCCCCTGAGCTCCTGGCCCGGGAGGCTGTTCCCCCTCCCCCTGCTGATCCCCCTCTCCCGCAGCCTCAGTTCACTGTGCCGCCGGCGCAATGCTCTGGGCGGCGAGGCTGTGAGCTCCTGGGGCAGCGCAGCTGCAGAGCCTGGCCTGACCCGGTCTCTGTGCTGCGCAGTGGCGTGGCTGGCCCCTGCCGGTCGGCGCAGCTGCCTATCCTGCTGCTCTAGGCGGCGCGGCTGTAGCACGGCCAGCCACTGGTGCTCCAGGCAGCATGGTAAGGGGGCAGGGGAGTTCGGGGTGGTCAGGGGGCGCGGTTATGGATCGGGACCGGGGTGGTCAGAGGACGGGGAACAGGGGGATTGAATGGGGGCAGGGGTCCCGGGGGGCAGTTAGGAAGGATGGGGTGGTGGGGGGCAGTCAGGGGCAGAGGTTCGGGGGGCGATCAGGGGACAGGGAGAAGGGGTGGTTGGATGGGGCAGGGGTCCCAGGGGCACCGTCAGGGAACAGGGGGTGTTGGATGAGTCTCGGGGGGGCTGTTGGGGGCGAGAAGCAGGGGGAGTCAGATAGGAGGCGGGGGCTGAGCAGGGCCATGCCACGCCTGGCTGTTTGGGGAGGCATAGCCTCTCCTAACCGGCCCTCCATACAATTTTGAAAACCTGATGCGGCCCTCAGGCCAAAAAGTTTGCCCACCCCTGCTCTACACTGAGAGGCAGACAGAAGAGCTTGCAATGGAATTAACCAGTTAATAATTTATCTTCTGTCATTTGTTTTGTTTTGTGCAATGTTTTTCTTTTCATTTCTCTAATAAATAAAATAGCCATGATTGTTAGTTGTGATGTGATGTCTGCTAAGTTATGTAAAAGAACCCCAGTGATGAAATAGTGGAAGTAAGTAAGAGAGACAAGTAGTATGAGCTGAACTGCCATTTCTTGTTTCTCTAGACTAAATATGTTTAGTAATTTGGGGGATACAATTACTTGTTGTCCAACAATTTAAAATTACCCCTTTCTACACCATACCTGAGTACATAAAAAGCAAAGCTTTTGATACGGTCTCCCACAGTATTCTTGCCGCCAAGTTAAAGAAGTATGGGCTGGATGAATGGACTGTAAGGTGGATAGAAAGCTGGCTAGATCGTCGGGCTCAACGGGTAGTGATCAATGGCTCCATGTCTAGTTGGCAGCCGGTTTCAAGCGGAGTGCCCCAAGGGTTGGTCCTGGGGCCGGTTTTGTTTAATATTTTTATTAATGATCTGGAGGATGGTGTGGACTGCACTCTCAGCAAGTTTGCAGATGACACTAAACTGGGAGGCGTGGTAGATACACTAGAGGGTAGGGATCGGATACAGAGGGACCTAGACAAATTAGAGGATTGGGCCAGAAAAAACCTGATGAGGTTCAACAGGGACAAGTGCAGAGTCCTGCACTTAGGACGGAAGAATCCCATGCACTGCTACAGACTAGGGACCGAATGGCTAGGTAGCAGTTCTGCAGAAAAGGACCTAGGGGTCACAGTGGACAAGAAGCTGGATATGAGTCAACAGTGTGCTCTTGTTGCCAAGAAGGCTAACGGCATTTTGGACTGTATAAGTAGGGGCATTGCCAGCAGATCGACGAACGTGATCGTTCCCCTTTATTCGACATTGGTGAGGCCTCATCTGGACTACTGTGTCCAGTTTTGGGCCCCACACTACAAGAAGGATGTGGAAAAATTGAAAAGAGTCCAGCGGAGGGCAACAAAAATGATTAGGGGTCTGGAGCACATGACTTATGAGGAGAGGCTGAGGGAACTGGGATTGTTTAGTCTCCAGAAGAGAAGAATGAGGGGGGATTTGATAGCTGCTTTCAACTACCTGAAGGGGGGGTTCCAAAGAGGAGGGAGCTCGGCTGTTCTCAGTGGTGACAGATGACAGAACAAGGAGCAATGGTCTCAAGTTGCAGTGGGGGAGGTCTAGGTTGGATATTAGGAAACACTATTTCACTAGGAGGGTGGTGAAGCACTGGAATGCGTTACCTAGGGAGGTGGTGGAGTCTCCTTCTTTGGAGGTTTTTAAGGCCCGGCTTGACAAAGCCCTGGCTGGGATGATTTAGTTGGGAATTGGTCCTGCTTTGAGCAGGGGGTTGGACTAGATGACCTCCTGAGGTTCCTTCCAACCCTGAAATTCTATGATTCTATGATAAACAACACTGCGTACATAAATAGAGACAATCCACAGTTCTACTAAAGCCTCCAACAGTTGCATGTTGGTGGTGTAGTACATATTTGGAAGGCTTAAACCAAAGTGGAGGTGCCTGTTCATGTACAAACACAGTTCAGTCAGAAATGTGGGTATCATCATGTTTGCCTGTTGTATTCATCACCATAATTGGTTAAACTCCCCCACTTGCTCTTTAATAGACAGTGGAGTAAGGAAGCTGAGAGCTTTCACAGACACTCAATGCCATCTGTATCTTATGTGCATGATACCTGCTTTAGGCAACTGAACCAAATCAGAGATCCATTGTGCACATATTTTGCTGTGGCAGGGTTGTCTGTAGGTATGGGTGCTGGTGTGGTCTAAGGCAGGCAGAATTAAATGTTAGCCTTTGGTGCTATTAAATATAATTGTTTCCTATAGCTGTGGTGATGAGTCACCTTATGGATCAAATATACAATTCTTCTTATAATCATTTTTTAACTTAAGTGACTTTGGATGATTGAGGTTATGAAGCAGTGAAGTGGTGCTGTACTGATGGTAAATTTAAATGTGCTTGATGAGTTGAACAGAGAGAAATGCTACAAATCAATTTTCTTAAACACACAAACATGCATGACAAATGCAATAATGCTGCCAGCCCAAATGAGTGCCTATAAAATCTTATATCACATCTCATTTGTCATTTGGTCTCTTTGTATATATGTATATGAAAGAGTGGTCCGTCTCTTGCTCTGATAAAATAAGAAACCCTCCAAATGTTCATCCAACACTGGAAATGAATCAAACTCCTTTGAGGGTTTGAAAAAGTTTAGTTACGTGTATTTGTCATTATTTGTATGCCATGTAGTTGTAGCCATGTCGGTCTTAGGATATTAGAGAGACAAGGTGGGTGAGGGAATATCTTTTATTGGACCAACTTCTGTTGGTGAGAGAGAGAAGAGCTTTCAAGCCACACAGAGCTCTTGTTTAGGTCCAGGAAAGTATCTTCCCCAGAAGAAGAGCTCTCTGTGGCTTGAAACCTTGCCTCTCTCACCAACAGAAGTTGATCTAATAAAAGATATTACCTCACCCACTCTGTCATTATTTCTCATTTTCAAACACTTGTGTGCTGCTTTGGGAACTGGAAATAGAAATACATGTTCTCACAAGATTTCAAGCCCAAATCTACAGGTACAAGAGAGGGGAGGGATATAGCTCAGTGATTTGAGCATGGGCCTGCTAAACCCAGGGTTGTGAGTTCAATTCTTGAGGGGGCCACTTAGGGATCCAGGGCAAAATGAGTACTTGGTTCTGCTAGTGAAGACAGGGGACTGGACTCAATAACCTTTCTAGGTCCCTTCCAGTTCTAGGAGATAGGATATCTCTATTAATTTATTATCCAAAGCAAGAATCAAAGTGACCTCCTAACCATTAGAGGTTCATCCATCACTCCTCTATAGTAAAAGTAATGGCTGCGATTATATCCTTGACTACAGTTAAAAACAGCAGCATTTGAACTCAGTGATGTGTTTTATACAGTGCCAAGCACTGTGTTCTTTTAATCCCCAGCTGAGCCTTTCCCCCCCTTTTTCAGCTGTCTTCCAGGACCCCTTGATGGTTCCATGTGCTTTTTCCTAGCTTCTGCTTCTAACTCACAGTGAGTCAGGCTCACCTGGGGAAACTCTACACCTCCCAGGACGACATCAATTACTGAAACTAACAGCTAATTTAACACGCTTCCCATTATAGTCTACAAATGCTTTATTATACAGAAACCCCCAAATTCTGTACAAGTTTTTCCTCCATGAAATAGTCATTCAAAAGGCAGATCTTTCAAGAAAAAAAGAAGAAGAAGAAGAAAAAGAAATTTCCCAGGGAGAAGAATACCCCATCACAAGAGGAGAATAAAGAGTAAACAGTGTGATGATGACTTATTGAGCAGAACTCTGAACCTCTCACTTACACCAGGTTTACACTGATATGGCTCCATTAACTTTAATGGAATTACTTCTGATCTACACTTCTATCAGTGAAAGGAGAATCAGGTTCGATGCTATACTCAGGCGGCTAGACTTGACCTCTTTAGGTCCCTTCCAGAGCTACATTTCTATGATTCTATACTGGTAACCTTCCAAGGGTCATTCACCCATAGTTGCTACAATGTCTGAAGTTATTGCACAGTCTAAGCATAGGAGGAAAGGTCTGTGTGTGTGATTCTAACTAATCCAATTTGTGAGACCAGAGAGACTATACAGATTCTTTCCTGGCCAAACACAATGCATCTGGCTAAGATGCCAGGAGAATCTGTAAATGTATCACTATTTCTGTCTAGCCAGACAGTGGTGTGTTGTTTGTTTTGTGCCAATAACATTTTTCTGGTTAGCTGTTAGCTGAAATGTAGTGTTATGAATCTCTTTCAAGTCCAGTTTCAGAGGCTCTGGGGGCACAGATGTTCCCTTCTGTGCCTCTGTACTGCAGTGAACAGAAGAACAAATGTGCACTAAGTGCATGCAAAAGGGACCATTTGGATCAAGTGAAATGTGGAACACATTTATTATTAATAATAATTATTTGTGTTACAGTAGCACCTTGAGGGCCCAACCAAGATTAGGGCCCCATTGTATTTGGCACTGTATTCAATACTTAGCATAGGACAACTCCTGTCCCAAAGAATTTGCAGTCTAAAGAGACAAGAAGAACACAGGGTGGGAGAGGAAACAGAGGCACAGATACATTAAGTGACTTACCCAAGGTCATATAGCAAGTCAGTGGGGAATACAATACAGATCTCCTGGCTCCCAGTCCAGCTCCCGGTCCACTAGACCACACTGCCTCTCTCTCTAGGGGGGTATTCTCCTGCTAGTTTGTAGCTGACATCATTCCCTCTGTGACAATAATATACATTTTAAGATATTAATTCTTGTGGCATGCAAGTGCCCTGTGTGATATGCTCCAAATGAAAGGGCCTTAATTTATATGCCAGATTACTATGCATGTTAATGATGATTATTTCAATGTTATCTCCCTCTCTTGGTGGGGGAAGAAGTGCTTAATTGTAGTAGGGGAGTAAATGGCAGCATGACAACTAGCTAGCTATGCTGCCAGGGGGCTGGGTGGAAAGAATTCAGAAGATCTGTCACTAAAACCAGATGGCACATTGAGGTCACATTTCCCATGGATCCTCCAACTTTACAGGGAGTAAAGCGTGAAGTGCTTTTTCCATTCACAGAAGGCTACTGAGTTCTAAACACTCGTTTTCATCTTCTGTGCATTTTTGCACAGAACGCGATTACTTGCGCCTTGAAAATGTGCCCCTGAATGTTGAGCTTCTCTTTTTTATTTATTTATTTTTATTTCTGTAGCATTTTGCATGAACTATATTTACTAAGTAAGGTGCCTCATTATTCCTGGATGTAATTCATTTGAAGCAACTAATGGGTTTTTGATGTGTGGTTCTTTTTTTTTTAAAGATGGGACAGTACAGTAGCCTTTTGGTAAAGCTCCATCTCATTTGTTGGCATTTCTGTCTATCCTGATCTCATTTGGGTTTTCAAGTGAACTGGACGTACATGTCTCTTTTTCCACTTTCAACAACAACAACAAAAGAAATTTTCAAAAAATAGGAAGGAACTGAATATTTCACTTTTTTTAAATGGCATATGTAGGTGTTCTCTTGTGTCTGAATTGCAATTTAGAGCCACATTACGTTTTGTAATAAAAACACAGTGTGTCCTATATAGTTCATTTATGATTTCGTCTGAGAGACAACCTCCGTGTGTGTTTTTAACCTCCCTTTCCTGTGGCTTTTAAATGCTTTTGTTTAGCTTTTAGTTCTTGTCATGTGTTAATGAAGATGGGATCGGTAGTTAGGGAGACTAAGTAACATTTCACTTTCATGTGTTAGCTCAACACATTGAAAATAGATCTTAGACTTTAGCGCTTCATATCCATCTCCATTTGGCTTTTGAACACGAATGAAAAAGTGGCATTGTAATTTAAGTTGTTCTGGCAGTAAGCTCTGTAGAGCTCTCATCTCTTTGAAATGTATTTGAAAGTGTGTTGTTTATTGTTTGAAAGTCTGAAATGTCATTTTAGCCATGTGGGGGTTTTAGTACATGTTTTGAATTGTTGTTTTTCCTCTGACACACATTTGTGTATTTTCTGCCTGTTTTCTTTTTGAAACTGCCAGTTCTCATTGTTGATCTGAATTGCATTTATTGTGTAATAAATTTCATTTTTGTATGGTATGTGCATTTATATGGCTCTGCAGCAGCCTAAGTGTTTCAAATGCATCCCTGAGAACACCTTCCTTGCCACCGTGGCTGTCACCTTCTTATAAACCAACATCCCTCACCATGACAACGTCACTGTCTGCCTCAAATACCTACGAGATAAAGTATAACACTTGGAAAACCATTCTAAACAAATTGCCAAGATCATCCATTTCATCATTACCCACAACAAATTCACATTTAACAACACTTTGTCCAAACCATGGGAACAGCCATGAATATTAGGATGCCTCCCCAATTAGCCAGCCTCTGAATAGAATCGTAGAAATGTAGAACTAGAAGGGACTTCAGTAGGTCATCTCGTCCACTTGCCTCCACTGAGGCAGGACTAAGTATTATCTAGACCATCCCTGACAATTGTTTGTCTAACCTGTTCTTAAAAACCTCTAGTGATGGAGATTCCACAACCTCCCTAGGTAAGTTGTCCCAGTGCTTATTTACCCCTACAGTTAGGAAGTTTACCCAAATCTCCTTTGCTGTAATTTAAGCCCATTATTTCTTGTCATGTTCTCTGTGAATAAGGAGAACAATGTATCACCATCCTCTTTATAACAACCTTTTATGTACTTGAAGACTATTATTGTGTCCGTCCTGTCCCCCCCACCACTCAGTCTTCTCTTTTTCAGACTAAACAAACCCAATCTTTTCAATCTTTCCTCATTGGTCATGTTTTCTAGACCTTTAATCATGTTTGTTGCTCTCCTCTGGACTTTCTCCAATTTGTGCACATCTTTCCTGAAGTGTGGTGCCCAGAACTGGAGTCAGTACTCTAGCTGAGGCCTTACCAGTGCTGAGTAGAGTGGGAGAATTACTTCTCATGCCTTGCTTACAATGCTCCTACTAATACATCTGGGATAGGGTATCCACCCCACACATGGCCTGGGCTGGGGGCGGGGGGGTAAAAGAGCCAATTAACCCTATAGGCTGCACCTGGAGGAGAGCCAGGGATGGATAAAGCCTAATTGAAGATGAAGCCCAGGAGCAGGCTGAGCTTGTATAGAGCCAGGAAGTTGAGACAAGAGGGGGCTGCAGGGAGTAGCTCTGCAGTCACTTCCTAGAGAGAGAGGGAGTTTGCTAGGGTCAAGGCGGAGTTCTAGGGGAAGACTAAGCCCTGATATCCTGCTCTGGACTACAGAGTCTCACTAGAAGCTGAGAGGGGGAGTAGCCATTGGCAGCGGAGAAGCTAAGGCTGGTAAACCCAGAGATGGGCCAGGAGATAGAGAAGTGAGGTACAAAGGAGCCCAGGGAAACAGCAACAGGGTCTGAGATTGAGTAGATTGTGCTTGCTGGGCATAGGGTCCCTTGGCTGGAACTTTAAATATTGCGTGGGCCTGAGTTCCTCTACTACCCATGGGAAAGTGGCTCCTGACCTGGATTTGGACCAGAAGACTGCTTGGCATAACATAGGACAGCTTGCCCAGTGGGATTTTAACACCTCACAAGGGGAAGACTAATAGTGACTTGACCAGAGAGCCAAATCACAAAGCGGGAACGCCCAGAGTCCCAAAGAGAGAAAGGCCAAGTGTGAGCAACTGATAGAATGGGGTGCCAGACCAGGTGAGAGCTAATCCCCAGACCCTGCCACAAAGAGACCCCCCAGCAGTGAGTGTATCCTGTTACAATATCCCAGAATGATGTTTTCTCTTTTTGCAATGGTATTACATTGTTGTTTTATATTTAATTTGTGATCCACAATAACCCCCAGATCCTTTTCTTCCAGACTCCTTCCTAGGCAGTCATTTCCCATTTTGTATTTGTGCAACTGATTATTCCTCCCTAAATGCAGTACTTTGCATTTGTCCTTATTGAATTTCATTCTGTTTATTTCAGACCTTTTCTCCAGTTTCCTGGGCCACTTTGAGGAAGAATTTCTGGAAAAATTCACCATGAAACCAATGATATAACTGAGGAATTTTGATGATATTTTCATGCTCTGGACAGACGACCTAATCTCCCTCATAGATTTTCACCACAATAACCACTGCCCATCCGTCAAACACTCTCTAGAACACTCAGATACCAGTGTGAGACCCTGGCACCCCCTCATTCATCACTGTCATATAATTAGGATATGTTTTGCACAAAGTATGCCTTGTGAGGTATCAGTCTAAAAGTCTTGATCTGCTAGACTTTAATATCTTGAAGTTTGGCTAGGTATGTGTTACGGAAACATGTTGTGAGGTTGAAAACACCCACAAGCAGCCTTTCACGTACAACAGTAAAAAGGCCAAACAATGTTAATGGCTTATTGAGGAAATGCACACAAGCACAAGGATTACCGCAGGACCTGTGTACAATAGAAACCTCTCAGAGGTAGCACTACACAATGGGAACTGTTTAACCCAGGTCACAGCAAAAGAGCTTTCCAGCAAGTGGAAAGAAGATATAAAAGGGGGAAATGACATCAAGATAGGACCTCACTCTCCCTACAACAACACACCTGGAAACACCTGAGGAACAAAGACTGAACTGGAGAAAGTGATGGTCCCAGGCTAAAGGGATTTATAGTCTGTGTATGAAAACCTGGGAAACCTAAACTGCAAAGCAAAGGCAGCTTGTACCTTATGAATCTGCCACCCTGTTTATCACTGGTGAGAATTTGCTAATTCATATCCTACCTATCTAGTATATTGAGCTCAGTTTGTGTTTTTGTTTATTTACTAGGTAATCTGCTTTGATCTGTTTGCTATAACTTATAATCACTTAGTTAAAATCTATCCATTTTTCCAGGGGCCCCCAATTGGCTGGGACCCCTTGGCATGGGCCCCATTGGCCCAGTGGCTAATTCACTACTGCTCCTTGTATATAGTAAGAAAATGGCATTGTCTGCCAAATGACTGCTCTGAGAAGGTTGGTGTACTATATGCTATATGGTCACAGCTTTCAACGAGTTAGGTTGGGTGGGATAACCTAACCCAGTTAACCTTTGGCTTTGCTCTGGCACTAGTGAGTTACATGATCAAATTAATTTTGCTCTTTACCCTGGTGACAGATTGGAAGGGGGAAAAATGAAACCATGGTTCTCTGTTCAGAGTCCGTCAGTACTCTGTTCTAGTAGTATAAGAAAGGTTGATTTTTTTTAAATTGAATGACCAATTGGTACAAGCATTTACCTTGACTACATGCAAAAAGCTGGCATTTCTGTGTATATTTAGCAGGATTTCATAAATAAGTCTGGTATTTATGTGTGAACTTGGCCCTTTATGTGTCAAACTTTCTATTTGCATGTACAAATACCTAATTTGTGTATAAAAACCACACACAGATGTCCATTTTTGAAAAATAAATTGATACTATTAGGTTTGAGAGTCAACACCCCATTGGGATGTATCAGGGCAGGGCTTTTTTAGAGCTATTGTTCCTAACTGTCCTATGCACTTAGAGAGCTCTACACTGGTGGATATGAGGAAGGTTTATTTTACAACCTTAAAGGCTGCAAATTTTTACATTAAATTTTGCTAAAACTGAAGGAACTCTCTCAGCAGTGTTGGTTCTTTGCACCACTGAGAACCAGCTCACCTTGCCTTTTGTCTTTACTGTTGTATGTTAGGATTTAGACAATAAGCTGTGAGGAGCTGGCATTTGTTAAGTTGTCGCCCTCAGAGATCTTTAACAAAGACTTTGATCCCCAAAGTTATATATATATTTGTTTTAGATGATGAAAGGCCAGAATTTTACTTTTATGTTTCAGTAATAAATTAGGATCCCTCTGAACTGTTTAAAATAGCAATTCTTATTAATTGTAGGTGAAGGTTTAAAGGGGGTTTAAATAAGGGAAGCTAAACTGATTACTTTAGTGATGGCTCTTACTGCATATTCCTCTTTTTCATTTTCTTTTTTCCAATTTTCATTTCTTGTCTCATGACAGTCCTCTCTTTGATAGCATCATTTCTGACCTCTTCCCAAGGGCTGTCTTACCAACTCCTGACCATGGCATCCTGGATGTATCCATCAGGGAAATCATGCAGAAAATGAATCTGCAGGCTGTTCTCTGGTACATCAAGAAGATAATACAAGTCAGGCCACTTCTCTTCTAATTCTTTACAGCCTGAGTATGTAAACTGAGTTATTTGGTTTAAAAGTAATATAAAAGAACTTGAAACCATCCTAATATATTAATATTTGAAATGCATATGTAGCTTTTCTTATAGTGGTAGAATTGCTATTCTGTACCATTTAAACAACTTGATAAACACTTCTGGTGTAAAATCTTTACAAATGAAAATGGTTTCCCTCTGGAGGAAAAGAAAACTCCCTGTTTAGGTTTTCTTTATTTAGGGAAACTGTGATCTTGCTCTTTAGAAGAACTGCTTCCATTTTGTATAGTTTATTGCATTTCTTAACTTTTAGATTCATACCATAACTCCTTAGACTAAATTTCTACAAAGCCCTCCCTTTTGGGAGAAAATTTAAATCTTGTCTTTTTAGAGAGGAAAAAAATTAGAATATGCACAGCTACTACTTTTATGGGGAAATGAGCGATCCCTCTGGGTTAAATATTTCATCATTATATATAAATGCAATTTTTTTTTTTTACAAGAGCTACAAAATCATGCTAGTTCAGCATGGCTTTATGTTGGTAGGAAGCCCTCTAGGGGGTAAAACCTCTGCTTTGAAGGTACTTGCTGGGGTTCTTGAACAGCTGGAAGCAAAAGGTCTAATGGATGAACATAGAGTGGAATATGTTTTCATCAGGCCGAAAGCTATCACTATGGGACAGCTGTATGGTGGATTTGATCCAGTTTCACATGAATGGAATGATGGTAGGTGTTTCAGAAAGCAGAACAGAGCTCCTGTAGTGAAAACTACTAACCATTTTAATTATATTTTCGTGTTTAGCCTATTTTGTAGTGCAATTTTCCAGAAGGGCTTGCCATTTGATTTCTAAGACTCAGGAGATTTGTTTGGGTGTTGTTTTGTTTAATTAATTAACAGCTGGTGATTTTTTTTCATTGTAAAATTAACTTAATTTGTTTAAACCCACTTTTGAATTTGATAGCTAAATGGTAAGAGGACAAATTTCACATAGACTATTTTTAATGTGGCTAAGTGGACTAAAAATAGAGTGACTGGTTCAGACAAACTTCTAACTACTGCTCGCTTTGGGTTAGGAGAGTAGTCATGAAAGTATCTTTGCAGTGCAGGAATAAAAATAATAAAAGTGATGAGATAGCCAATTATGGAAAATCCTGTTCTGATTTACAGCCTCTCCAGCCTCATGGAACTAAGGGCGTTGCCTGCTGTCAAGGCTGATTCCCCACTCTGACACTTCGAGTGCAGAAGGTGGGTGCCCGCAAGGATTTAAAAAATTAATACTGGCCACTCCAGGCTTGTATTAAACTCCCAAGGTTACAGCTTCTCTCTGACCTCAGATGGGTAGATGCTGCCACCACCACCCTTTTCGGAACCCAAGAAAGCGCACTTGGGAATTTCTTCCTGTGGGATACCCTCAAGCCCTTTCATCCCCCCTCTGGGGAAGAGCTGAGAAAGAGAACAAAGGAAATGAGCTGTTGCCCTCAGCTAATTAAGCAGCGTATGCACAAACCTCTTAGGATGCCAAAAATCCAATCCTGTTCTTAAAAAAGGTAAATTTTATTAAAAACAAAAAGAAAGAAAATACATCTGGAACTTAGGCTTTTGCTAGATTTAAAAAACCCACTTACAAAAATTAAACATCAAGAATAACCTTCTTGAGGTCCAGCTTAAAGGCTACAAGCAAAACAAAAGCATTTGGGGTTAGCACAGAGGAGTCCAGAAGCCAATAAGAAATAAACAGAAATAAACCCAATCGCGTCTTTTTAGACATTTTCTGATTTATAAATAGGTTTTAGGTATGATTTGATGATTTCCATACCTGACAAAAAGATTTTTACAGCATAGTCCCAGCCCTGTCTCTGCTCTGTCCCTTCTGTCCGGAGAACAACAGAACAGACAAAGGGAAGTTTTTCCCAATTTTAAAAAGTTCTAGACCTCCCATTGGCTCTTTTGGTCAGGTGCCAACTCCCTTCCTTTTACCTGTGGGCTTAGAGAACAGCTATTAAGAGGGATTTTATAGCTAACTGGCTGGCTGGGCGTCCATAAAAGGGAGCTCCGCTCCCCTCCCCCCCCCTTCATTTATCAAACCTGCACTGAAAATCAGGGCAGAATTTGGCCACTGGATTGAGATTGAAATTTAAATCCAGCTTTTTACAGTTTTTAGATATTGAGAGGGGGAAACTTATTAACTCAATCATTTAAAGAATATACATGCTTCTTTCCTGTAATACATCCTCTTTCTAGCACTGCAATGAATTGAGTATCATAAGAAGATTGTTTTGTACTATAGTTTAATCTATTTCTAAACCGAACAGTCACAAGGGAGCATGAGGAGGAAGCGGTCCAGAGAGGATGGGAAATGAATATCAGGAAGCAAAGACATTTAACAAACAAGAATTTCCAAAATGAAAACAAACATGTGGCTTGAATCAGCAGTGCACAGTCATGAATGTGCTCATTTTCATAATGCCCTAGAAGCAAATATGCCATATGAGAGAGAAGCATAGTATATGACACAATGGCAAAGGCAAGACAAAAAGCTCCCTTCATACAAACTGGATCCAGAAGTGTAAGACAACATTCAATAATTAAGTTACAACATTAAAATATACAGTGGTGGCACAGAAAGAGAGGCAAATTAATAAGCCAGGGCCAGGGAGAGTGACTGTATTGTTAGCAGTGTTTTGCAATGATATGACGAGACTGTCAGACAGACGGATTGAGGAAGACTGTTGCAGGTAGTAAGAGTTTGGGAGGGGAAAGTCTTTTAATGAGAATAACAGGATTTTCCAAAGAAACAGAGAGAGGGAGGCAGCGCTAGGTTAGTGGAGAGAGGAAAGCAGAGAGACAGAAAAGTAATTGCACAATTAACGTTGTGTGGTAATTTGGTGCCACATCCGTCTCTTCATCAGTGAAGGTCTCAGTCATACTTTTGTAGAGATAGCTGTTGAGGCTCTCAGTATTTTCCCTAGCAACGCATTGCCCTCACAGAAGGAAGTGTAGATAATAACTGAAAACTGTCCCAGTCAAGCAGGCAGAAAGACAAGATGTGAGAGGATGTTGTTTAAATAGGTTGCAACTTTATTAACTTAACTCATCTGGGAACTATCCAGCAATAATCCATTCAGTGCAGGTCATCTCTCCTTCCCTAATCTGCTCATTTGGCAGAGGGCGGCGGTCAGCCTGCCATCCCTGGGGCCCCATTGCCCTCCCCAGGGGCGGCTCCAGGCACCAGTGCAACAAGCGTGTGCCTGGGGCGGCAGGCTGCGGGGGGCGGCGTGCCGTTCGCCATGAGGGCGGTAGTCAGGCGGCCTTCGGCGGCATGCCTGTGGGAGGTCCGCCGGTCCCGCGGCTTCGGCGGCAATTCGGCGGCGGGTATGCCGAAGGCGCAGCACCAGCAGATCACCCGCAGGCATGCCGCCGAAGGCCGCCTGACTGCCGTGCTTGGGGCGGCAAAAAACATAGAGCCACCCCTGGCTCTCCCCTAGTATGAGGGTTAAGGGGCTAGGGAAAGAGGGTTGTGTCCTCACTGTACCAGACATAAGGAGCCCAACCATGATCCCCACTTTCCTTAGGAGATGCTTTCTCCTAAGTCCACTCCCAATTCCAGTTTATCAGGGACTCAGAGCCCTGTGGAACAAGTATCTGCACTGGACACCTACCAAATTGTGACAACTTGAACTGCACCTCCTGACCTACCCACTGCATCCTGGGGCTGCTATGAGGAAGGCAAGAAAACCCACCCAGTCTGTCAGTGAGGGGGAAATTCCTTCCCACGCCCTAAAAAGGTAACTAGTGCAACAGCAGAACAAAAATCCCAGGGGTGGGAACAGTTGATCTGGGCATGCAGTGGTGTCTCACTGCAGGCAAAAGGCTTATATGACCTCCCCTTGTGTGTGTAGGAGCCAATGGACTTCCGCTGAGCCTTCCTCCAACCAGCCAATCTGCTCGGCCAATGCCAGCCCCACTCCCAGCTGCTCCTCCCTCAACCACAAGGGAGCTGGCTTTTAGAAAAGGGGGAGGAGGAAGAAAGATGAAAGAAGAGAACCCCTTCAATGGGCCACAACCCTTTTCCTCCTGCTAGGCCAGACAAAGACTCCACACCTTTGAGGCTGTATAGATGCATTTGTACTCCCTTTGGACAGTTGGTTCCACTCATGGCCCTACCACACACCCTACATCTGTGTTCACAATAATCATCTGACATATGCCGGTCAATTTGATCATTAGTGTAACAGGTGTGGCTATCAATAGAGATGTGTTGCCTGATCTCAGGACTTCTTATCGAGCATAATGCAAACTACACTGAAATGGACTGGGCAACAGAGTGCCATGGGTGGGGGGGCAGGGGAGAGAAGAGAATAACAAATCAGAAAAACAGATAAAATAAAGATCAAAAAGGAGACGGTGTGATCAATTTTTGATTATTTAACTTTAATGGGACTACTTGGAGCACATAAAGTTAAGTAAGTGCTTAAGTCTTATTGGGATATTTTTTTTTACGCAGGTGCTCATCTTGCCATACATACATTTTAATTTATTTAATGAAATTGACAGTACTGGATTTCATAGCACAGGAAGGTAAAATCTAGGGACTGGTACCAGTTGAGTCGGGTTGTAGCTTTCCTGAGTATTTTAGGATAGAACAAATGTAAAGAATATCTTACTGAAAATATTTTACATATTAAAAAACAAGCCGAGGGAGGGGGGGAAGAACATAAAAGGATGCAAAAATCTATAAAAACATTCACCAACAGATGAACTGTTGTTTTGCTAACTTGACTTTTTCCTATGTGTGAAATGTTTTAGATCAGATATCAGGTTTTGCTTTAGGAAAGTGGAAAAATTAAATTACACATGCTATGTTGATGGTAAAAGTTAATAGAAATTTTAATGAAAGTGCAAACTACATAGGGTTTGAACTCAATATCCTTGAAATATAAGGACTTTATCCCCCCTGGCGACACAGCTTTTGGTAACATCCAAAAACATGAAATGTGTTTTTCAAGGGATCAGGAAGAGCAGAGTTAATACTCTACGTGAAATGTTCCTTCTTATTAAAAAAATTGCATTAATTAAATGCAATTAAATTAAATTAAGAGTTGAAAATGTAGTGATCCAGTTATTATTATTTTTCATAGTGGGGACTACATTTTAGTAGAGCAATCAACTCCTCTCCAAACCTCCCAGTTATGATTGCACAACATGCCTGGAGCAACTGCAATAAATGTGTACATAGAAAAGTAATATTAAGAAAGTATTTACATATTTTAATACACTAAGATTTTTATGTCTTCTGTCACTGTCACACTTTGGGGCTCTATAAAATAATAAATTGTGCAACTTTAATGAAGGATCAAATGGTGTCTGCAATATGTTCCGTATTCTGCATATTTGCAGCCACAAAATATTGAAGTGGCTGCTTCCGTGAGCTGCTCAGAGCAAAAAGCAGGGGAACAGGGCAAGGTGTGTGGGCACAAATCTTGTCCCCTCCCCGACAGAATCATCATGGGGGGAAATCTGTGGAGCAGAACCTCAGCTGGTGCAATTGTGTAACTTCAATTGTGTAGCTGGCGGACCTTTGCCTGAGACCAAATCTATGTTTCCCACCTGCTATGCAGAAATAATCCCCGCTGGAGACAGTTTGGACCTATAGGTCTGTATAACCTGAAATACAGTTTGGACATATGGCTCAGTTGCCTGCAGCTAAAATATCAAAATAGAATTGTATTATGTCTCGTTTAGATGACAGAGATACTGTTAACATGTTGCAAGAATAATAGCTTAGTACCGTGTACTGAAGCAGACAGGAGATGTTTCTTCTTATGTTCTATTCATAGCTTTTTTATTTAAATTTAAAAATACACTTTTCAAACTCAGTTCTGCCAATCTATGCAGGATGGCTACACTTCAAGGACTATTTATTTATTTAGATCTATTGAAGCCCTGATCTGTAAAGCATTTAAGCACATGTGTAAGTCCTATAGGCTCCAATGGTATGTAAGCATACACTTAAAATTAAGCACGTGTTTAAATGCTTTGATGAATAGGGATGCACTTAAATATGTCCTTAATGTTAAGCATGTGCTTAAATGTTTTTGGGCCCAAAATGTGCTATCCAATATTCTTGGTCAGCGGTTCTCAAACTGTGGGTCGGGACCCTTTTAATGGGGTCGCCAGGGCTGGCGTTAGACTTGCTGGAGCCTGGGGCTCAGGCTTTGGCTTCAGCCATGGGTGGCAGGACTGAGGTTACAGCCACCACCACCGCCCCCCACCCAGGGCTGAAGCCCTTGGGCTTCGACTTTGGCCCCCCTCCGGCCCGGGGCGGCGGGGCTTGGGCTGGCTCAGGCTTCAGTGCCCCCTCCTGGGGTCGTGTAGTACTTTTTGTGGTCAGAAGGTGGACACTGTGCAATGAAGTTTGAGAGCCCCTGCTCTAGGTGCAAATATGGCTTTTTAAAGCTCATGGAAAACATTCAATTGGATCAATATCCACAGAAAAGTTCCTCTTCAGCCCACCAAGAATTGTACATAGACATTGCACGAAGAAGATGCAGATGATGACTAGAAATTGGAAATTAAATGTCATCCATTCCCATCCTGGCGTTTTGAAAAACCTGCCTTGGAAGTTCTGTTCTTTCACACAAATTTCTCAATGAATATTGCAGTAAATTCCCCTGTGTGATTTTAAAAGCATTGGCTATTTCATGCGGAGGAGGGAAGTAACTGCTTCAGTGCAGCAATGTAATTCATCAGGGGAAATTCACATGGGTGCAGAGGGCCAACACAAGAGTGTCCACAAGGTTTTAAATCTGTAGTAGGGGGATAGACGGTGGAGCAGCAATGGAGGGGAGGTCTCTGCACCCCTGTACATTGCGGAAGTAGTCTCCATGCTGTCCCTATATAGGTCAGTGTGGACAGTGGCACTGGGGATGGGGTCAAGGTTGGCTATGAGATCCAAAATCACGTGAACCAAGTGGTGCCCCTATCCTGTGAAAGTGAAGCAGCGGGGCTGAAACCAGTATTCCAGCCTATAGACTGGTCCCAGGGTTATCTCTACAGTGCCACCTCCTTACATGCACACTTCACATGTCTACAGACCGATTGTGCAAGCTTTGTACAAGTGGCATGAATGTCCTACCAGCTGCACAATTACCAATTTCTTTCGCAGGAAACAGAGATGGGCTAAACTAATTCTGAAAAGTCCCAGTTCCTCTTAATGTGGGTATAGGGCAGGATACTCCCACAAACCACAGGGTAGATCCTGAGAGGTGTTGAGTACCAACAACTCCCAGCAAAATCAATGGGAATTGTGGATGCTCATTACCTTTAAGGATTCAGGCTTCCCATCTTCAAGAGAACGTTATAGTGTGTTGCTGTTTGCACTGCCTGTTCATTAACTCTAAGTGAGGTTTTGCAAAGGCTTTCCCATATGCCCAAACCCCCTTGTTCCGTCCTGTTATCACTGTGACTTTCCAGAATGGCCAGCAGCAATTTCAGTTTATCGCACACTGTAAAACAACATTGTTTGTCTGGCATCAGTTGAAATAAACAACATGGAAATGTTTTCATTTACAGTGCTACTTAACAGTGCTTCTCATTTTTTAAATCAGTTAAGAGATATCTGGAATAGTTATACATGAGTCTCTCTCTCATCATCTGTAAAAACAACAAAAACAAGCATTGATAAGGAAGTCAAAATTAGAGCTGTGCAAATAACAGATTTTCCGGTTCACTGGCAATTCTGAAAAATAGGGGGAAAAGTTTGTTTTGCATCGACCCAAATCACAGCTGAAAAAAATTGCTTCTGATTGAATGAAACTTTCCATTTTGATTTTTAATATTTTAAAACACTATTTAATTTTTCAAATAAAATTAAAGGAAATAGCAAAACATAACGTTGTTTTGAATAGAAAAACTGAGATGTTTCATTCTGAAAATGTAAAAACAAAACGTTGAGACTCTTTTGGATTTTTTGTTTTGTTTTATTTTTGACCAAAACAATTCACTGAAATCAGCACAAATTCACAAGCATTTCAGTTGAACCAAATCTACGTTTTTCTCTGAGAGACTCAGGAGGCCTGTGGCTGGACACTGAATGGCAGGAAGGCATTTCTGGGCCTGATGCAGCCACACTTTCTCAATTTGCTCTGGGTACTGTTGCCCCAGAATGGAGGGGTGTGTTACCCCAGAATTTGATCAAGCTAATTGCAACCATATTCTGTGTATTCCGCCACCATGAATTAATAAAGTAGAATACCACATAGTTAAGGGTTAATTTGAACAAGCCAGGCTTCTGGCAGCAAGGTCAAATGATAACTGCAGGCTTGCAGTTTCTGCTAATCAGAATGGAAGGAGGGGAGCAAAGAGTCAACAAATTGAAACTGAAAGAAAATAAGTGGATGGAGACCTTGAGTTTAGGCACCTTTGATCTTGAAACTTATTATGACTAGGGCCCTACCAAATTCACGGCCGTGAAAAATGTGTCAGGACTGTGAAATCTGGTCTCCCCCCGTGAAATCTGGTCATTTTTGTGCTTTTGCCCTATACTATACAGATTTCACAGGGGAGACTAGTGTTTCTCAAATTGGGGTTCCTGACCCAAAAGGGAGTTACAGAGGAGTCATGAGGTTATTTTAGGGGGTCACAGTATTGTCACCCTTACTTCTGCGCTGCCTTCAGAGCTGGGCAGCCAGAGAGTGGCGCCTGTTGGCTGGGCACCCAGATCTGAAGGCAGCAGCACAGAAGTAAGGGTGACAATACCATACCATGCCATCCTTACTTCTGTGCTGCTCCTGGTGGCAGTTCTGCCTTGAGAGCTGGGCTCCCAGCCAGCAGCTGCTGCTTTCCAGCTGCCCAGATCTGAAGGCAGTGCCACCAGCAGCAACTGTATGGGGAGCAGTACCACACTTCCCTCTACAATAACTTTGTGATACCCCTCCGCACACACAACTCCTTATTGGGTCCGGACCCCTACAATTACAACTCTGTGAAATTTCAGATTTAAATAGCTGAAATCATGAAAATTGCTATATTTAAAATCCTATGGCCATGAAATTGACCAAAATGGCCCGTGAATTTGGTAGGACCCTAATTATGACTACGATTATTAGGAATGTTTTGTTGATAAGTAGTTGGGAGAGCAAAAGGGAATAGTGGTCACAATTTGAGAGAGTCGTAGCCTAGGAAGGGACAGGCAGGTCAGAAGAGGATGTCTACTTGTGTCCTTCTCATTGTGAGTATGAGAGGAGCTTCCTTTTCCCTTGGGCTCTTCTGGGGAGTCCCCATATGGTCCCTTACTTGAAACACTGGAAGAGCTGCAGGCGCCCATGCCCATAGCCCCCACGGTAAGGAATATTGGTCCCCAATGGGGGTAACCAAGCAGGGGATGAATGGGTAGAGGTCAGGTCCTTCACCCCTGTCCAGGCTAGTGCCGCAGGACAATTGGTTGGCCCGTTAACCCAGAGCACTTGGGATGGCTAGCAAGGATAGCTGGCACCCCCTGTCTCACTCCAGCAGCAATTCCCACTCTCCTCTCGGATCGAGGATAGGGGATTGGTGTATGGGTTTGCAGATGCTTTGGCCCACAGAGCCCCACTTCTAGATTTGTTGTTGCTGTCTGTACTTTTCTTGGCTTAGGTTTTCCTTTCTCCCTAAGTCATTCTACACACACACACACACACACACACACACACACTACCCCCTTCTTTTACTCCCTCTCTCTACGTTTCTTGTCTCTTCCCCTTCTCTCCACTTCCTCTCTCCCCCCTCCCGCTCCTTCTGCTTATTTCTCCCCCATCACCACCACTTTTTTTTTCTTTTTGTGTGTGCTTTTTGTTGTTAAAGTTAAGGGATAAATCCACGGTTGGCTTTACTGAAAATATTTTATTGAAATTGGAGTAGCCCACTCATATAATCTTGAGTCATATTCTTTACCACATTGATAATCCACACCTGCATTTGCATGCATGCCAGGGCCAAGGAAATATTACTCTGAAGGGCACCAACAGCCTGTAGGAGGCGGAGGCGGTCCTCTTCTTGGGATTGCTCCTATTCCTCTAAACCTGTGCCACCGCATCCTGTATGAAGCTTAGCTGATCTCAGGATACCTTCAGGAGTTGCTAAATCCTTTAGATGTTGACCCATTGCATTCATTTTATTCGCAACCACCTCCTCATTTATGCTATGTGTTAGGACATATTGCTGTTGTCTATGTATACATTTCTAAGGCACTGATTCACCACAGCAATCAGGCACAGATCTGAAAGCTGATACTGAAAGGCCCATGAGGGCCAAATTCAGATGATGTCCTCTTAGGAAAGGAAATATTCCCAATCGGGCTTCTAGCCATGGAAGTAGATATCAGACATTAAAATCCTAATATTGTTATATACACAAAAGCCATTGGGTAACTTCTCAAGTTTTCTAAAATGTGCAAGGTAAAATTTTTCTCTCCCTTCATGGCCTATACAGTGGTATTTGTGCTGCTAAGACATGAGGTTTCATAGACAAAGGGATAAAAAACAGTACCTTTAAAAGAAAATGCTTTAAAATATTTCTAAAATAGATTTTCTGTAAAATAGGTGGGATATACAGAATACATTATTCAGGAATAATATGGCTATCCAGAAACTGGGACTGGCAGCCGGGACTGGAGACCGGGACTGGCTGGGCAAGGAGACTGAGACTTGGAGGTGGGTGGGGGGAAAGGACAGGAGTGGGGACTGGGAACAGTCATGGGGGGGACAGATCAGATGTGTTTGAGACTGGGATTGATTCAACAAGGAGGCTGGCAGCAGCGAGGGATTGGAAAGAGGAGCCTAGGGACGGGGGGATGGAGACAGGTACTCAGATGGGGAGATTGGGATTGGGTTGAGAAGCCAGGGGCTTAGAAGGGACAGGACTGAGAGAGAGAGAAAATGCTGAAGGGAAAAATAAGCAGCTAAAACCAGAAAATAATCAAAAGAAGGGGGGAAATTGCTTGATAAGAGGAAAGGAGGGTGGACTTAGAGAAAAAATACGTAAAACTGTAAAAAAGCTTCTCTGGGAAAACACATCTGATGAAGTGGGTTTTAGCCCACGAAAGCTTATGCCCAAATAAATTTGTTAGTCTCTAAGGTGCCACAAGTACTCCTCGTTGTTTTTACAAACACCAAAAGCGTCTGAGAAAAGGAGAAAGCCAGACACAAGAGAAAAGAGAAAGTGAAATGAACAGAGGGGGTTGGGGAAAAACAAAGTACACATAATTTATTCAATAGAAGGTTTGCTGCCAAAATGTTGTGATGAAATATACACATAATTGAGCAATAAGGCATGACAGGGTGCAATTAAGGTCTAATAATTACACAACTTGGTGTTTGTTAGGTATGAGGACAAAGGCTGAGGCTTGCTGACTGCCAAGGTTTCTTTATTTGGTTTACAGATTTCTGCATTTACTCTGCTCTTTTTTCAGCATTACTCTCC
Organism: Emys orbicularis; assembly: GCF_028017835.1. Taxonomy (NCBI): domain Eukaryota; kingdom Metazoa; phylum Chordata; order Testudines; family Emydidae; genus Emys; species Emys orbicularis. The sequence goes on from NC_088683.1 coordinate 88,866,136, forward strand.
TCCCCCGTTTCTACACCCTCTGTGCTCTCTTTGTGTACACCTGCTTCCCTATTAAATCGTACATGGGCAGTGGCTTTAGCTTCAGCCCATTGCACTGCAGCCATTACACTCTTGTTTGCAAATTCCAATAGAGATTGTGTATGACACACCCCCATGGATCTTTATTTGTCTCTCTCACTATATATAGATCACACGCATAAAAACTATGTTAAGAGAAAATTATTAAGGTTGCGAAGTTAAGCACTCAAAAGTTAGGAAATGTCCGATGCTTCAGAAGAGATTACTTTCTGACGAAGTGGGTATTCACCCACGAAAGCTTATGCTCCAATACATTTGTTAGTCTATAAGGTGCCACAGGACTCTTTGTTGCTTTCTGATTGGGAATCACTAACAGGATGTGGTGAAAATGATGGGGAGGAGGGGAAATCAAGCTGGTGGACTGTGTGAAGAAGATTAAGAATAAAACTGCAAATAAGGCTGAATTCATAACTTGCTCTGTGACTATTTAGCTGAGTCTGTTTGCAAAAGTTCAGCTGTCGTCCAGTGGAAAGGCAGAAAAGTTTGAGATTAAATTGAGAATTAGCAATGTGCAAAATGGGAATGCTGGAGCATTCTAAACAAGGAACGTCTATTTATTTATTCTAAATGAGAACTATCAACTTGAAGAGCAAATTGAACCTTTATTGTCTGAGCCTTATGGCTTCCCTGAAAAAGTCTTCAATTTGTGAGCATAAATACATTAGATTTTGTGACACTATACTGGTACTACAATGATAGGGGCCCTACAAGTATCAAGGATACATTGAGCAATAGATTTTATTCCTCCAAAATCCACACTCACACTTTAGAATCTATGAACTTCGAAAATATGATTCTGGAGTGCATACTGGTGATTTTCTGACCCTGAATTCTTTATATATCAACATTTAGCCTTATTATAAATTGGATCTACTGAAAAGAAAAAATAGATTAGAGCTGGAAAGTTTGGATCTGGAACAGAATCAGAATTTAAACTTACTCAGAGGTCCTGGGTGTTCATATTGGTTGATACAGCTCAAATTATGTGAGTCACAGAGTTCAGATCCAGATCTGGATTTGGACTTCCCCAAAGGTTTTGATTGGTGGTTTATGGATTTGATAATCTGGTTTGGGTTTAAAAGCCATAACATTATTTATACAAGAGAATGGGAGAGACCCAGGCTTTTGTATAATTATCTTGTAGCTACCACAGCTTTCAGTTGAAAGCAAGGGACAATCCTATTTCTTTCTCAACACTGAGGATGCAATGACATTTGTGCAATCTAAGTAAGTGGTGGGTGTGATGTTTTCTAAAAAGCCATCAGATCAAGGAGAGGACGCAGACTGAATTCTAACCAATGAAAATTGTTTTCCTTCTTTCCAGTTCATGGGAAATTTTCATTTAATTTGCAATAGGTAGCTGTGGCTGAATGGATAAAATACAATTTCAGGGGGACCAGATTTTTCTAGCTTGTCCTGGCTGATATTTGTTATCTGTACAATCGCTCTCTCGTGTAGGCTCCTAAAATGAGATGATATCTTTCCCCAGAAGGAGGTAGGAGGAATTTTTTTTTCCTTAGTAACAAACATGTACATAATGTTTAAATGTTGCTTAAGTTATCCTGGCAAGTCAAAATTAGTTAAATATGTGGGGCCAGAGGTCAGGGCCAGATTTTCAAGTGCTCAGGACCCAACATTAGAGCCAGATTCTCAAAAGAGCTCAACAGCCAGCAGTCGCCACTGTATTGATCTCTTTTAAAAATCTGCCCCAGATTGTGGGTGAAGGGCTAAAATCCATGTGCTGTGTATGTAAAACCCGGACACAGGCTCTGTCGGCAACTTTTTACAGGCCCAAAGTCCAAAGCTTGTTCAAGAGGCCTAGGGGCCTAGCAAACAGTGAATGATATTAGCTAAGAGAAGTTGAACAAACAAGAGACAACTTACTAAAATAAGCATGGTCAGCAAAACTCCAGATGGGGAACAGTAATTGGCATCCTTATCAGAAGCTACAGGCAGACCAAAGTATTGAAAGGGGCCCACTATGTCTATGTCTATGTCCACTCCTTCTGCAGGAAGAGATAGCCATACCCTCCCCCCATACCAACCTTGAGTTCATGGAGAGGCTAGATATGACATCCTCCCTCCTAATTGGTGCACCCCCACCCTCCGAATTGCCAGTGTCTGCCTTTGGAAACACAATGGGGCAACCTGAAAAACAATTTCTATTGCCATGTACTTTTCAATGTATTTTTGTTTTAACCCCCAGGAATGTACCTGTTGGACAATCAGAGGAGCTACCTCATTCCTATGGACCCCAAATCACAATTCAACATATATATTTTATAATTATACACTTTATACAGTGTTTAAAAGAAAACAACCTGTGTACTAACAGTATGTTACATATTAACCTGAAACCCTGGGCGGAGATATTATGTAATCTTTAGACTATTGGCTTACTGTGCTCATCTTGTCTTGCTGCTAGACCCAGGGGCTCGGGACCTCCCACCCCATCCTTTCCCTCCACCCATGAAGATTCCATATAATCCATTGTAATCAATGGCTTGGCAATCTCTCTGAGCCTAATAAGCCAAGTGACACTCCGCCAGCGCTGTGCGTAATAAACCCACGTGCTTTACTCGACACGGTGTCCATTTTGTTCCTTCAGTGGGTGTTGAGCTAGTTTTGAAAATTCTGGCCTGAATATGTTGCTAGTATGTGCGGAGACTGTGGTCACTGGCAGTGAGTTACTATCAGCAGTCAAAGCTTTGTGGTGTTAAGGTTTGTTTAGTAGTGTTAGGGGTTTAGGATGGGATTTTTAAATGAGCCTAAGCGAGTTCGACACCCAACACCCATTGAAATTCAGTGGCATTTGGATGCCCAAGTGCCTTAACTGCTTTTGAAAAGCCCAGGCTTAGATGGTGGCGTAAGTTACATGTGGTGTGTAAATGGGTCCAAATACAGTAAATGTGGTAGTAGTGTAATTTGCAACAATTTTGTGTTCAGTGGGTGTAAAATAGGCCATTTCTCTGATGGTGTAAATAGATGCAGCTCCATTGACTTCAGTGCTGTTTCACCCATTTACAGTAGAGATTTCAGTAGAGATTTTGACCCAATGAGTACAATTTACAAGCAAATGGAGAGAAGGGAGTATAACAGGAAAACCAGCTAAGAGGAAGGTATAAGTTAAAGGGTGAGGAGGGCCTGTTTCGTTATATACCCTGCTGTAAGTTGCTTTACCAGCGGCACTCCCATAGTGAGTTAGTTACCCTAGTTGCACTGTATACATTGCATGCTGCATAGTGTACTTGCCAGTCTTGGGATATTTTAAGGGCGCGTCTGCACAGAGACTTAGGGTATGTCTACACTGCAATCAGACACCTGTGGCTGGCCTGTGTCAGTTGACTTGGGCTCGTGGAGCTCAGGCTCATGGGGCTGTTTAATTGCAGCATAGACATTCTGGCTCATGCTGGAGCCCGAGCTCTGAGACCCTCCCTCCTGCCGCTATCCTAGCTTCCCCTAACCTGCATATTCCCCCCACACTCGCACCTGACAGCAGTAGTGCTTGTCTCCAGCACCCACTCTTCATCCAGTCTGGCAGCATGGACATTTCTTGCCTGCTTTATTATAAGGTGACTGCTCCCTTCCTATTATTCCCCCTATTAATGAAGCAGGACTGAAGGGTACTTAATACTTCCCCATCCCCTCCCAATTGCAATGAGCTCTCCTGGTGAGTCTCCTCTTGCCCTTCAGAGGGAGCCATGGGACTGCCTGACCCTACTGGTGCTAGGAGGTAGCCCTAAGGGGCTCCTTTTCAAATGAGAACTGGGTGTGGTCTCTGCAGTCCCCAAAAGCACTTATTTTTGTGTGCGTGACTCTCGTAGTGGGCAATTCTGATTGCAGGTCCCTTAGTACTAAGTGAGCACCAAGGAGGACGCAGTAGTTTACATGAAATGAGAAAAGAACCTGTTTCTGTACCTCACCTTTCCCTGGGTTATGCTCAAAGTTATACAAAGGTGCTCTGAAAAATCCAGCAAGTTCAACCTCCATTATTTTCCTGTGGTGCCGCTCTCCCTGCCCAGTTATTGGTGCCACAAGGCAGAGTGCCAAGATATCCATCAGTCTGGCAGCTGTGGGCTTTTTTAGGCTGATCCAGTAAATATTTGCTGGGCCATTTGCACCATCTGCCACACAAATGTCAGTCAAGGGGAGGATAGCAGACACCTGGGGATATCCATGTTGAAACACCATTTAAAATGGAAATACCAGTTCCAGTGGCTGTGAGAACAAAGATGCTGAGGCAAGAAGTGAGGAGGAGGTGAAGTCACAAATGATACAATTCCTGACTCCTAGAGGATCTTCTGCATTCATTTTTCCATCATCCCCTCCCTCCTTCCTGCTTTATAGCTCCTCTGAAAATGAATATGCTGGTGTAAAATAGCTCCAAACGCTTCCACAGACATCAGTGAATTCAGGAAATCAAGGACACAGGATCATGGCTCTACACTGGGGATGGGAAAACTAGTTTGGATAATGAAAGGGGGAAAACAGAATCTTTGTCCAAAACTAACAACAAAAATGGCTCTTCTGTGATTTGAGAAACCTTTGGTTATCACTTTTGTTATCTTCTTATTTTCTCTTTCAAATATGTTCGGATGTTCCTGCATTTCCAACCACAACCAGGAGGAACTGATATACTGCACGGTGAGCTATTATTCTGATGTGGCTAGTACGGCCAAAGCAAAGAAACATTAAAAGTCATGTGAGAGAGACTGATTCCCATTTTGCTTTCCAGGCCAAAGAGGTTCAGATATATTGAAACATGCTGAAGGTAAATATCTGAGGTCTAATGCTCCTCTCATTTATACTGATTTTAACCTCTGTCCATCTCCTTGGATTTGAAGGGAGTCACTCCTGAGTCACACTTGTATAAAAGACAGAAGGCTCAGGACTCAGAACTTTAGAATGCGTATCCTCTTAATTCAGAGTGGTAGTCGTGTTAGTCTGTATCAGCAAAAAGAACACGGAGTACTTGTGGAGCCTTAGAGACTAACAAATTTATTTGAGCATAAGCTTTCATGGGCTAAAACCTACTTCATCGGATGCATGCAGTGGAAAATTCAGTAGGAAGATATATAGACACAGAGAACATGAAAAAATGGGTGTTGCCATACCAACTGTAATGAGAGTAATTAATTAAGGTGAGCTATTAAGTGGGCTATTATCAGCAGGAGAAAAAAAAAACGTTTGTAGTGATAATCAGGATGGCTCATTTCCAACAGTTGACAAGAAGGTGTGAGTAACAGTGTGTGTGGGGGGGAGGGGAATTAGCATGGGGAAACAGTTTTTACTTTGTATAATGACCCATCCACTCCTAGTCTTTATTCAAACCTAATTTAATGGTGTCTAGTTTGCAAATTAATTCCAATTCTGCAGTTTCTCATTGGAGTCTGTTTTTGAAGTTTTTTTGTTGGAGTATTGCGACTTTGAGATCTGTAATTGAGTGAAAAGGGAGGTTGAAGTGTTCTCCGACTGGTTTTTGAATGTTATAATTCTTGACGTCTGATTTGTGTCCATTTATTCTTTTGCGTAGAGACTGTCCGGTTTGGCCAGTGTACATGGCAGAGGGGCATTGCTGGCACATGATGGCATATATCACATTGGTAGATGTGCAGGTGAACAAGCCTCTGATAGTGTGGCTGATGTGATTAGGTCCTATGATGGTGTCCCCTGAATAGCTATGTGGGCAAAGTTGGCAACGGGCTTTGTTGCAAGGATAGGTTCCTGGGTTAGTGTTTTTGTTGTGTGGTGTGTGGTTGCTGGTGAGTATTTGCTTCAGGTTGGGCGGCTGTCTGTAAGCGAGGACTGGCCTGTCTCCCAAGCTCTGTGAGAGTGAGGGATTGTCCTTCAGGATATGTTGTAGATCCTTGATGATGCATTGGAGAGGTTTTAGTTGGGGGCTGTAGGTGACGGCTAGTGGCGTTCTGTTAATTTCTTTGTTGGGCCTGTCCTGTAGTAGGTGACTTCCTCGCTTACAGATAGCCCCCCAACCTGAAGCAAATACTTTACATTTTCCTACTGTATTTTCCACTGCATTCATCCGATGAAGTGGGTTTTAGCCCACAAAAGCTTATGCTCAAATAAATTTGTTAGTCTCTAAGGTGCCACAAGCACTCCTCGTTCTTATCCTCTTAATGGAACCAACCTCTTTTGGAGTTTGTTAGATACATACAAGATTAATTAATATTCACTAAAGTTTTACAGATTATATATGTCCCAGGGAATAGTGAAATCCCATGGGAGTTGGAGGAATACACTGTGGCAGGGAGGAAGGAAACAAGAAGCTATTATATCTTTAAAAGGGCTTGTATCTCACACTGATGGATGCAATATAAAAACCTAGGTAGATTATGTTTTCTTTTTCTGTGAAACACAAGGCAAACCAGTGAAATGCAGTATGTTAGGCGACTCACCACTCTGTTGCTGCTGCTTCCGTGCCATGCCATGCTATGAATGCACATGCCTGCTGCTTGACTTAGAATTGTTGAAGTGATTGAGAAATTGCTGAATTTCACTTTGCCCCACTGAAGCATTCTCACGACATTTGCCATAGTAGCAAATCATGTTACCAAAAAATGAGGTATTCATGTCAAGACAGTGGAACAATGACTTACAGACACTGACAGCAACTGGAAACCAAATACTCAGTACTGAGAGCAGTGTTTACTAATGGAAGAATGGCTGTTTCCATAGAAAACCCCAGAGAAAACTTGGCTCTCCCTTGGCAAAGTGATAAAGTAAGCTACCACCAATGACTATCTTGGATAACAAGGATTATTAAATCAAGATGTATCACTTTTCATATTAAGAATATCCAGTTTATACATTTCAAATTAATATTTGGTGAAGGAATTTAATTATTATAGATCATAGATCAAACCTTTGTACAATAAAAGTTGAAAACAATAAAAGCCTTTAAGATCAGCTCAATTTACTGGTGATACTTTGCTGACCAAGAGAAACTGGTCAACTGTATCTTTTTGCTAGTGTTGATAGGGAAGTTAAAAAAGCACCCTACTATTGCAGGAAAATTATAAATAAGTCAGGCATTGGTAAGAAATAACTGAATATTATTCAGGAAACCCACTTTACAAATTATAAATAAGTCAGGCATTGGTAAGAAATAACTGAATATTATTCAGGAAACCTACTTTACTTGTTCATATTTTTAGTGTGGGGGGGACAAAACTATTTTTACAACATATGATTTTTTTCTGGGTTTGCTGTTACAGGTAGATATTTTTCATGTTGTTAGGGAGGAGAAGTAAGAGAAGTGTTATTTTTTTTCTTTCCTGTTTGTAGGGGAACAATGAATTCATTCACTTCCCTAAGACATGGAAAAGAGAAAGAGTAAACTAACTAAAACTAAACTAATGTTGATAGGCAAATCAGTGGCATACTTTCTTCCTTCCATGCTTCCTTTGCTACTGTTTAGGCTATCTGTGTGAAAAGGAATTGTTATACCAGAGGTGAAGTCATGCTAGTGGATTAGGAAGAGGATACAGAGGTGAGTGAGTCTGAGACTGTTATCTTTCTATTGTTTGACAAGACAAAAGGTAATTTTTAACTCAACCCTGTCTGTCATTCATATGTATTCTGCATCCCCTGCAGCCCAGTCCATCTGTCACCATCACTCAACCTGAGAATTCTGATGCCCATCTCTAGGAAATGGAAAGTATATATTAAAAATAATGAGCATTGCTTTTTGCAGTATGCTTTTTGCAAAAGCTCCCATTGATGGGGGTGGCTTATTTATTTGTTCTGATTGCTTATTTCCTCTATTATGTAACATTGGTAAAAGACTTGCCAGCTATCAGCTGTTAATTGATTTATCATAAGGGGGAGAAGGTCAGTCTCTGGTTCTTTCGAATTTTGTTTTCAGACAATTTCTTTATCATTTTTATGCAATGGGTTCACTCGCCATTCATTCCTTTACTCCTTGCTATTACAAGGAGGCACTTTTCTCTCCCTCAGGATGATCAACACCCAGATCCAGCAAGAAGTTAAAAGTCACAGTTCCCCTATACGCTTATCTGCCCTGATTGCTCACAGTGGTCACAGACTAACTAAAGGGATCATATCCTTAGAGATTACTAACACTGAGACATGAGAGAGTGTTCTGATGTGCTCCCATACCATTACCACAGTGGACCAGCCATATGAAAAAGAGAGAGAAAATGCTATGTATTTTCCTAAAAGGAATTTACAGTCTCTGAAAGACAACCAAGTTTGCTAATTTGTGTCTACCTAATGACCAACTCTAGGAGATGGTTCACCATATAATATGTGATCTTTTCTTAGGATCCTCACTGTTAATGCTGTGCAGGCAGAGCAAACACATACAGTGCCTCAATAATTTTGCTTTTGAAGGGCTATCATACACTTTGGCGCTGAGCAGTCCGTTTCTATTGTACTTTTTGGGGGTGATTGACTATTGGTTGGGGGCTAGGGCATAACTACAGTATTAATCTTAATTCACATCTTTGTGGTTCATTTTGTCTATAGTGTCATTATGTGAGGACACTTTAAAGACCGTGATTTCTTTAAAACTGCAGACAATTAGATTCCACGCGTAATGTCCATGAAGTTCCAAGACATTCACTGAATTAGAAACTTGGCAGTCTGAAATGCCTATAAATGCCACATTTTCCTTATCTGCCTTGTTCTGGTGGCCTAGTCTTGGCACAGTATTAACAACAGGTGTGATCAAGTGTAAAGAGGCCTTTGGTGCCAGCACTTTAGTTCTTGTTCAGCATGAGGATCTATGGCAGAAAAGATGGCACTTGCAGGGTTAGGCAGAGTGCCATATAAAGCTTGGCACAAATCTTCTATGCCAAGGTTCTGGGCAACTTTTGAATGGGCATTGTGCCTTCCAAACAGATGGACATGAACAGAGGCAGGCAAGAGACCATTTATTTATATCAGCTTTGTTTGCTGAGGAAATTATTCCAAATTGGAGACATCAAAACTTCATTCTGTCCAAAGCTTCTGCAGCTATGATTGAGAGGATGTAGCATTGCGAGTCCAGCTAGATTAATTTTGAAAAATAAGAACAATATATCTGCAGCACTTAGGGACATCTTGTTGGCTCTGTATAATTACTTGGAGTTTTGCACAGGAGTGGTGCATTTAATGAACTTCCACCTCCGGTCCCCTCTTTGGCTCTTCATGGGAATGAGCCAAATGAGTTTTCACAGCTAGTTAAAATTTAGCCAGAATAGGCCAGCCAGATGTAGAAACCTACTCTGAGATCTTTTCCATAAAGAAATTTTCAAAGGAAATAGAGCTCTAAATGACATGGCTTATTTTCCCATTAGAAAATTAACTTCTGGAAGCAAACCCCCTTTAGTACGTACTTAATTCCTACCTAGACAACCCAGATCCAGCAAATGATCCCCAAATTGTTTCTTGCTTTCTATGGTTAAAGTCTCTTGGCCTGAAAAACTTCTCTCATTCCCACTCAGTCCAGGAGCAGTTACAGACTCAGCTGGAGGGCTAGCTTCTCCGTTTTCCAAGAGGACTTGGAAACTAGAAATCACCATCAGGAGGCTCCAGCAGAAATTCTTAATCTTCTGCATGTGAGTGATGAGGTTCTCAGTCTCTTGACAACATCAGGATCATTCAGTATTATTCTTGGCGTCTTCAGCAATTAGTACTGTCACCTCTTTAGTCAACAAGAGAGGACCTGAAGTCTAGAGACTTCCATCCTCTCAAGATGAAAACTCCTTGACCTGGGTCAGAAAGACACACCCTGGGAGTGTGGTTCTAGGCACTGTACCAACAAATAGAAGATCGTAAGAAAGAAGCACATAGGAAACAAGGTAACTGAGTTAAGCTAAACTATTTTTACATCAAATATTCCCCAATCAATTAATTTTCTTGCTACTACTTATTTATAATTATGCTATAGGTCAGTGGTATAGTTATGTAACTACATAGGTAAAAAATCATTTGACCAAGTCAACATTAAATCTGCTTGATTTTTTTGGTCCAAATTCTGTTGACTTGGTCAAATGGAAAATTATTTATTTATTGACCAACTCTTGTTAGAATATGCAAACTAAGGATTATTCAAATGTTTACTGGTTGAAAATGTAGGGCCTGATTCCTCTAAGACCTATGCACATGAGTACAATTACTTAGGGGTAAGTGGTCCTTTGAAAGTCAATGAGAGGGAATCCTCATGTGAGTACACTTACTCACATGCAAAAGTCTTTGCAGAATTGGGCCTTCAGTCAGTCAAACGTTACAAGCTATAGGGTGGACCAGTTAATTAATAACTGAATTAGTTAAAGTAGAGCAACTCATTCTATGAGATAAATATTGGCGGCTGTATGACAGCAAATATCTTGGTTTCGTGCTAAGCATGATCAAACCAAATAGGAACTGATTATAAACCTGAAACAATATTTTACTGGCAAAAATAAAGTATTCTGTGAGAAAAGAGTATCCACTTTTATGAAGGAATTTATTGTAATGTATTATTAATACACAGAGGATAGCTAAAAACTGAAACTTGGCTAGCTGTCAAATAAAAAATGCAGAGTGATTCAAAAATTTATAAACCACTATTGAGTTATTACAATTCAGTTATAGATATCAGTAATCATTTTTGCTGAAATATACTCCCTAGTGTGAGCCCGTTGATCAACGAATTGGTGTCTGGTCTCTGACAGATTGTGAGCCCATACCAACTCCGCACGAACTCGGGTGCTGGAGAGGTGAGTAAGGACTTGCTTTTTACCTAACAATTTGGGGGCTCGTCCGGGATTTCCTTCTGGTGCGGTGCCTCTGTCCAGTGGTCAGACCACTCATATACGAATTGGCAGGCGCCACGGGAGATTTCTCCCAGCCAATTCAATATTGAGGGGTCGTGTACTGGACAGCAGGATAAACGCCAGTTGGAGGGCTCCTGTCAGACACCATGGGTCAAGGGACTAGCGTGCCTCTTGAGAGTCCGTTGGGGATTGTAAATAAGTTATGGAACGAAGGGAAACTCCCAGTACAGACAGGAATGTCTAGGAGGAAGTTGTACACACTGTGTGTAAGGAATTGGACTGGGTATACCGCGGTATTGGCCGACCCGGAGATGAGGTGGCCTTCGTATGGCTCTTTCGAACAGGCTGCCTTAAGAGGAGTAAGGAGCCAGATCGAAAAAGACCATCCGGGACAGTTATGTTACTGGTTTTGTTGGGACACAGCAGCAGAGCTGTGGAAATCTTTAAAAATTATGGCAGTCAGGTACTCTCCCGAGAGTGAACCCCCTCCATGTTATTTCAATGAAGGGTGTAAACCACGGCGTGTTTTGACTCGTCAGTTGGTCCCCACTGCACCTGCCCCTATTCCTCCGCAGGGGGACTCTCTCCAGAGTGCAGAGGGGAATCTGCAGGACTCCAGATCGGAATCTCTGCAGAGGGATAAGGGGGAAATGGAAGGGCACACCTCGGGAGGAGTAATTACTAGGCAAAAGATCAAGCAGATGCAGCAGGTTGCATATCCCTCCCCTGAGGATAGCCCAGAGGCTGCCTCCGCCAAACCTTTTGTGAGTGATAAAGGTGTAAGAGAAATGCCTTTACAGGTGCACGACCAACCTTTTGTGGACAATAATGGCCAGTTACAACATACTAATATTGTGGAATATAAAGGATGGCTAGAATGGGACTTGAAAGAGTGGGGACGGTTGTCAGGGTCCTTTGGGGAAAATCCCCGAAAGATCACAGAACTTTTAGAAAGATTGTTTTCAAGTCATAATCCTACTTATACGGATGTAGATCAGTTGTTAAGTAGAGTTTTGACCGGAGAGGAACGTAGTAGATTGTGGATGGCAGAAAGGACATGGGGGGATAGCGATGCGGTTAATACTACTTGGATGGATAGGCGGGATCAAGCCGCTGGCTGGAATCCCCTAGACTGGAGTCAGCCAAGGCTGACTCAGCTGCGAACAGATCGAGAGCGATTGTTAGAGAGACTCAAAGAAATGGCTCGCCGCTCGCCTAATCAGGCTAAGTTCATGCAGATTCGGCAGGAATCTGATGAGCCACCCAGAAAGTTCTGGTCGAGGCTATTGGAGGGGGCCCGAATGTTCACTCAGATGGATCCTGAGAGAGAAGCAGACCACCCTACTCTTATTTCATTTTTTGTGAATCAGTCAGTGCCCCCTGTAAGGGATTATTTCTTAAAGTTTCGCCCTGGTTGGGGAGGTGAATCAGTCACTTCAGTGTTGGACGTAGCTGATTTTGCATGGGAGAAAGAAAGGGAAAGTAGTAAAAAGAAAGAGAAAAAGGAAGAATATAAGTTGATGGCTTTAGCTTTTCGCGGCGGTGTTCGAGGCAGAGGCCGTGGCCGTGGCAGGGGATTTCAGGGTGCTCGGGGAAGAGGGTCCTGGCAACCCCAGCCACCAGGAAATTGTTTTCAGTGCGGACAGCCCGGTCACTTTAAACGTGAATGCCCCTGGGGACGCCCAGAGGGTCCGGTCGCATCCGCAGATACTTACACCAGGGACGAATACACCCCTGCACCACCAGCTCAGCCCGTTCCCCAGGCCTGGATCAACTACGGGCAACAGCAGCAGCTGCAGCAAACTCAGCCTCCTCAATGACGGTACCCCGGGGGCGAAGGCAAACAATGTGATGGTCTTATTTCCTTAATGTCTTTAGCCGGCTCCTTCCTCACTTTCTCCCCTCCCAGCAAAGAGCCTCGTCTAACCCTTTCAGTCCAAGGACTGCCTGTCTCCTTCCTCATTGATACTGGAGCTACTTTCTCTCTTTTAAATCATGCCCCCTCTCCCTGGCTATCCTCTGAGGTTAAAACTGCAACTGGGGTGGAGGGCAACCCACAGTCTCTGGGACTCACTTTGCCTCTAAATGTTATTTATGCTGATAAATGTTTTTCTCACCGTTTTCTTTTTTCCCCAGCTTGTCCGATCCCTTTGATGGGCCGGGATTTACTCTGTAAGCTTGAGGCTACTTTAACCTGCACTCCTGAAGGGGTAGGATTGTTGATGACAGTGTTAGGAGATTCGGCCCCAACTCAGGGTAATTGGGAAACCCCCCCCTCTCTCTCCCCTGACCTCACTGACTTGCCTTCAACCCTCTGGGGAATTTCTGACACTGATGTTGGCCTGCTCCTTTCGGCAGAGCCAGTAAGGATTCAAGTGAAGCCCTCCTTAACCCCCCCGTCAGTCCCTCAATACCCCCTGTCGCTGGAAGCCCGGGAGGGCATCCGCCCCATTATCGAGGGATTCATTGCACAAAAGCTAGTCCGCCCTCAGCGCACTCCCTGTAACACCCCTATACTGCCTGTCAAAAAGCCTCCTAAAAAGGATGGAGACCCTATTCGTTGGCGCTTTGTACAGGATCTACGGGTTGTTAATCAGTATGTGGTCCCTCTTCATGCAGTAGTTCCTGATCCAGCTACTATCATCAGCCAAATCCCCTGGGATGCTGAGTGGTTCACTGTTATTGACTTAAAATCAGCCTTTTTCAGCATTCCTGTGCACCCAGACTCTCAGTATCTCTTTGGTTTCACCTGGGAGGGACAAAGTTATGTCTGGCAACGACTTCCTCAAGGCTACAGAGACAGCCCCACGATTTTCAGCCAATGCCTCCGCCACGACTTGGAAGGCTTCACCAGTCCGCAGGGATCCACGTTAGTCCTATACGTAGATGACATCCTATTAGGTAACCGCGAAGAAGCTGCCCTCCGCATCGATGGTAAGGCACTTTTATTATACCTACACACCAGAGGCCACAAGGTAGACCCTAACAAGATTCAGTGGGTCTCACAGAAGGTCCGATATCTGGGCTTCCTATTAACCCCAGAGGGGAGACAAATGGACCCAGTCCGCATAAAGACTATCCAAAACTGTCCTCTGCCAAACACCAAGAAACAACTTCGAGGTTTCTTAGGATTAATTGGCTTCTGTCGCCCCTGGTTGCCGTCCTGCGGGGAGTTAAGCAAACCGCTCCACCGACTCACTGCTAACCTTGCTCCTGACCCTTTGCAGTGGTCCCCGGACACGATCCAAGCCTTTCAGTTACTCAAGGACAGTGTGGCCTCCTCCATGTCTCTCCGCCCCCCCAATTACAGCAAACCCTTTCACCTTTTTGTCCACGAGAGGGGCGGAATTGCTAGTGGCGTCCTTACCCAGCTGAGCGGGCCCCACCATTTCCCGCTTGCTTTTTACTCTCAGCAGATCGACCCTGTCGCTCAGGGAACCCCATCCTGCACCCGGACTCTGGCAGCAGCTGCCCTGCTGATCACAAAGGCAAAGAGCCTGACCCTGGGTCATTTTACCACGGTTTGGACCTCTCATGCCTTGTCAGCCCTTCTGCGTAGGGGCACAACCCAAGTCTTTTCGGCCCATCGTCAGCAACAGCTAGAGGCCGAACTCTTAGAAGACACTAACCTAATTTTTGAAAGGTGTGGGCCCCTTAATCCAGCTACCTTGCTTCCTGACCTGCCAGTCCTCCAGGATCATCACGACTGTGTGGAAGTAGTTTATAGCATCTTACAGATAAGGGACAACCTGTTTGACGTGCCACTGGACAACCCTGATTGCATCCTCTTCTCGGACGGAAGCTCCTTCTATGTTGATGGCAAGCGTTTCACCGGTTATGCAGTCACCTCTGAATGGGACATTCAAGAGGCCGCCTCACTGCCAGGCAACTGGGGAGCCCAAGCCGCCGAACTCTATGCCCTGGCCCGAGCTTGCCAGTTGGCCGCTGGTAAGACCGTTACCATTTTTACTGATAGCAAGTATGCTTTTGGAGTTGTGCATTGTCACATCCACCTCTGGAAGTTTCGAGGTTTCCAGACAGCTGCCGGAAAACCCATTCAGCACCTCCCCCTCATCCACAAGCTTTTGGACGCCCTCCAAGAACCCTCGGTCCTGGCTGTAGTTCACTGCCGGGCCCATACTAAAGATGATAGCCCCGTCACCCGTGGGAATGCCTTGGCTGACGCCTCCGCCAAGACGGCTGCCGTCTTACCCTTAGCCATGCCCACGTTGGCTATTGCAGCCTCCTCCTTTACTCCACCGCACCCCGTACCAGTACCCGCTGCTGAACTACAGTCGTGGGAGAGCCTCGGAGCCACTCTGGTCAAAGGGACCTGGCTTATGCCGGATGGCCGAGCCTGCCTCCCTCGCTCCACATACCCCGTGGCAGTTCGCTGGCACCATGATAAGGGGGGTCACTACGGTACGCACGCCCTTGTGGACACCATCGCTCGCTTTTGGTATGCTCCAGGCATTCAACCCTACTGCCTGTCAATAGTGAAAGCATGCAGCACATGTCAGCGTAATGGACCTGCTCCGCCTCTTAACAAAATTAAGGGTGGAAGACCTCCGCCTGCTGCTCCATTTCAACATCTTCAAATTGACTTTGCAGATATGCCAAAGGCTTTTGGGAAAAAGTACCTCCTTGTTTTGGTTTGCCCTCTGACTTCCTGGGTCGAAGCTTTTCCTACTGCTAATTGTACTGCCGCCACAGTGGCGAAGATTCTCCTTAGAGACATTGTACCCCGTTTTGGCATCCCTCTCGTGCTTGACTCAGATCGCGGACCTCACTTTACTGGTCATGTCCTTGGCCGTTTAGAACAAGGACTGGGCATTTCACACTCCTTTCATACACCCTACCACCCCCAGTCTAGCGGGAAAGTTGAGCGTATGAATAGGGAGCTTAAGTTTACATTGGCTAAATACTGTCAGGAAACAGGGTTAAAGTGGCCTCAGGTACTTCCCTTGGTCCTGTTTCACCTTCGTACTCGCCCAACCCGTGTATTGGGATTATCCCCCTTTGAACTGCTCTATGGACACCCCCCTTTCAAAGGCGGGGCGCTACCACGTGCTGATGTTTCACTATTGGGAGGGGATCATATGACCGCGTGCCAGTTTCTCTCCCTACAGGCTCGCCTCCGTACCCTTTGGAAAGCCTCGCAGTTTTCCCAGACCGTGCCGCTGGAAGAACAGATCCACCCGTTCCAACCAGGGGACTTCGTCTGGGCCAAAAAGTTCGTTCGTGGCGACACCCTCCAGCCGAGGTTTACTGGACCCCACCAGGTTCTTTTAACAACCCAGACTGCAGTGTTCCTGGAAGGACGCAAATCCTGGATCCACCACTCCCACGTCAAGCCAGCCGTAGTGGACCACAGTGACGGACCAGCAGCTCTTGCCACCACTGAGGACACTGCCTCCGACCAGTGGACCAGCTTACCTCTTTCAGACATCAGACTTAAATTGACTCGGCAAAAATGAGAGGACCTTTTATTCTGACAACTGTATGTTTTTTATTATGCCTTTTTAGTTTATTTTCTGCTTATGAAGATAATGCTTTTATTAGATATTCCCACGAGGTTAAAACTCGTATTTTAGGAAATAGAAGTAATTGCTGGGTATGTACTCAATTTCCAGTAAATGCAGAACAGGGACTCCCCTTCACACCCATTCCCCTGACCACTGCTAATATGACTTGGATGCCACCGGCTAGAGAAAAAAATCCAGTCCAACACAATCTTACATGGGACAAAACAGGAGTGCCAATTAACAGATATCTCAGGGTAACCAATCAGACAGGATCACTGTGTTTTGTTAAAGAAAAGGGGTCAACTTTTGTGGGAACAAGTAAATGCAACATGTATTTTAATGGCACCGCCTTTAGTAAAAATCTTGGCTTCAAGCCTTGCGCATCCCACTTATCCCATATGTGGATCCCTCACCCCGATCCAACTTTTTCATGGGTGGGCAAGCCTTCAGAGTCAGCTTTTAAGAAGCCCTGCTCAGATCACGAGGGTGTCCAACTAATTGCTAAGGGATATACGATTGCCTTCTACAACTGCTCAAGCAGTACTACACTGCCCTTTGAAAACACCACTACCAAACTGTGCCTCTGCAGTTCGCACAACGACCCCTCTGCGTTACCAGGGGAACAATGGTCCAACGGGTGGTGGGTTACCTCCTACTTTGAGCAATGGAATACCCGAAACGCATTGTATGGAACATACTGGGTGTGCGGGCCCAAAGCTTATTACTTTCTCTCCCCTGATTGGGCAGGGTCATGTTATTTAGCGTGGCTAACACCGCCTTCTCGCATCTCCCTCACTCCCCCTCATTTTCCCCACGTTCGTAACATCCGTGAAACCTTCAGAGATATTAATATCCGTGATGGTTTGTCGTGGCAGCGGTGGGCTGGTCTCATTAGCTTGAGGGGTGGTGTCATCCGTCTACAGGGACTACTAGAATCTTTAACCAATGAAACTGCGACCCTATTTGAGAATCAGGCCGGGGAAATGTCCCAGCTGCGCCAGTTAGCTTTGCAAAACCGAATGGCTTTAGACATAATGTTAGCAGCCCAGGGAGGAACTTGCGCCCTCATAAATGAAGAATGCTGTGTTTTTGTAAATGACACCTACTCTGACACTTTTCAACGTACCAAACATCTAAGGGAAATGGCTAAGAACTACTCCTCTGGCCAGCCACCTTATGATTGGTGGGGAGCCTTATGGAATTGGCTGCCTGGATTTGGGTGGGTTAAAAAACTCTTGGTGGGTATTGTTGGGGCCATAGTAATCCTTATAATACTGTGTTGCTGTATTCAGTGTGTCCCCTCCCTCATAGACTCATGTGGGTCAGTTTATTCTTTTCCTACTTCAGCCAAGGGCCTTACTCTCTTCGAGTTGGCCCAGGCTGAAATTGCCAAGCGGCCCTTGGCTCCTTAAAATGGGGTGTAGCTTTTGGTAAATAGTTATCCCAAAGCTACAAATGGAGGAATGTTGAGTCTGAACTTTTGATGAGCTTAAACTTAACCCAGACTTGATGTCTCTGTCTGAACTTTTAATCAAAGCTCTGACCTGCGAACTACTCATGACACCCTCTTCCCCTTAAGTAGCTATCTCCCCTTTTGTCTTTTTGAATCTACATTTTAACCTGTTTTATCCTGTAGAATCTTGATTGATTATGCATGACCATTATGATCTGTTAATCACTTTGTTTACTTCTGTGTATAAATATTGATGCTCACCCCTAATAAACTTGCCACATTACTCTGAAGCCTTTTAAGCTAAGGATAGTGTGAGCCCGTTGATCAACGAATTGGTGTCTGGTCTCTGACAGATTGTGAGCCCATACCAACTCCGCACGAACTCGGGTGCTGGAGAGGTGAGTAAGGACTTGCTTTTTACCTAACAATTGCATACAATTAAAAATTTTAATTTTTACACAGTAGATGATTTAGCCCCAGTTCAGACTTGGATTGAATAAAAACAATAGAGTTAAAAATAATGGCAGTATTTTTCCTTTATGGACTGTATTTTGCTGACTTACATGAAAAATTACTGCTATTATATTCAGACAGAATGAATTGCTTTACAGAATCTGTAAACTTAAATTGTTCACACGCTCAAGCACTAGCAGAACACATGATACTGTTCAGAAAAAAATAACCTGGTAAAATGCTTTCCCATCTATGGATTTTCTCTGGTGTGAGTGTTTTAAACTTTTGTTACCTATGTCATTCTTATATACGAGTTCTGTTCTTTGTGAATGCCTGGATCTTTGGTGGATACATTCTAAAATGGGCATATGTGACTGTCAGTATCTCTCTATTTGTACCTTCCTCTATGCACAACTGCACCTGTATTCCCACTCTGTGGTCCAGCAAGGGCATCCACTCTCAGGCTTCTGGCTCCCCACATATTGCCTCTTTTGGGCAGAGACATGCATCTCTCTTCCTGCTGATCAGGGTATGTCCAGGCTGAACAGCTCCCTCCCCACCTTAAGCACACCTGCTTTACCTACCTTCCCCAGACGCTATAAATAATGTAATTGCTTCTGTTAAGCTATCACACAGCTCTTTCTAAGCAAGCACATTTATTCTTAAGGTGAAGCACTACAGAGAAAACATATTTAAAACAATAAAAGAACCTATATGCATACAAATAAGTTTACCACAAATCGCCCCAACTCCCAAAAGGGCTCTGGCCAGTGAACAGCCCTTCAAATCCCATCAAGAGGTTTTCCTGTGATTACAAGTCCATAACCACTTGACTCACCCCCATGAATCTGTGAGTCACGTCTTTGATCTGTCCCCACCTAACAGGTGATCAGCACATAAAAGGTCCCTACCTCAGAAGGTAGCTTCAAAAGGCTGAGTCTGGAGGTGGGAAATTTGCATTCCCTTGCCCCCTAGGAAATCCACTTAACTTTAAAGGTACACGTTGTTTCAAATAGTGCTTTGAGGCTCATAACACTTCCCAGGGTTTATATTAGTCAGAGTTCTCCCTTGGAGCTGTTACTTACAATCTCACAGTAATACATAAACATTTGCATTTTTAATACAATGAACTCCTAAACTACTTACACTTAATTCAATAATGTTTAACTTAATTCAGTAAGGTTTGTCCAGGAAATTAAAGGAAATTGCCATATCTGTCATAATAGTTGAAAACAAAGATAGCTCGAAATAACAATTCTTCTGCTAAATTTCTGATTTGTCTGTCTCATTCAGAATCAGCAATTTTGTATTACCAAAAAAGTAAAAATTTGGCTTACGTAGTTTAAAGCAATTGAATTCAGAACGGGGCTAAAACTTCACCTTCTTGTCTCCCATTGTACAGCAGAAGTCTCAGAACAGAACATGTGCTTGCCAAATAACAGGGCTCCTAGATACATTTAAAAAAGTGTTCTTAACTTGGTTTAGCTAACCCCAAGTTAGCAAACTCAGGTTAAAATAGCAGTGAAGAAACAGCAAATTTGCTTTCAATTTAGGTTAGCAGTTTGAGTTCAACCCCTGAATCCTCTGTAGGTTGTAACTCAAGCTGCTAACCTGAATTTAAAAACTGCATTGCTGTGTCTTCGTTGCTATTTTAATCCAGATTAGCTAACTCAGGTTACCTAGCCCAAGTTAAGAGCATACCTTTTTTCTGCAGTGAAGACAGAGCCCTAAGACTGGAGGCCTTAATTTTTTAATTTCCTTGCTTTGCTTTTGTCAGATTGTCAGCCTCTGCCTTTATTTTCATGTTGATTTATTAATTATGTTAAATAAAATAATAGTCATCTACCTTTTAATTATTTTTCATCATATGAGACAAATTGGAAAAAAAATATGCTACCCAGAAAAGGAATCTTTAGGACCACCTATTCCTGTCATGATTAATTCAAATTTTTGGGAAGGAGGGAGAAGAAGGGTTTGCTGGGGAATCTTTTTAAGTGTTTTGATCGATGAAAACCTTAAAACAGCGTACAAGCTTTCTGAGAATTAATCTTTTTATATATCTACTAATTCACCTAACCTATGAATGCCAGAAAACGAGGAGCATTCATCCATTCACAAGCATAAAATAGCACAATGAACCCACACTTGATATCATGTCCCATGAATTGTTATCTTTATCTTGACATTTCTTTCACGTCACAGAAGATGTTTTCAGGAATGGAAAAGAAATAAAATTACTAGGTTCTTTTGAACAAAGAGTCTGCTGTCAAGTTTATAATTTTACAAAGGTATCAGCAGTTGCCTTAAGTGACTTTTAATAGATAACGATACACATCAAGTTGTGATCTTGTCAGATCTCAAAACTCAGCAGGGTCCAGATTATTTAATACCTGACTGGGAAACTGAAGAAAATCAGGGGAGCTGAAAGAAACTCTGAGAACAACAGGTTATATATACATAACAACATAGTTAATTAAAATTAACCGACTATACTAAGCTTTTTCACAAATTCCTTTGATTGCAACTGCTTAAGCAAAAAATAAACCCAAGATTACTTTTTAATTTAAAAGAAAACAAAGTTGATAATGCAATCAAAATTACTGTTGATGTGTGAGGAACTTTGTATTCATCCCTCTGGCATTTGGTAAGTGAAAATGCTAAAACAGTAATTCTAAGATTGTAGTGGCTATTAAGGGTCAGATTCTGATACCCTTTCATTGTGTAGGAAATAACTCCCCAAGTATGATGGTTAGTGGTAGCAGAAAATAAGTATATTATGGTAGTTCCCAAACTCCCCAATTGCAGTCGGGGTCCCATTCTGCAGGACTCTGTACAAACACAGAAAAGGGTCAGTTCCTGCCCATTGGGGTTTACAAACGACAAAGGGTAGGGGACGGAGACACAACATAGAAGCAAATGAATATGGTGGAGAATTAGCTGAAAAGAAGAGAGATACAAGTAATAGATGCTTATCTTTGCTAGATCTTTCAGCGTTACTAGCAGGATGAAATGGATAATTTCTGTTTGAGTGCAACTGTTCATTATTCTTTATCTCACGTTCTTTGTATGTGTTTTGGAGTATTCAATCTGTGTATTTTTAACCATAAATATGGTAGTAACTAGCTTTGCTGTTACCTAGTTTTTGTAACACTCCCACTTTACTTTGGTTGGACCTGAAATTTTCCACACCACATGGCCTTTTCCAACTTATAAATTAAATGGTACAAATTAACATTTTCCAACATATAACTTAAATATTTAATCTGATCTCTAATATATAAATGCATATAAGCACTAATATTTCTATCACCTGTTACTATTGTAACAAATAAATCATGTTTAACTCATTCATTAATTTAATATAGCAAATATTGCTATTTGACCTTGTGGTTATGTTTCCCTAGAAAGAGGATTTTTTATTAAGCTGACACTTGTCATTTCAGGGGCTCTTTCTTCAAAGCTTTTTAAACAGTTTTAATTCTCTCTAGAGTTAACTTAATCAATTTCCTTTATGTTAATGATATTAATTATTGTAAATGGGGTAGTTATTCTTCTCTGTTGGTAGCAGCTTAAGCACTGATTCAGATTTATGTAACAATTTGGTTGTCTGCATTTCCACTGATAAAGCATTTCTATGAAGAGTAGCACCTTGGTCCTTCAAATTCCCTTTCTTTTGTATTTTTCAGTTTCCTAATAAAGCTCACTTATTTAAACTCTCTTTTTAATCTACTGAACAATCATTTAATATGATTAACTTTCAATTATTTTATCCCTCTTTTCAAAAACTCACTTACACTATGTGATTAGCCAGTTCTAGCTTGACCAAGCTTAAAGTCCTATGTGTCATTCTTGGGCAACAACTAAAGCTGCATTTCTGAATTTAGGTTTAATTCCTATCATTCAATAGCTAATTAAATAAACTTTTGAACACCCTATAGGTGCACTTAATATTTCTTAAGTACTATGATATTTAAAATTTTAGGTAGTTAATATGATTTATATTTATGGAATTCAGTTCTTTTATAATAGCACCTTTGAAATACATTATTTAATTCCAAGTTAATATTTTTGGTATCCACTACTTATGTCTTTATCCTCTGAGTCACTATTGAGCTACTGCCATAGCACGGTATTAGGGGCACTGTTATTATTGTTATTTATTATATATGTTACAGTATTGAATAAGTTATTTTTCACTTGCTGTCCTAAACTGTTGCCCAGTGTTGCTGGCAATATTAAACAGTTACTGAGTTTCACCTCACAGGCAACTACATTAAAGCAACTGGGTGAAATGATTTGCATATGCAAGGTCTATACGCAATTCCTATATACCTATATGCAAACGATTTCAATGTGTAGGATAGCTTCTGTTATTTATTATTTATTGTTTGTTTGTGTATTTATTTATTTATTGGCCCATTAGTGGAGTAAAGTACTTTGAAAACATTCTGGATAAAAAGTGATTTATTTTTCTTTACCATTCTGTTCTATTTAGGTTCCTTATATCACATGTAATTCATGATCACTGAATATTTCAAAACTCTCAATACACCCTTTAACTTTCCAGAGGTTTGCTAAAGTCTGCTATGTCTATATCAGCCTATAACTTTGTTATACACACCAGTAATCTTGTTAAAAACATTCACTGCTAACATATATATTTTGACTAAATGGAACGGTCAAACCCAATGAGTACTGACATATTTGCAAATTCTGTTAAAGAGAATAGTCAAAAAACAAAAAATGACCTCCCCACCTGCCCCGTGTCTGTTCATAAGTTACCAGCAAATGCCCCAGGCTGGCAAATCTCTGTTTTTTCAATCTAGGAAAGAGATAACCCTTATCACGAATCATGGCATTCAAGAGTATCTTGCAGCCCTGATAAACTTCAAGGCTGCAGGCCAGGTTAATGGAACATAAGAGATGGTGGAGGAAGGTCTTCTGAAGCCTGTAGCATCCGATTTCTGTTTTATTCAAAAATCTGATTGATTGTGTGTTTTAATCTCAAAGTATTTTCCTCCTGTGTGCTGCTGAGCATAGCTAGGTAGTGTACATCCTTCAGGTAGCAGTCAGTTGTCACAACGGAGTCTGTGTTTGCTGTTTTTCATCTCTGTGGAATGTGCTTTGTTTAAAATGCTAGGGATGATTTTGATCCTCTGTGCTGAATAATGGTAGCAGTTCAATTTCAGCAGAACACTTCATCTATACAGATACTGTTTAGAGCATGTCCTTCCAGACTTACCAAAGAATAATTATTTACCTTCCTCAATCCATCTGAAGTAATTTGTGTTGACATCAGAAACACCTATTGGCAGAAATCAACCCGAACCATTGCAGCATTCCATGTTATTCACTAGCTACAAATTTGTTCCTAAGATACTGGAATGCCTCCTGGTGCCGTTTCTATTCCTCTCTGGAAGAACAATGCTAACATAGTTCAAATTTGACTCCAGAAACTTAATAACAGGAGCTGACCTGACCAGAGATGTCAGGATTGCAAAGTCTCAAGAGTTTAGTTACTAACATAATGAATCATTACTCTGGTGAGCCAACCTTCTTGCTTGCTGTTTGCAGCCACATTAAATATAAATAACTGAACTAAATACAAACCATTGAATAATGGTCTAATTAAATTCTGCAATGAGATAGTCTCTTGGTTTTTAATGGTTTTAATTCCCTGTGAAACACAATATTGCGCAAGCTCTTTCCATCTTGCTCATGACTGGTAGCCTGATAATTGTTCACATATCGAAAGGCTAAAAGCAGTTGGTGTTGTGCAGTAGTTAGCTAAATACCTGATCCTGTGAATGCACACATCTGAGTAAACTAATTCACAAGTAAAGTTACTCAAGTGCCTAAATTGGGGGTGGGCAAACTACAGCCCGTGGGTCAGATCTGGCCTACCAGCCATTTTAATCTGGCCCTTGAGCTACCGCTGGGAAGCGGGGTCTGGGACTTGCCCCACTCCGGCACTCCAGCTGGGAAGCAGGGTCGGGGGCCACTCCGCACGGCTCCCGGAATCAGCGGGATGGCCCCTCTCTGGCTCCTAGGTGTAGAGGCACCCAGGGGGCTCCACTCTGCACGCTGCCTCCTGCCCCAAGCACCGCCCCTGCAGCTCCCATTGACCGGGAACCGCGGCCAATGGGAGCTGCAGGGGCTGTGCCTGCAGACAGGGCAGTGCACAGCAGAGCCGCCTGGCCGCACCTCTGCATAGGAGCCGGAGAGGGGACATGCCGCTGCTTCTGGGAGCCATTTGACATAAGGGCCACCCGAAGACTGCACCTGTGAGTGTCCCCCTGCACCCCAACCCCCTGCCCTAGCTCTGATCCCCCTCCCGGCCTCCGAAGCCCCTCATCCCCACCCCAGAGCCTGCACCCCCAGCCGGAGCCTCACCCCCCCATCTGAGCCCCAACCCCCTGCCCCAGCCCTGATCCCCCTCCCACCCTCCAAACCCCTCAGTCCCAGCCCGGAGCCCCCTCTTGCACCCTGAATTCCTCATTTCTGACCCCACCCTGGAGCCTGCACCCCCAGCCAGAGTCCTCACCCTCTCCCACATCCCAACCCCAATTTTGTGAGCATTCATGGCCCACCATACAATTTCTATACCCAGATGTGGCCCTTGGGCCAAAAAGTTTTCCCACCCTTGGCCTAAGTGTTTGCAAGATCAGGCTCCAAAAGAACAAAATATTTGTTTAAACACAATTATGCACTCCTTAATCTCATTTGCACAACCCCGTGCACTGGAACAGTACCTTGCAATCCAGCCTAAGAAAAGGGCAGAACGTCGCTGCACTACCGAAGAGCAAGGTAAGTACTGAATTGTGACTCTGAGTCCCTGCTTCCCCCTGGCTCTGTGAGAGAAGATGTCCTTCCCAGCTAGTGCGGGAGAGAGGGATGGAGCTAAGGCTCTGCCCACTCCCTGCCCCTGTCTCCTCACGTCCCACCCACCTACATGGGAGTGGGAGTAGCAACCTGACACCATCTTCTCCGCTTGCCTCTCGTGCAGGATCTCATGATGTGAGCAGCCCATGCAGGGGGATAACCGGATTTTTTGCAACCCCTTGCTCCCTTGTGCGGGAGCACAGCTGGACTCACAATTGCACTCCATCTTAGTGCCTTGATAACCAAATGTTTGTATTACTGTGAAGATTTGAGATCTCTACCATTTTTTGACATCTTTACAGTTCTTCCTTCCTGAAACAGGTTTACTCAGCAAAACAGAGATAGCGGTAGGTTTTGTTGGGCCTTGTGTGAGGTAATATGTGCAAACTTTTAGATTGCCTTGGTAAACTGTGTCGCTAGAGCTGCATGACACCTTTAGGTCAAACATCAAAAGTCCTCCTAAGTATCCTTTTTCAAGGCCAAGCTTCTTCTGTAAATGTGTTTCACACTATTTATTTGTTTGTTTGTTTATTTTGCCATTCCATGGGTGTTGGCAAATATACAGGGAAAAATTTCGCATTGTATTTATAATTTTGAGATGGTTGGTCACTAGGTGAAAGTCACATGATATTTCATCTGTTTCTCTGATTGCCTAATGTGCGGCGATGGGTCAAAGTAGCTATTTTCACTAAGTTTCCCATGAGGTAGTTTGGCATTTAAAGTGCTTTCTGCTTCTCTCTGTGAACCTTGTTTACAAGTAAGGGAAAAGGTTCTCCCATCTTTCAATTCACTGTGGCTTTTGGATTCCAGCAGGCAGTTGTTTTGCATATTGTATATTATAAATCCTTCAGTTAGTGGGAAGTGTAATATTTGCTATTTCTCCTCACATTATATCTGATTATAGCTTTACAAGGGAAATCAGAGGTCAATATTGTGTGTCTGAATTTCTGACAGAGGCCAAAATTTCTCTTTTACCTCCTGGAATTTTCTGTTACTATTGCCTGTTAAATGGTTTACCTCTTAAAGTCTATGTAATTTCTAAGAGTCTCTGCACCGCTGAAGCATGGTGTTTTCACCTACGCAAGAAGTGCACCAACAGCCTACTAAAGCATACCGTGTTATGCATTATTGATAGTGGAGTATGGCTGATCAATTTCAAATATCTTTGTTTAAAAAAAATAGTTCATAATAGCAGAAATAAGAGAAATCAGAAGGTAAAATTTAGACACTTTTCCTCTACTCTTTTCAGCATATTCATTGCTTATCGATTTATTTGTCTAACTTTTCTATTTATTTAAGTTTTTATTTGAACCCTCTTCCTCTCCCCCAGAAACCTGTCTGTCGTAACAGCCACTTCCAGCTCATTTTCTATCAACTAAGGCTCTGATCCTGCAAGGTGCAGAGGCCTGTAAAAATCAGTCGGGCTCCATGCTGTCAAAAGGGTGTCCCCACATGAATCAGATTACAGGAATGGGTGTAAGGCCCATGTGACAGGCTCTGTCAGGCCTTGTCTGCCCACCGCTGGATGCATCAGCACCCTGACCCCCTTGCTCAAGAAAAATCCACTCAGACTGGGTTATCAATAAGACAGTCCTCTGGAGGTCTAGAGTGGCCTGGAGGAAATACTGGCCAGTCAAGACCTAGCAGGCCAGTTAAAAAGGCTTGCCTGCTTCTTCTCAGTGGCACAGCAGAGTGAGACTGGGATAGTGCTAGACGAGAACCCCAGGGCCAGGTTTACAACACAGGCCACCTTGCTCCAAGCAGGCAGCCAAAACATATGGGCTAAGGCAGGAAACACCTACAGTACCACGCCTGGTCCCATAGGGGGATGTTACAGAGCAGCCCCACCCGCCACACTCCAATCTTGCAAATTATTTATGCACATGCTTAACTTTAAGCACTTTTCATTGCAATCTGTGGAACTACTCACATGCTTAAAGTTAAGCAGGTCTGTAAGTCTTTGAAGAGTCAAGGCCTAAGTTTTAGAAGTGAGTTAGAAGTGGCTGGATGTCTACATGCTGCTTGTTTTCTTTCCTCAGCAGTCCCTTTTATTTAAAGTGTTCATAATATAACTTTCTTCACCTGCATTTAATTCTCCCTAAAGAAGAAGCATCTATTAAATTTCTTGTGGTTTGTAGCCAAGTAAATTTCTTCAGAATTACACTATTTTCACAAGCAATCCCCATACTGCATTTGTTTAGCTCAGTAGCAGTACTGTGTAGAAAATACCTTCTAGCCACTTCCACTTCTGATTACAATAGTGTATTGGGAAAATGTCCACTACCACAGGTGTCCCCAAAGTTCTCCCCACACCCACCCTCCCAAAAAATAGGATATATTAAAATCACTACTTCTAGAATCCAAGTGCCTTTTGGGGAGAGGGGGGTGATTTGTGTTTTTGACATTTCCCTCTGGTTGCAAGTTGATAAATATCAAAGAATGAAAACTCTTTTGATTTGTAGAGAGAAAAAAAGGCAACACTCCAATCTCCAGAGCCATATTGGATAGTTTATTTTATTTAGCAAAGAGAGTGATGAAAATTGCACTAAAGGTATCAACACTTTGGTAGCCTGAAAGCATTTTGGCATTCTCAAATTGTATAAATTGAATTGAGAGAAACAGTTCTATTCCCAAGCTATCATCTTGCTTTAACAGGTGTGTTAGTAAATATGTGTCAAAAGCATGCCACCAGTTTGACAAAAGGCAGAAAATGGTGCATTTTTGATGTGCCAGTGGCTGCCATTTGGAAACAGATTATGAACACACGTCCTAATGATAATAATATGTAAAAACACAAGCAAAATATGACCTTACTTACATCTCTGCGTAGAGTGTTTTTCATGCAGTTTGTAGCTTCTCTAGGATTAAACAATATACTTTAAATCGAATCAGCAAATGTTTTCAGAAAATAACACATTATGTGGGCTTTAAAACTCAGCAATCATGAAAACTCCTTTTGGCTGATTCCCAAAATGTGCAGGCTGTTACAATATCCTAATTACAGGGTTTCTAAATGTATATGTTTGTGCTACCAGAGTAGAATATTCTTATAGTCTTTTTAAACATTTGCAAATGACAAAATTGTTCTTATTGTAATTAATGGTGCTGACGTGTATGGGGATATTGGGGAAACATGCCTAAAGGCTCTGACAATAATTCTATTACTAATATATTCCCTTGGTTTGCCTTTTGAACTCTGTCATTCCTTGCCTTGCAGCTGTGTTTAATGAGTGGTGAGATTATTCAAATGAGCCCACAGGAAAACATTATTTTTTGAGGTCCTAGATCTTGAGCAAGCATTTCCTGCCACAGTCAGTAGGTAAGACCTTAGGATCAGATTCGGTTTTATACTTAAGGGTTTGTAGGTACTTTTGTACCCTATAAATATGATTGTGCTCAGCCATGATATAGCTGATCTCAGTTTAGAGCAACTGCCAACGAGCGGCAATAAAACAAAGGGAAAAACAGATCAGCCTGTCACTGATGAGTGAAAAGCCAAGCATTAGTGATCTTATGTTATAGCATTCAAGCTTTTACATGTAGGTGGTGGTGTAGCTTATAGGATATCCGAATACAAGCACAGTTATGTATGGGAGCTTGTAGCCATAAATTAACTCCTGTTCTTAACTGGTGAGTTTAATCCCAGGGAGAGAAAAGAAAGACAAAAATAAATTTAATTCTGTACAAAAATATACCATATGAGATACATTTCCAGCAAGGAAAAAATTAATAAGACCTAATTTAAAACTGATCAACAGTCAATTCAATATGGTAGGCTTAAGGATTTTTCCTAAGGACTTTACAAAGAGATAAGCATCTCATGAATAAATAAAGTCAGAGAGAACAGACTAAGGTGTTTATTGATTCGCAAGCCATTTGTTTGAGAGTTTGCCCCGAAGGGGGGAAGTACCCTATTATTATTGATGATATAGGAGTTATAGTTATAGTCGCAGACAACAAACTACATTTAAATGATGTCTCAAGGTTGGAACACAAACCAAGCAAAGCCAGGAAATTCAAAGTTAAGTCTGACACTATGTCACACTGCTCAGTGTCAGTACAAATGATAGCTGTGTCTTTGCATATCCGGGTTCTGGTGGTTTATATCTCAATTTTAATGGCATATAAGTGTATTATTTCTTTTTGAATTAATTTTTGTTTTACTTTATCATTTAAAAAATACCATGGGCGCATGTGGTGAATAATACAACAGGCCACAATCAATCTTTTATGGGTGATCCTGTCTGCAGTATAAACACCGCTTCACCACTTGCCTGAATGTGCATTTGCTGAATTAATGGTTATTATATATTAATTATGGATTTGCATAGCAAAGCAATATCTAAGGTGTTTTTGCAGGTGGATCAGAAGATAAGATCCCTGATCCAAAGAGCTTACAACCTAGGCAGATAACATGGCGACAAAGGAAGGCAGGAGGTGAAGCAACAATAGCAGTGTGACTGAGCGGTGAAGGATAGTGCACCTCTTAGTCGTTCCATGATTTTGTTAGGATTTTTTCTAAGGTGTAAAGATTTTTAGTCATTTAGTTTATTAACACTTGTCAGGGGAGAGTGCTATGGAAAAAAGCCCTTTTCTAAGCAATGAGTTTTAAAGAGGGGACTGAGAGAGGAGAATCATTTTTAAACCATTTTATGCTCTTCAATGAACAATGGCAATTGTGGAGCTTCTGTAGAATGCCAATCTAAATATATGCTGATTTACACTGGCCCTGTGTATGTATATTCAGGAGCAAATGCTCCTCGCAGATCCACACTGTGGATATCAGAAGTACAAAAATATTTTGCAGTAAAACATTGATCAGAAACTATGGCTCAGATCCACATCCCAATCTGTATCATGTTAGTGGATCTCCTAGAGGAAGCATGGTTAATGCTAAAAATGAGCATTTTGAGCAAATAAATATGTTTTTCCACATTCTGTTCTTTGGGAGACATGAATACAGAGACAAATCAGTGAACTTAAATTATCATTGGCAGGAATATTTTTTGCTCCTGAGCCTCCTTATTTGTGTAGCTAATCGGGAGCTTTCAGGCTACATGAGCTTTTTACCTTTTTATTTTTCAACTTTAGTAAGTCAGATCCAAATGCAAAACCTAGGACTCGGTGACACATGTAGATGTGTTGCATTAAGATTCATAACTGTATTAAGAGGAATTGCTGAGGTGCTTCTGTGTTCGAATCCAGCAGGCACGCAATGAAGTAAAGGATGGAAAGCCCATCTCCTTAGAAAAGGAGATTCAGAAAAACAGGGCACTTTAGAGGGCTAACGATGAGTTTCAGGTTTCACAGAAGGAGGCTTTAATAAAACAGCCAGATCTCCCAACTGGAGAATTAAATCAGCAATGCAGATTCCTGTTTTGCAAATCTGAGTGTTGATTTTAGTGTGAATATGCAGGATTTACTGAGGAGGCCATATTTGAACATTAGGCCCAGTGTTTAATTTTTGCTTGCCCGTATCCCAGCAGGCACTTACCTGCAAAATGAATCCAATGTTCGCATCCTGTGCTTTTTGTGGCACAGCAAATGTGGAAATAAATTTGCAGTTAGCCATTTTTCTTAGTTTTTTCATATTTTTCTGATGCAATGATGATCATTTTTATTGTTTGTTGCGGGTGTGGAATGATCTCTATAAAAGCTATGGTTTTAGTAGGGGCGGCTCTATGCTTTTTGCCGCCCCAAGCACAGCAGGCAGGTGGCTTTCGGCGGTGCACCTGAGGGCGGTCCGCTGGTCACGCAGATTCGGCGGCATGCCTGCGGGAGGTCCGCCGGTGCCGCATCATCGGCGTCCCTGCCGCCGAATTGCTGCCGAAGCCGCAGGACCGGCGGACCTCCCGCAGGCATGCTGCCAAAGGCAGCCTGACTGCTGCCCTCACGGCGACCAGCAGGCCGCCCCCCGCGGCTTGCCGCCCCAGGCACGCGCTTGCTGCGCTGGTGCCTGGAGCCGCCCCTGGGTTTTAGTAAGGTCACTGTTAGTTCAGATTCAGCTGAGTACAAAACAGCCAGAAAATCTCACATTAGGACAGAAACAGACAGTGCAGGTCAGATCTTTGTGACCCACGTATCATCTGGGGGGAAGGAAAATAATTGTTTTTAAGGCAATTTTACAAATAATTTCTATTGAGTTAGACATGGTCAGCATTTCAGAATGTGGTAAATAACAAGGTTCATAGACAGGACTTTTTTTGTTTTGTTATTTTGATACCCGTACAGCAGTAATCATGCTTCTTGTCAGATGTTATAAAGATAAAAGCTCTCCAGAGCTATACTGTCAATGTATTTAAATATAAACCAAAGAACAGCACACCCATTAGATGGGTAGACTATACTATTTGTCTTGTCATTGCTACAGAATGAGTAGTATCCTGAACCAACAGTATCTTCAGTTCAGGAAATATTTAAATCTGTACTTTTTGCTGTTTTCAATTCTGCTGTGGCCTTTTTGCATCTTCAGGATGAACGACCCTGTTGTGCAACTCTGAATGTTGTCAAAGTTTCTTTATGGTTTGAATTATCCACCAGCTCTTAAGATCCTTTGGTGAGATAGAAATTAGAAAGCAAGGTTCTTCTCTCAACATCAATGTTAGCATGAGAGAGAAAATGTTTTTTAATCCAACAGACTTCATATAGATGACCATTGGTATGGTCAATACTGAACCCGATTAGTTCCATATGTGCTGTTTGACGGTTTGCAGGGTCAAATGCGGGGACAAGATTCCAAATATCGAAATGCTTAATCGTTGTCAGATGTCTGGCATTCAAAGCATGCTCACAAAAACTCAGCTCTATTGGTCTGGGCGTCTTGTTCATACAGCCAACTCGAGAATACCCAAGGCCATATTTTATGGTCAGCTGAAGCAAGGGACCTAGTCTCATGGTGACCAGTAAAAATGATATAAAGACACACTGAAGTCAAACTTGAAAGAAAGTCAGGTAGACCCCAGCAACTGGGAAGCAACAGCCCAAAACACAGCAAGGTGGCAGCAGACTTTTCATGTCACTGTTAACCACTTTGAAGCAAGGCACATTAACTAACATCTTAGATGAAAAATGTGAACAGTGCAAAGCAAGGATACAAGAGTCTGTAATGGTCCTGGACAGTCTTGTCTGTCCCACATGTAACTATGTTTGCAGTTCTCGCATTGATTTGACCTGACATATACGTGTTCTCCTCCTATAGCGTTTGTTGAATTGACTCCATCAATACTGAACCTGTATAATTTGATTTCCAGAGATAATGGTTCATGACTGTGAACTTTCTGTTTTATTGTGTTTTCCTTCTGAAGAAGCAGATGGGATTTAGCTTAATTGTTAAAATAATTTGTCATATGGAAGAAAACACAGCAGATTATTATATTAACACTAATTTTAATGTTTCATCATATTATTACAGTTGCAGTTGCCATGATACTCTGTTCAGTATATTCATTCAAGAAGTTGAATGCTATATCTTACAAACTGAGATCCGAGTACTAACATATGGTGTATAAATAGATCTTACCACCTGGAGCCCGTTAAAAATCTGTAAGGAAGAGATTGCCACAGTGTTAACTCCTCACTGCTGGAAATCAATTTGCCAATACCAGACATTTTAAAGAAACCCTTAGCAGTGGAAACTCCTGATTTGCTGCTGTGCCAAAGGGTTAATGATGGTAATTGCATTGGAATACCTGCCTCAACTTAGTCTTTCCCTTTTCTGATTGTCTTGGGAGTCAAATTGTTTTTAAATTGGTTTGTCACTTGAATGCTGTTGTAACTTTGTGGTTCGGGTAATGGAAAGGAAGATAATGTCTAAGTTATATAGCAGTTCTTTCCCCAATCAATCTCTGCCTTGTTTTAGACCTACCTAGGAAGTGTTCTGTATCACATGGGAATAGGCAGATTTAGGGTAGAACATACAGGAGAGAAAACTCTCTGCTTGTAGTGTATGCTTTATTTCTTTCTAGAGACTGATAGCTGTATGGAAGTTTGTGTTTCCGAGGGATAGTCCCACAACTATAGTGAGTCACCATGCACCAGCTTAGTACCACACTCAAAATGTGCATAAAAAATAAAATTTCTCTTAAATCTGAAGAATTTTTGCTTAACATTGTTATCTGCTTTCCTTTTCTGCCTGATGATGGGCATAATGAAATTGATTCAATGCCCACTGAAGTCAGTGGCAAGTGGGCAGGGGGTCTGGCCCAGTGGATCTACCGATATTATTTCATGCTGTCCAGTCTGGTACAGTGGAAGATAACTATGATAGCAAGTATCCCAGCTTTTCGTTGGTCTGTGTGGACTTCTTATTTGTTTCTTTGTTTGTATCACACTACGAATATTAATTTATCACTGTGGGAGAGACTGAGAAAGCAGTATGTATACCAGTAAGAATATTTCATTCATTGAATGAGTTTTAAGGAAGTGAGTCTAATGATAAGTGGTGATTTAGGGGGAGGTAGCAGTGCCTACATTCTGTAATGACTGGAGCACTATAAATGCTCAAGATAGATGGTTAGATTTGACAGGAACTCAGTTACTCCAACAGGGGCCAAGTAAAGGGCAAGTAATTTCCCAGAGAAGAAAGTGATAAAAGGCAAGGGGGGTTAGGTGGAATTTATTGTGGGACTGGGGAAAGCTTGCTGTGGATGGAGTGGGAATATAATGAGGGTTGAGTGGTAGTAACAGTCAAATAGAAATAGTGGAAAGGGATAAAGGAGAGAAGAGACTGAAGATGTAATAGGAAAGAAAGAGAGAGGAAGGTATAGAAATAGGGGTTGGATGAACAAGGAGTGGACATGGGAGATTAGAAGTTGGGGGGAAAGTATAGTAAGGTACATAGGGAGAGTAGGAAGATGGAGAGAAAATCATTCAAATACATACGTGGAAGAGGTGGGGTAGGAAGTAGCACAGAAAGGAGCAATGAAAGTTAGTCCTGCAAACAGGATGAGAATGGAGAAGAGGTTGTGATAAGGAAAGAGAATTGGAGCTGAAGCCATAATACCATCTATATAATAAGGTTTCAAGGGTGTCACTCTGTGTGGCCTAGAACATCTGTTGAGTAAATGTGAAGTGATGGAAACTGCCAAAAGCATGGTTGAGAGCTCTTTTTGTTCAGAATATCACCAGGTTGAATCATCACTGGTGGTGGTGTACAGCTACCATAAAACAAGTATCTGCCCCATGCAAGAGTTTTAGATCATTATGTCTTAATGGGGGATCTGTGCCCAGTTTGATGAAATGTGTATATAATATTTGTTTTTCTTTTAGCTGCTGCACACCTGGTCACTTACACCAATTTTCAACAGAATCCAAGTGAATGTTTGTGGTGCAGTCTTCTATATGCATTAAACCTTTATGAATGCTTATGGAATCATAGCAGATTTTAGGTAAGAAAACAATATATAAAATTACAATACATTACACATGACATAACATGAATTGTTTGGGAACTGGTAAGATAGTGGAAAAGTCTTTCCTAATTTACATTATCTGTGAGATATATGATAAATATTTTATGTGCCTATTTTGTTAGAGATATCAAATTGTAATATTGTACTCAACCTCTCTTTTTGTTACTTCTAAATGGATTTTAATCACATCATGTCCAATAATTTCTAATGCTCCATTAAGGATTTGAAATGCAATTTATTAGGAACTCCCCAAAGTCATCTTTAAGCTGTGCAATCTGTGTTTTGTTAAAACTTTACATAAAATCAATACAAAATTATAACAGCACAAATACATAAACAGTTCTGAGTTAGCATTATATTTCAATCTGTTTTGCTATCAATAGTTTTGAAAATGTATAGTATAGAGGAGAGGTAATCGAGGTCTCAGGGATGAAGAGGCACCAGTTTTGTTGCTCTGACTAATCAAATGCAACAAGAGATCACCAATCTATCGTTGGCCTAGAGCATCTTTGCATTTTGGGTGGGAATCCTTTGAATTTTTGGAGGACTCCTAGATGTATTTTCGAAACTAGGGCAAGTGAAATTTTTCATTGTATGAAATGTTACTAGGAAAATGATTAGACCTTAATGCCTTTCTGTGAAAATAAATTTTGGTTTTTGTGTCGTTAACTAAGGTCCAAATCATCTCCTCTGCTCCAGAGATTGAGGACAAGTGGACAGAAGCAGGTGCTGCATTAGCGGAATCAAAACACACAAATGAAAAATAAACTACAGTATATTCTGTACTTGGGAAAATTACCCTCACCTTGTGTTCCACCACACAACCAATTTATTTACTGAGACAGCCGCTATATAAAAACATTATAAATTTAAACAGAAATATTTTCTCAGCCTTGCATGGTAAGTTCAGCTCTTTTTTTATGAATAGGGCCCTACCAAATTCACGGTCATGAAAAACACATCACGAACCATGAAATCTGGTCTCCCACTGTGAAATCTGGTCTTTTGTGCACTTTTACCCTATATTATACAGATTTTCACAGAGGAGACCAGCGTTTTTGAAATTGGGGGTCCTGACCCAAAAGGTGGTTGCAAGGGGGGGGGGCGGATCACAAGGTTATTTGGGGGTGGGGTCGCAGTATTGCCACCCTTATTTCTGTGCTGCCTTCAGAGCTGGGCGGCCTGAAAGCAGTGGCTGTTGGCTAGGTGCCCAGCTCTGAAGGCAACACCCTGCCAGCAGCAGCACAGAATTAAGGGTGGCAGTGCCATACCATGCCACTCTTACTTCCGCACTGCGGCCTTCAGTGCTCAGAGGCCAGAGAGTGGCGGCTGCTGACTGAGGGCCCAGCTCTGCAGGCAGCAATGCACAAGTAAGGGTGGCAATACCATACCATGCCATCCTTATTTCTGCGCTGCTGCTGGCAGTGGCTCTGCCTTCAGAGCTGAGCTCCTGGCCATCAACCACCACTCTCCAGCTGCCCAGCTCTGAAGGCAGCACCACTGACAGCAGCAGCGCAGAAGTAAGGATAGCAGCACTGTAACCCCCTACAATAAGTTTGTGTGACACCTCTTCCCCCCCTCATACGCCCCCTCCCCCACAACTCCTTTTTGGGTCAGGACCCCTACAATTACAACACTGTGAAATTTCAGATGTAAATAGCTGAAATAATTAAATTTATGATTTTTAAAATCCTATGACCGTGAAATTGACCAAGATAGACTGAGTTTGGTAGGGCCCTAATTAGGAATCAAATGTTTGTTCTACTTATTGAAATAAAGTAATGGATTAGTCAGAGCTGGTGTTAAAAAGTTGTTTTTCTGTACAGCTTGGCTGTATCCTGTATATCAAAAGAGAGATCCCAAATGTCACATTTGTACCATTAACAAATAGTTCAGACCCCAAGCAGGAAACATACATATTAATTCTCTTTCTTTCCTTGACAAGTAATATTTAAAAAATCATCTCACAAGTCATTTCAGGACACATTTGCATTTAACAGACACGTGGACAAAATGGACAAAAGGCAGATTTTTTTATCATGTTGATTTCCATTGTATTATTTAGGCATAGCGGCATTTTCTGTGTTTAGCTTGTTAAGGCACACACACTAACATATTTACAAAGGATTTAAATAGCCCCGTATCTCACATGTTTCATTTGTAGATTTGGTGAGTTTTTTAAAACCCTGCTGTCTGGTTTTTGAGATCCCAAGACCAAAGGAATTTCAATTCCTAAGAGCTTTGCATACCCCTGAAAAGAGAAACAATCTTTGATTCTCTCTGCCTCAAAAAGAAGTTTTCCTCATGGTCTTTGTGGAATGATCTCTTCTCACCCATCATAATGGAAGAGAATAAGAAGACATGCAATGTTATGCCAAAAGAAAGATATACAGTATGGGTCACAGCATTGTTATCTTGGTAAAGCAAATTGAAACACAGTAATGCAACCAACCTGTTTTGCTTAACACCAATCAACATAAAGAAGAAGAAACTATGTTTTTGGATTTATGAAAACATTGACAATCCTTTGCCACCCAAACATCCTATTTTCTTTGGAGGCATAAAATCTAATTTCTTGATGAGGAAATACGTAGATCTTATCAAACTGCAGTTAATGATAAAAGCAAATCTTATAAACAGACAGACTTTAAATAACACATTAAGTTTATCACTGATGATATCTTTAATTATACGAAAGAAAAATGTAAGACAGTCTAATGGGAAATACAAATTACTTGTTAAAATTATTAACAGAGTTAATGTGTTTACATTTGTTTATGTGTACGGGAATCATCTCAAATATTTGACTGCAATGACAATATGTGTAAAGATCAATTAAAAGTCATGGAGATGAGATATTGGATTTTCAGACCTTAATAGGATTTCATCTGCACTTGTTATATTATGTTATTCACTTATAATTGAGCTTCCATCATATCATAGAATCTGTCACCTCACCAATTTATTTTTCCAACCTCTAATGAAACTTTTATTCACTATGGAGACTGTTTTAAAAAGCATTATCGTAGAGGAGTTGTGTGGCGCAGGGATTAATCCACACCAGATTGTCACTTCTAGAGACTTGGGTTCAAATTTATGATAAGCCAAACGAGTTTGGTAGTTTCAGTACAGTTCCCAGTAACCATTTGTTTATATCACAGATACCACCAACCAGTTGAGTATAATATGGTCTGAAAGGCAGCCTGCACCCTGAGGAGATTTTAGACTGGAATAACACCAGAATCCATAGGACACCTGATATGAAATGGGGTGGCAAAGCTTGCAGAGAGCCTGTCTATACTGTGCCTGGCTCTGCGATTAATTTACTATCTTTAGTGAATTAAAAAGAAACAACTAAAAACAGACCTAAAATGCTTTTGCTGAGTAGGGGGCCTGATTCAACCCGGCTCGTGGAAGGATTACAGACTGCAGTGCCTGCACTAGTGGGGCATTCATCCTTGTGGGAGGGAGGTAATTATTCTATAGCCTCACTCCCTGGGGTTCCATTCCAGATGGTCGCTTTGATTTGTGGCTTGAGCACCATAGGAGCCCTGCTGAGGAAGGATGCTGATCCATTAGGTGTCCTGGCCATGCCACCTCTCCATCCAGCTCTGGTTATTCTTTAGGCCGAGTTGACTGGGTGCAGTCTTCCTGGGGGTTTGAGAGCCATGTGCAGGTAGACTCACTACTGCTAGAGGCTCTCTGTTATGGCCTACTCCAGCAGAAGCCAGCCTAGATTTAGTTAAGCCCACTATCTTTAATGTCATCAAGTTGAGGCTATATTAATAAGCCCAATTACTCCAAACAAATATCCTTGACATTTAACTTATTTTTAATTCTGATTTCCATTAACCTTTCTGAAATAATATGCAACACTGACAGACCCCAGTTGTCGGCAGGCGGGATTGAACCTGGGACTTCTGGAACTCAGTGCATGACCCTCTACTGAAGGAGCTAAAAGTCAGCTGGCTGTTAGCTAAGGCTATAGAGCAGACTCATAATCTTTCTCAAAGTGGTTTTGGTGCCACTAGATGGAACAGAACACACACCCAGGAGGTGTGTGGGTTACAAATAAATTGTGCATAAAGTGTATTTTAACCAGTGAATGTATACGTAGTGCTAACTTTTTAACAGAACTTCATAACATCCATGTTAACCCTGAAACTAACATATATTGTTTTAAACTGATATAAATTAAGCTATTTTGTTAATTCTTAAAAACACTGTTTTAGCTCAGATGATAATGAAAGAGAAAAACACTAGACATAGAGGATGTATTAATGCTGTATATGATGACCACATTCAGACATCTGGCCAGACAATACAATCTTTATTATTAGAGAGTAAAATAATTTAAGTTTTTGTTGCCACCAAACTGACCTTATTTAAGTGTTTTAAATCCAGTGCTAAAGGTCATTTCAATTCACCTCTCTTTGAATACTAAGTAGCGTGCTTCAAAGGTAGTCACATTAGACTCTATCTCCTTTTTTTATTTTAGTACAGGTATTTAAAATAATGAGTTTTTACAAGTTGGGAGAAAGGGAAGAAGAGATTTTTTTAAGATGGGCCAGAACTTCAGCTGCAGATCTGGCTCAATACTTATTTACAGAGGCAAACTCTATTACTGGGCTATTTATTAGGGATATGAAAAGAGAAAAAGGCAAATTGAAGCAGGCTTGCAAAATAAACAAATAAAACCTATAAGAACCTTTATGAAAACAAATTTCAGACTATGGGCTGTTCACAAACTGAGCACTGAGTATTCATTCATGGTATACAAATAGCCACCTAAGTCACATGGCATTGCTTCTGTTCCCTGACTGGAGCACAAGCATGTTTTAAACAGCTGAATAATGAATAGCAAATACTTTTGTCTAGGCATAAATACCCTTGTTTGTGTGGAAATGTGATGTGAAAATATTCCATTCATATAAGTATTTGTGAATAACAAAGAATATGGCTGTTGGAGCAGCAGGGGGAAGGGCACTTTACCTGGCTCCCGGTTTGATAGGGGCCTCAAATCAAGTGACTTTATATCCAGGTGCACAGGATCACAGCATCACTCAGATTTGGTCTGCCGCCCACCTCCATCATGACCAGCGAAGTGGCACCTGGTGTGGAGAGCAGAGCTCATCCCCAAGAGACAGGAGTCACTACTGTGGGGTGAGTGTGGGGCAGGCTAGTTCTCCAATCCCCCCTCTCAGTGGTAATTTTTTTTTAAAAGTAGGGGGTTCTAGGTTTCAGATTTTCCTGTGTCCCCCAAAACCAATGTGGCCCTGACAAATAATAAGGCATATGAGGATGGCTGAACCAAACAGGGATTAGCATGTCAATGAATGTTTGCAAACACTGTTTTGAAAGTATTCAAACAGATCAAGATTATTTATTATTATTATTGAATAAGATAAAGTAAATGTGTGGGTCCATATTCTCTCTTAGCTCATAGAAGTGAGAAATCTATATTCGGCAGGCACAAAAATGGGCCAGCGTTTTGGACTGGTAGTGCGGGATTCTCAAAATCTACAGGGTGTTGGACGTGAGGAATGTATCTCTGCCTCCCCTACAGTCTACCCTGGCAGGCTCTGTAGGCCAGGAAACTCTGACCATCCTCCACTAACTCTCTTCCTTGCTCCCCACTAGCCTCAATGGTACAGGTAAAAGTATTCTGGATGTACTCAGTGTATGGTAGCATATCTGGGGGAGAGGGGAGGAGGAGGACAGGAGGGGGAAGTGGATAGGGAAAGATAAAACAGACATACTATGCTGTAAAGGAACTCATTCCAGCTGGTAAATGGCATAAGTTAAATGTGGAGCTATCCTATCTACACAGTATTTAAATATATGCACACATTGCCTAAGCTCATCTCTCTCTCTTTTTTCTCTTTAGTTTACCATTGTTAGAAGTAATGGAATGTGACCAATTATTATTTTTGCCAAGGTGAATTGGAATACATCCCCAGTAGTCAGTGGGGGAGGAGGGTGGTATGATCCTTTCTGAAGCTGCTTGCTTAACCTTTTTGACATTCACGTGGATGATGTGAGGTCAGATTTTGTTCCCTGGTGTTTACCATGCTTTCTTATGCTTTGTGTAAACTAAAATGTTTTCTATTAAGCTATAAACCAACATGTTTATGGTGAACACGTGCACACACACCACATTTATGTATATATGTTACTCTGAATAATCTCAGCCATATTTTAAGAGTCAGTCTCCCATATCCTGTTAATTTTCCATATGATGTGGGTACCTAACTGCCTTACATTTCTTTGGAAATCCCAGCCTCTGGATCTACAGGTATTACCATAAAACTGGTTATTTTTAGCTTTTAACTTTGCCATTTCTTGATTTTTTGAGTCCTTTGCTTTGAAACCTTAGTATTCTTTTAATAAATATTTTTGCAATGAATGTATTAGGTTATTGAAAAAAGAAGAACAATAGAAAAATGTTCCACAATGTGGAAGTAGGTGTTAGACAACATTGGAATGCTCTGTCCCACACAAGATGAGTCTCAGTGAGGCATCGGTTGCTGTCAAGTCTCCTTTATTCAACATGAACAATAAATGACCACATACAGTAAGTCAGACATATGCAGTTATGATACTGTTCTCCTGTATGACCAGATAGGAAAATTGCCTGACAATTTCCTTAAGAGCATGCTTAGCTTTCAGTGCCAATGAGCTAAAACTTATGCTTTCCTTAAAAACAAGAGGCAGCTTTCATTATTTTATTTGCTGCAGTGTTACTAAGGCAACATTTATATAAATAATTCATTTCTCCTTTGACTTTATCTTAACAAAGTCAAAGACTGCATTCTAAATTTCAAAGCAGACCAAAGGGTTTTTATACTCTCCAGCTGGCTTTTGTTATCCTTTACTGAGTGACTGTGCCTTAAGAGAAGAATCATTCCTAACTATCTATCATTGGTCACATATTGAAATTAAAAAATATGCACTCCATTCCATGATATTTGCACAGTGACAATTATTTTCATGCCACTCTTTTTGTTAGTGTTCCTGACATCAATTGAGCTCCCTAAGATAAACTATTTTTAAAAGAATACCATGAGATATTAAAACCCCCTTGTCATTTTCCTTCGTGATTTGATATGACATATTCTCTTGACTGATACTCTGAAGCCTGAGGAGAAAGAATTTCCAACTGTGATGAGTAAAATATCATAATTTCATTTTGATGATGAAGCTTATTATCATTATGCTGCCCATAATAGTGAGTTGTGGTTATCACTGTTTCTAGGTTTTACCAAGTGAGCCAAGAAAGACACACTACAAACTTACTGCCATCCAAGAACAGAGCTGCATTGTTCTTATCTAACCACTGGAACTGAAAATAGGCCAATGCAGAAGGCCACAATAAGAGTGGGTCAGAGGTGGTGCCGGGGTAAGGCCTGGGGCATAGATCTACATTTATATATCTAGTATCCCCAGTACCCCGTACAACTAACCATGGATGAACTACAGCTGCTATTCCAACTGAAAGGCTGAAATAGCGTCTGTGAGGGAGTAAGGTGGGAGATATCTGCAGAGCAACAAGGAGTC
This sequence comes from Emys orbicularis, assembly GCF_028017835.1. Lineage (NCBI taxonomy): Eukaryota > Metazoa > Chordata > Testudines > Emydidae > Emys > Emys orbicularis. Next base: position 88,908,272 of record NC_088683.1, read on the forward strand.
TGGTGTCACCTTAAAGACTAACAGATTTATTTGGGCATAAGCTTTCGTGAGTAAAAATCTCACTTCTTCGGATGCAGAGCAGCCTCACACATTGGCCCTTGGTTGTGGGGCTGGATATCATTTTAACAACCACTCCACATTCCACTTGCTTAAAGCCGAGATGCTCCCAATAATTCTGTTTGCCTTCACTTACTAACAGTGCTTTAACCAGAAATCTAGTAGTATTACTAGACATGAAGTAATCTCTATCGAATACTCCTAGGTGCATGTCAGCTGCCAAAATATTAATAAGCCACTCTCATGTCTGTAGTCCATGAGGCTTCATTTGGCCAGAAAAACTAATCCTCCAGCATTTGCTTGTGCAAAATATTTTCATTGTTGCACATATATGGAGCAATTTCATAGATTCCCGATGGCTTCCAATGCCTCTGGCCAGAGTCTTGTTTTTAATTTAGTAGATCTTTTGAAATGTGCAGTTTCATATGAAGGCACTTCAGAAGTTCCACTTTTGATCCATTTTCCTCAAAAGGCACCCTGATTTTTATTGACTTAAATTCATATGAAAAATATGATGTATAGAACTTTACTTCAGTTACATAAAACCCCATGCAAATGAAGAAGGACTGTCAATACTTTTCATAATGTAAAGAATCCAGTTTGGGATAGCAGACATTTTATAACATCAAAACAATAGCTCAGTTCAATTTTTAATACATTGGACAACTCCTGAAATGAAAAATGGAAAAAATTAATTTTGACTTAATTTTGACTTGATACTGATATTTTTATGAAGTTCTCTGTTAATTTCATATATAATATGCGTGGCCAGAGACCGGGCTTACATTTTTTGCCATACTAACTATGCAAAACATATAACACTCATATGGTACAGTGTGCAGAATATCAGTTGTTGATTGGTTTTCAACTCTACCCCCTTATGCAGTGACCCTCTCAGACCTCACTAAGCCAAGGAAGGGTAAATCATCATTACTTAGATGGGAAACCTCTAAGGAACACCTAGATTCTGCAGCAAGCAGTGGTGGGGTTTCAGTAGACTGAACTTTTCCCTCTCAGTCAGAGGGAAAAGTGCCCCTAATGGTGTCAGAGGGTGCCATACTGCTGGAGATGCCATCTTGCAGATGAGACCTATAGCAGCAGGGGTCCTGGACACCTCTGTTTATTAAAGATACTTGGCACTGTCTCTAAGAGTCGGGTTGTTAATGTTGATGTCTTGAAAAATTCCAGTCTGGGTGAATCTGTTCTGCTACCTTAAGTTCTCCCTGTAGTTTCAGTTGGAAAAGCTATTCTTCATTTTCTGTCCTAACTTGATGTGTAATTTTATTCTGCATTGTTAAATGGTTGCTGAATCTCACCCCCACAATAGCTAAGTTTCAGTGGTGAGAAAAAGTGCTCCTGTCCATTGTTCGGGTGTGTGTACGTGTATCAGGAGTAAGGCCCTCAGCTATGCCTGCTCAGAACTTCTGATGCCCTAATGAGCCAGCTAGACTGCCTGATGGACCACCCTGCCTGATTGGCTGAGAAAGCCAGCAGGCTGGTTCTTAAACATAGCAGCAGCAGTAGCTTGCTGGCTGCTCAACGCAGATGCCCACGGACTCTCTGCCTCCTTGTGCTTGTCTCTCCAAGCCTGCTTTTCTCCTCACAACTCCAGCCCAGATTCTGCCCTGCACCAAGCCTTGTTCCCATTCTGTTCCAGCTTTGCTCCTGCCTCAGAACCAGCTCTGCTTCTGCCTTTGCTGACTCTTTTAATCTGGTTCCAACCCTTGGCTCTGACTCCTGACTCCAACTCTGCCTCAACCCTTGGCTCTGGCATTTGAACTCTAATCAGTAAGCCTGACTCCCACTCGGACCACTAGGCTTGACCGCCTATGACCCAGTCTGCTGATAGTGTGTGTGTGTGTGTGTGTGTGTGTGTGTGTGTGTGTGTGTGTGTGTGTGTGTGTGTGTGTGTGTGTGTGTGTGTGTGTGAGGCACTTTGGGGTCATCCATGATGAATAGCACTATGTAAAGTCAATATCGTCATTTTTAGTAAGGCCCTAAGACTCAAGATTTAAAAAAATCTTTACTCAGAGTTTAACTCTATTAATCAAAGTAGTGTGGTCCCTTTTGACAGAATACCACAGATAACTAGTTTATGGATTTGAGTTCAAAGCACAATCCAGTAGTTATTTGAGTTATAACACTATAAAGATAAACACTGTACCTTGCTCATACAATTATGACTGCGGCAAAGATAATGTTTTAATAGATTCTACCAAATTGTTGTAAGTAATATCACCTACAACTGAACTCTTCTTACAGTTATATTTATTCTAAAGTACTGTACAATATTTTCCTGCAAGGGACTCTATTTTATATATACATCTCTCTCTCTCTCTCTATATATATATATATATAATATTACCTCATTGTGGCTACATCCTGTGAGTCACTGGGGTAGGGTAGTTGAAGTAGAGAAGCTGTTTGCATGGGAAATGGAGCCTGATTTTTTTACAGAACAGTGTCACCAAGCTAGGACCATATAAGTTAAATAGTTTGTTTCTTCTTTAATACTTTGTGAAAAATAAGTAGCCTTTTCCATTTATTTTTATCAGAAGAAAACATAAAAATACACTGCATCCTACCAGAAAAGACCAATATGCTTATCTCCCTTTATTTTACATGTGCTACATTTTAAATATGTTGGCAGTCCCCCTACACTGAGACCCAGAATGGAGCTGATTAGGTCACATGCTGGGTGTCAAAGCCCTTGATTTATTTCTATGCTCTATCTGGGCTCCATCGTGAGCAGCATCTTATTTTTAAGAGACGTGTGTGATAATTTAGGCCCCGATTCAGGGAAGTTGCCTAATTCAGAAAAGGCATTTAAACACATACGTTTTAAGCCTGTGCTTAAATCCCATTGGTGTCAATGGGACTTAATAATGTGATTATAGTAAAGCACATTCTTTAAGTGCGGTTTTCGGTAGGGATGAATTTAAGCATGTGACTTAGAATAGGTCTATACCAGGGGTAGGCAACCTATAGCACGCGTGCCAAAGGTGGCACGCAAGCTGATTTTCAGTGGCACTCACGCTGCCTGGGTCCTGGGGGGCTCTGCATTTTAATTTAATTTTAAATGAAGCTTCTTAAACATTTTAAAAACCTTATTTACTTTACATACAACAATAGTTTCGTTATATATTATAGACTTATAGAAAGAGACCTTCTAAAAATGTTTAAATGTATTGCTGGCAAGCAAAACCTTAAATTAGAGTGAATAAATGAAGACTCGGCACACCACTTCTGAAAGGTTGCTGACCCTTGGTCTATACTATGACAAGGGATGTGATATCCAGCTCATTGCACATACTCAATGAGAACTAGGACATGTATAAATAGTATCATAGCCATGGTAACATGGGCAACTTCAGCATGACTTAGCCTTGCTGAGTACAAATCTGCCTGTATGAATATCTCAAAAGGTCTATATAACTCTACTACAATCTTTTTGGGCACCTAAAAGGCAGGCTTGAGGGGGAAATGAATACCTGCATGCTCTTTTAGTATGGTCATACACAGCAAGGAAAAAGGAGACTCTATCCAGATAGTTTTCACATAATTTCCCATCCCACAGTGACCATGCTGATTCTATAACTTATTCTTCAGTTTCATGAACAAGTTGTAATATATTAGTGAAAGCAGTTGCAAAGGATTCATATAGCTGACAGGATTCTTGAGAAATGGTTTATACAGCACTGATATCCCAGGAGGCCCAAAATAACAGCCTAAATGTATGGGACAGTGATCACTGGGTTTATTACTTCAGTTTCAGCCTGGTATTTTGCAATTTATAGTTTCCTGATAAACTGGAATCCATTCAGCTGATGCATATTATGTAGGACTATGGAACTGTCTGTGGTACACTGGAGGATTAGAGTGAGTTGCAAATGACTTGGAGGTGTTAATTTAGCAAATTAACGTAGATGGAAAGCATCTTTGCCCCTCATACACCATTATTGAGAATAAGACACAGTAAAACAGCATTTTACCATTTAGGTAAGTGCATTTCCAGCGAAGTCCCTATTTTCAGGGTTTTCACATTTGACTATTTGAAAATATTGCTTCAAGCTAAAACTTGGATTTGTAATACAAGGTTTCAGTTCAGTGACATATTATTTTCCAGGAATATTTTTAACATGTGGGAGGTGGAGGGGAGTCCAGCTGCCATCTTTTTACGATAATATTAGAAGAGTGGAGAAAAGAGTAAAATTTGATAGTATCAAATATATTTTTACTCTACTAATTAGCTCCTTGGCATTAGTAATCTGGTTTTCCATTTCAAATGTCCACTGATAGGAGCAGACATGCTGTTAAACACTGGTGAGAATTATTTTTTTAAAGGCTTTGCTGTTTAAGCTAACGTCTTTGAGATTATCAGTCTTGAACATGGACTGGTGCTTTAGAGCATGTTGGTTGCAAAAATATTAACACTGATTACATTGTTTTGTTTGCACGTGAACGTTAACTTTTTTCAACAAAAATCTGGTATGGATTTTAAGCATTCAGCTTTTGGAGCTTTTACAAAGTCTAGCTTGTGATTTACTACTTTGAATGGTTTACAGAACAGACTACAACACTGAAGAATCCATTAAGGTCTCTTATTGTATCTTGAGTTAATAATGCCATAACATGAATTTACACTATAGAACAAGATGGCAGCCTCAAAAAAAAAAAAAATAGTAGTACCAGGTCACTGACTCAGTACAACCCAATCCAGTTTAAGCCTTGAACATAGATCTGCGTAAGTGCCAAATTAGTGCAACAATCTATGAAGTTACCTAGTCCTCTAGTTGGGGGAAATGGAGGGGAAAAGTGGTGGTACTTTTCCAAGCTTTTCCCACAAACCGAGCCCCACCCATTTGAGACACCAAAATGAGACACCACTCACAGCAGTCTGTGCAACCATTCAAAAATTTGATCATGAATGGTCTGATAGGCTCAGCTAAACTCCTCAGGTTTGGTTCCTACTCAGTAGAGTTTGGATACACCCATCAAGAGAGCTGTATTAAGGCATAATGACAACAGGCCCCTCCTACGACCCCAGTTCTAGAGTCAGGTGATGATGTCAGAATCTAAACTTTCATTTAAAAAATAAGTTATAGTTCTGTCCCTCATGGAAGCTAAGAAACACTCGATAACGTAACATGGCTGTAACTGATACAGTGATGTCTGTGTGAGCCTTCAGAGAGCTGGCAGCAGCCCCTAGAAAGAAAATTACTGTGCCCCATACCCCTACTACTAGAGCAGATTAGGTCACTATAGTATTCAAGGCTCCATGCTGCAGCTACTCAGTGGGGCTTTGCCACCACTGCTGTGAGGGGAGACAACCTAGTGCCTGTCACCATTCGAGGTGCCTCCTCGTTTCCCTAGGTGGCAGGGAAGAGAAGAGGAGACCTCCAACAACCACTACTGCCTCCTCCAGCTGGCCTTTTGAGGAGCATTTGTTGCCAGTCATACCTCCTTGGAGCAGTAGGACAGAGAGGAGTGGTGTCCCCCAAGCACCATCATGGCACTAAACTAAGGTGTCACAGACTATTGTACAGATTTCATAATATAATTGTCCCTCTCCTTTCTTACATGCTTTGATCTGCAGTGAAATACTTAACAAAGCCAACATTTAAATTATCACCAACAGGCATCTGAGTTAAATACCCACTGAGATGAATGGGCACTTCATACCTCTAAGGCTTGGTCTACACTAAACCCCCAAATCGAACTAAGGTACGCAACTTCAGCTACGTGAATAACGTAGCTGAAGTTCGAAGTACCTTAGTTCGAACTTACCTCGGTCCACACGCGGCAGGCAGGCTCCCCCGTCGACTCCGCGGTACTCCTCTCGTCTAGCTGGAGTACCGCAGTCGACGGCGAGCACTTCCTGGTTCGACTTATCGCGTCCAGACAAGACGCGATAAGTCGAACCCAGAACTTCGATTCCCAGCCGCCGAACTAGCGGCTGGGTGTAGACATACCCTAAGACCTTTTGTCTCCAGCTCTCTGAACAAACTCAGGTGGACATTTCTGTATTGGTTATACCGTTCATATTTTCATGGTTTTCCTTGCAACAGATTTAGGCCTTGTCTTTAGATAAAAATTGTCTTAGTATAATTGTCCTCATATCAGTGGGAACTACCATGTGTCCACACACAAATTCTTTCCCATCAATGGCTCTTTGGACTTTAGCAGAAGCTACTGCATATCATATCTGAAGTAACTCCATATTGGTGAGAAGTAAAGGCTTTGTGGCAGTATAGTCACATCCCACTGCTCATTTAACTGAATTGGAGCAAATAGTCCTTCCCCATTATCCTAAACTGCTCTAATCACTGCAGACGTAACCTGTTAGGTTAGTATTCTGTCCTCCACTGCTTTGGGGTCATTTGGACTAGAGGTCTCCCACCTGTTCAAGTAATGCTGCTGGCAAATGCACGAGTCCCATTTGCTAGTGAGTTGCTTTCAGAATGAGTGAAGAGCACTTTCCCTTTGTTCAGAATGTGTCATTGCCTCTGGCTGGAGCCTGTCGGTGTATTGTTCTGTGGGATGAGTAGCATGCCCAGTCCATGCCAGAAAAGACATGCCAGGATCACTGGAGGTTTTCAAAAGGAGGCTGGAGAGCCATCTGTCTTGGATGGTTTAGACACAACAAATCCGGCATCTTGGCAGGGGGTTAGATTAGATGGCCCTTGAGGTCCCTTCTAACCCTATGATCCCGTGCAAAGATTTATAAGCAGCTGTCTGGACAGATGACCAAACTGAGGTAGCCCCAAGATGAAATGCATTGATGAAACCTCTGACAGACCTAGAGAGATGCATAGGACCAAAACAGCTCCTATAGGAACTCACACAAGATCCCTCTTATGAGGAAATTGACAGGATTTTCTGCAAGGAACCTGCCACTCAGTCTAGCCTGGTTGTGAATAGTGCTGATCTTGCTGGAGAGATCCTCATATAGGCATGTAGTGGTCACTAATTTTTTTCTGAAAGCTGAAATTCTGAACCATTCAATGACATCTTCAGAACAAGTACCAAGTTGCTAAACTGGTGCAAGCCAGTCCAATTCAGGCCTTGAATCCAGATCTGGATAACTGCAAGTGCACTTGGTGTGCAGAATATTTGTTTTACTAGCAACTATATGCTGCCTATAAAGTTTTCAATCAAGTGAAACAAATGCCGTTCTTTTGTTGCTAGGAAATATCATTCCCAGATTTCCTAATGATTGTGTTTTCTTGCAGTTTCTTATGCAGTGATGTAGAGTGCAACAAGCTAATCAGAGTCATGTGATCACGCACCAATCAGAAATATACAGAATTCCAAGCAAACAAAAGACACCATCTGGGTGCACAACTGCCAAGACTCATGCCTGAAGTGAGAATCTCATGCATGGCTCTTTCCACCCACTCTTCCACCTGTTTGATCCTCTCTCCAGGGTTGAGACAGGTTGCCAGGTCTGCTTTTTGCTTCCCATTCTCATAGGGCCACTTGGTTGTTGCTGTGTGACAAACAGCTGAATCTGTCTTCGTTTCCCTATGAGCCCCTGAATGGACAGCAATTTCTGTTCCCTCCCATGCATTCCTTGCCTCTGGTGTCTGAGTGCGTAGCTCACCCATACCAGTTCCAAAATCTGAATCTGTTTATCACCTGTATTTTGCAATGGGGCTGCTCATTTAAAGTGTGCTCTTACATGTGTTTTTGTAGTGCTGATGCTGGTTGTAAGTGTTTTTTAGATGTTTCCTGCAATGTTGCATTGTTGTATTAAAACAACCTCAAGTGCACGTGGTTTTTAAACCTGTGTCTAATATCAAACCTTTAAAAAAAAATAAGATACAGAGTAGAACAGGAGGAAATTTTCAAATAGTTTATTCACCCAAAAAATGCAGTTTCAGGTTCACTGAAACTGTGAATTCAGATCAAATTCAGTGACCGGTTTTGGCTGGGGGGAAATATTGAAAATGTCAAACTCTTTCATTTCAGCATTTTCAAAACATTTTGACTTTTCATTTCAAAACTACATTTCATTTTTAAATTTAGCTACATTTATTAAAAACACAAAAAAATGCCACCTAAAACCAAAACCAAACAGAAAATGGGGGCGGGAAATGTTTTACATAGAATGAAAGATTTAGTTCAACCCAAAATGAGATTGTTTGTTTTTTGTTGTTCTAGTTTCAGCAAGGAAAAAACAAACAAAAAAATTCTGTTTCAGGTTAAGCCAAAAAGAATTTTTTTCTGATTTTTTTTCAGTTCTGCCACCAAACAGAATATCAAGTATTGGCTCAGTTCTAGTAAACAACTGGGGGCAGATGATTAAGATATACTCCAAATCCTCCTTTGGTTTTGTATTCTCTCTCTCTCTCCAGTCTCTATCATAAATTTGGTATCTCTGTGTACATAGTGTACAAAAAAACCCACACAGCTAAGTATGCAAGCCTACAATAATAGTGAGAAATTAATTTGTGAGCTTTCTAAAGTATTTCTACATCTTAAGCTAATATTGAACTAAATTTGAGCGTTTAAGCAAAAGCTGTTTCCATGGTTATACTGGAGGCATTCTAAATATAGTGCATGATGTAATCAGCTAATGTGACTAGGTACAAAATTGATGTTTATTTCAGTCTGAAGTTTATTCCGTGTAGAAACCTTTGAGATGTGTCTGTATCACTTGAAAAACTATTTTTTGAAATTATTCCTATTGTCCCATGGTTTCCTGTTTCTCGGAGCTATTCCATTTAGCAATTTATAGGCTATAGCTTCTTTATAATAAATTATATACATTAGACCACTTTAGTGCCTTTACAGAATTCTTAACATTACATATAATAGTCCACATAACAGCTCATTCCACTGCTGGCAACAGAAAGGTTATCATTTTTGTAATCTTTTTGCACCCCACACATTTTAAGCCCTCTTACCAGTATCCATCTATTCATCCCTCCAACCCTCCCCAATACTGTTGTGTCTGAGGTGTACTCTGGCTTTACCTCTTGATGCATCACACATCCATGTGATGAAGGGTAGATGATGCCTCCTATTGATTAGCTTCCACTGACCCTTCCTCTCATCCACTTCAGAGGGGCTGATAGAAGCTAAAAAAAGGAGTGCTCTATACTTTAAAATTAGATCAACCTAGCTACATTACTCACTCCCCAAGTACTATAGTTAGGTCAACTCAACCTCCAGTGTAGACGCAACTAGGTCAATGGAAAAATTCTTCTGTCAACCTAGCTACTGCCTCTGGGAGAGTTGGATTAACTATATTGACAGGAAAAAAACCCTTCCATTGATGTAGGAAGTGTCAACACTACAGTGATGTGGTTGCAAGACTGCAGAAGTGCTGCTGTAGTGCTTGTAGTGTAAGCATAGCCTTAGCTTCCTTTCCAATGCAGCTTATTTTATCCAGGGAGAAAAGGATGGTCTAGTGATATGAGCATATCTCCTTCTGCAAAATAGGGCTAATAATACTTCCCGACCTCATTCCAAAGTGAATGTCATTTCACAAACAACCCATTGAGTGAAATTTATTTGGATGAAATATTCAGCAAATGTTTAAGGATAATGATAATACATAGAAATCAAGATTAGTTTGTGAACAGGAAAAAAAAGTTATGTTTATCAGGAAATTTACTAGCAATGAATAATTTTTCCAGCTCTAAATATCTCCTTTCCTGGCCCTTTGTCCTGTCAACATCCTAGTTCATTTGCCATTCAACAGATACAAATGCTCTGGTACATACTGAGTGGTAAATAATAATAATAAACTACTCACCATGGACAGATCACTATGTCTCATTCTCTGAGTAGCTTCCTCAGAGTATTTAGTTTCGTTCATTCCTCTTTTTAATAAAGAGACTTTCTTTCTTTCTTTCTTTTCTTTCTGTTTCATTTAGTGTACTGCATTTCTAGCTTAATACAGTTTAAGTGAAATATTGGGTTTCAGATGTGTTAAAAAATTCCTGAAGATTTCCAGTAAAGTATCAAAAAAATGCCCTTTCAGGAAATGACACTACACTCTTTGAGACTGGAAGTTTCTTTGTTCAATAATAGCATTTTGACAACAATTAATTTGTCTTTTCAAAACAGTGCACAGCAGATCATGCAGTGTCTGTAACATTGACACAAACCGTGTTCCTGGCTTCCATAGAAAAAGGGTACCTAAGGAGGATAAAATGATACATAACAGCTAGAAGTCAGAATCACGCCTCCTATTGTGTTTTTCTCTACATCCAATAAACCTGTCATTAAACTTAGCACCTAAACAAATCTTTGTAGTGCAAATAGCCTGAAGACTATGATGTGACAGTGACTAAAGATTGCAATAAAAGGCAGCTGAAACTTTTTGGGGTGAAGTTTTCCATTCTTTTAAGACTACTGGCAGCGGTGGATGGACAGAAATGAATTCGGTTTTCAAAGTGCAGGAAGGAAGTTCATAGAATTATAGAAATTAGAGAAGAAAAAGATATATTGGGTCATCTCCTCCATGGCAGAGCCAGTGGCAGATTTGTCCCCACATTATAAGGTACTTTGTTGAGTCTAGCTTTAAATGTCCCACGAGACAAGGCTTTATGCCTAGCCTTGGAAAACTGTTCCACTATACAATAGGTTTTACTGTCAACATTTTGTTATATAGTCAGCCGCAAGTGTATATTTTTTAAAGTTCATCCTATCACTCCTAGTTATACCTCCTGATACTACTTTCAATAAGTCCTTTCCATCCTTGATGTTTATCTGCTTCAGATATTTCTAGATGGTTCTTTTATCTACCCACTCCATAGCCCAAATTGTTGCTCAGGCTTTTAATCTTTCCTCATAAATCAATCCCTTCAGTTCCCTAATGACATTTGTTGGTAAACAGCCTCTTTTCCACGTGATTATTAATAATGTTGAATAAGACTGGACCTCTATTAACATCATGGTTACACAGTAGTTTCCTAAGTGGTAGCTACCAGTCCGTGTTGTAAAGCTGCTTTCATTTCCCTGCCATGGAAATTAACAATAGTAGTGTTCAAAGCCAATAAGATGTAATAAAGTCTCTGAAATTTGTAATTTCAGGTTACTTTAAACAGAGACATTGGATGAAATCCTGGTCCCATTGAAGTCAATGGCAAAACTTCCATTGACTAGCACTTCACCCATCATTTTTAATCAAAGCAGGGCTCTTTGGTTTTCATCACATCTGGAACTAACATACTTTCTTGTTCACTTACAGAACATATGCTTGATTCAAGACCAGTGGGATTCCCATAGTGGTTCATGACCTGCCTGTGATTTTCTAGTGTCCCATGTGCAGCTGTCACCCAGGGAGTTTTGCCAGTGACTTTAATCAGGTCAGGATTTCATCCACTGTCTATAAATCTGATCAGTGCTGCTCTCACATTGAAGTGTCTACAGAATGAGCAGAGTGTGAATCACTGGCATCCTTCTCATACTTCCTGAATTATGTAAGGTAGTGCAAGAGCACTGAACAAATAGACTAGCAGTGTGAGAAATGAGATGGAGAGGAAATGAGTGGCTAGTGCCTTCTTAAGAACCAGTGGCTGGTTCCTTAGGACCTATTTAGGAATGATTGAGTGGGCAAAAGGGGAGGGGGAGGGGCACTCAGTGTCAAACATGTTGTTTCTGAGTCACCGATAACTCAGAAGAAAAATGAACTTGAATGATTATGGATCAATGCCCTAACAGATAAAGCGCAAGATGAGGAATTAGTTGTTGTCTGCTACAGACAACAAAATTACACTGGAGAACAGGATGGCCACTGCCTTACGTACCTATCTATAATGTATAGGGGGGAAAGCTGCATCATTATGGGGGACTTCAATTTGAGTGACATATGCTGGAGTTCTCATGCTGCCAGGACTAAAACATCCTTGGAAATTCTGAACATTATAGATTACAATTTCATAGCTCAAGAAGTGTTGCAACCAATGTAGAGGAATTCTTTATTAGACATTGTCTTAACAGATAAAGAGGAACTGATCACAGAACTAAAAATTAATGGTAGCTTAGGTGCAAGTGGTCATGACATTTATAATGTGCAAGCAGGATAAAGTCCAGACCAGTAATATAAATACTTGGTACTTTAATTGGGCCAATTTCACAAAATGTGAAAATAATTATGAGCCAAATCAGCTGGGAGTAAGAATTTAATCAGAAAAATTTAAATAATAACTGGGAATTGTTTAAGAATCTTTTACTAGATGACCCCAAAACCACAATCAAGGAAGAAGGTTGTACTAGTTAAAAAAAACAGCAACCTGTGTTAGAGGGGAGGTGAATGCAGCTACAAAAAATAAAATATAGCAAGTGGAAGAAAGGGGAAGTTGATAGTAATGAATATAAAACAGAAATTAAGAATGATAAAATATTGATAAGACCTATGGCCAACAAAGTCAAGGACAATAAGGTGAACTTTTTCAAATGTATTAGGGACAAAAAAGAATCATGACAATGGTATGGAAATGGTAGAATTATCAATAATAATACAGAGAAGGTAGAACTGTTCAATAAATATTTCTGTTCTCTATTTGGGGAAAAACAGATGATAGTCTCATCATATGTTGATAATCACACTTTCCATCCATTAGTATCTCTGGAGGATGTTAAACAACAGCTATTAGTGTTAGACATTTTAAAATCAGCAGGTTGAAATAACTTGCATCCAAGAGTTTTAAAAGACCTGGCTGAGGTGCTCGCTGGACCATTAATTTTGATTTTTTTAATAAGTCTTGGAACACTGGGGAAGTTCCAGAAGACTGGAAGAAAGCTAATGTGCCAATTTTTAAAAAGGGTAAACAGGATGGACCAGGTAACTATAGACCTGTCAGCCTGACATCGATCCTGGGAAAGATAACGGAATGGCTGATATGGACTCGATTAATAACGAATTAAAGGAGGGTAATGCAAATCAACATGAGTTTATGGAAAATAGAGCCTGTCAAGCTAACATGATATCTTTTTTTATGAGATTATAAAGATCATATTGTTGACATAATATACTTAGACTTCTGTAAGGCATTTGACTTGATATCACATGACATTTTGATTAAGAAACTAGAAGAATATAAAATTAACATGGCACAAATTACATTGATTAAAAACTGGCTAACTGTTAGGTCTCAAAATGTAACTATAAACACGGAATCATCATTGAACAGGTAAGTTTCCACTCAGGTCCCACAGGGATCAATTCTTGGCCCTACACTAGTTAACATTTTTATCAATTACCTGGAAGAAAACTAAAAATCATAATTGATCAAGTTTGCAGATGACACACAAATTTGTGGAGTAGTCAATAACGAAGAGGACAGGTCACTGATTCAGAATGATCTAGATCGCTTGGTAAAATGGGCACAAGCAAACAATATGAATTTTTATGTCTAAATGTAAATGTATACATCTAGGAACAAAGAACGTAGGCCATACTTACTTGTCCTAGGAAGCAGCAACTCGGAAAAAGATTTGGGGATCATGGTGGATAATCAGCTGAATTTGAGCTCCCAGTGTGATGTTGTGGCCAGAAGAGCTAATGTAATCCTGGGATGCATAAACAGGGGAATCTTTGGTAGGAGTAGACAAGTTGGTGCGACCACTGCTGGAATATTGTGTCCAGTTCTGCTGACCAAAATTCAGCAAGGATGCTGATAAATTGGAAAGGGTTCAGAGAGGAGCTAGGACAATGATCAAAGGATTAGAAAACATGCCCTGTAGTGATAGACTCATGGAGCACAATCTATTTAGCTAAACAAAGAGAAGATTAAGGATTGAGTTGATTACATCTATAAATATGCACTATATAAATATAGATGCATCTGAAGAAGTGAGGTTTTTACCCACGAAAGCTTATGCCTAAATAAATCTGTTAGTCTTTAAGGTGCCACCAGACTCCTTGTTGTTTTTATATAAATATAAATATTCACAAATATTTAATAATGGGCTCTTCAGTCTAGCAGAGAAAGGTAGAACATGATCCAGTGGCTGGAAGTTGAAGCTAGACAAATTCAGACTGGAAATAAAATGTAAAATTTGAACAGTGAGGGTAATTAACTATTGGAATAATTAACCAAGGGTCATGGTGGATTCTCCATCACTGACAATTTTTAAATAAAGATTAGATGTTTTTCTAAAAGATAGACTCTGGAAATTATTTGGGAGAAGTTCTCTGTCCTGTGTTATACGGGAGGTCAGACTAGAGAATCACAATTTGGAATCTGTGACTCTATAAACTTTTACACATCCAGCAGCCCCAGGGGACAGAGGGAAATCCCTCATCTGTATGAAAGCTGGGAATGGGAAGGAGAGAAGAGACACATCTCAAGCCTCTAAAGAGATATGAGAAGGAGACTCATCTTTCTCTTTCCTCCTTGACACAACCTTCCATTCTCCCTCACTGTACTGAATGTGCAAGAATATTTGCACTTTACTACTTTTACACTTCAGCTCTCTCTTTTATTTCATCTTTTTTCCTTTCTAGATGAAAAATGCTGTTCCTAACTCCTTAAAGCCTTTTCTGTCTCTTTGTTCTATTGTGCAAAGCAGCACAGATGCATGGAAAGTTGATTACCCTCATGAAACAGCGACCATAACATTTAGATTCAGGCATTTTATTTGTCATTAGCCTAACAAAGCATATAGCGTTGTAGCTAACCGGAAAGATACAGAACATTATTATTATTATTATTGTTGTTTATATTTTTAAAAACTTGTGAAGTGCTAGAATCCCATGGTGATGGAGGTCATATAAGCATCGAGATAGATAGCTAGACAGACAAACAATCATTTAATCTGAAATGGAGAGCAAAATGTAATTGGTAGGCATAGGTTCATTAGTATGCTGCAGCCTGAGTCTATGATTCTTACTAAAAAAAATATTTAAGGGACGCTGTTCAGGGAATTGAAGATGGCACAAACAATTTAGTGGAGTTTTTTCTCAATACCATACAGAGGGGTTGTAGCTTTTTGACTTTTAAGAGTAGAATACTATATTTAAGGAGATTTGTCCTCCAGCATTTGTACTTGCGCCACAACACACTATCCTTTGAAATACAAATCATTTGATAAGGGAATAATTTCTCTGTTCAGCTTCAATTTGTATCCTTGGGCTGGAACAGTTATTCAAGCTTTTGGTGCTGCGTGGCTTTATGCACCAAAGTAATACACAAACAAAAAAATATCAAAAGGAAAATGCCATCCATGTACTTGTAATTATGTAAAAATTCTTTAGAAAAATCAGGATGGATACATCTCTTTCAAATATTTTTGTGTCACATAATAAAAAAGGATAATAATGTTTCACTAAATCGATGAAGGATGGAAAACTGACATTTTTCAGTGAATACTTATATTAAGGCCTCTTCCTTGCATGGACATGCTAAGAATATACAGTAGAATTTTGCTTTTTATTTTGAGTAGTCAATATGCCTCCTTTAAATTGTGCCACAATTAATTTTATCTCCAGAATTAATGATGAATTTCTCAGAACAAGGCCAGCTTATTAGAACTGGAAAAATGATCATTAAGGCCCTAATTTAAGCCTGCAGTTTCAATGAGGCTACTTACATGCTTAAAGTTACATACACACTTAGGCCTGGTGTACACTACAGAGTTAGGGTGACACAAGGCATCTTACTTCAACCTAGCTCTGTAAAATTTCACCTCACTGCTGTAACTCACCCGCTATGCTGACTTAATAATTCCAACCCTGCGGGAAGCGTAGCACTTAGGTCAACATAGTTAGAGTGACGCAGTGTCAGTGTAGACACCGCATTACTTACATTGACTTCAGTAGCCTACAGGAGGTGTCCCACAATGCCCCACTATGACCGCACTGTTTTGAACTCCACTGCCCAGTGGTCAGGTACACAGGTACATTCCCCGTGAATTTTTGAAATTCCATTTCCTGTTTGTTCAGTGTGGAGAACTCATCTAGTGATTGCCCAGCAAACCATGCCAGCCCCATGCTGCAGACACACTCCTGCCTGGAGCACACAGGAGATGGTGGATCTCCTGGGTCTGTGGGGAGAAGAGGCTGTGCAGGCACAGCTCCGACCCAGCCATAGAAACGCCATAGAAACATCGATATCTACGAGCAAATGTCTTGGAGTGTGGGGGAGAAGGGCTACAAGGGGGACCTGTAGCAGTGCCACATGAAAGCCAAGGAGCTGTGGCAGGCGTACCAGAAGGCAAGGGTGGCCACAGATATGCTGCTTTTACAAAGAGCTGCATACCATCCTCAGCGGAGACCCCACCACCACCCCCAAGAACCTCAGGGATACTTCGGAGGAGCTGCAGTCACAGGCCCCCAGAGTGCACAGTGAAGAGGTGGTGTTGGATGAGGAAGAGGAGGAGTATGGGGGACAGGTGACCGGGGGATCCAGTGGCATGGGGATCCAGTGTCACAGTGAGCCAGGACCTGTTTTTGATTCCAGAGCAGTCGAGCCAATCCCTACAGTCCAGCACAGACGAGCCTGATGCAGGAGAAGGAATCTTTAATGCGTATGCAGTTTGCTTTGATATTGCAGGGACACATCTGTTTATTTACTCTTTTTTAATCAGGCTAGACAAGGTAGTGAAATAACTAATAGAGGCAGAGTTTCTATCTGCTTCTCATTCCCCTGTACAGCTGGGCAGAGGGGGCCTTCAGAATGATTGGTTTATGTGCACCAGGATGTCCCATGAATCCTCCATAGAGATCTCAAGGAAACTTTCCTCAAGATAGTCTGCAATCCTCTGCCGAAGGTTCCTGGGGAGGGCTGCCTTATTTCTTCTGCCACAATAGGACGCTTTCCCATGCCACTCAGCAATTACTTCAGCAGGCACCATTGCAGCACACAGGCTAGCAGCATACAGACCTGATCTGCAGCCAGACACATGTAGGGGCTGTTTCCTTTCAGCCTCTGTTACCCTTAGGAGTGAGATATCAGCTAAAATCGCCACCACCTGTGGAAAACAGTGCCAGTATTCAGTTCAATTGCCCTATCTGCATAGACTCATGCCCATGAGCTACCACCACCCCCTGCTTATTGTCCCAATTTGCCCCCTCCCCCAGGCCATACTCACCATGGCTGGGAGTGCCACTGTCTCTATGAATCCCCAAGGAGAAGTGAGAATGTAGTGCTTGTAACTTGTGTGGATCAAAGGGAGTGTTTCCATTTATCTTGTGAATACCCTCACAATAGTACCTCTGTGCATTGTGTCTTTTGCAGCTGGAAATGTGGCCTTGAAGGTCTCTCCATCCACACCAGCGCAGCGGCTCAGTCAGGTAAGGAGGAGAAGGAAGAGGACATGGGATGACATGTTCCAAGAGTTCCTGCAAGCCTCTGATGCTTCAGATACTGAGCACAGGGCTTGGAGGATCACCCTTGTGGACAGAATGGACAGGGATAGAGGGAGAGGAGAAAAGCACAGGAAAAGGAGAGAGACATGCAGCAGGAAAAAAAAAAGCAAGAGATGCTAGCGCTTCTCAAGAGGTAAACATATGTGCTGGAGACTCCTGTTGACCTTCAGGTTCAGCAGACCCATGTTTGCCTCCCTCTGCACCCCATAGAGAACTGCATTCCAGGACCTCCCTACATGCACACCCCACATTCTATGTGGACCACTGCAGTACCCCTACCTCTCCTCCCCAGGGGAGAGTACAGGTAATCACAGCTGCACATCACTGACCTGTGAGAGACACGGTTGGTGTAGGTGTTTGTGAAATGTAAATGACCGTTCTTTCCCTTTCAAAGGTTCTTTTCCCTGTATTTATAAAGTTTCATTCAGTATAAACATATCTGTTTGTATGGGTTTGGAATAAAAGTCTATTTATGGAAACTTAATTCCTCTTTATTAGTTCACATCATATGCTGGCTGGGGCTGACACCATTCACAGATAATAGCAATAGGTGCATTTGCAATGTTATATTACCCACCCCCCACAGCACTCATTACATTACAAGGTTCATACCGGGCTGCAAAAAAACAATGCCAGGCAGCGCACATGACAGCAACACACATTACTGTGGCTCACTATTACAATGGTCTTTCAAAGCCTCCCTGAGCCATAGAGCTCTCTGTTGAGCTCTTCTTATAGCCCTGGTATCTGGCTGCTCAAAATCAGCAGACAGCTGCTCTCCACCCAGGTGGGAACTTTACCCCTTTGCTTCACAGATATTATGCAGGACACAGCAGGCAGCTATAACCATTGGGATATTTTTTTCACTGAGGTCTAATCTCGGGAGTAGACAGTACCAGCGGTCTTTCTAACAGCCAAAGGCACATTCAACTGTCACTCTGCACCTGCTGAACCTGTAGTTGAAATGCTCCTTACTGCTGTCGAGGTTGCCAGTGTATGGCTTTATAAGCCACTGGAGTAAGGGGTATGCTGGGTCTCCCAGGATTACTATTGGCATTTCAACATCCTCAATGGTAATCCTCTGGTCTGGAAAGAGAGTCTCTGCTTGCAACTTTCTGAACAGGCCAGTGGGTGCATGCATTATGCATCTTCCCTCACCAGCCTGCATTGATGTTGGTAAAAGGTCCCCAGGGATCCACCCATGCTTGTATTACCATATAAAAATAGACCTTTCTGTTGTGGCAAGGTAGTCTGGTGCCAAAACAGGGATATGCCACAGAGCCATTTATCACCCCACCGCAGTTTGAGAACCCCATTGCTGGAAAACCATCCACTATGTCCTGCACATTGCCTAGAGTCTCAGTCTCTCATAGCAGAATGCGATTAATGGACCTGCACACTTGCATCACAGCAATCCCCACAGTGGATTTCCCAACTCCAAATTTATTCCGGACTGATCTGTAGCACTCTGGTATTGCCAGTTTCCACACCATAATTGCCTCTCACTTCTCCACGGGCAGTGCAGCTCTCATTTTGGTGTTGCTGCATTAGAGGGCTGGGGCAAACTCCTCACACACTTCCAGGAATGTGGCTTTGTGCATCCAAAAGTTCTTCAGCCATTGCTTATCATCCCAAACCTGCATAACGATGTGATCCCACCAGTCAGTGCTGTTTCTCAGGCCCAGAACTGTCACTCCACCATCTGCAGCTGCTCTGTGAATGCCAACAACAGCCTTGAACTGTTTCTTTCTATGTCCCACAGCAAGCTAGCCTCCAAGGAATCATCATGTTTCCTGCGGCTCCTTTGGCAGCTCCGCAAATACTGCAGGATCAGGTGTGTCCTGCTCACAATGCTCATCATAACACTCAATAGTGCTGAACTGTGCAGATATGACACACTGTACCTCAGGGTAGCATCCTGTAACCCCCATATTCATCATTCATGTATGGTTGTGATAGTTCATACAGGGCATGCCATGTGAGATATATGAAACCCATTATTCTGTCCAAATATGTATGTCATTAGTGTGTATGACAGTATGGGATATTGATGTATAGTTGTTACGGAAATATGCTGTAAGTTTGCTAGTGACATACAAAGGACCCCCGCCCAGGAGGGTGTTCAACAACCATTAATCAGCAGGGGCGTTGTAATCAAGGGATGTACAATTCAATGACAGCTGCCCAAGCACCACACAATGGGGACTGCTCAACTCTATGACTTAGTTGCACAAGACCACACCAGGGATATTGCCCAGCCCAGTGTCTCTGCAAAGCCCACCAGGACATATCTGGGCAAGTATCTTCTAGGCATATGGACTAAGGATATAAAATAGGGAACAGGTGTAGCATGCCTTGGTCTTTCTCCTCCCTCACCTAAGCTGGAAGCAACAATAACACTGAGAAGATGAAAACTTCAACAGAGGAGACTGGTCCAGGCTTAAGAGAGGCCTATATATTAAGAACTGTAACATCCAGTGGGGTGACAAAATTGCTTGATCTAAATATTGCCTAGTGCAGCATTTCTCAAACTGGAGTCAGTTCAGGCCATTTAACCTCACTTGGTCTTCCCTAACCAAGGTGCACCCACAACCCGAGTCTACAAGACCCTTAACTATGGTTCCTCCCACCCTAACTGCTACTACCCCTGGTGGGACCACCCTCACTTTAGGACAATCGGGGTGGTTCCCCCTTGAGAGCTTCCCTGGGTCACCCCCTGTTTACCATACTGTCCAGGCCACTCATCTCTTTCAGCCTCAAAGAAGGCTTCAGCTCACTCCACCACTTGCCCCACTGAGGCCATCTGGAAGTGCCTTTCCCAGCTCTGCTCCCCTCCTGGGAGAACGGTTCCAGAACTTTCTCCAATGAACTGGTCTCTGGGCAGAGCCACCATGTCACAAGGTCCCATAATTTCTGGGCTACTACCTGTGGTCGTGCCGCTTACGGAAACAGTTCTACCTAGAACCTGTGCCTATAAGCCTCTGGAGTCAGCCCTAGCCAGACCAGGATGTCTGCCTTCACCACTGGGTCGGAGTTTGTTGTTTCATCACGTACTGCCCCATAAGCCGCATGCACCTCACTCATCAGAAACAGTGCTATGTGGACCACCCAAGCCAATGCCGCCCAGTCTGCTGCCTTTGCTACCCGCTCAAAGGTCGGGAGGAAGGCCTCGGGGCAGGGCTGGCCTTAAGGAAAATGGCGCTCTGGTGAAACATGTATTTTGTCACCTGGGCCCCTCCAGGCTACCCAGGTTCCCCCCCCTCCATCGCCCCTGGCCCCCGAGGGCTCCCTGGGCCTTGCTGCTTCCCCTCAGCACTCAATTTGTAATGAAAGAGGTGGCAGGGCTCAGCTCTGGCAAGCCCCAGCACAAACTAAGCATTGCACAAGGCATCTGCAGTAAAAAGTCCAGTGAGAAGGTTTGTGTCAGGCAGGGATCCACAGCCAGCCAGCACATCCCTGGTGCAGCCTTTGTCATCAGGACTCCTGTGGAGCCTCTGGCAAAATAAAAAGCTG
This sequence comes from Emys orbicularis, assembly GCF_028017835.1. Classification (NCBI taxonomy): domain Eukaryota; kingdom Metazoa; phylum Chordata; order Testudines; family Emydidae; genus Emys; species Emys orbicularis. Next base: position 88,929,168 of record NC_088683.1, read on the forward strand.
CTGTGCTAAACAGAATCCATGGGGGTGAGTGGTAGTGAATCCCCTCTGGAGTGCTGCAGCCATCCCTGGCAAAAGAGGTGTGATTTCACCTCCCTAGACCAGCAGGAGTTGAGTCTGGCACATTGTTTAATTAAGATGAAAGAAATGACCTCACCCATGTGAACTTTGCATCTGAAAAATAGAGACAATTAACCCAATACCCAGGATTTTCCATCAAGGAAGACTACATCCATGGGTGAGCCTCTCAGCTGTCACTTAACCCCGTTAAATCAGTTAATGGTGGTTTTGAGGGTGCAAGGAATGCAGGATGCCCCACATGTGCCACTCCCAAAATGGCCCCTTTAGACAATCCATTTACCTTATCCCAGAAGTAAGAAGAGCTTCTGTAAATCCTTATTTAGAGTTTGAAGCACCTATCAGATAAAAAGTCACTTCTGTGTTCAGCTCTTAGCTGAATTCCACATTAAGAATCTGATGTGAGGTGTTAGCTCTAACTAGCCAAAATATTTGCCATTCTTTAATTTTTAATTAAATGTTTATTGAAGACTTAGATAACAGGCTGTCTGGAGTGGATCACAACTGTGAGTGCCTACCTCAGGGCAAACTGTCAGAAAACAGGGCAGACAGCCCAAACTGGTGGTGTGTGCTCTAATTAGATTTCACCAAACCAGTGACAAATGTGAACTCCTGGTTCACTACACCAGTCTTACCATGGAGACACAGACAGTCCTCTTAGACTCTCCAGTCTATCTTGCCACCCAAGCAAACTGGACTTTGTGATAAAATGTCACTTAAACCAAAAATCACAACACATCAGGTTGCTCCCAGTCCCGAGCGACAAGTCACTTACCCCAGATCAATTGATACTCTAGATCTTACTCCAAATACAACACTAATAGCCAGTTCTATAATAAACTAACTAAAAGTTTATTAGCTAAGAAAAGAAAATGAGAGTTATTGAAAGGTTAAAGCAGGTAAAATGTATGCACAGGTGAGTCACAGTTTGTAATTCCAAATGGTGGCAGTGATGTAATAAATTTACATAAACTTAGCTTATAATTGTGTAATTTAGCAACCACTTAGCAACGTCTATGGTAGCTACAAAATAAAAAGCAAAAATATAACTATATAAACAAATGCAAAAACCCATGGCATCAAGGGTATACATTTTGGACTTGGACATACATTGTCTGCTATCAAACAGTCTTTACAAAACTAATCATTTGGTTGATTATGCTAACCAGTATTGCAACAGTTGATTCCAGTGCTTATTCTGAAGAAATTATTAGGAATTAATTTGTAGGGAAATTCCTCCTGTGCAAACTCATGCATTCTAGCTTTAACAACTTTACACATCTGCAATGTCTGTCTCAGAGTTGGCTAGAAAACATGCTTTATCTCTCACAACACATGCTCTATACAGCCAACAGGAGTCTGTCATATGCTTTAAAGACATTAATTAAGGGCTAGATTGTGTCAGGCAGGCATATATCTGAATAGGGTGTGTGCCCCAGGGGAAGTGCAGTCCCTTCCTGAGCTCGGCAGCATCTTTTAGGATTGTCTACCCTGCTCCCATGGTCCCACATCTCCCAACCCCTTTGAGACAATGCATATTCCTGGGGCACATGAAGGAAGCAGATCACTTCTATGGTCCCGAGTGCAGGGCCTGCTATTGTCTCTGTCCCTGGCAAAGGGAAATGACATGTATTAGTCCTTGCAGAACACCTTCTTTTGGGCCTTGGCTACACTCAGGACTTCCCAGTGCTGCATGTGAGTACTCCACCTCTCCAAGGGGGATAGCTTGCAGCGCTGCGAGCGAGCGTGCAGCGCTGCAGGCTCTGATTACACTGGCGCTTTACAGCGCTGTACTCGCTGTGCTCGGGGGGGGCGTTTTCACACCCCAGAGCGCAGCAAGTTGCAGCGCTGTACAGCACCAGTGTAGCCAAGGCCTAAAAGCTACATTGGGAATGGATGATTTTAGATTAAGCATTTACCCTTAGGCATTAGTGCAACATGATGCAGAGAAAGAAGATTGCTATTTTTGAATGGCATCAGATTGTGAAAAAAAAACACAGCTTGTGATCCACTATATACCCCTCAGATCCTTTTCTGCAGTACTCCTTCCTAGGCAGTCAATACCCATTTTGTATGAGTGCAACTGATTGTTCCTTCCTAAGTGTAGTTCTTGGCATTTCTACTTATTGAATTTCATCCTATTTACTTCAGACCATTTCTCCAGTTTCTCCAGATGTTTTTGAATTCTAATCCTGTCCTCCAAAGAGCTTGTAACCCCTCCCAGCTTGGTATCATCCACAAATTTTATAAGTGTAATCTGTAGGCCATTATCCAAATCATTTATAAAGATATTGAATAGATCTGGACCCAGGACAGATCTCTGCAGGACCCCTCTCAATGTGCCCTTCCAACTCGATTGTGAGCCACTGATGACAACTCTCTGAGTAAGATTTTCCAACCAGTTGTGGAGGTTTATCTAGGCTATGTTTCTCTAATTTGTTTATGAGAAGGTCATTTGAGGCACTGTCAAAAGCCATACTAAAGTCAAGATATATCACATCTACTGCTTCCTCCCATCCACAAGGCGTGATCATGTCAAAGAAAGATATTAGGAGGGTTTGACATGATTTGTTCTTGACAAATTCATGTTGACTGTCACTTATCACCTTCTTCTAGGTGCTTACAAATTGATTGTTAGATTGTTTGCTCCATTATCTTTCCAGGTACCAAAGTTAAGATGAATGGTCTATAATTCTCTGGGTTGTCCTTATTTCCTTTTTATAGATAGGTATTATATTTGCTCTTTTCCAGTCCTCAGGTATCTCTCCTGTCCTCCACAAGTTCTCAAAGATAGTCGCTAATGGCTCAAAGCTCTCTACAGCCAGTTCCTTAAGTGTTGTAGGATGTATTTCATCGGGGCCTGCTAACTTATCTAAGGCCGTGTCTACACTGCCACTTTACAGGGCTGAAACTTTCTCGCTCGGGGGGGTGAAAAAACACCCCCCTGAGCGCTGCAAGTTTCAGTGCTTTAAAGTGGCAGTGTAGACAGTGCACCAGCGCTGGGAGCTGTGCTCCCAGAGCTTGTACTTACTCCCCTCGTGGAGGTGGTTTTTTTATAGCGCTGGGAGAGCTCTCTCACATCGCTGGTGCTGCGAATACACAGCCACATTAAAGTGCTGCCGTGGGTGAAGACATGCCCTAAGTAATTCTTAACTCATTCTTTTCCTATTTTAGACTCAGATCCTACCACATTTACACTGATGTTCACTATGCTAGTCTCCAATCACTGCTAACTTTTTTGGTGTAAACTGAAACAAAAATAGCATTTAACACTTCAGCCATTACTGCATTTTCTGTTGTTGTCTTTCCTTCCTCCTTAAGTAATGGGCCTACCCTGTCCTTGGTCTTCCTTTTACTTCTCATCTATTTGTAAAATGTTTTCTAGTTACCCTTTATAATGCAGTGTCCAAATTAATTATCAGCCTGTTATGTGTTTTAATGATAGCTTTGAGTACAAAATAAAGCCCACTCCAAAACAGCTTTACAAAGATATCACACATCCGTGTGCTAAAATGCAATTTTTTATAAGACCTGGTACAAGTTAAGTATTCACTGCCTAGAGAGCCACTATTATTCCTTTCCAATACAGAAATGCCAGTGGAGACATTTTAATGTATTACTTTTAATCATAATATCATAATTCATTCACTTAGAATTCATTAATTACAATCAGAATTCATGCTGCAAGAAAGCATATTAAAACATAGTGACAGTGGGCAAGCAGATTTGTGTTCACAGCAATGTCATCTGAACAACTGTATACACTTGTAGTAATGTGATTAACCTGCAATCTTTGTTAATAGTATTACACATACCTCATCTGGAAGATGGCCCAATCTGACAGCATTGAACTAATGGCTTTATCTTTGCTAGCACCATATTTTCTCCTCTTTAATTTGCAGAGGCAGCTCTTGACCACCCAAAAACTCTCAAACATTGTTAGATAAGATTTCTATCACACTCATTTGGCTATGTATTCTATGGCACCAATCCTGCAGTTGGACCTGCACCAATCTGATTGCAGGTTCATGACTCAAGTATAGTAATTTTTAATCTCTCTTTTTAATGTTATATTGTTCCCCATTTGAACTTAATGTGTCTCATCATAGATTTCAATACAGAATGGGCTTTCTTTTCTCTATTTCTCTGTTATAATAATGACTATGACTAATAGTATTTATTTATTTATTTATATAGCACATACCAGTGTGCTAGACATTTTACATATATATAATCAGACAGATCCCTGCCCGCAAAGCTTACAATCTAAGTAGCCACAACTGCCCACTGGTTTGGTGGTGGTAGGCAACAGATACTAGGGGATGGAGAGTGTATGTAAAGCGTATCGCATCAGCTCCCTGCATATTGCATTTGCATCATTTCTGCTTCTGGGTGAAATTCAAAGTGTTGACACTGATCTATGTCTGAAGTCCCACATGATGTGGCTCCTACCTATCTGAGAGACCATTTGCCCTCACATGAATTGCTCTGAGCCACTCACTTTAGAATCTCTTGATTTGAACAGCTGGGAGCTGGAGGCAGCTGTTTGCAATGGGGGTACCCTTAGCTCTGGCACTTATTTCTCCCGCTGGTCTGACAGAATCTAAGTCTGTTGACCTTCAGGGCATAGACGACAGCTTGCCTCTTCCCCAGAGAAAGCCTGAGAGGTGTGAGATGGGAGTAAGATTGGCATTTAGTTTATTTTGACAGGGAATCTTTTTGCTGACACTGGTCAGCGAGACCTATGTTTTTAAATGTTGTATACACACCCAGAGAGGCTCTGGACTAGGTGGATTTTATAAAATGAAATAAATCTCATTCCCTGACAGCTGTAGAAATTCATGTGTTTAATAGAATAGCAGCTCCACAATACTTTGCTTAACAAATAATTCCTTTGGGATTATTTGTTGATATGCCAGGAAATCATCATCTAACATCTAGTAGAAAATGTTATGGAGAATGTGTGATATTGGTGCGAAAAGGGTAGAATCTGACATTTTAAGACAATAGTAATGGTGGAGCCTTAAATGTGAATCATCATGATAAGCTTGACAGCAAGACAAATATGAGATGCCAAGAAGCATGAATGGGTTTTAGAATCGATCCACTACAAAACACTGTCCACAAATTTAAACAATAAAATGGAAAACTTCCAAAAATCTTTCAGAACACATGTAGTTCCAGGTTGGCTACACATATGCAAGGGTTCAGATGTATACATTATTCCAGCAAACATCTAACTAATCCAAAAATCCACCTGGGAAAATTTTCAGAAAGTGAAAAACTTCAATGTTAAGTATTTCCACCTGCTTGGAGTCTGTGCCTACAATGTAGATACTAGGAGGACTTTGTGGTCCATGCATTTTTAGAAGGATATATATTATGTACTCTCTCGTTCTCTTGCCATATATATATTTAGAAAGAGAGTGAGAGAGAGAGAGAGAGAGAGAAATATATATATATATATATATATTTATATATATATATTAGGACTGTCAAGTGATTAAAAAAATTAATCACGATTAATTGCACTGTTAAACAATAATTAGAATACCGTTTATTTAAATAGTTTTGATGTTTTCTACATTTTCAAATATATTGATTTCAATTACAACACAGAAGACAAATTGTACTGTGCTCACTTTATATTTATTTTTGATTACAAGTATTTACACTGTAAAAAACAAAAGAAATAGTATTTTTCAGTTCACCTAATACAGGTACTGTAGTGCAATCTCTTTATCATGAAAGTTGAACTTACAAATGTAGAATTATGTACAAAAACCCCTGCATTTAAAAAATAAAACAATGTAAAATTTTAGAGCCTACAATTCCACTCAGTCCTACTTCTTGTTCAGCCAATCGCTCAGACAAACAAGTTTGTTTACATTTGCAGGAGATAATGCTGCCTGCTTCTTGTTTACAATATCACCTAAAAGTGAGAACAGGGGTTCTCATGGCACTGTTGTAGCTGGCGTTGCAAGATATTTATGTGCCAGATGCGCTAAAGAGTCATATGTCCCTTCATGCTTCAACCACCATTCCAGGCAACATGCGTCCATGCTGATGATGGGTTCTGCTCGATAACAATCCAAAGCAGTGCAGACCGATGCGTGTTCATTTTCATCATCTGAGTCAGATGCCACCAGCAGAAGGTTGATTTTCTTTTTTGGTGGTTCGGGTTCTGTAGTTTCCGCATCAAAATGTTGCTCTTTTAAGATTTCTGAAAGCATGCTCCACACCTCGTCCCTCTCAGATTTTGGAAGGCACTTCAGATTCTTAAACTTTGGGTCGAACGCTGTAGCTATCTTTAGAAATCTCACATTGGTACCTTCTTTGCATTTTGTGAAATCTGCAGTGAAAGTGTTCTTAAAATGAACAACATGTGCTGGGTCATCATCCGAGACTGCTATAATATGAAATTTATGGTAGAATGCGGGTAAAACAGAGCCAAAGACATACAGTTCTCCCCCAAGGAGTTCAGTCATAAATTTAATTATTGCATTATTTTTTAACGAGCATCATCAGCATGGAAGCATGTCCTCTGGTGGCTGAAGCATGAAGGGGCATGCGGATGTTTAGCATATCTGACACATAAATACCTTGCAACGCCGGCTACAAAAGTACCATGTTCTCACTTTCTGGTGACACTGTAAATAAGAAGAGGGCAACATTATCTCCTGTAAATGTAAACAAACTTGTTTGTCTTAGCAATTGGCTGAACAAGAAGTAGGACTGAGTGGACTTGTAGGTTCTGAAGTTTTACATTGTTTTGTTTTTGAGTGCAGTTATGTAACAAAAAAAAGCTATGTTTATAAATTACATTTTCACGACAAAGAGATTGCACTACAGTACTTGTATGAGGTGAATTGAAAAATACTATTTATTTTGTTTATCATTTTACAGTGCAAATATTTGTAGTCAAAAATAATATATGCTTTGATTTCAATTGCAACACAGAACACAATATATATGCAAATGTAGAAAAACATCCAAAACATTTAATACATTTCAGTTGGTATTCTATTGTTTAACAGTGCGATTAAAACTGCGATTAATCGTGATACATTTTTTAATCGCGATTAATTTTTTTGAGTTTATCGCATGAGTTAAGTGTGATTAATTGACAGCCCTAATATATATATACACACACACACTCATACAGAGAGAGAGAGAGAGAGTAAGTAACATTGAGTATGTATGGCACTTCAAAGACATATAAGACTCAATGAACTTACTGTCTAATTGATATAAATAATACAACAAGAGGAAGCATTGACTCCTGTGAAAAGGGGGACAATAGTGAGTAATAACACAAGGGGAGAAGGCCAAAAGCTCTTGGACAGTATTTTGTGTGTGTGTGGAGACTGTGGGTTACAATTATTTGAGTTGACATGGTATGTTAACCTCCAGGTTTTTTAAGTTTTGTTTCATAACCCTATCATAGTCAGTCATGGGAGTGACAACAAAGATTGCCCATGTAGAGACTACTAGCAGAATGCTGGCTGAAATAACTGAGTTTTGAGGGGAGGGGAAAGTTGAAGGATGTGTGAGGGCACTATGTACAGTGGAAAAGAGAGGCTATTCCAGCCATAAGAGGTGGCATGAAAGAAGGTATGGCATCTCAAATAAGAAGAGAAGGGGGAAAGCAGAATATTAACAGGCAGAGCGGGTAAAATACAGAGTCTTCAGGGCTGACTAGTAAAAGATGAGATTTGCGAGGCAGGCAGGGCATGAAGTCACAAAGAGCCTTGAAGATGACATTGGGAATTTTGAAAGTGATTCAGGAATAGAAAGAAGGAGCCTGTGGAGAGAATTAAGGAAGAATGTGACACGGTCATAGTAAGAGAGAAAATGATTTTCACAGTAGTGTGTTGGACAGAGTGGAAGGAAATAAACTGAGAGTCCAGGGAAGAGAAGAATGCAGGAGTCTAGCCAAGAGACAAAGAAGGTGCAGACAGACAAGGATTTAAACAATGGGGCTGGATCGGTGCGGAGGGGGCAGGAGAGGGGAGGGCAGATTTCAGAGATATTGCAAAATAAGGACAGAGTTTTGCAGCAGCTTTGGTGTAGATTTCAAAGAAGAGAAAAGAGTCAAATATGAACACAGGTTTTGGTCCTGGCTTTCAAGAAGAATCATGGAGATATCAACTCTGTTAGAGGAAGAAAGCAGGTTTCAATGGGAAAGATAAAGATTTCAGTATGTGTTGTGTTGAATTTGAGATGATAGCCATGTGCGTGGGCTCAGATGTGAAAAAAACAGATACACATGTGAGACTGAACAGAGGGAGATATATGTGTGGGAGTAAACACGGGGAGTCTCTTTTGGAGCCACACTCATGTTATTTACAAGGAAAATAATAACTATTCAGTGCAGACCAGAGAGCCAGGTTTGGCCATTAGTGCACTATAACAGTATTTTACAAAAACAGCTCTCGTGTTTTTGACAGTTGATTTCACTGTTCAGTTTTAATTATATTTCATCATTTGAAACTAAATGTATTCCCATGAATTGTTCTATCCACATAGCAGTTACCCTTTCTTCAAATTACAGTGAACCTGGTCCTTTTAAAGATTAGCAAGCTTTAATGAACTTTGTCATTGCTAATTCATCTCCCCATTATTTTGACAGTGTGATTTTTGTCACAATTAGTGCAGCTAACACCATGTGGGGTCAAATTGATTGAAAAAGCTTCTGAAGTTCATAAGAACACAAAGGGCCCTTATCCTTCAGAATATTTGTTATATTTTTTCTTTAACAAGAAAAGTCTCTTAGTCTTGATCATTGTCCATGCCCTTTTTTCTTTTCTTTTTCTTTTTCTTTTTCTTTCAAAAAAAGTCATGGCTGGATAAAATTTGGATTGTTTTGAACTCCAAACTCTGTCAATAGTAGATGAAGTATATGTGTTCATATAATGAACCTAATCAGGTCAATTTGGAGACTTACAAATGGATTCTGCTTTAGGTTGCCTTTCCATTTTAGCATATGCTGAAGGCACTATTACTCCATTGTTTGAACATATGCTGTCTACCCATTGGAATTTTTGCCCGTGAAAATAACCAAACAGGCACAATTCCCCTGCAATCTCTCTTGTGTTCTTTGGTGTTTTCCTTTTGCAAAGGAGAATTGTCATGAAGTGAGAAGTTTTCACTGTGGTACTGTTAATAACAATAACATGCATTCATCTTGTATCTTTCATCCTGATGCACTACAAAGCACTTAACAAACTGAGGCACATGCAGTCTGTAGGGCTTTCTTCATAGCCATCACTTCAGTGCAGCGGCCTCTGAAGTGAAATACTAGAACCGTTTAACAGTTTACAGCAACTCTGCACAGAAGTGTAGGGCAAACAGAACCGCAAGGTACAGCTCCGACTGAAGTCAATGTAGTGTAACTGCAGTGGGACAACAGGCAGACAGAATAAAACCACCAGCGTTGGAACTGAGCCAGGCCACTGGGGCTAACACCCAGACCCTCACAAAAATTATCATAGGATAAATAATGCTAACAAATAGTCAGGACTTTGGTTTTTTTACATCTCTTCTGAATGATGGAAGCGGGATGTCCTTTTATACAAAACCATCCCTGGTATCAGGACTCACTGAAGCCCAAGAATTAATGCATGTATATGAATCGGAATGATTAATAGCATGAATACTGTGGTGTTCACAATCTTTTTTTGCATGTCTATAGACAGAGGAGTCTATATCCTCCTTTTATTTACAGTTGATGAAATCCAAATATTAATCCAATCTCAGCTATCAATAAATATGAATATCAGACCCCGGAACCCAAATTGGGATCAGAACTTGAACATTTCTGACATTGACACATAAAGTTTATTTTTTATCTTCATCCAGAACAAGAGATAAGGAAGTCTCATCCAAAGTGCAGTTTGAAACTGCTCACTCATTTGCCAGCAGGGCACACTGCTCAAATGTCAACACAGTAAACATATTATTTCTGTAAAACAGACAGATTTTCAAAGGGGAAAAAGAGAGTTTGGTGTCCAGATCACATTGAAATTGAATGGAATTTGAGCACATAACTCCATTAAACTCCAGCCATAGTCCATGAACAATGTACCAGACCTATTGGGAGCAATCATTATGACTGAGATTTCTTCAGTACATGAACAACTGATACCTAAATACTGTGACCCTAATAAGTTAAGTTTGAGCCATTTCCCATCCTCTGATAGCAAAACAGATTAATTGTATCTAGTTCTCCATTTTCAGTATGTTTGTCATACGGATGGGGGAACAAGATTGCAATACTATTCAGTCAAATTGCAGTTTACTGCTTTCACCTTTTTAAGAACTGTATTTTAACAAGCTTCATATTCACCTTCTTCACACTGCTTAAAGTGAGGGGGGAAATGAATTACTGGTGATACATGGTTTTATATACTTAACCTTTAAGGCTGGGAGTTTGGGGCCATGGTGAATGAAACTACTCTGAAATTAGGGTTATTGATGTTGTATGGGTCAAAATGTGGCTAATTCACAGCTAAATTGTATACACTCAGGAACACACAATGTACCCACCAGAATTACGAAGTCTGTGCAGTAAGTAAATAGCCTCCAGTTTCCCCTGGCCTTCCAAGGTCGTCTTCTGGTTTGTTGTCCCCTCTCTTCTCCTTTGGCCCATCCCCCTAGGAAAGGCCTCTAAAATCTGGATCTTAAAGGCACACACATACACAAAACAATAATATTCCTCATTTTGGAACTCCCATATGCACAGTGCTGGGCAAAACAATATTGGATAGGTCAGTGGAAAGATGTTTGCCCCATCCTCCAATGTAACCAACTCCCCTATCCAACATTAATACACCACTATGACTAAGAGGAATGGGAAGCGTGTTGGAGAGATGGTTCTTTGGGAAACACTCCACATATAACAGACTTCTTTTCATAAAACGTGGTGGGAGTTGCAGTGCCGTAACAAGGGTGAGGCAAGTGAGGCACTTGCCTCAGGCGCACAAAGCCGGGGGGGGGCGCAGAAAGTGGTGGAGAAAAAAAAAAAGCCGCTGGCACAGAGATATTTATAACTCAGGTGATCTCCTCCCCCCCGCCCCACCTGCTGCCCCCCGCCCTCCAGACCTCCACCGAGTGTCCCCCAGCCCTGACTTGCTTCCCCCACCCCCTTCCCAGACCTGGAGCAGAGCAGCTCCATGCTGACTCCCTGCAGCAACTGCTGCCACAGGGTCCTAGTGCCCCCCTCTCACTGCCAGGGCAGACTGACTGTGAGCCTGCCCTTCCCCCTCAGACCCTTTCATTTTCCAATGGGACCCTCCAGCAGCACAGCCCCCCCCCCCCCCGCCCGCAGTCACCGCTCCTGCCCCATGCTGGGCAAGGAGGCAGCCCCATCCCTCACCCCAGTGAGACTACAGTTAGGGGCAACAGCAGGGGAGGAGGCGCACGCAGCACCCCCCGGCACCCACCACGGGGGAGGCGAGGGAGATTACTGGACCTGAGAGGGGCCTTAGGAGCACATGCAGTGATAGTGGTGGGGGTGAGTGTGCTGCTGGGGGGGGGCAGGAAAGGAGGGCTCCTCCCCCAGAGCTCACTGCTGCCGGCAGGGAAAGGGCTGGGGGGAGTCTTCCTCTCTGGCCCCTGTGCCGGAGCAGCCTGCCTGCACCCCAAAATCATCCCCAGCCCTGCCCCACCCCAGAGCCCACACCCCCAGTCAGAGCTTTCACCCCTTCACCGCACCCTCAACCCTCTACCCGAGCCCTGAGCCCCTCCAGCACCCCAAAAACCTCATCCCCAGTCCCAGCCAGAGCCCTCACCCCCCCACACCCCAACCCTCTGCCCCAGCTCTGAGCCCCTCCCACACCCCAAACCTCCCATTCCCAGCCCCAGACAGAGCCCTCACTCCGACTCTCGCCCTGAGCCCCTCCCACACTCCAAACCCCTCATCTGCAGCCACAGCCCTCACCCCTGCACCCCATCCCTCTGCACCCCTCCCATTCCCAAACTCCCTCCCAGAACCTGCACCCCCTCCCTCCGCACCCCCTCCCATCCCCAAACTCCCTCCCAGAGCCTGCACCCCAATCCCCTGCCCCAGCCTAGGGCCTGCACCCCAGACCTCCTCCCTCACCCAAACTCCCTCCCAGAGCCTTGGGCGGGTGGGGGGGCGGAGTTTGGGTGGGGGAGGGGTTCTGAGCACCATCAAAATTTCTACAAACCTGCCACCCCTGATCCTGCCCTGCAAACCTGAACTCCCAGCATTCTCAGGACACATGCTGATCCCTAGTGGCCACTGCTGATATCCAGCACCTCCCTCCTCTCTTAACCTGTGAGTCCCTCTCTGGATTGGAACTGGACTGGAACCAAAGACCATCTTGGAAGCAACATTACCAGCCCAGGCAGTCAAAAATCATGAGTTGACCCCCCAAAATCACAGGCTATACCACCACCCCTTCATTCATTCTTCAGCGGCAGGCCCTTCCCTCCGAGAGGGAGTGAGGGACCCGCTGCCGAATTGCCGGCAAAATGCTGGCCCTAGGGGAGGGCGCAATTTTATATTCTTGCCTCGGGCGCAAAAATACCTAGTTACAGCTCTGGGGAGTTGCAGTGTGATCTTTAGGTTTCCTCCCATTCCCCTACATTCCTATTCCAGTAATGGAGCCCAGTTGCTTTTGCTTGGATTGTATACAGTTGCCAACACTTTAAAAGGCTTCACAAAGGACATTTGTCCAAATAAAGAGAAGGCTGCTCGGTCCACGCATTGGAGGGCTTTGCATATGTTCTAGTGTATTTTAGCGTTTGTATTGGCTCTGTAGAAACATTAACTACTTACTCAGCTCACACATCGGTGAGGATGGGAAGCATTATCATTCTGGCTTTACTCCCTGAGAAGGTGGCATGGTTTAGTGGAGAGGGCACTGAACTGAGAGTCAGGAGGCCTGGGTTTTATTTGCAGCTCTGCCACTGAGTTGCTACTATGACCTTGGGCAACTCATTCCATCTTTCTGCCTCTCCTTCCCCTCTCAGCCCATGTCTGTCTTGTCTGTTTAGATTGTAAATTACTCAGCACAGGGATTGTCTCTAACCATGTGTTTATGCATTTCCAAGCACAATAGGGATAGGTGCTACTGTAAGACAAATAGATAAAAATGTACAGATGAGACATGTAAAGCAGAAAGCCTAAATGATTTGACAATGGCCACAGATGTAGTCCATGTAAAAATGAAGATTAGAATATAGCAGTCCCTTTTTCTTAGCCCCTTGCATAATCTACAGATCAACTTATACTATTGTGGCCAAAGGCCACACTGGCTGCTCAACAGAATAGTTATTTTAGCTGCAGTCAGCCAATTGTGAGGGAGATGGAGGCCGCACTAGTGCTGTGGTTAGTAGCGTGGGGAGTGCAGCCTCCCTCGACTGCAAACTGATATGAGGTTCTCACAAACATTGAGATATCTGTAGCAATGGTTATCATGGTGGCGAAAAGCAGTCCTGGGGCACCTGTAAAGGGGAATGTGAATAACTTGTGATTTTCAGGAAACATAAGTGACAAGCTTTCCACCCCTCACATTCAGTCTCTATCCATATACATCGCTTACATTTACAAATGGAAAAGGGTTAGAAACTTAATCTTTATATGGAAGCTGATATTTTCATTTGCTAAGCACCCTTAAATAAGCCGGCTCTGGATATATGAAATTGTTTTGTGAACCTGCAGTATGCACCACGCATTCCCGCAGCTTTCTCATTAAATAATAGTTGCAGAAAGTTTACAGTATGCCCCACAGATTTGCAAAAGAAATCCATTGCTAGTACACTAAGTTAGCTTAAATCCTTTGGATGGTGAACTGGGGAGGTTGTATAGTAAAGTCATTGGCCAGACCTATGAACCTATATGAGAGTCTGGGGTAGGGGCATAAAACAGGTAAGAGGAAAAATAAGTGCCAGATGGATATACGAGTACATACCAGGCTTCAAGCATTGTTCCTGCCCTTTTCTTTGTGGAATAAATGAAATGACCTTCCAGTTAAAGTATAAAAGATTGGAAAAGACAAAATAGAACAGTGAGACCTTGTTTCCCAGGGTATGTTCAGCATTAGAATTCTGCTCTCACACTCTAGTGAAGAAAAACTGTAGCCTGAACAGAAAACAGCTTAGCATTAAGCCATTCTTGTGTCAAATACTGTAAAAGAAAACAGTTAACAACACAAACTCTCTGCATTTTCATTACAAGCTGAGTGTATAATAGCCTGTCTCTCCTCAAATACCAAACAGGAATTCTTAGTGCTCTTTTGTGTTTAGCCTTCCAAGTTGGCAATTCCACCAGGCCTGCTGCTAATAACCTGTAACTCCTCCATCATTCACAGGTATTTTCTGTAGTTTTCGCTTTTATTGTGACTTGAAACTATTTTATGACTGAATTCTATTGTTGTTCTGCATACAGTGGGTAATGAAGCATTTTTATCTGCATCTTTTGGTTCTTTCTTTTATTCTCACAGCTTAATGACATTATTGTGAGCACCTCTGGGACTGTTATGCAGAAGTACTTTCTGGAGAAGTTGCTGCTTCAGAATAAGCCATTACTTTTTGTTGGCCCCACAGGCACTGGAAAGACAGCTATTACAAACAACTTCCTGTGACAGTTACCTCATGAAAAATATGTTGTACGTCAAATTAACTTATCAATGCAGATCTCAGCTAATCAAACCCAGGATATCTTCCTAACGAAATTCGAAAGATACCCAGAGTTTTAATTAAAATCGAGTATGTAACTGTGCTTAGTTTACTCCACAGAGATTATCCACAAAATAATATAAAGCACTCTCCTTCAGTTTCTGACAGAATAAATGAAAGCTGATTTGTTTCTCCCTGTAATGTTTATTAGTGAGGAAACTACGTTTTAATTGTTGTTGACAAATATTCTGATTCATGGGGATGCATAAAATGGAACAGTCTAAAAAGTGTGTCTACTTAACTTTTCAAATTTTGGTTTTAGGAGAATGAATCAGATGCCTGTTTCTGGGTATTCTTCAATCTAAAGCATATTAAAGGGAATCACCAGATTGGGTCTTGACTAGTAAAGAGAGCCATCTGTTAGGGAAAGATCTGAGCAGTGGGCTATATATGGTACTTGCCAAGACAGAGAGGGCAAAAAGATCAACTGGAAGAATGGCAGCATCCAGGGGATTCTGTCTGGTAAATGGTTAGCTTTCCAGAATCTAAATCATGCATTTTTAATTAATCACATGACAGTGAAACGAGTCAAACATTAATTGGCACCATAAAAGAAAGCTTAGTCTGTATTCTGCACTACTAAATATGGAGAATTTTGCCAGCCAGTCAGTGCAAAATGTGTAACTTTTTATTTGTAAGCACAATACCTTAGACTTGTGGGCTCCATTGTGACAACACATATTAACAACAACCACAAAAAAAAGCAGCTAAGTAGTACTGAATGTTCTCAAAATGCTGTTAAGAATTACGTAAATAGCACTTTTGGTGTTAAAACTTATTGTAATAAAATTCAAATGTTCAAGCAAAACAAAATCAAGAACCACAGACACAGACATGACAAACAGTTGAACTATTTAAAGAACAAACATTGCATGCACACTGGGGATCTAAACATAATAACAAAAACTGATATACTATAATGAAAGATGATATATATTCTACCATTAATACAAAGGGTTAGTAAATGTCATTAAGGTATTTATTAAAGATGCTCATGAGTCATAATTTTCATCTCTTGATACAGTCAAATATAAAACCATTTGTCAAATGCATCTTTATTTCATATATTTTTCTTTATGTGTCCAAACTCACACAATCAAAGGTAAGAAGGTAGCCTGTAAATCACATATATGGCAATTGAGCTGACCCTAGGAAAACAGTAGTCAAATGTTCTGAATTTAGGTTTTTTACTACATGTTTTATCAAAATTTTGATTCTTCAGTTAACAAAGATTCAAATAATTTTTCAATAACACTTCCCTGAGTTTTTTGTTTTTGGGGCGGGAGGAACAGTTTGCCAGCTATATAGCTGTTGTGAATTTTATGATTTTGAAAAAAAAATGAAGTTTGAAAAACCAGTAAAATGTTTTGGAAAGAAAACTGACATTTTTTATCTTATTTTCAACTAGTCAAAAGCAATTGAGGAATGTCTAATATGGTATCCCTAAGCTTCTAACACAAAATGGGTACAATATGTCCTGCTTGATTGCAGAATTTCTACATCTACATAGCTCAGAAAGTTGTATGGCTTTGAAGATGAAATGGCTCCTTTTCACCCATCTAGGATCATTAAGGGGTATGATATATAGTGTAGATGAACATAGTGTCTGAGACCTGTATTGACAATCTGCACTGTAATTTTGTATATTAGAAACAACTTTTCGAAAACATTTATCTGGTATGAATGAATCTTTTATGTTTGTGTCTGTAAATGCTTTCTGAAAATTATATCAAAATGTAGTACAGATGTTATGTAGATTCATTTTAAGATTTTCTGTTGATCACAGAGGCTTGTAAAAGTAAAGAACAAAGAGATTATTCTTGTAAGAAAGGTCATCATTGAATATTTTATTAACTTTTTCACAGTTTAGCATCTGGTACTAAAGCATAAGCCTCACAACATGTCACTTTGTATTTTATGTACAAGTCAACTAAAACTAGTACTGTATTGCAAAAGTTCTAGGCTGGCATGAAACAGCAGCCTAGTGCAGCCCAGCAATGTAGGAAGTTATAGGTCTTATGTATGTATGTTATAGAAGTTAGGTGCTCATTTGTGAACCAAGACAACTTCTTGTAGAGGTGAGAATTATATGTATTCAGCATTAGCTGAGCCATCAACAGAAGGCTGCAATCAGAAGAGTGCTAGGAGTGCTTTGACTTTAATAGGTTTCAAAAATTAGGAGAGACACCCTGAAGTGAAAAGCAACAGCCACATAAAGAAAAACTTCTGAAAGACCCAAGCTGGTCTGATGTGAAACATCTGCAGTGCTCCTATTTAGGAATGAGAAACATGGGACCTGTGTGTGAGGTGCCGGGCTCTCTAAAGGATGAATAAGTCTCTGAGTAAAATTTAAAAAGCCAAACTATTGTGAAGTCCAAAAGAAACAATCATCAGTAGAATCAAGGCAGAGAGGAGAGAGCTAGTGGGAAATGACAGTATGTGGCATTAAAGGCAGACTGGAAGCTCTAGGAGGCTGTGACAGGTGGTACACATCCTTTGTATAACAGATACAGCCAAACATGCCTCATCAAAGGGGATCCTAAATCACATACAGTACAAGACAGCTTTCTGATCCATAAATAATCCAACTAAAGGACAAGCTATCCTGGATCTCTTCCAGTGATTCACTCAACTTATTATTTCACTTGAATATTTGACCAAATGACTAAAACTTCCAGGCATTTTGTCAATGGACTGACGAGGAACACCAGACATTAGACTATATGCCTGAAGTCACACACTGAATTTAACAGCCAAGCAGATCAAGGTATTAAATGCTACTACATAGTGCACAATCAAATAGGCAAGATTCTGTGTAACCAGGAATTCAAAGATTATCCCTTGCTTGGCTTGGAGGGGGAGTAAGGGTACCACATATCTTATTGCTTGGCTCTGCTCAAATTGTGACTCACCTCATACTCCCCACTGAGAATTTGGGGCAGGGAGTGGGCAGAGCCATTGCTTCATCCAGTGCCAGATTAAGGAATTTTGGGGCCCAGTGCACAATGGCAATGTGCTCCAAGGGGGTAGGAGGCCACGCTGGGGCAGGGGGAGAGACAAGGTCAGGACCTGCCCCTGTAGTGGGCAGCCCAGGGCCAGGGGATGGTTGGGTCCTGCCTCCAGGAGGTGGGAGGCTCGGGTGGGGGCCAATAGGAGAGTGATCCTATTCTGCACTCACCCTGGAGCGGGCTCCTATCTTGCAGGGCTGGCCTGGCTCCCTGCTCTGGCCACAGCATGCAGGTGGGACCCTCCCCCCATGACGCCTTGCCTCCATGCTGGGCCTGAGTTGTTTTGTGTGTGTGTGTTCCCTTCCACCCCTGGGTGGTGGTCAGAGGGGCCTCCTGAGATAGGGGCACTGTGAATGTTGTTTAATCTGGCCTGGCTCCACCTCCTTCTCCTCTTGCTAGTCAAAGTGGCTGGCTGAGTACCCAGGACACAGTGAGTTGCTCCTCAGAAAGTGCTGAAGTAACTTATTCCCCCCTCTCCAGAGCAGCTGTGCTCTGCTTCTTACAGGGGGCATATTGTAAAGTTACAATATAGCCCTAAGCTCCTACTTATTGGAGCAAATGATGTTTGAGAGACATAAACTGTTAGATTCAGGCTTCTTGTTTGTTTCTTAATTCTTGGGTGATTAAATTAATGAAATCTTGAATGAAAAGAGAGATTTCTGCTGAAAAACTTCACTCAGAGATGCAGTGTTGTCAGGATTTACACTCAGTTCATGGTGAGTGAAATCTTATCTTTGTAACAGTGTTTTCCATTAGCTAGGTTCCATGGTTAAGCAAATCACTTCACACCTTCTTGTTGAATGGGAAATGCTATGTTGAAAGGGAAAGAGTGTGCTAGCACATTCCCTTACTTGTCTGCACAGTCCTGTGATGAGTGAACAGGAGTCCCGATCAAAGTTCTTCCTACAGATTTACGGTATAAAAACGCATACATTTCCCTATGCTCCTCGCACCTGGAGGACTATGAAGAGATGCATTTATCCTTCCCAGAATCCCTGTTTCCACCAGAGACATCTCCAAATCTTACTCAGCCTCCACAGTCACAGAGGGCAAAGATGCAGCCTGACAAGAGGTTCCCGTTGAACTGAGGCATGAAACTGGAAGCTGATATTCCAGCAAGCACAGAGTGAAGAAGAGGTGTCAGTGGGCAACAGCTCCACCACCACAACCGTCAATTGCTGAACATCTGAGAGAGGCCAAAAATACAATCTTAAATCCAACTAATTCAAGCTTTGGGTGGGGTCAGTTTGATCTGAGCTGACTCCTGTGGTTTTGATTTGGGATCATATCTGATTTTGGATCCTTCTAAACTGGAACGAACCTATTTTCAATTTCTGATTTGGATGTGACTAAAATATCATGAAATTTTAGCCCAAGATGGTGGAAATCATGTAAGGATAGCTAATCTTATTTCCACCCGTGTACTGAGATGTGGTCTAGATGAAATTACTATAAGGTGGGGGCATAAATGGTTGAAAAACTCTACTCAAAGAGTAATTATCAATTGCTCACTGTCATACTAGGAGGAGTTGCCAGCACTTTGGAGGACAGGATTAGAATTCAAAATGACCTTGATAAATAGGCGAATTGTCTGAAATCAAGATGAAATTCAATAAAGACAAGTGCAAATTACTTCACTTAGGAAGGAAAAATCAAATGCACAACTACAAAATAAGGAATATCTGGCTAGGCAGCAGTAGTGCTGAAAAGGATCTGTGGGTTAGAGTAGCTCACAAATTAAATATGAACCAACAATGTGAGGCAGTTGTAAAAAACACTAATGCCATTCTGGGGTGTATTAGCAGGAGTGTTGCATGTAAGACAAAGGTGGTAATTGTCTGGCTCTACTTGGCACTGGTGTGGCCTCAGCTGGAGTACTGTGTCCCGTTCTGGGCACCACACTTCAAGAAAGATGTGGACAAACTGAAGAGAGTCCAGAGAAGAGCAACAAAAATGGTAAAAGGTTTAGAAAACCTGACCTATGGCTAAAGGGTTAAAAAAAATGGGTATGTTTAGTCTTGAGAAAAGAAGACTGAGGGGGAACTTGATAACATTCTTCAAATATCTTAAGGGCTGTTGTAAAGAGCACAGTGATCTCCACGTCCATGTCCACTGAAGACAGGACAAGATGTAATCAGTTTAAATCTGCAGCAAAGGAAAATTAAATAAGGAATAAATAGGAAATTAAATAATTAAATAGGAAAATCTTTCTAACAACCAGGGTAGTCAAGCTCTGAAATAGACTTCCAAGACAGGTTGCAAACCCCATCACTGCAGGTTTTTAAGAACAGAGTAGACAAACATCTTTCAGGGATGGATATACGTGGTCCTGCCTTAGCACTGGGAGATGGATGAGATGACCTCTTGAGGTCCCTTCCAGCCCTACATTTCTATGATGTCATTTCCACCATTTTTGACTGAAATCTGGTGAGGACATCTTTCAAGCTTTCTATGTAAACTATTCCAAACCCTTGTCCTGATCCAGCCTGTCACCCTTATTATTAATTTCCAGTACTGTCCACAACATTCTAGAATCTAGTCCCATTCCAGACAGAAAAGAAGGCACAATCACATCCTTGAGATGCTCACATCAAAGCCTGAACACAATCCAGGTGCAGATCTAAATACTGCCTCCTCAGCCCACCTCCAGTGACAATGAAACCTCACAGGAGCTACCCATTACGGGGTGGGAGTGTAAAGAAGAAGACATCTGATGCATCCCCCTAGCAGAACTGAAGACCAGAACCATCAAATAAGAAATCAAACTGATTGCCTATTTATATAAAAATCTGTTCAAACAATCTGTCTATAACCATTTCCAGTTATTCCACCAAATACTTAAAAGCTTTAGACATTTAGTCAAATACCCAAGTGAAATGGATATTTGATCATATGACTAAGTAGTTTGATGGAATAACTGTAAAACAATCTTTTAAAAAAAATTGGGGAGTGGCTGATGAGGAATAATAGGGAATATTGGCACCATTCTCCATGAGCACCTTTAATTTATTGTAGGAAGGAGCTAGTTCACAGAATACCATTAGTATTAAATTTCAGGAAAACTAATTTGGGGAAATTTAAAAAATCTTATCATGTGAGAGTCAAAGTGAGGAGTTAATAAAACCCACCAGTGTGGAAGGAATCTGGGGAGTCTTTAAAGGACACCGTCGATAAGGTGCAACAGACTGAAAAAGAAAAATGCAAGGAGCAAGAAGTGGCCAATATGGTTTCACAGAGAGATGTCTCAAACATGGGAAGTTTTAGATAGGAAAAGGAAAGTAAGGAGGCAACCAAACAACAATATGCAGAGACTTTTTTAATTTATAAGGGAAAAGGCAGCTAATAATTATATTAAGGTCACACTTTATATTAAGGTTCTGATTTATAAATGGTTTATAAAATGTTAATAAATTATTAGTACATGATATAAGTGTGTTACAGAGCTGAGTAATGTATTAGAGATGGTTATAAACACATCTGCAGAAGGCGTTACTGCTGATTATAAGACAAAATTATAAGAAATCTTTTGACCAGTTGAATAGTATAACAATCGATAACAATTGATTAACCATTTATTAAAAGATCTATTAATCCTTTACACACCATTTATGAATGGAACCTTAATATAAAGTGTGACCAACAATAAAAATAATACTTTGCCCTTATATAATGCCTTCTATGTGAGAATCCCTATAAGGGTCTGAGCACCAATAAATTAATACTCATGATACTCTTGTGAGATAGGGAAATTTATTACCCTCATTTTACAGAGAGAGGGAATTTGAAGAGGAGAGAGATAAGGTGAATTGGCTATTGTCATGCTGGAAATCCAAGACAAAGTAGGCATAGCCTCCCTCTCCAGACTCTCAGTTCCAGGCGTTAGCCATATTCTTCTAGAGTAACGATGAAATAATCCAGGTGACTAGTGGGCTTGCCACTAGTCGTCACAGAGGATTAATGCCTTGACCTGTTTGCAACGGGAGACATATTACACTGAGAAAGAGAGAAAGCCATCATCAGAAATACCCTCTTGATATTTCTGCAGTGCTACATCATCCAACCTCTTTCAGATCAGATCCTGATCACCCAGTTGAGCTAACAGTTCCCCAAAATGGGAAACAACAGCCTAGGATAGAATTTAAATTAATCTATTTACTAGATTATCTCATTTTGATAATTATATGACCGTATATATGATGATGATGAATTGAAAAATAATAACAGGAAATGATAGCCAGACAGGGATTTGTAATAGAGCTACTTTTTAATCTATCATGCTTACATGTAATTTCTACCACACAGTGTTTTATGAGCTTGTTAGCACTCTAGCAGGGCTTGCAGAATATGGCAGGCGGAACTGCAGTAGCTACACGCTCCCTTAAGACCAATGTGTGTCAGTTACTGTTGCCACATCAAGCAGCACATGTCCTGTGTCTAGATGATTGGCGGACTGTAGGATGACTCAGAGTATGATCTTCCCACCCCCCACTCCTCCACACACAGACACACTTTTAGGAAGAAAGACTGAGCTTTTAATTGCCAAGTAGAAATTTCATCATGTAATAAAGAGGGAGATGTTTGCCTAGAAATGTATTCAAGTGTTGCCCTTGAACTGCTATTGTTATGACTCAGTTGACAGATTCTGCCAGTTTTTGCTTAAATGAACAAAAGAAAAACCCTGTACATATCAGACCATTAGCACTTGAGCATTGCCTTTAGGGATTCCCCCCATTCCTGATGATGCATGTGCCATCTGCAGGCAAGCTCAGAACAGGCTGGGGCTGAATACTCACCCTGCCTGTGTCCTACTACTGTCTACCAGGTAGATGAGGGGATACCCCTTAGTTCCTCCCAATAAATCAAAGATGTGGTGTAAGGCTCTGAAATAGTGGGTCCATTCAACCAGTCATCTCAAAGAATCAAAGTTACTATGGTAACCATTCTGTTTTTCAATTTGTCTGTCTGTAAAAAGTATTATTTTTATTTCATTACTGTATCTTTGAAAATCACTTTTGAGCCTCTCACCTCAGGATCACCAGTTCACACCCAGCCCAGGTTGGTAGAGACCAAAATTATTGCTGTCTTGATGCCTTTTTGATGGCCAATGTGAATATAGTTGGTCTCAGTTCAATATGTAGTGACAGGTGTCCACATTCTGAAAAATACTAGTACAGTTAGCACTGATTGGCACCCTTATTGGCAGAAGAAATTGGCCAAAGATTTAATGGATGTGAGGAATGTCCACTACTCTCTCACCAGCTAAGGTAACTCCTTGTGGAAAAGGGCAAATGTGGAAGCGTCAATATTTTCTGCCTATGCTGTTCCTGTCTGGTGAGTAAAGAGATGCTCTCAGTCTCTAGGGCTTTCAATTTGGCACATCTCAGGGGAGATTTTCATTTCTAGCCTCATTTTTGCAGACACACTTTTGCAGCTGCAATTAATTGTGTCACATCTGAGCACCTGCAATCATCTCTGGCTTCAAAATTTCACCCCGAAAAATGGAGAATGGGTCAGGCCTTAATGAAAATCAGGCCCTTTTTGAGCAGAGCAATAATAAATTATTTTAGAAGAAGTTTAGTAAAAACAAAAGCCATACTAGTGCAATACTGTTACCTGGTAAGCATTAGAGACCGAGGAAGAGACAGCAGTAATCTCTGTGTATTGCATTTTACAGGTTTTGTACAGGGCTTTTCTTTTCTTTCTCTTTGTTGAAAAATCCCTCCATTTCTTCTTATGCCTGACAAACAGCTATAACCATGTTAAATAATTCATTTGTGATAAAGGAAAGGGTTTTATTTATGCCTCTGAAGTTAGTTGAAAGTCTTCGAAACATGAAATTTATAACAAGTTCAAAATAGGTGAATTACACTCCAAGTAAGTGTTGGCAGCTCTTTATCTTTTCCTTGTTTTCCATATTTAATTCCACCCTTGAAGTGTGGAATATGCATCATTTCCCCCTCATCTCTCTCTGGTTCACATCAAGTGAAGTGTTTTGAATTAATTATGTTAAATTATTAATAGCCCATGATTTGAAAACATTACAGGATTTGAGTAATGTTGTATCAGGCACCGTATGATAATTCTGTGGTTTTCATACAGTGGAGAACACTTCCAGTTGATAGGTAAAAATGAGGGCTGTATTCCAGAAGCACTGAACTCAGTTTGTTGTGAAACTGCGATGACTAGAAGTCATTAAAGCCTGTTTTACATTTGAAGAAAATCTCATCTTCAAACCTGAGAAGAAAAAAGACAACCCTTTTGCAAGTGATTCAGAGAGACTGAGATTGACCAGACCCCTTTGCAATTCTGGGCACGCTCCATTTCTTCTCCTGTTTATTTCCCCAACACTGACTTCTATCCTTGCATTATAATGACCCTCCTTCCAGTATGGGCAGTATGGACATGGTTTTCTTTAGAGCTCCAAATCATTTCTCCAAGTACTAGCCAGAGGGGGTTGTTTGAGTGTGATGAGAGGCACTCCCTTGCCCAGCTTTCTCAGCACCCAGTGGCCCCCAAATATGAGCAGAGTATCGTTTTGCTGATGACCATAATAGGTTTTCTAGAAATAATACAAGTTCCTACAGAGCATTTAATTAAAATTAGTCCTTATACTGTGTACTGAAATGGAAGGTGTAATATCCCAACTTTTTCCATTTATGCTGTTGTTTCACAGTGTCACAGGTGTTCTTGTTGTAATCAGGACACAAACTGGCAGAACAGAAGCAATCTGCTCTGTAGTTTCCTCTGTTTCAAGTTCTCATAGTCTTGTAATTAGATCGAGTGAATGCTGCTCCTCAGCAGTAACTCGGCACACTGTGATACACTTTGGAGTGAGTCATAGCATTGGAACAAAGGTCTTAGCTCAGGGTGCCAAAGTGCTTACTGTCGGTGCAATACTGCAGTTCATTTATTATTATCCCTCTTGCTTAATTAATTCCATTTAATGGCAGCAGAATTTTGTTGACACTCTTTAACAAAGGTTTTAACTGGAATAGTTTTATTAGCTTGTTTACTTCAGAATGGCTTGCCATCTTTGATTAAACTCCATGTGGATTTATAACTATGTCCTCCCCATGTTTCTGTGACCTTTAAGGCACATCTGATAAAAAATAAAAGGTCATGGATTCCAAAAGGATCGGTTCTAATAATAATATTAGGAAGGTTCCCCTTAAAGTGTATTTTTTCCTTTTTATTTTTTTTCCTGCGGTTTCAAATGAGGATGAAAACTAACATGAATAAAATTAATGGTTTAATTTTGCAGGAGAAAGAAGAGGGTTTACAGTGCTCCACTAGGGAAAAGGGCTTTTGTCTTTGTTGATGACCTAAACATGCCTGCCAAGGAGAAATATGGTGCCCAGCCTCCCATTGAACTGCTGCAGCAATGGATTGACCATGGCTACTGGTTTGACAGGTGCAATAAATATTAATTAGTGTGCTTGGCTACAGAGGAGTAATGATATACACTGTTTCTCTGAAGCGTTAAATTGTAGTGTTAGTCTTTTATAATTCCTCATCTTCTCAGTCACAACAGGAAAACATTTTGAGTTACACGATTCCCTGTATAGGAAAAGGAATAAAGGTTTATATGTTGCAGTGAATAACAGCAAACAAAATGCAAGCCTTAGCTGAGAGTGACACAACAAGCATTTTCATGTTTTTAAGAAAACACCATTAGTACTTAAGCTGGTACAAAACTGTTTCAAATAAATTTTTATTTCTCGGTTGTTAAGGACTGAAACTAAAACACTTGTCTTTCAATGAATGATTTTATTTAAGGTTAAAATGTAGTTGAAAACACTTCTATTTTGTACCTAGTGTTTAGAGGAGCAGTGTAAAATAGAGCTATGCATTTTTTTTTTACATGATTTGGTTGAATATTGTTATAGGAAAGACTTCAGCATCTTACTGGTTTATGTCTGTTACATTTTGGTGAGGAAAAGTTATGTAGTTTAAGCGCAAGCCTAGCAAATGTATAAATATTTTTTAAAAACTAGTAATGGAAGAACACAAAACAGCCATGGAGAGACTCTATTAAGTGCTCTAATGTTAGTCGAAAGGAGCAATGCTTTATACAGAGAGATTTTTTAATAGCTTTTTTTAATGGTTTAAATATATACATCTGAAGTTGAACAAAACGACTACTATTTACTAGGACAAAGGAGCATTAATTAAAAATTGGTATTTTCTGAATCGTTCTTTATCATAGATAACACATACTTAAAGCTTCTCTAGGAACTAATTTGTCAGAATATCATTACACATTTTCACTTATTGAAGATCTTGTTTTCTAATGAAATGTTTGAAGTTTTATTGCAACTTTATTTGGCAGTCTTTACCTGTGTGCTCTTTGCACACCCTAAAATAGAAAGGCCTGAAACTTGGCATGGTATCTGAGCTGGCAGGGAACTTCTGCCCTTCCTCCTCACCTCAGCGCAGGTACACAAATGGTTTAAATCTTCTCATCTGCTTTTCTGTGATACAACTGCAAAAAATAAAGAAGCAACATGATAGTAATTCAGGTGATTTCAAATGTGCTGTTTTCTCCAAGCTATAGAATACATGCCCAAATTGAAATTGAACTGCCGTTTGCCACATCAGTAGAAGTGGTGCAGTATTTGATACAGATGAGGTATTGAACTTTGAAAATAGTGACTGAGCATATACGTTAAAGACTTATAAAAATCTCTTCTCTCCCCCTCCCCTCCACTGTTTCTAATGAATACGGCAGAAGTCCCATTTACTTCAGTCGGAAAATGACACTTTAGCTGTCAGCAACATTCTTGTTACCTGCTGTATAAGCCATAAGCAGGAATTTTGGGAGAGGCAGGTATGAGGCATTAGGCACCTGGCATGCAGTAAGGCTGGTTCTTTTTTTTCCTTTTTCTTCTTCTTCTTCTTCCTTATGACAGTCCATAACAAGCAAATATTTGCTGATACTGTCTGACAACATAGCCACAGGAGCAAGCAGCTGAGGTATTGCTAGTATCTTCTCACTGCCCAAGAAGGCCATGGTTTTCTAAGGTGGTCAAAATATTGTTGGCAAAGCCATTAAGAATGCCTGATGGGAGAGATCTGCCCTGTACTTCATCAGAGCCCAACCTTTTCTATCAGCCCAGTTTCAGTAGCTTTTCTGTCTCCTAATGTCAACTTCCTGACTTCAGAACAAAGAATGTCTGCACTAGGAACTCTGTCACTTGAACATCATGCACAATACACAAAGACAAGCTGGTATTCAATCTTCAGAGTTTATCTCAAAGGTGAATACAGAATTCCATAACTCCCAGGGATTGTTATTTCCTTCTGCTTGCCTAAATCCTGTATCTGAGAAGGAAAGGTTCTACCATGAACTGACACCAGGAAGGCAGCCTGAGTCTACCTGGAGAGGACTAAGCTGTCTCAGAAGGTCCTTCAGCCTTCTTTTTTCTTTTTCTTCTTCGATGCAGCAGACAAAAGATGCCAAGTCTACTATTGCTAAATAGCTCTGTCACTGCAGTGGAGAATTCCAACTAAGTGAAAGGTTTACCACGAGTAGCACTGCCCTACTGCCCACCCCAGAATCAAGGCATACTCTACAAGATCAATGGCCATCTTGTGTGCTGAAAAGGCCTCCTCACCTGTGGATGAAATATGTAAAGCAGTAACATGATCATTCAGTCACCCTTTATGTTACATTATAAGCTGGATATGTCAATTTCCTCTGATTTGGAAGGAGAATCATCCATATCTAGTAAAGGCCAGTATCTGGCCCTTGGAATATATCCATCTAGCAGGAAGCTGAAGGAGAGGGTCATTTGGTCGTGCTCCCCTAACGGAGTGCTCTGATCCATCTGCCTCCACAGCATGAGGAAGGCTGCACCCTCTAGAGAGGATTGTGAATGATCTCTGTATGAGAGAAATTAACAAGCACAGCTAACTTTTCTAGAGATCAAGCTGTTATGACTTTTAATTCCCTTTTTGTCATCTGTTTAAAATCCATTGAGAATCCACAAGGTGCACTTCTATTTGTTTCTCTAGGTTTATTTGTTTGTGTCTGTATTTAACACATTTACAATGTCTATTGTGGGTAGGTCTCCTAAATATGCTAAAGAACGCTTTGAAGAGCACACAAAAGCCATGCAAAAGCTGGGAGTGGGAGGGGGAACTAAAAGTACTCTTATGAGGGAACAAAGATCTTCATTTGGAACCAGGAAGTCTCACGTGCTATAATTAAATGCACTGCCAATATAACACAGGTGTACACCACACGAATAAATCTGATTATGAGAGGTATCATCATGCTTCTGTGTTAGCAGTGCATTCATCCTGAAGTTCATTTGTGCACCTGTTACATACTTGGGTCTCTGTATTCTAGCAAGTTTAAAGATATTTAAGCAGTTGAGCATCTACATCTAGTAGACCATATGTTACAGCGAGGCTATGAGATGGGAAGAGAAAGATGTCAAGATGTGCTCAACTGAGGTAAAGTGCTAAATGTTCTGGGAAGCACAGAAATAGACTTGAGTTGTGTCGATGATAAGGAAAAAATGCTGCCTAGATGCAGGCAGAATGAGGTAAGTAATTTTTCAATATCCATGAGAAATGAGGAACTCCCAAAACATCTCTGTTTTTTTAACACTAGAAATTAATTTCTTTTAACAAACATCTCTACAGGGGCATATGCACTTGTATGTTCAAAGATTTATTTACAGGCGTCATTCCTGAGGAAAGGATCTATCAAAAAGCTGCATGTTAAATGCCCCCCTGAACACAATCAAGCTTGTCTTCAGTTTGATTTCTTCAAGTAACCAGTCCCCCAGGGTCCAGGCCACTGAGAGCAGACTGTCCTCAACTCTTTAAACCTGGGTCTCTTCATTTCCATGATCCCAGTGAAACATTATAATCTTGGAAGGAGGTGGCGGTCGCTGATATAGTCGAACCCCAATCTCTAAAGGGCTTTTACTGAATATGACCTAGATTTTGATTTCTGATCCGAAAGCAGTGGAGTTTGCAAAACAAAGATAAAGATGTGTTCACCTTGGCCTTTGCTGCTTATGAGGCTGGTTGGTGCTGCATGCCACACCAATTGCAGCCCTTTTTGAAATGGTCATATTCAACTCTAGGTAGAGTGTGTTGTGGTGGCTCTGACCTGGAGAAGACACAAAGATGGGTCACAGTCCTCATCTGAGAGGAGAAGTTTCCTTCCTCACCATTCTGGCAATCTGCATCCAGGAATCCAGCATGATCACACAACACTGACAACCTCATCATAGACAAAGGACTGGATTTTTACAAGTTCTTCAAAGTATTTTCTCCTTCCTACAAACATTACTTGCGTCTTTCCTGGGTTTAGCTTGAGCCAACTGTTCTTCATCCATCAGCTTAGACTCATAGACTTTAAGGTCAGAAGGGACCATTATGATCATCTAGTCTGACCTCCCGCATGATGCAGGCCACAAAAGCTGACCCACCCGCTCTTGGAATAATTCTCTCCCTTGACTCAGCTGTTGAAGTCCCCAAATCATGATTCTTCCTTCTTCCAGGCATAGAACACTTTCATGATGTCTCTATCAGAGAAAAAGGAGATCTACAGTAAAGAGTACTCTGCATGTAGGTGGCAAATGATGAGTCTGTGGTTTCTTATGATTATTCATGTAGATATTAAAAAGGAGGGGAGAGAGAATTGAGCCACGTGGAAGGAAATCCACATCATAGTGGCCATAGTGTCAAGGAGCGGGTAGTCTGGTGGCACCTTAAAGACTAACAGATTTATTTGGGCATAAGTTTTCCTGGGTAAAAAACCCCAGAAGAAGTGGGGTGTTTTACCCAGGAAAGCTTATGCCCAAATAAATCTGTTAGTCTTTAAGGTACCGCCGGACTCATCGTTGTTTTTGTGGATACAGACGGCTACTCCTCTGATATAAGCTGATCACAGCTTTCTGGGATCTGTATCATATGAACGAGAAGATATAGCTGAGTGCTACCATATTTACTCTTATTCACTCTGATCATGTCCAAAATTAGCATCTTGTTGGTCACTTGTTCTATATCACATTTTAAAAAATGACGGGCTTCAGTGCCCTCCTCTCCAGAATCGTGTATCCTGGGGTCATTGAACTTTGAGGAATCTGACAGAGATGCTAACCCAACTTTTGCTGCTGGCTGCTCAATTACTTGTAAGAGACTGAAAAATCCTGACTTTCCCTCCACATGTGGGAATCAGTGCAACAGGCATGGAACTTTGCGACTCTGCACAGCTGTATTGTGAGAAGACATATATGTTTGCACACACCTGGTGTTATTTTGCTAATTATTTAAATAAACAAAAAACATTATGTAAATGGGAAAACCTAGGGGAAAATTGATGAATTTACACTCCTCTACTTACCCATTCATGTCTTTGTCATTTCTCTCTCTTTCTTTTCCTTCCCTACATATTTAAATAGTATGTTACCATTATAATTTCTTTTTTGGAGAATGAAAAACTTCTTGTGGTATTTTGTCAGTTTTATGCATAAAATTGTGTAAAATTCTACAGCTATATATATGTATCTACATGTCATCAGCACTGTATGACCAAAAAAGTCAGAGACTGTTATATCTTGACTCAGCAGCAAAGGAGATAAATGCAGGGGGAGCTGATTTAAACACAGGTGTCTGCTGTGGTGATTTTATTGTTCTGGCAACAAACAGGAGCAAATGGAAGTGAGGCTCTGCACTGAGTACAGAGTGTCCAACCATTTAAAGGGGCAGGACATCACACAGATCACTGCTGAATTTGACCTGGAGACTTCCCTCCCAAAGAGTCAAAATTCCAACCAGTGCAAAGCAAGTGCCTTGGAGCAGGAATAACTTGCTCTGGGAGCATTGCAGGTACCGCCTGTGGCTTCCTTGTGGGGTTAGTGGGAGGTGGGGCAGATTGAAGAGAGACAAATAAATCCTCCTTTTACACACACACACACACACACACACACACACACACACACACACACTGCAAATCAAAGTTGGTGAAGCACTAAAATATTCTGGCAGCACATAAGACTGCATAACACACTACATCATTTATTATTTCTTCACACAGTAGAACTAATCATGAGATTATAAAGTTAAATTTATGTATATCATATTTTGAAAACTACCCGAGCCAGCTGTGTGGGCTGTTTATACTTGATCTATTAATGAAAGATCCCACATGGCAGGCACAAAATCAAAAAAGAAGAATATGTTGCAAGCCTTTCTTTATGCTGACTTTTGGGAAAGTATTTAGCAGTTTCCTTTAATTTTCAGAGGTTTAATTTTTCATTTTATCGTCCATCATCTAACATATTGTTTTAGAAGACTGAGGAAGAAAAAGTTAGGTTTGTATAATTCCCCAGTGCTGTGGGATTCTTCCTTATAAAGGACAGTTTGAGTTGCACAAGGGACGAGGAGGGGAAAATTAAGGTCCTGCCCTGGCCATCCCATAATTCAGAATGTACTTGGCTGTATTGATTTCTACCTCACAATTGCACTAGTGAACTCTGTGTATTAAATATACAATACATTCAATATATGTCTTGCGAAATGGACTAATACTTTTCTCCTTGGATTCACAAATCAGAGGGATGACATATCTTCCAAGAGGTAAGATGCTTCAAGGCTAAGCCACCATCACTCCACTGGCTATTGTTACATTGTGTATACACTACATACAGTATTTTTCCATGTAAAAGGGGAAAACATTGGGTTTCTTGCTTCTACTTACACAGTGTCCATGCTCAAAGGCCTTACACCACATAATAGCCCTTCTCAAGCCCCAGAAGCCTGGTTGAAACTCCCTCCAGACACTCTCACTGGTGAGTCTTCAGTTGGCTAATGCGCATTATTCGACCGTTACATGAGTTGCTCCTCCCTCCCAGATGCTGCCTCTAGGGATATGTCTACACTGCAGCTGGGAGCAAGACTCCCAGCCCCACTAGACCGGGTCATGCTAGCGGGGCTCGAGCTAGCATGCTAGAAATAGCACTAAGGACATTGCTGTATAGGCAGAGGCTCAGGTTAGCCACCCAGAGTCTGAGCATGGGTGGCTAGCCCGAGCCTCTGCCAGTGCAGCAAAGTCCACACTGCTATTTTTAGCGCGCTAGGCTAGCATGAGTCTGTCTTCCTAAACTGGGCGGCTTGCTCCCAGCCGCAGTGTATCCTTTGGTGACCCTAGCCCCTTCTACCTAGGGGAATGAGGGATAGAGCTTGGAAACCAAACAGAGATCCCGCTCCTATTTCTCTCTCTTTCTCTTTCAGATCCTACTGTTTTCCAGAGCACTGTGTGCCAGCACTCCTGGAATGTTATATAGTTACTTCTCGCCACTTTTAAACATCCCTCCACCATTTGGAAACATTTTAAAACACAGTTTCCTCCAGTTTACAAATGATGGTATGGCATTAAACATGCTCTGAGAAACAGGGAAGTATTATTTTTGAAATGGTGTGGTAGGAAGAGTCGTCCTAACATTTCAGGAGTACTGCTACTCTTACATTTACATCAGCACTCCTGGAAAATAACACAATTTAATGCACTGTTTCCCTTTTCAACCCGTGAGTCACAAGCAGATCTATAGACTTGTCCTTCCCACAACGATTTTTGTTCTGCCACTGGCTAAATCATGCACCAGTGATAAGGCCCTTACTAGAGCTGCTTGAAATGTTTTTGAAAAATCTTCCTGGACAAAAATAGACTTTCATCCAAAAGTATTCAGGGGAAAATGTTTTTTTTTAAATGAATTATTTTGAATTTTTGATTGTTTTGTTTCAAAATTTCATTTTGCTTTGTTTCAAATTGAAAACTGGAAATATGTCAAATATTCAAACTTCCAAATGTCCATTTCCTGGACGTTTTCCTTGGGAGTGAAATAATGAAATGAAGAATGTCCAGAGTTTGTTTCCTCCCTCTTACTCCCCCGCTTTTTCCACTCTGTAATTTTTCAGAACTTCTTAAGCTCTGTAAAAATTACAGAATGGGAAAAGGAAAAGTGAAACACTGTAACTTTGCCTCTCTGTAATGTTTCAAAAGTACAGAAAGTTTTGAAACTCTGGAATGGAAAAAGGAATAAAAAACAAAAATGTACAGGAGGAAAAAGTGACAAAAAAAGCCAGCCACCAGCTATCATGCATTTTATTGCACTCACTGGTGGAAAAAAGGGAGGAAATCCAAAATCCAAAATAAAAAAAAATCTGTTCTCAAAAAATGAACAAAACAAAAATTTCAGTTTGAATTGAAATGAAAATGTCTATTCATTTCATTCAGAAATTTTTCCATGAAAAAAATTAAAATGTTTCATGGGAAAAACTGGGTGTCTGGACAAACTCTAGCTATTAGGGACCCCCTAGACTGTCACTAAAGAAAATGGTAGAGCTCTGTCATTATGGCCAAGCAGCTAAAGGCTTCACTGCCCCTATCTGGTTGCAGTGACTTACATACCCGCTTGGAGGGGCTATGCAATGGAACTCATTGGTGGCACCATTACACAGTGCTTTGTTTCAGGTCACAATCTCTCCCCTGCTTTTTCTGTGTCTGAATGGACCTCTGCAGTTTTCTAGTGCTAACAGGAAGCAGTAAAAAAACTGGACCAACAGAGAGACTGATTTGGTCCATTCACACTTGCTGCTTTTCGGGGTCTCAGACAGTTTCCATGTCCCCCTCCTCCCCATCCCCAAGAGGAAGAGAAGAAATGTTGAGGAGCAGTAGAACTTTCCCATATTGTGATCCATTCTGTACCTTTGTCCACAGCACATTTCAGGTTGAAATTTACCAGATTTGAGTAAAATGAATTTTGAGATCTGAGAGACTGCTGCTGCGAGGGATGGTGGGAATTAACGATGAATGTAGCCGTGCACAGAGGGAGAAGAAATAGACAACAAGCCTGGTTGGTAATGCTCTTGTGTCTTGTTGAAATATAATAAAACAAAACAACCCCAATGAGAGAAGAGTATTCATTTTTCAGAGACAAAAGGAGAGTCACAGAAAGCCTCGATAAATAAAGTAGGACTGAATCTCTACTGTGCTCTGCCTGGGTAACTCTGCTGAAATCAGAGTTGTGAGGGCACAAAAGTGAAGTTACAGAGTGGAGAATCAGGCCGCAATGTGTGAACAAAGGAAAAGGGACCTGATCACTTGTGTGTAAATATGCAGTATATATTGAATGTATTGACTGTTTCCTCCCTTCCCCAATCCATACTTGCTCTTTCCCCACACTGCCGAATTGAACATGATGGCCTCTGGAGGATAAATGCTGTCTTGGAGGGCTCTTGCGCAGATCACTGCATCTTGCTGTTGGGGGGTTGTTTGTTTGGAAGGAGACGACATACGGAAGCAGCAATTTATTCTTTAAACATTTTTCACTGACTGATAGTTGAGGGATTTGCCTTCTTCCAGTAATTTGAGAATGTAAATTTTAATTTGCTACTCCTTAAATGCTTAACTAAACTCCAAGGACAGTGATTTTAAACTTAAACATTTAGAATGATAATAAGGCATCTATTTGCCTTAGAAAAGAGCTCTTTCTGACAGCATCAGAGGCTTCAGATGGAGACAGTTACCTATTAATAACAAAGTGAAAAGCTTCCCCTCCATCCCCAGCCCCCCTTCATTTGCAATAAACAGCATAGCCTGCCCTTATTTTGTGGATATGGCTTTATCATGCTTTCTGAGGTGCATTTAATACCACCAGGATAGCATGGTGTGTTTTATATTAGCTATTAAACAGGACACATGGAGGGGAAGAGGAGGAATTTGTTCAGTTTTGGTAATTACACAAAAAAAGCCCTTTTAAGTTGTTTTTGTTTTAGATGCGGGAAAGATACTGGTGTGATACAAGTCAAGGACACATTCATGGTTGTAGCTATGGCCCCCCCTGGTGGTGAAACACATGAAGTGACTCTGGTTTCTACTGTAATCTCCATAGATACCTTTACTCGTGAAGCTGGAATATGATCTTCAAAGCTAGAAGTTGATTGGCATTTTAACCAGGACTTTGACCCATCTCCGAACTGATATTCAAGAGTAAGACCTAGCAACTTTTCTGCTGTGTTCTATTCCAATATTTTCAATGGTGTGCACCATGCCCTCGAGTTAGCACTTGTATCCCATTGAAGTCAGTGGCAGTTGTGCCTCTTCCTATGGGAGGAGAAAACAGTGCATGGCGGTAATGTTTATCAATAAAGTAAAAACTTCTATTTATACATTAAACTAAATGCTCTGTGGTTTTCAGCTATATAAGTCATTCATCAGTCATTTCCTGTATTTACATACAGGAGTTGCCAGACTGGGTCAGACTCAAAGTCCGTTTAGTTCAGTATCCTGTCTCTGACAGTGGCTAGTACCAGGTACTTCAGAGGAAGATGTAGGAACCGCATAGCAGGCGGCTATGCGGAGATGACCCATGCCTGCAGATAGAGGGGGGCAGAGTGAGGCAGTGGCTTCGGCAGATGTTACTGAGCATCATAGGCGTGCGCAGCCCATTTCATTAGGGTGTGCACCCAGGGAGCCCTGCCCTAGCCCCACCCCATCCACTCCCTCCTACTTTCCGCCCCCTGACTGCCCCCCTCAGAACCCCCAACCCCCCCTGCTCTTTGTCCCCTGACTACCCCCTCCTGGGACCCCTGCCCCTAACTCCCCCCCAGGACCCCACCCCCTATCTAAGCCTCCCTGCTCCTTGTCCCGACTGCCCCCCTAGGACCCTACCCCCTACCTGTCCCCTGACTGCCCTGACCCTTATCCACACCCCCGCCCCGGGACTCCCATGCCTATCCAACCGCTCCCTGCCCCCTGACAGAACCCCCAGAACTCCCGACCCATACAGCCCCCCTGATCCCTGCCTCCCCAACCCCTCTCCACACCCCTGCCTCCTGACAGCCCCCCCAGAACTCCCAACTCATCCAATCCCCCCCCCAGCTCCTTGTCCCCTGACCACCCCCTCCAGAGGCCCCCCCACCCTAACTGCCCCCCAGGACCCTCCTTGCTCCCTGTCCCCTGACCCCTATCTACCCCGCGCCCCCTGACAGACCCCAGGACTCCCATGCCCCATCCAATCCCCCCTGCTCCCTGATTGCCCCCTTCAGAGAC
The DNA here is from genome assembly GCF_028017835.1 of Emys orbicularis. NCBI lineage: Eukaryota > Metazoa > Chordata > Testudines > Emydidae > Emys > Emys orbicularis. The sequence continues at coordinate 88,965,030 of NC_088683.1, forward strand.
CTCCCGCCCCTAACACCCCCGCCCGGGATCCCACCCCCATCCAACACACCCTGCTCCCTGTCCCCTGACTCCCCCCACCCCTTATCCAACCCCCCCAGCCCCGAACCCATGAGATGAGGCTCCTAGCCTCCCCGTGGAGCCAAACGCTGCCCCACGGGAGTGCGCGCAGCCCCGGCCCCCAGAGCACTGCATACGCGGCGGCAGGGCTCCAGGGGAGGGGGGAGGGTGTCTGCCTCCCCGCAGAGCCAAACACTTCCCCATGGGATCGTGCAGCCCCGGCCCCCAGAGCGCTGCATGCGCGACGGCAGGGCTCCAGGGGAGGGAGGAACGCGGGAGAGGGGCCGGCAGCTTGCTGCGCTCGGCCGGGCGCTCCAGCCCAGGAGCGCAGATCCCGCGGCTTGCCACACCTGGAGAGGGGAGCCATTTGCCCACCCCTGCATTAGGGTGTGCCCGGGCACACCCGGCACACCCCGTGCGCATGCCTATGCTGAGCATGCTCAGTACAAGGCAAGCAGCAAATCGGGGGTGAGGGAGTGATATGACCCCATTGCCTTTGCAGTTGTGGAATAATCTGCGCCCACATTAGCATTCATACTGATCTCTAATAGTTAGACATTGGGATAATCCCTGAAGCACAAAATTCAATACGCTGTCCAAAATTGACATTAATTATAACAAGGCTGGATTTCTACTTATTTAGATAAATCTCCAATCCTTTTTTGAGCTAATAATTTAAATAGTAAAAAAGCACTATTTTGTAAATGGTCAAATAAATACTACTTACTAATGTTCAGTCATGAGGAAACAGCAGACTTTGGAGCATGCCCTATATTCAAGAAGAGACTTTCTCTCTGGGTCCTTACCTTATGATTTGGGGCAGAAATAAAATTGGCCTATGAGGATGGGAATTTTTGATAGGTTTCTCTGTAACATATTTTCCAGTTACTTTACTAGTCAGAGTTCATTTTCCTTGAGTCAAATAGCCATTCTCTTATCCTCCTAGAAATGTTGGGAATGACTTAACAAGATGTGAGCTGGCACAAATGGGGAATGGTTGTACATACGAGATAGAACCTGACACTGGGGAAAGGTTTCAACAAGACAAGAGGTAAAGGCAGAGACTGAAATAATGTATGCCTTCAGTAAAAAAATAAGGAAGCTAGCCCTGGGTAAGGAATAACTTTATACAGGAGAGAGATGAAGTTGAGAATGGCTTCTAGTGAGGCAGATACAGAGTAAGGAATAACTTTAATAAAGAAGAGAGGCAGTAAGAGGAGTAGGGGATGTTTTAAGTGGGCCATTCAGGTTGACAGAAGTGTCAAGAATAGACTCAGATGGGAATACAGCTGGTGTACCCTTTTCAGTAAGATCATATGGGGTGAAAAAAACAGCTACAAATAGCTCAGCTAAGAGCCCTGGCCAACCCCTCAGTACAAGCCGCTAGCACCAGAACCCCACCAAGAAGAGGTATCCAAAGGTGAAAACATGAAATGGTGTTAAATTATCAAATATTGTGTAGTAAAGAATGCCTATGGTTAATTGGAGCAAGTAGATCTTGTTTTTCTTTATTTTACATTATGTGCATTTAGTAGTGGATTCAATTTGTCCTAAGCTCCATCAGTCCAAGGACGCAGAGACTCTCCTGTTTCTATTTCAAATCATTATGTTTGACAACCCAGTAGACTATTTTGTTGCTCTTGATATCACTAGGCTAGCCTGAGTCATATTCTTTTTCTGTATTTTACATACAAGATAACACTGTTTTCCAAATACATGGCCCCTAATATATTTAGCTGGCAACAGAGCATCAGGTAAAGTAATTAATATCAAAGAGTTAACAGCCAAGGCTTCCTTGCAATGGAGAACTGCATTAGTTCTGAAATATCAGGTTTGTTATTTATTGAGGATTTCAATGTTCTGTGGAAAGTCTGTTCATCATGTTTTTTCAAAAGTCAAGTCCCATCTTTGTAAATATAAGAGTCTATCTCTGTTCCCATGTCATAACAGAGCAAAGAGGGCACAACAGCATGTCACTTCCTTGATCCATGTTCCATCAATATGAATAAAACGGATAAGGTGACTCTAGAAGGGGCACCGTTGCCTTCTGAGCACCCCAGTGTGGCGTGTGGCCCTGCTGGGGCCTGCCTCAGACATTTTCGCTTGGGCTGGAGCCTGGGCTCTAAGACCCACCCCCCACCCTTGTTGGGTTTCAGAGCCTGGGCTCCAGCCCAAGTAGGAATCTCTACACTGCTATTTTTAGCCCCGTAGTGTGAGTGCTACAAGCCTGAGTCAGTTGACTCAGGCTCTGAGATTCGCTGCCGCGGGGTGGTGGTTTTTTTGTGGGGTTTTTTTGCAGTGCAGACATACCCTTAAGCAGCCCACACAAGGAGAAGCCAAACACTTAACTTTACAGCTGTATATCTCCCTTTAATAAAGCCTTCTGAAAGGAGCACTTGTACAATGGTTTAAAGGCTCTTAACTCAGAGCCCACATAAAATTTAAAAGTCCCAAAACAAAAGTTTCTAGGCTCCAGCAGCAGCAGCTGCTTCTGTTGTAAGGCCCCAGGCTTCTCCACTGCCTGGATTGCTTTTGCAGTCTTTCTTTTGCTTGTTCGGGGTCTCTCCCAGATCTCCCTACCAGGAGAGTTTTTGTCTAGTTCAGACTCCCTGAGAGCTTCTCTCTGCAGGAGCTTCCTTTCTGCTCAGGAGCTTTTCCAACTAAGCCTCTCCTAAGGTTAGGCCAAACTATAAACTTACATCGGTATAACTATGACACTCAGGGGTGTGAAAAATCCACACCCCTGAGCGACGCAGTTATAATGACCTAACCCCCAGTGTAGACAGCGCTTCTCCCATCAATGTGGAGGTGGATTAACTATGCCGTCAGGAGACCCTCTCCCGTCAGTGTAGTAGCACCGTCACTGAAGCACAATAGCGGCACAGCTGCATGCATGAATCTGTGCCGCTGCTGTGTTTTACATGTAGTCATGCCCTAAGTCTTTGATTAGGCTCAGCTGCTGCTTACTTAATTAACTGCCTTTCAGCTACTTAGATAGTTAACTGTCCCCAGGTAAACTTGGGATGGTTCATTCCCTTCAGTGGAGCCAGTCACAGGCAGGTTGAGCGTCTGACTCCCTTAAAGGGTCAGGCTGTAACAGTGATCCACAGATCTCATCAATTTCAGGAAATCTAGCTTAGTCCTTCAGTGGCTTAGTGTTCTTTCCATGGAAATAAATAAATAAAAAGTCTCCACAAATAGTGGTAGGATAAATCAAAGATTGTAACGCTGTAAGTCTAATACTGTGCTTGTATTTCATTTATTATAAGGTTTTATGAAAGATCAAATTCTTCAGTCACATAAGAAACTGAACTGGATCAATATTTCTCCCTTTTGAATTCAATTTGTGCACAGATTCTTTTGTAATTGTATCGCTGCATTAAAGCTGTTACTCCAGTTAGAACAGAATCACATTTTTTGGCTTTTGAGCCTCTCTGAGCTGTACGCAAATCTTTGGGTAGAGGAGCAATGTAGAATGAATACAGTGCTTAGCATTAGATCAATCTCCAGCAACATTATGACATATTTGGCCTGAAACACCTTTCATTTACACCATTTAAATACCAGAGTAACTCTTTTGATGTCAGTGGATCTACACCAGATTTACACCAGGGTAAATGAGTGAAACTCAGTCTCAACAGAGACAGTAAAATAAATGGTCATATTTTATTAAAAAATACAAAGAAAATGATAAGGCTTGTTTCTGTGTTGTCCCCACATCGACAGGTAATGGGACCGTCTCGATCAGGAAGTAATTTTGACTTGTACTTCAGTTGTAATACTCTGCTGGCAGGTGTCTTCAGGATTTTAAACAAATTCAGCACACAGTTGTTGCAAAATGAATACAATAAAGCCTACAACATGAAGCTTTGTGATCCACTGATGCCATCCAGCCAAGAGAGGGAGCACTAGTTAATTAACAAAAATCCTATTTCCAGAGCTACCTATGTTTCTGCAGGTACACAGTCAAGGAAGTGGTTATAGGAAAGCTATACTGGCCTTTGAAGTGGTACAAAATCCGAACTGGTGAAGAATCATTTGCAAGCTTGTGAGTAGATTTTTCAAAAAAAAAAAAAAAATGCAGAGTAGAAAATAAAAATGTGAAATGATATACATTAAGACAAAAGAAGACTCCCATGGTAGAATCCACTTTCAAGGTTCAGCTGCTGTTCATAAGCAAGCAGATCCCCTTGAGTCAGTTGCAACCTTGTGATTCAGTCTGGGGCCATCTGTTACCCTATTTATTAGAGCTGGTCAAAAACAGTTCTTTGCCAATAATTTTGGTTGTGAATTTTGGCAGTTTTTCAGTGAATAGTTATTTGCAAATATTAATTTCCCCCATTATCTCACCAGCCACAGTCTTTATCTGAATGATTATATGACAGCAACAAGAAGCTTGAATCTCATAACAAAAAACTTTGCAAGCTTTTGTGTTTTCTTCTAACAAATGCATCTTTTATTGTTTCAGGGGAGTGTTTTTTGGCAGGAGCTTCAACTCAAGGATTCATTTGCCTTTCATACTTAGTAGAAGTCCAACTTTACTTGACCGTTTGCACCTTAAAACATACGTCAGATTAATTCTTTCCTTGTTTATGAAAGGAAGATGAAAAATTACAACCAATGAACTTTTTAATTTGCTACAGTGGTAATGGTCTGCATTACCAAGTGGGAGACCTGCTTTGATTCCCAATCCCAGTCTGTGGCACTCTGAGGGTCTGAATCTGGAACCCTAGATTAAATAGCATGTCTCTCCATGAGTAGTTCCATTGAAATCAGTGGGGGTACTTGCAGACAATGACCCCAATACTGGAAGGAAAACTATGGGGGCAGACCCCATTCACTTAAGCAGGGCGCTATATGAGCACACGCCTCCAGCTGCATGATTCCCATGCAGGATGGGGGCCTAAGACACTACTTGATCCAAGTAAGAAAGGCAGAATCAGTCCCTAGTAGGGCCTCGGACTGTGGCAGAAGCCCATCCCTAAGGAAGGCCCATGGGGGGGGGGGGGGGGGGATTTGTCATCCCTCAGTAGAGTTTCCCTCCAGCTGGTTAAAGAGGCATATGAATGGCTTCCCTGGTGTGTCCTGTCTACTATTTCCTGGCTAGAAAGCTGGTAGAGATTTAAAGGGGAGGGGAATATATAAAATGACCAAAAAAATGGGGTGGTGGATGATCAAGCTCCTGTGGCCTGTCAAGAAATACTGAGAGAAATTAAAAGCTTTAAGTTAAGGCATTAAATATTGCTATGGGGCTGTTCCAACAGCCCTCCTGAAAAAGAAGAGGGGCACTGAATAAAAATAAGTTTAAAAAAAGATAAAGGAATCTTAAAACTAAATGGTTATTTCCTTCTTCATATCAAACCTTTTTTGTTCACATCTAGGACCAAACTCACTGTTTGGTCAAATCCTGTAGATGCTGTGACTTGATTGTCCAGAAACATGATCAAAGGGCAACCATTTATAACTGTGGGAGGTTTCCTTTTCAATATTTTTTTTCACTCTCCTTGGCAGTCCAAGAACACAGGAAATAGAGGTAGTGTCTGAGTTCACTTTATTTCCAAAGACTTTCTAAGAGCCAGGCATCTTCATAAACAAGATACAGTTGAACGCCTGAATGACAAGTGTTTTTTTCCAGAGTGGAGCAGCTGTTTGATTTCAGGGTTGCACTGATAAACCTGGGTTTCAGTGTGATACTTTTATACATGTTCATTTTGGAAGGGGAAGGGGGATCCTTTTGCTGTACATTATTGTTTTGTTTTTCTAATTCTAACTTTGTTTCCCCTCTGCTAACAAATTTTTTGGAGTGCCTCACAATGGAAGGGGACAGCCAAGCTGTGGTGACATTTTAATGTACACCGCTTACATCTCACTACATTTTGAATCCAAAGAAATGTCCATGTGTCATCCAGGTAACATTATCAGTTTGAAATAGCTATGTAAATATAAATGTGTGTTCCCAAACAAAACATTAAGACAGCACCAGCAACTTAAAAGGGGGAAAAGCTCACAGAGAAAAAGATCCAGGTCCAGATTCTCAGCTGTGACAAGTTTATACTAGATGCAGCTGGGGTGAGTGAGAGAAGGGAACGCTTGTTCTAAGGCACCTTTCTGCTCCCCTGGTCCTGAGCCAGACAGGGACTGAAAATAATTTGAAGCAGTGTAGGGGCTGTTTTAAATTATGGCAGCTGCAGCAGTACCACAGGTGCCCCCTTCCGATCTGAACACGACCCCTACGTTGGGAGAAGGATTCCTCTGCTGAGGGAATCCTTGACTGCCCCATTAGGGCAGCTTTCCACTTACTTTGCATTGCTGAGGCAGCATAAAGCAGGCAAGGTCAGGGACAAAAATCTGGCACATCGTTTATAATTTTCTTGCTTTCTAATGTTTTGATACATAAATCGGGGTTAAACTGAAACAAAACACCTCACACTGAAAACTCAAATGACCGAAACTCTGGCCTTGTGCTTAAGCCAACCTCCAAACTTCCAGTGAGCATAACCTTTTGTACCGTCTTTGTAAGATGTGATCTTACATAAATGAATTTACACTGTTCATAACGGGTTTTCTGTAGGACTTTAAGAAATCCAGTCATAGGATGCATTCAGAAAAGCTGCAGTATTTGAACGGTTTGTATACTTTCACAGCTATGACCTGATGCTTAGGAATTTGAAGGTCGCATACATCTTGAAAAGCCCATGGCATTAATGCCTTAGTTAGGGAACATGTAGAGGGGTCAGTAGATGCTCCCTAATTCATGCACAAACTAACATGGCTTTACTCAGTGTTCCTAATGCACTTGCAAAGTGCTTTTAAGAATAGGAATCACCCTGCTTCCGAAGGCAGATCTCATGACCAAACTTGGAGTTTCCCAACCAAGCTGTTTATGAGTTATGACCAGGGCTTTGTGTACAGTGTGATCATGTAGCTGTGTAACTGGCCTAAGAATTTTCCTTTCTGCAATGATGCCCCATGAATCTCTTTGTGTGCCACATGAATAGTTAGTCTGGGGGCTTGGCACACACCTACACATCAGAGACTGAATGTTTTTGTTCGTCACGAGTACCTCTGAACTCTACTTCTCCAACAGGCAATGGAAAATTTTTGATCAGCCTGACAATCCATGTATTGAAGTATAAAAACCTATTTTGTGAAAGGAGAAGCTATAGACTGAAGACTTAATATACCCACACACCATCTAATCTTGACACTGGCTCCTGCAGATGCACAAGTGGATAAAATGGCATAATTTGCTACTTGTTTCTAAAGGTTTCGAGATCATGTTTCTTGGGATTTGCTTTGACATGCTGAGCGCCACTAGCATACTCATGTAATTATTGTACAGGTTATCGATTCGGAAAGATTCATATTCTCTGCTTTTTTTTTTTATTGATTGGTTCGGGGATGATTTTACTGAAGGCAGAACAAGCACCTTGAAGGAGCACAAAAATGACTGTGACTCTGGATACACAAAGTCTATTGGGTCCTTTGTGATAGGCTTGTAGACACCCAAGCCTTGTAGGCAGAGACCTTTTCTTCCAGACTCTGAAGGTGGTGATTAAAAAAAATCCAGCAAAGGATGGAAGGCAATTTTGGAAAGCTTTACAGTTTTAGTAATAAAAATATTTTGAAAGAAGCATTGACCCTTCTTGCCTTTGATTTTTTTCCCCTTCCCCTTGATGAGCCCCAAATATGCTCAGGTTAATGGAATTCTGTCCTTGGAAGGTACCGTGTACAGTACAAAGACAAAACTGTTAATGTTAGGGAAGAAGTCAGGTGTTCAGTATTGAGGTCTGTAAACATAATTACACCTTGTGGGTCCACATAAGTGATTACCATGTAACCTGCTCTTTGGCTAGTGAGGTAGAAATAATCATCCATTCATTTATCCTCTAATGATATGGTGAACTGTACACATTTGACAGTATATGGTACTTGCCACCATGTGCACTCATTTTAAATGGTCAACAGTTACCAGCAAGAAAAAGGAAATTACTTCCCTGCAATCCTTGTCCTAAGGGAGTAATAATAGATCTCTACTCTTGGGTCAGGGCTTCTGCATGTGAAAGGATCAGAATGTCCTGAGCTCAGTGACTGGATTATTAAATCACCTCCCCTGCTCAAGAGCAATAGTCCACAAGCATCTCAACTGCCAATTCCTTTTTCAAGTAAGACCAATAACATAAAACAAATCCAGGGCTCTGCAAGACGGGAGAAGTGGTGTGCAGTGGTTAAAGTTCATTTGTATAGGAGGGAGAGCTCACTGGTTTTTAAATGGTCATTGGGATAGAGCTTAACATCCTGCAATGATGGAACATTGCATTTCTTGTGGTGGTGAGATTCAGTGTGAGGAAGAGAATGGCAATGTGAGAAAAAAAAATGTATCTGAAGCGAATTCATACCCTCAAGCAAGCTGAAAGCCAACAAAGGAAAGTGCGTGTGTGCAGTTTGCATAGATCCATAGGGGCACACAAGGATGAATAGGTAATGATGGAACATCGGAATTGGGTCCCAGAAAATTATGAAGAACCGGATACAGTTTCCTGCATTTTAGCGATTTCACAACTTTTGAGAAAGTAAAAGTAAGCTGACCTAGTATTTAACTATAACTCACTAGTGGCAAACTATGTTCTATTTAAACATATAACCAAACATGCCCTGAAGCTACCAGGTCCCAAACATACACACATTTCCCACCAAGCATGCTCACTGGAACAAAAACCAGCATTAACAATAAAAAGCCCTTAAAACAACAGTAGGTTATCCCTCTCCTATCCATAAGAATTCTGGGCCCCTGTGCTTATGTCCTAGCCACAATGAAGTCTCTTAAGCTGCCTCATCCCCCAACCTTGTTTTCTCCAGGATTAACTTTCCTTCCCACTTCCTCCACACTCATGCCCCCTCCTCCTCCATTTTCTCCTCCCTCTTCTGCCCTCTCAGGATATTTGAAGCCAAACCCAGCAACTGCCTTTATCGGCACTGGTTTGGTTTCTGTCACTTTCTTGTACAGACATATCAGTAGAATGGAAGACCAACAAATTCCGAAGCCTGTGTTCAAAGGAATGCTGCTACATGGCTGGCAAGCATGTGGGCGCCAAAACCTTTGGTGGTGCAATAGAATTGCCAGTGATGGACATAAACTTGGAACTAGAAACCTACCACAACCATTCAACACATGAGGCCAGTAAAGCATTAAGGTGGGCACATCCACATAATAAGGCAAACACCAGGGTGTACAACAGGTTCAGCTGTGCCTGGACTCTGAGCTGGCTTAAAGGGAATGGTGTACCTGAGGGGTGGGAGCTAGTGGAAGTGGAGGCCTCCAAAAATCCCACACAGGCATCAAGGGCTTCTGAAGCCTATGTAATACTGAAAAATGCTCAATCACCAATCCAGGCATCAATCCTGGAGGGCAGCTCATCTTCTGAGTGAGAAGTCAAGCAACATGAGAAATATACTGAAATGTGTCTTGCACATACAATAGAAGCTAGCAGACTCCTCCTAGGTTCTTGAAATACCACTGTGAGGCCTAACCAATCTGATCTGTGCTAAACTAAATGACTACAAAACAGTCTTGACTCCCAGTGGAGTCATCATCACACTATTTTTTGGGTGCATCCAGCAATTTTACCTCAAGACTTTAGACCTGGGCATTTGAGATACTTCTGGGAAGGCTAGTCAAAACCAAATTTAAGATTGCACCTAGACCATGTCTGGAAGCAACTGAGTTGTATATTAAGGGACTCCCTGCGATATCAGGGAACTGGGCTCTGACCAGGGAGAGAGGGAGGTGCTATCTTCCAGTCCTATGTTCTTATGCTCTTATCTTTCTGAAAAAATGTAAGGAAAAGTATCGCAGATTAAAAACAGAAACCCAAAATGAAATTTATGGAAAAACTCGATCAAGTATGCAGAAAAATAAATAACCTAAAGATACACTGAAGCTTGATACCCTTGACAGATACAAATACTATTTTCCTTTAATATGTGTAAGGAGTAGGCAGCTGAAGCAAAACAATTCAGAACTTCTGCAGAAGCAGAGAACAACCCGTTAGATAGCATTTCAGCAGCAACAGAAGGCAATGTTCACTTATCAGACCCGGGAAAAGCAGGGGACAATTCAGTCATGTGCTTCCAGTTATGTCTTAGTTGTGGGTAAACCCACCCCTCCCCACCGGTAAGGCAGTTTAAGGCTTAGAGCTAAGGATCTTCTTCATGCTGTCTCCATTGTCAAAACCTACTTTTTTCCCTCAGTCTCACATGCCCCAGCTCTTGGTTAATCCTGTCACTTCTTACTCTAACATCTCACCAAAATCCATTCTTTCCTTTTGGTTCCTACTGCTAATCTCTAGCCAATGCCTTGAAGTTTTTTCACCTCAACTGCTTTCTTCTTCCTTTTTGTTTCTCCCTTACATACATCTCAGCTTTTGCCTTGCCATTCTATCGAAAATTCCGATGTTGAGCTCATCTCCCCTGCCATAGCTTAGTATATCTCTTTTAATGTTATCAATGCACATTTTAAATAAAATACCACCTAAAAAATTAGGTGTGTTATTTTACTATGTTGGAATTTGAGACTATTTTTTTTTAAAAGTGCTTGCCTAAATTGCATGTGCAAATCTCATAGAAATCATAGAAATGCTCATTCAGACCCTCAGGGCCAGATCTTTGGCTCCACTATGATATGTTTGTGCTACTCCAGAGGTGCAAAAGGATAGTAAAGCCTGCTTAACCAGCCTCCTGCTATTTCCCCCAACACAGGAGGAATCAACAGATGAAACAGAACTGCCATAGAATCTCTGCATCATCCTGTCTCCCAGCAAAGGAGGTGTGGCCAGAAGGCTTTTGCTCTCCAGCAAGTCCAAAACACTATAACTCAGTCCTTTTGAGCTATAGATATCCAGACACAACTTAGAGCAGCCCTGATGCTGCTCTAATTGACTCCAGGAAACCAGGCTCCAGTTGGCCTCAAGAAGCTGCAAAAGTAATGCCAAACCACCTTTGTCCTCCCTTCAATCCAGCACCAAGCAGAGCTCAGCCAGAGTGGATGCTTTAGCTGATCATTTCCATTTGGCACACCTGAGTGCCCATTTGTACTCACAAATATAAGATTCATGCCCCCAGTCTATTTGGCTATGTTCATGTTTATAGTTTTTAATCTCAGCCATAAACTCCTGACTCTTACAGTATGCTACAGCTAGTAACAGTGTCCGGGTTTGTGTGTCAAGAGCAGCCTCAGGCAAGTCCATATTCTTGTCATCCTTTCATTGATCCCTTTGCACTTAAAAAGTCACAGCTTCTTCCATTTCAGGAGATGTATTGTAGTCCGTCTTTTAAACAGTGTGACACAATTCAGTATCTAGAATGTGCTGCAGAGCTGGAACTGCCAGAAAGCTTGTTTTTAATTTTCTCCACAGGAAAGAGCAATGTGTAACTTCTTAGCAGAGTAACTGTCACAAAGAAAGAGAAGAGAATAAAAGAAGAGAATAGAATAAAAGGAATATTTTGGCTCATGTCAAGGTAAAACTGAACAAAAAAAAATCTTCCCCACAGTTCTGCCTTTATATGCAGAGACTTGACTTTATAACAGGATTTCTGTTTAGAATGAGAAATGGGTCTGAGCCTCATGCTCCAGATATGGATACAGATCTGAACTTCCCCAGACTTTGAGTATATTTGGTTCCAGCATCTAGGTTCAAACCCATCTCTAATGAGAACCATGTAAAAATTCCAGAAAGTCCTGAATTTCCAAGTTTGTGAGGTCATCAGAAGTATCTGTACAACTGCCCCTGAGAACAGAAATTGTAACTAGGCACTCATTGTGCTAATGGAAGAGGAAACTTTTCATTTCCTAGATTGGAAGTAATGGTGGATTGGCACCTACTGTGATGCATCCACAGAATATCAAGCAAGAAATCTTCCTAAGAAAACATGGTTTTGGTCAATGATCTTTTTGACGGGAAAGTTGCTAAATTATTAATTAAATTTAATAACCGAGATTGAGTATGATAAAGTTTCAGATCTTTAGATAATAAAATGATCACTGCAAAAATTTTAGACCCAAAAACACAAGCCACCAGAGGAAGTCCTCTGGATTACAAGTCAGTCATTTTTTAAAAAATACCACTCAGATCCTGTGAAATTAAATGAAAAAGTACTATTATATAGCACCATGTGTGCATGACATTTTACAAGTACATATAAAGATAAGGAGCTAGACTCTTCCTGGCTATGTGGCAGCTTTACATTTTGCATTGCTGGGAGAAAGCATTTCAAATGCTGGCATAGCCAGCTATGGAAGGATCATTCCAAATGGAGAGATCCCTTGGTGGCATAGTGGCAGAGTAGCAGTTCCTATGATACCCCTGTGGCCAGGCTCTTAAGGGAAGTTGTTTTCATTAATATTTATTTATATTATAGGAGCACCCAGAGACCCCCCATCATGGCGGGGACTCATTGGGGTTGGTGCTATACAACAACATATCAAGAGATGAACCCTGCTTCAAAGATCTCACAGCCTAATTTGTGGAAGCTCTAGAAAATGTACTGTTGGGGAAAATCCTAGAGGACGATGAACTAAACAAGTCTTCTGATCAAACCTGCCACCCATTGTCTACATTGGCTTCCCTCTATACTGAATCAAGTTCAAGTTCTCAAGCCCTATCTTCAGGGTGCTCCATGTCCTACATCAGCTAAAAGATCACCTCAAGGTCCAGGATGAAGACTGTGATCAACATCTCTGCTCCCCAGGCACAATGAAACATTCTACCAGAATGGTAAAACCCATCTGCGCATCAGGCAGAACTTTCTGATGGGCCAGTCTGAGACTGTGGAAGGAACTTCCCCCAGGAACGAACAACGCAAACCTCACTGCCTTCTGCTCCAAGTGCGAGGTGGACTTCTTCAACCTTGCATTCTCTAACATAAATACAGAGCAGCATGTAATATTAAAAACAAAAAAGAATCCTGTGAAACTGCATACACAATTCCCCCCACACCTCCCTCCATCTTACCTCCCTCCCCAACAGTAAGAACATGAGGAGAGAACAAACCATACGTGACAGATGTTAGTCATTTATTTAGCGCATTACTAGAAGGCACTCTGATACCACAGTGAGGAGGGTGGAATAAGACCCTACACAGAACAGAATAGAACTAAATGACCTATTAGGACTTTCCCATCGCTAATTTCTACATTTCTTTGCTTTTAGCTTTATAATGTTACAATGTTTTGCGTTCCTCCTGTTGGCTCTGCAGGAGCCATTTATTAATAAAAAATATTCCTAGAATCATCCATAAAGTCAAGGCACAAACAAGGATGTTCTGGCATGGTACTGTACAAGTTTCAAATATGTTAATATAGCTAAGTGAACTACATGTTCATTCATAACAGAGTCAAAACTTAATGTGATTCTAATGAAGGAAATCAGCAAAGACATCATAGTACTATCACTCCAATAAAGGTGGCTTCCCAGGTTTGGGGTATGAAGGAGAGAGAAGTTTGTGAAATATTATAAATGATTGTTACACCAATAGGAATAATATAAATGATTATCATACCAATCTAAACTTTCTGAAGCATATTCATGGCAGTTTTTTCTTTCGTTTTTACTATCATTATTGTTGTCCTGGCCTTAGTACTAAATTCCCATTCTTTTTAGGGAGATATTACTCATAAGGCTATGGATAAATACTGAATATAAAATTTTAAAAATCACGATTGCGGTCAATTTTATAGGCTAAAACAAAAGGTGTTATTTATTATTTTGTTTGTATATATTCAAGTTAAATATGTTAAAACATTTTGTTTATCATTAACTTGTTCAAGACCATTAAGGGTTTGCTAAATGTCAGGCAGTGAAATTAAAATGTCATCATATGACAGAGGTCAAATAGATTTGTTAAAACAGAACTATATTATTCCACATTTATTTCTGGAGTTCATTTTTATGCTGGAAAATGTGGTAAAATTGAGATATCATTTTGTACAGCCATTGCCTCTAGTATTCAATAGTCAGGTCAAATAGCTTATTCAAGTACTAGTCTCTCTCTCTCTTGTTTCTGACCCTTCTCTTTTCAGGACATTGTGCAGACTCAGCTCAAAAAGAAAATGACCAATCTTTGTTTACTGAGCACTGGATAGGAGATGATATGAAGTGCAGCCTTTTCCTACATGATTCTGTATCTTCAAAGTTGAATTAAAAGTCAGAACAGCCGTACAATAACCAATATGAATGAACTAAAAAGTGAAAGTGTGTGTTGTGGGGAAAGGGGTGTCAGTGATGGCCGAGATGGGATGACCTGTGACTGATGGCAGCAATCAGAGAACACAAAGGTGGCTATTTTGGCCAAAGGGAACAAATTCTAGTTGATGTGTTCTTTCAAATGAACTCTCTAAAAAAAATTAGATTTCATATTTTGCTTATAAAAATTCAAGGCTATTATTTCAGGCTCTCTGAAGACTCAGGTCTCCCTACAATAAAACCCATGGGATACTGAAAGCTAGGTATTAAAAAATGGTCATCACGAGACAGCAGAGTTTCGGACACGTCATGAAGTATGGCTAGAGTCTGGCCACATATGGAGTGAGCATGGGGCATAGCCCTCCCAACTCATGGATGTTCTGAGACCTACAAAGAATTTTCCAGCTCTCAAGGCATTCACACAAGGAACCAGGCCCTCTGTGGTACTCCATGGACATCATCACCCAAAGCCTGTAAGAACTAGTCTCCCTACCTGCCTATGCCTGCCCCAACACCCCTGACCTCAGATGGGTATTGGCCTTATGGCTATTCCCATTTAATTGGTAGGCTTTCTATCCCGTCTCCCCCTCAAATTTAGCTTAAGGCAGAAAAATCTCAAACCTGCTTTTAAAAATTATATTTACATAAGATTCATATTAGGGGTAAACAATCATGATACTCTGCCAAGCTCCACTACTTGGAGATACAGAAATGAGACACCACTCAGTAGAAAGTGTAGATTTTCAAAATATAATCATACATGCTCATCCTGGGACTTGGCTTCCAGGGTGTTGAATGCCCTACTGGGTTTGGCTTACTCTCAGTGGGCCTCAGGAGCTCCTGCTGTGTTCTACCAGGCTCCTGGGGCTTGGCTCCTTCTCAGGTGAAAAAAAAAAATGTGGTGGTCCTCTCCTAAGTGGCACCAAAAGGAGCAGTCTCTGCAGATTGTGCAGAGCTTCCTAATAGGAACATCCCTTTCCTTTCTTAAATGCTTTGATCAGCCATGAAGGTGTTAACATGTCGACATTTAAATCATCGTAATCAGGCATCTGAGTTAAGACCACACCGAAACGAACAGGGGCAGTTCACGTTTCTCAGCATGATCACTGTAGGCTCTGTGTGGACTCAGGCAGAGAGGGGGAGGCACACTGTATACTTGTGTGTCTCCACAATGGAAGCCATGCATTTACAGTGCAAAAAAAAAAAAAGAAAGAAAGAAAAAGAAAAGAAAAGGGAAAAAAAAAAAAAAAAAAAAAAAAGACAGTAGTGGGGTTACATTTAAACTACATTTGCTGTGGCATGGGACTGGAAGTCCCTTATTCAGGAGCACTCTAGAGGACTATCATTTTTTAGGCTGGTGGAGCTTAGGCTCCTTCATGGGGATACAGGCCAGTTAATCCAGAGAGAAATATTGCTGTTAGCTTTAATAGCTATACATCCTGGCTAAAATACATTTATAGCAGCCACATTGGGGAGGTAGTGATTAGGGACCAGGAGACCTTGGGAACTACCATGGACCTGCTGCATGACCTTGGAAAAGCTACTTCATGTCTCTGTGCCCTAGTTTCCCCTTCTGTAAGAGTGAATATTGATTGGTAATAATTGAGGTTGAATTATGAAAAGTGCTATGCAAGAGCTAAATATTATTAGTGTTATTATATACACCAAATTATTTTTCACACACAGTACGTGTATGTATATGGTGCATTATTGCTTTTTACAGATGTCCTAGCTTTCAGGCTAAATCTTTTGTATGTTAGTCATCCCTTTTAACCTGTCAAAGTACATTGTACTTCTATAAATGTCCAGTATGTTCAATGCATTCTTCCATGAATGTTTTCAGTGCAAATATATTTATAAAGTAGGCATAGTGGTATGTCCTCTGGATTTTGAATGCCTATTTAAATTTTAAATGGTCTTTAGATATCTTCAAACAGCAGCAGGTTGCTGGATAATTTACATTTTACCTCAGTGAGGCAGATGTATTATCCCATAGCCTGCAGTTGTGTATACCACACACTGAGTACTGAGAGGTTACTTGTGCTTGTAGTATATTTGTGAGGAGAGCAGAGATGGGTAAGCTTATTGAGCAACAGTGTTTTTCTTGAAACTGAATTCATTCCATTTGAAGGATTTAGAGCATATGAAGCTGAGCTAATCATCAACAAACTCTCTAATCTCTATCATTACTTGCATTTTCATGTTAGTGATTGTGACAGTTTTTCCCTCTTGTCATCAAGTATAGAAGGCAATGGTCGGCACTCTAACGAGACTGGAGACATTTATGGCAAACTGCGAGCTCTACCAGCTTAGTATTCAGGTTTCATACACAGTGAGTGAATGGAGAGACAATCTCAAAAAGGTGCTGGGGAAAATGGGACTTCCACTCGGTTCCCCTTTGCTGATCATCAAATAAAGGTAGAAGCAACCATTATTAAAATAAATTAATTTGTGAGGTAAATATAAAAATAAGCCTATCACTTAGGGCCCTAACTATTACAGTCAACGAAATAATAGAATAAATCATTAGGAATGAAGAAATAGAGCAAGAGGCACTGAAAACGGAGAGGTGTTTTGTCACAAAATTGCAGCATTAGTAGTGTTTTGAAGCTTCACATTTAAATTGCCTATTCTGACACGCAAAATGCACAGTAGGAAAATGATACTTATTTTATAGTTACTTGTTAAAGGGAAGGAAATAAATACGATGGTTTTAAAGCATAAATATCTTTCATAACTAACAACCAATCCAGGAATCCAGGAAATAAACTGAAAGTGAACGGGTGATTTTTAAAATGCTTTTGTAATTTGTGGTTTAAATGAAGAAACTGTCTCTTCTGCTCTAGGAGGAGTCATTTTTAGAAGATCTAAATATGATCTTAAGTGCCGGTGATATTCCTACTTTATTCAATAATCAAGCAAAACTGGAAATAGAAAAGGTTATTTCTTTTTTCTTATAATAGCTCAAGTATTGTGCAATTATACTGTGTTTGTCTGCTCGTTATATGATTGCAATTTTCTACATGTATTTCCCCACCTACAGATGCATCAACTTTTCCCAGCTAATGAGCCACAAGTTGAGTTTACCTCACATATCCTGTATAATAAATTCAAGGAAAGATTCAGAAGGAACTTGTACATTGGCATTCAGTCCTATAGGAAAGGCTTTTCATGAGCACCTGCATCAATTTCCAGCTCTCGTTAACTGCTGCACAATAGGCTGGTTCCAGGTGACTATTTGCATATCATCTGCATTTATCTAATTTTTATTTATTTTTAAAGAATTTAAAATTATGGCTCATCTGCAGTGCTTCAATATTTGAGTATTAAACAAAAATGCAAATACAGCACTAAGCTGTTAATGAGATGTATCTAGCTCTTTTTCTTTTTTTCTTTTTTGTATTAACTCCATTTCTTCTATCACAATACAGCATCTACAATATATTGGATTCACCAATTCCAAAACTGTATTCTATTATTTCATGAGCTACTGCCAAACATTTTAACATGTTTATATCCTCATTTTGCCTACAAAAATAGCAATGATATTGTTTCACACAGAGGCATAATGCTGAAAGGGAAAGGACTGCAGAATTTTAGGGCTTGTCTAGACAGAGAGTTTGTGCACAGCAAGCTGGGCTGTCAATCTACAGTGCACTAGCCTGCTGGCTCCAAGGGTGTGTCTACACTGCAATTAAAAACCCATGGCTTGCCCGTCCCAGCTGACTCGGGCTAAGGGGTTCAGGCTAAGGGGCTGTTTATTTGCAGTGCAGACATTCAAGCTCAGGCTGGATTCCAGGATCTAGGAACCTGCAATTTGGGAGGGTCCCAGAGCTTGAGCTGCAGCCCACGCCCAAACATCTATACTGCAGTTAAACAGCCCCTTAGCCCAAGTCCTGTGAGCCCAAGTCAGCTGGCATGGGCCAGTCACAGTTGTCTAATTGCAGTGTAGACATACCCTAACCAGGGCCGGCTCCAGGCACCAGCCTACCAAGCATGTGCTTGGGGCGGCACCTGGAGGGGGGCGGCGCTCAGGGTTGGGGTTTTTTTTTTTTTTATAAACATACTGGGGCTGTTGGGGCGCCCGGCGGCGCTCCGGCCCGAGAGCGGGGCCGTGACTGGGCTTGCCGCCCTCCCCACGGCGCTCCGGCCAGTCGGGGAGAGCGGGGCCGCAGCCGGGCTCGCCGCTCTCCCCCCGGCGCTCCGGCCAGCCAGGGAGAGCGGAGCCGCGGCCGGACTCGCCGCCCTCCCCCAGCGCTCCGGCCGGCCGGGGAGAGCGGGCCCGCGGCCAGGCTCGCTGCCCTCCTCCCGGCGCTCCGGCTGGTCAGGGAGAGCGGGGCCGCGGCCGGGCTCGCCGCCCTCCCCTGCCGCGCTCCCCGCCGGGGCGGCGGGGGGAGGCTTTTTTGCCTGGGGCGGCCCTGACCCTAACTGTCTGTGTGGACCCTGCTCCTGTGCACTAGAGGTTCCCTCCTACGCTGACTTACAGCTATTTGAAACAGGAGCAGGTCAAAGTGCTCTAGGGAACTTTTGGTGCTCAGTAGCAGGGTCCACACGGGTAGCTAGTGCGTGGCTCACTAGTGCGTTGTAGCTTTATACTGTGGCTTGCCATGCACTGACTGTCCATCTAGACAAGCCCTTAAAATCCCTGGGCCTGATTCTCTGTACCCCTGTGCCTTTTAGAGATATCATAGCAAAATGAGTGCACAGAGGATGTACTACACCCCCCCCCTCATTTGGTGGGACTTTACACTAGTGTAAATGACTACATGAGGTGTAGAGCAATGGAGAATCAGGCCCCCTTTGTCATAGTCACCAGGAGGATTGACTTGTTACCACATTGTTTTAACAATCTCATTAGGGCTTGGCCCCAAAATAAATTTACATTTCTGTGGGGTGGACCTTATGCTACCTCCCTTGGGTCTTATCTAGCTTCCAGAGGCCCTGACCTATTTCTCCAGAATACTTTGGTGTTGTAGGTTTCACAGAGCGGGACTTCTGTTGCACTTTGGAAGTGGATTATTAGCTCTGCCACTGCTTAGGATATGACTGCACAACAGAGACTATACCAATATAGCCCCATAGTGCAGATGCAACCTGCAACAACAGAAGGGGTTTTTCTATTGTTGTAGGAATACCACCTCCCCAAACGAAGTTAGTTATGTTGACGGAAGCTCTATTCCATTGTGCAGGCTGCATGGCTGTCCCTCCCTGTCAGTCTCTGAGGGAGGCCACGCCTCCTTGCTGTCACATACCTGTAAAGGTGAGCTCAAAGCAGGGAATTAGCTACATCTAATGCTCCAGACCTCCAGTCGGGCAGAACAGTACAGCAGTCTATGAGCCCCAAGCCCTTGGTCAGGGCGGGGCAGCAAACAGTTAGTAGGCTCTGACCTGCAATCAGGACAGAGTAATGAAGTAGTCCTTGAGCCCTATGCCCTCAGCCAGAGTGGGGCAGCAACCAATGAGTAGGCTCTATCCTGCAATCAGGCCAGAGCAGTTAAGCAGTCTATGAGCCCCAGGTGAGGGTGAGAACCAGTTAGTGTTGCCAACCTTCCAGGATTGGCCTGGAGTCTCCAGGAATTAAAGATTAATCTTTAATTAAAGATTACATCATGTGATGAAATTTCCAGGAAAACATCCAACCAAAATTGGCAACCCTAGCGCCAATAAAGTCTATAGGTTCAGATAAGGGTGAGCACCAAGCACAGTCTATGGGGCTCAGGTAGGGGTGCCTGACGAGCACAGGCCTCCTAGCCTAAGGTGGGGGAGTACTGCCACCTCAGGGATGGGGTGGCAGGGGGGACACAGGCCCACTCAACTCCCAGCCCGGGGCCCTAACAGTGGCCTGCTACTGGTTCAGCAGGGATCCACCCGCAATACACTGATCTTGTATCAGGCCAGTTCCCAACCAGACTGTTGCCTGGTTTCCCTGAGCTGCTTGCTACTCTCCCCCTCAGGTGTACCTGTATCTGTCATCTCAGGGAGCTCTGGCCAGTCTGCAGGCGGTCGCCCCAGCAGCTCCTTGGTGTCTCGGTCGGCCAACAGCCCAGGGGGTTCCAGCAGCAGGAAGGATGCATCTGTCTCCTGTGGTGACTCCCACCTGACTGAGCTGCAGGGGACTGTCTTTTATACTTCCCTTTCCTGTCCTGCCCTTCCGCTTCCGGCAGGGCGGATGTTACTCTCCTGGTTTGGCCCACCAGTGGACGTGTTGTGGTCCCTCCCTGTCACTCTCTGAGGGAGGCCACACCTCCTCGCTACACATTGACATAGCTGTGTCTACACTGGTGGTTATGATTGCAGAGCAATGGCAGTCAGGGGTGTGTTTTTTCACACCCATGGCAAATGTAGCTATGCTGCTATAACTTTTCAGTGTAGACTTTTATTTCTTAATGTGTGTATTTGAACATCCATGACTAAAACATTGGTTTTTGATTAGCCGTATAGCAGTTTTAGTGATTTGCTTGCTTTTCCTTATATGGCATTTAAGCAGCAGGAATGGTTTAAACAAATCTCTGGCTTTTTTAATTTTTTACATTTGATTTTGATGCTGCAACATTTCTAACTTTTTTTGTTTTGAAAGTTGTATAAATGGTTGATGTTCTGTGTTGTTGGTTCACTGGCTCTAATGAATTATCAGCTTCACAAACTTCTTTGTTGTTCCCTATGGAACTGTAGCAATTAAAAAGTTGTGCCAATTTGGCTTCTTAGTATAAGGTAACTATTGGAAGAAAACAAGTCTCTGCATTAGAATCCATCATGAACAAACAAATCACTTTAATTGGCTGCATAATGAGATGGCCCTTTTGTAGAATAAGCACTTGGAGAGTTCACTATTGAATTGGATCTTTAAGTTTTGCAGAGATTGAATATGTCAACAAAGTTAATTAAATAAAACAAGACTGGCAGATTTGTTTCAGCTTTTCAAATACAGATCAATAATGTTTAAGATAATATATTTATTGTTATTTTAATTGTCTGTTTACATATTTTTATTAACCTAACTGGCTCCCAAGTTTCACCATCTTATGATATGAAGTATTTTGCTATTACTATTTAGGAGAAACCCAGAAAGTATATTTTATATCAGTCAATGGTCATCTTGAGTTAAAAGAACATTGTGTTTTGTTGAACCCAAAGAAAATATTCTTTTGAACAATTTGTGTCAGATGTTGCTTATAACATTTAGGTTGCTTCATGCTGGTCCCACTTTTTCTTCTGTAACTTGTTCTTACTAATTGACTTACTTACTTCAGGCTAAACATGTTCTTAATAGGCTTTGCATGAAACTGTCTTGAGATGGTCACTAATCATAGTCTAGATAATGCAGAACTGGAAATGAATCTGTGTTTATGTGCAAGGCCTTCCATCAGAGTTTTTTAAGCCTTTGCATAAAGTACATGAAACATATCACATCCATCCTTTCAGTTATCATAAATTTATCCTAACTTTTTAGAAATCTTATTCTATTTTAGTATAACTTTTGCATGCTTTTTAAACTTAAACTCTAGTACTCAGAAAACAATCTCTGTCTGTCTGTCTTTCTCAAAGGTGCTGAATATCACATACTGTATAACCAGCACATAAGAAAACTGCACTTGGGAACAAGGTGGTTTAGGAATTAGTAATTTGAGTGAGGCCCCAATCCATCAAAGCACCTAAACACATGCTTAATTTAAAGCACATGAGCAGTCTTATTAAAGTCAATGGGACTATTTGTGTGTTTAAAGTTAAGTACATGCTTAAGTGCTTTGCTTGATTGTGGCTATACAGCCTTCCACCTTTTGGGTTCAAATGGAAACACGCCTGGTGGAGACATAAAGTTGCAACTTTGTGAAGGCAATTCAGTGGCCTATGTGAAATGGGTTTGATTGTCTCATTCCATTTTACAGTGGACAGGAGTTTGCCTCACAAGAAACAATATCACACAATCAACATTAATTAGCACCCTTGTTAGCAGAAAAACAAAGGATTTAGTGGACCAGGGAGAATGAGCTGCATTTCCTGCCTGTAGGAGACCACTCCAGGTCCAGGTTGAGGCATGTTGGTGGGGTAGTTTGGGAAGCTTACCCTGTTGCTACACTTGCTGCACCTGTTCTGTGGAAAAATGGAGGATTTCAATCTCCAGAGTTTTCAATCCAGTTCTTTTCACAAAGCATGGTGTTCACAAAAATGTGTTAGAAATAAAATATATAGATATGTTTTAAGATACCTGTCCCCATAGTATCTAAACACTACACATATAACCTTATTTAGCATATATTTGTTTGACTTCATTTCTCCATTCTTCCAAGATTTGTTCCTCTTTCTTCCTTCAGTGCAACTGAAGCACTTT
This sequence comes from Emys orbicularis, assembly GCF_028017835.1. Taxonomy (NCBI): domain Eukaryota; kingdom Metazoa; phylum Chordata; order Testudines; family Emydidae; genus Emys; species Emys orbicularis. Next base: position 88,987,656 of record NC_088683.1, read on the forward strand.
TATAAAGTTTCAGACAAAGTTGGTAAATATTCCCTCTTTCATTTTAATGGCTCTTTGGTACAGGCATGAACTTTACATGTTAATGAATTTTCTTTGCAGACTGGAAAGATTTGTTTTAAGCACGCTAAAAAGTTCTTTTTCCAGATATGTGCCATTGACCAAATTGTGCCCTGCCCTTAGTCGGTATGCAGTTGGCTGAAACAGTGAGCCCTCGCTGCTTGCACACACCCATGAAGGAACCAAGTATAGGTGCAGGTCTTTGTGCTCTCCTGAGTGCAAGGACTTTGCAAGGCTAGGGCTGTCAGTAGCAGTAACCAGTGGGAGCCAAACATAAACCTCATGGAGCTCCTGTGTGACACACCACATTGCCTCTAGAAGAGGGAAGTGTCTATAAAGCACTATCCAACTCTACATATTTTATTAAATGTTTTCTGCACGTTTGGGTGTGTGTGTATGAGTGGATGCATCTAATCTATTTGAATTTTTACAAAATTGGCTGGTTTCAAAGGTATTACACATATATGGCTTGTGTAAGAATAGAATAGAATAGAACCTGCAAACTCTACTCTTAGAAGTAATTATTACTCACATGAGTAGTTCCATTGAAGTCAGTGGAGCTGTGCATACGATGAATAGTCAAAGACTAAGGCTTTGCAAGAGTGGGCCATAGAATAAAGGGTCTATCTATATTTGAGCTAACATACTAAAAATAGTAGTGTGGCTGTGGCAGCATGGACAGTGTCTTGGGCCTCCCAAGTACATACCTAGGATTTTGGAAGGGACTGGACACCGGCAGCTAGTCCAAGCTGCCACCAATACCACCACAGCCACCCTGCTATTTTTTTAGCATGCTAGCTCGATCAGAGCTAGCCTGTGCACATCTACCTGAGCTAGGAATTACTCCTCTCAGCCACAGTGCAGACGTAGCCAAGCTTTTCAGTGCAAGGTCTTTGTCAACGTACTGTCTATGAAGTGCCCCATATCATTAATGAATATTAAGAACAATAAATAATAATTTGAGATAATATACTATAACTGCAATATATTCTATGAAGGAGCAAACAGGTAAATAATAAGGAACTATATTATTTTTCAGTCTGAATGAATACAAAACCAGTAATTACTCATATTGTCAGTGGAATTCTGTGCCACATAAGACTCAGTATTTCCAGAAAACAACTATTTGAATTTTGTGTCACAATTTAGTTTTAAAAAAAACCCAGTGCTGATGTTTATACACCTGTGATCTCAAATGCTCTGTCTTCATGTCAGCAGTTACAAACTCCATAATAAAGCTTACAAAGTTATTGCAATCCAAGAACTCAGTTTATCATAAATTCAGTTATCATCAAAAAAGTGTCCTTTTAAAAAATGATATCTATGTGTTCCCGGCTTATTCTTGCTCCATAAATTCCATATCTGTTTTCAAGTTTTTGCTCAGTTTTCAAGTCAATTGAAGATTTTTCTGTCAACAGTGCAGATTCAGCCTGGTGCCTGAAAATTAAACTGTGTTATTTCTGTACCTTATAGACCGTCACCAACTATAAAGATTGTAGAATAAGAACTTAACTGGAAATTCTCTTAGTAGTGTTTGAGACAGACTAGAATGAAGTTTGTCCTTGTGTAGCTATATTGCCTCTGCTCTGCTGACAGAAAGAAAAGTATGTTTTTGTCAGTAAACACAACACATATTGCTCAAAAGCCACATAGGGAACAGATATTTACAAGACCAAGGTGCCATTTTTAGACAGGCACTTTTCTGCCTATGACAAAAATAATGATATTTGCAACTCCATTAAGTGGAACTGCTAATCACGTGAGGGAAGCCCTTAAAATAATTTCTTTGACCACTTACCCCAATGAGGATTCTAATCAGTGAGTCAAATTTCTTAATGATTGTCTTCTTCCTTCCTTCTTGTCAATATTTTAGAAGATGATCTCTAATGTCTCTGAGACATAAAATGGAGGCTCTGACCACTTATGGTCATTAAAAATCCCATGGCACTTTCTGTAGCAGGGCTGTATGCTGTTAAATAGATGCCATATTCAAACCTAAAGGTGGATGTGTTTTAGGGCTTGAGGAACTCATCCCCATAAGTAATTTTATATATGTATTAAAGTTCATAAATTGCCTTGGGATGAAAGGTGAAATATACATTTCAGATATTACTATTCGCTCTTATTTACCTTAGGCAGACCTGATTTGTACCCTAGCTTTTTAGTTCTGATTTTATCATGCAACATTCACGAAACACAGAGAACAATGATCTCAGATGCACTACCAATTAAAATCAAAACACCTTCTGAGTGTCAAAGATACCCAGTTATTAAAGTGTGACATAACATCTGTTGTTTCCACCTTCCTTCTAAAGGAAAAAAACGGTATGTGTCAGTAAAAGGAATTCTTCAGTCAGCTGGATTTTTTTAAGGGCAGATTTAACCCCTTTGTAGCTTTTCTCATTTTAACAATGATACAGAGTTGGCTATAAATAGGGAAGAAGAGAGTTGCTTGACTACAGGTCAAATCCTGCAGAACCTATTCAGACAAAACCCCTACTGGCTTTGTCTAGACTGGAATTTCAAAGGGTGTTGTTACAAAGTGTTAGCTAACACCTTCTAACTAACTTATTTGAAAAGACTAGTGCATACAAGGCACACTGCCTATAACGAATACTAATCAGGTCTGATTAAAGCCTACTGGGAGTCTAGGCTTCATCTCAACCAGTTTAACATGTGATAAAAGCCTACATCGCCTTGTCTACACCAGGGTTTTTGCACCTGCTAGTGAATGTAGTCTACCAACACACCTTTTATCTCAGGGTATGTCTACACTGCAATCAGGAGATGTCATTGCAGCTTCTATAGACATACCTAAGCTAGCTTTGGTCTAGCTCAAGTAACAATAGCGCTGAAGCTGTGGCAGCAAAAGGGGGGGCAGCTGCTCGAATATGTACCCAGGATCCTGGGAGGGTGGGGCTTGCCTTGCAATCACACCTTCCTATTGCATGTAGACATACCCTCAGTCAAGACAAACTCATAAAGCCTAGCCTAAACTTTAGCATATTAGCTAACATATTTTAACAACACAGCTTTGACTTCTAGTCTAGACAAAGCCATTGACTTCATTGGAAATTTTGTCTGAATAAGGACTTCAAGTCAGGAATGCATTAGTGGCCTTAAAGCACATCTAGGAATATATTTCCTCCTCTGGAGGTGTACGGATTTACTCACAGAAAGAGCATGCAGTTTATTCCCTATTGCAATGTGCACAACAGTCAGGGAATCAGTTAAGCAGTCCTGATGCAGAGCCAGGCTGTGGGGCCCTCAAAGTTTACAACTACAGCCTCCGTACTCTTTTCATTGCATGAAAAGATAACCTAGTCACATTGTTTGTCACGGTGATTATCACAGTGCTCCAATTCTAATAAAAGAAGTGCTGGAACACACTTCCAGTAAATGATGGTACTGGAAGTACAGGAACACCATTTTTGTTCCCCAAAATGTACCGGAATGCCATTCTGGAACATTCCAGCAGGACTCGAGTCCTGGATTATCCATAAAAATCATGAGATATTCACAGTCTCTCTCCCCTACAGTTACGCCTGAGAAACCCAATTTATAGAAACATATTTTTAGAGGTCATAGTGTATTGATTGTGTTTTCCTTATGAAAAATATCATTGACAATGGGCAGGGCAGATGTAGGGAGATTTTATCAACACTGATGCAGCATTCTTCCTACTAAAATGAAAATTGTTTACTGATTGCAAAAGACAGAGGAATGAAGGAAGTTAAATTTGTTTGTTCAACACCTAGCACACTGGGGTCCTGGTCCATGACTAAGGCTTCCAATAATAATAATAATTATTAATAAATTATCTATGGGGCAGTGAACTAAAGCAGTGAAAAGAATCAAAACTAAGTTGTGCATTGTTTTTCTTCCACTCTGACCGATCCACTTAACAATGGTTAAGTAGTGGGACATGTTTTTTGACCAGCATTTTCAAAATACAACTTTCATTATATGTTAGAGCTCGTATAATATTCATAAACACAAGCACCTGCATTTTTTCTCCTGACCTAACCTCCAAGCTGCTCAAGTGGAAATTAGTTGTTGTTTTTTTTGTTCACTTGGTAGAACTGTGTACATTTTGCTGGATTTTCTGAGAAGGAGGGGGGGAAAGTAATTCTATGGGATTAATAAGGACAATGTGCCTCCTTATTCCAAAACAGAATGGATGGACTGCAACTGAATGAGGGAATCAGAGTTTATCTATTGTGAATAACTTTTCATTCAGCCACAAAGTTTTGACTGAGCCCATGTTGTGAATTGGTGGACTGGTTCTTTGAATCCTTGCAAAAAAGAACTTATTTCACTCCTGTTTCTTACCTTGAATTACCTACGAGTTTTAAGAACTTGTTGGAATGTAAGAGACTTGAACAGTTAATCAGCAAGAACAGATACATGGTTGGATTTGAAAACCTCAATTTTGCTGCTTCTCAAGAGAGTCAGAAATTTTAGCACCCAGTAAAACACACAATACAGTTTTTAAAAAAACACACCACCTGCAATAGATGACAGCCATAAACACCTTGGGCCAAGTTCAGACCTGGGGTGTAAGCAGGTGCAGCTCCCCTATTGTCAGGATGGATTTTGCCATAAACTGCAGCCTAGAGTTATTGAAATTACAAAGCAGATGGAACAAATTTATCCTGTTTTAATTGGATTATAATATTCTCTCATTAGAAAACAAAGCAGCCAGCTTGGCGTTGCAGGCACAGAAGGCATCACAACTTTCTGTTGACAGAAAGGCTTGAAAAGCTCTTTTGGGCTAACAGAGATTAGTTAGATCAGCACAGCTCACTCAGGGCTGGTCTAAAGTTTAGGTCGGCTTAAAAACATCTCTCTGGACTGTGAAAAATGTCATGCTTTGCATGATGCAATTAAGCTGACCTTAGTCCTGGAGTAGACACTACTAAGATGACTGAAGAATTCTTTCGTCAACCTAACTACCACCTCTTGGAGAGGTGGATTTACAACAGCAATGGAAGGGGCTCCTCCCTTCCATCACTGTAGTGTGTACATTACAGTGCTAGAACAGCTCAGCTGCAGTGCTGCCGCTGCACTGCCATAGCATTACTAGGGCACACTTACCCCTCAATATATATTTCTTCCTTTCCCAGGCACACATAGATTGTTGATATAATTTTATATGTAAAATGAAACAGCAGTTTTACTCTGATGGAGAGCTATGACCATTGTTCTTTTAAGACTATTAAAGATATAAACACAAATGCCTGCATAAAATCTTTCACATATGTGAAGTAATGCTGGGAATACTGTATCCTATCCTTTAGAATTAAAAATCTGTTAGTTTTATTTTTACACAGATTTTATCTATTTATTTATGCACATTCTTGGTATTGGAGAGAAGGGGGACATGGATCAGAGGTCATGTCGCACTCCCCATCAGTAACAAACCCAAGCCGGGGAAGCTAATGATCCTACCTGCAGACCAAATTCAGTGATGAACCCTGGTCACATGCCACCTGAGGCACATTGTGCACATTTAAGAAGATGATTGGAGAGGAAAGATGGTCCTGAAGTTAAGGCACTAGACTGAGACTTGGGATCATCATCATCATCATATTCCTATTACGCCTCTGGCGTTTAGGGCAGTGACGAAGCTCCTCCACTCCTGTCTATTTCTGGCAAGTCTTTCAATGGTTCCCCAGCTGTGCCCCAGGTTTTTCAGCTCGGTTTCCACAGCTCTTCGCCATGTTGTTTTCGGGCGGCCTCATTTTCGCTTGCCTTCAAGTGTCCATTTTATTGCTACTCTAGTGATGGAATCAGTTTCCATCCAAAGCACATGACCGATCCATTTCCAACGCCTCCTGGCAATGATAGTGCTCAGATCCTCATCACTGCACTGTGCCAATAGATCTTGGTTTGAGATTATTCTGGGCCAAAAGATACGGAGGATTTTTCTGAGGCAGGTTGTATGGAATGAAGGCAGTTTGGATATGTCATACTCTCTCATTCCCCAGCATTCTGCCCTATAAAGTAGTGTTGAAAGTACGCAGCTCTGATAAATCTTGTATTTGGTTTTGGTGTTGTATTTTGATTTCCAGACTGTATTTAAGCTCCTGAAGGTGTTCCTGGCTTTATTGATTTTGTTCTGGATGTCCTGGCTTGTTCCACCGTCCTGGCTGATGGTGCTGCCCAAGTATGTGAATGTTTCTACATTAGTGAGAACATAATCCTCTATCCATACTGGTGATGGTGAGGCAATATTAAAGGTCATAATATCTGTATTATTGCGGTTGATTTTCAATCTAATTTGCTGGCTGAATGCGTTGAGTCAAGTTGTTTTTTCTTGTATATGGTGTTGGGTATGTGATAGGAGAGCAACATCATCTGCAAAGTCCAGGTCTTCAAGAGATGAGAAAAGTGTCCATTTAATGCCTCTTGGCATGTCTTCTGTTGTACACCGCATTACCCAGTCGATAGCAATGTTGAAGAGGATTGCAGACATGACACACCCCTCACATACTCCTGTTTTGACTTCAAAACTGAGCTCACTGTGATCAACGCTGCATGTAAAGTTGAAATAGAAGCTTCTGATGACCTTGATTATATGGAAAGGAATTTTATATGCACGCAGAATGCGCCATAGACTGGCCCTGTGTATGTTATCAAAAGCCTTCTCAAAGTCTATGAATTTTATGTAGAGTTACCGTTGCCATTCTAAGCACTGTTCTATTATGTTTCATAGAGTGAAGATCTGGTCTGTGCATCCATGCCCTTTCTGAAAACCAGCTTGCTCTTTTCTGAGAACACTATCAACTGCCTCTGATATACACTGGACTATGAGCTTACATAATACTTTGTTTGGCACAGATAAAAGTGTGATACCACAACAGTTATTACAATCACTGAGAGTTCCTTTCTTTGGAATCTTCACTATAATCCCATTGGTCCACTCATCTGGCACTTTTTCCCTTTCCCAGACTGATGTAAATAGAGGGGCCAGGATAGATGCTGCTAATTTAGGATTTACCTTAAACAATTCTGCATTCAAGTTATCCTTGCCAGGAGCCTTCCCATTTTTTAAGGATTTGATGTCTTGAATGATCTCTTCCTTAGTTGGGGTGTCTGTGTTGATATCAAGATCTTATTCTGCCTCCTGGATGTTTGCTTCCTCTTTAGGTGGCTCCCTGTTCAGCAATTCTTGGGAGATCTGGGTTAATTTCCCAGCTCTGCCACTGACTGCCTGTGTGACTCTGGGCAAGTCATTTAATTTTTTCTGTGCCACAATTTCCCATGGGGATGATATTATTTCATAATAAAGTTGCTTCCTTTCTCCTACTCTTTGCCTATGTTGTGGGCAAGGACTGTCTCTCACTACGTGTTTGTACAGTGCCTCACACAATGGGGCCCTGTTCTCTGTTGGGGCCTCTGGAGGTATTAGAATACAAATTAATAATAATTAACTTGACTGAAATATTTGTCAGGGTATTGGGATTATTTTTTGCAGTCTGGCCCATACAGTAGTAGTGAGACACCCTCAGTAATGTGTATTCTATTATCATTTTAGCACATCATTTCTCAGCCCCTACCCTAGTAACCATCTCTCTCCCCCATGGCAGCTGGAAAGGCAACCCCCCTTGTCCCTGGAGAGTGTAGGCCAGGGGCTCAATCCAGTGTGCATCCTGTTTGCATTCCACAGCTTATCTAATAAATAAACCAGCTCTCCCCAGGGTCTAGATCAGTCGTTCTTAGCTCGCAGCCCACAAGCCACTTGCAGCCCAATCAGCACACAGTTGCAGCCCATGTGACATCCTCAGGACCATACATATGTATATTGTGTGGATGCAGCCCGCATAACACATAGAGAGCTATATATGTGTCCCACAGGGGTAAATAGGTTGAGAACTACTGGCCTAGATCTTGTAAGGTGCTGAGGGTATGTCTTCACTACCAAAGTTTAAGCACTGCTGCAGCAGCACGTTAACGTGGCTGTGTAGTCATGGCACCCGGGCTGGGATAGAGCTCTCCCAGCGCTGTAAAAATACCACCTCCATGAGGGGAGTAGCTACCAGCGCTGGGAGCACAGCACAGCTCCCAGCGCCGGTGCACTGTGAACACTGCCACTTTACAGCGCTGAAACTTGCATCGTTCAGGGGGGTGCTTTTTCACACCCCTGAGCGAGAAAGTTGCAGCACTGTAAAGTGGCAATGTCGACAAGGCCTGAGTGTTCTTCACTCCCCATGGGAGAGGAGGGCACTCAGTGTTTCTGAGGAGGCATTCAGCACCATGCAGGTTCAGTCCCCTTACAATTAGTGGAAGGTGTAAAGCTTGCTTGAAAATGTGGGTGTCTATCACCCTGGTGCTTCTTCATTCAGTACTTTGCAAGTGAGTTGTAAAAATTTGCCCTGGAGATAAGGAAATGCAAATATAAATTAAATGGAGAGATAATAGCAAAACATTATGGAACAATGCAAACCACTTTGGGCCTCCCATGGAGAAGTAATCCATGCATTCCTTTCTGAATCATCTTTATGGAAATTTCTATAAACTTGCCATTATTAAAAGTGAGTAGCAATTATTTCTTACTTTGGTTCATCGGTTGTGAAAAAAAAGTTTTCTTCCCTTTTCTCTTTTACTTTTTTCTTCCTTATGCTCATCAGATAGCTATCATTCAACAGGAACTGACAGAACTGCAGCCTGTCTGATAGAGCAGAGTGGGGGAGACAGGAGAACTGGTGAATATCATTGCCAGTGAGACTCTGGAGGTGGAAGTAGTTAAGGGAGTAGTAGAAGCAGAAGAGGCCACAGTTAACAAGGCTGCTCAGGAAGCCAAAGCTATTAAGGTATGTTGACATAACATTTGCAAGCTTCACAGGGGCCATCATTGTAAATTAGATTTAATATTGATCAGGCAGTTCACCATCAGGGCCAGAGGAAAATTGGACACAGAGTTCTTTGTAAAATTGGCACTTACGATTCTGCTTTCTAATTAACATAGAAGAACAGAAAACCTAGATCTGCTTACTGACCTCACATGGCATGACTGCTGGCCTATTCCCAAGGGCAGTTAAGAAATAACAGTAATTTCTATTCTGTATCATTTTTTCAAAGCTGCCGCAGTAGTCATAACATGGACATTAAAAATATGCCTCCAAGATAAAAGTTAAATTCAACACAAGTCTGCAAATGCTAGGAACTCCTTGTTAATGAGATCTGCTGAAGACTTTGCGGGTACTGGCATATCATGTAGAAATTAAAAGCCAGGAGCTGTCTATTACACTGTGTTCCTTCAGGGGTTCTGGTGACTGGCTACACAGTGAAAATGAATCTTGAAGAATTTATACAGTCATTAGATTCCACTCCCTCCCGTGGGATTATAGCCTACAATTCCAACTATCCCCCCCATCTTCTGGAAGCCTCCTTTTCACTACCAGAAAAGTCTATGTCTCCCTCTCCATTGTCTTCCCTTTCACTGCTGGAGTGGCATTTTCTTACCACTTTGATGGTTCTCCAGTCAATGCCACAAGTGCAGACGACACTCATTGGTTAACTCTTGCCATTCCCGTATGTGACATAAAATAAAGGGATTGGGCTGCGGGAACATCAGCCTAGGCAGTCTGAACATCTGTGGGCTCTAGGTGATGATTACGGTCCTGTTGGATGTTCTGATTCAAGCAGGTTTACTGTTGAATTTTCCATATAGCCCGCTCAACTTCCTTCTTCAACCGACCACTGCTGCCTCCATCCAAAAAAAATCCATGTTTTGAGAAGCGCCTTGCTCACTTACAGTACTATATAAATGTTTGTTCATAAATAACAAAGAACGGCCTTTGGGAGCTGGAAAGAGTGCCCTTAAAGAAGGAAAAATCTTAGACACATTGTCAGCTCTAAATGAATATTAGGTGATAAATAGTAACCTCCCTTTCCACTGACAGCTAGAAAGGGATGAAGTGGAAGGGGCAGTAACATCCTTAATCTTAGCACAGGCTGCTAGGGAGCTTAGTGGGTCACTACTGCACCTTCCACCTATTCTGGCAGTGTTTCTCCATCTCCCATTGCCTATCAGAGAGAATGTCCCATCGTTTCTCAAGTCCCTCCCCAAACCCAAAAGATCTTGTTAAACTCAAGGAAACAGTGGCCCTACCTGATACCGTCCAACCCAGAATAAGGAAGATTAGGGAACACCCCCAGAAGACGATAACACAGATATATCAGGGATGTTCCTGGCATCAAGTGAATGAGAGTAAGTTAAACCAATGAAACCAACAGGGACTATCCCCTTGCCAATCCCTGCAGATTCTGGTTTATGTGACTATGACATTCCAGCATGCAATCCAGACCAGGGAGGGGTTATGTCACCACCTGCCCTGCAACCTTGGGTGCCTCACAATCCTTGCTGCTGTAGCTCCCACCTGGGCCACTCACAAACAGCCAAACAGCATGTAGGTCACACCCTGAGTGTCTGTATAGCCACAGACCTGGTCCAGCAATCCTGCCCCACATCCTCTCAGCAAACACCAGCCACACTCTGGCTTCCAACAGCCCTGGTTATTATTTGCAGGGTGACCTTAACACACTCCCAGTCTCAAATTTTCCCCAAAAACATGTGTTCTGCGCTCTTCAGCCCTGCTCTTGGCCGGTTCAGATATTAAAGGTCCATTGTCTCTCTGAAAGGATCAATATACAACAGTTTGCTACTTTAAGTGGAGTTACCCACACAGTTCACAACACTGGGTTAGTTTTGATTAAAGAATAAAACAAATGTATTTTACTACAGGGAGATAGGTTTTAAGTGAGTACAAGTATAAGGCATTAAAGTCAGAAATGGTTACAAGAGAAATAAAGATTAAATGATTCCTAGTACTAAAACTTAACAAACTAGACTTAGGGCTTGGCTACACTTGCAAGTTAGAGCCCATTAAAGCAGCCCCAGGCACCCTAACTCACAACTTGTCCACACTGGCAAGACACTTAGAGCACCTGGACTCTGCAGCTGTAGTGCTCCTGGTAATCCACCTCCACGAGAAGCATAACGCTTGCTGCGCCTCGGCTGAAACGCCTCAGCGGCAGTATGAACGAGGTATTGCATTACTGCGTTTTGATCGGCCTCTGGAAACGTCCCATAATCCCCTTAAGTCAAGTGGCCACTCTTGTCATTGTTTTGAACTTGGCTGTAGGAATGCGGATATGCCCTTTGAAAGCTCTGTTTCTGACAGCCGGCATGTTTATCTGCTCCTGGACAAAGCAAGCCATTTGTGTGGAATGCTGCTGTTGAAAGTGTGTGTGAGAGAGGGAGGGTCTGCTGCTGTCTGAACTTACAAAACAGCATGCTGACATGCTCTCAGCCCCCCAAAACCCACTCTCTCTCCCCCCATATACACACAACACACTCCCTGTCACACTCCACCCCACCCCACCCCACCCATTTGAAAATAACGTTGCAGCCACTTGCATGCTGGGATAGCTAGCACAATGTACTGCTCTTTGTGGCGTTGCAAGAGCTGCTAATAGGCTAGGCCAGTGCACTTGAATCTGACAGTGTGAACACATGGCAGTGCTTTCCCTACTGCACTCTCCAAGGGCTGGTTTAACTCACAGCGCTCTACATCTGCAAGTGTAGCCATGCCCTTAATTCAAGGTAAAATACAGTAAAAGTGCTGACCAAATTCTTGGGCCAGGGGCTGCTCCAAAAGTCCAAAGACTGTTTCTTTTGTTTTCTTTGGTGAAGGAGAGAGGGAGATGGATATGGAGCGATAAGTTGGAGTGTTTTTACCACTCACTTTTATAGTTCAGTCACCCTTGGAAATACATTTTCCTCAGGATTACCCCTAGGTAAAGTTCATTCCCGCTGTGAGGACAGAGACAAGGTGTCTCATGGTGAAAGAGGTTCCATGCTGTTATTTGCTAAGATGCAGATGTGTTTGTTCCTGCTCCCGCTTCCTTGGCAAAGAATGCATCACCTGACAGATGATGACACTTGGCTAGAGGGGTCAGCTTGTCCTTTGTCTTTGAGAAACAGATTTACCCAGATTGTCTGGTAAACACGCTTCAGTTATGTTCAGCTTATGTTCATAACTTTATGTATAATGTAGCTACACACATTTTATCATGATATTATTGAACAGTGAGTTAACTTTCAAATGATACCTTTCAAGGCATATTTTGTACCAAGATAATTACAATGGTGTGTAGGGTGTGAATACAGGGGTTCATTTGCTCACAGTAACCCACATGAATCAAACCTCGGAGAATTTATTACACATTACCCTGACTTTGGAAAAAATTTCTGAGACTGCACGGTTAAAGACAGTACCCACAATGCCATTGTTGGTAATCAGGTGACTGGGTAGTCAAGGAGAGAGTCTGCCATGGTGAGAGAACATTTAAGGGACTTGTACAGTTTTTCCTGAGGGAACAAGATTAGCTTCTCCACCTGTGAGCCATGGAGATTAATTGATGTCGAGCTGAGTCTTGACTCAGCAGGGTAGGCAGTGGACAATGGCTAGTGTTAGGACTGATTGCTGCAGGAAGTCTCCTGGAGGCAGCAAGCCCTAATTGCGACCGGGTGAACAGTAATGCCAAGGTTACAGCATTTCAGGAAGCGTCAGAAGAAATAGGCTCCTTGAGTGAGACTATTCAAGATTTTGTCTTTTCCTCTTCATCTGCAGTGCCCAGGGAAGAAAGAGAAACTGTCTACAAATAGTGTTTAAATCTGTAATACCTTTGCGCTATCCTGTCATCAAATGGTTACAGGGAAAATAACTAGACCAAAATGAAGACTTGAAAAGGATTTTTATAGTTTTTAAAAGGTCTTTCTCACAAGATGCCTGCCTTTTATTTCAAAGACAGCACTGTGCACTGATGAAAAGTGTTATGAAGGCAGTAGCTAAATAAAACCCCCTCATTTTAAAATGGGCAGAAACAAAGCTTTAATCACCATCATTATTTACAAAGTAATGTCTCTTTCCTTTTATTTAAGGGTGTTTTGTTCAGTATTTGCTGCATAGCTATCTCCCATTTGACTTACTGGAAGATTGTGCTAAATGTCAGAATATCTCACCAGACTCATAAAGGCTGCCATGGTAAGCAACATTTTTAGCTTTGAATGAGTAAAACAATAAATAAAGTAAAAGTGAACATTTTGACATTAATTGAAAAAGGTGCCTGCTTTTCTAGTGTTGTCAGATTCTTGTCTGCATTTAAAAAAATAGATTTATTACCCCATGTGATGACCTTTAAGTAATTTTATAGTACTTTATAGCTTTGTTACAGTCTCGTAATCAGCATTTGGTCTGAAGGAAATGATAAGTGGAGTGTTCCTCTCCATATATTCTCCGAAGTTATGTTAATTTTGATTCTTATGGAATGGGGCTGGGTTGGTGAGGGGTCTAGATGAGTGGGGTACTTACCACTATCAAGTCATTTTAGGTGATCCTCGCCCTCCTCCCTTTTTTTTTAAGGCATCTGTTAACTTAAGAATTCTGGTGGCAATTATAAGTTTTCTCAAACAAAGTTACATGTGAATATTTCCCTGATGAGGTTAAAGGTCAATTTGCTTGTCGTTTCTGTGCTTCATTAAAATTCTGTGTCTGTGCTGTGTAATGTGGGTAATATTAATTTTCTAAACATTGATGTACAGCAGCTGCTAGCTAATTTCCATAATGGTGCTTCTATTCTAAGGGCATTAAATCTGAAAAAAGGTAGATCCAAATGGAAAATGTGTAGATGATTATTGGCCCCCTGCCAAAAAGATGTTCGGGGATGTGAAATTCCTGGAATGACTAAAGGTACGTTTTGATCGAATATTCATATTCTGAGCCACGTGTCGACAATTTTACTGTTAAATGAAAAAGAGGTTGCAGATAGAAATATTGATACCTTGGCTCACATGGGAGTTTACTTTTGGAAGTTTTTTGTAAAGGAGGGTGCGTTGTTAAAGAGGAATTAAGAAACCATTTACATATGTTCAAAAGTGTTGGAGCCACGAGTTGCTTCCCATGGGAAAGGGGTATAAGTCAGGATAATGCACTTAGCTTTGAAGTCAAGAATAACCAAATATATTACCTTCACATGCTTCATGCATTTTCATTTCCACAGCTTCATTATACTAATATCAATAGGCAGGCCTTACTTGTAACTGAATAAGGCCCCATTCCTGCAATAGGATCCAAGTGAATGGCCTCGTATGCCTGTACAAAGTCCCAGGCTCTGCCCAAGCGCATCTGATTGTAGGATTGGGGCCTAAACTGATCAAATGGCCAGTATTTTGCCATTGCATCCACTTATGGTACTTCACGCATAATTGTTCAAACAAATTTTAGCTCATGGGTTGTTCATGAACTGTGGCCATGTAGTCATTCATTGCTTCCTCTGTGTGATTGGTCATTTTGGTCACATGATGTCGCGTAATTTGATTTCTGTTCCCTGATAGGCTTAGTGTAAATATGGTAAAGAAGAGAAGAGTTTGGTGAAGTCACTAGGCTATCAGGATTGCTCCATTAGTGAAGGAGTAACCAGGGCACCCTGCAATCCAATCCTGCCATTTCCCATCACTGGCACAACCTGAACCCAGACATACCCCCTATGACAAGTGGAGAGCCAGCTACATCAGCTCCATGCCCAACCACGGGATTTCCCAGTGCTAGTGGAATCCTGAGCTGCTTGTCTGAAGCAGCTTTAAGTGCCCTTTTTGCCTTTAGAGTAGTGCAAACAGGACTTAGGGAGGGCCAAGGATCTGGTTCTGTAATTGCATGAATTTCTTACCTGTGAAACCCCAATCATTTGATTTCACCATTTTAAAAACAGAGAGGGGGAAAATGGTTCAAGTGTATTCATCTGCAATCAGGCACTGACTTAAACATACCTTTGAATGTGTCATCCAGTAAATGTTCCCTAAGGTGCAGTGGAATGTACATGCGGAATTTGAAAAGAATATCACTAGGGTCCAACTGAAAGAACAACAATCCCTCAGGACCCTTCTGATGATGTGTTCAAACTAGGGTATGACATGGACTACATGTCCATAAAGGGTGCCAACTACCCAAACCCTAGGTCAGAACAAGAAGATGTAAGTGGGTCCTCCCTACTTGTTTATTCCCCCAAGAAGGTTAGTGGAGAGCAGGCAAAGGCTTTGTGTGCAAGCCAAGACAACAGTTGACTAAGGGGGGATAGGATAGAGGTCTATCATATCATGAATGGTGTGGAGAAAGTGAATAAGGAAGTGTTATCGACCCCTTCACATAACACAAGAACCATGGGTCACCCAATGTAATTAATAGGCAGTAGGTTTCAAACAAACATAAGAAGGTTCTTCTTCACCCAACACACAGTCAAACCATGGAAGTCATTGCCAGGGGATGTTGCAAAAGCCAAAAGTATAACCAGGTTCAAAAAGAATTAGATAAATTCATAGAGGATAGGTCCATAAATGGCTATTAGCCAAGATGGTCAGGGACACAACGCCATGCTTTGGGTGCCTCAAACCTCTGAGTATCAGAAACTGGGACAGGAAGACAAGGAATGGATCTGTTCTGTTCATTCCCTCTGAAGCATCTGGCACTGGCTCCTGTCAGAAGACAAGATACTGGGCTATATGCACCATTGGTCTGACCATATGGCCATTCTTGTGTTCTTATATTCTTATGTTTAGTTGAGCTGGCACAGTGCAGAAGATTGTAATTTGCTACTGGTATAGACCAGTAACTAATTACCACTCTCCTTCCCCAGAGCAAGGGGGGAGCAGGAGGAGCATTATGGCTGCCTGAACCAAAAATCTGCCTCTCGGCTTCCTTGCTAAGGGCTGTGTCCCGGGGACACAATCTAGCTCTTGGATGCTAGTGTGATAGGTGCCTTAGAAATACCTGAGACAAATCTTAAAGGGTACTTTGATTCTGATTCAGCAAAGCACTTAAGCATGCACTTATGTCCCATTGAAGTCATTCAAATATGGGTCAACATATTTATTTTAAATGTTTCCAAAACAATTCATTTCTGGAAGGAGATTAATCATAAGGATTTCAGTCCAAAAGATACTATTTTAGGAAAATTAGAAGTTACTCTAAATAAGGGCTTAGAATAAAAATGCCTTCTCAGCTGTAAATTGCTACTGGGACACTATAATGTATGAAATTCATTACTTTGCTTTATCAAGGTGAGCTGCATCTCTCCCTCTGCCCCTAGAGCATCCACTTGGTTTTAACCCTGCCAGCAGAGCCACATAAATAATTAAACCTGCATAGCAGAATGGGTCTTTAAGAAGCTGACGATGGAAAGACTTGCATGCTAAAAGCATACGTTACTGTGCTGTTATATTTAGTACTTATGTGGCACTTCATCTTGCAAACTCTTTGCAATCAAAGTAATTAGGTTCCAATGCTGCAAATCACTATACCTGGGGTACATCACTGCACCCACACATAGCCCCATTGACTTCCTGGGGACACTGTGGAGGTCCCCATGGAGCAATTTGTAAGATCAGGGCCTTACGTTTCTCAGCACTCCTGTGAATCAGGTTGGTAAATGATACCCCCATTTTACAGAACTCTCAGTGAGCGCATCTCTTCAGTGAATAGCATGGGGAAATAAAAATAGGTCCTATATGAATCATTTGTGCTAAGAATTAATGAGCTGGGCATGTCTTGGCATTCATTGTGTAAGTTGTGCTCATGATCTGTTAAAAATAAATGCATTATGAAGGGAGAGGGAGAACATGTTTTTGTGTTCTCCATTAAAAACGTTGTTATGGTGCTCTGTGTTCTGTTGCACATTTTATTACGATAATAATTTCAGTAAACTACATCTGGCTTTCCTGAAGGCTGTCCCCTCAGGTTAAGCACGCTGTCTAAAAATATCTCCTTTATATTTTTTTAATGCTCCTCCTTTTTAATCTTCCTTTTGATGCTTCTTTATTTGAATTATTTCTCTTTTTTAAGATTACATTAACACGTTTTGTTCTTAATTCTATAATCTTTTCAACTCTGGGCTCCTTTGTAGTGTGTGCTTTTGTACCCTTTTCTTTTCAAGCCCTTTTCATGTTGCCTCCCTTTTGTTTTTTTTCCCCCCTGGGAGCCTTTATTGTCATTTTATTCTTTATTTTTAGATTTGCACTCTACAGTGGGAACTAATGCTGAGAAAATGGAAAAGAAAAGAGCTGCATAAAGCAGTGTAGTGAAGAGCAGTATATTGTGCCATAGGAAAACATAGGAAAGAAGGCATGGTAGTGAGGTCTGAATATTTCTGGTCTCCAAAGTGGAATATGCTTGCAAAAGAAAACAGGGACATTTCATAAAATAAATAAAAACCCCATGTATAACTATTACTTTGGAATTATAAAAATGCCCTGAAAATGGGGTTGTTGCAATGTGCTGGATTCCCCATGAGCTGAGTCAAATTTACTTTTAAGACACAGATCAGAGAGCACTTGCCTGAAGGGTCCCACTGAGCGAGGCAGATAGTGACAGTGACTAATTCTGGTTTGTGCTGGAAGCTGACTCACTGCTCTATAAGTTAACACATTATTGTTTAAATGTGTTAATGCTGACTTTATATAAAACAGGCAATTGTTTTATATAAAGATGTGTAACACCAGCTATCTTTTATATACATCAGCATTCGCCGATAAAGCCTGTTTTCAACAGCGGATACAAATGTGGCCAAGCAGTATTAGGAATTTAACAGATTTTTGCCACCATTAAACAGAACTATCTCTATACATGTCAAATCTCTTTCTCTGATTTTCCCCGTGCTGCAATTAAGGATCACAATAGAGGCTCTAAATTACTGAATTGATCTTTCCTGGGTGAGAGCAATTTGTTCTCTAAGGGGTTGATCCTGCAAGGTGCAGAGCACTTTTGATAGGTACTGTGTGCCCTCAACTCCTATTGACTTGGATGGAAGTTTGGGGCACTCAGCACCTTGCAGAATTGAGCCTTTTATATATGATCACCTTTACAATCTAAGAAGAGACATTATTTGTTCCTTTATATACATTCTTCTTGTGCCCTTTCGTAAAGCATCATTCTGTTCTTAGCCTCTGTCCCCACATTCTCTGCTGGGCCAATTCTCCACTCAGCCCACCAGAGAGGGAGACCATCAGGGAGCTGTTACAGCTCCCTGCCTCTCAGGTTGTATCTGCACTTGCCCAAGCCCTGGGATACAACAGAGGGCAACAGCTTCCAAGGGACCATATAACAGCTGGGAATAGCTAGAGGGAAGTGCATTCTGGCCACAGCCCCAACAGCACCACACAGTCTTTCTTTCAGGGATAGCACATGAGCTGGATATGCCAGCTCTAGACCAGCTGATGCCAGGGGAATTCTCACCTGCCCAGATCCTGACAGTGCAAAGAGGCCAGAACACACAGAAGAATCTTCCCCTTGTCATAGAATATCAGGGTTGGAAGGGACCTCAGGAGGTCATCTAGTCCAACCCCCTGCTCAAAGCAGGACCAATCCCCAGACAGATTTTTGCCCCAGATCCCTAAATGGCCCCCTCAGGGACTGAACTCACAACCCTGGGTTTAGCAGGCCAATGCTCAAACCACTGAGCTATCCTTCCCCTGCCGTTTTCCTCATATGCAATACGCACATATTTTCTATTTTTATGTGGATGGCTCCAGCTGTTTCATCTACTAACTGTCTTGAAATTTCCTTTACATCTGTGTTGCATACATTATCATTTCTGATTCATCTAAGAATCTTTTTACACATGTTCTTATTCTCTTTGTAACCACTCCTCCACCCCAGCTGTTCTGTTTCCTTTTCTGCTCTATTTCTGCTGAAGGTCTTGTTCCAGAGCTTTTTTATGTGTTTGACAGCAGTACATATCGGAAAGATCTTTAAGAGAATATTCACATCTTCCAAAGTATTTTTGTGAAAAACAAACTATTAACTCATCAAAAAATAATATTTGAATGGTGTTGGGGGAGACTGTGTTAATTAAGAGTGTCTTTTGTTCTCCGACTCCTACGAGTGCGTCAGCCACATAACCCACAACAATCTGGTATTAAGCTATTTTTAAGCACCTTTATACTTACATTTATTTTTCCCTTTCCACCCTTATACAAAACTGAGGTTAGGCAATGGAATTCTAGGCACTAGCCAGAGATTATGGAATGGAATTCAGCTCCCAGTACATGGAAATAGTCACTCAGCAGAACCTTTGTGCAAAGATTTGGGGCTAGCGGATCCAGGTCAATGCAAATCCAGTAGCCTGTTCCCAGGCTCACTCCCTGCTACCTCATCCATGCATGGCAATTTGGGCTACCCAGTGGCTGTTGAGGCCCAGTTTTGTAGGTACTCTGCTGCACTTCCTGCCTCATGCAGGGCTACTGTGGCAGTCAGGAGGCATGGAAGGTCCAAAATAAATATCTTCAGTTATTGACTTGAAGAGTTGATTTGATTAGCTCGTGGTGTGGCAGATTGTTCTCTGCCTGTTACCTCACAATGAGTGCGTCCATCCCACCAGAAAATCATAAATTACCATCTTAGTTAGAATCTTCAGTCTGGAGTCCTGGCAAAGTGATGATATCATAAATTGTATAGACACATAGTCAAGGATGATGAGTTCTTGAGTTCTGATGTTTATTAAAGTGCTCATTGAAATCCTGTGGTACAGTAACAAATGATGTCATAAAACAAATTGAATTATTTCTAATAAACAAGGCACCACAAAAGTAGGTTATTTGAGCAGACTTGTTTCTTTTTTAAGTTTCCATTTCATGAAAAGTACAAATAACACTCTGAAACCTTTTTCTATAGCATGGGAATTAGAGAAGTGCTTTGGAAGAAACACAGGACATCTGCCTGGAAATGTGTGGGTGGATCTCTTCCTGCTCTATAGTTCTAGTTAATTTGCCAGCTCTTCCAAAAGCTCTTCTATTCATAAGTGCAGTGAACCTTAAGCTCAAAATATTTTTAGAGCAATTAAAACGTTCACCAATTTAGGGTTAAATACCACCTTTTCCAAGACCTACATGATCTCATGGAAAATTTCAGCAAAGCTCTGTCCCGTCTGAGTGTCTCCTCCCATATACTATTCTTTTTGAAATGCAGGTGCACATTAGCTCCCTTAGCTCTGGGGGCTGTACTCTGTGTGGTATGTCATTTCACACGTTTCTGTGCTTCTGTCATAACTATAAAGGGAAGGGTAACAGCTCTCCTGTGTACAGTACTAAAATCCCTCCTGGCCAGAGACTCCAAAATCCATTTACCTGTAAAGGGTTAAGAAGCTCAGGTAACCTGGCTGACACCTGACCCAAAGGACCAATAAGGGGACAAGATACTTTCAGATCTTGGGGGGTGGGAAAGGCTTGTGTGTGTGCTCTTTGTTTTAAGGGGTTGTTCGCTCTTGGGACTGAGAGGGACCAGACATCAATCCAGGTTCTCCCCATCTTTCTAAACAAGTCTCTCATATTTCAAACTTGTAAGTAAAAAAGCCAGGCAAGGCGTCTTAGTTTTACTTTGTTTTCTCGACTTGTAAATGTACCTTTTACTAGAGTGTTTATCTTTGTTTGCTGTACTTTGAACCTAAGACAGAGGGGGGTCCTCTGAGCTCTTTAAGTTTGATTACCCTGTAAAGTTATTTTCCATACTGATTTTACAGAGATGATTTTTACCTTTTTCTTTAATTAAAAGCCTTCTTTTTAAGAACCTGATTGATTTCTCCTTGTTTTAAGATCCAAGGGGGTTTGGATCTGTATTCACCAGGAGTTGGTGAAAGGAAGGAGGGGGGAAGGGTCAAATTCTCCTTGTTTTAAGATCCAAGGGGGTTTGGATCTGTATTCACCAGGGAATTGGTGAGAGATTTCTAAAAGCTTCCCAGGGTAGGGAATGGTGGCAGCGGACCAGAACTAAGCTGGTAGTTAAGCTTAGAAGTCCTCATGCAGGCCCCTACATTTGTACCCTAAAGTTCAAAGTGGGGATACAGCCTTGACATGGTGGCACAGCGGTGGAGATTGTTTTAAACCCAAAAGCCAGTCAGAGATTTTTTTTTCCCTTCTAGCTGCTTGGAAAGCAGAGCTGAAGGTAGATGCATATCTTATCTCTCCTTGCCTGAAGGCAGAGGTGTTAAGTTTTTTTTAACAAGGGCCTTTGTTAAGAGAAGGGTTCAAAGCGAGCAAACTTTGACTGGTAAAGGCAATTTACAAGCTGAATTGTTTTTTTTTTCTTTTTACATCCTCGTGAATAGCTAGTTAGAAAGTCTCTGTTAACTCAGCAGCAGCCAGAGCTGAGTACATCCCAGTTTCAGTCAACTGCAGAGGGGTGTGACCCAGCACAATAAAACAGGAAAATGACTACCAAAGAAGTAGCTAACAAAATAGAACTGGCCAAACTAGAAGCAGAAGAAAATGAAAGAAAACATCAGAGACTGCTTCAAATTAAAAAACTTGAAACAGAGGCCCATGAAAGAGAAGAAAAAGCCAAAGAGGAGGCCCACAAGAGAGAGATGGAGCTGGAAAAAGCCAAAGAGGAGGCCCAAGAGGAGGCCCACAAGAGAGAGATGGAGCTGGAAAAAGCCAAAGAGGAGGCGAGAGAAAAAGAAAGGAAGCATGAACTGGAAGTAGCAAGTGCTAAGCAGGATGCATCAGACCATCCTAGCAACTCCTCTCCAGGTACCACTTCCCATCCCAGGAAATTCCCCACCTACAAGGCAGGCGATGATACTGAGGCCTTCTTAGAAAATTTTGAAAGGGCCTGCCTTGGATACAGCATCACTCCAACCCAGTACATGGTAGAGCTGAGGCCGCAGCTCAGTGGACCCTTAGCAGAGGTGGCGGCTGAAATGCCTAAGGAACACATGAACAGTTATGAACTTTTTAAAAACAAGGCCAGACTCAGAATGGGGCTAACACCCGAGCATGCCCGTCGGCGGTTCAGAGCCCTAAGGTGGAAACCAGATGTGTCATTTACCCGGCATGCCTACCACATTGACAAAAATTGTGATGCCTGGGTATCAGGAGCAAATGTTAAATCTCTGGAAGATCTGCTTTCCCTAGTAAAAATGGAGCAGTTTTTAGAGGGTGTTCCTGAGGAAATAGAAAGGTACATCCTAGATAGGAAGCCCCAAACTGTAACCGAGGCGGGGGAGATTGGAGCCAAATGGATGGAGGTGACAGAAAAGAAAAAAGCTAGTAGCAGTTGGAGCGAATATCAGAAGGGGCAAGCCAAAACAAAACCTTATCACCGGGGACAACCCAAGGCCCCACCCACATCCCAAGGGAAACCCCAGACGCCTTCTCACCCCACCACACCAGTCTCCATCAACCAACATCGCCCCGGTGATACCTTAGCAGGGCGATGTTTTAAATGTAATGAACTGGGGCATATAAAGGCTCACTGCCAACCATGTGAAGCTAGCCAAGAGGGTGGGAATAGTCACCCGCAGCCAGGCTAAGCAAGCTTTCACCCCCATCCCTGTTCCTGAGCCGTCCACCAGGGCCCCGTCTGTGTTACCGGAGACCCAAACAAAGGTGGTGGAACCGGATCCCCTGCCAACGACTGCAACAGCCGTAGTGGATCCAATCCCAGAGACCCAGCCAAAGCCAGTCCCAGAACCGGAACTGGCAATGCAACCAGCACCAGAACCATTGCCAGCACTGAGTCCAGCACTTGCAAACCCGTCTACAGCTCCAATGCCAGAGGGCACCAGCGAGCCTGAACTGGTGGAAGCAGCAGATAACCCTACCCAAGAGGCTCAGCCAGAGCCTGAAATACCACATAGTGCACCAGCGGACAGCGGTTCACAGTCAATGGAAACAGGCCCAGCACCTGCATCGCTTCCAGAGGGACCAAGCCCCAGTCCACAGTCCAAGGAGGAACTGATGTCTCCAGCATCAAGGGAACAGTTCCAGGCCGAGCAGGAAGCAGATGACAGCCTTCAGAAAGCTTGGGTGGCGGCACGGAGCACCCCACCGCCTCTCAGCTCTTCTAACCGATCCCGGTTTGTTGTAGAACAAGGACTTTTATACAAGGAGACTCTTTCTGGTGGGCACCAGGAAGACTGGCATCCTCAAAGACAGTTGGTGGTTCCCACTAAGTATCGGGTAAAGCTCTTGAGCTTAGCCCATGATCATCCCAGTGGCCATTCTGGGGTGAACAGAACCAAAGACCGGTTGGGGAAGTCCTTCCACTGGGAGGGAATGGGCAAGGACGTTGCTAATTATGTCCGGTCTTGTGAGGTGTGCCAACGAGTGGGAAGGCCCCAAGACCAGGTTAAAGCCCCTCTCCAGCCACTACCCATAATTGAGGTCCCATTTCAGCGAGTAGCTGTGGATATTCTGGGTCCTTTCCCAAAGAAGACACCCAGAGGAAAGCAGTACGTACTGACTTTCATGGATTTTGCTACCCGATGGCCGGAAGCTGTACCCTTAAGCAACACCAGGGCTAAAAGTGTGTGCCAGGCATTAGCAGACATTTTTGCCAGGGTAGGGTGGCCCTCCGACATCCTTACAGATTCGGGAACTAATTTCCTGGCAGGGACCATGAAAAACCTGTGGGAAACTCATGGGGTGAATCACTTGGTTGCCACCCCTCATCACCATCAAACCAATGGTCTGGTGGAGAGGTTTAATGGAACTTTGGGGGCCATGATACGTAAATTCGTAAATGAACACTCCAATGATTGGGACTGTGTGTTGCAGCAGTTGCTTTTTGCCTACAGGGCTGTACCACATCCCAGTTTAGGGTTTTCACCATTTGAACTTGTGTATGGCCGCGAGGTTAAGGGGCCATTACAGTTGGTGAAGCAGCAATGGGAGGGGTTTACGCCTTCTCCAGGAACTAACATTCTAGACTTTGTAAGCAACCTACAAAGCACCCTCCGACACTCTTTAGCCCTTGCTAAAGAAAACCTAAAGGATGCTCAGGAAGAGCAAAAGGCCTGGTATGATAAACATTCCAGAGAACGGTCCTTCAAAGTAGGAGACCAAGTCATGGTAGAGCTGAGGCCGCATGACCAAGGCTCTCCAGGCCCATAAAATGGAAGCGTCTTAAAGGCGCTCCAGGCCCATAAAATGGAAGCGTCGTGGGAAGGACCATTCACGGTCCAGGAGTGCCTAGGAGCTGTTAACTATCTCATAGCCTCCCCCACCTCCAACATAAAGCCTAAGGTATACCATGTTAATTCTCTTAAGCCCTTTTATTCCAGAGAATTAAACATTTGCCAGTTTACAGCCCAGGAAACAGATGACGCGGAGTGGCCTGAAGGTGTCTACTACGAAGGAAAAAGGAATGGTGGGGTGGAAGAGGTGAACCTCTCCACGACCCTGGGACGTCTGCAGCGACAGCAGATCAAGGAGCTGTGCACAAGCTTTGCACCGATTTTCTCAGCCACTCCAGGGCGAACCGAACGGGCATACCACTCCATTGACACAGGTAATGCTCACCCAATTATAACCCCACCCTACCGGGAGTCACCTCATGCCCAAACTGCTATACAAAGGGAGATCCAGGACATGCTACAGATGGGTATAATCCGCCCCTCTAACAGTGCATGGGCATCTCCAGTGGTTCTAGTTCCCAAACTAGATGGGGAAATACGCTTTTGCGTGGACTACCGTAAGCTAAATGCTGTAACTCATCCTGACAACTATCCAATGCCACGCACAGATGAGCTATTGGAAAAATTGGGACATGCCCAATTCATCTCTACTTTAGGCTTAACCAAAGGGTACTGGCAAGTACCACTAGATGAACCCACTAAGGAAAGGTCAGCCTTCATCACCCAGGCAGGGGTGTATGAATTCAATGTACTCCCTTTCGGGTTGCGAAATGCACCCGCCACCTTCCAAAGACTTGTAGATGGTCTCCTAGCGGGATTGGGAGAATCTGCAGTTGCCTACCTCGATGATGTAGCCATTTTTTCTGATTCATGGACAGAACACCTGGAGCACCTGGAAAAAGTCTTCGAGCGCATCCGACAGGCAGGACTAACTGTTAAGGCTAAAAAGTGTCAAATAGGCCAAAACAGAGTGACGTACCTGGGGCACCAGGTGGGTCAAGGAACTATAAATCCCCTACAGGCCAAAGTGGATGCTATCCAAAAGTGGCCGGTTCCAAAGTCAAAGAAACAGGTCCAATCCTTCTTAGGCTTGGCCGGATATTATAGGCGATTTGTACCACACTACAGCCAAATCGCCGCCCTGCTGACAGACCTAACCAGAAAGAAACAGCCAAATGCAGTTCAGTGGACTGATGAGTGTCAAAAGGCCTTTAACCAGCTTAAGGCAACACTCATGTCTGACCCTGTGCTAAGGGCCCCAGACTTTGACAAACCGTTCCTAGTAACCACAGATGCGTCCGAGCGAGGCGTGGGAGCAGTTTTAATGCAGGAAGGACCGGATCAAGAATTCCATCCTGTCGTGTTTCTCAGCAAGAAACTGTCTGAGAGGGAAAGCCACTGGTCAATCAGCGAAAAGGAATGCTACGCCATTGTGTACGCGCTGGAAAAGCTACGCCCATATGTTTGGGGACGGCGTTTCCAACTACAAACAGACCATGCTGCGCTACAGTGGCTTCATACCGCCAAGGGAAATAACAAAAAACTTCTTCGGTGGAGTTTAGCTCTCCAAGATTTTGATTTTGAAATATAACACATTTCGGGAGCTTCTAACAAAGTGGCTGATGCACTATCCCGGGAAAGTTTCCCAGAGTTAACTGATTAACAATTGTTCTTGGAATGAAACATATTGTTAGTTTTTATATAATCAGTAGTATGTCTAAAGGTACATGTGTCTTATTAACTCTGTTTTCTCCTAGAGCTCCAGGAAAAAAATCACAGCCAGTGTGGAACCGGATGTCCAACACTATCTGTGATTTGGGGGGTGTGTCATAACTATAAAGGGAAGGGTAACAGCTCTCCTGTGTACAGTACTAAAATCCCTCCTGGCCAGAGACTCCAAAATCCTTTTACCTGTAAAGGGTTAAGAAGCTCAGGTAACCTGGCTGACACCTGACCCAAAGGACCAATAAGGGGACAAGATACTTTCAAATCTTGGGGGGGGGGGAAGGCTTGTGTGTGTGCTCTTTGTTTTAAGGGGTTGTTCACTCTTGGGACTGAGAGGGACCAGACATCAATCCAGGTTCTCCCCATCTTTCTAAACAAGTCTCTCATATTTCAAACTTGTAAGTAAAAAAGCCAGGCAAGGCGTCTTAGTTTTACTTTGTTTTCTCAACTTATAAATGTACCTTTTACTAGAGTGTTTATCTTTGTTTGCTGTACTTTGAACCTAAGACAGAGGGGGGGTCCTCTGAGCTCTTTAAGTTTGATTACCCTGTAAAGTTATTTTCCATACTGATTTTACAGAGATGATTTTTACCTTTTTCTTTAATTAAAAGCCTTCTTTTTAAGAACCTGATTGATTTCTCCTTGTTTTAAGATCCAAGGGGGTTTGGATCTGTATTCACCAGGAGTTGGTGAAAGGAAGGAGGGGGGAAGGGTCAAATTCTCCTTGTTTTAAGATCCAAGGGGGTTTGGATCTGTATTCACCAGGGAATTGGTGAGAGGTTTCTAAAAGCTTCCCAGGGTAGGGAATGGTGGCAGCGGACCAGAACTAAGCTGGTAGTTAAGCTTAGAAGTCCTCATGCAGGCCCCTACATTTGTACCCTAAAGTTCAAAGTGGGGATACAGCCTTGACAGCTTCCTATTCCCCTCTGACCTACAGTTTGTCTTGGCTGTTTAGGGTATGTGCTAAGTTCCCTCTAAACTGTGCGGCCACGCAGCAGCCTATTAAGTGCCAGCAGGAGCTCAGGGCTGCGGTGGGGGAAGATGTCCCTACCCCAGCCCTGGACCTGCTGCAGCAGGGAGAGGCGCCCCTCCCTCAGCCCCAACCCAGCCGAGCCCCGGACCTGCTGAGGCGGGGAGAGGCGCCCCTCCCCCACAGCCAAGGTGCTGCTGCAGGGAGAGAGAGAGCTGGAGGGAGTCCTCTCTCCCCACCATAGCCCTGAGGCAACCTGCACCCCAAACCCCTCTTCCCCAGTCCCATCCCAGAGCCCACACCCCCAGATGGAGCCCTCACCCCCCACACTCCAATCCTCTGCCCCAGCCCTGGGCCCCCTCCCACACTCCAAACCCCTCACCCCACCCCCGAATTTTATTATGTGCACCAATATGAAGGCGATGTGTGACACATTACCTCCTCTTGGTGCACATAACAAAATTCATTCCGCACATGGGTGGGAAAAATTAGAGGGAACACCAGTATGTGTATGCTGCAATAATGCGATATGATTGTAGTTTGGGTAGACATACCCAAGCTAGCTATAATCTCTCTAGCTTGCATCCCAGAGCAGTGCATTTGCAGCAGTGTGCTCTTCAGCGTGGGCTGTACAAACCTGCCAGGAACCCTGGGATAGCCTGCACTGTAGCGCGTGCTGCCATGGCTCCACTACTCTGGGCCGCAAGCCAGCTAGATTAAAGCTAGCTCAGGTATGTCTTCACAAGCTGCAATCACACCCCATGATTGCAGTGTAGCCATATCCTGAGACTGTAAATTCTTTGGAGCAGAGGCTGTCCCTTAGTACATGCTTATACAGTGCCTAGCACAATGAGACCCTGATTTCAGCTGGGACCTCTAGGAGTTACCATAATCAAAATAAGAATATGGAGATGAAATACCAGTACGCTGCTAATAGGTAGCCTCATAGATGAAGCTATGCCTTAAAAACCATTTTGTCTGTATCTAAGTATTGTTATATTTCTCTAATACATAGTAAGTTCCTTGCCTAAGGCTGAACCCAACTCCCATTAAAGACAAAGGGAGTCTTTTCATGTACTTCAGCAAGAGTTACATTGCACTTCTCAGCAGTAGATCTCAAAGTTCTTTACAAAGGAGGGTCAGTATTATTATGCCCATTGTATAGGGAAACTGAGGCACTGAGCAGTGACTTGCCCATGGTCATTTAGCAGGCCAGTGGCAGAGCTAAGAGTAGAATGAGGGTCTCCTGAGTCCCAGGCCACTGCATTATCCTGTAAGCCACACTGAGCGGGCCTTTTTACAGTACAATATGAAGTCCTACCTTATCCAAACTGGGAATAATCTCTGAAGCACATTATGTTGTTTGAGGAAAAATCCTGGTAATACAAATAATCCAAACTATTATTCCACTTTTTATGACCCCAGAAAGTGTAAATGTCACATGTGGGACAAAGATTTTGGAATTAGTGTGTTGGGCTTTGTCACCAAGAACTTAGGTGCCAAAAGGGGGAGGAGGGGGAAGCTTGCTACATTTTGTGGCCTGGTACACATACAGCAAATCAATTAAATGAAAGGCATACCACATGTTTTCCTGTCTGTTGTGGTGTGTCTCTTGGGCTGTGCACTGGGTTGGCAGCATGTCAGAGCTCCCAAACAGGTTTGTGTCATGCCTTTCACTTTATTGATATGGATGCAGCATGCTACAAATTGCTACAAGCTCTCACACAATGTGAATAAACAATTTCTAGTCTATTGCAGTCTCTGACATTTAGTGATATAATACAGAAAATTATCCTCATATTGCTAAACTTATGTTCAAAAGATAATGCAAAATGCAACTATACATATATATACTATTTCTGCAAGTGCTTATCATAAGTGGTATCTCTAATCTTTAGAAATTGAAGAGTGATTTGAGGAAAATGAATAGTTTCCCTTCAAATAGCATGAGATGTGGAAGCATTATTTGATCTTTTTATTAGTATCTAATCTCTAACTTTTTATGTCTTTTTCCAAATGGGTACAGATACACAATTGTGGATGGATATGGCTAGTATTTGAAGAAGTTATGCATTTTTCCTAAAATACCTCATTTTTCCCATAACCAGACCCCCTTTTTGAGCCGAACTACAAATCTGTGAAAGGGGAGATTCGTGTGCACTGCAGCATGAAAAAATATGGAGTATTCTGTCAAGCATACAACCAGATCAGCAGTTTTATTTTTCAACCACAACTTTTTAAATTTCCCTACATACCATGAATTTTCAAAGAAATGCACTAGTCACACACAGAAACACAACTTCCCCTTCCACAAAATTTTGTTAACTTGAAACTTAAGGTTTCTTAAGAGTATTTTCTGACAGCAATGTAAATACTAAGCAAGGAAACCATAATATAAAGCAGCATTTACATCCAATGCAATACCAATCTTCACACATTGGCCTCCTGCCATCCCACTACTCAACCCCGACAACATGATATGACCCTCTCAAACATGCTTGCTTTCAATGCAATAGTGGGAAAACAAGGTTGGTGTTTTTGGCAGAACAGAGGTGCTGGCAGGATACATGATAGGAGAGAACACAATCAAGTGAGGAGGGTTAAAGTTGCGACTGGACTTAAAAGTTGGACAAAAAGCTTGAACTGGATGTGTTGAAATGGGGGAAAACCGGTAAAAGGATTCAAAGAGGGTGCTTAACAGCTGTGTTTTATAGGGCCCAGACAGGAAAGGGTATTATCAGTGTTAATTAATTATGTTGTATTTATTTTTATTCTGTTGTTCAGTTCCCCAAGAGTTTTAGCTAGTGCAGAGGGAATGCAATATAATAATACAATTATCAGTAATATTTTTAGGATTACTATGTACTGATTTATGGTGGCAATTTGTTTGCTTTTTTTAAAAAAGAAAAGGAAGTCAATAAAGACAATATTGCCCAAAGGAAGAAAGATAAGACGACAGTTTATCAGCAATCCCGGATTTCAGCCAGCTGTCATTAAGAATGTCTCCTCAGCCTGTGAAGGGCTTTGTAGCTGGGTCAGGGCCACTGAAGCCTATGACAAGGTTGCTAAGGTAACCACTATGTCCTAAAATTCTTCTTGTGCATCAAACTTTCATCTTGCTAAATTTCTATAGGCAAAGCACTGTGAGATGAATGTTAATATTCTGTACAACTGGAACAAGTAGGCTAAGGTGTCTTTGAATTACTGAGTCACAATAGTGTGATATAGTTGATACATTGTGCACTTTGTGTACATAAATATAGCATATAAATAAATACACGTGTGTGGAAATTTATACACATTTGTGTTTGAGCTATGCCACACTGCTCTGTAATAATATTTTACAGTTGTGTAGTAACTTTCTTTACAAAAGCTCCCAAGGTGCTTTACCAATTAAGGGGCTGATCCAAAGGCCATTGTTGTCAATGGAAAGGCTCCCATTGACTTCAGTGGACTTTGGGAAAGGCCCTAAGTGCATGCAGAACATTGAAATGCATCTGTCTCCACGATGGATGGCAGCAACCAGATCAAGGATTTGAAAGCAAAACCCTACTCTTCAGGACAGGGGAATAAGCTCTTTAACATCCTCATAGAGCAGATTGTACCTCTTTTTTTAAGGTCTTATCGTGTCCCACAGACAGTAAAGCACACTGTACTTCATTTATCTACCTCAGAAAGTCGGAAGGATTGAGCTAACACTGCTGGGATTTGAACCTTTGTTTCGAGGGAGCATAGATAGTTCAAAGCTGCTTAGACTACTAACCATCCCCTCTGGCTTAGTTCGTTATACAGTGGAACTGCTTATAGTGAACTCTGACCTATAGTGAAACTTATAGTGAAGTAGGATAAAAACCCTGATTTTTTTTCCCAATGCAGGTGCAGCTTGCTAGTTAAAATGTAATTGTTCTGCAAAAAATAATTCACAGAATTTCTCACGTTAACTATAGCCACTTGTGGCAGTAGCTATTTTATTC
Organism: Emys orbicularis; assembly: GCF_028017835.1. NCBI lineage: Eukaryota > Metazoa > Chordata > Testudines > Emydidae > Emys > Emys orbicularis. The sequence continues at coordinate 89,018,352 of NC_088683.1, forward strand.
TCATTGCACATCTTTTTTACCTGACTAGGACATTGGGCCAAGGAAAGGGTCACTTTTAGGACAATTTGCATAAAGGAGATTGTAGCTATCTTATTAATAGCACAAGTACAAAACAAAATCCTTCACAAAACTGTTTTAACATTAGGGAAAGGAGAAAATCACTTGTGCTGTAAAAAAAAAAAAAAAATCTACTTTTTCCCTATATTTTTAATAATCTGCAAATTCTAAACACATATTCAAAAAATATCATTCGGTCTTTTTCTGAGATAACACTATCACAGAATAAGTGGAGAGGGTATGTCTTCACTACAGAGTTAGCTCTGCCTCTAACTCCCTAATATCCCCTGAGCCAGGGTTACGGGTGCTTTAAGCCTGGCAAGCATACATGACTGTGGGTATAGGCTTAAGACCAAGTTTCACCTCAACCTAGCCTGCCAATCAGCCTGATGTGTGGTGAGGATGCAAGCTTATCAAGCCCAAGTACAGACAGCCCTCCAGTGTCTTCCTACAATTCCATCTGGGCTGTATTTTCTTGAGCTCTAACTACTCCTCTCTTTTGCACCAGAAGTCACCTGTACTGGCTTGGCTTTTAAACCCCATGTTGGCCTGCTACATTTCTGCTGCACTTCCACAGCATCTGAACCAACATGCTGTCTGAGAAATCCTCCTCTGAGCATGCTGCCAGTTTGCCAGAGGCTGACACCAAAGTTCTGGGGACTTGGGCCCATTTATCCAAAAGTCAGTAGCTCTCTGAGGAAATCTCCAAGAAGCTGGCAGAGGAGGGGACTGGGCAGATGACAGAATCTCAATGCAGGGAGAAAATCAAAATGTTGCACACCATACACCAAAAGACTAAGGATCACAATGCCACGTCCAGCAAATAACTTAAAATGTGCCAGTTCTTTGATGGGCTCAACTGGTTGCTCTGTACTGCCCAGAGCATGGACCCTGCCTTTGTTCTGGACACACTTTTGGAAGAAGAAGAGGTGGTAAAGAGAGTGAAGCAGCTGCAGCAGGGGCTGAGGACAGAGGCTGTAAGGGACATGAAGGTGATGCTGACCTCCACACTGCCAACAGATCTGAGGGACAACCAGGACTTTCTCAGATTGAACTTCCAGGACCCCTTCAGCATCCTAAATAGTCTGAATTCTGCCAATTAGATGTAGTGCTAAACATATTTCAAAACCTAGTATAGAAATATCTTGTCCCCTAACTATTACAAATCTTATGATTTCTAAATTATCTTTAACTCTGACCTGTAATATTGTATATAAATACCCATAACAGGAATTTTTTCACCACTACAAGATTGTAAGTTAATACGTATTTGTTCTCTGGCTACAGGTTTTACTTTTAGCCATCTTATATTTTCTTCTGAATTACATTAGCATCTGTGTCTATTACTTACAAAATAAATGTTCCACAAGTAACTGTCCAATCCTCCTTGTAATTCACAGAGTGACTCTGTTTTAAAATACCCAGAAACAAATTTTCTCCATCTGCAATGTCAGCTCTGTATTCCTTACTCAGTATCTTCTCTGAAACTTTTGAATTTCGAACTAAATTTATATTTCTGAGTTTTTCCAGACTTCTCTGTTTACAAATATTTGTGAAATTATTCTGATTTTTTGCAGATATGCCAGGGTCAAACATATGCTGGACATTATCTAGGTAGGTGCCTCCTTCCACATCTAGAACATTCTTTCCTATCCTCATATGTTTTAACTTTAATACTTTCATTCTGTTTTCCTCCATACACTTGTTTTTTACTTTTTCTTATTAAGTGCATATTCACATCAGTTTGTTTTCTTTCTAAAATGTGCAGTCGTTGTTGATTAAGTTCAGCAGTTTGGTAAATTCTCACTGCTTTTCCAGATTTAGATCTTAGTTTTTTTTCTTACACTGATAATCTGTTATACCCATCACAATTTGATCTCTTATTGTTGACTCAGAGAGATTCTGGAAATTACATTCTGATTTCTTATCTTTAGATAAGTTAAAAATTATTCAAAAGTCTCTTCCTCCATTTGATTACTTGAGTGAAACTGAAATCTTTCAAACGTCTTATTTCTTTTTGGTAAACAGTATTCCTCAATTTTTTTAAAGACCAAGTCATAATCAGCTTGTATTCTGACATTAATCTCAAATGAATTATAGAATTAAATTGCTTCAGTACCAGCAATATTAAAAAAAGACGGCACTCTTTTGTTCGTCTTCCTTACGAGTAGATCCAGATGCCCTGAAAAATAAATCAAATTCTTTTTTAAACCTTTTCCAATTTTCTGCAGCATTTCTTGACATTTTTAGAAATGTGGGAATTCTTAATTGATCCAATTTATTTCATTCAAACTTGCTTTTCACTTCAGAGTAACTTTTACCTCAGGGTTTTTTGTTTGATTGTTTTTTTAACTTCTTCCGGTTCTTTTTCATCACTTTCTTCACTCTTGGTAGCATATGTTATTTGTTTATATTGAAGTAATCCACTATATTTTTAATAATAATTCATTGCTAGAAACTTAATAACAATCTTTACTAGGTACATAGTGAACCTATATACAGAGCATCAGACTGACCTAAGTGAAATCAGTCTAACCTAAAACCAACTGCCTTCTCCAGATGTCAGCTGCCACACCCCGGAGAGTCTATTCATTCTCTTAACGCCACATTAACACCACATTTGCTTGAAATAATATTAAGAACATCACTTAGAACCTGGTTCTTTTGTTTATGTAAAAAGCAAGATTTGTCATTCATTTGGAGTGGTGGAGAACCTGGCCACTGTACCCACAGAGCAGAGAAATGCAGACAAATTGAGGTGTCCATGTACTTATGAGGGAAAAGTTGCAGCCTTTCCCATGCTGTGACACCAAAAGTTAAAGTTAAAGGGTAGTTAGGTTTTGTTCCACTGGAAAGAATAGTGGACTGTTTCAGTGCTTTTCAGAGATATCTACCCCAGTCCAGATGAGTCATGCCCCCAATATGCCCCTGACTGTGAGAAAAGGTGCAAGAATCAATCGGGGGAAAGAAAAAGAAAAAAAAAAGGCCAGAGATGAGCTGCTGCTAAAGATATATAGGGCCTTTGCCAACAGGTCACACCAGCTCCTGGAGTAGGACAAGTAGAGCCAGGTGTGATGGGACCCCCGGGGTACAACCTGGAACTGTCGGGCTGCTGTGCCCTCTTAACTCTCCAGCCTGGGCTGTCTCTCAAAGTGCTTTTCTAGTGACAAGCAGCAAACCCCTCCAGGTGCTGTTATCACTCACACCCAGCTAAGTTGCATGAATGCTCTTGAAGTCACTCATGAACTATACAGAAGGTGACACTAGCAAATCCCCCCAGCCACCAGCTTTGCACCCCAGCAATGTACTGTCTTACACTGCTCAAGACTTTCTCTTGAACAATGAAAGGTATTAATTAGCTTGCCACTTCATCAAAAGAGAGTGGACATGCACTGGCCTTTGTAATCTGAGCAGATTCCCCAAGCACTTTAAACAAACTCACTGGCTAGGATAAAACATTAAAATACATTTATTAACTACAGAAAGATAGATTTTAAGTGGTAGGCATAAAGGTCAGAGACAGTTACCCAAGAAAATAAAAAGTAAACATGCATTCTAAATCCTAAACTTTCAGACTAAGCAAGATTTGAATCAAACAGTTTTTTTCACTCCATTGGATGTTGCAGGTAGGTTACAGTTCTTAATACACAGGCTGAATTTCCTTCTCAGCCTGGGACAAATCTTCTCAGTTCAAAGTTTTTGTCTTTCCTTATTACCTTCAGCAATAGTAGGGGAGGAGAGAGGTGGTTTCATGATGCCACTGTCCCTTATTTTATACTCTCAATTCATGTCCCTGGAAAGATACTGGCCCAGGCATGTCCTGGTAGGCCTTACTGAGTCACAGAGTTGAGCAATTCCCATTAAGAACATAAGAACGGCCGTACCGGGTCAGACCAAAGGTCCATCTAGCCCAGTATCCTGTCTACCGACAGTGGCCAATGCCAGGTGCCCCAGAGGGAGTGGACCAACAGGCAATGATCAAGTGATCTCTCTCCTGCCATCTATCTCCATCCTCTGACAAACAGAGGCTAGGGACACCATTCCTTACCCATCCTGGCTAATAGCCATTAATGGACTTAACCACCATGAATTTATCCAGTTCTCTTTTAAACGCTGTTATAGTCCTAGCCTTCACAACCTCCTCAGGTAAGGAGTTCCACAAGTTGACTGTGCGCTGCGTGAAGAAGAACTTCCTTGTATTTGTTTTAAACCTGCTGCCTATTAATTTCATTTGGTGACCCCTAGTTCTTGTATTATGGGAATAAGTAAATAACTTTTCCTTATCCACTTTCTCCACATCACTCAAGATTTTATATACCTCTATCATATCCCCCCTTAGTCTCCTCTTTTCCAAGCTGAAGAGTCCTAGCCTCTTTAATCTCTCCTCATATGGGACCCGTTCCAAACCCCTAATCATTTAAGTTGCCCTTTTCTGAACCTTTTCTAGTGCCAGTATATCTTTTTTTAGATGAGGAGACCACATCTGTACACAGTATTCGAGATGTGGGCGTACCATCGATTTATATAAGGGCAATAATATATTCTCAGTCTTATTCTCTATCCCCTTTTTAATGATCCCTAACATCCGGTTTGCTTTTTTGACCGCCTCTGCACACTGCGCGGACATCTTCAGAGAACTATCCACGATGACTCCAAGATCTTTTTCCTGACTTGTTGTAGCTAAATTTGCCCCCATCATATTGTATGTATAGTTGGGGTTATTTTTTCCAGTGTGCATTACTTTATTTTTTACAATGTCCATTGTGTGGTGCTTGCTCAGCTGTCTCCTATAGAATTGTAAATCTCTTGTTTACAATTCCCCTGCTGGTCAATGGCTGTTGATGGTTACTTAACACCTGTTTGGGTGTGGATCATCAACTTTATTGTCACTGGAGAGCTAGCAGTGAGCGTATCCAAAACTCACAACATATTTCAATAACAACTGTATAGCAAAATCTCCCAAAGTCCTATGGCAAAGCACCCTGTTCTTATAGGTTTTCTTTTCTGTTGAAGCCTATGGATTTTGCTGTGTCACTTTGTGACCGGTTACTTCTTAATTGGTGTAAACATTTCAATACACCTCCGAGAGGGTCATCCTGTCCTCTGTTCCAATTTAATCAATTGTCTTTAGGGGTGCCAGCCTTTACCTCAGGGTCCTCAATCTGCCCTTCATTATGGATGCGTGTTGATGATTCTTTGATGTCCTTTAAGTTTCTTCCCTCCTTCTTCCTTGACTCTGGCTATAACAATGGCCTTCACACCTTGTCTTTTTCTAATGCATACATTCCTCATTCACACAAACAGATTGAGAATACAAACAGTAGTATTCTATATTGAGCAAAAGGGCATTGCAAATTAAACCTTGCTAAATCTTATAACTAAAACAATTCACATTGGGGCTTCAGGCCCTCAACATTCCTCTAATCTTCTTAACATAGATACAATAGAGAATCCTGTCTCTTACTTCCTAATTTGTAATACATATAGGAAACCATAGTAGCTTTATAACTTATTCTGAAACAAAAGGGTGACCATAATCACTCATAAGTATTGTTCTGGTCTGTCATTCCTTTCTGCTATTCAAAAAGGGTGGCTGACAAGATGAAATCAAATCATACATTAATTCTCATAGTACATTATAAAATCCAGCTCCTACACATTAGCAATATATGTATTTTGACAGAGTAATGAATTTCAGCAGATCATGGCCTTTCATATGGTATCTTACATTGCATGCTTTGTATGAAATATCACAACCATGTACAAATGATGAATATGGGGGTTACAGGGTGCTACTTTGAGGTCCAGTGCGTCACACCAGGCTACTGCTCAGAGGATGCTGAAGAATGGGGAGAGGGCGTGGAAAAGCAGGACTGATACCTACAGTGGGGAAAGCAACAGTAACATAGGGAGCTGGTGGAGTGGCTGTTTGGCATGATTGCCAGCGGGCAGTGGAAAATCCAAACTCCTGCCCTGCTCCCAGTCCAGCCTGCTCCAGTGGCTTCTCCTTCACTCTACCACATCCTGCAGCCATGGGCAATTCGGCAGTAATATGCGCCGCTTAACTGCAGGGTGCCTTCCCATCCCAGCCCCTCCATTGCATCAGTTTCCCTGTACCATCCCTTCTCCCACCCCCAAACCCCATGCTTGGAATAAATAACAAGTTTTTCATTATTGAAACATTGACTTTTATTGCACAAACATAAAGAAACTGAAAGACCAGGAAAATAGTTTAACCTTGGGCAAACGGTGTGATAAAACTGAGAGGGGAGAAACCAAGTCAGCTTGTCTGTGACAGCACAGTAGTCTTGCCCATCAAAGGTCTTTGAATGGCTGCCTCTTGTTCTTAGTACCCTCCCCCGGGTGTTGAGTGGGAGGGATACTGCACCTTCCTCCCTCGCCTTCTGGAACATTTGAGGGATGGGGATTGGGAACAGGGTGATGCTTTCAGGCAGTTCTGCAGGGGCTGCAGAGGGAGTCTAGCCTCAAGCTGTTTTTCTTGAAGCTCAACCAAAAGCCTCAACATGGTCTGACTGATCCTTCATAATCCGCAGCATCTCATCCTGTGTGGCATGTTCATGCTCCTGGGATGCTCTCCTGCTCTCCATGTCCATGTCCAGTTTTTCAGACAATGAAATCCTTAGCTCCATGTCTGCTGTCCCAGAGGAGTTCATTATCTTATCTTCTAATCTGCCTCTCCATCAGTGTGATGGCTGCGCTGAAGGCCAAGCTTTCCACTGTAAGGCATGCAAATCACAAGGCAACCATTGTCAGTGCCGAAGTTCTTTCATTTTCAGGCAGCACTGCTGCATGGCCCTGGTGTAGCCGTTCTCCACCATGCCCTGCGCAATCTTTGTGTAGATGTCAATGCCTGGATCAGAGCTGTGCCTGCACAGACTCTTCTCCCCACAGACCAATAAGATCCACCACCTCCTGTGTACTCCAGGCTGGAGTGCATTTTGGGCGTTGAGTCACCATGATCAGCTGGGCTGGGGAGCTCTCCACACTGATCAAACAGGAAATGGGAATTCAAAAGTTCCTGGGGCTTTAAGAGGGAAGGGGCTGTCTCCTGCGTACCTGGCTGCTGTGCAGTGGAGTTGAAAACGATCTCCTGAGCGGTCACAGAGGAGCATTGTGGGACACATCCTGGAGGCCAATTCAGTCGACTTACACAATGCTGCATCTGTGCTGCCTCTCTGTCCACCCATGAACATCAAATTAAGCGCTACGCCTCTCACTGAGGTGGAATAATTAAGTTGACATAACAAGTGAGTTAGGTCGGCAGAGGGGAACTGGTAGTGTACACGCATACGTTATTTGGTCGACATAAAGTGGCTTCTGTTGACCTAAGTTTGTAGGGTAGACCAGGCCACAGGCAAGTTTACCTTCAGCAATACTAGTGGTGTCCAACAGGGCCCAATAACATGAATGGTGCTGTACACATTGGCATACAAATGGTTCTGTAGGCAGCACCATCTTGCCTTCAGTTAGTCAAATGCACATTCCTTCACCATCCTGAAACTGCTCAGTGTGAAATTAAACCTTCTTCTGCCAGGTGCTGTCACATCAGAGTTAGGCTTCATGAACCAGGGCAGTAAAGGACAGATTGGTCCCTTAAATTAACAGTGGCCACAGACACTGTTGATATCCATAGTATTGGGCAGGAATAAAGTCCCAGTGTATCCCAATCTGAACACATGGGATCTCAGAAATACACCAGCTGGGTACATGACACCAGGGTATCTCATGTTCGTGTTCATGAACCTCCTTCTGTGATCAACTGAAACCTGCATAACAAGCAAATAGTACCCTGTCCAGTTTACATATTCCTGTACATCATCGGGGGGAGGAAGAGGGAGGACAGACTATGGCCACATGTGCCATTGATGGCAGCAGCACATGTCATGAAACTTATTCACGCAAAGCCAACAATTATTTTGGGAACATTAGCAATCTTCACCACCCATGGGTAAACCACAGCGATAATTACCATGCATGCCCCCATCAGCAGAGCACCAACCATTGACTTGCCAACACCAAACTGAATCTGGGGTAGCCAGCCTTCAGAAAGCAATAGCAATCCATTTTTAGACGGATAGGGCCTCTCTCATCTGCATGCTCTGGCACTGGAGGGCCAGGACAAGCTGCTCAAACAACTCCATGAAGGTGTTCTTCCTCATGAAGAAGTTCTGGATCCACTACAGGCCATCCCAGGTCTCCATGACAATGTAATCCCACCACTGCATGATGTTCTGCACCAGAACCACTGGTCAGCATAGGAGGGTTCCACAGCTATCCAAACCTGCCACATCAACTGTCTCCAGTGCTTCATGTCTGCATGCAGCCTGTGAGATCTCTTAACAGGGCACAACATTGCCTTCCCAGGGCAACAAGCCATCACCAAAATGATGTCCAGCACGTCTCATGTCCTGCATTGGCCTTCTGTTTCCTTTTAATTTATTGAGTTGGTGGGCTAAGAGCACTTCTTTATGGGGGCTGAGGAAGGACAGACAAGTTCTCCCACAACACACTGCAAATGACTTCATACAGTGACACCGCTTAATATAGCATTAAGAACCATGGGATAGCCTGCCAGAAATCCAGCCCAGCACATGGGCTAGTACAGCAGCATTGAGGATGCAGCTAAATAGGTCTGGCTTGGTAGGGCTTTGCAGTGGGGGTGCTATACCCAGGTTAATTTTGCAGTGAAGGCATACCCCAACAGGGAAAGCTGTCTCTAGCCAAACAATAGCAACATAAAGGTGCTCACTCCTTCCCTGTGTCATTCAGACATGAACGTCAGTGCCTAATGCGACAATTTATATGCTAACATTATCAACCAAAGACAATTTCTTTTCCTCCCTCATTGTATTTTAAACAAAACGAGTAAATTAAATGAAAAGAAAAAACTGTTTGTGCAATATAAGGTTGAATAATTAAACTCCCCCAAAACCATGGGAATGCAGAAGTTGAATTCCAAATTAACTCTGCCCTGGTTCAAATCTATATTTCTGTTTTTTCTAGTTAATTGTATGGTCTGTATATTATTGTTTGCTGTGCAATATAAACAGAAAAGATTTTCAACACAGCTGAGATTATGTTGCTGTTTGAAGCTGAACCTCTGCATTTCCTGACTTTCTGATATGTCAACTATGGAGCCTTAATGTTGCAGTAGTATAGGATTTTTCATGTACAGCCAACTCCTCAAGTGCTGTAAATCACTGATTTACCACAGCCCAGGATCTGGCCTGTAATCCTAAAATCCAATATGCATGCACACACACTTGTGCATCATAGTGCCCCAACTGATAATCCATCTGTCTACATTTGTGATGCTGAATGCACCCATAAATCAGAAATGCTAACTACAGAGACCAAAAAAGCGATACTTTTTTTTCATCAAACTTCCACGATGTGAATTCAGTATTGAAGATTAATGTTGTATTGAACAATGCATAATTTATTTATAAATTTATTTTGAGAATGTCCCAAAATGACAGAGACTGGAAGCTGTCCATGCTGACTTAAAAATTCAGATGGAAAAAAAAGCCAACAAAATATGAGCAGAGCTCAAAGAACTGAACACTAAACTAGTAGTCCTATAGGACCAGCTGTCTCAGACACTCTCAGGGAAAAGACCACTGGAGGAAAGCACTGAACTGACAAAGTGTGTGATTTATAATCTCTCATTCTCATAAAATGACTGTCGTTATTCTTGTGAGCTAAGAACCTGGAGCAAGATGTAATGGGCCACTGGGCTAAAAATGTAGTACAGATTTATTTCCATAATTACAGCCAGCAAAACCCTTGAATGGGGAACAACTAACTTGGCTCTGAAAAGTGTAAGGATACCTTTAAAATAGGTAGGATTTATCTGTTGAGTGAAGTGTGTGCTGCTCTGAGAATGTCTAAAATTTGGGGGAAATAAATGGCAGGATCTGCTGCCTTTCTTTCTCCCTCCCCTCTTCCTCTCTCTCTCTATTTGCACCTTCCTTGCCATTGTTCTACTTCTAAATCATTTGTACACCATAGTATGTCAGAATCTGGTAATAAAGGCTACTTTGGTTTTACTTAAAAGAATGATTCATATAACTTTTTTTCCCAAATGCAACATCTTTTTCTTTTCCTCTGAGATCTTCATTACCTCTCTGATTTGGTATAGTTTAAAAAAATCCACTTCAATATTCCTTTATAATGTGCTACATTTCTCACTTCAGCAGGGCTTATAAAATTGTCAGTGGCTGAGGTTAGCTTGGGAAAAGAGATGATAAGAGCAATTGATGTGGGGTGCATAAAGCAAAACATTAATGACAACCAAATAAAATACACAAGGCTCCCAGCCATCTTAGAATATGCAGAATAGGACTTCAGCTCCTGAGGTTTTATCAGAGACTTTTCTCAAACCATCCTGCTTTGCTGAAACTGCTACCTATAGTATGTCCCCGTTTACTGTCTCAGTTCTTTCATACAGCACAGCTATCCACATTGTTGCAGATCCTATTGATTATTTACTGCTGCACCTGCAAAGCTTTGAAACTGCCATGGCTGATGATGTCCAGTGAGTGACTGATTACTTTGCAGATAGAGGGCCAGATTTTTAAAGATATTTAGGTACCTAAATATGCAGATAGGTATATAGTGAGATTTTCAAAAGCCTCCAGCACCTAACTCCTCTTGATTACATATTCAAAATAGTAGTTTTTATCATTTCCTTTAGGTTTTCAGGAGACAATGCTATCAGTGACATCAGCTTAGTGGTGGCCACTTTAGTTGATAAATGCATTAAAAACATGGGGGCAAATGAATAAACTTCATATCTGCTAAGCTGCTAAGGCTGACTGTGTTTGAACTTTGGGCAATCATTTTCAGGCATGAAATCATACAGTTAAAAATGGAAGTGACCTATGAAGCTATCTAACCATGGTTACAAGCTGTTTCAAATTTTTAAAATAAAGTATATATTTTTTTGCACTATCTCTGGAAGGGTAGTAGCACTGGACAGCCCAATCTGAGACAAACATAGGGCAGAATAATCTCTCTTATAAATATATAAATTGGTCCTTCTGAAACACCTAGTATTGGCCACCGTCAGAAGACAGGCTACTGGGCTAGATTGACCTTTGGTCTGACCCAGTATGGCTGTTCTTATGGTCAGAAACCAATTTTACCCTCATTAAATTACCTTAAACCTAGAAATTACCAGATTGTTGTTATAACAGAGGCTAGTGCTTCAACATGTAATGATAAGGGGCTTTACACAAATATAGCATTCCAATCTTAAATTAATACATATAAAATACTTCTAGGAATATCTGTGTCAGGGACATTATATTCTAATATAGTCTGCCTGCACTATTTTTAATATATTATAAATACAAACAGACCATGATGTGAAGTAACATTAAAAATTCTAACAAAATGTTATTTAAAATAGATCAGCATTACAAAATAGAAAATCAGTTGAGTACCAAAATATAATCATCATCAAAGGCCAGGAAAGACAGAAATTGTGAAAATTATCAAAGCTTCATCATACTTAAGCCTCACTCCTAAAAATACTTATTCATGTGCTTAATTTTACTATTGTGAGTAGTCCCATGACTTAGCATTTGCAGAATCACTGGCATAGTTTTGTAAATACATGGGTCTCCGTCCTGCAAAGACTTATATGCATGTTTAATTTTAAATAGTGAGTTGTCCAACTGACTTCAATCAGACTTCTCCCTGGGCATAAAGTTAACCACATACACAAATCCTTGCAGGATTAGGGCCTTAGGCTACAAGATCTTTGTGATAGGAATCTGAAGCTCTACATTTTTAATGTCAGGACAGTGCCTAGCATACTTTCAGTGCTTAATAAATAAATAATAATGATCATTTAATTTTGCAGAAGTGCCATATTAGCTCCTGGCCTGGTTTCAATTTACAGGTCCTCAAAACTTCTTTAGTGCCAACTCTTTCCCCCCTTTTACTTTATCAATGCAGACACTACATGGAGCTTGGTAGGAACAGAGCATAGAAGCAACTAGATGAATACAACCAAGAAAAATAATAATAATTAATAATAATGCAATTTAGCAGAACAGTCCAATCAGGCTTCTGCTCTCAAACACAGTGTATGCTTGTCCCCCTCCAATATTTAGGACTGTAACTGTTTTTTGTTTGTTTGTTTGTTTTTTATAGGTAGCATTGCTATTACTTGATAAAAAAAGTTCTCTTTTGTCTGGTAGATAAAGGTTAAATCAATTATATTCAGTCTTCCAATACATGCATTAATAATAATCAAAGACTGACATTTTCTTACCTGTGACTTCTCATGGTAGATTATGTCTTGATACCTTTAAAACTCTATTCTAGAGTGAGAAAACAATGGTGAAATTTTGCCCCACTGAAGTAAATAGAGGTTTTGCCATGATTGCACCCAATGTCTTCAGCAATCTCTGGTGTGAATCCTATTTCTCTAACTGCGTATGCTTCATTTAATCTCTGGTAGAGGTTTTCCATCTTCCTCCCATCGTCTCTGATATAGGAGTGCCTCAAGATTCCATATTTGCTCTTTTTCGCTTAATGTGAATGGTACAGACAGAAGGTGCTGAGGAGAGTTAGGGGTGTGAATAGATGATGACATAAAGATCCAAACCTCTTGATGGTTGTTCAAAAAAAATCCTAGTCATGCAAGGGCATGAATAAGTACGATAATTATATAACAGCCTCGAATTCACTTGAATGGTACAAACACTCCAGCAACTTACTTGTAAAATTGTCCTTAGAAATGTCTTCGAACTGTTAGCAGCCATGTAGAAAGATTTTGCTCAGACTTTGCCCAGAGGTACTCTCTTGGGCACTGACCAAGCTAGGGATGACCCATACCAATTGGAAAGCTTATTTTCTGGAAGTTATGAGCATGTGAAAACACACTGATTTAATAGAAACCCTTTTACAACCTTCACCTTAGCATTTCCTACCAATGGGAAGCTGTAGTAAGCGTGACAGTATATTAGATATGGAGGATGCTGTTATTTTTGACATATTGTACCCAGATTTCCTGGGATCTGCTTTTATTTTTAAAATGGTCAAGGGCGTGTGCCGGGGGAAGGCAAGCCGTGGCACAGGCACCCCCAATTAATGGAGGCACAGAACTCCTCCAGCCCCATGCCAGGGCAGATGAGAGCTCCTGTGGCCCTGGAGCCACAGGGGGAGATTCAGCTTTTCCAGCTGCTGTGGGAGAGCAAGCTCCACTGCCCCCGGGGCCGCAGCAGGGAGAACCAGGTCCTGGTTCTGGGGCCATGGCAGGGAGAACCAGCTCCTCTGGCCGCTTGCGGGGGAGGGGAGAAGAAAAGAGCGAGCTCCTCTGGCTGCGGGGTGGGGGGCAGGAGGGGATGGGAGGAGAAGAGAGACAGCTGCTCCAGCTGTGAAGGTGGGGAGAGCCAGCTCTTCCGGCCACTGGGGGCACAGAAAGGGCCCTTCCAAAAGCGGCCCTTCCAAAAGCGGCCAAATTTTTATTCCAGTGCACACCCCTGAAAATTAACACTCTTGAAGCCCAACCTAGAGATTCCCCCTAGGCTTGGCTGCTTCTAGGGTTCCTTCCTTAGGGGCTTGACTCTCTCAATTCCAAATTCGCAGTCCTCTAATCGCATGATGGAGTCTAACAAATTGCAGCGGCCCCAAACAGTTACTCACCTACAGCTCCATACAGGGTTCTAACAGCTACTTCTAACCAGGAGGTTAATGGCTACAGGGGCAATGGGAGAATCCTATTCTGCCACCCGTTGCCAGGGAACTGGTGACCTCTACCCACCCATCCTCACAGAGCATTATTACTAAGACTTTGTAGGAGATGGGGTGAATGCATTTCTTCCTTAGAAAGTAGCATGTGGCTTATATAAAAAGGTGTATAGAGAAACAGTACTTAAAATGTCACCATACTGTTGCTGTGTATTGGAAAGACTATGAAACTACGCCAATTTTTATATTGTCACCAATATTTAAAACACATGTATGATATTTTGAAATATACCGCTACTGCGTACGGAAAATATCTGTAGTTTTTGTATGAAAAGTCAGTCTCTGTATGTTTACTGAAACTCAGTTTGTAGTCAGGGAAAATGATATTTATCTGGAGGAAGCTTACTGCTAAAAGTTACTGTAAATCTGCTGGCTGTTTGCTGAGACTTCAAGATGGAGAAAATGGAGGCAGTTATTACTGAGTGTCCATTGACAATATGAAATCTTTCTTTTATAGCATTTGTTTAAGTAAGAGAAGTTTACCCAGTCTACGGAGCGTTATGCTGTGGGAAATTAAACAACGGCAGGAGCAACTGCATCTTCTTTATATACTTGTCAGCTCGTCTTTCTGCCACTCTTTTTCTTTCCAGAGACTGCAGGCATTTTCAAACAGGGATCAGGTCTTCATTGTGTTTGCACACTAGCTAGCACATCGTGAGAAGTACTAGACACAAATAAATAATAATAAAAAATGACCAGAAAAGTCTCAGAAGTGACAGTTATAGCTGGAGAAAAAAAATTATAGAATGTAAATACATTTGGTAAACCTGTTTTACTTACTACAACTGAACGTTTGTGGCATTCTCCTCAGGTACCCCGGAACCATAAGCCAGTGTTATTCATCTGGAATTCCTCCAGGGGATAGTACTACTGGACCTTAAACTGTGTGAGAGCCCCTGCCACACTAGCCTGTCTGCCTTACCAGCAAACTCCTCAAGACTCTACCAGTTTAAACCTTGCCTTGCAGGTAACATTCAGTGAACCCCAGTTCCCAAGTTCCCCAAAGACATCTCTCTGTAGTGTCCAGTCCTTCTCACTGGACACTCACAGAAATTAGTAAGTCAGTCTATCCAAAGAGACAGTACAGACACATTAGCCTGTTTGCCCAGCTGAGGACATGCTCTTTACCTTAGTACACAGCAGTAAGATGCTTTATAGTAAAACTAAGAATACATTTATTAATAAAGACCATAGATTCAAGTGATACTAAGCAAGAGTAAAAGAAACAGGTATGGTTATAAACAAAACAAAACACACTTTCTAGTGACTAAAACTTAACTTTAGCAAGTTCCTATCTTTGCCTAAGCAGCTTTTCTCATTTTCATCGAGTTACCAGTATTTCCAGCCCTTCTGGCAGGAGGATCCACCATTCACAGAATCAGAGGATGCTGATCCATTTGTCCTGTAAGTGATGGATAACTATGGGGTTCTCTCCCCTTCTTTTTATAGTGCAGTAAACCATTAACGTGTATTCCTTTGACCTATATGCCCCAGACGGAGTTCTTCTCACCCTGCTGGGATGCAGATGACATGCTGTCTTCCTTACCCTACTCTCAATTTGCTTTGTCTGTAGACTTAGATGCAAATGTAACTTCCATTGTCTCTGGCCTCACCTTGCTCAATTTACACTGGAGACACAGGCAAAACAGCATTCCTTTATCTAGGACAGCCTTCTTTATCCTCTCTCCTCAGATTACTTGGTCTGAATGTATTTTCAGCACACATACATAACTTTTTATACACAACCCATACATACATCACATAATGATATTCATGACCAGCATGTCACCAGTTTTCATAAGATACCTCACAAGACACTGTTTGGCTACATATTCTGACAAATGTGTTGGGTGTGACCTTCGCTAGTTGACATAAAAGGGCTCCTAGAGTCACAGTTTATTATATCCATATCCGTTATTAATGGAGTGCAGTATAAATACCAGTTAGATATTATATTTTGTTCCCCCTAATTTTTCTAGTGTGCTGAGCAATTGCTGGTGCCTCTAGATTGTTGGGTTTTTGTTCATGAGCAAATAAATGTTGAAAAGTCTCCCTTAAACATTTTAAAGTAACCCTTTTGTTCAGTGACAAATGTTATCCCCTAAGGCTCTCTGTCCAACTTTTCCTTCTATATTAGATGAGGTGATTTGAGCCAAGAAAGGCATTCCTCTGCCATTTCCCATGATTTATATTGGATCTTCTAGAGGCAATTTTTCCTGTCACTGTTGACAAAATGTGATGCTTTTGACAGGCGAGAGGATTTCAATCTCTTCACCTTCACTGCTCTACCTCTCCTCTGTTTTCTTTATTTTCTCTTCTTGTTTTCCTCTTATTCATATTTTTGTATTTTCCTCCACTCTCTCTGTCTTTTTGGCCACCATTTTCTCCACTTTTTTCTCTTCCCTTCAGCTTCCTTGATCTTTCTCCCTCTTTTCCCTTCATTCTATTCTCTATCTCTTTGTCTCTATGCAGTTCATTTGTTTTTTTAACTTAAATTGCAAGCACTGCTGTGTTGGAGTGCTGCTAATGCCCTCTGATGCTCCTCTCTCCAATCTGTGCATGTTACATGCAGCGCTGAGAGGAATGCTGATCAACGCAGGCTGAGTAAAGTACAGCAGTGTAACACTGGGGCGATACAATGAACAATTTCATTCCATCAATTTTAAAAGTCAGCCAGATAACAAACCTTGCCTACCTTAACCAAATCTCACATCCAAGTGTCAACGGCTGTACTTTGGTCTTTCACTCAGCATCCATTGCTGAACAGATTAACTGAATACAAGACAGTCTCTCGGTAACAAAGGCCACCATTTTGCCTACTTGCAGAGTTTGGACAAATAACACAACACTGGAAGCTCTGCAGCATGCTCCTGCTGGGGAATCAGACCCCTGCCCATTATGACTGGTGAAATCCAGTGAAGAAAACTAAGGCCACTACTGACAGAAACCATGGCTTTCTTCAGTGAAGGCAATCTACTCTCATACTTGAAACGTGATTGCAGGGGCCCTGGAACAATTTGTGTAGTGGGGGTGCTGAGAGCCATTAAACCAAACTGTAAACCCTGTGTATGCTGGAAACCACTTCAAGCCAGGGGGTGTGGCAGCACCTCCAGTACCTTTAGTTCCAGCACCCATGTGTGATTGTCAGAAGAGCACTCAAGAAACAATATCTCAAATTATCACCCCATCTCCAGTCTCCCTGCCACACAAAAGCTCTATGAAAATATGGTGATGACCATATACCAGGAGCACCTAGCCTGTGACAGCATTCCAGACCCAGGATTGAGACCAGACCATGGCACAGAGATAGCTTTGGTAGCAGTGATGGGTGACCTCCTTACAACTCTAAGCCATCATTTTGGCCCTCAGATCCCAGACTCAGTTCTGCACCAGACTGGTGCACAGTGGTCTCAACAGACTCAAGAATCAGACCCATCACTTTTATGTTAATGCTAAATGTTGTTTTGAGTACTTAAATTCTATGGTGATTGTTGCTCTATACATACCTCAGACAGCTAGATTTGAGCTCAGTTGTACACAGTATATATATGAATACAGTCTTTCAACTGAACTAAAATGATATAGACACCTCTTCCAATGAAACAGCTGCATTTTAAATGCATCTTTTCTCTTTTTTTCAGGGAGTAAAATCCTGAGGCAGCATACCTGTACATCCCTTCCTCACTGGAGACAGGCAGCAATAATAAAATCTACCAGTTCTAGAAGACAGAGGGTTTTCACTGACCCCCATTGTTTAGCTGATATGAAGTTAAATCTCTTAGAGCCTCTCCTTCCAGTATGCAACACTTGCTCACACTTCCATCTGACAGCAGAATATGCTCTCATATCGGACACAAACTGAATTCTTTCTCCAAAAGAGGTACAGCTTCTACATCAGGACACTAGGAGCGCCAGTCTGCTAAAGGAGTTGAAATACAGAGGTCATTATGGAGGCCACCAGTCTCCTGCATGGCACTTATTGTACCATCAAAGTCATCAAGGTGTCCCAGAGCTGCCTTTTAAAAAAAAGCTAAATTTCCAAGTCTGACAAAAATCATTTCTGTAGCTCTGTTAACATAGCAACATACTGAAACTGTGGAACTAAAATCAAGTCACAGTCTAATAAAAGAGGGGAGATCCTATTATCTGCTGATGTGAGAGAAATGTTGATTTTTTGTCAATCCCTACTGTATGAACTGTGTTTTCAATTAAAATGTTTCGCTTATTTCAGCTCACTAGTTAGAAATAAAAGGAACATGTATTGATAAAAAAAAAAAAAAAAAAAAAAAACACAACATGCTTGACAAGCACAGGCTTGTCAAAATTAGTTCATTAGGCCCCATTCAAATTGTGCTTCTTGCCACGCTTTCAAGCCAAAGTAGTTTAACGCTTTTGAAATAAACATTGTTAATTGTTTGCCTTTTTTTCCGTCATATGTTTTTGCTTTGATAGTTTGGGAACATGATGCTAATTGAAAACCTTTCAGAGGAGCTTGATCCCATTCTATAGCCTGTGAAGCTGAGACTGACATTTCAGCAAAGTGGAATGGAACATACCCAGTTTGGAAGAGGCTGTTACTCATTACAGCAGGGATTTCAAGCTCTACATGACCACCCATCTCCAAAATCCTCATTATCTGCCTGAAGTATCTGAGGTGAAATTGCCCAGGAATGGAGAAAAGGGATGGGAGCAGAAGCAAAGGAATGTTCTTCAGGAGGCATAGAAAGAGACATCACCCTGGCTGCACAGAGAGAACACTGAAGTTGTAGGACACCACTGCCGCCATGTTTATTTCAGAAAATTACTCAGAAAATGGGTAACACTCAAATATAGAGTAACTTCCTGGGAAAAAAATTAAACCCTGTATTATGAAAAGTTTCTTAAGAACTTAGAAATATTTTCTGTCTCCAAGGGACATCTCTCTTCAGTTTAATTCCAACATTTAAAATAAAAGTTTTCAAAAGGTAGTGGGCAAATTTTTCGGTTGTGCACAACAGTGCATAGGCAGCCATGAAAGCTTAAAAAAAACACAAATCAGATAATTTTACATCTAATTGAGTGTAAAATTACCTAGAGAGCAAATGCAAATGCATAGGGGGTGTACATTTTGTGGAAGAACCCATTGCACTGCAGCTGAAAAATTAGTCCACTCTGAATAGGAATGATTCTGTGAAATACTTTTAGAACATTTTTAAGGAAACTAAGGTGATTGTGTACATTAGAGGTGGAGCTGGCAGTGCTGCCTAGTATTAAAATTCTCTCCTTCTCTCCCCCCCCCCCCCCCCCACCACCCCACACCACACACACGGTTCAATTTCACTGCTGGAGAAACAAACATGACAGTATTATACAACTCCAGGAGAACCAGACACTGACTAGCCTGATCTCAGTCTCTAAACTGACTGAAAAGTAACAAATAAGCAGCATAAATGCTTCAAAGGAAATCTTATTTTTAATTGTTTCAGTTTTAATTATTTTAAGTCAGTGTTACAGCAATTTACAAACATTTTCCTCTTTAACACAGTTTTTAATATTAATCTGCTATTCTCTTCGCTGTACACTCTTAGTGGGTATGCCATCTAGCGTGTTTTATAGTACATTTAAACAAGACAACTGAAGAAATAGCCATCACAGTACTTATCTCTTACACCTATTGTAAAAACAGACCATAAAATGAGAACAAATAAGAGCACTGGCAATTACCCTTATCATGTGTATTCTGGCAAGAAAGGTCAAAAGGTTCTGTGTGTGTGTGTGTGTGTATATATATATATACACACACACACACACACACACACACCTATATCTATCTATCTATCTATAGATATATATATGGATTGATTTTCTCTAATACGGTTTCTCACCTGATTTCCAATGGTTTTCTTAGCTACAGTATGCCATGCAGTAATAATGTTATTAATAAGGGAGTTTAGTCCCCTTTCTAAATAGGCATCCATAATTCCCATTGATGCTAACAATAAAATAAAAAACCCAATATAGCAAAAGACAAAGGTTCGGGTAGTATGCAGGTTCTAGAAATATGTACAGATATGGACAGTGGGGACACAAACTCAACTGATATACAACAATGTAACTCCATATATCAGCTGAGAAGCTGTCCCTGTAATGGTAATAGTATACTATATTGTATATCTCTTCAATATTTATGTTTTTTATGTTTATTATGAGTTTCTTAAAGCACTATTGCTATAGAGCTGATTTTTGTACTGTACAGGTCCAAATAGTTAGTTGGTGCTAAGGAAATACTAGTAACTATAACAATCTCACCCTGAAATACCAAATACAAGTATTAGATTTATTTTTCAGGTAACTTTCCTTAATTTAATGATTACCTCAACAAGTCTAGAGGATCCACTGTTAAGTATTCCTGCTAAAAAAAAAAAAAAAAAAAAAAAACGCTTAACTTAGAAGACAAAAAGAATCAGCTTTATTTAGATGATGCAAAGAATAGGTGTTTTTTCCACATACCCCATGTAAATATTGTTAAAGAGTTTTAAAAAAAAAACTTCATGTAAATCAAGCTGCCGCTCTCTAGTTTTAATCTGGAATATAAATACTTGTCTCTATGCATGTTCATATTTTTTTTCTCTGACTCTGTAACAATGCTATAAATATTACAGCATGTCCTGGTGTTGACCAGCATAAGAAACCTCTTATGATCTCAGGAAAACACACAATCTTTCCAAAAAATAAATATTCTACTAGAATAACCCAAATTTATACATGTTGTAATTAGGGATTTACTAAATATATAGTTGGGTTTCAAAAAAATATATATTCATTGAAAGCCCTTGTCCTCTTCTCATTGCAATATACTAAAATTATTTAATACAAAAAACAGTCCTGAATTGTAGTGACAGATTTGTGAAGTTCTAGAGAAATGCTGATGAATTCTCCCTCTCTTTTTTTTAAGCCTATTTTATACCAGCCAGGCAAAAACAGATTGTTATTCGACTGTAGCACTGTTCAGATGATTTTCGTGTTTCTTTAAATAACCATTTTTTGTATTTTACAGAAAGCCGTTTAAAAAAATAGAAGATCAGATTTTGGAAATTTTATCATTGTCACAGGGAAACATCCTGGAGGACGAATGAGCTATTGACATTCTCTCCTCAAGCAAGGAGCTGTCCCAGGAGATCCATGAGAAACAAGAAATAACAACAAAGACTGAAAAACAAATTGATGAAACCAGAGATGGCTACAGACCTGTAAATAGCTTTTCACACTGTCACGGTTACAGTTTGAATTGAATAGTTTAGTTTTGCAAATTGATGGAGAAATCCACTTATTTCTTTAAAAAAAAAATCCTGCCGAAGAACAGATTTTAGATTAAATCCGATTTAAAAATAAATGCACAGAGTGACATTTAGCAAAATATCAAAAATCATTTGCACTGGCATATTAAGGAGTGCTGGTGGGGAGGAACCATGCATAATTTGGAGCGTTTCTTTTAATATTTCAATTGGGACCCATTGTGTCATTATTCACAAGTATGGCTTTCATTGTGTTTTATTGGATTAGGCTGCAAATCACTGAGGCGTAGTGTCCTTTGTCATCTCTAACCTGGTTTACATCAATTCCATGTATCAATACTCTTTGGCTTGGTTTATTAATCTACACATCAGTTCTATAAACAACAGTGAACCCTCTAATTTATTAGATGAAAGGATCCGCAACCTTAATGGTCATTTTACATACAGGCACATTTAAACATATACACTGTTATCACAGATTAGGGAAAGGAAATCCTAAAGCTTGTAACTATTGGAGCCTCCAGTTGCTATTATAATACAAATATGTATTTATAATAATTATTAAATGCTCCTATGGCTGGGGTGGGATTGGGGGTAAGCTCCCAACTCCTCTATAATACCCCAAATGGCCAGCAAAACCAATTGCCTCTGACAACCAAATTCTCCATTACTTCCCTTCATGTGGCAGAGGTGTTACTGCTAAAAATGGGGGGTGAGGAAGGCGAGTGTCTGGTGCCTTAAAAGAAACCAGATTTCTCAGGATAGGTGGGGCTCTTCAGCTTTGGTAGGCAGACCACCTAGGAGAAGGAAGTCTGAATTCTAACCAGGGGTGCCACACCCCTCACAGTGGATGAAGAATATGGCAGTGGATACTGAAGAGGAGATGTGGAGGATTTCAGGTCTCAAACCTGGGCCCTCAGTTCCCAAAGTGGTGCCCTGACTTCAACCACCACCCAACAGCTCTCTAGAACCAGCAGGGGAGAGGGGCTGGTGGGACTCTGGCTCAGCAGAGACTCTGTTCACGAAGCTCCTGATTGGAGCAGACGTTCAGCCCCACTGATTGGCCTGGATGCGCTACTTAAACCAGGAGGCACAGGAAGTTGCTGAGCAGCTGAGTGAACTTTTGATCTACTGCTGTACTGCAGCCTGACTCAAGTTTGGCCCTTGATATTGCTATCTGACTTTGGCTTGACCCTGCACTGTTCCCTGGTTCCTGACTCTGGTTTAACCCTTGGCACTATTCCCTGACTCCAGGTCAACTCGGCACAGCTGTCTGGCTCTGACTCCAGCCCTGACCTTCGGCGTGACTCCTGACACTGATTCTGGCTCAGCCTTTGGCATGACTCCTTAGCCTGACTCTTGATGTGATCCTGACTCTGGCTCTGGTTCCTGGCTTCTGACCCTGGCTCTGATCACCCACTCCATGGCCCCTATACAGCAGTGCATTTGAGAAGCAACAACTGGATTCCAAGTTGACTGGACAGGTTGCAGTATGGTACACGTCTCAAGCCTGTGTGATGAAGACTGCTGGACTATGATTCTTGAATGTTATTTTTACTGTTCATTGTGAAGGGACATTGTAGTGCTTTGCACTATGAGAGAATGTATGTACACAATTATGAAAACCAAATGTCAGTGGAATTATATTATGGTTTGCCCATGGTGAATCCTGTTCTCATAAAAGGGAGTTGTCTTTTTCTCCTCAGTATAAATATTGGTGATGTGCTCTTCCCAGATTCAGAAACTCCAGAACCACTGTGAATAGTTTCCTTCTCCCACCAGGGGGCTCCTGATACAAGAAACCCCCTTGCCCATAACAATATTACAAAAAGGAAATAATTCCCTCTGCCTAATCATTGATCATTCCCAGTATGCTTCCAGTGAGCTACATTTTCAAAAGACTGAACAGCAGACACATGCATAAAATAAGCTTAACTATTCACATAAAAACACCCACCTCACCAACATTTTTAAGAACACAAGAAACTAATTGTCTTTAAATACATACAATTTTCAACAGCTGTATTTTTGTATTTACAAGTGAATTTAGGGCTCATAAAGGTGCTGGACTAACAGGGCTGGGAACGGAATTCCTCTTTTTACTCAAAGATGAGGTACAACATGCCCAGTGACACTGAAAGCTTCCTAACATCTGACCATTAATATCCATTAATAACTGGCAGGGGCATATTAAAGCTGGCTAGTGTCCAGCACTTTCAAAATTTTGGGTCCCATGCTCTCAAACTACACTGCCCTTGCATGCTGTCTCTCCATCCCCATCTCTGCATATAGCATATTGCTTCCACCCATTCAATTCTTTCTCCATCCCTAACACAGCAGTTCTTCCCTAGAACATTCTTCCTTCTAATCCCTTTATGGCTCTAAACAAGGACCTCTCCCCATCTTCTCTTTCCTTCCATAGTTTCAAACAGGAGCCTTTTCTCCTAATCCTCTAGCCCATATCTAAGCAAAGATCCCCTTCCTTCTCCATCAACAGTTCCCTTACTATCTTCTGTTTCCTAGAAGTGCATTGCTTTTTTTCTAAAGGTACCTGGCTGCAGGCTCTTTCTCTTCTCCCTGATGAGGTATGGAGGTAGTGGCAGGTCCTTCCTAGCTGGGTTCCTGTGTCCTCACCTTCTTCTGAAGGGATTTTCCTCAGCAGGGCCATCGCAAGTCTATTGGAATAACATGCCTGCTGCATCCCTCCTACTTTCTGTGGGTTGCTCTCAGTCTCATTCTTGACTTAAAGAGGCAGGGTACACCTCTAGGTCTCTTCCTTTTCAGCTGCCCCTTCTGCTCAGGTTCCTTCAGTAGGCAATCAATTGCTAGAGGAGATGGTGTCAGATGGGAGGCAGCTGGTACCACGGAAGGCCCAAAAAGCAAACAGCTATGCAGGGTGACTGCCTGTAGGAGTGGATACTCCTTTCCTGCTTCTGTGGATCCATTGTTTGAGAATCTTGGGCTGTCCCACAGCCCAGGGCCCAGAGCTGCAGAATCAGAATTCACCCTCACCTCACCATAAGAAAGGACTGGGACAAAAGCTCCTCAGTAACCTTTCAGATGGTAAAAATGAATTTTGATTGCTATTAAGCTGGGCCAGGCTGCTAATGGTGACCAAGAAGTTGAAAATCTCTGTATTCCATTATCAATCACCTTAGTCAATCCCTCTTAATATTGTTTTTAATTAAATAGTCTCTGATGGGATAAATTAATTTCACCCTTCTTAGGAGGAGGCTAATATCAACTCTCGCAGTTGTCATGAAATCCTAAAATAAATAACTCATGTCTATTTGATGGTTTTTGTTCTGAATGTCTGTCTACACAACAGACAAGGTTTTAGTAACTTATTTATTCATAGGCACAGCAGGATCTGATGGCTGGAAGTTGAAGTTAGGAAAATACAGACTGAAAGTAAGATGAAATTTTTTAACTGTGAGGGTTATAAACCATTTCCCCAGATTACTAAGGGGCATGGACAGATCTGCAGCTAGGGTATTTTATCATAGCTCCATTGCCTTCATTGACAAGCTATGATAATTTACACCAGCTAAGGATCTGCCTCAGAGTCCTTAAATCAAAATCAGATGTCTTGCTAAAAGATAGGCTCTACCACAAGTTATTGGTTAGGATGCAGGAATTAACTGGTGAAATTCTGTGGCCTCTGTAAAGGAGGAGGTCAGACTAGATGATCATAATGGTCCCTTCTGGCCTTCATATCTTTGAATCTATACCTATTATAGCATGATTAAATACAGATAAATTATGCTTCTAAATTAAACACTCATTACAGCCTCCTACACTTTGTGCTGGAAATTGGAAAAGTGTTCCATTTAATCAATTTACTCCACCTCCTCTTCATTACTGCTCAAGCACCAGAGCTAACAGCACAAGCTATATATTGAACGTGTTTGATAGTTTCACAGTCCAGGTGTATTTCCCTAAAATAGTTTTGTTTTTAGAACAGTAAGCACTTGAGTCTCAGATTTTATACTGACACTATCTGCACACATCTACTTCTGAATGTCCCCTCATTAGATAGCCAAGTAGATTTAGGATTCACCTTTCTCTTTATCCCATGCAGACGTGGCACTGTTTCTCCCACGTTTCTATCCGCCATATACCAGTATAAGTAGCAATGAATTCTGTCCTTTTAACTGCAGATAACCTTTCTTAAATTTTTCTAGCTAATTGAAATGTCTTGCCTCTTTTAAGTTGTGTTCTGCCTGGAGTTTTAATTGGTCCTACATTTTAAAGGGCCTATATTCAAAATCTGATATTTGAATGATCTCCAGGGTCTTATTGCTGGCAGCCAGAACTGTCTCTATGGCTGGTTTATAGTCAGGCTTAAATAACGTCTTCCTAATTGCTTTTTTTCCCTTTAACTTAACTTCAATTGGGAAAAATTCAGTCTTTTCTGTAAAGTAATTTGGAAAACAAATTCCGATCCTAGTTTCTTGCTGAGTTCGTGTTAAAAACCCCTTGCTGTTGAAAAATCTAGGCATTGCCCAATATTATTTAATGTGTGCTTCTAACTCAGTGTTGCCTAGATCCGGGGACCTGGAATTCAGAACTCTTGGGTCCTGTTCCCAACTCACTGTGTCCATGACTTACTCCCTGGGTAATGAACTTAACTCTTGTCCACTAACCTGTACAAAGGGCATGGTATTTACAGGTTTCATAGAGGCAGTGTGAGGCTACATCTACACTACGGGGGGGGTCGATTTAAGATACGCAAATTCAGCTACGCGAATAGCGTAGCTGAATTCGACGTATCGCAGCCGACTTACCCCGCTGTGAGGACGGCGGCAAAATCGACCTCCGTGGCTTCCCGTCGACGGCTCTTACTCCCACCTTCGCTGGTGGAGTAAGAGCGTCGATTCGGGGATCGATTGTCGCGTCCTGACGGGACGCGATAAATCGATCCCCGAGAGGTCGATTTCTACCCGCCGATTCAGGCGGGTAGTGTAGACCAGGCCTGAGTCTTTTAAATTAGATCCTTTTGGATTAAAGGCATTATATAGATGCAAGTAGTAATAATAATCCACAAGCATTATTTCATACCATTTATTATGGATCTACTTTAGACATGTCTAATACACCCATCACCATACTATCTAGTTACCAAAAACATAGTGTCCCTATATATTTCACTGAGTTTCCTTTGCAAAAGTCAAATCCAAATCCTCTGGGCCTTCCTTTCAATTTATATTTTCCAGAAATTATCACCAAGAGTTTCCAATTTCCCTTTTTCTAAGAGCTGTATTGAGGGTGAAATTCAGCTCTGTGCAGAGAGTTCAGCAGGCATAACATGTGCCACCTCGGCCACTGAAATAGAGTTTCAGGTCCCAATCCTGCAAAGACATACACACATGCTTAATAAACACATGAGTACTCCCACTGAACTCAACAGGATTACTCATGTGCCTAAATGCAGACAAGTGTGTATGTTTTAGCAGGATCTTGAGCCCAAGTGAGATTTGCACTGGCCCTCTGCAGAAGGGCGAATGGTAGCTAATTACCTTTAAGCAATATACTGTAGGTAACTAATTGCCTGATTGTTGACAACATCTGCTTTCATGATATTTTGCCTAATACCTTAATCTGATATCGGTTATGAAGAGATTTGTGTATTTTCAAGCTATCATTTTTTTAATAACTGATGAGGCCACATAATCCAGCAGAAGGGATTAATATCCCTTTCTTTGCACAGCAGAATAATGTTTATATGAATATCTCTTGCTTTAAAAAAAGTATTTGGACATTGCAAAACAAGAATTTTTTTGCATTCAGAATATCAGTTTTAAGTAGAAAATTGAACTTGAGGTGATCGTGTATAGGCAGGAGGGAAGTTAATTTCTTTGTCTATTCCATGTGCCACTCTGAAGCTATTTCGCACAGGATTTACTTTGTCATTCAAGTTTCAAGGTTAACATTTGCGCCTATTAATGACTGTGACTCTGAAATCCCTCAAACCAGTAAACTAGCACCATAATTCCAGAAACAAAAGATACATGTGAAAAAAACCTGAATTGAGAATCCTGTGGGCCATTGAGAGTGGAATATATTAACATTCACCTCTAAATGCTTTTCCCCATTGTTTATATATATATATTTTTTTTTTAAAAAAGATTTTTTTTTCCCCCTTGCAGCATCTATGAGAATGTGTCGGTCTGTTTTTGAGAAACACAAATTACTCTTTTCATTTCTGCTCTGCGTAGGTTTGCAGAAGAACAAAGGCCTTGTAAACAGTGATGAGTGGCGTTTCCCTCTCACTGGGAGAGTTGTTTTGGAGATCCCACATGCTAATCCTGCCCTTACCTGGTTGAAGGATAAATTGTGGGGTGAAATTCTTCCACTTTCTACCCTACCAGCCTCCTCTGACTTAAACAGCCACTTTTGTTCACATGTAAGTTGTTGAAGCATGATTGAGCTTTTTATTTTCCCCTTTCATTTTCTGCCTTTGAAGGGGGAGTAAATTGCAACTACCACTGCCTGTTATTAAGACCTGAAGAGAAAATGTTTCGATTAAAGATTTTACAAACATTCAAGTAGCATTGTAATAAGCTCCATTTAGGAGGCAATGTAGCAGGTTCTATATTTTTCATTTGCTTCATTACTTAAAACAAAATAGTAATTATTAGTTCTATTGCTATCATTTACAGGTGCTGGGATTTTCACCGCTGGTGTTGGAATTTAGTATTATTTCAGATCATTTTCTCCTTGACATTTTACTCTATTAGTTTCATATTGATCAACAGCTACATATTGCGGTCTCTGCTTTCTATAAGCTATAACAAAAGAGAAAAACAAGGAAATAGCACAGTATAAAACCTAATCACACTGCCCTTTATTGTAAAATAAGACCCACCTCTGAGACCATTCTTTCCCTCGGGGTTTATTTCACTTCGTTACCTACAGTGAATTACTTAATGATGGGAAGAATATCTCAGCTAAAAGATGCTTTGGTGATTAAACAGTGAGACCAGAATTTGAGCATCTGATCAGAACACACAATCTCTGAAAAGGGACTTAAAATAAAGTGATATCTTCGATAACTGCAATTTTAAAATATGTGAGCCCAGGTATGAACAAAAGACCAGTTTTCCCATCTGTCTGTCTATAGCTTTTTGTCTATCTGTGAATTTCTAATATGCCCATCACTGTAGATTCTAGACCTCAAAAAGAAAATATTTATCATGTATACAGTACTTTCCATGTTCAAAATTCTTAGCCAATTAATATTTGCAATATCCCTGGGATGTATATAAATGTTAATACCCCCAGTTTGTAGATGGAGATACAAGACTGCCATTAGTCATGTTATGTTTCCAGAGCCATTTTCAGGCATAATTATCATGGGAAATACTGACGACAGCTTGGGAATTCTGGCACAGTCTTGCCTCCTGTCCTGGCCACCAGAGGCAGGCCTGCTTCATGAACAGGCCTCCTACTATTCCTGCAGTGCCTTGAACAGCTGCAGAGTAAGCAATTGTTGCACATGTAGCAGGAAGGAAGTTCACCCTAGTCCTCTTTTTCTCCACCCATCTGAGGAGCCAGACAACAGCAGTTTCACCCCTTTTATTATGATGCACTTACAGGATGGGTATAATCCAAATATGGCCCAAGGTAGTGGGGGAAGTGGACAGGAAAAGGAAATATCTATAGCTTTTCCTTGCAAGCTTTAGCCTGTTTTGAGGGAGAGGCCTAGGAGGCAGAGCAAGGGGAGAGGACTGTTGAGCAAGGGCTGGGGTGTGTTTGGAGTACTGGGGAAGGAACCTGCTTGAGGGGGTGGGAAGAAGAGGACTGGGTGCCCAGGGCATGAAGCTTTTCTGGGTGGGTGGGAAGAAGAGGACTGGGATGAGGGGCTAGAGGAGAAGGAGCTCTGCAGTGCACCAGAGAGAAGGGGAAGTAGAGTGTCTAATAGGGAAAAGATGTCACAACAAGGATTAGGTGTATGAAAGTAAAGTCCCTGTCAGAAGGAAGAGGGGAAAGCTAGGATGCATGTGTGTAGACTGTTCATCCAGAAACATGCATGCACACAAAAATGGGTACCAGCAGGGTTCAAATGGGAGCTAAGGGTTGAAAAGCAGAAGTCAGATCCAGAATCATGTGACTTTGGCTGAAAAGTCATGAAGGCCTGTTTTTTTACCATGTGTGTGTGATTTTTGAAGTCTTTGTTTTGGCAATACTGGAAATACTGAGGCAGAGACTAAGTTATTTGTCTTGGGACATAGGGACAGAGGCAGAAATAGAACTCAGGATTATCTGATTCTCAGTCCTATACTTCAAGGTGAAAGAAGCAAAGAAAGATGTAAATTCTTCTCTGCCACAGAAACATCAGAATCACTCTTCACAGGATTTTTCCGGGCTGTAAATCACTTCATCTATCCAGACTGCCTCAGCCCAACCCCGGAACAGAGCAACTCTTGCTGCAAGCAGCTATCATCTTGTTTTGAAAAGAAGAACATGCACATCTGGGGTAGTCTCATAAACACCAAAGATCAACAAGCCAAGAGCAGAACCAAAACCACAACCCATCCTGGAAGGTGCATACTAGTGATGGAGTCACAGAAATATTGAGATAGAGGGATAGAATAATGAGACAACTTCTCCTCTCCCTCTTTTTTTATAAATGCCACTATTTTTAATGTTTAAAACTATCTCTATGTTCTTCATTTACTTCCATGTTGTTGGTGTTGATAAACTTTATTGATGTTTCCTATAAGCACGTTTCGAATGACAAAGAGGTACAGACAATGAAAAGTGAGTGCTGTCGCTGGGCAGGTGCAGAACTAATTCTCATAGCTTTGTGTGCAGCAAAGAGGTTTATTCCCTGACTGAATCCATTATTCTTCAGCCTCGATATTTTTAAAACCCAGAGAACTTCTTCCCTTGAATTACTTCTCCTCTGACTTATTGCTGCTTCCTTTGTGGCTCTGGAAACAGAACAGAAGCCTGTTATCATCATCATCAATTACAATGATCAATATTATTAGGTATGTATGTCTCTGGTGCTTTCTCCATCAACATGACTATGCCCCCTTTGCTTGCCACACTATACAGTAGATGCTCTTAAAATATATTTGTATTAAATAGTGAATTATATTTGTAATTGTTCATTTAATACAAACATTTGAATAATACCTGCTAAGCTGCCTCCTCTCTCTTGCTGTCTCGTTCTGTCTTTGCACTGCTAGGTGCCCCAAAGCCATTTTGCTGGAGTTAGAAGTCCAAGGGACTGAAATCCATTTATCTCCTCCACCTTTTTCCCTGGGAAAGGATTGCTGTGTTTGATTGTCTCTCTCGCAGTGACTGTGTTGCCTGTGAGCAGAGTTGGACACTGACCCCGCTCTTCCAGCTGCAGCATGGCAATAGTCAACACTCACTGTCTGGAGATGAGGGAATAGGATGGTTAAGCAATTATCAATGTCAATTGGAAAAATGTGGCGGGTTTCAATTCTTGCTGCTCTGCCAAAGTGTGTCCGCCCTGTGACTTACCACCCCTTGATCAATTTCCATGCCCCATTCAGTCCTTGGCCTGGCAGCTAATTGTGCCAACAATGGTGTCAATTGTGACATGGGCACCACTCCACTAGGAGATCACATGAGATAGGAAATGGACAGCATGCACAGAACAATTGAGATGTGGCCTCAGCATTGAGAATCCTTGTTTTTAATGAATAATAAGGAACAATTTCAAATAATTGGGCCATGTCTCTGAAAAGGAAAATCATTTGTTCTACACTGTGACCTGTTCTCTGTCCTAACTATTGAGTCCTTCCTTTCTGCAAAGCAGGAGCAGACTGACTGGGTCACGAGCTAGGATACTGTGCTGCAAGCACAGGCCACAGAAGACGTCTCCTGCCCAGCACAGATCCCTCTTTACAAACCCTGCTCCCAAGTGCAGACAGACACACACCCTAACTGAGGTGAGGGCAGATTTTTCCATGCTGGGCACAAGGCTGCACTGATTTAAATCAAAGTGATTTAATAATTAATTGTAATCATTACTTAAATCAGCAAGCAAGACCTTGCTGATTTCATAAGATAACTAGATCCCAGAGACCTAGGAATGGGCACTCACCCTACCAACAATGGCCAAATGCTCTTTACTATTCCTTCCCCCTACTCCTCCCCATACTATTCAAATAAAAAGAGAAAAAGTAAAACTCATTCTGATAATCCCACAACACTCCAGGAGGCCAGTTTTCTCTGAGCTAATAGATTTGTTAATTCTCCTCCATTCCAGCCTTCAGGAAGTGTCTCCCAAGACTAGGGTGACCAGATGTCCCAATTTTATAGGGACAGTCCCGATATTCAGGGACTTGTCTAATATGGTGTCTCTTACCCCCTGTAAGGGGTCGGACTCACCCCTGCAGCGCCTCCTGCTGGTCACTTCAGGGAATCAGCTCAATCCAGCCCAGAGCGCCCTCTGCAGGCCAGTGATCCGCCTTGTCCTCCTACTGGCTCCCATGTCCCTCCCAGGACCCCGGTGCCCCTTGTTCTGGGTGCTGCCCCCCTGGCAGTACCCCCACACACTGGGTCTCCCCTCCCAGGGGAACCCCCACCCACTAATCCCACCTCACCTCAGTGTAAGGCTACTGCCAGTCATCATCCAGCCCCATGCCTGGGGCAGACTGCAGTATCAACCTACTCATCACTGGCAAGGAGGGTTTGGACCTGCTGCCTTGGCCTATACCTGGGTTGCCCCCTGTAGCCCCCAGTACCCCTTGGCCTTATACTAGGCCACAGCCTGGGGCTCCCCAGCTCCCCAGCCTGTCCCCAGCCCTGCTCCACGCAGGTACCCTGTCTCTAGTCCCTGCAGCCAGGCCCTTCTCTCTCTGAGTGCAGAGAGAGACTCTGTCTGAGCTCCTGGCTCCCTGCCTTTATAGGGCCAGCTGAGTCTGTTTGGGGCGTGGCCCCAGCTGCAGCCACTTCCCCCAAATCAGCTCAGCCTTCCCTGCCCCAGCCTTCTCCCAGGGCTGTTCCAAACCCCTCAGGGCAGGAGCGGGTGTCCACCCCGCTACACCCCCTACTCCCTATCCCGATTTTTCACACTTGCTATCTAGTCACCCTACCTAAGACACAGTCCCTCCATCTTCTGCATGCAGCAGAATCTTTACCCCTAACACCCTGCCTGCTGAGAATTAAACCTTAGCCAAGAAGGGATAGTCTAAAGATACAGTTGATTCAAATAGAGCCTAGCAATATCTCTCCACAGGGAAAGCTTACTCCATAGTATGAACGAAACATTTATTTCTTCTATAAAAGACAACACGGGAGGCTCCAGAAAGCTTGGCATGCTGTCACCTCTAGATTTCTTGAAACAAGGTCTAGCTAGGTTGCATGTCAGCAACCCTCACAATGTCATCAACTTTGAATCTTCTTCCTCGGTTCTCACTTCCATCCCTCCCGCCCCAATTTTGGGTTTTTGAAGTGAGGATATCCAGCTAAATGAGCAGATGTCATATCATTAAGTCCAAAATTTCTTTCCTAGAAGTGACTTTCTATGAAGGGTGCCTCCCCAAATACATCCCACTTTTTCTGACTATGTGGTTTGTTAAATAATTCCAGTTATACTTATAATTCTAAGTCTAGCTATAGACTTAGCCATAGAAAGTAGCTTCAGCTTTTAAACCCAACCTCCATTTTTTGTGGTTGGAATTTTTCTTCCACAATTCACTGTGGACACACATATGAGCATTTAGTAATCGAATGACCTGATTGCACCTGCACAAAATGGCTGCCAGTTTTGAAAGTAAGACCATTAATGAGTTACATGTTTCTGCACAGCTTTGGAAGTCCTCTTCTGGTGGGGTTCTGTACTGAGCAGGCCTCCCTGCCCAGGCTCCCATCACTTTGTTTGACCTGCGCCTTCCCCCCTTACAGAGAGGTGCGCACAACTCAGCAGTTTGATTGGTGATGTCAGTCATCGAGATGTGCAGGTGAGACATTTTTCGTTTGTTGGTGCAGAGGTGAAGGAAGGGGGTTAAGCATTTCTTTGAAAATGGCAGATATCTAATGTCTGGTTTTGACTGCTGCAGCAATAATTCATCACTCCAAGGAACTGAAAAATATGTGCCTAGGAAAACTGAAGCCCAAGTTCTGCTCCCATTGGCGTTAACAGCAAAACTCCTATTGACCTCAGTAGTGCAAGATCAAGTCCTAAAACTACTGATCATATAGTATTCAAGGTACTTTGTTAATCAAACATATGCCAGGGAGATGGTGTGGATTTATGGTTTATTGAAGACCAGACCATGCCTGCCTCTAACACACCCACACAGGGCAGTAAAAGGAAGTAAGACACCCCCCACAACCCACTGCACAGCCCCCTCCCCCCCCAGTCTCACCTCAGACGCAGAAAGGAGAGCAGGGGCTACGAGACCAATACTCTCCATGCAAGTGGGCAGAGAGAAGTGGGAAGACACTTTAGCCAGCAGATCCGAGCCGACATGAGGGAAGAAGTAACCTGTACCCAGTAAAATGAAGGTTCAGATTACTTCCCCATTGGAGTTAGCAGAGTCTCCAGTGAGATTGTGTGCTGCCCCGTACCAGATGCAGCACAGAACTCACAGCCTGCGGGAGGCTTTCACTTACCTTTGTGCCCTCAGTATAAACTGTTTAAACTACAGCATCCTCCCTGGGCTGCCCTATGGGCTGCAGTGCTGCCTGGAATCTCCACAGTGCTGCAGCCCCTACATGGCAGGACTTGTGAGGGGGTCATTGGAAAGTCAGCCTTCTGGCTATCTCCACAGTGCCTGCTCCAGAGAAATTGTTCCCCAGCCAGATTCAGGGCTTTTGGGGACATTTTACCTCCCTCTTTACCCAGCATAAAGGAACTGGAGGGGGCCTAGCTATACACCACCCCATACTCAGGCATAGCAGCAAGGGCTGAATCTGGAGCTTAGTTAATATATTAAATTCCAAAAAGATGCTTTTGAATAAAGGTCTCTAAGAACACAGCTGGAGAGCCTGCCAGTCAATAAACTATGCAAGGGATAAAATCAGAGGTGAAAGTAATCCGGTACGGTCTGGTATGGTGTACCGGCAAGAGCCGGTACACTGTGCCGGACTGGACCAGCTTCCCCGGTGGGGATTTGAAGGGCCCAGGGCTCAGCCACTGCAGGGAGCCCCGGCCCTTTAAATCACCGCCAGAGCTCCGGCACCGGGCTCCGGCAGGGATTTAAAGGGCCCGGTGCTCCTGTCACTGCAGGGAGCCCCAGACCCTTTAAATCACTGCTGGAGCCCTGCCGCCACTACCCCAGGGCAGCAGCGGCAGAGCTCCGGCAGTGATTTAAAGGGCCTGGGGCTCCGGCCGCTGCGGGAAGCCCTGGCCCCTTTAAAGCGCTGCCAGAGCCCTGAGCTCCGGCGGCACTTTAAAGGGTCCGGGGCTTCCTGCAGCGGCCGGAGCCCCGGGCCCTTTAAATCACCACCAGAGTCCTGCCGCCCCAGGGTGGAGGCGGCAGCAGGGCTCCGGTGGTGATTTAAAGGGCCCGGAGCTCTGCGGCCGCCGGAGCCTCGGGCCCTTTAATTTGCCCCTGAGCTCCCAGCTCCGGGGTGATTTAAAGGGCCTTTAAATATTGAAAGGCCCCACCTCTTCCAGTTGAGCCCACACCTCTTCCGGTTGAGGCCATGCCCCCTCTCAGGACTCCAGCATACTGGTAAATCCTTTAAGTTACTTTCACCCCTGGATAAAATTTCTTATCATTCTGGAGAATTAAAACTCCTAGAAGACCTAATTCATATTAAGAACATAAGAGCGGCCATACAGGGTCAGACGAATGGTCCATCTAGCCCAATATCCTGTCTTCCGACAGTGGCCAGTGCCAGATGCTTCAGAGAGAATGAACAGGCCAATTTTAAGTGATCCATCCCCTGTCAATGAGTGCCAGCCTCTGACAGCTGGAGGTTTTTTAGGTTTAGGACAGTGGTGGAGTTGCATCACTGGCCATCCTGGTTAATAGCATTGATGGAGTTCTAAATCTTTTTTGAACCCCATTATATTTTTGGACTTCACGACATCCCCTGGCAACAAGTTCCAAAGGTTGATTGTGAGTTGTGTGAAGAACTTCCTTCTGTTTGTTTTAAACCAGCTGCCTATTAATTTCATGGAGTGACCCATTGTTCTTGTGTTATGTGAAGGGGTAATTAACACTTCTTATTCACCTTCTCCACACCATTCATGATTTTATAGGCCTCTGTCTTATCCCCACTAAATCATCTCTTTTCTAAACTGACCAGCCCCAGTCTTTTTAATCTCTCCTTATAGGAAAGCTGTTCCATACCCCTACTCATTTTTGTTGCCCTTCTCTGTTCCTTTTCCAGTTCTAATATATGTTTTCTAAGATGAGGCAACTGTAACTGCATGCAGTATTCAAGGTGTGGGTGTATTATGAAATTATAGTAGCATTATGATATTTTCTTTCTTATTATTTATCCCTTTCCTAATTGTTCCTAACATTCTGTTGGCTTTTTTGACAGTCACTGCACATTGAACAGATGTTTTCAGAGAACTATCCATGATGACTCCAAGGATCCTTTTTGAGTGGTAACAGCTAGTTTATAACCCATCATTTTGTATGTATAGCTGGGATTATTTTTCCAATGTGCATTATTTTGCACTTATCAACACTGAAAGCCATCTGCCATTTTGTCACCCAGTCACCCACTTTTGTGAGATCCCTTTGTAACTCTTCACAATCAGATTTGGACTTAACTATCTTGAGTAATTTTGTATTATTTGCAAATTTTACCATCTCCTTGCTTACCCCCTTTTCCAGATCATTTATGAATATGTTGAACAGCACAGGTCCCAGTACAGAACCTTGTGGAACTCTGATATTTACTCTTCTCCATTGTGAAAACAGACCATGTATTCCTACCCTTTGTTTCCTATCTTTTAACCAATTACTGAACCTGGAGATGACCTTCCCTCTTATTCCATGGACTATTTACTTTGCTTAAAAGCCTTCAGTGAGGGATCTTGTCAAAGGCTTTCTGAAAGTTCAAGTACACTATATCAACTGAATCACTTGGATCTACATGTTTGTTGATACCCTCAGAGAATTCTAATAGATCAGTGAAGCATGATTTACTTTTACAAAAGCCGTGTTGACTCTTTCCCAACATGTTGTGGTCATCTATGTGTCTGATAAATTTTGTTCTTTACTATAGTTTCAATAAATTTGTCTGGTATTGAAGTTGGGCTTACTGGCCTGTAATTGCCAGGATCGCTTCTAGAGCCTTTTTAAAAATCTGTGTTACATTAGCTATCCTCCAGTCATCTGGTACTGAGGTTGATTTAAGCGATAGGTTCATGCCACAGTTAGCAATTCTGCAATTTCATATTTGAGTTCCTTCAGTTCTTGGGTGAATACCATCTGGTCCTTATTACTGTTAAATTTATTCCAAAACCTTTCCTAACACCTCAATCTAGGACAATTCCTTGGATTTGTCACCTGAAAAGAATGGTTCGTGTGTGGGGATCTCCCCCACTTCCTCTACAGTAAAGACCGACACAAAGATTGATCCTCTGCAGTGAACAGGGCCGGCTCTAGGCACCAGCGCTCCAAGCATGTGCTTGGGGCGGCACTTTCCAAGAGGCAGCACTCCGGCTCCTTTTTTATTTTTTTGCTTGGGGCGCAAAAAGCTGGGAGCCGGCCCTGAGCGGAGGTGAGCTGCGGTGGTGGGGGGCGCAGGGAGGGCCACAGGAAGTAACCCTGGGGGGGAACACAGGAACCGCCCCCCACTGCCGCAGCTCACCTCTGCTCCGCCTGCTCCCCTGAGCATGCCGCCGCCCCTCCGCTTCTCCCCCCTCCCTCCAAGGCTTGCCGCGCGAATCAGCTGTTTTGCGGCAAGCCTGGGAGGGAGGGAGGAGAAGCGGAGCAGTGGTGGCGCGCTCAGGGGAGCAGGTGGAAGCGGAGGTGAGCTGCGGCAGTGGGGGGTGCGGGGAGGGCCGCAGGAAGTAACCCTGGGGGGAGGGGGCAGAGGAACTGCTCCCCCCCAGCTCACCTCCGCCTCCTCCCCCGAGCACGCTCCCGCTCCGCTTCTCCCCCTCCCTCCCCTGAGGCAAGCCTGGGAGGGAGGGGTAGGAGGGGAACTGCGGCGCGCCCGGAGGAGGAGGCGGGGCCGGGGATTTGGGGAAGGGGTTGAAATGGGGCGGGGAAGGGGCGGAGTTGGGGCGGGGCCGGGGGACGCGGGAAAATTTTTTTGCTTGGGGCGACAAAAAACTTGGAGCTGGCCCTGGCAATGAAGACCAATTTAGCTTCACTGCAACAGCCTTGTCTTCCTTGAGTGTGCCTTTAGCCTCCTGATTGTCCAGTGGTGCCACTGACTGTCAGGCTTTCTGATTTTGATGTACTTAAAAAGTTTTTTGCTGTTAGTTTCTATGTCTTTAGCTAGTTGCTCTTCAAATTCTTTTTTGGACTGCCTCATATTTTTCACTTGACATGCCAGAGCTTATGTTTCTTTCTATTTTACTCACTAGGATTTTACTTCCAATTTTTAAAGGTTGCCTTTTTGCCTCTAACCATCTCTTTTACTCTGCCGTTAATCCATGGTGGCATTTTTTGGTTCTCTTCCTGTGTTTTTTTATTTGGGGTATACATTTAGTGTGAGCCTCTATCGTGGTGTTTTTAATAGTCTCCGTGCAATTTGCAGGCATTTCACCCTTGTCACTGTTCCTTTAAATTTCCATTTAACTAGCTTCTTAATTTTTGGGTAGTTCCCCTTTTTGAAGTTAAATGGTGGGTTTCTTTGACATTTTCCCCCCTACAAAGGTGTTAAATTTAAATACATTATGGTTCCTATTACCAAGCAGTTCAGTATAGTCACCTCTTGGATCAGATCCTGTGTTCCACTTAGGACTAGGTCAAGGATTGTCTCTCCCTTTGGGGATTCCAGGACAAGCTGCTCCAAGAAGCAGTCATTTGTAGTGTCGAGAAATTTTATCTCAGCATCCCTTCCTGAGGTGACATATCCCTAGTCAATATGAATATAGTTGAAATCTCCCATTACTATTGTATTTTCTGTTTTTTTGTAGCCTCTCTAATCTCCCTGAGCATTTCACAATCACTGTTACCATCCAGATCAGGTGGTCGGAAGTATATTCCTACTACTATACTCTTATTGTTCAACTATGGAATTTCTATCCATAAAGATTCTATGGTACCATTTTATTTATTTAAGATGTTTACTTTATTTGACTCTATATGCTTTCTTTCACATATAGTGCCACTCCCCACAAGCATAATATATTCTGTTATTCCTACAAATTTTGTACCCTGGTATTACCATGTCCCATTGATTATCCACATTCCGGCAAGTTTCTGAGATGCCTGTTATATCAATATCCTCATTTAATACCAGGCATTCTAATTCACACATCAGAGTATTTAGACTTCTAGGAAAATTAGGATAGGATTCTATGTCAGTAATGTAGGTCAAAAATCACAATGAGGCATTCCTTACCATTTTTAAAATAGGGGCCTATTCTACAATGTTAATTAAAAATTAATTGGTTAATATATTTACAACATACTGAATATATAAAATGCTCTGACGGAGTTTAGGATTATTATTCTACTGATGCAAATCCCTTTAACTTTGATGGGAGTTGTATTTCTTCATCCACCAGAGAAAAGAGCCATATATGCGCTAACCAGTAACAGATACTTCTGTTCAGAAGCATCTCTAGAGTTCCTTGCATTTAAATCACAAGACTCCCATCCAAAGTAATGTCTTAAAGTACTAAACGACTTTATTATTCTTTGGTTTGTGCCATTAGTAGAGTTACTGATAACAGAAACTGGCTACTACAAGAATGCCCTGCTGAATTCACAGTAGGGCATGTGGAATTGAATTGTATAGAAATAAATGCCAACTACTTAATGTCTCACTGAATTATAGATGTTAGAAGGCTGTTTAATAAGGAGGAAAACACTTAAGACAGATTCCATTGAATTTGCCACAAAAAGATTGCAGGAGCTGGTAACATTTCACAGAAGAGTTAAATTATAAAACCAAGCTCTTACACATTACATGCATTACACTCATTTAGAATAAAAGATAAAATTAATATATAGAACAGCTGTCGAGTCATTTTGAAAAAGTATAAAACCTTTTATGCTGTAGTCAAAAGAGTTTAGATTTTCCATGTTTGGGGATTTTTTTCACTGAAGGTATGTCCAAAATTCCAAAAAGTGTTGCTGATTTTTCCCTTTTTGCATTTATTTCAGTGTTATTCTAGATAGTTACATATTATATTAATATTTAAATTCTCTTAACTATGAAATAGTCCCAAACCCTGCCCATTCTGTAGACAACTCCACAGACAGGTAAAAAGCTCTGAAGTTTTCAAGCAATGCTGGGAGGGCTCACCATTTAAGTCAGTGGGAATAGAGGGCATAATCATGTCCATAGTGTTCTGTTTTATTTATGTAGTATGGATCTGTGATGGTTTCTGCTTTCAGTATCTGGATATTAACACCCGTTTTTATACAAACTGTTGTGAGTTGTGTGTTATATGCTTTGCTAGAAGCACCGACTATTATTAAGGTTGCCCGATACTTCCCGTTATAAAACTCTATTTTCAAGTGCTTATAACTTTGCAGAATCTGACCGTTGGGCTGAAATTTTCCATGCTGTGTGTCTGCCTCAGGCTGAATTTTTTTTTTTTTTTTTTTTTTTTTTTTTTTGGAAAATTTCAACCAAAACAGTTCAGCCCTTTTCAAGAATGAGGCTGTAGTGAGGTGGACTGGCCCTCCCCAGACACAGAGAAAGAGGGTGGCTCCACCCCCTCATGGGCGGAGCCCTACCCCCTAGCTCTGCCCCCCGGAAGCCAAGGGGCACGGCTGAAAGTATAAAGGCGGTACCCGGAAGCTCAGTAGGGGGCAGAGTTAGAGTGCAGATGACTGGCCCGGATCGCCTGGACCCTGGACTGACCTGAACCGGGGAGAAGGGATGACCCAGCCCCACAGGAAGCAGACGACTGGCCCAGACCACCTGGACCCCTGGACCCCTGGACCACCCAACCCCACAGGAGACAGATGGCTGGCCCAACCCCAGCAGAGCTTCTGCTGGAAACTGAGGCCCCCACCAATCACCTTACCTCACCGGACCAGCAGGTACCCTTGGAGGAAGAGAGTGGAAGTGGCCATGGGGTAGTAGACCCCTGTCTGGCTGCAACGCTGGCAGAGGGTGAGTCAGCATGTTGCGTCTTGGATCCCTGCTGATGCGGTGGCAGACCCCTCCGCCACCCTTAGGGCCCTGGGCTGGGACACAGTGGAGTGGGAGGGCCTGCGTCCCCCCTGCCACCCAAGCGGTGGGTGGCAGTCTCCCCCTCCTTCAGGCTAGCTGAAGGAAAGCCTGAGTTAACTGACTTTGTTTGCAGCCCCACCTGTGCAGGTTGGAGCTGAGAGACTTTGTTTACTGCCCCACTCTGAACCAGAGCCTGGGCTGATTGACTATTTGCAGCTCCAACTGAGTGAAGGCTTGAGGAGGTACTAGGGCTGCAGGGAGGCAGCCAGGGCAAGAAAAGGCAGCAGGTCCAACCCCCTTGCCAGTGCTGTAGGGCCATTTCAGACTGCAGTTTGCCCCTGAGAGAAGGCGCTAGATGATGACTGGCAGTAGCCACTGAGGCAAGGTGGGTATAGGGGGTGGAGGTCCCCTGGGAGGGAGACCCAGAGTGTGGCGACACTGCCGTGGGGCAGCACCCCCAGGTAAGGGGCACCGTGGTCCGGGAGGGATGTGGGGCCTGAACTGATGAGATAAAGGGACTGCAGAGGGGCAGATAAGGGCAGGGGAGAAACCGGCCAGAGGAGGGCACTCCTGAGCTGGATGAGCTAATTCCTGGACTGACCAACAGGAGATGCTGCAGCGGTGAGTGCCCCACACTGCTACAGAGGCTAAGGAAAAAATGTTTTATTGCCCATGTTAGAAAATTCTGATAACCTGCTTTGAAGCAAGGACATGAAAATAGATGAGGAGGTGGCCTTTCTGTCGGGGATGTGTCTTTTGCCATCATCATCATGTTCTGTAGAGATTTCTTAGATTTTAGTAGCTAAAGGCCCCAAAGATTCCATCTGCATTGGGCGTGCTGCCACCCACAGCTGAAGAGAACTTTTCCTGCAATTGCAATTCTGGGCTACTACAGGCCATGTCGGATCCAGGTCTGAGAGCAGGGAGCAAGGAGACTGTCCCCACTATTGAACCCAGGCAGAATGGAGGAGGAAGCCACCTGCTTAAAGTGTAGAGGGGACATGAGTCAGATGTGTGGGGAGGAGGGCAGGGAAGCAGATAGGGACAAGCACACTGGGGGAGGGAACTTGCAACTGGAGGCTGGCAGGGGGAAACTGGGACTGAGTGTAGGGGAAAAACTGGAACCGACTGTCTAAGGACACTGGGCCTGGGAGCCAAAGATGAAGACTGGGACTGGGTCCCAGGGGAGACTGCAAGTGTGGAGCAAGGGGAAGGTGGTCTGTGGGGAGAGAGGCAGATCTACTAAGGACCTGGGGTGTGGGGAGAGACGTGAGAATGTCTGGGTAGAGAGACTGGGACACAGAGCTGAGGGGACACAGATTGGACAAGGAGCCCTGGAAGGGATATTGGGACTGAGAGTCAGGGGGACAAGGAGTGTGGCTGGGGCAGGGCATCCCTGCAAGCCAAGATGGGAGAGAGAACCAAACTGGATAATCAGATGAGGGGTGGGGAGCAGGTGGCATAGGAAAGGAGACTGAGACCTGCGTGGTTTGGAGGACCTGGAATAGTCTCGGCAAGGAGATTGGGACTGGTAGTGGGGGGAGACTGGGATGAGTACTCCAGAGAGGTGGGGCAAGGACACTGGGACTAGAATGAGAAGCCTAAAGAGTGGAGACTGGGACAGGGAGCCTGAGGTGGGGAAGAGACAGGACTGGGATAGAAGCAGATGGGAGGAGACAGGGCAGTAGGGGTCAAACTTGAGGGAAATGGGGAGAAGAGTCTGTGCCCATTATAGCACTCTCCTTTCCAGGCCCTAAAATGGAACCCAGGATTCCTGAGCCCCATTCCTCTGCTGTCAGCATGTATCTGTGAAACCCACTGGAAAGTGTCCCATCCCCTTCTAGGGCAGGTCAGCATAAAGGATGACAACGTATTATTGCTATCAGTTACTCCATTAGCCCAAATGGCAGAAGTCTGTATGGCGGAGCGAAAGAGTCCAACCCTGCTGATGAACGATGTCAGTGTCAAGATGCCGCGTGATGGAATTTCAGGTTTTTAGGTTTGCTTTTTTAAAACATAGCAAATTACCCACAGAAAGCTATTTTAAAAGATCATTATTAAGGTTGCAAAATCAATCATTCGGGTGTTAGGAAATGTCAGAATTAAGGTTTCCTATACAAATTTAGTCCTGTCCCCGTCTGAATATACATTATGATACAGCCTTTAATTACATGATCACATCCCATTTTGTCCACAGGACCCCGGCCTCGTTCAATACACAGGATGGCCCTGCTTTCAGGGTGAATTAGGGCTGTGCAGTGAAGGATATTGTTGTCTGTGAGACACCTGCCCCATTTGTTACAGAAGTGGGAGGCAATTTGGTGAATGAGGCAAGAGTTTGCAGGAAGAGAATGGACAGTCTCATGCTTAAGGGAGGTGAATGCTGCCTGGGAGAATGAGACTCTATTCCATCCTCTGCCACAGAGTTTCTATGGGCAAGTCTACACTACAAACTGAAGTTGACCTATGTGAGGTCGATTTACAGCCATCACAGTAATTACTGTCCACACTGCCCTCCTTCTGTTGGTGGTGCGAATCCTCACCAGGAGTGCTTTCACCACCTGAAGAGGGGCTGTGGGGAAGGCTGAGAGCCAATCATGGAGCCGTGAAATTGACAAGAATGACAGCCAATAACCGATGTAAGTAGCACAGTGTCTACACGGACATGGTCACCCTAACTACACTGACATATGCCCTACAACTCTCATGGAGGTGGAGTTATTAAGTTGGTGTAGCAGAGCACTTATATCAGCAGGAGCAAGGCTGTAGTGTGCACACTGACATAATTAGGTCAACGTAATTCTGTAGTGTAGATCTACTCTGTGATGCTAAGAGAGGCACTTAAACCAAACTTTTCAAAGGTGGTCATTAATTGTGGGTTGCTCATTTCTGGTACCTGACTTGAGATCCTGGGGTCTGGTTTGCAGAGGCACATGTAACCTTAATTACATAGGTTGGCTTCAGCTTGATTCTGGAAAATATTCTTGTGTTATTACTCTTACAGAGAAGGAAAGAACTAAAGAATACTACTTGGCCTGTTAATGTGAACAGCATAGCTCATGATCACCAGTGCTTTGAGCAAAGTAAGGGATTAACAAGAGTGCATATTAGCATCTTCAGCCTACTTCCAAAGATAGACAAGTTACGTGCCTCGGAATATACTTACCAACCTGATTATCATACCAATCTCAAAAACTTGGTCACACATTAAATTGGTTGAGCTTGCATTAATATCCTTGGCTATACTGTTTCATATACCAGTAGGTTAAAAGTTCATAGCTCTCTGTTTCAAATAAATTTAAGATCACCGTGTTGATCTCTTTCAGAGTAATGTTAAAGCTATGGTGATTGAAACTGATTTACATGTTGTTAAAACCATCTTGTTAGGCTATGTTTCCAGTCCTCTTAAGGACTTTTTACCCTTAGGTGATGTCTTTGGCTACATGGAAAATGCTCTTCAGAAAAATCTCTCGTCTGATGATTGCTGTGGTTCTGCTGAATTAGGATAGGGAGGAGGTGGCTAGGCTGTACAGGGGAATTCTTCATTTCCCATGCACCACAAAGCTATGCTCCCCAAGATTGTTATTCTGCAGCAGCATGGATGGGAGCAGCCTGGAAGATGGGTTCTAATATAGCCAGCAGTTTTGTGAACTATGTGGCTCCACTAGACCAAAACCTCATGTAGGAGGCATGTAGTTCTCTGTAGTCAATGATACAGCTTCTACATTGTGGCTATGAAGGTGTTCCACAGATTGGTGGGGGGAAGGATCTGTCCTCCAGTTATGTAACCTGTCCAAAATCCAAGTGAATGTGTGTTATGGGGGTGACAAGTTTCTTGCCTTTGGTCATCATGAGCAAGAAATATTTATACCAGGCGCTATCCATATTAGCTGGCTTTAAAGGATATTAATAAACTCAAAAAAACAGGTACCTACATTATATTTAGGGCAGATGATGAGGACATCCTGTGTGAGCCTACAAAAGGAAAATCAACATGAGAAATCATAACTTAATCTGCTGGATGGGATTAATAGAAC
The DNA here is from genome assembly GCF_028017835.1 of Emys orbicularis. Taxonomy (NCBI): domain Eukaryota; kingdom Metazoa; phylum Chordata; order Testudines; family Emydidae; genus Emys; species Emys orbicularis. The sequence goes on from NC_088683.1 coordinate 89,062,765, forward strand.
TGAGAGAATGGTCACATTTGGAACATAATTTGGTTATTTCAACATTCTCTAGCCTGGTGGTGAAGAAAAAATATGGCCAGAAAAGGAACCAAAGAAAAATCCAAAGTAGGTTGTATGACTAAATGTTTCTAACTGGCTTGGACAAGGTAAGATAATTAGAAGCAACAGCATTTAAATCTTGTTCCTAATATCGGTCAACGTGAACTTTTTTTATGAAGAATTCCTAAACCTTTAAGTAGGCACCTGCCTTCCATGGTATTGGACTGCATTGCATTTGGATCATTAATGAAATTGTAGAGCTGTTCACTTTGAGAGATATTGACTGGAACCAGTATGGCCAGACTGCTTTACCAAAAGATTGTTAATATTATTGACCCCGCTGAAATCAAAGTAAATTTACTACAGTATACTTAGTCCTAATACTGCCTCAATTATAGGAAGGAGAATAAATCCTTACACTGAAGTTTTGGTCAGGAATTAAAAATGTATTTGGTAAACATCATTCAGGATTTATCACCCAAATGAGTTCCTCCTCCAGTGACTTTCTGATTGACCTGCCTGTCACTATGAATGAAATTAAGTCACTTTTCTAGTATGACTACTGTCTTCAATTACCTAATTCAGTCCATCTATACATGCATTGTATCCAACCACTCATAATTCTTGCTTTCTATTCCTGGTGTCTCTAATGAGTTTAGGTTTGCACACTTCTGCCTGTAAACTTGATAAAGGTTTTAGGATTGACAATCTAAAACCTAAACAACTTAGGTCAGCTGCCTGATCTATTGCCTGACATGTGTCTTATCGATTGATTTAAAAGGACATTGGCAAATAGTTTAGATGCAAATTTGGGTATGCTTTTCATGGGTTTACAAATCCTAATGTGAATTTAAATTACATTTTAAACTATACATTAAAAAAAGTTATTTAGATTACAAAATTAAGCACTTAAAGTTAGAAAATGCCAGATTTTACAGTTGTCCATACAACATTAATGCATTCCCTTTTGTGTTCATCCTTTGAGCTGAATGAGGCAGAGGTCCTGTATAAAAAATTGTATGTGATCATGTAATTAAAGCTTGTGGCAATATTTACTCACTCAGCAAAATAGACAGAGGACAAATAGATACTTAAATATTTGGTTACTGTGACAAAGTCTATGAGGCCTCTCTGTGGCCCCTGCTGGAGGCATCAGCACCCTGATACTCCCCACCCAAAGAAATCCACTCATAACTGGTGACAAACAAAACAGGCCTCCAGAGGCCTGGAAGGGCCAGGAGGAACTACTGACCAATCAAGAGCCAGCAGGCTAGTTAAGAAGGCTTGCCTGCTTTTGTTCAGGGGCAGAGCTGGGTGAGAATGGGAGAGAGGAAGAGATTCTTAGGGCATGTCTACACTACAAAACTTAGGGCTGGTCTACACTGGGGGGGGGAATCGATCCAAGATACGCAACTTCAGCTACGCGAATAGCGTAGCTGAAGTCGAAGTATCTTGGATCGAATTACCTGGGGTCCAGATGGCGCGGGATCGACGGCCGCGGCTCCCCCGTCGACTGCGCTACCGCCGCTCGCTCTGGTGGAGTTCCGGAGTCAATGGTGAGCGGGTTCGGGGATCGATATATCGCGTCTTAACGAGACGCGATATATCGATCCCGGATAAATCGATTGCTATCCGCTGATACGGCGGGTAGTGAAGACGTACCCTTACAGTCACTGCAGTAATTACTGTGGTGGTTCATGTCCACACTCCCCTTCTTCTGTCAGTGGTGCGCGTTCTCAACAGGAGTGCTTCCACTGACTTAAGAGGGGCAGTGCGGGGGGCTGACAGTCCGGGCTCTCAGCTCCATGCGAAGCTTCCTGCTGGGAGCCCAGCTGCCCACCAGGCTTTCAGCTCCCTACGCCCCACCGGGAGCACAGCAGTCGCCCAGGCTCTCGGCTCCCCCTCCCCATCAGGAGCACGGCACCTCCCTGGACTCTTGGCTTCCCACTCCTTGACACAAGCTTGGCAGCTGCCCAGGCTCCCAGTGGGGATCTCAGTGCCGGCTCGCGGGTGGCTACCGGGATCCCAGCGGGGAACCAGGATCCTCAGTGCAGCCCCAGGAAGCAGGGAGTCCAGGCAGCAGCCTGGCTGGGAGCGGGAAGCTGGGAAATCTCTGACTATACATATTTAACAGACCAGGCATATCTATCAAACATTAATATTCAAAAACACTGGACAGGTTTTTTGCACGTGAATGTAGCTTGTGTGAATATTGAATAAAAGGTAACTGTGGGAGCTACACACAAGGCTACTCTAATCAGGCCTCGTGTGGTACTGCAGGTGCTCCTTGCCTTAGTCTGCATGGTTTGGCCACCTGCTTGCGGCAGGATAGCCTGGCCCATAAGCCTGGCGTCAGTCTCTAAACTAAAGTACCAGCCCAGGATTTGGTGGTCTGCACCTTTAAACGAAAGGGGAGGAGATAAAGGGGGAAAAAAGGCAAGTGCTTAGTTGCAGCATTTGGAGCAGTGATACTCAGACATCAGTAGTTCAGGAGCCAAATTAGCGATCAACATTACCCAAAAGAGTCACAGTAGTGTGAATTCATCATTTCATTTACTAGAGTACTATATATTCCATCACACAGTGTTTGAATATCATGTGCTGCAAAGAGCCGCAGGAGACACATTAAAGAGCCACTTGCGGCTTGAGAGCCTCAGGCTAGGTCTACACTACGGGGGGGGTCGACCTAAGATACGCAACTTCAGCTACGTGAATAGCGTAGCTGAAGTTGCGTATTTTAGGTCGACTTACCTGGCTGTGAGGACGGCGGCGAGTCGACCGCTGCCACACCGCCGTCGACTCCGCTTCCGCCTCTTGCCGTGGTGGATTTCCAGAGTCGATGGCAGAGCCATCGGGGATCGATTTTATTGCGTCTTCACTAGACGCAATAAGTCGATCCCCAATAGATCGATTGCTACCCGCCGATCCAGCGGGTAGTGAAGACGTGCCCTTGGTCTGAGTATTACTGACTTAGGGCAAGGCCCTGACCTGGCCCTGGGGTTCTGGGCTAGCACTGAGCCTTGATTGCATGGTTCTAAACCTTGGTGTTTTGCTATGTTCATGTGCTGGAAAGTTTTGTTGTTTGACAGAAGTGAGGTTTGTGGAACAGCTGGAGTGTGTGGGCTTGAAGTCAATGGGAGTCCCTCCACTGACCTCTTGCAGCCTGTTGTATTGGACTTTAAAGCTGCATAATAGCCTGGATGTGACATCAGAAGTTGTCCTAGTAGCTCCCCAGTAATCTCTATAGTTGGGTTCAGGTATTCTAAAATGGAGAGAAAGTTGACTAGGAAAATCCTTTGATGCAGATAGTTGGGAGTGTTGACTTGGAGAAAAGGAAGTTACAGCTTAGAGTGAACTCTTTTGATTACAGTAAGAGGATTATTTGTGTGGCATGCACTGCTTAGTGCCTGCTAGCAGCTATTAGTAGATGCAGGAGAGACCCTGTCCCTCCCCCAACCCTATTGGTCACATGCCCGTAGAGTGCCTCTGTATATACACACCAAAGCTCAGGGACCACAACTCTAAGCATTCTGCCTGGGCGCTGTGCATGAAATAAGGAAGGATGGACCAAATGGTTAGGGTACTAGCCTGGTATTCAGGACATCTGGGTTTGCTTCCCTGATCTGCCACAGACTTTCTGTGTGAACTTTGGCAAGTCATTCTGTCTCTCTGTGCCTCAGTTCCCCATCTGTAAAATGAGATAACAGTACTTCCCTACCTCACAGGGGTGTTGTGAGGATAATATATTAAAGATTGCGAGGGGCTCAGATACTGTAGTAATAAGGAGCATATAAGTAACTCAGCTAGGTAGTAAAGGGATGAAGAGGCTCCCTGTGCCCACTTCCCTATAGCACAGCCATGCAGGATACACATACATTTAGTCTTTACTGTTCCTCCATTACCTGTTCTTAATAGGCATATTATGGCTACGACAATGCTCAAAATACACACCCCACAACAAGATTCCTGTCAAAATGCTAATAACATTGATTAATTGATGGCAAAGTTGACACATGAGTAACAAAAGCAGAGACAGAAAGGGTTTAAACACCTAAAATTCAAAAAACAATTTTTAAAAAGACTAGACTCCTTCTGATTAATGAAGAGATTATATCAGATTCTGGTCTCGACCATACACTAGTCTAAATACAGTATAACAGGTTTGAATTCGAGTTATTTGGGATTGGGGCTGCTATCAGTGCTGCAGAACATAGGCTTAATAAATCAGAAAGAAATGAAATGCCCCATTTAGGCAAGGTAGCCACAATTAGACAGCACCTTCTTTTGACTGCCCAGGTTATTATTCCATACACACCCAGGATAACACTGTTTACAAGAAGAATTAGAGAAAGCAAGATGTTTGTATTCACATCCAGGCTGACTCTTATAATTTAAAAGGTCGATGAGTTACATCTACATGCTGCTCATTATTTATCTCACAGTGCATTTGATAATTTATTAATCTCTGGGAGGATTTTATTTGTTAGTTATAATGCATTGGAACTTTATAAGTTGTTGTTGTGGCTGGCATTGTATTCTCCAGCTATTTCTCTACCACCATTCCCTTTTTTAGGTTTCCTTGCCATTCTCCAGCTTGTATTTTTGAACACTGGACATGCTTTTTTATTTTAAAAATTACTCCTGCTAGAGGCTCACTTAACAAGATTGAACGTCAGTGATTTTTTTTCCCCTTCAGCAGCTCTTTTTCCTTTTGAAGACAGAGTTCAGGGCTAATCACCATGTTCTGGTCATTTGCTGCTTCCATCCAAAATGTACTTCATTTATGCTTTTCCCTGCTGCCTCATTGTCTCATCAGAGTTGTAAAGCGTCAGTGTTTGTGATAGGCTGTAAGTGTGAACGTTTGCCTTTCCTTTTAAGCTGGACTCTTCATTTTAGAGGCTGCACGTTTGTGGCAAATGTGATTGCTGAGGCACAGGAAACCAGCAATAAAGCCAACCAAGCAGCAATCAGAACTCCTCTGAAATAAGAAAAAGAACACAATCCACAGTTAAGCAGAGCAGAGATGAAATAAATGTGTAAGAAAGAGAAGTCATTGTTCAGTCAAAACTCCCATTGAAGACAATGACATTAATGCTTTGGCATAGTCTCACATTAGCAACTGGATGCACAATAGCAGATTGGTTCTTTGACGCATCCTTGTGTTGGTGTGTCCTCACACTGGTGACGCTCAGTGTTATAAATGAATCCGTGCCTCAGCTCATAGAATGTGAATAACTCAGTGCCTTGATATGGACAATGGAAGCAAATTCACACCCTGACACATCCTTATGCCTGTATCATGGTACCCTTTCATGAAGATATCACACTAACCTCTTTGCACTTGTGCTATGACACATTTTCTTATTAACACCACGGGGCACTAACACTTTGATGCCAACAGCATATGTTCCCAAGAGTACTGTTTCAGCACAGTGATGCAACTTCACATTCATGGCATGACAAAACCCATTGGCATAAGGGAAACTATTTGTTTTAGTAGGGTTATCACCTTACTAATGTTTAGGGTTATTTCTCATACATTTCGTAAAAGTTACATAATATCACTCTTTCCAGTGATAACCAGTAAATTATTATTGTTTTCTTTATCCATGGTTACTGCCTAAAGGATATTTGTGGTAGCCAGCTATCTGGAACATCTCTGTATTACTCATCTGACCTTCATGACTGCCCTTCAATACTCTTACTAGACTGGTCTTTTCTTAATATGGAGCAAAGTCCCACCACCATCCTGATTGGGTCAATGTTCTGTTGTTTTCCACAGCTTGGGACACTGTCCCAGTGCAGGTTGTAGTCTCAGTGCTTTGATAGTTTGCCTCTATTTTAAAATGTATTTTCTTTCTTTGTCAGAAAAATATGATATTAAGAAACCCCTTTCTAAAAACTGAGAAATTGGAATAAAATTAGAATGCACAAGTGAAGTGAAAGAGGTCATGAACAATAACAGGAACATTTTCAAATAATTTGTGCTTTTTTATTTCAGAGGACTGTATGTTCCTCAGAACACCCCTCCGATGTAAGCCAGGAAATATTACTATCCTCATTATAAATAGGTAAGTGGGGCAGAAAGGTTAAAGCACTACCCCACGGCCACTGAGGAATCAGTCCTGAGATAGAATGCAGGAATTCCTGATTCCCAGTCCTGTGCTCAGACCACATCTCTCCTATAAAATGTTTCTAATGGAAAATCTTTAGAGAGCTTCATAATCTAGCTCCGTGTACTCTCATAGAAGAAAAGGAACTAGCAGTGTGAGCTGGACATTCCCTGTCACCCGCAAGTCACATAATGCAGGACTAAATTCTTTAGCTTGCAAGTCGTTGTCTGCACCAAAATATTTCTTATCCATTCTTCAGCAACAATGTAAGCCATAGTGTGAACTAGGAGCAAGCATTGTTTCAGATGATCTAACTGCTCTGAGCAGGTCTATGAAACAAAGTGGTACAATCCCTGTGCTTTGTCTGCACTGCAGCCTACACTATGGGAAGTGCCAGTGCAGCGGTTCAACTGCTAAAGAGATACAAAATCTCCTAGTGTAGATATACCCCAAGAGAGCTGATCAGTTCTAATGTACTTGTCTGGGAGAAAATAACTATATACTGAGTAATGTGATTTATACCGAAGAGGGAAATGATCAGAAGAAAAATCCTCTATCCTTCACAGCATTCCCAACCCAAAATGGCATACACAGAGGGGCTAAATTCCCTAGTGCTCCATGGCATACTGGAGCAGGAAGCATGTGTAAGCACAAATACTTCAGAGGAAGCAGCAAAGCAGGGCTTTGGACTGAGAACATCATGAGCTGAATTCTGCTTTGTTACACTAGTGCAACCCCACTGGTTTGGATGGAGTTGCACCAGCGTAACTGGGAGCAGAATTTTGCCCTTTGTGTTTACATTAGTGATGAAAATCTCAGATCCCAAAGAAAGCTGGAGGAAAGGAGGATGAGGCAAGAGACAGGGCTTATTTTGAAAAGAAAGGGATTTTAAAAGCTAGGCTAGAGGTTACCACAAATGAGGATAGTATCTAGACACTTACATGACAGCAATAGTTATAGAAAGATAAAGGAAAGTCGAAGATATGATAAAAGAAGATAGATGAACAGTAAAAAGCTGACTCCTAGACCAGTACCACATGAGGAGGGTTAAGAACACTTTACCACACAATTAAATCTACAAAAGATAAGGCGAAAGTAGCATAATGTACTTCATGTCAAAGCTAAAGATGGTGTCCAGTGATCACAAATGATATCACTCCTCAATGGAAATAAGATTTAAAGGAGATTTTTAATAGGACTTCTCTGGAGACTTCAGCTAAAATAAGCTCAGGAAAAACATGTTGCCCTCATTTTCAGGGGTGTCCCTAAATTTGCACAGAAAAGCTCTCCTTGTCCTTTCTCACATTGTTCTTGTCTGTCACTGGAAACTGTCATTTAAAAGGCGGAAAATGTTTCTTTTATCACAAAGAGCCTTGAATCTGACAGGCTCCGATGCCCTTATTAAAGCTAATGGATACTTCAGGTGCTCTGCAACTTTCAGAATCAGGCCCTGAATCTTCTGTCTCGTCAAGCTTCCAGTTCAAACAGTCTTTAATAGAGATGCGATATGTAGTTTCTAATTCTACTGCCCATTTAGTATATGATGTAAAGACTGCTCTTTAGAGACTACTCTGAATTTGTTTTTGTCTCTGATGTTTATGATATTTCCCTTATTCTGTGTTTGGGGGAAAATGAGAGGTAAGAACTGGATTTTCTATAAATGCAGGCAACATTGAAAGGACAGAAACTGTAAGACAGATCAGAAATAGACAGTCACTTGATGTCAGTTCCATTTCTGTATATATGCTGAAATATGGGGGTGATCGTCTCTACAATTGTTGAATGCATAAAATCTGTGAGGCTGTCTGGCAGGTGGAAATCATTCAGAAAGCATGGAGCAAGGATACCCATAATTATGCCGCCAAACAGGATTGTAATAAGTGGCAGAATATTTCATCTGCTGTCAATCTTAGGAAAAGTCTTTCACAATGTCTATTTCAGCAGAATCCTAGTCTCAGGAGGTGCCACTTTTTAAAAACAGCAAAGAATTTTTTGTATAAGGGCTTCGATTGTGTCAGCCAGATATGTACAGTCAAATCCTTTGATATTTTTAATCAAGTTACAAATGGCATGGAGTTTCTCAGTCTTGTTTTGGTTTGGGAGGGTATTAAGGCTTTTTTAGGACAACTACAACTTTCACATTTACTGACAGCTAGATATTTTTCATTTCAAACAATTATTATTTAGTCACTTGTATTACAGTAACATCTAGGAGCATCCAACTGAGATCAGGATTCCATTGTGCTATGCACTATACAAACACAGTAAAAGACATTCTCTGTCCCAAAGAGCTTAGAGTCTAGACAAGACAGACAAAGGGTGGGGAGGGAACCAGAGAGGTGAAGTAACATGAATGTTGTTGCAGAGTTTTCTGATTGAATCATCAGCCCAATTGGTGATGAAAACGGTAAATCATCTTGTATTTATTCATATGTATCATTCTCTGATATGAAGTTTGTGGAGGATGTTTCTATCCTTACTCATGACATTAATACGAATATGTGAACCTTTCTTTTCATTTACTGAGAGTAGCAATTTATCCAAAGCATTGGATGTGATCTTGAAGTCTGAAAACATGACTGTGTCAATACTCATACAGTTCAAATCTTTTCTAGGCTCATTTAGTCTTCTGATTAAAGTACACAGAGACTCAATACTATCTAATTCAACTAAATTATGTCATAAAATACATCTCTTATGGCAACTTGTATTTACTGTGCAATTATTTTAATTTTGTTTCTGATAAACCTCTTTTACTGATCAGGTGTTAATCGATTGTACTCCACATATCTGTGGGGGGGAAAGAGGCCATGCATTGCTGAAGCTTTTTTAGCTTGCTGTTTCATATGATGCCTGCTTATTGGAGCTCTATAAGGCAAGAGATTCTGCTTATCAGCCTCCTTCACAGATCTGGTGAAAATAAACACATCAGGAGCTGAGCTAATGCGACACTCACTTCTGGTTTGCTGATTTTTTGTTCCAGGTTAATATCATACCCCTGTATGTACCATGTTTTTTTTTCAAAAAAAGATTTAATCTAAAAGAAAAATGTCTGTTTTTTAGATTTAAGTGCTTTTTTGTGCTATGCAGTGCAGGAAATATAAATTAAAGAGCATCACTTGCAATGGGCATTGAATATAAATAAGAACTGTGAGTACCAGCGGTTCTGCTATTCATCCATGAATCCGAGGCTTAATTTGTTCAGGAAAAAGCTTTGTACACCTTTATATTGAACCTCTGCAAGTAATAGCTGGTATTGGTGAGGAGCCTTATCTTGGAAGTTGTATCAGTGGTGATGGTGATTTTCAAATGGCATTCAACAGGATTTGTGAATTGTGTGGTGAATTTAAGTGTGCTGATAAGCTGTTGGTTGATCAGAATATTCCACCTGCAGTGAAAAACAGGCTACTGTTGCTGTAACATGTCTCCTCTGTCTTAAAAAGTGCTAGCATGTCAGCAGCTTATCACAAGAAGCTATATGAATTCATGCATGATTCCTTGGAAACATCATTCAGGTTTAGTGTCAGGATAGACTGGGGGGGGGGGGAATAGGGCACTAACAAGAGGTGAACATAACAAGCATATCTCATAATCTTTCAGTGTTGTAACCCTCATCCCCCCATTCTTCTTCCTGCACTCTTTGTTTATTTTCATCCCTTGCTGTGCTATGTCTAATTTGATTGTAAGCTCCTCAGGGCAAGTGTGTCTTTTTGTCAGTAATGCACTATACCCCCTAATGACACTGTGTAAATAATAAGCAGTAAAGAATGAGTACTATCTGCAAAATGCCTAGTCTCATTACTGGAGATAATGTGAGAATTTTGTATGCAATCGCTTATTTAATTACATTTTTAGTACTGTACTATTTAGTAGCAGGGTCATTTTAGGGTAAATGCATGATTACAGTGTGTGGCCCCAATTCTGAAAAAACAATCACATGGACATATCCCTTTGCACAAGTGGTCTTTTTGCAAGATCAGGGGCTAAATGGTTATTCTGACACGTAAATCCAAAAGCAAACTATATAATCATGACTTTTATAACTGCTGTCTATAGGTGGTTAAATTGTGTTTGTAGCTATCATGCATAACAAGTACTTCTATTATATGTAAACACTATAAAGTAAAGCTTTAATGCAATACTGTGGTCCCAATTTCCATATGTGTGTGACTTAACTGGACAGCCAAATGCCTTCCTGGTGGCCCCATTGTACACATACTTGAGAAGAAAAATGGTCTTTGGTTAAGGCACTGGACTAGGACTCAGGAATGTGGGTTCAATTCCCAGCTCTTTCACATACTTCCTCTGTGACCTTGAGCAAGTCAGTTAGTCCAAATGCAATACAAATGGCACGCACACGTCTTTCAATTCACATCGTGTGTACACGTAGTGGCAGTTTACTGTGTACTAAGCACATGGTGTTCTCAGTGGGTATCCCATGCTTCACTGCTGAGCAGTGTGCATCCTGGGATTTTTTTCACTGTGAATTGTGGGCTGCATAGCAGAAGCCAGATGGGTTCAAATTTTTTAAAATCCCATGTTTCCACTGTCTTCAGCCCATGCTTCCTTTCTGGGCAGGCTACTGCCATTTTTGAATTGACGTCAGCTGCATGGACCCAACAATGTCCCACACCACTACGCTGTGAATATGCAGAGGCTGCTCAGACTGTATTTCAACACTCAAAGCCAGATGAATTCAGCCTTAGCCTTCGCCTGCCACACCACCCAGCTTATGACTTGGTGGCAGCAGCAGCAGCTCCGCCAGCAGCAGGAGGAGTTTCTGTGACATAAGAAGCAGGACAAAGATAAGGAAGAAGAAGAGGACATTGACTGACTGACAGTAGAGGACTGGTTCCTGGAGCAGCTTCACCCAGTGCTGTGCAGTTTCTGGGCTTGGGAAACCAGTGTGGGTTTGTGGGAAAGGATCATTCTGCAGACCTGGGATGATCAGAAGTTGAGAGAATTTCAGAATGAGAAAGGCAACCTTTTCTGAGATATGTACTGACATAGCCCTAGAGCTACAACAACTGTGTAGCCACATGCAGTGCCCCATATTCATGGAGAGGCAATTCACCATTGCCATCTGGAAGTTGGCAACCCCCAGATGCTACTGGTATGTAGCCAACCAGCTTGGGGCCATTGTCATGCAGATGTGTAATGCTCTGGAAAGGTACTTTTACACTGTGTTATAAAGCCTGGTAATGGTCAGGAGATTAGGCTGCAGAATATGGTTTACTGTACTGCATTGCCTGCTGTCCTAACAGCAACATGTGATGCAGCAGGGTATTCTGGCTTTGTGTTTCCTCAAGGAGTTGCCTCTGCATCTCATGGCCTTTTTCAATATTATCTTTTGCCACAGCAACGCTGTCCTTGCCCACTGCCATGATCTCTCAGGAGAGCTCTGTGTCTTTTCCCTTCTCTGTCCTCAAATATTGCCTTCACCTCCCCCACATTTTTGTTTTTCTTTGGGACTCTGTAATGAGGTCCACGAACTTTTAAGCCTGAGTTTTCTGTTTCCTTCCCCTCAGATTAGCCAGCTGCTTACTCATTGATAAAGGCCCTGTCCTTGAGTGTCTGGCCACTGCAGGATCCATGGCTGTGGGAGTAGGGGAAAAACACAGTTATTGTTCATATTCCAGAGATGCTGTGATAGCATTTTTTATATGTATTTCTGATTGTCCCTCCCTGAGATTCTTCCCAGCCTTGGAGGAACCTCAGAGATGGTGAGCAGTGTGTGCAATGAGGAAGGCTTCACTGGAAATTTTGTCTGTGCAGTAAATGCTGTTAGGCTTTGCATTGTTGCCTTGGAGGCTGAGAGAGTAGGGGTACGGGAGAGAGCGTTGGGAATGATGTTCCCAGTCTGGCTTTGCAGTTTTGCTGTGCCTTAGAGGTGCTTATATGGTGTCACAAGGTTGGGGGGGGGGGAAATTTGGGGAAGAGTTGGATAGTAATCCCATCTACATACCCTTTAGACTGTTCTGACTCTTGGTGATGTTACTGTCTATAGTCACGAAGGATAACAACAACATACCACATCTACTGCTACTCCTATCCATTAGGCCAGTAACCCTGTCTAAGAAGGAAATTAGGTTGGTTTGGCATGAAATCCATGCTGGCTATTCTAGGCACCTAGATTATAAACTCTTGGGGGCAGGGATTGTCTCTTACCAAATGTTTTTACAGTGCCTAATCCCATGAGGTCCTGGAGTTGGTTGAGATGTTTAGATACTATCATAATACAAATAATAGTAATAATTTGGAAACTAGGATCAATGTGTAGGCTCTCAAAACAGAAATTTAAGTATCTAATTACTAAAATGAGTACTCAAATATGGAGTTTGCATGTCCTGTTAAGGCACCCACATTTGAAAATTGGGTTCCTCATCTTTAAAAAGCCTAAAATTCATTCAAGATCCTTCTGGCAGAGCCAAGCCACACACAGCCTTCTCAGAATGTAGGCCTCTGTTTCAGTGAGATTACTGCTGACTAGGATATTATCCTGCCTAAAATAAATCCTACTGGCATTGTTTGTATTCAGACACTTGAACATTGCACTCTTGGAAAGCAGGACCCTGTAAATATCAATACTCTTCCTGTACACAGTAATACAGAAGGGTAGTAAGTGGAAGAATAAAGATAGATGCACGTACAAACATACACCCTGGGCTTGCTGAAGGGCCACTCAGTTGCAAAGACACAAATTAGCAATGTTGCTGCCCTAGTTCTCAATGGCTAGTAGCTGTTCACAATCAGGGCATTCGCTTTTAAAAAACAAGGTTCTGCTATAGTCTCCATTTTGTAACCAGACAGACATTTTGTTTCAAAGAAAAAGGTTGTTATAGTGGCTAGGTTTAAGTATAGATCAGACAATCTTGACAGTATCTCTATGAGCACTCATCTTACCAACAGCACAGCATGAGGTTTGTATTAAGTGTTTTAAAGCATGAACATAAGTGTCTTAATAGCAAACTTTATTCCTATAAAAATTTTGTTAAAATACATGGAAATACTTAGTAAGCATGTGTCTATATTTAAAACATTTCTTTTGTCAATGTGTCTTTACAGAAAGCAGGATTCAAAGCTGACCAGATACTTGAATTTCCATTTTCTCTAATATATTTTGTATGCTTCAAACCCTGAAGTCCTTACTCTGGGTTAGATTGTGGATTTTCCATTAGTCCTGAGAAACCATGTGTTGCCCCAGAAGCAGACCAGGAATCAAATTGTGACTAGAACCATTTCAATTTGGTCCCTTATTTTCCCTTTGCACCAATAACCTATGTCAGCCCCTAGACCCATGCCAATTACTTCTCCTTCCAGGCTCTCTGTGATGGCTGGCACAGATTGTGGATGGAAAGCAGAGTCAAGGCTCCACCCACTTCCCACCAACCTGCATGTGGGGAGTAACAGCCCTCACAGAGGCCGGCCTTTCTCCCAAGCTGTGATGACAATGTGGGTAGCCCACAGGAGAGTAAGAAGTACCTTATACTTCCCTTCTTCTACTGAGCAGGCTCACAAGATCAGTCACAAATTTGCCTCCTGTTTTTTCCTCAGATCTTACTCAGGCCAAAATTCTCCTTAGCCTTGATGCGAGTTAAAAAATAGAATAAGGCCCCCATCTATCTGTAGGCACATTAAAGAAGTCCTACATCAAAAACCTTTTTAAAGATATCACCTCAAAGCCCAAAAGATTTATTTTATTAATGGATTTATTTTTAAAACACATTGTAATAGGGTTCTGTTTTAGTTCAGTGGAGACAAAATCTTTTCTTTGAAAAACTCTGTTTCCTGAATTTATATTCAATTAATTAAATGTTAAACTTGTATTTATTTATTAATAGTAAGCAGCCATAACCCTGGCAAGACCAGCATGAACAGATAAAAGCTGCAACATCTTGGCTGGCCACAGATGGGGAGGGAAAGGTTGTCTTCTGCTGACATTGTACATTCCTCATGTAGAAATAAAACTTCTAGGCCTGGACAGCAGGAGGCACTTACGAACTACTGAAGAGGCTGCCCACTTCTGGGGTTAGGCACCACAGTGGGGGACTTTCTGCAGTTCCCCTACTTCAATGGTTGCTCTTCTTCACCTCCTCAAGCTATGGGGAACCTAAACGTGACTTGGTCTGATCTCCCTGCAGCACCTTTTCTCCTCTCATCTAAGAACATAAGAATGGCCATACTGGGTCAGACCAATGGTCCATCTAGCATAGTATCCTGTCTTCCAACAGCAGCCAGTGCCAGATGCTTCTAGCAGTTGGAAGTTTAGGGATAAGCGGAGTGTGGGGTTGTGGTCCCTGATCATCTTAACTAATAGTCATTGGAGGACCTGAATTTGGTGGCATGAATTTATCTAATTCTTTTTTTAATCCAGTTATACTTTTGGCTCGCACAGCGTCCCATGGCAAGGAGTTCCACAGGTTGACTGTTCACCGTGTGAAGAAATACTTCCTTTTGTTCTTTTAAACCTGCTGCCTATTCATTAATTTCATTGGGTGATGTCTGGTTATTGTGAAGGGGTAAATAACACTTCCCTCTTCACCTTCTCTGCTCCATTCATGATTTAATAGACCTCTCTCATATCCCCCCACTTAGTCATCTCTTTTCTAAAATGAACAGTCCCAGTCTTTTTAATCTCTCCTTGTATGAAAGCCATTCCATCCCCCTAATCATTTTTGTTGCCCTTCTCTGCACCTTTTCCAAGTCTAATATATCTTTTTTGAGATGTGGTGATCAGAACTGCACACAGTATTCAATGTGTGGGAGTACAATGGATTTATATAGCAACATTATGATATTTTCTGTTCTTTAATCTATCCCTTTCCTACTCGTTCCTAACAGTTTGTTCGCTTTTTTGATTGCTGCTAAACATTGAGCGTTTTTTTCAGAGAACTATCCACAATGATTCCAAGATCTCTTTCTTGAGTGGTAACTGCTAATTTTAGACCTCATTCTTTTGTATAGTTGAGATTATTTTTTCTAATGTGCATTACTTTGCACTTATCAACGTTGAATTTTATCTACCATTTTGTCACCCAGACACCTAGGATTGGGTACCTCAAGCAGGACTGACCCATGTACAAACCAAACCCCTATGAATCAGCTTCTTCGTTTGCTCAACTTGTATGTGAATATGTACAGTATATTTACTATGTCAATCTTGCATTTTTATAAAAACATATTTTCAACTTTTTTCAAAAGACAAAGTCTTTTTTACAAACATTGCATTGAAAGTTTGATATCAATACACACATTTTGACAGTGTTGCCTGGTTTAGTAAATGTTGGATGGCATTGTCAGATTTCATTTTTTATACTTATATGGGGCAATAATAATTTCTAGGACTATATGGTACAGCAAAACACAATGTGCTAAGCATACAAAAGGACGGCTACCTGAGCCCTGCTACTTTTCTGAGGAAAATAGTTTTTATGTGTGTAAAAAGCGAGGTGGTATTACTTCAAACTTTTCTAAATCAAAATGATTCTGTTGCAAATTAGCTACAAAAGATTGATACTCTAATAAATTTCAGAAAACTATGTACTGTGTATACTTTGCATAAAGATATTTTATTAGACACGGAGCTGGGTGAATCCTTCAAAATGAATATATTGTTTAATTAATTCTGCCTCCCTTTCTGTTTGTGAATTATCAGCAAAGAGCTGATAGGGTTTTTTCTCAAATTAATACATTATTGAAAATTATTCTCCAAATAATTTAAGCAAATAATTCAAGAGCAATTCCCAGGAAGCGTTCAATATAAGAAATTTGAGCTGTGTGGATTAGTATTGATTGGACACATAGGTCACATGAAATGTTTCTGTTGCCTGATTGGATGTTTCAGAATTCCAAAATCGCTTTCCATAAGTATTCTATAGTAATCATTTAAAATGTTGCTGTTTCTACTAACATTCCTGACACTAAATTCGTTCCACAGAATATTCACAAGAAGAAAACATAAGAGTACAAATATATTCAAAGCATATAGGCATAAAAATTAGCTTGAAAATTCAAATGACTATCAGTGCAATTTGTTTACTCTATTTGTTCAACTCTGTTAGGAAACTTCTTTTCAGTGTATATAATCATGAGGCTTGTAAAGTTCTGACTCTAAGAAGGCTGTTGACAAAACAGTACAATGTGTAGCAACTTCCCCTTTAGTGCTGTAAAAATAAATAAAAACTAACTGATAAAGAATTTATTTGACTTTAAAGTGGGATTTATACATGATAAAGAGGGGAGTCTTAACCAGACCACATAGCCAAACCCCTTAATTTCAGGCGGATTCAGGTTGGATATGAACATTCTCTGTGGCTTTTGTTCCAGACCAGATACAAAACTAGAAGGGTTTGTATTCTGGTTCTGGCTTGAATGCCACGAGCTATTGCTTTTAGCAAAAATCTCACTAAAACAGCACCAAAACCCCATCACTCATCCTGACTTGGCATCAGACCTGAACTCCTTTCCCTAACGTATTCTAGGTCAGAATGTGAAGACTGCCTTGTCTGATCGTTTTTAGTTAAGACATACATATGATTGATTCCTTAGTGGGGATAAGGCAAGGGTGGGCCGGGGATTTGTTTGCTTTTGAGGGGAGGAGGTTGGCACATTTATACTATTATGATATCTTTAGTTGTGGGTTTAAAAAAAAAAAAAAAAAACAGGCATTACAATTTAAGTATTTCAATACAAATTTCCTTAGGCCAAAATTCCTAGCTCTATGGGAAAGCCTGAGGGTCCTAACTTGAGAGTACAGTGCCCTCTAGTGGCTGAGAGGAGTTCCCCTGCTCCCTTATCAGTGAAACCTTCAGGGGAAAACATATTAGAACAAGTTTCACTAACTGAATAGAGGCAGCTGTCTCAAAATCTTGTATTAATTGCCATAAAGGCTCCATCATAAAGCTAGACTTATTTTTAATTTACAAAAGAAAAAACAAGAACCAACAACTACTCCCTTTTATAAGCTGATTAACAGATTTTGGCTGTGGAAAATCCTTAGCTTGATTTTCTCTCTCTTTTTTTCTCTTCCTGTCTGATGTGTACCATACTAAAAACAGAAGGCTCTCACAGCCTTGCCAAGCTTCTTTCCATAGTAGCACCTTAAATGCATACAAGAAGGATTTGTGTATATATATATATATATATACACATACTCTTACAGAGAGAGAGAGATCGGGATTGACATATTTGATATAGGAGACAAGGAGATATAGGCGAAAAGTCAGCAGGCCAAAACATTAAAATAAAAATTAGGAATTTATTTTATCAGTAGGAGCATGCACCCCTATTGGAGGAGGAGGGGATCAGGAGGAAGGGTTCTAGGGGTTAATCCATCTAAAAATGGATTAATTTTAAATATGGAAACAAAATTATGTAGCAAAGGTAGGCTTGGTTTAATCAAGCAATGATGTACTATATGGAGAAGGCAAAGGGAGACTCATTTACATGAAGTCTCAAATCCCAATCAGCAGCTCATTGCAGGAATTCATAGAACTCAGAAAAACACTGTCTTTTCAATTGCCCTGAAACTCTTTCTGAATAATTTAGTTGGGGGCACCAACCAGATTTGTGACCTTCAGTTGTGCATGGTAACACATAGATCATTTCTCTGTCAGATCCCCAAATTGTCATCATATTCTTTAATTCAAAATGTGAACTTGCAGTGAATTACATATTTGGTAAGCTTCCTAAGGCTAGAAAGTAAGTTGTAAATAAATGCAGCCTTCATGAACAGTTTAAATGTGTGCTGTCATACAGAGGAAACTGAGGGATTGGATAATGCTCCCAACTCATCTGTTCACATCCAGCCCTGGCTGGGCGGAACGGAATATTACCAGCCTCTGATAACTGTTTGGTGGCCTATATGGAATAAGATAGGGGCCAAGGTAAAAAACAGCCAACACAACTTGTACTATGTGGCAATCTCAGAAGCAAAGACAAAGACTGAATGAGCATGGAGATTGAAATGCCCGGTTCTAAAGGAGAGGGTATTTCAGTTTCCAGAACATCACTGGGGATCCTTCTCAGGGCAGTGAGGGAAAGCTTGTGCTAGCTTTGTCCATACTTTACCTGGTGTGTAGATGGAGGACTTTCAGTCCCCAAGGTTTTCAATGAACTGAGCTTCTTTCTTTCATAAGCACTACAGTCAGCTAAAAATCTAGAAAAGGAAAAATACAAGGAAGTGATGCTATCTTATATATTTCATTGCAGAAAACAGTTTTTAGGCATTTTGTGAAATTGCTCTATGTTACGTTATACACAGAAAATTACATTCAAAGAACATTATTAAGGTTGCAAAGTCAAGCACTCAGAAGATAGGAAATGCCAGAATTCAGGTTGCCTGTGCAGCATCAATGCTGCCCCCTTGTGCACATGCATTATGATATAGTATTTAATTTATGATTACATACTACTTGCATTATGATATAGTATTTAATTTATGATTACATACTACTTTTTCCACAGGATGAACCAAGGTTGTATAATAAAGGAGGTTGTTGTCTGTAGGACCCCTACCCCATTTGTGGAAGAAGTTGGAAGGTGTATAGTAAATGAGGCAGTGGTTAGCAAGAAGAGAAAGAATAGTCTCATAGTTAAGGCAGTTGAATGCGCTCCTAGAGAACTGGATTCTAATGATATCTCTGCCACAGCGCTCCTATGTTAGTTACACCAGACTTTTCACTGCTGGTCACTCATGTGTTCCTTATTTTATGGGTGTCTGACCTGATACACTGTGGTATGATTTGCAGAAGTGCTGAGCACTCACAGCTGAAGTCAATGGGCACTGTGCTCTCTGGATTAATTCAGTGATTGTAACAAACCCTCAACATTTCCCCTCCTGGACTTTTTTAGTTAGCACATTGGCCCACATGAATTCAAGATCCTGTGTCTCTGAATTACTAATAACTTTAAAACAGGTAATGATGTCTTTAATGTAGCATGGTTACACCTGGTTTACCCACTCCATCCTTCCTAACCTGGTTAGAACCACTGATTTTAACATTCCAATCATGCAGATTAAGCCACCAGGTTTCAGTAATGCCAATTAAATCAAATTCCCTCTCATCAAGGAGAATCTCTAATTCCTTTTGCTTATTACCCAGACTCCTAGTACTGGCGTATAAAACATGCCATTTCTTTTCTTCACCTTCTTTGCCACCTCTGTTCAATATATTCACAACACCTTGACTTAGAACTGCATTTGCTCCCTTAATCCCCTCTCCTTGCATTGTTGTTTTAATGGTCTCCTGATTGCTCCACTAGTCTCCAACCCACAACATTAGCCTTCCTGTAGCTGAGATTCAGCCATCCTATTGAGACAGCCCCTCTCCCACTGAAATGTGTCACTGCAGCCTTGAAGCTATAGTAGCGACTATGGTGCAACTCATCTCCACTTCCTGGCTTGTGGTAGAGGAACTTGTAGCAAGGAGGCGTGGCCTCCCTCAGAGATAGACCAGGAGGGAACACAACCCGTCCCTTGGGTTGTACAGCCAGGAAAGCCACACCGGAAGCTGAGGGGCGGGACAGGAAGTGGAAGTTTAAAAGGTGGGGCCCCTAGTTCAGTTGGGCTGGAGCTGTCAAAGGAGACAGATGCTTCTCCCCCTGGAGCAGGATGTGGAAGAGGACTGTTACCACCCTGAGGACTTGCCTGAGCTTCCTGAGTGCCCTACCATTTCAGACACTGAGGAGCTGCTGGGACTACTGTTGATGGTGTGTTCTGAGGAGATGGAGGCTGACCCCTGGATGCAGGTACACCCCAAGGGGAAGGTAGGTAGTAGCCCAGCAACAGATGACTGTAGTTTGGCTGTGTTGCTGCCTGTAGATATGTCAGTGTGTTGCAGCTAGACTCCCCACTGACTCCAGGGGTGGAACACTCAGCCACTGTTAGGGCCCTGGGCTGGGACCAGGTGGAGTTGGGTAGGCCTGGGTTCCCCTGCTATCTAACCATGGGGTGCAGCCTCCCTTCTGTAGGTCAGGATGCCTATGCTAGTCTACAGTCTGCCAGAGCTAGGATGCTAGACCCTTTATTACTCTACCCTGTCTGAGAGATGAGATCTTAGACTGTTTGTTGCCCTGTCCTGACTGAGGGCCTGGGCCCATAGATTTTGTTGCTCTACCCTGATTGGAGGCCAGAGCCCCCTAACTGTTTGCTGCCCCTTGCCCAACGGAGGGCTGGGGCTTATAGACCCTTTGCTGTTCTGCCTTGACCATAAGCCAGAGCCCCTGATTGTTGGTGCCCCACCCTGCCCAAGGGCTAGGGTTCATAGACTCGTTATTGTTCAGCCTGGCCCAAGCAGCCTGAAACAGCTAATTCCCCCACTAATTGATTGCAATGCTAAGGGTGCGACCATGATGAGGCGTGGCCTCCTTCAGAGATAGACCGGAAGGGATGGCCACGCACACTTACACGTGGTGGAGAATGTGGGCAGCGCCCCCTCACCCTGAAGTAGAGGGGGACCTCATTTAACTCGTCACCAGCTATTCATTAACATGGAGTGGGATAAACTGGTGACATGGTGGGCCAAGAGCCAACAGCAGCAGCAAACCGCCCAACTCCAGCAACAGCTACTACAGCAGCTTAGGGCTCAGCAGCAACAACTCATTTGGGAGCTGGGGGCCCAGGAGCAACAGCAGCAGTATGGCCAGCAGCTGGCCACTCTTCTGTCTGACCCGTCAGGCCCGGTTACTGGAGGCGCAGCACCATCACCAGCTCCCGCATTGCCGCTCCGCCTCACAAAAATGGGGCTGAAGGATGACTCTGAGGTATTCCTGATCATGTTGCATCAGCTGCTGGATGGGATCCAATGCGGTGAGCCACCTTCCTGGCTCCCTACCTGACGGGAGCGGCCCAAGATGAGGGGGACCGCAATTACCGGACTGTGAAGGCAGCCATTTTGGATGCTTTGGACATCACCCTGAGACATTTCAATGTCACCTTTGGGGGAAGATGTATCCGTCAGGGGCCTGACATCAAGTTGTTGCGCAGGAGCTGAAAGATGCATGGTGGCGATGGCTACAGCCAGATCAACACTTCACCACCAAGGTCACGGAGCAGATAGTAATCAAGCCATTCCTGCGTATTCTTCCCCTGCTAGGCCGAACATAGAATCATAGAATGTCAGGCTTGGAAGGGACCTCATCTAGTCCAACCCCCTGCTCAAAGCAGGACCAATCCCCAGACAGATTTTTGCCCCAGATCCCTAAATGGCCCCCTCAAGGATTGAACTCATAACGATGGGTTTAGCAGGCCAATGCTCAAACCACTGAGTCATGAGGCACTGCTCCACTACTTTGAACATGGTGATCAGTTGGCAAAAGCAAATGGGACAAATGCCCAGTTTTGCCAAAAAAGTTGGGACATGTGGGGCCAAAACAGGATATATGGTTAACCTAGGCCAGGAATCCCCAAACTTTTTTGGCTGTGCTCCCCCCTTAGCTGGTCCATGCCCCCTGGGAGCGAGGGCAAGAGCTGGGAACAGGAACCAGGGATCATGGTGGGGACAGGGGCTGCGGTTAGGATCCAGGAGTGAGGCTATGGCTGGGAATGGGGCCAGAGGTGTGCCTGTGGCATGGCCAGGAGCAGAGCCATGGCTGGGGCTTGGGGCAGGACTGGGGTGGGTCCAGAGCAGAGCTGGGGGCAGAACAGGACTGGGTACCATTCCCTCCCCCACCCCCCTGTGGGGGCTGACCTGGGCCCCACTGCATGAATGTTCCTCCATGCCCATATGGGGGGGACCCACAGTTTGGGGACCATTGTCCTAGGCTGTGGTAAAAGCCACCCAGGGAGCCTGGGCAGCTGTGGAGAGCCCATATCCCTCCATCTGTCCTGGGTGGGGGACCAGGGTGCCTCAGAGCAGTCCCTGGCCCGTGTCCCTGCCCCCCAGAGTGCACCACCCAGGGCAGATGGAGGGTTCAGGGCTCCCCACAGTGGCTTGGATTCCCTGGGCAGCTCTTACCATGTCCCTGGCTTCTGACGAGGCCAGGGGGTGGGACTTTGGGGGAAGGGGAGGAGCAGAGGGTGAGGCCCCATGTCGGAGGGATGGAATGTGGGAGGTCCCAATGTTCTTTGTGCCCATGGCCCCAGTAAATCTTAGTCCGCCTTTGCACATGACTAGAAAGAAAACCATGCTGCCTGTGCTAAGCAGGGAGGGATACTGAGAGCACAGGGGATACAGGCTCCATGCTGTTAGTTCAGGTGCCTGGATCCAGCACAGCCTGCAGCAGCCCAAAGCTGCAATTGCAAAGAAAGTCCTGCTCAACCCTGGGCTGGAGCATACCCAGTGCAGATCGAATCTTCGGGGACTTTAGCTGCTAAAATTTAAATCTCTACTGAGCATGTGCAAACTAATTTTTTTTTTTCAACAGCTTACAACTTGGCCACATTTAAATGGGTTTTCATCTGAATGGCACTAAGGCCATCTCCCTTTCAAATTTCAAGTCTTTATTCCAAAGCATGGGGCACTAGAGCTTTTTCAAAGAAAACATTATGTGAATTTTTTAACATGGGCAAAATATATTTTCCGTAGCCTTGTTCTTGGAATCAAATGATCCATTTTGGCTGAAATTTTCCCAAAAAAATATCAGCCTGAAGTAAACACCTGGCATGGAAAATTTCAGCCCAAAAAAGTTTGAGAAAGTATAAGCAGCTGAAAACAGGGTCTTATAATGGCAATGTTGGGCATCCTTCATGGGCAATGCCACCAGCCCTGCCTATAATTAGTATTCTATTTTAGATTGTAGTAGCACACTAAATGTGCTAGACACAGAGGGAGAGTGTGACGTGTGTTATTGTATCACACTGCAAGAAAGCTATATTCGTGTATTGCTAGGTATAGGAATGAACTGTTATGTGATCAGGCACTTTTTTGTTTGTTTTTTAAGCACAGTAGGTAAAATTTTCAAAAGTGCTTAAGTGACTAGGAGCCTATACCCCATTTTCAAAAGTGACTTTGGCACTTAGTCCCATTAAATGAGACTTAGCCTAGCCCAGCAGGACTAGAGGGGCCATTGGGAGAAAGACAATGGTAACCAGTGGGCTGTGAAGAGCACATCTACCAGTAGGAGACAGCAAGAGGGAATGGAAGGAAGCCCCAGGCTTTGTACTCCACTTCTGGGGGCCAGTGTAGGCATAAGAGTAACTGCAGAGGTGTGAAGTAGCTCATTTATTTCAAAGGATGTTCTTGGCTGAATGGGAACACCCCATGGAGATAGATACAGCCTGAATCAGTACCTCTGAGAGGTGCTGACTGACCCATTCATCTCAGTGGGTGTTCTCTTCTCCCCTCTCTAAGTCTAGCCCAGCCCTTGTTGTGGATTTCAAGATAATCCTTTATGTGGGTTTCAGAATGTTTTGATTATTAAAATCAACTACTGGGGGGATGGAATCTGATGAACCCCTGGATGAAATGACCCCAATTTGCACCACTAACTTTACCCCAAGCACTAATGTGGCACAGCAATATTATAGTGGAGGGTAGCACTATCATTTTCATTTTAACAGGGGTGAAAAACAGTTTATGGACATTCTATCTTTTGTTTTAGTGTCACTTTAAAATGTTTATTGTAGTTTGTGCACTGCTTGATTTCTCCATAGCAATTTGTGGGGGGGGGGGATATCATTTGAGGTTTCCTATGACTTTTTTAAAGGCCCATTGGCTAAAAAAAATTCTAGAGTCTGTTTCCTTTCAGAACACTTTTTCACAGAAACTACAGCACTTTGAAGGATAAAACTCATAGGTGTGAACCCTTGGTTTGTGCAGATCAGATGAATTGTGTAGAGCATTTAAAGTGGTTTTCAGTGCTTATTTTTCATAATAAACATAAGTCACTGTTTTGACTGATGATAACATCCTGGTGCTGTATTAGGCAATGTTGACCTTACATCAATCCTTAGCATAAGACTCTCTTATGTGTGTGTTTCCTGATGCTCATCCACCTTTTTGAGCATGGTGACATCTACGGAAGTCAGTTACTTGCTTTTCTGTGATCATGCTCAGTCCCGTTGTTCAGGAAATGGGTGAAGAGAATGCAGCATGGTTAGCATAATGCTGCTGTCTCTCATCTTCCTAGATATTAAACCTAATATAGAGACCAGAATTAGACCTATGTGGGGGCAGATTATCCCACATCTACCTATTGCGGGGTTCCTACACTTTCTTCTGAAGCACCTGGTGCTGGCCACTGTCTGTGGCAAGATATTTGTGCTTGGAAGGATTAGATTTTTATGGGTAAATGTTGATTTCACCATATACACACAAACTGACAAACTTATTTCCATTTATAGTCATCAAAATCTAAAGATAGGCAAAGTAAGAAAAAAGATGCTCAAGAACTTATTAGAGTTTGATTTAAGGATCTTTACTTTGTATATTTTGACATGTGATGTTGACAGTTTGTGTTTTTTAACAGTTATAAAGTTTTAACTTCTTGCATCTCAACACCTACTGTCACTAAATTGTCTGATCCTCCCCATAATTTTGTGCAACTGTAGAAATTTAAATAGAGAAAAAATAAACATCAATTCTATCCATCAAACTTATTAAAAAAAGAATTCTGTCCAGCCTAATGATATTGGACTAGATGTACCTTGGGTCTGTTCCAGTATGGCAATTCCTCTGTTCCTTTCATTTTACCTCTGTTAATTAATGCTTTTTTCCCTGACACTACTTCTAAAGAAAAATCAACAGGCTTATCTACACGAGGAAATTTACTGGCATAATTATACCCCTATAGTTGTACCACTATAACTGCCCATATGGACACTCTGATTCCAGAATAAGAGTGCCTTCTTCTAGCGTTTAGCTTTTACTGCTTCCATTGTGACATAAACTGAACTGGAAAAGGGCACGCTTATTCTGGAATAAGAGTGTCTACACAAGGAGTTATACTCTCAAGAGACAAGAAGGGACATGGGTATCTTCACTCCCTTGGATCCCTCTCCTCTTCTAAGAGATTTAAGGTCAGTGGATCCAGCAGAGACTGCAATAAAGAATGCAGTAGAATTTTCAAGATTTCCCTATGTAGACAAGCTCTAAGTAAGCATGAAGATTTTAGATCCCTTTGAACTACCAGCTCTTAAACCAGAAGTTTTGCTTTTGGGGCAAAACTTCCAGAAGGAGCCATGCAGAATAATATATGGAGATATACCTATCTCATAGAGCTGGAAGAGACCCTGAAAGGTCATTGAGTCCAGCCCCCTGCCTTCACTAGCAGGACCAAGTACTGATTTTGTCCCAGATCCCTAGATGGCCCTCTCTAGGATTGAATTCACAACCCTGGGTTTAGTAGCTCAATGCTCAAACCACTGAGCTATCCCTCCCCCCGGTGCAGGTCAAGAGCACAGCACATATTCTCAGAAAGCTGACAAGGGCAACGTTTGAACTCATCCGACATTGCTGCAGCTTGGGTTCACTAGCCACCACATCGCCTTGAGCCACCCACTTACTCTAACAGCTGGCTACACATATTCTAGCTTGAAACAGAGCCCCAGTCCTGCTACATATGCATGAATGACTTTCTCTGGCTTGTTGATTTGTAACTTCTTCCAACTTTTACCTAAATACTTTTTTTAATATTGCAGGGGGGGAGGCAAACTGTGGCTTGTGAGCTGCAAGAAACTCTTTTACAGTTAAAGTGTGGCTTGTGGAGCTCCCACCATTCTCCACCTACCAGACTGGGGTGAGGAGGAAGCTCAGGACTTCTGCCTTGCAGAGGGATGGTGGGATAGAGGCTTCTGTCCAGCGGGGAGGGGCATCTTGGGGTTTCAACCCCATGGGTTGCACCTGCTGGGGCTCGGGGCTTCAGCAGGAGTGGGGTTTCAGCCCCAAGCCCTGGCAGGTGCATCCCGGCTCTTGAACTTCTGACGATTGTCATAAATGGCTCGGCGGGTCAGTAAGTTTGGCCTGCCCGTAATATTGTTTCTCTAATGGGGCATTGGGTACTGAACACTAGCTGAGATCAATCCTGAGCAGGTGAGAACAGTGTGAGAGGACCAGAGCCATAATTTGACCCCCAGATATGCACAAGAAAAGTTATAAGAACTGTAAAATGTTGTCATGCTGTTTCTGTAGGAGGACTCTATCTCAGGAAACCCATGTCCACATGACTTCTCATTTGAACCACCAACCCTAACCCAGACCCTCCTGAGGCACAGTAAAGTTTGACAATCTGAGTAAGCATGGGGATTTTAGAGCACTTAGGGAAGTTGGCTGTTAAATAATAGTAGACTAGTCTTAACCTAAACTATAGTGGTGCTACCCTCCCACTGTAGTTATAGCAATGAAGCTTAAAATCCTGACCATAATGCAACATACTCAGCCTTGAAAGTATATACTGAGTGTACCTCACATTTTAGAATCACTAAGTGACAATAATGCTGATCTACAATAATGAGATCATTGTTGGTTAAAAACATACTTTTTTCTGTAATATTGTCCTAGCGTTCTATAATTCATTTTAAGAGGAAAAATATGTCAAGTGAATTTGGATGTTTGGAAATTTCCACTTGAGCAACATCCTGCATAAAAGTTCTTCCAAAGCCCTTGAATATAATTGAATCTAAGTTATTTCCATAACATGGTGACCCATTATGCCAATGAATGAAAAGCTCCTTTCTAATGCTACGTCACTTTATGTTCCAAACTATATGACAAAAGAGGAATCACATTACAATATTTCTGAAATAGGAATATTCACATGTGAAGTGTTGTAAGTTAGCATAGTTAAAAGTGGACTTTATTTATTGTGCATTTAGAGAGAACATGTACATGAATGAGAGAGAATGCTTACTCTTGATTATTTGGTGATCATTAATTTAGTGTTCAGAATGGAAGATGTCACTGATTCCTCCCATCCAAATGAAATAGCATCATCAGACTCATGAGATGTTCTAAATAAATTTTCAGAACCCCCTTATTTTCTGCTATATGTGCCCTGACAAGATAAACAGTGATGTTGTCATGATTTCACTTTCCCACTAAAAGTGACTTTTGCCATAGCATACAGTCCAATATATGTAGCTATATGAGATACAGCCCAGGGGTATGCTTCTGTTCAGTATTCTAAAGTAAGGGAAAACTATTGAAAATATTTAAGGTTTGAAAATACATTGAGCCATATCCTCAGCTGCTGCTAATGGAACTGTCAGTTTACACCAGCTGAGGATCTGGTCCAGTGTTATCTTAGTTTTCCTAAAACAAATTTGCACTTAATTAGCTTACAGTATCTTAAACTTATCATATTTTTTTCCCTAAAAGAAAGTAGGTTTTATTAAGAGCTGGAGTAAATTCTGTTCCACAGAAACTGCTTTCCTAACTTTGTTGGTTTAATTCATTTTTCAGCTGCAACATCACATCTTAGAAAAAATGACCAGGTTTAAGTTTTGCCCTGCACATGAAGGCAAAATGTCATTCAACCTCCCTCAGAGGCATTTGCTCAAGAGAAGTTCTATCTGCCACCGGGTCTATAAGAACTCTCTGGTCTCAAACTTAGTTGATACTGATAGACGCTCTTAACGTTTCTGGGACAAACTTGGAGCCAGGCCCTTCTTCAAAGTCCCTTTCCTGGTGTAAATAAAATTATTTGGATTCTAGTTCTGATAAATCCTTGAGCCTGGAAGGTCTGAGAAGTCAAGAGCCCTTTCAAACATCACCGAAGATTTCTTCCTCAGTAGCAAGAGATAAGGAGAAGAGAGATATTTAGGGTTAATGGATCTAGCAGGGACTCAGCAATAAAGAATGCAATGGAATTTTCCAGCACCAGGGTAGAGGTTCCTTCTCTCCCGTACAAAAGGAGAACTCTCCATCCCCAGTTCAAAGGGTCTGGTCACCTTCCCTGTCAAGGCTGTCTTCCTTGGTCTGGCTATGATTCATTCTCACTCTCAGTTCCAGAGGTGATACAAACAGAAGGCTCTATCCGCTTCGCCTCATACTTATTCCCTGTCTTTGTTTGGCCAAGCAGAAGGTCATCTCCAGTCATGTGGTTCCAAGGTTTTGTGAAGTTGGCCAATCTTCCATTCAGAATGGAGTCTGAGACTCATTCCAGAGAATTCAGTTCTACTCACCACAGACTAAGCCTCCCATTCCACATTCAGTACCATGTACTTTGGAACATCTTCTTTGGGTTTTCAGGCCTCACCCTCCTGGCCTTCTGTACAGAAACCATTTGTGTCACCTTACCCTTATTATGGAAGCTGTCCTCCATGGGCCATTTGGCCTTCCTGTGCCTTCAGTAATGGGGCCAGCAACCTAGGGAGCTGGATGGAAGTGGAAATCATGTTTACAACTCCTCCCATTGTCCTATAATGACACCTGTAAAATCAGCAACCATTAATAAAAATCAGTTTAGTTTACATACCTACAAAGATTCTAATTGAAATATGCCTTTGTGATATTTCTCCTGGAGTTGCTCTGCTACCTTTACTCATGAAGTTTACTAAGGAACATAGTATTGACTGTATGATAGAATGTTTCCTCAGAATTCTGTATTTTGAAAATAAAATGGTAAAAACTGAAAATGTGTGGCTTTTAAAACACATGCAAATTCATGAATAAAGATCTGTTTGTCCATCTGGCATTTCTCCAATGCCTGTCATCTAAATGGTGTCTAAATGCTGACCAAATGGGCAATTAAAACTAGGGATGGATGGACAAGTGGGACTGGGTAAACTAGAACGGGCCTGACTCTTTACCAAAAAGTGAAACCAATCCCCTACCAGACTGGTACTTTGTTGGACACTGCTTGTTTAATTTTTATTTTACTTCATGAACAGAAACTACTGAAGGGCATTCTTGCAGTATTTCTGACCTGAGCAGAATTGGGAATTAGTGAAAATCTTATAAGAAATCTTATTCACATGAGATTCTTGGACTGATTTCTCAACAAAAGAGGTTCAGATAAGTTTGCATAATATGTTTTAGACCTTCTGAATGCTTATCCAAATAAACTTCCAAAGGTTTTTTGAGATTTGCCCATTATTATTTAAAAGTGACATCATATAAAATGGACATATATAAATCACTAGTTGTCATGATTCTTGATAATCTGAGCACAATCACCAACGGTCCTAGAGACTAAACATTGTGGGTTCCTCCAGATTAGGGATTACGTACTTTTGGCAGGACAGCATGAAGAAGCACCTTAGAGCTCTGCTTGTGTTGTACCTATTCTTTGAACAAAAGGATTTTAGACTCTGAGGCAAATTCCTGACCCTATTGAAGTCAGTGGCAAAGCTACTATTTGATTTCAGTGGAGCCAGGGTTTCAGCCCCGGGATCTCAGTAGTCACCTTTCACACACCGCATATTTGCCCTCACTCTCGCAACCCAAAACCATACTGAGAATCAGAATGCTGTGTTGATCTTGGCAAAATCAATGGTTTTCTATCTAAGATTACAAATTTCTCGAAGTACCAAAAAATCCAATAAATAAGCTTCTTGAAAGTGTTGCTTTTGATTTGCCTTTCAGTCAGTTAGTTTACAGAGCTGGGATCTGTAATGTCCTTTGACTAACTTTTAAATGGGAAAAGTTCTAAGAGCAGTAATATATATCGCAAAAAACCTTTATTAAAACTCAGTTCAGGTCTCGTCAAAGTAAAAATGGGAGTTCCTCTTCTATTCTGCTATGATTTTCTGCATAAATTGGAGCACTGACTTCAGAGAGCCAATCCTATTAGCATGCATTCCACCTGTACACTCTTAATGTGTTGAATTAAAATGGATAGGTTCTCTGCTTGGGAAAAGAAAGGGGCATGTTGTTCAGTGCATTCAAATTAGTGAGTTTTTCTGGACAGCTCCCATCATATTTGCATGGCAAAAGACTTTAGCAAGGTTCCTGTACCTATTGGGGTCCAGGAAGTGGGCGGGCGTAAGCCCACCCACTGCTAAAGGGTCCCCCCCCAGCCTAAGGGGAGGATCCACAGGGCCTGAATCCCAAATGAATACGGGGGACAACTAATGTAAAAACAGGGACAAGAGTGCGGTTAAAGGGTCAAAAGAAGGGAACCTGACGGGGACACCGAGCAGAGAACCCCAGACAGCGCCCACTGCTCCTCAAAGGTGTCAAGGGAGCCAGTGGATGGCGCCCAGAGGAAGTCTGCCCGGATACGTGAACGGACAGAGGATCGGAAACAGGCCCCACAGTCACAAGAACCTCCATCGGCCAACCTCCTCTCCCTGGTTTTATAGATGGCCAGTTTAGCCAGGGCCAAGAGGAAGTTGACCAGGAGGTCCCGTGACTTTGTGGGGCCACGGATAGGGAGTGCATAAATAAGAAGGTGAGGGGAAAAGTGCAACCAAAAACGCAACATAATATTGGTGAGGAGCCGGTGTAGGGGCTGCAACCTGGCGCACTCCAAGTAAACGTGAGCCAGGGTCTCCCTCACGCCGCAGAAAGGACAGGTGTCTGGGACAGGGGTAAACCGCGCCAAGTACACGCCCATGCTCACGGCCCATGAAGGAGCTGCCAGCTGATATCCCCGGCGGGCCTCGGGACCAGGGTGGAATATAGGCTGGCCCACCGGGGCTCCTCACCCTCAACAGGTGGTAGGAGGTCCCGCCATTTTGTATCGGGGCGGGACACGAGGGTGAGGAAGTGAAGGGTGTGGAGCACGAGTGTGTATAGATGTTTCCTTGGCATGGTTTGGAAACGAACCGGCTGCAAGTCGTGCAGCCAGCTCACGGAGAAGGGGCGGGGGGGCCGGTTGGGTCCACGGGGCAGGGGCCCGATGAAAAGGTCCGGAGGGCCAGGGGTGGAGGGTGGGCGAGGCGTGCCCTCATGCAGCACCCGGTTGAGGTAAACCCAAGCAGCGGGCAGCAAAGTGGCCCTCACCTCCAGAAGTACGTGCCGGGGAGTACAAGGCTTGGAGAGCCCCATGCGCAGAGCGAGCGTCAGGGGATCCAGCCAGTCTCCCCGGTCGTAGTCCAGGAGGTCTCCGACTCTGGTGACTTCTGCCAGGACCAGCCTCTGGCGCACCACGGGGGACTCCGCCACCTGCACACGGAGCTGGGGGTTGTGTAGCAGGGGCTCGGCGAGGAGATCTGCCCCCCCCCGGTGGCCACCAAGGACCTGGTCGCTAAAAACAGTTTCCAGGTCCAGAGGAGGTCCTGGTAGAAGACCAGCAGCCCGGAGAGGTCTCGCAGAAGACCTCTCGGATCGAGATAAAGGAGCTGCCGGTCGTATCGGAGCCCTCGGAAGCGGCGCAGGATGGCGTGCGCCAGTACTCTCCACGCTGGACTACCTGCACCATAAAGGAGCCTCTGCAGGGCCTGGAGGCGGAAGACATGGACCTGAGTGCGGATGCACTTTAGGTCCTGCCCTCCCTCCTCCAGGGGCAGCTGGAGGACCCCTGCAGAGACCCAGTGCAGTCCCGGCCAAAAGAACTCCAGAATCGCCCTCCGGAGGTCGGCCAGGAAGCCCGGGGCCGGGACCAGGGTGTTGAGACAGTACCAGAGCATGGACAGGACTAGTTGAGTACCAGTGCCCTCCCTCGAAGGGAGAGGCACCGGAGTAGTCCTGTCCATTTCCGGAGCCGCTCCATCACCCTGCCCTGTAAACCGTGCCAGTTCTCCGGCGGAGACGGATGCGTGGCAGAAAGATAAACGCCAAGATAGAGCAGCGGACCCGCGTTCCACCGGATGGCCTGAAGCGCGGGTGGGAGGGAGCTCGCCTGCCACCCGTCCCCTACCACCAGGCCAGAGCTCTTGACCCAGTTGACCCGGGCGGAGGAGGCCGCCGAGTACACGGTCTGGCAAGCCTCCACCCGCACCAAGTCGCCCGGGTTCTGGACACGAGGAGCACATCATCGGCGTACGCCGACAGGACCAGCCGCAGCTCCGGCTCCTGAAGCACCAACCCCGTCAACCTCTTGCGGAGGAGACCGAGGAAGGGCTCGATCGCCAGAGCGTACAGCTGGCCTGAGAGGGGGCACCCCTGCCGCACTCCCTGCCCAAAGCTAACTGGCTCGGTCACGGTCCAGTTGAGCCTGACCAGACACTCCGCGGAAGCGTACAGCACCTGGAGAAAACCCACAAACTGGGGTCCGAAACCTAACGCTCACAGAGTGCCCAGGAGATACCCGTGATCCACCCTGTCGAACGCCTTCTCCTGATCCAGGGACAGGAGGGCGAATGACAGACCATCCCTACACCCAAGCTCCAAGAGATCCCGGACCAGATAGAGGTTATCAAAGATGCTACGGCCCGGGACGGTGTAGGTCTGGTCGGGGTGGATCACGTCCTCCAGCACGGACCCCAGTCGCAGTGAGATGGCCTTGGCTACGATTTTGTAGGCCGTGCTGAGGAGCAAGTTGGGACGCCAATTCCGTAAGTTGCGGAGGTCCCCCTTCTTCGGCAATAAGGCGAGCACAGCTCACCTGCACGAAAGAGGGAAGACCCCGCTCTGCAAGGCCTCGGCCCAGACGGTGACTAGGTCCGGGCCGAGGACGTCCCAGAACACGCGGTAGAACTCCACGGTCAGCCCGTCCATGCCCAGAGATTTATTGGTGGGCATGCGGCGGAGGGCTTCCGAGAACTCGGCCAGAGAGAGAGGCAACTCTAGCTGGTCCCGGTCACCTGCGCTGACCGTCGGGAGTCCGTCCCAGAGCACTCTGCAAGCGGTAGGGTCGGTCGGATCCGGGGAGAAAAGGTTTGCGTAGAAGGCCCTGGCCCTCTCGCACATCTCCACTGGATCCGTGAGGGGGGTGCCGTCCTCCGCCAGGAGGCAGGTGACGTGCTTCTTGGCCCCCCTCTTTTTCTCCAGGGCGTAGAAGAAGCGGGAGCCGCGATCCATCTCCCGAAGGAGGCGGATGCGGGATCAAACAAAAGCACCCCGGGCCTGATGATCGTCGAGGGCCCGGAGCTCCTCCCGTTTCTCCCGGCACGCTCCGCAAACGGATGGATCCTCAGGGCTGGCAGCCAGACGCCTCTCTAGCTCTAAGACCTCCCGTTCCAACTGCTCTATCGCCGCATCCCTCCGTCGGCTGGCGCCCCGGGTGTAGTCGCGGCAGAAGAGCCGGGCGCGCACCTTTCCTAGGTCCCACCACCGCCGCGCCGAGGGAAAGGCACGCCGCTGCCCTCGCCAGACCAGCCAGAACTCCCGGAAGGACGCCACGAAGCCCACATCCTCCAGCAAGCTATTGTTAAAATGCCAATAGGTCGGCCCCGGCCTCTCCGCACAGAGAGAGGCCGTCACGGTGACTAGATGGTGATCTGAAAAGGGGGCCGACCGGACGTTGGAGGAGTGGGCCCGTGAAAGATGGAAGCGTGACAAGTAAATGCGGTCCAACCGGGAGTAGCACAACCGATGGGCTTCCACCCGGACATAGGTGAACGTGGAGACATCGTCCGGGTGGTGGTCGTGCCAGACGTCCACCACGGAGTGATGTTCCACAATCTCCCAGAGCACGTCCGCGGCGGCTGGGCATGGAAGCTGCGGACCCGCTGGTAAGCTGTGGCACCCTGCTTCCCAGTCCGTTTACCCTCCCCCATGAGGGCCCTGCGGCCCGGAGGATCTGATGGAAATCCCCCCATCGCTGGAGAGTGAGCGGCACCTTATTGCGGGAGCCACGGACGTCTTCTAAAAACTCCCGCAGCTCTTCTCGCAGCGTATGGGGGGATGGGGTCACTGGCTTCTGGTCATCCCCCACTGGGGCCCCTGGCACGGCCCCGTGGCCCACCGAGACGGGCAGGCAAGGGGCGGACCCTCGACGTGGCGCCCGATGGGCCAGCGCCACACAGCCCGCCTCAGACTCAGGCTCAATGGGAGGCGGCAGCGGAGGGAGGATAGCAGCCCCTAGTGGGTCGGGACTGGGGAACACAAAGGCCGTTCCCTGGGGGTCATCCTCCGGGAAAGAGAAGGAGACATCCCCAGGGGCGGCAATGGCATCGCGGGAGGTGAAGGGGATAGGGACGGGGTCAGGAGTAGGGACAGGGCCGGGGGCAGGAGTAGGGTCGGGAAGAGGGACAGAGGCGGGATCCTGGGCCCCAGGAGCTGGACTGCTGGAAGGTGGCTCCTCTCAGTCAGGCTCAGGGGTCTGAGGGTTAGGGAGGGGGTCCCCAGTGATGCCGGGCTCAGGCTCTACGGCAGGTGGAACAGCCATGGCAGCAGGAGGTGGATAATCTTCAACGGGGCCCCCACCCGGGAAGGAACTCGGTTGCCCCACGCCAACGAGGGATACCCCTGGTAACTCGGGTCCCGGCCGCGAGGCACCAGCCATCGCGTCAACAGGTTCGGCGGCCGTCAGCGGGGTGTCACCCGCAGCCGGGCAGCTCGAAGAGTCCAGGGGCTCCTCTGAGGCAGGAGCAGCGGTTAGGGGCACGGAAGACGGAGAAAAGGGGGCTGGGGCGAGGTCGGCCAGATCGAGGCCCGCTGGCAGAGGGTCGTCCTCCCCCTGGGTGACCGGGGTCAGACCCAGGGCCTCGATCTCCTCACAGATAGAAGGGAGCTCACCTCCCACCACCCCGGGGTCTTCCCCGCTAGCACCCAAGGCGACGCTTGCCTCGGGCATCGCAGGGGTATAGGTGGCAAGGGGGCAGGAGGGGCGTCAACGGGGGCCTCCGTGAGGAGGGACCGCGGAGGATGGATGGTGGTATGCTCCGGTGCTGCCACACCTTCCCCACCCGGCAACGGTAGATGTAATGCACCCGCGGGCAAGGCGGAAGGCTCGGCAGCGGTGCCCCCCTTCCTGGTTTTGCGGGGGGCCTCCGCACCGGATGGCAGGAGCGGAGCTCGAGCCTTCCGCTTGCCCCGCTTTCCCTGTGCTAGGGTCCGGCCCTCCATGGCATTGTCTGCGGGCTGGGTGACAGGGGTTGGGTCGGGGGGCAGAGATGACAAGTAAATGTGGTCCAACCGGGAGTGGCACGACCGATGGGCTTCCACCCGGACATAGGTGAACGTGGAGACATCGTCCGGGTGGTGGTTGTGCCAGATGTCCACCAGGGAGTGATGTTCCACAATCTCCCAGAGGACGTCCGCGGCGGCCGGGCACTGCTCGGTCCCCGAGCGGACCCACACCTCGAGGGTAGCATTGAAGTCCCCGCCCAGGACCAGGCACTCACAAGGATCCAAGGAGCCGAGGAAGGCGGATGCCTGCTGATACAAAGGCAGCCGCTCCGGGCCCGATGTCGGGGCATAGACGTTGACAAGGTTGACCACAAGCCCCTCTATGCGGACCCGGAGGTGCAGGAGGTGACCCGGCACAGCCTCGGCAACCCCCAGCACCTCGGGCCGTAGGTTGGGGGAGAACAGGGTAGCCACTCCAGCCGTACGAACTCTGAGATGGCTAAAATAGACCCTGTCCCCCCACTCCAACCGCCAGCTGTCTTCGGCGGCCGGATCCGTGTGGGTCTCCTGCAGGAAAACCACAGAGTACCCTCCCTCCCGAAGGAAGGAGAGTACCTGGCACCTGCGGAGACCCACCCTACAGCCCCAGGTGTTCAATGTTGCAAAGGTGATAGGTGGCATGAGGAGGGCTGGGGGGGATCCTCGCTCACGGCTCCCATTGGGCCGCGCAGCAAACCGTGACCCACCCCAAAGGTGAGCAAAGCATCACGGAAGCTGCGGACCCGCTGGTAAGCCGCAGCACCCTGCTTCCCGGTCCTTTTACCCTCCCCCATGAGGGCCCTCGTGGCCCGGAGGAACTGATGGAAATGCCCCCATCGCTGGAGAGCGAGCAGCACCTTATTGCGGGAGCCACGGATGTCTTCTAAAAACTCCCGCAGCTCTTCTCGCAGGGTATGGGGGGATGGGGTCACTGGCTTCTGGTCATCCCCCGCTGGAGCCCCTGGCACGGCCCCGTGGCCCACCGAGACGGGCAGGCAAGGGGCGGACTCTCGATGTGGCGCCCGATGGGCCGGCGCCACACGGCCCGCCTCAGACCCTGGCTCAATGGGGGGCGGCGGCAGAGGGAGGATAGCAGCCCCTAGTGGGTCGGGACTGGGGAACACAAAGGCCGCTCCCTGGGGGTCATCCTCCGGGAAAGAGAAGGAGACGTCCCCAGGGGCGGCAATAGCATCGCGTGAGGTGAAGGGGATAGGGACGGGATCAGGAGTAGGGGCAGGGCCAGGGGCAGGAGTAGGGGCAGGAAGAGGGACAGAGGTGGGATCCTGGGCCCCAGGAGCTGGACTGCTGGAAGGTGGCTCCTCTCGGTCGGGCTCAGGGGTCTGAGGGTTAGGGAGGGGGTCCCCAGGGATGCCGGGCACAAGCTTAACGGCAGATGTAACAACCACGGCATCAGGTGGTGGACAATCTTCAACGGGGCCCCCACCCGGGAAGGAACTCGGTTGCCCCACGCCAACGAGGGATACCCCTGGTAACTCGGGTCCCGGCCGCGAGGCACCAGCCGTCGCGTCAACAGGCTCGGCGGCCGTCAGCGGGGTGTCACCCGCAGCCGGGCAGCTCGAAGAGTCATGGGGCTCCTCTGAGGCAGGAGCAGGAGCAGCGGTTAGGGGCACGGAAGATGGAGA
Source organism: Emys orbicularis (assembly GCF_028017835.1). Lineage (NCBI taxonomy): Eukaryota > Metazoa > Chordata > Testudines > Emydidae > Emys > Emys orbicularis. The sequence continues at coordinate 89,099,374 of NC_088683.1, forward strand.
AAGGGGGGCTGGGGTGAGATCGGCCAGATTGAGGCCCGCTGGCAGAGGGTCGTCCTCCCCCTGGGTGACCGGGGTCAGACCCAGGGCCTCGATCTCCTCATAGATAGAAGGCAGCTCACCTCCCACCACCCCGGGGCCTTCCCCGCTATCACCCGAGGCGACACTTGCCTCGGGCATCGCAGGGGGTGGAGGTGGCAAGGGGGCAGGAAGGGCTTCAACGGGGGCCTCCGTGAGGAGGGATCGTGGAGGATGGATGGTGGTATCCTCCGGTGATGCCACATCTTCCCTAGCCGGCAACGGTAGATGTAATGTATCCGCGGGCAAGGAAGAAGGCTCGGCAGCAGTGCCCCCCTTCCTGGTTTTCCGGGGGGCCTCTGCACCGGATGGCAGGAGCGAAGCTCGAGCCTTCCGCTTGCCCTGCTTTCCCTGTGCTAGGGTCCAGCCCTCCATGGCATTGTCTGCGGGCTGGTTGACAGGGGTTGGGTCGGGGGGCAGAGATGACGGCTCGAGGACCTGAGGAGGTAACAAGGGGGCAGCAGGAGGGGGGGCAGATTCCCCCTGGGGAGGGCCCTCTCCCATGCCCGGCAACACCCCCACTGCACCCTCCTCTACGGGCCCCGCCACAATGCATGCAGCAGAGGCGGGGCTCTCCCGCTCGTCTGGGCATGGTGGGGGAGGTACCCCTTGGGCCCGAGCGGGAGCAGTGGTGGTCTGAGAAGGAGGAGGGACGGCTCCGGGTACCGGGCAGCCAGGGGCGCCAACAATGGTGGGGCTGGCGTCCTGCCGGGGCTCGGGCATCCCGGACGCTCCTCCGTGCCGGGCCAAAGGGCAGTCCCTCCATACGTGCCCTATTGCCCAGCAGAGGTAGCAGAGGTAGCACCGGGTCTCCCCCGTAGAATAGTGCACCCGGTAATGGGCCGCCTGATAAGGGACCAGGAAAGACCCCTCAAGCGCCTCTCCACCACGCGCCGCCGGCGGCAGTTGGAGCTGCACGTGCCGGCGGAACGAGAGAACGTGACAGAGGGCGGGGTCTTTGCAGCCCAGCGAGAGAGGGCTGATGATGGAGATTGGTTTCCCCAGGGTAGAAAGGGCAGGTAGCAGGGCGACATTGGGGAGGAAAGGAGGAACGGAGGTTAGGACCACACAGACACCCAGGTCCTCCAGCGGCTCCAGGGGGACGAACACGCCCCCCACCGCCAGGCCCTTCTCCACCGCCTCCTGGGCTGCCGGCAGCCTCCGAGGCAAGGAAGAGGACAACCTTGCCATACATTTTGGAGGCCACCACGATGGCCGTGGGCCCCACCACCCTCGCCAACGCCCGCACATAGGTCTCCACGTGGGGCGAGGCAGGCAACAGACGCCGTGCTTCCTAGTCAAGGTGGGTGTGGCGGGGCCAGACTACCCCGCCTTAACCCGGAAGGAGTTAAGCCCCAGGGACTGGCAGCGAAAGTCCCGCCTCCCCAGGCAGACGGGGCATGCTCCAAGTGCTACAGGAGTATAAAGGGAGGGAGGCCAGCTCATTCTGGGCTGGAGCCCGTAGGACAAGGACCTGCCGGGGGAGCTCCTGCGGTGGACCAGCTACAGCCACTGCCACTGACTGCACCGGGAAGAGACACCGTCCATGGCCTGCCTGCGCCCCGGCGATTGGAGGAGACCCAGGAGACGACCAAATCCGACGACTACCAAGGACCCGACGACTCCTGGGAGACCCCAACGGAGAGCCTGGTAGAAAGGGACCCCGGGAGGGTGACAGAGTGGTACCTTCCCCCCCCCCCCCGGGGAAACTCAGCATGTTTTGGTCGGAACCCCCCGCTGAGTTGGTGGCAAACCACTACACTACTGTTAGGACCCCGGGTCGGGGCCCCCCTACTGGGGCTGTCGCACCCCAATGATAAAGACTCTGGCCACTAGGCCACGCTACCCTCCACCCGAGGGTTGCTTCCTGGACTCTGGCCGGTAGGCCCCACTGCCCTGTAGCCAAGGGCTGTGTTATAGACTCCTGCCGTCAGGCCGCGTCTCCTTGAGGTAAAGGGGATGTCATAGACTCTGGCCGCTAGGCCACACTGCCCTGGACTGAAGGGCTATTTTATGGACAGTGGCGGATCGTCCACGCCGCTCGCAACCTTAGGGGTGTGGACCGTCACGCTTGGTACCAGAAGTGGGGATGCCCAGGACCTGCTAAGAGGTCCAATACACTGAGTGTAGACGATGGAACCCCCGCCCTCCCGCCCCGCCGTCTAAGATGGATCCCGAGAAACTTTTAAAGTGGTTGCTGGAGAACCAGCAAGAACAGGTAGCCCAACAGCGACAACAACAGGCACACCTGCTGCAACAGATGGCCGGCCAGCAGCAGTTACAGATGACCCAGCACCAGGAACAACAGCAGCAACTCCTTCGGGAGTTGGCCGCCCAACATCACTTACAACAAGAGCTCCTGGTCCAACAACTGGCCACTGTAATGCGACCGCCAGGAGTTCCCGCCCCCACCACCACAGGTGCGGGGCCTGTGGAGTACCTGGGGGGACTGACGGTTCGCCTCACAAAGATGGGACCAGGCGACAACCCTGAGGCATTCCTGGTTACATTCGAGCGGGTCGCCACCGCTGCTCGGTGGCCCCCAGAACACTGGGCCACGATGTTGGCCCCCTATTTGACGGGACCAGCGCAGATGGCCTACCGTAACCTGGATCCCCGAGAGGCCTTGGACTACCCCCGGGTGAAAGTGGCCATTTTAGATCAGACCGGCATTCGCCCCGAGACTTACCGCCAGCGCCTCCGTAAAGAACAGTACCCTACTGGGGCTCGGCCTCGGGCCATGGCCCAACGGGTATGGGATCTCTGTTGGAGATGGTTGGAGCCCGAGGGCTTGACCAGGCCGCAGGTAGCGGAAAGAGTGGCACTTGAACAGTTCACCCAGATCCTCCCAGCAGGAGGGAAAGCATGGGTGCAGCGTCACCGACCGGCTACCCTGTCCGCGGCCGTGGGCCTGATGGAGGATTACTTATCGGCTGAGGAAGCCCAGACTCACCCCCGTAGGTCCGGAAACCTGAACCAGAGAGAAGGACCAGATAGGGGAAGACCTCGGGGAACGGGGGCTCGGGAACCTGCCTCCAATATCCATCCCGCACCCACTAACCTTCACAGTCCCGGACCCAGGCGGGAAGTCCCTCGGAAGCCGAGTCGAAGGGAACGGCACCCCCAAGGGGGACGGAGCCCAACAAGGGAAGGCAACGGACCCTCGGAGGGCTGGAATTGCTGCTGGGGGTGCGGACAAGAGGGACATTTTCAGCGGGAATGTCCTTTTATGGATTGCAACTATGGGCAAGTGTGGGTTGCCGGACATAGAGCCCAGAAAAGGGGCCCGGGGAAGTTGGTGGTTCTGGTGCGGGTCGAGGGGATCCACACGAGAGCTCTCGTAGACTCAGGATGTAGTCAGACCCTCGTGCGGGAGGGGCTGGTCCCGAACCTTAGATTTGCGGGGGATAAGATACACTTACAGTGTGTACATGGGGACATCCGCCCTTATCCCACCGCCTGGGTGAGGATTAGGATAGGGCAGCGGGAGGAAGTCCTCCACGTGGGCGTAGCCCCCAGATTGGCCTACCCCATAGTGCTGGGACGGGACTGGCCAGAGTTTAGGGAGGTCCTCCAACAGTATCAACCGTCAGCTCCACAAATCGAAGGAGCTACGTCTCCAGGGAAGGAACTCCTCGGACACACGCCGGAGGCAGACCCCGGGGAGGGGACATCTATGGCGGGGCAGACGCCCGCCAAAGCCCAACATCAATCCATGGAAGAAACTCAGATAGAGCTGGAACGAGATATTGTCTTTGTGAGGGAGCAGAGAGAGGACCCAACACTGAGTCGGGCCTGGGAGTAGGCCACTGTCCCCGGAACGGGAGCGGATGTACCTCCGAGACCTCCACAGGGGCCACGGTTCAAGATCCAGCGGGACCGCCTATATCGGGTGGTGCAGGAGCCACATACGCCTGAGCCGCTCCGACAGCTATTGGTTCCCCGGAGGCTGCGACGAGGCCTACTGCACTTGGCACATGCCAACCCGTGGGCTGGACACCTGGGGCGGGAAAAGACCCTTCAGAGGGTGGTCCGCCGTTTTTTTTGGCCCGGCATTCACCAAGAAGTCAGAGAATATTGCACCTCTTGCCCAGAATGCCAACGGGCGGGACCAAAAAGTGTACCCCGAGCCCTGTTAATACCCATGCCGGTGGTTGGCATACCCTTTGAACGTATCGGAATGGATTTGGTTGGACCCTTAGAAAGAAGCAAGACAGGGAATCGATTTATTTTAGTAATCATGGACTACGCGACCCGGTACCCCGAGGCTGTTCCCCTCCGAGTGGCCATGGCGCCGGTGATTGCCGCTGAACTCGTGAGGTCTTCGCTAGGGTCGGGATACCCGCGGAGATCCTGACGGACCAGGGTACTAACGTATCCTCGAAATTGATAGCAGAATTGTGCCGCCTCCTGAATATACGGACACTCCGAACATCAGTTTACCATCCACAGACAGACGGGCTGGTGGAGCGTTTTAATGGCACCCTGAAGTCCATGCTGCGGAAGTTCGTAGAGGAAGACCCCAGCCATTGGGATACACTATTGCCAGCCCTGCTGTTTGCCATAAGGGAAGTACCCCAAGCGTCGACTGGGTTCTCACCCTTCGAACTTCTGTACGGCAGGCAGCCACGAGGGATCCTGGACCTCTTAAGGGAAGACTGGGAGACTCAGGAGACTCGAGTACTCGGGACCACCCAGTATATGCTACGTCTGCGAGAACGGCTCCAAACCTTGGGGGGTTTTGCCCGGGAGAATCTGCGGCAGGCCCAAGAGACACAGGTTCGGTTATATAATAGAGGGGCTAAGGCACGTAGTTTTAACCCCGGGGACCGGGTGTTACTCTTGTTACCCTCGGCTGAATCAAAGCTCCTGGCCAAGTGGCAGGGACCATACGAGGTGATCCGACGGGTCGGGCCCGTAGACTATGAAGTCCGGTTACCTGGACGACGGAGGGACACCCGGACTTACCACGTGAATCTCTTAAAGGCCTGGAAGGTTAGGGAATCCTTGTTCATCACCTTCTCGCCCCCAGACCCAGAACTGGGACCCCTAGCAGGGGAACCCCTAGACCACAAGCCAGCGACACTCGGGGCCGGCCTTACCCCAGCACAGCGAGAGCAAATATCGCAGCTTGTAAAGGACTTCCCCGATGTGCTATCAACCCACCCAGGACAAACCAACCTGACGAGCCATCATATCGCAACGATGCCGGGCCAGAAGGTGAGGGATAACCATCGACCCATACCCCGGAAGATGTGGGCCACAGTGTGACAGGAGTTGGACACAATGCTTAAGATGGGTGTAGTCGAGGAGTCGAAGAGTGTATGGCGCAGCCCCATTGTTCTGGTCCCAATGGGACCACTCGATTCTGTATCGATTTCCGGAAGGTTAATGCCATCTCTAGGTTCGACGCGTACCCAATGCCCTGGGTGGAAGAACTCCTAGAACGACTCGGGGGAGCAAGGTATTTGTCGACCCTAGATTTAACCAAAGGATACTGGCAAATCCCCCTTACACCCAATTCCCGAGAAAAAACTGCTTTCCCAACACCCTTCGGCCTCTTCCACTTTGTAACCATGCCATTCGGGTTACACGGCGCCGCAGCGACTTTTCAGCGGCTGATGAATAAGCACTTGCTGCCTCACGATCAGTACGCCGCAGCGTATATAGACGACATTGTGATCTACAGTCGCAGCTGGAAGGACCACCTTCGACACCTCAGGGGAGTCCTCCAGGCCCTCCAAGCAGCCGGGCTCACGGCCAATCCGGCAAAATGCCATCTCGGCCAGGAAGAGATGACCTACCTCGGGTATGTCATAGGGGGAGGGAAGTCACGCCCCCAAATCAATAAGGTACAAGCCCTTATGGATACACCTACGCCCACGACGAAGAAACAGGTACGCCAGTTCTTGGGACTAGCCGGGTACTATCGCCGCTTTGTACCCGACTTCGCGTCCATAGCTGCACCTCTATCGGACCTGACAAAAATCCCAGCCACAACAGGTACAATGGTCCGACCTGTGTGACAAGGCCTTCAGGACGCTGAAAGATCGACTCATGCAGGAACCGGTCCTGCGACACCCCGATTTTTCAAAGGAGTTCATACGCCAAACGGATGCGTCAGAGGTAGGCTTAGGAGCGGTCCTCTCCCAGGAACAGGAGGGGGAGGAACACCCAGTACTGTATCTAAGCCGGAAACTACTCCCTCGAGAACAACACTACGCAACAATAGAGAAAGAGGCCCTGGCTGCGAAATGGGCCATTGATGCCCTGCGCTATTATTTACTGGGAAATACCTTCAAATTGATCACTGACCATGCCCCCCTCAGATGGGTACACAGCATGAGGGACGCAAACCTCCGAATCATGCGCTGGTACCTGTCGCTCCAACCATACGACTTCCGCATTTTTCATCGTCCGGGTAAGGCGCATGCTAACACGGATTTCTTTTCTAGACAGGGAAAGGAGGATGGGGAGACGGACCAGCCCGGGGATGGTCCTTCTTAAGGGGGAGGGTGTGTGGCGGGGCTAGACTACCCCGCCTTAACCCGGAAGGAGTTAAGCCCCAGGGACTGTGTGGCGGGGCCAGACTACACCGCCTTAACCTGGAAGGAGTTAAGCCCCAGGGACTGGCAGCGGAAGTCCCGCCTCCCCGGGCAGACTGGGCATGCTCCAGTGCTACAGGAGTATAAAGGGAGGGAGGCCAGCTCATTCTGGGCTGGAGCCCATAGGAGAAGGACCTGCCGGGGGAGCTCCTGCGGCGGACCAGCCACAGCCACTGACTGCACCGGGAAGAGACGCCGTCCACGGCCTGCCTGCGCCTCGGCGATTGGAGGAGACCCAGGAGACGACCGAATCCGACGACTACCAAGGACCCGACGACTCCTGGGAGACCCCAATGGAGAGCCTGGTAGGAAGGGACCCCGGGAGGGTGACAGTGGTACCTCCCCCCCCCCCCCCCCCCCCGGGAAAACTCAGCGTGTTTCGGTCAGAACCCCCCGCTGAGTTGGTGGCAAACCACTACGCTACTGTTAGGGCCCCGGGTCGGGACCCCCCTACTGGGGCTGTCGCACCCCAATGATAAAGACTCTGGCCCCTAGGCCACGCTACCCTCCAACCGAGGGTTGCTTCCTGGACTCTGGCCGGTAGGCCCCACTGCCCTGTAGCCAAGGGCTGTGTTATAGACTCCTGCCGTCAGGCCGCATCTCCTTGGAGTCAAGGGGACGCCATAGACTCTGGCTGCTAGGCCACACTGCCCTGGACTGAAGGGCTATTTTACGGACGGTACCAGATAGTCCACGCCGCTCGCAACCTTAGGAGTGTGGACCGTCACAGTGGGGAAGGGGCCCCGGCCGCTATAGATGGAAGCAGAGGCGGTGGATGGACGAGATGATGTATCGGCAGGCGGGGGGGCCGCCGCCACCTGGGCATACGCCCTGGGGTCGGGGGAGGGGCACCCGCAGAGCTGGTGGAGGGAGCAGCGGGAAGGGACGCCGTGGCGGGGCCGCGGTAGTGGGGGCAGCCCCTGCCATGGAGGGCCCAGTCTTCTTAGCGGGGCTCATTCCTTTCTTTTTGCCCTGGCCTTTCCTACCGACTGGGGCAGCTCCCCCAGAATCGGAGGGGGCGAGGGACGTGGCAGCAGCGGAGGTCACCCCGTCGCCCGCCGCTGCCACAGCGGGGGCGGTGACAGGTGGTTTGGCAGTGGCGGTTGAGGAAGAGGCTAAGGGGGCAGGTGGGGGAGGGGTGGCAGGGCCTACTTGGGCGGGCTCGCCCACTGTGTTCCCCTCCATAATGAGCAGGGAGGGAGGGGAAAACACACCGGAGAAGGGGGGCGGGTAAAGGGGAAGCAGGTCAACCACTCCTCCCCGCTAGGCTGCAGGCAGGGGAGGAGGGCACCAAAACGGGGGGGGGGGAGGAATAGGGGGGGTATCAAGGGCTTGAGGGGGAGGGACAGTCACTGACACCGGCTCCTCTAGCTGCACTAGGGGAGGGAAGGTCACAATAACATCAGGAGGTGCAGTGATTAACCAAAACAGGGTGGGGGGCACAAGCGCATGGGAGGGGGAATGGGCACATGAGGGGAAGGGTCAATCAGGGCAAGGGGGGCACAAAGGAAGGGGAGCAACCAGGCTGGGAATAGGGCAGAGGAACCAAGGGGCTAACTTTAGGGCTGGGACGGGACAAACGAACCAAACTGCAGCGGGAAAAGGGCGGGGCAGACAAACAAACTGAAGCTGGAGAGGGGCAAAAGGCTACAGAGGGCAAATGGGGTAGGCAGCAAAGGGCAAATCTGGGGGGCCTGTTGCAAAGGGGAAGGGGTCAGTCCAGGGTGGGGGGGCAGGTGCGCCCATGAGCCCTTGCACCAAAAGTCAACGTGCGGGCTGCCTGCTGCTGCAGGCCCAAATGATGTCAATAGGGCGCGGCAGGCCAGGAGAGCAGCAGAGTCCCAGAGGCAGGAGCGGAGGCAGATGGTAAATGGGCTGTGGGGGTGGTGGAGGGGGCAACGGTGGTGGTGGGGGTTTGGGGGGGGGACACAGATGGACCAGGGGGCAGGCTTCACGCCACACCCCCCTGTGTCCTCACAAACACAGTCTAGACCCCCACCACTAGAGCACAGTTCGAAAATTACTCAGTCCTGAATGGCCCCCTCCACAGTGGTCTCCAGAGTCCTGTGCGCTCCCCCAGCAGCCGATGGTCTATGTAGTCCTCTTCTACCTCCAAGCTCCAGCAGCTCCCCAGGACACACGCGGCAGCAGCAGCAGCAGCTCCGGCAACCCTGGCAGCCAGGCAGGAAAGACCCCCCACAAGTAGTAGTGGTGATGGTGAAGGTGGGGTTCTGGCTTCTCCCTCCAGAGATGGTGGGGAGGGGGGGCTGGCCGGCAAAGGCCCCCCCACCCTCCCCTTGCTCAGCAGCAGTGGTAGCAGCAGCAGTCGTCCAGGGAAGGAGCTCTAGCCAGCAGCAGCAGCCCAGGGAGTAAGGGAGAAGGAGCTCCAGCCAGCAGGGCAGCTAGAGAGGAGGAGAAGGGAGAGCTCCAGCCAGCAGGATAAAGAAATTATCAGCCAGTTCCCTATCATCTAGTAATGGGCATCTAATTTAATCAGGCTTTTGATTGAACATTCAAGCTTTAGTGTCGGGGCATAGACGTTGACAAGGTTGACCACAAGCCCCTCCACGCGGACCCGGAGGTGCAGCAGGCGGCCCGGCACAACCTCAGCAACCCCCAGCACCTCGGGCCATAGGTTGGGGGAGAACAGGGTAGCCACTCCAGCCGTACGAACTGTGAGATGGCTAAAATAGACCCTGTCTCCCCACTCCAGCCGCCAGCTGTCTTCGGCAGCCGGATCCGTGTGGGTCTCCTGCAGGAAAACCACAGAGTACCCCCCCTCCCGAAGGAAGGAGAGCACCTGGCACCTGCGGAGACCCACCCTACAGCCCCGGGTGTTCAATGTTGCAAAGGTGATAGGTGGCATGAGGAGGGCTGGGGGGGATCCTCGTTGGCAGGGATGCTCACGGCCCCCATTGGGCCGCGCAGCAAACCGTGACCCACCCCGAAGGTGAGCAAAGCATCACAGAAGCTGCGGACCCGCTGGTAAGCCGCGGCACCCTGCTTCCCAGTCCTTTTACCCTCCCCCATGAGGGCCCTCGCGGCCCGGAGGATCTGATGGAAATCCCCCCATCGCTGGAGAGCGAGCGGCACCTTATTGCGGGAGCCAAGGACGTCTTCTAAAAACTCCCGCAGCTCTTCTCGCAGCGTATGGGGGGGTGGGGTCACTGGCTTCTGGTCATCCCCCGCTGGGGCCCCTGGCACGGCCCCGTGGCCCACCGAGACGGGCAGGCAAGGGGCGGACCCTCGACGTGGCGCCCGATGGGCCAGCGCCACATGGCCCGCCTCAGACCCCGGCTCAATGGGGGGCGGCGGTGGAGGGAGGATAGCAGCCCCTAGTGGGTCGGGACTGGGGAACACAAAGGCCGCTACCTGGGGGTCATCCTCCGGGAAAGAGAAGGAGACATCCCCAGGGGCAGCAATGGCATCGCAGGAGGTGGAGGGGATAGGGCCGGGGTCAGGAATAAGGGCAGGGCCAGGGGCAGGAGTAGGGTCGGGAAGAGGGACAGAGGTGGGATCCTGGGCCCCAGGAGCTGGACTGCTGGAAGGTAGCGCCTCTCGGTCGGGCTCAGGGGTCTGAGGGTTAGGGAGGGGGTCCCCCAGGGATGCTCAGGCTCCACGGCATATGGAACAGCCACGGCAGCAGGAGGTGAACAATCTGCAACGCGGCCCCCACCCGGGAAGGAACTCGGTTGCCCCACGCCAACGAGGGATACCCCTGGTAACTCGGGTCCCGGCCGTGAGGCACCGGCCGTCACCTCAACAGGCTCAGCGGCCGTCAGCGGGGTGGCGCCCGCAGCCGGGCAGGTCAAAGAGTCTAGGGGCTCCTCTGAGGCAGGAGCAGCAGTTAGGGGCAGAGAAGACGGAGAAAGGGGGGCTGGGGTGAGGTTGGCCAGATCGAGGCCCGCTGGCAGAGGGTCGTCCTCCCCCTGGGTGACCAGGGTCAGACCCAGGGCCTCGATCTCCTCATAGATAGAAGGGAGCTCCCCTCCCACCACCCCAGGGTCTTCTCCGCTAGCACCCAAGGCGACACTTTCCTCAGGCATCGCAGGGGGTACAGCTGGCAAGGGGGCAGGAGGGGCTTCAACGGGGGCCTCCGCAAGGAGGGACTGCGGAGGACGGATGGTGGGATCCTCAGGTGCTGTCACACCTTCCCCAGCCGGCAACGGTTGATGTAATGTACCCGCAGGCAAGGCGGAAGGCTCGGCAGCGGTGCCCCCCTTCCTGGTTTTCCGGGGGGCCTCCGCACCAGATGGCAGGAGCGGAGCTTGAGCCTTCCGCTTGCCCTGCTTTCCCTGTGCTAGGGTCCAGTCCTCCATGGCATTATCTGCGGGCTGGGTGACAGGGGTTGGGTCGGTGGGCAGAGATGATGGCTCGAGGACCTGAGGAGGTAACAGTGGGGCAGCAGGAGGGGGGGGCGGATTCCCCCTGGGGAGGGCCCTCTCCTGCGCCCGGCAACACCCGCACCGCACCCTCCTCTACAGGCCCTGCCACAATGCACGTAGCAGAGGCGGGGCTCTCCCGCTCGTCTGGGCATGGTGGGGGAGGTACCCCTTGAGCCCGAGCAGGAGCAGTGGTGGTCCGAGAAGGAGGAGGGGCGGCTCCGGGTACCGGGCAACCAGGGGCGCCAGCAATGGTGGGGCGGGCGCCCTGCCGGGGCTCGGGGGTCCTGGACGCTTCTCCGTGCCGGGCCAAGGGGCAGTCCGTCCGGACGTGCCCTATCGCCCGGCAGAGGTAGCACCGGGCCTCCCCAGTGGAATAATGCACCCGGTAATGGGCCCCCTGATAGGGGACCAGGAAAGACCCCTTGAGTGCCTCTCCGCCACGCGCCACCGGCGGCAGTTGGAGCTGCACGTGCCGGCGGAACGAGAGGACGTGACGGAGGGCGGGGTCTTTGCAGCCCAGCGAGAGAGGGCTGACGATGGAGATCGGTTTCCCCAGGGTAGAAAGGGCAGGTAACAGGGCGACATTGGGGAGGAAAGGAGGAACGGAGGTGAGGACCACACGGGCACCCAGGTCCTCCAGCGGCTCCAGGGGGACGAACACGCCCCCCACCGCCAGGCCCTTCTCCACCGCCTCTTGGGCGGCAGCCTCCGAGGCAAGGAAGAAGACAACCTTGCCATACATTTTGGAGGCCGCCACGAGGGCTGTGGGCCCCACCACCCTCGCCAATGCTCACACGTAGGTCTCTACGTGGGGCGAGGCGGGCACCTGGAGGCAACGGATGCCGTGCCTCCTAGTCAAGGTGGGGAAGGGGCCCAGGCCACTATAGATGGAAGCAGAGGCGGTGGATGGACGAGATGGCGTACCGGCAGGCGGGGGGGCCGCCGCCACCTGGGCATACGCCCCGGGGGCCGGGGGAGGGGCACCCGCAGAGCTGGTGGAGGGAGCAGCGGGAAGGGACACCGCGGCTGGTGGCGGGGCCGCGGCAGTGGGGGTAGCCCCTGCCATGGAGGACCCAGTCTTCCTAGCGGGGTTCTTCCCCTTCTTTTTGCCCTGGCCTTTCCTGCCGGCTGGGGCAGCATTCCCAGAATCGGAGGGAGCGAGGGACGTGGCAGCAGCGGAGGTCACCCCGTCGGCCGCCGCTGCTGATGCCGCAGCGGTGGCAGGTGGTTTGGCAGCGGCTAAGGGGGCAGGCGGGGGAGGGGTGATAGGGCCTACTTGGGGGGGCTCGCCCGCCGTGTTCCCCTCCATAATGAGCAGGGAGGGAGGGGAAAACACACCGGAGAAGGGGGGCGGGTAAAGGGGGAGCAGGTCAACCACTTCTCCCTGCTAGGCTGCAGGCAGGGGAGGAGGGCACCGAAACGGGGGGGGGAGACAGGGGGAAGTATCATGGGCTTGTGGGGGAGGGACAGTCACCGATGCCGGCTCCTCTAGCTGCACTAGGGGAGGGAAGGTCACAATAACAGCAGGGGGTGCAGTGATTAACCAAAATGTGATGGGGGGCACAAGCGCACGGGAGGGGGCATGGGCACACGAGGGGAGGGGTCAATCAGGGCAAGGGGGGGCACAAATGAAGGGGAGCAACCAGGCTGGGAATGGGGTAGAGGAACCAAGGGGCTAACTGTAGGGCTAGGGTGGGACAAACGAACCAAGCTACAGAGGGAAAAGGGCGGGGCAGGCAAACTAAAGCTGGGGAAGGGCAAAAAGCTACAGAGGGCAAATGGGGTAGGCAGCAAGGGGCAAAGCTGGGAGGCCTGTTGCGAAGGGGAAGGGGTCAGTCCAGGGGGGTAGGTGCGCCCACGAGCGCTTGTGCAAAGTCAATGTGCGGCTGCCTGCCGCTGCAGGCCCAAACGATGTCAATAGGGCGCGGCAGGCCAGGAGAGCAGCAGAGTCCCAGAGGCAGGAGCGGAGGCAGATGGTAAATGGGCTGTGGGGGTGGTGGAGGGGGCAACGGTGGTGGTGGGGGTTTGGGGGGGGGACACAGATGGACCAGGGGGCAGGCTTCACGCCACACCCCCTGTGTCCTCACAAACACAGTCTAGACCCCCACCACTAGAGCACAGTTCGAAAATTACTCAGTCCTGAATGGCCCCCTCCACAGTGGTCTCCAGAGTCCTGTGCGCTCCCCCAGCAGCCGATGGTCTATGTAGTCCTCTTCCACCTCCAAGCTCCAGCAGCTCCCCAGGACACACGCAGCAGCAGCTCCGGCAACCCTGGCAGCCAGGCAGGAAAGACCCCCCACAAGTAGTAGTGGTGATGGTGAAGGTGGGGTTCTGGCTTCTCCCTCCAGAGATGGTGGGGAGGGGGGCTGGCTGGCAAAGGCCTCTCCCTTGCTCAGCAGCAGTCATCCAGGGAAGGAGCTCTAGCCAGCAGCAGCAGCCCAGGGAGTAAGGGAGAAGGAGCTCCAGCCAGCAGGGCAGCCAGAGAACACTGAGCACGCTCTGTAGAGGGGTAAATACCTGCTCCTGCCTGAAACAGCCCTGGGAGAAAGCTGGGGCAGGGAGAAGCAGCTACTGGGCTGATTGGGGAAGTAGCTGCACCTGGGCCACGCCCCAATCTGAGCCCAGCTGGCCTGTATAAAGAGGCTGGGAGCCAGGAGCTTAGCAGAGTCTCTCTCTGCATTCAGGGAGAGAAGGGCCTGGCTGCCGGGAGCTAGACACGGAGTACTTGGGTGGAGCAGGGCTGGGGAGCTCCAGCCTGGAAAGCCCCAGGCTGTGGCCTAGGAGTAGGCTAAGGGGTACTGGGGGGTTGCAGAGGGCGGCCCAGGGCTAGTCCAAGATAGTAGGTCCAAACCCACCTTGCCAGTGATGAGTGGCCGATACTGCAGTCTGCCTCAGGGAGCGGGGGCTAGTTGGTGACTGGCAGTGGCCTAGTGCTGAGGCAAGGTGGGGATAGTGGGTGGGGGTTCCCCAGGGAGGGGAGACCCAGATCTGTGGGTACTGCCAGGGGGCAGCATCCCAGTAATCGGGGCACCGGGTCCTGGGAGGGACATGGGCGCCAGAAGACGACAAGGTGGATCACCGGCCTGCAGAGGGCGCTCCAGAGGCTGGTGAGCTAATTCCCTGGATGACCAGCAGGAGGCGCCGCAGGGGTGAGTCCGGACCTTCTACAGTTCCACTCTAAAATTCGTCTGTTATTGCTAGGAAATCTCCTCTTATGAAACTTAGCTTCATGATATCTGCTGAACATCTTTCCCCTCTATAATTTACCTGCCCCACATAAGAACTTCAGGTAGATCTAAACCATTTTCTTCTTTCATTAGATGTGCTAACTTTGCCTTCCAATTGCTGAAAACCATCTGTAGCTTGCTGGTTTCCTTTCTGAGCATGTATTTCCAAGACCTGCCCTCTTAAGCAGGGCCGGCTCCAGGGTTTTTGCCGCCCCAAGCGGTGGGGAAAAAAAAAGCCATGATCGCGATCGGCAGCAGCTCCACCGCGCCACTTTCTTCTTTGGCGGCAGGTCCTTCCGTCCGAGAGGGACAGGGACCCTCCACCGAATTGCCGCTGAAGAGCCCAACGTGTCGCCCCTTCCCCTTGGCTGCCCCAAGCACCTGCTTGCTCAGCTGGTGCCTGGAGCCGGCCCTGCTCTTAAGTATAGAAGATCCACCTGGGGGTTGTCTCCTAGGAGATTTAGAGACAGTTTTAAGCAGTGCATAACATTTTAATCAATTTTATGCATTTTGCATACAAATAAATCCATTGGTAACCATGAAGGGTTATATGTTCACCAAGAAAAATGTTGAAATTTAAATTGAGAGAAATAGCATCAAGAGTCAGACAAAAACATTTTCACCTTATTAAAAATAAAGAAGTTATCAGCCAGTTCCCTATCATCTAGTAATGGGCATCTAATTTAATCAGGCTTTTGATTGAACATTCAAGCTTTAGTGTCACTAGCTGTGAAATACAGCCCTGCATAATCGTTACATTTATGCTTACACTGTACACACTAGCAGGAACTTGCCACTACACTACAGCCTATCACTTGCAAATGATAAAACCCACTGTACAGCTATCAACATAGGTATTTACAATCTGTTGGTGAGGGGATTTTTTTTTTATTCTCATCTCCATTCTCTTTTAAAAAAAAAAAAAAAAAAAAAAAAAAGACATGGGAGGAACAAAACTCTCTTGGTCAAGGATGAGTCCCTATTGCTAGAAAAATTATTCAAAAGGCAGATTGCTGTGAAACAAGTTGTTAGGCTATAATAAAGTTTTTGGTTAGCATGTGGGTAATGATGTTGCCATTATGGCTTTCTTACTATTTTGCAATTCCTGTTTATTTATAACAGTAAGATCATGGTATTTTGTTTGTAATTGCTTTATTTTTCCCTCTGCAAAGTTGGCTCCATATGCCAACTGCAGTTTAGAACAAGAAATCTTTTCTGAGCCGTGCTTCCTAATCTTGTGCATCACATTAAGAAGGAAGAATTTTGTATCAAAAGGCCATGCTGCCATTATTTCTTCCTGATGACTTTCATTTAACAGCCATTAAAATGCAAATAGAACTATGATTTTTAAATCACAAAATTAACATTAACAGCTGAGTGATTGATTAAAGGTCATGGCAACTGTATAACTTAATTTCTTACATAATTGTGTTCAGTTTTCTGCAGATTGTTTAGATTTCTGAATTATTTTTATCTGTTGCTGAATACTGACAGGTGCAGTAGTTGGTGGTTCATTTTGTTAACAGCTTTCTGTGTGCATTTCTCCCTTTTTTTTTTTTTTTTTTCTTCCCAGGCATCAAAAGCAGGTACATAGGTGACATCCTTGCCACCTTACAACTAGTTGACTTGCAGATCTGGAACGGATTTGTGAAGAGTTCATTACTAACCCAGAGAAAACCAAAATGACATTTCATTTGTGGCTAACAAGTTATCCCTTTAGAATTTCCCTTTAGGTTTGTTACAGAACAGGATAAAAATGACTAATAAACTTCCTAAGTTGCTGCTAGCTAACCTGCTCATATCCTGTCTGAGCAAAATTATCTTAGATCCAGTTTTCTTTGGTGGACGCAATAAACCACAGGTAAAGTTGTAATATGATCAACTTTCATGTTACTTTTAGGTTAATCACTCATAGGGTGAACAGAAAAAGATTGCATATTGTGACTGTCTGCACTAGTCCTTAGATATGGGGAAAATGAAATTCAGGTGTGATGGTTACAATTCTAAGGTAAGACTTGTAGCCAGATTTTCAATTACCTTGCACCCATAAGTGGGGCCAGATTTTCAGAACTCCACACCCAACAGATTGAGCTCTTTTTGAAAATGTGGCCACTTACTTTGGCACTTCAATGGGAGATGAGCACATTTAAAAATCTGGCCCTATGTGAGTCTGACTACCATAAGTCTAGAGGAAGTCTAAGGTCTGGCCCACACTCAAAATTTAGATGGGCATAGTAAATTGGTAAGGAGTGTGGGGGGAAAAAAACACATCCCTGACCAACCTAGCTATGTCCACCTAACCCCCAATGTAGACCCAGCTATGTCAATGGAATAATGCTTCTGTCAACCTAGCTACCATCATTTGGCAAGGCAGAGTTCCTACACCGACAGAAATCCCCTTCCATCGGTGTAGACTGTGCCCCATAATGTAAACCAGAGTTCCCCAAAGTGTGGGGTGTGCCCCCTAGGGGGGCATAGAGGAACATCTGGGGTTGTGGGGGAATGGGGAGGGAGTGCCATCCAGCCCGATCTCCACCCCCAGCTCTGCTCCCGTTCTGCTCCCAGCCACATCCACAGCTCCCTCCTGGCCCCATCCCCAGTCTCGGCACAGCTCCGCTCCAGCCCTGTGCCAGCCCCCAGTCCCAGCCACTGGCTGCAGCTCTATTCCCGGCCCGGAGCCGAGGCTGGGAGAAAGGGCAGGAGCTGAGCAACACCTGGCCACAGACTCTGCTGCAGGCCCCCACTACAGCCTGGCTGCAGCTCCGCTCCTGCCCCAGCACCCAGCCTCGACTCCTGGCCACGGCCCTGCTCCCAGCCCCCGGCGGGTGGGTGCACAACCCTCAAAAGTTTGGGGACCACTGGTGTAAACATATCCTACACTGGTATATTTTATACCTCCTTCTGCTGTTCCCTCCCAACATGTATATTACACAAATTTAAACACCACCAGCTCTCACTTACCTGCCTGTTCACTCTCTATGCCCACTCAGTCCTGGGTCTTTCTGCTGAGACTTTTAACAAAACGCTAATTTCTTTCAGCTGTGGGTTTTTTGGTCAGTTCTATGGGGAACTAAACTGAGCCTATTAAAATGTTTCCACATTGTGAGGGTACGTCTACACTACCCACCGGATCGGGTAGCGATCAATCTATCGGGGATCAATTTATCGTGTGTAGTATAGATGCGATAAATTGATCCCCGGTCGCTCTGCCGTCGATTGCTGAACTCCAGCTCAGCGAGAGGCGGAAGCAAAGTCGATGGGGGAGCGGCGACCATCGATCCCGCGCCACGAGGACGTGAAGTAAGTGATTCTAAGTCGATCTAAGATACATCGACTTCAGCTATGCTATTCTAGACTGAATCACTTTTATATCCTCATCTTTAGGGGTGGGGGAGTAGCAGATTTAAAAAATATGAGCTGGATTCATGAACATCACTTTGTCAACTCCAAAACTAGTCAATTAAGCAGGGTTTTATGTGGGTGTATGGCAGGTTTTTTATTTTATTTTATTTTTTTATTGTTGTAGAACCATCCACTCCCACATCCCCCGATTCATTGCTGGGCAGCCATAAAAAAATCTGAGTCACTTCAGAGATTTCCGGAGTTCTGACTGCCATTTAAAGTCAGCCTTAAGAGCTCAGGCAGCAAACAGAATGTTTGAAATGGCCCAATTCAGGCAAATCAGTACAAATAGGAATATAATGGTTATTTTCCTACCAGCAGACAAAAGGATGCTGCTTGCAGGATCCCACTTACTGCAATGAAATTGGCCTTTAAAGCTTTGTCATAAGCAGCACTATAACGAGTCCATTTCGGTTGAAATGTACTCAGTACTCTCACAGCAAAATTCTCCTCTCAGATCCACATGATAAGTTGTGTCTTCAAGATTCTCCTCTATCTACCTGCATATTTCTGACCCACTCCACAGAGGTGGGGGCAGCAGAATATCCTGGCAAATCTGAAAAGAGGATTTGTGTCTGAATTTAGTACTTGTGAAAAGTTGGACTTACAACCTTGAAGTTCTCTGTTTATCCACAGAACGTGGACAGCATCTGCAGCGCCAGAACAAGCGGTGCCACACCGCATTACCAATGTACCACAGCCCCAATATGGAGGGACCATCCCTAGTGTTAAGAAAGTAATTTACTCTCCATGCCCACCCAGTCCTTGACTTGTGTTGAGACTGCCAAAAGGGGTACCAAATATGGGGGTATCTGTTGTACTGTGGAAACTTGTCCACTGAGAACTTGACTGGCACCTGCAAATGTCTTTCACAAACACTACCTACCGACCATCAATCAGATGGAATAATTTTCAATTGTACCATAATGCTGGCTGATTCTCCAGCCTCACTTCACAGCAAGCCCATGCAAATAAATGGTCATAATTTTCATCATGAGTAGCTCCATAGAACTTCTGACCTTTTAATCAAGCTTAATTGCCCTCCTTACTTTTTGTTGCTTGGAAGTCAGAAAATGTTGGCAAAATTCTGCATTGACTCTAACTCAAGTCAATAAAACATAACTCTCCCACACTACAAAGTTTAAAGAGAGAGAGAGTGTATAGTGCCACAATATTGATTAATGTTTAGGGAGAAGTGATTTGAAGGAAGGAAGTATACCTGTAAACTTCTGTAACCCTTCTGCCCATCTAAGTTGGCAGCAACAAGGGCCGGGTTCTGTATCTAGGGGTTCTGTTTCAATAACGCAATGCAAAACCGGCTCGAGCCCCCACCCAGTGACCTGGGACAATTACATACCACCCCCTGGGTGCCTCTAAGAGGCAATACTTCCCCTCTCGCAAGCACGGAGTCTGAGTGTAGCAGAAAATGTTTAATAACATGAGGTAAACGACATCAGCATTAAATTGGAAAAAACACCACAAACAGGATTCATAACACAAACCGTGAGCAAATTGGACTGTGTCCTTTCCCTTTGGTTCTTGAATCCAGCAACCCAAAAATCACCCAGAGTCCCCAAAGTCCAACACCCCCAAAGTCTCTTGGGTCCAGCAACCACCCAAAGTCCCAAAAGTCCAACAAACCCCAAAGTCTCTGTCCCTGGTCAGTGCAGCCCCAGAGTAAAAGGGGGGGGCACGCAGGGTGTTAAGGGGCACCTTACGTGATCCAAGGCCGGCCGGCTGTCTCTCCGTGGGGTTCCGCCGCAGCCTTCACCACGAGCCAGTCCACTTCCTGCCGTCCCACGAACTGCTCCGCTCTACAAGCTGCTCCGCTCACCGACCTGTGAGCCGCTCCAGCTGTCCCCACAAACAGCTCCGCTCGCCGTTCCTTGGGCCGCTCCAACCGGCCCCGCAAGGCTCCGCACCGCTCGCTGCTCCTCCAGTCATCTCCACAAATTGCTCCACCAGCTGCTTAGCAATATAGCTTCAGGCTCCCCCAGTAGTTAACACAGCACTCAGTGATCTCAGCTCTTAATAACTTTAGCTCTTTTGTGATTTCAGTTCTTAGCAATTTCAGCTCATAGTAGGGGAGCCCCAGTGCAGGTGCACCATTGGCCCAAAGTGAATTCAGCTCAACAGCCTGTAACTAGACTCCTAATGGAATCAAAGTTAGTTCTGACATTCAACAGTGGAGAGAGGAGATAGTGCAATTGGTGTTTCAAACCCTCAGAGGGGGCCCATACCATCAGGTACAAATACCTGTCCCCATCCTCTCTCCCTTCACTGGGTTTTGTAACCCATGCCCCTTGTCAAGCAAGTGTTACTTAGGTAATGGTGAAGGACTCACTCAGTCCTTCTGTCATACAACAGTTCCACTGGCCTTGATTCACAGAATCAGGGTAACAAAACTTTATTCTTCCTGCCCCAATAACAGAGAAACTGGGGATCCCACACCAGCCAAAGTAACCACTTTCAGTTGCTGTTGTTTCATGCCAGGCGAGTGGGTGTGCCTATGCAAACAAGATCAGCCCCTGGAGTTCTTTTCCACACTTGCCATAATTCACCACCAGATGTCAGGGTAGAGCTCATCCTGACTCTGCTTACACTTCTATCTATCTATTTTGCAATATTGTGGTTAAGAGTAACAAAGGTCTTATACACAGTTACATAGAGAAATATTTCATAAACATATTTGTGAAAAATGTACTTAGAGGTTCAAGATTGCCTTGTGTGTAGTAAATGGCAGGGAGTGAAGGAACCTAATAATAAGCCTGAAGAGAGATGTTGCTGGAAAAAAGGAAGAGTAACAGAGAAAGCTGATATGATTTCAGGGGAGCACATCAGTGCTGGATGAATAGAATTTTCTGTTATTTAAGTCCAAAATTCCCATCTGTTTTATATCTCCCTCTAGGTCTTTCAGAGTATAGCACTCTGGACCACTGTTTTTTGTTAGGCCAATCAGTATCAAGTGAGATAAAATATTAATAGTCCCATCTTGTTGGAAAAGGTCATCTTGTTTAACGAATATAAGTAAGGTTAAGATTTTGTCACAGTTATTTTTAGTAAAAGTCAGGGGCAGGTTGAGGCAATAAACAAAAATTCACAGAAGCCCATGACCAGTCTGTGACTTTTACTAAAAATTAAGGGGGAGGGGTCTGATGGGAGGACAACTGAAGCTAGGGTGACCAGATGTCCCAATTTTATAGGGACAGTCCCAATTTTGCGTCTTTTTCTTATATAGGCTCCTATTACCCCCCCACCCCCGTCCCGATTTTTCACATTTGCTGTCTGGTCACCCTAACTGAAGCCCAAGCCCTGCTGCAGGATGCGGGGGGTCCAGCACCCCCTACCCATGGTGGCTGCTGATGACTCTGGGTGCCCCCACTGCCCGCAGCAGCTGCTGAGATCTCCAGGGGCCCCATCGTTGACTGTGGTTCGGAGCTCCAGGGCTGCCGCTAGCTGACAGCTCCGGCCCCACCACCTTGGGGCTGAAATGGAAAATGTCACGGAGGTCACTGAAAGTCACAGAATCCGTGACCTCTGTGATATAATCTTATCCTTAACTATAAGTGAATAATATCTCAATAGAAAAAGTGGTGGGACCAAACTATTCAAGAAGGTGAAGTGTACACCAGTTTAAAAGCTGCTAATACAATTCTCTTTTATGACCAGAAATGTGCCAGACACGGTAAGGGAGGATTTTCATACATATCAAAAAATTCCTGGATCTTACATTAGATATGTTCACAAAGCTTCTTTTTCTTCTCTTATAACTTTATTAAGACATATTGGTACTGAGCCCTTGGCAAAGATGTTTTCTTCATTATAGAAGTGCTAAGTAGAAGCAGTAGTATTCATTGAGATTCTCTTAAGGTATAATTTTTGTAAACACCTGCTTGCTTTCAAATATGTTTCTCTCTGTTTTGGCAACATATTCCACGTCAGAGTGTGTGTGTGTGTGTGTGTGTGTGTGTATTTGGGGGATGGTTTTCATATGGCATACATTTGTGCTTTGCAGTGGGATGTGTTAATGCTTTTTTTTTTTCTAGTGTTCTTTCACAGTTTGTATGGATTCCTGTAAAATGTCTTTCTTGTTTATTCTATATACCACAAAGTTAAATGCAAGAGGAAGATTTCATATATAAGAAGTTTGGATGATATAAAATAAGTGTTTTTTTTCTTCTTCTTGTCTTTAATCAAGCTGTACAGTCCAATTTGTTTGCAATGGGTGCTTGTAGTAGGGTCCTCAGTGGGCTGGTTGGCCTAGTGGTTAGCATCCCATCACCCGGAGTTGTGGTACTGGTAGGAAAGCCCAGGCCCACCCACTCAACCAGACTCCAACCCAGGACCCTAGGATGGTCAGCAGCTTTGACCCCTGGGGAGGGTTGTGCACCCTCTGCATTACTCTCCCTGGGTCACTTCCTACCACTGCTCTTTCCACTTCCAGTCCCTGATAAGAAGAAAGAAAATATAAAAGGAAAACCAAACCATCAGCCCCGACTTGGCTCAGCATACAGTCCTTGGTGTCTCAGGCTACATCTACACTACAGGGGGGGGTCGATTTAAGATACGCAAATTCAGCTACGCGAATAGCGTAGCTGAATTCGACGTATCGCAGCCGACTTACCCCGCTGTGAGGACGGCGGCAAAATCGACCTCCGTGGCTTCCCGTCGACGGCTCTTACTCCCACCTTCGCTGGTGGAGTAAGAGCGTCGATTCGGGGATCGATTGTCGCGTCCTGACGGGACGCGATAAATCGATCCCCGAGAGGTCGATTTCTACCCGCCGATTCAGGCGGGTAGTGTAGACCAGGCCTCAGAGAGGCATCTCTAACTCCTTTTGCAGGAGCCTGCAGGGTAGGTCCAGTGTCCCCCTTCTGAGCTGCATTGCTCCCTTTTCTACCCTGTCTCCAGTAGGAGCATGCTCTGCAGGGTTAGAGGGGCAGGGCTAGCTGGGCCTAGTATAGTCTTTTAACCCCTTCTATCCAGTGTGGGGTTTGTATACCCCATCACAGTGCTGTTTATCATTTTGCTTTATTAATAATAATACATTAATCCAAGGGCTTAAAATACTTTTGATTCATTAATTACACTCCCACAAAGAACCACTGGCTTTATCATAGCCACTTTTAGATCGGTAAACTGAGGCTCAGAGAAGTTAAGTGAGTTGCCCAAGGTCACAAAGTAAGTCAGTGGCAGAGTGGACACCAGACTTTATGGGCTTAATCTTGCCTTATTGAAACTGAGAGTTTTGCCACTGATTTCAATGGGAGCTGGATCAGATCCTATATCCCCTGACTCCCAGCCCCTACTGTAGCCACTAGCTTGTGCTGTGTCCTTCTTTGTTTGTTATCTTACTACGCTTTAGGAACTTGGCTTTTCTCTAGCTGTGCTGCTTCTGTTAGTAGATTTTTGATCTATTTGACACCAAAAAAAAGTTTATACTGCTCTCCCTTCTCTGTACTAAACGGCTATTAAACTAGTTTATCTACAAGGGCTGAACAAATAATTTATAATAACTCCATCTGAAACATTTTGCCTCTCACTATTTAGAAATTGTTTCTGAGCTGATTGCAGTTTTCTTGAATATATTCATTATTTGAAATAACATGTTGAATAATTCCAATAATTCTTGGTCTGCAATTTGGGCAGACCAATTGAGTTATCTGTAGTAGAGATTTTTTTTTTTAAATTCAAAATTCTAGCTGTTTTGATTAGACCCATCGTTCATATGATACATTTCCATGCCATAAGTGCAGATCATAACTCTTAGAATCATGTTTTTGGTTTAATTATTCACATTTGTGAATGCAAAATTAGCTTCCCCAGATATTCATCCATATTAGTTTAAAGTTTGCTGCTTCCATAAAAAATCCTGCTAGTAAATCAGGGGTTGAAATGTTCATTTTAATGAATATTTTAGCCAAAGGCTTTCAAACAGTCAAAACACATTGTTTGAAAGAATTGAATTAATATTCACTAAAAAGTTTTAGCAATGTTTGCCCAGTTTTACTATCTATATAAAACACCTATGACAAAGAAAATGAATGTAATATTTCTACAACTAATAGCTTTTCAAGATAGTTATACGACACTGTATATATTTTGTTCTCAAAACCTACAGATCCCTCTACAGAAAATGAATTACAATATATCAACAGCACAACTAATTCTTAAGGCATCACAAGAGCTTGAATGTTGGATTTTTCTCTATTTGGTAGAAGCTATGCAGTTGCAGAAGTGAGGATAGCGTTAAAGCTTTATAGTTTCTCTGTCTTTGGAAATAGACAAATATACCTTTGTATAACTTTCCATATCAGTAAAGTTTTGTGCTACTTATTTCAGCCGAGCAAATAGTGGAAGGAAATTTTCAATTAACATTGATTCTAAGTCTCTTGCCTCTGGTTTTATAGTTGGGCTCTGACCCAAATAGCTTAAGTTCTATCTTTCAGTTATGTTTGTATGGTGCCTGTCACAGTGGGGTGGGGCTGCTAGGAGATACTGCAATATAAATCATTAGTAATAATAATTAATAATCATTGGAAACTAATTTTGATTCAATCTTTCATGTTTGCATTTTGCAGACATTAATACAGCCAAGCTTCACTTCCACACGTACTCACCAAAAGTTACTTTTCACCTTTGAATGCTCAAATATTTAAGAAACTTGAATTTAAAATTTTATATTTGATTATAATACTCAACTTGTGCTGGTTTGGTTCGCTATACAAGTCATCCAATCACAGAATAGAAATGTGGAAGCAGAGCAAGGCCTGACGGGAATTGGAAGGGAATTTCAAATGCAAACAGTCTTTGTTAGCAAGAGTCAGGCTAACTGAAACCCTAATAACGCGAGATTTGTAGAAGTGAGGATTGTGTGAGGCGAGTGGGAAAGAACTGTGTGAGAAGTTGTTGCGACCTTGTGTAGATAATGTGTAGCCAATATGGTAGACTAGAGTCTCAATAAGTGAGAAAAATAAGATATCAGGATGACCTATGTATAAACAAAATGCAGCTGTTGCTTATTATTGTCTGTAACAAAAGGTATAAATGCTTGCTGTAATTGGTAACCTGTTGAGAGACTTGCCTAGGAGGGGGAGACCCTGTGTCCTAGTGCACGCTCTCCCTTTAAGCAATTGCTTGAGAGAATAAAGTATCTGACTTTGCTGTACCCAACCAAAAGACTGAACTCTGTTATTCTCCAGCAGAAACAATATCATATTAATGTAACTAACCAACATGGGATGAATGTAGAAGTTCAAACATTTGTAGCATATCTTTGAGTTATTCAAATATGAGAAAAGGTAGGGTTTTTTTAAGAAATTCTCAACTGATTTTAAAAAACAAATGTGAAAATCTCATGATATCACAAATAGAAAAGGAGGTGAAATCTGACAACATGTTCATTATGAATTATTTGCTGTATTCTATTGCTTTTTTTTCCTCTTAAAATTCCTACTATATTCTTTTTTGGTGGACTGACTCAGTTTAATTCACCAAGTAAAATTTTTGGATGTGGGAGTTATAAAAATATCCCATCAAAAGAAAATTAAACAGGGCTCAAAATCATAAACAATCTATTGTGGATTGTAAAGAATAAAATATGTTCTCAAATGTTTTGTTGCATAAGAGTAGAACGGAAAAGAATCTTAGTACTTCAACTTCTTTCACTCACTCTTGCAAGTATTTAGTGTTGCCTTCTCTGGTTTAAGAGAAACATGATTAGCCATACAGTAGTCAGTTTCCTCAGCTTACTTATGAAAGACTGCGAGTTCTTTAAATGCTTTGTGTCTCGGCCTTACATTTGGCAGGGACTGGGAACCACTAAGGTTGCCTGACAAGAGGCAGCTGCTGGCACCACATAACCTGCTGTGACCAATTGATCCCATTTATGCAAACAAGAGTGTCCTCATTGGCAAGGCAATTGTTTAGGTTCCAGGAGTATGGATAAATTTCAGCTGGTACCTCTGGAGAAAAGAACATTACTGAAAGGAGGAGGATTTATACATAGGTAGCCACTCACATTTCTTCTCTCCAGAGTTGGAGGAGATAAGATTGCTTCAACATTTCTCTGGAAAAGAGAATTGGAAGGTAGAGGCACCAGTGGACTTTTCCACTGACCTCACACTGAAGGGTCAGAACACACCACAAGCTGTTGTGTAGAGTGAGCAGCCTCTGAAATGAGTCTATCATATTTGTATAGTGGATTGGAAGCTCCCTCAATGAGAAACACCTTAAGCCTATTTGCTGTCTTGCAGGGCCTTCGTGTAAATGCTACACAAGTCGCACAGCCTTTGAAGGAATAACCTTCACACAGACACATTAAACTCCAATCATGCTGGTCTAAAAGAGATGTTTTAGTGGGACAATATAAGCACCTTATAAGCCCATCTCCTTATCCGTGTCTACCATTTTGAGGACAAGCCTTTTGTGTATGAGCAGGCACACGCGCGCGCACACACACACACATAATAATAATAAATAGAATCAGAAAAACTAAATTCTCTTTACATCCCAATGCAGCCTAGGTTGAGATTTCAAAGCTGACTAGGGGAGTTAGCCACACAGCTCTCATTAATGTCAAAAGGAGTTATGTGACTAAATCCTCTAGTTAGCTTTGAAAACCTCAACCCTAGTAATTACTACGAAAGCTTACGCCCAGGGAGAGAAATGTTTCTGTGCCCACCCCAGCCAGTGTACATAGAAGAACTATGGGATGGTTTGGAATCAGGGTCTTTCCTACCCTCAGTTCCAGAATACCGGATGATCCTCCTTATCATTTTAACTTCTATAGAAGATTCCAAGGCTCGCATGGCAGGGCACACAACTCCAACAGTGTGGATCTGCTGAGGCAATACAAGGATAGAACAATAGATACTGATAATTAACCTTATTTCCTACAAGGAATGGGCATCTCAGCCCTCAACAACAGCAGTTCAATCCTTTTGTAGAGAAGAATAACAAAGGAGACAGATGTGCAGACAAATGCTGAAGCCAATGTTGAAAGTATCAAAAGTTTTCAGCATTTACTTTTAGCTCTTATATCATTAGCAATGTATTATTTATACAGCACCATAAGTGTGTATGACACCTCGCAGACAATTAAAAGAGTACGGGTGCCTGCCTTGCAGAGCTTCACCTGGCAAGGCTCATGAACAACTGGAGCTCCATTCTACGCAGGGGTGGCTCCAGGCACCAGCGCTCCAAGCGCATGCCTGGGGCGGCAAGCTGCGGGGGGTGGCCTGCCGGTCACCATGAGGGCGGCAGTCGGGCTGTCTTCGGCAGCATGCCTGCAGGAGGTCCGCCAGTCCCACGGTTTTGGCGGCAATTCGGCGGCGGGTACGCCAAAGGCGCGGGACCGGCAGATCACCGCAGGCATGCCGCCAAATCCGCGTTACCAGTGGACCTCCCGCAGGCGCGCCGCCAAAAGCCGCCTGACTGCCGTGCTTGGTGCGGCAAAATACATTGAGCCGCCCCTGATTCTACAGGTTCTCCAATGACATTATTCAGATCCTGCAGCCACTCTAACATCTCAGTAGAATAAAGCCACTACACCAGTGGCTCTCAAACTTTTTTACTGGTAACCCCTTTCACATAGCAAGCCTCTGAGTGCAACCCCCCCTTATACTTCATTAAAAACACTTTTTTATATATTTAACATCATTATAAATGCTGGAGGCAAAGCGGGATTTGGGGTGGAAGTTGACAGCTCGCGACCCCCCATGTAATAACCTTGCGACCCCCTGAGGGGTCCCGACCCCCAGTTTGAGAACCCCTGCACTACAGTGTGTACTGAGTATTTTTAGCACCGAGCTCTCTAAAGATTGTGCCCTTATGGCAAAAAAAAATCCTTCTAAGAACTTTATGAAAATAACCAGACTCATTAGAATAAACCTATTTCTTGAACAAGTTATGGTAACTTCATCCTCTTTCAGAGAATAAATAGTAGTAGTAGTAGTCTCTCAAATCCAAGAAACCCCTCCTAGATAGGTGTGTGTCCACGCTCAGGCCAGGTCTACACTACCGCGGTAGTTCGACAGCTGGCAATCGAAGTTCCGGGTTCGATTTATCGCGTCTGGTCTGGACGCGATAAATCGATCCCGGAAGTGCTCGCCGTCGACTGCGGTACTCCAGCTCGGCGAGAGGAGTACCGCGGAGTCGACGGGGAGCCTGCCTGCCGCGTGTGGACCGCGTCTGAACCGCGGTAAGTTCGAACTAAGGTATGTCGACTTCAGCGTAGCTGAAGTTGCGTACCTTAGTTCGAATTTGGGGGTTAGTGTAGACCAGGCCCACTCTCTCCTCTTCTCTCGGATGCCGTTTCCTGCAACTCCAGACTGAGAGTTGTTTTTCTCTCAGAATTTTAAAAAAATGTTTTCAGAAAGTCCTGAAGCCAGGACTGAATCCTCCCATTTATTTTCAAAGTTGTTGTCTGCAAAATCAATCTCTGCAAGGTACTCCTTCTTCAAGCCCTGCTCATCTTTAGTAAAGGTGGGTATACAGTGTAGTTCTAGCTGTCGGTCCTAGGATATTTGAGAGACAAAGTGGATGAGGTAATATCTTTTTTTATTAGACCGGTTTCTATTGGTGAGAGAGAGAAGAGCTCTGTGTGGCTTAAAAGCTTGTCTCTCTCACCAACAGAAGTAGATCCAATAAAAGATATTATCTCACCCATCTGTCTCTTTTTAGTAAAGGTGGGTGTCCAGTAATCTACTCTTTACTCTGAGAAATCTGTATCAACAGTCAGAATCAGTCTGTCGTTAAAGACATTAGCAAATTTTCAAGTTCCTGTCACACACACACAGCTGGTAAAGGCTTTAATTGCCATTTGACACTTGACAGAAGTCAGTACATTTTAATGGATTAAAAAGTTGAGGGGAAACTTTCAGAAATGTAGGCTGGTGTATGTCAATACCTTTGATTTAGAAAGCACTATGCTGGAGATGATTGCTGATGAGGTTCTAAAACAAAATGAGATGATACCCAGGGGAGGCTTGACTCATTTGAAAATCATGCCTGAATCTGAAATATAGGGGTTGCTGGTGTGCCTGCAGGAGTAGTATCTATTGAGAATGTACAATTTAGTTTTGTGGCACCTTATAGACTAACAGACGTCTTGGAGCATAAGCTTTCGTGGGTGAATACCCACTTCGTCAGACGTCTGATGAAGTGGGTATTTACCCACGAAAGGTTATGCGCCAATACATCTGTTAGTCTATAAGGTGCCATAGGACTCTTTGTCACTTTTTACAGATCCAGACTAACACAGCTACCCCTCTGATACTTGTTTAGTTTGTGACTCTCTGGTGCCTTAAACTGTAGTTCACTGAGCAGGAACATGTTCAGTTCAGTTCTGTTCGGAGGATCCCTGCCAAAAATGTTTTATTTCTTCAGGACTGAAACCAGCAAGAAGACCAAGTGAAACAAGATTTTAATGGGGAATATATTGGAGAGCTGGCTGAAAATTTTTTGATTAAAAGATTTTTACTGAAAAGAGGTTTAATTAAAATGTTTGAGTATTTTTATTTTAAAAAGACAATCTTGAAAACCAAAGAAATTTTTAAATGTTTAAAATCAAAACTATTTTGTTACGGTTGCTGAAGGCTAGAAAAAAAAATGATGAAAACCTCACACTTTTTTACAGGAAGAAAAAAAATTGCCAGCCAGCTCTAACATATTGAGTTTTTTTCCCCCAGATTACACTTCCAGATTATGAATTCCTCTGTGTCTCTGAATCCCTGCCTGCCCTCCTTCTGGCTTTCTCAGCGTCCTCCCTTTCTGGGAATGAAATCATGGCCCTATTGAAGTCAGTGGGAGTTTTGCCATTGACTTCAGTGGGGCCAGTCTTTTAGGCTCCTCCTCCTCTTGTAAGCCTCTATGGCCTCTCCCTTTATCCCATATTGCCCTTTCTGGCTTTCTCAAGGAGCCCCTCTCCTTGCTACATGCACTCACATGGTGTCTAGCCCAGTAGTGTAGCTGAGGGTAAACATGGGTAAACTAACCATTCTTTTACTGATACTGCACACCCTTGGTGCCTACCACACTACTGACCTGCCTGGAACACCAAAAAGGTTAGTTTAGCCACCTCTTTTTTTTTTTTTTAAACCAAATGCCACTGGTCTCTCCCCTGATGCCTGGCTCCAGGCAGTAGGACCAGAGTTGGGGGCTTGGCATGTGACGTATTTCTAATCTGCCGTCACTGGCCACGGTGCTTTACCAGATTGAAGGAGAAAGTATGTACTGCAGCTGCTGCACTCCTTCCCTGCTGTCTGTGTTAGCTCTGGATGGGGCAGAGGAAGTTTTGGCAGCTGGCCACATGGAGGAGGGGGAAGGACTAGGGGAGCTTGCAGTAGAGCAGCTGCTCCTCAGCTAGGGTAGCTTCTAAAGATCAAAGACTTGGAGTACAGCAGACACTTTCAGTCCTTTGTTTACTTTAGCAGCAGGGGACCCTAGCTGGCATTTGCCAATGATACTGCTCCTTAAATCCACCTCTGCATACAAAAGACTGTTGTAGAAGATACTAGTGTCAAAATCTATGGTATTCCAAGCAGGGCCGGCTCCAGGCACCAGCCTGGCAAGCAGGTGCTTGGGGCGGCCACTCCGGAGGGGGCGGCACGTCCAGCTATTCAGCAGCAATTCGGCGAACGGTCCCTCACTCCCGCTCGGAGCGAAGGACCTTCCGCCGAATTGCAGCCGCAGATCGCGACTTTTTTTTTTTTTTTTTTTGGCTGCTTGGGTCGGCCAAAACCCTGGAGCCGGCCCTGATTCCAAGAAGTAATATTTTACTTAAGTAGTCTGTAAGAGGGAAAGCAAACTAAAGGATATAACCCTTAGTCTTTGTTCAGAGCATAACCAAACTGTTAACCAATGAGAGCAAGACAGATACTTCCCCTTTGGGCTGATTCTTCCAAAATTGTCTTGCACAGGGATTCTTCCACCTTTCTTTGAAGCATCTGGTTCAGCTACTGTCAGAGACAAGATAGTAAACTACATGGATCACTGGTCTGGCAATTCCTATATCTGCATGTTACACATTCTGTGTGTGCAGCATGCACAGTATTTGTATCTAAAACATCATGCAGTCTCACGTGTTTTTGTCACTCCTGCTCTGCTTCTCTTTATTTGTTGGGCGTTCGGATTTAAGATTCTGTAACCATTATCTCAGTATATTTGTAAGTACACTACAAATTAATAAATAAGTCCACATTTTCCAAAATTTATCTGAGCTACTTCAGCATTTCCCTATAAAATTGGCAATAAATGCAATATCTCAGATTCTGTGGTGTGATTAATATTGGCAAATGTGGTATTTTTTTAATGGTGATCACGGTGTATGAAAGGTATGCTGCATTTTCTAATCAGCCAATCTTATATCTAGGTGACTTTGCAGCACCAAAAAAGCCAAGGCACAGAATACAGTTATTATTCTGCACAGTATTTCTGAACCACTTCTCTATTTGGTCACATTATATTTTAAAAAGTTTTCCTTCTAAGGAAGCTTTATTATCCCATAAAATATTTATATAGTGTTCATTTGAGGTGTTAATTTCTAATTTTCAAATGCAATTAGATATTCTGGAATCGGCGTTATTGGTTGCAACAGTAATAATAAATATTATTGATCAGGAATTCATGCCCATGGGCTTCCGATAGCTGACTAAATAACAACATTTTCCAGGCCTGCAGCTTTTATTTAACTACTCTGTTTCACTCTAACCTGAAGTAAAGTCCAACTTTAATGAATAAAACTCTTGGTTTTAATTGGAATCTTTGTATCCTAAGCCTCATTGCCTTGCTGGGGATTTACTTTATTATGTAATGGTACAAAGAGGGTGTTTTGGTAATATAGTCTTGCAGACTAATTCACTGTGAAGATCAGTGGGCACTTTGTTTGCCTCATTTGCTGTATTTTGAGAGACAGATATTAGGCAAAATCCTGCACTCTTTACCCAAGCAAATCTCCAGAGACTTCAGCAGGAGGCTGAGTAAAGAATGCAGGATTTGACACAGTGTGCACAACAAAGCTGCCCAAACTTTATCCAATCAAAGGCGTGTATTGGCCTAGTGGCTGGAGCTCAGTGATCTGTAGGCCCAATCCTGCAAAGATTTACCCATGTGTTTAACTCTAAGCACATGAGTAGTCCCACTAACTTCAGTAGGATTACTCATATGCATCAAATTAAGTGTGGGGGGCCTAATTTGCATAAAATGAAGCCTATTGTAGCAATTTTCATCATTATCATAGATGTGTCGCCTGTCACGATTTCAGGTCCCAGCATACAATGTTCCACCTTGATCTGAATGGCCAGGCCTGAAGTCTAATAAATCTCACTTCTTAAATCTTTTTTCTGTTACTGCAACCATACAATATTTCCCTCTGTTCAGTATCAGGTTTACAATGGCGCACTGGGGCCAGGCCCATGCTCAAAAGGGGCCCCAGCCCGCTCCACTTGTGCTGCGCCTGGACGAGCTGGCTCCTCTCTACCCCGCTTGCTCCTCTCGGCCGGCTGGCCAGGGCTTCTCTCTGCCCCTGGCCCTGCTTGCCAGCTCCTCCCCACCCCCTGACCTCTTCTTCCCCCCCTACCCCCAGCCCACTGTTTGCTCCTTTCGGCTGGCTAAGGGCTCCTCTCTGCCCCCATCACCAGCAGGCAGCCGCAGGCGGAGCTGGGGGCGGAGAGGAGCCCTCACCTGCTGCCACTCTGGGCCAGTGACCATCCGTTTTGGGCTCCCTGGGGGTGGGGCCCGCCTCTCCTTACTGCTCTGCAGAAGTGGCAGGCTGGGGAAGCTGCAGGCAGGGCCAGCTCCAGGCACCAGCCTACCAAGCATGTGCTTGGGGCGGCACCTGGAGGGGGGCGGCACTCACCCGGGGAGAGCGGGGCCGCGGTCGGGCTCGCCGCCCGGCGCTCTGGCCGGTCGGGGAGAGCGGGGCCGTGGTCGGGCTCGCCGCCCTCACTCCGGCCGGTCGGGGAGAGCGGGGCCGCGGTCGGGCTCGCCACCCTCGCTCCGGCCGGCCGGGGAGAGCGGGGGCCGCGGCCGGGCTCGGCGCCCTCCCTTGCTGCGCTCCCGGGCGGGAGGCGGCAGGAGGCTTTTTTGCCTGGGGCAGCAAAAAAGCCAGAGCCGGCCCTGGCTGCAGGCTGCCGCCTCCCCTCCCCTCCCCTCCTCACGCCCCCCTCCCCCCCCGCCGCTCATGCAAGAAAACGTCTCCTTCACTGTGAGCACCATCAGCGCCAGGTGGGTAGGACTGGGTGGGGCCCTGGGGGACAGGGCCACTCTGTGCTCCCAAGCTTTAGCTCTCCTATTCCCTAGCACTGTGCTGGGAAGGAGGATCCCTGCTCTGCACTGGCTCAGCAGGGCATGGGGTAGTGGGTCTGTGGGGGGGGATGCTGGGATGTGGGGGGTGGAAGGCGCTGGGCA
Source organism: Emys orbicularis (assembly GCF_028017835.1). Taxonomy (NCBI): domain Eukaryota; kingdom Metazoa; phylum Chordata; order Testudines; family Emydidae; genus Emys; species Emys orbicularis. Next base: position 89,132,476 of record NC_088683.1, read on the forward strand.
ATGGGGGAGGTTTGTGTATTTTGGGGTGCTAGGCAGTGGGGGTCTGTTTGGAGTGCTTTGGGGTAGTTGGGGGGGCTGTGGGGAAGGGTACTGGACAGTGGGGGCGGGGGAGATCTGTGCGTGTTGAGGTGCTGGGCAGTGGGGTGTCTGTGTGGGGTACTGGGTGGTTGTGGTGGGGCTGAGAACGGGAAGGGCACTGGGTGGGGGGGTGTTCAGGGCACTGTGCATTTGTGTGGGGGTGCTGGGCATAGCTGGTCCAGGGGGTACTGGCTGGGGGGGGGCTGTGTGGCGCAGCATGGACCCACCCCCACGGGGAAAGGGCACGCTGGCAGCACAGGTCTGGGCGTGCCAGTGTGCATCTGGCGACTGCCGGTTTGTAAACAGTGCCCTCACACTGGGTGGAGCGGGGCTGCCCCCTCCGTACCATGCCCCATTGCCCCTGGCCAGCCCCTCACTCCAAGGATTGACCTCCCCACGCCATGTTCCATTGCCCCTATAGGGGCCCACAAATATGTTTGGAGCCAGGCCCACAAAAAGTTAATCCAGCCCTGCCTCTGTTTCTTGTGGTTTAAAAGAAGCTTTTGTTTGGCCTTTGTTTTTTCCACAGACTTGTCGAACAGTGGTGCAAACCTGGTTTCCTTGGCTGGAATGTACCAGCCGAATGTAATACATCAGATCTGAAAAACAGTGCAGAGCAGCTTCCAGTATGGTAGGAATTGGATGTATACGTGAAACTCTCTCCAAACCCTTTTTCCCCCCACCTTAAAATATTATTTAACTTCATTCATTTTTCTTTCTTTCAGAAACTTTTATTGTGGATCACAGGGAATTTTTAATCTTCGGTACTATGAAGGTTAATATCCTGTCCTAACTGATTAAGTCATGAAGGGGCAGCAGAGCAGTACTGGCTTCTTAGAGAATCCCACTGCCATCCTCCGTGCCAATGATGAGGGCCAATGTGTGGGACATTGATAAGAAGTGGCATGGACCTCTGCCAGCAAAGGCTGTACACCACAGTATATGCACTGCTTGGATAGGTAACTGGCTATCCCCCGTGGCTGTTTGGGGGAATCTATGTACCATTTATGAATTCTGGTTTGAGATTATGAACTCTCTGTATGTATCTTTATCAAGCTGCAAGCTCCAGTTAGTTGTAAGGCTAGTTGCCTTCTCTGTTGTCTTTTTACCTCCATGTTGGACTGAAATTCCAACAGGTGGTGACAGAGAGGAATGGAGCCTGCAAGTCTGTCTTGGAAAGAGACAGTCATTGAGGGGCTATTAGCTAGTGAATAGACCTGGCCTAGACAAAACAATAGGATGGCTGGGGGGAAATCTCCAGCAGCAGATCAAAGGAACCAGGTGTTGGTGGTGGAACATATATATATAAACTTGAGGGACTCTTAGAGCAGGAAAAGGAAGTTTGGGCAGGAGAGAGAAAAAGATAGGTATGCTTTCATAGCAGGGGTATCCTCTTAGGCCTTGTCTACACTGCCACTTTACAGCGCTGCAACTTTCTCGCTCAGGGGTGTGAAAAAACACCCCCCTGAGCACTGCACGTTTCAGTGCTGTAAAGTGCCAGTGTAGACAGTGCACCAGCACTGGGAGCCGTGCTCCCAGCACTGGGAGCTACTCCCTCATGGGGGTGTTTTTTTACAGCACTGGGAGAGCTCTCTCGCAGCACTGGTGCCGTGACTACACAGCCGCATTAAAGCGCTTTAACATTGCTAGTGAAGACATATCCTTAACTTACTTCTTCCTCGGCTGACCCCACAGATAACAAACCTAGAGGAGGCAGACAGATTCCATGATTCTGAAAAGAGGACATGTGCGGGCGGGGGGGGAATCCTGGACTCCTCAGAGGACTCTGTTCTAAGCCCAAAGAGTGGTGAGGAAACTGAGGCAGGGAAATGCATACAGGTGTGTTTATTATTTTGTCTAGATCAGTGCATTTCTTGTGCTATCTCTAAGTAAAACGTAATGGTGTCTAGAAACCTTTACAAAGCCTATACGTCTGTTTGCTTTTCACTATCACATGTCCTTGAAGAATTAAACAGTAACCCAGAGTGCCCACACAGTTGGGGTTCTGGGACACAGTGTGCTTCAGATACTGGGAAGACTGAGGGGTGACCACTGATCCTGGGGGCCTAGGGCAGCTGGGCTGCATGGTTCCATTTCCATGAAGGAGTGACAGACAGTGTGGGCGCCCAGGAGACATGTCAGAGAGGCCAAGGGAAGAAACAATACTGCAGTCTACTAAGACCCAGGGAAGCTTAGAGAACACAGGTCCAGTGGACTGGGACCCAACATAGCCTGGTGAGTTGCCAGCAGAGGGAGCATTACTATGTCTGTGTGGGTGAACCCCCTAACTGTCAAGCCATACCCCTTAGAAGGACTGTCAGAGAAGCAAGGCCATCATCCTAAAAGTCTCCTCAGTGCTCTGCTGCTGCAGAGGTGCATGGTTACATCTAAGATAGGTGAGGTCCCATATACCCTCTTCCTGTGCTCCCCCAACCCATTTGCATGCACATTATACAGGGTAAAATGTGCCCTGAGATGCTCATTGTCACCAGTTTACAACCTCACCCTTTAGAGCTCTTACAATCCTTCTTGCCACGATGAATCAAAAGACTCTCACAGGAGCCGGCGAACAGGACTGCTAACAGGGGAGTTTGAGTGGGAGTTCACAGGGGGAGGTGGAAGGGGAGGCAGGAGGGCGTGGTGCCCCGTGTGCTGTGTTACCCCAGGTGCGGAGGGCACAGGTGAGCAGGCGGGCCCAGACAACAGCAGCCATGAGCCAAGCAGGAGGGGACACAATGCAGATGATTGCATGTGGCAGCTGCGGTATGTACATGGTCCTAGCGGGGGTGCCTGAACAGAGGTATGTCTGCATGAAGTGCCGCCTAATAGAGCTGCTGGAAGAAAAGATCCGAGGTTTGGAGATGCAGGTAGATACCCTGGTAGAATTTAGAAGGGGGTTCGAGCAGCTGATGGAGCAAAGGCAAGGAGTGGCTGAAGGGGAATGCTCAGGGGTACAGGTGGAAGCAGGGGCAAAGGCCTGTGAGGGGGGAATGCCGGGGGGAGAACAAGGGCAGTGGAAGCATGTGACCGTGAGAAGCAGGCCAAGGGAAAGGAGGGCCAGTGAAGGAGAAATAGAGCTCAGGAACAGGTTTGGGTGTTTAGAAAACGAGGAAGGGGTGCAGCAGGTGGTAACTGAAGGTGGGAGGGTGAGGAAGAAGAGAAGAGCAGCTAGTCCCATAGAAAGAGGGGAGGAGTAGATGGAGACAGCACCAAATCTGGGCCCCGGGAGGATACAGGATGGTATAAGGGGGATTATAAGGGAAAATAGGAATGGACAGGGGTTGCAACTAGAGGGATCAGGGGATAGATTAGTAGATCGCACTGTCACCAGGCAAAGGCAGGTTTACGTGATTGGGGACTCCTTACTGAGGAGGTTAGACAGGCCTGTGACCAGGGCGGACCCAGAGAACAGAAGGGTGTGCTGTCTACCGGGCACTAAGATACGGGATGTGGACCTGCGGTTGAATAGGATCCTAAAAGGAGCAGGTAAGAACCCCTTGATCATCCTTCACGTAGGAACGAATGACACGGCTAGATTCTCGCTGGAGAGAATCAAGGGAGATTATGCCAGGCTGGGGAAGACGCTTAAGGAAATCGAGGCTCAGATCACCTTCAGTGGGATTCTGCCTGTTCCTAGAGAAGGGCAGCAAAGGGGTGACAGGATTGTGATGATAAATAGTTGGCTAAGGGAGTGGTGCTATAAGGAGGGCTTTGGGATGTATGGCCACTGGGAGGCTTTCGGGGACAGAAAACTGTTCTCACGGGATGGACTTCACCTAAGTAGGGAAGGAAATAGACTTCTGGGAGGGAGGCTGGCTCATCTCATCAAAAGAGCTTTAAACTAGGAATTTGGGGGAGTCGGTTGGGAGATGTCCAGTTAATCTCCACACCAGATTATAACATTGAGAGGGAGGACGACGAGATAAGAACGGATATAGCCGGGGGGAAGAGATTGGACATGGGGGGGGGGGGGGGGATGGATACTAGACTAATAGGTCATACTGGCGGTACGGTGTCGGTACCAAATTGGATAACGAATGTGAGAGAGGCTAAACGGCATAAATTAAGATGTTTATACACCAATGCGAGAAGCCTAGGTAACAAAATGGAGGAATTGGAGCTCCTGGTCCGAGAAATGAAACCGGATATCGTAGGAATAACCGAAACGTGGTGGAACGGTAGTCATGACTGGAGTACAGGTATGGAAGGGTATGTGCTGTTTAGGAAAGACCGGAACAAAGGTAAAGGTGGGGGAGTAGCATTGTATGTCAATAATGAGGTAAACTGTAAAGAAACAATAAGTGATGGAATGGATAAGACAGTCTGTCTGAGCAATACTCACATTGGGTAAAAGAACTACTAGAGCCTCCCCTGGGATAGTGCTTGGGGTGTGCTATAGACCGCCGGGATCTAGCCTGGATATGGACAGAGAACTCTTTAATGTTTTTAGGGAAGTAAATACTAATAGGAACTGTGTAATCATGGGAGACTTTAACTTCCCGGATATAGATTGGGGAACAAATGCTAGTAACAATAATAGGGCTCAGATTTTCCTAGACGTGATAGCTGATGAATTCCTTCATCAAGTAGTTGCTGAACCGACGAGGGGGGATGCCATTTTAGATTTGGTTTTGGTAAGTAATGAGGACCTAGTTGAGGAAATGGTTGTAGGGGACAACCTTGGCTCAAGTGATCATGAGCTAATTCGGTTTAAACTAAATGGAAGGATTAACAGAATTAAATCAGAGACTAAGGTTTACGATTTCAAAAGGGCTAACTTTAATAAATTAAGGCGACTAGTTAGGGAAGTGGATTGGACTAACATTTTTATGGATCTAAAGGCCAAAGGCGCCTGGGATTATTTCAAGTTGAAGTTGCAGGAGCTGTCGGAGGACTGTATCCCGAGAAAGGGAAAACGGTTCGTAGACAGGAGATTTAGACCGAGCTGGATGAGCGAGCGTCTCAGAGGGGTGATTAAGAAAAAACAGAAAGCGTACAAGGAGTGGAAGATGGGAGGGATCAGCAAAGAAACCTACCTTATTGAGGTCAGAGCATGCAGAGATGGAGTGAGAAAGGCCAAAAGCCGTGTAGAGTTGGACCTTGCGAGGGGAATTAAAACCAATAGTAAGAGATTTTATAGCCATATAAATAGGAAGAAAACAAAGAAAGAAGAAGTGGGACCGTGTAAAAGGTTCGTGCCGGGGCTCGACCCTCCTGGGCGGGAGGGGAGCCACACCGACTCACTACTGGTGGAACAAACAGCCAGTTAGTTCAGGGCTCAGGCCCTCTGGTGCAGGGGCTGAGCAAACAATCCGTTAGGTAGGCCCAGGCCCTGGATCAGGGCGGGGCACAAACAGTCACAGCTCAGGCCCTTTAGTGCAGGGGCTGAGCAACCGTACACAGCAGTTAAGGGGCTCAGGCCCCTTAAGTGCAGGGGCTGAGCAACAGTACACAGTTAGTTTCGTAGGCCCAGGCCCTGGATCAGGGCGGGGCACAAACAGTCACAGCTCAGGCCCTTTGGGGCAGGGGCTGAGCAACAATATAACAGGGAGTTGGGAGGCCCAGGCCCTGGATCAGGGCGGGGCACAAACAGTCACAGCTCAGGCCCTTTGGGGCAGGGGCTGAGCAACAGTACAATAGTTTAGGGGGCTCAGGCCCTTTGGTACAGGGGCTGAGCAACCAAACAGCTAGGGCAGGCCCAGGGTCCTAAACCTGAGCGTTGGGTGAGGGGGAAGCCTGCCACCCGTGAGCGGGGGTGGCAGGGGGGAACGCAGGCCCACCCACTCCACTGCGTTCCAGCCCGGGGCCCTAGCAGCAGCCACTGCTGCTGCGGGTCAGTGGGGTGTCCTGACCGAAACACACTGACATCGGCTCATAGCCGTCCACAGCCTGACTGGGGTCGGCTACCCCCGGGCTGCTTCCAGGTTCCCCCTCAGGGCCTACCTCATCCATGGCACCGGGCCCAGTCCAGTCCACCAGCATGGGCTCCTCTCGGCCGGGGCTTGGTGGCAGGTCCGGCAGCTCCTCGGGGAAATCCGGCCAATTGCACTCGGGCAGCTCCTCCGGGTAACAGCAGGGGCGGAGGGGCTCTGGTGCCGTCTCGCCTTCGGGGTTGGTGTGGGGGAGTTCCAACGGCTCCTCCCAATGACGGGAGCGGACGGGCTCCGGTGGCTCCTCCTCGTAGTGGGCCCGGGGTAGCTCCGGCCAGTTAGGGCAACGGCCTCGGGCCTCAGAGGTCTCCCAGCCGGGAGCTCCCGGCCGCACGTCTGCTCCCTGCGGTGGCTGGGGCCTCACTGAGCTCTGGCGGCCAGCTTTTATACTTCCTGTCCCGCCCCTTGACTTCCGGGGGCGGGAACAGGCGTCGGTGACTCCGCCCACTTGGGTGTCTGTAAGGGCTCTCCCTCTGCTGGGCAGGAGGGGAGCCACACCGAGTCACTACAGACCGTTTAAGACTGTAGAGGGAGTGGAGATTAAGGATAATCTAGGCATGGCACAATATCTAAACGAATATTTTGCATCGGTCTTTAATGAGGCTAATGAAGGGTTTAGGAATAATGGCAGCGTGACGGATGGGAATAAAGGAGGGGGGGTTGACATTACCGTATCCGAGGTAGAAGCCAAACTCTAACAGATTAACGGGACTAAATCGGGCGGACTGGATGATCTTCATCCGAGAATATTAAAGGAACTGGCGCGAGAAATTGCAAGCCCGTTAGCGATAATTTTTAATGAATCTGTAAACTCGGGGGTGGTACCGTTTGACTGGAGAATAGCTAATGTGGTTCCTATTTTCAAGAAGGGGGAAAAAAGTGACCCGGGTAACTACAGGCCTGTTAGTTTAACATCTGTAATATGCAAGGTCTTGGAAAAAAATTTGAAGGAGAAAGTAGTTAAGGACCTTGAGGTCAATGGCAATTGGGACAAATTACAACATGGTTTTACGAAAGGTAGATCGTGCCAAACCAACCTGATCTCCTTCTTTGAGAAAGTAACAGATTTTTTAGATAAAGGAAATGCGGTGGATCTAATATACCTCGATTTCAGTAAAGTGTTTGATACGGTACTGCATGAGGAATTATTGGTTAAATTGGAAAAGATGGGGATCGATATGAAAATCCAGAGGTGGATAAAGAACTGGTTAAAGGGGAGACTGCAGCGGGTCGTACTGAAAGGTGAACTGTCAGGTTGGAGGGAGGTTACCAGTGGAGTTCCTCAAGGTTCAGTTTTGGGTCCGATTTTATTTAATCTATTTATTACTGACCTCGGAACCAAATGTAGAAGTGGGCTGATAAAGTTTGCAGATGACACAAAGTTGGGAGGTATTGCCAATTCGGAGAAGGATCGGGATATCCTGCAGGGAGATTTGGATGACCTTGTAAACTGGAGTAATAGTAATAGGATGCAATTTAATAGTGAGAATTGTAAGGTTATGCATTTAGGGATGACTAACAAGAATTTTAGTTATAAGCTGGGGATGCATCAGTTGGAAGTAACGGAAGAGGAGAAGGACCTTGGAGTCCTGGTTGATCGCAAGATGACTATGAGTCGGCAATGTGACGTGGCCGTGAAAAAAGCTAATGCAGTCTTGGGATGCATTAGGCGAGGTATTTCTAGTAGGGATAAGGAGGTGCTGGTTCCATTATACAAGGCACTGGTGAGACCTCATTTGGAGTACTGTGTGCAGTTCTGGTCTCCCATGTTTAAAAAGGATGAATTCAAACTGGAACGGGTACAGAGAAGGGCCACTAGGATGATCCGAGGAATGGAGAGCCTGTCGTATGGAAGGAGACTCGAGGAGCTCGGTTTGTTTACCTTAACCAAAAGAAGGCTGAGGGGGGATATGATTGCTCTCTTTAAATATATCAGAGGGATAAATACCAGGGAGGGAGAGGAATTATTTCGGCTCAGTACTAATGTGGACACGAGAACAAATGGATATAAACTGGCCTTCGGGAAGTTTAGGCTTGAAATTAGACGAAGGTTTCTAACCATCAGAGGGGTGAAGTTCTGGAACAGCCTTCCGAGGGAAACAGTGGGGGCGAAAGACCTCTCTGGCTTTAAGATTAAGCTTGATAAGTTTATGGAGGGGATGGTTTGATGGGATAACGTGATTTTAGTCAATAGGTCAATAACGTGCCATCGCTGGTAATTAGTAACAATGGTCAATGATGGGATATTAAAAGTTACTACAGAGAACTTTTTCCGGAGGGTCTGGCTGGAGAATCTTGCCCGCATGCTCGGGGTTCAGCTGATCGCCATATTTGGGGTCGGGAAGGAATTTTCCTCCAGGGTAAATTGGCAGAGGCCCTGGAGGTTTTTCGCCTTCCTCCGCAGCATGGGGCAGGGGTCGCTTGCTGGAGGATTCTCTGCGACTTGAAGTCTTTAAATCATGATTTGGGGACTTCAACAGCTGAGTCAAGGGAGAGAATTATCCCAGGAGTGGGTGGGTCAGCTTTTGTGGCCTGCATCATGCGGGAGGTCAGACTAGATGATCATAATGGTCCCTTCTGACCTTAAAGTCTATGAGTCTGAGTCTATGAGCTAATCAATGTTGTCCCTCAACCAGCCAGAGAGAGGGCTTGTGAGACCGACCCATTTTCTAGGGGCTGAGTGACCTACTTTATCAGTACCAGCCAAGAACCAGAACACATAAACCTGCCAACAAAAACTCCTTTATGGTAAGAATCTGTAATACCTATGTCTTATAGAATCTTAAGCTAACACACTTTTAAGGTTGTAAGAAAACCATGTGTTTTAAATCAACTAAATACGTAGCTAAGCATTTAAGAGTATGCTTTTTCCCCTTTTAAATACTTAGTTTGATACAGGTGTACACGCATACAATTATAAACTGATACGCAAACTTCCTGCCAAAACAAATGTTCACATTGAAGTTACAAACTCTTGAAGGAGAGGGTTTAGTCATGGAAATGCTGACACCCATAAACCATGCAAATGTTATCACTATGCTACTGCTAGAACTGTATACGCTCATTTTCTCAACAGGGACTAGACAACGTAAGTCTAATTTATTTTCTGTACCACAACCTGTTTTTTCTTCCTCGTTTTATGTTACTACATTTTATATGGTTTCTGTGACACATCATCATTAATGATGGGGGGGAAATGGAAGCTGCAAATTTGAAATTGGTTGTTCAAATATGAATTCAGCCCTGTGAATTTAGTTTTACATAGTAATAAAGCACATTAAGTCTTGTGCAATTCCCAGACCAAAAAAAAAAAAAAAGGTGTTAAACTGAAGTAAAGCTTGAGAGAACTTATCAGTAACAAGGGTAAAATATTTTACCAGAACATTCTAGTTCTCAAAAATAAGCATCAGAAACCCAGGGAATTCAGAGTTAAGTCCAAACTTCAATCCCAAACACTCGACAGTGTGAAAAAGCAGTGGGGACATCTCAATAATTTTAACTCTGCCCAGTACCGAGACCAGACTCCATTTTCCCCTTCTTTGTCCCTTTCTTACCTGCTATGTAAAAAATGCTATCTTTGGATTAGAACATTTTCTAAGGGCTTTAAGAAGTTCACAGTCATAGGCTGAGGAGTGGATTTGAAGACTGCACCGCTACCGGGGATGGGGGAGAGTTGTATTTTTCACAGCAGGATGAATACTGCAGCATCTGCATCCTGTGTACTCTGAAGGTATAACATGGAGACAAGGTTGCTACCAGTAGGAGGACGAGACTAGTAGTATGGAGGTGCAGGAGAGGTTCTTCCTTTCCCCCCTAAATATGTGTGTGAGGGGGAGGGAAATTCATCCCTGAATCTTCTCAGCACTAAGAAATATTTTTAGGAGATAATGCCCTCAGTGGGACTTCGTTTCCTCAGGAATAGGGGTTTAGGGAAGCTGAATCGGCTCAGGTAGAAAGAGAAGGATAGTGGTGATGTTTCTCCTGTGGCCATGGCTGACACAGTCAGTGGAACTGAGCATATGTGTGAGAGGAGTATATTGGGCATGAAGATTCAGCTGGTGTATGCCGGCCCTAGCATGATAGGCAGGAGTCAGGAGAAGATAACAGGAGCAGATATTGAGTAAGGATCTCTGGCTTCTGGGAACAGGGTGGGTAGAACAAAGTAACAATTTATTCAGTAGGTTTAGTCTCTTTTACTTTTCATGGAATCTCCTCACACACAGCATGATTTTCTGAAATTTCTTATTTGAAATTATCCTATGATATTGTGAGTATTATTAAGCTTTTTTACTCTGTGGATTGATGGCATATAGTCTCAGTAAGTGTTCAACATTTCCTGTTTGAGCTATGTTGGTTAGTGGTGATTTATCTAATAAATCACGATTGATATTGTTTCTGTTCCCTGAAAAGAGGAGCGTGTGAGTGCTTCTAGCACAAATACTGACATGTACACATTTTTAAAAAGATGTTTTCTGCAAATATTTAAACAGGCCACTTTGGAATTAATTTTCTGCAAACATTCATGCCAGTAAAACGTGATTGTTAAATGTCCCCAATAGACCAACACAAAAGAGGTATGAACTTGGCTGGAGCAAATTCACCTCCAGTTCTGACAAATATGCCTTTTCCTGTCTCAAAATTGATCCCATGCTCTTGACCTCTTTGAGGTCTTTCAAATAAGTTTTATTTGAAAGCCATTTTTGAGACAAGACAAACAAGTGTCAGTGGAATTTTCAAAACATAATACAGGTTTTCGGGAACCTAAAAAATAATTAGCTTGTCCAAATTATCTGAAAGTTGAGCAAAAATTCTCCGCTTGCCACCCACTGCACAGATGACATTTGAAATAGAAAAGACCCTTTTTTGAGAATTTCAGAGGTGAGAGTCAAAGCTGGGCTTATAATGGAAAGCAAGCCTCAACCTTAACAATGCAGAGACAGTAGCCTCTCCATAATATGACTGTCAGTTCAATTTTTGTCAGTGCAACAAACATGGAATTCAAATAAGTGCTAGCCTAGTATTTGGATGGCAGTTTTAATCTGATGAGCACCCGCAGTTATAGTCTTATTAAACTGTTGAAACTGATATTGAAATTCCATGTAAAACACTGCCATCCAGTGGCTACATTTATAGGCTGTCAAAAATACATTGGTTGAAGAGAAAAGCTATAGGGATTGTGGCACTTTTTTCTTATGCTGTCATATCACATTGATCTCTGGAATAGAATAGCAATTATAAAAGGAAAATGTCCATACTGAGGTTTTTGTGTTCTTTCTAATTTTATGCTTTTGAAATATCAGTTTTTGGTAGTAATTTACTATAATAATAATAATAATGCTTAGCTCTTATACAGCACTTTTTATTCACAGATCACAGTGCTTCATAAAGCATGGGGGAAAAAATCCCTGTTACCTACTTTTCCGTAACTTTGAGATTTGTTGCACATGTCCATTCCACTGTAGGTATGTGTGCACCTTGTGCACAATTGTCAAAGAACTTTTTCCCTCTGCAATACTCCTCAGGGCAGCTCAAGCACCCTGTGCCATCACACACCACTTTCTGGATAGACTCTGATAGAGAGGGGAGGGAGGGCAGGTCATGAACTGGACATGTGCAACACATCTGGAAGAACAACAGTTGCAGAAAGGTAGGTAACTCGTTTTTTTTCTTCAAGTGATTGAACATGTCCATTCCACTATAGTTGACTCACAAGCAGATTAATGTGGAGGTGGACTCGGAGTCTACATGAACAGCAATTCTAGAACAAACTGTCCCAAACTGACATTGTTCCTGGACTGATGGTAAATTGCATAATGAGTAGCAAATATGTGAACTGATGACCAGGTCGCCGCTTTGCAAATGTCTCAAATAGGTACTTGCTCCAGGGAATCTGCTGAACTGCTTGCATGCTAGTCGAATGAGCCAATAATCTAGGAGGTGGCATGACTTTAGCTAACTGGTAGCACAAACAAATGCAAGAGGAAATCCAGGAAGAAATCCTCTGCGTGGAAACCAGTTTACCCTTTACATAATAAATAACTGCACTGAGGATCTAAAGGACCTGATACAGTCCAAGTAGAGAGCTAAAACTCTCCTCACATCCAACAGAAAGCTTCTCCTTATCTCTGCGTGTGAGGGTCTGGGAAGAATGTTGGCAAATAAATAGCCTGATTAACATGGCAATTGAAAACCACCTTTGTCAGGAATTTTGGGTGAGGGCGGAGGTAAACTTTATCCTTATGGAAAACTGTGTAAGGAGGTTCTGAGACCAAGGGTCTCAATTTACCCACTCTCCTTGCTGAGGTAATTGCAACCAGAAATGCTACTTTCATAGAGAGGTAGAATAGGGAGCAAGTCATGAGAGGTTCAAAAGGTGGCCCCATTAATGTTATTAACAACAGGATGAGTTCCCATAAGGGGAATAGATTCTTACACCTGTGGGTATAACCTGTCTAACCCTTCTAGAAATCTTATAGTTATGGGTTTGGAAAAAAGCAAACTATTACCCACTGGAGGGTGCAAAGCTGAAATAGCTACTAAATGTACTTTAATAGAACTAACGGTCAGACTCTGATGTTTTAGGTGCAACAGATAATTCAAAACATGGTTAATGGAAGCCTGAATTGGAGAGACATGCTTCTGTTGAGACCAGATAGAACATGGCCATGTAAGCATGCCTAGTTGAAGGCTTTCTGCTATTCAGAAGCACTTCCTTGAATGCCTTTCAAGTAAGCCATTTCCACTGGTGTTATCCATGAAGCATCCATGCTGTCAAGTAGAGGGCCTGTAGGTTGTGGTGGAACAGACAGTCAGGGTCCTGAGAAATCATGTCTGGATCCAACAAGAGAGGCAGAGGAGGTCTCACTAACAACGCTAGTGGGGTTGAGAACCCATGTTGCCGAGGCCATGACAGTGCTATTAGTAATATGAGTCAAGCATGGTTCTGCTTGACCTTGACCAAAACACTGGGTAGAAATGGTATAGTAAGGAGTTCATCCATGATAGCAGGAAAGTGTCCATCAAAGAACCTGGGCTATGACCCCCGCCCCCTGAGCAGAACTGATGGCACTTTCTGTGGGCCTTTGTGGCAAATAGATCCACTTGGGGAGTCCCCCACAGCTGGAAAATGGCCATGTCCGGATGTAGTGATCTGCTAACATGTTTAGTCTCCTGGGAGGTAAGCAACTTTGAGGTGAATGGAATTTGTTATGCAGCACTCCCAAAGTAGAATTGCCTCCTGGCACAGCTGGGATGAACACACCCCTCCCTCTCTCTTTACATACAGCATAGTTGCTGTGTTGTCTGTTAACACTAGCAGATTTTCCCCACAATATGTGGACAGAAGTCCGAACAGGCTACATAGATAGCACGGAGGTCCCTGACATTTATATTAGTCCTCAGATCCTGTGAGGACCACAACCTTTGAGTTTGTAGGGTTCCCATGTGTTCTCCCCAACCCAGGGACAAGGTGTCTGTGGCCTGTGTAAGTGTTGGTTGCGGAGAAATGAAGGGAACTCCCAGACATTCTGAGAGTCTATCCACCAGTCCAGAGAGGACAAAATTAACTCTGGAACGCAAATTACTCTGTCTAGACAATACAACAGGGGACATAGATAAACATTAGCCATCCCTGAAGCCTTCTGAGGTGTAGTCTCACGTGTTGTGCTACGTAGGTACATGCTGCCATGTGCCCCAAGAGCCTGAGGGAAGTGTGCACTGTGGTAATGGGATATGCTTTTAGTTCCGTCCGATACCATACCTCAACTTGGAACCTTGACTGAGGCAGAAACACTTTGGCTTTCATGGCATCCATGAGTGCTCCAGTAAACTCTGTCCTTTGTACAGTTTTTAGAAATGATTTGTTGAGATTGAGTAACAGCCCCAGTCCATTGAAGGTGGCCTGGATGATGACTGTCATCCTGGACAGTACTTGAGACTTGGACTGGCCTCTTACCAGCCAGTCATCCAGGATGGATTCCCAGTCTACTCAGATACGCAGCTACCACTGCCATGCACTTTGTGAAAATGCAACAGGCTGTGGATAGGCCAAATGGCAGTACTGTGAGTTGGTAGTGGGTTCCATTCACTACAAACCTGAGAAACTTGCAGTGGTTTGGACAGATCTCTGTATGGAAGTAAATGTCCTGTTAGTTGAGGGCAGCATACCCAGGGCTGGCTTTAGGCCGATTCCCCTGAATGGGGCCCCGCGCCTAGAGGGCCCCGCGCAGCTGTCCACTCCGCCCCCGGCCCACTTCCCCCTCCTCCCCTGAACGCTCCGGCCACCTTCTCCTCCCCCTCCCCTGCTTCCCGCGAATTAGATGTTCGCGGGAAGCCTGAAACAAGCAGCAGGCAGGAGGTAAGCTGCGAGGGGGGGGGGGGCGCGAGGAGAGTTCCAGAGAGGCGCAGTGCGGCCCAGTCCGGCCCTGGCCGAGCGCGCGGCTCCCTCCGGCCTGGCCCTGGCCGAACACCCCCTGCCCCAGCCCGGTCCCGGCCGAGTGGCTTGGGCCCGGCCCGGCATAGGGCAGGGCTCGCAGGCTGGAATATTCTGTTGTGGGTGGATCAGCTTTTGTGGCCTGCATCATGCGGGAGGTCAGACTAGATGACCATATTGGTCCCTTCTGACCTTAAAGTCTATGAGTCTATGAGTCTATGAGGCTCGGGCCCCGCGCCGCCGGTCTCGGTCCCGGCTGAGCGGCTCCGGCCCGGACCCGGACCCAGAACCGGCCGAGCGGCTCCAGCCCGGCTCGGACCCCGCGGTGCTGGCCCTGGCCAAGTGGCACCTGCCCGGCCCGAGGGGCTCCGGGCCCGGACGTGGACCCGGCCGAGCAGCTCTGGCCCGGCTCAGCTCGGGCCCTGCGGCGCCGGCCCCAGCCGAGCGGCGCCAGCGCGGACCCAGAGGCTCCGGCCCGGCCCTGGCCCAGCAGCTCTGGCCCAGGCCCGGGCTGAGCAGGCCCGGACCGGACCTGGACCTGGTCCTGGACCCAGCCCGGACCGAGCGGACCCGGCCCAGACCCGGACCCGGCCGAGCGGCTCCAGGCAGCGCGGTAAGGGGGCAGGGAGCAGGTGTTGGAAGAGGGCAGGGGAGTTCGGAGGGTTGTGGGGGGGGGTGGATAGGGGTCGGAGCGGTCAGAGGGCAGGGAACAGGGGGATTGAATGGGGGCAAGGGTCCTGGGGGGGGGGCTGTCAGGAAGGAGCAGGGGTTGGGTTGGGCGGTGGGGGGCAGTCAGGGGCAGGGGTTCCAGGGGCAGTCGGGGACAGAGAGAAGGGGTGGTTGGATGGGGCAGGGGTCCCAGTGGGCCATCAGAAATGAGAGGAAGGGTTGGATGGGGCGGCAGGGGGACAGGGAAGGGGGGTGGATGGGGCAGGGGTCCCGGGGGGTGTGTCAAGAACTCTAGGTAGGCTTAGCATGCATCCGCATACATTACGCAATGTATGTAATATATAATGTTGTTATTATTTATATAGTTATGGAAAGTAAATAATACATGGAAGAAATGAAAGGGGTTTTTTTAAGTCATCCCTGTTGGGGCCCCACTGAAAATTTTCGAATTGGGCCCCGCACTTCCTAAAGCCGGCCCTGAGCATACCAATCCCGTTGTTCCAGGAAAGGAATAATGGAAGCTAGGGTAACCATGCAGAACTTTATTTTCTTCAGGTACTTGTTTAACTTTCTTAGATCTAAAATAGGTCTGAGACCATCTTTTGTTTTGGGAATAAGGAAAAAATGGGAATAAAAGCCCTTCCCCTGAGAAACAGAGAAATGGCCTCTACTAGAAGGAGAGATTGGACCTCCTGCTGAAGAAGGGTCTTGTGAGAGTGGTCCCTGAAGAGGGACAGGGAAAGGGACTGGGAAGGGGGCATAGAAAAAAATGAAGGGAATATCCTAGACCCACTGTGCTTAGGACCCCCTGATGTGATGTGATGTGACTACAAGCATGAAGGTAGTGGGATAGATTATTGGCAAAGGTACATATAGGAACAGATGGGTTTGTAGGTACTGGTATGTTGCCCTTGACAAACCCGCCAAAATTAGTTAGACTGGGCCACTGGTTGAGGGGAACCTACTGCCACAGAAGAGGTGAGGGGAGGTGGTCACCTCCTATAATTCCTGCCCCTTTTTCTCAGCAGGTCTTGGGGCCCAGGTATACAGCACTGATATCCGTGAGCCTCCCGGGGCTGGAACTGTTTCCTATTTGTCTCCGGTGTGTAGATTCCAAGAAAGGTTACCATAGTTCAGGATCCCAAAAAGAGGACACTGGAGGGGGTAGGAGCGAAGCTGGAAGGGGGTATAGTTGGGGTGCTGGAGGGGATGCCTGGGAGGTACAAGAGGGGGGAGTGAGTGGAAGGGTGTACAGTTGAGGAAGCAGACTGGAAGACTGCAGCCATGAACATCTCCTCATACATATGGCAGATGCCATGGATCGAGCTGCTGAGCCTAATACACACACATAATTTTAATTCATGTATCTGCTGTTTTATACTCTCAAAGGGCATCCTCAATCACTGTAACTTCAGAACCTGAGTCTGTAATGGCATTTTTGTATTTTGAAAGTACCTTGCTTGCCCTTTGAGAACATTTAAAATGTGCTTTCATGTCAGGTTGTCAAGTGCTATGCTTTACTAGACAGACAAGGTGGGTGAGGTACTATCTTTTATTGGACCAACTTCTGTTGGTGAGAGAGACAAGCTTTCGAGCCACACAGAGCTCTTTCTTCTTCAGGTCTCAGAAAAGCACTCAAGTGTCACAGCTAAATACAAGATATAAAGACGGCTTATTTACTTACTCGCCCTCCAAGCTGCATACGACACTCTTCAAAAGTTCGAGAGCCAGGGCACACCTGCCAGGAGCTGGGGCTCGGGGCTTCAGCCCGACTCGGGCTGAAGCCCTGAGCCCCGGTAGGTACACGCCACAGAGCTGAAGCCCCGAGACCCACCTCCCCGCTGGACAGAAGCCTCTATCCCACCACCCCACTGCAAGGCAGATGTCCTGAGCTTGCCCCCTGCCAGTCTGGTAGGTGGAGAATGGGGAGGACCTGGGGGGCTTTTGAGCCACACTTTAACAGTAAAAGAGCCGCATGTGGCTCGTGAGCCACAGTTGGCCAGCCCTGGCTTATTACAACAATTTGTACCCTACTAACTCCCCTTTTTGTTCTATGACTGCAAAGGTATTAATGGGCCACTCTACCTGGAATTGTCCCTTAGAATATGTGCTAACTACTTATGTAAACAATCGGTTTCATTATGCATTTAGCTGCATATGTGTATGCGTGTGTTTGGCAGGTATTTGGACCCCAGGAGACTGGAAATATCATCAAAGAACAAAAAGAGACTACTACTACACCCCACCCAGGAAAGGAAGAATGAAGGTGGTGTGACGGGGTTCGGTCACAGAGATCCCCTTGGGACTGTCACCTGATGTGCTGAAATTACCTCTGAGCCCATTTTCCCTGCCAGCTTGGGACTCCAGACATGATAGCCTGCTGCAACACAGACCCAGGGTCTGATCCACACCCCCAAAGCTGCAGACTTAACTGAAAACGGCTCAGCAGGTTACCTGCCTCCAGCACCCAGACACCCTGCTCCCAATGGGAGCAAATAAATAAACCCAAATAAATCCATTTTACTCTGTATAAAGCTTATACAGGGTAAATTCATAAATTGTCTGCCCTCTATAACACTGATAGAGATATGCACAGCTGTTTGCTCCCCCAGGCATTAATCACTTACTCTGGGTTTATTAATAAACAAATGTGATTTTATTAAGTATAAAAAGTAGGATTTAAGTGGTTTCAAATAATAACAGAGAGAACAAAGTAAGTCACCAAGCAAAATAAAGCAAAAAGACGCAAGTCTAAGCCTAATACATTAAGAAACTGATTACAGGTAATATCTCACCCTCCGAGATGTTCCAATAAGCTTCTCTCACAGACTAGACTCCTTCCTAGTCTGGGCCCAATCCTTTCCCCTGGTACAGTCCTTGTTAGTTCCAGCAGGTATCTCAGGAGGTAAGCAGGGGTTTTCTCATGACTGGCAGCCCACTTTGTCCTGCTCTACCCCTTTTTATAGCTTTGGCACAAGGCGGGAATCTTTTTTCTGTGCTTGTCCCCACCCCTGCCTCATCAATGGAAAAGTACAAGGATTAAGATGGATTCCAGTATCAGGTGACATGATCACATGTCCTGTGAGACTCCAGCCTCCATTCTTCCTGGGCTGGCCCACACATACACAGGAAGGTTTGCAAGTAAACAGAGCCATTTACAGTTCATTGATTCTGAAGCACCCTTAATAGCTTCCACTTAATATGTTTACATGAGTAATACAAGTTTATATCGTATTCTCCTAACTTCAGACACAGAACTAATACATGCAAACAAATAGGATGAATACATGCAGTAGATTATAAGCTTTGTAATGATACCTTACAAGAGATCTTTTGCATAAAGCATATTCCAGTTACATCATATTCACATTCATAAGCATATTTTCATAAAGCATATGGCGTTCAATGTCACAGGTGGGTCCTCCAGGCCTGCCTAGAGAGGCCTCACAGAAGCAGCCAATCAGACCCTAGCAGGCTCAGCTAAAAGGAGGCTGGAACCAGAGAGACAAGGAAGCGTGCAGGGCCATCCCTAGGCATACACAGTTGGGTAGGGAACCCGAAAATTTGGGGCAGCATTCCCCTCGCTGGCCGTGGCTGGAATCCTCTCATCTCTGGTCCCTCCCCTGCGCTGGGCTGGCAGGCTTCTCCCTGACCCCAACCCTGCTCCCTCCCTCCCTCCCACCTCAGCCGGCCAGCTGAGGTCTCCAGCCTCCGGCTGTGCCGCCCCAGCTCCGGGGAGCCCAAAGAGGCACAGCCCTGGCCCATCGCCACCCAGAGTGGAGTCCCTCCCTGGACCCTGTCTGCCTGCGCTGCTCAGTCTCCGGCGGGGGCCAGGCTAGGGCTAGGATAGGAGGAGTGAAACTTCCATGTGAGTCAGTGCGGGGAAGGAAGAAGGCAGGGGGACTTAAAGTGACAGTGTGCTCACTGTCTCTCACACTTCCCTAACACACACACAGTCTCTCTCTCACACAGACTGGCTCTCACACCCACATACACTCTGCTTCTCATGAGTCACAGTCCCCCAATACATATTGTGTCACACACACACACACACAGTCTCTCTCTCACACGCAATGGCTCTCTCACACACATACACACACACTCTGTCATGCACACACACGTGCGCATGCACACTTGTATTATTGTTGTTATTACTGCTTGATACTTCTTGTCAAAATGTTCATGGTGAGCCAGGAGTGGCTAGGGGCTGCAGGAGGGCTGTGGGATCTGGCAAGATGCAGCCTCCATGTGACTGCGCGAAGCCTATCTTGAGTCACTGCCGCAGCATCTGCTGCGTACAAAGCTCAGTGTGTGTCAGCAATGGGAGGGGGGAGTTCTGGGGGTCCACAGGCGGGGGTGGTGGCTGTGCCACCTCGACACACTGGGGTCAGCAGCACCAGCTGGGGTCCGGCTTCAGTGGAGCATAGGAGCACCAGTTTAATAATAACAGGAGTACTTGTGGCACCTTAGAGACTAACAAATTTATTAGAGCATAAGCTTTCGTGGGCTACAACCCACTTCTTCGGATGCATATAGAGTGAATATAGAGTATTGAGGAGATATATATACACACACATACAGAGAGCATGAACAGGTGGGAGTTGTCTTACCAACTCTGAGAGGCCAATTAAGTAAGAGAAAAAAAACTTTTGAAGTGATAATCAAGATGGCTCAGTACAGACAGTTTGATAAGAAGCAAGTGTGAGAATACTTACAAGGGGAGATAGATTCAATGTTTGTAATGGCTCAGCCATTCCCAATCCCTATTTAGCCCTGAGTTGATTGTGTCTAGTTTGCATATCAATTCCAGCTCAGCAGTCTCTCGTTGGAGTCTGTTTTTGAAATTTTTCTGTTTTAAGATAGCCACCCGCAGGTCTGTCAAAGAATGGCCAGACAGGTTAAAGTGTTCTCCCACTGGTTTTTGAGTATTATGATTCCTGATGTCAGATTTGTGTCCATTAATTCTTTTGCGTAGAGACTGTCCGGTTTGGCCAATGTACATGGCAGAGGGGCATTGCTGGCACATGATGGCATATATCACATTGGTAGATGTGCAGGTGAACGAGCCACTGATGGTATGGCTGATGTGATTAGGCCCTATGATGGTGTCACTTGAATAGATATGTGGACAGAGTTGGCATCGGGCTTTGTTACAAGGATAGGTTCCTGGGTCAGTGTTTTTGTTCAGTGATGTGTGGTTGCTGGTGAGTATTTGCTTTAGGTTGGGGGGTTGTCTGTAAGCGAGGACAGGTCTGTCTCCCAAGATCTGTGAGAGTAAAGGATCATCTTTCAGGATAGGTTGTAGATCTCTGATGATGCGCTGGAGAGGTTTTAGTTGGGGGCTGAAGGTGACAGCTAGTGGTGTTCTGTTATTTTCTTTGTTGGCCCTGTCTTGTAGGAGGTGACTTCTGGGTACTTGTCTGGCTCTGTCAATCTGTTTTTTCACTTCAGCAGGTGGGTATTGTAGTTTTAAGAATGCTTGATAGAGATCTTGTAGGTGCTTGTCTCTATCTGAGGGATTGGAGCAAATGCGGTTATATCTTAGAGCTTGGCTGTAGACAATGGATCGTGTGGTGTGTCCTGGATGGAAGCTGGAGGCATGTAGGTAAGTGTAGCGGTCAGTAGGTTTCCGGTACAGGGTGGTATTTATGTGACCATCGCTTATTAGCACAGTAGTGTCCAGGAAATGGACCGCTTGTGTGGATTGATCTAGGCTGAGGTTGATGGTGGGATGGAAATTATTGAAATCATGGTGGAATTCCTCAAGGGCTTCTTTTCCATGGGTCCAGATGATGAAGATGTCATCAATGTAGCGCAAGTAGAGTAGGGGCGTTAGGGGACGAGAGCTAAGGAAGCGTTGTTCTATTTTTGCGGATACAGACTAACACGGCTGCTACTCTGAAACCAGTTTAATAATACTGCGTAGGGCCCCATAAATCCTTAGGACAGCACTGGAAGCATGCTTCATTCTGGCCAAAGGCATAACCAGAGTTTGTTTCTGGCTGCATTTGCTTAAGTTGGGGTTGCAGGGAGAGCAAGGTCATAAGAACCTGAGGTAAGGGTGAAGCTGAAAGGGGCTAAGTAGGAAGAGGCTCAGGAAGAATCAGCAATTAACTGAAATTGAGCAGTGAATAGCTGCTGTTTGTAGTGTCCCTGAGGTGGGCCTGGGTTCCCCTACCAGCCACAATGGGGTAATATAATTGGGAGTATTGTCCTTTGTGCTTTGTTTTTGTCTTTGATAAGAATTAGTTGGATGTGTTATTAGGTTGTGTACCTGCACCTGAGCCAAGTAAAGGAGGGTGCCTTTTACAAATGCAAACTTTATATTTTTAAAAACACTTTTTCATACCATCTTAGATGGTAAATATCTTTACAAAAAACAGCATTATCTTTCCATCCAGCCTTAGAATGTATTCTGATCGGAAGTCAAAATTATGGCTGTATTTTATATTGACCTGCTGGTATAGGCCTTTATATGCTGCTCCTCATACTGGTATTTATATTAAGCTGTCCTGTGGGCAAGTGGAGCTAGAAAGTCACTACCTGAGATTGTGGAAGATCCTGCAACTGACATTCTGTCTAAAATACCATTGTATTTTAACACAGAGGAAGTCAGAGTACAACCAGCCATTCCCCCACAATTGCTGTATCTGATCCTCATGTCCTCCTCTGTTTTTGTCTGCCCAATATCACAGGGATGAAGAACCCAAACTCTAAAAGTACTTTTGTTTTCCTTTTTTAAAGAAAAAATATTCACTGACTGCTTGTCTCCTTCTCTGCTGGTGTGAACAGGTGAAACTCCATTAATGGCAACAGAACTGTGCTCTTTTGTACCATCAGAAGTTTTAGCCAACTCTGTCAAAGAGCATGCAATGATTTAGCCATGCTTTGATATGCATTCTTAGCACATATACCATCACTGCTCCTAGTTAGGATGTGTATTAACAATTATATGGATTTTGTTTTATGGATCAATCATTGTTAGAAATTATTACTCTGCATTAAACAGAAGCCACTTTCAAAAATGTCATTATCACAACGGTTAGATCCATCTAAAGATAAATACCAAAGTGGGCCAGTTACATTATGGGTTGCAAACTTTCATTTTAAAAATCAATATTTTTAGATAGAGAAGCACCAAAAATATATTAAACCAGTGGCGTCTCTCGAAACAATTTCAGCAGGATTAGATGACACACCATTAAAATCACCAGTGGTCATAAGATCCTTGTCTACAGTACGCTCCCACTACCACTGCCAATAGGGGAGTTACACCTGTGTTAGCAATAGGGGGAAACTTCTCCATAAAACCCTAGTATAAATACAGATAGACTAAGGCCTTGTCTACACTTCAAACTTTGACAGCTATAGCTATGTCAATTAAGGATTGTTTTTTTGCTGGTATAGTTATACTGGTAATTGCCGTAGGGTGGATGCAATTATGCCAGTATAAAGGTGATTTACATCAGCATAGTTTTTTGCATTCCTATAGAGGAATACCATCTTTATCCCTATATAACTGCATCCATACTTTGGGGTGGGTTGGGGAACTACTATATAAGGTTAATTCTCTTGTTTGCATAAAAAAAATTAAGATAGGTAAATAGTGGCAGGGATCTGCAAAAATCTAAGTCCTGTCTAGTTTTGATTTATAGAACAAACACCCTACAAAGTACACAATCTATGAGCACAATGCCTGTTCATGAGTTACATTTCAGTCCTCTTACATCCACCACTAGACTCAGGCCATGTCTACACTACCACTTATGTCTGCAAAATTTATGTCTCTTGATTAATTAAGTCGATGGGAGAGCTCTCTCCTGTCAGCTTAAAATGGCTTCACTAGATCAGTAGTTCTCAACCAGAGGTACATCTACCCCTGGGGTACTCAGAAGTTTTCCAGGGGGTACATCAACTCATCTAGATATTTGCCTAATTTTACAATAGAATACATAAAAAGCACTAGCAAAGTCAGTACAAAGTAAAATTTCATATAGACAATAACTTGTTTATACTGCTCTATATACTATACACGGAAATGTAAGTAGAATATTTATATTTCAATTGATTTATTTTATAATTATATGGTAAAAATGAGAACGTCAGCAATTTTCCAGTAATAGTGTGGCTGGGACACCTTTGTATTTTTGTGTCTGATTTTGTAAGCAAGTAGTTTTTAAGTGAGGTGAAACTTGCGGGGGGGTACTTGAAACAAATCAGACTCCTGAAAGGGGCACAGTAGTCAGGAAAGGTTGAGAGCCCCTACGCTGCAGAGCAGAAAAAAAATTGTGGATGCTCAGTACCCACCGGCAGCCCCCCAAATCAGCTCCTCCCCCTCCCTCTTAGCGCCTTCCACCCACTGCAGATCAGCTGTTCAGCAGCATGCAGGAGGCGCTGTGGGGAGGGAGAGGAGGAGGGTAAGGCATGCTCGGGGGAGGGGTAGAACAGGGTGGAGCGGGAGTGGGGAGAGGTGGGGCCGAGCACCCCCTAGCAACTCATAAAGGTGGTGCCTATGTCTGTACTGTAGCCATAGCCTGCGTCTCCAAGAGATAAAGAAAGCTTTTCATGCCCTTAGTATAGTGGTCACCAACCCGTCGATCGCAATCGACTGGTGAATCCTGGAGACTCTCCCAGTCGATTGCGATCTCCGGCCACGGCGACAAAGGGGGGTTGTGACCCTGCCCAGGAGTTTGGACTGAGTGGGCAGAGGGGTTTTGCAGAATATTGTTTGTGTCATGGGGAAGGCAGAACATACAAACTCAGAACAGAGAGAGAGAGAGAGACAGCACCAGAAAGCATTAAAACCAAAGAATAACCTGTGAGTACAGTGTGACCCTGGAAAAAGCTAGAGAGATAGCTTTTGGGTCTGCTCACTAAAGAGGCTTCAGACTGTAAGCTAAGAATCTGCTCCTTTTGTTCTTGGTTCCTCCTGCATTTGGAAAAGCAGGACTTTGTATGTTCCTTGTAAATAAACAAAACTGCATCAAAGAAAATCCCAGACTCCATCAATTTCTACTTCCAACTGGAACATCCCCAGGGCCCTGAACTTGGACTAACCACTTGGATCTAAAAGGGGTATAATGCGTTACCAGCATCATCACTTCTTTTCTTCTGAATGATTGAGGCAGGGTGGGGGGGGGGGAGGTTGTTTTGTTTTCTTTGCTTCACTAGTCACTTTGGTTTATTCTCCTAATCTTGTTTAGAGATCACCTGTTGGTTGCTCTTGTTTTATGTCTCAAGATACAATATACAATAACTTAATCAGAAAAGACAATCCGAGATAACTGCTCTAGAAGCCAAACATGGGCAGTCTGAAAACAAAATAGTATATTACGCATATGTGAGACGGAAGGAAATGGTGGAGTTTAAACTTCTTTGATTGTGCAGTAAAATAAATAAGGTCTGTTGGAATGAACAGCTGCTCATCCAGAAGAGTGGAGTTGAAACAAGGCCAAGAGTCTTACTGCTAAGAGTCACATCACCTCCAGAATAATCAAATTTTAACTTTTAAAATGAATTGGACCACAGCATAAGAAGCAAAGATAGAGAACAACATAGTGGCAATTTCAAGGTGATTGTAGTAGAGAAATGAACATCCCAGTGGAGAATGGATATAGTGGGGGAAGAGATCTGGAATGGGAAACGAAACAGAATGCAAAGACCAAAAAAACTTGCCTGTGTGTCTATATACCTAAGAGCCAAATCTTGTTAGACTCACTTCCTATTTATTGCAATGGGATTCTTGCAGGATTTGGCCCTACATTTGTATTAGGCACAGTGTACTTCTAGACAGATTAGTAATGGTGTATATGTATAAAGCTTTGTAAAAATGTCTCCATTTGCTCAGTTTATTAAATATGAAGTGGTGATGATTCCAGGGCTAGCTGTAAGGCCTAGTGACAAGGCTCTACCTGCTCCTGTTGGAGTCTGGGTTTCAGTTTCTGGTCCCATTCTGTTGCTCCACCACTTGGCAGGAGCTGGGAGTGCTGCAAATGCACCGTTTTCTCAGCTGCTTGTAAAGGAGGAGCACTTTCCAGCTGCTCAGCATCAATGGGATAGATCAGCAACTTCAGAAAACATTAATAATTTGTATTTGTTTTGTGATGGTGTCTAGAGGATCAGGGCCCCATTGTGTAAAGCACTGGATAGCATATAAAAAGAAATGTACCCAATACATGTCATGAAAGGGTTAATATGGGCCTGAGAGATCAATTAGCTTGACTGAGGGCAACTGGAGGGTGGGCCAGGCCTAATTAGAAACAAAGCCCAGCTGGGAAGAGCTGGGTTTTATTTCCATGAAGAGCTGGATGAGCCCAGTGGAAGGGAAGAAATCCAAAGCAGAGATGTTCTCTTTCCCTGGGAAGCAGCCAGAAAGAAGACTAAGGGGAAGGGAGAAGAGAAGACAGGCTTCTCTGGGGGTGAGCTGGAGATGAGGGGGCTGACAAGCTGTAACCAGCTCGAATCCCTGTGTAAGGGTTTGAATGTGCTAGCCCCTGGACTGAGGTGTTGATCGAGACACAGTGATTGAGCATATCTGTAATGAGGTGGTAGCCAGCTGGGCTGAAGGCTTTTTTAATATAGGTTTCTGTTGGGGTTTGGTAAAGGGCTCTGTGGCCTTAGGAGGGGTGAACTCTGTAAAGCAGTCCAGGCAGAGCACCAGGACATTCCTATGGCTGGAGTTGTCCAAAGGACTGTGTGGAGAAACCGAGGCAAAGTTGCTGCAGCACTACATCGGACCTGAAGGGGGTGTGCTGGAGTAGCAACTTTGCTCCATGGCCTCTGTCCCAAAGCATTTGCAATCCAAGTGTCCGATGAGACAAAAGATGGAGACAACAAATAGTCAGAGGGCGCACAGGAAACAAAGTGATAGTGCTCGGCAAGATAAACAATGGTCACAGCAAAACAGCTGCCATAGTTGAGTTTTTTGTTGTTGTTGTTTTGTAGGCCTCACAGCACAGGAGAATTTTAAGGAGGACAATGAGATAGATGGCTTTGAGGATACTGTGTGAAACATAATCCAATATAGCATTCTCTGTGCCACAGATTTCCCTCTGTTAAAATGATTTAATTAATAAAAATGATCAGATTTAGCGCTGTAAACAGTCAAATGTGCAGCTTTATACTCAGTGCACCGTGTTTGATTCATTGGGTCTGTGGGGAGAGGAGGCTGTGCAGTTGCAGCTCCAATCCAGCTGCAGGAACTTTGACATCTATGAGCAGATTACTCATGGCATGGATGAGAAGGGGCACAAAAGGGACACGCAGCAGTGCCATGCTAAGATCAAGGCGCTGAGGCAGGTGTACCAGAGGGGAAGGGAGGCCAACTGTCACTCTGGTGCGGTGCTGAAAACATGCCGCTTCTTCAAGGAGCTGTACGCCATCCTCAGCAGTGACCCCACCTCCACCACCAAGAGCTCTGTGGATACTTCTCGGGGGACTGGAGGCAGCGGCGAGCAGAGTCAACCACGAGGACGAAGTGGTGGATGAGGGGGTCGGGTTGGAGGAGAATGTGGGACAAGTGACAGGCTCATCTGGAGGCGTGGTGAACCAGGACATCTTTTTGACTCCAGAGGGGTCTAGCCAGTGCCAGCAGTCTGGCTCTGGCATAACTGAAGCAGGAGAGGGGAGCTCTGGTAAGTATTCATTTTGCTTTGATAGTGCACGGTTACATAAGGTAGCAGTGTCCTTTATTTTGTTACATGGTGCATGTGAGAGAAGGGATTGAAATTAACAACACTAGGTACTGTTTGCATCTGCTTCACATTCCCCTGTGCAGCTACACAGTGGGGGCCCTGCAGAAAAGTTTGTTAATGCAAACCGAAATCTCCTGGGGATCCTCCAAAGAGATCTCTTGGAAACTTTCCTGCGGATACTCTGCAATCCTCTGCCGAAGGTTCCTTGGCAGAGTTGCTTTGTTTCTTCCCCCATTGTAGGAGACTTTAAGAACATAAGAATGGCCTTACTGGGTCAGACCAAAGGTCCATCTAGCCCAGTATCCTGTCTTCCGACAGTGGCCAGTGCCAGGTGCCCCAGAAGGAATAAACAGAACAGATGATCCATCCCCTGTCGCTCATTCCCAGCTTCTGGCAAACAGAGGCTAGGAACACCATCCCTGCCCATCCTGGCTAATAGCCATTGATGGACCTATCCTCCATGAATTTATCTAGTTCTTTTTTGAACCCTGTTATGGTCTTGGCCTTTACAACATCCTCTGGCAAGGAGTTCCACAGGTTGACTGTGCATTGTGTGAAGAAATACTTGCTTTTATTTGTTTTAAACCTGCTGCCTATTAATTTCATTTGGTGGCTCCTAGTTCTTGTGTTATGAGAAGTAGTAAACAACACTTCCTTATCTACTTTCTCTACACCAGTCATGATTTTATAGACCTCAATCATATCTCCCCTTAGCCGTCTCTTTTCCAAGCTGAAAAGTCCCAGTCTTATTAATCTCTCCTCATACGGAAGCCGTTCCATATCCCTAATAATTTTTGTTGCCCTTTTCTGAACCTTTTCCAATTCCAATATATCTTATTGTGACTTTGCCGCACCAATCAGCAATTACTTCTGCAGGAACTAAGGCAGCATACAGGCAAGCAGCATATGGACCCAGTCTGAAGCCGCATGCATGCAGGAGATGCACTGTTGCATCTTCGGTTACCCTCAGTAGTGTGATTTCAGCTTCGATAACCCCTGCTTGTGGAAAACGGTGCCAGTATTCAGAATAGTGTCCCTATGCACTTGCACTGATCCTCTTCTGAAACCACCTAGACCTTTTGTCACATCTTGCACCTCCCTCGCCAGAACCAACCTCACCATGTTTAGTGCTCTGGGCGTGCTGTGTGCTTGCCAAGGGAAATTGAGAAAGAGGTGTATGTAACTGCTATGATTCAAGACTGTGAGTGCACACACAATACTGACTGTGTACTGTTTGTTTCTTTTGCTTCTACAGATGTGCCCTTGATAGCATGGCCAGGTGCCCAGTTTTCGACCAGAAAGTCTGATCGAAAAGGGGACCTGACAGTGTCCGGTCAGATCTATTGGCTGGACAATCAAATTCCGGTTACTGCAGGAGGGGGAGGGGGGGAGGCTCTGGGTCATCACCCGCGCCAGCCCCTACTCAGCCAGGGCTGCCTCTTACCTGCTTCGGGCGGCTGCAGCTCCCAGCCCTGGCTCCATAGGCGAGACCCTCCTGACTTGGGTGGGAGGGGAAAAGCAGCGAGTGACGCGGGAGGAGGGAAGAGGAGTGGATGGGGTGGAGCCTTGGGGGAAGAGGCAGGGCAGGAAAGGTTCCGGCACTCCTGCTGGAGTGTCCCGTTTTTAAATATTACCAAGTTGGCAACCCTAGCCTTTGAGGGCCAGTTCCTACACACCAGTGGAGCGCTTCTGTCAGATAAGAAGGCAAATGAGGAGGAGTAAGGAGGACATGTTTCGAGAAGTGTTGCGATCATCTGATCACGCTGATAGCGAGCACAGAGTGTGGAGAGAGGCAATAAACAAAAGAGTAGAAATCGATAGCCAGAAGAGGAGACAGGGCCAGGAGTAGATAATAGAGGGTCAGGCAGTTCCTATAGGCCCATATCTCTGAGTCATAACATAAAAAGATTTTAGCAAAAATACTAGCTAGACAATTAGGCTATGGTCTCATCTTACATAAATCCAAATCCAGTTTGATTCATTAAGGTTAGACAAATGTCAGACAGTAGAGTCCTTGGAATCATCCATAATGGAAGATCCAAAAAAAAAATCAATTTCTCTTATCACTAGACACAGAGAAAGCTTTTGATAGAAAAGAGTAGAACTTTGCTTCAAGTCCTGTCCCATATGGACTTGGACCCCCCATTCTTTAAATGGATAACTGCTTTTTACATCAGCCTAAAAAGCAGCTGTGAGAGTGAATGGGGTTAAATCTCCCCTCTCTGAATTACACAGAGGGACTAGGCAGGGATGTCCTTTGTCTCCTTTACTTTTTGCTCTGGCCAGGAAGCCTTTTGCACAAAGGATAAGGAACAATGGATACATCACAGGAATAAAACTTGCAGGAACACATCAGAAAATAGCATTCTATGCAGACAATACAATAGTTTTATGTAAACTACCATATATACTTGTTCATTAGCCCGTTCGTTTATAAGCCGACCCCCCCAAAATGGATAGGTAAAAATAGCAAAAACTGTATGACCCTTTCATAAGCTGACCCTATATTTCAGGGGTTGGCAAACTTTGGCTCCTGCCCTGTTAGGGTAAGCCTCTAGTGGGCCTGGATGTTTTGTTCACCTGGAGCATTCACAGGCACGGAGTCCCTCAGCTCCAAGTGTCCGCGGTTTGCCGTTCCCAGCCACAGGGAGCTGAGGGGCTCCATGCCTGCAGACGCTCCAGGTAAACAAAACGACAATGTATTAGATATTCAATTAAATGATTCCATAGAGTTTAAAATCATCAAATTTTGGTGTAGACCTGTTTATAAGCCGACCCCTGCTCTTTGATGTGTCACTTTTTTACCAAAAATATTTGGCTTATGAATGAGTATATACGGTAAATATTTCCCTAAAATGAGTTTCTAAAGAAATCCAGGACTTTGAGAAAGCTTGTGGGTTTAAAGTAAATTATGCCAAACCTGAAAAGCTAGCTATAAATTTGCCAAACTCTGAAAAGTCACTCCTCCAGAAAACATTTGGGTACAAAAGGGTAACATTCTATAAGATAGCTGGGAATTCAAATCTCAACTAACCTAGAAGAGCTCTATGATATAAATGTCAAATCACTACTTCAGCAAATCAAGAGATCTAGAGTGCTGAGGGAAGTATGCAATTTCCTAGCTGGGAAGAATAGCCACAGTCAAAATCAATATTCTGCCAAGGATATCTTGTTTCACAATCCTTCTGTGGTTATGCCAGATAAAACCTTAGCAGGAATGCAGAGGATGTTGGTCTTGTCTTATTCCATATACATTCTAACAAGAGTGAGAGCAGATACTTTGAGTAGACCCATTAAATAGGGTGAACTAGCTGTTCCAAATACTCTATGGCAGTGGTTTTCGACCTGTGGTCTGTGGACCTATGGGGGTCCGCCAACTGTCTAAGATTTCCAAAGGGGTCTGCACCTTCATTTGAAATTTTTTAGTGACCTGTAAAGGAAAAAACGTTGAAAACCACTGTTCTATGGTACTGTCAAGCCAGTCTGCTCAAAGCAGTAGTGGATTGGGGTTGCTCTTACCCAGCCAAGCAGTGGGCCTTTATTGAACAAGAAAATTGGTAGTGTAAAAAGTGAAGGCTACCATGGATTAATAAAAATTCACACCCTACAGAAACTTACACATCCTTTAACAAAGGCTACTCTGAGTTTGGGATAGAACTAATGATAAGATTAGTTCTTTTCCTTCACTTATAACACTCATTACAAATAAGGCAGATCTTAATCCAAATCACGAATCAGAGAGCTTCAAAGATTGGGAGAGCCATGGCATATGCACGGTTGGCCTCCTAGTCTGTAAAGAAACCTACTTAGAGATCAAAACTTACTTTAACTGGCCCATTCTCCCCTGGTACCAATGCTTTCAAGTCAAGCATTGTTTCTCAACTTTCTAGACAACCTGTTTGTAGCGGGACAGTCACCCCGCTCCGGCTAAGAAGGGGTTAAAAGCCAGCCCTTGAAGGGGGCCGGGGCTGCGAGAAAAAGGCAAGGCTGATTGGGAAGGCAGCCACAGCTGGGGCCACGCCCCAATCAGTCCACAACAGGCCCTATAAAAGGGCTGCTAGCCAGGAGATCAAGCAGAGTCTCTCTCTAGTTGTGGAGAGAGACAGACAGACCTGCATGCTGAACAGGGTACCTAGAGTGGAGCAGGGCTGGGGGAAGGCCAGAGGAGCTGGGGAGCTCCAGCCTGGAAAAACCCCAGGCTGCAGGCCTTGCTAAAGGCTGGGAAAGGTACTGGGGTTGCAAAGATGCAGCCCAGGGTAGCCAAAGGCAGCAGGTCCAAACCCTCCTTGCCAATGATGAGTGGTACAGACTACAGTCTGCCCCAGCGAGCAGGGGGCTAGATGATGACTGGCACTGAGGTAAGGTGGGGATAGAGGGTTGGGGGTTCCCGGGGAGGGGAGACCCAAAGACTGTGGGGGTACTGCAGAGGGCAGACCCCCGGGGTAAGGGGCACCGGAGTCCAGGAGGGATGCAGGGGCCAGTGGCAAGCGGGACATTGGCCAGTAGAGGGCGCTCCGGAGCTGGAGAGCTAATTCCTGAGACAACCAGCAGGAGGCACCGTGCCGGTGAGTCATCGCACCGCTACACTGTTCTACTAAAGTTAGCTTTCTGTATAACAGCAGTGGCATCTGGTCAATTAGGAAATGAAAATTATAGCTAATTTATATTGATCTTTGTAGACAGCTTTCCTAACAAACATGTCCATATATGGTACACTGGGAAAAGGCTATGAATAGACAGATTATTCGGGAGGAATGGAGTTTGATTTGGAAAAGAGGACCAACAAACTCAGTCTGTAGCACAATAAAAGAAAATTCCTTTAAGATATTGTTTCAATGGTATCCAACAAGAGTCAAGTTAAAAAATATACAGACTGAATGGCAATAAATGTTGGAGAAATTGTGGTGAAAGAAGAGATTTTATGCATGTATGATGGACATGTCCAGTCAGAATACTGGGATACAATCCATAACCAAATATCACAAATTGTTGGACATTTATTACCAACTGATCCTTTGGTAATCCTCCTGGGGCTTCCTCGAGGAGATGGTCACACAAAAGAAAATGAAGAATTAATCTCTCATCTGCTAGTAGCTGCTCAGCTACTGATAGCCTCTCACTGGAAAAAGGAAAACTAGCCCAACCATTGAGAAATGCTTCAAAGAAAATGGGAGTTTGTGGTTATAGAAAAATTTTATTAAAGTTAATGTTTAAAATTAAATATACACAAGTTAAGAGGGAAGGTTCTGTACATCTGGGTCCGGCTTGAGTTATGAGGGATTACAGGTATCAGTTATAAGGATCACGGGGTACATACATATCACATAACCAGCATAGACCCAGATTGGGGTGCGGGAGTTTTTAGAGCGTCAGTGGATAAGTGGGCTCGGGTACACCACCCATGGAATGTATGAAGAGTCCAAGTCAGTATCAGTGTAGCAAATAAGTACATGGGTGGGGTGCGTCCCTTGGTTCGTCAGGGAGGGAAGTGGGTTATTTCCCTGGTTGATGGTCTTGATTACTCAACGTGGTATTGACGGTGTCCCATGATGTGTTCCGTATAGATGTCTCTGGACCACCTGATGGTGTTGGACACCACGAGCTGTCTCATGAGCCGGGTGTAGCGTCGCCCGACTCCACACCCTCTCAGTACCGGCTCATTGTGGGGGTCCCACAAGCCCAGTGCTCCCACGATCAGGGTGTGTATCTGGACCTCGTAGCCCAAGAGACAGATATTTGGTTACCTTTTATTCAGTACTCAAAGTACATTCACCTGCCAAAAAGAAAACTCATCACACATCAATTTTTTTTTAATATTAACATTTGATAGACCTACCTGGCCTGTTAAATATGTGTCTATAGAGATTTCACTCAATTTATTAAAAATCACTAGAAATGACAGTGTTGTAATGATGCTTACTCTGCAATATGGTAACACCCCGTCCAGTAGAAATATCTGACTATAGTCCTGTATAATGTCTCTTTAAACAAAAGCTAACTATTGTAATGGTTCTTTTGGTTCTGATATTTACAGTCAAGGATTTGTAAACTTGTTAATTTCCTAAATAGATCAAAAAAAATTAAATTAGCATATTATTTACAAGATGAAAGATAGAGATGATGCAGATACAGTACAAGTTACTTGAGTTTTGCTCTAACTTGATCCTTTAAGAAGGCGCATCAAGTATTAAATATATCCCTGGAGGGAGGGGGGAAATAGAGACCTAGAATTTTTCAAACAGGCCACAAGATGTCCTCACTACTCCAACACAAATCCGGGTAACAGTATTCTGATATGCCAGTGTCACCAGGTGACTGGCCCCTTTAAGAGGGAGCAGGGGCCTGTATACCTGTACTGATAACCCCCCACCGGGCAGCAGGTAAAGAGCAGACACCTATGCCAGACACTGGGAACAGTTCCTGCAGGTTGCAGAGAGCTGTTACTTGTGGACCTGTCTCACCCAAGGAACTGCTGAAAGGGGTTTGAGGGAAGCAGCTGGGGAAGTTACTGGAGAAACTGGTATGAGCAGAAGTTACGCAGGTCTCCTGGACGACCCTGGACTTGGGGGGGGGGGGAGGATTTGGGCCTGAGAGCCAGAATGGAGGGACAGGGAAAGCAGATGGGACAGGGAGAGCAGACTCTATGGGAGCAGAAATGACTCCAGCAAAGAAGGGCTGAGAATGATCTATCAAGGCAGGGAGAAGACCAGACTTGGAGGTGGGCGGGGAGGGGAGAAGAGAAGCCCCAGAACTGATCATTGTCTTCTGTTTTAGACCAATAAATTAGGCCCTGGGAAAAGGGGCAATTATTGAACAAAAATAAAGCCTGTGTGGAGTTCCTGTGGGAAATGGATGCAGGGCTGCTCCAGAGACACTGTCCAGCAGTGGGTATTTCAGGGTAGGTGCACACTGTCTGCCAGTTACCACTGGCTTTAGCATACAGAAACATGGGGTAGATGTGATCAGAGCAAGTTGAATTATTCATTGTGAATAGTATTTGTAGTGAATTAGCTCTCTTTGTAAATTATTCACACACCAATCCTGATTTCTGCCAATATATTTGTGTAGATATATGCCGACTGTCTGGACACACAATTGTAAGCCTGCAGTTGTATGAACCATTCATTTTGACTATTTGCTTGTCAGAATGTGTTGTTGTCGTTAATGTAAATCACATGATATTGTTTGGGTTCTCTGATTAGATGACTAATATGTTTTATACCAGAAAATGGATGAATAACAAATAATGTACTTCTGCCTCAAATTTTCAGGCAAACAATGAATCGTGTTGTTCATGAAACTTTTTAGGGATTAACGAAAACTTTCAGGAAGATCCAGCAGTTGTCAAATACTTATGGTTAAAAAAATAACATGAAGTCATGAATAACAGCAAACAAGAACTGGTGCTCTTATCATTTGTGAAAAGAACAGGAGTACTTGTGGCACCTTAGAGACTAACAAATTTATTTGAGCATAAGCTTTCGTGGGCTACATCCCACTTCTTCGGATGCGAAAGCTTATGCTCAAATAAATTTGTTAGTCTCTAAGGTGCCACAAGTACTCCTGTTCTTTTTGCGGATACAGACTAACACGGCTGCTACTCTGAAACCTATCATTTGTGAGTATTTTTATGAATGGGGCGGGAGGGAGTGTTTTCCAGTAAGCTCTGGTTGCAGGCCTTGATTTCCCCCCTCCCCCCCCCCACTCTATCAAGCACAAAGAGGTCTTTCTAGATGAGATCCAGCCCAAAATGTGTTAACTAACAATTAGTGTAAAAAGTAACTATGATCCTGCTAAAAGATACAAATAAGGTGTTATGGGTGGTGCAGCATCTATAGCTAAGGTTGCCCAACACTTCCCATTATAAGAGCCTGTTTACAGTTGCTTAAATCTTTGCCAGACTTCAACTGTTTGGGCTGAAAATTTCTATGCCAGGTGTCTGCATCAGGATGATGTTTTTTGGGGAAGGTTTCCTCAAAAATGGTTCAGCTGTTTCCAAGAATGAGATTAGGGGAAAATATGGTGCTTTGCCCAAGTTAATGAATTGGTTGTAGAAACTTTTTTAGAAGCTTTAACACCTCCATGCTTTGGAGCAGGGACATGAAATTTGGCAGGGACGTTGCCATTGCATCAGGGATGTGTCTTTTGCTGTTCCTATGAAAAAGTGTCAAAATTTGGCCAAGTTATGAGCTTTTGAGCATGTTCAGTAGAGACTTTAGTTTGGCAGCTAAATTCTCCGAAGATTTCATCTGTACTGAGTATGTGCCTTCCCCTCGCAGCAGCTCTGTGCTGAACAGGCTGCCCATACGCCATCCTCACAGAGCAAATGTGCATTCTCCATCCTTGGGCTACATTGGCTGAAGAAGACTTCCTCTGCAATTGCTGCTCTGGGCCACTGTGATGCTGGGCACCAGAACTGAGATCGGGGAGCCTCTGCCTGTTCTCTCAGTGCTCCCCTGCTGACACCCAGGCAGTGAGGAGGAGAATGAAGCAGCCTGACTTACAATGCAGAGAGATGAAGAGTTGGGGGGCAAGGGAAGGGGGGTTGGAGGAACTAGAGGGTGTAGAGAAGTAGAGGAGGGGCAACAGTAGTTGGAAAGAAGGGAGAAGTAGTGGGAGACAAGAGCCTGTGTAGGAACAGCAGAAGGGGATGAGAGTTGGATAGGAACAGTGAGGGAAGGAGGTCGGATCTGGAGGGTGGTTATATCAGTGTGGCTGGTGGGAAATAGAAGTAGAGTGAGAGGGTATCAGGAGCCATGGGAGTGCACGGAGGATAGCTGCAGGGGGCATAAGGGAAGGATCAGAAGGAAAGGGCAGCAAGACAGAGAAAGTGTAATTAAAGACTGTATTGTAATCCATAGGCACAAAGGGGCTGAATTAAGGTTAAACAGGCAACCTTAATTCTGGCATTTCCTAACTTAAGCACCTAACTTAGATTTTTGTGTGTATTACTGACCAATACTGAAAAGATTACTATATGTATTACTTCAGTTGGCTAATTCCTCACCTACAACAGTAAGAGCAATCTGTAGATGATGATCTAAATTCTTGTAGCTCCATAATGGTATAGAATACAGCTTTGAATGCTTTCTGAAGACATGTTGTAAAGTAAATATTATAACATTATATCCCATTTTATTTATAAAATGAGTCTTGTGATGTATAGTCTATAGAAGTTTAGATAAAATTAGACTGGTACTGGATCAACAGGAGATGCTTACATCTAGCTGACCTGTGAGAGGTTCTACCTGTTCCTAAAAGTCCATCTAAGTTTCAGATCCGGTGGGACACTGGAAGGTGTCAGATCTGGTAGGATACACATGCCAAATTCAGAGGTGAATCTAGAGGGGAGACTAAATGAAAATAATTTTCTGGCCCCCTCAATGTTTTTACCCATTGACAAAATAACCCATGGAACCCATTGCCACAATATATCAGAAGCCAGGAGTTTAGCACAGATCAAAAGAGGATTAGACATTTTTCAGGTTTCTTGCACCTTCCTGTAAAGCAGCTGGCATTGGACACTGTCAGACACAACACAGTGGACTAGATGGACCACTGACATCCAGTATGGGAATCCCTATGCTTCTACATAAAATATTACCATCTTAGATTCCCTTAGTCTAAACTGTCCTAGAGTTATTTAATTAATTATAATCCTTCCCCCTGACTTCTGAATTGACCCACTGAGCCTAAGTGACTGTACAGGAGTCTACACTGGTGTAACTTACAGGCTACGAAGCCAGAAAGAAAGGACTATAGCAAGAAATGTCACAGGAGAGGGTAAGGAGGTGTTGGTTTAAGGTAGGCCATCCTCTGTTTTTAATTGACACTCTTAAAACCTTATTTTGGCTCCTTGGCATGTTACTTAAAACAACTTGCCTCAATTATTCACTTATACATTGGAGTGTGTGAGTAGGGAGTCTAATTTACACCACCTTGCACATCACTTCAGGGTTAGACTAGAAGTGAAGGATTGCACTAATTAGATTTGCTTAGGCAATCCTAAAACCAAGTCACAAACACAAAAATTGAGCAATCTTCCATTTTAGACATGTCACTCACAGCTAAGAAAAGAACCTCAGGAGATATATAGTCATTATCTGTGTTTCTGGGAGACATGGATCAATTCTTTACTCACTCAGCATGACTTTTACAGTATTAAAAAATAGATTTAGGTATTCTGGAAAAGGAAAGGGACTACTTAGTGATATTACCAATATTTTTACAGATGTTTAGATCAGAATAATCGTTTTATAATTTGGAATAAAATTCAGGACTACCTGCGCTGTTTGTGTCCAATGTCAGTTTCTTGAATCTACATATTTAAAATGAATGATGGAAAAAATCAACCAAAATTCAACTAGTCACAGGGAATTATCTAAATATGACTGAGCAAGCATTATTTAGGAAGTGAAAAGGCCTCATGTTCCATACAGCAATTATCTTGATTGTTCTTTTAAATAAAATTATGGTTACAACTAGGGCTGTCAATTAATTGCAGTTAACTCACACGATTAACTCAAAAAAATTAATTGCGATTAAAAAAATTAATCACAATTAATCGCACTGTTAAACAATAGAATACCAATTGAAATTTATTCAATATTTTCGGATGTTTTTCTACATTTTCAAATATATTGATTTCTATTACAACACAGAATACAAAGTGTACAGTGCTCACTTTATATTTTTTTATTACAAATATTTGCACTATAAAAATGATAAAAGAATTAGTATCTTTCAATTCACCTCATACAAGTACTGTAGTGCAATCTCTTTATCATGAAAGTGCAACTTACAAATGTAGATTTTGTTTTTGTTACATAACTGTTTTGTTTTTGAGAGCAACGTAAAACTTTAGAGCCTACAAGTCCACTCAGTCCTATTTGTTCAGCCAAACGCTAAGACAAACAAGTTTGTTTACATTTACAGGAGATGCTGCTGCTTGCTTCTTATTTACAATGTCACCTGAAAGTGAGAACAGGCGTTCGCATGGCACTTGACAGCCCTAGTTACATCATGTCCAAGTTATCTTCAGTGGATGATTTTACAAAGTCAGAGTTAATCACTTTATTCCAGGAAGGAGACAGTCCAAAGTTGTATTTATAATGCTGCTTTGGAACTGAAAGATGTAATTTCTCATACATCTGTATTATAGTATACTCTATTCCTGCCTGAATTCCAAGGATCACAGAAGATTCCTTGTGGGTGCTGTCAAGTATTCTGGGTCAGTAGACATCCACCTGAGTTGAGTGAGATGAAATTGTTTTACAGAATCCTGGGAGTATTGTTTGTATCAAAGAAACCAAATCCAGACCACAAAACTAAAGCAACCCATAGCAACCAGAGGCCAGATCCTCACCTGGTGTAAAGCAGAGTAGCTCTACGGACTTCATTGAAACTACAACAATTTATAGCAGCTGAGGTTCTGCCCCAAGGAATTTGAAACCTGAGCTTCCATTGACAAACAGTTTAATTGGCAAACCCAGATTCCATACTCCAAATGGTTCCCACAGTTTGAAAAAGGATGTGAATTTGTCCACATTCTCTCGCCACCAGTCAGTCTTTAGTGGATCCAGGTCATGTGTATTCTTAATCTGTTCTTACTATGGCAAGTCTATAACAAGTGCCGGTCTGCAGAATACGTACGAAATACATGTCTTGTAAAGATGATCTTGAATTTCACCAGAATCAGCAAAAAAAAAAAAAAAAAAAAAAAATTAAAAAAAAACCAACAATCAGTTTCTAAAAGATTAATCCATTTTTCACTCAAACTTAGCAGGAACTGTTTGTCCTTTAGCCAGACCGGCCTACAGAAAATGCTTGTGAACTGCTTCCTTCAGAAATTGTTACTGCATTTTCATAAGCAAATAGGAACAGTTGTATATAAAAGCAGAATGTTGGAAGGAGTTTTCTTTCTTTCCAATTAGGTATGAGCTGTGTGGTGAGCAAAGTCATATCCATCTTTAAAGCCTTTGGGAAGTTTTATTAATGAACTCCTACTGAGGCTCACATTCTTTAAGGTCCTATACTTTAAATACAGACACTTTATTCATAGAATCGCAGCAGAAAATAAATGTCACTTAGATGGAGATCTGATCATAATTAAATCACTCAGAAAACTTCACTTTATCCAAGCTAACATTGCCCTGTTTCTTAAGGGGTTTTTATTAAGTTCTTGTATTAACTATATTGGATCTACTAAGGATAATGCAGTCTACTGTAGCCATTGCATCTTCCTTCTGGTATAGTTAGATAATGTCATTTTGTTACTGAGCTAAGCTGCTGGTTAATATAAGGAAGAATGTGACAGGGTAGTGGTGAGAGGGTTCAGCCCATCCCCATCACATGGCACAGTCCTCTAAGATTTTGGGAGGTTGTATATATCCAACAACTAGGAGATACTGGGAGAGAGGAAACACTCCCGTGAATAAAAATAGTGTTTGGGAGGAAATCCTATTAACTGTTTCTTAACAGCCTGGAACCAGGAGCCTTGCAGAGTGGACAGGCCAAGGCTCCCCTCATTTCCAACCAATTGGGATGAGCTTTAGGAAGGGATCCAGCAGATATGCTGTCTCCTTCCTCATTGCAGCAAGTCACTAGCAGGAGAATGACAGCCTGCTGAGTCCTCTGAGGACTGATTTTTTTGGGGGGAGGGGTGGGTAGCTGAAGGAGAAACTAGCTAAGACTTCTAGATAGCCTAAGTTACACACCCTCCCTGGAGGAGAAGTGAGGGACTCGTGCCTTAAAGAAAAGCGACAGAAGGAGAGTCTTAACCACAACCCAGCTCAAGGAGGAAGGGTCAGAAGACACCTGTATTAAAATGGGAAATAAGGACTATTTGAAATACAGCCCAGCTGGTGCCTGGGAGGCTGGGAGCAGCTTTGAGGAAGCTCCTCAGTAGCTGGCTGGAGAGAAGCCACAAATCCTTGGAGGGAATAGTTGCATTCACAGACTTAGGGAGGATACTGACAAGCAGGGAAAAGGTGGCAGCAGCCCAGGGAAGTGGTGAGGGGACTGAAGAAACAGTCCTTAGCTGCCTAAAACAGGGTCCCTGAGCTGAAACCCTTACCACTTCCCCCAGACCAAGAGGGAAAGTACAGGCTTCAAGATTGAAAGAGGCCATAAATGATGCATCCCAGATGACTGAGGGCTGTCCCAGAGATCACTAGACTTTAGAGTTTCCTATTTTGGGACTTTTCTGTTGACCCCAGAAAGGAACTGGATCGAGAGGTGACCTTGCTGGAGACCTAGGCCGTGGAAGCGACAGACGATTGCAGAACCAGGTGGTGATAGCATGAAAGAACCCCTGAAACACTGCCTCCTGGCATGAAGGGGTGTCTGGTGGTGAGTACAAACCAAAACAAAGACTGACTAATGAATTCAAGTGTTGTTGATGAAAGTCACTTGAAAAGGACCTGTAGTCTGAGTTCCTGAAGAGGTCACTATCGAGCTGAAGGAGTAGTCCAGGATGCTCAATTAAACCTCAGCAACTGAAATAGGCTTCAAGTATCAGGGGGTATCCATGCATGTGAAGAAGTGGGGTTTTTACCCACGAAAGCTTATGCCCAAATAAATCTGTCAGTCTTCAAGGTGCCCCCGGACTCCTCGTTGTTTTTGTGAAATAGGCTTGTTAATGTAGGAACATGAACAAGATCTGTGCTGGAGAACTTCTGTTAATTTCTTGAGACAAAATAATGAGTAATATGGGCTCATAGGACTTCAGAATCATAGAAATGTAGGGCTGGAAGGGACCTTGAGAAGTCATCAAGTATAGCCCTCTGCAGTGAGGCAGGACCAAGTAAACCTAGATCATCCCTGACAGGTGTGTCCAACCTGGTCTTGAAAACCTCTAGTGATGAGGCTTCTACAACTACATGCTGATAATTAATTTGCACTCAGATAAATCTAAGGATTATTGGGTCAACTGAGAGTTGTCATCTAGATTAGTGACTTTACATCACAGTTGTCGAACATTGACTTTGTGATGCTCTTCCCAAAAACGTAGAAAAAAGTGGTTGTTTCAGAATGAAATCTCAGTCCTTGACATCTTGAAATAACTCAACTGTAGTGACTTCAGTTTTATGTATGTTTATGATACTCAGCCAATTATAGTTAGTGATGAGAATTAAGGGGTTGCTCTTGCAACGCTTACTCACCTCATTGAAATCAATGTTTCCCTTACTGAAATCAGAGATTATTTATATCAGGACTAGTAGTACACACAAAGACTGAAGGAATGGTCTTTAATCAATTAATGTTTTGAAAGCACCTTCACCCCCTACGAGAGCAATTTTTTATAGTACACTTATTGCCAACTTTCAAAGGGCAAAAGCATAATAGCTATCTATGCTAAACATGTATTGATCAATGCCTGATTAGAGTGTAAATATATAAAGGCATTGGGTATTTACTGATACAAACCTGAGAAGGAGAAAGTGTTAGTCAGATTCTGAGGATGCCCAGACAAACCCATGTTCATGTTCAACCAAAAATAGCAAATGTAAGGATCTGTCATACTACAGTTACAACAATGTGTTTAACACTCTCATCTGACCCATTTATATTAGCCTGGTGTCCACACAGCAACTTTTACACAACACAGCAAATTGATACAATTTCCACCCTAAAGAACAAGATTCAACAACTGTGATGTGAAGTCAATAATCTAGCTGACATGCTTCCTTGATTGACCCAATGGTTCTTAGGTTTATCTCAGTGCAAATTAATGATAAGCATGTAGTTTGTGTCCTGTAGTGGAAAGTTCTTGTCTTTCAGTTTACAAAGTGAAAGCTTGAAGACAAGAATTACTTAGGATTAAATTGTTAATCTTTTTAAAATGACATGAAATACACACACAAGGACCCGTAATCCTTTGCTTGCATAATTTCAAAATCTTGAGAGTTTAATTCCTATGAGATTCCAGATGAGAGAGCACAGCCCTTTAACTCATTTGTGGCTGGTAGACTCGGTTTATGTTTTAAGAATTTCAGTTATACTCCTCATCTGGCTGAGCTGGAATGCCTTGAGGGGGACATCAAGGGACACAAGATCTCTTAAAAGAGTGCAACATGCTCCCCTCCACACCATCTCATCTTAAACTGGCCAACAGAGCTGGGCTAGTGTTATTCTTCTGCTCTATCCTCACCTCATTTTGGGTGTCTAGAGTCATCGGTGGTGTTCAGACTCTTTCGATCCTTGTGCTCAGAGGGCATAAAGACTCTGAAAATGGCCTTCTCCACTGCAAGAATATGTGGGTGGGGAGGGTGAAATCTTCTTGTGCCCTCTCTCTCCATTACTCACCTGCACAGGACAGGTGTGGTGTGTGGAAGTAAGACACTGATATCAGATGGCAAATACTGGCTGCCAGTCTCTGATGTTTAGGGGAAGTTATATGAATGGGTGAGCTGGGATAGTGATTTGTTCTAAACTTGGTATTTTTCTGTAGATATTACTCAACTAAAACTGCCACGTGTGTGCACTTTGGAGCATTTATGGATGGAGTTAAAACTGAACATTGCTGGTGTTCAGGAAAAATGACACAAAACAGAAAAAGAGCAAAAGCAGAAGGACAAATATAATCTGGAGACACAAAGGAATTGTTCATTAATGAGGTTAACGGAAATTCTTAAAATTTAGATATAAATCCAGATGGAATAGGGGAGAAGAAAAAAGGTTGAAGAGTAAGAACCATTTTTGATTGTTTTACTGTAATTAGAGCATGAAAGTGTGGAAATGTTAAGGAGCTAATTAAACATGGACATAGTTATTGGCAGAGCCAAAAAATATGAAAGCAAGAGTTCTTAAAGAATTAGCATATGAAATTGTTAAATGACTTGCCAGCTCTCTGTTGGTTTGTTTTAATATAGCATTTTTTTGAACAGTTCTCAAAGGAGGATTTCAAAGCATGACACTGAAACTGCATTGGTTCTTGTATTTCCTGAACCAGATTTTCCCTCCTTAATTGGAACTTGCAAGGTTTAATATCTTCATAAATGTTGCAGAGGGATAATTAAATTGTTTGAATTTGCAGACAGTACCGAGTTAGGAAGAATTTGCAAACATGCTGGAGGAGAAAGAGTGACAAAATGTTCCAGAGAGAAATGAAAGAAAGAAATGAAGAAAAACATTAATCTCATTCTACCGATATGTGCCATTGGGCAAATTCTGCTCCCCACCCTCACCTCTCCGGCTGCGTAAGCTTCTTTGGTGGAGGAAGTGGTTGGCCCCCTGCAGAGTAACACACATGGGACAGGAGAGGATGGGCCATTGACAGACTGGAGGATGGGAGGGCAGGGTATCTAATGCTTAGTGGAGCCTCCAGCCCTCGCTCCTGCAGGGTGGCCAGCCGTTAGGTTGCTATAGCTTCCATGGATAGGCTGAGCTGCTCCATGGCTTGGGGAAGAAGAGTCGTTTTCCTTTCCCTAGGTGCATCTACCTGGGGCTCGGTTGAGAACTTGCTCCTCAGAGAATATTGACACTAGGCCAAATCCCAAAGCACTTTACGATTAAGATCCTGAATTGAAGGAAGGGTATAATGCATTCTGGATTTGACAAATGTGAAATAAGATGTCAAATTTTAGGTACACTTATATACCATGATAAACTAATGTCACTACTACATGTCTGATGAGTAAAGGAAATCAGCTCAGCTGGAAATGTCTCAGCTATGGGTCCTTTGTAGCTCACACGAAAATACAAACCTGCTGAGTTTATTGTACAACCCTTCAAACTTTG
The DNA here is from genome assembly GCF_028017835.1 of Emys orbicularis. Lineage (NCBI taxonomy): Eukaryota > Metazoa > Chordata > Testudines > Emydidae > Emys > Emys orbicularis. Next base: position 89,176,017 of record NC_088683.1, read on the forward strand.
CCCTACCAACCTACGTTCAAGTACACAAGCCATATCCTCAGATGTGCCTGAGTTACACTTGGTTTTCTGGTACCTTTCCATATCTCCCTCCCAATAACTCTAGTGGTAGCCAGGATACAGTTTGGTCTCTGGCCCAGTTTAGACCAGCCTCAGCCCTGATCCCATTTGTACTAGCTGGAACACCTCTATGTCATAAAGTGCATTCTGGCTATGACAGTGGTTCTAGCCATGCATGCGTTAAGCTAGAAGGGGATCAGGGCCTGGCTTAGAGCCAGCTATACCAGTGTTACACCACTTAGGCATTCACTTACACCAAGGCAACCCTGGTTTGCTCTTTAACATCCCAAAGGGGATGGAAAGATGGCTTAGAATGGTGCAGAGATGACACAGCCAGGTCCAGGATCTGGTCCAGGATATCATCATCAATAATGGGTTTTGCTTCTTCTGAAGAAGCGACTTTCTTGCAATTTTCAAAAACTTTCTTGAGCTAAACAATGTTCCCAACTTCACACTCACAATGTAGAGTATGTAATCCACATACTTGCAGAAATGAGAAGGGAGCCGAAAATAGTAACCAACGCTGGTAGAGAAAAGGGTGGGGCTGTTGTCGTAGGCAGGCTGCTGGGCTCAGAGTGCTGATCCACGGCTGCCCAGCACAAGACACTTGGGGGACTGCATGCTTGTCTGCTGGCTGTTTGTGTCTGGGCTCTGAGCCACAGCAGCAGGGCATTTAAGACACCGAGGTTACAGGCAGCTGTTGACACAACCTCTTACTGGTCTGGGTTGAACCCCAAATCATGACAGGGACATACACTTCCAAATTTCACCTACAATCCCAGTTCCTACTAGTTGTGGCACCACTCTGTAAATTGGGCAGATCATACTTATGTCTTAGTCTTGCTTTTGTCAGGTGTTGAGAATTTTTTTAAACATCATCATTAAGCCTGGCCAATGTCAACTGGCTCATTATATCTATCTCTGAGCTGGAGTTGGTCAGAAATCTTCCTATTAAATTATTTCCCCCTCCCCCCCCCATTGGATAATGCCAACTTATCAACACTGAAGTGTTCTCCAAGAACATGTTGACTTTTGTCAAAAATTCTGATGGAAGCCAGGTAGGTTTCCTGGCAGCCTGCTGGGGCACCAGGCAGCTCAGAGAGCCTCAGAAATGTTTAGAAAAGGCCAAAGGTAAATGTCATTTTGACTCTTTCTAACGGATATTTCAGAATTCCTGTTCCATGGGAAATTTTGAAAGTTCAAATTTATGGTCAGGTCTAGAATTTTGTTTGTTGTTTTAATTTCAGAATTCCCTGCAGAAAGGGGGTCCCAATTTCTGGCTAGCTCTCCTCAGAGCTAGTGTGTCAGGCTGTCTGCAGAGAGAAGCATACATCACATCACCTGGTTTGCATTTTGAATTTTATCTTCACAACCATGAAGGAGGGAGACTTAGTGTTTTTAACATGAAAGCATAGATTCTGTACCACACAGCAGCAGCCATCAGGGGAAAGAACTGAGTCACTGATGTGAACCAGCCCATTGCCACTCTTGAATTGCAGAGAGTGTCATAAACTGTCTTCAATTTCAAGCTTTGGGCAATTAGTAGAAGTTGAACCCATCGTCATGGATCACAGGCTGTCTGCAGGCAGGACAATGCAATCCTCCCAGCTTGCTCCTTCAAGCTCTGACTAAAATATAGTGCTGAATCATTCAGCCCTTCCTTGGATAAAGCACATATAGCACAGCCAGCTTGATTCTCTGCATTGCCGTTGTAGAGGTTCAGGCGCTATGACGTAACTACTCTGAAGTCCCAGAGCAGACTTGCGGCAGAGCTGACATCCCTAGCTCTCATGGGGAGGATGCTGATTGCATCACTCTAGTTCACCTGGCAGCCAAATCATGCTCCCAAGAACTGTCTCTCTCAACATTACACAGTGCTGTAAGGCGTGGGTTTGAACAGTGCTGTAATAGTGATAAGCTAGTGTAAGGTGAGAGAAATACTGACAAAGACAGCTTAAGGATTTGTCTACACAAGGAGATTTACTGACATTATACTGCTCTAATTATGCCAATATAACTCCCTCCGGACACTCTTATTACAGAATATAAGTACCTTTTTCCAGTGTAGCTTATACCACTTCCAAAGCAATGTAAGCTAAAGCATAAGCTCTTGACTGGACTCTGGACTACAGCAATGCAGGATATCTGGGCAAGAAGCCTTTAGCAATTAGGAATCTCCAACCAGTACTGAACTCTGCAGGGTGTCTCCTCAGCAACTCTGGCTCATCAGACCTGTCCTCCACTCCCTACACTGGCTTCTCATAGAATATAGACTCAAGTTCAAGGTCTTGGCCCTTATCTTCAAGGTGATCAATGGCCTGGGCCCAGGATAGCTAAACAATCACCCAGAGCTTCTGTTGACCTAGCTGGGTCTACGCTGGGGGGTAAGTCAGTTTAATTACGCTGCTCCAGGGTGTGAAATGTTGTGTTAATTTAAATTTAAAGCAGAGACCAGGGCTAGGTGAGATCTGGTCTCTTCTTTTGTTATGGCTGCTCTAGTTTTAGGGGCTGGATTTGGTTTCTTCAAGGGGAGCTTTCCCCCCCCCCCCAAAGTCTTTAAAACAACTTTCTTGTCTCACTCAACTCGGGTAGATGTCTACTGACTTCGGAGCACCCATGAGGAATCTTCTACGATCCCTGGAACTTAGGCAGGGATGAAGTACAGAAGTATGAGAAATGACCGTGAATCTCTTTCAGTTCCAAAGCTGCATTATAGATATTATAACTTCCTGCTGTGTCCTTCTAGAAATAAAATAATTCACTCTGAACTTGACCCCAATAGATTTTACAACTTGAAGATGTTACCATAACTCTCTTTTAAAAGAATAAAAAAGATAATTGCTGTATGCAGCATGAGACCTTTGGAGGACCCTGCTCCTACTGCTGTTGACGTCAAAGGGAGCTCTTCTACCCTTTCAAATGTAGTGGGATAGGTCCCCATGTCTGTTGGAATGGCTGCATGAAAATATTTTTTGGAAAAACTGTATACTTCAAAAATTAACCAAGAACATGATTAACAATTATAAATTTGGGATTTAGTTATAGACGAATGCTCTTTAACCAGGGCCGGCTCCAGGCACCAGCTTGTCAAGCAGGTGCTTGGGGCGGCCACTCCAGAGAGGGGCGGCACGTCCAGCTATTCGGCGGCAATTCGGCGGACGGTCCCTCACTCCGGCTCAGAGCGAAGGACCTCCCGCCGAATTGCCGCCGCAGATCGCAATCACGATCGTGGCTTTTTTTTTTTTTTTTGGCTGCTTGGGGCGGCCAAAACCCTGGAGCCGGCCCTGTCTTTAACAAAACTCTAACTCTGCCACTACAAAGTAGCAAAAGGAGAAGAAAAATGAAAAAGTGTTAGGGAAAAATAAACCCTACACATCGTTGTTTCATTTTTGGGAAAGAAAAAGAAAAAAGGGGGGGAGGGTAGAAGAAAGGGAGGGAAATGGAAATTTTTAAAATTCAGAATTTTTAAAGCAAATATTTTCCTAAATAAAAATCCATGTCAAACCCTGCATAATGGAAATCACATTGAATGACCATAAACATTTTTTCCCATCTCCCACTAATTAGAATTCAGCTTGGTTCTTTTAGGGCCTGATCCTCTGTCCAGTGAAGTCAATGGGAGTCTTTTCATTGATTTAAATGAGTTTGGGATTAAGCCCTCTAGGTCCTACTTCCTGTCCTTTATTAAGCAATCCTAGTTACTCTAAAAAACATAATTTCTCATGTCTCAAATTTTCCTAAAGAAATCAAGGCACTCAATCAATCAGTTTTATTAGATCACATATGACTTGTATTTTGCAAATACAAGGAAAAAACATGTACAATCTAAAACAACAGCAACATACGTATAATACATGAACTTCATAAAAACTCTCTTCTTCGGCACGATGCTAAAAAAGGCAAAAATTGCCACTGATTTAATTCCTACTGGAGATTGAGAGAATACTAAAAACATTATCTTTTGAAAGCAACAGAGAGTCCTGTCGTACCTTTAAGACTAACAGATGTATTGGAGCATAAGCTTTCGTGGGTGAATGCCCACCATCTTTTGAGATGGTGATAAAGCTTTTTTATGCAAAAGGGATAAAATCCAGCATGCTCTCAGAAGATGGAAAATTCTACATTCCAGAAGATCATGGATGCATGCAGATTTTAGACCAAAAATTGTAAAAAGCAGTTCATGCTCTTCTACTGCCAGAAGAAACACACACTTCAGCATGCAAGAAAGAGGCCAAGATAGAATTTGGGAGAATTAGGAGTCTCCTAAAAAAATATTTTGAACAATATCCAAAATTTGGCCCCTAAACTGACCTTAGGCCCTATAGAGCATCTGCAATATTTTTAGCACTAAAAATTCTTAGCGCTGGGGCAACTCTGTTCCCACCATGTAAGTAAGTTAAACAGGCCACCCCTTGAGCAGAGTTTAAGGTCTTTTGTTTTAAATCTTTATGATAGGGGGACCAATGACCCAAATAATGGAACTTTATCCATAAATAAGTGAAAGCCATGACTTGTTCTACAAAATGGCCTTCTATCTTCCAGAGGGTTCTTCCCAAAAATCTTGGACTTGTTATAATTAAGAACCAGGTCTTGAGAGTTACAATATGAGGAAATATGAGATAATAACCAGTGGAGGACTCTTGGAGCTTGTGATAAAAACAACCATGTCATCTGCATATAACACTAAGACAGATTTACACTTAATTTGCATCAGAGAAAAATTATCTTCCTTTAAACCATCCACCACATCATTAATATATAAATTAAAAAGAGGTGGCACTAGAAGGCATTCCTGGTGTATTCCTCTAGAGGTAAGGAGAACAGACTCAGTACATTCTTCATTGACTGTGGTTTGTATGCTAGCTATATTGCCCTGGTGTAAAGCCTCCAAAATACGCAGAAGTCTTATATCAATACCCATCCGTCTTAATTTTGCTCAAAGTTTATCTCTGTTAATAGACTTAAATGCCATCTTTACATCTATGAAAGCAGCATACAGTCTAGTACCCTTAACCCAACATATCTATAACTCCTATAGGACAAAATAAAACAAATAGCAAGTATGGCTCTGCCAGCCCTAGAACTGGACTGCTCATGGTGTAACAAATTATCATTTAAAACCCATATTTCAAGTTTAGATAGTAAAAATCTGGAATACATTTTCCCTGTCACATCTAACAGATTAATATGTCTATATGAAGCAGGATTCCTTCTGTCCCCTTTTTAAAAAATAGAAACTATAATACTAAACTTCCAGCCAGATGGAATTCATCCCACATGATTGATGACAGTAAATAAATTAGTCAAGACTGGGAACCACCAATCAAGATTCTCCTGAAAAATTCCACAGGAAGAAAAATTTTCCCTGGAGCTTTTTTCTGTCATTGGGTTAAAATAAATAACTGAACTTCTCTGCCTGTTACCAGAGGCCAGAGTGGTAAATCAAAAAGGGGATTCCTCATTACATCAGCTGTGCTAGAACTAGATAAAAAAGAAGCTGGTTTGGAGGAATCATTATACCAACAAAAAACCCCAAGAATATCTTACATTTTTGTGGGAGGATTTTGAAGAAGCCACTAAAGATAAAAATTCTTTCACGTTTTGGAAGATAATAGCCTTAGGCTCAGGCAGATATACTTTATCTGAGGAACCCCAAATTATTGATAAAGCCTGTATAGCACATTTTGGCCAGGTTTTAATGATTCCTCAAGGCATCTAATTGGATATATTATTAATATTGAGAATACTTGTCAGGGTGAAATAGGATTCCTTAAGTATCACTTACACTTATTCTTCTTAGCAGCTTAGACTTTTCATTTCCCTCAGAGTATTCCTGCAGTGGCATAAAATGGTGACATCCAACTATGACATATGTCCTGAGACATAATCATGAAATATTTCTATGTAGCTATTTTGTAAAATACAAGACTATAGTTTTAAAAGTGTATTTGTGTGACCACAAATAGGTGGTGCTAAAGCCGTGCTGACAAGAAAGTAGACGTGATACTTACATCAAAAGAATCCCATTACTTTCTATCTACTGCCTAGCACTTTTTTTCCCCTGCTGATTATGGACAAATTTTAGTAGTGACTGGGTTTGATTTGAGAAATGCTGTACATGTATTGATATGAATTTTATTTCTAACCATGTGCCAGACTCTCTATTGATTTCTCATCATTCTGTTCTCTCTTTCTGACTCCTCCACTTGAACAATGTAATGAATTTTAAAGACTACAAACGAGGTGGGTAATGCAGCAAATGTTTCTGATATGAAAGAGAGTTTTTTAAAAAAAAACACCAGTGAGAGCTCCTTGCAGACTGTCACTGAAATGATATTTTGGACAGATGGACAGATTGTGAGGGCTAAAGATATGTATTTGCAGCTAATTTATTCACTAACATTTGTATTGCAGAAGTAGGGCAGCAATACAATTAAAACATCAAAAATGTTAACAGTCTGAATAACTCTGTAGCCTCGTGTTTCTTCCTTCTAAAGAGCTTTATAAGTAATTTCTTCCTTCCAACACAATCTTACTTGTCTTGTTCTCAGACATTAATTCAGCACTTAATATTAGCCATACAGCTGCTTCCTTTGCTCTAAAAAGAAGCTGCCATGGGTTGAACAGTAAAAACTGGAACTTGGCAAGAGGCTAATGCTGTAATTTAGCCAATTTCTAGCAAAATACTGTTCTGTTGGGTTTCTCGCTTTAAAAAAATAAAGACGTGTGGTCACATTCCACTTTATCTTGTTGAAGAGACACTTCCTGTAAGAGAAGCACAGATGCATTCTACCCTTCTCATTTATATTGAATTTAACCCATTGTTTAAATGTGGAAAATTGATGCTTAGTGCCTCTCTCAACAAAGGTGAATGAGGAGACATTTTCAAGAGTTAGTAATGCAACAAATATAACAAAATGCACTTTGCTTCTTTTTGGGTCAAGCATTTAACTGGATCATCACTAGAAAGGGTTTTTTCTGATGGGTTAGGGTGGGTATAGGCAGAGGACTGTTTATGTTATCTGCCAGGGACACTTATATTTAATGACATGTTAAGTGGTTTTTATTTGGTCTGGTCTACACTGCAGTTAGGTCGATGCAAGGCAGCTTACATCGACCTAACTATGGAAATGCCTACACTTAAATTTCGCTCCTTCCGACTTAACTGCCCCATTATGCCAACTTACCTCCACCTCCATGGGGGGTATAGAGTAAGGCCAAGGTAATTAGGTCAATGCAGTGTCAGTGTAGACACTGTGTTGCTTACATCGACTGTTACTGGCTTTCAGGAGCCATCCCACAATGCCCCACACTGACAGTACAGTCGATACAAGCACACCTGGTGAGGACATGCACTGCTGACGCAAGAAGCAAAGTGTAAACACACACAAGTGATGTAATTACTATGGCGGCTGTATGCTGACACACGTTTGGTGAATTTAATTTTGTAATGTAGACATGGCCTATAACTTAGACCCAGATGCAGTAAGTGCATAACAATTATTAAATAATGACATCAACATATTTATCCCGTGCTTTACAGGCTGTATGATTACAAAGAAAACCTTCTCCAAGTGAATTTCTGCAGTGATATTTGCCTGAAACAATAGTTCTAAAGCAGGGGTTCCCAAACTTGGTTTGCGGCTTGTTTGGGGTAAGTCCCTGGCGGGCTGTGAGACGTTTTGTTTACCTGAGCATCCGCAGGTACGGCTGCTCGCAGCTCCCCAAGGCCGCGGTTTGCCGTTCCCATTCCTGGATTCCCGCAGCTTCCATTGGCCAGGAACAGAAAACAGCGGCCACAGGGAGCTGCGAGCGGCCGTACCTGCAGACGCTCAGGTAAACAAAGCGTCTCGCAGCCCGCTAGGGGCTTACCCTGAACAAGCCACGAACCAAGTTTGGGAACGCCTGTTCTAAGGGAAGCATAAATTACCCCATTCATCTTCATGGAATGTTAACTTTGAAAGCTAATAATGACAATTGGAAGATCAAGACAGTTAACTATTTCACTGCTAATTGTTTTAGCAGAAACATAAATCTAGGCCTTGCCTACACAGGTTTTGTAACTATAATAATTTTGAGTGGGGCTTGGGGGGGCGTGTTTTTGTTTTGACCAAAATAGTGAACTCAGTACACCCTCTAGAGTGGATGCAGTTATACCAATCTAACTGCATCCACCCAAAGGGTTTGTATTGTTTTAACTATACCATTTTCAAACAGATATAGCTAAAGTAGTACAAAATCTGGGTGTAGAAAAGCCCCTATTGTACTCACTCCACAATCCCAAACTGCCTCCCACGCCATTCCAAGTACCAAAAGTCTCATGTGTCTCTCACCAGCTGTCAAACCTTCCACCCTTAACACCCAAAAATCTGCAGCACACTGAAAACCAAAAGTTTAAGGGTAACATAAAATTACATTTGATATCAAACTCTAAATAACACAGAAATGACACTAACTGTTTTCTTCATTCCTTAACAGATCTCCAGGTTGTAGGTTTTTTGTTTTGTTTTGTTTTTTTATTTTAGCTGCAGCTGCAGAATTTCCAAGCTTCTACAGGAGGGCACCTTGGAATTTGTCAACTTTTCCATGTGTAGATGGGTCCTGGATAAAGCCACATCCATTCTCCTGTTCATATGCTCCCTAGTTAAAAAGGTGTCTTTTTGAGGGGTCTGCAGTGTCTTTAACCAGGGATGGTACTGTCACTTCCATCTTATGTAATGGAGTAACAAGGAATGGCATGGAATTTTTGAGCCTGTTCAGTGAGCCTATTAGTTAGTAAAGGAGCTCCCAGTCAAATTTTGTGATCCTTTCCAATGGAAAGTGAAAAGGGAAGCAAGCCTCCTTAGATGAAAAGCACTATATATGAGGGTAGGGGTGTTTATCACTACTTTGGGCAAAGTGTTTCCTAGCTGTCTTGCTGTCATGTTGGTCTGATGTTCTGTGCCAAGTTTGGAATCCGAAGGTTCCAGTTAAACATCCAGGAAGCTCTGAAAAGGCATCAACTCAAAGGCATCTAGTGGAAAATGTCTCTTGGGTTTTTCCAGATTCTAATGCAGTCAATTTGCCTTGCAACGGATAAAGAGGAAGACTGTGCTTAGAGGATTTATTTTTGACGGCTTTCTAACTTTTATTCCCCATGTTGGTTGGGCTTTCTGAGGACAAGGAACCATTTTGTGGCTTGTTTTCTTCTTTGGAGATTTGTCTGCCATTTTATGGCCTTCCTTGTTTTTCATGTACTTTGTGCTGGCTAACAACAGGAAAGGACTCTGTGTTTCTAAAATTAATCAGGCTCTTTATTGAAAGAGCTATTTACAGAGATGCTGCAACTGCAGCTATCATTCAAGCCATGTGCATGCAGTCTGGCTATGTGATGCCTTCTCCAAACTATTCCTTCCTGCAACCTCTGCTCCTCTTTCCAAGTTCCATGCAGCTTGCAATATCTTTCCTTTTAACAGTCTGTGTGCACATGTGCACTTCTTTTGTGCGCATTTGCTGACTTGCTGGGGCCACAGGTTACTAGCACATAGCCCATTCCTAGGGACATGGCCTTTATCACCCTCCTATTGCTGCCTGTTAGACCTCAGAATCCTTCAAGTGTGCTGGTCTTCAAACCAATTTCCCACTTCTTGTTTGTGTTATCTGTGTTGGTGTGAGGCTTGCTTCCATCCTATTGCTGCCTTCATTCCACTGGGTGGCATACTCTTGGTCCTCTGTGTTGCCCATATATAGAGATTCTTCTGACTCTTCTACATCAGACCAGCTGATGGCTGAGATTCTAAGTCCTGCTGGTCCTAGCCTGTCTGGGTGTACCAGCTGTGTATAGCTACTATGTGATTGTCTTCAGTTTCTTCTCCACAGCAGCCCTGAGTCTACAGCTACCTTAAGCCCTGCGCCCCACTGCAGCTTGGACTGGTGTTGCTTTTTGCCATTGCTTTGTGCGGCTATTTGATTATTAGACCTAGAACAGACTACCCTGGTGGGAAGCAGAGTCTTGGTTCTCTAGCCCATTGGCCCCTGTGCTGGACTACTATCCAGTCCCTGGGAGGGTGTATTGCAATGGTCCAACTTTGTCAGGTAAGGTGATCCCTGCCTGTCTATTTTGCCTTTGCCATGAGTATCTTGGCTGTCTTTACTGCCAGCTCTGCTTTCCCATTGTGTTGTGGGTACTCAGGGGAAAATATCTTAAGCTCAGATTCCCATTTGGTGCTGAATCATTTGAATTCTATGTACTATGGCCCATTTTCTGAGCACAGTGTGATAGGTATGGCTTACCTTGCAAACTGTGCCTTTAATTTCATGATCACAAGGAATCAATTATGAAACACTTAGAGGAGAGGAAAGTGATCAGGAACAGTCAGCATGGATTCACCAAGGGGAAGTCGTGCCTGACTAACCTAGTTGCCTTCTATGATGAGATAACTGGCTCTGTGGATGAGGGGAAAGCAGTGGATGTGTTATTCCTTGACTTTAGCAAAGCTTTTGATACGGTCTCCCACAGTATTCTTGCTGCCAAGTTAAAGAAGTATGGGCTGGATGAATGGACTGTAAGGTGGATAGAAAGCTGGCTAGATCGTCGGGCTCAACGGGTAGTGATCAATGGCTCCATGTCTAGTTGGCAGCCGGTTTCAAGTGGAGTGCCCCAAGGGTCGGTCCTGGGGCCGGTTTTGTTTAATATCTTTATTAATGATCTGGAGGATGGTGTGGACTGCACTCTCAGCAAGTTTGCAGATGACACTAAACTGGGAGGTGTGGTAGATACGCTGGAGGGTAGGGATCAGATACAGAGGGACCTAGACAAATTAGAGGATTGGGCCAGAAAAAACCTGATGAGGTTCAACAAGGACAAGTGCAGAGTCCTGCACTTAGGACGGAAGAATCCTGTGCACTGCTACAGACTAGGGACCGAATGGCTAGGTAGCAGTTCTGCAGAAAAGGACCTAGGGGTCACAGTGGACAAGAAGCTAGATATGAGTCAACAGTGTGCTCTTGTTGCCAAGAAGGCTAACGGCATTTTGGGCTGTATAAGTAGGGGCATTGCCAGCAGATCGAGGAACGTGATCATTCCCCTTTATTCGACATTGGTGAGGCCTCATCTGGAGTACTGTGTCCAGTTTTGGGCCCCACACTACAAGAAGGATGTGGAAATATTGGAAAGAGTCCAGCGGAGGGCAACAAAAATGATTAGGGGTCTGGAGCACATGACTTATGAGGAGAGGCTGAGGGAACTGGGATTGTTTAGTCTCCAGAAGAGAAGAATGAGGGGGGATTTGATAGCTGCTTTCAACTACCTGAAGGGGGGTTTCAAAGAGGATGGAGCTCGGCTGTTCTCAGTGGTGGCAGAACAAGGAGCAATGGTCTCAAGTTGCAGTGGGGGAGGTCTAGGTTGGATATTAGGAAACACTATTTCACTAGGAGGGTGGTGAAGCACTAGAATGCGTTACCTAGGGAGGTGGTGGAATCTCCTTCCTTGGAGGTTTTTAAGGCCCGGCTTGACAAAGCCCTGGCTGGGATGATTTAGTTGGGAATTGGTCCTGCTTTGAGCAGGGGGTTGGACTAGATGACCTCCTGAGGTCCCTTCCAACCCTGATATCCTATGATTCTATGATCACAGTTTTTGCCTGAGTGTCCTCCAGATAGTCCACCTCCCAGAAACTGAAGTAGTATTTACTGTGAATATAAAATGAATAGGCCTGTTCTGACCTTTCCCCAGGGCGGGGTAGGGATTTCATGAAGCTGTACAGACTCCTGTTGCACACCGCGTACTGTTCCATGTACACTCTCAACTGGGTGTTTGTGCCTGGCCTGTTGACTAACTTCTTGGCTGCTCTCCCCAGAAGTGAAGCATGGATCCATCTCATGCTGTCAGCTCTTAAATCTGCTGTGTTTACTGCTCAATCCCCTTTAAATAAAATCCCATCTTGGGCATGCAGCCCATCCCTCACCTAGTGGTAGGGGTAACCTCTTTATATAACTTCCCTTCTCCACCCCAGCTTATCTGCATTTGATGGGGAGTAATCAGTCATTATATGAAATAGTCGGCTTTCATAGTCCTGGTTACTGCTAAAGTTACTGGAAAAGACTCTCCACTGCAAAAGTTTGACACAATTAGATATTTTACAATTTCCTGCTATTACAAGATTTTTTTTCTTTCCCCTGACAGTGGTGCACTTTAATGAATTCCCAATTTCTGCTATTAGACACCTGTTGTGCTGGAGAAGCTATTGATTTCAGAAAACAATGAATCCAGCAAGCCCAGAGTTCATGTGTCCCTTTGACAAATAGAACCGTTATTATTTTCCATTTCCAAGTACTGAACCAATCTATTATTAATAATGTTCTCTGTGACCTCACTGCCACAATAAATTCATGCAATAGTTCAGTTAGGGGAAACCAGAGACAGATCTTACCCAGACATACCCAATGGAATAATAACTGATAGGCTTTTGGCAAAAGGCCATTGCATCAAATATAATTATAAAAAGTTATCGAGCTGGGTTTGGACAATATTTGGACATAATATACTAAGTCAAGGCTTTCCCTTTTCCTGGGAGCTGAATTCCTTTTGGAAGCATCAAACCTACAGTTTAATAAAAAGCCCTTTTTTATAAAAGACTCCTCATTCTCAAAGTAACTAGACCATATAGAGTCATCTCTGTAGTAATGAAACATTAAGAATACAAATTAAAACTGAGTCTCATCCCCTTCCATAGAAAAACTCAGTAAACGGGGGTGGGGGAATGAATACACCACTTCTCTGGCACTGACACCATGAAACATTAATTTCTTAGAGTGAGGAGTTAGCCATCACAAAAGGTGGCAGGGAGCATGGCCTCCTCATCATGCAGAGCCCAAGAATCCATTCTGGCTCCAACCCTGTGGATCTTGGAGAATCTGCATGGATGCCTGCCCCTTTGTACTTCTCCAACATTCCCCTCCCCCAGTCCCATGGCCAGCTCAATAGGCATGCAACAATTATGATTCATAGTTACATACTGCTTCCAAGAACCTGTGTATTGGAAGTTACTACTGTCAATGGCAGTATTAGTATCCAGTGGATTTTGGGCAGGAAAATCCTCTGATGTTTTTTGAGTGGAGTACATGGGCTGCACAAGACATTCCTCAAGCTCCAACACAGAGGGAAATGCAGAGGGGCTGCATAAGCACCAGTCTCCTCCTTCCAACCTTCATATCCACTTTGCATGAGTCCTGTGTGTTGTGTCTATGTTAACAGTCATATTTAGGCTTGGCAGAATTTAATCTTTATTTTTGTAATAATTTTGATGGATAATATTGATAATTTTAAGCATTTTTCTATATTTGATTTAAATTTTCACAGTTGTAGGAAATTAGGAGGGGGCAGCCAGTGGGGGGGGGGGGCAGGCAATAATTATGTAATGTCAATGGACATTGAGATTCAAAAAATTAAATCTTTATAAATGTTAAAAGAGATTAGAGAGACAGGGTGGGTGAGGTAATATATTTTACTGCACCAACTTCTATTGGTGAGAGAGACAAGCTTTCGAGCTTACATAGGGGACCAAAATTTGTCTCCCTTACCAACATAAGTTTGTCCAATAAAAGATATTACTTCACCCACCTTGTCTCTTTAATATCCTGGGACCAACATGGCTACAAGAACGCAATATAAAACACAGACTGTCACATGTCAACATAAACAAAGTAAATATCTTAAACTATAATAAGTTCTCAAGCAGCATTTTTCTTTCTTTGCCTATCTGTTAATTTTGATTATCAATGGAAATATTTTCCCATCAGTTTGTGTGTTACAGTGAAATCGACATTTACCAATAAATATCTAATCCTTCCAAGCCTCGTCATATTGAACAATCCTCAAAAGAATCCTCTACTAGGAGGCTGATTCCACTTTTTCCATGTCTCTGATAAGCATCTTTGCAGTCCCCCTCTGTAACAGCTGAAGGAAAGACAGGAAGCACAGTTACTAGGCATCCAAAGGTCCTTGCTAAGTAAGTACCTCGGGGTGACAGAGGGGCTGACATCACCTAGTGACACATGTGTTAGGGGTTCCTCTCTGAAAAGCGGAACGTTTAAAGCCAGGGATGAAGTTGCAAAAGGCTGTGTGGGCACTTATTTCATTTAAAACCAGGCTTACTTCACTTTAGCTTAAGACTATTATGAATCTAATTGATTTAAAAACTAATGTAAGTTAAACCTATACAATTACTTATCTAGACAAGGTCTTATGGAAATTTGTTGATTTCTCACTGATGGCCTTTACCTCCAGAAGATCCCCTGAGAGCCATAGGTTTCAGGGGTGAGGAACCCTGCTTTCCATAAGTGGACAGTCCAGAGGAAACTCCACAAGGACAACCTCACATAATTTCCTATCTCCTACATAGGCTGCTCTGCTGTAGGGAATGTGGGGCTGGGCCACAGGACCAAGCTATTCAGAATATCTGCTTCTTTTATCACCACTCTAAAAGCTCACGAGTGTGTGATACATGACAAACAAGTTATTTCCAAAGCATCTGAGCTTCCCCACATTGCAAACAAATTCTGGTTTTAAAAAATAGATGGAAATTACAAGAATGGTAGCATCATTTACCAATCATCTGTAAGAATTAAAAAATAATAAATCCATGAGCGTGTGTTAGTTGTTTAACTCCCCCGCTCCTTTAGGGGTTACTGGTCCCTCTTTGTATTTTGATTTTATTGTTGACGATATTCTTCTAATCACTAGGGCGTAGCAAATTTATATTCTGTATTCCTAAAATGCTCTGGTTCCTCTTCTCTGTTCTGTTCATTCCCTCTGGGGCATCTTGCATTGGCCACTGTCGGAAGACTGGATATTGGGCTAGATGGACCTTTGGTCTGACCCAGTATGGCTGTTCTTAAATTCTTATGTTCTCTGCTTATACACAATAATGTGAATTCAGATTCTAAGCATGTTTTCATGCTTCTAAATACAATGCTCACTCTTCATCTCTTTCAAGGCTTTGAAAAGGCCTATCAAGGCTGCTTCCCCATTCTGAACTTTAGGGTACAGATGTGGGGGCCTGCATGAAAACTTCTAAGCTTAACTATCAGCTTAGATCTGGTTCGCTGCCACCACTCCCAATGTGCTAATTCCCTTCCCTGGGTAGCCTTGAGAGACTCTTCACCAATTCCCTGGTGAATACAGATCCAAACCCCTTGGATCTTAAAACAAGGAGAAATTAACCATCCCCCCTCCTTTCTCCCACCAACTCCTGGTGGATCAAGATCCAACCCCCTTGGATCTAGAAACAAGGAAAAATTAATCAGGTTCTTAAAAAGAAGGCTTTTAATTAAAGAAAAAGGTAAAAATTATCTCTGTAAAATCAGGATGGGAAATAACTTTACAGGGTAATCAAACTTAAAGAACCCAGAGGACCCCCCTCTAGCCTTAGGTTCAAAGTTACAGCAAACAGAGGTAAACACCTTAGTAAAAGGTACATTTACAAGTTGAAAAAACAAAGATAAAACTAACACGCCTTGCCTGGCTGTTTACTTACAAGTTGAAATATGAGAGACTTGTTCAGAAAGATTTGGAGAGCCTGGATTGATGTCTGGTCCCTCTTAGTCCCAAGAGCGAACAACCACCAAAACAAAGAGCACAAACAAAAGCCTTCCCCCCACCAAGATTTGAAAGTATCTTGTCCCCTTATTGGTCCTTTGGGTCAGGTGTCAGCTAGGTTACCTGAGCTTCTTAACCCTTTACAGGTAAAAGGATTTTGGAGTCTCTGGCCAGGAGGGATTTTATAGTATTGTACACTGGAGGGCTGTTACCCTTCCCTTTATAGTTATGACAAGGCCTCATTAGCATGCCCCTAATTTAGGAATAGCAAGAGTCAGGTTCTCTCATTAACGCAAATTGCTTTGGGCAGTACTTAACTGCACATACATGGTCTCAGCTCCTGATCATGTGATACTATAGTTATGGTTGACACAGCACTCCCATTTACAGTCGTTTTTAACTTTTAAATGAAAAGAGCCATTGGGCTGAAACCTCTCATGCGCTCTCTCAGCTCAGAAGCAAATATGTTTGTAAAGTTTGTATGCAGTGTTGTAGCCGTATTGGTCTCAAGGTATTAGAGAGACAAAGTGGGTGAGGTAATCTCTCTTATTGGACCAACTTCTGTTGGTGAAAGAGAGAAGATTTCAAGCTCACACAGAGCTCTTCTTCAGGTAGGTGGAAAAGATGTTTAGTGTAAGTAGTTAATACATATTTCAAGGGACCATTCAAAGTGAATTGGAAGGGACCACCCAAATACCCAGAGAGAACCTACTTCAATACGGAAATAAAAACCTCTTCCAACATCAGACCCCTAGCTGTCACCTTCCACCCCACACTGAAACCCATACAGGGAATCATCAAACTATAGTCCATATTGGTTGGGACCCTATCCTGAAAGAAATTTTTCCTGAACCGCCATCTCTGTCCTTTATTACAATTTATCCCTGAGGTCTTCTTCTCTATCTTCTCTAGTCATATGCCTGGTAAAGTGGTATATCAGTCCAAAGAAATTTGACCCAGTTAAGCTGATCAGAGTAGGGGGTTGTGATGGGTTGGACCCCCCATCTGGGACGCCAGCTGATGTGCTGGGGTTTCACTGAGCCCGCCCGTTCCATAGCCTGGGCTTCCTCCCCCTGTTTATGCTGTGCCAGGCCCTCAAGGCTTCGCTAGCACACACACATGGGTAAGGCCACACCCAGCTGCAGACACAGACTGAAGTCAGCTCTGTGTGAGAGGGTTCAGCTCGGAGATTCACCCAGCACTCACGTGTACACCCCTTTTGGGGAGTTAACCCAAAATAATATTGTCTTGCGGTATATAGAAAAATCTGCACAGCGCAAGCTCATAAAAATCGCCCTCTCCCTCAATGTGGAGAGATATATGCACAACTTCTTGCCCCCCAGTTATAAATTGCACAAACTGGATTATGTCATAAAAAAGAAATAAGTTTATTAACTATAAAAAGTAAAATTTAAGTGCTATCTCTGAGAGGTTTCTATTGTACACAGTTCCTGGGGTAATCCTTGTGCTTGTGTGCATTTCCTCAATAAGCCATTAACATTGTTTGGCCTTTTTACTGTCATACCTGAAGGCTGCTTGTGGGTGTTTTCGACCTCAGGACATGTTTCAGCAACACATACATAGTCAAACTTCATAACTTCACACACAATGATAGCACATACAATCCAACGAGACATTACTGTCTAGCAGATCAAGACTTTTTAGAATGACACTTCACAAGGCGTACTTTGTATAAGACATATCCTAATTACATGACAGTGGTGAATATTGGGGTGTCAGAGTGTAACAGGGGCCAAAATTGACAGCCCTGCTTCCTGTCTGTCACTCTTCTCCCTCAGCCGCAGGGAGGAGGCAGGCTCAGGTTTCAGTGCCTTGTGGGGTATATAGTGTACAATGGTGATGGCTACGAACCCCATGGAGCTGGGAGGCTCTGGTGATGTACATCCAAACACTATGTGATCAGGCAGGCGCTTTTGCTGGGCTGAAAATGTGTGGCAGAATAGGCAAAAGGACGATATTGCAAAACTGGCCTCACCCTTTGCAAAATACTTTAAAACTGGGTCCCTTCCGCTCATAAAAGTAGAGGAAAGACTAATTCCTTCCCCTTTTTTCATTAATTGCACGTGGAAAAAATCAGGCTTCAATGTGTTTCTGTTTTAGATCTGGCAAGAACCAGTCTGACCCCTTGACAAGGACTTAATTTCCAAAAGGGCTATTTTTCACAATAATGCAACTTGAAAAGAAAAGAAAACCCTTAAGGCTTTATGTTGCAAAGTGAAACCTCAAATTCCATCGTAAAGTGTTTTTTTATATTCCCACCCCCACCCCCGATTTCCAGATGAAAGCATGACCAAAATGTTTGCTATTTATGGATTAAGTGCATAGAATGTGAGTGTGAAAGTTAGTGATGTTTCAATTATTCTCTTTCCCCGATGTCTAGAATTTAACAAAACACCAGGGGCGGAAGAGGGAGTTAATTTGCTCTAATCTCAGTATATGTCTGGGTCTAAGGGGGTTGATTTTCCCCAGTTTTCTTTTTCACAATAACTAAAATAAATTAATAGCCTTATTGTCTGAATTCCAAATCGTTTTGAATTCTTAAATTCACTAACTACGAAGCTGAGCAGTTCTGAGCACCACTAGAGGGAGCGTGTACTGCTGATAACTTGAAACGCCAGCTTCTTTTTCCAAAGAGATCAGTGAAAGATAATCATACAAAACAGTAGAAATAAAAAATGTTTATTATTTAACACAGTATTTATCTTCGAAGTAAATTTCTAATCTTCTTCCCACCAACTAATAGCATCTGTTAATGCACACTTAAATAAATTAAAAAGAAAGTGTGCTTACTTTTTGCTAAAAACAAAATACTACATGTGTTTTATCAATGCATTGCAGTTTAACAGTCAATGCATTTGAACTGTTCACTTGCCACAGTGCTTCAGCCTTTCTCTCTTAAAAACCATAAAAAATCATTTGCAATTATTTCTAAAACTTTTATTTTGCAGTCTGATCAAAGTGTAGCAGTATTGAAACATTGCTATTGTAGGAGCAGGATTTTATATTTGTACTATAAGAACTAATGTATGATTTGATCATCCTGCCAGCCACCCTTTTTGAATAGCAGAAAGGAATGACCCTCTGGGACATTGGTAGAAACGCATCTGACAGACTGCCAGTGTCTGTACTGATGTTAAGGCAGGGACAGACCAGAATAATCCTTATGACTGATTATGGTCACCCTTTTGTTTTAGGATAAGTTATAATGTCTACTATGGTTTCCTATATGCATTATAAATGAGGCACTCTAGTTAAATATACATGTCTTTGTTTTAAGGTTTAATAAGTAAGAGACAGGATCTTGTATTGTATCTATGTTAAGGAGATTAGAGGAATGTTGAAGGCTCGGGCCACAATATGAACTGTTTTGATTACAAGATTTAGTAAGGTATAATTTACAATGCCTTTCTTGCTCAACATAAAAACTGCTGTATACCTTTGAAGGTCTCTGTAAAAGACTGTTTGTGTGAATGAGGAATGCATGCATCAGGAAAAGATAAGGTGTGAACGTCATTGTTAAAGTCAGATGGTCAAGGAAGGAGGAGTAAAGAAACTTAACAACACCAGAGAAACATCAACGCGCATTCATAAGTGAGGAAGGGCAGACTGACAACCCTGAGGTGGAGGCTGGCACCCCTAAAGACAAGACAATTGATTAAATCAAAACCAGGACAGGATGACCCTCTCGGAGGTGTTTTGGAATGTTAACATCAAAAGATAACAGCAATTAAGGAGTAACCGGTCACAAACTGACACAGCAAAATCCATAGACTTCAATAGAGAAAAAAGACTATAAGAACAGGGGCTTGGCCATGGGACTTTGGGTTCATCTTGCCACAACTCCAGGAGCATCGGATTGCAACTGACAGAGCCCGGCTCCCCTCTGCGACCAATCTGGCTGGCCACTAGATTGATCCAAACTCTGGACTGGTAACTATAAACATCAACTGGCAGGACGCGCGCGCGTGTGTGTGTGTGTGTGTGTGTGTGTGTGTGTGTGTGTGTGTGTGTGTGTGTGTGTGTGTGTGTGAGAAAAGCATATGCTAACTGCTGTATTCTCAATAAATGCGGCGTATTGCCTTTTTTCCCTGAAAAAGATCCGGTGTGCTTCTTATAAGCATAACACTATTAGGGAATCATTTAGCACCACAGGTGTACATTGCACTGTACAGCAACCACTCAAGACTAATAATTATATGCTACTCATTATGCAGACAGTCCTGTAAATTAATATGCCATTATATAAGTATTAAGACCTTGCCAAAGAGTCCTGTGCCTACAGATTTTGTAGTGTAAGGGCACAGAGCAAAATCCAAACAGCACAAAGAGTATACACAGAGTGGGATTTGATGTGAGTCAATGGCAATCATATTAGAATCAAATCAGGCATTCAAAGAAATGTTTGTAAAAGTGTAAACAGACTCAAATGCAGTCTTTGAGGAACTCCTCAGGTCACACTTAAGTTATGGCACCAGTGAAAATCTTGGTTCTTGTGTTAGGTAAAAAGCAAGTCCTTACTCACCTCTCCAGCACCCGAGTTCGTGCGGAGTTGGTATGGGCTCACAATCTGTCAGAGACCAGACACCAATTCGTTGATCAACGGGCTCACACTATCCTTAGCTTAAAAGGGTAAAAAGCAAGTCCTTACTCACCTCTCCAGCACCCGAGTTCGTGCGGAGTTGGTATGGGCTCACAATCTGTCAGAGACCAGACACCAATTCGTTGATCAACGGGCTCACACTATCCTTAGCTTAAAAGGCTTCAGAGTAATGTGGCAAGTTTATTAGGGGTGAGCATCAATATTTATACACAGAAGTAAACAAAGTGATTAACAGATCATAATGGTCATGCATAATCAATCAAGATTCTACAGGATAAAACAGGTTAAAATGTAGATTCAAAAAGACAAAAGGGGAGATAGCTACTTAAGGGGAAGAGGGTGTCATGAGTAGTTCGCAGGTCAGAGCTTTGATTAAAAGTTCAGACAGAGACATCAAGTCTGGGTTAAGTTTAAGCTCATCAAAAGTTCAGACTCAACATTCCTCCATTTGTAGCTTTGGGATAACTATTTACCAAAAGCTACACCCCATTTTAAGGAGCCAAGGGCCGCTTGGCAATTTCAGCCTGGGCCAACTCGAAGAGAGTAAGGCCCTTGGCTGAAGTAGGAAAAGAATAAACTGACCCACATGAGTCTATGAGGGAGGGGACACACTGAATACAGCAACACAGTATTATAAGGATTACTATGGCCCCAACAATACCCACCAAGAGTTTTTTAACCCACCCAAATCCAGGCAGCCAATTCCATAAGGCTCCCCACCAATCATAAGGTGGCTGGCCAGAGGAGTAGTTCTTAGCCATTTCCCTTAGATGTTTGGTACGTTGAAAAGTGTCAGAGTAGGTGTCATTTACAAAAACACAGCATTCTTCATTTATGAGGGCGCAAGCTCCTCCCTGGGCTGCTAACATTATGTCTAAAGCCATTCGGTTTTGCAAAGCTAACTGGCGCAGCTGGGACATTTCCCCGGCCTGATTCTCAAATAGGGTCGCAGTTTCATTGGTTAAAGATTCTAGTAGTCCCTGTAGACGGATGACACCACCCCTCAAGCTAATGAGACCAGCCCACCGCTGCCACGACAAACCATCACGGATATTAATATCTCTGAAGGTTTCACGGATGTTACGAACGTGGGGAAAATGAGGGGGAGTGAGGGAGATGCGAGAAGGCGGTGTTAGCCACGCTAAATAACATGACCCTGCCCAATCAGGGGAGAGAAAGTAATAAGCTTTGGGCCCGCACACCCAGTATGTTCCATACAATGCGTTTCGGGTATTCCATTGCTCAAAGTAGGAGGTAACCCACCACCCGTTGGACCATTGTTCCCCTGGTAACGCAGAGGGGTCGTTGTGCGAACTGCAGAGGCACAGTTTGGTAGTGGTGTTTTCAAAGGGCAGTGTAGTACTGCTTGAGCAGTTGTAGAAGGCAATCGTATATCCCTTAGCAATTAGTTGGACACCCTCGTGATCTGAGCAGGGCTTCTTAAAAGCTGACTCTGAAGGCTTGCCCACCCATGAAAAAGTTGGATCGGGGTGAGGGATCCACATATGGGATAAGTGGGATGCGCAAGGCTTGAAGCCAAGATTTTTACTAAAGGCGGTGCCATTAAAATACATGTTGCATTTACTTGTTCCCACAAAAGTTGACCCCTTTTCTTTAACAAAACACAGTGATCCTGTCTGATTGGTTACCCTGAGATATCTGTTAATTGGCACTCCTGTTTTGTCCCATGTAAGATTGTGTTGGACTGGATTTTTTTCTCTAGCCGGTGGCATCCAAGTCATATTAGCAGTGGTCAGGGGAATGGGTGTGAAGGGGAGTCCCTGTTCTGCATTTACTGGAAATTGAGTACATACCCAGCAATTACTTCTATTTCCTAAAATACGAGTTTTAACCTCGTGGGAATATCTAATAAAAGCATTATCTTCATAAGCAGAAAATAAACTAAAAAGGCATAATAAAAAACATACAGTTGTCAGAATAAAAGGTCCTCTCATTTTTGCCGAGTCAATTTAAGTCTGATGTCTGAAAGAGGTAAGCTGGTCCACTGGTCGGAGGCAGTGTCCTCAGTGGTGGCAAGAGCTGCTGGTCCGTCACTGTGGTCCACTACGGCTGGCTTGACGTGGGAGTGGTGGATCCAGGATTTGCGTCCTTCCAGGAACACTGCAGTCTGGGTTGTTAAAAGAACCTGGTGGGGTCCAGTAAACCTCGGCTGGAGGGTGTCGCCACGAACGAACTTTTTGGCCCAGACGAAGTCCCCTGGTTGGAACGGGTGGATCTGTTCTTCCAGCGGCACGGTCTGGGAAAACTGCGAGGCTTTCCAAAGGGTACGGAGGCGAGCCTGTAGGGAGAGAAACTGGCACGCGGTCATATGATCCCCTCCCAATAGTGAAACATCAGCACGTGGTAGCGCCCCGCCTTTGAAAGGGGGGTGTCCATAGAGCAGTTCAAAGGGGGATAATCCCAATACACGGGTTGGGCGAGTACGAAGGTGAAACAGGACCAAGGGAAGTACCTGAGGCCACTTTAACCCTGTTTCCTGACAGTATTTAGCCAATGTAAACTTAAGCTCCCTATTCATACGCTCAACTTTCCCGCTAGACTGGGGGTGGTAGGGTGTATGAAAGGAGTGTGAAATGCCCAGTCCTTGTTCTAAACGGCCAAGGACATGACCAGTAAAGTGAGGTCCGCGATCTGAGTCAAGCACGAGAGGGATGCCAAAACGGGGTACAATGTCTCTAAGGAGAATCTTCGCCACTGTGGCGGCAGTACAATTAGCAGTAGGAAAAGCTTCGACCCAGGAAGTCAGAGGGCAAACCAAAACAAGGAGGTACTTTTTCCCAAAAGCCTTTGGCATATCTGCAAAGTCAATTTGAAGATGTTGAAATGGAGCAGCAGGCGAAGGTCTTCCACCCTTAATTTTGTTAAGAGGCGGAGCAGGTCCATTACGCTGACATGTGCTGCATGCTTTCACTATTGACAGGCAGTAGGGTTGAATGCCTGGAGCATACCAAAAGCGAGCGATGGTGTCCACAAGGGCGTGCGTGCCGTAGTGACCCCCCTTATCATGGTGCCAGCGAACTGCCACGGGGTATGTGGAGCGAGGGAGGCAGGCTCGGCCATCCGGCATAAGCCAGGTCCCTTTGACCAGAGTGGCTCCGAGGCTCTCCCACAACTGTAGTTCAGCAGCGGGTACTGGTACGGGGTGCGGTGGAGTAAAGGAGGAGGCTGCAATAGCCAACGTGGGCATGGCTAAGGGTAAGACGGCAGCCGTCTTGGCGGAGGCGTCAGCCAAGGCATTCCCACGGGTGACGGGGCTATCATCTTTAGTATGGGCCCGGCAGTGAACTACAGCCAGGACCGAGGGTTCTTGGAGGGCGTCCAAAAGCTTGTGGATGAGGGGGAGGTGCTGAATGGGTTTTCCGGCAGCTGTCTGGAAACCTCGAAACTTCCAGAGGTGGATGTGACAATGCACAACTCCAAAAGCATACTTGCTATCAGTAAAAATGGTAACGGTCTTACCAGCGGCCAACTGGCAAGCTCGGGCCAGGGCATAGAGTTCGGCGGCTTGGGCTCCCCAGTTGCCTGGCAGTGAGGCGGCCTCTTGAATGTCCCATTCAGAGGTGACTGCATAACCGGTGAAACGCTTGCCATCAACATAGAAGGAGCTTCCGTCCGAGAAGAGGATGCAATCAGGGTTGTCCAGTGGCACGTCAAACAGGTTGTCCCTTATCTGTAAGATGCTATAAACTACTTCCACACAGTCGTGCTGATCCTGGAGGACTGGCAGGTCAGGAAGCAAGGTAGCTGGATTAAGGGGCCCACACCTTTCAAAAATTAGGTTAGTGTCTTCTAAGAGTTCGGCCTCTAGCTGTTGCTGACGATGGGCCGAAAAGACTTGGGTTGTGCCCCTACGCAGAAGGGCTGACAAGGCATGAGAGGTCCAAACCGTGGTAAAATGACCCAGGGTCAGGCTCTTTGCCTTTGTGATCAGCAGGGCAGCTGCTGCCAGAGTCCGGGTGCAGGATGGGGTTCCCTGAGTGACAGGGTCGATCTGCTGAGAGTAAAAAGCAAGCGGGAAATGGTGGGGCCCGCTCAGCTGGGTAAGGACGCCACTAGCAATTCCGCCCCTCTCGTGGACAAAAAGGTGAAAGGGTTTGCTGTAATTGGGGGGGCGGAGAGACATGGAGGAGGCCACACTGTCCTTGAGTAACTGAAAGGCTTGGATCGTGTCCGGGGACCACTGCAAAGGGTCAGGAGCAAGGTTAGCAGTGAGTCGGTGGAGCGGTTTGCTTAACTCCCCGCAGGACGGCAACCAGGGGCGACAGAAGCCAATTAATCCTAAGAAACCTCGAAGTTGTTTCTTGGTGTTTGGCAGAGGGCAGTTTTGGATAGTCTTTATGCGGACTGGGTCCATTTGTCTCCCCTCTGGGGTTAATAGGAAGCCCAGATATCGGACCTTCTGTGAGACCCACTGAATCTTGTTAGGGTCTACCTTGTGGCCTCTGGTGTGTAGGTATAATAAAAGTGCCTTACCATCGATGCGGAGGGCAGCTTCTTCGCGGTTACCTAATAGGATGTCATCTACGTATAGGACTAACGTGGATCCCTGCGGACTGGTGAAGCCTTCCAAGTCGTGGCGGAGGCATTGGCTGAAAATCGTGGGGCTGTCTCTGTAGCCTTGAGGAAGTCGTTGCCAGACATAACTTTGTCCCTCCCAGGTGAAACCAAAGAGATACTGAGAGTCTGGGTGCACAGGAATGCTGAAAAAGGCTGATTTTAAGTCAATAACAGTGAACCACTCAGCATCCCAGGGGATTTGGCTGATGATAGTAGCTGGATCAGGAACTACTGCATGAAGAGGGACCACATACTGATTAACAACCCGTAGATCCTGTACAAAGCGCCAACGAATAGGGTCTCCATCCTTTTTAGGAGGCTTTTTGACAGGCAGTATAGGGGTGTTACAGGGAGTGCGCTGAGGGCGGACTAGCTTTTGTGCAATGAATCCCTCGATAATGGGGCGGATGCCCTCCCGGGCTTCCAGCGACAGGGGGTATTGAGGGACTGACGGGGGGGTTAAGGAGGGCTTCACTTGAATCCTTACTGGCTCTGCCGAAAGGAGCAGGCCAACATCAGTGTCAGAAATTCCCCAGAGGGTTAAAGGCAAGTCAGTGAGGTCAGGGGAGAGAGAGGGGGGGGTTTCCCAATTACCCTGAGTTGGGGCCGAATCTCCTAACACTGTCATCAACAATCCTACCCCTTCAGGAGTGCAGGTTAAAGTAGCCTCAAGCTTACAGAGTAAATCCCGGCCCATCAAAGGGATCAGACAAGCTGGGGAAAAAAGAAAACGGTGAGAAAAACATTTATCAGCATAAATAACATTTAGAGGCAAAGTGAGTCCCAGAGACTGTGGGTTGCCCTCCACCCCAGTTGCAGTTTTAACCTCAGAGGATAGCCAGGGAGAGGGGGCATGATTTAAAAGAGAGAAAGTAGCTCCAGTATCAATGAGGAAGGAGACAGGCAGTCCTTGGACTGAAAGGGTTAGACGAGGCTCTTTGCTGGGAGGGGAGAAAGTGAGGAAGGAGCCGGCTAAAGACATTAAGGAAATAAGACCATCACATTGTTTGCCTTCGCCCCCGGGGTACCGTCATTGAGGAGGCTGAGTTTGCTGCAGCTGCTGCTGTTGCCCGTAGTTGATCCAGGCCTGGGGAACGGGCTGAGCTGGTGGTGCAGGGGTGTATTCGTCCCTGGTGTAAGTATCTGCGGATGCGACCGGACCCTCTGGGCGTCCCCAGGGGCATTCACGTTTAAAGTGACCGGGCTGTCCGCACTGAAAACAATTTCCTGGTGGCTGGGGTTGCCAGGACCCTCTTCCCCGAGCACCCTGAAATCCCCTGCCACGGCCACGGCCTCTGCCTCGAACACCGCCGCGAAAAGCTAAAGCCATCAACTTATATTCTTCCTTTTTCTCTTTCTTTTTACTACTTTCCCTTTCTTTCTCCCATGCAAAATCAGCTACGTCCAACACTGAAGTGACTGACTCACCTCCCCAACCAGGGCGAAACTTTAAGAAATAATCCCTTACAGGGGGCACTGACTGATTCACAAAAAATGAAATAAGAGTAGGGTGGTCTGCTTCTCTCTCAGGATCCATCTGAGTGAACATTCGGGCCCCCTCCAATAGCCTCGACCAGAACTTTCTGGGTGGCTCATCAGATTCCTGCCGAATCTGCATGAACTTAGCCTGATTAGGCGAGCGGCGAGCCATTTCTTTGAGTCTCTCTAACAATCGCTCTCGATCTGTTCGCAGCTGAGTCAGCCTTGGCTGATTCCAGTCTAGGGGATTCCAGCCAGCGGCTTGATCCCGCCTATCCATCCAAGTAGTATTAACCGCATCGCTATCCCCCCATGTCCTTTCTGCCATCCACAATCTACTACGTTCCTCTCCGGTCAAAACTCTACTTAACAACTGATCTACATCCGTATAAGTAGGATTATGACTTGAAAACAATCTTTCTAAAAGTTCTGTGATCTTTCGGGGATTTTCCCCAAAGGACCCTGACAACCGTCCCCACTCTTTCAAGTCCCATTCTAGCCATCCTTTATATTCCACAATATTAGTATGTTGTAACTGGCCATTATTGTCCACAAAAGGTTGGTCGTGCACCTGTAAAGGCATTTCTCTTACACCTTTATCACTCACAAAAGGTTTGGCGGAGGCAGCCTCTGGGCTATCCTCAGGGGAGGGATATGCAACCTGCTGCATCTGCTTGATCTTTTGCCTAGTAATTACTCCTCCCGAGGTGTGCCCTTCCATTTCCCCCTTATCCCTCTGCAGAGATTCCGATCTGGAGTCCTGCAGATTCCCCTCTGCACTCTGGAGAGAGTCCCCCTGCGGAGGAATAGGGGCAGGTGCAGTGGGGACCAACTGACGAGTCAAAACACGCCGTGGTTTACACCCTTCATTGAAATAACATGGAGGGGGTTCACTCTCGGGAGAGTACCTGACTGCCATAATTTTTAAAGATTTCCACAGCTCTGCTGCTGTGTCCCAACAAAACCAGTAACATAACTGTCCCGGATGGTCTTTTTCGATCTGGCTCCTTACTCCTCTTAAGGCAGCCTGTTCGAAAGAGCCATACGAAGGCCACCTCATCTCCGGGTCGGCCAATACCGCGGTATACCCAGTCCAATTCCTTACACACAGTGTGTACAACTTCCTCCTAGACATTCCTGTCTGTACTGGGAGTTTCCCTTTGTTCCATAACTTATTTACAATCCCCAACGGACTCTCAAGAGGCACGCTAGTCCCTTGACCCATGGTGTCTGACAGGAGCCCTCCAACTGGCGTTTATCCTGCTGTCCAGTACACGACCCCTCAATATTGAATTGGCTGGGAGAAATCTCCCGTGGCGCCTGCCAATTCGTATATGAGTGGTCTGACCACTGGACAGAGGCACCGCACCAGAAGGAGATCCCGGACGAGCCCCCAAATTGTTAGGTAAAAAGCAAGTCCTTACTCACCTCTCCAGCACCCGAGTTCGTGCGGAGTTGGTATGGGCTCACAATCTGTCAGAGACCAGACACCAATTCGTTGATCAACGGGCTCACACTATCCTTAGCTTAAAAGGCTTCAGAGTAATGTGGCAAGTTTATTAGGGGTGAGCATCAATATTTATACACAGAAGTAAACAAAGTGATTAACAGATCATAATGGTCATGCATAATCAATCAAGATTCTACAGGATAAAACAGGTTAAAATGTAGATTCAAAAAGACAAAAGGGGAGATAGCTACTTAAGGGGAAGAGGGTGTCATGAGTAGTTCGCAGGTCAGAGCTTTGATTAAAAGTTCAGACAGAGACATCAAGTCTGGGTTAAGTTTAAGCTCATCAAAAGTTCAGACTCAACACTTGCGCACAGCCTGCCACAGGGACTTAGAGCGGGTGTCTTGTCCCGCTTCTCCACCACCCCATAATCCTGGGCCTTCAAGGGACTGTTTTGGCCCTCAGTGCTGAGTAGAGCTCCTATGTGCCTGTAGCAGCCAGGATGAGTAGGATTGCCCCGAGTCACTACACCTAGAAAAACCCGGCCCATACCAACTGTCCCCAGAACTCCATGCACTGGGGGCACAGAGCTGGCAGAAGGGGGAAAAAAGCAGCCTAGGAAATTTGTAAAATTTTCATGTGATTTTTTTTTCTGATATGCTAGATACAGGATGACTTCATGATTCATCTAAACAGGGCATCCCTACAGTAACTCTTCTTTTTCAATTGTCAACTCAAAATTTTCAAACTTGGCTGCCTAAAATGAGGAACCTACAAACACCTAAATTAGTGGCCTGATTTTCAGAGGTGCTTCAATAGGAGCTGCAAATCACTTTTTTATTTAGATGCCTAAATATGAATTGAGCCACCCTTTAGCCACCATGATTGAAAATCTGGCCTAGGCTCCTTTTACCCACAGAGATATTTGTCTCCATTATTGCAATCAGACAGTACCTTTGCTTATACCGATAACAATTTATATATGATGTTTACTGTACATCTGACCAGACACAAATTGGTAAGTTAAATATAGTTCCTGATTTAACTACCCTACTGCTGACTGAGTCAGTATCATCTCTGTAAGTGTCCTTCAACTTTGCACTCACAGATCCCAAAGTGATTGGTCTCCATTTCTCTTTCCCTTTTTAGAAAGTGAGGCAGCAGGTGTTTGACCTTCTTTCGCCTCACTGGCTGCTGACTCAAGTTGCTTCTCAAATTCTCATTACAAAATCCTCTTCCACCCTTGCCAGAGCACATCCCAAGTTTCAAACGCACGTGAACTGCTTCTTTTCTCTTTATTAAGTTGGTTCCAATCATCCCCTCCCACAGCAATGCCTGCATGAGGAAATCTCCGTGGATACCCTCAAGAGACCCCCCCCCCCAAACGATTCCATTAGGGAATGGGAGGAAGATAAATTAACCAGATATGCCAAACCTGCAAAAAAAAAATCAGAAATTGGGCTTGTTTTTGGCTTAATTGGCTTGTGAGTTGCTTGTTGGCTAGTTTTTGGCTTGTGGCTTGTTTCTTCTTGTTTTTTTATCGGCTCCTGGCAAGCAGGAACAAGGGGGGGGCAAGCAGGGGCAAGGGGAGAAGAGAGTCAGGGGTGCAAAGTGGGCCCACCACAGTCCCAGACTGCACGCCAGGGGGATCTAGTCACATAGAGTGTTGGGGTTCTTAGGGATTAGCTTGTTTTGGCCTTCTTTTGAAATGGGATTAGCTTGATTTTTGCCTTATTGTGAAAGTCGGGGTGCTTATATACCGCATGAAAGTTGGCAACTGTGAAATTAACCCCTGGATAAGACCATGAAACAACCCCACCCCAACCCAAACAGAATGATTCCAGAGAAGCCATCAATGAGCATAGGTGCTGGAACAAGGGGTGGGGGAGGATACTGCAGCACCCTGTCCATGAGAGGTCCTTAGCCTTCACACCAGCTATGGCCCACTGGGGTTCCCCTCTTTCCACCCATGGCAACAGGCTCCATACATACAGCCACATATTCAAGCTGGCCATGGCTGCCTGAACCCATCCCATTAGGGGCCTCAGCTGAAAATAAAACCTAGCTTAATGCTGAGCCTTGCAAAAACATGCTCACATTCTGGTGCGTGACAAGAGATGTAGAGGAGATTGTGCTTTCTGGTAGCAGCAGCTGCAGTTTCCTTCTAACACAACCCAAGTGTGAGCCCTCTGTGCCCCACCTCGTGCAGTGCTAAGGGGGCAAAAGTGAATCACTTACCCAAACTCGGGGCTGGAGGAGAGCTGCTTGGTGCATAGTGTGCTCCCCATCCTGAGTCAGCCTCTATCGGGAGCAGCTACTGGTTCAGGTGTTACGGGAATTCAGGGTGTAGGGGTGCCCTCCCTGCCCTAGGAAAGTGGCGCCATTGTCAGTATATTTCCCTGCAGAAGTTAGTGCTCTTGCCCGCGGCATCAATTGCTAATCGGCTGCAGAGCCGTAACTAGCTATTTTTGCGCCCGAGGCAAGAATATAAAGTTGCGCCCTCCCCCTTCCCATATAATTTCATAGGGTCTTGTTCAATAGACTGGAATAAAAATTAAAAATACATAAATAAATGTATTAAATTCGTCTAAACATTAAACAAAATTAATATATTATAGAGATCGCTGATTCCCAATCTGTGATCTCCATAAGAAATAAGGAATGATAAACAAAGGCACTCTGTCTCTCTTGCCCCATCCCCTGCTGCACCCCCATCCCATCCTGCTCCTCTGTCTCTATTGCCCCATGCCATCCTGCCCCATGACCTGCTACACCCCGGCCCCTGCTGAACCCCGTAACATCCTGCCATTCTGTCTCTATTGCCCCATGCCCTGCTGCACCCCCATCCCATCCTACCCCTGTCTCTATTGCCCCATGCCCTGCTGCACCCCCATCCCATCCTGCCCCTCTCCCTATTGCCCCACACCCTGCTGCACCCCCCCTCCCGAGCGGCGCCTCTCTCCCCGCCCTAGCCCACAGGGGTTAACCCCCAGGCCTGCCCCGTGTCTGACGCCGCTTCTGGCGGGGCGGGGGACCCAGGACTGGCACCGCGGCCCCTTTATCCGGAGCGGAGCCGCCCGGCCGCCTTCCTCGGCCGGCCCCACCATGGTGTGCTGACGGGCCAGGAGGCCAGAGGCGGGCAGGCCCCGGAGGAACCCTACCTGTGAGTGGTGCGGGGATCCCTGTCTGCAGACAAACGCACTGACATCATCTTTTTCTGCACCCCTCAGCTTTGCGTGCCCAAGGCAAGTGCCTCACTCGCTTTGCCCTTGTTACAGCACTGATCTGCTGGTTCGAGTGCTCCTGGGTGCAGGACCAGCGTGGCCACAAAACCAAGCAGGCTGCGGGGGCTGGAGGCAACGCACAGGACAGTGTGGAGAGGGACAGATGCAATGTGCAGAAGCCCTTGGTATTGACACCTCCTCATCAGTTATTGGGAGTGGACCACATCCACCCTGACTGAATTGGTCTTGTCAACACTGGTTCTCCACTTGTAAGGTAACTCCCTTCTCTTCATGTGCCAGTATATTTATGCCTGTATCTATAATTTTCACTCCATGCAGCTGAAGAAGTGGGCTTTTTTTACCCACGAAAGCTTATGCCCAAATAAATCTGTTAGTCTTTAAGGTGCCACCGGACTCCTCATTGTTTTAGTGTTAGGTTGGGGCAAGACGAGATGCCCTAAAAATCCTTGTTGGATTTTACGTGGTTTGCCGGCCACACGCCTTGCCCTCTCTGCGATCAGGGCCGGCGCAACCCATTAGGCGACCTAGGCGGTCGACTAGGGCGCTACAATTTGGGGGGCGGTGACCGCGGCGGTATTTCGGCAGCGGGACATTCTGCCACCTCTGTGGGGGGCGGCATTATGGGGCGGGACCTTCCGTCGCCTAGGGTGTCAGAAAAGCTGGCGGCACTCCTGTCTGCGATTAACCTCACTGTTCCCCCTGCGCGTGGAACAGCCATTTTTTCCTTGTGGTTTTCCTAGTTAGGCAGCTGGCTGGGAAGGGATAATAAAGTCTGATGGAGAAAAGGCTGCACCGTCTTCTGCAAATTCTTTCACTCAGAGGGATCAGAAAGGACACTGTGCATTAAAGATCTGATCCAAATTCTAGTGGAGCCACTAGGAGTCTCACCATTCACTTTAACAGGCCTTACAACAATCTCACTAAGTGATTGTGAAATACCCTTCTTGCTGGATTCGCTACCAGCCAATTCCTCGTTAGTATAGTGGTTAGTATCCCCGCCTGTCACGCGGGAGACCGGGGTTCAATTCCCCGACGGGGAGGCGGATATCTTTTATTCCTGTACTATTTTATTTATTTAAGGTAACAAAATCCAAAATGTCGTTGCTAACTAGAAACGTTAATTTCTTTAACATTTTAAACATGCTTTAATTCTTTTATGTTTTGGTTTATTTAAAAAAAAAAAATGCTAAACGGAGAACGTTTGAAAAACACAATGCCTCCCCGTCGGGGAATCGAACCCCGGTCTCCCGCGTGACAGGCGGGGATACTTACCACTATACTAACGAGGAGCTGCGTGACAACAGCTCGAAGATCCCTTCACTTGTAGCTGAAAGAACAGAACCCGCCATCGTTTGTAAACCCGCGCGGGTTGGCAGGGCGGTGCTGAGCGCAAGAGCGGGAGCCTTCTGGGTGCCGCTACAGACGGATCGGGTGACGGCGCTGGGCTTAGAGAGGCACGAGATTAACCCGGCGAGGTACTGGGGGCCTTCGTGGGAGTCCAGAGGGTGCGGGGAGCGAGCGGAAGTGGAGCCGTGGGGGGCACGGGGTGGTGAGTGAGTTGCGGTTGCTGCCAGGGATAGGTGGGGGGCTGGGACTGTGGGGTGTTGTTCTCTGGGGGCGGGGGCAGCCGCGCAGTGGGGGCTGGGCGGGCTGCTCGGGGAGGCTGCCGGGCTCTTCCCGCTCGCTCTGAGGCCAGTGGTGGCTGCCCCGCCACGTGGGGGGGAGGGGGGTGTCTACTGGGGGGCCGAGATTCCTTGCGCGGGGGAGGTGCCTGTCCGGGCCAGGCTGGGGGTAAGGGGCCGTTAGGCGCCCTGGCCGCGAGGCTCCCGCGGGTCAGAGCCGGGAGCGGGACGCGCGAGCGCAGCCGGGCAAGCGTGAGGCAATTGGACCGTTCCCACGCCGGGGCGAGGAGTTCCCTGCCACGGTCAGGGCGCGCAGGACAGAGCCCGTCACTGTCGGGCCGTGTCCTCAGCCCTCTTCGCCTCCGCGAAGTTGCAAGGGAGCAGCCGTTAGGTTGTGGCGGTTGGTGATTTCTAACGCTGGGCGCCGCACTGCCCAGCAGGACCTCGTGGCGCAACGGTAGCGCGTCTGACTCCAGATCAGAAGGCTGCGTGTTCGAATCACGTCGGGGTCAATTGAAGTTTTTTTTGGTTCTTTAACCACCTGCCCTGCATAACGCCCGCTGCCTCCCAGTCCTTCGCCCTGATCTGCTCACTGCCATTAGCGGTGCTATGGGCGGGGACACAGCTACAAAACGGGGAGCGTCCCAGAGCAGGAGACCCGGCTTTCAGCATTTCTGTGACAAGAAACTGGGGAGAAGGATTTTTTGTTTTTCAATAAAACGAAACCTCAAAACCCCCATTTCCTTTCCCCCGTCTCACATCAATCACAGTTCGCAGCCTGTCTCGCATTCACGCACCTCCCTGCTGGGGGACCCAAGGGCGCGTTAGTGAGGAGTGAACAGTTCAAAGATTTGAGTGTGAGAAAGAGGTTATTCACCTTGTTCAGTAGAAGTGTCTCCCTATGGGTGCTGGGTGCTCCACTCTAGGTGTCTGTGACTGCGTGCACCAATCTGAGGTGCATGGATACACCTACAGTGGAGCACCCATAGAGACACAACTCAAAGAAGAAGGGGGTTGGACTAAATGACCTCCTGAGGTCCCTTCCAACCCTGATATTCTGTATTCTATGAAAAGGTTACTCACCTGGCACAGTAACAATGGTTTTTCGAGGTGTGTCCCCCTATGAGTGCTCCACTGTAGGTGTAGCCACATCCCGGGCCCTCAGATTGGGGATGCAAAGACACCTAGAGTGCAGCAGCCATAGGGACACTAGCTGAGGAAGAATCACTATTTCCTGGTAAAACTACATTTTCCGAAGAAGGGCTGTTTTGGCAGGCCACGTCTCAGCCACCACTTAAGCATGGTTTGGTTTGGTTTGGTTAGCTGGCTTTGTCCATTAAAATTATGAATGGTACCTGAATACTGTGAACAGCAAAAATAATAACTTTGAGGCACTGACCTTGTAAACGTATGGAGCAAAGACATACTCCTTGGGAGTCCAAGCCTGGAGATGTATCCAGCCTTTCCGGTATCTTAAAGGTTTTGCCTGGCAATAAATAAAAATTGTCCTGACCAAATCGTGATGCCGTGCAGTTATTATACTGCAGAATATACTCATCCATGAGTAAGGCTATGATTTAGTCCTGGGTATTTTTAGTAAAAGTCATGGACAGGTCATGGGCAATAAACAAAAATTCACAGCCCGTGACCTATCCATGACTTATACCCCTGATTAAATCTTGGGGGAGGGGACCACTACTGGGAGGAGGTGGGGCAGGTCTGGGGAGGCTGCTGCTGCGGGGAGCTGCTGGGGACCTCTGAGCAGTGGCTGCTCCAGCCACCCAGGGACCAATGCTGGGGGCCACCAACAGCGGCTGCTGCCGAGTGTCGTCAACAGCGGCTTCTCCAGCCACCCTGGGACTGCTGCTGGGGACCACTGACAGCGGCTGCTGACCCCCCCCAGGACCGCTACCCAGGGAGTCCCTGGAGCCAGCCTCACTGGTCGCTGCTCGGGCAGTCCCCGGGGCCACCCGAGCAGTGGCTGGTGTGTCTGGCCCTGGGGCCACTCCACAGCGGCTGGTGCGGCTGGCTGCAGGGATGCCCGAGTGGCTGGCTGTGGAGCTGCTTCAGCAGCGGCCGGTGTGGCTGACCCCAGGGCAACCTGAACAGCTGGCCCTGTAGCCAGTTGCTTGGGCAGCCCTGGGGTCAGCCACACTGGCCGCCACAGAAGTCACAGAGGTTGCAGAAAGTCACGGAATCCGTGACCTCCGTGACAAACACGGAGCCCTATCCTTGAGCCCCAAAATAAATTGTCTTGGGTGTAGAGTATCTATGAGTCAACATTCTGATTTTACATTATTTCTACAGTTTTTACTTTTTATCCAGAAGGAAGAAAACATTCCTGGGACTGATTATTATGTGAAAAGAAAACGAAATGTACATACATGATTGAGTCATTTAAATTCCTGGATTTAAAAGTGTCTCTTTATATGTTTAGTATGAAAATAGAATCCTACAGCGAAACACTGCAAGTTGACTGACCACTTTTCACTTATCAATACTTTAAAACATATCTGACAGTCTGATACTAGTTAATTGTATAGTCTTTCAGGTTTTATGCATCAGATTGGCCAAATCATAGAGTTAATTTGTTTTCTAAATCAATTAGAATGGAAGAGCATAGTTATTTAAGTGGCAATTCTTCAACAACAAAAACTTCAAAAACAGACTCCAACGTGAAGCTGCAGAACTGGAATTAATTTGCAAACTGGATACCATCAGATTAGGTCTGAATAAAGACTGGGAGTGGTTGGGTCATTACAAAACCTAAACTTAATTTCCCCAATACTCATTTCTCCCTACTGTTACTCACACCTTCTTGTCAACTGTCTGTAATGGGCCACTCTCTTACCACTTCAAAAGTTCTTTTTCCTCCCTTGGTATCCTGCTGTTAATTGATTTATCTTGTTAGACTGACCTCACACTTGGTAAAGCAACCCCCATCCTTTCATGTATTTATACCTGCTCCTGTGTTTTTCACTTCATGCATCCGATGAAGTGGGTTCTAGCCCACGAAAGCTTATTTCCAAATAAATTTGTTAGTCTCTAAGGTGTCACAAGGACTCCTCGTTGTTTATGCTTAACCAAGCACATGAGTTCATCACTGTTTAGCTTCAATGAAACTACTTGTGCTTAAGAAAAAGTGCAGAGGCGGTCAAAAAAGCAAACAGGATGTTAGGAATCATTAAAAAGGGGATAGAGAATAAGACTGAGAATATATTATTGCCCTTATATAAATCCATGGTACGCCCACATCTCGAATACTGTGTACAGATGTGGTCTCCTCACCTCAAAAAAGATATTCTAGCACTAGAAAAGGTTCAGAAAAGAGCAACTAAAATGATTAAGGGTTTAGAGAGGGTCCCATATGAGGAAAGATTAAAGAGGCTAGGACTCTTCAGTTTGGAAAAGAGAAGACTAAGGGGGGACATGATAGAGGTATATAAAATCATGAGTGATGTTGAGAAAGTGGATAAGGAAAAGTTATTTACTTATTCCCATAATACAAGAACTAGGGGTCACCAAATGAAATTAATGGGCAGCAGGTTTAAAACAAATAAAAGGAAGTTCTTCTTCACGCAGCGCACAGTCAACTTGTGGAACTCCTTACCTGAGGAGGTTGTGAAGGCTAGGACTATAACAATGTTTAAAAGGGGACTGGATAAATTCATGGTGGCTAAGTCCATAAATGGCTATTAGCCAGGATGGGTAAGAATGGTGTCCCTAGCCTCTGTTCGTCAGAGGATGGAGATGGATGGCAGGAGAGAGATCACTTGATCATTGCCTGTTAGGTTCACTCCCTCTGGGGCACCTGGCATTGGCCACTGTCGGTAGACAGATACTGGGCTAGATGGACCTTTGGTCTGACCCAGTACGGCCTTTCTTATGTTCTTATGTTCTTATGCTTAGCTGACTCAGGGCCATAGTGAATGATTATTGCTGCACTAACATAATAGTAAAGATCCCATCAGATAAAATTGTTATTATTTCTTTATTTATAGAGTGTATGAGAGTGGTTTTTTACTTACTCCTTGTGCCAAAGATTTTACCATTTAAATTAGATAAATATTATATAAAGACACCAGTATGCACAAATGAAAGTGAGGAGATATTCTCAAGAAAGAGTTAGCAGGGTAGGTAAAAAGAGTGATTTTTGTTTTCAATTTGTAAAGGGATTTGTTTGTAAGAAGAGAGGAAGGGAGCTTCGCACACAGGAAGCAGGAGGCTGTTTCAACTTCAGAAAGTGGCATAAAAGAAGAAGGGAAGCAAAGACAAAGGGAGTTTTAAGGGCTGGGCGTGGGGGGGAGGCGTAAATGAGAGCAAATATGTAGGAAGGGAACTGTGTTGTAAAGAGTCTTGAAGATGAACAAAAGAAGATTGAATTTGGAGTGAAAGGAGAAAGTCAACAAAGGCATTTCAGGCATTGATAACATTAGAGGGGTGTGACAGGCAGATGATTTCAAAGCAGCCTTTGGACAGATTGGAGTGGGAGATGCCAAAGGCAAGAAGTCCATGGAGGAGAAAGTTACAGTAGCCAAGACATGAGACGATCAAGACAAGAACTAAGATTTTAGCAACTGGGATAGAAAGGATAGCATTTAATGAAGTTATAAAGGAGGAAATTACAAGATTTGGTGACAGCCTGGATGTTGAGGAAGGAGAAAGAGGTGTCAAAAATAAGAATAAGGTTTCAGGCTTAGGGCATGGCTACACTGGAAACTTCAAAGCGCTGTCGCGGGAGTGCGAATGTGGTCGGAGAGAGCTCTCCCAGTGCTCCTGGTAATCCACCTCCACAAGCCTCCCAGCGCTCAGAGCCTGTCTACACTAGCGCTTTAAAGCGCTCAGACTTGCTGTGCTCAGGGGGGGTGATTTTTCACCCCCCTGAACCAGCAAGTTAGAGCGCTATAAAATGTAAGTGTAGACAAGCCCTTAGGTACAGAGAAAATTGTCTGGTACCATTTAAACAATGACAGAAAAGAATGAGATAAGAGGTTTGGGTGAGTTTTAGATCTACATCAGTCAGGTGGTATCATAGAAATTAAGTTACTGAAATTAGCAATGTTCTATGTGTCTTGCTTTGAAAATAATTCTCTTTTCTTCTCCTAAACATTAAAGACCTGGGAATCTACTCCAGAAACATAAAGAGGAAAATCAAATTAGGTGCATATTCTGCTAGAAGCTTCCCATCAACATCAGTCCTGAGAAAGTCCTTCTGTTTCATCTTCCAAGCATGTTGTCTCTGTCAGTGAAAAGGAGATGGATATAGGGAACAGCCAAATCGGCATGTATCCCTCTAACACCCTCCTGATAGCTTAGGGCTTGTGTACACTGGCAATTAACAGCGCTGCAACTTTCTCACTCAGGGGTGTGAAAAAAGACCCTCCTGAGCACAGCAAGTTGCAGCGCTGTAAAGCGCCAGTATAAACAGTGCCCCTCATTGAGGTGGTTTTTTTAGAGCGCTAGGAGGGCTCTCTCTCAGCACTGCACCGCGATCACACAAGGCACATTAAAGTGCTGCTGCTGCAAGCATTATTATCTTCTGCTAGGTGCCCTCCATTACATGTACTGGAGAGTCATTCACTGGCTATTACAGGGGTTACATTTTCAGGGGGTTGCAAGTTTTTCAAAGAGATTGACGTTTTAACAACACAGCATAATATTATGTCATTGGCTTGGGTTGTTCCATATGAGTTTATACGTCTCATTGCGGTACAAGAAAATTTGGGGAGCGGCCTTTTTACAGTTGATTGTTGGCAAAGGAAGTATAATTTTAAAAATGTGATTGTAAGTGCATCTGCCCGGAGGCAGAGACAACTGGCATGCTTCTTAAATCTAAAAAAAAAAAAAAAAAAAAGATTAAATCTATCTAAATCTGTCAACCAAATTGTCTGCCTTCTTCATGCCAGTGAGACCCTTCTTTACAAATTCAGACTTTTGACTTTCCCTAGGCTTCTAAGCTTTTATCTGGATTAGACTAATAGTCATGGAAAGTCTATCCAGCTTTGTGTTCCCTTTAACAATACAATAGATTCTCTCTCCAAAAGAACCATGTCTAAAAAGCTATCTGTCTATATCTCTCACTGCTGTTCCTAGGGTTGCCAGGTGTCCGGTTTTCGACCAGAACACCCGGTCGAAAAGGGACCTGGTGGCTCCGGTCAGCATTGCTGACCAGGCTGTTAGAAGTACCCCAAGCGCCAGCTCTGCAGCTCCCATTCGCCGGGAACTGTGGCCAATGGGAGCTGCCGGGGTGGCGCATGCAGATGGGGCAGCGCGCAGAGCTGCCTGGCTGTGCTTCTGTGTACGAGCCGGAGGGGGGACATGCTGCTGCTTCCGGGAGCTGCCTGAGGTAAGAACCACCCAGAGCCTGCACCCCTGCCCCCTTCCACACTCCAAACCCCTGCCCCACCCTGGACCCCAAATCCCTCGTTCCTGGCCCCACGCCAGAGCCCTCACCCCCCCTGCACCTAACCCCCTGCTCCAGCCCAGAGCCCCCTCCTGCACCCTGAATCCCTCATTTCTCGCCCTACCCTGGAAACCGCACCCCCAGCCCAGAGCCATACCCCCTCCCACACTCCAACCACGTGCCTCAGCCCATAGTCCCCTCCCATACTCCAAACCCCTCAGCTCCACCCCCCCCAGCCTGAACCCCCTCCTGCACCCCAAACCTCTCATTCCTGGCCCCACCCCAGAGCCTGCATCCTCAGCCGGAGCCCTCACCCTCTCCCAACCCACTGCCTCAGCCTAGAGCTCCCTCCTGTACCCTGAACTCATTTCTGGCCCCACCCTGAAGCCCTCACCCCCAGCCGGAGCCATCACCCCCTCCTGCACCCTAACCCCCTGCCCCAGTCCAGTGAAAATGAGCTAGTGAGGATGTGGAGAGTGAGCGACAGAGGGAAGGGGGATGGAGTGAGAGGGGGCGGGGCCTTGAAGAATGGTTGGGGTGGGGCTTTGGAAATGAGCAGGGCAGGGCAAGGGTGTTCAGTTTTGTGCGAGTAGAAAGTTGGCAACCCTAGCTGTACCTTGCCAGGCCTGCAACTTCATGGCCATGTAAAGGTACATTCAGTCCAAGGGATACATACTTCTGTAGCTAACATGCAGTCAGTTGACATCTGGAGGGCCTACTCTCCTTCAAAAGGTTATGAGAAACTCACACTGAAGTGGGAGAATGGGGTCCCAGGAGCTTTATAAGGTGGCCATACACAACTCTTTTGAAAACATTTACAAAGGATTATTGCTTGGACTCAGCCCCATGGCAAAAATCAAGGTTGGCCTATTGGCATTAGCTTTAGATTCTCCAAGAATGGAGACATCCCACAGCATATGTTGTATCTTTGAAGAAGAGATAATTGTGTGCTTGTAATTGTTGTTCTCTGAAGATATACTGCCATTTAGAACAGAGCCCTTACACTCACCTCTTCTGAGGTTAGGGGTCTGTAATTCTGTTACTCTTCCCCAAATTTCATAACATTAAAACTCTTGCTTATATAGGAACTGTTGCTTGGGAACACTTATGGTGGCTATATCCCCCTGCTGTAGCCAACAGCTTTGGAACATTAAACTAAAGCAGTTTCTGTCTGCTCTTGTGCTGGGAACACACACTTGAATGGTGATCGAGTACAGTGTTTCTCAACCTTTTTGATATCAGGGACTGGCTTGCTGCCTTCCTAAACTGTCAGGGAGATCTCAGGGACCGTCACTAGTCTACAGACCAGTTGTTGAGAAACACTGAAATTCTAGTACACATGTACATCTTCACAAAACAAGTATAGATAATCTTTTTTATAAAATGGTATATGGAATGAATTTGCAAACATTTATGAAAGTGAGAGATGACTAGGACTAGTTGGAGGTTGGCATAGTGTGAGCAAGTCCTCTGAACTAACTGATAGTAGTCCATAGCTTCTCTGGAACGGAAACTGCGTGTTGTGCCAAACTACAAGGTAGCTATGATGTAGACAAACATCCCCTAGGAAATAAGGTGAAACCACAAAGCACATGTCACTTGTGACCAGATCTAAACATGTGTCCTAAGAATGGAGGGGTTAGTGTATTATAGCTATCAACCTGAAAAGCTTATTGTATACATTTTTGTTGTTATATTAATATGGAGAAAAATATTTCTCTAAGCTGGAAAAAAAAATCTAAGAAATGACCCTTTAAGCTTACAATAGTAGTCTTATGGATGGTGACTAGAATTTCTGAGTTATTGTTTGTATATTATCAAGTTTAAACTCACATCTGGAAATGATTCAGCATGGAAAACTATAAAGTAACCATTTTTTACATAATTTCGAACTGTCAGTTCACTCAAAGTAGGAACTGATACTTCTATTTTCAGTCCTCATTCACTTAGGGTTGTGTCTGTCAAAATGCCAGTAGCAAAAAGTTTAAAATATTAATACAATTCAGTTGTGATTTGTTTTCCATACGAGTAAATCATCATTTGGGAATTTTTATGCTTGAGTAAAACAGATTAGGCAAAATCAGCCATGGAGTAACTCTGTTTTAATTAATGGAGTTACACCAGAGATGAATTTGGCCCACTACAGTGAGATATGTTTCTTTCGTATGACTTTGCAAATTCAATTTCAAGTGTATTAAAAAATGAACCTTCTGATGAGAAAACTAGAATTATGTACAAGTAATTTTTTCATTTTTCCTCTTTCATTCACTCAAGAACATGGAAAAGCAATGTGATTTAACTAAGTATAATTACAGTGTACAGTTATGATTAGGCAACTGTTTCTCTTATTTATAATAGCAATTCCCACCTTCTGTTGCAGACTTAGTAAATACCTTTATTTTCTTTGCCAAACTTTGTCATGCACCTGGATTAAATTAAAATTCAATTTATGTTTTCTAAAATTGTGTTTTAGATAAAGGGATTTCCATTTTAATATCTAAATCTTATAAATCAAGGTGGGTTTTTTTAAAATCACATTCTTAAAATTTAAATTTGAAGCTCCCTGTTAAATGCTTTTCTCATCAGTAAGACATGGTGGGTGAGGTAATATCTTTTATTGGACCAACTTCTGCTGGTCAGACAGACAAGCTTTCTATTTTATACAGAGCTCTTCTGCGTTTATTGTTATTTTTACTTTGCACTTAGAGTTAAATATGAAAAAATACCTTTAAAATTTCTAACAGATTAAATCATCATCCAAAAATCTCCATTGGAAATGCATTCTGAATCATCTTTTAATACACAAACTTAGAAAGTAAAAATCTTACATTATAATGCAACATAAAATGTACTTTTTGTTTTTATTCACAATGCTATATAGAACAAGGGTCATCAGTAAAGCAGAGGAAGCTCCCACTAAACTCAAGATTTGAGATTATTCAAAAGCTAGTCAGCCTCGGCCCCTCGCATCAAAGAAAAGTCTTTGACTGGAAATCTCTTCTCACTTTCTGGAAAGCTGAGGAATTCCGGTAATTTGGAAGGGTCCTGTACAGAAAGTATTTTTGGCTTCTGCTTTCAACATATTTCACATTTTTAGGCAGGCTTACAGTAATTTTTCAGCAGTTGAAAATGGACACAATCTCACACTTGTATCCCTCTCTTCTGTTTTCCTCTTCTCATTAGCATATGTCTTGACAATAAGTAAAATACAACTACCTGTCTCTCAGGTAGAGACAGTGGAGAATGTGATTATTACTGATTCAGCCCTTGAAAAACAGAACTCACTGATAGATACAAATTTAGCCTTAATTTCAAATAACGTAATGCTTCACAAAAGGTGTCACCAGCCAATAGCTTTGCATTCAATACTCTACTAGGATACAAGTTAGCTAATAAACCATACTGGCAGTTTTTTCCTATAAAAACATTGGAAGCAGGGGTCCATTTGGGCTGGCTTGTAGTGACTTGGTATGTTTTTCTAGCTACTGTCTGGTACTCCAGAATCTAAGCTCTCATTTAAAAAAAATAAGGGCCAGATCCTCAGGTGGACCTGATCTTTAATCCCAGAAGTAGCCACAGGCCTTCAAGGCCTCCAGTATAAATTATAATAGAAGCAGGAGATTCTGGACATATCACCTACTACTCTTTCCCTATCCCTGGCATGCCTCTAAACACCCATTACACCTAGGAGATGTAGAGCTGGCTATACCATCTTCATGCCATCCAGGGATTCCCCTGTACAAGGTGCACCTCAGGGGCCAAGAATCTGGCCCTAAGGACTTGTCTACATGAGGAAGTTTTACTGGTATGCATTAGA
Source organism: Emys orbicularis (assembly GCF_028017835.1). Taxonomy (NCBI): domain Eukaryota; kingdom Metazoa; phylum Chordata; order Testudines; family Emydidae; genus Emys; species Emys orbicularis. Next base: position 89,218,863 of record NC_088683.1, read on the forward strand.
ATGTGATTTAAAGTGCCATAGTTATACCTGTATAACACCCCATGTGGACACTCTTATTGCAGTAGAAGAGTACCCTTTTCCAATTTAGCTTATATTGCCTTCTAAGTAGTTTAAGCTAAACCAATAAAGCCACTCTTATCCCAGAATAAAAGGCATGTCTACAGGCACTACAGCAGCACAGAAGTTTTTCCTTTGAGATAGGTAATCCACCTACCCGAGCAGCAGAGGAATTTTTCTATCAGTCTAGATGTCTACACTGGTGGTTAAATTGACTTAAATATGGCACTCAGGGGTCTGAATTTTTCACACCCCTGAGTGATGTGTCTAGGTAGATCTAAATTTTAAGTGTAAAGCAGGGATGAGTCCCTACGTGGGGGAATTATACCAGTATAACTATAGTGGTTTAACCATACTGGTATAATTATACCAATATAACTGGTATAATTATAGTGTACTAGTCTACACTTAAAAGTTAGGTCAACATAGCAACATTATTCAGTGGTATGAAAAGTCTACGTTTCTTTTGACATAGTTACCATAATTTGGGGAGGTGGTGTTCCTACACCAATGGAAAAAAACAATGTCCTGTCGGTGTAAGCTGCATCTATGTGATGGGGTAATGCCAGAGTAGCTACTGTCTCTGAGGCATAGATATACCTTGGAAAAAAATCTTTTGTGCAGGCAATCCCTTAGCCTCTAGTTCATATGGTTGGGGAAATAACCTTCAAATTGTAAATTGAGTGTAAACCAATGCAGTGATGTCTACCATAGTCTATGTCTACACTGCCACTGCAGTTCCCGGGTATGAATAGCAATGCACACCAAAGTGTTGCGCTGTAACTCCCCTGTGTGAATGCTGTGGGCGTGAACTAGACAGGTCCTAGTGCGCAATAATGTAGTGCTCTTCATCCACATGGAGGAGTTACAATACAGCACTGTGGTGCTCACTGCTGTTCACAGCCCCATAGTCCAAACTGTGGAGCAGTGTAGACAAGACCTGAGTCTGCAGATAGTCTGTAATAATAGCCTTGAGAGGTGTGAAGTTTGCTTACTGACCACAATACTATGTTAACATGGAAGTATAACAATTACAAGTGTCAACATTTTTAACTATTTCACTGTTGGAGGAAGCACACACAGAAAAGAGAGAACCAATCATATTATGAAAATATGCACAGTCTACTATGAGAAGCAGCTTAATCCTGCTAAGGGGCAGCAGGGGAACCCTAACTAGAGATCTTAAATACAGAAATCATGTTATTATCTTCACAGACTTTCAATAGTATCAATGGCACTTTTTGTAAGATTAAGGGGTTTTCACTGATGGCTTTGATCAACATTTTCCAAAGACGATTCTCTCCTTGCAAGCTTTTAAGTCTGTGGTTCTCAAACTTTTGTACTGGTGACCCCTTTCACATAGCAAGCATTTGAGTGCGACCCCCCCCCCTTATAAATTAAAAACACTTTTTTATATATCTACCACCATTATATATGCTGGAGGGAGGGAAAGCAGGGTTTGTGGTGGAGGCTGACAGCTCACGACCCCCCCATGTAATAACCTTGTGACCCCCTGAGGGGTCCCGACCCCCAGTTTGAGAACCCCTGTTTTAAATAGTGTAACTCTGTTGACATCAGTTGAATTATTCCTGGTTTACACTAGTGTGTAAGACCAGAACTAGCTTTCCGACACAGCTTTTGTGCAGTATGCTGTTTTGCTCTGCTGCTGCCTTCTTATCTCAGAGTTAGATGTAAGTCAATAGTGCTGTGTTTATGTATGCTTGCAGTTTTTGAAGCACTTTGAGGTTGTTCTGGATGAAAGATACTATTTACATTTTAAATTATTAATTTTAAATTGGGGCAGGGATTCTATTTTTCTTAAGCATTTCCAAGAACCCATTATGTGCTATCGAACCCGTATGAACCTTGGGTGAGGTTTAATAAAGCATAGACTATCTGATTTGTTTCATACAAAGATGGAAATGGATGACAGTGGTCAATATACCTTTGTTTTAGAAATACTTGCTTAAAGTGCTGTCAATAAGGAAAAACAGTCTCCATCCACAATTCAAATTAATTCTCTTACAAACTGACCTGATAATGTACTTAATACTGTAATCCTACTTGCTCTGTGACACTCTTTCTTCAATAGATGTGAACTTATTAAGAATGAAGGCACACAATCATAGTTCATTAATGGTTATTTGTACTGCAAGGTAACTGAAGTTCCCAAGCTAGCTTCAGCATTGATTTCATTTGGCACAACACTGATTCACCAATGGCAGAAAATCTGTTCGGGGGTGGAGCTGTGATGGTGTATGGGGCAGTCAAAACTCCTTCTGTAAAGGGAGCCCTTAGCTGGTCAGCCCTGCCCCCGAAATAGCTGTTGCTATGTGGGGAGGAATCATGAACAGTTTCTGATTCAGAAATCTATACACAGAGGTTTCTAAGGAGCCTCAACTGCAATTTAAAACTGACTGCTCTGGGGAACCCCAGAGGAAGATTGGGGGCATAAAAATTGCCTGTCACCTTGGGAATGAATCCACCGGAGTGCAGCAGCCCTCACTAGTTCTGGAAAGTGCAATTTTGGAAAAAGCTGTAAAAAAATCTAATTTAATTTTCACCACAGGCAGCCGCCCCTAGCCCAGGCTGTGGCCCCACCCTCATTCCCTTGAAGCCAGTGGGGTCTGATATAGGGCCAGCTGCATGGAGCTCAGGGTTCACTGCCCCAGGGACCTTACAATCTAAGGTCCCAATCCTGCAACCTATTCCCCATGGGCATGCTCCTGCGCTCCTGGGGAAGTTGTGGTATTGGGACTCGAGTAATGGGCAATGTCCCTTTCAAACTTTGCAATACACTAGAAGGGATTTCTTTCTTTACTTTTTATATACTATTCACAGCTTTTAATGGCAAGGGCAATGTCTTGGCTGGATTTTTATCTCCTCCGCCCGAGCAGTGCCCAGATCAAAGATGTTTCCTGAAGAATCCAGGAAGGCCAGGCCCGCGTGTGAGGAGGCACTTCACAATGCCTCTGAAAGTGACAGTTTTGAAAAGCAAAGGACACACATGGGACAAGCGGTGCTGTGTAGGGCTGATCGCGCCACTGGGGCTGGCTTCAGAAGACCTGCCGCGGGCCCACGACCAATAGGAGACTTCACGCCGGGCTCTAGGAGGTTCTTAAATGTCTCACTGAAACACCGGCAGCAAAACCCTCTGTGCTCCTCTCCCAGAGAGCGACTACAGAAGAGTCGGGCAATTCCTCCCCAGCCAGAGGGTCTCGCCCCTGCCCTTCTGCAGCTGCAAAGGCCTCGACCTCCTCTTTGTATGGGCGGGGGCTTAGCGGCGGCGGGAGCTCCTCTCCTGGGGGAGGTGTCTGGACCATGGCACCTCCCCGCCTGGGGGAGGGAGACGGCATAACGCCAGCGCCTCTCCCGCCTGAGCCGAATTTAAACTGCGTTACTACTCTTCGCGCAAAGCACTAATGCTGGTCGAGCCCTTGCGCCGCTCCCCACTCAAGCCCGCAGCCAATAGCAGCCCAACTTCGTGACTCTCCCGGCCAATCCGGACACGCTTTATTGGAGGTCGGCGAAGCTCTTGCTGAGCGCGCCGCGAGTTGTTGAGTTCATTTCGCTGGGCAGGGGAGGCGATTTCCCCCCCCCCCTTTGTTGGTGTCTCTCCCGGGAGGGCGGCAGAGGCCGGCGATGCCCGAGTTCCTGGCGGACCCGTCGGTGCTGACCAAGGAGAAGCTGAAGAGTGAGCTGATCGCCAACAATGTGAGCCTGCCGGGCGGCGAGCAGCGCAAGGACGTGTATGTGCAGCTCTACCTGCAACACCTCACCGCCCGCAACGCGCCCGCCGCGCTCGCCCAGCCCGACTTCTCCAGCGACGAGGAGAGGGAGCCCACCCCGCTCGGCGCTAGAAGCAGAGGAGGAGCCGCCCCCGGCCGGGTAGGAGACCATCCCCCTGCCGCTCGGGTGACCCCAGCGCTGCAGTACAAAGGGCTGGGGCGGACACTGACCACCGCCCGTGCTCCCGCTCCTCAGCCCTTCCCTTCCCGCGCATGCAGACCCGTCCCCGGGGAGCTGGCCGTAGGCAGGCGGCGTGCGCCGCCTCCCGCTCTATCGGAGGTGCGGAGCGCGCCCTGGCGGCCCCGGCCTGTCTGCGGAGGTTTAACTCGGATTAGGAGAGAGCTCGGTGCTTTCCCCTCACCCAGAGTTCCTGGCGGCCCCCGCGTGGGGCAACAGCGGCTCTCGGTGGCCGATACGAGCTCCTCGGCGCAGACCTCTTCCCCCGGGGGGTCTTCACTCGGCGGGGCGCTCGGGTCTCTGCCCCGTGCTCAGGGAGAGGGGCGCTCTGCCAGAGGGATTTCCTTTCCCAGTAACTTCAAACTAGAGCGTACTCCGTTGTCTGGCACAGCCCACTTCGCCCTGCAGCTCGGGGGCTCGCTGAGTGTCGGCTGCCAGCGCAAGGAGCATCTGCGGGACTAAGATGTTTGGCTAGGCTGATAGATCGAGGTGTCTTGTTGATGCCTCTGTAAACTTTAGTAGTGAAGTTGCTGGATGGCAAATCATCTGAAGGATGCTTATTTATAATATGCAGAATAAAATAATATGGTAATAACACCTTTCGTGTTTATAGCATGCCAGGTTCTTAAGCTGTAACTCAAGTTGGCTAAAGAAGGTGTGGGTGTGTGTGTGGTATTTAAAAAAATGGAATTAAGTAAGTAAGTTACTAATCTTTAGACCAATTTGCCCATGACTTGAATGTCCTGAAACTTAAACTTCATCAAAGAAAGAGAGAGTCAGGCTTCTATCCACAAGACTGTCTTTGTGATCTAAACAAACCTACAGCTCTCCTAGAGAGTTTCAGTTGCATTGAAATAACTCCGACAAGTGTGAACGTTTCTGTTCACATTGGTGGATTGTTACTAACTATTTTCTTTTCTTTCTTTTTGAAGGAAAAAAAATACTTAATGATTTGATCTAAGGAATGCTTTAAGTGTGACTGTACTTACCTGTATCTGAGTGGATATGCTATAGGGAAGTACCTTGTTCAGTGCACGTGTTTGGGTAACAACCAACAATCTAAGAAAGCCGGTTCAACCCCCCAAGTATGCGTGCAAGGAGAAAGTGGGGTGATGGACATGCAGGCCTTGCCTATACTGGGTAAACTTTATTTAAACATTATTTGAGAGGAAATAATTTTGCTTGTAATCTAAAATACATCCAAATACCATGGGGATGGGCCTCATATAAAAGACTTGTAATAAATAATCATTGCTAGGTTGAGTTTTGAGTTGTAGTTCCTTTGATGTTTATAATCCAGGTGACTAAAATCCTGTACCTTTTAAAGGTGACTTGTGAAAGGGGAAACGAGAGAGTGTCCAGAACAAATCTGCCCTCTTCTTCTTCTTTTTTAACACTAGAAATTCAGACAAATAGTATAGTGAGTACACTAGTACATCTTGGGTGAAACTAGCACAGCTTGGGTCAAGAAACTGAAAGTTGAGCCATTGAAAGAGGAAGGGATTTTTGTCAGACTATTAAACTTACTTTTTGTTCTAATGCTGAAGTCAAATGCCTGAGTAGAAGCTGAGAGGCTGTCTTTCTTTAAAGCTTACTGTTTCTTCCTTCAAGAAAATTTCCCGCAAAACCAGGGAAAGCCGGATTTGACGTGCTTCACAATTCTGAGGCACCAAAAAAACCCAGCAGGAAAATATCAAATGTAGACAGATTTTTTTTGGACCTCTCTTGTACATCATAAGGAAACAAAAATGCAGTATAAACCCAATTTTTAAAAAATCCTTTGCAGGTGACCTTTTAAAACAACGTTCTAAACTGAACACACAGATCCAATACTTTTCCTAAAAGACCAAAAAACCCCACACTGCTGCCGTGACTACAGTGAAGAATATTATTACATGGGTTATGTAACAGTTGCAAGAACAATAAACTAGAGGTTTATTGTGTGTCTGATGGTGAAGTACTTTTAGCATAAAAATTACAATAAATTATCTTACTGGGAGCTTGTTCCCGTTTGAAAATGGTACAGTTGGTTGTGGCTTACATAGTAGTATTGACACCACAGTGCTTGGTAACTGATATAGCATGCTAATCTTTCCTTATTTTGGAGTGGGGAGCTATTTAAGTAATAGTCTCCTGCTGTTGGGGATTCGTCATGGAGATGACTGAAATATTAACTGTCTAGAGATAAATAATTGTAGTTTGGCAATCCAAAAATTTTTTGCTTTTTAATAGCATTGGTTAAAAATTAACATCTTAGGGCCATGCAGCCTTACTAACATAGTTGCAGAACATAGAGCCCTAATATTAACTCAATAACTTGAGCTCTGTTTAGCCATAAGGGGCAGACTAAGTGTGTGGAAGCCTTCTGCTGTATTCCCTGTTCAAACTTCAATACAAGACTTCAGTTCATAGTTAACATAGTGAGTTTCTGGATCTCTAATGTGCTCTGGGTGCAGGAGTTGCTCTCAAGGGTTTTGATTTGTGTATGATCAGTCAGGTGTGCCTGTTCACTTTCTCTTAATACAAGAAGGGGGGGGGGGCACAAAGTGGAAAGGCAACAAACTTAAAATATGTAGGAAAAAGAGAACTGTCAACTAATGATGGCTGGTTGAGCAGCACTTGAGAATGTAGATTTTTTTAAAAAAATCTTCAAGGATTTACAATATCAAGCTGTGAATACAGTTAACTTATCTGTGATCTCATTACACTCCTCCTCTGCCCCTTTTCCCTCATACTGTTGCATTTTGTTTCAAATTCATCTTGGTGTTTGGGGCAGGGATTTTTTTCTTTTCACAGGCAGCCATGTAAGCACTGCTTGTTAAGGTTCAGCATTACCCATGATCAGACCACTTTTTCATTTGCTTATAACTTTGCTGAACTTTAATCAGCTGGGCTGAAATTTTTCATGCTGGATGTCTGCCTCAGGCTGAGAGCAAGGAAACTGTGTCCTGTGTTCTCAGTGAACCTTCCCTAACTTCTGGGCTCAGGCAGTTTGGTGGAAGAAACGGTGTGATTCTAATGCAAAGGGGACAAGAGGGAGGCCTGCCTGAGGGTTGGGAGGGGAGTAGACTGAGACGAAGAGCCTGGAGGATTTTGGGAAAAGACTGGGAACCATTGGAGTGGAGGTTAGAGAATTCTACGAAGAGTCAGGGTATGGGGGGAGAACTGAGACCGATTGAACAAAGACTAGGACAAGGAGCTTGGGGAGTGGGCACACTTAGGGCTAGTCTACACTGGAAGTGTTAAAGTGCTGCCGCAGCAGCGCTTTAACATGCCTTGTGTGGTCACTCCCAGCGCTCTAAAAAAACCACCTCAACGAGGGGCGCAGCTCCCAGCACTGGGTCACTGTTTACACTGGTGCTTTACAACTGCTCCGCTCAGGAGGTTGTTTTTTAACACCCCTGAGCGAGAAAGTTGCAGCGCTGTTAATTACCAGTGTAGACAAGACCTGAGATTGTGAGCTGGTGGGGAAGGGGAATGTAGGTGGGTAGGAGGAGGGTGTGACTGTAGATTGAGGGGGAGAGGCATGCACAGGATAGATCAGGGGCGGGCAAACTTTTTGGCCTGAGGGCCACATCTGGGATTAGAAATTGTATGACAGACCATGAATGCTCACAAAATTGAGGTTGGGCTGCGAGAGGGGGTGAGGGCTCCGGTTGGGGAGGTGGTCTCTGGGGTGGGGCTGAGGTTGAGGAGTTTGGGGTCTAGGAGGGTGCTCTGGCTGGGTTTGGAGGGCAGGAGAGGGATCAGAGCTGGGGAAGGGGTTCAGGTTCTGGCTGGGGATGAGGAGTTTGGGGTGCAGGATGGTGCTCTGGGGTGGGATTGAGAGGTTTGTAGAGCGGGAGAGGGATCAGGGCAGGGGGTTGGGGTGTGGGGAAAGGCTCAGGGGTGTTGTCTCTAAGCGCCACTTACCTCAAGCAGCTCCCAGAAGCAGTGGCATGTCCCTTCTCCGGCTCCTACACAGAGGTGCAGCCAGGTGGCTCTGCATGCTGCTCCATCTGCAGGCACCGCACCTGCAGCTCCCATTGGAGGAGCGGGCCATGCTGTGGCTTCCAGGAGCCGCGTGGAGTGGCCCCCGACTTAGCAAATTTTTTAAATACTTGTTCAGTGTATGGGCCCCATGGCTTATGGCACACTACTCAAACCCTGCTTCTGAAGACAGAATTATTAATTTCCTTATGGGGTTATCACTATAGTATCTGAGAACTTCATTAAACTTGAAGTTCTCTGATATTTTCACAATGCACTGTGTGGTGAGGACGTTGTTATCCCCATTTTACAGATGCAAAACTGAGGCACAAAGACTAGCACAAAAGTATCCACTAACTTTGGGTGCTCAATTTGTGATGTATAGATCCTTATTTTTGATTCCAGAGCGACTAGCATTATATAAAGAACGAGGAGTACTTGTGGCACCTTAGAGACTAACAGATTTCTTTGAACATAAGCCCACTTCGGGGCTCTAAGGTGCCACAAGTACTTAGTCTGTATCAGCAAAAAGAACAACACGGCTACCACTCTGAAACCTAGCATTATATAGTACACCTCTACCCCGATATAACCGACCCGATATAACACGAATGCGGATATAATGCGGTAAAGCAGTGCTCGGGGGGGCTGCGCACTCCGGTGGATCAAAGCAAGTTCGATATAACGCGGTTTCACCTATAACGCGGTAAGATTTTTTGGCTCCCGAGAACAGCGTTGTATCGAGATAGAGGTGTACTTCATTTGCAACTGCAAGTGCTCAGCACTTGGGCAAGTCAGACACCCAGAAAATGAACCTCTAACTAGTGACCATCTAAGGCCTGGTCTACACTTACCCCCCAAGTCGAAGTAAGGTACGCAAATTCAGCTACGTGAATAACGTAGCTGAATTCGACATACCTTACTTCGAATTTACCGCGGTCCACACGCGGCAGGCAGGCTCCCCCGTCGACTTCGCGGTACTCCTCTCGCGGAGCTGGAGTACCGCAGTAAGAAAAGTTTTAAATGACTTGCTTAGCCTCATGTAGGAATTCTCCAGCGGAGTCAGGGATAGAATCCAGGTCTCCAGGGTAGTATTCAGCTCCCTTATCTGTGAGGTCATAGTTTCTCTTCCTGCAGTCCCCTACCTCATTGACTATACACTTCAGCAGTAAATGAAGCAGGGGCCCTCCAGGCAAGTCTCTGATTCATCTCCAGAGCAGGATCATTCTTTACACTGAATAAAGCAGAGGGACAATATAATTGCTATTTCTCACCTCTATATATTGATTTATTTAAAAACATTTTTGCTGTTAACAAGCATGTTACCTCTGGACACACAAATCCACCGTTTGAGAACTGCAAAACTAAGCATCTGTGATGGTATCTTGTAGACTGAGCCCCATTGGGTAAATAGAAAGATTAACCTAAATCTATACACAAGCATGTGGAACCCCATAAAATTGGATCCCTAATCCATGAACTATTGGAACTCATTTACAAAACTTTTCTTAAACCTTACATGACTATATTGTCTTGTACTATAGAATTTATAATCCCTATTCCATGATGAGATACCTTTGAGCTATAATAGTTTTAATTAAGATACATCTTTAGATAAGTTTTTCCTCAAAAAGCATTTTATCAAAAAAATCTGATTTTAAATCAAAAATGCAATTTAAGTTTAAAAAAAAAAAAGCATTGATTTTTATCCACCCTGACAAATAAGTAATGGCAAGGAAATAATTACACCAAGTGCAAATGTAACCTAGAATAATCATTGCTGCAAGGTATTTGAGATCAAGAGCTTAGTCAGACTCCATAAAGGATTAGACACGTTTGGATAAAAACATCCTAGTTACATTAAACAAAAAAATATAGGAGGAATACAAATTCACATGCTTCATAGACCAGCCCTCAGTGGTTGTCTCATCATATATTAACATTTTTTGTATTAATAATTCCCAGTGTACATAGTTTCACTTTTGGCAGCAGACATGTGGTGTTGACAAGACTTGTATTAAGAAAGCCCCGTTCTGAGTAGTAGTAAAGATTCCTGAGCCTTGTCACTACCAGTAGTGAAGCTGCACCTGTTTGGGATTAAGGCTTTAGAAAATCCTTGTGTAAATGCAGTGTAGCTGTCCTCATTTTAGGAAGAAACCTCTTATTAGCAGGTTATTTCATAGTTGTCCGAATGATTTCTGGCCCCTTTCATTAAAGCATGTGGTACCAGCTATGGTTGAAGACAAGCCATTGGAGTAGTAGAACAACTGATCTGACCTAATACAACAGATCTTAACTCTTGGCAAAATTCTTCTAGTCATTTTATTTTCAACAAGGGTCCTGGTAACCAGCAATCTCAGTGTTGGATCTTTTCTCAGCAGCAAAGGTGGTGGGACAACGTGCAGAACTGAATTTTTCTCTCTTGCATTCTTTCACCCTCCCCACCCCAATCTTAGTGAGACTAGCTGATAAGGCTTCAAATTGAGCAGCGACAGATCCTTCAAAAACCTGAAGAGAGAGTGCAAGTCATAAGCTGTAACTTGTTTATAGTGTGGGTGTAAGGCTAAGACAACACTCTTAGGAAAAAATATGTGGAACCACCATTGATTTTAATTGCTTGTTTGGACATTTAGGGCCCAATTCTCCAGATCCTTTGCACAAATAGCTAACGAACATGTGATGGGGCCTTGCCGCTAAGGGTAGAGACTTCCACTTCTTACTTAATGGAAGATTGGTAAGAAGTGGATTTTCACTGTGTGTACTCTTGCTCCTAAAGCCAAAGATTTGCTTTACTATTATGTTATTGCAATATTGTATACACTTACTAGGTTATAAAAATTCTACAGTTCATATATATATAATCTAATGTCAAAGGTCTCTTTGAATGTAAAAACGGCATCTTGTAACACAGCACATCTTGTACCTGTGCGTCTAAGAATCGCCATACTGCCATACTTTGTCAAGTTTAATAACAGCTGTGACATAATAGCTTTGTGTTTGCACAGATAAAGTCAGTCCACACTACTTTAGGAGAGGTAGTATTTCTTCCCACCCCCACCCCCCCCAAAAAAAATTGAATACAACTTGCTGCTTGGGACCTTCAGCGCATCTGTCTCCCTCTTTATGAAATAAAAATAACATTACCTGCAAACAACTGATTTTTCTCTCCACCTGTTAAATAGTTCCTTGACAGTCTATTTTTAGTGCTCTATAATATATGTGAGGGCCCCTCTGCTTGTATTTCTGGTATCGCTCTGGAAAGGGTGATGGAGTCAGTATGATCAGATGTTGGATTGTGTTTCTTCTAAATATACAGTAATCTGAGGAATAGTAGCTGCACTGAGTGGTAAAATTCCTGTCAGGGTCGCAGTGAAAGGCTAAGCTTATCTGTTTTAGTATGCGCTACTAAGGATGTAACCAATTCTGTGGATTGTGATAAACGTTATGCTCCTATATTTAGTCCATTAATACAAGCTGATAATGTATAGTGAACACTAGTGTTGTACATCTGTCTAGAGCTAGAAAGACTGATTGTTTTGACATGTGAAGTGGAAACGCTCCTCTTAAACTGTGGTATTTGTAAGCTATCACTTATTTATATTGCAATATAGTCTAGAGACCTCAGTCAGGTGTCAGGCCCCCATCATGATAGGTCCTATAGAAGAATACAAGAGAAACCTTGTCCTTAGCTAAGAAGCAATTCTGTGATGTGGATCTGAAATATTACGTAGTTGTATGTGTTGGTCATGAGTTATATGCAACCAGATAGCAACACACACAGTAACTTAAATAACTCTCTCCTTTCTTCCTCATCACCAACTTCCATCGAATGGAGAGGTGTTTTTTTGTTATTGTTTCCTATAAATCTCTAATTTAAGAGAACTTTTTTTATCCATTCAAAGGTCTAAGATAAGCTTGGATGAAAAGCCTTCCGATATGCATTCTAACTTCAGAAAGGGAACATCTACATTCATGCACTCTGTAAATTAGTAAAATATTAAAAAATAAATAAAATTCTAAAACATGTTTGAAATTATTTAGTGGACCTCTGCTAACCAAGCTGCTGTCAGGATTTATGTATAGTTATATGCGCTGAAAACAAAGTGCTTCAACTTTAACAACAAATACTTAATTAGCCCTGCTATGAGCAAAATTCTTTGTAATCCAAAAGAACCTGAAGGAACTAATCTGGAGTAGTTACCTACCTTATCTCCCAATGCCACAGGAAATTCTAAACTCCAGTGATACAGAGCTAGAGATAATCATTGATCCTATCCAGCTCTTTAACATTTTCTGGATCTACAAGAAAGTCTGCTTATAACTGTAACTCATTTATCAGGGTGGATTTGATTTAAATCACTAGTCAGGAAGACGCTATTTAATCATGGATTTCTACATAAAAGTGCATTCTTGGTTATTATAAACTTAACACGTATTCTTTACAACTCAGAGATCGATGTAGGTTTCATTTTTAAAATCACTAGTCAGGAAGACGCTATTTAATCATGGATTTCTACATAAAAGTGTATTCTTTACAACTCAGAGATCGATGTAGGTTTCATTTTTAAAAGGTACACACTATATATTTTTTTAAGTGATGTTCCTTAAATAATTTTCAACGCAGCTTCCTCCTGAGAAGGAACACTTCTCATGATGTTTCATTCGGGCAACCAGGCCTTGCATTTCTTTGTTGCACTGTTTGCATTTTGCACCCATGCCTGTCTTACCCACAGGTAGAGGAACTTCATTAAAATATTCCCAAACTGGGTCTCTTTTACAGCCTGCTGCCATTATAGGTTTTCCCTTCTAGTGGGTGAATGGTATGGTACATCTCAAATCAATGAAGGCTATACTCAGAAAGACCTCAAGACTTCTGGAATATGCTGCTCAAACAGTTTCACTTTTGTTTCTACTGCCTGTCCCTCCCTTCTCACATTTATCTCCAGACTTCTTCTCCTTGTCCAGATCTATTCCAGCCCCCCAACAGTCTTCTATTCATTGAACGTTTTGAAACTTTGCACTTTTAGAGAGAGGTAAGGGATAGACTCTGTGTACACGAATTTGTAGAGGTACAATAGGGTTGAGGTCTGTTATTTCTCACCTCTCTCTCATTTTATTTTAATTTATTTTAATTTATTGATTGATTTTATTTATTTATTTAAAACATTTTTGCTGTTAACCAGCATGTTATCTCTGCAGACACAAATCCACAGTTTGAGAACTACAAAACTAAGCATCTCTGATGGTATCTTGTAGAATGAGCACTGAGTCCCATTGGGTAGATAAATTATTTAGGTTAATCTTTCTATATAGAAGCCCCTCGTTTACAAAACTCTTCTTAAACATTACATGAATATCTTGTCTCATACTATAGAATTAGAATTTGTAATCCCTATTCCATGATGAGATATCTTTGAGCTATAATGTATCATCAAGAAGCATTTTATAAAAAAAAAAAAATAAATATATATATATATATATTTTTAAATCATTGATTTGTATCCACCCTGTTGTTTATATTCTTATTACTAACAATGGTGGAGCTGCATCAGTCATAGGGAATCTACTAGATTTACATACCAAAAAAATCCTACTTGGTAGACCAGGACTTTGTGTCAACTTACCTTGACAAAACACTGTTTTGACTGCAATCAATTAACCATAGTTTTAAAACTATATAAGCCAAGTATAGATGGGACTTAGTTTATATCTACACAGTAATTTGGTTTATAAATAACACTATATTAAACACTAACAAAGGATCAGGTGGGAATTCTAGTCTAACCCCATTTCAAGTACTCACTTTCACCTTTCTCCTCTTTGAGCCCTAATGCTGTTGACTTAGCCTTACAGAAGAAAATTCAAGGAGTGGTAGGTTTGAGCAAAACAGTCAGCTGTTTACATTAGTATGGATAAAATACTCTTATTAATGTTGTTTTTTGTATTTACATAATGCAGGTGTTTGAATTCTTAAACTTCAGACACTTCTACCTCTCAGTGAAGAATAGTCCTGCCACTAAACTTTGGGAAATGAAGCTTAACTTTTGAAGTTATGCACAGTGGGTAACTTCACTTTCTAGTCTAGGTGTACATGTCGGGGGGGGGGGGGGGGGGGAGGTCTGGGGACGGGGCCCTTGAAAAGTTTTTCTGACCGCTGTTAGCCAGAAGGCTAAGCCTACTAGCAAGGGTGGAAACATGCCTGTGCCACAACTCCTCTCCCTTCCATCACCCCCACCCCATGTCCCAGGCAATGTAAAGGAATTAAAACCAGTATGTGCTGTTACATGCTGCATTGAACTACAGTGTGGTCAATCAACTATTCTCTTAAATGTATTACTACTAGGGCTGGCCAAATGTCGGGGGGGGGATTATGAATATATTTGAATTTCACTTGTATTAATATCTCATTTGGTTGTTAATATTTGCCCAGCTGTAGGATTGGTCAAATAACCCAATGTAATAATTGAAGTGTGACAAATACTGAAAGTTTATCTAATATATGAGTAATGTTCAAACCTAATTAAGGCTGTCAAACAATTAAAAAACACACTTGTGAGATTAAAAAAATAGTCACAATTAATTTCACTGTTAAACAATAATAGAATTTCATCATTTCAAGAAAGATGTGGAGAAATTGGAGAGGGTCCAGAGAAGAGCAACAAGAATGATTAAAGGTCTTGAGAACATGACCCATGAAGGAAAGCTGAAAGAATTGGGTTTGTTTAGTTTGGAAAAGAGAAGACTGAGAGGGGACATGATAGCAGTTTTCAGGTATCTAAAAGGATGTCAGGAGGAGGAGGGAGAAAACTTGTTCACCTTAGCCTCTAAGGATAGAACAAGAAGCAATGGGCTTAAACTGCAGCAAGGGAGGTTTAGGTTGGACATTAGGAAAAAGTTCCTAACTGTCAGGGTGGTTAAACACTGGAATAAATTGCATAGGGAGGTTGTGGAATCTCCATCTCTGGAGATATTTAAGAGTAGGGGTTTTTTTTGTTTGTTTGTTTTTGTTTTTAAATGGAGATATCCAATCTCCTAGAACTGGAAGGGACCTTGAAAGGTCATTGAGTCCAGCCCCCTGCCTTCACTAGCAGGACCAAGTACTGATTTTTGCCCCAGATCCCTAAGTGGCCCCCTCGGATTGAATTTACAACCCTGGGTTTAGCAGGCCAATGTTCAAACCACTGAGCTATCCCTCTCCCCCTAAGGGTTAGATAAATGTCAGTCAGGGATGGGCGAGACAGTATTTGGTCCTGCCATGAGGGCAGGGGACTGGACTCGATGACCTCTCGAGGTCCCTTCCAGTCCTAGAATCTATGAATACCAATTAAAATTCAGCTTGGAAGCATGTCCTCTGGAATGGAAGCATGAAGGGGCATGTGAATATTTAGCATATCTGGCATGTAAATATCTTGCGGCACTGGATACAAGAATGCTTGTTCTCTCTTTCAGGTAATATTGTAAATAAGAAGCGGGCAGCATTTAGGGATGCAAATATCAGTTAACCAGTTAAACTATTACAATGATATTGTTTAACCAGTAAACTGTTAACCGAGGTTGCTTCCGCGGGCCAGGGCAGCAGTGGCTTGGGTCCTGATGGGGCTGTGGTCCCACCAGCGGGGCTGGGGTGCAGTCGGCTTGCCACCGTGGTTAGCAGTTAACCAGACCTTAACAGTAAGCCTAATGCTTACCAGTTAATGCTACTCGGGATGTAAACACTTATCTCCCATAAATAAATAATAACTTGTTCAACTAATTGCTAAGATAAACAAGAAGTAGGACCGAGTGGACTTGTGGGCTCTAAAGTTTTACATAGTTTTGTTTTTGAGTGCAGTTATGTTTTTAAAAAAAAAAAAAAAATGTAGAGAAACAACCAAAAATATTTTATAATAAATTTAAATTGGTGTTCTGTTACAGTAGAACCTCCGAGTTACGGACACCTCGGGAATGGAGCTTGTCCGTAACTCTGAAATGTTCCTAACTGTGAACAAAGTGCAGTTTGGGCTCCAGATCCAGCAACTGATACCCCGGGCCAGGCTTCAGCAGCAGCTGAGCTCCCTACTCAGCTCTGACATGAGTTTGCAAGCTTGTGAAAACAGCATGACCCCCTCCCAGGGGAGTGGGGTAAGAACAGCGCATGCCCCTCCTGCGGGGGGGGGAAGCAGTGCAGACCCCAGCACTGCTTCTGCTCTGCTGGCTGGCTCCTGCTGCCTTGAGCTGGCAGCCCTAGCACATGACAGGCAGCCCCGATGTGCCTACATTTAACATGCAATAATACAGGCACAGTATGGTATTTGCGGTTTTTTTTATTCTGGGTGGTTTTTTTTTTTTTTTTTGTCTGTGCTGCTGTTTGATTACTTATGGTTTTACTTGTTGTCCAGTAGACTGGTCAGTAACAGTGCAATTAAAACTGCAATTAATTGCAACTATTTTTTTTAATCTAGTTAATCTGTTTTGCATTTATCACTTGAGTTAAACTGCAATTAATTGACATCCCTAAACCTAATTTTTCTTGCTTCTTTCTCTTCCTGCCATATTCTACTTTTTTTTCTCTCCCTTGCCAATCATAATCATGGCATATCTATCTCCTGAGCTGCTATCAGTCTATTTTCTTTTTCTCTGTGTTCAGCTTCCTATCATTTCCCCACTTCTCTCCCAAAAACACCTCTGTAGTAGGTTTCTTTAACTTGTCAGTCTCCTTTGCCCACCCCAATCCCATCTGTGCACCTATTCCTTGGGCTTGGAGATCTTACACCTGGTTTTCATAGAACTGGGCCTACTAGCAGCATGCCATAGAGCAGTGGTTCTCAACCAGGGGCCCAGGGCCCCCTGGGAACCCATGAGCAAGTTTCAGGGGGTCTGCCAAGCAGGGCTGGCATTAGACTTGCTGGGGCCAGGGCAGAAAGCTAAAGCCCCACTACATGGGGCTGAAGCCTGGGGCCCCGAGGCTGAAGCCTAAGTAACTTAGCTTTGCGGGGCCCCTTGTGGCATGGGGCCCTGGGCAATTGTCCTGCTTGCTACCCTCCCCTAATACCAGTCCTGGCTTTTATATGCAGAAAAACAGTTGTGGCACGGCTGTGGAGTTTTTATAGCCTGTTGGCGGGGAGGGGGGCAGAAAGAAAAAGGTTGAGAACCCCTGCCATAAAGTCTATAGCCTTGAAATTCACTCTCTTGCTTCAGAACTATGACCCAGAATCCCAGCTTCCCCCCCCACCCCCTTTTTTTTTTCTTTTTTTTTAAGGTTTCTAGCATTGATGGTTGCAGAGTAGGGCTAGCAATTGATTGCAGTTAACTCACACGATTAACTCAAAAAAAAAAAAAAAAACCTAATCTTGATTAATCAGAGTTTTAATTGCACTGTTAAAAAAATAGAATACCAATTGAAATTTATTAATCAGCATGGTCACGTCCTCTGGAATGGTGGTTGAAGCATGAAGGGACATATGAATCTTTAGCACATCTGGCACATAAATATCTTGTGACACCAGCTACAACAGTGCCATGTGAATGCCTGTTCTCACTTTCAGGTGACGTTGTAAACAAGTGGGCAACATTATCTTCTGCAAATGTAAACAAGAGCTATTGGCTGAACAAGAAGTAGGACTGAGTGGACTTGTAGGCTTTAAAGTTTTACATTGGTTTTTTGAGTACAGTTATGTAACAAACAAAAACTACCTTGATTTGTAAGTTGCATTTTCATGATAGAGATTGCACTACAGTACTTGTATGAGGTGAATTAAAAAATACTATGTATGTAATTCAAAATAACAAGGTGAGCACTGTACACTTTGTATTCTGTGTTGTAACTGAAATCAATATATTTGAAAATGTAGAAGAACATCCAAAATATTTAATAAATTTCAGTTGGTATTCTATTGTTTAACAGTGCAATTATTTTTTTTAATCGCTTGACAGCCCTATTTCAAAGATAACTCTGAAAATGTGAACCAAGTGCAAAATTATGGAAAGAGGTCTGCAGAGAGCATTAAACAGCCCTATGATATGCTCTTCTCATCTGGGTGAGAGGCCAATGGTGTCTTGACTACAGCCATTGAATTTGGTATGTTTCCAAGATGCCACAGAATACAGAATTCTGCTGTCCGTGTGGAATTTGCTATTTTGCTGCAACCAGGCACCCAACTATTTTGATCTACCTGCAGCTGCCTCTTGCTCTTCAGCTTTCTCCATGAGGGGAGTTAACTGGATTATAGTGCATGATGTCTGCACTGTTCTGTGGAGGAGGGTAGCAGGGGCTTAGGGAGCGAAAGATGGTATCCAGTTTGCAGTTAGGGGAAAGAACCAGAAATGCAGCTGGATTGCATATACAAGAGGCCAGTAGCCAAGGCTTGAAGAGTCAGATTTCCAGTGTCTCATCTGCCTGATCCCCCTCCTTTCTTGGATCACAGAAGCTAATGATGCCTTTGGAGATGGTTCAACTGAGAACACAGGGAAAAAATGATGGTTGTTGGACTAGTTTTATAACAATTACTGATTTATTTTTGGTCAATAAGCCATAGTTTTGTTTTTGTAAAGGCAGGGGGATGATAGAGCAAATGAGCACTTCAGAATTTAGGGATGTTTGCATTGTGCTATGGAGGACATGAAAGATAGGGAAGGATGACTGTTCAGGTGCACAGTTTATGTGAGAAATCAATCCTTGTACCCTTTAGCTGTTGGGAGAAGACTGAGATTTCCTACAGGGATGCTGTCCTTTGAGCCTTGCTTAGGAAGAGTGGGGGGGCTTAACTTCTGCTTCTGGTTATCTGATAAATTCGAAGTCTTTCCACTCCCCACTCATGTTGCTGGAAGTGGGGGAGAAGGAAGAAAATGTTCTCTTATCCCAGAGCCTTCTGGTTGCCATGAAAGTAGGTAGAGAGTTCTCACATTTCTCCTCCCTAAAGCTTCTGGCTTGTCAAAGGGTGGTATTGTTTCCACTATTTAACTCCCTCTTCCTGTCCACACCTTCATTTGAGTGCCCCTTCCCATGGAATTGCTGTTGCTCAGAAGCTTCCCAAGCTTCTGCAGGATGAAATTGAATTGATTCTTATCAATTTCAGTGCTGCCCACAGAGATCTGAATAAACAGCAATGAAAACTAGCAAGAGTAGCCAGTTTTCACTCTGCTGCAGCTTGTAGAATCTCCAGAATAGCTGCGGAGACGCTAGAACTGGCTGCACAGTTAGGACATTTGTGCACCAGGTTAACCTCTGTGGCTGGAAGGTTTTCCTTGCATCCTTAACATCTTAAACTTTTTTTTTTTTCTTTTTCCAAAATGAAAGCTCTGAATTTGGAAAAACTAATAGCAGTTGCTTGTGGAAGTTTCCTACTTGCCCTAGATGAATTGATATCTGTCCAGAAAAACAGTAAATCATGGTAAATCATGTTTTGTTGCTGGTAACATTCTAAAATTTTCTTTGAATATTAAATGTCTGTAATTGTTTCCCTCACACCTAGCTGTACTCCTCTGGCATGCTGAGGTATTTGGTTTTGTAATGTCAGTCTGGTCAGTGATGTGGCCAGTGCCTTAACACCACTACAATACAGTACTAGCCTAAACAGATGCTTACTAGAGAATCCAGCATGAGTTTTAACATGCTGACTAGTTTGAGTCTTTAATTATTTCATTGCTTTGACCACTAAGGATAAGTAAGAAAAATTGAGCTAATGTGAAACTGGTTAAGATAAATGCCATGTTTAATGTTACAAACTAAGTGTGGCTGACAGACCAATAAGTAAACTTTAAAAAGGCCTCTCTTATAAATTGAGTTCTTCTATTATGTTGTAGGTTTGATAGTTTTCAACTGTTTTGGAACTAGTTATTGAGGCAATTAAAATGTTTATATGGAAAACCAAAATGGGGTACATGTGGTTTAGGGATATGACTAATCCCCTAATTGGATTACATTTGCACACTAATCTAGTCTCCTTGAGATTGCTTGGAATCCCTTAATTCCTGAAAGTGTAAAGAGTTGTGATAGTTTCTACTGAAGATACCTTACCATTCTTGCTGTGGGCTTGATCAGGTTCAAATTAGACATTGAGAAGCTTCCATTTTTGCATGAGTAGAGAGAGCAACATGCCATGGGAATTTATGGGCTAAAAGAATCCAAGTCTCCGCTCCAGAGCCCAAGAAGATACATATTACTTTGTGGAAAATCCAGAGCAACTGATAACCAGCCAGTTTCAGTTGGGATGCTGGCACTATCAAACCCTGGCACTAATGCCCCCTTTAATTTTATTTAAAGTAGTGTGATCCCTAAAATAAGAGCAGATTTGCTTGCAAATTTATACAAAGCTGCTCTGAATGGACAGCTAGACAGTTGCTGGGACTCTGGCAGAGGGCAGCCTGGCAGAGAAGGCTAAGGGTATGTCTACACTACAGGATTAATTCGAATTTATATAATTCGAATTTAGGAAACCGATTTTGTAAATTCGAATGTATTCGGCCACACTAGGCACCATTAATTCGGTGGTTTGCGTCCAAGCTACCATAGTAGCATCGATTTCCAGAGCGTTGCATTGTGGGTAGCTTTTACATAGCTATCCCATAGTTCCCGCAGTCTCCACCCCCCTTGGAATTCTGGGTTGAGACCCCAGTGCATGATGGGGCAAAAAACATTGTCGCAGGTAGTTCTGGGTACAGCCTCCCCCTCCCTCCCTGAAAGCAACGGCAGACAACCATTTTGCGCCTTTTTTCCTGAGTGAACTCTGCAGACTCCATTCTGCATCAAGCATGGATCCCGTTGTGCTCCAGAACGCAGTCTTGAACATTATAAACACCTCGCGCTTTCTCGTGGAGTTTATGCTTACACAGGACCAGAAACAAGAGGCGAGGAGGAGGAGGAGGCGGCGATTGCAGCGCAGCGACCAGCGTGATGAGGACATGGACACGGACACAGAATTCTCTGAGACCGCGGGCCCCGGTGCTTTGGAGATTATGATGTTAATGGGCCAGGTTATAGGCTTTGAACGCCGATTCTGGGCCCGGGAAACAAGCACAGACTGGTGGGACCGCATAGTGTTGCAGGTGTGGGACGATTCCCAGTGGCTGAGAAACTTTCGCATGCGTAAGGGCACTTTCATGGAACTTTGTGACTTGCTTTCCCCTGCCCTGAAGCGCCAGAATACCAAGATGAGAGCAGCCCTCACAGTTGAGAAGCGAGTGGCGATAGCCCTGTGGAAGCTTGCAACGCCAGACAGCTACCGGTCAGTCGGGAATCAATTTGGAGTGGGCAAATCTACTGTGGGGGCTGCTGTGATGCAAGTAGCCAAAGCAATCACGGAGGTGCTGCTACGAAAGGTAGTGACTCTGGGAAATGTGCAGGTCATAGTGGATGGCTTTGCTGCAATGGGATTCCCTAACTGTGGTGGGGCAATAGATGGAACCCATATTCCTATCTTGGCACCGGAGCACCAGGGTACCCAGTACATAAACCGCAAGGGGTACTTCTCAATGGTGCTGCAAGCACTTGTGGATCACAAGGGACGTTTCACCAACATCCATGTGGGCTGGCCGGGAAGGGTTCATGACGCTCGCGTCTTCAGGAACACCAATCTGTTTAAACGGCTGCAGCAAGGGACTTACTTTCCGGACCAGAAAATAACCGTGGGGGATGTTGAAATGCCAATTGTTATTCTTGGGGACCCAGCCTACCCCTTAATGCCATGGCTCATGAAGCCATACACAGGCAGCCTGGACAGGAGTCAGGAGTTGTTCAACTACAGGCTGAGCAAGTGCAGAATGGTGGTAGAATGTGCATTTGGCCGTTTAAAAGGTCGCTGGCGATCCTTATTGACTCGCTCAGACCTCAGCCAAACCAATATCCCCATTGTTATTACTGCTTGCTGTGTGCTTCACAATCTCTGTGAGAGCAAGGGGGAGACCTTTATGGCAGGGTGGGAGGCTGAGGCAAATCGCCTGGCTGCTGATTACTCGCAGCCAGACACCAGGGCGATTAGAAGAGCACACGATGAAGCGCTGCGCATTAGGGAAGCTTTGAAAACCAGTTTCATGACTGGCCAGGCTACAGTGTGAAATTTATGTTTGTTTATCCTTCCTGAAAACCCGCCCCCTTTATTGACTCATTCTCTGTAAGGAACCCACCCTCCCCCTTCCCCCAGCTTGCTTTCAAAGGAAATAAAGTCACCATTGTTTAAAAATCATTTATTCTTTATGAATTGATTATAAAAAGAGGGAGAGAACCTGAGTGGGGTTTGGGAGGAGGATCAGCGGGAAGGAAAAGCCCAGTAAAAAAAGGTTAAGAAAATGGCAGCCTTTTGCTTGGGCTGTCCACTGGGGTGGAATGGGAGGGTGTACGGAGCCTCCCCCCCCCCGTGTTCTTACACATCTGGGTGTGGAGGCTATGGAAAATGGTGAGGAGGTAGGGGGGTTATACAGGGGCTGTAGCGGCACAGAACCTGAGTGGGGTTTGGGAGGAGGATCTGCGGGAAGGAAAAGCCCAGTAAAAAAAGGTTAAAAAAATGGCAGCCTTTTGCTTGGGCTGTCCACTGGGGTGGAATGGGAGGGTGTACGGAGCCTCCCCCCCCGTGTTCTTACACGTCTGGGTGTGGAGGCTATGGAACATGGTGAGGAGGTAGGGGGGTTATACAGGGGCTGTAGCGGCACTCGGTTCTCCAGCAGCCGTTCCTGAAGCTCCACCAGACGCCGGAGCATGTCTGTTTGCTCACGCAGCAGCCCCAGCGTTGCTTCCCGACTCCTCTGATCTTCCTGCCGCCACCTCTCATCTCGAGCGTCTCTCCTCTCCTCACGTTGGTCCCTCCTGTCCTCACGTTGGTCCCTCATGTCCTCACGTTGGTCCCTCCTGTCCTCACGGTCACTGGCTTCTTTCCTATACTTGCAAACCGTCTCCTTCCACTCATTCAGATGAGCTCTTTCATTCCTGGTGGATTGCATGATTTCGGAAAACATCTCTTCTCTCGTTTTTTTTTTACGACGCCTTATCTGGGATAGCCTTCGGGAAGGAGGAGGGAGGCTTGAAACATTTGCACCTGCTGGAGGGAGTGAAAAAAGGAGAGAATTTTTTTAAAAGATACATTTTTCAGAACAATGCTTATACTCTTTCACGGTGTATACTATTCACATTACATAGCACATGTGATTTCTGTGCAAGGTCGCATTTTGCCTCTTAATATTGAGTGCCTGTGGCTTTGCTGCTAGAGATCACAGACGCAGGTCGGGGAAACAGAATTCACCTTGCATGCTGCCATGGTAAGCCACTGTCTTTAGGCTTCTGCGCCCTGCTTTCCCACATACCAAGCAAAGCCCGTTGTGCTGCAGTTTTCCTGTTAGCTTGTTTTCTGCTGCTGAAGGTTAACACCCCCCCCCCATCCAATTGTCTGGGATGAGTGCTTTATCCCTCCCCCCACCGCGTGGCTGGTATCAGGGAAGATCCCTGCAGGAACCAAACTAACACCCCCCCCCCACCCGCCATGAATTCTCTGGGATGAGTGCTTTATCCCTCCCCCCACCGCGTGGCTGGTATCAGGGAAGATCCCTGCAGGAACCAAACTAACACCACCACCCCACCCGCCATGAATTCTCTGGGATGAGTGCTTTATCCCTCCCCCCACCGCGTGGCTGGTATCAGGGAAGATCCCTGCAGGAACCAAACTAACACCCCCCCCCCACCCGCCATGAATTCTCTGGGATGAGTGCTTTATCCCTCCCCCCACCGCGTGGCTGGTATCAGGGAAGATCCCTGCAGGAACCAAACTAACACCCCCCCCCCCACCCGCCATGAATTCTCTGGGATGAGTGCTTTATCCCTCCCCCCACCGCGTGGCTGGTATCAGGGAAGATCCCTGCAGGAACCAAACTAACACCACCACCCCACCCGCCATGAATTCTCTGGGATGAGTGCTTTATCCCTCCCCCCACCGCGTGGCTGGTATCAGGGAAGATCCCTGCAGGAACCAAACTAACACCCCCCCCCCCACCCGCCATGAATTCTCTGGGATGAGTGCTTTATCCCTCCCCCCACCGCCTGGCTGGTATCAGGGAAGATCCCTGCTAGCAAAACGCGAAAAGCTCTGGGCCAATCCTCCCCCCCCCCTTGCACTTGGCTAAATGCAGGGAAGGATTTCTTTTCAGCCACAGGCAAACAGCCCAGTAGGAACGGCCACCTCAGTCCCCTTAATTAAATTCCCTTATTTCAACCAGGTTACCCTAAGCGATATCACTCTCCTGAGGATTACACAGCAAGATAAAGAACGGATGTTGCTTGAATGCCAGCAAACACCGGGACCATACGCTGCCAGGCTCTGTCAGGCAATGATACCAGATTACTTGCTACTAGCATGGCGTGGTCAAGTGTCCTACCATGGAGGACGGAATAAGGCTGCACTGCCCAGAAACCTTGTGGCAAGGCTTTTGGAGTACCTCCAGGAGAGCTTCATGGAGATGTCCCTGGAGGATTTCCGCTCCATCCCCAGACATGTTAACAGACTTTTCCAGTAGCTGTACTGGCTGCGAATGCATCCCAAGTGCTCAGGGCAAATTAATCATTAAAAATGCTTGCTTTTAAACCATGTTTTATATTTTAAAAGGTAAACTCACCTG
Source organism: Emys orbicularis (assembly GCF_028017835.1). Lineage (NCBI taxonomy): Eukaryota > Metazoa > Chordata > Testudines > Emydidae > Emys > Emys orbicularis. Next base: position 89,243,430 of record NC_088683.1, read on the forward strand.
AGGTCCCTTCCATGGGGTCATGGTCTTGGGTGCTGGCTTGGGAGGCTTGGGAGGGTACTTCAGTCAGGGTGAGAAACAGTTCCTGGCTGTTGGGGAGAACGGAGAGCTGGGTGCTCTCTGCCAGCTCGTCCTCCTCCTCCTCCTCCTCTTCCCCTTCCGCGGAATCATCAGGTGTCCCTGATGAGATTATCCCCAGCTCGGAATCCACAGTCAGAGGTGGGGTAGTGGTGGCGGCCCCCCCTAGAAATGCATTTAGCTCAGCGTAGAAGCGGCATGTCCGCGGCTCTGACCCGGAGCGACCGTTTGCCTCCTTTGCTTTTTGATAGGCTTGTCTGAGCTCCTTGACTTTCACGCGGCACTGATCTGTGTCCCTATTGTGGCCTCTCTCCATCATGCCCTTGGAAATTTTTTCATAAGTTTTGGCATTTCGTCTTTTCGAACGCAGTTCAGCTAGCACTGAATCCTCTCCCCATATAGAGATCAAATCCAGTACCTCCTGTACGGTCCATGCTGGTGCTCTTTTTCGATTATCAGCCTGCATGGTTACCTGTGCTGATGAGCTCTCTGTGGTCACCTGTGCTCTCCACGCTGTGCAAACAGGAAATGAAATTCAAATGTTCCCGGGGCTTTTCCTGTCCACCTGGCCAGTGCATGCGAGTTCAGATTGCTGGCCAGAGCGGTCACAATGGTGCACTGTGGGATAGCTCCTGGAGGCCAATAACATCGAATTGCGGCCACACTAACGCTAATTCGAATTGACAAATTCGATTTTGGCGCTACTCCGCTCGTCGGGGTGGAGTACAGAAATCGAATTAAAGGGCCCTTTAATTCGAATTAAATGGCTTCGTTGTGTGGACGGTTCCAGAGTTAATTCGAATTAAAGCCACTAAATCCGAATTAAAGGTGTAGTGTAGACCAGGCCTAAGTGGGAAAACTAGATATTGTCTCCTGCATCTCCTCTGCTGATTAAGTGCTTACATGGGATCTGTGCCTGTTCTGTGGAGACCCAGGCCTCTGAAGTGCTAAGGCAGGGGCAGGGTTTCTGCAGCCTTCCTCCCTGAGTGGGGCAGCTCCCAGAAAGCAGTGGCAGTATCTCAGTAGCAAAATCCCCGAGGCCTGGCACAGATGACCACATCAGCCTGGGATCAGAAAGCAGTGGCTCCCTTTCTCCTCTCCCCTCCCCCACGGTAGGCTGAAGCATGGTATCAAAGAGTCAGCAAAGCTTCCCACCCAATCACCAAAGTCCACATTCTCAGACACCTTGTCTGGCTGCGGAGCAGCTGCACACTGCTGCTGCAGTGGCAGAGAGCTACTGACGGATCCAAGGACAAGGTGAGCCTCATATGGGGCCCCTGAGCCCAACCCCTTCCTCCATTCCTACCAGCAGTGTAAGTCCATTGCAGCAAATGGACCAAGGACTCCCTTTGAACGTCCACAGTCGGAGCCTGGTACCCATCACATCTCCAGGCCACATGCAGGAATCTGACTTGAACAAAGCATGAGACCCTGGGAAGCCCCCTTTCTGACCCAGTCCAGCACAAACCTCCTCTTTTTCAGGAAAAGACAGCTGTGCAAAAGAGTAACCACAAGGACCACCCGCTCCCCTCCCCAACCCCCAGGAACCAGAAGTCTGAAGTTTCTCTCTCCTGAGGAGGAGGATCAAGGGGAGGCATAAGAAAGTGGTCTCTCAGATGTTCAGACCCCCCTAGTTGCCCCAACATAAAACATTCCAAAAAAAGAAAATGTTCTCTTATCCCATCTTCTGAAGAGTCTGATTCATGGGATTCCTCTAGTTGGCACACAGTGAAATCAGTTTCCCTCAAGCTGCATAATTCTGCAGAGCGTAGCAGGGCAAATAATACTCAGCACCTGGTTCCCCTGCTCACGTCCACGGAGTATAATGGCAGATACAGTCCTCCAGAGAGAAGCTCACTACCTGATGCTTTGACTGTGCATTCCTTTTGCCCATTTGCTCCCTAAACATCAAAGTCAAATGGAATGTTGCGGCTGACTGCTCCGAAGGCAAAATTAGATAATTGAGAATGGGAACTATTGCACTCTCCTGGTAAAGAAATTGTTTCTCAGCAGTAGCTCTATTTGTCTCTGACTGGAATCACAAAGTTTTAGTATTGTTCTCTTTCTGGTTGGTTCACAACCAAGGCAACAGATACCTTGTTGCAAAGATGATCAAAAAGTTCCTTTTTATGCCTTTGCCCCACTTCCTCTCCTCACCAGAATGCTTAAGGAGAGAAAGTAGCACTGGTAATTCTGGTATCCCCAGTCTGGCCATGGAGGGCTGGTTCTCTGATCTCCTTGACAAGGTATAAATACCTCCCATGTGCTTTCCATTCAGAAGAGAGATGATCTTACAAGGGCTACTGGATAATAAAGTACAAGAGCATTTGTCTTTCTAACCTGACCTGTGTGATGAATATGCACTTTGAGAGGTCTGGATCAGCATCCAGACAGTCCTAGCCTAGCTGCCTGGTTCTTGAACAGAGCCTCTGAGGCCAAAGAGATTATTTAGTGTGCCAATATCCACAACTTTAGCTTCCAGAAAGAAATATACTAATTCAGCATATTTATGGACCCATTTGAGGTTTAAACCACTGATGCTAGGACAACAGCGTTGTCCCCCATATCTGCATCAATACCACATTTTCTCAGATTTCTTCAAAATGTACTTGGATTAGGCCTGGCACTTCAGGCTCTCAGAGGTCAGGTTGCTGCTTTGTCTAGAATCCTTAGTGTAGTAGATAAGTAGTGAATTTCATCTTCCCCAAATGTCCAGCATTTTAGCACTTTTTTTTTCTTTTTTTTTTACGAGAGCAACATCTTCCCAATATGCATAAAGTTCTCTTACTGAATCTTACGTGGTGATCTCAGTGCCATTATAGACCTTAATGAGTGGTTCAAATGCAGGGTGTCTCATTACTATCTAACCATTAAAGTGGCCCTTTTTTTTTTTTTTTTTTTTTTTTTGATGATAGTCTTGTCTGAGCACAGGATAGCTGACTTAGGAACTCCGTCCAGCTCCGTTGTACTCCAAAGACAAATTTTGGTATTTGGATGTCTCCAGACCTCTCAAGTGCATATTCATCACACAGGTCAGGTCAGAAAGACAAATGCTCTTGTACTTTATTATCCAGTGTCCAAGGGAAAGAGGTTTTTTGGGTTTTTTTTGTTTTTTTGGGGTCCCCCCGGTGGCTGAGATGCTGCATCTCAGACGCATACCATAAAAGTCAAAAAGCCTAATTCTATTTTCCAATATCAGAGCTCACTCCACCAGAGCTGTGGCACCTTCATGGGCAGAAATATCATTTGCCTCATACAAGAAAATCTGTAAAACTGCTATCTGGTCATCTTGTTCATATCACCTTTGAATTCTACAAGCTGGACATCCAGTCATTGGATGCTGGTTTGGTAGATAGGTGCTCCTCACTGTAATGTCACAAAAACTATCAGGAAAGGGTTATCCCCTCTAACATCTGTACATAACAGTATATGGTCCTCTTTCCCCCCATCTGAGTGGACACCACTATAAAATCCTTGTTTCACTGATCTGCCATGTACTTCATTGCATTATATTCATTCAAGCAAGAATAGGAAAATTTATCTGTATCTTACTTGAAAACTTTCTTTCTTGGAGTAAAGAGGTCCGCACATCCCACCCACCCTGAATGGGCTATTCATTGGAAAAGGATAGTGAATTATTAATTGGCATTCAGTTAGTTATTCACTGAAATCCTTGCTTTGCAGGAGGCTTTTTCTGTTTAGTCTTAATACTTAATTTTCCTCTCAGATATAGAGGAAAATTAGCTTTTCCTAGGCTATGGAAGTGTAACAACTGGCAGTTTCTCAGAGGTGAAGCCACACCTCTCCTGCCTCTGACAGGTTTGGTCGGTCTCCAAGGCTGCAGAGAGCAGAGTACCCAATGTTATGGATCTGCAGGCTTCGTTACTCCAAGAAAGGAAATTTTCAGGTGAGACATGAATACGTTTCCTATTGAGGAATAGTGCAGCTTGGCAGAGAGTTATAGAAGTTGTAGACCGTGACTGTTTGTTTGCTGATTGCGCCTGGCTTTGTCTGCAATGACCAACTTAGAATTTCACCAGTGGTAGCAATAGTGGCAGCAATAATGTAGATAGGATTTGGGGTTTTTTTTTTTTTTTTTTTTTTTTTTTTTTTACTAAAATGTATGCAACTCTCCAGAGAATGGTGAGGAGCAGAGGAGCTCATGAGCCCATTACTACCTTAGGAGGAAAGAGGTGCTCGAAGGCCCAAGACTTCCTGTGTGTCCACAAGGGTAGTGGAGATATGCCACTGGAAACTAAATACACACACCCACAGCTTGTGGGGTGTGATGGCAAAGGTATTTTTCAGCTTGGTGGGCTAGTAGGTGTAGTCTTCAGGCAAATAGGTGTTGGGGAAGTTTTCAAACCTGATCTATCCATTGTAGGAAAGATAAGACTTGTGATGGCCTGTGCTAGTCTCAATCAGCATAGAAGATAAGAAAAATGTGTAGGATCTGATCTCCGAGGCTCTTAAAACACATTGTTCTTTCACGACAACTGGCCTATGTTCAGTTAAGACTTCCATGCTGGGTGAAGTATTTTTATCTGGTATTGATAAAGGTAACACTACTAAACAAAAATGAGTGAATATCAAAACTGCTGTCCTCTATTGCTTCAGTACAGCCCACATGCATTCTCTCTACTCCTTCAATAGGGACAAAGACTTTGGTTTTGTAATGCGTGGAGAAATGGTGTAATTTTTTTTCTTTCTTTCTTTTCCCTTTACAGAAAGCCACAAAGAAAACAGACAAGCCCAGGCTGGAGGAGAAAGATGACCTAGATGTAACAGAGCTCAGTAATGAAGACCTTCAAGAGCAACTTGTAAAATATGGAGTGACCCCTGGTCCAATTTTAGGTAGGTAAAATATATCAAATACTACTGATTTACTATGTATAATTACGTACAACTTTTGCATCACATAAGTAATATATGGTCTGTGCTGCAGAGCTTACAGTGTAAAGAGCTAATACGGTAGTCTAAATTTTCTGTGAGAAGTATGATTTAAGTAAAATAAAATACACTTCTGGTTCTTTAACAGAACGTAATTGCAACAACCATTGCTAAACAGAGTTTGTACTCCAAACAGGTAATTTAACTTACAAATATCCATACATGTGAAATTAAACAATTTACATTAATGAGAAGACTAATTGTACAACCTTAGAATTAGTGGATTGATTTTAAATCAACAATTAGCATACCTTGATTTAAATCTATTTTAATCTTGTTTTGCTTTTGTACTTTAGTTACTTCCCTAAAAAGAGGCTAATTGGTTGTAATCATTAAAACATGATCTACATTGCCAAGGGGCCTAGTCAAAAAAATTGACAATGGTTAGGCTCCTGGTGTGCTGCCTCTCATGCTGACCGATATTGTTTCATTTCCTTTCATTTCCCGGTCAGACTCTATCCATCTTTTGGTGACTGATGCGTTATTTACTAGATTAATTTTTTACTTGTGATTTGTGTCAAGCTCTGTTTGGATGAAAACTGGAATGCAATTAAAAATGCACAAAACCACAGTATTTACTTTTTTTGTTAAAAATAAAGCTACTTTAAATGTGCTGGATACACAAGGTAAAACAAGTTTATCAAAACGTGTCTTACATTTAAAACTAACTGACTGTAGTTACGTGAATTGATTTGTTTCTGGTCATCACATCCTTCCAAGATTTTTAGAACTGTAGCTCTCATCCTTTCCCACCTAGTTCATGTTTTTAGTTTGGAAGAGGAAGATAAACTTTCCTGCTGTTTCAACTCCATTTCAGTTTATTCAGTTCAATTACTACTTCAAAGCTGACACATTCATGAAGAGAGCATGTGCAGAAGAGGCTATTGCTGTCAAAAGATAGTTCAGTACTTCAACAAACTCTGGTTCCAAGTGCTTAGCCAGTGACTTCCACCAGGTCAGTCGTCTGACTACCTTGAAAACTTCAGCTTCAAACATATACTGCATAATAAGAAGAACATAAACATAAGAACGGCCGTACCGGGTCAGACCAAAGGTCCATCTAGCCCAGTATCCTGTCTACCGGCAGTGGCCAATGCCAGGTGCCCCAGAGGGCATGAACCTAACAGGCAATGATCAAGTGATCTCTCTCCTGCCATCCATCTCCATCCTCTGACAAACAGAGGCTAGGGACACCATTCCTTACCCATCCTGGCTAATGGCCATTAATGGACTTAACCACCATGAATTTATCCAGTTCTCTTTTAAACACTGTTATAGTCCTAGCCTTCACAACCTCCTCAGGTAAAGAGTTCCACAAGTTGACACTGCGCTGCGTGAAGAAGAACTTCCTTTTATTTGTTTTAAACCTGCTGCCTATTAATTTCAGTTGGTGACCCCCTAGTTCTTGTATTATGGGAATAAGTAAATAACTTTTCCTTATCCACTTTCTCCACATCACTCATGATTTTATATACCTCTATCATATCACCCCTTAGTCTTCTCTTTTCCAAGCTGAAGAGTCCTATCTTCTTTAATCTCTCCTCATATGGGACCCGTTCCAAACCCCTAATCATTTTAGTTGCCCTTTTCTGAACCTTTTCTAGTGCCAGTATATCTTTTTTGAGATGAGACCACATCTGTACGCAGTATTCGAGATGTGGGCATACCATTGATTTATATAAGGGCAATAATATATTCTCAGTCTTATTCTCTATCCCCTTTTTAATGATTCCTAACATCCTGTTTGCTTTTTTGACCGCCTCTGCACACTGCGTGGACATCTTCAGAGAACTATCCACGATGGCTCCAAGATCTTTTTCCCGACTCGTTGTAGCTAAATTATATTGTATGTATAGTTGGGGTTATTTTTTCCAATGTGCATTACTTTACATTTATCCACATTAAATTTCATTTGCCATTTTGTTGCCCAATCACTTAGTTTTGTGAGATCTTTTTGAAGTTCTTCACAGTTAAGACCAAAGCAGACTATCTTGAGCAGCTTAGTATCATCTACAAACTTAAATAATATTAAAACTTAATTTACATTAGATACTATAATTAACTTAGATAAAATTTTAAGTTTAGGCCTAAACATAGGTTGTCATACCTTCAAATTTAATTTTAAATAGGCTTATTTTTATAAAAATATTTAAATCATCTGATTTTTAAAAATTACTTTAATCTACCTTGTTCAGAACACTTTTTTCTTCTTTGAGTGATTGTTCACGTCCATTACACATTAGGTGTGCGCACACCGCGTGCACGAACGTCGGAAACTTTTTCCCTCAGCGGCTCCCGTCGGGCCTGCAGGGTCTCCCCTCCCACCAGAGCGGTGCCCCGCTCTAGCGTATATATATCCCTGCCGGCCCGACCCTCCCTCAGTTCCTTCTTACCGCCCGTGGCGACGTTGGAACAACTCTATCTCTCGTCTCAGAGTGTCCCTTAGCATAGTACTCAGTGTTATCTTCAGTTATCAGTTCTTCAGTAGTTAGTGTTAAGCCCCTGGCTATTTAGAAAGACTTAAACTTCTTTTGTGTCAGGTGTTTGACCAACCCCGGCATCGGCCCTGGGCAGCGGGGCATGCCGCACGCCCAAGGCTTTAAGGCTTGTGCCACGTGCCGCAAGCCCATGCCAGTAAGCGACCCACACGACTCGTGTCTCCGTTGTCTGGGGGAAGCACATCAAAAGGAGCGCTGCAAGATCTGCAAGGCTTTCAAGCCTGAAAAAGAGAGACTTTCGCTTGAAGCAGCTGCTCATGGAGACGGCGTTACAGCCCTCCACTTCAACGACACCGTCAACCTCGGTGCGGAGTGCCCCGGCATCGGTTCGTGATCCGACGCCGGCAGGGCAACCTAAGCCCACGGCACCGAATCAGCGGGAACACCTCCGGCACCGGTCGTCTTCACCGGCTAAATCGAAGGGCCAACCCAAGGCCCGAGGACGTTCCCCGCACAGGAGGGTAGCGCCCGCGAAGACCGCAAGTGCTCCTAAGGCCGTTGCGGCCCCAGCACAGATCCCGGTGCTAGTGGCTCCGGCGCCGAAAGGCCCGTCGAGCCCCGGGATAGGCGCATCGAGTGAGGAGGAAGGGCTGGAGGAACTTTTGGAACAGCCCTCCACCCCGGACACATTTGAGACAGCAAAGGACCTCATTGAATTGTCCGCTGAGGGCACCCTCCGCGCTAAGGACATTCCGCCGAGACTGCCATCCAAAGGCAAGCCGGCGATGATGCGCCCATCACGGTCGCCATCTCGGCACCGTTCACGGCGCGGGTCCCGGTCGAGCTCCGCCTCGGTGGACTCCCGGCTTCCCTCCGCGCAGAGGGCCGCACAACCGTCGGGGCCCCAACAAGCGCAAGGCACCGGCCCAGCAGCCCTGCTCGAGTAGGCACCGGGACGTATCGGTTGCGCGATCCCCGAGACCGTCCTCCCGCAGTCGTTCCCGGTCCCGGGGTCACCGGTACCGATCCAGGTCCAGGTCAGCAAGGCGCTACTCCCGGTCACGAAAGCACCGCTCTCCGACCCCGGACCGGCATTGTTCCACGGCACCGCCGTGGTCCTCTAGATCACCGTCCGTAGTTTCGGAGGTAGACTCGGGCCATTCCACCAGATATGCCCACAGAGCACAGTCCAGTAGGGAGCACGAAGCCACTTGGCACCCACAGTGGGGCCATCCAGGACAATGGCCATTCTGGACCCCTTGGGCCTACCACCAACAAGGCCCCCCGTCCAGGACCTCGAGATCTGGCCCCTCGGGACACCGGTCCCGCTCTCCACAGTGGCACCCACCCTCTCGCAAAGAGGCCACGGTCTCCAGGCCGCCAGAGAGGGAAAGGGCTGACTCGGCACCGAGCCCGGCACCGTCCCAGACCCACGTCAGGGAACGCACTCCGGAGGAGCACCCAGCCGATGAGGAGTTGCAGGAGGAGGAAGAAGCGCAAAAGGCCATGTCCTCCTCCTCCTCGCCAGACGAAGCCGTGGCGGGCACAACCGTGTCCGGTCCTCCCCCGATTGACCATCGGGCACACCAGGACCTGCTCCGCCGAGTAGCCCTCAATTTGGGGTTGCAGGCAGAGGAGACTGTTGAGCAGGAGGACCCTATGGTCGACATTCTAAGCCCGGAGGGCCCCTCCAGGATCGCGCTCCCGCTCATAAAAACGGTCCAGTCTAATTATAAGACAGTATGGCAAACACCAGCCTCCAGTGTGCCTACTGCAAAGGGCGTAGAGAGGAAATACTTCGCCCTATCTAAAGGGTTTGATTTCCTATTCTCTCATCCAACACCATGTTTGCTGGTAGTCTCTGCGGTCAACGAACGGGAGCGACATGGCCAGCAAGCCCTGGCCCCCAAGGCCAAGGAGGCAAAACGCTTGGACTTATTTGGGAGAAAGGTCTACTCATCCAGAGGCCTCCAGTTGAGGATCGCAAACCAACAAGCGATTCTGAACAGACACAACTTCAATTCCTGGGCATCGGTCTCCAAGTTCAAGGAAGCCTTGCCTCAGGGCTCGCAACCCGAATTTGCGGCCATAGTAGACGAAGGGAAGGCAGTAGCCAAGACCTCTCTACAGGTCTCCCTTGACTCCGCGGACGCAGCCGCCAGGACAATTGCGTCAGGAGTGGTAATGAGGCGCTCGGCGTGGCTACAGGCTTCCGGCCTTCCCCCAGAGGTGCAAAACACCCTCCAAGACCTTCCGTTCGAGGGATCAGGCTTGTTCTCGGACCAGACCGACGCCAGACTGCATAGCCTCAAAGACTCTCGAGCTACCCTCAAGTCGTTGGGGATGCACACCCCAGTGACGCAGAGGAAGCCCTTTAAGCCCCAACCTCCGCAGAGGCAGTACCACCCTCGTCCTAGACAGGAACCATACCGCAGGAGGGGCAGGGATAACAGGCGTAGACGCAACAACACGCCTAACCAGGGCCAGAATCATGGCCAAAGCAAGCCGCAGCTGGGAAACAAGCAAGGGTTTTGAAGCTGCGATCGAGGACAGAGTATCAACCTCTATTCCGGATCCCCCTCTGTGTTTCAGGGACCGCCTGTCCCATTTTTACCGTGCTTGGTCACATATAACATCGGACCGCTGGGTCCTGCGCACGGTGGAGGCGGGCTACACCCTTCAGTTCTCCTCGCCCCCTCCCTTCCACCCCCCATCCCCGTCCCTCTTCAGGGACCCCTCTCACGAGCAACTCCTCATGCAGGAGGTACAGACCCTCCTCACAGTAGGAGTGGTGGAAGAGGTTCCTCCGGACCTCAGGGGGAAAGGGTTCTATTCCAGATACTTCCTCATTCCCAAAGCAAAAGGGGGCCTCCGTCCTATTTTGGACCTACGCAAACTAAACAAATACTTGCTCAAAACACGTTTTCGTATGGTCTCCCTTGGTGCTATGATCCCGTCCCTAGATCCGGGAGATTGGTACGCTGCCTTCGATATGAAAGATGCCTACTTTCACATCGCCATCCGCCCGGCCCACCGGCGGTTCCTGCGCTTCACTATCAACCAGTGCCATTTTCAATTTACGGTCTTGCCCTTCGGCCTGGCAACGGCCCCGCGCGTATTCACAAAATGCATGTCCATGGTGGCAGCTTTTCTTCGAAAAAGACGGATGCGCGTCTACCCATACTTGGATGACTGGCTCCTTGCGGGCCGGTCGGAGGCCGAGGTTCGCTCCCATGTGACGTTGGCACTACAGGTGTTCCGCGAGCTCGGTCTACTGGTCAATGTACCCAAGTCATTGCTGGTCCCCACGCAGAGACTGGACTTCATAGGGGCAGTCCTGGACTCAGTGGCGGCACGGGCGAGTCTTCCCGTATCGCGGTTCTTGGCCATTCAGAAGGTCGCGAGCTCCATCCAGCAATTCCCCACGACCACGGCCAGATGCTGCTTGCAGCTTTTGGGGCACATGGCGGCCTGCACTCATGTAGTCGGACACGCCCGCCTAAGACTCGGGCCATTGCAGTTGTGGCTGGCCCAAACATATCGCCCCAACAGAGACCCCTTAGACCTGGTCGTGACGATCCCGGCTCGGGTGTCGAACTCTCTCCGTTGGTGGCTCGATCGGCAGCAAGTTTGCGCAGGGGTCCCTTTCGCCACCCCGCAACCCGTTCTGACGTTAGTAACAGACGCGTCGGACCTGGGTTGGGGGGCGCACCTGGGGGACCTGCGGACTCAGGGCTTATGGTCCAGGGAAGAAAAGTTGCTTCATATCAACCTGAAGGAGTTGAGGGCGGTTCGCCTCGCCTGCCAGACCTTTCACGCTACCATAGAAGGCCACAGCGTGTCAGTTCTGACGGACAACACTACCGCCATGTTCTACATAAACAAGCAGGGCGGGTCCCGGTCCTCTCCCCTCTGTCGTGAGGTGCTCCTCCTCTGGGACTTCTGCATAGCCCATTCAGTCCACCTACTAGTGACATATCTCCCGGGGGCCCAAAACGGGTTAGCGGACCGCCTCAGCCGGTCCTATCACATGCACGAGTGGACGTTGAGACAGGACGTCCTGCATTTAATCTTCCGGAGGTGGGGGTTTCCCCAGGTGGATCTCTTTGCCACCAAGGACAACAGCCAATGCCCTCAATTTTGTTCATTCCAGAACCTCAGTCCGGGCTCATTGGCAGATGCCTTCGCAATTCCGTGGGGCGGGAGCCTGATGTATGCCTTCCCCCCATTCCCGCTCATCCACAGGGTTCTCCTCAAAACCCGCAGGGACAAGGTGACAGTCATCCTCATCGCCCCGGCGTGGCCACGCCAACACTGGTTCACGACCCTGTTGGAACTGTCCGTGACCACTCCGATCACCCTCCCCCTCCATCACGACCTCATCACGCAAGACCGAGGTCGCCTACTCCACCCGAACCTACCGTCGCTACATCTCACGGCATGGTTTCTCTCTGGCTAAATGATATGGAGCACAGGTGCTCCCATCAGGTCCAGCAGGTCCTCTTTGGTAGTAGGAAGCCCTCCACAAGAGCGACCTACCTCGCCAAATGGAAACGGTTCTCCCACTGGTGTGAGCCTCATCACATCCAGCCTCTGCAGGCCTCAGTCCCATCGATTCTGGACTACTTGCTGCACCTCAAGCATCAGGGGCTCGCCCCCGCCTCAATTAAGGTGCATCTGGCTGCCATATCGGCGTTCCACCCTGGGGAGTTGGGGGCTTCGGTGTTCTCTAACCCCACAGTAGCCCGATTCCTCAAGGGGCTGGACAAGGTGTTTCCCTACTCGCGCCCGCCGGTCCCTGCGTGGAATCTCAACCTGGTCCTCACTAAGCTCATGGGGCCGCCCTTCGAACCCCTGGTCTCTTGCTCCCTCATGCACCTCTCATGGAAGGTAGCGTTTCTCGTGGCCATCACATCGGCTAGGAGGGTCTCGGAGTTAAGGGCCCTCAATTCGGAACCTCCCTTTACAGTTTTTTATAAAGATAAGGTGCAGCTCAGACCGCACCCGAAATTCCTCCCGAAAGTGGTCACACAGTTTCATACGGGACAGGAGGTTTGTTTACCGGTGTTCTTCCCTAAGCCACACTCTGACCCAAGCCAACGCAGCTTGCATACCCTCGATGTCCGTAGGGCATTGGCTTTTTATCTAGAACGGACCAGGCCATTCCGCAAGTCGACTCAACTGTTCGTTGCCATTGCGGAGCGAATGAGAGGCCAACCTATCTCGACGCAACGCTTGTCGGCATGGATTGTGCTTTGCATACGCACGTGCTATGAGCTCGCTAACGTACCAGCCCCGAAGATCAGGGCTCACTCTACTAGGGCCCAAGCGTCCTCGGCGGCGTTCTTGGCGCAGGTTCCACTCCAGGAAATCTGTAAAGCGGCCACCTGGTCGTCGGTGCATACGTTCACAGCCCACTACGCGATCCATCATCAGACCAGAGAGGACGCGGCGGTCGGTAGAGCTGTGCTTCAGTCGATTATTCCTTGACTCCTACCCTCCTCCAATGGTAAGCTTGTGAGTCACCTAATGCGTAATGGATGTGAACAATCACTCGAAGAAGAAAAAACGGTTACTTACCTTCTGTAACTGTTGTTCTTCGAGATGTGTTGTTCACGTCCATTACACTTCCCACCCTCCTTCCCCTCTGTCGGAGTCACCGGCAAGAAGGAACCGAGGGAGGGTCGGGCCGGCAGGGATATATATATACGCTAGAGCGGGGCGCCGCTCTGGCGGGAGGGGAGACCCTGCAGGCCCGACGGGAGCCGCTGAGGGGAAAAGTTTCCGACGTTCGTGCACGCGGTGCGCGCGCACCTAATGTGTAATGGACGTGAACAACACATCTCGAAGAACAACAGTTACAGAAGGTAACCGTTTTTTCTATAGTCTGAACAAATACAATTCATGGAGTAGGTTTGAGAAACTGGGCATTAGACCTCCATATAGCCAATAATTTATATACCTTTCTGTAGCTCATGACTTTCATAGGTCACCTGCACAGCAGACTGATCAGTCAGGAGAGAATTTGCATTACTCAGCAAGCTGACTTGAAGAAACATGATGCACAGTAATGTTAGGGAGCTGTTGGGAAAGCAGAGGTGGAAACGCAAATATAAATGCTTTCTCACTGCAATTCCCTGTTATAAGTTTGTTTTTCTTCCCTCTCCCCGAAAAATCACTTTTAGTATGTATCCCCAAGACTAGTAATCGCAGAATGTGACTGCAGTGAGATGGTGCCAGTAGTCTCTTTAAAACACCAAAGATTGAACTGACAGTTGAGCTGAAGACTGACAGGCAGATCTGTGTGCCTTACTAGTTGAAGAAAAGATATTCTTAGCTCAGCATTAATACATCTTCCTTTTAACCCACCAACAACTAAACAATGAAACTAACTTGTCACTTGCATGATTGATTGGGGAAGGGACACTTATGGCTCAAGCAAAGATCCAGCATGCTCTCTTCATATTATAAGAATAAAACAGGTGAGTAGAATGCTCTGACTTTTTTATTATTATTTATTATTTATTATTTATTATTTATTTTTAATTGTTTTAAGCAGGCACATCCTGTGTTGAGTAGCTTTTTACTTTCTAAACCTGTTTGGCCAAACAGACAGAGGCAAGTCCTAAGAGAAGTAGCCAGTAAGACTGCTAAGGGTCTGTAAATCAGGAAGGTCCAACATTGGAGTCAAGTAAAGGTGCACAATCTATCTTAATTCTTTGAATATATTTTCTGCCTTGTTACAGCTACTACAAGAAAGATCTATGAGAAGAAATTGCAGAAACTGAAGGAACAGGGCCCAGAGTTGGGGTCATCGACACCTCTACCAACAGTTTCTTCATCAGCTGAGAACACCAAACAGAATGGAAATAATGATTCTGACCAGTACAGTGACAATGAAGAAGGTAAAACTAAAGTGGAAACTCAAAATAAATATAAATTGCTTGAGTTAAGTTAAGAATGAGTACCATATATACTCGATCATAAGCCGGTTCGTTTATAAGCCTCCCCACCACCCCCCAAAGATGGATAAGTAAAAATGGAAAATTTTTATAACCCATTCATAAACTGACTCTATAATTCAGGGGACAGCAAACTAAGTCGCTGGTGGGCCGAGATGGTTTGTTTACCTCGAGCGTCGGCAGGCACGGAGGTAAACGTAAGTAAACAAAGTGTCCCGGCGCACCAGCTACTTACCCTGAACAGGGGGGGAGAAGCTGGAAATCGGGAGTAACCCCTGTGACCACCCTCCACATGACCCCACCCCTAGCCCGGGACTCCCTCACTCTCCCCATCCCATCCCTTTGGGATCCCCACACACTTCCCATCCCATCCCTTCCCACCTTATCTGGGGAGGGCTAGGGGAGGATGTCTCTGACCTGGCTGGAGCTGCTCCAGCAGGCTGGGCAGCGCAGCCGCAGCCTGCTCCGGTGCGGCCGCAGCATGTTCCAGCGGGCTGGGCCGGGTGGCATGGCCGCAGCCTGCTCTGGGGGGCGGGGCTGAGTGCCACGGCTGCAGCCTGCCAGCCCCGGAGCTGCAGCTGCTTCGGAGGCTGGGGGGAGAGCAGTGTGGCCAGAAGCGGAGAGACTCTGGCTCCGCCTCTTCCCTTCTGGCTGTGCTGCCTCTCCTTGCTCCCTCTGGGGGGAGGGGCTGTGTCCCACCTCTCCCTCTCTATATCCTTATGAGCAAGAACAAAACATAGCATTCTTTCACACTAATGATGTGTTGGAGACAGAATTAACATTTCTCACAATTGGGATGGGCTCTGAACTTGAGCTCACCAATATTGACCACTGTATCAGGGTTTAGAAAAAACTTGGTGTATGGAGCAAGTCGGAGTTTGGACATGCGAGTGGGCTGACTAAAGCTAGGGAGCAGAGTTGCTGGCTCTTTCCTCTTCGGGAAGTTATCAAGCCAGGCAACAGAGTAGCCCAGGAACTGCTCCTTTGAGTACTAGCTGTGAACACAGTATCTCAGACACTACCACTTCTTCATGAGGAAGGAGGAGAGCCAGAAAATAGAACAGCTGGCACTGTTACTTTCCGTGGATAAGGTGAGCTAGGAATCTAAGCAAGCCAGATACCATGTCTGCTTCCCTGCAGGAGTAAGGGGGGACAACAGGAGTGAGCCTGTGTGTTGATGGGTGGAGGAGGAGGAAAAGAGAGATTTGTCAGAGGAAAGTGTGCAAACCTCTAACTGTGAGGAGAACTAACCACTGGAATAAATTACCAAGCAAGATGGTAAATTTTTCGTCACTGAGATACTGATTTTTTTTAAAAGATGATCTGGTTCAACCACAAGTTATTAGGCTCATTGCTGTAATTACTGAAATGCAGGAGCTTAAACTTGATCTGAATAGTCTCATCCAGTCTTGAAATCTGTGGGAAAAGGAGAGCTGGAAAAGATAAGTGAGATGTTAGGAAAAATGCAATGTAGAGAGTCTTCCCCCCGCCCCCCTTAAGCCTGGTAGAAACATGCTTTCTCTTGGAGTTGATTGGTGGAAAAACTCCACAAAGGATAAAGATGAATAGCAGTTATGTTGTTTGTCAAGTATATTTATTCTTTAGACATAAAGACACACATTGTCCAGAATGAAGAGATTGCAGTTCTGTAAGTAGAACACAATAAAAGCTTCCAGTCTATTAAGTAGTTAATACTTATTGCTTTTCAGTTCTAGCTCTCAGAGCATCTTACAAAGAAAGGGAAGTTTAAATATACCCATCTTAGACTTGGGGAAACAGGTCACATTACCAGTCAGCTGCAAAGTCAGGAATAGAATGCCCATCTCTGAACTCCTGAACAGTATTGCCACGCCCACTTTTGTATCTAGCCTTGGATAGATACACACTGATAGACGTACTCGTTTTTATTTAAAGCACCTAACCCATTAAAGTCTTGCCAGAACAGTCCAGACCTGCTAAAAATATTTATACTGACGTTGTTGGACGGGAAGCAGGGTGTCTCTTTAATTCAGAATTCTATCCATTTAAATTGAACTATCTTCTGTGGCTCTCCCACAATTTTTCTATCACTTTGATCCAATGAATTGTCATGATTTTACAAGCATAGGTTAGGGATAGAAAATTCAGATTTTTGATTTTATAGTCTTAAATCAGAGCTGTTCCTTTCTTTTCTTTCTGTGAATTCTTCCCTTTCTGGGCTCAGCTTATGACCTTTTATATTTGTAATCCGCTATCAAGCTAAACTTCTGTCAGCATCTCAGTCGTAGTGTCACTGTCACTTCTCCAACATTACCTTCAGTTGTTTATATAAATTCAGGACCTCTGGTAGAATCCTGTTGTAAAGTGTATGTTATGTTTTTGATCACAGTCCTCAAGCTCAGTGCAAACTTCAGTTTGCTTACGTCAACTGGATACAGATGTAGTGATTACATCTGAAACTCCCAGAAAAATTGTCACTAGGAAGCTATGGCATCCATCCTCCCTTCTCAGTCAAACAAACCTGAAGTTGCTGAGGGCTGTGAAAGAATTTATGAAGTTCTTGTATTCTTGGGATGTGCATAGATCTCTTTAGTTTGCTGCTTAACCCTTGACAATATTTACATTTCAGAAGAATTTAGTTCTAACCGCTTCATTTAGTTGAATAGTTTTCTACCACCTCAACTTAAGGTTTTTTTGAGTCAGTAATTTATGCACTGTTTTGGAATCACTACTAACCTGGGTACAATTAGAATGGAGTCTTGTGGGCTCTAGGATGGGTAAGGGGAAACTTACTTTGCTAGAATCTCGCCTGTAATAAAATCTTTCTACAGAAAGCTTGCTACCTCAAAGTATTTCTTTCTGTCTTCACTGTTGACTTCACTGGGTGGTGGTTTCTTATTCTAACATTCATATAAACTCACTTTTTTTCTAGGAAAATATAAAGCTTCAAGCTGCTTTTTAAAAAAAAAAAAAAAAAAAAAAAAAGCATAGATACTGCTTAGCTCATATGTGTTTATCAGCAATATTAACATATGCCTTCAGTCTTGCCCACTCCCTACCTCTGCTAAACACCTACGTCAGCGCAGGAAGAGGGACTCCTTGCTTTACTAATGACCATCCACCTGCATTGTTAGTTAGCATACATTTCAGTAATTTGGCCTGGTAACTGTAGAAATAGGCACACCTCTTCACTAATCATTCTATCATCTTGTACAGTTGTGCACTGTTTATCAATAAGGGGGCATCCAAAGTCCCAAGTGTTTATGGAGGTCATTGGACTTTGTCCTGAACCATTTCATGATTCATGTCGTTGAGGGCAGCATTAACTACAAAAGCTTCAACACATAAGCAAACTGGTGTATTTTCTGGGTTGCAGTTATGGGGGTTTGGAGCCTAAATTCTCTAAACCGTAATCTTCCAATGGATTTTCAATGACTGGGCAAGCAGCCTGCAGGCTGGCCTAGATTGATTTGTGTTTGACTAACAATGCTTTTCTTCAGGATTGTGACTTCTAAGGTAGGGGTTCTGAGGACAGTTTTTGGTGGCCACTCTCACACTTTTTCCTAAAATACTTAATTAGCTTTAGGAAAAACAAATAAATATGCACATGTACATGTCCAAATCATCGTAATTTATTTATTGCTAGCTAGTAAGTCTGTTGTGAAATATGATATTAACAAACATACAAGTATTACATTTCACAGCAGATTTAACTTGTCCCCAGGCATGGCAGGACTGAGGAAGCCCTGGATGTGGGGCAAGGGAAGGCAGCAGGAAGCCAGAGCCTGTCACCCCAGGGCTGAAGCCCAAAGCCTGAGCCCCACCGCCCCTGGGAAGGTGGGGAACTCACTGGCTGCCATCTCCTCCAGCATTGTGTCCCAGGTGTCTCCCGAGGAGGGCAGGGCCCACCCCCTGCTGGCAGCCCCAGCAACCAAGGTGGTGCATCCAGGACCAACAGGGAGGGGCTGCTATTTTGCCTGCTTCCCCCTCCCCCCAATCATAGCCCAGGAGGCTGTGGTCACAAGAAAAGACCCTGGTGGCTGCATTTGAGAAACACCGCTTTAAGGTATGCTTTCCTTCCTTTCATTCTCTGCTCAGTCACTTCTCAAAGTCAGACACAGTGAAATTTTCCTATTGTAGTGCTGCTTAATTTCAAGACGAGTGACACTCCCTCCAGTCACTTAGTGGAGCAACAATCCTGTATGGAAGCTTTTCTGCCCATAACTCCTGCATTAGAGACCAGTTCCCTTTATACAACTAAAACCCACTTCTCAAGTGGAAGGATGCGTTTACAACAGAGAACTTTTCCTGCAGTTTGTAAGCAGAGTACCTCTCTGTGGATGGATAGCTATTAAATAAAAATAAAAAAGTTATTTATTTTTTCATTCAGTGTGAAAAACCCTCTCCTGTTCACTGCAATAGGTGTTAGGGCTTGTCCACACTTGAAAACTAACGTGGATTAAGGTAGGGTGTACAGTTATAGTGGTTTTCCTTAATAACTTAATGTGTGTACACTTTTACTGGTCTAACCAAAGTAATGACTAACTGTGAAAGGTGGGTTGGAGGACAAAATGAAATCACCTACTGGTATCTATACTCATCGTTTCTTCCTACCTAGTGTTTCTTCTAACTAAGAAATGCTCAAATGTGGAAGGAGAAATGAAAGTTGGGCTCATACACATGAGGTTTTTATAGCTCTTTGGCATTCAGAACAGCTCAGTGTAATGATGTATGGGAGCTGGAGTAAGAAGGCAACATATGATAAAAATTACTAAGGCTTTGTCTACACTGGCAAGTGAAAGACAAAATTTTGTCATTCAGAGGTGTTAAAACCACCCTCTTCCTGCCCCTCCCCCCCGAAAGGCCGAAGTTTTGTCGATGACAGGCGCTGGTGCGAACAGCGCTTTGTCAGCAGGAGCGCTGTCCTACCGACAACACTAATGCCGCTCATTGGGGGTGGAAGTTTTTAGTCAGCAGGAGAACCCTCTCCTGCCGAACTGCACGCCTTTTAGCACCACAGCTGTAGCAGCGCAACCGTGTCACTAAAAGCTGCGTAGTGTAGATGTAGCCTAAGTTGTTTGAGAGACTAGGTGGGTGAGAATATCTTCTATTGGACCAAGTTATGTTGGGGAAAGAGACAGACAAGCTTTCAAGCTCCACTGTGCTCCTCTTCAGGTTTGGGAGAGGTAATCAGTCACAGCTAAACACAAGGTGGGGCTGGTTAAGTGTAGGATTTAACATGTTGCAAAATGAAGTGTCCATTAACACCACTGTACTTAAAGCAGGCTAGTGGGTTACAGGTTGTTGTAAAGAGATCTAGAATCATAGAATTGTAATACTGGAAGGGACCTTGAGAAGCCATCCAATCCCCTGCACTCAAGGCAGGACTAAGTACAGTGATTCCTCACTTAACGTCGTCCCGGTTAACGTTGTTAGGTCGCTGATCAATTAGAGAACATGCTCATTTAAAGTTGCACAATGCTCCCTTATGTCGTTTGGCAGCCGCCTGCTTTGTCCACTGCTTGTAGGAAGAGCAGCCTGTTGGAGCTAGCTGGTGGGGGCTTGGAACCAGGGTGGGCCAGCAGCCCCCTATCCGCTCCCCTAAGTTCCCTGTGCGGCTGCCATCCAGCAGGATATCAATGGCTGGACAATTCAGGTGTCCCTCCCCCCACTGCCGTGTGCTGCTCCTGCCCTCTGCCTTGGAGCTGCTCCTGGGAGCCTCCTGCTTGCTGTCCGGAAGGGTGGGGGGGAAGAGAGGAGAGGGGTGCTGATGTCAGGGTGTCCCCCTCCCCCCGCTCCTGTATCCCATCTCCACAGGGTGGGGTGGTGGCATGACAGTGCTCAGGACAGAGGGAGCTTGCTGGCAGCAGCTGCTGTCTTAACTTGCTGATCTACTTAAAAAGGCAGTGTACTTAGAGTGGGGTCAGTGTACTTAAAGGGGCAATGCGACACACACATACATGATGTGTGTCTGTCTGTGTGTGTCTCACACACACGCATGCATTCCTCCTTCTCCCCCCCCCCCCCCCCCCCGGCACTTTGGAAAGTGGAGAGAGTGGTGCACTCGAGTGGGATAGTGTGGGTTCATCATCACGTTCAGTTTCCGCAGGGAATGTTTGCAGCCACTGCCATGTGTCTGTCTCCTCCCTCCGTTTTTGCTGCCTTGCAGAGTGTGAGGCTACATTAACAACAATGTGTTAAGCCTTGAGGGCTCAGCCGAGTGCTAGTTCATCATTTAGCAGTAAGGCATTCCCTGGGAAATATCCCACTCTCTTCCACCATCTGACTCCATCACTTCAACCAAGATTCACAATCATTGCTGTGTACAGTATTAAATTTTGTTTAAAACTTGTGGTTGGTGTGTGTGTGTATATATATATATATATATATATATATATATATATATATATATATATGTATATATATATATATATATATATATATATATATATATATAATGTGTGTGTATGTGTATATATAATAAAATAATTTTTTTTTTCTCCCGCCGCATTTACATTAATTCTTATGGGGAAATTGGATTCACTTAACATCGTTTCACTTAAAGTAGCATTTTTCAGGAACATAACTACAATGTTAAACAAGGAGTTACTGTAGACCATCCCTGACAGGTGTTTGGAGATTAAGAGCAGGTTAGACGATGGAGATCACACAACCTCTCTAGGCAATTTATTTCCGTGTTTAAGTACCCTGAGAGTTAGGAAGTTTTTCTTAATGTCCAACCTAAACCACCCTTGCTGCAATTTAAGCCCATTGCTTGTACTATCCTCAGAGGTTAAGGAGAACAATTTTTCTCCATCCTCCTTGTGACAACCATTAATGTACTTGAAAACTGTTATCATGTTGTCCCCCGAACCCCACCCCCTCAGTCTTTTCTCCAGACTAAACCAACCCAGGTTGTGTACTGTTGTTTTTTCAATCTTCCCTCATAGGTCATGTCTTCTAGACCTTTTATCATTTTTGTTACTCTTCTCTGGACTTTCAGGAAAGATGTGGAGAAATATGCTCCCCGGAACTGGACACACTACTCCAGTTGAGGCCTAATCAGTGTGGAGTAGAGCAGAAGAATTACTTCTCGTGTCTTGCTTGCAACACTTCTGCTAAAACATCTCAGAATGATGTTTGCTTGTGTGGTTTTGTGTGTGTAACTGTTACACTGTTGACTCTTATTTAGCTTGTGATTCACTATGATCCTCCAATCCCTTTCCGCAATACTCCTTTCTAGGTAGTCATTTCCCATTTTATATGTGTGCCACTGATTGTTCTTTCCTAAGTGAAGTACTGTGCATTTGTCCTTATTGAATTTCATCCTGTTTACTTCAGACCAGTTCTCCAGTTTATCCAGATCATTTTTAATTTTAATCCTATCCTCTGAAGCACTTGCAAGCCCTCCCTGCTTGGTATCATCCACAAACTTTTTGAGTGTACTCGGTGCCATTATCTAAATCATTGATGAAGATATTCCCTGCGGTACCCCACTTGATATGCCCTTCCAGCTTGACTGTGAACCATTGATAACTACTCTCGGAACGATTTTCCAACCAGTTGTGCACCCACCTTAGGGCTGGTCCACACTAACCCCCCACTCTGAACTAAGATACGCAACTTCAGCTACGTTATTCACGTAGCTGAAGTCGAACTATCTTAGTTCGAACTTACCGCAGGTCCACACGTGGCAGGCAGGCTCCCCCGTCGACTCCGCGTACTCCTCTCGCGGAGCAGGAGTACCGGCGTCGACGGCGAGCACTTCCGGGATCGATTTATCGCGTCTAGACAAGACGTGATAAATCGATCCCAGAAGATCGATTGCTTACCGCCGGACCCGGAAGTAAGTATAAACGTACCCTTATAGTAGCTCCATCTAGGTTGTATTTCCCTAGTTTGAGAAGGTCATGCGAGATGGTATCAAAAGCCTTACTAAAGTCAAGATATACCACATCTACCACTCCCCCCCTCCTCCCAATCCACAAGGCTCATTACCCTGTCAAATAAAGCTATTAGGTTGGTTTGACAAAATTTTGTTCTTGACAAAGCCATGCTGACTGTTACTTATCACCTTATTATCTTCTAGGCGGTTGCAAATTGATTGCTTATTTATTTGCTCCATTATCTTTCAGAATACTGACAAAATAGAAACTTTTTGTTCACACTAAAATGAGCAGCTATGGACTTTCTATAGATTCAGGGTAAAACTGACATAAGTGAAACTTGAATCCGATCAGGGAGCAGTTCTTTTTCACTCACTTTTCAAACGAGTATCACACATGAAACAAAGGGGTGTTAGCAGTACAATTAAAATATATTGTTATAGTCTTTATTGGGTTGTTATGGTCTTGACAGTTACTTAAGGTGACCACTTTTTTTTTTTTTTTTAATATTCTAGGTAGAATGTTTGATTTTGGCTCTTTCCGTTGCCAAAGAGTAATGGTGACTGATTTTATTCTCAGATCCCAAGGTAGAGTTCAGACTTGAGAAGAGAGAACCACTGAAAGCCAAGACAAAGACTCCGGTAACACTCAAACAAAGAAGAGTTGCTGAACATAATCAGGTATTGTTATTTTAATGGCATTTTCTTACCAACTTGTAATTGTGAGTATACTTGCAGTAGCTGAATTTTTCATATTGCACTTGACTAATATTCACATATGGTTAATATTTTAAGTGGGCTAAACTGTTTATCACAAGTTTTCCAGGAATCATGCAGAAATTAAACACAACCCAAGTCTTAGCTAATCCTGGAGCTATTTTTTAATATTTTGCCTACTCAGTAACACTTAACTTTAGCAGAATATAGCTGCTAATCTTAGCTTTTGCTTTTTTCTAGGATATTGTAGGCAGCACTGCTGTAGTTAAGGTTGCATAACACTTTCTATTATAAAACCATTTTCAGTGACTTATAAATTTGCCAAATTATTGAAATTTCCTTGTTGAATGTCTCCAAGAAACATTTTTGGAACCTTCAGCAAAACCAGCTCTGTAAAGTTCTCTCAGAACAAAGTTAGGGAAAATAATTGTTTGCTTAATTAAAATATCCTGGTATCTGTTGGAGAGGCTTTAGTGCCTCTGTGCTTTTAGAGTGAGGACTTAACCTCCCCACCAATTTTATCCTAAGAGAAGAACATATTATGTGGGGGAAAACAGTCTTCAGTTGTAGGGTCAAATACTATCAATGCATACACATATGGGCACTTATTAACTTTTGAGTGCCTCACTTTGAAATGCTAATACACTCTAGCTTGCTTAATGAAGGCTTTTTGTGTTTGGGTTTTAGGGTGTGTAGATTCATTCCTTAAAAAATGAGTTGATCATGTGGACTTCAGGAGTTTGATT
Source organism: Emys orbicularis (assembly GCF_028017835.1). Lineage (NCBI taxonomy): Eukaryota > Metazoa > Chordata > Testudines > Emydidae > Emys > Emys orbicularis. The sequence continues at coordinate 89,267,182 of NC_088683.1, forward strand.
TATCAAATACCTGTAGCTAATCAACCCTTGTGAAGTTAGCATATCAATGTGAATATCCTTTTGTCCAGATTAGTGTATTTCATCAGATGATCCAGTTTTGGCTAGTAGTAGTGTAGTGCCCTGACTAACATTTCTTTTTGCTGAAGAAAGGTAGTGGAATCCTTGTGGAGCAACTATTTGAGTAACTGGCTTTTGCAGAACTTTGCAATGATCTGTGCTATGTTGATGAGGGTGGGCTGGCAGTATGAGGGAACAGAATAGAAAAATTTCTTTTAAAATGGTGTTTCAGCCACTGATACTAGTGCACGCTGCTCTGAATCTTTCCTTTCTCTGGAATTTGTCACCAATGGCTGTTTCAGAAATGGTGAACTCTTACTAATTTTGTCTGTTTTGAAACAGACATCCAAGTACCACTTAATTTTGTCTGGGCTGGGGCATATATAGACATATGCTAATGTAACTTATTGTCAAACTGTTCCAGTTCACTTTGATGGGAATCAAAATCAAGGAGTCATACTGAAACACTTCTGCTCTTTCCAGTTGAAGCAAAAATTCAAAATTGTTGACTGCACAATATTATTTTAAAGGATATTTAAACACTTAATCAGCCAAGAATCCTTTTAAAATGAATACTTCAAATTAGATTCCTAAACAAGTTGCCTGATTTCCCCCCCCCCCCCCAAAAAATTGATGCTCTTCCAGCAGCTCCCACTGATTTCAATGTGACAGAGATGTTGGCGTGTCCAAATCTCTTGAAAAATCAGGCCTCTATCCTGGAGTGTGCATATATTTTTCAAGAGAGAGCACACCAACATCTCTGTCTTGTTGAAATCCGTAGCATCCTGTCTTAGAACCATAATGGGAAACAAAGTTAAGACAGTGTTGTGAAGTCATTGCTTTAATGTCCATTTTATTAAAATGTGCCCTTTGAATGGACCCACTTGGCAAAATAAACATACCTGTACTCTGAACAAACCCCTTCTCTCCCAGGACCCCAAGAGATCAAATAGACCTTGCAGTGTCACCTGAAGTCTTTTATCTTAGCAGTTTGTCAAACCAACAGGAGAAATATATGTGAAAGAACACCCTCAGAAAACAACCTGCTTTCACAACCTCCTAGATTAAACAAACAGACGTTAATTTGACTTTCTCGCCTGATCTCTTGAGGTATCTAGGACCTCAAACTAAGTATTTCAAATGTATATGGTCTGCCAAAATAGTACTCCACTGAGTCTGAAATCTGCACCTATATGACCCAGTGCTAATTCAGCTGGTATCTTATCCAATTCACCGGGTTGACTCAAAGAGAATAGTAAAACTCTTCATACAAATCTTTCAAAATGATGAATATTTACTGGTTTAAACCATAATAACCCTCTCTTTAGCTAGGCTGACCTGGACCCATTAATATTCTTTAAAATCTAGTAAATGGAAATGCTAAATGACTACAATAGAAGCTGAAAGTACTTTGAGTGGTTAAAGCTGCAAACAATATAATCTAAAATCTGTAACAGGCAAAGATTTATGAATGAACTTCAGTAAAGTACAGTAAACTTCCAAAATTATCCTTGCTTTTTAGGAAAGGAAATAATCCAAAATTTGTGGGGGGAGAGGAGATGGGGTTAGATTTGGAAGGAAAGAATTGTTTAATTTGAGAAGAGTTTTTTCTTACAATTTAAAGAAATATTGCCAACAGTTTAGGCTCAGATTTAGCCTACTCCATGAAATTTAGGATCTAGTGGGAAGTGATGTTTTTCTCAAAATCCAATTTAAAAGTTCACCACTTAGTAATTGAAAAGTTTAGGAGACTATAACTTGTCTTACCTACATAAAAACTTGTACTCCTTCTACTGGATTTGTAGCAACAATAAACAAGCAATCTTTTTTTCCCCTCTCTCTCTCTCTCTTTCTCTTTCTCTCTCTCTCTCTCTCTCTCTGATGTGTTAGGAAGAGCTATCTTATAAATAACAACAAACTACCAAACTTCCTGAATTTATTAAAAGGAAAACATGCACATTACATTTGTTTTGCTACTCGCTTCAGATTATTGCTCACTTTTTTTTACTAGTGTAAACTTCTTTTCCTCAAAAATAGTTTGTTTTTTAAATACAGTGGTAACTCTCTAGTTTTTAACTGTTTAATATTGGCTATTTTATGGATTTGGGATTTTTAATTGTGTTTCAAGTTGCTAGTGTAAAACTGCAGCTTTTTATGCTGCTTCTGTAGATTTGGGGTCTTTCCTCACTCTTTGAGACTTAACCTGAAAAGGATGGTCCCACTTACTTAAACCCACAATACTATTATTACTGTGGTGAATGACCTCATTCCTCCAATGGATATAAAGCCATTGGAAAACTCCTAAGTTAAATCTTATTCTAATACTAGTATGACACTTGTTTTTAGTATCTAATGGACTGGTTTAGGTTTGACTAATTAATTATGTCTCAAGTCTTGGCCATAAGGAATGGGCAAAGCTTAATTTATGGATATAAAACTTGTTACAATTATGGGGGAGACTTTCAAAGGCACAAATGGTATTTAGGCAAACAATTTCTGATGAATTTCAAACTGCTGTATGTATCTTTGGAAACCTCCCTATCTTGTGTTCAGAGGAGATAAAACTGCATCTGAGTAAAGGGTTTTGGTAACACCTGTTTCCACAGATGCACAAGAGGTTTGTTTTTTATCTATGCAGATGAGATATCTGGGTTAAATGGCATATCGGCTCATCAGTGGTTATCCAGGTTCAAGACAGAGATGAGGTTTTAGCCAGTGATGATGTAAACCATTTATACTCTACACTTACTGGAGATGGTAGCTGTCACTTTGTTCTGATAATAATAATACATTGTCTGTTCAACTCCATATAAATAGGAATCCTCTTAAGGATAGTGTTGTGTATAATACTTGATATCCAATATTAATGCAGGTATTCTAGAAGGCAAGATATTTGGAAAGCAAGTGTGCTACACACCTACATCTGGAATATGCATGCTTCTATGGCTTTTAGTTATGGACACTTCAGTGTTGGGACATGGCTTTTATATGCTTGCTAATGTATTTGATGCTTGAATAGAACTATTCTCAAGATGGAGTTACTGAGGCTATCTGGACAAGTGGATCGTCAAAAAGTGGACCTCTTCAGGCAGTTTCTAGGGAGTCTACAAGAGTATCAAGAAGAACACCAAGGAAAAGGGTGATGAGAGGCTTATTGCAATCTAGACTCGTTTTACTTTTTCCTGAGATTGTCAGGGCCCTAGAGACTATTTTTTACACTCACTGTTTTTGTTTTGTTTTTTAAACAAACAGGTGGAAACTACAGCACAGTTGCCTGTAGATGATGCAGTAATGTCAGAGGGTACTCCCATAGCTGAAACTATAGTGGCTTCAAGCAACGAGACCCTAGTAAATATATCTAATAAATTATACAAGTGGTATCCTTCTGTAATGTACCTTTTAACTTACACTAGAAAGCGTTTTTACTTTAAACAAATCTAACTCCACTTGATAGCCCCCAATACTTAATGTATTTTTACTTTCTGTCAGATATGCTTCCCTCTCCATTTTATCAGTCTTATATGAGCATATGTTCTTGCACCAAACCCTGAAGCCTCCTGCTGCTTGCCTGGTCTGAGCCAGTATGATAGTTCCTATCTTCTTAAAAGTGGAAGATTGGGGAACTTCAGTACCACAGCCTTCATGGAGGGTCCATTTTATTTAATATGTGCAACAAACCTGCCTTGAGGGTTTGTGAGCTTCTGTCACTAAACAGCTTTAAGAAAAAAATACTGAAACTATGTCGCTAATGTATTTAGAATGTTTTTCCAACGTAGCTTCTCTTAAATCATCTTTTTTTTTTTTTTTTTCCCCAAGTGGTAACTTTTAGTATCCAAATGTTTAACACAGATTTTGTCTTATTTTTGTTTTTCTTTTGTATTTTGGTTAATTGAGTCTGAACAATTTGAATCTCAGCAGGTTGTCAATAGGGTGCCTGGAAATTTCAAGCATGCAGCTCCTACACTGTCAATCAGTGAATTCTCAGACTTGCCCAGAAGAACACCAAAGAAACCATTGATGACAGCTGAAGTAAATGAATTAAAATTTAGATTATCATTATTTCTGGACAGAGTTCTTGTATTTTATTTATTCATTCCTGCAGAAGTGGGAATGAGGGTGTAGTTCTCTAACAGGTGGCATGAGGATATTCAGATCAAACTAGCATTATATCATGGCTTGACTGATGAATGTAAGGTTTAAAAGTTTGGCCAATAAAATACCTGCTTAGTTTTGAGCCATTCTGCATTTCTGGGGTCATGTTTGCAGTTTTTGTGCTGCTTCTGTCATCAATGTAGCATGTTGGTTTTTTGTACAATTCCTTGTCAAGTTAGTTGAATAGAGAGAGTACATGGCTCTTGAATTTTGAAAAATTGATCACGTCTGTGGCTTAATTTAGAGCATCAAATAGCAGGATTATTTTAAACCAAAAGCCTACTCCAGTAACATTACTGGAGTAGATCTGCCTCTTCTTTTAATAGCTAAAATGCCCCTGCTTCTAGAGTGTTTGACTATATTATCTCTGGAAACCCTTTTTTATGCTAAAAATTTTAGACCTGATATTGTATGCTGTTCTGCAGCATTACTATTTTCCTATTAGAAATCAATAGGATTTATCACTTTTGCATTACTCATTTTGAGTACAACTCAGTCTTAAAAATAGATAAGAAATCTTTAATTAAAAACTAGTGCCTCTGCTTTCAGATGTGTGTCCACGTCTTCATGTAGTATGTGAAATGGGCTACCTCATTTGCTTACAGAGATGATCTGACGTTATGTTGGTAACTGAGCACTGAGCTGATACCCATTAAATTTATTAAAAACAAGTGCTTTACTGTCTCAAACCCAATAAGCCTTTGCAGTCAGTGTTTTGCTATATTGCAGCACTTTCGCTTACCACAGCAAGAGGAAACAGGTCGTCCTCATAAACATACTGTTAACATTGGTCACACACAATCCAGTGATCTGCTCAACACAGCCATGATAGAGGTGATGACTAGTCCCTTTTGATCATCTGTATTGTTGTCTGATTGGTGTATAAGTACTGCATAAGTAACAACAAAGTATTCTTCATGTTTGAAGGAAACTGAGGACAACGCTGAATACATCTGGACACCAAAAATCACTAGACAGCTGCCAGTAACAAAGCTTAAACCAACAATTAAAATCCAGGAAAGACTTCTTAAAATTCACTGGGTGAACCAAATTCTCCCTTTCAAATCACCTAGGGTTATGGTCACTCTAAATATCTATACTAGAGGGAAAAAAGCTATTGAGTTTGGTAAGGTTTATAATTCTTCTATTTGTTCCCGTAGGTGGTGGAGAAAACACTAGCAGAAGAACGAAGAGTAGAAAGAGATATTCTTAAGGAAATGTTCCCATATGAAGTATCAACACCTACAGGAATTAGGTACAATTAAAGTATCTTATGTTTTACTCAATCATGAGAGAAAAAGACTTCCCCCCCCCCCCCCCCCCCCCGGGTTTAATTAGGTTGTATTGCTAAGAAATCTCTAAGAATTAATCAGTACTTTGTGGCTCAACCTCGGAGCACACCATAGAGCTAGATGGCACGCCTTTCTGCATATAACTGTTAAAATTAACTTATCCCATTAGATCTAAAACTGAATTTACCTGGGCTAACAAGAGTTTGCTCTAGTATCACAAACATTATTGAAATGTGGTGTGATTTAGGCTTCAGATACTAAAAGTAAATAAGCCTTTTATAAACAGAATTACTTCAGATAAGGAATCTTCTTTTTAAAATGACACAGATTAAACCAGTTTAATTTCTTCTGAAATGAAGTCCAGTATTCCACCATGGGATTTTAAATAATAAAAATGGTAAAACTTTTGAGGCTAAAAATATCCTGTTAGCTTGTATTCCAGGCAGAAAGATATGCACATTTTTTAAAAGTACTGCTTCAGCAGAGCACTGAATTCTGTAGCCATAATCCGCTTACTGCTCCATATAGAGACCAGACACTGGACTGACATTGGTCAGTACCAGCTGCTTCAAAGGAAAGCGCCAAAAAAAGTATAGAAAATTTCCTTCTTGTATAATGTAGGAAGGTAAAAAGAAATGTCTGACTTGACTTCTCCATACCATTCATTATTTTGCATTCTTGTATCATATTTATCTTATAAACTAAGTAACTCCAGTCTCTTTTGAGGTTCAACATACCAAGTCTTTGGTATGCTTCCTGATTTCCATCACTTATTTATATACTCTTTCTCTCATTCTTGTGCATCCAAACGCTTTGTTTTTGATCTCTGCTTGTTAGAACATAAGAAAGGCCGTACTGGGTCAGACCAAAGGTTCAACAGTAACACCTAAAGGCCAGAGCCCTATTGTGGTAGTAATCTTACAAACACATAACAAAGGTGGTCTGTGCCCAGGAGCTCTTATAAATAGACAACACTGGCAACTGCACAAACTGGAAGTGTAAGATGATAATGAGATCATAGTAACAGACTTTCATTGAGCTACCTGCATTGGTGCCCATGTCTTTTCCTTAACAAAGCTTTTCCTGTACAACCATTCTTTATCTGGCATGTTGGGGGAATGGGGGGGGGGTCCCGGTTAGTCAAAAATCCCAGTTAACTAAGTTATATTTTTCAATGGCAGGAGGGAGCTTAGGTGTGGGAGGGGGCTCAAGGATGGGGGAGGGAGTTTCGGGGAGGGAGAGGGCACGGGAGAGGGCACGGGTGCCAAATCTGGCGGGGCTCATCTCAGGCGGCTCCCTGCAAGCAGCGACATGTCCTTGCAGCTCCTAGGTGGAGGCGTGGCCAGGCAGATCTGCACACTGCCTCTACCCACAGATGCTGTCCCCGCAGTTCTCGTTGGCCGCAGTTCCTGGCCAATGGGAGCTGCGGAGCCAGTGCGTGGGGCGGGACGGGCAGCACACGAAGCCCCCATGGCCGTTCCTCCACCTAGGAGCAGCAGGGACATGTTGCCGCTTGCGAGGAGCCAGGTAGGGAGCCTGCTGGCCCCCCACCAACTGGACTTTTAATGGAGATATCAGACATGCCAGTTTCTAGAACTTTACGGTTGGTGAAGTGCCTGATAACACAACTTTTACTGTAGTTCATTGAAATGAAGTGTTGAGTATTCACTGCTGGTTTGCAGAAAGCATTGACATTGTTATTGGAATTTAAAATGTCCCAACAGAGACAATTTGACTTTGCATGCCTCAGAAGCACATACGTTCTAATAGTTAAGAAATGATATCCGTGAATGTCTGCACCCATGTCCCTAAAATCAGGGACTTCCTCTTTATGAGTATGGAATCGTCTGCTTGCTGTGGTACCATTGTAGGGCAAGGAGAGTAGTCCTGCCCAACGCAGCTTTTCTTGTTTTTTGGACTGCTGGTTTGACTAACTCCACCCCTTTACTCTTCCTTCCCCGAGGGACGACAGTGATGAGAGCTAAGATCTCTACCAAAGTTCTTTGCTCCTTAAGTAGAGGGGACACTAATCACTAACAAATCTTTTTGCCAACCCCTGGAGCCTCATCCAGTCCACCTTGGCAAGCATTCTGTGTAATTGAAATCAATATATTTGAAAATGTAGAAAACATCCAAAAATATTTAAATAATATTCTATTGTTTAACCATGCCATTAAAACAGCGATTAATCGCAATTAATTTTTTTTTCATTGTTTGACAGCCCTGCTTGATACACAAATAGCCAGACTTAGGTATCCTATCAATCTTTCTGCATATAGGGTTGAAAGACACTCTTCACATTTTACTTTCTCTTTCCCATCACTGGTGAACTGTATGCCTGAAAGCTTACCCATGGGCAGTAGAGAAATCTGTCCTTAACATTTTAAAACAGAATATCTGATGTGCATTCTGATCCTTAACAGATCCTTAATCTGTTTAAACTAAAACTTTTATATACTTTAGATTGCCACTTAATCATGTGACTAATTATTCTTTTTAATTAACAGTGCTAGCTGCCGCAGACCAATCAAAGGAGCTGCTGGCCGACCTATAGAGCTCAGTGACTTCAGAATGGAGGAAAGCTTTTCATCTAAATATGTTTCAAAATATGTTCCTTTAGCAGATGACAAACCAGAGAAACCAGTAACAAAAAAACGCTCCATTCCCATGTGGATAAAGATTCTGCTGTTTGTTGTTGTGTCAGTCTTCTTATTTGTGGTTTATCAATCTATGGAAACCAACCAAGGAAATCCTTTTTCTAAATATCTTGGTGTCCCTGAGGCAAAGATCCAAGCTGATTGATCATCTCCTATGGCACACCCAACTTGATCTGTGTTTTTTTTAATTGTAGAAAAAAAGAACTCTTCTTCCCTACTGTTGTCACAAGGACTGCTTACAACTGTGATTGCAACTTGACAAATTGAATAACGAAGCATAAATAAACAAGACAGTATAAATGGACATCAGTAACTTTTTCTGGACTAGTAGGAGATAACTTTGTGCCATATGAGTAACATTTTTTTAGATCTCTGGGACTTTTTGTAGTCTTTATTTTTTTAATGTGGACATCTTTAAATTCATTTTTGAGAAACTGTATATTGTTTTTGCAAACTTGGAAGCTGAGAAGGGCAAAAATGTAGTAAAATGTGAAGCTGTGTTTAAATGCTTTGACTACGTACAGAAAAGAGGTTGTACTTTTTTTCTCTACTACACAATGTGGGGGTAAGGAGGGAGGAGATATTATTAACCTGACAAAGGGAAATGCATCCTTGGATGCATTTTATTGTAACTGTTCAGCTGAATTTGATATATTGTAGCTTGTAGGGAAAGTCTGGCAATAAACTCTTCTGTAATACTGTAACTTTTTAGTAAATGTAACTGTAACCCTGCTGTATTCATTTCTGTAAGGTCTAAGTAACTTTAGTAACTCCACTTAAGAATAACATCGTTTTTTAATTGTAGCTCTTAATTTTAGTGCTTAATACTGTTGTAGGAACCTAATAATTACAGATCTAATTGGCAACAGATCTGTCTTTATAGAGGAACTTATTTATTAGTAATCTGTGTGAAAATAAAATTTGCATCAAATATAATTTGCTACCAAAATATTCTTTTAATCTGTTTTTTGTTTATTGAAGGACTCAAAGTCTAAAGCACTGTGCTACATCTTAAATCTTTCACCAGCATGATTCAGACTGCAGATAAAATTACTGCAGGGCTAGGTTCTTCAAACAAAATTTGTCAAGTCTTTCCCACGGCTTAAGATGATACTCCTTGCAGATGTTCACGTAAAAATGCGTTGCTTCTATAATCATCTTGGATACTCCCTATATCATGAAGTTTCATGTTTGATGTGAAGAGGGCATTGTTATGCTTTGACTTAATTTAGGTTAAAATTACTCATCTTGGATTCAGTTGATTATTTTCTTTTTTCAGTGGAAATGTCTAAACATTCTCAATTCCGTAACTTAGTTACAGGCAACAGATTTTTCCACAACCAGTGAAGTCTGAAATAAAAATAGAATATAAAGTGAATGTATAAAATTGGTGCACTTAAGTCTGCAACATATTGCATATTCTATTCAAAATTACAATTGTAACCTTATAAAAGTGGTACTTTTTTAAAAAAAAAAAAGCTTAGGATATAAATTAATATAGTCGTATCTTTTTTACTGTAACTAGATACAATGTAATAATAATTAGTTCATAGTTGCTCTTATGGAAACTCTTACTTGCTATGTACTTGAGGCAACTTTTACTTATATTTGGTAGCAAAGCAATAGTTTTTTGTCTAAAATAAATGCTTTAATTCTTTTAATTTCTGTTTTTAATCAAATAGTAAAACTTGTGTTCATCCTCTAGAAAATTGTAATGGAAAACATTAATTTTTTGGTGTCAAACTGTGGAAAAATAAAGATGTAATGTGTACTTCAGTGCTTATTTTCATAAGAACTGAAATCAATTACTTTTAATGTGCTGTCTTGTGGTATTGCTAGAACGTATTCTATATGAAGGGCTTTGCTTTTGCTTCTAATCTAAAATGTGTAGAAATATATAACGTTCTAAAGTTCTCTGCCACTGAAGTAAAAAATTTTAAACATTCCCAAAATAAAATTTCACTGTGTAATAATCATTAACAGAGATTCCAGTTCCCTCTTTGTTTTGGGAAAATGTCTTGTTTACAGTAATTCTTAATTGAGCCTATTTTTCTCTACCTATATGTACCAAGATGGTCTTTGCTCCATTTTGCTTTTACTGAACCGAGAGGTTAAACTAACTTCACTTGCTGTGGCATAGAAAACCTATTACGGATCGGTATAGTTTTACAAAAAGAAATACTGTGTATTGACCTGTCTCCAAACTGTTAATTTGTTTACAATTGAATTGTACTTTCAGTGAATGTCTTTTTGTTTCATTCAGCTGTGCTTGCTTTAGAGATTTATATTTACCTTCTAAAGCTACAGCAGAAACAGCATAACTGTACATTTTATTGTGAAACAGCATAACTGTACATTTTATTGGATTAATGGCACTCATTTATGGCATTATGAATGAATCCTTTCAAGTATTCAGTATTTACAGAAGGCAAACAATTCTTAAGTATACTCACTTTCACCTACAGCGAGGAGTCACCCTTTATCTGATAACTTTAGCATGGAACCTTTCTAAAGGTGCTGACCATGTGCACTTTCAAAGGATTGCAGAGAAGTTAGGGTCCCTGAGCACTTACGGGAAAATAAGCCATCAGCTGTCGAAGTTGACCAGTATAGGTGTTACTCCTTTATCTTATTTGTCCAACATTCAGGAGTGGGCTATTGGCTAGATCCATAAAGGGCCTAAAGTGCTGCAATGTTGAGCTGCAATGCCTAGCTTGTAGGAGCCTTACTCTCCAGTAGAATACACAGACCTCCTTGCCCAATGTAAGGAGAGATTTAGGCACCCAAGAATGAGATTCATAAAAGCCAGAACACTGATTGGGAAGTCACCTAAGGTAGCTAGTAGGAAAGGGCTTGGACCCCATCCCTGAGGAAGTTAAGCACTTACTACATCTTGGAATGCCTTAGTCATAGAGTTAAGGCCACTGAAGCATGTAATCTGGCCTGTATAGTACAGGCCACCAACACTGCCCAGTACCCATACACTAAACCAACATGTTTTTATTTTATTTTTATTTTTTTAAAGAAACTTTTAGCCAGTGGTTAGAGTGATGTGGAAGACTCAGGTTCCAATCCCCATGCTCTAATTATTTAATACACTGTGGAACAGGAAAGAGTGAGGCCTGCTCCATTATACCCTCTAGCTCAGTGATTAGGGCACTTTCCTGAGGGGGAAGGGAGGAGACCCAAATTCAAATCCTTTATCCATATCAGACAGTGGAACAATTGAATCTGGTATCCCACCAGCATGCATGTTCTAACCCAGGGGTTCTCAGACTGGGGGTCGGGACCCCTTAGGGGGTTGTGAGGTTATTACATGGGGGGGAGGTTCACGAACTGTCAGCCTCCACCCCAAACCCCGCTTCACCTCCAGCATTTATAATTGTGTTAAATATATAAAAATGATTTTAATTTAAAGGGGCGGGGGGTCGCACTTAGAGGCTTGTTTTGTGAAAGGGGTCACCAGTACAAAAGTTTGAGAACCCCTGTTCTAACCACTGAGCTATAAGGGAGGCACAACCTCTGGCTGTTTTGTATGGGAATGGGCATGCTTGCCTACTACCTAGGCAGGGGAAACACTGAATTTGAGGATTCTGCTGGGATGTATGCATGAGATGGGCACCTAAACTGCAGTAGCTGTGTGCATGCTCACTGGCAGAAACTTTAGTGCCATAGAACTCTAGCTGCCTACAGAGTTAGTAGCTGGGAGGGTGTTTTGAGGATCTTGGTGTCACCTAAAGTGGCAGGTGCCTACATTTTTCTTGGTAGATCTAGCCCTTAGACTTCTTAAATTACAAGCTTTTAGGGAAAGTCTTTATGCCAGTAAAATTTTCAGAAGCAACTATGTGATTTAGGCTCCTCAGACCTATTGACTTCCAAGAGGTATTAGGTGCCCAAGTGCCATTTTCAAAAGTGGCTTAGGGTAAAATTTTCCAAAGCAGCTAATTGACTAGGCTCCTAAATCTATTGCAAAAAATATATATGAAAGGAATTGAATAGGGCATCTTTCTTGGGAGTCCACCACTTTAAGGTGTGGCATTCATTCATGCATGACGGTGTTGGTCACTAATGATTGGCTAGATCCCACAGCTCCCAGCCTGAAAAGTTATATTCAGACTTGTATTGAAGCCTAACTACTTTGTGGACTGCTACATTTGATATAGGGTGGCTAATAACCTTAGGGGTGTGGAGATTTGCCTAGTGATCAGTACTCTACTATTCCAAGAGGTCTCCGATCAAATCCCATTCTGGTCCTGAAGCCTTGAAGGTATTTGTCAATTGCAGGGTGGGAGATTAGTTCCTTAGGCTACTTGTTAGTATGCTGTATTGTCATACAGGACACCCTCATTTCCTGCCTTGATCTGTTTGATCGAGTGGGTAATGTACCACAAAAATGTTTAGGGTACTAAAATGTAAATTTCTGACAATTAGCATATACTAGACTGACTCTTCTATAAAGAAACCTATGAAGAAACACTCAATAGAGCAGCAAAACTCATTGCATAATAGTACATAAGAATGTACTATTCTGGGCCCTACTGGGTCAGACCAAAAGTCCATCTAGCCCAGTATCCTGTGTCCAACAGTGGCCAATGCCAGGTGCCCCAGAGGGAATGAACAGAACAGGTAATCATCAAGTGATCTATCCCCTGTTGCACATTCCCAGCTTCTGGCAAACAGAGGTATTCAAATGAAAGTCAAATAAAACTGGAATGAAAATGTCAAGCATAGAATAAAGTGACTGCCTAAGATAAGGAGTTGCCCACTGGAGGTTCTTTCATTTAGTCTTCAGCATGTATGATGGGGGAATCATAGGACTGGAAGGGACCTCAAGAGTCCAGTCCCCTGTACTAATAGCAGGACTAAGTATTATCTATTCCATAATCACATTAATAATAATTGCTATTATTAATAATTCCACCTCTAAGTCACTCAGGGCTGTGAAAAATTGAATCTCCTGGCCACCATAGTTAGGTGGACCTAACCCTCTGTGTAGCCGTGGCTAGGTTGATGGAAGAATTCTTCTATCAGCCTAGCTACTGCCTCTCGCAGAGGTGGATTAACTACATCAATGGAAAAATCCTGTCCTTTGATGGTGGAAGCATCTTTACTACAGAGACACAGCTGCAGCACCATAACTCTGCTGCTACAGACGCTGTATTGCAGACGTGCCCTTAGGCAACATGATCCAGGGGTGTACTTAAAGAAAAACAAACAAACAATCTAGTCTAGACATCGCTATATTACACTGGTTATAGATACATTTAGGGGATAAAAACCCTTGAACCATATAATCCTGTATCCTTCTGAATAAAAAGATGACTCAATATAAGTTATACAGTTAAAATAATTTAGGCACCGTTGTCTATATCTTTTTGAATTATTTCCCCTCTGAAGTACTCTAGTTTCTTGGCATCCCTGTATAGTAAAACAAAAATAGAAAAAACTAAGTACTATTTTGTCTGGATTGTCTTACATATTTTAGTTTTGCTTACATTTATGTATTTTACCTGTAAGGTTTTATCAGCGCCACAAGAAGCTATTCTCTGTCCATCCTTGGAAAAGCAGGCATGGTAAACTGCATCTGTATAGGGACGGACAACCAAACGGGAGAGGTTCTTCATGGATTTTTTATTTCTACAAAACAGAAATAATAGTCAATGATTTAAGAAAAATACTAATACGTGAGGTTTCTTCTTTCAATCTAATCCACACAAAAAATGCCTGTACATCTATGTTTTGCAGAACACTTTAATATCTTTCACTTTTGTCTTCCAGATTTCAGGGCATAAGAGTAACATATATTGCAACTTTCCACATGCACTATAAGGGCTCGGATAGCTATACGATCTGATCATCCAAAAGTGGGATAATTTTTGTATGAAGAGTGAACAATCACCTACGTGCTAACTTGTTGCTCACTAGTAGGGCACTTTCCTTCCAAAAGCATATTTAGGACAAGTACAGAATCACAGAAGTGCAGGACTGGAAGGGACCTCAATAGGTCAGTTAGTCCAGTCCCCTGCACTCAAGGCAGGACTAAGTAATAACAAGACCATTCCTGACAGGTGTTTGTCTAACTTATTCTTAAAAATCTCCAATGACTGATATTCCACAACCTCCCTAAGCAATTTGTTCCAGTGCTTAACTACCCCGACAGGACGTTTTTACTAATGTCCAACCTAAGCCTCCCTTGCTGCAATTTAAGCCCATTGCTTCTTGTCCTATCCTCAGAGGTTAAGAACAACAATTCTCCCTCCATGTAACAACCTTTTATGTACTTGAAGACTGTTATCATGTCCCCTCTCAGTCTTCTCTTTTCCGGACGAAACAAACCCAATTTTCTTCAATCTTCCCTCAGAGGTCATTTCAGGGAGGAAACACCTTGTAAAATTGAGAGCAGATTTTTACAAACAACAAAAACCCTGTAGATAGATAAAAGCCATGTGATTTCTCAAAACATTGCACACTAGGTAGGCCAAAAACCTAGGTATAATCAGAGCAATTTTTAGGGCAGGTCAAAACTGGTGTTTGGCAATTTGTTTCTGGTTTTAATTCTCCATGGGAGGTTGGATAACACCTACATTGCTGAAACTTCAATTCCATAATGTGAGTCCACTATTAGTTAATATTGGTTACCATCCTGATTTAATGACATGACTTAAAACAATCACAAACAAGCCCTGTTATGCTATTTCTTAATAAGCAAAAGGATTGATCAGTCCAGTAAATGTTACATATTTCTCCTTTCTGCTACAACTTTGTATTTTATCGGTAGGAAGAAAGCTAGGGTTGCTTTTTGCCTATGCAACAGCAAGTCTTCACAGATGCATAAACACAGTAAAGGTATAACTTAGGACTTGTCTAAGGCCTGATCTACACTACGAGTTTAGGTCGACTTTAGCCGCGTTAAATCGAATTAAGCCTGGACACGTTCACACGACGAAGCCCTTTCTTTCGACTTAAAGGGCCCTTTAAACCGGTTTCTGTACTCCACCTCCGATGAGGGGATTAGCGATAAAATCGGCTTTAGGGGGTCGGAATTGGGGTAGTGTGGATGGAATTCAACGTTATTGGCCTCCGGGAGCTATCCCACAGTGCTTCATTGTGACCGCTCTGGACAGCACTCTCAACTCAGATGCACTGGCCAGGTAGACAGGAAAAGCCCCGCGAACGTTTGAATTTCATTTCCTGTTTGCTCAGCGTGGAGAGCACAGGTGACCACACAGAGCTCATCAGCACAGGTAACCGTGATGGAGTCCCAGGATCGCAAAAGAGCTCCAGCATGGACAGAACGGGAGGTACGGGATCTGCTCGCCATATGGGGAGATGAATCAGTGCTGGCCGAACTCCGAAGCAGTAAACTAAATGGCAAAATATTAGAAAAGGTCTCCAAGGCCATGAAGGAAAGAGGCCATAACAGGGATGCACAGCAGTGCCGCGTGAAAATTAAGGAGCTACGGCAAGCCTACCACAAAGCCAGAGAAGCAAACGGAAGGACCGGGGCTGAGCCGCAAACATGCCGCTTCTACGCGGAGCTGCATGCCATTCTAGGGGGTGCAGCCCCACTACCCCAACCGTGTGCTATGACTCCCTCACTGGAGAAACACACAGGGAAGAGGGTTCGGAAGAGGAGGATGGAGGAGATAGCTCACAGCCGCAAGGAAGCGGAGAAACCTGTTTCCCCAACAGCCAGGATATGTTTGTCACCCTGGACCTGGAACCAGTAACCCCCGAACTCACCGAAGACCCTGAGGGCACACAGGGGACCTCTGGTGAGTGTACCTTTGTAAATATTACACATGGTTTAAAAGCAAGCGTGTTTAATGATTAATGATTAATTTGCCCTGGCAATCGCGGCCAGTACAGCTACTGGAAAAGTCTGTTAACGTGTATGGGGATGGAGCGGAAATCCTCCAGGGACATCTCCAGAAAGCTCTCCTTCATGTACTCCCAAAGCCTTTGCAAAAGGTTTCTGGGGAGGGCTGCCTTATCCCGTCCGCCATGGTAGGACACTTTACCACGCCAGGCCAGTAGCACGTAGTCTGGAATCATTGCATAACAAAGCATGGCAGCGTATGGTCCCGGTGTTTGCTGGCATGCAGACAACATCCATTCCTGATCGCTCTTTGTTATCCTCAGGAGAGTGATATCATTCACGTTCACCTGGTTGAAATGGGGCAATTTTATTAAGGGGACATTCAGAGGTGCCCGTTCCTGCTCTGCTGAACAGAAATATTCCCCGCTGTTAGCCACGCGGTGGGGGGAGGGGTGAAGTGATCATCCCAGAGAATTGGGTGTGGGGGAGGGGAATTAGTTGGGTTTGTGCTGCATGTTAACCCTGAAACCGCAGCCCCTCCTTTTACATTGCAAACCCATTTTAAATGGCCAACCCAACGGGTGCTTGGTATGGGAAATGAGAGCACTACTGTTTGAAACCATTCCCACATGCTAAGAAGGTTAAAAAAGCCAAAAGACTGTGTCTTACCATGGCTGCCTGCAAGCTGAAATCTGTGGCCTGGCACCGCGTGAGTGATCTCTCACACCAAACTGGCAGGCCCTCAATATAAGAGGAAAAATGCGACCTTGTAACGAAAGCGCACGTGCTGTGTAATGTGAACAGCAAAATTTAACGTGAAAGAGTGTACCTATTGTTCTCTAAAATGTGTCTTTTTTAACCACCTCTCCCTTCTCCTCCACCAGCTGCAAATGTTTCTCCTTCACAGAGGCTAGTGAAGATTAGAAGGAGAAAGTGAAGAACACGTGATGACATGTTTACAGAACTACAGATGTCCTCCCACGCTGACAGAGCACAGCAGAATGCGTGGAGGCAGTCAATGACTGATTATAGAAAAGCCCAATATGAACGAGAGGAGAGGTGGCATGCTGAATCGCGGGATGAAGAGAGCAAGTTGCGGGCTGAAGATGATAGGTGGCGTCAGCTTGCAGACAGAAGGCAAGAGTCGATGCTCCGGCTGCTGGAGCATCAAACTGATATGCTCCAGCGTATGGTTGAGCTGCAGGAAAGACAGCAGGAGCAGAGACTGCCGCTACAGCCCCTGTGTAACCAACAGCCCTCCTCCCCAAGTTCCATAGCCTCCTCACCCAGACGCCCAAGAACACGGTGGGGAGGCCTCCGGCCACCCAGTCACTCCACCCCAGATGATTGCCCTAGCATCAGAAGGCTTGCCTTCAATAAGAGTTAAAGTTTTAAACTGCAGTGTGTCCTTTTCCTTCCCTCCTCCCCCACCCATCCCGGGCTACCTTTGCAATTATCCCCCTAGTTGTGTGATGAATTAATAAAGAATGCATGAATGTGAAGTAACAATGACTTTATTGCCTCTGCAAGTGGTGCTCGAAGGGGGGAGGGTTGGGGAGGGTGGGGTGGTTGGTTTACAGGGAAGTAGAGTTAACCGGGGGAGGGGGGAGGGGCGGAGGGTTCTTCAAGGAGAAACAAACAGAAGTTTCACACCGTAGCCTGGCCAGTCACAAAACTCGTTTTCAAAGCTTCTCTGATGCGCACCGCGCCATGCTGTGCTCCTCTAACCGCCCTGGTGTCTGGCTGCACGTAATCAGCGGCCAGGCGATTTGCCTCAACCTCCCACCCCGCCATAAATGTCTCCCCCTTACTCTCACAGATATTGTGGAGCGCACAGCAAGCAGCAATAACAATGGGGATATTCTTTTCGCTAAGGTCTGAGCGAGTCAGTAAGCTGCGCCAGCGCGCTTTTAAACGCCCAAATGCACATTCCACCACCATTCGGCACTTGCTCAGCCTGTAGTTGAACAGGTCCTGACTACTGTCCAGGCTGCCTGTGTACGGCTTCATGAGCCATGGCATTAAGGGGTAGGCTGGGTCCCCAAGGATCACGATAGGCATTTCAACATCCCCAACGGTTATTTTCTGGTCCGGGAAGAAAGTCCTTTCCTCCAGCTTTCGAAACAGAGCAGAGTGCCTGAAGACGCGAGCATCATGTACCCTTCCCGGCCAGCCCACGTTGATGTTGGTGAAACGTCCCTTGTGATCCACCAGGGCTTGCAGCAGCATTGAAAAGTACCCCTTGCGGTTTATGTACTCGGTGGCTTGGTGCTCCGGTGCCAAGATAGGGATATGGGTTCCGTCTATGGCCCCACCACAGTTTGGGAATCCCATTGCAGCAAAGCCATCCACTATGGCCTGCACGTTTCCCAGAGTCACTACCCTTGATATCACCAGGTCTCTCATTGCCCTGGCAACTTGGATCACAGCAGCCCCCACAGTAGATTTGCCCACTCCAAATTGATTCCCGACTGACCGGTAGCTGTCTGGCGTTGCAAGCTTCCACAGGGCTATCGCCACTCGCTTCTCAACTGTGAGGGCTGCTCTCATCCTGGTATTCTGGCGCTTCAGGGCAGGGGAAAGCAAGTCACAAAGTTCCATGAAAGTGCCCTTACGCATGCGAAAGTTTCGCAGCCACTGGGAATCGTCCCACACCTGCAGCACGATGCGGTCCCACCAGTCTGTGCTTGTTTCCTGGGCCCAGAATCGGCGTTCCATGGCATCAACCTGCCCCAGGAACACCATGATTTCCAAATTGCTGGGGCCTGTGCCTTGTGAGAGGTCTATGTCCATGTCCATTTCCTCATCACTCTCGTGGCCGCGCTGCAATCGCCTCCTCGGCTGGTCCTGGTTTTGCTTTGGCATGTCCTGGCTCTGCATATACTCCAGGACAATGCGTGTGGTGTTCATAGTGCTCATAATTGCCGCGGTGATCTAAGCGGGCTCCATGATCCCAGTGCTAGCTATGGCGTCTGGTCTGAAAAAAGGCGCGAAACTAGTATCTGACGGACCAGGGGAAGGAGGGAGGGGCGAGTGACGACATGGCGTACAGGTACAGGGAATTAAAATCAACAAAGGTGGCTGTGCATCAGGGAGAAACACAAATAACTGTCACACAGAATGGCCCCCCCCAAAGATTGAACTCAAAAGCCTGGGTTTAGCAGGCCGTTGATTTCACGGAGGGAGGGGGGAAGCAAATGAATACAGAACAAATCTATTTTTTACATCTTAAGACGACGGTGCAGCATGACTGATAGCCCTCGGCATCTTCTGGGTGCTTGGCAGCAAATACTGGGCGCTTGGCAGTTATGATCACGATGGCCTTCAGGCCTATTGCACAATCTGCTGCTCAGGGAAGACTCTGCTAATGTGCAATGATCCAACAGGGCGCTTGGCAGAAAATGGCATACTACGACTGATAGCCATCATCGTCATTGTGAAGGCAGCAGAATATGACTGGGGGGATGGGGGACTGGGGGACATACGGAGTTCCAGCCACTGCTGTACGACGAGGACGGTTACCAGTCGTAATAAACCATCTACTGCCAAAAGGCAAAAGGCAAGGGCTGGTGCAATGCAGCTCTACGGCTGCCAGCACCTAGATCGCCGATGAAGGCTACCAGTCATGCTGCACCGTCTACCGCCAAAAGGCAGTTAGCTGCTGCTGCTGTGTAGCAATGCAGTCCCACGTCTGCCGGCACCCAGATGACATATGGTGACGGTGAGCTGAGCTGAGCAGGCTCCATGCTTGCCGTGGTATGTTGTCTGCACAGGTAACCCAGGTAAAAAGGCGCGAATCTATTGTCTGCCGTTGCTCTGACAGAGGGGGAGGGGCCTGACGACATGTACCCAGAACCCCCCGCGACACTGTTTTGCATCATTCGGGCATTGGGATCTCAACCCAGAATTCCAATGGGCAGCGGAGACTGCGGGAACTGTGGGATAGCTACCCATAGTCCAATGCTCCGGAAGTCGACGCTAGCCTCGGTACTGTGGACGCGGTCCGCCGACTAGAGCACTTAGAGCATTTTATGTGGGGACACACACAATCGGCTGTATACAACCGATTTCTATAAAACTGGCTTCTATTAATTCGACCTAATTTCGTAGTGTAGACATACCCTAAGTCTAACTGACTTTGAAATGGGCATAAAAGTGGCACAATAGAATACCCATATGCTTCATATAAACATCTAACAAACTTTATTTTTCAAATTACTAGGGATGGTCAAACTCATTTACCTAACTTTAAAACTCTCTAACATTGTGGGTCCAAAAGCTTGACTTAAGGTATAACCGTCTTGACTTTGTATGCAAGCTAGGCAAGACTCCTTTTTTTTCATGGTGGAAAATGCAGTATAAAATTAGGGAGGAAGATGAAGCAAGAAGGGTGCAGAGTAGGAAAAACAAATACAGAGAAACTCATGGGGTGGGAAAACTAGGAGCAGAGGAGAGAACGTCTAAAAAGTATTTATACAACAGGTGGGGGGTGTGCTACTTAGGGCAGATAGATTTGAATGCATTTCACAGAGCTCCTTTAACAAGAAAATCATGTTCCTTTGGAAGGAAAAAAAAGTTTTAAAAGGAGGAAGTTTGCAAACTCACGTGTTTGGCAAAGCCCACAATGTAAGATCTACTAAGCTGCAAACTCCGCAAGAATTCCTCTTTCCTACTGACATCTATGATAAAGAATAGTATTAAATTAAACCAATTATATATTGTAAATACTGATGTCCACTTTTTCCTAGTCATAGATCCACCAAATTGCATAGTGCAATACATAATATTCAATGTAAATACATTAAAAGTAATTTGAATGTCCTTTGCAGTTGAAATATT
Organism: Emys orbicularis; assembly: GCF_028017835.1. Lineage (NCBI taxonomy): Eukaryota > Metazoa > Chordata > Testudines > Emydidae > Emys > Emys orbicularis. The sequence goes on from NC_088683.1 coordinate 89,287,998, forward strand.
ACCTCTACTAATCAGAAGATAAGTTTATGGAAATCTACATGTACAAAATATTAAATGATATTGGCCCTGCTCATTACATATCTGAATGGATAAAAATAAAATTTTGATTTAATATAGCTGCTCTCACTGTGAACCTTACTGCTTTTGATATCACAAGTCAATATGTTTTCATGTCCTCATCACATAAATAACTACCTTTGCTCTGTGTGTAAGAAAGCAAAGAATAGTATGGATTTTTTATAAAGCTCAAATTACAACTTTCTAGAACACACCATATTTTATCAAATCAGACACTAAATCTGAGTGATCATGGACAAAATTAATATGTTTAACAGGTAAACTTCCCCTAATAAATTAAGTGGATCTGGTTTGGTTTGTTTGTTTTATCTGTAACTTATAGAATCACAGCCCTAATACTCATTACAGTTAGCAGTTACTAAACCATTCCAACGTTTTGTGAGTGAGAACATCAGCATTTCCCTAGTTGGATAAAACTATGTTTCCTAGAGTTCCTGGGATACATGTGACTACACCAGGACATGCAAGAACTCATTACAGGATAGAAGAGTTCATTTCAAAGTTTTCTTTACCATGTACTTAAAAACAAAACAGCCTGCTGTATTTTAAACCTCACAATCTGAATTGCATGTCACGCTCTCCCCCTGCCACGAACTGAACTATGCACAGAATGCAGCTGTATTTCAGCTGACCTTGCCTTACTTGGAGCACACTGGAGCCTGCCCAATCTGGTTCACTCAAGATAGGCTTGACACTACCACGTTTTCTGGCTGGCTGTTCACCTACACGTCATCTTGCTCAGGCAATGCAGTCTGAATTTGCCCTGAAGTTAAGGCACTTCTGAGGTAATCAGGCTGCACACTGGGAAGTTCCCCGGGAGCCAGTGAGATGAAGGGAACTTGCTGCAGATTGGCAGCAGAGCTGTGCCATTGCTGTTACTACACCCTCAGGACTGCAGCAGCTTGCATGGCTGATGTGTGAACCACTCCATACCAAGGAATGGCTAAAATTTCTACCAGCCGTATCCCACTCATCTCTCTGAATGCTAGGGCTTAAGGCAGCCTCTGCAATGCATCAGTGTGAAGCTGATATGTGGTCTTAGCATCATAGTTCTGTCGAGGGCAGGAGCATGGATTAAAAAGAACATTTTTGTCACCTGTCCCTAATTGTACAGGAATTTTGACCAGTGTGATCAGACCTACTTATAGGAACCATGGGTGCTCAGCGTATCTGAATTCAGGCTCCTAACTTTAGGCTCTTGCTTGAGAAGTTTGACATACGTGATTTCACAAAGGCTACAGTGGGGATTTGTGTTAGAACTGGGATTAGTTCCTTGTTCCCAATCCTATTTTTATCCCATTAGACCATGCTGCCTCTCATCCTATAGAAAGGCCCCTGTTTGTGGCCGGAGGTCATATAGCTGCTCAGCAGAGGAGATGCCTCGATTGATAGGGTGTTTGTGGCAGCACTACCACCACCAGCAGTAGTCTGGGTGGCACTGCCTCCTGCAGCTGTGAACTAATCTGAGGTCTTCCCAAAAACCAAGGGACCTATTACTATGTTTTTTCCAGTTCCCAAAGGACAGCCCTGAGTCACTGTGAGGAGACTGTGAATAACCTTCTCAAGGGAAATCAGTGACCCAGGCTTGTATTGTTTAACATTGTCAAGGTTATCATTGCAAGGGCTAGAAACATTCTCTCTCCCTCTCTCTCTCCCCCCCTCCCCCAACATGATAGGTGATATTTTCCCTTTACATTTCAACTTGGGATGGGGGTATGAGATACAGTACTGGAGTTTTAAGGTCTACAAAGGCCATCTCTGAAGACAATCAAATTTTTAGTACATATGATTTTAGTTATTTTGGTCAACAACCAAGAAATCCTCTGAGAGGGGTGTCTTCTGAAAATCAACTTGTTTAAGGAGGAGGAAGAAGAAGAGTGAAAGGTAACAGCAGAATATGAATTTTAGCAAAGAACAGCAAATAGAAGAATCTTATTTTAAATCTTGCATTATAGCTGTTCCTGTATCCTCCTTTCCTGTATCTACATTTTGATAGAATGCCTTTGTAATAAACAAAGTTAATGCGGATACAGACAGAAATGTTTCAAATTCACTGACCAGCCTTTCCAAATCCACACTTAAAGCAGTCAAATGGTCAGCTCAAATACCCAAAAACTCAATACCCCCTCCTGATAATGGAAGGAAAAGCTATCTGCTCCTAAAACCTAAGAAATGTATGGGGTATGTATAAATAATACAAACACATGCCCCTACCTTCTCCCCACTCCCCAGGAGAAACCTGCAAGGTTTTAATTGAAGTACAAGGCTCATGTTGGAGCATACCTCTGCAAAATAGTATTTCCAGATAATGTAACAGCTAAAAATTTACACCAGTCAAAAGAAATACAGAAAACAACAACACTGTGATTCTAAGGCAATTAACATTTAATTGAATTTAAAATCAAACCAGCTGGAAGTTTTCAGAAGAAAGGTTAGCAATTATCTCTCATCCTGCCTGTGTACTACAACTGGTACCACTTCTGGCCACTGTGTTTATAACAGAGTTTGTACTAGGGGTGAGATGGGATTGGGTGAGTGGTAGGACAAAATGTTAAAATGATGTTGCAGATCCAGGCTATTGCCCAAGTCTTTACAGGATTGTTATGTTGTTTCATAAGTTAAAAAAATGTTTGGTCTGTCCTTATCCGCAAAACTAAACTGTGTCATAATATGTTGCTTCCAAAACAATAAAATCTGTAATGCAGAAAAAGGACTGAAAAAACTGATTCACCAACCATTGTGCATAGTTTTGTATCTGACAGAGAGCAAGAAGGGTGTCATCAAATAGTGATGTGTCAGGCTGATGCATTTTGAACACAAAAGGCCATTTTTTTTGTGAGCAGCACAAATTATGTGCGTGTTAAAGTAAATCAATATCAGTAGTTACCATTAACAGTTGCTCTTTGGCTGTCTCTCTTTGCAGTCTCTCATCTTTTTCCTCTTGAATTTCTGTTTCACCCTTCTCTGTCCTTTCTTTCTTATGCAATGCTCCACCTGTTATTTTTCACTCTCTCTTAGGGCTCTATTTTGCAACCATGGAAGTCACTGATATATCTCCTATTGATTTCAGTGGGGCAGGATCAGATACTCAGTGCCCACCATTTTTAATTTTATTTGTGTAACTTTTATTCCCTTCCCTTTCCCTTTGTTTCTGCCCTCCCTGGAGAATTCCCCTAGCAAAATAAACATAACAATAAACACAACTGTACTTGTGCTCCTGCTTGGTACTTACAGTACTTGCTATTGTGCATAGGGTGACCAGATAGAAAGTGTGAGAAATCGGGACGAGGATGGGGGGGTTAATAGGCGCCAATATAAGAAAAAGCCCCAAATATCAGGACTGTCCCTATAAAATCGGGACATCTGGTCACCCTAATTGTGCACCAGTTTGAAGGTGAGGGTTAGCTGAGGCAGAATAGGATGATACCTATAACAATTACAATATATATTTACTTTTTTTGTTTATAAAATATATAAAGCATGAGGAGGTCTGCAAATTGGCTAGATCCTACACACACAGAAAGTAAATCCCAAACAGATTTATCAGTAGAGGCAAAAAAATAATAAACATGGGAGGAAATTCTCAGTGTTTGAGTAACTTGCAGTGTACTTAGTTCACAGTAGATGAATGAATATTTCCCCTACTTTATGTAACACCACCTTCTGTTAATAGAACCAGACATTAAATTGTGCTGCAACGCTGGTGTTCTATGGCAGCTTTAACTATGAATTTTTCAGTCTGTACAATATGTCAAGGAATCTAGCTCGGTCTCATCCATTTTTTCCTGATACTTGCATATCTTTTATTATAGGTTACATAGATTTGGTCCATATAAAGCTGGAAATATATCTCATTTAAAGCCCATGCGCTATTTTTCTGTAATCACAATAACTGTGATTTCTGTTCCACAGCCAATCTAGAATGTTAACTCTAAAGTGCTTCCTTGTGATACAAAACCATTTTGGGCGTGACCTTTTCTTAATCACCTCAGTTGGCCTCTAATATTAAACAGTTGTTTCTTATCCATAGGATATGTTCTGGACATTGGAATAAGGTCTTGTATATATGGGGAAATGTTACCAAGTTACAGACATATAGTTACACTGGTATAACCTCTCGTGTGAATACTCTTATTCCAACATAAGCGTGGCTTACCAAAAGGAGATCTGATGGAGCAAGGAGATCAGGAGGACAATCTGAAATTGTGCAGCTGCAATGCTTACAGCTTCCTGTTTACAATGGGCAGAAATAGTTGCAGAATGCATTGCTTCAGACCTGAAATGAACTAAAGACATTGGAACTGAACTACTCGTTCCTGATGTAGTCATTTATATCTGTGCAAAAGTGAATACAAAGTGGATGTAAAATACTACCACTGGTATATGTGAGTGGAGAATTCTAATTTTACACTGATTTTTCACAGGTGCAAATGACCACACAAGGTGCAAAGCAGTGAAGAATGAGGCTCCTGGTTTTGGCACTGAACCAACTGCTTACAATTAACTCTTTTAAAATGTCTGACAGTTGTATGTGGATACAAGGTGCTGTGGATACAAAATGAAGTTGTTTCAGCTTATGGGTTTGTCTGGGGTTTTTTTGCATTGCCCTTTTCCCTTAGTGTAAACAGGGTCAGAGAGTGAAGTAATATAAACTGGACAGAAAGAAATATGAGAGGATAACAGAAACAGACAATAAAAGAAGACAGGGAAGGGGAATGTATAACAGATATTGTAACTGACCCCATTGCAGGTCATTGCTGTGAGTGTACACCTATCTGTAGCTATCTGGTACCGTGATAGATTTACCACAACCTTGGAGATGAATACTGTGGTGGTCCAAGTACTAGGCTCTTCAGGCTCTAGCTTTGGGGGTTCCCAAGAACACTCGCACACATCAAGTAATAGAGACATTTCTTTGCAACTTATTTCTGGCAGCCTTAGTAAACACCCTAGGCATGATTGCATTGTTACAACACAAAAGCGATGATAAACTCAACATTTCCTAACTCTGGGGCTGTCCAGTTCAGAAGTATACAAGGTAGCAAGGTCCTAGGTTTTCTCCATACTCAGGATGAGGAGTTGCAAAGAGGCCTGGCCAGACAGGGGCTTCTGTGGGGCAGACACTGGAGCTAACAATCAGGTACATTTACTGAGGTACCTGGCACGGGCCTTGGGGGTGTGTGTGTGGGGGGGGGGGGGGCATTTTCAGCCTGGTTCTAAATCTGGCCCAACTACACGGATGTCACAACTTGCCAAGGCCGCAGAGATGGCCCGTTAGAGCCCGCGTCACGATGGAACCCCTTCAAACCCGGGTTAGCGGGACTGATTTAAAACCACCTGGAAAATGTCCCCCGCATAGACACAGAAGTGGACTTTCTAGAGCTCCGCTTCCATTGACGCCAGCAGCGTCACCCCATCAGCCCCCCCGCACTCAGCAGGCTGGGCTAGTGCCAGGGCCCCAATAGTCCGAGGAAAGTCAATGACTCGCTCTGCCCCTCCCCCGCCGCCCCCCTTGCACCGGACGCTTCCGCGGGGTAGTGGTATAAAGGAGTGCGCATGCGTGAGAAGACGAGGGTTGGGTTTTCGAGGACGTCAGCGTGGTGACGCCTGTCCGCTGAGCTTCTCCGCCAATCACATCGCCGCTTGTTGGCCGGCTGCCCCGCCCCCTGCGCCGGAGAAGGACAAAGTCATTGAGCAGGGTCGATAGTCGGCCTCTGAGCGGAGCTGCCGGTGGAGCAGCGGAAACTTGAGTGGGCGCCGCCGCCGCCGCCATTTTAGAGGGTGAGTGTCAGTGAGCTGGGCCGAGCTGGCGCGTGCTGTCCCCGGAGCGCGCGGGACGGGGCTTCTGGGTCCTGCTCGCTGTGGGGCTGCGGCCTGTGCCCCGGCGAGCGCGCGGCTCCTGCTAACTCCTGCTCCGTGTCCGCCTCTCTCCCCAGGCCGCCATGTTCTCGTCCGTCGCGCCGCTCGCCCGCCTAAATCCATTCCACGCGCCCCATTTGCAGCTGCTCCAGGACGGCGTGAGGAAGCGCCCGGACCCCGCCGAGCCGCCCAGCCCCAGGAGGAGCCTGGCGGCCGCCGCTGTCGCGGAAGGTAAATGGAGCAGCTGGAAGGGAGGCCGCTGCCGCCGTCCCGCGTCCCTCCATTCTGGGGATGGGACGGGTTCTGCCCGCCGGAGCTTGGGGGGTGGGGACCGCCCTCGCCCTGCATTTCGGCCTGGCCGGGGAGGGGCCGCCTCGAGCGGGCCTCTCCGGTGCTGTTTGGAGGGCAAGGAAGGGCACGGGGCGGGGGAGCCTTCCCGGCTTGTGTCGGGTCCCAGGTGCTCAGGGTCCGATTGCCCCGCCCTGCGCCCGGGTAGCTCACGGTCACCCCTAGTGCGTCACGCTCGGGGCGCCTCTGGGCCCGGCTCTATCGCTGTAACCTTGGTGCGGCCAGGCCGCAGGCCTGTGTCCCCCGCTTCTGGGAGAGCCAGAGCTGCCATCTTCTCCAGTGCGTGAGCCCCTGAAAACTGGGCTGGGGCACAGGGCAGTGTTGCTGCGGCTGGTTCACAGCCACCCAGAAAAGCGCTGGTAGAGACTACACGGGCTGCCAGTCACTTATTCCTTCCTCTGGGTATTTGCCTGGCACACATCACCATAGACTGGACCCACCATCCATGTCTTAAATTAAAGCAAGGGCATGTTACCTGTAGAAAGTAAATCTCATATGGCCCCCACCGGAGCTTTTAAAGGGAAGAGGAAGATCTTGCTAATAGAAGGAATAGATCTGGCATGTATTGAAAATCCTGAATGGCTTGGATTTTTTTTCTGTAATGTGAACTCCATTTGAAGGACTTACAAATTCTGTAAATGTTTAAAAATAATTGGATGTAAACTGGAAATCTGGACCACCCTTCTTGCTGAATATCCTAGCCAAATTTTCAATCTCTAATTTATGCTTTTTTTCCCTTTTTAAAGAAATCAATATAAAGGCATCTTCCTATACATAAAGTGCTGTGAAACTCTGCAGTGTGGCAAATGAAAAATATTTCTATCATGTCATGACCCTAATCTTGTGTGTGTAACAATAGTAATTAAAAATTAGTGACACTTTTATATCAAGGAAAATTTCTGGTTAATAATATCAGCACTTTTTTCTTCATTAAATCTCCATCCTCTTTACAAAGAGGTTTATATCACGATCTCCATTTTATAGACTGAGAAACTAAGTCATAGAGGTGAGGTGATTTGCCCAAGGACACTGGCAGGCCAGTGGCTGAGCTGGAAATAGAACCCAGGTCTTCTGATTTGTGATTTGCTGCTCTAGCCTCTCAACCGCACTGCTGCCCGTTAAAAACGCTGGGCTTTAGTATATAAAATGAATATGCAGCCAAGACATCTTTTCTTAAAGAAAAGATGGTCTCCTACTTCATTATTTACTTTTCTCCCTTCTTGGTTGCACAGACACTAATGTGCTGCAAAGAGATGCCATAGAGAGATAAATACAGGCTTTTCTTCAGTGATGAGTAACTGAGCACCTTGCATACTAATTTATATTTCAGGATGTAGAAAAGTATAACCATATCTATAAAGTGGTGTAATTGAGCTGCATAAGTAACAGTGGCTTTCCCAAGGCTGCACACAGACACACTGGGAACAGAATCCATTAATCTTGATGCTAGTCAAGTGCACCTAGCATAAGATCATCCTTTCTCTGTCAAGACTGTTCTTAAGAGTGAAGTACATGACTTTTGTAGAATGCCTTATATTAGTACTGGTTTATCAGTTCTGTCCTATTATCATTTCAGAGAGGCTTTATTTGGTTCCTGAGAAAATAACTGTTGTACCTTTGACTTTGTTCTAACCTAGACTCTGGATTATTCCTGAGAAACTGTACTTGCCTATTCTTGCAGAGGTGGTATTGGCCACAGTGTATTCTTCTGGAAAGTTGTCCTTTAAGTTATTTGCTTTATTATATATAGGTTAGAGTAAACATTCCTCTTTCTTTTGTTTGGATGCCACTTGACATTGTCCCTGATTCTTGACTTACACTTCTTCGGTTTACTTGGAACACTTGTCATTGTCTCTATGCGGAATAATTTTATTGTACAGTAACAAAGGTGAAAATACTTTAAGTGTGGCTTCATGTGAAGGAAACATCCCAGAATAAGACTCTGAAAGTGTAACTTTTGGATGTAAGATTACTTTGAGTATTTCTGCCCCTGGGACCCCTTGGAGGGGGGAGAGGGTGTGCTTGTTGCTCCGCATGCTGCTCCTCCCTGCAAGCACTGCTTCTGCAGCTCCCATTGTCCGGGAATGGGGAACTGCGGCCAATGGGAGCTGTGGGGGCAGTCCCTGCAGAGAGGGGGCCATAGGGGCGTGATGTCCGCTTCCGGGTGTGGAGCTGGGGCAGGCAGGAAGCCTGCCTCAGCCCTGCTGTGCTGCCGACCAGGAGGTGCCTGAGGTAAGTGCCGCCTGGCGGGAGCCCGCCCCAGAGCTCTCTCCTGGAGTCAGCCCTCCATAACTCCTCCTGCACCCTGAAACCCAGCCCAGAGCCCCCTTCTGCACCTTAACTCCCTCCCAGAGCTTGCACCCCTCACCTCTTCCTGCACCCCAACCCCCTGCCCCTGGCTCAGCCCGGAGCCCCCTCCCATACTCCAATCTCCGCGGCTCCAGTCCAGACCCACACCTCATCCCGCAACCCAACCCTCAGCCCAGTGAAAGTGAGGGTTGGGGAGAGCAAGCGATGGGGGGGGGGGGGAGGAGGAGTGAGTGGGGCAGATCCTGGGTTGCACTTAAATTCAAAAAGTGACCTTGTGCATAAAAAGGTTGGAGACCACTGAACTAGAGGTATTGTGTTAAACCAGTGCGACTTCATGTATATGGGTTCTCTTACATATGTTTAATCATGCTTATGTAAGTGTCCTTACCAAAGCTGCGCTGATTCAACTAACCTGGTCTAATGACCAGTGCAGTGTTGTGCAGACCAGGCCAGAGTCCTAACTGTTTCACTTTCTAGCTCTTCAAATGGCTTTTTTCAATCTGTGTTAAATTTGTGCTTGAACCTAAATAAAACTCAAATGTAAAGACTGAGGTGCTCTACTAAATTAAAAACGTAAATAGTTGGCTCAATATTTCATTAAAAGGACAAACTCCCTCAGTGAAAACTTTGACAAATGAGAATGAAAATGGACACTTTCAAGTTGACAGGCCTGGAACTCAACCTAGCTGCTCTTTCTTTCGTCCAAAAAATTAGGAGTGAAGCCAGGAGCCAGTGCCGTAGTATTTGAGCAACCCATTAGCCAGCTAGTATCAGTATCAGGGAGATAGAAATCATAAAGGCAATTACTTCCAATATAATGTGCTGGATGATTATTGGAAATGGATTTTAAACATGAAATACTAACAGTGTCTTCTTCAGACTTGTACAGTTAAGTGTACAAACTTTAACACTTTTCTTTCTGATTAAACAGAGGAATATAGCTGTGCATATGGCTCAGGCAGATTCTTTCTCCTTTGTGGCCTTGGTGGGATTATTAGCTGTGGCACAACACATACAGCATTGGTTCCCCTAGACCTGGTTAAATGCAGAATTCAGGTTTGTTTTGCATGTTGAATGTGGTAAAACTCCTAAAGCATGGTTATGAAGTGTGATACATGTCTGCTAACAGAAGCTGGAGGAGTAAGTTATCCATCAAGCAGGATGTTCTCCAGCTGTGCATGGGGCTTATATAAAAGCATGGTGTCTTTATGTTTTGCTGCAGAGGAATACAGTTGTGAATATGGCTCGCTCAAGTTTTATGCTCTCTGTGGTTTTGGTGGGGTCCTAAGTTGTGGCCTGACGCACACTGCAGTCGTACCTCTGGATTTAGTGAAATGTCGTATCCAGGTTTGTATCTGAATGAAACGGACTCCAAAGCTTCTTTAACTTAATCTATTTTCATATTTAGTCCAGAGGCTGTATGTCATGTGAGTTTTACAAGGTGTATAATGTAATACCTTAATACTAGTGCTAGGTAGAAAGAAGAAATAATCAAGCTTTAATGTTCTTTTTGGATTAAATGAACATCCATTGGATTAATAAAAAACTTTGCATCCTTGTGATGCAGATGAACGATAGCCTAGATGAATAGGGAAAACTTCTAACCACTTTGAGATTTCAGCCTTGATTTGTTTTAGCCAATTACAGTTGAGAAACATGCTTTTGAATAACTCAGGGCAAAAGTTTCCCACCAATTGTCTTAAGTATCTTGTGACTAAAAACTAGTGAAACACCTCTGGGGGGCATAGGAATAATATGCCTGTTTCTTATCATTCTGGAAGTAGGGGGCAATTACCTTCAGAGCATCTGAGATACATGACGTGCATATGTAAGAGTTAAATGAAAATTAGTACAGAGGACTTCTGTGCATGGATTCTGGATTGAGTTTTTAATTTGAGCCTTTCTTATGAACAAATGGAAAGTGCATAGCAGTTGGAAGCTAATGCTTATGTTAAAATGATACTAAAACTTGGAATTACTTGAGTTGCAAGATCAAATTAATGCTTGCATGGTTTGCTATCAATAACGATAGGAAAAACGCATTGTAAGCCAACAGTCAAATGGTAAAACACGATTAAGTAGACTTGAAGAGACTGAACACCCATTCCATTTGAATGTTTAAATTACTTACATGGAAATATAAATCTAATTATCATACATTCATTGTTTAATGGCACAACTAAGCGGCTGTTCGGCCAAAGGCTTATGTTCCAAGAGTGAGGTAGATTAAAGCACATCTCTAAACTGCTAGAAATTCACTGGCTTTCAGGTTACTGTGTGAGGTGGGCAGTATTTCTAGAGCTAGCAGACATCTAGTGGTGGTAAAACTTCTGAGACTGGGAGAAATGGATGTGAACGTTGTGCCAGTGCAACAGTTCCTGATTGCTTAAAGGAACAATCTTGATATCGTTTCATTTAGAATTGCATGTGATTTAGAGATCTCTAAACCTCCTTTAAGGCTGGAAGTTGGTGTACTTTTTTGGGAAGTTGTGATCCCATTATGAAAGATACAGTGAACTTATAATGCATTGGACTGAATGCTAGTTGCTTCAGGTGAAGGCATCGTAAGCTCTTATAGATGGTTTGGGTTGAAACCACTGGAGTCAAGTAAATATTCATGTTTTACCAAATGAAACCTGCAATTTGTTAAATGTTTTACTTAAAATAAAGTCAGCTTCCTTCTACTCTAAATCGAGGAATAGTCCTAATTTCTAAAGTATACGGGTAACTGAACACTTCTGTAACATTGTACTCTGAAACTGCCTCCATAAAAAAGGCTCTAAAGAGGCATCAGGTCCTGAATTTTAAAGTAATTAAATATATATACTTGACACTTCTGAGTTAACTAAATGGACAGTCTATATGAAATTGAGTGTCTTTTTTGCTTTTTTTTTTTTTTTTTTTTTTAAGATTTGTGCTCCACTTAACCCCATAGTCATCCCTATCAGTTCTTGTGGCTTTGTGTGGCATTTCCTTCTTTCATATTGCCCTGAGTCTCAAATAAGAGAAGCTGATGTCAAGTGTTAAATGCACAAAAGCAAGAAATAGACGTCCTCTAAATCTTTATCACAATCTCATGATGTAGCAGTAGTATTAAATTGGCTTCCTTTACTATTTACAACATTAAAAAGCTAGACTAGCTCTCAGAACATTACAGAATTGAATACTGGATTATTACTGAAATACCACTCAAACATATTTTCACAGTACAAAATGTACATCTTCTGCAATGTATTCCTGGTATACAGAAGTAAAAATAAGAACAGGAAATAAGACAGAGGGAAGGTAAGACCTTGATAAGTCTATAGTGAGGTGGGCAACAAGTTAGGCCCAAGATTTGTAGTTTCCAAAAAACAAACAAACAAAAAAACCCCTAGTAACTGAAAAATACTACTTCTGTTGCTGAGCAAATGGTGAGGTGAGCTTTAGGGCTCAGTCTACACTTAAATTTTATACCAGCATAGCCATGTCCAGTAAAATCACATCCTTAAGTGACATTGCTATTCTGGCATAATCCTTCAAGTGTGGACATGGTTATACTGATGTAACTGCTTATTCTAGTTCAGGGAACTGGCATAAGCACAGTTATGCCCATAGAAATTTTCCACACAATCCTTCCAGTGTGGGAACACTATCCAGCAAAATTGCTAATGTAGTCAAAGGGCCACATCTGTTGAGACTATAGATATGGGGAACAAACAGTAAAAATAATTGGGATTAGCATAACTTCTCATGTCAGTATCTGAAGACTATGAATTTCAGCTGACAGCAGCAAGCCTAATAATTGAGACTAGTTAATGACCATTAAGATTATAAGTAAAGGTAATTTAGTGTAGAAATCTGTATCCTGGTGGTATGGGAAGAGGGTAGAAAACTTACTGCTTGTGTGTGTGAGAACCTACTGCCTGTACCATGTAAATAACTTTCCAAATTGTTTAGGTGGACCCACAAAAATACAAAAGCATCTTCAATGGATTCTCAGTTACAGTTAAAGAAGATGGCTTTCGTGGTCTGGCGAAGGGATGGGCTCCAACTTTCTTTGGATATTCTATGCAAGGGCTCTGCAAATTTGGTTTCTATGAAGTGTTCAAAGTCCTGTATGGCAACCTACTAGGAGAGGTAAGCTTTAAGTTGTCTACCACATTTTTTTTTTTTAAACCCAGTTTGTTTGTTGTATATTTGTGTAGCTAATTCACTTTACTGTATAATGGAAATACTGAGTTCAGTTTGAAATAATACAGTATAAAAATCTTTGGTTCCATTTGCATTTCAGGAAAACTCATATTTGTGGCGTACGTCACTATACTTGGCTGCCTCTGCCAGTGCAGAGTTTTTTGCTGATATTGCTCTGGCTCCAATGGAAGCTGCAAAGGTTCGCATTCAGACACAGCCTGGATATGCTAACACTTTGAGACAAGCTGCTCCAAAAATGTTTGCAGAAGAAGGTGTATGGGCGTAAGTATCTGTATCAGTTTCTCTCTGCTGGAATATAAGAAGTTCTTGATCCGTATTAGCGAAGGAAAATAATTCTTCTGTTTAGCCTTAATAGTGGCTGTAGCATTAAGTAAAATCTTTGATGCTTTCTACCTTGTCAGATTGTACATAAGTAGTGAAGGGTACTTTGAAGATTCTGTATATCAAAATGGAATATCAGGAAATCATTTCATTGCTAAAACAGAGGCTGCCGACGTCAGCAAGTTAATGTTGTCAACATGCTCCTTAGATCCATCTTTGTGGATATCTCTTGTGCTGAGTTCTGCTTGTTAACTTTAGTTTCTGGTAGTTCCAGTCAACTGATATTCAGCAACTTTTTGTTGTACAGTCAAAGATGCTTGAGTCATTGGCATGTGAGAGTATTATACCTGCACATTTGCCTTTTGTGTTCTGATATCAATGGCTGTAGATCTACATGTCATTTCTCACTATCAGGACTTGGCTGGTATGCAGACATGAGTTATTAACTTGCACTTACAACAGGGAAATGACGACTACAAAATGTCATCACCTTAACTTTTCTCCTTCCTGTTACAGCTGCTTATCTTTCTGATAAACACTTGAGCCTGTACAATTGTTTAAATTCCCTCTCAGTAGATGGCACGAGCCAGAAACACACATCTTCACTTTGCAGGTCTGGCAGCTAGATTTCCTAACTGTAAAAATAAGCAAACAACTTAGATATACAGGCCGCTGAGATAGTAAATGGGAACTGCTTCAGTGCTGTCTAGTTTCTTTTCAGAGTAGAATTGCACTCCAAAGTAGGCTAGCATTTGCTACAATTCTTACTCTCTCCACTTTTAAGGTTCTACAAAGGTGTTGTTCCTTTATGGATGAGACAGATTCCATACACAATGATGAAATTTGCCTGCTTTGAACGTACAGTTGAAGCTCTTTACAAGTATGTGGTTCCCAAGCCCCGGAGTGAATGTTCCAAGCCAGAACAATTGGTTGTCACATTTACAGCTGGCTACATTGGTAAGGAAGCCTTTGAATGCTGATTCTTTCCAGAAGTGTCAGAAAAGTATGAACAATATTATGTCCTGGGTTTTTACTACAGTGATTCCAGAAACTCTGTAATTGAAAATAGGGACTCTGATACTCTTAATGAGGTTAGGTAGGGAAAAATTACAAAACTTTCAAAGTTATGAAAAGAATGAGTAGCTAAATGAAAAATGGTCTTGGTTTTTTTGACTCTCAACTGAATTATGAAAGGCCATGAACATTTGCACTTTACATAAGGAGCAATCATGAGATCCTTTGTGGCTCCTAAGCTGAAAGAGGTGCAGATTTTGGCAGAAGGAGCACTAGCTTAGCACAGCAAAGGAAGACTTGCAGGAGGAAGTGATTACATAATTGACTCCCTTAAATTTGTCAGAATGAAACTCCATATCTGCACTACAGAGGAGATTCACAGGAGCAGTACGGCACTGCCCAGGGCTGCCCAGTTAGGGGATCAGCTTTGCAGAGACCCACTGTTGGGATAGGGTAGAGGTTATCACAAGAGGTGAGGCTTGCATATGACTGCAATCCAGTGCTCCTAAGCCACGCAAGAGCAGACTCAGCTCTGGCAGGATTTAATAGCTATGGCAGCCACCTTCTCCCTGCTACATGGCTACATAACTTGCACAGAAATGTGGCCCTATTTCTTCCTTTGCTGTTTCCCTTAACAGCAGTTATGTGCTAATGGAAGTTCCTTTGATGGTACTATAGCAACACTAAATACTGTATTGATAAATTTCTTTCAGCTGGTGTTTTCTGTGCCATTGTTTCTCATCCTGCTGACTCTGTGGTGTCTGTGCTGAACAAGGAAAAGGGCAGTTCGGCTTCACAGGTTCTAGTGAGGCTTGGATTCAAAGGTAAGAACTTAAAACTCCTGTCCACGTTAATATATAATAATCTTTCCCAGTTGCTAATGCTTGTGCTTTACTCAACAGGGGTATGGAAGGGTCTATTTGCCCGTATTATTATGATTGGTACGCTGACTGCACTACAGTGGTTCATCTACGATTCTGTCAAGGTTTATTTCAGACTTCCTCGTCCACCTCCACCTGAAATGCCAGAATCCCTAAAGAAGAAGCTTGCTCTAACTGAATAGACAAATCATGGACTGACTTTTCTGGTTGACCAGCATTAATGAGAAACTTCGCTCATTGAACTTTTATATATTTGATCATGTAGGAGACTAAAATTCTGTATCTGATATAATTATTGGTTGTGCCCTTATCCCAAGTGAGGGTTCAAAAACTTCTGTTGTCACTATCTGTTTAAATAAATGGGAACTAGAGTCATTAGTGTGTCATTTGATATCATACATGTAAATTTAAAACTTTGCAAGAGTAAATACTGTACCTTGAATCTTAAGTGAGCCAAAAGTTTAGAAGCTCTTGAAATGCAAGAACTGGCATCTCATAAAGGTCTCTAAGAAAGTCTCTCTCAGATCTTGAGGGAAATGGTAAGCATCATGTCCCTAGCTATGTCTGAAGAGCACAAATGCAGTTATAGGGATACAAAGGTGGCATAAACTTGAATTTTGCATTCTAGTGATCTGGGGGCTGCTGACTGTGGGACAGTCTCTTGGAATCAATTTATAATAATCTGAACGAAGACACCATAGCTTTGAGCAGCCAGCAGTCCTGACTGAAATGGCAGCCAGGGAAGTGCAGCATAGAGGCACCCTATGGCAATGAAGAGGTGGCATCAGCCCCTTACCTAGTAGGTCTTTTTCACTTATCAGTCCAGATAACTTCTGCTGGCTTGTTGACCAGATTTTGCTTTTGGTGTGGTGCATAATCCATATGATGCGTGGACTCTGTATGACAGCTACCTATTTCTGTGATTCCCAACTTTAGTAAGGAGCATTTTTCTTTCTTTCAACCCACCCAGGTGCAAATTCATAGGGGGGAGGTGAAGGGGGTCTCAGTCATAGGCCAGTGTCCTCCTCCTTCTCCTTTGCTGTTGCTGCCACTGCCTCGTCACCCCACTAAAGATGCATCAACCACCCACAGTAGCACCCTCTGCTCCAGCACTTGCAACTCTAATCCCATCTTGGAGTAGAGTGGAGAACCCAGGGTGGCGGGGGAGGGGTTCTCCCCTCCACTCTTCTTGTGTACTGTCTAGAGGGGAGCAATTCTCTCCCCCTTTTGTTGCTAGCATGGGAATGGCAACCGGATTTGATTATGCATATGCTGGCTTAGAAGTACAGAAAACTGCTTTCATTTTATGTATATCAAAGATTATGCTGTACCTGTCAAATACACCTGCTTTCCACTAGCACAGTATTGAAATTACTAGGTGTCTGCTTAAATAATGCTTCTAGTATTTATTTGGAAGTATGTACTGTTTAAGAATAACAGTCTGGTTACAGACAATATGGATAGTTGTAATTCATTTACCTTTCTATCTAAAGAGATGATGCAGTGCACAATGATGACAAAATATAATAAACATCCAGCTTGGTTCTTGTAGTGAATGAGTATCTCTTGAAAATTTTAGTTGTTGTTGTATGATACTCTTCCAAAACTTCAACAGAAAAGAGAGGTGGTGGGAGAACTGGAAGAAACTTGGTCCAGTTAAAGTTACTAGCTAAAGAACAGGGTAGATTTGAACTACTCTTTTTTTTCCCCCTGTAGCAGCTTGAGAGTGAAGAATGAGTCACAGGTAGAGTAACATAAAATGTTGGCAAATATTACAAAAACCTTTGGTTAGGAACACATACTTACACAGTTCATCTTAACATTGTAACAAAATACATGCTGAGTGCCCTTAATGACCAGGATATGAGTGATGGGTAGTACAGAAATAAGCTTTAAATCACCTTGCCCATCACTATGAAATTCACTGTCATTTTCTTCACTAAAGACACATCATAATGCCTTATTCTGTGACCTTACATATATTATAAAGCTGCATTGGAGTAACTGATACCAGACATCCTAAATGTATCATTACAGTCTATCTTTACCAAACTAGGAAGTGCAAGAATAGTTTGAGGTTCATAAGGTAAATGAACATAAGAACAGCCCTACTGGGTCAGACCAAAGGTCCAGTGAGCCCAGTAGCCTGTCTTCCGCCTTGCCCGTGCCAGGTGCCTCAGACGGAAGGAACAGAACAGGTAATCATCAAGTGATCCATCCCCAGCTTCTGGCAAACAGGTTAGGGACACCATCCCATCTAGTTCTTTTTTGAACCCTGTTATAATCTTGCCAGAGGATGTTGTGAAGGCCAAGGAGTTCAACAGGTTGAATGTGCATTGTGTGAAAAAATACTTTGGTTTGTTTTAAACTTCCTGCGTATTAATTTCATTTAGTGACCCTTAGTTCTTTGTTATGAAAAGGAGTAAATAACACTTCTTTATTTACTTTCTCCAACCCAGTCATGATTTTATAGACCTCTATCATATTTCCTCCCCCCTTCCCCTTAGTGATTTATGGTGAAGTGAAAACACTTTTATCTACCTACTGCCATCCTATACAATATTCTAGCAGCATTCTGGGGAATGAGGGTAAGACTTCTCTAACATCACTCTTGTACTCCTTTTTAAAGAAGCTAAAGTGGGAGGCAAAGAAACTAAGCTTATCCAGTTTCCTGCAGGAGGAGCATTGTTCTGGCCAGCTGGATTTAGTTTAAGTTTAGCTTCTGGCAGGATTACTCTGACTCTTCTCAGGCATAGTCTGCAGTAGTAGGATACTAGGTGTCTAGTATGTCGTTCCATCACAGGCAAGAACATTTACAACTAAACAACTCCCATTTTTGGATACTCCATTTACATCCATCCATGGCTGGAGTTTAGTGGGTTTTTTTTGCTGTTACAACTAATCTGAATTTCTAATTTTCTACTGGTAATATCGAGCTGTTGCTATATGGATGTTCCTACACTTTTGTAATAGAAGTAATCTGTTTGGGTGTCCATATAAAATTACACTCCAAAATAATTCCAAGAGTGAGGAAAAGTGCTGGTTAGGATCAGAAGGAATGGTGTGAATGAAATTGAATCCGCAAAAGGTAAGCTTAGGCTATGTCTACACTACAGACCTTACAGCATTACAGCTGTACTGCACTACTGTAAGGTCTCCTGTGTAGCTGCTCTATGCTGACAGGAGAGAGCTCTCCCATTGGCATAATTAAACCACCACCAGTGAGTGGCAGGAGAACATTTCCTAGGGACATAGCACTGTCCACAACAGTATTTTTGTCAGTGAAACTTATGTTGGTTGGGGGTGTTCCCTCTCCCTATCCCCCCCCGACCAACAAAAGTTTGACGAACGTGCTAGTGTAAACATGGCTTTAGGTGATGCAACGTGCAAAATCAGTAAGCTACTATTACCCCCACACATGCACGTTTATCTTGTCTAGCAGCGTATTCCAGAAACCAAATCTGTAACACAATTGGGACATAGGCTGAAAAGGTTACATATGGCTCTCTATTTGTACTATTGAGCCCTTATCTCTTTATACATCTTAGGTGCTCTGACTGGATGACTTTTGAGTGATGGCTTATTCCATTCATTCCAATAAGGACAACTATCTTCACTAAATTTGCTTAGTGTGTGGGATAGTATTGGTGGCTTGTGCTATACAGGAGGTCATAGTAGATGATGTGGTGGTCCCTTCTGGCTCTAAAGTTTCCTGCTCTTTCAGTAACTTGCATTTGGTTTGTCTTTTGTTCTCACTCTCTTGAGCTTTAGTGATGGAAATAGGTTTATTTTGTAGTTCTACTCAGTCGTCATAGGTTTGAATGACCTGAGAAGCAGAGGTGCTCTTACACATAACCTAATTAAATACTGGAGTCATTAAGACAGTATTACTTTACAGCGCTGCAACTTTCTTGCTCAGGGGAGTGAAAAAACACCCCCCTGAGTGCGCAAGTTTCAGCGCTGTAAAGTGCCAGTGTAGTCTGTGCTCCAGTGCTGGGAGCTACTCCCCTTGTGGAGGTGGTCTTTTTTAGAGCACTGGGAGAGCTCTCTCCCAGCGCTATGATGCAACTACATAAGCCACGTTAAAGCGCTGCCCAGAACCATTCTCCAGCAGGAACATTAACCATGACAGATACCTATTCCCTAGAGACTAGTATTCAGCATTTCATTATTGTGCCTGGTTCAACTCATAATATTCGCACTGATGATCCCCTGCAGAGAGCTTGCTCTTCTGCCTAGATAGTTGCCTATGCCCTGTTCCCCCCGGATCTATCAGGCTGGAGCTCCTGAGCCTCTTTATTTTCCACTTACCAGCCGCAATGAGCAAATATCAAAATGTTCAGATAAGCATCTCAGAGGTTGGCTGACTTGTCCATATTCCTTCAACCAGGCCCAAATGAACTTCTAATTTTTCATCATGACCATACAATTTCCCACTTTCACATTGAGAACTGTATGTATGCTACAAGATAGGGGATCATATAAATATATTTGGTCTAGAATGCATTTATCACTTTGAATAGTATTGCTACACTGTTGATAGATCTCATGTGGCCTGTGAAACTCTGGCTTTGAAATCTTTCTCACCACCCATGTGAGCCAGCTTATTCACAAAGCCTGTAGAAGAGTCCCCAGTGTATTAATTTTGCACTCACTTTATAGCTTAGGTTGTAAGGTCTTTTGGGTATGAGCTGCACTTTTGGCGTGTGTACAGTGCCTAGCATTTTGGAGGTACTACTAGAATACAAATGATGAAATAAGTCTGAGGAGGAGATCGTGGCCTTTGGAATATTTCCCAGTACTACTGCCTGCCATGAGACTATATACATGAAAAAGCCTGATAAAATCTGCCATATATGCATGTTCTATTATATTTTAAGAAGCAGTCCTTTGCTTTGAGTAACCACCTGACAAAATTATCATAGCTTCTAATATTTTGATCAACCTTTAGTTAAAGATCACTTCTACTAAGCAACCTGTTTTTCTTTCAGAAAGTCACTTAACACAGGTTTCACTATACACTTGGCTGCTGCCACCCCACTTCTGATGACTGTTAGGAATTTACTTGATCTTCACAAACATAACTTGATCCAGCTAATGTGGGTAGTAGATACCCAATTTTAATGTCCTGTTGGGAGCAAGGACCTTTTTCTTTTGGTATGACTCCTTTTAGAGTGATTGCCTGAAATACATTTTTAAAAAATCTTAATTCCTTTAAGACTTTGGTGCCCTCCAGAGACGAGAGTAGTGGCTTCACTGGTGGTGGTTTCTACATGTATGATTGGTTTTATAGAGGAGAGAACCTAACGCTGCACAAGAAATCCACAGATGGGAACTCCCCAAAATCAAACAAACCCAGGTATTTTATATTTTTACCTGTTGTTTCAAGGATATTTTAGATAGCAAGTGCTTTGATCCTGTGTGTGTTAGTTCTAGCAATGAAATTTTTTTGATTGGAGTGGGTCAAAGAATGAAAACCTTTATTTCAAAATAATTTATTGTATGACTAGGAAAAATAACCAACTTATTTAGAGTATTATTTGAAGGAAAGATAAGGGAAGCAGAGTGGGAGGTACCAGTGAAAGGAAAAAGCTTGATGGAGCAACCATAGGGGAAGGGACATGGAATAAAAAAGACAGAGCCAATGAAAAGATAGGAGGAGAATGACTGGAATTTTCAGTGCATTCATATATAGTAACTTCAAAAAAAGTCAACTAGCACTTACTAACTGCTAAACAATCAAGTTCTGGGGACCTTAGCAGTCCCTAAGACTTCTGGCTATGACTTGGTCTTACAAGGATTTTCTCAACAGCTGTACCTTACCTCTCTCAATCTATTTCCTTCATAATCATTGCTGTTCTTATACCATGGCTTTTTATTTTCTCGCCTCTGGTACATCTATTTGCATTCTCTTGTCTTTAGTACACCTCTTCCATCTCTTACTCTTACCTGCCCCTCTCAAATCTCAATGGCTCCATAAATGCTTCTCTCTTACCAGAGCAATATCACATTGGATGGGGGCTGTTCTGATGTTTCTGAGCCTAGACTGCGTCTCCTTCTGTGCTAAATTTGGTCTTCATTCTAGCACTTTACAGATCAAGTGATAGTGCATGTAGGGGACAAATGAAGAGCAGAGGCACCTCAGACATGGAACCCAAAGACATTGGAATGAGGGCCCTCTGCTAGGTTTAGTATTTCTTTCATGACACTGTCCCTACATACAGTTCTGCTTTGCTGTAGAAAGAAATCCTAGAGCTCCACTCTGTTGTGACTACAGTCCTGAATAAAGGATTCCATTTAGTTTGCTAAAAATAATACTGTGCATTTAACATGGAAAATGTCTAACCATCTTCCCTTTTCAGAGATAACACTAATTTATTTCTGGCCATTACTCCTTTCTATATCCATAATACACTGATAGATTTAAAACAAAAATGAAACCCCAGACACTTTGGGAAAATCTTGGGGTTGATATTTATTTGAGAGGAACATCAAATGAAGCTGCAGTTTTGTGAATTTGTGTTTAAGCCTGAATCTGGAATCCACAATTTTATCCCTGACTTCAAAGCAGCAGGGAAGGTTGAAGACCCACTTGTCAATCTGTAGGCCTATCTGAAACAAGAAAGCAAACTTGTAGGTAAGAATAAAAATAGCAATTAAATCGTTTACATTTTTAAAATTATGTAAAAATATTCTACTTTAGTTATACAAAACAAATAGTTCATGAAAAAAAAAAACCTGCTTTGCTAATGAAGAACCTGATCCGGGTCCCTCTGATGTAAATGGGACTTTTGTCACTCTTCAAAAGAAGGAGGATTGACCTCTAAATTTGTTTCAGTATGCTTTGAAAAGAAGCCTTTAAATGTCCCTTTCAGTGTCTTAGTACCAAGTTTGATTAGGTTATCGCTCTTCAAATGTTACTGCATTTTAGGCCATCTATAGTTTCAGAAAGTAATTAATTCATATCTAAAATCTTGGTTATTTCATCTTTCATATCCTTGATCTCAGTCTGAACAGTAGTTAAATTGGACAGTTTTTCATTCAAGAAAACAATTTCTTTCTCTCTTTGTAATATATCATCAACCAACCTTCCTATTCTTAATGTTAGCTCATTTATCATTGGTTCCAAACGGGCAAAGTCCTTCTTTAAGTTGTACACCTTGGGTTTTAAATCGTTTGCAAATGTAACTGTCTTTAGAACTTTTGCTCTGTTACTTTCCAGATTTAAAAGCCTATCTGAATGTTTGTTGAAATCACCTCTCAAGTCAGACAATGTGATTTTAATCTGTTCAATTCTTTTTGCGTTATCAGAGGCAAAACTTCGTAGCTTTGCAGTCCGGTCAATGCTGCTTGTAAGTAGATCACCTATATTTTGTACTGTCTTCTTTTCAGCTTTATCTACTTTATCTTCTAGTGCTTGCAGAGAATCAGTCAATGAAGTCACATCTGACACTAGACCTGAAATGCGTCTTATGTCAGTTTTTACTGTTGCAATCTTTAGAGATACATCTTTTGCTATAGAAGCTGTACTCTGCTCAACTTTTACAACTGCATGAAAAAGAGTTGTTAAGTTTTCCTGCAGTTCTTCTTTTTTTTGGATTATGCTCTTAGACCATGTTTTCATGCTGTAGAGATCCTCTTGTAGATGTTTAACATGAGAAATTATTTGAAGAGCTTCCAGTTGTTCCATTAAGTCTTGAGTCTTTTCACACTAGAGGGAGATACAAATAAAAGTATTTCACAAGATAAGCACAAGATTTTAACTACTAAATTCACGTCAAACTGCAGTTAAGTTTCACTGAAATATCTTTCTGTTCTGAAATCTTAATCAACAGTGATGGATCCATGGACCTGGGTCTTTAGAGAACAGTATTTCTGCCACAATGCATGTGTCCCAGACTTCCACTGATTAACTCCATTTTTCCACATAAGTATAGGCAACAGGCTCATATGCATTACTAGAATTCTCCTTTTCTGTTATAACATAGATTCATAATTTTTTAAGGCTGGAAGGGACCAGTATGATTTTCTACTCTAACCTCCGGCATAGCATGGGTCACAAAACTTCACCTAGTAATTTCTGCATTAAGCCCATAACTTCTGTTTGAGCTATAGCATATCTTTTAGAAAGACATCCACTTAAAATAATTAATTGTGATCCATGAATTTTCTGTAAAGAGACTCTATCCTGTTTTTACTAGAGCAAACACAGCATAAAAATTCTTTTGAGCATTTATTACATTCACATAACAAAAAGAAACAAAACAGAAAATATAAAGACTTGGAATTGAAAAGTTAAATGATTATTCATTTGGGGCAAATTTTTAAACGATATTCAGCAAAATCCTTCAGAGGGAAAACATAGTTTAAACAGTTTCCTGCTCTTACTAAAAGTTATCTTAATGAGAGAAGATTCAATCCACTCTTGGGTTTTGTCTTAACAGATGTTTTTAAAAGATCTATTCCTGCTCTTCAGACAAACATGCAAAAGATGAGACGAGAGGAAAACCTTCTGCCATATACCGCTTTATTTGTGGGTGAGGCAGGATACAGTATGCAGACATGTTGATTACGAACAGGTATACTTTAGTCTGTAGACTATGATTTAGTTCTCCAGTCCAAGAGGAAATCCAGTTGGCATTCTCTGGTCTCCTCCCACTGGTTTTTCTTCATGCTGAAAAAAGGCCGGCTGCTATCAGAGCATGTCATGCTGCGTATGATGGTGAAATCATAAAGTTAAATTAATTCCAAAAGTGGCAAAGTTTAGAAACAATTAGAAAGAAGGCAAAAGGATGATGAGAGAGAGAGAGAGAACAGAATTGATAGCATGTAAGGGAGTGTAGGAGCAGAAATTTCTTAGGAAATGACCAATCTGGTGTCTATGGTCTAGCACAGGCAACCTATGGCACGCGTGCCAAAGGCAGCACGCGAGCTGATTTTCAGTGGCACTCACACTGCCCGGGTTCTGGCCAGCGTTCCGGGGGGCTCTGCATTTTAATTTAATTTTAAATGAAGCTTCTTAAACATTTTAAAAACCTTGTTTACTTTACATACAACAATAGTTTAGTTATATATTATAGACTTATAGAAAGAGACCTTCTAAAAACATTAAAATGTATTACTGGCACACAAAACCTTAAATTAGAGTGAATAAATGAAGACTCGGCACACCACTTCTGAAAGGTTGCCGACCCCTGGGCATCTTGATTGGTCTGTTTGCAGCCTGAGTATACCATATATCCCCCACTCCCAAAGTCATAGACAAAGGTGATGTTTATTTGCTGAGATCCCAAAATTTGAAGATATCAAGGACTCTGAAGATTTTGCAAATTTATGATTTCATATGAATATGTGAAGGTCATTTTGTCACCACCTTTCAGCCTAAACAAACTAATTTTACACAAATCCTTACATTCAGTTCTGTGCTTGTTCTTGTCCATCAATTTTTAAATCAATGTAACGGTTTACAAGTCGAGACCATCTTTTGTCACCTTTTGCCCACATCAAAATGGGATCTGTCTTTTAAAAAGGTAACAAAATATATTCCCCCAACATTACAGTGTAACAGTAGAAAATGGCTATCTATTATGCAACTGAAACAGTACGCACTTAGAGTTAGCAGACATTTTTATTTATAGTGAATTTTTATCAAGGTGATTTACTATATGTCAATTTTTCTATTGGCCATCTCTTTCAAAAATGTAAAAATGGACAAGACACCATGTATGTCAGACTCTTATTTATGGGCTCAATGGAGTATTGGTATTAAAAACAGCCCTGTCCCCCTTAACACTGACAGTTGTACAAAAGGATAATTGGGGCCCAAGATATTTGTGTGCATATATTTTAAAGTATTTGTGCATTAGTATTTTGTAGCACAAGTTATGTAGATTGTAGAAGGAACAGAAAGTTGTTGATGGCACCATACTGTGTATACAGCAGTGTAAAATTGATTAACTGTGACAAAGAATGAAGGTGTCTGTTCTAAAGAGTTTACAATCTAAAGGAGTAATGTGGATTGGAAGACAACAGTAAACATCTATAGAAGTTGACCTTAAGACCATACTTCAGGTAGGGCCCTGACATCCCATTACAGCTACAAACGAGTATTTTGTTTTCAAACTTGCATCACTTGCTATTATACCCTTGTGGAGCTGACATTGAAAATTAAGGCGATCTTTCCCTTGTCTGTAAGTTCTTGTATATTACTTGTCTGTAAAAACACACTGTTGGGGTTATATGAATTATAATGATTACATTTGAGGCACACGAGCTCAATTCTGTTGCAAGCTGGAAATTCTGCAACTTGGATTGCACAGGAAAACATTCAAATAGGTTTTTATTGAATTAAAAATTAAAATAATAAATTTGATACTGTAATTTTTATCTAATTTAATTATTGTGATTTTTAGTGGATATGGGCCCCATGTATAATTCTGACAGCTGTCTGCCAACCACTTATTGATTCAGCTTACTTTTTTAGCATTGATCCTGACATTGTTTTTAACTTTATTTCTAATTATATCCACATTTATTATCTTGTTCAACAGCTGCTTGTGTGATAAAACCCCAAACTGAAATTTTCAGACTGAACTACCCTCTTTGTTGTTCTTTCTATTAAACTGATCAGATTTATAGGACATGGTTAATTTTTAGTGAACCCATGCCAGTGAGTATTACACCACTTCATCCCTAATAAACTATTTAATGTACTATTTTTCCTGGGATAAAAGCCTAGTTTATCTGGCTGTAATTACCATCTCATTTTCACAAATTCATACTTAGCAGACCTAGTGTGAAATCCTGGCCTCATGGAAATCAATGGCAAAACTCCTATTGATTCAGTGCAGGCAGAATTTCATCTCTAGTCAAGATCCTTGGTCATCCCCTGTGAACGTAGGATCATTTGGTATAGCCTGTGATTCCCAAACTTTAGATTTTCAGGCAAGTCCATTAGTTTACTAGACTAAGAACTCTGTAACACCCAGTGCCCACTACCTTCTGTTCAACTGTGTATTCTAGCCTGCAATGGAATTTGGGTTGATCCAAATCTACAGTGTAAAGATGCTGAGAATGGGATTTCAGTTCTTACTGTTGTTAACCAAAAATAATTATATGAAAGAGAAAATTCTAAGTTGAAAAAACCAAACTTATGAAAAGTATAATAACTTGTGTTTAATTGCAAAAATTCTTTCCCATAAAATGTTAAACAAGAGAACAGCAATCTAGATAGCCAAGTAGACTTTGTGCCAGCTGAGGCAGAGAAACTTTGAGAACACACCTTTATTGAGTAGAAAAGTAAATAGATACAAAAGTGACCATCAAGGTATATTAAATTTTTTTTTCTATTAAGGGGACAAATAGGTTTAATATACCATATATGTGCAGCATTAACTCTTTATTAGAGATTATTTTTATAGAGTGCTATGTAAAATAAATAAATGTGAAAATTGAGACCAGAACACTTTCATGCAGAGTTAATCCGCAAACTTCTATGGGCATATGCAGCTCACAAGGCCACTTATCATTTTGGATATCCTGAGTCTTAAATCAGGAGTAGTCAAAATGTGGTTTGTAGACCCAGTGTGTGAACACTTTGGGTATGTCTACGCTACAATTAAAAACCTGCAGTGGGCCCGTGCCAGTTGAAACAGGCTTGCGGGGCTCAGGCTAAGGCAGTGTTTAAGTGCAGTTTGGGCTACGGCTGGTGCCTGAGGTCTGGGACCTACCCCATAGTGGGGTCCTAGAACCTGGGCTCCAACCCAAGCCCAAACGTCTACACTGCAATTAAACACCCTCTTAGCCTGAACCCTCCGAGCCGAAGTCAGCTGGCATGGGCCATCTGCGGGTGTTTAATTGCACTATAGACATACCTTTGAGTTTTAAAATTCAGCCTATAGCTGCCCTCAACTTCAATATAAGAAGAAAGGCCTTTGCATACTACAAATCCCAGGGTGTAGTGCTCCAGTTTGATCTAAATAGATCTGTGAAGGTTACATTTCTGCATTTAAAATAATGGTGGCTACAATGTTCATGTAACTTAGGCACGTCTCTCTGGCTCCAGTAAGCTGCCAGTGCAGCTCTTGATTGGGCAAAGTTTGAACAGTCTTGCCTCTTAAACACCTCCTGATAGCTGAGATTATATATTAGTTGTGTTTTGACTTTGGAATACAACAGTTTACATTGGAAGTCACAATTTCTTTAGGCCTACCAGTGTGCCATTCAAAAGGAATGATTTATTTTTAAATGTAAGTTAGATCCTGTGTGTGATTAGCACCAAGTTCAAGTGCCTTACACAAGGACTAAAACCTGGCAATACTGACATGAAAAGGGGTTAATAGATGGCACAAACTAATTTCTTTTAAAATTATTTAAGGAAATATAAATGTCTTGGAATTAACTTTTTAATTTTTGTTTTTCATGAAAAGTTGGATCCCTATTGTTCAGCAATAAATTTAAGTAATAAAGGGTAGGAAAAAATCAGTGACAAAAATAGTCTGTTTCAGAGAGTTGGGCAGGTATAAATGGGAAAAGGAGATTCTGGGGGAAGATGTGTTAAACCTGACAAGGAAGTGATGCTAGCAAACTCACAAAAACTGAAATCATGGAAGGCTACTAACAATAATGTTGTACTCAGGTTGCAAACTCTACAACTAGTCCTAAAGACTTCAGTGAGAGTGTTCATGCAGAATGGTGCTATTCAATGTGAATAAGGGTATCTCAATTTGTCACAATGATATTAAGAATGTCAACAATAAAGTGTGGAGTGAGGAGGCCACTTGCATGTGGCCAAGGAAAGGAAGGAGAGAGAGAAATTTAAAGACCAACTGTTGTATAATCCATTAACAAATATAAAATCTCAATGGAGAGGAGGGGATATTTTAGCAAAAGTGGTATGGTATTCTGCATTGCAATCTGGCGTTTTCAAAGAGCACCTGTCACCATGACAGGGGACCACGTTTACTATTGAGTTTACTATTGAGTTTAAGGGGGCTTGTAATTCTGTAGTTCAGAGGGGAATCTGGCCCAGCATATAGAAATTGTGTTAAATGTAGATAATTTATTACCAGTAATCCAGAAGTTCTCTTATTCTGCTGTCAGTTTAAACTCAAAGCGCTGTCCTTGCAAGGACCCTTGGATTTTGGGTCAGCACCTAACTGTATTAGGGTTTTCTATATTGCAAATAATTATACTATCTATGCTTCAATGGAAGTGAAGTGTGTACGTGTCTAATCTCTCTCTCTTTCTCTCTCACAAACACACCCTTCCACTGAGGCAAAAATATTAGGGCTGTCAAGCGATTAAAAAAATTAATCGCGATAAATCGCACTGTTAATAGAATGCCATTTATTTAAATAGTTTTGGATATTTTCTACATTTTCAAATATATTGATTTCAATTACAACACAGAATACAGTGCTCACTTTATATTTATTTATGATTACAAATATTTGCACTGTAAAAAACATTTTTCAATTCACCTAATACAAGTACTGTAGTGCAATCTTTTTATCATGAAAGTTGAACTTACGAAGGTAGAATGATGCACAAAACATTACTGCATTCAAAAATAAAACAATGTAAAACCTTAGAGCCTACAAGTCCACTCAGTCCTACTTCTTGTTCAGCCAATCGCTAAGACAAACAAGTTTGTTTACATTTGCAGGAGATAATGCTGCCTGCTTCTTGTTTACAATATCACCTGAAAGTGAGAACAGGCATTCGCATGGCACCATTGTAGCTGGCATTGCAAGGTATTTATGTGCAGGATGCACTAAAGATTCATATGTCCCTTCATGCTTCAACCACCGTTCCAGAAGACATGCGTCCATGCTGATAACAGGTTCTGCTCAATAACCATCTAAAGCAGTGCGGTCCGACGCATGTTCATTTTAATCATCTGAGTCAGATGCCACCAGCAGAAAGGTTGATTTTCTTTTTTGGTGGTTCGGGTTCTGTAGTTTCCGCATGGAGTGTTGCTCTTTTAAGACTTCTGAAAGCATGCTCCACACCATGTTCATCTCAGATTTTGGAAGGCACTTCAGATTCTTAAACCTTGGGTCGAGTGATGTAGCGATCTTTAGAAATCTCACATTGGTACCTTCTTTGCGTTTTGTTAAATCTGCAGTGAAAGTGCTGTTCATTTTAAGAACATGTGCTGGGTCATCATCCAAGACTGCTATAACATGAAATATATGGCAGAATGTGGGTAAAACAGAGTAGGAGACATACAATTCTCCCCCAAGGAGTTCAGTCACAAACGTAATTAACACTTTTTTTTTTAAAAAACGAGCATCATCAGCATGGAAGCATGTCTTCTGGAATGGTGGCTGAAGCATGAAGGGGCATACGAATGTTTAGCATAACTGGCACGTAAATACCTTGCAATGCCAGCTATAAAAGTGCCATGTGAATGCCTGTTCTCACTTTCAGGTGACATTGTAACAAGAAGCGGGCAGCATTATCTCCCGTAAATGTAAACAAACTTGTTTGTCTTAGCGATTGGCTGAACAAGTAGGACTGAGTGGACTTGTAGGCTCTAAGGTTTTACATTGTTTTATTTTGGAGTGCAGTTATCTAACAAAAAAAAAAAATCTACATTTGTAAGTTGTAAGATAAAGAGACTGTACTATGGTACTTGTATGAAGTGAATTGAAAAATACTATTTCTTTTGTTTGCCATTTTTACAGTGCAAATATTTGTAATAAAAATAATAATATAAAGTGAGCACTGTCAACTTTGTATATTGTGTTGTAATTGAAATCAATATATTTAAAAATGTAGGAAAACATCCAAAATATTTAATACATTTCAACTGGTATTCTATTGTTTAACAGTGCGATTAAAACTGCGATTAATTTTTTTAATTGTGATTAATTTTTTTGAGTTAATCGCGTGAGTTAACTGTGATTAAATCGACAGCCCTAATAATTATTAAAATTATTGCAGTAGAGAAAACAATAATATATTTAGATGCAGACCAAAATCTAAGGGTCCTAATAAGGACAGCGCTTTCTGAATTTAAACTGACAGAAGAAAACTTTTGGATTATTCCAGTAAGTAAAATTAGATCACAGTTACAGCTTTTTTGGGGGCACGTGTGTGTGGACTACTAGGATCTCCTGTATGGAATAGTATTGATGGACTCCTGGTCAAATTCTCTGCTTTCAGTACATCAGTGTAAATCTGGAATAATTCCATTACATTAACCAAGAACAGAATTTTGTCCCCACAAAAGAGGTGTAATTGTGATCTAATTTTACTGAATGGAACCAAATTTATGAAACTGTTGGTTTTTATAATCAATATGGTATGTTAGAATCAGACTACAATTCATAGAACCTGCTCAGAAACAGGTTTTTAATTTTTCATATCTTATAGTGTAGCTAATACATAAGCATGAAATATAAAACTTTGCAAAAAGCTATAATTAGAAAAAATGAATATAAATTTAAATACAGAATACTGTGCTTAAAATACTGATTTAACATCCAAATGTTCTTTCATCTAAATACTTTGGTTCAAATTTCATTTTAATAAAAAAGAACTTCATGGACATTCAAGATAATCATAAAATACATGAAAAATAGTCTGTCCCCCCTACCCCATTACATTTGCTTTTTTTCCCTCTCTCGTATAGTTTAGGCATGTAAGGTCTAATACAATGCCAATAAAAATCAATGACAAGACTCCTGCTATTTTTAACGTTTGTTGGACTAGTCGTTTTTGGTTATTGTTGGTTTATAAACACATTAACATAACTGAGCTATAAATATTGTCCATACTGTCAAGTAATATACTTAAAATGAGTCTGAATTCATTGATCATCACCCTCACTCTGTTCATTTTCTAGATTGTATTCTAAAGGTACTACTTCTCTTGTATTTGAAGATACTGTAATGTCAAATACTTTTTCTTTTAAAACAATTAATTCATTTTGCAGTTTTAATATGCTGTTGTCATACTGCATGCTTTCAAGAACCGTTTGCATTTCCATTATATTTGACACTGTTTTTAGCATCTCATCTTCCATCGTAAACATCTGTATTGTCAAGTCTTCCATTTTTTTCTCTATACCTATCAGCTCACTTGATACTCTAAGAATAGACTGAACGGCATTTTCAATTGTTGGCAAGTGGGTCTTGCATTCCTCAACTTTTGGTTCGTAGTCTGTAAGCTTCTGACTCAACTCTATGTCTCTGGCTAACAAAGTATTCTGCTCTTCTTCTAATTTTTCAACTGTCTTTGTATCCAACTCCAGCTGCTGTTCAACTCTAGAAAGTTCATCTTCTTCCTGTCTTTTTAATGTTTTAATATTTCTTATTGTACTGTCTTCTAAATCTTTTAACCTTTCTGAAAGAGACTTCATATTTTGATCAGCAGTATTTATTTGGGCCGTAACTCCAGTATGTATGAACTTTGCTTCAGATTTTAAACTACTAGTGTTTGCATTCATTTCATCTAGGCTTCTTTTCCAGGAGTCCATAGCATTTTGGAATGTGTCATTAATGCTTTGCATCTTTTCAGAGAATGTCTGCTCACTGTTCTGAATGTCCTGTATGATGTTACGGAGAGTGGACACTTCCTGCTCAAACTGGGTCATCATAGAGATGGATGAGGTAGCTTCCTGCAGGATACTTTCGGAAGACTCAAGCTGCATTTGTAACACAAAACAATGTCCATGTCTACTTAATATTAGACTGGAAGAGCACTTATATTTATACAACTGGGAGTATAATATATACATAAGGCTCAGTCAGTCTCTTGGAGAAATCCCACCTGACTTGATACACATTTCCAATCTTCCTATTTACTTTAATAATTTATGTTTAAAATATTATTGTTCCAATTTCTTCTGGCATGTGAAAGCTATAAAGAGAATTTCTATGGCAGTTTTCACACATGTATTGTTACTTAGGAATTAGTAACTCTAGTCAATTTGTTACTTAGCACCAGAGTTATTACATTCAAGTCACCTGGACCTCAGTTTCTATTTATAAAAAATTGACTGCCATAACTTATTGCTGTAAAAATATCGAGCAACAAACTTAGAACAAATACCTTCAAAATACAAATCAAATATCGCGACCTAGAATTAAATCATACAAATAAGAGTATTACTAAAAGACCAAGTGATAAAGGGGTAGATCAGCAGTCTAGTGTCTCCACAATGCACTACCATATAGGGAACCGGACATTGGGTTACATATTAGTGGTTCTTCACTGTGTGAGCTAGCAGGAGATAAGAGCACTAAGAAAACAATACCCTAAACTCAGGCAGAAGACAGGGTGAAATCCTAGACCCAGTGAAGTCAATGGGAGTTTTGCCACTGACTTCAATGGGTTCCACAATTTCAGTCAGGGAGCACAGGAGAGCTTTGTAATACTCTTTGATCAATCGAGGAACACAAATGAAGCTCTAAAGGGAGCATAAAAATATTTCAGTTTAGAAACAACTGAAATAATCTTTACAACACAGTTTCAGGGAAGGGGAAAATTTATTCATGTTTTTCTGTATAATACATGCAATTATCCTTGGATAGCCAACCCTTTGTTTCAATTTCCTCAATAGGACTTTCTTTTGTAAAAATATTATACTGCCAAAATTCTGCACAAGCAGGGTGGACTGATTTAAATCAGCAATTTAAATCACCAAGTGGAAAGCCTCAATTTAAATAATTGATTTTAATCAACTTTTCCATTTGTACTTCTTTTATTTTCTAAAGAAAGAAGCATTCCCATTGGTTGATATAACCTTGAATATCTATTTATTTACAACTAAATAGAGCCTATTACACTAGATTTGGTACATCTTTTTGCTACCAAGGAGGTACACTATAAGCATATATATTTAAGCAATTATGTAGCTAACTATTTTCAGATTCTTATTAATTCTAAATGTTTAGTGTCTTAGAAAATGGTGAATGATGTTGCTTATTTACCTAGATAAAAGACATTTTTACACAAGATTTCTTTCAAGCTGCATTGGGATGGTAACTGGAATTTAACTGAACACACAACAGCATCTAAATTTTATTATTACACAAAACAAGCCCTTAATACATTACCTATTATATTTATAAAACTTGACCTCAAAAGTTAGATGTTTTCCCCCTGACTCTCTCTTTATACAGAAAAGCAGTTTTTAACTCCAAGTTTTTGATAAAGGCTCATGGATTTAGCATATTCATTTTTTAATTAAATGTTATAAAATATTATAATAAGGTAAGGCCTTAACGTATTTCATATTAAATTCAGATTTAATTTTAAACAGGTTAATTTTTTTAAAAGAAAAATTTACTATAATTTAAATAAAAAAATCCAATTTAAATAAAAACAACAACACATTTTTTAAATATCATTGATTTTTATCCAACCTGCACACAAGAGGAAATTCCAGGTTTGCAGTTAGCTCTCTAGACTGAAGTGTACATAGATTCAAATTGCATCCTATGTGACTGACAACATTTTAAGATCAATGCTAAAATGGCACTATAGGCACTTGGTTTGCTATGCTTTCATCATCTTCTCTACCATACAGGGAATGATCTTGGAGTAAAACTAACTTTTTTAACAGACGACACAACACTATGAAAGGAAAAGAACACATTGCTGCAAATCAGCAGTGTGATATAAGAGAGGGGGGATAGCTCCCTTTTGTGGACACCCAGCCAGCCAGCTGGCTATGGAATTCCTCTTGGTGGTTGTTCTCTACTTGCTTTACCTGTAAAGGGTTAACCAGCCCACAGGTAAAAGGAAAGGAGTGGGCACCTGACCAAAAGAGCCAATGGGAGGGCTAAAACTTTTAAAAATTGTGAAAAAAACTTCCCTCTGTCTGTGTGTTGTGCTTCTCCAGGAAAGAGGGGAACAGTGAGCAGTTATGCTGTGAGAAGCTGAAAGCCAGGTATGAAAAACCACCAGAGCATACCTAGAGATTGGTTATCTGAAACCCCAGATAGGTACGTAAATTAGGGAATGTCTCGGAAGACGCAATTAGATTTATTTCTATCTCTTATTGGCTTGTGGACTCCTCTGTGCTAACCCCAAATGTTTTTGTTTTGCTTGTAGCCTTTAAGCTGGACTTCAAGAAGGTTATTCTTGATGTTTAATTTTTGTAAGTGGATTCTTTAAATCTAGCAAAAGCCTAAGTTCCAGATGTATTTTCTTTCTTTTTGTTTTTAATAAAATTTACCTTTTTTTAAGAACAGGATTGGAGTTTTGGTGTCCTAAGAGGTTTGTGCATATGTTGTTTAATTAGCTGGGGCAACAGCTAATTTCCTTTGTTTTCTTTCTCAGCTCTTTCCCGGGGAGGGGAGGGGAGAAGGGGTGTGTGTGAAAGGGCTTTGAGGGTACCCAAGAGGAAGGAATTCCCAACTGCACGTTTCTGGTTTCAAAGGGGTTTTTTGCACTTGGGTGATGGCAGCATCTACCCATCCGAGGTCAGAGAGAAGCTGTAACCTTGGGAGTTTAATACAAACCTGGAGTGGCCAGTATTAAATTTTAAAATCCTTGCGGGCCCCCACCTTCTGCACTCGAAGTGTCAGAGTGGGGAATCAGCCTTGACAAGCAGTTTTAAGATTTTAAATTAGTAGTATAGAAGACATAGACTGAAGTGGGAACAAGACCAATTTACCATACAAGAATTTCTGCCAAATTTCTTTAAAACAATACACCTCTACCCCGATATAATGCGACCCGATATAACACGAATTTGGATATAACGCAGTAAAGCAGCGCTCGGGGGGAGGGGGGAAGCGGGGAGAGGCTGTGCGCTCCGGCAGATCAAAGCAAGTTCGATATAATGCGGTTTCACCTATAACGCGGTAAGATTTTTTGGCTCCCGAGGACAGCGTTATATCGGGGTAGAGGTGTATGTAGCTGAACTATTTTGAGAACTAAACTTCTAAATTGAGCCATATGAATTTCAGGGAGGACTTAAGTTTCTGGAAAAGAAACATTAGGATACAGTTACTTAATATGCATGGTTAATGGATGGACAAATTTAAGCCCCAAACTTGACATACTTTAAGATTATAATCATCCGGTGAATGATGTCATACATATTCTAGACAAAAAAAATAAAAATTGAGCACTTTGTTGCTATGAAATTACAAATGAAAATAGTATTGAAGCTGCTGAAGAGATCAACAATGAAAAACAAAAATATAAGTAAAGGGAAACATTTTCAAGTAGCTGTTTTGCACAGGGTGAAATACTGGCCTTACTGAAGTTGATGGGAGTTATGCAGTTGACTTCAATGAGGTCTGAATTTCTTTAGTAATGTTAGTATCTCAATACAAGCATCCACCTGTCTGCATGCTTTTACTTACATAAGTGATATTAAGCAATATAGTCTTAAGAGTTTAGAACAGAACAGAAGCCAGATCTGATGGCCAATAGATGTCCCATTGACTCCCATTTCGATGACTGAATAAACATTCAAAAATAGTCTAATTTCAGAGATATAAAATTGTAATTCTGGTCATCTAAAAATGTCCATAATCTCAAAACACATGTTAACTTTGACTAAATCAATATGAACGAATACATTTTAGCTAATGTTCAATATAAGTTCTCAAATTAAAATTCCAATTATTACCTTTTCAGAAATTAAGTTAACTTTATTTTCCATATCCTGGCATTTTCCAGCTTCCAGCTGTAATAAATGATACTTTTTTTCCATGTGAGCAAGTTGGCCTGACTGCTGAAATAGGAACCTGCAAATCACGAAAAAATTAGTGAATATAATTGGTATGCATTAAATGTTTTAGGCCTCGATCCTGTAAGGAGCACCACATGAATGTAGAGGTTCTACCTTCACACAACTCCTTGCATGATCAGAGCATTAGAAAAGAGCAGGGCTTTTTTAATGAGTTTGGTCTGTCTTCATATTGGAGTTACAGATTACCAAAATAAGGAAATGGACAAAAAATAATAATTTGCATTTAAAATTGTGTGTGTGTGTGTGTGTGTGTGTGTGTGTGTGTGTGTGTGTGTGTGTGTGTGTGTGTGTGAGAGAGAGAGAGAGAGAGAGAGTGTGTGTGTGTTCTACTCAATTAGCTATCACAATCCTACATAACCACTTCATTGTGACCTAATGTACATATGTGGGACAAAAAAGTACCTTCATGGGAAAGGAAGCCCTTAGTGAAAATTACTTTTTTAAATGGTTTAGCTGATTAGATAGTCAAGTTTGGCCAAATTATCTTGTTTTGTTTTTCTTCCTAGACTTCTCAAAACCATATGTGGGAACTCTGAATTAGGAAGGGCCAAGCTAGTTCTAATTTTGTGTTAATTTTAGCCATTGCTATTGGGTTGTGGGAAAGTTTGTATTGCTGCTGCCTGTGACGTACCAGTTCTGTGGAGAAATAGACTTTATTCTCCAGGCTCTCAGTCCAGCACCTCTTTCAAGCATTAAATTTATCTTAAACAACAAAAAATTTAGTTAAAATTATCTTTTTTGGTAGGTTTCAGGGTTGCCAGTTCTGTCAAGTCAACAACTTAAACATATAGTAATAAAGTGGGTTTGACAGAATGTACCCGTGTCCACACCCTACACACTGTTGTAATAATCTTAGTACAAAGAAGGTTTTGTGAGGTATTATCCGTAAACTCATAATTTGCTGGTCAATATAGTCCTGAATAAATGTGCGACAGCATTGTTTATACTATTTTCCTGTATAATGTTATTGACATGTTCCAAACCACAGCAGAAGCTGGCGAACAGGTCAGTCTCAAACAAAAGAATATGTGCTCTGCTTAATTAGCATTTAAGCAGTAAACAGAGTCATCAAGCAGGAAGGGAGACAAAGGGAGTTCAAACAGGTGGAAAAATCAGCAGGGAATATCCTTACATATGCATTCTGGGCTTGTCAACACATACAGCACTGCAGCAGCGCAGCTGCATGATTCAGCTGTGCTGATATAGGCCTTAGAGCAGATGCTACCTATGCCAAAGGGAGAGCTTCTCCTGTCGGCATAGGAACTCCACCTTCCTGAGAGGTGTTAGCTATGTTGACAGGAGAAGCCCTCACATCTACATAGTGCTGTCTACACTGGGAGTTAGGTTGGTATAACTGCGTTGCACCCCTGAGCGACGTAGTTATACTGACAAGTCTGTAGTGAAGGCCAAGCCTCTGTCTCCTGAAATGTTTTCCAGAAGGAGGACTGACACTATAAAAAGGAGAAATAAATGCCACAAAGGGACCCCTTCCTCTCTCTCTGTCTCTCTCTTTCTATCTATTCACAGCACAAGAAGGGACAAAGGAAGCAGCCATTAAAGAGAAGAAGGTATCCTGGCCTAAGAAGTTTGGCCAGTAAGACTGTTGAGGGCATGTGGTGAGAAAAACTTTGCTTTGAATTTAACCTAGTTTATTAAGATGGGCATCAGTTGTGTTTTTTCTTTATTTTTCTTGTAACCATTTCTGACTTTTATGCCTCATTACTTGGATTCACTTAAAATCTCTCTCTTTGTAGTTGTTAAATTTGTTTTACTGTTTTATCTAACCCATTACTGTTTTATCTAATCCAATGTGTTTAAACTGAAGTATCTGATGAACTATTTGAAATAATAAAATATCATATTTTTACCTTAAAGAAATAATAGACGTAACATACTTGTATTATCTAGGAGAGGGCTGCACAGTACAGGACATATATTTCTGGGGGGAAATCTAAGACTGGGAGTGTATTGGGGTCACCCTGTACTATACCCCAGGCTGGTGAGAGCCAAGGTGTGGCTGGCTGCAGCTCTCACACAGGCATAGCTGGTAGTGACTTACATGCTGGAGGCTGTTTGTGAGCAGTCCAGACTGGAGGTTACAGCAGCAAAGCAGTGTAAAGAGCACCCCAGGTTAGAGGGCAGGGGCAACACAGCTATTTATTTGTCTGGATTGTACCTTGGGTATGTAACAGTGTCTTAATACAATGAGATTGCAGATGGGGACATGTAGGCAAGCAGCACCACTATAGCTGAACCAGGATGAAATGGGAAACAACAGAGAGGGCCCTAAAATGGCAGTGAAAGAAACTTAATTTGCTGGAAGCTTATCAATCCCAAATCAAGATGGGGATAGTGCAGGCTGTCCAGGCATCCTCTTTTTGGAATCAATTTATGTAGAAGAATATTTTCTCTCACATAGATTTTATAATGCATTATTTGTTACAATAATGTACAGCAATTAAAGTGAGAACTCCAGAGCATCTGTAATAATGGACTGTTGAGACTGAGGTCTGGAGCAAAAACTAAGAAATGGTAATCTATACCTATCCCAGATGTGGGACAGTTTAAGCAGAACCAAAATTATGCAATTTTAATTTTTATCTTTTTTAAACTGGGAACACCAGAACTGGACACTATTCTACTAATGTCATATATAGTGGATTCCATTGTATATGACATGGAGGAAACCAGAAAGAGTAAAATTGAAAGTGTGAAACTAACTGTATCCAGTTACCTTTAGAGGATCACTTACCAGGTCAGCAGTAGACAAGCAACAAGGGAAAGTAGGTTTAAGACTGTCCGTGAGTCTATCCAAAAGGAATTCCGACTATTGCTGCCGCTCCTGGGACTTGAGATCGTTCCATCATTGCTCTGCTTTTGTGGATCTTCGTTGTGCTTCGATGAAGGAACAGCTTTCTTTCTTTGCTTCATGTCAGACATTTTAAGAAAGTCTTTAGGAAACAGAAACCAAGCAGAGATCTAGCAGAAGAAAGCAAAATGAGTTATGTTTAGTCCCTTCCAAGTTAACACAGAGACTTCCCAAAATATGCAGTTAGGCAATTGCACTAAAAATTAACTGCTTCCTGCTGATGTCTACCACACTGATGTTTATTCAGTTACATTAATAATTTTCAAGAAAATGTCACGATAACTATTCATTTTTCCATTACATAGCTATCCCCTTCCATACTTTCGGAATAGCAGAAATTGTCTAATTCTTCATAGCACTAAGACTATAGATTTAATGTCTTTTTAAAAAATGAAAGCTTAGATTCTACATAAGCTGATGGCAATTGTCCAGGAAAACTTTCAACTCCTTCAGGGTGCACAGGCATCTGGAGTTTTCAAGATGTTCTTAAGATTACTGTAAGTAAAAGAGATTAGAAGACTTTTTTTTTTTAAGACAGCACTATGTTTAGTCAGTTTCACGATTTCTCATGTTTGATCGACTAATTTGTTGTTTTACTATTCTTTGAGTCTTTCACACGCAAAAGGGGAGAATAAACATTTAAGACATAGAAAATATGTGATCGTGAATCATCTTGGGGTCTAATTTAGGAATATTTCTATTATAACTTTTTAAATATGTCCACCCCTAAAGCCAGGTTCATTATTTCCTGTATACTCCTGGGAGCATTCTGTGCAAAAGAATTAAAAATTCTGCATGCAATATTTTAAAATTCTGCAAATTTTATTTGTCAAAATAACACTACATAATCACACCAGTTTCAATTATTTTGGTAATTTATTTCAAAATACCCGTCAGCAAGTATGTCTAAAACAATACAGACACACAAAAATTCTCCCAGGAGTAGAGAGTTAAAGAAACCCCTATGACAACCCAGTTCCTGTTTCTCTGCCCCCTTTCCCCACCTCCCCCCGAGCCCAGCCAGGGGGCCAGATCCCCACAACCCCTCCCCCCGAGCCCAGTGTAACACTGCACCCCATATTCTTCACAGTAATATTATTATGACATAATCATAATGTATTTTATGCAAGATAGGTCATGTGAGATATCATTGGAAAGGTTATGATTTACTGAATATGATTATCCTATTTGTATGCGTGTATCATTTTTGTATCTAAAGTTAGGAATATTGACTATTTGTATTACAAATGTGTTTATACCTGGGGAACGCCAACTAGGCAAAAGATGCTCAGTCTAGATGGCTGGCTGGGAAGGGCCAATTCAGGTTGATGAGCCATTAGGAGAAAACAATAGGCCTTAGAAGAAGCTTATCTCCCACGGGTGAGAATTTGCTACTCATATCCAATCTCTTTAGTATATTAAACTTAGTTTGCCTGTTTTGTTTGTTTGCTACGTAATCTGCTTTGATCTTGCTATTCCTTGTAATCACTTAAAATCTATCTTTTGTAGTTAATAAACTTATTTTTGCTTTGACTAAAACCAGTATGTGGGAGTCATAACTTGGGGCAGAAAGTTGTTGCATATCTTTCTTCACATTGAGGGAGGGGGCGAATTTCATGAGCTTACGCTGTACAGATCTCTGTGCAGCGCAAGACGGTATAATTTTGAGTTTACACTCCAAAGGGGAGTGTGCGCTTCAGTAGCTGGGCAGTTCCTTAGCTGTAGCATCCCCATACAGAGCTGATCACAGTGTCTGTATGTACTGCAGCTGGGTGTGTCCCTACCTCTATGTGTGCTGGAGCCTGGGAGAGGGCTTGGCAGGCTGGTCACAGCAGTATAGTGTAAAGGGAGCCCAGGTTGGTGGGGCTCAGTGGTACCCCAGTTCCAGGTGGCACCCCCAGGGGGAACCCGTCACACCCAGCCGTGGGGGCCCCCCAGCCAATACACCCAAACCCCATCCCCCCAGAGCCCAGCTGCAGGGCACTCCAGCCCAGAAAGCTGCACTCCCTCCCCCACAGAGCTCAGCCACGGGGCCCCCCGAGCACAGGGATCCAGAGGGAGAAACAGACTGATGCTCCTTCCCAGGCTTGCATGGAGTTTCCTGCATGCTGCCCTCTCCTGCCTTCAGGGCATGCTGGCAACTGCAGCTGCCAGGAACCCTCTAGCTCCCTCCCCCTCCCACCTGCAGCGTCTTCTATGTGTGAGCTGGGGTCTGCTGGGTCCAGTGGCCCCTAACTGCACTGCAGCCCATTTCTGTGGGGAAAGGAAAGTGCACACATAGTTATATCTCTATTTAACAGGGTGTGACACTTTACCATATTACAAAAAGAGCATAATTATAGCTATGGCTTATTGTTTCTAATGATTTTATTAAACTCAGTGAATTACACATTTAACAGACCAGACAGTCAAAAAAAATTGGACGGGGTGCACTTTTTTTCTGCAGGTGGATGTATTTTGAGTATCAAATAAATGGTAACCAAATATCTATTTGTTCTCCATTTTGCTGGGTATGTAACTGGTGCATTAATATTTCCATAATAAGCTCCTGTATTTTTTGAGCCATTCCCCTAGAACTGGACTATTTTTTTTCCAATGAGAAGCTATTAGTAGTGTAGTAGCTACAGCAGATGAGAGTTTAATTCTTCATTTCCTTTTGTGCAACTGTTTATTTAAAAAGCTGGTTTAGAAATAAGTCACCTTTTTAAAGTCCAATATCTCAGATATTTTTGGGGGCTAAAGGCAAGTCTTGTTGGATTTAGGCAGGAAGCTGACAATCTCTACTTTCCAATGCCACAAAACTTGTGTTTCTAGACTTTCGGGATCACAACGTATTAAAACAGTCACACTTTTAAATCTAGAAAAACGCAGTAAATCACCTAGAACAGACTCATGTCAATCATGGAGTTTGGGTTGGGGTTATTTTTTAGGGGAAAATTTCATGTCTGGGGAGAAGAAAATTTTTTTCTGGCAAGTTGAAAGAAAAAAATTGTCTGAAGCAGTTTTAGTGGATTAGTGGGGGAAAAACAAGTGAAGTGGGCAAAGATGTATGAGGTATGATAGTTTTGCAATTTATCATAGGGCTATCCCCTCCAAGTGTGTTTATATCTACAGCTCCCATCCTGCACACAGAGCTGTGTGCCTGGAGTGGACCACTGCACCCGTACAGGGCCCAAAATGAATAGGAGTACCTGTGGCACCTTAGAGCCTAACAAATTTATTTGAGCATAAGCTTTCGTGGGCTACAGCCCACTTCATCGGATGCATATAATGGAACATATAGTAAGAAGATTATATATACATACAGAGAACATGAAAAGGTGGAAGTTGCCAGACCAACTCTAAGAGGCTAATTAATTAAGATGAGCTATTAGCAGCAGCAGAATTTTTTTTTTGTAGTGATAATCAAGATGGCCCATTTCAGGCAGTTGACAAAAAGGTGTGAGGATACTTAACATGGGGAAATACATTCAATTTGTGTAATGACCCAGCCACTCCCAGTCTCTATTCAAGCCCAAATTAATGGTATCTAGTTTGCATATTAATTCAATGGGGCTCTGCACATTTCTCTTTGCAGGACTGAGACCTAAATCCATATCCATAAATAAATATAAACATTCTATAGCTATACAGATATTTACTTACTTCGTCTGGTACTTCTTAAGGACGAAGTCCATCAGAAATATGAAGCGTCAAAATAAATGTTTGTGAGTTACCCAAATGCAAAGAAGTGTCTTAGTGTGTGAAGCATGAAGAAAAAAAATCCCTTCGCTCAGCACAAAAATATCAGATTTTCTTTAAACTTGTAAAAAGTTTCTTTGGGCAGAGAACAAGGAGAGTGCTGGAAACTTCAAACCAAACCGAATTTCGGAAGGAAAGTGAAAAGTGACAAAATCAACCCCTCAGCTTTAAGGATAGCAACGGCCTCACTGTAACGCCGAGGGCGAGGGGAAATCATCAGTCACACAAAGCCATTCAGTGGGCTGAGCCTCTTCTGCTGAAAGGTGCCCCGCCGTCACCAACGGCCCCGCCGCCCCCCAGCACTCCCCCGTCACCGCCCGGGATCTCCCATCAGCAGCCCATCGCTCCTTCCCCAGCCCCATTACGGGCACTCCGCAAAGCCCCCGCACTCCCTGCCGTCCCCATTCCCCCACCGCATCACTCCCCCGATCTCCTCATCCCTTCCAGCGCCCTCACCGCCCACTGCCTCCGGACTCCCCGCAGCTGCCTTCCGCCGTACCCCGATCTCGGACCCGGATCCCCGTTACCTGTCGCTCGGGAAGGCCGGGCGCGGGATAGTCCGGCTCAAACAAACTTCTGCCCTGGGCGCGCGCCCCTGGCGGCGGTTACTGCTCCCCGCAGCCTCGAGCGCGCCACGTCAGGCGCGTGCCCGCCGCTCGCGCTCTCTGCTACGGCACTGGGCGCGTCTACGCCAGCGCGAGCCCCCAGCGGCTGGGGATGGGGGTGGAGTCTGTTGCTTTGTGCCGAGGTCCTGGGCGCTGGGGGGCGGTCTGAGGGGCGCGGCCGCCCGTCGGGGGCTGAGTGCTCCCCATTGCTGGGGATTGGGAGGCGGCTGCCGGGCTGCCAGCTGTTCTTTCAGTCCGGCCAACCAGCCCCTCGGAAGGAGGAAGTGGCCGCTGGTTCCGGGGCGCCTCTCCCCGGGCTGGCGGCGCCGTGCCTGCCCCTGCCGGGTCCGGCATCTGAACCTGTTGTTTTGAGCCGGCGACGGCCTCCCCGAGACCCTGCTCCGCGCGGGCTGCCGGCCAGGTAACCGCGCGCCCACAGCTGCCCTGGGGGACTGGGAGGGGCACGGGCGGGGTGGGCTGAGGGGACCTCGCGGGGGTGCAGCGGGCTCGGCCTCCCCCACTTGCTGCCGCTCTGGCTGCGAGTGTTTATGGGGCGGGGGTGTGAAGTGAGCCGACGAGCTTCATTTTTCCGTTGGCGCCTTAGCCTGGCGGTCAGTGACCCCGTGTGACACCCGCCGGGCGCCCAGGAACCTGTGAGGCGCGGGGCCCCCGTCGCGGGCCCGGCGGATGGGAGCGACCCCGGCCGGGGAAAGTTGTCCGGCCGTGTTCAGTTTCGTATTTCCACGACTTCCCTGTAGGAGGCGTCAGACCTTCTCCGTTGCCGGAGCCAAGGGGGCGAAGCTTCTGCCGAGGCCAAACGCCCCTGGAGTTGAATGAGGTAGGGGCACCTGGCACGTGTTGGGCGGGGCGTTGTCGAACTGTGCCTGGGAAGTCGCCTTTGTGCTTTTGGGGCTGGAGGGTGCTATTGATAGGCACTTTTGAAGCTGAAGTGGTCCTGCTGATCTGTTCTATGGAGATTACAGAGCGGTT
The DNA here is from genome assembly GCF_028017835.1 of Emys orbicularis. Classification (NCBI taxonomy): domain Eukaryota; kingdom Metazoa; phylum Chordata; order Testudines; family Emydidae; genus Emys; species Emys orbicularis. The sequence goes on from NC_088683.1 coordinate 89,331,930, forward strand.
GTTGTCGTCTTTGTAAATTATCTCACATGAATCGTTAGTGCGTGTCTGGATATGCATTTGAATTCTGTTTATATTTTGGAGACAGTTTTTCTTGCCTGGATATTTTTTGCAGTCTGAGTTTTATTTTAGTTGGAGCTGTACTTCATGGTGTATGTAATGAACCCTGGTGGTAGTAATCACTTGCAAGAAAATGCTGGTTGGGTTTTTATATTACTTCAGTGTATTTATTGTACATGAGAATAAATAGGAACTATTTTGTCTTTATTGGACAGTTGTGTGTTCTGTTTAGTACATGCCTGATTCCTTACCTAAAGGATGGCATAATATGGAGATCTAAGTATTTGAAAGGAGATCTATCTCTTTGGGGAGACTTAGAACATATATTACTCTTTACTTAAATTATTATTAAATTTAATTAATATTACTCTTTAATTTAAAATAAGTAGTTTAGGCCCAAACTTTGATTTAAGAGATTTCATGATTTATTTTAAACACACTTACGTAGTATTGAAAACCAAAGAGTGGTACGTTGTGTTAATTCAGGGGGAGCCTGTAGTAACAGAATTTGCCAGACTTGAGCAGACCAGTGATTCATTTACTTCAGTATTGCTGTCTCTGATAGTGTCCAGAACCAGATGTTTCAGAGGAAGGTTTAAGAAACTCCATATAATACTCCTAGGGGAATTCTGTGCCACTGTGCATGGGCAGTTTTCTTTGTTTCCCTGCAGAATAATAGATTCTGACTGGGAAGCAAAGGGAAGCCATGAGAGGAATCACATGTCCTTCCCCAGCAGCCGTCTCAAGCACAGGGCCGTCCTTAGACATACGCAACATAGGCAGCTGTGTAGGCCACCACTAAATTTGGGGCACCACCGCCGGGACAGGACAGCAAGCAGGTAAGAGCGGGGTCGGGTTGTAGAGCCAAATGCGCTGCGCGGCAGTGCATTCTGAGGAAGAGTACTGATTGCTGAGGTCTCTGGGAAGGGGCGGGGGAACTCACTTGTGTGTTACTTTCTCCCCACCGTCGTGAGATGAGAAGGGCTTGGTGGCTCCGGCAGTATCTTTTTGCTGCCCATCATAACGTGTCCCGTCCTCCCACACACACACATGGGGGGGGCTGGGTGTGGTGCAGGTTATAATAATATATGGAGCTATACCTATCTCATAGCACTGGAAGGGACCTTGAAAGTTCATTGAGTCCAGTCCCCTGCCTCACTTTCTCGGCAGCCAGCCTGAGCGCCTCTGCTCCAAGTGACCGCACAGGCTGATTGGAATGCACACAACTGGCTGGGCTGTGGAGCGTGTCTCTCGCCTGGTGGGCGTGGCAGCCTGGCAGTGATCCCTCCGGATCGGATGGAGACGCGCCGGGCAGGAAGAGCTGCTGTGGGTCCTGCGGCCCCAAGATGCCGCACTTCACCGTGGTCTGTGGTGCCCGGTGGTGTGACCTGACCTGAGGGTTTGCTGCTGCTGTTGCCACTCTGCACCCCAAAAGGTGGATTTTAGGGTCCCGTGGCTTTCCACCTATCGCCTTCTCTACTGCAGCTGTTGGACCAGCAGGCCGGGGGTGAGCCAAGCATGAAAGCAGTACTGTGTTGCCATTGATCAGCTTTGAGCATTTTTTTTTTTTCAACCTTATGTTTTGCGCAGGGTTCAGAATAGACCGGTTTTCCCTTTTTTGCCAGAGTCTTGGTGACATTTTAAATAACAATCGAACATGACTTTGATAAAGGTATTTAACAACTTTGTTTGCCAAAAATGCTTGCTAACAATCCTGAATCCAATTTCAATATTTAAAAAAAAATAAATCTTAACCAAAATCAGAAAAGTAAGTTGTTGACAATTATTTGTGACAAGTTTGGTTTGGGGGTGGGAGTGGGCCAGTTTTCATCAGCATAACAAAAAATGTTGACAGGCTTTCCTATAGTCCTGTTACTGCTAAATAGAGACCTCCAACAACTGTAATATGCGTATCTCCTTACTAGTGTGTAGAATGACCACATGTCATACTAAGATTTTCTTTTATTTCAGTGAGTCAGTATAATTTTTGCCAGTCCAGAGGTTGGGCAGCCAGTGTCTTAAGTTTTCACAACGTTTTGTCCAACTTTCATAAAGTAAATACATGGTTAACATGAGTTAAAAAGGCAAGGGACACTTCCTTGTGAAGAGTCTGTGCAGCAGATTATGCTAGAGCTGTGAAAATGTCAGTTTTTGATGGAACTTTAGATGCAGTGATTTATCATGTATTTCTGGCAGTGCCCAAAATGTGCTGCTATTGCTAATGTCTTTCCAAACAAAAATAAGGCACAATTTAAAGACTGGACAATTTTAAGGTCAGACGTATGAACAGGCAGAGCTTAGAGATATGGATGCAATACAGAAATATCTCAAATAATTTTTTTTTTCCTCAATAAGCTCTTGATGGAAAAGAGTGGCTCTTCAAGCAGTCGTTCTGCTAGCACAGTACTCTGATATCCAGTCAAGATTGCAAGTGATCAGAAGTTATCATCTGACAACTCAGTTATCTATGTAAAATGAACTGGTGAAGTTCAGTGTCATGTTTATCAGAAAGGATGAGTGACAAAACCTGGAGAGGGTCCTTCTGTAACAAGGGCACATTAGGTTGGAAAAAGAAATTAACTTGTCTCTGTCCATGCTGCACTAATTTCAGTGGATAGGACTTCTGTAACATTTCTGTCCTATCTTAAGCCAGATGAGATGATTCTGTGCTGACTTCATTTTGGTCACTTTGTGCTTTACCTCGGAATAAAATTAGGGTCCTATTTTCCTGCTGCTTGGAAACCCAGCTGCTTAAATTGGATAATGCCATTGGTCTATTTACACTATAAGGTTTATATAGAGTTGTAACTAACATTAAGACTGACGCCCACTACATATTTAAAACTAAAAAGTGACTTTGTAAAAATGACATGGGTTTCCAACTCTATTGTGTCTCAGTCAGGGTGGAGCGCCTTGTGAGGTGTCTCCACGCTAGCTCAAGGTCACAGACTCATGGCTATCCTATATTAGTTATTTTAAATAATATTTCTGATAATCTGACAATAATTTAAACAGTTATTTCTTTAAAAACCCTTATAAGTTATAATGTCATATTGAAAACAACTTTCCATATCACAAAAAAAAAACCGGAAAGATGAAAAAGAACTAGCTATACAAGCACAGAAGGGTTCTGTACTTAAGTTTATACGTCATGAAAACAACGAAGTTGATCAAGATCATCAAAGAAAATCAAAGAACTGCTGAAGAAAATTTTTATGCAGATGAAGCTCAAGAAACTCAACAAAACATGAAACAATCATTTGAAACAGATGCAGACACAAAACAAGAATTTAAACAGTTGAAACTGTACGAGCATGGGATATGGATGACATTGGTGCATGACTGCAATCTTTAAACAATGGATTACGCACCATTATACTTGAGAAAGGCCCCGTGAGAATAGAAGGTCTTGAATATACTAAAGACATTAGAGGTAGGAAATTCACAGAAAACAATTACTACAAAAGACTTTCTAACTGTGAAATTGTCAACAGACGGTGGCTTGTGTACTCTACATACAAGGATGCTCTATTTTGTTTCCCGTGCAAGATTTTCAACAGTTGCAATTTTAACATAGTGACCGTGGGTATTAATGATTGGCAAAATCTTAGTCGCACATTACACCTCTACCCCGATATAATGCGACCCGATATAACATGAATTCGGATATAACGCGGTAAAGCAGCGCTCCGGGGCGGGCGGGGCTGCGCACTCCGGTGGACCAAAGCAAGTTCGATATAACGCGGTTTCACCTATAACGCAGTAAGATTTTTTTGGCTCCCGAGGACAGCGTTATATCGGGGTAGAGGTGTACCGCAACATGAAAAGGCACAACACCACATTGAAAGTATACACAAATGGTCTGAGCTGAGTGTAAGATTAAAAAATCAGACAACTCTTGATGCCCCAAATCAAATATTGATGGAGTCAGAGAAGCAGCATTGGCGTTGTGTTCTTGAACATCTATTATCTATTGTTGAATATCTATCAACAACAGTCTTGCTTTTAGAGGAAGGTTTGATAAATTATACCAGCCCCAAAATGGCAATTTTTTGGGCCTTGTACAACTGCTGGGAAAATTTGACATAGTGATGAATGAACATCTCTGAAGAGTAACTGAAAATGAAATACATGACCACTGTTTGGTCAAGAATTCAAAATGAATTGATCATTCTAATGAGTGGTAAAGTGAGAGACAAAATTGTTTCATTGGTTTCTTTGGCAAAATATTTTGCTGTAATTCTAGATTGCACTCCGGACATAAGTCATCAGGAACAGATGTCGTTAGTAGTGAGATTTGTCGACATTAGTGATTCAGCACAGATTACAGTTAAGGAATCATTTATCACATTTTTAGAAGTAGAGGACACTACAGGTTTTGGACTTCTTCAAGCTCTCCTTGATGAACTAAAATGAATGGGATTGTCCATAATGAACATTAGAGGACAAGGCTACGATAATGGCGCCAATATGAGAGGATGCATTTCCGGCGTGCAAGCTAGATTGCTGGCAGAAAATCCACGAGCCTTTTTTGTTCCCTGTGCATGCCACCACCTTAATTTGATTTTGTGTGATATGGCTAAGTCTTCTGTAGAAGGTATTTCTTTTTTTGGTTTGCTGCAACGCATTTACGAGCTCTTTTCCACTTCCGTTCAACGATGGCAAATATTCAAAGCACATGTCGGTGTTACCGTTAAGCCTCTATCTGAGACATGCTGGGAAAGCAGAATAGAAAGTGTAAAAACTTTGAGATATCAATCTGAGGAAGTTTACGAAGCACTGGTTGCTATTTCGGAAGAAGCCAGAGATCCAAAAGCTAAAAGTGAAGCACAGTCATTGGCCTCTAAAATATTCAGCTTAAAGTTTCTAACATCTGTCAATCTGGTATGACATTCTTGTTAAAATCTCAAGTGTAAGCAAAATAACGCAGAGTCCAGTGATGCAACTTGATTCAACACTTACCTTACTAAACAACACACAAGACTTTTTAGTGAAATACAGAGAAAATGGATTCAGAGAAGCACAGGTTACAGCAAGAGAGTTTGCAGAGGCACTCGGTGTAGAATCAAAATTTCCATGTCTGAATGTGATGAGTTTCAAGGAAAAAATGGCAAGCGGAATATGAAGGAGCAGATGAGCCCATTAGAAGATCCAGAAAAGAAATTTGAGGTTGAATTTTTTAATGTTGTGATGGATAAAGCAATATCTGCCGTTGATGAAAGGTTTAATACCTTACAAGCACACCATGAACAGTTTGGATTTTTGTATGACATAACTAAATTCAATGAAATAGGAAAACAAGAGCAGCTAATGACAAAGTGCAAGAACCTAGAGAGCCTCCTGAAGCATGGTGATAGTTTTGATTTAAATGGACTTGAACTGTACGAAGAATTGAGTACATTATCAGTGTTGCCACATGCAAAGTCGGTGATGGACATTGTACCGTTTATTCATACCAGCAAACTTGTTGACATATATCCTAATGTGTACATTGCCACTCGTATTCTACTGAAAATTCCTGTAACAGTAGCATCAGGAGAACGGAGTTTCTCAAAACTAAAGCTCATTAAAAACTATCTCCGCTCTACAATGAGTCAGGAACGCTTGACTGGTCTTGCTATTCTTGCAATCGAACAAGACATCACTTTGTCTTTGTCATACGATGACGTTATTACTCTTTTTGCAGCCAAAAAAGCCAGAAAGATTGCTTGTAATTAAAAACAAATCCTTGTTTCAATACCGCTTCATAGAAATTTCCAATAAAATGTTGACAAATTAAAAAAAAATATATTATTTGGATCATTCTGTCAATAAATCAAAATTTTTTCTATAGCACTACTTCTTTAGTGCAAGTATGGTCCATCAGCAGTATAGTGTATTTAATTTGTTTAAACTGGTTTTAATAAAGGGCATGTGGCAAGTTTTCCAATACTGTAAGCTTATGTTTGTATTGCTAAGAGCAAGTCGGGCATAGGGGCACCAGTTTAATAATACTCAGTAGGGTACCATAAATCCTAAGGATGGCCCTGCTCAAGCAGGCACGTCAGAAACAGCCGGGAGAGACATAAATCACTGCCTTGGGGTGGGGTGGGGGGCAGGGCTGGGCTGGGTGAGCTTGCAAGACTCTGTCCCTCTAGCTCACTATCGCAGTGCGCCTAGCGCAGAGGGGCAAGGCCCCAGTGTGTTTATGGGGCAGGCCCGGCCCTTGCGCTGTGTCAGGGTCGGGCGCAGTCTCACCACTGAGTCTGTGTCCTGGGGGGAGGAGGGGCTTCAGGGTGATTTTACCCCCTCTCCCCCAACCTCCGTGCAGCCAGTGGCCTGTGCTTCCCACTGAGAGGCAGCCTCAGTGCACACTACTTGTCCCCATCGCTGTGCCCGCCCTACAGAGACATGGGGATAATAGAAGCTTTTATGGGGAAGTCCTGGGGTACCTTGGCCAGGAGTGCCATTCAGGGAGGGCAGGGTACCCAGGCATGGTGGGGGAGCATAGGGTACCCTATGGTGGTGGGGTGTTGGCGGTTGGGGGCCAGTGGGTTGTCAATCTCCATAAAAGAAGAGGTGAGGCCATAGGGCTGTGCCTTGAGGGAGGGTGCAGTGAGTGTGGGAGGAGCAGCTGAGAGGGAAACAGTCCCTGGGACAAGGATCCTGAGGGAGGGTGAGCTGAAGAAGGGTGGGGGCTATGAGCGGGTAAGTGGCTCTTGGGGTCTATTTGCCCCCAGAGAAGCAGGGAGCACTTTCTCCTCTCCCTGGGAAGAGATTGGGGACAGACACCATTAATATAATGCATTCTCTCAACTGATTAATTTGATCTTTGCCTTCCTCCCCATCTCTCCCACTTTAGGGTAACTTATACCTTGATCCTGCAGTGAGGATCCATTTGGGCGCAGGGGTTTCTTTAACTCTCTACTCCTAGGATAATCTTTTGTTTTGGGGGCTTTAACTTTGCCAAACTTAAACCATTTGGGCTGAAAATTTCCATACTGGGTGTCTGCCTAAGGCTGATTTTTGGTTCCTGAGAATGAGATTAGGAAAAGTATGTTGTTTGCTGATGTTAAAAATAAATACATTTCACTGATTTTGTTAAGAAGCTCAAACACCTCCATGCTTTGGAGAAGGGACTTGAATTTTGGCCGGGGAGGGTGAGGGAACTTGCCCTGTCCTGCTGTCAGGGTTGTGCCTTTTGCCTTTCCTGTGAAAATTTGCCCAAATCCATAAGTCTTTGAAAAGTCTCAGTTTGTACATGCTTAGGAGAGGCTTGGTAGAATTTGGGAGCTAAATTCTCAGAAGATTCCATCTGCACTGAGCATACTCCATCCCCACACAGCTCGTGTCTGCAACTCGACTGCTCATGCACCATCCCCATAGAGCACCTATTGAGCATGCTCTATGCTGGGTTTGCAAGAGCTGAACAAGACTTTGTTAGCAATTTCTCCTTCTGCTGCTGTGGTACCAGGCACAGGAACTGAGAACAGGGAGACTGAGAGTATGGGAAAGAAGATGCCTTCTGCTGGCACACAGCCAGCATGGAGTGGAAGAGGAAGCAGCCTGACTCAGATGCAATGGTGGGTGGAGGAGTTGGAGCAGAAGCCAGAAGGGTCGGATAGGAGCCTGGAGGTTGGGGAGCATCAGTAGGAGCCAGGCATTGGAAGAGAATGGGGAGGATAGGAGCAGGAGACAGGATTGATGGGGAAATGGAGTGGGGATGAGTTAGAAGTTAGGTAGGAGTTCGGTGGTTGGGAATGGACAGAAGCAGGAGGTGGGATTTTCCCTCTGTTTTCTTAATCTGTTACATTCATCAGCCCAGCTGGACATAAGCATCTGAGCATTTTGGAGAGACGATAATATGAAAATCTTTATAGTGTTCTCAAGAAACACCAGTAGTAGGCTGAAATGTTGGTTGCTTGTATACTTTCTAGTAAGAAGCAATTCATAATATGAAACTAACTGAAGATCAGCTATATTTCAACTGGAGTTAATGTTGGGAATACTGTTGCCACTTTTCTTAAGTTGCATTCTGTAAAAGGAAATATATTTTGAAATTGATTAGTTTCTTAATGTCTTGACTAGCTCATGTTCCTGTGCAAACTTGTTTTTTCTGCACTGAGGAAAAATGGATGTGAAATCTCGAAATCATTTGCTTCTGAATCATGAAGCATTGATAAGAGACATCAAGACCTCTTACATTATGGATCATATGATTGCTGATGAAGTACTAACATTACAGGAGGAGGAGAAAGTAAAAGCACAGGTAAAATGCATATCTTCTTAATCACTTTCCTATTCCTAGACTGCTCAACATGTTTTAGAATACTCGTTTGAATAGTTTTCTGACATCTTAGGCCAGGGGTGGGCAAACTTTTTGGCCTGAGGGCCGCATCGGGCGGTGGAGCGAGCGAACTGAGGCTGCGGGGGAGGGAGAACAGCGGGGAAGGGGCCGGGGCTAGCCTCCAGGGGCCAGAAGCTCGGGGGCCGGGCAGGACGGGCCGCAGGCCATAGTTTGCCCACCTCTGTCTTAGGCCATGATTCAGGAAGGTACCTAAACTTGATGTGGGACAATTTACATACTTTAATTCAGCAAGGTATTCAAATACACACCTAACTTTAAGTCTTAATGCAGGTCCATTATCTGACCTGTAATAGCAGCAAGTGTTCCTGGCAATAAGAAGCACAGTCCTTAACTAGCCAGGTGTTGGAACTAGATGACCTAATAGATCTCCCAATTTTTGTGATTGTATATAACAGATTATTTTATTTTTTTTGCTTCTGTTAGACTACACAGAAAGAACGAGCTGCTATGCTAATAAAAATTATTCTTGCAAAAGATAATTATTCATACATATCCTTCTATAACGCACTGCTTCATGAAGGGTACAAAGACCTGGCTGCTCTTCTTCAGGATGCGATCCCTATTATCTCCTCTTGTAATGGAAATAAGTCTATGGATGGAGTTACTTCGTATGGTCAGTATAACGCTTGCATTCTCTATTCTTGAAGATAAAGAATTAAATCCTAGTTTAATTATATAAAATGAGTAAGGATATTGCTTCAAGTACTACTTCCTGAGGCAGTTTGATCTGGCACTAGCCAATGTTTCCATATTTCATCTGGCATATGGGATGGGGAGAGAGTGGTTCTGTTTGAAAATGGTGCAGTTTCATGTCCAGTAACTTTATTTTAAGAAATGTTTTGTTGGTTATTATTTAAATGAAGGCTTACATGTCCCACATTTCCATTTAAATCCAAATACTTGACTGTGAAGTGGTAGTCAGGAGGAAGACCTTTCATAAGAACGGCCGTACCGGGTCAGACCAAAGGTCCATCTAGCCCAGTATCCTGTCTACCGACAGTGGCCAGTGCCAGGTGCCCCAGAGGGAGTGGACCAACAGGCAATGATCAAGTGATCTCTCTCCTGCCATCCATCTCCATCCTCTGACAAACAGAGGGTAGGGACACCATTCCTTACCCATCCTGGCAAATATCCATTAATGGAATTAACCACCATGAATTTATCCAGTTCTCTTTTAAACGCTGTTATAGTCCTAGCCTTCACAACCTCCTCAGGTAAGGAGTTCCACAAGTTGAGTGTGCGCTGCGTGAAGAGGAACTTCCTTGTATTTGTTTTAAACCTGCTGCCTATTAATTTCATTTGGTGACCCCTAGTTCTTGTATTATGGGAATAAGTAAATAACTTTTCCTTATCCACTTTCTCCACATCACTCATGATTTTATATACCTCTATCATATCCCCCCTTAGTCTCCTCTTTTCCAAGCTGAAGAGTCCTAGCCTCTTCAATCTCTCCTCATATGGGACCCGTTCCAAACCCCTAATCATTTTAGTTGCCCTTTTCTGAACCTTTTCTAGTGCCAATATATCTTTTTTTAGATGAGGAGACCACATCTGTACGCAGTATTTGAGATGTGGGTGTACCATCGATTTATATAAGGGCAATAATATATTCTCAGTCTTATTCTCTATCCCCTTTTTAATGATCCCTTGTTCTGGGGACAAGCAGTGGATTTCAGCAACTGGTGATCCAGTACTTTTTATGATGGGGGGGGAAAAGTTTTGGGTTGTTGGGTTTTTTTGCGGGGGTGTGTGTGGTGGCTTTTTTGTTTTTGTTTTTAAAGAGCTGGGGAAAAATCAGTTAGAAATTATTTCTGTTTCTGTGTGTGTTGTGGGTTTTTTTTTTTTTTTTTTTTTTTTTTTTTACATTTCAGTGAGAACAGTCCTCTGTGAAGGTGGAGTACCACAAAGACCAGTTGTATTTGTTACTCGTCCAAAGCTGGTAAAAGCAATTCAACAGAAACTGTACAACTTAAGAAATGAACCAGGTTGGGTTACTGTTTATGGAATGGCAGGTTGTGGGAAGTCTGTTTTAACAGCAGAAGCACTACAGGATCACCATCTCTTGGAAGGTACAGATGCCCTTTCTTTATGCACATACCAAATTTTCATAAATTATTATAGAGCCTAAGTCCCATTGCAGGTAAATGGGATTCAGGCTTCTAAATGATTTGGGCATTTCTAAAAAATCTCATCCAGTATTTATACCTCTGATCATCATCTGATACTCTAGGATCATTGGATATTGCTGTAATTCATAGAAAAAGGTCCCCAGAGTATCTTTCCATCCTGGATAGTATTTTAAATAAGGACATAAGCAGTTCACTCTTACTTAGGTGATGTACAAATGTATTTGGATTTAGAATTATGGAAGTATTATTCACATTTCAAAATATGTTTATCTAGTTTGACAGCTGCTTATCAGAGTCTAAAATTTATTCCCATCTCAGCTATATATAAAGTAATTTATTGACATAATTTTGCTTGTATTTGTCACTCATAGCAAATATATTTCAACTAAAAATATGAATTTTAACTTTGCATCATTTCTTTGTTAGATTGCTTCCCAGGAGGAGTACATTGGGTTTCTGTTGGAAAACAAGACAAGGCAGGGCTCCTAATGAAACTCCAGAATCTTTGTAGTAGACTAGACCAGGACTTCTCTCTTTCACAAAGGCCACCGCTTAATATTGAGGAGGCTAAAGATCGCCTTCGTCTGCTGATACTACGCAAATACCCCAGGTACTATTAGTGGGATAAAAGATGTGTCGGAGGAATTAGGCTATATGTGTAAAAAACATGATCTTGGTCAAGTTGCTTAACCTTTTTGTGCCTTGGTTTCAAAACTTGTAAAATGAGGTAACACCATGGTCACCCTTTAAATTCTTTCCAACTTAGTCTTTGAATATCCTTGGAGGTAATGCTGTAGATTGTGAGGAAATGTTACGTAAGGCAGAACCGGAAAGATTTTCAAGAAGTTGAGTTACTCTTAAACATATTATGATTCTCAAATGAAAGTCCCTATATCAGGATTTCCCAGACTGTGTGTGGTGGATTCAGGAAGGCATGCCAAAACGGAAATTACATACACGAAAATGTAAAAGGATTTATAATGTACACTATGTAGTAGTATATCCCTTTTAGATCAACTTACTGTTGTAAAGTGAGAACCCTTGCCAGTGATTCAGTGTAGAATTGTCCTGGATGTGAATATGCGTATGAATATGAAAATTCTGCTGATAAAATAGTGTTAAACATGTAACTCTGTGCCTGGACTTTATGCAGAATAGTGCACTTCCCATTAATCATGTACACCAGGGGTCGGCAGCCTTTCAGAAGTGGTGTGCCGAGTCTTCATTTATTCACTTTAATTTAAGGTTTCGCGTGCCAGTAATACATTTTAACGTTTTTTAGAAGGTCTCTATAAGTCTATATATATAATATAACTAAACTACTGTTGTATGTAAAGTAAACAAGGTTTTCAAAATGTTTAAGAAGCTTTATTTAAAATTAAATTAAAATGCAGATCTTAAGCTGCCGGCCTGCTCAGCCCGCTGCGGGCCTGGGGTTCCGTTCACCTAGGCTGGCAACGGGCTGAGCGGGGCCTGCGGCCGAAACCCCGGCTGGCAAGGGGCCGGCAGCCAGAACCCCAGGTTGGCAGCGGGCTGAGGGGGGCCGGCGGCTGGGCCGGCAGCCAGAACCCGGGGCCGGCAGCCAGAACCCGGGGCCGGCGGTGGGCTGAGCAGGGCCGGGACCCCAGACCGGCGGCGGGCCGAGCGGGGCCGGGACCCCAGACCGGCGGCGGGCCAAGCGGCTCAGCCCGCTGCTGGTCTGGGGTTCCGTCTGCTGGCTCCTGCCAGCCAGGGTCCCGGCTGCCGGCCCCGCTCGGCCCGCTGCCGGTCTGGGATTCTGGCTGTCGGCCCCGCTCAGCCCGCTGCCAACCTGGTGCTCGGGGTGGGGATGTGGGGAGTGCACGAGTCAGGGCAGGGGGTGTGGGGAGTGCAGGAGTCAGGGCAGAGGGCTGGGGGCATGTGAGGGGGTGCAGGAGTCAGGGCATGGGGTGTGGGGGGATGCAGGGAACTGGGGTGCAAGGGGGGTGCAGGGGTCAGGGCAGAGGGCTGGGGGGGTGGGCTGGGATTGGGGGGGTGCTCCCAGCCCCCTGCCCTGAGCGGCTCATGGCAGGGGGCTGGAGGGATACGCCCCACTCCTAACCCCCTTCCCCAAGGTCCCGCTCCTGCCTCCCTTCCCCGCCTCCTTACCAGTCTGAGCAGCGAGGGCGCTGGGGCTGCTCTTCTCCCCTCCCTCGCAAGGGCCATCGGCGGCAGGGAGGGAGAGGAGGCAGGGCTCCATGCAGCACGTTGGGGAAGAGGCAGGGGAGGGGGAAGCTTGGCTGCCGGTGGAGCCTGCTGTACAGCAGCAGCCGGCAGGAGCAAGCTTGCTTCTACTCCCTGCCCCTGCCAGAGAGGGCGGGGGTCGGAGAAGAGCGGGCTGGGTCGGGCAGGATTTTTAATGGCACGCTGCTGCCTGCCGGGGTCCGGCTCAGCCCACTGCCGGGACCCCGGCAGGCAGCAGTGTGCCATTAAAAATCGGCTCACGTGCCGTCTTTGGCACACGTGCCATAGGTTGACGACCCCTGATGTACACCATGAAGTACCTATGCACACAGACTATGACAAAATGTGTCATTAGGAACACTAGACAGAGTGTTTGTGATTGTTCACGACACCCCAGGGCAGCGCTAAGCCTTACCCAACCCTGTTGCTTTCGTTGTTCAGTCTATGTTGGAGATTAGTTCTGGCTGTGGGATGACATGGAAAGAGGAGTCCTTTTGTGAAGATGAGTCTTTTGTGAAAAAGTTAGTGATAGTTTATTCCAATGATGGTTCAGAAGGCAAAAAGAAAATGTAGAAATACTACATATGGTTTCTCACTGATTGACTTGAAACCATAGCTTGTGGTCAGATCTGAAGTAATGGCTGCCAAGAATATGTAATCTTTGAAATGGTGGTGATATTCAGAAACCAAATATCTGTCACTGAAAGAGAAACCGGAGGAGAAATCAACAAGATTTAATTGCTCCATCAGGAAATGTCAGACAAATGTTCTTCAGATATCTTGCATGTGTCACACAACAATGTAAGGCATATACCGTTGCAGAAAATCTTATCCTTCTCTAAGCAATAGACTTGGTTTCAAAAGTTGTTTGGCCTGAAGCAGGTTCTTAAAGTTAAAGTAGTTCTTTATTCAAATAATAATTTTGTGTCACAGTAATGATATGGTTGAGTATATCCAACAGCCCAACTACTTTCAAACTTTAGGAAAAGTGACAAATCAGCAATTGACTTGAAGTGTCAACTAACATCTCTGGTGCTGCAGAGCTTCTGACATGTTTGAGATATGTTTCTGATTGTACTGAAGACTTGCTGTTCTGTAAAGCAGTGCCAGAACAAGCAGGAGAGGTATCTAAAAATGAACTTTGAGGAAGCAGTCAGAGACTTCTATATTTAGTTGGAGTAGTAATATTGCAAGCTCCATAGATGGTGTCAGGCAGAAAAATAGAGGGCTGTTCACACACACATTCTTTGCTTTACTGTTTCATATGTTGCAAAATTTTTGTTTCCAAGAAAATGCCTGAACACCGATGTGTAGTCCTCCATGAAGCTTTTATAGTAATGAGCTTTGGTGTAAGGGTCATTCCACTAATTCTTGACTTTTATTTTTGTTTTACTTTGTGATGACAGCAACTCCTACTCCTTGGTGAAGTGCGAGAGGTTTAAAATGTGAAGTGCTATCCTGATTCTTTCAAATAAGAGAAGTGCAGATTTTTATGAAAGATCAGCAATCTCCCCTTGTTGACATATTCAATAATCAACTTTAGTGGCACACTTAACCTGCCTTTCTGAAATCTTTGGTCACTTAAACTCATTTTTTCTCACTAGCAGCAGAATCTGAATATTCAGTTCATGCATGACAGGATAGATACATTCCCCAGAAAACTTGGATACTGGTTTTCCTGAGCACAAAGAGGAAGCTTGGAGTTGTTTCCTCATAGTTCCCTCAATGAAGTCTGAAACAAGGGTGCAGTTGGTATCCACCAGGAATTTATAAATCAGCATCTCAGGGAACTTCAGACCCACCTGTGGAACTATTTCCTGATTGTCCATGGAAGAGAGAGATTAATCACCACCCCTTTATTCAAGGGGCTGTTGATTTGAGAGCACTAACAAAGCCATTTCAAGACAAACGGACAGACCTCACCTAGGACTTGATGCTACAACTGACGTTCTCTAGCCAGGAATTCAGCAGAGTTCAGCTACCTCTGAAAGAGGATCCAGCATTAGTTGTGAAGATACCTCCATTTCAAGTCTAACTCCATTTTTATCTGTCAGTTTTCTCTTTGGTGATGAAAATAAAGCATTCCAATTGCCTTCGGTAAAAAGTGAAACTGGACTGTGTTTTCCCAATCAGTATCTGGGAATATTTTTCTTAACAAGACAACATTATTCATCATATTGGATTGTGATTATAGTTTAACACTCTGTACCTCACTTCTTATTGAAGTCCCCTTTTTCAGTATTCTGATTTTCTCCAAAATGAATAAGAGTGCTGGCCATTGATGCTTAGGACATTCTCTGAAATTTTGGAATTGACTGGATGCGGTGTTCAAAAGTTACACTTCACAAACATACCTATACAAATAGAGAAATGCTGTTGAGAGGAGTGTAAGGCCTCACAAGCTTGGCCAACAAACACATTTATTTATCTATCCTGAAAGATATTAAAAAGAAAAAATCTCAAAATGCTTGCCTAATATTTCTGCTGTGACAAATACATGCAGCCATAAATTACAAGCAAAGATGTATGTTTTCCCTATTGACAAAGCCATGAATGGCAAAATCTTTTAATTATTTTCTGAGATATTTGGCTTCAAAACATGCCATTCTTTCCTGAATTGCAGTGTTTAATGCCTCTTAAAGATAGCATTTTAATAATGAAATAACTTTCCAGAGTATTTGTTTGAAAAGTGATCAGTTGACCCTGATTTTTTTTTTCTTGTTGTTTTAGGTGTCTCATGGTTCTGGATGACATTTGGGATTCATGGGTATTAAAAGCTTTTGATAATCAATGTCAAGTTCTTATTACTAGTAGGGATAGGAGTGTGACAGACTCGGTGACTGGTAAGGATTGTTTTCTTCCTTGCCTAGGTCTTGATATTATGTATATATATTTTTAAAACTAATGAATTTTTATTTAAATGTTTGCGTTCCTTTTGAAAGGATACTGCTTTCTTCTCCTTCACCTCGGTTATAAAAATGATTCCTCAGGTATGCTTTACCTCTCTCAGGTGCAGGTGACTGAAGTAATAGGGGATCTAAGGGACACAAGGTAGAGTTGCTGCCTGCTACACTCCAATTCCATAAGTATATGCATAGAAAATTCTGTGTGCTGTTAACAAAGACCATGAAAACATTTAACAGCCTGTGAAGTAGATTCTGTCGTCTTGTGTGCGAAATAGAAAAGCCTTTTAGAATCCTACCCTTCCTACTTCCTGCCCTTATATTTTTAAACTGTTTATACAGTTTGAAGGCATGATGTAATTCCCAATGAAGGACACAAATACTAGTCCTTTGGCCAACTTAAAGGGGTTATTGGAGAAAGGAACGAGGACAGTGTATAAGCCACTTCCTTCTGCCTTCTTCATGGGCTGAATAGGCAGCTCCTGATTGCTCCTAGCCCCTTTTTGCCTTGGTGAGTGGAAAAGTGAGCCTGTGACAATGATATGTTACGTTGACACTGAGAACACCAAACTGGTTGTGTTTTTTCTTCAGTGGGCCTTCCCTTCATGTGAGAATGTAGCTGTAAATAGAGTGGTTTTTTTCTAGATTTTGCTCAAATGCACTTGGAAAATGTTTATGGGAATATTCCCCAAGGCTATACAAAGTACTAATTGATGTATGCATTCATATATTGGTATTGAATCTGACATTGTTGCCTGGAATCTACTCTTTCTGATTTCTCCATATCAATTTGCAGCTAGTCTGTTCTGTTGGAATTGGAATACTTGATCATAGTTAATTTGTCTTTTTTAAAGATTTTTAATGAAAATATTAACTAAGTCCCAAATGACTTTTGTAGTCCCACTTGATAGCATTCTCCACTTGGAGGTCGTTCTGCAAGTGATTATTTTTTCTGTTGTTCACCTGATTTCTAATAATCTGTGCTAATAATACTAAAAACCATAAATATCAACCAAGTAACAATATGGGCCAAGATTTCAAAAAGTTGCTAGTTACATTAGTTGCCTTTGTTTTTGGGTGCGCAACTTGAGACAGTTGCTTTCAGAGGGTCAGTTTTTAGCACTTTTAAAAATCCAGACCCCTTGAAGTGTCTCAGATTGAGCACCCAAAATCACTAGTTACTTTTGAAATTCTTTCCCACAACACAGTTCTATATTGAATATATTTCTATTATCTACTAATTACTTTTGAAGTTTTGGCATCACCTGTTAATAGAGACATCATGTAATTGCATACTGCTTGCAAATGTTCATATACTGAATTTGTGCTCAGATTTTGCCTGAATATTGATATTGGTCAGATTGGCCAGTAACCTTCTCATTCTTCCTTCCTCGACTTCTCAAGGACGGGTGCTGAACTTAATTTCCTCCTTCCGTAAACGGTGGGATATTTCTCCTACTCTCAGTATATTTAGGTTTATTATTGTGGTTCTGAGGTTTCATTCACTAGAACTCTTAAAATTCTTGGATGCGTTTTTGTTCAAACCTATACAAATTTATATATAATTTCCTTCTATTTGTTTTTCTTACTCTCTCTGACCTTCAGTTCTTGCCTTTCAAATTTACCAGTTGTCTTAGGTGTGCTGCCTTTTGTCTCCTCCCTTAAGCATGTAACAGCCTGATAGTTAATGTTTGCCAAGTGCATTCCCTTTACTTCTTCGACACTTGAGAATCCTCCTTTATTCTGTGAAATTGTTGACCATCCTCCCCTCTGTGTTGTCTTAGATTTGGGCTTCTACAATGTTCACTCTTTGGAATGGGAACTTGTTTAGCAATTTTACAGTTTCATAAATACCTATGGTATGACAAAAAACACACTTGCAAAATCTGTACAGTCAGTGATGTTTTACCTAAGCTGCCAAGATCCACCATGTTTCCTTAGTACGTTTTAAATACTAACTTTATTGAGTGGGGAAGGAGATGGCCTGAATACTAAACTATAGCCTAATAATTATCACTGTAACAGTTATTTTGAGTATTATTTGAGTATTATTAAATGTCAGTTTGCTTTTGATAAGTGCAATTTCTGCTCCTTTTCCCACCACTCTTGTGCAAAAGTACTTTAGTATACATACAGAAAAGGAAGAGCCAAGTCTCCAAGCATGTACCTTGTTTAAAGTTTTGTTTTGGAAGTCCTCTAACCTCTTGCACACAAGCTAATTTAAATACTTCACATACTTCTTACCAAGTTTTTTTTTTTTTTTTATACTTAATTTAAATCTCCAGGCAATAAGTATGAAATTCCTGTGGAGAGTGGATTAGCACATGACAAAGGACTTGAGATTTTATCTCTGTTTGTTAATATGAAAATAACAGATCTGCCAGAAGAGGCTGATAGTATTGTAGGGGAATGCAAAGGTATGTAGTTTGCTAGTTTTTATTTTATAATCAGAAATATTTGTAGTTTTTAGTTTCTACTTTATAGAAATAAAGTAAGGGACATACATTCTGTAATACAGTATCGTTTTAAATGAACAACGTAAGTTACTGCTGGACCTCTGCTTGTAAGCAAAATGGATGGTTATCTTGGTTTTTGACTATACAGTTTTTTCTACACCCCTTCTCAATCTGTTTAGAGTACATACAGAAAGGAGTATTCAGATGAATTCCCAAAAGTTTCATATCACAAGCACATACATAAACAGCATATTCTGTTCGCCTGGCCTCCACCCTCCTCAACCTTTGTTGAAGAAACAAGAACCAGATCTGACTTCCTCATCAACAGCTATATTTAACTATTGGATCCTATTGCTTAACCGCTTATCTCCATTAAGATTTTAACCTTTTTCTTCATGTTTTTCAGGTTCGCCTCTTGTAGTGTCATTGATAGGTGCATTATTACGAGATTTCCCTAATCGTTGGGAATATTACCTCAGACAGCTGCAGAATAAGCAATTTAAAAGAATAAGGAAATCATCATCTTATGATTATGAAGCACTTGATGAAGCCATGTCCATGAGTGTTGAAATGTTAAATGAAAATTTTAAAGATTATTATAAAGATCTTTCTGTCCTTCAAAAGGATGTTAAGGTGCCAACTAAGGTAATAACAGCAAAACTGAAAAGTTTTATAGTTGTTAGTAAGATACAACTCCTCACTTTAAAAGAAAAAAAAACAACTGGTTTTAATCAATGTGTATTGAATTTATCACCATGGTGATTTTAAAAAAAAAACTGCAGCAGACTAGCTCCATCATCATATAATAGCATCTTAGTTTGATATTTAACAAAAGAGGTTGTAACTGAAGAGCTGTTGAAATAATATAATACCTCGCTCTTGTATAGCTCTCTTAATCAGACTTTAATTGATTTAGCCAAAAGTTGAAAAAGCATATCAAAAGTGGTTAGCAGTTGAGATAGGTTGAGTAAGTAAGCATGATCACCATTGGTCAGAACATGCAGATGAATGAAGGCAGACACAGGGGTGAATTAAGTGGCAGGCTGCTATTTGATTAATTTAGCACTCCTTCCCAGTGTTACGTGCCTCATCTCTCTCTCTCTCTCTCTCATACCAGGTATTTCACTGGGCCCAGTGAGGGGTTGTATAGCTCCCCGCATATGACCAATAACTTGGGACAGACTCTCCTCAGCTCACTTCTGATTCCTCTTGCCCTGCCCATATAAGGGGGTACTGAAGTGGTATCTAGATCTGTGAAGAGTTCTGGTCTCTCCTTTTCCTTAAGCAAAGTTCACAAGCAAAATCCTGGGTGTAGTTTAAGAATATAAGAATGGCCATACTGGGTCAGACCAAAGGTCCATCTAGCCCAGTATCCTGTCTTCCGACAGTGGCCAATGACAGGTGCCCCAGAGGGAATGACTGAATAGGTAATCATCAAGTGATTCATCCCGTCGCCCATTCCCAGCTTCTGGTAAACAGGCTAGGGACACCATCCCTGCTTATCCTAGCTAATAGCCATTGATGGACCTATCCTCCATGAACTTATCTAGGGTTTTTTTTTTTTTTTGACCCTGTTATAGTCTTGGCCTTCACAACAACCTCTGGCAAAGCGTTCCACAGATTGACTGTGTGTTATGTGAAAAAATACTTCCTTTTGTTTGTTTTAAACCTGCTGCCTATTAATTTCATTTGGTGACCTCTAGTTCTTGTGTTGTGAGAAGGAGTAATAACACTTCCTTATTTACTTTCTCCACACCCGTCATGATTTTTATAGACCTCTATCATATCCCCCCTTAGTTGTCTCTCTTCCAAGCTGAAAAGTCCCAGTCTTATTAATCTCTCCTCATACGGAAGCCATTCCATACCCTTAATCATTTTTGTTGCCCTTTTCTGAACTTTTTCCAATTCCAATAAATCTTTTTTGAGATGGGGCAACCATATCTGCACGCAGTATTCAAGATGTGGGTGTACCATGGATTTATATAGAGGCAATATGATATTTTCTGTTTTATTTTCTGTCCCTTTCTTAATGATTCCCAACATTGTTAGCTTTTTTGACTGCCGCTGCATATTGAGTGGATGTTTTCAGAGAACTATCCACAATGACTCCTAAGATCTCTTTCTTGAGTGGTAACAGCCAATTTAGACTCCATCATTTTATATGTATAATTGGGATTATGTTTTCCAATGTGCATTACTTTGCATTTATCAACATTGAATTTCAACTGCCCTTTTGTTGCCCAGTCACCCAGTTTTGTGACATCCTTTTGTAGCTCTTCGCAGTCTGCTTGGGACTTAACTATCTTGAGTAGTTTTGTCTGCAAATTTTGCTACCTCACTGTTTATCCCTTTTTCCAGATCATTTATGAATATGTTGAATAGGACTGGTCCCAGTACAGACCCCTGGGGGGTCCCAGTACAGACTTACAGATTTACCTCTGCAATGTGGCCGATTAGCCTTTATCTGTGCTGGCCATCAGTTGCAAATTGTAACAAAATAACATTACTATAAATTCCTCATTAAACTTCCACATCCTATTCCTTTTATCTTGCCTCCGTGATATTACAAGGAAGGTGAAATAACTCTTCGTGCCTCTGCCAGTTTGGCCCAATGGGAAAAATTCTTTCCTGATCCTAATACTGGCAGTCAGATAGATCTGTAGCATTCTAAAAACAGCTCCTATATTACAACTATGAGAAGGGAGTATGGGGCAGGCAAAGGGGACAAAAGGCCCTGAAAGCACAGGAAGAAATTTAAATTATTGGGAGAAGAGGACAAGCGTTGGGCCAATCAGTTCCTTGATCTACCCCAGCTGGCCAATGAGAGCCTGAGAGCCAAGGGTGAAGGAGGTGCCTAGCCTGGATACGCATGCTCTCTCCCTTGTGGGCTGTCTACCCACTCCCAATCTTCCTCCCCTGGCACAAACTCCTCCAAAAACCCCAAACAGTGTGTTTGTTAATGGTGCCTGTGCTGCTACCTATCACGGCTTTTGATGAACACCATATATTTTCACTTATCTTAACGTTGTCTTCAAATGCATTGATTACCTCACTGTGCAGCTTGCGTCTTAAAGGAGACTACTAAACCAGGTTGACTTCTATTTCAAAACTGCATAGGTATGGTAAGATTATTAAATGAAATTGATTACTAATGGCATATGGCTTCTACTAAAAATATACAATATTGACTTTGTGTGTAAAAATAATAAACAAAATCAATTAAAGTAATTACTATTTAAAACTTGTGTTCCCTACTCTTAGAAAATGAATTAGATTGTTATTAAATGAAAATATATTGTACTTGTATGGCCTTTCTTATGTCTGATACACTACCCAAAGTCCTAGATTGTCTTTTTAAGATAGTTGGCATTCATAGGAAACGATTTAGATGCAGTTCAACTGAATGTTGTCCATCCCCTTTCAAAACTTCAAGACACTTTACACTTACTGAGAAGGTGTAAGACAGTCAGATGGTCTCAGAAAGTATTAGACTAAGAATGTTGGTTCTTAGGGCATGTTTCCAAATGAAACACTTTCAGAGATCTGTGGCTATATAGGTGTGCATCATGCAAGAAGTGTGAGAGGCAGGATTTGGGGGAGACGTATTTTGATTGTACCTTGATAAAAAGTATTTCTTTACTTTAGAAGCAAAGGTTAACTTCTTGGTTTGTGTCATTCTAATATTTGCAAGATATAAGTAATAAAAAATAAATCCACTATTACAGGTAAAAAGTCCTCCTTAAATAATCCTACCCTTTTCCAACCAACAAATTAAGTAAACTAATACAAGCCTTACTCCCCTCTCCCAAAAATGAAAACCTATTGTTATTTTTTCTCAGAATCTCATATCTAGAGTGTGTCCTTACCATGTTTGTCATTTTTCCCCCTGTGCATTTTAAATATACTGACTTCTTGCCACCTGGTCCAATAGTAGTCTAAATATTTTTGGACATCAGACTCCCCTTCCCTTTCCCTCTAGTTATTTTAAGCAAAGATTCTATATGTGCTTGTTTTGGAGGTTGAAATCCCTCCTCAAGAACTTCAGGCATTTCTTGGTAATTAGTGCTAATAAAATGCCTAAATCCTGCATTTTTATGTAAACCTAGATTGATCTGTAACCTAGTTTGGTATGAAAAGTTAACTTTGCTGACCTCATTGTTTTGTCTGTTGTGTAGGAAGTTTTATGCATTAATTAATGTGTTCTTTGTTGTCAAAGAAATAAGTAATTTTGTGACCTCTTGTAATTTTGGGGTAGTCATATTGCTTCCTTAGTCCTACCCCTTTTTATGTTTTAAAATGTTTTTTTTTTTAGGTGCTTTGTATTCTTTGGGATATGGAGACTGAAGAAGTGGAAGATATACTGCAAGAATTTGTTAATAAATCTCTCTTATTTTGTGATCGTAATGGGAAGTCATTCCATTATTATTTGCATGATCTTCAACTTGACTTTCTCACAGAGAAGAATCGCGATCAGCTTCAGGTACAGTAACCACAACTCTAGTTTATACTTACTCTTTAACATTGGTCAGCCTAGTGCAGGGGTAGGCAACCTATGGCACGCGTGCCGAAGGCAGCACACGAGCTGATTTTCAGTGACACTCACACTGCCCGGGTCCTGGCCACCGGTCCGGGGGGCTCTGCATTTTAATTTAATTTTAAATAAAGCTTCTTAAACAGTTTAAAAACCTTATTTACTTTACATACAATAGTTTAGTTATATATTATAGATTTATAGAAAGAGAACTTCTAAAAACGTTAAAATGTATTACTGGCACCCGAAACCTTAAATCAGAGTTAATAAATGAAGACTCGGCATATCACTTCTGAAACGTTGCCGACCCCTGGCCTAGTGTGTTAGATACACTTCTGTAACAGAAAATAGCTATGGTCTAAAATCATTCCTATGTTATAGAATGTTAACCAACCATTTTTGTAAAGATAGATTCTAAATACAGTTAATTTTAACTATGCCTATTAAATTAATTAAACCGTTTTTGTTTTTTTTCCCCCCCAGCCATTCATCACTTTTGACTATTTTGATACTGAGTAATTTGAAAACATTGAGCTGGGCTGACAGTGGGCATGTTTGGAGTTATGAGATTCTTTCAAATACATTTCTTCTCTTGTCTCTTGTTTCTCTGGCTATAACCCATTGCTAGTAGAAGATGATGCAATATCCACATCACTACATGATATCAAGAAGTGTCAAGATGACACTAGAATTGGAATTACCACTTCTATTTTGATCTATTTTAAATGCAGAAAATAGAAAAGTGTGTGCATATTGGTGGTCTCTTGAATGAAACCTAGGGAAGGAATGAGATAGTGATTGCAAATAGTCTATTTTTCTCAGTTTCTCTCCCCGTCACCTTCTAGCTCACACTCGTTTAGCAAAACTAACAATGAGGAAAGAAAGCAAAAGAACAAGATCAACAACGAGTTACTTATGCAAGTTACAAGGGCTTTACAACTCAAGGCTGACTACAAGCATAAAGTCTTTTAAATTTAGATCTTAAAAAATAGTTTCCCATATTTCACTTCCAGTTTATTTCCATAATTGGAGCATAATGTTTCCAAATTCGTATCTTGGACATACCGAATGGTCATCACGTTCAAAGCTCAGTGGATGACTTGGAGAATAAAGTTAAAAGTAGGTCAGGCAAAGGCTGAACTATTATTAATTTTGGTTCTATAAACCCATAGTAGTACTTAAAATAGATTAGCGTTATTTTCTGGCAGCTAATGATGAGAAAGGGCGTAACAGGGCCAGGGCCGGCTCCAGGCACCAGCCCACCAAGCATGTGCTTGGGGCGGTGCCTGGAGGGGGGCGGCGCGGCGGGGCGCTCCGGCCCAAGAGCGGGGCCGCGACTGGGCTCGCCGCCCTCCCCCGGCGCTCCGGCCGGTCGGGGAGAGCGGGGCCGTGGCGGGCTCTCCGCCCTGCTCCCGGCGCTCTGGCCACCGGGGGCTCTCCGCCCTCCCCCCAGTGCTCTGGCCGCCGGGGGGAGAGCGGAGAGCCCCAGCCGGGCTCTCCGCCCTGCTCCCGGCGCTCTGGCCGCCGGGGAGAGTGGAGAGCCCCGGCCGGGCTCGCCACCCTCCCCCTGGCGCTCCGGCCGGTCGGGGATTGCGGGCCCGCGGCCGGGCTCGGCGCCCTCCCCTGCCACGCTGGGGGGGGGGGGGGGGGCGGTGGGTGGCTTTTTTGCCTAGGGCAGCAAAAAAGCCAGAGCCGGCCCTGAACAGGGCATCGTCCTGCTCCTGTCTCTTTTCTAACCAAGAACTGCTTGGAAATCTTTTTTTCTCGATCACCTTTTGTAATTTATTTACAGTGTCCTTTCCCACCACCTTTACAACTTGTGAATCTCAGAATTTACAATAGCATATACTTGGCAACAGCTCACTCAGCCAAGGATGGGGGAGACAGAATGCATCTTCCCTCTGAGTGATCTCTCCTGGCTCTGCCTCTGAAAAGCCTTCCAGTCTCTCTCCCTCCCTGAGCACTTCCTTCTTGTGCTTTTTCTACTTTCTGGGTAGTGGGTTAATTAGTCTTGTTGCTCTCTCCTGCCCATCCACAATCTATCAATTTACAGCTTTTCCCCTGGAGGCTTACTCTGGGGTGATTTAATTGGTGATCCAGTGATCAGAGCGCTGGTGTAACTACTGTTGCCCAGCACTCTGTCACAGAGGGATAACTAGCTTCAAGAAGAATTTGAGTTTAGCTATTTAATAATGCATCCTCTGAGGCCTGAAATTAATTATAAACTGAGTTTTTACAGGTACAGATTATGAAAGCCTTTTATTGTCTCGCTTTTTCTAGGTTTGACTGCAGGTGGTCCTGGAGCGGGACATACATGAAATCCTCCTCCTAGTCCCACCAAAAATCATCTCACATCTAGGGATGCCATAGTTTCACTACTGAATGAATAGTGAGTGAGCCTAGTACTTGGAGGGCATAGAATTTAGGGTGGGATTTTTCAGAAAAAAACCTAGGTGACTTCAAAGTATAGGTCCCATGATTCTCTTGAAACTCCCACCCTAAATTTTCCAGGAACTCAGAAGATAAAAGTAGCTAAAAGTGATCTTTTCAAAAGCAAGAAAGAATCTTCATAAATTCAAGACCCCTTCTCTCCCTGAAGACAAAATATCTTTCTCCTGCCTCCATAAAGTAATATTTTATATGCAATGCAAAAAAGGTAAATGCTCACAATAGTCATGTACTGCACTACAAAAGCAAATAGTTGACTTTGTGCATATAGAATGTGAGCTCCTAAGGTCATAGAATGATTTTATTTTGTAAAGTGCTTTATACATTTACAATGTTCGACAAATACGGTGTGATGTTCCCAGAACTTTGGGATTTCCTTTAGTGAAAATATGGTCCTGACCTAGACATGGAACTACCCTAAAGATATTGTGGAAAAATTTTGCAGGAGAAAAATTAACCTTTCAGATTGTGCATTTAGTGAACTTAAATACTTATTTCACTTTTTATAGAGATGGTAATTAAAATTTTGAGTTCATTCATTCAATAAAATATTTTAAAACCAAAAACAAATAGAAATATTTTAGCCCAGGATTTGATATAGTATTAATTGAAAATTTTGTTGCTGTTCATTGTTGCAGGAGCTGCATAAAAAGATAGTAAATCAGTACAAGAAACATTATAAACTACATATACCTACTCCAGCTCAAGAGGACTGTATGTACTGGTATAACTTTCTAGCATACCACATGGCTAGTGCCACCATGCAGAATGTAAGTTCAGACTCACGTACTTTCTCTCTCCTTTCTCCC
Source organism: Emys orbicularis (assembly GCF_028017835.1). Classification (NCBI taxonomy): domain Eukaryota; kingdom Metazoa; phylum Chordata; order Testudines; family Emydidae; genus Emys; species Emys orbicularis. The sequence continues at coordinate 89,357,812 of NC_088683.1, forward strand.
ACAACCATGTATTCTCTCCCTACATAACTATTTCCTACAAAAGTCTCTTCCTCAATCTTGCAAACTCCTGTGATTTCATTGCAAGTCTTTTAATATTTGGTGTGGTGTTGATTGATTTTTGTTGGCTTTTGTTGTTGTCATTGTGTTTTGTTTTGTTCCACAAAAACCAAGCCCCAGCTCTTAGAATCAGGTGGTTACGCCAAAATCTTTGTTCATTTAAAAACTTTCTAGCTTTCTCATAATTGCAGAGAGAAGCTTAATAACATGAACCCTAAAGGCTCAAAAATCAAGGAAAATGAAAAGAACCCCGACTTTTTATTATTTTAAAATTTCATGATTTTTGGGAGCCTAATGTGACGGGGACAGTATCGTGGACAAACTTTAAGTTAAATCTCATTGAATTAATGTTAATGTTAATTGTATTAAAAATGCAGGTGTTTGTATTGTTGTGAGATTATATGCAACTTCTCTAGAAGGAGGGGGTATGCTAATGTAATTCCTTTGGTTATCATCACTTTGAAGCCACCCACTGGAGAGGTTTGAAAATACTAGTTCAAACTGGATTCTCCAGGGAACCACAGACAAAGAAAGAATTTTTCGATAAAATAGCCTAGTTTCAAACAGACTCAGGGCCGCCTTCTTGATCCAGCAAACGGACAGGACCTCTGGTCCACCAGAGGACCCCAATCCTTAGGGAAGGATTGGAAGGACTTGGCCTACTGGCTGGGTCTGTTATGAACTTGTGATCACAGAAGAAACCCCTTTGTGGGTTTTAAGGACTAATCACCTGACAGAGCCCATGTTGGAGTTGGGGTGATCTCTGGAAAGCTTATTAGCATGCGTGTAGTTTCGCTTATGGTTTTTCATGGTTTTTCTGTACTTACTGCCTTTGCCCCAGGAATAAATAGAAAGAGCTATATGGTAACTTATAACTCTTGACAATCACTCTCTTATTACTCTCTGAAAAGAAAGTAAGCAAAACTGCTTATGCAGAGTCCCTTTCTGAGAATAATACAATAAAGGCAGAGAACTGTGCAGCCTGGAAATACCCTGGTCAGAAGGGAGAGAGATGCAGGTCTCCACCCAAGAGAGGCAACAGCTGGGGAACTGGAAGCCAGAGAATGCATGCCCCTTGATGGATCACTGAGGTGAAATACAGGTGCAGTTGTCCTGAACTGGGACACCTACCTTGTGATTTTTAAATACTTTGGATTTGCCATACTGCTTCTTTTTTCCATTACAAGTAGCTTGTTTTGGGTAGGGGGAAATCCTTAGGGAGGGGAAATAGTTTAGATTAACTGTCTCATCAGATTTAATTTTTGCTCTCACCATAGTTTTGTTATATGTTGTATGTGAGCCATTCTGTGGATGTGGAGTTGAGGGATGTCTACATAGATGCCTTCATCTATCTTACTTACTGGATTTTGTTTTCTGTTAACACTGGTCAAAAAGAGAAATTTTGTTGTTTAATTTTTTCTTCCTATTTGTATTTTTTTCAAAATATGAAAAATTTCAGTTAGCTCTATAATTGGATCAAAGATGGAAGGGGACGCTTTATGAAAACTACATCAGCTTCTCCCATTTTTTGTTTTTGAATTTTGAACTTTTGTCAGTTTCAAAATTAGAAATGTTTCTATCAGGTTTTATGTTTCTAATTATTTTTATTATATAAGAAAGAGATAATTTGTTTGCAGGGTCCTTATTCGTGTTGTATCCTTTTGAAACTCTATTTGTGCTAAAGCAAAAAAAAAAAAAAAAAAAAAAAATTGTTGTTGTTTTTTTGTAAACTTTGAAGCATAGGATTGTCTTTCATTTCTACAGCACTTAGCAGACTGGTGCTACCAGAAAGTAACAAAAATAATCTGCTAGGGTAAATTGGGGACAGTTGGAAGAAGATTAGTAAGAGATTGAATCTGAAAAAAGTAACAGCTGGTCAGCCGTATGTAATTTACATAAAATATAATTTTCATAACTTTTCATTTTTATTTTTTGTAATGGAACATTTCTTTAATATATTAAAGATCTGTTACTTGTTGGCTAGGACACATTCAAAACAAATGTCCTGTGTCCATATCTGGGATACAAGGCATTACAATTCTTCAAAGAAGTGATTAGGGTTTTCATCTCACTTACTTTATAGAATATTTCCCTTCCACTCCTCCCTCACTATTATAAATATTTCACTGCTTAGAAGTGGCGGTAACACTTGCTACTATAGGAGGGGCATTAAAGTCTGTCGACCAATTTTTCAAGTTATAAACTTTTTCTCTGCTAAAAAAGAGGTAATTAGTTTTATATAGTGTGGTGCTCTTGGGTAATCAGGTTAATGCACAATAGAGGTGATGTTAGAAACAGCTTAATCCTTTTGCTAGACAGAATTTATTCCATCCATTCTGGTTGTCTTATCCTGAAACTGCTTTAAAGTTTGGCAATGGCAGCTTCATGCATAGTAGTTATACTTTTGATTTTTTTCAGGACTATGAAAGCTTTAAAAAGTCTTCTCTGTCAATCTTTGTAGGACATTCTGTTGGATTATATTCTTGTTCTTGACCATTTAACTAAAACTAATATTTGGGAAGTTTATCCTTCCTCTGTTTCCATATGTCACAATACTAAGTAACTTCAGGCTCTGGCTGAGGATCCCTCTTTCAGGATCTTACATAGCTGTCTCTGACTCTCTCTTTAAGTGTTCGTAATTGATGAGGCCTGTTCATAAATTTTGCCAGTAATAAATTTTAGATTTCATGGCTTCTTTTAATATTGATATTTAATATTCTTTTTTCCTTTGATTTCCATCTATTGTCAAACTTTAAGCTTTGAAGCCTTAGAGGGATGTTGATTTTTACTGTACACATTTAAAAAATACTAGACACAGCAATTTATATATATAGATAGATAGATAGAAAAAAGTTACTGCATATATAAATGTGTGCATTAAACTTATTTTTTTTTCTTACAGGAACTTTGTGCTCTCATGTTTTCTCTAGATTGGATAAAAGCAAAAACAGAGTTGGTAGGGCCTGCCCATTTGATTCATGAATATGTAGAATATAGCCATATATTGGATCAGAAGGTATGTTACTTTAAGATGAATGACTAATAGTCTCTATCCATACCTTGTTTTTCTGTTTGATTTCAGGTTATTAAAAAATAATTAATCGGTTAGAGGCCAAAGGAAAGAGTGGTGAACTATGGAGTTGCCTTACAGTAAAGCCTGTAGTTTGGGGAAGAAAAAATAAATTCTTGGACATTAATATATAGATGAATAACAGACCATATAGTCATATATTAACTAAAAATAGAGCATGTATATATGTGAAGACTGAAAATAAATCATAATTTATGTAGAGTTGTAAAAATGTTGAATAATTATAATTAGTAAGAAGTAACACTGTGGTGTAGGGTTCCTGTAGTCACCACATCCCCACAGATTCTGTCACCCTTACTCTGTGAAATAACTGGTTGACTTTAAGAGAGCTGCTTTGGGATTAAGGGACTACTCAGTGTGAGTAAAAGTGATGGTATCTGGCCCATTATTTTGGGGGAATCAGTGTAATACATAGGTTACTTCCAAATATTCCATTTTATTAAATCTGTTTGCTCCAGGACTAAATATAAACTGCACTTATGAAAGATTAGAATTATTATGCAAGATGCAAAAATATGAATAATATATGTTTGAAAAATGTCCATGTCCAGTTCTGGCTATATTATCAAACATACCTGTTTTGTTCACAGGATAGCATAGTACGTGAAAACTTTCAGGAATTTCTGTCTTTAAATGGACACCTTCTTGGAAGGAAGCCGTTTCCTAACATCATACAGTTAGGGCTGTGTCAACCAGAGACTTCAGAAGTGTATCAACAAGCCAAACTGCAAGCTCAGCAAGAACTTGTTAAAGGAGCATTTTACCTGGAATGGATGTAAGTAGTTGCAAACCGTCTTGATACACTGGTTTCTTGCATACAGGGAAACTAAACAACTCTTCTGAAAACTATTTTCTATGTACAATTAATCCACAAACATTTTTAGAGAGCATTATGATTTTTATAAGAAAAAGAAATGCAGCTATTTGAGGAATTGTAAATCTAAAAATTATTTCAAAAAGGCCAAAAAGATAATATGGCAGATTAATTCAATTGGGGTAGGTGGTCGTTGTTGTTTTTTTACTTCTATACCTAAACTGTACACTGCCAAGTTTGGTTCTTAATGCTGAAAACAGTAATTCATGTAGGTATAGAAAGAAATGATAAGAAGATAGGTAGATACAGATTAGGGTGACCAGATGTCCCAATTTTATAGGGACGGTCCCAATTTTGGGGTCTTTTTCTTATATAGGCTCCTCTTACCCCCCCACCCCTGTCCTGATTTTTGCTGTCTGGTCACCCTAATACAGATATATATATAATGTAACATGTATGGAGATAAGTCTTGGGAAGGAAGCTAGGATTTGATCACCTGTAGAAGACATACATGGGAGGGATTGCAAATGCTTTGGAAGATAGGATTAAAATTCAAAAAGATCTGGAGAAATGGTCTAAGTATACAGGCTGACATTCAGTAAGGACAAATGCAAAGTACTCCACTTAGGAAGGAACATTCAGTTGCACACATACAAAATGGGAAATGACTGCCTAGGAAGGAGTACTGTGGAAAGGGATCTGAGGGTTATAGTGGATCACAAGCTAAATGAGAATCAACAGTGTAACACTTGCAAAAAAAAGTGAATGTCATTCTGGGATGTATTAGCAGGAGTGTTGTAAGCAAGACACGAGAAGTAATTCTTCCACTCTATTCAGCGCTAAGATCGCAACTGGAGTATATTGTCCAGTTCTGAGTGCCATATTTCAGTAAAGATATGGACAAATTGGAGAAAGTCCAGAGGAGAGCAACAGAAATGATTAAAGGTCTATAAAACATGACCTATGAGGAAAAATTGAAAAAATTGGATTTTTTTAATCTGGAAGACTGGGGGGGGGACATAACTGTTTTCAAGTTCATAAGAGGTTGTTACAAGGAGGAGGGAGAAAAATTGTTCTTCTTAACCTTTGAGGATAGGACAAGAAGCAATGGGCTTAAATTGCAGCAGGGGAGGCTTAGGTTGGACATTAGGAAAAACTTCCTAACTGTCAGGGTAGTTAAGCACTGGAACAAATTGCTTAGGGAGGTTGTGGAATATCAGTCATTGGAGATTTTTAAGAACAAGTTAGACAAACACCTGTCAGGAATGGTCTTGTTATTACTTAGTCCTGCCTTGAGTGCAGGGGACTGGACTAACTGACCTATTGAGGTCCCTTCCAGTCCTGCACTTCTGTGATTCTGTACTTGTCCTAAATATGCTTTTGGAAGGAAAGTGCCCTACTAGTGAGCAACAAGTTAGCACGTAGGTGATTGTTCACTCTTCATACAAAAATTATCCCACTTTTGGATGAGCAGATCGTATAGCTATCCGAGCCCTTATAGTGCATGTGAAAGGTTGCAATATGTGTTACTCTTATGCCCTGAAATCTGGAAGACAAAAGTGAAAGGTATTAAAGTGTTCTGCAAAACCTAGATGTACAGGCATTTTTTGGGTGGATTAGATTGAAAGAAGAAACCTCACGTATTAGTATTTTTCTTAAATCATTGACTATTATTTCTGTGTTGTAGAAATAAAAAATCCATGAAGAACCTCTCCCGTTTGGTTGTCCGTCCCCATACAGATGCAGTTTACCATGCCTGCTTTTCCAAGGATGGACAGAGAATAGCTTCTTGTGGCGCTGATAAAACCTTACAGGTAAAATACATAAATGTAAGCAAAACTAAAATATATAAGACAATCCAGACAAAATAGTACTTAGGTTTTTCTATTTTTGTTTTACTGTACAAGGATGCCAAGAAACTAGAGTACTTCAGAGGGAAATAATTCAAAAAGATATAGACAACAGTGCCTAAATTATTTTAACTGTATAACTTATATTGAGTCATCTTTTTATTCAAAAGGATACAGGATTATATGGTTCAAGGGTTTTTATCCCCTAAATGCAACTATAGCCAGTGTAATATAGAGATGTCTATACTAGATTGTTTGTTTTTCTTTAAGTACACCCCTGGATCTTGTTGCCTAAGGGCACGTCTGCAATACAGCATCTGTAGCAGCAGAGTTATGGTGCTGCAGCTGTGTCTCTGTAGTAAAGATGCTTCCACCATCAAAGGACAGGATTTTTCCATTGATGTAGTTAATCCACCTCTGCGAGAGGCAGTAGCTAGGCTGATAGAAGAATTCTTCCATCAACCTAGCCACGGCTACACAGAGGGTTAGGTCCACCTAACTATGGTGGCCAGGGGATTCAATTTTTCCAGCCCTGAGTGACATAGTGGTGGAAGTATTAATAATATCAATTATTAATATTAATGTGAGACCACCAGACACTAATGTAACCATAAATTCCTTTAAGTCCAAAGGTCATGTGGTATTTTATACAATTGCTCTAAACGTGGCTAACAGCCTAAAAATAAGCCATCACTGTAGCCAACACATTAACAAAATATTCATAAGCATGTGCTGACAAATAAGCCAGATCTAGGGAAAACCATCTCATCCTGGTGTGCTCCCGCATGATCAGGCATAGTCTGACAGAGAACCTTAAAATTAATAACCTCTTTTTTTTTTTATTCCCTTCAACAAACAGATGATGTCATAGCCAATTACCTCTTTAGCTAACACCTAATTTGAGACTGTTGATTCTAATTTTCAATTTTAATCCAGATGAGATTTACAATCTTTTTTTCCTCCTTATCTCTTCCTCTTCTTCCTGCTGACCAACAGCTTTTTTGTTGCACCTGGGTTCAGATAGTATTATCTTAAAAATAAAGCCTGCTATGTGGAGTGGGAAGGTCCATGTTGGCTCCTTTAAAGACACATTTCTCTTTGTCTTCAGTCACCCCTATTGGTCAGAGGCCTTCTTTTTAGAAACTCTCTCATCTCATTAATTATTTTTTGAACCAGACATCCTCTCTACTCCATTCATTTTGGCCTTCTAACTCACTGTTTTCAAGGCCTTCCTTCTATTTGCTAGTCAGGGCCTTTCTTTACAACACACATTTTCTTAACCAAACTTAAGCTAAAACTAATTATTTAATTTCGTATTTATTCTACACATAGCTATGTTGTTCTAATTTTTAAGTGTCAACCAAGCCTAAATTAATCTCACACAAAAATGCTTTGCCTATTAATGTAGAACAAATGATACTGTAATTCACCTTAACCTTCCTAAAAATGGAAAATTAGTTTGCCAGTGCTGGAGGAACCCTGTACTGGTTAGTACCAGTTATCCGTATGGAAATTGTAAAACTATGGGTAGGCAACCTCTGGCACGCGTGCCGAAGGCGGCACGCGAGCTGATTTTCAGTGGCACTCACACTGCCTGGGTCCTGGCCACTGGTCCGGGGGGCTCTGCATTTTAATTTAATTTTAAATGAAGCATCTTAAACATTTTAAAAAAACTAATGAAGTTGTTTTCCCTCCACAACTTCTATTGGGAGGCTGTTCCAGAACCTGACTGCTCTTATGGTTAGAAACCCTCTTATTTTCCAGCCTGAACTTCTGCATGGCCAGTATATACCCAGTATATACCCATATGTTCTTGTGCCAAAATTGTTCTGTAGCTTAAACTGGTATTTACCCCCCTAATGTATTCATAGAGAGCGATCATATCCCCTCTCAGCCAAGCTCTTCCAGTCTTCTATCATCCTTCTCTGCACCTGTTCCAGTTTAAATTAATCTTTCTTGAATTTGGGTGACAGCACACTCTTCTGTTCTCTGGATCTGGTCTGGTCACAGGCCTATTGTTTCTTCTGAGTGGAGTCCTACATCACATAGACCTGTCTCTTCTTGGTTTTGGTATGAATCTGTTTTATGTTCTCTCTAAGTTGTCTGTGCATCTTCCTTATTTTTCCTTAGGTTCCAGTCCCTGGCTATCTCATTCCTCTGTTCAGCATCTTTTGCCTGTTTCTTGTCCTTGTCCCCCAGTGTAGTGGAGGGAAAATATAGCTGTGTATGGAATGAAATAGCCTTTGAAAGGGAACTTGCCTAAATTTTGCTGATAATTATTCTAATCCTTGTTAATTTAATTCTATGGAAAAGGTTTTTTAAAAATTGGAAATACACTACTATTCAGGTACCCTCCACCACAACCAATACCTAAAGATCTTATCTGAAACCAAAATATGGTGGTCCTTAGATTTGGGAAATCCAAATTTTCAGAATTTATTACAAATTCTGATTTCCTTGCACTTTAAACATAATATTCATGATTAGATTATTTTTTAAAATCTATTTCATTACCATTCTTATTCCCTTTCAACTCAACAAGAAAGAGAAAACGTAGAAAAAACAAATATAAATTACCTTGGACCTGCTTCAGTTGGCATCTCAAGATTCACTTGAACAATTTTTTGTTGAGGCTCAATAGCTATGAGTAGGGAAGTTTAGTCTAGATTAAGCAAGGGTTCTGCATTATCATAAAAGTAAATGAGAGAATGTTTGGCAAGATGATGAAAGTATATGGTTTCTTTTCCCCCTACTTCTTCCCATTCTGAATCAGGGAAACTCAGGAATGAAAGATTTTGTTGTAGGGTCTTCCTCAATAAGACTTTGAAGTGTCTTCCCTTCTTCCTCAAAATCATTTGTTACTAGAAAAAATCCTTAATATACCAAGTAATCTGATTCTCGTGTTCTATAGACCTAGAATTCCTCATGTTAATGTAGACTCCAGGAAACCGTTATCTACATGGAGGATAAAAGGAAAAATATCAATATATATAAAATATTTTTGTCTTTGGGATTTAAAATTAAAATATGAGTACTACCACTTGACAACCAAGTGATTGTGTCCTTTATACATTCAAAATTTTGTACACTAAATAGTGAAGAACCTGAATAGAAACACAATTGTACCCAAAGATAAATTTATTTTCATATTTTTCTAATTTGTCTGTCACCACACACACAATCTTCCCATCACTATTTGTTTTTCATCTCAAGCCTAAATTGTAACCTCTGACAATATATTTAAGAATAATTATCACCCTCACCCAGATTTCACTTTCAGCATTCTTATTGTTCCCGTGATCTCTGATCTGAGCTCCAACTTCGTAAAGAATGGATATTTAAAATTCTGGGCACACATTCTATGAGATTATAAACATTTTCAAGGTAAAAAAAAATTAGCATGAACTGTTTGGCAATTTTCCCTTTAATATAAGGAACTCTTGAAATAAGAAAATTGAGAACATATACTGCATGAGGCATAAAATTGCTATTTTGAAATTAGCTCAGAGTACTGTAGGCATAAGATTTCAGTGTTTGTTATGCTCTGCCTATGTAGGTGTTTAAAGCGAAAAGTGGAGAGAAGCTTTTGGAAATAAAGGCTCATGATGATGAAGTACTTTGTTGCGCTTTCTCTGCAGATGACAGATTTGTAGCAACTTGTTCAGTGGATAAAAAAGTTAAGGTAAGGCAATGGTGGTGAGCACTTTTCCTCTGAGTAGAACAAGTAGTTCTGTTTCTAAACTTGAACCAATTTAAATTGAGCCAATTTTAAGATCTTTTGTTTATGTATACCTTATGTGGAGAACAAGTATTATAGGTACTGTTTTTCAACTTGAAAATATTGTAAAAGACATGCTTTTATTTTAGATGTGCTTAATGTAAAGCATAGTTTTGTGTAAAGCATAATTTACTATCATAGTCTCTTATAAGAGGATTCTGCAGTCTGGCTGGAGCATAATAATATCTGAGTGTGTGTGAACAGAATCATTACAACATGAGTGACATCAGTATCATAATAGCTTCCTTCATGCTTGTTGCCAGTATTGTTTCACTTGCTTCTGTTTGTCTTGTTTGGTTTTTTAGGCTGCTTCTGTATATTTCTTTAGTATTGAAGTGGGATCATATATGAAACTCAAATCTTTTACTCAAGAATTTTTTCTAACATCACCTCAGTTTTTCAAATGTTTCAACAAGGTGCAGGCCTGTCCATTTTAGTAATACCCAAAGACTATATTTGTGGTAAGAGTAAATTGATGTGAAAAGTTACTTCCAAGCATCTTCTTGTGATCACATTTTTAGTAAAAGCTTATTGTCTGACCACTGTTATTTTTAAAAGCATCCTCTCTATTTTCCTCTCTCCACAAATTGTTATTACTTGGACATAACAATATTTTTCATTTTTTCATTTTAATTTCACATTTTCCCCATCTTCTTTCAGATATTACTGGGAGAAATACTGTTAAATAGTTACAAACTTATGAGAAAAGTGCATTTAATTTATATTAAATGTTCCAGCATAGTTGTAAAAAAAAAAAAAAATCCAACAAAAACACACCCTGTTGTTTTTAAAAACTGTATAGAATATATTTCAAACAGTTTTTTTGGTTGTTTGTTTAAATCAATTCTGTTTAGATCTGGAACTCAAGAACAGGTCAGCTTGTACAGGTATACGAAGAACATGGAGAACAGGTCAACTGCTGCCAGTTTAATAACACAAATGATCAACTTCTCTTAGCCACCTGCTCAAATGATACTTATATCAAAGTAAGTGGGAAATGCTGAGATTATTTTTATGCTGCTTACTATTAAAAATGAATTGTTGCAAGTGTACATGCAGTTTATAAATACCATAAAACAAGTTCCTTGACTCAAAAAGCTGACTATGTGAGTTATTAGATAAGACAAACATATGACACGACACATGACAACAATGCAGGTAAGGAAGAATATAGTGATAATTCATCAGGAGGTAGGTAGAATTCTTAAAAGTAGGTTTTTACAGGGGCTAGCAAGGAAATGGAGTGGCACTTAGCTGAAGAGAACAAGGATGCTGCCCCAGCAGTAGGGGACAGTATGCTAAAAGGTATGAAGATGAGAGTTTGGGAAAAGGCTAATGGAAAAGATTGGGAATGGAGTAGTGATAAGAGCAGAAAGTCTGGAGAAGGAAAGATTATGTATGATCTTCTAATTCAAAATCCTGATCCTTGCCTAGATGTCAGAGGGTACGGAAAGCTATTGAAGAGACTCAGGGGGGAAGAGGGTTATGCTGAAGTAGCAAGAGAAATAGATGTTTTTAGCAACTGCATTTTGGAATAATTGGGAGCAGTGGGTGGAAGAAGTGAATTGGAAAAATTCAGAAAGGAAAACTGTAGTAATTAAGGCAAAAATGACCAATGCATGGAAGATTATTTTAGCAATTGGGCTGGTGGATATTGGGTTGGATTATAAGTATAATAAAAAGAGGAACCAAATGACTTAAGAGACTGGAAATGAGAAGGAGATGGACTAATCAAATGGCACCTGGGTTGCAGAAAATAAGAATTGATAGTAAATTGTAGTTGTTGATGGAGATGAGAGGCAGATGACAAAGTTTAGAAGAGATTTAGTTTTGGAGAGGCTGCACTTGGACATCATAGAGGATATGTCTGAGAGGACTCTTGAGAGTTGGGACAGGTTGCAGTGATAGATTTAGACGTTTCCTCTATAAAAGTAGTAAAAACCATGGGAATAGATGAGGTGTTAGGATAGTGGCCAGATTTTTCATGTGACTAGTGACTTTGTAAGCCTCAATTTTTGAGACACCTTAAAGGGACCTGATTTTTCAAAAAGTGCTCAACACCTACCCACTCATTAAAAATTCAGGCCCCTTTAAGGTATCTCAAATTGGGCACCCAGAATCACCAAGTCACTCTTAAGAAGAGCCGCTAAAGGTAATGCTGAAAGGCCAGTTAGGATGAGAATCGAGAGAGATCATAGATTCAGAGAAATGAGGAGAGTGTGATCAAAAAGTTCAGAAGTCAGCAGACAAAGAAAAATTAGTGTCCTTTTGATTTAGTTACCAGGTCATTAGTGACCTTGGTGTAAGGGTGGATTCAATGGAGTACATTAATAGGATGTAAGACTATTTGAGGGGATCAGAGAGAGTTTAAGAATTGTTAATAAACTGCTCCTGAACTTGGAAGACAAGAGGAAGATAAGATAAAAGGGGAGGTAGTTTGAGAAGCATTGGGATCAAGGCAAACTTTCCATACCCTTCTCTCTCTCCCTCCCTCCCTCAAGGGCCTTGTCTTCATTAGGGGGAAAAAAGGCGTGTTCTTAGTTTGAGTTAGTTAATTCAAGTGAATTAAAAACTTGAGGTAAATCCTAGTGAAGACAGGCAATTTTTAGTTTTCACGTGAGTTGGTAGATCAAGGTAAGACATTTGAAAATCTCAGCCTAAAAGTTCAGGTAACTTATTAAATGAGTGTTGCCACTGGCTTCCCTGTGTTGCTGTGAATATGAAGAAAAATCTGAATTAAAGCTTTTCTTCGGTTTTTGAACGTGGATTCCTGGTTTTGGTAGAAAGTTTTTGATGTTCTTAGCTTTAGATCATTTTTTGGTTAAACAGCAGTTGTGTTGTGTTTACCTTTTATGCAGCTTTGGGATTTGAACAAAAAGCATTGTCGAAATACAATGTTTGGTCACTTAAATTCAGTCAGCCACTGCAGATTTTCACCAGATGACAAATATGTGGCTAGTTGCTCAGCAGATGGAACATTAAAGGTATGCTTTGTAAATAACCAGTCTGTTTTTTATAATGGAAATTTATATTATTGGCTTATAACATACTTTGCATTTTAATACTGCCTTATATTCAAGAATCTTAAAGCCTTTTACAAATGGTAATGAATTAAGCCTAGTATTTTCACTGTGAGGTAGCTGAGTGGCATTCCTATTTTAAAGATGAAAAACCAAGGCTCAGAAGTTAAATGACTCATTAAATGAATAATTCTGTGTCATAGATGGAAATAGAACCCAGGGTGTCTCATTTTTAGTTCTTTATCTTCACGATCCTTCCTGTCATGTAACTTTTCTAATTGAGAGAATAATTTTTGGGATACATTTTTAAATCATATGTGTATAATAGAAGATTTAGATTGATTGGAAAAGAGATCTGACATAAAAATATATCTTCAATATGATAGGAATGACTAACATTCACTGTATTCTTGAATTTAATGTAATTTTACACAAATAAGCTCAAGCAGAAGTTTGGGGGTTTTTTTGGTTAGGATAGCTCTTTTCCCCAATACTGTAATGTTTTCTTCTTTTTAAAAAAGGAGGTACAGTTGCTAATTACAACCTAAAGCTTGTACCTTTTTAGAATCACTGTTCAAAGAAGCTTTTGTCTTGCCATAAGAGAAGCTAAATCAGGAATGTTAAAGAGCTGCTAATGCTGCTGTTAAAAACTGAAAGTTAAAAGTGGTTTAGTTTGTTTTTGGTGAATGGATCAATGAGATCTGGGGACCGAGCTTGAAAAATTTACCAGAATCCTTTTTAGCTGGTGGGTTTAAATACTGTCTAGAGACTGATTGTCTGTATCCTCCTTAGCTGGGTCCAGGTACAATATCCTGGCCAGAAACCCAGAATTCTCCCTGATTGGAAGTAGTCTCACCATAAAACAGTCCCCATCTTTCATGTCCGCTTTGGCTTGTGGTTATTTGGTGCTCTTCCCAAACCTAGGCAGCTGGGAAGAAGTGAAAGCTTTGTTGCTTGCTTACTTCTTGCCCTTTTCTCCCAGCTGTTAGGGAAAAATTGTTGCTGTTTCTTGTCTTTCTCCCACATCTTTCCTTTTTCTGTTCCACCACTGTGCCAGCTGAGAGGAGACTTAGCTTTTCTCTTGTCTCCACCCCTTGCTGCTGTGATTGGGGCAGGATCCCTTGATGCTTCTGTGCTACTTGTATGCTTCTGTGGGAACAAAGAACAATCACTTTGGATAGCTGCTCAGAGAAAATATACAAAGAAGCCAGCCAGGTGGGCATTGTTAATTCTGTAGCATGCTTCAGAGAAGCAGGACATTTAAAAGCAAAATACTCACAAAGAATGAGTGCCAGCAAACTATTCCAACATCAACTCATTCAGTGCAAGTTTACATACATAATTCTTTTAGTATCTCATTTCGGTATACCAGTCCCCCTTGTGCTGAGCTTCTTACACAACGTAAAGTTAAACTTGCCTGCTGCAGACAGATCTAATTTGTGTGTCATATAGTCCATCTTGAGAGCAGTTTAATCATGGTCACACTTCAGAATAATAATTTCAGTACAATAAACTACCCTTGAAAAATGTGCCTAGTTTACTAGGACTCCATTTATATCCAGTATGTATTTTTTGACATGGACAAATATTCATTCTAAGAAATTTCAGTCTGTATTTTTGAATTCTTGCATTTACAATGAAGCACTTGGTATGTTGTGACATAAACTTTAGTTTCAATATATTTTCTTCTTTTAAGACTCCAGTGCTGGAGAACTATTTGTTTACCTTCATTTATCATTCATCTTTCTGGCAAGGGAAGTTCAAATTCTACATCTTAACCTGTGAATATTCAGCCTGTGATTTCACTTCGTGAGAGCACATAGTAGAAGATGTGAAAGCCACATCTTTTACTGTATCAGAAAAATCAGTCTAATCTGCCTCTTTCTTTTAGTTTATACTGTGCAGCATTGTCTGCTATTTGTGGAATTGTATGCTCAAAAGTAAAAGGAGGATCCCTTTTTGCCAGTGCTCTACTTCAGTATAGTCAAGGTCAAAGTCACTTATATGTGTACAATAACTCCTCACTTAACGTTGTAGTTATGTTCCTGAAAAATGCGACTTTATGCGAAACGATGTTAAACAAATGCAATTTCCCCATAAGAATTAATGTAAATGGGGGGATTAGGTTCCAGGGAATTTTTTTTGCCAGACAAAAGACATTTATATACATATACAGTATAAGTTTTAAACAATTTTAAACAAACAGTTTAATATTGTACACAGGAATGAATGATTGTGAAGCTTGGTTGAGGTGGTGAGTAAGAGGGTGGAATATTTCCCAGGGAATGCCTTGCTGCTAAATAATGAACTAGCACTTGGCTGAGCCCTCAAGGGTTAATACTCTGTTGTTAATGTAGCCTCACACTCTACAAGGCAGCATGGCCTGAGGCAGGAGGGAGGAAACACAATAGATGCAGGGCAGTAGCTGCAAACACTTCCCTGCAAAAACTGAACATGATGATGAGCCCACGCTATCCAGCTGGAGTGCACCACTCCCTCCTCCTGACAGCACATGCAGGGCTGCACAGGTGCTGACTTTCCAAAGTGCAGGGATTGTGTGCATGAGTGAGTGAGAGAGAGAGAGAGATCAGCCAGTTCAGACAGGAGGCAACAGCTTCCAGCAAGCTCCCTCCTTTCTGTCCCTGAGCCCTGTCCCCCTCCTCCGCTTTGTGGAGAGGGGGTATGGAGCGGGGGGGGGGCAGGAGCAGGGGGACATCCTGATATCAGCACCCTCTCTCCCCTCCTTTCCCAGCAAGCAGGAAGCTCCCAGGAGCAGCTCCAAGGCAGAGGGCAGGGCAGGAGCAGCATGGCAGTGGGGGGCGGGACACCTGAACTGCTGCTGGGCAGCTGCCAAGCCACATACCTTACAGGGGAACTTAGGAGAGCTGATTGGGGAGGGGGGCTCCCAGCACCCCCTGGTTCTAATCCCCATGAGGAGGGGCTGCTCTTCCAGAGAATCCTGCAAGCAGTGGACACAGCAGGCAGCTGCCAAAGGATGTTATAAGGGAGCACTGTGCAACTTTAAAGGAGCTTGTTCCCTAATAGATCAGCAATGTAACAACGAAACAACGTTAAGTGAGGAGTTACTGTAACTACTCTGGGGTGGAGGATTATCTGTGTTTATTGTTCTACAGGTAAAGTTAATTTGAGTTCTTGCAAATAAAAATCTCACTTCCGTCACAGGACTTGGGTGACTACTACTGTTATGTTTCAGAGTGCTAGCCATGTTAGTGTGTATCAGCAAATACTTCAAAAACAGACTCCAACGAGAAACTGCAGAACTGGAATCAATTTGCAAACAGGACACCATCAAATTAGGGAGTGGATGGGTCATTACAAAAACTAATTTCCCCATACTAATTTCCCCCTACTGTTACTCACCCCTTCTTGTCAACTGTTTGAAATGGGCCATCCTCATTACCACTATAAAAGTGATTTTTCCTCCCTTGGTATTCTACTATTAATTGAATTGTCTCATTAGCACTGACCCCCCCACTTAGTAAGGCAACTCCCATCTTTTCATGTACTGTGTATATATACCTGCTACTGTATTTTCCACTGCATCTGATGAAGTGGGTTTCAGCCCATGAAAGCTTATGCCCAGATAAATTTGTTAGTCTCTAAGGTGCCACAAGGACTCCTTGTTGTTTTTACTACTGTTATGTTATTACTTAAATTTATGTCTAGAATTGTGTGTGCTTTATTTCTATTTTGGAGCTCATTGTTGATGATAAATGTTCTCATTTAGACATAAAGGGAAATCTAGGTAAATAATTTTTGTAAAAAAGAAAAAAGTTGCTCACAAAGTTTGGCTGTGATGTTTATTAAACTACCATTCACTAATAGTTTCTGCTAGTGAGCATCTCGACAAAAGTTGGACAAATGTCAGGTAAAGGAGGGAGTTTGATAGTACATCTGGTTGGTAGAATTTTAGGATAAGGTAGAGGGTTACCATAGGCAATTGTATTTTCTTGGTTTCAAAAAGTCAGTAGTAGCTGGCCTGTAGTTTTACTGTGGCCTCAGTGCTTCCCACTGAAGGGATTGTGTACATAGTTTTAAAAAATAGATTGATAGGAAAAATATATATAAAATGTGCAAATGGATACACAAGTGTAATATTTGAATATGAAAGTTTTGATGGAAAAATTGCAACTAAGTCCCTGTGGAATGTGTAAAATATGTTTATGTAGACATTCAGTACAAAGTTTTTCAATTTCCAAACTGGAAATTTCTTCAAAACATTTTAATTTAATACAAAATAGTCTTGTACATAATGACATATATATTAAACATGCCTACAGGAAAGTATGTTATGCTGTTTTTATTTTGTCGTGTGCACATGAAAAACTACAGTAAATGTAATCCATAAAAGAAAACATTCTTTCTGTTAGGGATTATAAAATAGTCTTGCATTTTAAACCCAGAAATGTTAGGTTTTTATCTGAAATATGCTTATAATAACTTTGAGGGAAAACTGCTTTGTGCAATTTTAATATTTAATAGCTAAACATAACCTATAACTAAATGCATTTCATAAGCAACAAAGATTAAAGTGTATTACATTATGTTTCCCCCGTCTCTTTTTGGGGGTGGAGGGCAGGTGAGGTAGGGCATATAAAATCTTTTAATCTTTCCTTAAAAGTCAACATTTCAGACCTTCGATAATTTTGTTGCTCTTTTCTGAACTTCCCCCAATTTTACAATACCTTTATGGTACAGAAATGCCCAGAACTGAGTATGCATTCAAGTGCAATCTCAACACAGACTCCAAAGAGAAACTGCTGAGCTCCAGTTCATTTGCAAATTTGACACCATCAGATCAGGATTAAACAAAGACTGTGAATGGCTATCCAACTACAGAAGCAGTTTCTCCTCCCTTGGTGTTCACACCTCTACTGCTAGCAGAGCACCTCACCCTCCCTGATTGAACTAACCTCGTTATCTCCATACTGATTTATACCTGCCTCTGGAGATTTCCATTACTTGCATCTGAAGAAGTGAGGTTCTTACCCACGAAAGCTTATGCTCCCAATACTTCTGTTAGTCTTAAAGGTGCCACAGGACCCTCTGTTGCTTTTTACAGATTCAGACTAACACGGCTACCCTTCTGATAAATCTCAACACAGTAGTGTAGAGGGGCTATCTTCTTTTCCCTCTGACCTGTTTGCATACATGAATGTACAGTAACATTCCAGTTGATCTTGAAAATTAAATTAAAAATATTGTATGTGCTTTTTAATAACCAAATCAGTATTGTAATCAGTTAATGCTAATTTCTGTCATTTACACTAATTGATTTTTAAGGCTGATTTTAATATATTTGTTCTTGAAGCTTTGGGAAGTGTGTTCAGCAAATGAACTGAAAACTATTGATATAAAAGACTTCTTCAGAAATGCAGATGAACACCAAGATGATGTGGAAGTGTTAGTGAAGTGTTGCTCCTGGTCAGCAAATTGTGCTACAATAATGGTGGCAGCCAAAAATCGGCTTTTAGTAAGTACTTCATAATATTCAAACTCTTATTTCTTCCTGTGGTCTGTTTTGTTTTACCTTAGTAAAATTAAAAAAATACTTTGTTGCCAAAACATGTGTGGGGTTTTTTGGGTACAAATCGTTAGTGGAGGATAGCAGGAACATTTTATAATATAAGGAGAAAAAAATGTTTGAATTATGCTCGTTCCTACAGTGCAACTGTCCTGGAGATCAAGATTCACTAGCCCCGATATATGGGGGGGAGTAGAGAGGTACGAGGAGCTATGACCAGCTTCTTCTTCATATTCTGAGGTAGCACTTAACAAAGTGGGGTCTGAAAAACTAGCTAGGAGCAGACAGTGCAGATGATGTATAAATTAACATCTGTACGCCTTATAGCAATATATGGCAAGAGTCCAGGGATTTTCCTAAAGGAGGGTCCAACTTACAAAGTTTGGGAAATGCTGTTCTAAGGATTGGTGGTAAGAACTACCCTAATGGCTGGAAGACTTGGAATGAAATATAGTGTACTAAGGAGGGGAAGCAATTCTGACTTCTGATTTTTCAAATTTATAAAACAGCTTATTCAGAAATTGTATGGAGCTTTATAAATTAACCTGAAAGTTAAAACTGCTTGGTGAAAATTGTGTTCTTGGTTAGGACAGTAATCCTCACTAAAGCCATTGGTGTTGTTCAGATGTAATCTATGGCAGTATTTGGCCCACAGTATTCCGCTAATATCAAACAAAAGGTTCTTTTGTTTTGAGAAAAGTGGAATAATATGTTTAGACTGCAGGTTGCTGTGTTCTTTAAGATTCTGAACCACGTTTTCATAAGTGCTGAGCATTTGCAGCTCCTGTTAACGTGTGCTCAGAACCTCTAGAAATCCGGTTCTGTATCTACAAAGTGTGCAGTATTGCAAACCTCAAAAGTTTAAAAAATCAGACCCGATCCAAAATAGTGAATTAAAAAAATTAAACCATGTGTTTTTTGTCGGCTTTCTGATTTTTGATCTCTTGCCCATCTCCAGTGTGTGTGTAAAAAGTATTGCCAACTTTCAAAAACTTGTAGTGAATAAGACAGTTTTGGCCCCTGCTGCAGGAGTTCTCATGTGAGGACGTAACCAAGATCAAGCCCTCATTGTGTCTGTACAATGCATAGCACGTGGTAAGAGAATTCCCTACTATGAAGATCTTAATCTAGTCTCAGAACATAGTGATGAGTTTGACAGTAGAGCTGGAACTGGGACTTGCAAACACATCTAATGTAGGGTCTACTGAACTTCCATTATATGGGAACAATTTTTAATCCCTGCTGAGGTGGGAAGGATTCAGACTGGTAATCTAAAAGTGAAAAGTGCTGTAGCTCATTAGCAGTGCCCTAAGGCCTTTGAGAACAAGGCTTGCTTTCTGGAAAGATAAATTTATTAAATCAAATTCTATCCTTTCTGGAGTTCACAAATTCAGGGTCCTCCCCTCTCTGAAGAGAGAGGCAAAATCTCTCACGCATTGCACTGCATGTCAAACATGCTGTCTGCCACATCCTGTTCTTACAAATTCCAAGGCCAGAAGGGAACATTTGATTATCTAGTCCAGGGGTAGGCAACCTATGACACACGTGCCAATTTTCAGTGACACTCATACTGCCCGGATCCTGACCACCGGTTCGGGGGGGCTCTGCATTTTAATTTAATTTTAAATGAAGCTGCTTAAACATTTTAAAAACCTTATTTACTTTACATACAACAAGAGTTTAGTTATATATTATAGACTTATAGAAAGAGACCTTCTAAAAACATTAAAATGTATTACTGGCACGCAAAACCTTAAATTAGAGTGAATAAATGAAGACTCGGCACACCACTTCTGAAAGGTTGCCAACCCCTGATCTAGTCTGACCTGAATAACACAGGTCATAGAACTTCTCCAAAATATTTCTCAGAACATGTATTTTAGAAAAATATCCAATCTTGATTTAAAAATGGTCAGTGATGCGAATCTACTGTGCCCCTTAGTAAATTGTTCCAATGGTTAATTACTATAACTATTTAAAATACATGCTTTATTTCTAGTCAGAATTTGTCAAGCTTCAGCTTCCAGCCATTGAATCATGTTATATCTTTCCTTGCTAAATTAAAGAGTCCATTTTAAATATTTGTTCCCTATATAGATACTTATAGACTATAATCAAGTCACCCTTTAACCTTCTCTTTGTTAAGCTCAAAGAGCTCAATCACTGTGAGGCATGTTTTCTAATCCTTTAATCATTCTTGTGGCTCTTCTATGAACCCTCTCCAATTTATCAACATCTGTCTTAGAAGGACAGCTTCCATTAACCAAAATACCAACACTAAAACTACAGCACCAAGACAAATACTAACACAGAATCCAAATTCCTGTTTAAATACAATATTTTGCAATATAAATTATGACAACAATTACTGCAGGGACTTCAGACACAGACACACAGACACCCACCCCAGCAGGGTTTGAATTATGCGTTGCAGAGACCTCTTCCACTTTAGCCATTGGAATAACTGGTGAGAGAGAAAGCATGCTGATATGTGGACAAGCCCACGAAGGGGGCGCAACACACTGCCAGAGGGTTACATAATATTTGTGCAACACAGAGGAGCGCTGGGCATCAGGGTTCTTGATTTTTCTTTCTAGCTCTGGAAGCAGATTGTGTTCTACGGTTACAGACACTATAGCCAACATCCTTGATTAGGTCATTTGTAGGGACTGAATCCAGGACTTCTGGATGAGTATCTTCTATTTGAGCTCTGGGGACTGTGGAGAGACACCAGCATAGTTTTTAGAGAGCCCTGGAGGCCTGAGTTACAGGAGCCTCCCTGGACATTTGAAAAGCTGCCCCTCCTTTGAGCCTTCTGTGGTAGCTGCAGTGGAGGGGAAGCAAAGCAGCTAATTGTATGTAAAACTAGTTTGAAAGTCTTGGTGACAACAGCAGGAGGAGGAAAGCCCTAACCCTGCACAAGCTTGCGCCTCCTTCATGGCCCCTTTGAATAATCTGTGGAGGAGCATCAGCAGGCCAGGTCCTCTTTGTGCACAGAGGGAGTTGCAGATGGATGAAAGTGGCCAGCATGCCGTAGGTGTGACACCCTGCGACTAGTGGGCATAGAGACACATGGGTAACATTGTAAATGTGTTCCATGAAGGGACAGGCATAACTGTGTGAACTACTAAATTATGGTAGTCTGTTTAAAGGCATTTGAGGGAAGCTAGAAAAGATGTCAAATCATTGTGGATTGAGTCAGGAGATGATTCAAAGTCTAATTTTGCCATTATGTGATAATTAGTATTATAAACTCTTTTTTTCAGGCTCCTACAATTGGGTTATTAAAGTAGTTCAGGATTAAAAATTGGCGTAGGATTAGCCTTCTGTTTGTTAGAGTTTTGATAAAGCATTCAGCCTTTGAGTTCTGGTATGCAGAAATAAGATACTTTCAGGATTAGTTGTACAACTCAAAAATGGCTTTAATTTTATTTAATAAACATTATATAATGGACTACTTACCAGATTTAATTTAATAATAATTGGTGATTTGAAAAAAATGAAACGACTGAGGAAAAGTTAGTTTTACAGCATGTTGACTATAGTTGATGGAGCCAGTACTAATGTAAAGTTGTTTCCTTTAAGAATTGGCTGCATCATACAAATATTTAAAAGAAAAATATTCATTTACACAGTGTTCTAAGAGTACCTGTAAAGCCAATGTAGCATGTTTTGAGGTCAAAAATACTATATATTTTTAATATTCTATACTCCTGGAGGAATTCTGTGCAACTGCACATGTGCAGAATTCATGTCCCTCGCAGATTTTTTTGCTTCCCTGCAGAAAAATGACTTTCTGATGGGGAAGCCACAAGAGCGGTCATGCACCTGTCCCCAGCAGCGTGGGCAGCCGGCGGAGAGGTAAACCACTGCAGGGGATAGGGATGCTCTGGCTGGTGGCTCCTAATCTGTGCCTGGCTCAGCTGCTAGTCTCTGCTAAGCTGGGGGCGGATGGGAGTTGCTCTTCCCCTGCAAGGAGCGGCTGGGGCAGACGCACCCCCAGAATCCTCCCTCGGCTGCAGGAAGCTCTGCAGCCCCTCCACCCCTCACTTCATGCCCCATTGCTCCTCAGCCATGGGGGGAGGGATCACTGTATAGGGAGTTGCTCCCCTGTCTGCCGCTCCCCTGTCCGCCCAACCCCCGTGTTCTGGATGCCCCCATACCTAGACTCCACTGCTGAGCCTCCACACCTGAACCGCCACCCCGCCGAGGCTTACCCCTGCATCCGGAGCCCCTATGGACCCAGATCCCCCTAATCCCACCCCACACACCTCCTCCTGAGCCCCACCCTGCACCCAGACCACCCTGATGAGTCCCCCGCACCCAGACCCATTGAATCCAAACTAGCTGCACCCATACACCCACCCTACCAAGCCCCAATCTCCCAGTATCTGGACACCCCCACCCCGCTAAACCCTTCCATGCCCCCCCCCCGCTGAGTGCCAGCCACCATCAGCTGAACCCCCCCCACAGAGTCCCATTGATTGCCCCTGCACCGAAACCCCCCAATGAGCCCATACATCCAGATCTCTCCCCCCCCCTTGCACCTGGACCCCCCCGCTGAGCTGCCTGCACCTAGACTGCCCTGTACAGAACCCTCTCACCCCACACCTGGATCCCCCCACACTAAGCCCTTCCACACTTGGATCCTGCTGGGCTGAGCCTGCCTGCTCACACCTGTTGCACCTGGCGCAGAGAGGCAGGGTCCTGGGATGTTTCTGGGGCAGGCCCGGCCCTTGTGCTGTGTCAGGGTCAGGTGCAGCCTCACCGAGTCTGTGTCCTGTGGGAAGGAGGGGGGCTTCAGGGTGATCTCCCACTCTGTGCAGCCAGTGGCCTGTGCTCTTCACTGCCATGCTGGAGCCTCCACATTTATTTATTGACGAATACAATTTGCAGAATTTTAAAATATTGTGCACATAATTTTTTTTTTTTTTTTTTTTGGTGCCAAATTCCTTCAGGAGTAATTATTTTGTATTAAAGTGTGTATTTAAATATGCTTTAATTAAATACTTGGATGTTATAAGGTCTCTGAAAAAGGAGTGGGTCTGTTAATTTAAGGAACCACATTCTTCCCAGTTGGTGAATACATGTTGTTGAGTGCTTTAAACTACTACTAATGATCATAGTTAATTACTTGCCAGCAGTAAAGTACATATAAATCTTATAGTTTTTATTGAGCAGCTAAGTAATAGTCATGATAATACAATATAATTATTAGAATTGTATATGTTTGCAGCTTCTTGATGTTATAACCAGTGACTTGTTAGCAGAAGTCCTTATAAGTCACCACAGTACAATCCAGTACTGTGACTTTTGTCCTGGCAATCAGTTGGTAACAGTTGCTTTATCACATTATTCTGTTGAGGTAAGTGACTATCCTTGTTAACATAATTTAAATAGTACTCCTGGGATACTATAATGGATTTAGACACCCCATTTTCTCCATAGTTTTGGAGAGCTAGAACTTTTCAATAACTGCACATGTGTGTGTGCGCGCAAAATGTACTTAGTTACTTTAGTATTCTTAGCACATAATGTAATATTTTAAATTCATTTTTCTATTTTTTTTACTCATTTTATTAGAGGTATAATTTTGAATGGTGAAATATTGTTTTTGAACTATACATATTTTTCATTTCGAACATCGTTTATTTTTATATTTTCACATAAGTCGCAAAATGAACATTTTATTTAACTGTACATGTTAAAAGAAAAATAAATCAGAAAAACTCAGTCTTCAAGAGATAATATGGTATAAAAGACTCTTGTACAATATACCGGTACACTACAGGGCTTTTGATGATTCAGCCAAGTGAAAAACACTAAGTACAGTAACTCCTCACTTAAGGTTGTAGTTATGTTCCTGAAAAATGCGACTTTAAGCGAAACGATGTTAAGCGAATCCAATTTCCCCATAAGAATTAATGTAAATAGGGGGGGTTAGGTTCCAGGGATTTTTTTTTTGCCAGACAAAAGGCATTATATATATTTTAAACAATTTTAAATAAACAATTTAATACTATGCTGTGTGTGTGGGGGGGGGAGTAGTGTGCACATGCTGTGTGTTTACAAACATACTGTACATACAGTACAGTACTATAGTTGGGAGGTGCCCCTGCCTTACCCCACACAGGCACAGCCCACTGGCACTGGAGATGAGGCAAGCAAGGAGGCTGAGGTGCTGTAGGCTAGGAGAAGCACATTGCCCAACTTTAAATGAGCATGTTCCCTAATTGATCAGCAACATCACAACGAAACAACATTAACCAGGACGACTTAAAGTGAGGAGTTACTGCAGTGGATGGAATACTTACTTTATCCATTCTAGTCCTAAAATATTTGAGTATCATATTTTCTAAAACTGATACATTTAAGTCTACAGTTGAGCACTACATATATTAGATTGATTTAGTTATACAACTGAGAAGGCTGATCTTTCAAAGAATAAATATCTATAGTAAATAGTGACCGCAGAAGACAACTCCATATTACAGTTAGTATACTCAGGATGAGGACTGAAAGCAAATACTAGTAGAAAAAATTGGTATGTTCTTAGGTACTATTGTATGTGCTTTGTGTTTCGTACTTAGAATGT
This sequence comes from Emys orbicularis, assembly GCF_028017835.1. Taxonomy (NCBI): domain Eukaryota; kingdom Metazoa; phylum Chordata; order Testudines; family Emydidae; genus Emys; species Emys orbicularis. Next base: position 89,382,562 of record NC_088683.1, read on the forward strand.
AGTGGTGATGATATAGTTGGGGTCTTCCTTTGTTATATTTTTGCTGTAGTTATGGAATACAGAATCCTTTTTAAAAGTAGCTGATTGCAGAGGACATCTGAGTTGGGTTCACTGTGTGACATTTTCTCCTGATGGATCTTTATTTCTGACATCGTCGGATGACCAGACAATAAGGGTAAGGTAACTTATTTCCAGTTGTATGGGCATATTTACATGTTGTTACTTGTTTAGGATATGTACTTGTGTATAATATCTGTGCTATATTTTTTGATCCCTACATTCCTGTGATAAACTGCAGTGCTACCATTAGCAGAGGTGACCCTGTTCTTTTCCTTGTTGTTTCTTTCCTGACTTCAATAATCAGTATTCATATTCTTGAAATTTCTTATGCAAATGAAATATATAATGCAATAGCTGGTAGTTTCATTTTAAAAATTCTTTTCTTTGATTTCAAGTTAGGAACCGGTGAACTTTGTGCATGTGACTTCTCTGAGTAGAAGTATAGGGGAGTCAGTCAGTATGGGAAAAATATCAATATTGCATTTTATCTATTTGGATTGTACTTCCCTACCTAGTAATCTAATAACTGAAAACCATTAAAAGTGTTGAGCAGTTATTCTCAATGATTTAAAATGATTCCATTTATGAGTTTCTTACTTACTTTTTGTATGTACCCTTATTTATTGACTGAAAGTTTTATATCCTGTTCTTTATAGAACCTTTGATACATTATTCCCTTTAACAGATTTGGGAGTCAAGTAAGGTGTGCAAGTCCTCTGCTGTTGTGTTAAAACGTGAACTAGATGTTGTGTTCCAGGATGATGAAGTGATGGTTTTAGCAATTCTCAATCAGAAACATCTACAAGTAAGTGTATTTCTGTATGGACTTCAATTCATAAATCAATAATATGCCCAAGGGTCCCTGTAATCTACAGGAAAAGCACATTAAGAATTAAGTTATTTTTGTTTTTGATTTTAAGCATTTGGATCTGGCATGTAAATGGCTAATGTTCTGTAATTTACTCTTTAAATGATTGAATTACTATACATTAGGTCCAGACAAAGGAGCTATGGCTATTTTAATGAGCAAGACCTGTTAACGTTTGTGGGCTTTTTCCCTTGAAAAGGAAGATATGCAGATTGAAGCTGACTGCATGGAGAAGGGTAGAGGACCTTTTCTGTTATAAAATAACTGTTCTTAACTAGGTGTATACCTTATATTTTATTAATTTTGGGTACAATATTTCTGTATGGGCTAAAAATACAAATTGTTGTTGATACACTGGTGAAACTAAGAATACCAAATACTTTAAACACACACATGTAGCTGCCTTCACTTTTGTAATAGAAATATTTTTGAATTAGCATGTATCCTTCCATAATTTTATGTCAAGTTATATCAGTTATGTGATGTGACATCCTGTAGAAGTGATGCATCAAGTGGCTAGTGTAGCTAATTTAAAATACTGACATGCTTAACTACAGTAGCTTACAAGAAAAAATGCTTATATTCATTTTTTGTTACAAAATGCTGTCTGTTCAGAATTTGTCAAAATGTTTTTCATATTAAATGTCAAAAATTCCTTTCATGTAAGTATGTTGCAGTTTAACTTTTTATTTTTTTTTAGAAGTCAGATCAGACAATTACTTAAATATACTAAGTTGTCAATGGCCTTCCCTATACAAATTTTTGCATCATCCTTATGTATCTATGTCTGAAATGCAGGTTGTTCTAATAGATCCTGAATCCATCCTTTAAAAAGATGGACCCAAGCCACAAGGCTTGGATCCAGATTTTCTCATAGTTTTGGCATGTTTAGACATATCTCTAATCCTTGAGCTATAAAATCCTGGAGTATCAAAAAAGTTCTAAAACAAATGTAAATTGAAAGTAGAGCATAAATAGTGGGGTGAGCAGAATTAAATAATTTAGACTTTTCTCGGCAGTTTCTTTAGGGACAAGAAGTAGCTGCAGAATGTGTTCACAAGACCCCAGTACATCTGACAAAATAGGGTGGAACAGTCTGTCACTAACCCTTTCTGAATTATTTCTTGCTGTGCGGGACACTAACAGCATCTTAGGTATAATACCCATTATGGACCAAATTCTGCTCATCCATGTGGACACGAGAACAAATGGATATAAACTGGCCGTCGGGAAGTTTAGGCTTGAAATTAGACGACGGTTTCTAACCGTCAGAGGGGTGAAGTTCTGGAACAGCCTTCCGAGGGAAACAGTGGGGGCGAACGACCTCTCTGGCTTTAAGATCAAGCTTGATAAGTTTATGGAGGGGATGGTTTGATGGGATAACGTGATTTTAGTCAATAGGTCAATAACGTGCCATCGCTGGTAATTAGTATCAATGGTCAATGTGGGTCTGGCTGGAGAACCTTGCCCGCATGCTCGGGGTTCTGCTGATCGCCATATTTGGGGTCGGGAAGGAATTTTCCTCCAGGGTAGATTGGCAGAGGCCCTGGAGGTTTTTCGCCTTCCTCCGCAGCATGGGGCAGGGGTCGCTTGCTGGAGGATTCTCTGCGACTTGAAGTCTTTAAATCATGATTTGGGGACTTCAACTGCTGAGTCAAGGGAGAGAATTATTCCAGGAGTGGGTGGGTCAGCTTTTGTGGCCTGCATCATGCAGGAGGTCAGACTAGATGATCATAATGGTCCCTTCTGACCTTAAAGTCTATGAGTCTATGTGCAACTTGTATCTTCTGTGGGAGTTCTGCATGCAGAGGCACTAAGGAAACTGGACCCTAATGCAAACTATCTAAAAATCTTGCTTTCTGGGGATACACTAAGTGTTTGTAGGCCATGGAAGAGAAAGAATGAGGTAATCCTTGTAGCTGAAAGTATTTTTTCAGCCTGTAAAATGCCTTTTCTACCCAAAGCAAATTGAAAAATTTTAAGCTTCAGGAATGACAAGGGGGAATTTTTTTTTACTCAGTAGACAATTGTGTATATGACTTCACTGGTCCTTCAGCATAAATTCTTGTGGGATGTGCAGAAGTGATGTATTTTAAAGCAATGGCACTAACTTTTATAACTGTGAAAACTGAACGCCCATATTGCATGGCACCAGCAAGGTGATCTACATTTCCTGTGTAGTAATTCAGACTGTCAAATTCTAAAAATTTTCTGCTGGTGAATGACAACTATCTAATGTCAGCATTATCAATATTCTTATCTGAGAGCAGTGAATGAAATAATGAGGAATCAGCATCTTCCCCCAATTCTAAGTTATTTGTTCACCTATAATTAGTCTTCATTAAACATTTATTTTCAAGTATAATTGTTTGAGTCTTATTGTCTGTGTACATATATGTACATTTGTCTTCTGACTTTTTAATGTTTTGGTTTTTTGATTTTCATTTTAACCATAACATTTCAAATGGAAAGTAGAATTCTGTGTTTCTTGATAAAGGAGTCAAAAACATTTGTATGTGACGTTATATCCACTGACTTTTTCTTTCAAGTTTTACTTTTTTTAGAGCCAAATGTTGCCTTCAGATCAATTCCATGAATCTCTAAATTGTAAATGAAGTAATTGAGAGACTGATAAAACTCTTCCATACTTAATAACTTCTATCCTCCAAAAAATGTGGCATAGCACATAAAATGCAGACACACATGAACTGTCATGTTGCAATAGACCAGTGATCCTTTTAGTCTGGTATTCTGTTTTAGTGGTTATTTAAAATTCTTTAGGCTCTGTCTACAGTAGCTTTTTCTCTTCACATTTCCCACTACTACAGCTTTACTGGTGGTGGCAGTAGTGTGAGTGCTAATGAAGATAGGTCTCCAGAGTTTTAACCAGTGTTATCTAGACCTAACTTGGACCAGGAGAGCAATTATTTCAGTTGCTTTGTATCAGGCCATGATTGGCTGGCAGGAGGCCCGGCAGCCCTTCCTGGGTGAACAAATTGTTCTGGCTGCCCATAATATGTAGTGTGAGGGGATAGCTGAAACTGATTGTTCTGCTGCTCTCCTTTGCGTGGGGCATATCTGGGTCATGTCCGTTCTTCTGATTAAAGGAGGCTGTTACAGCATTCCATCTGTGCAAGCCTGGCTGAAGGGGAACCTCCCTGACAACTTCCCTTCAGAAGTGTTTGCCCCTGCAGGAGGAAACATGGAATCTTAGGTACCCCATCCTTTTTACCTTTTAGTCTGTCAAGAGCCCAGAAAGGGATCTTCCTCTTTGCTGGGACCTTTTACCTACTTTTTTCCCCTCCTTTTCTCTCTTCTCTTCTATTTTCTGTCTTTCCCCCTCCTCCATCTCGTCACCAAATTGTCTGTGTCTTCCTCTGCCTGGAGAACCTGCACCAAGGCTAATTAAAAGGCCTATAATGAAGCAATTGGCCCTCTTCCCTTTCGTCCAAAGGTACCATATGTTTTTCTACTAAGAGCTGCTGTGCCCCATCCCCTTTTATTGGACTGTTTAAGTAGGAGGACATGGAACCCGTGGGAGTGGTTGGAGCCCCTCCAGAGAACCCAGCAGAACCAGAATTCTTGGCTCAGAGCCAACAAAAGCATTAAAAGAAAGTCATTTGCATCATACTTTATACAGCAAAGTATGGCAGAGGAGAAATTCAGTAAATGAGGTGAAAATTCTCACAAGGCAAGCCCACCAACTTCTCCGCATCAACCAAGCAGCTTCTCTGTCTTCTGTTTCATTAGTTGGCACCCCTTCCCATTCCGTCCATGGATATACTGCATTCGATAGTTATCGCTGCAGGAAAACTGGCAGATCACCCTCTGCAACCCAGAGATTTCCTCTTGGCCATTTCCTAGTACAGGTTACTGCAGGGGCACCCTCCGCCTATGCCATGGATGCCTTCCAGAAGTGTGCTGCATTTGATACATGACTACAGAAAAGCTGCAAGATTTTAATCCAGCTGTGCATGGAGATCCTTTCATACTCAGTACATAGTACATATTGCTCCAAGGACACTCTCCATCAGCAGTCTCAACAATAAAAGGAATATACTACCCCTTGACTTGTTTCTCTTTGCTCATTCCAACAGAGGTGCTAGAGAGTAAATAAAAATGAGGAGGCTTTCAGAAAATTCCTCAGCTGACCCTGATTTGACTCCTCCCTGAAGGAGTGAGAGTTACCTGAATCCTGTTTGGAAAAACATCACACCTAGAAACATCCACTCCTAGGGTTGAATGGGACCAGCTGTCTAGAAGGTAATACATCCATCTGATCATTGGTAAAAGTTGATAGGATGCTACCATAGGGCCAAAATTGATGCCACTGTGATTGTAGTAGGTCAGATAGTTATTTCCATTGACTCCATCTTCTGAGGGATCAAGTAGACAGAAAGAGAGCCCTGACTTTGCAGATGCTATGAAGCAGAGGTGACACCATGCCTCAATCACCTACTTCACTATGTAACTGCACTCCTTCACCTTAACAAGCTATTTCTCTAGGACATCCCTCTCACGGCACACTTAACTAAAACACAGTTTGTTGCAGAAGACAACGTGCACAAACCCTACTGAACGCTGGTTTTGGCGCATCATTCATCGTAGCTCATGCCATTTGGACACCTTCCAGTTATCCATTTTGCTTCATAGCTACCAGTTTAGTAAAAAGAGATTTATAGTTCTTCACTTGGAAGGCAGACCAGCAGGAGAAGCAGCTGGTGGAATCTGCCTCTTACCAGTTTTTCCTTGACAAAGTGGCAGTGTAGTCCTCTGCAAACAAGTGCTCACTCGCATCCTCATTGCAGGTGCTTCCTATGTACGTACTGATACTGTAGAACCAATGGAAGGGAATCATGATTGAGCTGAGGGAAGATGCAGAAAGGGGACCTTCAGAATTCAGGTCATTCCACCTCAAGTGACACAGTGCATTCCATATTACCATCTGCCAGAATCTGAAATCCCCTCATTTGATGAAGGCATCTTTCCTGCTTCCTCCTAGCCTGGAAAAGATCTTCCACAAACAAATGAGACCTGGAGAAAATCAAAAAGAATTTGCATTTGGTCTTTGAAAGAATCAGAAAGTATTTTTTTCACTTCTATTCTGAAGAAGTTGCAAGGAGTCAGAACTGTCAGATCTAAGGACCTCGACAAATGCACCAGATCTAAGGGATTGTGAATGGAAACTTTCTTCCATGCTAATGAGTGTTCCATTCATAGGATTTTTTTAAAGTCAGTAGGCCTCAAGGAGAAGCCTACCGTCATATCAAATCACCACATGCCACTAGAAGTTTCCTCAGGTTTTCAGACACATCCTTCCATTATAAATACAAGGGGTCCCAATTTATCCTTGTAATAATGCCCAGAACATTCACCAAGGAATACACTTGTGTCCATTTCTGGATAACATGCTTGCAAGAGATGTTGATTGCTAGAGGACACACATAGCCATAGAGCTCTCATTGGGATCCTTTTTTGGAGTCATGTCCCCAAACAAATAACCTGACATCTGTATTACAGGTCACAGGGAAGCAATGCTAATGTTTCATTAGTCTTTTTTAATGATGGTCCAGGACAATGGCCCTAAAGGGAATTGTAAATGTAACAGAAGAATACCTGATCAGATACATGTCATAGCCAGGAGAGTGAAGTTTGTTTCAGTCGATTCCCTTGAAGCTGGCTAAGCCACTCATCACCTTGTTTACATTAGCCAGCAGATTTCTGTAATAATAATACATATATTACAAGATGAGGTACTTGTTAAGGCAAATGAACTATAGGTGGCAGCTGTTGGCACCTTTTCTAAAGAATGGGCAAGATTGCTGTGTGATTTTCCCCTATTCCATCACTGACCAGAGTGATACAGAAGATCACTGAGGACTAGAACAGAGTTGAGCTCCTGGGGTCACATTTACAGGGAAAGCTGTAGTGCTCTTGAGATTACTCACTGTGCTGCACATCCACTCCTTCACCTTCTGTTACAAAAGAATCGTATAAGCTATGGCCCAGTGATGCATTAATATCTGAAAAACCCAAGTCGTGCACAACGTGGCTGTTAAGCAAAGTCAGTTGGGGAAAGAAGTAATTTCAGTTGGGTCCTTAGTACTCTCCTAACTTCTTGGGAAGAATCACATTCAGAATGTGCTTCTCTTGCTGAAATGAGTTTGTGGAATAGTGCACAGAAAGGGTGATTATAGTATGAATTATGCAAGATTCAATAGGCTGTCACCAATGCAATATCTTAAATTCAATGACCGTATGCGTCCTCATACTTAAGGGCACCATCCTGGAAGCCATTACAACTGAACACATTAAGAAGTTAGGGATTTTGTCTAGTCAGACTCATTATATGATTTTAATTACAGGAAGTGTTTCTAAGAAAACTAGAAGTTTTCACATGTAAAGAGAAATTTTATTTCAGATGTTCCTTGCTGTCTTTCTAATCAGATGCAAACATTAGAGAACAACTCTGACACATTAGATATCAGAAGGGCTCTGAAGGTTTTTCTTTAGCAGACCTGAAAAGCCAAGGTCCTGTTTTTCTGCTGGAACATGAGATGCAGGAGCCAAAATGCACTCATAAGAATACTTTCACTACAAGAATCTGTAACTGTATCAAAGACGCATGCAAGGCTGACATGATTTGAGGATATTTGTCCAGAACAGCCACATCTTCCTGGGTGGAAAAGGCTGGCAAGGGAGAAATGCAAGGTAGATATCTAGTTCAACTCTACATTCCTTTTATAAAACATTAAGCTCACCTTCCAGGGGTCTGATGATGCTGCCTTTGGTAGATGAGACTTCAAATCAGTTAAAACTATCCAGCATAGTTGTCTGTGCTTCTAAACTCTGTATTACATATCCATACTCCCTTATTTTGCTCTTTCCACTACTGGTTATTTCCCACAAGTAGAGCAGATATACACGCACAAAGGGGAGAATGGGACAAAGTCTTACTGATCAATGTATTCTCTTTTCTGATCAGTCCACCCTTAAATTTTTTTTTAGGGAGGGGGAATAGTGAATCTAATTAGTTGAAAGTGTTAATGTATTTTTGCCAACATTATTTGTCCAAGCAACTCATATGCAATAGCATAACTGGACTCTTTTCTAAGGTAACACATGATCTACTTACTTACAATTAACAGATGTATTTCTGAAATATAACAAGTTTCTGTGGTAATTATGGAAGAACTGTTTTAGAGGAAAGATGGTGGGCAAGTCCTGTACTGACCAGGCTCACCTAGATCTAGAATTCTAATTACCTCCATCCGATCAGCGGAGGAGACCCAACCCTACAAGCAGAGGTCCAATTTATATGCCCCTTCGTGAAGAAGAGAAATTGACAAATCATAAAAAAATTTGGGCATTGTGGTAGAGCCAGAGCCGCCGAGAGCGGGTTCGGGCCCCGGTGAAAATTTTTTTTCTGGGCCCCCAGCAAGGGCGGACTGGCTAAACAGGGCCGGCGAGATGGGGGGAAGCTGGGCCCCCTTCCGGACCGCCAGGCCCTGGTAAGGCGACGAGGGGGGGGGGGAAGCCGAGCACCGGGCCCCCTTCCAGACCGCCGGGCCCCGGTAATTTGTACCGGCTTTCCCCCCCCCCCTTCGTCGGCCCTGGGTAGAGCTGAAGATGAGATTCCCCGTGCAATGCTGTGCCCAAAAAGGCTAATGTGGTCCATAAATCGATAAACAGGGGAAGTAGGAGTAGGGAGCTAGAGGTTATTTTACTTCTGTATTTGATGCAGATGTGACCGCTGCTGGAATAACGTGTTCAGTTCTGGTGTCAACAATTCAAGGACATTGATAAATAGGAGAGGGTTCAGAGAAGAGCTACAAGAATGATTAAAGGATTAGAAGACATGCCATATAGCAGTGTTCTTCACTCTTTTTGAAGCGTGGGCCACTTTGGCAAAAAATCTTCAGTGTGAGAGCCACATCAACTACTAAATTAACACATTGCTTACTACTCTTTAATGATGTAATGTTACAGAGCCACTCGTATAACTAAAACAGTCTACTTGTACAATAAAATGATACTCCTTTTATAAAATAATAACCAGGAAAATATATGGAATTAAAAAGGCACCTACGCGAGTAAACTTTTTAAGAGCAGATAATGCAAAACTTACTTTAAAAACTGGATGAGCAAGAGTGTGCCTGTTCCTCCTTGACTTTGTTCATGCAGTATTTGTAATCTGTCATCGCAATTCTAGTAAGGCAGTCCAAATGTCCATTGGTCAATTTGTTCCTCTGTTTTCTTTTCAGCCCTCTGGCTGGGGGTGAGGGCTGCAGAGTAGGGCCGGGGATGAGGGGTTCAGGGTGCACAAGGGGGATCAGGACTGGGGCAGAGGGTTGGGATGCGGGTGGGGGGTGAGGGCTCTGGCTGGGGGTGCGGGCTCTGGGGTGGGGCTGGAGATGAGGAGTTTGGGGTGCAGGCAGGCTGCCCCCGGACTGGGGCCAGAGGACTCCCCCCAGCCCTCTCCCTACCGGCAGTAGCTAGCTCCAGGGAAGGGGGTCTCTCTCCCCCTGCCAGCGGGCAGCACGGAGCTCCAGGGGAAGGGCCCTCTCTCCCCCCTCCAGCAGCAGGGAGCGCCGGGGGAGAGGCCTGCAGCAGCCCTGCAAGCCCCAACTTGCTCCCCTCCCCAGTTCCCACCCACCCCCTACCTCTCTCCTCTCCAGGTCCCTGCTGCATGGCCCTTTAGAGCTGCTGCGTGGCTACTTATAGCCTGCTGCATGGCCATGCAGCTTAGAGGGAACTTAGAGAGCTGCTCTTAGGGTCAATAGGAACCACCACTGGCTCACGGGCCTTGTAATGAAGAACACTGCCTTATAGTGGTAGACTCAAAGATGCTCAATCTATTTAGTTTAAGAAAGAGGAGGTTAAGGGATGACTTGATTACAGTCTATAAGGGGCCTGCCTGGGGAGCAAATATTTGATAATGGGCTCTTCAGTCTAGCAGAGAAAGGTATAACATGATCCAATGGCTAGAAGTTGAAGCTGGACAAATTCAGACTGGAAATGAGGTGTACATTTTTAACGTTGAGGGTAATTAATCACTGGAACAATTAATCAAGGGTCATGATTCACTGGCAATTTTTAAATCAAGATTGGATCTTGGTTTCTTTTCTTTTTTTTTTTTTTTTTTTTTTTTTTTTTTAAGACATGCTCTAATTCAAAAGGAATTATTCTGGGGAAATTCCGTGGCCTGTATTATGCAGGAGGTCAGAGTAAATGATCACAGTGGTCCCTTTTGGCCTTGGAATCTATGTATCTGTGACTTGTAAGGCCAGTTCAATGTTAAGCAGAAATTCAAAGAGTAGAATTGAGCTCTCAACTTCTTACTGCAGCCAGGCTTTGTCTCTCAACAGTACTTACCCTGCAGCATTACTTTTTTGTTTGGGAGAAAAAAAATACTTTAAAAATTTTATAGAAGAACAATAGAGAAAATTAAAAGCTTGACGTGAAGAGTCGGCACTTCTGAAATTTGGGCCAAATAATATCCGAGTATGTGGGCTAAGAATGCTTGGGGTGAACAATAAGCATCGCTGCAGGTGTATTAATTTTTTTAATTATATAAACTCTTGAATTTCACATCCTATCTACCAGAATTGATATCACATATAAGTAGTGACTTAGTCTTACTATTTACATCACTAGAACTTAAAATAACAGCTTTTCATAGCTTTTTTTATGTCATTGTTTGAACTAGATTAAAACTAGAGAGATTAAATCTTATTTTCAAAGTAACTTCAGAAGTCATAGGTACAGATTTATCTGTACTGTACATTTGCTCTATATCTATTGCCCACCTTACAATAATACCTTAGACTAATATAACATCTTCATTAGGGACTTTGCAGTGACGGTGCTCATGCTTTGCAAATCCAGCAGGCTTCAAGGGGAGGGGAATGTACTCAGTACCTCACAGGGTTTAGTCCTTGTTCAATTAGATTAGAAAAGCAGCATAACTTTTCTTGTTTTAAAGCAAGAATAACACATTACAAAATGTATTTGGTTCTTTTGCAAGGCATTTTGTCTAGTTATAATATTTTGTAGTATATGTTGTAAAATTAGTGGAAGGTATAATAGAGCTCTCATTGCAGCTCTCTGCTACTAAATCTTTACAGTAAAGTAGGAAGAGACTGCGTATATTGATGAAGTGTTGGTAAGTGAGGTTCTGTTGTATACTTGACATAAACTGTTAGGTTGCATTATTTTATATTTTAAGAAAATATCAAATATTTACCTACTATTGGGCAAATCTGTTACAACTATTTGGACCTTTATAGGAAAAGGCCTTTTTTCCAACATCCTTTTCTGTCTTTGGACATTTGAGCATCTATGTATTAGAGGATCTGAGTGCATAACCATATTCCTCATGGAGAAAAAGGTTGATAAGATACTTGAACTTTTTCCCAATCTTGCTTGTCTGTTTGGTTCTATCTACCTGTTTACTCAGTACTGTCTCTTCTTATATGTGTTTGTGTTGTCATCTTACTATTTGCAGTGTTTTACATTAGAATGTGTCTTCTGCTGTCCACATGCTTTTATCCCCTTTTCATTAAGGAATACTCGAAAGGAGTGTAAATAAAATAACTTAAATTACGAAACCTCCTCCCCCAGCAAGAAGAATTTTTTTTAAAAGCATTCTTATTTTACCTATACAATTGCAATTTTTTTTTGAGAGGCGGTGTTAGACTCTAGAGATTTTCTGTTTCAATGATTGACTTTAAAACTGTTTTAGTCTCAAGTTCTGATATCATTTATACCTGGTTTCCACTTTTTTATAAGAAGGGATATAGAGCTATGCAGTAGTTATAGTGATTCAGTATTCTCTACTTCTAGAAATACACCGTTGGATTTTTTGAAACTTTGAAGTGGGATTGGATGACTCAGAGGGTTTGATTATCAAGTATAGAATATTTCTCCTCTAGGTTGCAAGTTGAATTGTGTCCAAGGTTAGGAGTGACCAAGTCCTTTCCATCTAATGGCTGGCATATGAATGTGTTGGTTCTTAGACTACTTCCCAGTGAACAGATAGCCACTTGCCATTTTAAAAAAAAAAAGAGTTGACTTCTGATTTTCAGAAATAGATGAACTTCAGTGCCTACTTGCACGCCAAGGAAAACTTTCCACTTTGCCTCTGATAGTGAATTTTTTAAGCCCTTCTAACATTTCTGTGAACAATTTGAACAAATTACCTATGTTCATTATCTAAAGGAGGTTAACCAATGAGAATCAGAAACCTGCCATAGATTTAGGAAGGGACCGATATAGGAACACACACAAATGCTGTTGGTTTTGGCCTGTGACCATCTTTAGAATAACCTTCCCCAGTGAAAGGTTTCAGTCTCCAGCCCATGTCAAAATCAAAACATTTGTTAAAAGAATCAAACCTTGCTATTTTTCCTCAATGCACATGTATGGTTACTTTTGCATATCCATGGGAGAATAAATCCCTAACCTCTTGTTTGTAAACTACTGTAAGCAAAGCTTTTTTTTTTTCTTTTTTCTTTGAGACTGTTTAAAACCATGGTCACCAACTGGTCAATCGCGATCGACTGGTCAATCCTAGAGGATCTCCCAGTCGATCGTGATCTCTGGCAGCACAGCGGGGCTGCCGCTAAGACAGGCTCCCTGCTTGCCCCGGCCCCATGTTGCTCCCGGAAGCAGCCAGCGCGGCCCAGGGAATGGGGGGGGGGGTAAGGGTAAGCGTATCCCCTGCTACTGCCTGCAAGCACCACCCCCGGAGTTCTCTTTGGCCGAGAACGGGTAGCTGTGGCCAATGGGAGCTGCAGGGGTGGGGTGCTTTCAGAGAGGGGCGGTGTGCAAAGCCACATGCCACACATGTCATCCCCCCACCCAGCCCCCTCCCAGAGCCAGCCCCCCAAGCTGCCTCCTGCACCCCGAGCCCCAGCCCTGCTCCCCTTCCCGGAGTCAGCACCCCATATCCCTTAAATTCAAAAAGTGATCTTGGGTGTAAAAAGGTTGGAGACCACTGGTTTAAAAGAAGCTTTCACTTGTTTGTAAATCATTGCATTCCAAAGATCTTTCCATGAAGATTACATGAAAGTGATAGTTGAACTGATGTGGACAGAGGTGACATGTAGTTAAGACCTACTGTACTAGATGTGTATATTAATCCTTTTTGAATCATACCCAGTTGCTAGGTGTGTAAAATCCTGACTGTATTGATGTACTTGAAAAATGTTTTGCAGGAGCTGTAAAATCTTCTCAACTTAAATTTGTTTTGTCCAAAGAACAAGTGTCTAGAGCTAGTTTATACAGCTTTTATAACTTCTTTCTGGGGTAGGCCTGGTCTACACTGGGGGTGGGGGGGATCGACCTAAGATACGCAACTTCAGCTACGAGAATAGCGTAGCTGAAGACGACGTATCTTAGTTCGACTTACCTCGCGTCCTCATGGCGCGGGATCGACTGCTGCCGCACCCCGTCACCTCCGCTTCTGCCTCTCGCCGCGGTGGAGTTCCGGAGTCGACGGCAGAGCGATTGGGGATCGATTTATTGCGTCTACACTAGACGCGATAAATTGATCCCCAATAGATCGATCACTACCCGCCGATCTGGTGGGTAGTGAAGACGTACCCTTAGAAAAGCACATCTGAATGTACTATATCCTATGTTCAGGTAGGTATGCTAAAACAGTGGTGGTCCCACAAAAGATGTAGGTTTGTCGTGTTTTAAAGTAAAGATGCTGTACAAAGTTGCTCTAGTTTAATAATCCACATTTTTGGTTGCAGCTAATTAATGGAAATACAGGCCATACTGACTATCTGACTGAAGCCCAGGAATCTCTTATTTGCTGCTGTTGCCTAAGTGAAGATCTTCAATATGCAGCATTTGGAGAGGAGAATGGAACAGTAAAGGTACTGTACCCTGATTTTTGGGCAGTATTGAGTAAATCCACTGGTTAGTGTTTCTAATGATTTTTGACTAGCTTTCTTTAACATAAAAGTAACATTCTTGTTTAAATTCTAGAAAGAGAGAGGATAAGTAATTCAGATACTGCTTTTTGATGACACAGTATGTTTTACTCTTGAAGATTAAAAGAAATGGTATTATAAACCTGTATTATGGGGAATCAACTGTTCCCCTATCCAACAATGAGTACACCAACCCAGGTCACTCCCTGTCATGAGGAAAAAACTGTGGGAATGGCTTTAGGGAAGGAAAACTGAGAGGTAATCTGTGAGGAGTTTCCTCAGAATTCTGTCATCAGGGTTTTCTCCCCTTCTAGCAAAAGAAGCAAGATGTTGGATCACAGACCCCAATATCTGCATGGATCTAGGGATCTACTGGAGGGCCTATGCCTCTGTGCTGCCTGCATGGTCCCCTTTAGCTGTCCTCTGCTCCCTCTCAGAACGGCTACAGTGGGTTCCAGAACGTGGAGACCACAGTGTAGAGAGAGTACTGCTTGGAACTTAATAGAGCCTCATGTCCTGAGTAGATTCCTGATGCAACTGGAGGTACTAGGAAAAGGGAGAACAATATATTCCCCTGCTGCCAAGCATGTTTGGAGACTAACACATATATTATCCAGTTTATAAATATCAGAACTGTCTTGGCATTTATCCCCATACTTTTGTCCGCTCACATAAAAGGAGTAAGTAGAGTGTTAATAGTAGTAGTGTCTTACACTTGTTGACTGCTTGACTCATTTCACATCTCTCATTACAGAGACAAGTGCCTACAAATTTTGAAAAATTGCACTTGCCTGTAATCTGTTAATTGCTGAGCATAACATAAATTTAGAGGCTAATTTGCTGTGTTGCAATCACGTTAACATAAAACATGAAACATATAACATGTTGATAAATTGTATAGTCAATAGTTTGACCACACTTTGGCTTGTTATGAAATATATTTAAGAGACCAAATAAACTATGTGAGTTAGGTTTATTGATACAAGCCAATAATAATATAGTACAGAAAAAAGGTTTTATAAGATACCAGTTTCCAGGAAGACATTTTGTGCAGCATTATTACATTCACCTTAGAAGATATGCTTCCAAAGCTAAACCACCTAAAGCCATCTTTTCATATCCAACCTTTTTACAACTGCAAGGTACTGTATACGTTATTTGAAACTGCATTTAACCAATTAGCTTTTTACTTTGTTTTTCTGGTACTATGGTGTACCCCTCATCTCTTTGTTAAGAATACATATATTCCAGGTACCAAAGGGTGTGAAGGCACCTCCTAGGTCTGTACTAGGATAGAACAATCTTATGTTTTATCCTTTTCCTTTGGGACATTTCAGTACTGGTCTGCAAGACTAACTTTCTTCCTGTTGCTATGGTAAAGCATTCATCTGTCCTGGTCTTGACAGCTTCCCTGTTTGCTTAAACCAAAACTTACTTCAGTGAATGGAGGGGGTTATGGAATACTTAACATAAGTGGGCAGGGTTATATAAAAAGCATAGGCCAATTAAGGCTATATAACTGCTATTATATTACTTTTATGTACTTAATACGTACTGATATCTATATGATGCGAATAATGCATATTGGTAATGTGATGCACATATGCTATCGCAGAATATATTAGTCAACAAACACGAACACACATAAAATTTCACCCATAGGTTGGTACATACATGTCTGATACCCAAAAGAAATTGAAGGACTTATAGCCAATTTTTAACCATGTAGATTATCTGCTCACTTTTTCCAAGGGTCAGGCTAACATATGGATTTTTTTCTCACCCACTGGTTTAGATTTGAGACCTCATTTTTGTGTAGTACTGTATAGTATTCCATTATTTTTACTTCAGATGTTTTGCTTACATGTCTTTCTCTCAGTTTATTATATGTATGACTGTATTTTAATTCTTCATAAATGATCTCTCTGATTTTCCTTATAAAGGTTTTGAAATTGTCAAATAAGAGAGTTTTCAAATCCAGGACTGGACATGAGAAATCTGTACAACATTGCCAGTTTACATCTGATGGACAAACCCTTATTTCAAGCTCTGATGATTCAACTATACAGGTGTGGAAAATGTTTTAAACTTACACTGGAGCATTCAAAGCTACTAAAAAAAAAAGTACACTACAGATAGTGCAGACTCAATACACTCCATGCATTTTCCATGTTGACCATTGTTAGTCTCATGGTCCATTTGGATGGAGGACCATCACAATTGAGCAATGTGGACTGGCATGTAGATGTCTGTTAGCAAGGTCATCTCGTTTACTTCTCCTAACCCCACCATTGAAACTTGCTGGCTGTCTTTCTAATGGCATCATTCACAACTTCTCTACACTCGTGTTCATAGAACCACAGATACAATATAATTTGTCTGATTTGTGGATTAGGGACTAACCAAGTTCAATAGCTCTGATGGTTTATAATTTGAAGTTACAAAATCTGAAGTACTTATTTTGTTACAAATAAATCTCCACTGACATTCAAATTTGGGTCTTTGATATCAATGGATATGTAGAGTTTTCAGACTTTACTTAGTTCAGGACCGATAGGTGTTGCATTTTTAAAAAATTGTATAGAATGGGGACAGCAAATTGCTTCTTTTAAGTAATTAATTGTGCATACTTATCTTGTTGGACAGAAACAAAAAGAACCAAGTCAGAAAAAGGAGCACTTCCTTGATGGCCTAGAAAGGACCAAATGTTGAGTAAAATCTAAAGTAGTGTGGTGACCATTGTGTGTTTTAGAATTTTTCTATTTTGTGTTCACATAATAATGAATTACACCCTTTCGGTAAAATTTAGCTGAAATAGGTGTCATAGTTGCAAAGAAATATGGATTCTCAAAATAGACAGTTCAACCATTTAGTAATTTACGAATTTTGGGACCTGATCCAAAGTACACTGAAGTCAATTAAAAGACTCACTGACTTCAGTGTACTTTGGATCAGGCCCTTGATTGTGCCTTTATGGTAGCTGACTTAAATATGCGGAGATGCACACTTGCACATGGGAGGCTAGGACTGAGCTTGAAGTCTGATTCTTTTTCTTTTTTTGTATTTTTCTTTTTTGCACCCATGTGGAGGTAAGAATTACTGAGTAAAGGAAAACTTTATTAAGTCCTTTATTTAACTTGTCTGACAAGTTGTTTTTTGTTGTAGGATTCCCTCTAGTGGCTAATTTAGCACTTAAATTTTCTGGATTTTCAACCACATACTTTTCTTAGCTATTGGCTAACCCTTATTCTTTGGTTTCAGAGTAGCAGCCGTGTTAGTCTGTATCCGCAAAAAGAACAGGAGTACTTGTGACACCTTAGAGACTAACAAATTTATTAGAGCATAAGCTTTCGTGGGCTACAACCCACTTCACATCCGAAGAAGTGGGTTGTAGCCCACGAAAGCGAAGAAGTGGGTTGTAGCCCACGAAAGCTTATGCTCTAATAAATTTGTTAGTCTCTAAGGTGCCACAAGTACTCCTGTTCTTTTTCCTTATTCTTTGGTGCAGAAAGCTATAGGTTTAAAATAATTTTAAAAAAATCTTGAGCTGTTTAATAATTTCTGTAAATAAAGTAACATCCTTTGAATGTTTAATGCACAATTGCTGAAATTAAAAAGAAAAAACTATACAAACTTTTAAAACAAAAAGTGATATTTGATCAAAAATGTATTTTAACTGTATAATAAATCTGAGTAAAATTGCTTTACGGTAAAATAAATCTGAGTTACAGTGTGAAAAGTTATTGGTTGAAATCAAGGTTTTTAGGCCCCACATTTGAGTTTGCAGGGGAAGTTTTCAAACTCACTAATAATGGTAGCTAGTTATTGAAAGTCACATTATACAAATTTTATTGGGGAGGCTTTTTCCCTATTCAGACTTTTCTCAAGAGTTACTTCATTCACATGAACTTTCTACCAGCTGGCCATTATAATACACTTTTGTGACTGGCTCACATTAGTGCTTACCCAAGGTGAGTTGCAACAAAGCCAGGTACCTTCGATAGTTTACATAGACTGGAAGACAATGGATATTTTCTGCTGAAAAGAACAAGTTAATCATTGTTAAATTATATTTGCAATGTGGAGGAAGAACCCATTGTTTGTTTTAAAAGCTTACACATTTTATATTTATAAGCAGGTGTGGAATTGGCAGTCAGAAGAATATATATTTTTAAAAGGTCACAAGGAAGCAGTGAAGAATTTTAGGCTTTTGGAAAATTCAAGACTTCTTTCCTGGTCATTTGATGGAACAGTTAAGGTAAATATAAAATATCTTTGTATTGACAAATTACAGAAGGTGCATTGTGTCTTTAATTGGTAGCAAAAAAAAACAAAACTGTATATTTAATTTTCAAAGAATGAAACTTAGGCCCGGTCTATGCCGAGGTTTTTACCTAGAAGTGGAAACTATGTGATACAGCCACACGCACCAGAGCAAGCCCCTTTTGTAGATGTGGTGCATCAGTATAAAGTGTGATTTTTATTTTTATTTTTTCCCCACCAGAGTAGCTATACTGGATGCTAGAAAACCCAGTGTAAACAAGGATTAAAAGTAGGCGCAACTGCTATATTCAGGAAATGCAAAGGTTTTAGAGTCAGTCCAGTAGGAAAATATGGCAATAAAAAAAACAGTAATTGAATATTTTGATTATAGTTTGCTTTTTCTGCTGTTGGGTTAATTCTGCATTACATTACAGTATGTAATTTAGCACCAAAAGTATAAACTGCAACATTTTTTAAAGCTCAAATTTACATTTTCATTGTATTTCTAATTATTCACCTTACTACTCCTTATTACTCCCTTCCTATTTTGCATATCTGTAAAGAGCCACAAACCTTTATTATATATGGATGTTCTTGATGTACTTAGTCCAGTGTATGTTGTTGTATTAGAACTGTTTTATAGATATTGAATTGATCAAAAACTGCAAAAGTAGCCTGTACATTTTAAATTTTAATAATATTTTATAGGTGTGGAATATTTGTACTGGAAAAATAGAAGAAGATTTTGTTTGCCATGAAGATGCTGTTCTTTCTTGTGCTATTTCACCTGATGCCACCAAGTTTTCATCTACCTCTGCTGACAAAACTGCCAAGGTTAGTAAACATAATGTTGACAAATCTGCACAATGAGGTAAGTGTATCCTGGAATTTGTGCTAAAGACCAACTTCATTAGGTAGCAAACAACCACTCCAAATACCTCTACGCATTTCAAAATATCATATTATATATATATGTATCAGGTGACCATCTGTTAATTTGTCTGTATGCTTGCTTACTTGCTGTGTGCTTGCGAGGTTATAGTGTGATCTGTTTTGGGGTGTGTGTTCTGAGCCAAGTGTCCGGCTAGGCTAGGCTGAGAGTTTACTAATGAGCCTGCTGTCCTTTGATTTCCCCAACCCCGTAAAGTGCCTTGACAAGGGGGCAGAGCTAACTCAGGGAAAATATATTCTTCTTCGAGTGCTTGCTCACGTCAATTCCATTCTAGGTGTGTGCAGTTGTCGGACACTTTTGCCTTAGCAGTATCTGTAGGGCCTGCTGTGGCAGTAAATTGAATTCAATTCAGAAATTGCAGTACCTCCTGTTCGGTCCATGCTGGAGCTCTTTTGCGATTCTGGGACTCCAAGGTCACCTGTGCTGATGAGCTCTGCGTGGTCACCTGTGCTGATCAGCACGCCATGCTGGCCAAACAGGAAATGAAATTCAAAAGTTTGCGGCGCTTTTCCTGTCTACCATCTGAGTTGAGAGTGCTGTCCAGAGCGGTCACAGTGGAGCACTCTGGGATAGCTCCTGGAGGCCATTACCATCGAATTGCGTCCACACTACCCCAAATTTGATTTCAGCGCTAATCCCTTCGTCGGGGAGGAGTACAGAAATTGATTTTAAGAGCCCTTTAAGTCGACAAAAATGGCTTCGTCGTGTGGATGGGTGCAGGGTTAAGTCGATCTAACGCTGCTAAATTCGACCTAAACTCGTAGTGTAGACCAGGGCTAAGAAGAGGGACCCAGCACTGAGCAAGTTGGGGCATTGGGCAAAGGACCCTGCTTGGGCCGCCCGCCCACACCGAAGCTGCAAGGGGGCACGTCCCCAAGGGGACCTACTACCCCCCTAAGGGATCCGCCACCGACTCTGGGGAGCAGTAGAGGACCCAGGCTGATGGAGCAGTCAATGCTCTCTCAGCTCCCAGCGCCCAGAGAGCAACGGACTCTCCCGCTGCAGCCGGCACTGTGTGCAGTGATGGACCCAGTGAAGGCTCCCTACAAAGGGTAAGCCAGCCATGAAGGCCTCCCAGAAGGCGATTGAGCGCCATCAGTCTCTGGAGCCGAGGCAGAGCCCTTTGTTGCCATGTCCTTGGTGTCCACGTCAGCCCAGGTCACTGATTTGCCGCTACCGGTTGCGGCCACCACGCTCTCGGCACCGGTTATCTTTGTGCTGGCCGCCACCATCCCCAACACCTTGGGAACACACTCCCTACTCCCAGCACCGGTTTTATCATTCGAGGCCCTGGTCGCCCACGGCGACGGTTAGCCGACAGACCCAGACGTCGATGACCCCACCCTGCTCACCGAAGGAGGATTTCTCCAGGACAGGCAGGGAGTTCAGCCCCTCGCCGAGACAGCACCGTAGCAACTAGGCTCTGAAGGGTGCATCCACCACAGCAATGCTGACCTGGCAGCAGGGCCAGTGGCCAGTGCAATGGCCTTACTGGAATGCCTGGGGCATGCCGGTTATGCTGATTCCCCCGTCTCACCAGTCCTTGGTTGCCGCGTCGGACAAACCCCAATCGGCACTGGTGGCGCCAGGCTTGGTGCAGGAAGCACCAGTGGGCACTGCGGTGGAGGAACAGGTGCCCACCCCGAGACCCCCTGTCCCTGCAGGGGATGATGCCCCGGGCCCTTCCCTGGTGGTTCAGTCATCGTCCTCCACTCCAAACGAGACGGTGGTGGGATTCTTCCGTGCTAGCCCACCAGACAGCTTTAGGGAGCACCAGTGGGACTCCCTCCACAAGTTTAAGGACTCCATGCCCAAGTTGATGGCCCAAGAGTTCGGGGCTCTTGTGGAGGAAGGTACCACAGCAGCTCGGTGCTCCATCCAGATGGCCTAGGATGAGTCCGATTTAGTGGCCAGGGTGGTTGCCTTGGTGGTGGCCATGTGGCACAGCTCGTGGCTTCAGACCTCCGGCCTGTCCCAGGAGATGCAGTCGTCCATACAAGAGCTTGGGCCACCCTCTGCTCCCAGGGGATGCATATGCCTCAGTCTGCGAGGCAGCCATTCCAACTGCCCCCACTGCCAAGGCCTTAGCAGCCTCGGCAGGGATCTACGAGGAGAAGAGACAATGGGTTCAGTTGCCGCTGCCCTTCTCTTCCCGCTCACCTGCACAACCTGGCCGGGTGGAACACGATGGAGCCAGAAGCAGGCATTTTGAGGGTGTGCTCGAGAGCGATGCCCCAGTCACCTCCCCGGATCTGCCCCATCTTTTCCTCAACCATCTCCATCCCTATGCTCCATGGTTAACTACTGAGGATCGGGAATGTTTGCCTGAGTCCAATAGGTCCTACTAGGAGTAGAAAGCCCTCCACTAGAGAGACCTACCTGGCCACCTGGAAACAATTCACGTGCTGGGCCTCAGCCCAAGACGTTAGGCCTGAGCAGGCCTCGCTGCAGCTGATGCTGGACTACCTTATGCATCTCAAGCTCCAAGGTTTGTCCCTTTTATCAGTTAAGGTCCACTTGGCTGCTATATCAGCCTTTCACCTTCCGTTCCAGGGCAGATCAGTCTTGGCTCATAGCATGATGGTCCGGTTCTTAAAAGGTCATAATCGGCTCTACCCTCGAGTCCAGGACCCAGTCCCTCTGTGGGACCTGAATCGTGCTCGCACGGCTCGTGAAAGCTCCCTTCGAGCCGTTGGCATCCTGTTCCCTTCTGCTCTCCTGGAAGGTGTCATTCCTAGTGGCAATAACTTCTGCCTGAAGGGTCTCCGAGATTAGGGCATTTACATCAGGGCTGCCTATACGGTGTTCAAGGACAAAGTCTAGTTGCAGCCACATCCGGCTTTCCTGCCCAAGGTGGTTTCGCAATTTCACACAAGCCAGGACATATTCTTGCCTGTCTTCTGCCCAAAGTCTCATAAGTCTGAGGAGGAACGTAAGTTGCCCTCCCTGGATGTCAGGAGAGCGCTAGCCTTCTACATCGAGAGGACCAAGCCATTATGCAAGTCGACGCAGTTGTTCATCACGGTGGCAGGTACGTTGAAAAGTCGTCCAGTGTCCACCCAGAGAATTTCTTCTTGAATCACAGCCTGCATCCGATTCTGCTATGACCAGGCAAAGGTGCTTCCACTGGCGATCGTAACCGCCCACTCAACCAGAATACAAGCCTCGTCGGCAGCCTTCCTGGCCCATGTGCCAATCTTAGATATCTGCAGGGCCGCCACCTGGTTGTCTGTACATACGTTCACATCTCACTATGCACTTACCCAGCAAGCCCGAGACGATGCTGGCTTCAGTAGATCGGTATTACAAGCTGCATGTCTGTGAACTCTGAGCCCAGCTCCAGGGATACTGCTTGTGAGTCACCTAGAATGGAATCGACATGAGCAAGAACTCAAAGAAAAAACGGTTACCTACCTTTCGTAACTGTTGTTCTTAGAGATGTGTTGCTCATGTCCATTCCATTACCCGTCCTCCCACCCCTCTGTCAGAGTTGCCGGCAAGAAGGAAATGAGGGGGTGTAGGGCCAGCGGCGCCTGATATACTGATGCATAAGCACGGCACTCAAGGTGGCACCACAGCCAGCCCTACGGATACCGCTAAGGCAAAAGTCTCCGACAGCTGTGTAGATGGGCACGGCACATGTCTAGAATGGAATGGACATGAGTAACACATCTCGAAGAACAGTTACAAAAGGTATGTAACTGTTTTATCCCAACTTTTTTATGTATAAAATGATGGTGTCTAAATTAGCTCAAGAAAGAGATCTTGGAGTCATTGTGGATAGTTCTCTGAAAATATCTGTTCAATGTGCAGTGGCAATTAGGAAGCTAACAGAACCATTAGGAAAGAGATAGATAAAAAAAGAAAATATCATAATGCCACTATATAAATCTGTATATGCCCATACTTTGAATACTGTGTGCAGTTCAAGTCACCCCATCTTAGAATTGGAAAAAGTGCTCAGAAGGGCAACAAAAATGATTAGGGGTATGGAACAGCTTCAGTCCGAGGAGAGATTAAATAGACTGGGACTATTCATCTTAGAAAAGAGACAACTAATGGGAAATTATGATAGAGGTCTATAAAAAACATGAATGGTAAGAGAGATTGAATAGGGAAGTGTCATTTACCCCTTCACTTAACACAAGAAATGGGGTCATCTGATGAAATTAACAGGCAGCAGGTTTAAAACAAGCAGAAGGAAGTACTACTTAACATAACATACAGTCAACCTGTGGAACTCATTGCCATGGTATGTTGTGAAGACCAAAAGTATAATTGGGTTAAAAAAAGAATTAGATAAATTAATGGAGGCTAGGTCCATCAATGGCAATTAGCCAAGATGGTCAGGGATGCAACCCCATGCTCTGTGTCCCCCTAAACTTCTGATTGTCAGCAGCTGGGAGTAGACGATGGGATGAATCACTTGAAATCACCCTGCAGCATCTGGCACTGACCTCTGTCAGAGATAGAATACTGAGCTAGATGGACCATTGGTCTGACCCAGTATAGCCATTCTTATGTTTTTACTTTCTAAAGCTTTAGAGACCTCCCAGAATTTATCTTGGAGACAACTACACACACTCTTAAGGAGAACGGTTGACTTTAGTTCTCAAAAGATACACAGTCCATGCTCAGTATTTTGCATAGCTATGTGTATTGCTTTAGGGTTTTTGTAACTAAAGCATTAAGCAACTAGCTACAAACATTTTACAAGACAAGATTTTTAAAAATAACTAAATATTTAGATGTATCTCACATTTTCAAAAGTACTGAACACCCAGCAACCCTCATTGACATCAAATCAAGTATGTTCCTAAAAATGGATTTGTGAATCTCGGTTTAGGCTTCTGTTTTTGAAAATTGTTGGCCTACTTTGTATTTTGCCCCTTGTATGTCCAAGTGTTAATTAGCAATCAGATCCTTATTGTCTGCAAGTCTGCTTTTAGACATTAAAATTATTTTGTGCAGTACTTGTAATTCAAATATTTTTATAAAAATTGTATTTCATCAGAATATGCAGTTCCTTCAAAATCAAAACACTTTGTGAAATCAAGTCTGTTTTGCTCCAATTTTGTTTTGGAAGAAAACCCGAAAAACAGGTTCCAACATGTCAAAATGTTTTGATTTTTCATTTTAAAATGACTTTTTGTTTAGAATTTTTAAAAATTGTGTATAATATATTTTTATATTATATTGTCTAAACTAAATGTTCTTAATGATTCAAAATCATTACTTTTCAGAATTTTCCTTCCAAAGAGTGTCAAAATTTTCTGGTTTGATTCCTGTTCAGAAAAAAGCCACATTTCAAAATTTCTAAATATTTTGAGAAATGGAACTTATTTTTAAGTATTATTTTACAAATAAATAGATCATTTAAGGTTCCCTTCAAGTTTCAAAGAAAATGAATAGACATCTTTATTAAAAGACCACCTCCTTTGAGATTACTTTTTGTCAGCCCTGTGAGTGGGCTGCTTAATACATGTTCCATTGTATTACACTCCAGAGTGTGCTTCCGATGTATTTTTTGATCTTATAAAATATCTTTGTATTGATTCATGAAGTTCCTTTTCCTTAATAACTTCATAAACTTTCTGTCTGACAGGTCCTGAGCTTAAAATGTGTAATAATAAAAAAATTGTGCACACTTTTTCAAATAATACCTAACAAATATGTGCCTCTCACATTTAATTAATCTGGGATTTATGTACTTTGAGTATTTTTAATCCCTATGTTAACACGTGTTTCTGGTTGGCATGGACAGATAAAATTGTGTAAATTTTCCATGAAGTATGACTTATCTTTACTTTTTTCTTAAACATTTCATTTTTAGATATGGAGCTTTGAAAGTTCATCTGTTCTTCATGAGCTTAATGGTCACAAAGGCTGCGTGCGGTGCTGCACTTTCTCCTTCGATAACAAATTCTTGGCCACTGGAGACGACAATGGAGAAATAAGGGTACATTTGGAGACATTTTAGTAATACATTGAGTCAAAACTACTCTAGGGGTGCTTAGCCGAGTGTACTTGCCAGATATGAATTTGGGTAATTATATTCTGCCTATCTAATTTCCCTATGCCATTTAGGGAATGTTGCAGGTCAGGAATAAATAGTGGATCCTTTGCCATGAAGGTGGCAGCATTATTTTGTAGTGGGTGCACAACTGAGCTGAAAGTCATCTAGAAACTATAGGCTTTAGAAAAATATCTAAAAGATTAGACTGAATAGAGGGTAAAGACTACAAAAATACAAGAAAAGAGCATTCAGAATAGATGTGCATGTGTACTCTCTGGATTTGATCTGTTTTTGCACTCTTTTTTTATCATCAATGTTCCTTGTGTGGTGGGACTCTGGATTGTCCATTTTGAGGACTCCTGGTTTACAAATATACTTACGGATTGATAGGAAAGGATTCCCTTTTTTTGGGGTTCCTTGTGAGAGTTTTGTTTTAAGTTTATGTTTTGCACAAAAAAAGAAGAAAATGTAATGTAAGATGGCTTTATGCCCATTCCTCACTTCCTGGAAGCAGAAAATATATTTGTCATGTTGACTTTGTGGTTTTTTTATGGTGGTCTAGTGATGATGATTATGGTGCTCTATAGATTGTTGGCATTCTTTACTAATTAGTCTCCTGGGAGTCAGTTGTGAATTAAACCCTCCATATACCATAAAGGTATAAGATTAAGAGTTATTATCTAAATTGCCCTCTCACTTTGCAACCAAATATAATGTTTGAAGTAAAGGTTGGATTTCTCTAGTACTAAAAAGAGAAAAAAATAAATCCTGTCATCCTTGCAGCAATACTCCTTTTTATTTAACGCCATTAATAGATTGTATATATTATTAATTATGTCTCTCTTAGATTTGGGATGTCTCAAGAGGTGAATTACTTCATCTCTGCTCCCCTGTTACTGTAGATGAAGGAGAATCAACACATGGTGGCTGGGTAACAGATCTCTGTTTTTCTCCTGAGAGTAATATGCTTGTGTCATGTGGAGGATATCTTAAGGTAAGCCCCACAAAATACTGCTTTAATTTAAAGTACGGGAATGGAAGGTGACACCCTCGGTGTCCTGGTCATATTCGGTATTTTAGTTTTAAAAACTGTTTCCCTCCCACAGCCCCCATTTCAGATTGCTTACAACTTTCTCAAATTTCTTTTGGGGATGACATTTTTTCATGCTTCGTTTCTGTCCAAAGGTTTAAAAAAAAAATTGAGTAAAATCGATTGTGTCTTTTGAGTTATTTGAATATAGCATTGGTGGGAAGCTTTCCTATATATCTTAAATGTTGAACCAGTTATGATCTATAAACCACTGTATTTGCAATGCCAGAGAAAATGGAATTGAATAATCAGTTATGCTGATCAATGGTTTCATGAGCATTTCTAAATCTCTCTGATGTTGTATCTAGCATGGTAAAACAAATGTCTTGGTAACAGAACTATTTAATAGGCTAATCAATAGAGTTTCTTTTTACTTAGAAGAAGAAAATAAAAACAACCCAAGAAGAAGTGACAAATCTTAAATGACCAGAACTATGATTAAGAGTAGAAACTGATGTTTGCAAAATACCCCTGCTAACAAATGTTCTTATATTAAGGGCATGATCATTGCTGAACATCCTCAGATCTCCTCAGTCTTGGGTGTTCGGTGCCTCCAAAACGAAATAGTTGTGTGCTCTGCACCTTGCAGGAGTGGACCCTTATTTTGTAAGATTTGAACATCAAATACTGGGGTGTTCACTTTTTCTTCATAAATACATAAGAGTTTAAAAGGAGTTGGTGATGATATGTGGTCCTGGTCTCTAACTAGGTCTCCTACAGGCTAGAATAATAATGTGGCACTGTACTTTGGAAAACATACTGTAAAAATCCTCTGAAAGGATGCAAGTTAAAACAGGAAATTGAAATTTGTCATTGGTGGAGGAACTTCTAATGGCTACGTTTGTTTAATCCTTTAGAGATTTACAGTAACTATTGTGGTTAGATTCATTGAGCTGTATCCTATTATCTGTTTTTTACACACAACTTCCAAAGATTTTAGTATGAGTTCCATGTGTGGAAGATGACGGGATATCATAGAACCATAGGACTGTAGGGCTAGAAGGGACCTTGAGAAGTCAAGTCCAGCCCCCTGCACTGTGGCAGGGTCAAGTGAACCTAAACCATTCCTGACAGATGTTTTGTCCAACTTGTTTTTAAAAGCTTCCAGTGATGGGGACTCCATGACCTCCCTTGGAAACCTACTCCAGAGCTTAAGTACCCTTTATAGTTAGAAAGTTTTTCCTAATATCTAATCTAAAATCTACCTTGCTGCAGATTAAGCCCATTACTACTTTGTCCTGCCTTCAGTGGACATGGAGAACAGCTGATCACCATCCTCTTTATAACAGCCCTTAATATATTGGAAGACTGTTATCAGTCTTCTTTTCTCAAGACTAAACATGCCCAGTTTATTTTAACCTTTCCTCATAGGTCAGGTTTTCTAGACCTTTTATCATTTTTGTTGTGGACAAATTGGAAAGAGTGTAGAAGAGAGCATCTTTCCTAAATTGTGGTGCCCAGAATCGGATCCAGTACTCTAGCTGGGGCCTCACGAGTGTCATGTAGAGCTGGACAATTACCTCCTGTGTCTTACATACAACATTCCTGTTAACACACCCCAGAATCATATTAGCCTGTTTTGCAGCTGTATCATTGATGACTCAGATTCAGTTTGTGGTCCACAATAACCTCCCAGAATCTTTTCTGCAGTACTACCACCTAAACAGTTATTTCCCATTTTATAGTTGTGCATTTGATTGTTCCTTTCTAAGTGAATTACTTTGCACTTGTCTTTATTGAATTTTATCATCTTGAATTCAGGCCAAGTCTCCAATTTGTGAAGGTCATTTTGAATTTTAAACCTGTCCTCCAAAGTGCTTGCAACCCCTCCCAGCTTGGTAACATCTGCAAATTAGATAAGCATGCTCTCCTACTCCATTATCCAAGTCATTAATGAAAATTATGTTGGGCCTTTTGTCTTTGCTAAGAATTCCAGAATCAGCTACATATTAGGGTTGGCAGCAGATGTTGGAGGGCAAGGGCAGGGGAGGGAGTGGAAAAAATTATTTTAAAGTAGTATTGAAACATAGAACTGCACCCTAGGAATTGCCATGTTGGACCAGACCCTTGATCCATGTAATCCAGTGTTCTGTCTCTGACACTGGCTAATGCAAGAAACTTGTTTGTGGATAATTATGGAATAAACTTCCCATGGGAAAGTTCTTCTTGATTCCTAGTATTTAGTGGTTAATTTATGCCCTGGAAAACTTGAATTTATATACTTTTAAACAAATTTTCTATTCTGCTAATGTAATTGGATAATGATCTCATTATCTTTTAAAATGTTTAATCCTTTTGTGACCCCAACTAAGCTTTTGGCCTTAATGATATCTTTTCACAGTAATTATGTTATATAAAAATATATCTCCTCAGTTTTGAATGTTATTTCTCAGTTTAATTTGCTCCTGTACTAAGAGAGGGGTAACAGGGGTATCTGACTTAATCTTCTTTCTTCCATTTATTTTATATATGCCTTTATCATGTCTCCTCTAAATTAAACAGCCCCAATCTCTTCAATATCTTCTAATTTGAACATCTTTCAGGCTTCTAACAATTTTTGGCCCTCTCTGAACCCCTTGTTTTATGTAAGATTGTTGACTCTTTCCTCAAATGCAGAATGAAGGAAGAAAACTTGACAGGCAACTAGGCCCACCATGCTAAACCTATTTTTATAACTTCTTATAATCTATTCCTACTAATTTAAAATGTTTCTCTTTTTATAGTGGTGGAATGTAACTACTGGAGAATCCTTACAAACATTCTACACAAATGGAACAAACCTCAAGTCAATATATGTGTCCCCTAGTTTCAAAGTATATGTGACCATTGATAATCTTGGTATTCTTTATGTGCTACAGATGCTGGAATAAATCCATTGAGCACAGTGGATATTAAAACTCATGCAACTGATACACAGAGTTTTGAGCTGGAAACAAAATTCCTCTAATCTATTTGACATTCATTAAACTGTGAAGTGTTTTTCAGTATTGCATTCATTAAATGTTTGTATGTATAATGTTTATGTAAATTTTTGCAAATGAGCATGCATTTAATCTTGTTTTTGATCAGCATTATTATTGTTAATGGTTTGTCCTTAAATTTTGATTTGCATACTAAGTATGCACCTTATTACACTGTTGGTAAAATTATATTAAGTTTTATTCAGATAGGGTGAGATAATTGTTAGCAGAAGACATAATAGGAGTATAATACATGGAAATCGTAGTTTGTAGAAGTCTGGTGGCAAATGTTTTCAGGTCATGAATGTGACTGTAAAATACCAAAAATTATGATCTTTTACTATGCATGTGTGACATTGTTTTAATGAATACAGAATGGAAAGAATTAATGACTTCGTTAGAATTTCATTTTTCAGTACAAACTTGGAATGGTTTGAGGAATATAAAAATATTTTAGAGAAGAATCAAGTAGCTCTCCACTGGTACAGCAGCACTGCTTTGTACTACTGTATTGAACCATCATGCTTTCCAGACTTATGGAGATGAGGTGCATTATAGAAGGGTAGTGAGTTTGGCTTACATAGGGAGAAGATAATTTGCTGCAGCTCCCTTTAGGCACACAGCCAAAGGGCATTGGTAATTGCATTGGTAGAGATTGTGTACTCATTTTCTAGTCGGAGGAAAGATATGATAGCCAGCTAAACTGAGAATGGAATTGGGTCAAAAGGCTTTTGTTCAGAAATACTGGTGTGTATGGTGTGACTAAAAATATAGAATTTTTCCTTTTGTTTAAGTTTAGCTTTCACTCCAGTTTGTGCCATGAAGATGATAATGTGTGCTATCCTGGTCAGCTTTGTTTACAGGGGATCCTCTGCAGAGGAATCTTTTTTGCCCCCAAAGTATGTGATTTTTTTAACATATTTGTTGATCCTGTAAAAGGTATAATGTGTCTGAGATATTCTACACTAGCTGCCTTTTTTCTTAACTTAGATTTTGTGACTATTTAATTAAATAACAAACTATTTCTAATCAAACTTAAAATAAGCCTTGTTCTAGTTTGATTCTGACTGTTAGTTAACTTGCTCAGGCAGTAATAACTGTGATTTCCTTATTGTGCAACTAATTGCAAAACCCTTTTTAATGTCAGTATTTGGATGTTGAACATGTTAAAGTGTCTTTACCAATTCTCAATTTCAATAATTGTTCATCTTGTATTTCAGAATAAATTTTAAAATATCGGTGTTTTTTCTATGACAACCAAACTTTTTCATTTCTTCATCTATAATCTTCTGCAATTAGACTGTATTAAAGCAATATTGAATACGGGTAATGTAATGAAGTTATACAGTCAGACATGTAAAAAAATGTAATTAAAAATAAATGTAAGAGAAGTGTGTGTGGTTTTTTTGTATATTGAATATGTATATGTAAAGCATTAAAAAACAATCCAGGCTGCTTCAGCCTAATTTGTGACTAAATCTTGGAGCTCTTCAGTTTATACTTCATGGGGGCAGGGCAGGGGGTTCAAGGATGAAAAAAATGCAAAGTTTGCTGAAATTCTTTTTCTTTTTCACGAGCAACATGCACAAAAGAGAAGCAGAGACAAATAATCTCTCCATGTGTGTTACCAATCTAAATACATAAAATATAATGAAATTTCAAACTGCATAAGATAATGCTTTGCAAGTTAAGTAATAAAGTCAGCATTAAATAACAAAGGTTGAAGGAATATAAAAAGGTAAGGGGTGGGATTCTGGCCTCCAGTATGCCACTCCACCCCTGTGCTGGCCCCTCCCAAGCCATGCTGCAGCAAGTGGAAGCTGGAGCACTGAGCAGCAAAGGAGATTCTTGGCTGCTCCAGGCTACAGAGCAGCCCATAGATGGTGGCTATAAATTACAGCAGCGCTTTGCAGCTCTAATTTACACTTGGGACCATACTAGCAGCCCAGAATCCCAAGGGTGCAAATGTGGCTTTAATCCACCTTCACCTTCCATGCTTCTTCCTCATAAAGGCATAGCACAGAAAGTCAGCCAGCATTTCAAATGTATTTGAAAGCAGCCAGCCAATTAGGTAATGAGCTACAGGAAGGATGTGTCACATGAGCTACAACAGAAAGGCACTCACACTAAAAGCAGTGAGATCATGGGGTGGGGGGACAGGAAAAAGCCTGGTGCTATATTAGTGGAGGAAGTGAGGAACAAAGTAGAGCTATACAAAGTCTGTGAGAGATGGGAGTGAATCCCTGGAGGATTTTAATTTTAAACTGGGTCCTAAAATGAATAGGGAACCAGTGTAGGCATTTGAGGGAGGAGATGATGTGGGATACACTGTTTTGTGCATGAAGGCAAGGCTGTAGCATTCTGCACATGTTGCAACCTGGACAGCTAAGTCTTGGAAAAGTAAGTGTAGGAAGTTGTAAGGCAAGAATAGAAGGTGGTACGATTGAGGTTATCTGTAGAGGTGGAGTCAAAGCAGTAGTTCATATAGGCAAACAAGGCATTGGTGTAGGAATGAAGGGAAATACGTCTTTTGTAGTTAAAGATCTATAGCAGTTGTGAGAAGGCCTTAAAGAAAAAAAATGTAACTGGCAAGATAAGCTGCAGATCTGCTGAGTTCAAAATGTAACTGATAAAAGAAGCCTCTAATTGTCCAAACCTGTTCTAACAGACAAAGAATAGTTTTGTGATGTGTTAAACTTTTATTGACCCCTAACATACCAATGCTATATTGAAGAAAGGAACCCAGTCATATTCTTGTCTGTTCCTGGCCTAAGAGAGTCCAATCCCAAATTGCCCAAAACTCTTTTTTTGCAGAAGTCAGCAATTGGCAGTGGCATTGCTGTTCGTTGAAAGGTATAAATGGTGAACTCTTGAAGGGGTCATTAATAGTACCTGCCCTAACCAAGTTGGAGCCAGCCAACATGGATGAGAGTACCCCCAAGGTCTAGTCCTTTTGTGAGTATCTTAATCAAATGTCTATGAATGTCTTTTACTGATTAGATGTAGTAATTATTTAGGCTTTTAGACATGGTTAGAGCAATTATATAAACGCCATTTGGCCTTTGGATTTAATAAAGGAACTTATGGTTGAATTTGTGTCATGGTGGTGCCCTCTGTTGACAATAATTCCAACAGCTGGCAATCGGTAGCCTTGTAAATATAGCTGATGAGAGAAGAGTCAATAATGTTGCTCAAGTTTCTGAACAGAGGAGACAAATAGAAGATGTGAGCTGTGAAAGGAGAATGAGAGAACATAACATCTACATGCTACTTCACATAAAATCATATTGCTAAAAAAAATAAAATGAAATAGGGGCCAAATATACCAGCAATTTCTTTTAATGAAAAGCAATAACGCAGTTAAAAGACAGTTTTATAGCAACATATAGGGGGGAAAATACAGCTTGCTCAGCAAATTCAGTAGTTTTCCTTGATGCTTAGCTATATTCCAATTAACACAAAAGGAACAAAATTTAGCCAGAAGCAACTTATCTAGATAGCGTTAGTACTCCCATTATCTCTTGTAGTGCCAGATCAAATAGAAACATTTCTCCCTCCAAAACTAATAAACCAATTAATGAACATCTCCAGTTTTGTTATCTAGTCTCCTTATCGTCAGCTAAAATCAATAACATCATCATCCTCAGTCTCTGGATGATGTTGTGTTTTAAGTATTCTTTTCAGAAACCACTTTCCTTATCTAAGCTGCTGCAGAGGTTTTCTGTCACTTCATTATCTTTAAACGCTGCCCTTAACCCTTTCACAAATCTTTGCTTTCTTGAGTTTTCTTACTAAGGAGGAAGGCTAGACAAACCCACCACAATACCAGTGTTTTCAAGAAACCTTACATTGCCTTAACTTGCACTATCACTTTAATTACATTTCTCATTGTTTTGTCCTTTCTAATCTGATGTTCTATATCACACATTCATTTTAATAAGACTGATTACTGCTTCTAATGTCTTCTTTGTGCTAAGGACCCCAAATCTATTGAGTACTTGTGTGCAACTTGGAGGCCGAAAGAATCCTGTCAGTCACAGATAGCAGGGGACTGGTGGTTCAGGGAGACACCCTCACACACACATACTGCAGAGTTTTCCTGAGGGAAATTCCAAATTTTATTTCAAATGATTAGACTAACAGTTCAGTTTAATAATGTGTTGGTCTAATTCCCAGCCGTGTCACAGGGCTGCATTTGATTGTTGGGGAGATTGTCCCCTCAGTTCCACTTCTCCTTCTGAGGCACTTCTAGCAGATGGTGCTCCAGCAGGCTTCAGGGAGTGAGCCAGGATAAGAAAGCGAGAAGCAAGATGCAGGCTGTGCCAGATGGGGTCATTTCAGCCCCTTCTTCCCTTGTCGTGCCATGCCCCTGATCCCGTAGACATCCCTACACTAGGGCGTGGGGAAGGGAGGCCTTGGGAAGCAGTCTAATGGCTGTCATCCCAGGGTAGGCATTGTGGAGAATTCTCCCCTAGGAGGATACAGAGCTTTCAGAGCCCCTTGCCACCAGTCTGGCCCTTTCATGCTTCGGAAGGGGGTCTGAGCAGTGTGCGGGTCTTGCCCCATATCTGCTTTTGAGAGTTCCAACAGTTTCTCAATCCAGAGCTGCTTCTGATAACACTCTCTCTGCAGAATTTCCCTACCTGGATGCTTGTTTCCTTAATGGCTCTGTCAATACAGGGCTTCTACACAGTACTTCAGCTTCTGTCGCTCAATGTGTAGCTTTCCCTTTTTGAGGCTCTGTTAACTCTCGCTCTCTCAATGCAGTTTCAATGCCCCACTCCTAGCAGGGGAATAACTGGACCTCCCAGATGTAGCCAAAGATGAGAGGCAATAAACAGTTTCCCTTAGTGCTTCAAACCCAGTTATATAGGGCAAACTTACCCAAAGATAAGATTCTTTGAAAAAAAAATTTCCAACTGTCTGTCTAGACTGTTAACTCATAGTGACTGTTACATATTTCCATGTTTTTTTCTTAATAGTCCTTAATAATTTTAAGGCTCATGTGGTCAAAGGCACCTCAGCTCCATTTCCATCCAAGAGTTTTTTAGAGCCAGCACATAGTGTTCTCTGCATAAACTTACAAATCATTTTTACATATATATACTCTGCATTGGTATATAAACCAAAGTTTGGCTATTGGTGTTATAAAATGTATTTCCTGGTTGACAGTAGCTCATTGCTCCTGATTTCTATATTATATTTGTGGGTTGTGTCTTGTTGAGTTAGTGAGTTTGGATTTTTTTTAAAAACCTGGTATTCTTTTAAACCTTTGTGTGTGTAACGGATGGGAGAATCTGAGTGTCTTGTGATACTTTCAAACTAATTTTTGGAGTGGCGGTGTTTACAAAACTAATTAGCTTGTTAATCTTGTTTCCCTGTAACTTCAACCCAGTGTATGTGGTCCTGCTCCCAAGAGCAATTGAAGACTTTTATTTTTTTTCTAGCTGAAGAGAAGCTTATGCTGTGTACTAGAGAGAACTCCATCTCACAAGCTAGGGTGTCACAAATGGATTCCTTCTATACACTATACATTGAGGCTTTTATTCTATCTTTCTCTTTTGTGCTCTTTTCCCCACAGTCTGTCTGTGTGTCTATTTTTTCTCTTCGGCATTTTCCGGTTTCTTCATAGATGAACATAAACTCAATAGTAGTGTTGGAGCTCAGATTGAACTTTTGAACCCATGGTGTTTAAATTGGCTCAAAATGAGGCAAGCCAAATTTATACTTTCCAGCTGTTTGAGAGTGTATACTATATAGGTGGTATATCTAATATTTTATAATACACACCTGCATATGTAAATATTATATACTGTTTGGAAGTAGTTTGCTCCTACTAACAAAGCTATAATGTAGCTGTAGGGGAACAAGCAATTTTTTTTCATCTTACACAATTGTTTGTATAGGTATTTCTGGAGTATTCTAATAGACAAGAGTGTGGATCTGTTATACTACACTTTTAAAAATGGAAATTGCTTACCTGTAATTCTTATTGTAGTTATAATTGGTAGTAATTATAGCAGATCCATATTCTTCTTCTCCACTAGACTCAAAGTTTATTAAATGTTTGTATTCTTGAAAACCTGCTGGTTTAGGGCAGTTTACTGGCTCAGCCTTTAGCTGTGTGAAACATTCTGAATATTATTATGCATCGGGAGTAGGGATCCAAGAGTATGGAACTGCTACCTTCAGAAAGAGAGCGCATTACAGATAATTTTCTTTTCCCAGGCATGTCAGAGTTAGAACAGTTTATGAAGAAAAGAATAAAACTCAAAATTACTATGAGTGTTTGCTCATGTTCATATACCTCATTCCAAAGGGTAAGAAGAAAGATTAGGGGAGTAGGAGGAAATTTGTTTTTGGTTTAACAACCGATCCCTAGAGAGGGATGTAATAGACAATATGGAGGAGCTGACATGATTTTAACATAGGATTAGAAAATGCCTAGTGTGTGGTGGTGGTTTTTTTAACAGAACATTTGCGGAAAGAACGGATGATCAATTATAGATAACTTTCCATAGGCCTGTATCTCCAGAATACAGAGCAATTACCTCCTGTTTTTTGTTTTGTTTTTGTTTTTAAAAAAAGCTTCTGAAGTTTGCATCTCTCTGTTGGTCAGCGCACAGGCAATAGCATTAGTGTGTTCATGTGACTCGATTGGATGTTCTGTGCAGTTCACTTAGGACTACAGGGCTGCAGTTGAGGCTTATAGATCCAGATGTGTGAACAACAGATATTGGAAGCAACTTCTAAAAGTAAGTTGTCCGACATGTGAATTGCTCAAGAGTTTCAGTTTATGAGTGGTGTGAATACTATACATATTAGGATATAAACTTATGCTGATTAAGAGAAGTGAGGTAAGCTTCTGGCTGACTTATTAGGAAAGCTTCAATCCATTTTTTAAAAATAGGCACAATGTAATTTCTTTGCTACTTTGAGGTACCTACATTTTCATAAATTATTTTAAAACATTAAAATACCTGGTAGGTGCTTCACTATATTAATTTCTCAAACAGAAGCAAAAAAACTATGTTCTTTCATCTGCTCTAAAACTAGTGAAAAGAAGGACTGAATAAAACTCATTTAGCTGGTTTTGGAGGGGGTCAGCTGTCAAACTGCTGCTGTGACTCAATAGCTGGTCACTGGAAGCAATACATTTGAGGCAAATCTTCAGGGTACAATGTTCTTCCTTTCAAAGTTACGTGTTGTGGTGGGTGGCAAGATAGAAATCTCTGCTAGAGCTTCTAATGTCATTGACTATCACAGTACCCAAAGAAAGATCCTCTCAGGGGATGACTGCTGGAGACAGATGCAAACTGATTGGCTTATGGAAGCCACTAAAAAGGGCCTTT
Source organism: Emys orbicularis (assembly GCF_028017835.1). Taxonomy (NCBI): domain Eukaryota; kingdom Metazoa; phylum Chordata; order Testudines; family Emydidae; genus Emys; species Emys orbicularis. The sequence continues at coordinate 89,419,067 of NC_088683.1, forward strand.
AACTCTTTGTGTAATAAGTTAGCAGTCTGGCCAGGAAATTTTAATTTGGCTTGGGAAATGTATTAATAACAACATATGGTAACAAGTAAAAAATCTGCAAACTTATGATCATATCATCTCTTTCCACAGCAATACCTATTGAAGGGAACAAAACTTTCAAACTCTCAGTCAGGGTAGGGTTTCCTCCTTTGTACCCCTGGAATGCACAGGGGCTTTGGTTCTTTAAATCCCAGATGATACCAAACTGGGAGGGATTGCAACTGCTTTGGAGGACAGGGTCATAATTCAAAATGATCTGGATAAATTGGAGAAATGGTCTGAGGTAAACAGGATGAAGTTTAACAAAGAAAAATGCAAAGTGCTCCACTTAGGAAGGAACAATCAGTTTCACACATACAGAATGGGAAGAGACTGTCTAGGAAGGAGTACGGCAGAAAGGGATCTAGGGGTTATAGTGGACCACAAGCTAAATATGAGTCAACAGTGTGATGCTGTTGCAAAAAAAGCAAACATGATTCTGGGATGTATTAACAGGTGTGTTGTGAGCAAGACACGAGAAGTCATTCTTCTGCTCTACTCTGTGCTGGTTAGGCCTCAACTGGAGTATTGTGTCCAGTTCTGGACACCGCATTTCAAGAAAGATGTGGAGAAATTGGAGAGGGTCCAGAGAAGAGCAACAAGAATGATTAAAGGTCTTGAGAACATGACCTATGAAGGAAGGCTGAAAGAATTGGGTTTGTTTAGTTTGGAAAAGAGAAGACTGAGAGGGGACATGATAACAGTTTTCAGGTATCTAAAAGGGTGTCATGAGGAGGAGGGAGAAAACTTGTTCACCTTAGCCTCTAAGGATAGAACAAGGAGCAATGGGCTTAAACTGCAGCAAGGGAGGTTTAGGTTGGACATTAGGAAAAAGTTCCTAATTGCCCGGATGGTTAAACACTGGAATAAATTGCCTAGGGAGGTTGTGGAATCTCCATCTCTGGAGATATTTAAGAGTAGGTTAGATAAATATCTATCAGGAATGGTCTAGACAGTATTTGGTCCTGCCATGAGGGCAGGGGACTGGACTCGATGACCTCTCGAGGTCCCTTCCAGTCCTTGAATCTATGAAAAAAAAACCATAGATGTCCTAGGAGTTGTGGAGTTCCACAGACTTGGCAAAGCTGCCTATGCCACCTATGTGCCTCCCGTTAAGTCCTTTGCCACTGGCCCCCAACATTCCTGCAAAGGGTGGTTCATATTTCAGACTGGGTCACTTCACTATGCTGGTGGAGGAATCAGTGCTGTGAGGAGATGCTACTGCAGAGTTGCTATTGCACTTCAGACTTGATACGATAGAAATGTGTGTAGACTGTTTAAATGCTTTGTTCCTACTGAAAAATAGAGAAAAAGGATTCTAAAAACACACTACTTTTGCTTTAAGGCTAGCTGATCAGTGTGTGTCACTGGCCACAGCTTCTGAAGGGAAGAACAGCAGGTGACTGAACTCAGCCAGACCTACTGGGTAAAGGTGGTTGATACACAGGTTACATTAGCCTATGGCCCAGTGTAGGAGTGGGGGAATTGTGAGGATGCATTCAGAAACCACAAAGAGGACAGAGATGAAGCTAGTCCTGTAATCATAACAGCGGTGCGCTCTAGACTGGTGAATTTCCAGTAAGTGACAGCAGCAGTAAAAACAAAAGCATTGCTTATTTTGTAGTAGGAACAAAGCTTTTATTCTTGTGTGCTCTCAGTGGTTTCCAACCTGTGGTCTGCAGACCCCTGGAACAATTGAGGGGAAGTTGTCTCTTCAGTGCTCTAAAAAAAATGACACCGCGACAAGAAACTGTTTCCATCTACCCTCTCCCACACACATGGATGGCATTTAAGCAGCTGAGGCACTCTGGGGTAACAAATTTTATGAAAGGTCATTCAAATGTGATCAGATTCAAGTGCCACTGGAGATAAGGACCAGGAAAATATCAACACATTAAGCAAAGCCGGGCGTTACAATAGCTATGTTCCCACAGAAAATTGTTCTTAATTTAGAGTTAGGAAATGCATTTAGGCAGCCTTATCAGTATAATCATTGGGGGGGGGGGGGAAGGGGAGAAGGATCAGCAGTTACACCAGCATTGCCATTCATACCAATCTCTGCTCAGATGCCATAGTACCCAAACACAATCCAGCATTCCAACACAAACTCTCTACAGTTCTGACACAGAACTATTCACACATCTGATTCCTGACAATCCCCCTCAAACACAAAACCATAACTCCAACCACAGCCAGATTAATACTCCCAGATAAAAATTATGTTAAAATAGAAATAAGGGTAAGAGTACAAACAGTAATTTGGGGGTAATAATACATTATAGGGTTGTCTCATAACAATGAATTTCCTAGGTTTAAATTTGAACATAGATTCAAATATGCTAAGGTATGGTAAAACACAGGACACCCAAACAACCTTAAAACTGCAATGCAGTGTGGTTATTGCATAAGGCACTGTAGTGTTCATAGTTTCAGAAATTTAACTTGTTTTTAAAAACCAGTTTAATCAATTTCTTCTCCTCATGGTGTCACTACAGGACAGAGTTAAGGTTGTTTAAGTGCCCTTACTGTGCATTTCTATACCCTAGCATTTTTAGATTTCTTTGGATGTTAACCTTAACTCTGAATTTCCAGGGTTTATAATGCTTGTTTTGGGGATGATTATAACATCTCTGTAATGTATTTTACTTTGTAACTAATGTACCCTTTCCCTGTTCTTAACAGTTTTTGTCTTGGAATTTCTGTGTCTTTTTTAAAAAGATTAAAAATGTCAAAAATACATAAACACTGGACAAGAAACCCAAATCGAATCTTACTGTGTAATATTTCTAATAATTTGAAGCAATGATGAATCATCAACAGTCAATCTTAACTTTTAGGGCAGGGGTAGGCAACCTATGGTATGTGAGCTGATTTTCAGTGGCACTCACACTGCCCATGTCCTGGCCACCGATCTGGGGGGCTCTGCATTTTAATTTAATTTTAAGTGAAGCTTCTTAAACAATTTAAAAACCTTATTTACTTTACATACAACAATAGTTTAGTTATATATTATAGACTTATAGAAAGAGACCTTCTAAAAATGTTAAAATGTATTACTGGCACGCAAAACCTTAAATTAGAGTGAATAAATGAAGACTCGGCACACCACTTCTGAAAGGTTGCCGACCCCTGTTTTAGGGCCAGATTCACCTGAACAGGCATAGTGCAAAGTAGCCATGCTGGCGAGTTACCCTGGTGTCTCCATAATATTTTACAAGTAGATGTGCCTGTGGTGTTAAAGGCTACAGTGTATTAATTGTACATGAAAAAGAGTCCCTCAGTTACACCTGTGAAATTGCCTCATCAGTGTAAGGTCTCAGATACCTGTGCATGAGTTCAGCACATAATCCAAAAGGGAAGTTAAAAGCTATATAATCAGGGTCACTGTGCAGCCTACCATGAGTCAATGTGATGTGACAGAAACAGCTACAAGCATGGTTGAGAGCTCCTTTGTTTAGAATATCATCAGGTTGAATCATCCCTGGGGTTTGTGATCTGTTACCATCCAATGTTTAAATTCTCAGCCATTTTTTGGCTTTTTTATATTTTACAAATTAAAGCCTGGTGTGTTGTACAGGTGTCATCTAGTACAAAATGGAGTTCACAATTTGATCCAGACCCGTCCTATTATCACAGGTTCACCTTCGCTTACCTCTTTAAGCCGCCCTCTCCTGCTTTCCACTTTCTGTCCAGTCTCTGTCTACCTTCTGCAAATAATGACAAAAATCCAGCATGACCTTACCTTACCACAGTCACAGACTGATGGTCATGGCCACTGCTGCTGAGCTGTGGGAGCTAACGGACAGGGGTGTTGCTGTGCAACGCTATGGCTCAGCAGGAGCTGCAGCCCGTGTCCCCTAGTTGTTGGGTGTGCAGGCACACAGGGTCACTCTCTACCTTCAGTGCAACAATGGCTCTTCTAGCCCCTAGGCTAGGTCAGTGACCTAATCCCAAAGCCCCAGGCCAGGCTCTACAAAGCCTGACTTAGGGGTTGCAACACTCAGCATTGCAATGACTAACTTTCAGGTGCTTAAAAAAATCATTGAACAGCAGTGGGAACCACAAAGCCTGACAGAGTCCCGAGGCTCCCTATATAAAAAAAACAAGGCGAGAGAGGTGGCGAAGAATGCAATCCACAAAAGCCAGCATGGTAATCAGCTCACCACCTGAAATGCCAACGAGAGGGATGTGTCCTTACTCCCTCCCTTTGCTCAGTTAGGCACCTTAGTCCAAGCTGTAGGGAGGTACCGCACTCTGCTTGCTATTCATAGCCAGGAACCCCTCTCTTGGAAACAGGCAACGTGGGGGCCTAAGTTGTTTTTTGTGAGAAGGACTTAAATGTGCCTGCTGCTCTACATACAAAATGGCTGCATGAGGCAGGGGTGACTTTATGCCTTTCAGCCCAGAGGTTAGAACACTCAGCTGGGATGTAGGAGACTCAGGTTCAATTATCATAAGATCAAAAGAGCGGCCATACTGCCTCAGACCAATGGTTAATCTAGCCTGGTAACCTGTCTTCTGACAGTGGCCAGTGCCAGGTGCCCCAGAGGGAATGACCAGAACAGGCAATCATCAAGTGATCTATCCTCGGTCGTCCAACCCCAGCTTCTGGCACTCCAGGCCTAGGGACATCTAGAGCATGGGGTTGCATCCCTGACCGTCTTGGCTAATAACCATTGATGGACCTATCCTCCAATAACTTACCTAATTTCCTTTTGAACCCCATTATCCCTTGGCAACAAGGTCCACAGGGTGACTGTGCGTTATGTGAATAAGTTCTTCCTTTTGTTTGTTTTAAACCTGCTGCCTATTAATTTCATTGGGTGACCCCTGGTTCATGTGTTATGTGAAGGAGTAAATAACTTTCTCCACACCACACCAGTCATGATTGTATAGACCTCTATCATATTCTGATCATTTATTCCTACCTTTTGTTTCCTCTCTTTTAACCAGTGACTGATTGATGAGAGGATCTTCCCACTTATCCCATGACAGAGCTTATGGTACATTCTATTTTCCTCAGTAGGATTTGGCTTCCAACGTTTAAAGGAGTCTTTTTGCCTCCAACTGCTTCTTTTATTTCGTTTAGCCATAGTGGCATTTTTTTGGCCCTTTTACTATGTTTTTTTAATGTGGGGTATATATTTAATTTGCACCTCTGTTATATTGTTTAAAAATGTGTCCATGCAGCTTGCAGGCATTTCACTTTTGTGACTGTACCTTTTAATTTCTGTTTAACTAGCTTCCTAATTTTTGTGTAGTGCCCCTTCCTGAAGTTAAATGCTACTTGGGTAGACTTCTTTGGTGTCCCTCCCCACCCCAAGGGTATTAAATTTAATTATATTATGGTCACTATTACCACGCAGTTCATCTATATTCACCTCCTAGAGCACATGGTGTGCTCCACTTAGGACTAAATTAAGAATTCTCTTCTCTTGTGGGTTCCAGGACTAGCTGCTCCACGCAGCAATCATTTATGGTGTCCTGAAACTTTAGCTCTGCATCCTGTCCTGAGGTGACATGTACCCTGTCAATATCAGGAGAGTTGAAATCCCCCATTATTTTGAATTTTTATAACCTCTCTAATCTCCTGGAGCATTTTCCAATCATCTCCCCTCTCTATGAAAGGGAGAGAGAGGATTTGAACAGGGGTTGCCCACCTCTCAAGAGTGTGCTCTATCTATTGAGCTGTGGGCTGTTCAGAGGTGGGCTTGTTTCAAACTCTCTTGCTGAAGCTGTTCCACTGTGTATAAATAATTAGAGTCATCAGAGCAGGGGAACTGGACCTTCCAGGTGGGTGCCCTCACCACCAGGCAGATAGACACACATGCTCTCTCTTTCCGGTCCAATGACTCTTTGGTTATCTATCCAAAATGGAACATCTTCAACAGGAGAGACTGAGGAAGCCCCCTTCCCCCATCAGGCTAGCCCATAGTTCAGTGGTTTGAGCACTCATCTGAGAGGCTTGGAAGACCTCTGTTCAAATCTTTTCTCTGCATCAGGCAGATAGGGAAAATTGAACCTCTGTCTCCCACAGCCAAGCTGAGGGTGCTACCAGTGAGCTAAAAGTTATATGGTGAGCAGTACCACCACCTCGTCCTTATTTTTGAATGGGACCCAATCCTGTAGGCAAGCTCTGAGCACGCCTTGTGGTTTGGGCCACCAGGTGAGCTAGGTGGAGGAATGCCTGGTTCACAGATCACACTGGGTCTTAGGCAGGAGGTAGGTGCTCTGATGCCTAGAGGGAGGCACCACTGCACTTTCCCAAAGGTAGAAACTTAGGCACCCAGTGAACTTTTACCCTGAAAACATAGTTGCCAAATGAGTTTATACACCAACACGGTTCCGATCACACTGGCACTCTAGTACCTTTGTGGATCTGGGCCCCAGTGATCATGCCTACTTCCTATAACCTTCCCTCACCCAGCTCCACACTGGCACCCTGCCTTCACTCCTGCCTCCCCAGCCCCGCCTTTTACCCCAAACATCACTCTGTTTCTGCACCACAGCAGCTCCCGCCTGTCTCAAAACTAACCCCTGGCAGCTTGCTTCCCTCCTCAAGCTCTGTCATTCTAGCAGCTCCCAGATGCTTGCTCCAGTCCGCCACATCCAAGTAGCTACCTCAAACCCAGCATCTCCCCTGCTTACCTCACTTTGACTCATGCTCCCCCCGTCCCCGGTGTCCACCCACTCCCCCCCACATTTTTGCCAACTCATCCAGCACGGTATCCCAGTTAGTCCTGGCATCAGTGCCTCCAAATCCTGAGATTCTCTGTCCCTCAAAACTGGCCTGAGTGTGCTCCCAAACTCTCCTCTTACCTTAGGCGTCTCAAAGGGTAGTGGCTTGCCAGGGCCGACTCTGGCTTTCTGGCCGCCCCAAGCAAAAAAATAAAATAAAATAAAAACCTGCGGCGCGGCCGGAGCCAGGGTGCAGGGGGACTCCCTGCCCTGCAGATGTGCCCCGGCTAGCGGGGGGAGGGGTGGGAGCGGGGGGAGAGAGAGAGAAGGGGGATGGCCAGGGCTTCAGCGGGGCGCTGCCACGCGGCCCCTCCCGCCATGCCCCCTGCCGGGAGGGCTCCGCACCGCTCCGGTTGGCTGGGAGGGAAGGACGCGGGCTGCCCTGCTGGGCTTGCTGCAGGGTGCTCCCGTCCTCCACGCCGCTGCCCCCTACAGGGCGGCCGGAGCGGAACAACAACAACAACAACAACAAAAGCAGCCGTGCCGCTCTGGGATTGGGCGGAATGCCGCCTCCTACAAGCTGCCGCCCCAAGCACCAGCTTGCTCGGCTGGTGCCTGGAGCCGGCCCTGTGGCTTGCCACACTCTGTTGCCTTCTGGCTGTGGCTGCTCACCCCTCCCCACCATCTTCATTCTTGTGGGGGAGGGAGGAACCATGAAAGGGGCATTATCCCGCACTCTTCTAGAACATCAGGCTTTTTAGAGGAAGGGCTGCTGCCCTCCCACACAAGCTACAGGCGATAAGGACCGCTGGTAACTAACGTGCCAGGTCCCAATAGGTGTTTCTCTGGGCTCTAGTGAAGCCTTGCCAAACACGCACAAGGAACCCCTGAGCACAGGTAAACTCTGCCAAGTGGGGGCCTTCAAGGGGCTTGTTAGAAAATGTGGGGCCCGGTAACACCCTTGTCCAACTTCCCACCCCAAACCCTGGTAGTAAGGTTTCAGGGGATATGATGTTTCCTCCAAAAGTCCCTGTGAAGGGGCTCATGCCCTAGAGCCAGAGGCGGATTTACAGTAAAACACAGGTTGCCTTGGCACGGGGCCCCCCCAATGACAAGGGGCCCAGGGCCAGGCAGCTGCGGGGGGCAGAAGCTTGGTCCTGCCTGCTCCGCATCCGCCGGCAGCCAAGCTCTCCCCTCCCCTGCCGCCTCCCCCGAGTGTGCTGTGTTCCCGCCCCTCCCCCCCCGCGCTTCCCTGCCACCAAAGCAGCTGACTCCTGCATCCCCACACACACATGCCCCCCCAGCCCTGACTCCTACACCCCCCCACACACCCCAGCCACCTGCCCCCCTGACTCCTGCCCCCCCTCACACACCTGCAGCCCCCTGCCTTCCCTGACTCCTGCAACCCGTGACATCCCCTGCCCCCCTCCCCAGGCCCAGCCCCCTGCCCTCCCTGACTCCTGCATTCCCACCCCACAGCCCCACCTGCACCCCCGCACCAAACGGGAGCCGCCCCAGGTAAGTGCTCCAACCCCCTGCCCCAGCCCTGGGCCCCCTCCTGCACCCTAAGTGCTGGCCAGACCCCGCACCCCAATGTTTTTTTACATTTTTTTTTATAAAGCGCTCTTATCCAATGTGCTTTACAATAGTTAGCTAACGGTACAAACAATATTTGGAAAGATCATTAAGTGGTCTGCCGAGACCCTCAGCGATTTTCAAGTGGTCTGTGGAAAAACAAGTTAGACTACAGAAACGATCAAGGCACCTCACTTTATTTTCATTTACTTCTAGGCGGAGGAGGAAGTAAAAAAGAATGAAAAACGGGTGGGAGGGAAGTAAGAGAGAATGTTCTTTTTTTTGGCTGGGGCCCAAGGAGGGGCCCCAGAAATGAAGCTGAGCACAGGGCCCCACTAACTCTAAATCCACCATTGCCTAGAGCTATGAACTTCTGCCTTTGCCTCCTAGCCTCACTTACAGCATTGGGAGGGTCACCATCATTCATTCATTGACATTGCCTTCCTGCCTTTCTCCTAGCCTCAGTCCCTACCCTCCCAGCAGCCTTTTACTCACTCTGCCTTCTAGTTAGCCAGTCACCCTCAAGTCTGCCTGGCACAAATCCAACCTCTCATCAAGCCAGCCTGGATATCTGGCACCCACCCATCCACCATATTTTGCACCCACCTACTCTCCCTGATATCTTTCCACCCTGCCATCGACCAATCATGCCCTCATCGTGCTCCACCCCCTTCCCAAATCCTTTTGCTTGCCTCTAGACAGAACCCCCACTAAAACACTCCTCCTGCCTTGTCCCCATGGGCTGTGTCACTATCCTGCATGACAGGCGTCCTGGTTTTTCAGCTTGAAAATCTGGTCACCCTGTACGACCTCCTACATCTGCAGTCAACGTGTTCCAACAACTCCCACCTCTGGGCCTCTCTCAGGGTGGGATAGCCAGTTGGCGGCTCAGCGATGTACCTGAGAAGCAGTACATTTAAGGACTTTAAAAGGGTAAAACTTTAAACTAAAACTGGGCCCTTAACGCAAAAATTGTGTAAACTTTAATCAATAGAATGTATGACCCTGTGTATGCATGCACATTTTCCCCTTGAACACTCTGTCTGATGCAAAACCCATTGACTTCAAGGGGAGTACTTGTACTTGGACTTCAGAACAGGCCCTTTATGTGCTACAAGAATAACAGACTGGCGCACAAAGCAGTAGTGACTGTACAACTTCATTTTATTTTGTGTGCTTTTATAGGATATAAATAAATGACAAAATTACAAAATTTATAACTGGAAGCCCAAGCATATTTACATCGAAGTATTTGTTGCAGTGAGGCTATTATTTACTTTGTTCCTATACAATTTTCCTTTTGGTACCATATTTTTCAGTTATTTTTACTGTCAATTTACTACATACATATCAACAGTGAATAAGCAAAATATGTACAAGGAACTATTTGTTCAAGTAAATTGAATACTGTATTAAAAGGTTTTCATTACTCAGAGCTATAGGCTTAATTAAACCATATACAATTATCAATTTTTTTTTGGAATTCACCAATTGATGATTGTAATTGAAAAGCTCAGTTAGATATGAAATAATAATAATAATAAAAAAACATTAAGACAACCACACAATTTATCAATATCGCTATAATGAACTTCAAAATGATTCACAATTTGACTGGATAGAACAATATACATTAAAATGTCATTTTTCTCCTATAATGATATTTGCACCGTTATAATTCAGTTCTACATAAATATACATTATGGCATTATACAAATACTCCACAGACATTAAAAAAATTAAAACACTTTAAAGAAAATGTAAGTAAATTTCATTTAATCAAGCAAATGCTTAACCATTTTTGTTTCATGAAAACAGATTTATTACTTTGGAATTTTTTTCTCTTTCTTTATTTATTTAGAAAAATGTCTGCAGAAGAACTTCTTTCAAACAAGCTTTCTTTGACAGAAACCTTGATAGCAAAATCTGTAGTTTTGATTATGTTCTCTAGAACCGCTGTTGAGATTTTTAAAAATACTAGTAGAATTCATGACTTATAGCAACATTAAACTGTGTAAATTGTTGTATGTGTAGTGCAATGACTAGTCTGCTTCTATTCTATTCCCATCAGATGAAGCAAGTAGTGCATCCACCATTGATATTTTGCTAAAGGTACAGTAGCAATTGTTTAGTCAACTTTAAAATAAACAAAATCTTTCATAGTTAATCTGACTTCATCTCCCATAAATATTTCTATGTTCTCCCATAGTATTCTCTTCCATAAAAATATCTAATACAAGACACATTTTCTGTGCATTATTAATTCCTCTTTTTAACTAATCATAAAATTCTCATCCTTTGTCACACTGTGATAGGTTATTTTTTAAAGAGGATCAAAGGACACTAATGATTACATATAAAACCGGCACACACAGAAATTGGGGTAACTAATTTCTTGTTATTTTATTATTATTTTTAATACAATAAAGAGTAATTAATTCTTAGGCATTCAGGGGTTTCACAAATATTGTATTTAATAATTCTATTTCAATTAAAACCTGCCAAGATTTAATAACCAACCAAATCTCATACTCATAGGCAGCATTAATGTTAGTTTAGAGAACTTTTTAAAAAGTAGAATCATAAAATAAGAAATCAAAGAAAGCACTGTGGCGGAGTCACAAGAGGACTGCTTGAAAAATATTTCCTCACTCTCCTTGCAGACTGTAATTTAAAAGTCTTCATATAGTGTCATTCTCCTGTCAGTGCTGCAGGAAGAAATGATTACCAGCCTTTTTTTTTGTTAGTTACAAGGCCACTCTTACAGTGCAGTCTTCCTCTCTACTGGATTGAAACGTTGCCGTAAAGGAAAGGCTGTGCTGTGACTACTTGGAGTGCAAGGCACAACAAGAACCAGAGGACAGTTTTGTATCAGAAAATTGTAGTTTCATACTTGGTATTAATTCCTCTTTTGGCTTCTTGTCCAGGTTCTACAATCCACGGTAGATTGGCAAGAGTCTTTTGTTCAGATGGATCTATCTGCTTTAAAACAAATACAAATAAATACACACACTTAATTGGATCAGCACTTTTGTACAAAACATCTCAAGTACTAGTTTTGCATCCACTGAAGAGGTCATAGAATAAATCCCATGGTTTTACCATCACAGAGAAATCTATACGGGACTATCACTTACTTAAAACTAAGGTTTATTAAAGGCTTGATCCTGAGACATGCTCTAACCTTTTTAAATACACCTCTACCTCGATATAACGCTGTTCTCGGAAGCCAAAAAATCTTACCACGTTATAGGTGAAACCGCGTTATATCGAACTTGCTTTGATCCACCGGAGTGCGCAGCCCCGCCCCCCCCGGAGCACTGCTTTACCGCGTTATATCCGAATTCGTGTTATATCGGGTCACGTTATATTGGGGTAGAGGTGTATAGAGCCACATGACAGCCCCAGTGGCCAACATTTTTTCTTTCTTAAGATAATCTTTTACAAAGCAGAGGATTCTGACATACATCACAAAACAGCAAGTTAATTACCTTATAGTAACTGGAGGTTCTTTGAGATGGGTGGTCCCTATCTGTAGTCCACTGTGGGTGCGCATGTGCTCCATGTGACCAGAGCTGGAGAATTTTGAAAGCAACGTCCATTGGTCCACGCATGCACCCTGGCTCATTTCCTACCTCCAACCAAGGAGATAAAGAGCAGGGCGAACTGACCACCTCTCCAGTTCCTTCTCTACCGCAAATCAGAGAAGACTCAAAGCAAAGGGGAAGGAGAGCGGGTAGTGGAATACAGAAAAGGACCACATATCTTGAAGAACCTGCAGCTATTATAAGGTAAGTAACCTTCTGTTCTTTGCATGCTGGTTCTTAAGTGTATTCCACTGTGGGTGACTGACAAGCAGTATTCAACCAGGAGGAGGTTGCGAGGCTATAGGTGGCAGAGCCGAATGAAGGTCTGCCGTTCCAAAAGATGCATCAGCAGAGGAGTCCTGTACCAAAGCACAGTGTCTCGCAAACATGTGGACAGAGCTCCACACAAGTGATTTACAGATGCTGAGTAAAGGCACCTCTTGAAGCAATGCCATAGACATTGCTTGGGCTCTTGTGGAATGAGTTCTTACCCCAGGAGGTGGGGGAAGATTAGACAGTTGATAGAGCAAAATACAGCCTGAGATCCATTTTGAGATTTTTTTTTTATAGCCTGACCCCTGACCCTCTTTTCTTCAGAGTATGTGTGTGGTTTTGGGAAGAACACAGGTAAGTGAATTGTCTGGTTCAGGTGAAACTCAGAGACTACTTTGGGGGTGAATTTAGGGTGTAAACATAATGAAACTTTGTCCTTATGGAATATAATGAAAGGAGGATCCGCCATCAGCACTCCAAGCTCATCCGGCTGAGGTGATGGCTACCAGGAATGCACCCTTCAGGGACATGAGAGAGACATGGAGGAAGAAGCTAATAGTTCAAAAGGAGGCTTGGTGAGTATTGAGAGACCAAGATTCAAGTCCCATTGAGGAGTATCCCCCCTTTTTTTTTTTAAGGCGGAAAGGTTCTGCTTAGGCTTTTCCAGAATCTGCTAGTCAGTGGGTGTGCAAAGATTGAGTAGCCCTGTGAAAGTGGATGGTATGCACTGATTGCCACCAAGTGGACCCGTTAGGAGCTGACGGATAAATCTGTTGTCTTTATGGAAAGGATACAGTCCAGAATGAGAGCAATACCTGCAGCTTCTAGGGGTGTGTGTCGTTGATGTGCTCAGACAGAAGAACGCTTCCACTTGGTTAGGCAACATTTCCTAGTGGAATCCTTCCTATTGTTAAAAAGGATGTTCTGTACAGATTCAGAACATGATTGCTCTAAGGATGATGCCCATCCAAAAACCAGGCTCTGAGATGAAGCGGATGGGGGTTGGGATACTTGATCTTCCTGTTCCTCTGGGTCAGATCGAGAATGTTGGAATAATGATCAGTGCCCAAGACAATATGTGTAGGAGGTTCAGGAACAAAAACTGTATGGGCCAGTTGGGGACAATGAGAATGACTTGTGCCCTGTCCTGCCAAATCTTGTGCAAAACTCGAGACAGGAGTGGTAGTGGCATAGGGAAGGCATAATTCAGATGGTTTGACCATGGAAGCAGTAGAGCATCATCCTGTGAGTGGCAACCTATGGCTCCCCTGGAACAGTATATGTTGCATTCCATGTTTGTTTGGTAGGTCAACAAGTCCCTGGTGGGGGAGTCTCCCAGAGAGCGAGAATATTGTTAATCACAGAGTCGTGTAGCTCCTACTTGTAATCAACAGAAAAGTGTCCGCTGAGAGAGTCCACTAGCACATTCCGGTTTCCTGATAGGTAGACTGCTGACAGGGTAATCTGATTGCTGATGCCCCAGTTCCACAGACTGACAGCTTCTGCACATGGGGGATGGATCTCGCTCCTCCCTGTTGGATGTAAAAGACAGTTGTGATGTTGTCCAACATTATGAAGACATAGTGACTTTGAATGACCAGGAGAAAGGCTTTGCAAGTTTTTAAAACTGCTCATGGCTCTAGAACATTGATGTGCATCCTGGACTCTCGAGATGTCCAGGTGACTTGGGCTTTATGGTTGTCCATGTGCATAACCCAACCCAACAGGTAATGATCATCCTGTCTGGTGCAGAAGTGAGGAAGGGAACACCAACACATACCTGGTGAGGATTCTTCCACCATAAGAGGGACAGTTTCACTTTAGTGGGAACAGTCACTACGGTTTTCATGGATTGTTGGTTTGGCAAGTACACAGTTTGGAGCCATGCTTGTAGGCAATGAGGGTAGAGTCTTGCAAATAGCATGACATAAGTACATGAGGCCATATGGCCTAGGAGACAGAGACAGGTCCTGACAGGCACTCGTAGGTTGCTTATGACCTGGTCCGTAATAGTGTTCATAGCCTGAAACCTGTCCTAGGCAGGTACGCCCTTGCCGTGGCTGAATTTAAGGAAGCCTTGATGAAGTCTAACTTCAGTGTAGGGGTGATGATGGATTTTTTCAGCATTTACGCTGACCCCCCCAAAGAAGAGAGGAGTTGCAGCATTGTCAAAGTCAATGGACAGGCCTCTTGGCATGACCTGGAGCCAATTGTCAAAGTGCAGATGATGGTGCAACCACGATGTCTCATATAGTTTTCTACTACAGAAAACACCTTGGTAACTACCCCAGGGAGGTAGCAATGCTGAAAAGGAGTACTCTGTATTGAAAGTGGTCAGAGCCCACCATGAATCTATCCGAGACAGTGTCTGTGAACGGGGTGGATGTCCACGCGAAAGTAGGCATCCATGTCAAGAGCTGTAAACCACATGTCCTTTTCCAGGGATGGAATTATAGATGCCAACATCACTATAAGGAACTTGAGTTTATGAATAAAGAGGTTGAGATGGCAGAGGTCCAGAATGGGTCTCTAACCGTCCTTCTTTTTGGATATTAGGCAGTATGGCAAGTAAAAACCACCCCCTTAGTACTGCAGAGCAACCCACTCTATCACTCCACACTGTAAGAAATATTCCACTTCTTGCTTGAGACTGTTCTAGTGCAGTGGTCCCCAAACTTTTCAGGGTCATGCCCTCCCTTACTGCTGTCCGTGCTCCCGCCCAACTGAGGCCAGGAGTGTTGGTGTGACTCGGAGCGGGGGATGCGGACAGGGTAAAGGGGGTCGAGGCTGGGGCTGTAGCTGGGAGTGGGTCTGGGGCCAGGGCTGGGAATGGAGCCATGGCGGGGGCGGGGCAGGAAGAGGTGGGGCAGGGGTGGGGGCTTGGGGGAAGGGGTGCAGTGGGGGTGGGGACTGGGGAGACCGGGGGTCACGCACCCCCTGGGAACAGGGGAAGTTGGCACCTCTGCCCCTCGTAGGTTTATAACCTCTCTCAAGAGGGAGGGACCCAATGGTGTGGGAGACTCTGGGTCTGGGGGAAAGTGAAAATATCCTCAGGAGGAGTGTAGGTCTCAGCTCTTCTTGGAGTGAGAAAGGTCCTGGCCACCCAAACCACAGTCTGTGCCACAGCTACTGAAGACAAAGATGGTACTGTGGCTAACTGATGCTCTTAGGTGATTGGTCTTCATCGGTGCTGGTGGATCCCAGGGTTTGTGTTTGGGGGGTACCAGAGGCACCAGTGTCCTCGATCACAATCCAGTGCTGATGGACACCCTTGACTTGAGGGCTTTCTAGTCATGGTTTGGAACATACTAAGTTCTCTTGGTTTGAGCTTGCTCAGTTTAGGCAGGGATGAATCTGACTTCTTTGAAGTGGGTCTGGAGGAAGATTTAGCCTCATGCTTATGGGAATTCTCCCAGCTCTCCTGAAAAGACCCCACTGAAGGATCTGTGGGGGTAGACTCCTTCACTTTGGACTCGGACCTTGTGGCAGGAGATGCACTCCTTGCTGAGTCAATCTGATATGAGGGGCTGGGGGTTCCCTGGCCTGGGTCTGACTGAGTCTTCATGGCCTTTTCTATTAGGTGCTTCCTAAGGTGAAGTTCCCACACTTCCTGGATCTGGCAAGGGAATGAAGGGCAGGTATTGCACCTTGCCATGATGTGGGTGTCCCTGAGGCACTACAAGCAGTGTTGGTGGTCAATGCTGATCAAGAAGAATCGCGTACAGGAAGCCCAAATTTTGAAGCTGAGAGTCCTGGGCATAATGCGGTACCCCCAGGTCAGGGAGACTAAGTAACTCTGAAACACTAAAATGATCAGATACAAACTTTAAAACTCCAGAACTATGAAAACTATTTACAGATATGTACATATATTCACAGAAAAAGGAGAAAGCTGAAGCTTTGGACTCTGGAGGTTCCAAACCGAACTACGTGGTGGTGAGAAGGAACTGGGGAGGTGGTCGCCCCACCCCATCTATTATCTCCTCAGTTGGAGGCACGAGGTGAGCCAGGCACGCATGTGCGGACCAACGGACACTGCTTTCACATTTCTCTGGTTCCATGCGTGTGGAGTGCGTGCATACCCACCGTGGAATACACGTAGGGACAAGCACTCCAAGAAGAATAATACCTCTGTGCCATTTTCACACTTCAGAAGGGAGTTTTAAATTGAGTTAAATCAATAACATATATACTGGCCATGCTCATTGTTCCATCAGGCCTTCATTTGGGAAGGGGTATCAGTTTAGATGAAATAACAACTTCACCAAAAACCAAACTATATCTGAACAATGTTTATTTTAGGTTAGAAATGTGGCTGCCTTCTTTTCAGTCCCGACAGATGCTTATTAGATCTTCGGAGACTTCAATATTAGAGCTGATCACATTTCAGACTTTCCAGTGCACAGAAAATTTTGACATTTTGCAATTTAGTTTCAGCCTGAGTTGGATGGGTCAGTTTCCCTGCTGCTATTGAGTGGTGGCCACCAGTAGAACTGACATGAATCATGTCAGCAGCAGCTGGGGATACTGACAGCCATGGATCTGGGGCAGCTCTGCCATGCAGCTCCCAGGCCAGCTGGCTCCCCGACCTGCCCAACTCCCATTCCTGTAGCCTGCGGCGCTAACTGCCCTGGGAGTCCAGCTCAGCCTCAAAGAGCCTGAAAACCCCCAGACTCCCAAATCAGCTGGGGCTCTCAGGACTTTCAGGTTGCCTGCTGCAGTGCTGGGATCCTATACCCTGAGAGTCACATCTTGTGCTATGGCTCCCAGGGATCTCATGCTCCTGACTGCAGCAGCAGGGAGCCTGGAAACCCTGAGAGCCCTGGCTCAAGCCAGGGTTTTAGGGCTTTCAGGCTCCCCGCTGCTGGAGCTAGGAGCTGAGTCACAGTTCAAGCTGGGACTTCCAGGATTTCCTGCTCCACTACAGGGAGCCTGGAAGCCCCGGGGTCCCTGGACCGAGGCCAGACCATATGGTTGCCCAGGAACCATGGACCCTTGAAGCCCACTGTTCCCAGCAGAACCGTATCCATAATTTGACAAAAATTAATTGAATCCAAAGTGTTTTTGTGAAACATTTAAGCAAGTCAGCATTTTTTGATTGAATTCTTTAGTTGGACAATTCCTGACTAGCTCTACTCAAGCTAGATTTTAGCAATCTCTTGGGCTGCTGACTGTCTTTAGAAAGACGTTGTGTGTATGGTGAGGGCCAATTAATTCTGGGACATCTTTAAGTTCTACATGCCCCAAATAATATTTGACTAGTACAACCAGTACCCAAAGATGAGACTGAAGACCTTTCCTTCTTAAGTGGAATGTCACTATAGATAGTGGTTTTGTTAGGAATTGTGGAGAGTGAGATCAGGTCAGGGAACCTGTTTTGGCTTATGGAGAAAATATCAGAAAGGCAGGTTGGGTTCCAGAGAAGAGGAGCTTTGAAAGCAGGGAGACTGTTGAGGGTCAAAAGACAGGAAGAAAAGAGAATGAGGTGGTTCTGATGGGAGGAGAAAGGTAAAAGGATAGAATATGAAGAAAGGAGGAAAAGGAAGATAATTGAAAGTTCAGTCAAGTCAAATTAGGATTCAGTTGTCAAAGGCCTTATCTGAACCAAAATTCTGTGCCTTCAAAATTTGCCAGTCATTGATTTGCATCTGCAGTGATCCTGTATTGGGGGAAGTCACAGGCACTCAGTTAGGCCTGGTCCACACTAGCCCCCCACTTCGGACTAAGGTACGCAAATTAAGGTACGTTAATAACGTAGCTGAATTCGAAGTACCTTAGTCCGAACTTACCGCGGGTCCAGACGCGGCAGGCAGGCTCCCCCGTCGATGCCGCGTACTCCTCTCGCCGAGCTGGAGTACCGGCATCGACGGCGAGCACTTCCGGGATCGATCCGGGATCGATTTATCGCGTCTAGACAAGACACGATAAATCGATCCCAGAACATCAATTGCCTGCCGCCGGACCCCGAGGTAAGTGTAGACGTACCCTTAGAAGACACAACAGGATTATTGTGCTAATACTTGATTG
This sequence comes from Emys orbicularis, assembly GCF_028017835.1. Taxonomy (NCBI): domain Eukaryota; kingdom Metazoa; phylum Chordata; order Testudines; family Emydidae; genus Emys; species Emys orbicularis. The sequence continues at coordinate 89,437,285 of NC_088683.1, forward strand.
TCCTCAGAGGTCTGGTTTTTGGTTAGTTTTGAAAGATGAAGATATCAATGTTATGGTCTCATACTGGTATCAAAGCTAAACAAAAAGGGTTAAAATACATCAAGCTAAATTTTGTGTTGATTTACACCTTGACGCAATCTCAGTGAAGTCAATGTGATCGCACAGGTTGTAAATCAGAGCTGATTGTAGTCCATGGCATTTAAAACAGCTACATTAACACATGGAAATAAACACTGAAACACGTCAAGCAGTGGAATAACAGCATAAGAGATGCCTGACTAGTACTACATATACAACTCCTTAAGATGGAAGGGTCTGAGATAAAGTGTTGCAAATTGATGGTATGCTGAGATTCTATAACTCCTTGCAGACTGACTTTGGAGTGATGAGTGGATGTGGCATAGCTTATCTTGGGAGGTGCTTTTCTGACCAAACAAATATGTAAACTACTATCAGATTCATGCCAACATATTTTTTTGTATAGCTGGGTTTTGATTTTCTTATTTGCTACTTACCACAGACTTTCGAATACTAACACGTGGTTTTGGAATTGGTTTGGTGGGTTTATTTTCAAAGCTTTCTGGGAGGGTTGAAGAATGGCCTCCTTTTCGTGCTTGTAGTGCGAGCTGGTAGGCTACCTCGAATGCCTGTCCAAGTGTTAGAATTATTTCATAGGCTAAATTCTGGAACAACAACAAAACATTCAAAAATAGAGTTAGGAGACATTAGCATTTATGAATATTAATTAAGGACAATCCTGCCTAGTGCAGTTGGGTAGACTTTTACATGCCTATACTGTACAAGTCAATGCTACTATATAAATAATACAAATACACTGAAGATGGCCTGCTAGATCTTTTCTATCTTCAACGTCTGTGAATCAATGTATAGCTATCAAAGGGCAACCAAAGTGTGATTGGCCTTAGTGAAAGGCATTATTCAGTTATTGTACACAATCTCTCAATTGCTAAACATTAAAACAGTGACCAGATTAGGTTGGTGTGGCCTGCTGACACCACATTACCAATACATAAATTGATGTTCTTGTATTTCTTCTCTGTGGTTTCATTCTGTGTTCCAGCATGATAATTCAAGGGAAATTCCTGTAAGTTTTATTTTAGTGACAGATCACAGAACTGAGCCAGTGGAAGGGGAGGGTGAGCCAAATCACATGCTTCCTCAACCAAGTCTGTGTGCTTTATCCCCCAGCTAACCTTCATTGACTCGCCTTCAAGATGCCACCCATCTTGTTCCATTGTTTAACATTTTAGCCAGCTCTGCTTCAAGCCTGATCTCCTGACATGCCCTTCTTCAAAATCTGCAGTCTGAGTCATTACTTCCCTCCTCTTGTGTCTCTGAACACTCTGAGCTGCACTATCAGAGAATAGCAAAGGAGCAGGAGGGAACTCCACTTCAGTGAGCATTTCCAGAAAATCTGAAGGAAAATGTTACAAGTGCACCCTTCACTTTACTGGGCTGCAAGTTGAAAATGGTGTGAGCAACATTCTCAGGCTTTGTCTTCTGCAGGAACTGGCCAAAGGGCACTTGGGTGGTCAGATTCTCATTTAGAACTAGAATATCAGAGAATCCTGGGAGGTTACTGTGCATTGTTGTGTGTTTGTTATCAAAGAAGTCAGATTTTTAAGACTAAGACCACTGGGTGACAGCATAACTAGAATAATATGAGTGCTCATTTATTGAGTATATGCAAAATGTAGGATAAAATATTTGTTAAAGTAGGTGCTTCCTCAAAAAGGGAATTGGGAATTTGGATTCAATGGATTAGTGTGACCATTTCCTTTGGTTTTGAGTAATGTGGGTTCAACTCCCCTGTGGAACCTTTGAGCTTCAGATATGCACAAAACCCAAATCTCAAAGTGAAATTTAGTGGAAACCACCATGCTTCATTCAGTTTCAGGTTGAAACCATGTTAAACCAATCAGCCATACATTTGCACAAGCTCATTGAAAAGGTTAGTGAAGCCTTCAGTTTACCATGTGTATGTTTCTAGTTTCTAGTAAACAATAATGAAGCCATACACAATTTGCATAAATATAAAATCTGCCCTTCACTAGTTAGACCTTATAATTTTATCCTATCTCCTTACTTCAAACCATAAGGCAAACCCCCACTGTCGTCGTGAAGGTATTCTCTCTCTTGCTCTTGTAACACCCACTTTAGGAACAGTGTACCAAATTCAGACCTTCTGAAAGCAGGTGCATCTCCAATCACTTCTGCTAATAAAAGGGGCCAATTATTCCATCAGTTGCACAGGTGCAACTCCTACTGCCTTATGTGACAGTTGCATCCATGCAAATGATGAGATTAATTGTAATTGGGTCCCGGATTTGCATTTGGCTCATTATAAAACCTTCTTCTGAAGCATCCAGCATTGGTTATGGTCCAGTGATAGACTAGATAGAAAAATTTACTTTTTAATTTGTCCATCCAAATGTGATCAGCTGCTGTCAAGATCCCTGGGTATGCTGTCCCTGCTAAGACCCTTTTCCAGTCCACTGAGTGCACTCTTTTCAAGTGACATGCCCACGCCTTCGCTTCTGTTTGGGATGGGATCTCAAGAGCCAAACACTTTCTGACTTGGTCTCTGGGTTACACCCCCCTAGGTGCCAATCATACTGTAACAGCATATGTTTGCAGTGATACAGAAATAGCTTATTTAAAACAAAGCAGGATTTATTTTTCCAAAATGTACAAAGTGCCTCGAGAAGTGGATTTAAAATAACAAAGAGACCTATATGCATATTTCCTTACCTAATCTTAACCTCTATCTCTATAGCTCAGGAAGGTCTGTCTTATTCCCCATCTCTGAGATGGGAGAACTAGCTTACACTTCATGCCGCATGCGCCTCCTGCCTGTGAATGAGTTCTTCCAGTGTGTCAGCTTTTTCATTGACACCCCCAGGGCCAGTTCTCCCAGCTCACTCACCCTCCCCTTCCCTTTTCTAGGATCTTTGGGGTTTTTGGTCTACTTTGTTCCCCGGCTTAGCCTTAGGGAAGTAAAGACATTCTAAAATGGATGGAGCCAGCGAGGTAACTAGCTGAGGGCCCAGTCATTGTTCTCTTAGCTGCTTTGAAAGTGTGTACCTGAAGCTGTCTTATATCTTAGTACTTGTGGTGGTTCCTGCCCCTAGGCCAACCTCAAGCTCCAGTCTGTCTTAACCTTTTGCATTCAAGTAGGCAGCAATACAAAAATTGAACAGAGAAACCAACTCATCCATAGCATTCATAAGAAATAACACAGACATTTTCTCAGTTCATCACAGTTGCTATGATCGCATCCACCATGACAAGCTGCTCAAGGTTTCATACCTTTGACACTGAAATCACCTACCTGAACTCCCAAGAGTAGGGCCAACCACTTGACTTAGGGAAACCTGGTCAGAACTGGTCAGTGCTGCAGATGCAGTTTGCCACCAAAAATTCACAGGTTTTAAGGCCTAAAGGGATCGTTATGCCAATCTAGTGGGAATCCAGCTGAACATAGGCAACAAATTGAGAAACCCATTGGTCATATTTGCCACAAACGTATGATACATTTTATGACTCCCAATTGAGTGCCTATGCTAATGTCACAAGATTAAGACTTTAGAGACACATCCTGCACTGCTGTAGTAACATGCCAGTGCACTGTCCCACAAGATTGGATTAACTGTAGTCAAGATTATATATTGATAAGGAATAAATTGACAGGACTGGGTAGAATAATGGCCCTGGAAAAGTAAGTTCAGCACTATTGTGATAGTGCACTTTATAGTGTGGCATACAATGTCATCAGGACACAGTCTGCACTGGATAATTATGAGATGACAGAGTAGATGGGAACATAGAATATGCCATGCAGTGACAGAAGAAATGTCCAGCTAGTCTGGGACCCTGCCTCCAGTAGTAGTTAAAAATAGTTCAAGAGATGCTGCAAATTATTTTCCTCTTTAGCACATTATATAGTGGGACAACAGCCATGCCCAGAACCTGAATAATCCACAGAGGCGCTGGACATGCAGTAGTCACATGTGAACAGAGGTGTGCCTGGTAAATATGTTCAACTATATCCTAGTAGAGAGAATGGACCATACTACATTAAAGAATATTATGTCTGTAAGTGGGAAAGGAGTCATACATTATGTATTAAGTTAGAGAGCACCTTGAAACCAGGCAAGGATGCAATGGAATTAAGGCTTCTGGGGATTTTTAAAACAGGAAAAGCCAACTGCAGAAAAATATCTAGCTACAAACTGGGTTAGTTTTGGGGATTTCTCATTTACAGTGTGTATTCAATACTGGAATGGGAATACTGTATTGAAGTTGACCAATATGAGTGCCTTACATGTGCTATGCCTGAGTAGGGGAGTGGAAATGCCACAAGGTTCCCTTGCAGAGTTTCCACTTGGGGTGTTTGTGGGGGGAAACAGGTTTGGTCCCAGTGGCATAACCAGGAGGTTCACCACTGAATAATCAGTGGATCCCCCAATATCTGTGGAGGACTTCAGCCTCCACAGCCCCCTTCAGGCTCCCTGGAAGGGAAGCACAGCTGTTGGACCCATGCGCTACTTGGGACTCCTGCAATGGCTGGTGGCCAACCCTTCGCCCAAGGATGATTGAGAAGGAAAGTAAGTAAGTTAATCCTGCCAGGGTATGTCCAGAACATGACAAAGGAATTCAGAAGAGGTGGATTGTCTTGTTTTGTTTTTTTGAAGTTCAAGTTGTAACATGTACATGCCTCAGCATGCCAGCCTGACCCAACAGTCTCCTGTCACTTGTATTCTAATTGTTCTATTACTATTTTATATTTGTTTTATTTAGGACTGTCAAGCGATTAAAATTAATTGTGATTAATTGCACTGTTAAAGAATAATAGAATACCATTTATTTAAATATTTTTGGATGTTTTCTACATGTTCAAATATATTGATTTCAATTACCACACAGAATACAAAGTGTACAGTGCTCACCTTATATTATTATTTTTATTACAAATATTTGCACAGTAAAAAACAAAAGAAATAGTATTTTTCAATTCATCTAATACAAATAATGTAGTGCAATCTCTTTATCATGAAAGTTGAACTTACAAATGTAGAATTATGTAAAAAAAAAAAACTGCACTCAAAAATAAAACAATGTAAAACTTTAGAGCCTACAAGTCCACTCAGTCCTACTTCTTGTTCAGCCAATCCTCAGACAAACAAGTTTGTTTACATTTGCAGGAGATAATGCTGCCTGCTTCTTGTTTACAATGTCACCTGAAAGTGACAACAGGGTTTGCATGGCACTGTTGTAGCCGGCATCGCAAGATATTTACATGCCAGATGCACTGAAGATTCGTATGTCCCTTCATGCTTCAACCACCCTTCCAGAGGACATGCGTTCATGCTGATAACAATCGTTCTGCTCGATAACAATCTAAAGCAGTGCGGACCGACACATGTTCATTTTCATCATCTGAGCCAGATGCCCCCAGCAGAAAGGTTGATTTTCTTTTTTGGTGGTTCGGGTTCTGTAGTTTCCACATGGAGTGTTGCTCTTTTAAGACTTTTGAAAGCACGCTCCATATCTCATCCCTCTCAGATTTTGGAAGGCGCTTCAGATTCTTAAACCTTGGGTCGAGTGCTGGAGCTATCTTTAGAAATCTCACATTGGTACCTTATTTGCGTTTTGTCAAATCTGAAGTGTAAGTATTCTTAAAATGAACAACATGTGCTGGGTCATCATCCGAGATTGCTATAACATGAAATATATGGTAGAATGCATATAGCAGGAGACATATAATTCTCCCCCAAGGAGTTCAGTCACAAATCTAATTAATATTTTTTGTTTTAAATGTTTTTTTTCCATCAACATGGAAGCATGTCCTCTGGAATGGTGGCAGAAGCACGAAGGGGAATACAAATGTCTAGCACGTAAATACCTTGCAATGCTGGCTACAAAAGTGCCATGCAAACGCCTGTTCTCACTTTCAGGTGACATTGTAAATAAGAAGCATTATGTCCTGTAAATGTAAACAAACTTGTTTGTCTTAGTGATTGGCTGAATAAAAAGTAGGACTGAGTGGACTTGTAGGCTCTAAAGTTTTACATTGTTTTGTTTTTGAGTGCAGTTATGTAACAAAAAAAATCTACATTTGTAAGTTGCACTTTCACAATAAAGAGATTGCATTTCAGTACTTGTATGAGGTGAATTGAAAAATACTATTTTTAAAGATTTTGCCCCCTCCCCCCCTTTTTTTTTGTATAAAGAGGACCTGAAGGGTTTCTGCTGTTTCATAAAGATTTTTTTTTCACTTCTTTTTCTTAAAGCTCAGGATTGTCAAGTCTGGTCTTCACTGGTGTGGTGGAATGCTGCCTGGTTTTACTAGATAAGCTTTTCTGGATGTATGTGTCTCTCTAAAAGCTTACTGTGAGCTAACACATCTCAGTAGAAAGACGGGGGCAGGTTAATAAGGCTATCCAGTGTCCCAAATATGGGAGTGAAAATAAGTATTAGCAAAACCAACAAAAATACAGTGGAGTTTTAAACAATTGACTAAAAATCCCTTCCCTGCTCAACTGCTAACTTTCAGTTTCTTGTCTCTTGGGATTTCATAATTTCCCTAGTTCTCAGTCACAAAAGAGTCTTCAAGGGCAGACGAGCCCAGAATTTCTAATGTAGAGACAGTCAGGAAACTTTTTGTTTTTTAAATAAATTTTTCAGGCTGTCTTTATTCATCATAATGAAGCAATAAAACAGAACGAGTCCAGTTTTTCCTTTTGAAGGTCACCTTTAACATTCCTCTTGCTTTTCCATGTGATATGGATATACATAGGGCCCAATTCTCTGACCCAGCCTAAGAGTGTTCAGTGCAAGTCTAGAGGGATGCAAAAGAAGGAGAAGGTGGCTTTATGTTGTGCAGGCTTTGGTCTGGTCTGGCATGAATTAGAGCAGGCTGAAGGCTATTCTGATCTGTGCCGGCTGCTTTCTATCCCCAGGAGCCACGGAGCAGCCGAGCTAAGGGCCTGTGCCCTGTGGTGAACGGGAATTTGGCATAGGATCTACCATGGTGACTTTTTATTGTTGGAGGATCCCTCTGTGGAGGAGGACATGCTTCAGTGGCAAGTGAAACCAGGTTGAGGGCTGCTTTGTGCTACTGGACAGTGCAAAGCAGCCGTTGTTGTACTGATGAATCAGGTCCCACCTTTGTACAATATTCTCAAAGTCTGATGTTTTGGGTATTTTCAGGCAGAAACATTACTCTGTATGTGAGTGTGCTAAGCTGCACACAGTCAGCCCTGAATACTAAATATCAATATCAAATATCACTAAATAGCAAATCTTGTAGTTTACCTCTCCTTACATTACATTTGATTTCTTCTCCCCCAAAAAATGTGAAATTAGAAGAAGCCTTTTTTACAAGATAAAAGAGGGGCAAAAGTTCAGTATTGTGTCTCTGTAATATTTATTTTATAGTTGCCAAAATATAGTTAGAAATAAAAATAAATACAAATGTACAGTTTTCTACTGACACAGTTGGATTTTCTGGAAAGAGCTATTGTAATATGCTGAATATAAGAACAACTTCTGCAGTTATCCATAAATGTGGTATGTAGCCCAGGACTGTATTGTTTCTATGGGCAAAAATCTGCTTGAAAGAGCAAGCTACCATAGGAACAAACAAGTACTGTACTTTAAATAGAAAAGGTGATCTCAATCTACTGTATGTTTACGTTGTGCATATTTAGCTTTTTTTTGACTGAGCTTATGCTTGCATCAGAAATGTTACATCCTGAGAAAAAAAATATAACACAGAGAGAATATTTGAACAGACGGCACCCTGGTGAGAATTATATAGCAGGAGAATACTATGTTAAAACAGCGAGACATGAAAGTCTATCTGTACATCTTAAAATAGCTATTATAAGTGCTTAACCTCCCCCATGATAAGGAAGATATTGGAATTATCCTGAATCTCTAGTCTCTACTTGGAAGGCAGAGAAAAACTGAATTATATTTACTACATCTGGAATTCTACATGTTTGTGGTTAAGCCTTATTGACAAGAGATAGTACACTGTAGCTATTTCGAGCTTTTCAAAGGATTGGGAAAATTAATAATCCATATTGACTCAATCAGGGCCATTCTAACTGGTTCACTTTTCATTAATTCCATCCTCTTTAATTAATAACACATCTTGTTGACCAAGGCCTAATATTTTTAAATATAAATTTAAGTTTTTTTCTATTCCCTATTCACATCAAATCTCAGCATTAAGAGATGAATCAATACAAATAAATAATGAAAACTAACATTTCTTCTAAATGCCTTGAACAGCTATTTAAAATAATTAAACCTTTGTATTTTACCACTTAGCAACACAGCCTGTCTTAGCAGCTACAGCAGCATGTTCAGACATAGCTGAATTGTTTCTGATGTATCTAACTGATCTATATTCATGGGAAATGTGTTTGAAGAATACATGCACAATATACTCTTTGAGGATTTTACGTATTTGTGCAATTTTTACTCAGGAGTCGACCCCGAAACTCCTCAAGTCGGCATTACTCGGTGGTGAACCCGAGCCAGGGAATGCCATCGGGTTCTTGGCCTCCTTGGCAGGGACCGGTACACTTGGAACTCGTGGGCGTTTCCCCCAGTACAGGGACCGCAGTCGAGGTGCTCTTATTCAATGGCTTCTGAAGGAAGGGCTCTGCTGCCCCTTCGGGCAGAGTCCAATCTGGACTCTGATACTGAGTATCAGGAGCTGGCGCCGCGAGATCCAGTCTGTACAGGGGTGGAGGGGGTGCCCTCAGCTGGTGCTGGCCTCCTCCTCCTCTTCTCCTGACAAGGCTGTGTCGAGAACGGGCATGTCACTTTCCCAGGATGACTACAAGGCCCAACAGGAGCTGCTGAATAGGGTGGCCAAAAAGTTGGGCATACAAGTGGAGGTAGTAAAGGAGTCCTCCCATAGTCTGGTTGACATTCTGACCGCAGTGGGCCCAATGAGAGTGGCCCTGCCTCTCAACAAAGCCATCATGGACCTGACAAATGCCCTGTGGCAAACCCCTGCTGCCCTACCTCCCACAGCCAAGAGGAAGTACTTTGTTCTGGCTCAAGGATATGAGTTCCTGTATACTCATGCCCCCACCTCCTCCAGATCCCTGATAGTGTCTGCTGCCAGTGAATGAGATCGGCAGAGTTTGCAGGAGGTGACTCCCAATGCAAAGGACTCAAAAAAGATGGACCTGTTTGGTAGCATGGTCTACTTGACTGGGACTCTCCGGTTCAGGATCACTAACCAACAGGTGCTCCTGAGCAGATATGACTTCAACATGTGGGACTCCATGTTGAAGTTTAAGGACTTGCTGCCACAAGAGGTCAGGCTGGAGTTCTCCTCACTAGTGGAGGAGGGGAAGTCCATAGTGAGGGTCCGTAGTGGCCATGCATAGGAGCTCATGGCTCCAGTCCTCAGGCCTCATGCAGGAGGTTCACCAAATCCTCCAGGACCTTACTTTGAGGGCGCTTCGCTCTTTTCAGAGTAGAGTGATGTGAAGCTCCACAGTCTGAAAGATTCCAGGACAACCCTTAAGTCCCTGGGTTTGTATACCCCGGCAACTTCAAGGAAGCACTATAGGCCTCAGCAATCCTCTCAGTGCTTGCCTGGCAGGACCCAAAGAGGAAAAGGAGCAGGGCCGTTAGACACAGACCACTGCCCTCTTCCTCCTCGGCATCAATGCCTGCCTCTGCCAGATATTTAGGGGGTTCTAAGCAGACATTTTGATGGGATGCTCGAGTACTCGTACCACTCTCAGAGTTTCTGGATCCTGTTTCCTCTTCATTTGCAGACCACATGTCCCACTTCCTCCAGGCATGGTCGCGTATTCCTACGGACCGTTGGTTGCCGAGCATGGCAGAAGTGAGATATACCCACCAGTTCAGTTCTACCCCCCGTCCCACCTTCCCTCCCCATCCCTCTTCAGGACCCTCCTCACAAGCAACTTCTGACCCAGGAGGTTCAATCACTCCTACGGGAGGGAGCTACCTCAAGAAGCTAAAGTTCCATATGGTCTCATTGGCTTCCATTATTCCCTCCCTGGATCCAGGGGACTAGTATACCACCCTCAATTTGAAAGACGCCTACTTTCACATTTCCATCTTCCAAGGCCACAAAGGTTTCCTCAGGTTCCTCATGAACAAGATGCACTACCAATTTGCAGTACTCCCATTTGGCCTGTTGTCAGCCCCACAGGTGTTCATAAAATTCATGGTGGTAGCGGCAGCCTTCTTGAGGAGATGGGGGCAGGATGTGCAAGTCTACCCATATCTGGATGACTGGCTAGTCAGAGGCCAGTCCAAAATTCAGGTAGTGTCCAGCCTCCACCTCATTCACTCCACGTTCCAGGCCTTTGGCATGCTCATAAATGCACAGAAGTCTACCCTCATTCCAATAGAGAGGATAGAGTTTATTGGAGTGGTGCTTGACTCCACCCACACCTGAGCCTTCCTCCCAGAAGGATGGTCTCAGATGATAGTACACCTCAGGGACCAGTCCATTCATTACAACAGCCCATTCTTGTCTGAGGCTGTTGGGTCACATGGCCTCTTGCAGATATGTGGTGCAGCTTGCAAAGTTACACCTCAGGCTCCTTCAGACATGGCTGGCTTTGGTATACTTGCCAAACCGCCACCATCTGGACTCGGTCCTCACAATTCCTTCCCTGGTTCTTGCCTCTCTCAGTTGGTGGCTGGACACACTGGTGATTTGCGTGGGCGTTCCCTTCGCACAGCCCCATCCTTCAATATCCCTGGTCTCAGACACATCAGCGCTAGGTTGGGAAGCTCACCTAGGGCTCCTCAGGACTCAAAGCCTGTGATCTCCAGAAGAGCTCTCACTACACATCAATGGCAGAGAACTCAGCAGTTCGCCTGGCCTGTCAAGCATTCCATTTTGGGCTGGTGCTTATGGACAACACTGCAGCCATGTTCTACCTCAAAAGGCAGGGAGGGTCTCACTCTTTCTCCCTGTGTCAGGAAGCTATCCTCTTACTCAATTCACTTTGAGCCTCATCACCTTCCAAGAGGGCATAATGAACTGGAATATTGCCTCAGCAGGTCTTACTCCAGTCACCACAAGTGGTCACTTCGCTTGGACATCGTGAGGGATGTTTTCCAGAGATGGGGGACTCCCCAGACAGACCTGTTTGCAACTAGGCACAACAGAAAGTGTCACCAGTTTTGCTCCCTGCGAGGCCACAGCCCGGGTTTGCTCACGGATGCCTTCTTGCTCCCATGGACAGATCACCTGTTCTATGCTTTTCCCCCATCCCACTCATGCACAAGGTTCTGCTAAAAATCAAGTGGGATCGGGCACGCGCCATTCTCATTACCCTAGTGTGGCCCTGCAGCACCCTGTTAGGCCTTTCTGTGGCTGCTCCAATTCCGCTCCCTCTACATCCAGACCTGATCTTCCAGGGCCACGGTCATTTGGTCCACCTGAACCTCAGCTCCCTCCACCTGATGGCCTGGAAGCTCCATGGCTAAATCCCAGAGAGCTGGCTTGCTCGGAGCAGGTTCGCCAGGTGGCATGAGGGAGCAGGAAGCCCTCCACCAGGGCTATGTACCTCTCAAAATGGAAGCGGTTCTCCATATGGGCTTCCCAGCGTGGAGTCTTGCCCACACAGTCGTCTCTGCAGGACATTCTCTACTATTTGCTTTGCCTGAAACAGCAAGGTTTAGCGATTCCCTCAATTAAGGTCCACCTTGCAGCAATTTCGGTGTTCCACCCCCCTGGTGGTAAGTTGGGATATGAGATATCCATCCATTTCCTCAAGGACCTGGAAAGACTATACCCCCAAATACGAGAACCCGTCCCTCCATGGGACTTAAACCTGGTCTTCTCAAAATGTATGAGCCGTTGGCAACGTGTCCCTTGTCATAGCTTTCATGGAAGGTGACTTTCTTAGTGGCCATTACTATGGCCAGAAGGGTCTCGGAGATCCACGCCCTCACGTCGGAGCCTCCATACACGGTTTTCTTTAAGGATAAGGTGCAGCTGCGTCTTCACCCCAGCTTCCTCCCAAAGGTGGTTTCCCAATAGGGAGGAACGTCTTCACACTGGACGCTAGATGTGCCCAAGTGTTCTTTAGAGAGGTCCAAACCATTCTGTAGATCTACCCAACTCTTCATAGCGATTGCTGAAAGGATGAAAGGTCTCCCTATCTCGGCTCAGAGACTTTCGTCGTGGATCATATTATTCATTCATAAGTGTTATGAGCAGGCAGGTGTTCTGCCACCAGCTATCCTGACTGCCCACTCCATGACAGCACAGGCATCATCATCAGCATTCCTGGCTTAGGTCCCACTCAGGGCATTTGCAGAGCGGTGACTTGGTCATCAGTGCATATGTTCTTTAGTCATCACGCCATTACTCAACAGGCTAGGGACAATGCCAGTTTCGCTCGAGCTGTTTTATAGTCAGCATGTCCATGAACTCCAATCCCACCTCCTTTGCAACTGCTTGGCAGTCACCTACATTGGAATGGACATGTGCAATCACTCGAAGAAAAAACAGTTACTAACCTTTCTGTAACTGTTGTTGTGCAACAAGATGTGTTGCACATGTCCATTCCACCCCTCCTATCCTTATTTATTGGAGTTGGCCGGAAAGAAGGAACGGATGACGTGCGGGATCGGCTGGGCCCTTTATACCAGCGCTATGAGTGCGTGGCACCAAAGGGTGCCAGAGCCACTCCCATGGGTACCACTGACAGAAAATTTTCTGGTGACTGTGCTTGTGGCACGCACACACCTACATTGGAATGGACATGTGCAACACATCTCGAAGAACAACAGATACGGAAAGGTTAGTAACCATTTTTTTCTGATGAGTTTACAAACCACTTGAGATTCACTGTGGTAGCTAATTACCATGGTGTCCTCAGGATCTCTTGAGAGGTGTATAGCCTTGTAGTTCAGCTATCTATGTGATCTCCTCTTTAAATATAGAATATATTTTATCAAAGTAAATGTAAACATTTGAGACAAACATTTTCATGTCATTGTATATATTAGCAAAGAAAGTTTTATACCTTCAGCTTTTTAGTGTGTAATTAATTGAACACACTGTAAAAATCTAAAGATATAACTTTTAGAACATTGCAAGATCAAGCCCCTTATTTTTGAGCACTCTGGCCCCAATACAGGAAAAATCTTAAACACACACAATCATAGAAATGTAGGGCTGGAAGGGACCTCAAGATGTCATCTAGTCCAGTCTCTTGCACTGAGGCAGGACCAAGTATATCTACAGCATCCTTGGCAGGTCTTTGTCTAACCTGTTCTTAAAAACCTCCAGTGATGGGAATTCCACAACCTCCCTTAGCAGCCTATTCCAGGGCTTAAGTACACTTATAGTTAGAAAGTTTGTCCTAATATTTATCTAACCTAAATCATTCTTGAAGCAGCTTAAGGCCATTACTTCTTGTCATCCCTTCAGTGGACATGGAGAACAATTGATCACCACCCTCTTTATAACAGCCCTTAACATATTTGAAGACTTATCTGGTCTCCCTGGGTCTTCTTTTTTTCAAGGTTAAACATGCCCAGTTTTTTTTTAACCTTCTCTCAGAGGTCAAGTTTTCTAAACCTGTTATCATTTTTGTTGCTCTCTGGACTCTCCAATTTATCAACATCTTTTCTCAAGTGTGGTACCCAAACCAGGACACAGTTCTCCCCCTGTGCCAAGTGGAGCGGGACAATTACCTCTGGTGACTTACATACAACACTTCTATTAATATACCCCTGAATTATATTAGCCTTTTTAGCAACTGCATCACATTGTTGACTCCTATTCAATTTGTGATCTACTACAACTCCCAGATCCTTTTCAGCAGTAGTACTACCTAGCCACTTATTTCCCATTTTTAGTTGTGCATTTGATTTTATCACCCCTAAGTGCAGTATTTTGCATTTGTCTTTGCTGAATTTCATCTTGTTGATTTCAGACCAATTCTCCAATTTGTCAATTTGTTTTGAATTCTAATCCTGTCCTCCAAAGTGCTAGCAGCCCCACTCAGCTTCTGTCATCTGCAAATATTATAATCATACTCGCCACTCCATAATCAAAGTTGTTAATGAAAATATTGACCCAGTATGGGACCCAGGAAAGCTCCCTGCAGGACGCCACTAGATATATCCCCCACTTTGACAGAAAACCATTGATAACTACTCTTTGAAAATGGTCTTTCAACCAGTTTTGCGCCCATTTTATAGTAATTTAATCTATTCTAGACTACATTTTCCTGGTTTGCTTATGAAAATGTCATGTGGGACTGTATCAAAAGGCTTACAAAAAATCAAGATATATCACAGCTACAGGTTCCCCCCCCCATCCACTAGGCCAGTAATCCTGTCAAAGGAGGAAATTAGGCTAGTTTGACAGGATTTGTTCTTGACAAATCCATGTTGGCTACTACTTATAACCCTATTAGCCTCTAGGTGCTTACAAATTGATTGTTTAATAATTTGTTCCAGTACCTTTCCAGGTATTGAAGTCTGGCTGACTGGTCTATAATTCCCTAGGTTCTCTTTGTTCCCCCTTTTAAAGACAGATACTATGTTTGCTCTTCTTCAGTCCTTTGGGACCTCACCCATCCTCCATGAATTCTTGAAGATAATTGCTAATGATTCCGAGATTGCTTCAGCTAAGTCCTTAATTATGCTAGGGTGATTTTCATCAGGTCCTGTTGCCATCGAAACAGCTAATTTACCTAAACATTCTTTAATCTGTTCTATCTCTATTTTGACTTGTGTTACTTCCCCCCTTATTGTTAATATTAATTGTGTTAAGTATCTGGTCACCCTTAACCTTTTTAGTAAAGACTTAAGCAAAATAGGCATTAAATACCTTAGTCGTCTTGATGTTGAACATTATTAGTTCTCCTTCCCTGCTAAATAGAGAACCTACACTTTCCTTCATCTTTCTTTTGCTACTAATTATAGAATCTTCTCTTCTTGGCTTTTATGTCCCTTTCTAGGTGTAACTCACTTTGTGCCTTAGCCTTTCTGATTCTGTCCCTATATGTTTATGCTATTCTTTTGTACTCATTCTTAGCAATTTGTCCTTGTTTACACTTTTTATAGGATTCTGTTTTGATTTTCAGGTCATTAAAGAACTCCTGATGGAGCCATATCAGCCTCTTAACTAGCCTTCTTATCTTTCCTTCACCTTGGGATAGTTTGCTGTTGCGCCGTTAATATTGTCTCCTTAAGAAATTGCCAGATCTCCTGAATTCTTTTTTCCTTTAGATTTCCTTCCCATGTGACCTTACCTACCAGTTCTCTGAGTCTGCTTTTTTGAAGTCAGTTGTCCTTATTCTGCTGCTGTCACTCCTTCGTTTCCTTAGAATCATGAAATCTAACATTTCATGATTACTTTCACCCAAGTTGCCTTCCACCTTCAGATTAGCAACCAATTCCTCCCTGTCAGTTAGCATCAAATCTAAAATGGCTGTCTCCCTGGTTACTTCCTTCACCTTCTGAAACAAAAGGTTGTCCCCACTACAGTCCAAGAACTTACTGGACATTTTGTGTTTTGCTACATTACTTTTCCAACAGATTCTGTGTAGTCAAAGTCCCCCATTACTACCAGGTCTTGTGTTTTAGATATTTCTGTTATTTGTTCTAGAAATGTGTCATCCACCTCCTCCCCCTGATTTGGTTGTCTGAAGACTCATACCATGATCAGTCCTCTTTTATCTTCAACCCAGAGACTTTCAGCTGCTCTGCCTCTCATCTCCTTCTGAATCTCAGAACAAGTGTGTATATTCTTAATGTATAATGCAACACTTCCTTCCTTTTTCGCCGCTTGTCCTTGCTTAACAAACTATATCCCCTATACAAATATTCCAGTCATAAGATTTATCCCACCAAACGTCTGTGATGCCATTGAGTCATAATTTATCTTATGGACTAATACTTCCAGTTCTTCCTGTTTATTCCCCAGTTTCCTTGTATTTGTGTACAGACACCTAAGAAGTTGAGCAGTTTCTCCCACTGTTATCCCTCTTGATGCTCCTATGTACCTATTGTAATTTTTCTTTTCCCACCCAACCTTTAGCCCTCTGTTAAGGTCATCTTTTTTAATACTTACATGTGAGCTTTTGCTACTTCCCCACTTTGAACCTAGTTTAAAGCCCTCCTCACTAGGTTGGTGAATCAGTGTGTGAAGATGCAGTGTGTGAAGATGCACATGTTAGATCATCTCCCTCCAGCAGTTCTCCTTCCTGGAACAGCATCCCATGGTCAAGGAAGCCAAAGCCCTCCTGTCAACACCATTTGCTCAGCTATGCATTCATTTCCAGGATTCGCAGTGCCATTGGCTTCAATGGGACTACTCACATGCTTCAAGTTAAGTTTATGTGCTTTCCTGGATCGAGCCAATTACTCGACTGCTTGTTGGATAAGCCCCAAAAGCGTAAAGTACATCAGTCCAATTGTGCAATATGTTGTTGATTTCATGGAAATAGATCAGAGTTTGAGAGTATTTAAGATTTTTACTTCTTTGTAGTGCCCTGAGATTTCAGAAGGAGTGACCAAACTTTTTGTAAAGAACTTTTATGAGCCACTACCATAGCAGCCAGTTAAAGGAATTGTATGTATTACATAGCTTTGGAGAAAGCTGTGTGCCAAACCTGATCATTAGAATCAACAGCTGAGAAACAAGAACAAACTTGTTCCAGAGGAAAAATTATTCCATAGAGAAGTGAGGGGAAATGAGCTAACATCTCAGAGAAATACTTTGTAATCCTGCAGCGGTGTCATTTCATCACCTAGCTGGCTCTTTCTAAACCTTTTCAATATATGTAACATTTACTATTACTAATTTTATACTGATAATTTTTAATGAAAATGATTTATAAAGGAAATTGTCAAATGAAACAGCTTCCGTAAACTGACCACGTCAAATGCAGTAAATACATGGCAGTAGTGGTGATTAGTCTTCAAGTCTTTAGTGATGTATGCAAACGTCGAGAGGTCTTCAGGGTCTTGTGCAGCACAGGAAATGTTGCGGATTTCATGTTCAGCAATAATATTCTGTTAAAAAAAGAACTAAAGTATCACTATTTTTCAGTCAACACAGGAATTAAGTAAAGATGTCCCTTATATAATAACTTTATCTGTTTTTAGTATTTTAAGGCTATAGTCATCCTCTGTACTAAAATATTTCAAAGGTACTTTGTCTTTTAATTAAAATATGATTAAAACACCACATGTTCAGCTTCTTACACAGACCATTGAATTCTGGCCCCTCCAACAGTATCCAAAGTATTATCTAGCATCAATAGTGAATCCTACAGGAAACTGCAAAATCCTGGAGCTTTCCTCCAGTTCTGGGTCGCTTTTCAAATGAGAGCACTGTACAATTTCCACGGTATCCTGTGGCAGAGGCATCTTTCATGGGACACAGCTGAGAGAATAACTATAATAGACTATTAATTTTCTACTTCTATGCCCATTGATACTGCTGTTTCTGTTCTAACAATCAGTACCACTGCAGCCCACAGGTAGATGGGACAAGGTAGGACAGTGCAGGTGCATTCTCTGGATCTTTGCATGCACAGTTTGAAGAAATTCAATCTGACTCTTCCACCTCAAATAGAATGAACAGTACTCATCAATGTACAAGCATGGAGCTGTTAAAGGGGTTTCAGGAAAAGGATTACTTTGGAAAGATGTGGCAATATATCTCAGTTTACTGCCAAGACCATCCTACAAGAGGGATATGGAGAAATTAAACTGTTCATGCAGAGACGGACACGTATGTAATGGCCAAATTAAACTACAGAATGGTACTGAGGCAAAGACAAGACATGTCTGCCTGATGTATGAAAAGATGACTTTGTCTAAAGCTTTGGAGAAAATAATGAACGTTTACCTGTGTAAAAATACTGTTGTATCTTTACCTTGTTTAGGCCAGAGGACCCAGGAAGCCAAAGAGGAGGCTGAATTATGGTCATAGATTTAAGCCTTGATTTCAGCAAAGGCACATGCTCAAAGTGAGTCAACGAATAAGGATAGTTTTCACCATATGGGTAAGTGCTTTCCTAAATCATAGCCTTATTCAATGTGGCTACTGCATTTCCACAAACACAGACTATTCCTGTCTGCAGGATGACATCACTACTCCATCAAAATACTATAGTGCTGCTACACACTGTTTTTTTGGCACTAAGCATACAGTATTATCATAACATATATGATGTCTAATGTCACAGTCAGTGAGATCTATGGCTAAATGTTGTGTCAGTAACATCTGTGCAAATTAAAAGCATTCTTTGAGCATGTCTCTTTTTTTGGAGGGGAGATTATATGTAACTCGGTCATTTGAATCACTCTCCCCTGTCTTCTTCTAACCTGCCAAGATATACTTGAATACTTGGCAAGTTTTCTGAAAGGCCTATTAATATCTAATTGAGGAAATAATGAGTGAGTAAACTCTGGATAAAAGGGCAGCATTCCAACACTTTTTTATATTCAAATTATGCAAAAATCCAAAATAAGGAAATTGTAACTGAAGACACAAAATAATCCTCTTAATCTTAAACTGTTGCAGCACATTATTTGCTTTCTATTTCTGTATAATGTATTACTCATACCAAATGACAATAAACAATTATTATGCCTTAATGGACACCCATTTATGAAAATCTTTATACTTAATTATATTTAATGTTCATTTGATTTTATGTTGCTTTAGGCAAAACACAATAATATGGTTTTCTTTATATTTCTTTTGTTCTCAGTTTGAGAACTGTTGGCCTAGACAAAGATTTTTATCAGAATTAAAATGATACTAAAAAGCAAGGTTTTAGCTTCCTACAAATAAAGCTGTAATACATTACCATATGATCATGGTGTATTACCAATGTTGCATTAAAGATGAAAAGGGATTAATGCTCAAAAGATATTAGAACTATGTGAAATATTTACCCACAAATCAGGAGCTACATAATACTCATCCGGTTTCAAGTGTGCTATACGCTTGAAAACAGGTTCAGCTCACTGAAAGTTTTGCTAACCCAGGAGTAGGCAACCTATGGCACGCGTTTCAGTGGCACTCACACTGCCCGTGTCCTGGCCACCGGTCCAGGGGGCTCTGCATTTTAATTTAATTTTAAATGAAGCTTCTTAAACATTTTAAAAATCTTATTTATTTTACATACAGCAATAGTTTAGTTATATATTATAGACTTGTAGAAAGAGACCTTCTAAAAACATTAAAATGTATTACTGGCACGTGAAACCTTAAATTCGAGTGAATAAATGAAGACTCGGCACACCACTTCTGAAAGGTTGCCGACCCTTGTGCTAACCTTTGTAAAGCTCTCAAGTGACCCTGGACTCAGCATTGAGTAAACCTGCACTGGTTTAGAGCTTTGTGTTTTGAAACTAGTTGAAACTCATGAGAGTCTTTTGCATATTTTAACTTGAAATCTCGTGGTTTTTGGCATTTATCTATACTGAGATTTTTCCTTTGAAGGAAGGAAGGAAAGAAAGAAAGTAAGCCCATGAATTTCCATGGTCCAAAACAAACAGCTGAGTTTCACTTTATCTAGTTTTTGTACAAAGTCCTCTCACTCCATAAGGGGTTGCTTGCAATGACCTAGAGTTCCCTTGGGACACTGCCACAGCAGAACGGTACCCTTGCTGTGTAGGCACTGAAACCATTATAAACCAGGCTGGAAGTACTAAATTATACCTCCAAAGGGGGCAAATTCTGTATATCTGGCCTGTGTGGACTTTTTAAGGGAGCCTGAGTTAAAGCGAAACTGAGGCGCGCCTCAGCAGAGCCACGCTTGGCCAGAGGGGAGAACTAAAGGGCAGGCACAACCTATGACACTCCCTTAAAATGGCTGGAAGCTGGAAGACGATTATACCAGTCTCATACCTCTTGACCTTTGTTACGTTGGGTCTTGTATAAAAATCCACAATTTTAGTACACGTACAGGGGGTGGGAAAAGCCCCCATACGGGATATTTTGTGTTTTGAAAAGCGAGGAGCACATACTTTTCTGCATAATGTACTGTAAGGGGAAAATAGGTTGGGGGATTTTGTCCAGGTGAGGAGGGGCATCCTGCCAAACCCTTCTTGTGATGAGCTTCCCTTTGATGGGGGAAGACTGGACACAATTCCCTCCAGAACTGCCATCAGTGCTGCTCTGTTTGTCCACAGGAGTGGGTTTCTGGAGAGTGAGAGAGGTACTCTGTCTGTTCAGGGTAGGAGAGAAAAAAAAAGGGGAGGGGGGAATCCAAGCCCTGATCCCCATGTGGCTTTTACTAGATAAGCTATCTAGCACAATGAGAAATAAAATCTGATGTCCAAAAATTACACATACCTTATTTGTTGCATCAATAAATTTGACTCCCTTGTAAGAAACTGATAGAACAATAGTAGGGACTTTCTTCATTTGCTCTGTAGACTTCTGAAATAAAAATGAGACAGCTGTTAGAACAGTTTGTTCTGCACTGGCAAGTGTAGCCTGTTCAATTTTTTTCTTCTTCTTTTTCTCCCGCTGGTAAAATATATGTGAATTAAAGTAAAACAAAACTTAATTTAAATATTTGTCTCTCTCTTGACTATCCTTTGGGCTTGTGAAACAGCTGCCAACACAGCCTACAACACAGATATTGATTTGCTAGAGTAAAGGACTGCAATGGATACATTTGCACTTTAGTAAGGTGACCTACAAGTAGGGCCAAAACTCTACCATATAAAACTATTGTAGTATGGATTAGTAGTTGGTTGGTAAATAGGGTTCAGAGAGTACTCATTCATTGTGAGCTCTACAAATGGGGAAAAATATGAAGTGGGATCAGTGATTTATTTTTTGGACAGGGAAAACAAATTCAGCTGCAATCAAATATGGAGATAACACCAAAGTCAGAAAGAGTAAACGGTGAGAGAGATCAAACTGCAAAGTAACCT
The DNA here is from genome assembly GCF_028017835.1 of Emys orbicularis. Lineage (NCBI taxonomy): Eukaryota > Metazoa > Chordata > Testudines > Emydidae > Emys > Emys orbicularis. The sequence continues at coordinate 89,458,258 of NC_088683.1, forward strand.
AGACAGATTATTAGAGCAACTAAGTAAGATGAAATCCAATATTTATGGAGTGTCATATACATAAGATCATAAGCACAGATCTAAACTAAGGAATAGCTGCTGTATCTGGAAATAATGTGTTTCAGAAAAAAGTAGAGTTAACAGTAGATAGCAAAATAATCATGAACTTGAAGGAGAGGGCCAATGATCAGATCTTCTAATCGGCTCCTGCTCCCTCAGGACTCAAACAGAATTATACATTTGTGACATGAAATTCAAAACCAAAGAGCCAACCAGATTCTGCAATTATGTCTGTTTCCATGAACAATGAGGGTAACTGTCTCTGCTAATCAAGTTTCATAGTTAACCCCTATATATATTTTGTGTGTGTGTGTGCGCGCGCACGTATGGTTGCATCTCTCTTATTAATGGTGGCAGACTGAACAAGACAATCTATACTGGATAAAGATTCTTGTAACCAGAAGGGCTAAAAACGTCCTTTTTTAAAAAGGAAAGTTTAAATGGAAATTTCAGAGAATATAGCAAAATCTGCATGAAGGTACTAATTCCATCCACGTTTCTCTTGAGCATGGAAAAAAAGAGTACTGATGCCAATGGAATGTGTGTGTGAAAAAGATGTCAAATATGAGCTTCTTCATAAAATTCAGTGACAGTTCACAGAACGCGTGACAGTGAATTCATGAAAGCTTCTGTATATCCATCCATCAGAATAGCAAGCAATACACCCAGCCTACACTTAGTTCCAGACAAAATATTCATAAACATGACAACACAGATTTAATCATCTAGCAACCCAGCTTCTAACTTCCGTCCTGTTCTTTCTACCCCTACAGCTAAATCTTTTGTTCTGAGACTCTGTCTCTTATCTTAATTTAACTGCCTCCTGTCTGGCCTTCCTAACAACACTATCCACTCCCTCCTAATCCATATAAAGCACACCCACTAAATTAATCTTCTCTGTCCATTGGTCCAATCACATCACCATCTCTTTTAGTCTCTCCACAGGACTCCCTTCCTCAAATACATCAAGTTCAAGCTTTATGTCCTTGCCTTCAAAGCCCTGCATAGTTCTGCCCTCCCTATTTTTTCCATCCTGTCTGTTTCAATGCTACTCCTTTCCTCTCCATCGCCTTTAATCTGCCAGTGATGCCAGCTTTTACATGTCATTAGTCCACTTCATTAGTCCTTTGGCCTTTTTCCGTACCGCCCCCTACGGATAGAACACCCCCACTCAGATCTGGTCTGCAAGGCCACTATCTGCATTTAAATCCTCCCTGAAGAGCCAGTTCTATGTAACACCTGCATAAACTAGCTGATCTCCATGTCAAGGTTGGGGATTGGTCCTGCTTTGAGCAGGGGGTTGGACTATATGACCTCCTGAGGTCCCTTCCAACCCTGATATTCTATGATTCTATGAAGGTTGCGAGGTAACAGGGGATAGAGTATTTCTAAAGAAAAGCAACAATAACAAAAAGAATGAATGTTATTTACTCTACAGTAACTGTGGTTCTTTGAGATGATGTTGCCAGTGTGGAGTCCACTGTAGGTGCCCATGTGCCTCATGTGCGCAAGATTGGATTCTTTTGAATACCAGCATTTGTCAGGCCTATGCATAGGCCCTGTGCATCCTCATGTTCCAACAGGAAGGCATAAAGGGTGGAGTGGCCATGACCCTCTCTCAGTTCTCTTGCAATTTGAAACCTGTGTTCACTGAGGATTCTGAAAGTGGGGATGAAGGGCAGATTATAGGATCCAGACTGACAACATCTCAAAGAACCATTCATTAGTAAATAACCTTTCTTTCTTCTTTGAGGATAGCAGTGTAAATCCCATGATAGGTGACTGGCAAGCAGTACTCTCTCTGGATAGTAGGAAGAGTAGTATCAGCTGCATTAGTCAAACAGAGATTGTAGTACCGCTCTCCTGAACTTGGCATCTGCTTTGGCCGTCTAGTCCAGGGCACAGCGTTTGATGAATGTCAGTGGGTTACTCTACATTGCCGCCTTGCAGCAGGAAGAAGGCACACAGATTGATTGGTTGATTCAGATGGAATTCTGACACCACCACCAGCCTTTGATGAGGTTTCAGCACCACCTTGTCCTATGAAATGTCCTAATAAGAGGGTGAGACATAAGGACTGTCTTCAGAGTGAGATGAAGTAAGGAGCATCCTGAAAGCCTTGAGAGGATGATGCTGAGGTACTAGGTAGGGGCAGGTTCTTTTGACCAGTGGGTAAGTACGTAACAGGCCCTTGATGAATTCTGATAGCTCTGGGTGAAAGATGGAACATGACTGCACAGGTGGATGGCAAACTGATATTGCTACTAGTTGAACCTTAGTGGAGCTGAATGAAAGGCCAGACTGTTTCAGATGCTGCAAACAGTCCAGGCGCTTTGGTATTGAAGCATGCAGAGGGTCCAAGCCACGCTGGCTCTGCATATCAAGAACCTCTTCCATTTTGACAAATAAGTCCCTCTGGTGAATGTTTTCCCTTGTCTATATCAGGATCTCTGGGACTTGCCTATAGCACTCCATGTCCACGGTACGTAACCAGCCAACATCCAGGCTATCAGGTAAAGGGACTTTGTGTCTGGATGGACTATCTGACTGTGGTGCTGTGACATGAGAATCAGGCAGTTTCGGAACTAAATCAAAGGGTGAATGGGCATCTTTAAGTCAGTCAGCCATTGGCCAGTAGGGAGAATGATGAGAATTACTGTGGGTTTGTTTCTTTTGATTTTGGAAGTCACCTGGGGATCAGGGAAGTTGGGGGAAAGGCAAATGGAGGTCTGGATTCCATTGCAGAAGAAAGGAGTCTGGCAATGACCCAAGGTTCATGCCCCTCTGGAACAAAAATTCTGGCACTTGGCATTGTCTTTGATAGTGACCAGGTTTATCATGGGACCCTTCTCCCCCAATGGAATATTGGCTTTGATGGACCTCTGCAGGGATCACTCATTATTGGTCACAATTGTTTGCTCAGGAAGTCTGCCAGGTCATTGCTGACTTCTGAGAGGGGAAGAGCCAACAGGGTTCTCCCATGTTGGTGACACCATGTCCAGGGTTTGATAGCTTCCAGGAAGAGGGGTGATGAGTGGGCATCAGCTTGCTTGTTTATGTAGGGCATCATGGAGATGTTGCACATTAGGAGCTGCACTATGAAATTTTGGAGGACAGGTAGGAACATTATACTGGTTTGTCTGACAGCTCTGAGTTCCAGGATGTTTATGTGAAGTCCTATGTCTCCTGGGGACTAGGTCACATTCATTTGTGGGTGGTCCAGGTGACATTACCCTGCCCCAGATGTTTCTGTGATCACAATCTTTGTTGGGAAGGCGGATGAGAACAGTACCACCTCCCACAGATTTTTGGGTTCCATCATCCCTATCAACTCTGTGAGGACATGAGGTAGCAACGAGACCTTCCTGTCACTGCAGTGTCTCAATGGAGAGTAAATGGACCTGAGTCAGAATTGTAGGGACTGCAGGTGAAGTCCAGCAAGCAGTGTCAAACATGTACACTCTGACATATGGCCTAACACTTCAAGGCAAGTTTGTACCATGTAGTGGGGTTTGATTTTTATCTTGAGCAGTGATTGCAGTGACAGAAACCTGTCTTTGGCAGGTACTCTCTCTCTCTGAAGTTGATCATAGTGCCTATCAGCTCTATCTGTAATGAGGTAAGACATGATTTTTCATATTTCAGCCAGAGACCTAGCTGGTTGAACAGAGAGGTAGTATATTCTAGGCTCACTGCCACTTCCTGCTGGGACTTGCTTTACAGTCGTCCATGTAAGGGTGGACGTGGATGCTCTGTCTCCTCAGGAATTCTGCTACCACCACTTGGCATTTTGTGAAGACTGTCAGTGCCATAGATGGTCCAAATGGCAGTATCTTGTACTGCTAGTGATTTGGTCCCACTTTGAATCTCAGATACTTCCTGTGGGCCAGGAAGATAGTTTTATGGAAGTATTTGTCATGTAACTCAAGAGCCACAAGACAGTTCTGAGTCTGCAGAGATGGTATGAAGAGGCAAGCATTACCATTCTGAATCTGATGCAGTGCATGTATTTGTTCATTCTCCTTAGGTCTAGGATAGCACAAAGTCCCTCCCCCCACTTTAGCATAAGGAAATATCAGAAGTAAAAGCCTTCTCCCCAGTACTGCCTTAGGTCCCTCTTCTATGGTTCCTAGAAGGAGCAACAAGGTCACTTCTTTTTGTAACAGTGAGATGGGTCCCTGAAGAGGGACAGGGATAAGGTGTGGAAATGAACACGGTAGACATCATTGCCCATTGTTAACACCCATTTGTCTCATGTAGTAGTGGATCAAACATGGTGGAAAGAGGTTAGGTGGCTTGCGAAAGTAGTGGGAGGCTTTGGATCAGCTCCGATGTGGCTCTCAACACTGCTATCAAATCTGTTGCCTTTGTTTTATCCTAAGGTGTGCCCTCTGAGAACCTGGATTTCTCTTGGACTGTGGATACTACCAAGGACCCTGGATTTGGGTGGGTATAAAAATGTTCAAAGCCTTTTAAGATCATCTGGTATTTCTTTTTTCCACCTGTTTTAGACGTGGGACAAAGACTGGCTCGGGTTTGCCAGAGTTCCTTACCCAGCTGAAGTATGTCCTCGTTGATGGGGAGAACAATCCTAGCTGGATTTGTTGAGCTTAGAATACCAAAAAGCTTGTTGGCACTTGTCGATGTTTGTACTGGGAATCCTCCACTCTGGGCTGTTCCCAATTCTGTGGAAGATTTGGAGGCTTAATCCAGGGAGTGATGTTTTTACATCCTCCTTGTGGGATGGTCCTGTGTGGTGGTTGAAACTATATTTATGCACTATGTGGCTTTTTCTCTTCGCATCATGCTTCTGTGTCAGGGCACATGTGCCAGCTCTGGTGTTGAGGTTGCCGGTGCTGAGGTTCTCCGTGCTGGCTTTGATAGCGTCCTCTTTGTTGCCATCCCTTTTCTGACTGATTAGGGATGTGGTTTCTGCTTGGGGAAGCATTGATTGATGTTCACTCTTTTGACTTCACTTCAGTTTTCATTTCTTCTGAGTCTGAAGTGACTCACATAGATTGCTTGAGCAGATGTCACAAGTCAACCATCCCTGGACTTGTGGGTTCTGGAAGAAAACTACCTGCATGCCGAGCTCTCCCCCGGCAAAGGCAGCACTGGCTGTGCCCATCGATGAGGGGGAGTCTGTCACAGGACGGGCAGGATTTGAACCTTGACAGCTTGCTGACTACCCTGTGGCTGGCAGTTGGTGCAAAGCATCTCACCCTGCTGTAAAGGCTGTGTGTGTCTCTTCTTTCTTGTACTTACACACACTTGCCCACACACTTAGAGCACCCAATCAAGGACAACAAGGAAAAACAAAGGGTGAAGATAATTTTTTTCACCAATTCAGTTTGAGAAATAATGGGTCGGACACTCACTGGGTTTCATCTCGCTCCCATGAATGGTAAGCAGGAACTCAGGGATGGTGATGACTGCTTCACCCTTTATGCCCTCACATAGGAGCATGAGGAGTCACAGGGCACTAATGTGGCCCTAATGGATGTTGTTTTTCAAAAGAATCCAATCTTATGCACACGAGACACTGATGCACCTAGACTGGGATCCACACTGAAACACACTCAAAGAACGTTGTGTTATCAATCCTCACGCTACCATGAGATGGTCATTTACCACTATGACCACTTGCATGTTCTCTACCGTTCATCTGTTCATCTTTTTCGAGGAGGGATTGTGCTTCCTTTATATTTGTACAGGACATAGCACAATGTGGACACACATGGAAACAAATTATGCATAACAATAAAACAATAACTGATTATTACAGTTAAATCCCATTTAGTATTTATCAGTTAATATAATCATAGTTTCAATAATCTTTGAAAAGATCTGGAGACATCTGCTCAGATACCACAATAATCTACCATATTTTTCACACTTGTGTGGTATTTGAGAATCCCGTATCTTCTCAATGTTACATATTTGCCTCTTAGTATTCACTATTCTAGGACATTACTATAGAATTTGTATCAGACAATCCCCTTTGCTATCACATCACCAGCATCTGTTAGTCAATGACCTTGCACAGTTTAAGGTGCGTTGGTGTCCAACGTACTCTGTGAATAATTTTAAACATTATTTTTATTTGTGACTGTCCTTATGAATTTGAAATCTTTCCCCAATGGCTACTGTAGATCTGAACTCTCAGTTCTTTCTTCCACGTGACCTTTAAAGACTGAAGTGAATTAATTGGAAAGCTACACTCCATTAAGGTAGAATATATTTTTGAGAGGATATGTAAGGAAAGTCACACAATAAATAGCCTAGAAAGGGCTTGGCAAACATGGATATATACTTAATAATGCAGTGTCCCAGCTGTTAATATCTTATAAATCCTCTAGATTTAATTTCTGCTATGTTATGTCTATGTTATGTTCTACGCTTCCTGCGTGCAATGAAATATGGGACTGAGGCCTGAAAATCATCTTCTAGGAATCAGAAAATAGATTTCCACATTACTATAAATCCTGTCCTCAACCAATAAATCATTTCCTCCTATAGTTTGATTTAGGCATTGACCCAGATAAACACCTGCTGTGACAGCACGGGCAGTTGTTTACTTAGAAAATGAACTCAATTCAAGTCCATTTCATTTGAGACCCACCTGGCCATTATACCCCTGAAAATCATCTTATTAATGATTGCTTGAGAGGCAGATGGGGTTTGTTGTATCTTATTTTATTTGTAATTAAAAAAAAAGAAATGTATGCATAAACAAAACATATATTTGGTGGCATCTATCTCCCTTCATCTCACTGTTCCTACACTGTAAGCTCTTCGAGAGGGACCATATATTTCTATTTGTTTGTACAGCAACTAGCAGAAGAGAATCTCAGTCCAATCTGGGACCTTTGAGTGCTACTGTAATAAAAATATAAAGTAGGGCAGTCAAACGATTAAAAAATTAATTGGGATTAATCATGTTGTTAAACAATAATAGAATACAATTTATTTAAATATTTTTGGGTGTTTTCTACGTTTTCAAATATATTGATTTCAATTACAACACAGAATACAAAGAGTACAGTGCTCACTTAATATTTATTTTTGATTACAAGTATTTGCACTGTAAAAACCAAAAGAAATAGTATTTTTAAATTAACCTAATAGAAGTACTCTGGTGCAATCTCTTTATCATGAAAGTTGAACTTACAAATGTAGAATTATGTATAAAAGAAACTGCATTCAAAAATAAAACAATGTAAAACTTTAGAGCCTACAAGTCCAATCAGTTGGGTCATCATCCGAGACTGCTATAACATGAAATATATGGCAGAATGTGGGTAAAACAGAGCAGGAGACATACAATTCTCCCCCAAGGAGTTCAGTCACAAATCTAGTTAGGGTTTTTTTTTAAATGAGCATCATCAGCATGGAAGCATGTTCTCTGAAACGATGACCGAAGCATGAAGAGGCATATGAATCTTTAGCACATCTGGCATGTAAATATCTTGCAACACCAGCTACAACAGCGCCATGTGAACGCCTGTTCTCACTTTCAGGTGACATTGTAATTAAGAAGTGGGCAGCGTTATGTCCCGTATATGTAAACAAATTTGTTTGTCTTAGCGATTGGCTGAACAAGAAGGACTGAGTGGACTTGTAGGCTCTAAAGTTTTACATTGTTTTATTTTTGACTGCACTTATGTAACAAAAAACCCCTACTTTTTTAAGTTGCACTTTCATGATAAAAAGTTTGCACTACAGTACTTGTATGAGGTGAATTGAAAAATACTATTTCTTTTGTTTATCATTTTTATAGTGCAAATATTTGTAATAAAAATAATATAAAGTGAGCACTGTATACGTTATATTCTGTGTTGTAATTGTAATCGATATATTTGACAATGGAGAAAAACATTAAAAAAAATTTAAATAAATTTCAATTGGTATTCTATTGTTTAACAGTGCAATTAATCGCGATTAATTTTTTTAATGACGGTTTATTTTTTTTTTTGAGTTAATCATGTGAGTTAACTGCGATTAATCAACAGCCCTAATAAAAACACTAATAATTTTATTATATTTTATCATTTGTTAACAACTTAATAAAATATGCTGGCTAATATAAAATCATGTTAATTTCCAGATTTTTCCTCTATAACCAATAAAACTGAATGTTGCATATACTATTTAAAGAGATTACTCAATTATACCAAGCCATTAGCAACATAATAAATACATACATTGGGAGTACAAGTTTATGACTTTGTAAATCTTAAAGTTTAATCCAGGTTTTCCATTTTCCCAAACGAATCTGCTAATTATGGCCTGTATTTGCTTTCAATAGCTATCTGAAGATATAGGTGGAGATTACCAAATATGTAATTAAACTGTAGAGTCAATACCATTTTCTGAAAAAGTCTGAACGTGACTCTACATTGTTAGCGGCAATTTGTTCCACCTCCCTCCCCTCTAAAGCTTAGTGTTTCAGTACAGGAATCACACTATCCCTTATTTTACCCACAAGTGCCTTACTTACAATTATTCTGGGGATTACATATCCTTACTGACTTTCGGAGTGGTCCAGCTGGACAATGTTGTTTGTGTGAGAGAGAAAAATAGTAACAAACATTCACTTTTTGTTCAATTAGTGTTGTAGCCAGGCAATTTTGAAAGTACTTCATACATTCTATCAAATTAGCCAGCTTCTCTGGTTCCATGAGTTTTTACAATATCACCTATATTCTTATTGGATATAATACTAATGTAATCTCTTTGGATAAGATATTTGTTCTAATGGCCATGGCAAAAAAGTCCAAAGCCATAATAAACAAAAGATGATACTGGAAGCATCCCTGCCTTACATCTATTACAGTGGTTCCCAAACTTTAACAACCTGTGAATCCCTTTCACCAAAATGTCAAGTCTCGCGAACCCCCTCCTAAAAATGAATATTTCCAGGGATTTTCTCCTTTACCTGAGTATAAATTATAAAAGCAGTGATCTTGGAAATATAAAATTTGTTTTTATGACATGCTTAGTACACACTATTAATTATTATTTATCATTACAGTATTTTTATTACATTATGAAAACGGCAACTCTGTTCCAAGATCTCACTTTCGTAGCTTGTATCACTTTGAATAAGCCTGTTATAAGACAAGGCTCCTATGTTTCATCAAGAAGTATCAGATGTGAAACAGCATGAAGGTATGTAAGAAGCCAATACAAAGAGTTCCTCTTATACAAGCATTCAGGTCTTGAGCAGTTCAAGCAAACAACACACGTTACAACAAAGCTTAAACTTGTTCTTCATAATACTTTTAAAAACAATACTAGCCGCCTATTTAATTTTAAAAACAGCACAAAATATCCACCTCCCTTTCTATTTCTTATAAGGAGTCTTGAAGTTTAAATCTCCTCAGAGTGATAGATGTGCTTACTTTGATCTGCTTAGCTCTTGGAAGTCCTGGGGCTCTGGGCTGCTGGTCCCGTGCTCCCTAAGGACAGCTCTGTCCGCCATTAGGGAATTTTTCCCCGAGAACCCCCTGTAACATTTCGCGAACCCCCAGGGGTTCACGAACCCCAGTTTGGGAACCACTGATCTATTGATATCTCAAATGGTGAGAAACTATGCCCCAATCTTGCCGTCAGACTCACGGGCAGATTCCTTGAGCCTATGTGGATCCAATTTGACAATCGGGATCAACATTAGTACACAGAATAGAAGCTGTTGGATTTAGCTAAAATAAATGCATACTATTAACCAAAAATTATGCTTTTTGAGATTAGCAAACAAACTCCTCTCCACCCTGTCAAATGCCTTCTCCACATCCAGCATCATGATGACAGTGTAGTGTGAATCTTTCATGTGCCACATTAGCTAGAAGAGACGTCATTAGTTGGTATTCAGAATTCATTCTTTTATAAACCACTTCAGAAATTATGTCCTAATCTTGGTGCCAGATCCTCCATTAAGCCCATAAGCACTCTTGCAATACTTTAAACACAACATTAATGAATTACATTGGATAGTACTTTGCACATCGCTGTAGGTCTCTACCTTGTTTCGGTATTAATGACATTACTACTTTATTCAGATATATCAAGAAAAGTCTATTATTGTCAGCTTCCTTAAATATTCCCAACAAGACTGGGGTCGGCTAATCATTGTAGATCTTGCAAAATTCTGAACAGCATCACCCAGAATCTTCCCAGGGCTCAACAAGTGTACAGCTGTCAACGTTTCCTCCTACCTTACAAGCTTTTCTAGAGACTCTGGCTCATCTTCAGCAATAAAAGCCATATCAAACCTCTCTAAAAATGTGAGTAAGCTACAGTCACCATTTATTTCTGATTCATAAAGTTTTTTAAAAAATAAAGAATACAAAAACTCTCTAGTTAATACCTGACAAACTACGTACAAATCTGCCATCTGATGTGATAATGATAGGTATTATTCATTGTGCTTGATGAACATTGACTTGTGCTGCTAACAATTTTCCCGCTCATTCTTCATATTCATAGTTTTTGTTTGAGCCCGAACAAAACACATTCAGCCTCTGGTTGAGATCATATTTTGCACAAGGCAGTTTAATCACCCGGAGCTAAATACTTTTTATAGGCATCTGACAAATGCTGCCCTTTTGCCTCAAGTTGTCAAGTATGATTTTTTTTAATCAATTTTGTTTATCTTAGCCCTCTGAGATGCAAACACAGCTCTAATATGTGAGTTTCATGCTGTAGCAGATGAAATTACAGAACCCACATTTTAGGCAATGACATTACTTAAATCCCATGTGGGAGTGGGGGAGGAGGGGAGAGTGGCAGGGGTACTTAGGAAATACGTTGCTAAGACTTTTTTAACATGCAGCCTTCTCCTCCCCCCCCTCCGCATGCCCTGCCAACTCCAATGGCTGGCACATGTAGGGGAGAGGAAATGATCTCTTTATCTCACTTTTGTTTGGGGGGAAGGAATGACTGAGCCCAAGAGGCCACAATCTCCATCCAAATTCTCCTCTTTACATGGCGAGGAGGAAAGATTTGGGCCTTGACACGCTGCCCCTGTCTATTCCATTTCTCCATTTCATATAAGGTACATCCGCTGAGAAAGGCCACCTTCTGCTTATCCTTATCACTGATGATGGAAGGACTGAGCTGTGTAACACTTCCAACTCCTAGTATTTAAATCCCAATTCAGCAAAGCATTTAAGCACACACTTTGCTGAATCAGGACCCTAGCACCTTGATTCCTCATATCCCCACACCCAGAAAAGTCTTCCTATTGTCTAGAGAGGTCCTGGGATCCAAAGAATATATCCTCTCATATAAATCCTCAAATGCCCCTATAGATCTGTTTAGAATCTGAATGATTTGGCTGTGCAACTTTAGGGTTTTTTAATTACTGGCAGTGAAGTAGTGCCCTTACTTATGTGCTCACAGAATTGTAGTAAGTATAACAGTGCCCTCTTGGCATAGTCAATATTCAAGGAATTCAGATATGTGGACACCAGTGTGAGCCTAGAGTAGAAACAGGACTCTGCCCAGCTCTAGATAGGAGACTTCTTTTTCAAAGGCAAAGGCATTGTATTCTGTCTTCCTGTTCCTACAGAGATTTGAAGCAAAGGCAATAAATCTAAAAGAACAGCTTTTACTATCTCCCAGTTCATGCTGAGAGGGATGAAAGTCCTTACATTCTTGGATGTATCTCTCAATATAATTAATAAAAGCATCTTGGGCCAGGACAGAAAAATTTAATCTCGAAATACCAAAGGTCACCTTATAGCAGGTGTGGAAAGAGTATGCTGTGGTCTGCAGAAGGAGGGAGAGATGTTGTAAGAGAAGTCATCTGAAATTGAACATGCAGACATAAAAAATAAATCCAGTCCAATCAAATTATGTGGATGGGAGAAAAAAGTAATCCATCTCATGGGTGCAGTTCTTGCCAAATGTCCATAGTTCTGGATGAATGCAAGAGCAGCGATAAGCTCCCAGAAGCAAGCAATCCAAAATTAGGGTGGGAGCGCCATGTTGAAATCACTTCCAGAAGCCTCTGAAGCATTTTTTCCCAACAAATTCATCACCTGACTTACTAGGATGTAAAACCTAAAAAGCACAATGGGTGACCAAAAAAGAGGTCCCTATTAAAAGAGTGGTTCTGATCTTTTCTATACTGCAACCCCATGTTACAACATACACAAGAGAGAGTAGTTGCCACTCCCTTGGATCTGGTGCTTGCGACCCCCAGGTTCAGAACTAGAAACACAAACAACTAGAAAGTGTACTGTAGGGAATAATCCAGTATGGGCAGGGGATAAATCAGATCTCATACTAAGTAGGTTATGTCCATTCCTAATTTTCCTGATTCTATGACGGGTTAAGGAAGACTAAGACACTTTTCCTCCTGATGGGTCTTTTTCAAACTTGTGCATCTACTGATGAGAAGGTAACATTCATCCAGGAAATATCAAAATTGCTTATAACAGAATAAGGCCAAAGGTAAGCATCACAAGCCACACTAAGGAAAATTCCAGGCATCTAATTTTCACAGATCCTTTTCCGAAAGCAAGACCTGCCAGACTCCATAAAGAGTTCATTTATGGCATAAACTTAAGTATGTTACAGGCTGTTCAGGAAGGACAGGCAGGGCAGAAAAGGTGGGGGAGTTGCATTATATGTAAGAGAGCAGTATGACTGTTCAGAGCTCCAGTATGAAACTGCAGAAAAACCTGGCAGTCTCTGGATTAAGTTTAGAAGTGTGAGCAACAAGGGTGATGTTGTGGTGGGAGTCTGCTATAGACCACCAGACCAGGGGGATGAGGTGGACGAGGCTTTCTTCAGGCACCTAACAGAAGTTACTAGATCACAGGCCCTGGTTCTCATGGGGGACTTCAATCATCCCGATATCTGCTGGGAGAGCAATACAGCAGTGCACAGACAATCCAGGAAGTTTTTGGAAAGTGTAGGAGACAATTTCCTGGTGCAAGTGCTGGAGGAACCAACTAGGGTCAGAGCTCTTCTTGACCTGCTGCTCACAAACAGGGAAGAATTAGTAGGGGAAGCAAAAGTGGATGGGAACTTGGGAGGCAGTGACCATGAGATGGTCGAGTTCAGGAGAGCATCAGAATACAGACCCTAGACTTCAGAAAAGCAGACTTTGACTCCCTCAGGGAACTGATGGGCAGGAGCCACTGGGAGAATAACATGAGGGGGAAAGGAGTCCAGGAGAGCTGGCTGTATTTTAAAGAATCCTTATTGAGGTTGCAGGAACAAACCATCCCGACGTGTAGAAAGAATAGTAAATATGGCAGGCGACCAGCTTGGCTTAACAGTGAAATCCTTGCTGATCTTAAACACAAAAAAGAAGCTTACAAGAAGTGGAAGATTGGACAAATGACCAGGGAGGAGTATAAAAATATTACTCAGGCATGCAGCAGTGAAATCAGGAAGGCCAAATCATACTTGGAGTTGCAGATAGCAAGGGATGTTAAGAGTAACAAAAGGGTTTCTACAGGTATGTTAGCAACAAGAAGAAGGTCAAGAAAAGTGTGGGCCCCTTACTGAATGGGGGAGGCAACCTAGTGACAGAGGATGTGGAAAAAGCTTTTTTGCCTCTGTCTTCACGAACAAGGTCAGCTCCCAGACTACTGCACTGGGCAGCATAGTATGGGGAGGAGGTGACCAGCCCTCTGTGGAGAAAGAAGTGGTTCAGGACTATTTAGAAAAGCTAGATGAGCACAAGTCCTTGGGGCCGGATGCGCTGCATCCGAGGGTGCTAAAGGAGTTGGCGGATGTGATTGCAGAGCCATTGGCCATTATCTTTGAAAACTCATGGAGATCGGGGGAGGTCCTGGATGACTGGAAAAAGGCTAATGTAGTGCCCATCTTTAAAAAAGGGAAGAAGGAGGATCCGGGGAACTACAGGCCAGTCAGCCTCACCTCAGTCTCTGGAAAAATCATGGAGCAGGTCCTCAAGGAATCAATTTTGAAGCACTTAGAGGAGAGGAAAGTGATCAAGAACAGTCAGCATGGATTCACCAAGGGTAAGTCATGCCTGACTAACCTAATTGCCTTCTATGATGAGATAGCTGGCTCTGTGGATGAGGGGAAAGCAGTGGACGTGTTATTCCTTGACTTTAGCAAAGCTTTTGATACGGTCTCCCACAGTATTCTTGCCGGCAAGTTAAAGAAGTATGGGCTGGATGAATGGACTATAAGGTGGATAGAAAGCTGGCTAGATCATCGGGCTCAACGGGCAGTGATCAATGGCTCCATGTCTAGTTGGCAGCCGGTATCAAACGGAGTGCCCCAGGGGTTGGTCCTGGGGCCAGTTTTTGTTCAATATCTTCATTAATGATCTGGAGGATGGCGTGGATTGAACCCTCAGCAAGTTTGCAGATGACACTAAACTGGGAGGAGTGGTAGATACACTGGGGGGTAGGGATAGGATACAGAGGGACCTAGATAAATTAGAGGATTGGTCCAAAAGAAATCTGATGAGGTTCAACAAGGACAAGTGCAGAGTCCTGCACTTAGGACGGAAGAATTCCATGCACAGCTACAGACTAGGGACCGAGTGGCTAGGCAGCAGTTCTGCAGAAAAGGACCTAGGGGTACAGAGGACGAGAAGCTGGATATGAGTCAACAGTGTGCCCTTGTTGCCAAGAAGGCTAACGGCATTCTGGGCTGTATAAGTATGAGCACTGCCAGCAGATCAAGGGACGTGATCATTCCCCTCTATTCAGCATTGGTGAGGCCTCATCGGGAGTACGGTGTCCAGTTTTGGGCCCCACACTCCAAGAAGGATGTGGAAAAATTGGAAAGAGTCCAGCGGAGGGCAACAAAAATGATTAGGGGGCTAGAGCACATGATTTGAGGCGAGGCTGAGGGAACTGGGATTATTTAGTCTGCAGAAGAGAAGAATGAGGGGGGATTTGATAGCTGCTTTCAGCTACCTGAAAGGGGGTTCCAAAGAGGATGGATTTAGACGGTTCTCAGATGACAGAACAAGGAGTAATGGTCTCAAATTGCAGTGGGGGAGGTTTAGGTTGGATATTAGGAAAAACTTTTTCACTAGGAGGGTGGTGAAGCACTGAAATGAGTTACCTAGGGAGGTGGTGGAATCTTCCTTAGAGGTTTTTAAGGTCAGGCTTGACAAAGCCCTGGCTGGGATGATTTAGTTGGGGATTAGGTCCTGCTTTGAGCAGGGGGTGGGACTAGATGACCTCCTGAGGTCCCTTCCACCCCTGATATTCTATGATTCTTAGCGAATGTAAAAGGAAAAATCAGAGTTAAAGGCAATGGGCCAAATTTTGTTCTCTGTTACATCAGTGTAATCGCTCTAACTTTAATGAGGTTGTACCAGTGAGCAGAATTTGGTACCCGATAGAAAATCAAATAAGGATATGTCTACATTACGAAATTAGGTCAATTTTGTAGAAGTCGATTTTTAGAAATTGATTTTATACAATCAGAGGACTCTGGGATAGCTCCCAGTGGAGTGCGTCCTCACTACCGTGGCTAGCATCAACTTACGGAGCGGTGCACTGTGGGTAGCTATCCCACAGTTCCTGCAGTCTCCGCTGCCCATTGGAATTCTGGGTTAAGCTCCCAATTCCTGATGGGGCAAAAACATTGTCGCAGATGGTTTTGGGTACACGTCATCAGTCGCCCCTCCCTCCGTGAAAGCAACGGCAGACAATCGTTTCGCGCCAGACACCAAGGCGATTAGAAGAGCACAGCAAGGTGCACTGCGCATCAGAGAGGCTTTGAAAACCAGTTTCATGACTGGCCAGGCTTCGGTGTGACAGTTGTGTGTGTTTCTCCTTGATGCAAACCCGCCCCCTTTGTTGATTTTAATTCCCTGTAAGCCACCCCCCACTTCGAAATAAAGTAACTATTGTTTTGAAACCATGCATTCTTTCTTTATTAATTTTAAAAAATGAGATAACGGACAAGGTAGCCCAGGTGCGGTGGGGGAGGAGGGAAGGACAAGGCCACATTGCTTATTGTAGCCACACTAAAAATCAAACTGTTTTCTGCTGCTTGGGCCATCCTCTGCAGTGGAGTGGTTGGGTGCCTGGAGCCTCCCCTCAGTGTTTTTGGGCATCTGGGTGAGGAGGCTATGGAACATGGGGCGGAGGGGAGGCGGTTATACAGTGGATGCAGTGGGGGTCTGTACTCTTGGCTTTCCTGCAGCTCCAACAGACGCTTCATCATGTCCATTCGCTCCCGCATTAGCCTCAGCATCGTGTCCTGCCTCCATTCTTCGCGCTCACTTAATTCTTTCCTGGCCTCTGCCATTGAATGCCTCCATGCATTAAGCTGTGCCCTATCAGTGCGGGAGGACTGCATGAGCTCGGAAAACATGTCATCGCGAGTGCGTTTTTTTTGCCTTCTAATCTGCGATAACCTCAGGGACGGAGATGATAGGGGGAGCGTAGAAACATTCTATGATCTACGATTCTGGGGGGACTGCATGGTCACCTTTGCTGCTGAGTTCTCCACGCTGACCAAACAGGAAATGAAATTCAAAAGTTCCCGGGGCTTTTCCTGTGTACCTGGCTAGTGCATCGGAGTTCAAAGTGCTGTCCAAAGCAGTCACAATGGAGCACTCTGGGATAGCTCCCGGAGGCCAATACTGTCGATTTGCGTCTGCACTACCCCAAATTCAACTCAGCAAAGTCGATTTTAGCGCTACTCTCCTCACCGGGGAGGAGTACAGAAGTCGATTTTAAGAGCCCTTTAGGTCGACGGAATGGGGATGGTTGTGTGGACGCATTCATTTTTAAATCGACCTAATGCGGCTAAATTTGACCTAATAATAGAAGAATAAATAAACCTAATGGTGCATAAAATACAGTAATTAACGTAAGTAATGTAACAGGGTTAGGACCCAGGATGGCTTAGGACTATCTGATCCCCCTAAATCACAGATGCCAATAGTTAGGCTACACCAATGGTCCCCAAACTTTTCACAGTCCTCCATAACCCTTGTCCGTGCCCCCACCATGATCTGGGGCCAGGAGCGGGGCAGCAGCTCCTGGAGGAGCACAGACAGGGCCAAGGGGGCCAAGGCTGGGGCCGCAGCTCAGTGTGGGTCTGAGGTCGGGAGCGGAGCTGTGGCTGGGGGTCGAGGCTGGGCCGGAGCTGTGGCCATGCCGTGGTGGGGGCTGGCAGCTGGGGCCGCAGCTGGGTGTGGAGCCGGGGCTGCGGCTGGGGGTGGAATGAGGCTGGGTGGTGCTCCCTCCCCGCCCCCTGTGGGGACTGGCCCACAGTTTGGGAACCACCTTGCTACACACAGAGGGAGAAATTTTTGAATGCCAGATACCATTTCCTTCATTAAAAGATTTTTAGATCAATGATTTTTTTTGTCATTGACTTCAATAGGAATAGGAGAAAGCCCAAAGAGTAAGAAGCACAAGTAGGTGAAATTCTAAACAAGAAAGATTCTATTTTCATGCGAATATTCCTTGCCGTGAAAAATAAGCCCATCAGCAGAATTTTGTCTAAACAAAATGTTTTAAAAAGATTTTAATTTTAAAAAGCAACAGAATAGTATTTAATTGTATTATGTTCGATATAGCTTACTAATAAAACTATGTTACTGTCAGGGAAAATCTAAAATTCCTATTCAACTGATTTTCATAAGATTCATCTTCAAGGAATGTAATTTAAATCTGAATCAAAATGATGGCACATTTTAAGCACTTATAAATTGACCATAGCATATTTATAATGATTTTGATGTTGTTCTGAGTTGTCAAATATAATAAATTTATTGAGGATGTCACATATTACTGAGGTGCCAAATTCTGCCCTCAGATCTGTATATGCATATTTCTGAAAAACAAAGTTAATACTGAGTTTGAGGGGCTTAAAACCTAAATTATAGATAGTACACTCTCCCTTTCTCCAGCCCCAAAAATCACACATTTGTGATTGTGGGTCCTTCAAAAAAGAGTGAATTTCCACCAAGAGGGGGAGTTTCCAATGTGAGTAAGAATTATTAGTATGCAGTCAGTTGAAAAAACACAGATCTTCAGGCATTTATAAAGCATAAATTACTGTCAGCCCTTAGCTAGCCTAACTTGTGTGAAAGCCTGTGTACTGTAGATATGTAACCAATAAGGAAATGGTTGTCTGACTGCATGAGTTTTATACATTTTCTAGCTCCACAGCAGATAACAATGCTAAATCTTGCACTGAAGAGGCATCATGCACGACGCCTCTAAGATCCATAAACCAATGAATGGATTATACTCATCCATGCACGTAGTTTTTCATCTGCAATAGATTACTCTATAATTATATTCTTCATTTTTCTTAACCACTTCAGACTACCATGTGTATGAGAACACAGTTGATTGTAATGTGCACATAATAAACTATGTTACAATTGGATAGATATTGTATAGCTAGGCTGTCTATATTTTGTGTTTCTAATAGTATTATGCCTGTCGGATCTAAATCCGGCTTCCTAATAATTTCTCTAAGCAGCTAGAATGAGGCACAAGGTCAACACAAAAACTTGTTCTTAATAGTTTGCAAATATCTGCCATTTTTTCCTGTAAAAGGGTAGAAAAGAATTTATCTCCATAGGCCTGATCTTGCAAAAATTTTAAATACGTGAGTAGTTTCATTAACAGAAAGGGACTGTTAATGAAAGTAAAGTTACTCAAATGTTTAAGTGATTGCAGGACTGTGCTCTATATTAGGAAATAATGACTTTGTAACATGTTAATAAATTATTCACTAGTATATATATTTCCATTTAGTAAATTATATTTATATTACTGTGCACAAGCCATAATATTAATGAAATCAAGAAGATTTATTCTCACTAACGTGCACGCTCAAATGTATGAAAAGTACTTTGAAATATTTTCAAAGAATAAATAGCAAACATGGCACATAAAGCAAATATATACATACAAATCTTTTAGCCTTAGTGTGATAATTGAAATTTACATAAAACATCTATTACTTAAAATCAAGATCAAGGGCAGAATGGACTTTCTGTTGAATACCAAAGTAATATCAAGGACGGTGAAAAATAGATGGATAATGTGACATTATAAAGTGGTAACTTTAATTCACTCAACAGTATCTACTATTTCAATTATTAGACATGAAAATATACATGTATTGACTTACCCTCATCTTTGCACAAGCATCCTGTGTTGATTCTGTGCCTCTAAGCTCTTTTACCAGCATAGAACCTAAATACTAAAATAAGAACACATTCAATTTTCTGTAGTTAAAATCCAGAGCAAAGATAAATCTACAAAAGACTGCTAAAAAGCTGAGGAAACCAGAACAGTAGTAGGTAGCCTAAATATTACATGATTTGGATTTTTTTACTATATACTTTTGATATACTGGAATTTCAAATGGAGGTTGTTACTACATATTCTGTATGAAACAGGAACATTTACTAACAAATGAATTTAGAAGGAGAACTTATAAGTGGTACCAGCAAGTAGTCCCTCAAATTAAACAGAAAGCACTACAGAGTGCCATCTTAAAAAATTGCATCTGATTGCAAAATGAAGCATTTACCACTTCTTTTAAAGCAGCCATCTGCAAAAATCACATCACTGTATATAATTATAGGGTTGCAGAAGACAGTAAAGCTAAGCTATGTGCAGCTGATGTGAGCAATAGATATGCACAGATAGTTAAAATATACTGTTTCTAGGCCTACAGTCAGAGAGTCTCTTTAAAGACTTTAGTTCACACCTGTGTGCCACAGATATACCGACCGGAAAAAGGCAAAAATGTACACACATTTCAGGATAGATAGTAGTGGAGCACAGTACAGTACTGAGGACCATTACCTGGTGCATTACAACTAAGATAGAAAGGTAAGCAAGCCCAATGCAACTGCATAAATATAGGGTAGCCTAGTTTTATTCATTTAAGTATTGTAGATTATAAAATAAATTGAAATTGAAGCATTTAAGCTAAACATATGTGATTCTATCTAAGTCTTGGATCAAGTCCCAGCTGGGGCCTGATTCTGCTCCAGTGAAGTGAATGGGGGTTTTGTTATTGACTTCAGTGGAAGCAAGATTGGGCCCTTAGGGAAAAACATTCATATTGGAACAAGCTTTGATCTAAGAACATTTAAACTAAAGCATATAGTCTTAGGGTTTGCTTACACTGAAATTGGTACAGTTGTGTTGTACTGCTTCAGTGTAGACACTTGCTACAGCAATGGGAGGAGTTATCCCATTGCTGTATTTAATCCACCTCTCCGAGAGGCAGTAGCTAGGTTGACGGAAGAATTCTTCCATCGACCTAGCGTTG
The DNA here is from genome assembly GCF_028017835.1 of Emys orbicularis. Taxonomy (NCBI): domain Eukaryota; kingdom Metazoa; phylum Chordata; order Testudines; family Emydidae; genus Emys; species Emys orbicularis. Next base: position 89,478,589 of record NC_088683.1, read on the forward strand.
ACTATACTGGGGGCTAGGCTGGTATAGCTATATCTCTCAGGGGCATGGATTTCTCACACCCCGATGTAAGTTTTCAATGTAGACCAGCCCTCAGCTAATGTCTTTCTGTGCTCCCTTTGCTGTTATAGGCCAGCTCAACACCATAAACTTACATCAGTATTGGAAAAATCCACACCCCTGAGCAACGCAGTTATCCTGACCTAACCCCCTGTGTAGACATAGCTATGTCGATGGGCGGGCTTCTCCAGTTGACATAGCTATCGCTTCTCACAGAGGTGGATTAACTATGTCGGCAGGAGATGCTTTCCCATCTGTGTAGTAGCGTCTATCCTGAAGCGCTACAGCTGCACTGGTGCAGCTGTGCTGCTGCAGCTTTTTAAGTGTAGACCCACCCATTGTTTATCTACAGTTTGGGGAAGATTGGCCTCCCTGTCTGTACAGGTCCAGGGAGAGGGCACACAGGAGCTGCCCCTCCTATTTTGCTCCTGTGCAGGGGCAGAGCACAACGTGGTTCTTGTGCTGCTCTGATAGCAAGACACAGGCACAGCCACTTGACATTTCCTCCAAAACTTTCACATGGGCAGACAGGCATGGAAAAAATGTCTCTTTCCTCATCAATTTTGAGCCCGTGGCAGAAGGAGGGCAAGGGAAAGAAGGGAAAGCCAGTCCCAGCCCCTGAAGTGCTATTAGACATGCTCAACTCTCCCCACTAGCAACCCTGTGGGGCTAACAGCTACTGAGAAGACTCCTCACACCATCTGAAGAGCAGAAGTGGCCAGATGCATTTCATAAGGATGAAAATCCAACTTCTTTCTACTGCTTGTGCTCACAGCAAAGGGGATGAAGAGCTCCCGCCCAAAAGAAGGCAGAGGGCAAAGCACAGGTGGCCAGGTGTGAAGGAGAAGGAATGCTGCATCCTCTTAGAGAGTGACAACAGCTTGGGCTCCTTGAAGATTTTGTCACAGAGCCTCCTGGAGCTACAGCTGAGGCATTGCACCTTTGCTCCACCCCAAATGAGAGCCTGTGCATAAAATAATGTTGGTGCCCTATGTGTTTTAATATCCTATCTTCTGACTGATCCTGCAGGGACAAAATTATGATCCTTGGTTTACGCACATTTTCATCTAGTGCCATGGAAATAATGGGCAATGGTTATATTTGATTGACTTGACTGCTAGATCAAAGAGCAAGGTAAGATGAGGTTTGAGAGGAAAAGTTTCATTAAACACAAATAGCTGTCAATTAGTAAACTTTGTAAGGAAAAATATGAAAAAAAGCTGAAAAGTGAAATGGATTTCATTTTTTTTGTCTGATACATGTAGGATATGGGGCCATGAGCCCTTGAAATTTTACCTGCATTTGTAACATCTTTGTAATAGATACATTACTATTTGAAAATTTGAACTTGTGTGCTGTGTGTATAAAAGCGTGTGTTATAAGATTGGGGAATGCGGCATGGTCACAGAAAGTGTGCCATTTGCTTTCATTGTCACTTGGATAGCCCTTGAGCCTTTTTCTGATGGCATCATTTCTCAGTTGCTATGGATGCATGGGCTGTAATACATCAGAGAATCAAAACAAAAAATATTTCTGATGTTTGCTTCTTATTTATTAACTATGGAATTGTTTCAGAGGAAATACCTTGGTCCATTAAAAATATAGAATGACTTCCTGTTACTGGAAAATATTATAAATTAAAAAAACTCAACACTGTCAGCATTTAACATGATCAGAAACACATATATATGCAATCTATGAGAAACCAAAGCACTGATTTTACTAATACTTACAAATGCTTTATAATCACATGACTGGAAGATGAGTTTCTCTGGGTGATGTTGCCAGTACTGTACTGGAGTTGATGCTGTCGCTTCATTAGGCGGTCGTAAAGTAATTGAAGGTTCTCCCCAGTCTCCTGTCTGAAAATCATATTTATTCTAAAAGTAACATAGGTTGCAGGCAAATCTGCTATAAAGTAAGCTCTCTATTGCTGTATCTAATTTACATTTATTCTGTACTTACTATCCCTATGTTATGTAAATAATATAATATATGAACACTACTTGTATAGTACTTTTCATGGTTTAGTTTATAATCCAAGAGTCACCTTCTGTACAGTTCAGTGATGCTTGAACTTAATTTGTTTACTTTTCAAATAAAATAATTAAACACTTGAATTCTTTCAAAAACATGATTAAGTTTGAAAGATATGTATGAAAATGAGAGCTCTTGAAAAGTCGTAAGATACAGAAAAATCCCTCCCATTCATAGAAAAATAATTCTGCTTTGTGTTTTGCAGACTTTTCTACACAGCTAACAAATTTCCTATTACCCCAATTTATGTCATTAATTGATAATATAATATGTATATTTTCCCAAACAATCCAAATAATTCAGACCTTGATATGATTTACATACTTACTGTCTACAAACATATAAGGCTAAAAAGCTAAATATGCTGTTGTAATTAGGGACAATTTCACATATTAGAAAGCAAAAAACGATTCTGAAGAGTAAAATTTTGTGCCAGGACAGTGAGCCACCACCAGCTAATCAAGGACAATTTGTTGCCACCAACAGGCATCAACAATTCACTATGGAATGAGGCAAATTCATAATATGATTATTTTTCAGGTTAACAAAAAATAATTATAAGCAGACCTTTGCTTAATTTACTGTAAATGTTTTGTGTGTATCAATGATCTTTGCTGTGAATAATTCTTACTGTTTTATATCATTTTTAGTTTCTCCCTATTATCCCCAAATTTTAGTCTCCTGAGCTAGGAGCTATGTTTGTCTTTTACTCATTTTAAAATCATTAAAGTCTATATTATGCTTTCCTCTTTAATCTCTCTACCTATACATTTACTTTGATCACCTTTTATTGATGTCTGCCTGTATATTTAACACTATTTCCTTTTCACATTCAGGCTTAACATTTCTATTAATGACTACCTTTCTGTCTCTTTCTGTTACCCTCTTCTGACATTTTTCTCAGGGCCAGATAAGTCTCCAACCCACTCCAGGATAATCAGTGAGATTGTAGTTTTCTCCTAAGTTATTTCATCAGGGTCATTGTTTGCTCCCAGAGGAAAAGGTTGTAGAGGTCCAGTCCAAAAGGCCATCACAAACTTGATGATTCAGACATAGATGTTCCCCATCATGTATAATTCTGGGGCTACGATCGACCTTCAGAAATTCTCTCTTTTTCTGCTACAGATCTCTCTCTCTCTCTCCGTTTTCCTCTCCTATGTGATTATTTTCTACTTTGATTTGTTCTACCGTTTTCTCTACCACTACATCCACAAAGATATTTACCATCTTTGCAATACTTTTTTTGGTTTGGGTTGGAATTGGCAACAAATTGTTGGCAGTTAATTAACATGTAATTTAAGCTATTAATAGAAAAATGGAATTGGGTTAAGATTCCTTTTTTAAAAGGTTATCGAAACACTTAATTGATGTAAAAACATATGGAAATATTCTAATCAAAGAGCAATTTAAAAGTCTAGCAAACCATCACCTTATCAATTAAAACAGGACAGAGTAAACAAAACAAGGACGGTACATCCATTTTCATGTGTCACACAGTAGTGAAAGGACAGAAACTTGCACAACTTTGCAATGAAAAGCAAGAGGTAAATCTGGAAACATCAATATTACCCTGCCAATGTGATAACTTAAAGCAAGTGTACACATCATAAAACAAGTAGAAGCCACTTAACGCCAAGATTATTCCTCCCATCCACAGATGGTACAGTACAGTAATTCACAATCTGCCTATTTAATGTTGCTTAGATACTCCAAAAATAGGGACCTTATATGTACCTAGTCAGATATATGGAATGTCCCTCTGCAGAAGTTAGTGGTATAGACTGCATAGCTGCAACATTCACATTTTGGAAGGAAAGCAGTGTTGCCACTGTTCCAGTTATGGCATATTGCAATATGTTCAGAGAATATTCACCGTCTTTTACAGAAATGCTGATTCAATATGATTAAAAAGAAAGGGCAGGGATTTGGAGCCTGATTTTTTTCTCTCTGAATTCAATGGGGGATTTACTACCAGCTACAAGGAGAGCAGGATTGAATCCTTCAGGAGAGTTTATGTCATCCCTAATAGTCAATTGTTCAAGGGCCCCTAGATGTCAGAACACTTGAAATCCTCTTGTCTTAAGACTTTTTTGTTGTTGCCAATAGTGGCTTTTAATGAACTAAAGATCTGCTGGACAATTTGTAGGAGGAAACTGTTCAGCAAGGGGGCATGCCTCATGCATTTAGCAAGAGGACATTGCCATGGACCAGGCCTGATAAAAGGATGGATGGAGTAAAGAAGCCATAAAGGTAAAGCCTTTGATCCTTGCTTCTTGAACCCTGGCTATTCAAAGGATCTTAATAAGGTAGGAACAGGAGTCCCATAGTAGAGATGACACTGGGTCATGTCTCTAGACCCCCATGCTGCACTGATCCTAAGAGGATTTACTCCCATACACAGAAGACAGATAGCAGTAAGAGATTAAATGAGGAGTAAAATAAGTAAATTAATTTACACTTTGGACTATTTTTGCACAAAAGATATTAAAAGTATAAGTATTAAAAAAACCTTAATTTTTGTCAGGAACCAATATTTCAGTCTGTAAATGGAGAGCAGTGGCAGGAGAAACAGTGAATATTGCTAACAGACAGGTCTAATGTATAAAGAAGCTAAGAAGCGACAATCTTGAGGAAATAAGAAATAAGCTTCAGCTGAAACAATAAAGATCAAGTATGACACACTTGCAGGGGGACTGTGCAGATACCATTCCTTTGTATTAATCACTCTATTAATAAGTACAATCATCGAAATAAAGACCCTATTCCCTTTCAATTTAGATAAAAAATAATTGATAAAATTACCCTAAAAGTGCTCGGGACTAGAATGGTGGATCTAAATACATAATACAGCTGAGAGAGCTACAGCAACCTGCTGTTACTGACAGACCATTGGAGTTGAAGACCTTTTGTGTATTCCAATCAGCATCTTCTTGTAGAGTTAGCAACTACTAAGAAATGCGGCAAAAAATTAAACATTGTAAGTGTGGATTATTTTTGATTGATGAAAAAAGAAGGCATGTTACCCACAGAGCCCTGTAATGCTCTTTTGTAACTATAGCATGTGTTCTTTAATATTCAGCTGAAGCTATGTTTTCATCTCATTTATTTTTGATTGCCTCCTACCAAGCTCCTTATAATTTTAGACAACGCTATTGCCAATACCCACTATTTCTCCTAAGTCAATAATAACAGTTACTATTTGAAAATACTTAGACTGGAACAAATATGCGTGCCTGTATAAACAGAGCAGTAGCCTTTGTCTATCTTTACTCCATCGTCTCCCTCCTGCTTTTCACCTTCACTTGTCCCATCATGTCTAAAGTTAGATTGTAAACTCTTCAGGACAGGGACCGTGTCTTTCTATTTATTCTGTGGGGTAACAGGGCAGACTCTAAGACCCTGTGTAGTAATAAAGGGCTTTTCTGTCGAGTCACTAAAATTCTGAACTGAAATTTAGGACAATTATAGCTGAGTCATGTTGGCAGGGGAGTCCTGTTAATTCCATCCAGGATATAAAGGAGTGGAAGCAGCTCTTTGGGCAAGAGGAGATCCTAAATGGAAACTGTAGGGCTTGAGGAGGAAGCTTAGGCTTAAACGTTTGAGTTACGAATAATGCAAAACCTGAGGGGTGAGTTTGGATACTAACTCATGGTCCATATATTGGGATTCAGGCCCCTTCACAAGTACCTAATGCATTTTCAGCCACTATAAAAATAATACAATGGTCTCCATTTGTAAGCTAAGACACTGGACCGACCACATTTAATTTAGTTTTTAATAGCACATATGTTCTTATAAATCTTTTGATTTCAGTACTTTTATTTGTAAGACCCAGAGATAACCAAACAACTAAATATTTCATATTACAACACACCATATATGTGGAGGTGATATAGCTGAGATGAATTGGAGAGATGTGATAAATGTATTCATCGCATGTCTTTAGTTTGTCACATACCAGAGCAATTTATCACATGCTTGTGGTAGCATCCCATGCCCACTAGTCTGTCTCCTTGGGCCTTATTTTAACATTTCATACCCTCCCCCCCAGCAGCTTCCAACAGCCACTTTGTTGTTTGTCTGTTTTCCCTAAACTACCCTGAGAGAGAAATGTTTCCTTCTCTTCCTCCCTACAAATATGGATTTTCTCTCACAAAATTACCCCAACCCAAGATCCAGTGGGGCAAGATTCAATCCTTTGTCAGTGATGGATTTTCTAGCCATAAATGTCAAAGCTTTTAAGTCAGGTATCTCATGTTCCTACAGTACTTTATACCACTGGGAATGGGGAGACTTCCAGCTTCCCAGTGGAACACACCATTCTTGCTTCTAGCCCTAGAAAGGACTGATTCATTGGATATTAATTAAGTGACACTGAAAAAGTAGATTATAACTATTAGGGCATTTTTAGAATTGCTGCACATACGCTAGTTTTAATTTTTCCCTCCTGCAGTTTGACTCAAGCAGGGCCGGCTCTGGCTTTTTTGCCGCCCCAGGCAAAAAAGCCTCCGGCCGCCCCCCCCCCCCGCGGGGGGGGGGGGGGCGGAGCCCGGGGGGGGCGGCGAGCCCCGGCGGGGGCTCCGCTCTCCCCCCGGCGGCCGGGGGCAGGGCGCCGGGGGGGGGAGGGCGGCTGGAGCCCTGGGAGGAGGGCAGCGAGCCCCGGCGGGGGCTCGGCTCCCCCCCGGCGGCCAGAGCGCCGGGGGCAGGGCGGCGAGCCCCGGCGGGGGCAGGGCGGCGAGCCCCGGTGGGGGCTCGGCTCTCCCCCCGGCAGCCGGGGGGAGGGCGGCCAGAGCGCCGGGGGGAGGGCGGCAAGCCCGGCTGTGGCCCCGCTCTCCCCGGCGGCCCGAGCGCCGCGCCGCCCCCCTCCAGGTGCCGCCCCAAGCACCAGCTTGGTTGCCTGGTGCCTGGAGCCGGCCCTGGACTCAAGATAACTAAGGAATCTGACTGCAGAGACAGAGATTTCAGAAGTAATCCCCAAACAATTTTTTATAAACTCTCTAAACCATTCATAATCTCTTTCTAAAATATGGAAGGTACAAAAATTGACACAGAAAAGCTAGAGTAGGCCTGTTTTAGAGGGTTTTGAATTTTGTTTTTTAACTGGGACCATTTGTTGTAACTGTCCACCAGTAAAGCCAGGTGCCTTAGTGCCAGCACCATGCATTAGTTACCAGGACTATAAACAAGAGCACACACAATACAGTGCGTTTAGCTGAAATTTTAAATTTTTTGTCCCTGGAGGAATTTTAAGTGTTCTGTGGGACCAGCCAAAATCCAGTTCAATTTTTTTAATATCCACTATCAGAAGATAGATTTCCTATGGCCACTTCAGAACCTTTCAAATCTTTGTTTTTTGAAACAAAGTTAAATTTTTAAATGATTTGAAAAGTTTCTTGGTATGCCTGAAGAAACTGAAACTTTCTAAAGAATGGTAGCTGAGATATCCTCCTATCACAAAGGTCATTCAAGATGGCAGTCATGTCATGTGTATGGGACCTTCATGAGCCTTTTAAAAGTATCATATATGGGGAAAACGTAAACTATTGACAGAGAGAGTTCTGTATAGCATGTTACAGATAACTTTTTACTATCACTTGAATAGCACAGTTTTTCACATAAATTACACCAATTTGGGGCATTATCAAGGTCACATAATTCACAAGAAATGGCTTACTGCCACAGCAAAGATGGCATCATCTCAAAGTTCATCAGTTAGGTATGAGGAATGTAGATCCTACTTATTAACAGGAAGGCTGATGCACAAAACAGGGTGCACAAACTAAGCAATTTACACATTCTTGCTTTTTAAAAAATGAGCAAACAAAAAGTGCTGGAACAGACATCGAATCTACCATTAGGTAAGTTTTAACTTAACTCTAGAACTAAAAATTCCTTCATCTTCCGTCACACAATCAACATAAAACTAATCACACACCATGATAAATGAATGTACACATACATAATCCCACGCGTCAGCAGACAGTACAAATTATTTTGCAATTTCAACATGACACCCATATAAGTACTAACGACACCATGGCAACACATTACACTTCCATACAGTGACAATGTAGCTGTTTATTACAGTATCTTACATTATGAACCTGATGCATCGATGAGAAAGGAAATCCTGCATTCTGGTTGGTCCATATCTCACAGACAGAGGACTGCTAATATAAACAGAAAACTACATCTCATCTTGTAAAATATTAATGCACTACAACCATCAAAAAGCAGGAATAATAAGTATGAAAAGAAAAGGATTGCAACAACAGTTTAAAAATGGCAGCACTTAGAGTCAGTTTTCATTTATTTGCTGACACAACATTTTTCGGACTTACTTAAAAAATATAGTTTATTTGAGACTTCAGAAGAGATTTCACACTGCGCAGACAATAAAAATAATTTAATCATAAATGCTGGTGAAACCCAGCTCTGTAAATAGAAAATAAATAAATAAATGGGAAAAGTATAGAGAGGAGGCAAAATGGGTTGCTTTCAGTTTGTTTTTTACCAGTCAAAAGGCCAGTTGTGTTTTGGTTTTTGAGTCACATTGGGGAGGGAGGGTTCATAGAGATTTTTCTGGGTGGGGGTGAAATCAGGAAAAATTAGTAATAGTGAAATAACTTTAAAATTCCATGTGCACTGTAGCTATTAATAGAGGAAAATGCAAGATAGTAAAGTGAAGTGATCATCCACCATCTCCCTCCAATAGTAATTCCCTTTCATTCAAACATATAGGGCCAAATACTGCCCTCTACTGAATCCCTCTGAAGTTAATCAAATGGGCAGCATTGGTCTCATACTGTCCATCCAATATTTTACAAGAAACCTGCGTTAACAACTGTAAAGTAAGGATCATATTGCAGTAACTGTAGCAAAAGCAACAGAACGATATAGGCATAGCATCTGTCGGCCCCTTTTGCATATTTCCTTAGTGGGATGCCATCAAGAAAGCCACTGTGACACTACAAGAAATGCTAAGATAACATTTCATAGTAGCCAAGCAACTAAAATAAGCGCCAGACGTGGGAACTGCCCACAGTATCCTGAGCAGGCAGCAACAAAAGGCACTAAACACATGAGGAATGCAACTGCAGCCTCTAGAATAGCTAGCAATTAATACATCAATAGTTTAACCACAATATACACAGCATAGCTGGCAGCTAAAGGCAACATCAAGAATTGAATATCAGTGTCCAAAAAAGTTAGCATTCAAATAGACACAACTGTGCGCAAGAAAGTGACTCTTGCCCTTACCTTTTGCTGTCTGAAATCTGGATGCCTTGCAGGGTGACAGGCTACGTCACCGCTAACATTCTGGTGACTGGCAAAAGCAGATGGGCTTTCTCTGGGCTAACCTGCAAGTCCTCCCAGACTGGCTGGTAGCAAACTAGTATCTTTCACTTGTCTTTATTTCCCTCAAGTTTCCACAGATATTTGTTTAAAATGTAATCTCCCCCCATCAGTATCTTTTAAACCTTTCCATATCTGTTGTTCACTTTTTGCCTCCCCATTTTGTTTCCCAAAAGTCATATCTCCAGGCCCCGTATCCCACTTTAATAATTTGAGTTCCAGGATCCACAGGACACTACACTTTGATGTCATGAAATATCTAATGAAAACATAGCCTTGACCTTTCCAATTTCCTTCTTGTCCATCCTGATTCTGCTGTCCACCTCAAAACATATCCCCACACCTAAGGACATTGCTTCTGGCCCTCCTATCCTCCTCAGACTCACCCTGCTACTTACTATCCTGAAATACATTTCCCCAGTAGCAGGGCCAGGTGTTAATGCAACCCCAAATACTCTTCTTGCCCACATATTCTTAAACTGTTTCACAGAGTATTCTTTCTGGTCACTTGATTCCTCTTTTTATCTACTCCATATTCTCAGATCTTCTCATGCCTAGTCTTCCACTGAAGAGGCACTCCAGAATGACTTTGTGACTGCCTACAGTGACACTTCGGTGAAGGAAGGAAACTATGCTTTTGCAAAACTAACTATATTTATAGTGCATTAGTAGTCTACAAAAGTACTTTTTACAGTTAATATTAATTCTCCTAAAGAATTACCTCAGCCCAGCTTTACTCTATGTAATGGAATACAATCTTCTGTAGAACATATCTCATTTAGCAAGGTGTGAATCAAACTGTTAATTGAGTTCTGATTTGGACAAAATCTGGACAAAATGTCCATAGTGACAAACAGCTTGATACTGCAAAAACTTACTACCAGGTATGACACTGATTCCTGTGTATAGTCCCAGTGAGCAGGCTACTCACAGTAACCAGCCATACACCCAGTAGTAAATATTTGCAGGATCAGGACTTAAGAGAAATGTTTTTTTTTAAAGTTCTGAAAAGAGGCACTAAAGTGATTTAAAGAGCATTCTATATGACTATTGCAACGTCCAGTAGGATGTAGCACTTCTCATAACCCAGTTCTGTGCCTATTGATGTTTCAGTGGATAGAAAATTTAGGCACAGTGGAAATATTAATGTTATAAAGGACAATGGGTTTTATGCAGAAACCAAGATTTTCCTGCCTCTGAAGAAAATAGTATTTAGCATTTACTGTATATATCTTCTATGGCTTCAAAGTGCTGAACAAACATTAATCAATGAAGTATTGAATTCCCTGAGAAGCTGCTAAGGAAGTTCGCTTATTTCTATTTTGAATATGGAGAAACTGACCAAAGAAGAGAGATTGAGAGTGACTGTCCAAGGTCACAAACTAGTTAGTAGGAGAGTTGGGATTAGAATTCAGGAGCTACCAGTTCCCAGTCCCCTAGAACATGTTACCTCAAAACAAGAAAAGAACAAAATGTACAGCCTATCTGAACAATAGACAGTGTACACAAACAAAAAAACCTCGGGCACTTAATACCAGGGACACAGAGCTCTGTGAGAAAAGGTTAACAACTAGCAACATTTTGCAAAGGGATACTGTGAAGGACAGAAAAAATGTCATCAGTTATTCCTAATAAATATTACCAAATGCACAAAGAAATAAATGCAAACTATTAACATTCAAACAAAACAACAAAACATGCATATTCATATGAAATCACATTCCCCCAAAATATATACAGATAGATTATATATACAGGAAGTTCCCCAGATCATTGTCCCATTACAACTTGGGACCCTTTAGAAGAATTGTGTTAAGAAACTTCCATTGCTTCTGTCAACATCGCCTTACTTTCATAAAATATATTCACACAAAGAAAAAAATATTACTAGCTATTTCTTTCCTGTGAACTTCCTCTACTATTTCAGACAGTCAGGCTTAATCCTCTCAGACATCCATTGTTCAGGTAGTGGCCACAGAATGTTTGAGCACTTCACTCTTTCCCAGTTTTCTTTTAATCTACTCTCCTTTTTCCTGCAGTCCAGTATTTCCATAAGTTAAAAAAATGGTACCCCTGCTCTCTAAAACACGTCTAAAGCTTGTCTGAGAATGTTCCCATAAATCCTGAGACACTTCTGCACCGGTGTAACCAAAATACTGGTGCAGAGTGTAAGTGTTCTAAAAAATACTACTTTTATCTGTCACTTAGGTCGTGCTTTTCATTTGTAGATTTGCAAGCACTTCACCAGCCTCATTATCTTCATTTTACAGATGGTGAAACTGAGGCACAGTCCAAGTAAGTGACTTGTCCATCATCCCACACAGGAGTCAATGGCAGAGTCAGGATTAGGACCCAGGTCTCCACATTCCAGGTGCCATATCCGCCGGAACTGCAGTACCCAACCAAGTTATGAACCATTCTAACTCAAGCTAACAGGGGAGAACAGGTGGAGAGGCTGCGAAGAGAAAAAGGTTATACACTTCTCTCCCTTCTTCCTACTTCCCTCATAAATGCAACATATGGAGTTCAAGACAAACAGCCCTTTGCCCCCAGCAAGTAGAGGCTGCATCTAATAAAATACTGAAAGTGAGCTTGTAATATTTTGAGAACTTGGGAAGGATTAATAGGCAACCACCTTATACAATTTCTGCTGTAACTCCATCCCCCTACCCTCAAATAAAATGATAAATGTTGGAATTGAAAAATGCTTTAACCTTGGCTATTAGACAAAGTGGCTAAGGTAATATCTTTTCTGGGACCAACTGCAGGTGATCTGAAGAAGAGCTCTGTGTAAACTCAAAAGCTTGTCTCTCTCATCAACGGAAGTTGATCCAATAAAAGATATTACCTCACCCAACTTGTCTCTCTAATATCCTGAAACCAACATGGCTACCACAACATTGCATTAACCTTGGCTAGTCGTGAGAGACTGAAGGTCCTGTAGACTTATTCAAAGCAGGATCTAATCCACGCAGCGTAATTACAGACACTACACATCTTGCTGAGCCATGGGAAAAATGAATAATGCTCAGTGCTTGTGATCTATGGGGCATATTCACGTAGCTTGCAGCCCCTTTATTCAGCATCTGTGTGTGTGTGTGGACTGGGAGGTCTCTGTGACTGAAGAGACCAGGGATTGGCAACCTTTGGCATGCGGCTCACCAGGGTAAGCACCCTGGCGGGCCGGGCCTGTTTGTTTATCTGCCGCATCTGCAGGTTCGGCCGATCGCGGCTCCCACTGGCTGCAGTTCACCGCTCCAGGCCAATGAGGGCTGCAGGAAGCGACGGCCAGCACATCCCTCGGCCCGCGCCGCTTCCCGCAGCCCCCATTGGCCTGGAGCGGTGAACCGCGGCCAGTGGGAGCCGCGATCGGCCAAACCTGCGGATGCGGCAGGTAAACAAACTGGCCCGTCCCGTCAGGGTGCTTACCCTGGCAAGCCGTGTGCCAAAGATTGCCGATCCCTGGAACAGACGCTCACAGTGCAATGCAGTGGCTAAGAGAGCAAATGGGATCCTTGGATGCATAAGCAAGGGAATATTGAGTAGGTGTAAGGAGGTGATACTACCCCTGGGCACAGCATTAGTGAGACTATTCCAGGGATACTGATTCCAGTTCTGGTGTCTACATTTTAAAAAAGATTGGTGGCAAGATTGTTTTAGAAAAGAGCTACAAGAATGATTTGTGCCCTGGAAAACCCACCAGCGAGAGGTTATAGAAGCTCAAGCTATTTAGTTTATCCAACAAAAGGTTAACAGGGGACTTGAACACAGTACTACATGGGGAAGAGATTTCCGAAAGCAGAGAGCTCTTTAGTTTAACAGACAATGGCAGAACAAAAGCCAGTGGCTGGAAGCTGAAGATAAAATAAATTCAGACTAGAAATAAGATGCAGTTTTTTAACAGTGAGGGTAATTAACCACTGGAACCATTTACCTAGGGATGTGGTGAATTCTCCGTCACTTGACAACTTTAAATCGAGACTGGATATCTTTCTAAAAATATGTTCTAGATCAGCTAGTGATCATGTGCTTGATGCAGGAATCATGGGGTGAAAAATGTCCAGTCTGCTATGCAGAAAGCCAGACTAATATGATCATAATGATCTTTTAACATGGTCCTAATATCTACACTAGGGTAACTGTGGATCTTGCAGCGAGTTGCCTCTGCATAGTCATGCTTGTGTGATGCAACCCCCTGGTGGAACAGAGCTTGAGAGCTATCCAGAAAGCCGTCCCCCAGAGGGGACTGGGGCCATGTGAGTGCTCCCTTGCTGCATGAAATATTTGGACCCTGTAGTAAAATGGCCCTCAAGGGGTTAACTGAGTTATTCAGAATATTATGGGTTGGAGCCATGTTCCACCCCTCCTTTCCTTCCTGTTTAGTTAGTGGCTGTTTCCTCCACTCTCTCATGTGGCTGAATAAAGCAGCACGTTCCCAGCTTGCATTACTGTAAGTAGAGTGGGTTTCCTGTGCACTGAGCAGTTTCTTTACGGCACCATCGTTATAAAAGAGCTGTGCAGATGCAGCTATCTCAATTCCTTCGGCTGAGTCCAAGAGAAGTCACATGAAAGAATTCTGCGGAAGAGGGGCAGGTGAGCAGTTGGCATGAACATGCAGCAGCAATGTTCTATTGTTTCCACTGCTCCTCTCCCAGGCCCAACAAACAATGGGTATGCATGTCCGTCATGAAGCATAAAATACATCCTTCTTACCCATGTCTACAGAACCCAGAATAAAAACGATATGTACATTGACACAAACTAGCTAACTAATTATAATTCAACTTTGCACTAAAAATTAAGGGAATTTTGGATTCAACCCACAGAAAATCATTCTGGGAATGGAGAGCAGGTCCTTAGAGCTGCAGGTGGCCACAGAAAGGAATGAAATGGGATGCCTGGGCTTGCATGGTGCTTTTATAATCTCATAAAAATAAATGTTCAGAGCAGAGAGAGGATGCATTGCTTTCCAGAGGGTCACCAATCTCTCAGGACAGGGTCGGGGTGGGGGAATGCACCTCACAAGTAGGAATACCCAAAGGTTACTTTCACGAACAAGCCCTTTTGAGTGAAAATGGAGGGGGAGGGAGTTCTGCCTTCCTGATAATTCTTCACATGAGGAGGATTTGCAGAAAAGTGCAGGCCATCTTGAAGTGACATTTTCTTAAGAAAGCAACTTGAGCCATGACTACTTGTTCCCGGCATCTGCTGCAGAAGTACGTACCTTGTAGTTGTCCTTTGATATAAAGAGAACAAAGGGACTCCCTTGTTTGTCTGTGAACCAGCTGAAGACCCCCTTCATTTGACTCTGATCCCCAGGATGGAATTCCTCTCCACTCAACTACTGTGCCTGTGGTTGAGTTGAGCTGGTACATGCAGAGAGACTTGGTAGACTGCAAGCTGATCTCAGATTTGTTTTCATCCCATTAAACAGGAGCTGGTTTCTTCCAGGGGAGATTGCTTAAGGTTCCTCCTGTCAGTTTTTGTAGACTATTACTGCCTTGTGTGATCTGAGAAAACACGCCAGTTTCCTCAGAAAAAGATGCATCGTTACAGCTCAGAGTACTAGTGCACTGATATACAGTGTACAGCAAATTTTTTGCTGACTGACCACTTCCCCTATGCTAATGTTTTCCCCACAAATGCTCCCCAGCCTGTTATCTTTGCATCTGTCAGTTATTCCCTGACTGGACATCTCTGGAGATTGTCATGCTGGGTTTCCTGTGTGAATGCATCTCAATGCTAATACTATATACAAGGAAAAAACAGACTGTCAACATCTTGATGAATTTAACAAACAAAATCTTCATAATCTTGGGACTGAAGACATTTCACCATAGCTACCCTGACTTTCTGTGCAGGTGATGATTTAAGGTGGAGACTGGCAGCCAATGTGACACAAAATTCTGAACTAACAACCAATATTTAAGATCAGAGGACATAATATTAAAATTTGGTTGCCTATAGTCAAGCACCAATTATCCATATTTAGGCAGCTAAAATATATGGACTGCTTTTCAAAAAAGCACCCATAGCTCCAATGGAGGGCCGTAGTCTTTCCGGGAGCTAAAAGATTTGGATATTGGAGCTTACAGCTCTTCTCTGGACTCTTTGCATTTTTTATTTTATTAGATCTGAGTTACTTTGTCAAAAGGAACTGCCACTCTCCCTGGATCTTCCAGATCACCCTTACAAAAATAATGCTTGTATAAGTGAAAAAACCTGTAAACGAGTAATTATCACATATGTCCCCATCTTGGTTTAGCATTTGTGGCATTAATTGCACCATTAACACCAACTATTAAAGTTGCACATTCTTCTTGGACTCTGTATGCTGAAGCAGTGTGCAGATCTAATCTACATCCCACTGCATCATTTCAAAAAGCAAAAGTGTGTCACATTTTTGAAAATATTAAGATTTTTCAAATTGACATTACTGAGTTAGTTCTTAATTCCTTTTTTATAGTTTACTTAGCCATATTCAGTATACTAGGAGGTGATATTTAGAGCTTCATAGAAGTGAGTTTGGTGAAATTTTGGGGTCATGACAGTCAGATCAAATAGTATACAAAAAGACAACATTCTTTCAGTAACATATTTATCATACAGTCAAAAATCTCATATAGTCATTTTCCCTCTGCTGTAAATTCAAGTTCTTCACAGTTCAGCAATCTTTCAGTATTTAAAAATATAATACATTTTAAAAATGTGAAATTTTAAACATTTCATTAGGTTCTTATTGGGGTTTTCTTACATTACATCTGTCTTGTGTTCTTCAACATTTATATTTTGCATTGGTGGGTTCAGGGCCGGCTCCAGGCACCAGGCAACCAAGCTGGTGCTTGGGGCGGCACCTGGAGGGGGGGCGGCGCGGCGCTCGGGCCGCCGGGGAGAGCGGGGCCACAGCCGGGCTCGCCGCCCTCCCCGCGGCGCTCTGGCCGCCCTCCCCCCCGCCGCGCCCTCCCCCGGCTGCCGGGGCTCGCCGCCCTGCGCTCTGGCCGCCGGGGGAAGAGCCGAGCCCCAGCCGGGGCTCGCTGCCCTCTCGCCGCCCTGCCCCCGGCGCTCTGGCCGCGGGGGGGGGGGGGGAGAGCCGAGCCCCCGCCGGGGCTCGCCGCCCTCCTCCCAGGGCTCCGGCCGCCCTCCCCTCCGGCGCCCTCCCCCCGGCCGCCGGGGGGAGAGCCGAGCCCCCGCCGGGGCTCGCCGCCCTGCCCCCGCCGGGGCTCGCCGCCCTGCCCCCGGCGCTCTGGCCGCGGGGGGGGGGAGCCGAGCCCCCGCCGGGGCTCGCCGCCCTGCCCCCGCCGGGGCTCGCCGCCCTGCCCCCGGCGCTCTGGCCGCGGGGGGGGGGGGGGGAGCCGAGCCCCCGCCGGGGCTCTGCCCTCCTCCCAGGGCTCCGGCCGCCCTCCCCCCGGCTGCCGGGGGGAGAGCGGAGCCCCCGCCGGGGCTCGCCGCCCTGCCCCCGGCGCTCTGGCCGCGGGGGGGGGGGGGAGCCGAGCCCCCGCCGGGGCTCGCTGCCCTCCTCCCAAGGCTCCGGCCGCCCTCCCCTCCGGCGCCCTCCCCCCGGCTGCCGGGGGGAGAGCAGAGCCCCCGCCGGGGCTCGCCGCCCTCCCCCCCGCGCCCTGCCCCCGGCCGCCGGGGGGAGAGCGGAGCCCCCGCCGGGGCTCGCCGCCCTGCCCCCGGCGCTCTGGCCGCGGGGGGGGGGGAGCCGAGCCCCCGCCGGGGCTCGCTGCCCTCCTCCCAAGGCTCCGGCCGCCCTCCCCTCCGGCGCCCTCCCCCCGGCCGCGGGGGGGAGAGCCGAGCCCCCGCCGGGGCTCGCTGCCCTCCTCCCAAGGCTCCGGCCGCCCTCCCCTCCGGCGCCCTCCCCCCGGCCGCGGGGGGGAGAGCCGAGCCCCCGCCGGGGCTCGCCGCCCCCCCCCGGCTCCGCCCCCCCCCCGCGGGGGGGGGGGCGGCCGGAGGCTTTTTTGCCTGGGGCGGCAAAAAAGCCAGAGCCGGCCCTGGGTGGGTTGCATTTTGAAACAGAAGTCAAACTCGCAAACAAAAGCAGAACAAAAGATTTTCATCCACACTGGCCTCATCCTCATTTTACCATTTCTTAAATCCACTGCAATAGTAAAGTACTTTTTGCCATAATATATTTCATCAACAATTTCAACTGTTGATAAAACACATTATTCTCACTTTAATCCACTGCTTCTTGCAGATGATCACCTTGCACATTGGTCTCCTCCTTTAGACATTCAATCCTTAATTTCCTCCATAATCTTTAAATCCCTCCAAAGGTGAGAGTGGGGGGAAAGAAAAAAAGAAATACACAATACAGATGAACGAACAAAAATTACAGACTCATGGTTAAAACCCATGACTGGGTTTCAGGAGGTTTGAGTTCTATTAATGACTCTGCCACAAACTTGCAGTGTAACCCTGGCCACATCACAATCTCTCTGTGCATCAGTTTCCCTAGGAGTAAATTGGAGGACATGATATTTACCCAGGGTAGCCTCAAGGACATTGTGAAGATAAATTAATATTCGTAAAACACTTGGAAGATAGTGTGGAAGTTCAAGCTATAAAGAGCTGAAAAATTCTCCCTCAGCTCTTTTCAAAGAAACCTGTTTCTCCCTCTCTAGCTTTTATTACACTTTTACTTAACTGGAGATAATATTTAGTTGCTGCTAGTAGGTATAGTTCTACTTATGGTATAGGCTCCTATGTGGTAGTCCTAATCCTTCAATCAATTACAGATCTACCAAAACTTCACATTCCACGGTAGCACCACACTCATTGGAATGATTTTACTTCAAATGCACATTCAAGCTATTATCCTCTTACATTACCTAGCCCTTAAGTTCTAGAATAGAACATCAAATCAAATAATGAAAACAAAGAACCCAGAAAGGCTTAAAAATGGAGTGGACATAGGCTTCAGCTCTGGGTGCCATCTTCGGTGAATTCCCTAGACCAAGAACATGTGAACTCAAATTTTTCCCCATCCTTTTGAGATATGAAAGAATGTCTTTCTTCCCATTACAACACTATTACAATACACAAAGGCCAAAATAATGAAGTAACAACAATGTCCTGATCTTGCAATCTTTGATGCATTTTTACTCTAGATGTTAGAGTTTCTTTGTTGTCTGTAGAATCTTTAGTCTTAAGCAGCTTTTCTTAAGGAACTTAACCAGGCTTCCTTTTCACACCCATGATTTTCCCTGCCTCAAATGTCGGATCTTCTTGAGGTTTTAGAGCCTGATCTTAACCTCACTAACTTCAAGAGGACTCTTTCCATTGTCATCAATGAGCTTTTCAGCTGGCCCTTAGTCTTTGCCCTGGAAAAACGATGTTTCTATAAAGTTTATCAGTTAGGATTGATGGTAGCTAACATCAGGATCATTAAATGTACCATGATGTGGGCCCCACTGGAGAAGGCACTGGACTCCAAAGACTTGCCAACTACACTTCAGAAGCAGCAGCTTCCACCACTATGATCTCCTGTAATGCTCAGCAAACTGATCGGTGCTTGGCTCCAGCTGTCAGAGAGAAGGCAAACAGAGCCGAGCACTGCTCAGTGGCAGTGACATTTTGGAGCTGCGGAACTTTTCCCCACTCATACTGGAGGAGGCAGGAAGAAGGGCCTGACACTTGGATGAATCTGAGCCCCATTTAGCCGTACATCACCCCAGTTAGGCTTCTTTGACCCCTATGGCAAACTAAGGATCCTGAAGTTACATATCTAGTCTGATTTTCTAAATTGACACTTTGAGCACACAGATTAATATTCTCCTCTGAAAAGAGTTCATTTGCCTGTGACAAGCTGCCTTTTGCTGACCTTCAGGAATCGTTTCATTCATTTCCCAAACAAATGAATCAGTGATTTCCATTCCAATTTCAAGGTTTAGTACTCTTGAGTGTAACTGAAGCTACATTGAATATGCTGATTTGATCACGTTCATCTATAACTTGCAGGCTCAGCACTAAATCATCTTCTGCCTCCAATACCAATGATTCACAGGCTAGTCTGTCTTATCTTGATAGGTTTCACAAAGTCCTTTTCATAATCAGCTGTGTTACATTTTGGCAATCTCTAGGACTTCCAAGATTTTACATTTTGGCTGGGATTTTAGAAGGAAATTCAATAGGATTTGGGTGTCTAAATTGCTTAGGCGCCTTTGAAAATCTCTGCATTACTCTTTTTTACCTCCCTGTAGTACAAAATGACCAGAAAGTAAGTACTGCGATCATCTAGTTTGACCTCCTGTAGTGGCAGGCTCACCTGTGTTAAATTAATTTAATCAATCTTGTCTCAATCAAGCAAATAAGTCATAGATATTTAGAAATAAGATCCGGGTATGATTTAGAAGAATGACATAAATCTTTTATCTTCTAAAGTATTAAATGGCCTTAACAAAAGCAGGAGGGTTGATATCTAATGCAATAATCAGCATGCTTGATGATTAATACATAGCATATATTGAAAATATGTGTCATTAATGACAGAACAATTAGAGTGCATTGATTCTTTTAAAATATTTTTTTTGGATTTTAAATTTTAAATTAAGGCTCAAAATAGGCTTACCAGAAAGTTACAAAATCAAATAAAGTTGAGAAAAGAGCTAAAGTGAACAGTGTGACAGAGCCATGCACTCTTTTTAGTAAGCTATAAATCTATAAACTGTCATTCATCCAGTAGCCTCTCTTCAATGTAAGCTAAAATGTGCCCATTAAATATGTGATGAAAAATGAATCTAAAAAATCCTCCAAAATTACAGCACTGAGGACTTGATCCTGCCGTCCTTATGTACATGAATCTCTCTATGATGGAGTGCATATCCCTTGAATGGAACCTGGCAGAGAAAGGGTTAAGGGAAAAAAGAAATATGCAAACTAGCCCCAGTAACATGTGGTAGAATAAAAAAGGACTTGTCTGTGAGAAGTACTCTAGCTGGGGGCAGGATGCTTTCAATAACTGCTTGCGAAGAAGTCAGTCTGGCACAAACCAAAGGAACCTACAAATGTTTGGATCAGAAGAGAATGCTAGATACAACAAAGCGCAGCGTGTCCATGCTTAGGATCAAACTGAATGCTTTACTTTCAAGAGGAATTTTTGGGAGAGACTAAAGATCTCGAACAGCCTTTCACTAGGAGTATCAGGGACAACAGACTAACCAGTTTTAAAATTGATCGTAATAAATTTATGAATGGCTTACATAATAATGGATTTGCCTATGATAGCAGGAGACTGGACTTGATGACCCAGGAGGTCCCTTCCATAAATTTAGAATTTATGTTTCTAAATAAAGTTCATTTCAGCAAAGCATTTGGGACACATGTCAAGATGATGAGAAAAAAACTCAATTAATATGTCTATTTTGAGACCAGATTGGCTGAGCAAAGCCCAGTTTAACCTCTTAAAAGCATGACTCGGGCAAACTGAGGATGATCACCACATGGAGTCATTGATATTCCCATTGAAGTCAATGGGAGTTCTGCATACACCAGTACCACAGAACCGAATGCAGAGCTGGCAGAGAATCCAAGCAGATTTGAGTACAGATGCTAACACAGCCACCACTCTAAGCTGTGATTTCATTCTGGGGCTATCTTTTTTCATTTGGTATCTGAAGGAATCCTGAAGGATGACTAGTCCTCGTTTTTCACTGAGAAAGTGAGAGAGAAGGGGCAGAAGGGCATTCACTGGGTACCAACTCCCAGGAAAAAAAATAAGTGGTTTTTCAAATGCATTGAAGCAGGAGAGGTACTAAATGCCCTGTTCTCTCTTTGGATAGGAGGCACATATGATGGCCTTTCCAGAAAAGCAAATTTATTTTTTTCCTGAAAAGTCCCTATGTATCTGAGGAAGGGATGTTTCAGACCTTGCTGGAGGATCAGGACGTTAAGAGAGGAAGAGAGGAAAGCGAAAGGGAGGCAGGCTGGGCTGCTAAAATGGTACATTAAAAAAAAACCCATTAGAGACTGAAAGAGAAAGAGGGGAGTGTGAACCAAGTGATAAAATGTGCACAAATCAGTCAACTCAACCATAAATAATGAGATATTTCATATTCAGACATCCAAGTTTTGTGACCTTCAAAGAAGTATTTTTACAGTAGGTAAAGTGGTTAAGTAGGTACAGGGATAAATGTCCCCCACCCACACACACACATGGACTTCAGTCAAACTTCAGCTCACGGTGAAAGCCTAGCAGATTTATGTTTGAAAGCAAGCTTGCACACCGGGCAACTTTCCCCAGTTTCTGGATTAGAATGAGAGCCCTAATTCAGTAGGATAAAATGATACAACAGCCAAGTTTTTCTTTGAAAAAAAAATCTAATTTCACTTTCCTAGAAATGTTTGCCTTAACAAATGGAATTCATCAACTGCTCTTGGATTCCCAGGTAGCAGATGGGTTTCATTTTTCATTTACATTTTTAATTGCTTTTTCTCTACACGCATTTAACAAAGAGATTGCAGCCTTTTCTCTATGATGTAGACCGTAACACAGTTATTTGCACAGTCTTTGCCACTTTAAGGTTGAACTACTGAAATATGCTCTACTTTGGGCTATGCTTGAAGACTACTTGGAAGCTTCACACAGAGCAGAATGTAGCAGCCTGCCTGCTTAGTGAAGTGAACTGTTCATGTTACAAATGTGCTCCATGAACTGCACTGGCTTCCCATCTGTTTTTGGGTGCAATTCCAAGTTTTATTTTTGATCTACACTGCAAAGCATTACATGATTTAGGACTTGGTATCTTTCTCCCTATGCACAAAGAGCAGCAGAGATCATCCTGAGGCACTTTTGCTGATAGCTTAACTTTATTGACCTTTAGAGTGGTACAAGACACATCTTTTTGGTCAAGCATATGCTTGATTTAAAATCATCAGTACATTATTTCTGGTTGGTTGAAGGAGTACAGGGAAGGGGGCTGGTTTATGCTGTCTTTTGTGGACAGTTTGATTTAATGTCGAGATGCATTTAGTGCTATGGTGATGGGCACATAAGTCATTATATAAATGAATTACAAACCTTTTAAGTATGTCCAAATAAACCTCAAGATTACAAAGTTCCTTAGAAAAGGGCGGGCACACTCAGTACAGGAAGCAGTCACACCCCTCATTAGTTTCCCTTCAAACCTGTATCATGTTTGTCTTTTCTATAGTGAGGTTCTGCCAGCTCATTTTTACCTGGGTCGCTCTCTCAGCCAGTGCTAGGAATTGGCACCTTTTCATGAAAAGGAGAGGTGAAACTAATGTCTTCTGATACTGATGAAAACACAGCCTAAAATGGAGTTTCCTCTCAGGAGCTTGTACATCTGTCTGTATAGAACAGGCAGGGCAATAGAATGGAACCACAAGGAACCACTTATAAGAGGACTCTCAGAGAGCAGGAGCTACTCCTAAACTCCGCTCTAAAACCCGTCAACAAGGATGGGATAGAGTCAGCAAAGAACAACCCTATTCAGCTCTGCCAGATCCCACAGGCATGTCAGCAGCACCTGGGCTGCTATCAGAAAATCTGCATTAAGTTTCCCCATGAAGGGAAACTTTTAAACAGGACAGGGATGCCTTTAACATCAAGTGATGACTTCTTGAGCAAGGGCCTAGCAATTACTTGTTTAAGGCTAGTCAATATCTTGGCCTCCTGGAAGGAAGTATAAACAATCCCCACTAATAACTAATGCCTCCCTGGTGCCCTTCTTCAGACAGGAGAGTGTGGATCCATTTTACAGGGATCTGCCCAGAACAAGCAGACTGCAAGATCTAGGCCTAGATCTTTTTCTATGTCCTATTCTAACTTATTTCTCTATAAGTGAAGTTGTTTTCCAGAATTTCTTTCCTTACTACTGTCAAGTATCAGGGGGTAGCCATGTTAAGGTGCCACTGGACTCTTTAAGGTGCCACCAGACTCCTCATTGTTTTCCTTACTACTATGTATTTCTTTCTTTAAACAAAACAAAACAAAATGGTTCAGTACTATGAGTTTAAAAATGTAGGTCCTGATCCTGCAAAAGACTCATTCATAAGATTAACTCTTTGCAGGATTGTGAGCTTCATTTTTAAGGGTATTTAGAAGCCTAAAGATGCAAATAGGCACCTAGTGGGATTTTCAAATGCACATAGGCATTTACCTGTATTTAGGGGCATCTCAATATATTTAAAAATCTGTATAAAATGAAATACACACACACACTTTTGAAAAAAAAAATATATATATATATATGTGCAAAAACTAATCTAGTTTAGGATTCAGAAATCTGGTATACACTGCTTTGAAACTAAAAAACAACAAAAATGGATACTGCATTTCCTGATTTGGATCTGGCCCCAATATCTGAATATGCAGCAATGACTAGATTTAATTCTTTGATCAACAGCATGAGGACAGCTTTTTAACCTTACCTGTGCCATCTGCCTCTCCAGTTTTGACCGGGGAATATCTTCAAAATAGCTTTCATTTCTTCTTCTCCTTGCATCCCCCTGCATGATAATGTGAGGAACGTCTAGGGAGCCACCAGTAGTGTAAGTGCTTTGGCTAAGTGAGGGAGACAACTGAGGAGGAGTATGGTTACCGCTGGGTTCCTAGATAGAAATGGAAAATGTAGCATGGTAGAATACCATTTTTATGTCTTCAAGCAACCTGTTTAAAACTATATTTGAACGATTGTCAGTACAAAATTTAGGAGCTTTTCCTGAAGAAAGAATTTATCATGAGTGAATGCTATATTGTATTAGATTGTGACGTGCCCTACACAACTTGTAGAGGGCAGTAATGCACCCTGATTTTCCTCACGGCCTCCCCACATCACCGGTTTGTGAGCAGGCTCCATGGAGACACTATTCCTCCTGTGTAGGTGGAAGTTGATGGAGGTGGGTGGAGAATGGGCAGCGCGGAAGGGGAAGAAATCTGCTACTGGTATAGGCTGGTAGAAAATTACGTCCCCATTTCCCAACTCTGAGTCAAGTCCTCTCCCAGAGCTGCTGCTGGGATGATGCAGCTACACGCCAGCCCTTGTCAGGGTCCAGGTAAAGGCATGATTGATGCCTGAACTATTTGTAAGGGGCAATATACTGTCACTTTGGAGCAGCCAGGTGATTTGTACTCCAGTAATGTCTCCCTTTGCTGGGAGAGAAAATGAGTGTGCGGAGATATAAGATACATACTTTACTTACAATTGTAATGGCCCTGCAGAATACAGTTTATATGGGGATATTAGAGAGAGAAACAGAGCACAGATTACAACTCCAAGAGCTCCAGAAAACATCAGTGTATCAGTATCTAGCCAAACTGTTTGTGTGTAACAGATGCAGGACACTGTGGCCTTGTCTACACTGGAGTAGTTTGGGAGTTGTATCCAACAACACACCATACATCCAAACACAGAATTGCAAACATTAGTGCCCAGGTGTTCATATTACCAGCAACGTTCCACTTGCTAGTAGGAAAGCTAACAGCATGCTCTCTACCACCATGTCAATCTGCACGGGTGCTGTACTAGTAGGGACTGCAAGCACTAGCATAGCAATTGCACTGGATCAATTCTTCCTCCCATGTCT
Organism: Emys orbicularis; assembly: GCF_028017835.1. NCBI lineage: Eukaryota > Metazoa > Chordata > Testudines > Emydidae > Emys > Emys orbicularis. Next base: position 89,503,585 of record NC_088683.1, read on the forward strand.
CTCCCACAATGTGCTAGTCACTTCTTAAGTGGACTCTGATCAATTTTCTGGACTCTGCTGTAGGGTCAAGTTCTCCAGAAGCCCTCACCTGCACAACTGGGTAGCACACCTTCCGTCTCCATGTGTGTACCCGTTTGCCAGCATCCACTTTGTGTGATCATCAAATTTCAGTGTTAGCTTCCCAAGCTGCTTTTGAATCACGTCTCAAAAGAAGCTTTCGTGCAAGGATACCTAAAGCTGGCCTGAGGTTCACAAGAGTGCTTGTCCAGATCCGGGGTGACCAGGAGATACAGTTACAGATGAACCTCACTATCAGGAACAGTCTGGTTTCTGACTAGGTGTTGAGCAGATGGCCCAGTTTGGTATCACATGCACCAGGAAACAGTGCCAGGAGATAATTTTCTTAGATTAAGTTCTTTGGAGCAGGGAATGTGCCAGTTTGTGTGTTTGTGTGTATGAACCATAACTATAATAGAAGTATTTAATATTAAACAACAATGGGCCTAAAGGTACCATACAATAATGCCGAGATGCAAACGGCTGCTCTGGCACAGGGAGGAAAACCTACCTCTTATTGTTTTAGAGGAATAATTAAAGTGGATTCTTGGTGCAGTTTTCCACAGATCCAAACTAGATTGTGGATTGCATCAAGGCACCCTATTTCAAGCTGCTGAGAGACCAGGAGGAGAGTAAGGAGGCCTGGGGTGGTCTAATATGGTTGGTTGCTCTTCCCATGGAAGGTTTCTGGTCATAGATAAGAGTAATAAATCTCCGCATTTCATACTGTATCTTTGTTACTTTTGCTTTAATATTTACCAATGTTTTCTTCATTAAAAAAAATAACGTTTAAAGCTACCGTAGGAACTAGAAAAACTGAAGTGGTGGTATGAGGCTACTAGCCCACCTAAGACTTATATTGGCATCCTTTTAGGAACAATCCTCACACAAAAAACGGTTCTTTCAATGTGCTAGACACAAACAGATCTTCCTAAAGAAGCAGAAATACATCTCACCATATCCAAACTATTCTTCAGCTTGAAATAAAATTATTAGTGCATATTATAAGGTAAACACTACCCTATGTTTTTGTTTGAGTATTTCTATGGTACAGTATCCTCAGTTATTGAAGGAGTAGAAAATCTTAATCCAAACTCATGTCCTTTCCTTTAGGACTCCCAGTGAAGAAAACTGTACATTAAGTGATGAATAATATTTAGTTACTGTCTGCATTAGTAATTCTAGCTGTTGGGCAGTGAAATATTTTTCCTCATCCTGATTACATGAGGAGGAGATCTAGTGTACTTTTCACTGTACCCTGAGAATGCACAATGCCGCTAGTAACATAGGATGTTAAAGCTTTTCCACCAGCAGAAGAGGAAACATCCCCACCTATAGAAATAGTTTTCCAGTCCAATGCATCGAAACCACTGAGTGAGACTGTGCTACTTTCAGCCATTGGCCATTTCTTTTTTATTTTAGCACTTGCAGTGTGCCAGGAGACCATTCACACAACAAACCAAGATAAAAATGTAACTAAAAATATCTATATTTGAGCAATTCTCTAGGGCAGGACATCATGAACTGAAAGACACTTTTGCTAGCACAATATTAAAAAACAGGTTATAGATTTCTAAATCCAAGCATTTGTATATAGCTTTTGAGACTAAAAAGGGTAAAAACAGGGAGGTCATAGAATCTATAATTTTCTGTTAAAATAAGATTATAAAAGGCAGCAGCAGCTCCCACTCTAGCTTTACCTTCTCCTCCTAACACCAGGAAATACAACTAGAGAGCACATTATGCCCGACAACTAGAAATCCATTCCAGAATGAAATTCCAATCAGAGGAGCAGTCACCATGGAAATACTCAAATCAAATCTACTCAAACAGGGAAGAACTGAATGAAAATGTCATAGTAAAAGGTGCTAATGAACATGAACTACCTTGACCACAACACAGTAAAGACGGGGTCCCCAGACCATAACGTAATAAGAATAATAGATATCAAGAAAGCAAAATTTCTGGGATTAGAAATCTAGTGAATTTATTGCAATGGGAGGAATATAAAAATCAGTGAATGTGGAAAATCCTAAAAGGCACCATGACTAGGCTTGCAGGAGTGGGGTTATTAATGGAAACTGAGTAAGACAAGTAACTTTAGATACCCAGAAACACCTTGATATCAATACATGTTTATCTCACTGATTTCAGTTAGCTCTGTGTAACTAAGGCCTGGTCTACACTGGGGGGGCAGAGGGGGGGGCGAGCTAAGTCGGTCTAAGTTACGCAGCTTCAGCTACGAAAATAGCATAGCTGAAGTCGACGTACTTAGAGCTACTTACCGCGGTGTCTTCACTGCGGTAGGTCGACTGCTGATACTCCCCCGTCAACTCTGCGTACGCTTCTTGCTCCGGTGGAGTTCCGGAGTTGACGGGAGAGCGCTCGTCAGTCGATTTATCGCATCTTCACTAGACTCGATAAATTGACTCCCGCTGGATCGATCACTCTGGAGGTAAGTGTAGACATGCCCTAAAGCACAGACTTGCATTACAGAGCAGCAAACAAAAAGGAAAGTGATAAAACTCATTCTATATGCGTAGATACTAAGTGACAATTCTTTGTGTTTTCAGGGTTTTTTTTTTAAATATGATTTTTATAAAACGATTGCTGACTTTACAAGATACCAAATTTGCTAGGAACTTACCCTGAGGGTTATTGACCTAGGTGGTTTCTGAGGAGGGTCTTCGTGAAGCCTGTCTCCCAGAGATGCCAAAATACGTTTCCTGTGGCCAACCAAGCTGATTTTTAAAACCTGAAAAAAAATAAAAGCTCAGGTAAGAACATTCATTAAAATCATTAAACAAAGAACCAGTCAGAAACAAATACCTGTTAAAAAGTTTATAGAAAAGGTAAGTACTCTGCATTGGTCAAGTGGAAAGAAATAGAGAGAGAGCAGTGGAAGGTGTACAAAGATTAGCAGAGTGGGTTACAGGTCAGAGAGGAGGATGCAGAGAGTAAAAGGAGGCGAGAATGATATAGAATGGGGGGGAAAGCAAGACAGGTACAGTTATGGAAAGCGAAGACAGGTAAAGCAGCAGAGTAGGGAGGAGAGAGAAATCAAAGTGGGGGGAGGGGAGAGAATTACAGACTGAATTCCAGATGGAACAGCAGTACCAGAAAAAAGGAAAAAAATAAAACCAGTAAGAAAAGACTGGGACAGAAAATGTAGGAATGCAGACAAGAGTGAGCAATGGAGAATAAAGGAGCAACTGAAATGGAGGAATGGTGGTGCTAGAAAAGTGGAGAGTGGCCAGACTAATGGTTAGAGGAAAAGGGGAGAGGAAAGAAATGAGAGAGGGAAGAAGTGAACAGCAAATAGAAAAGTTGGTACTTCTATAACTTTCCACCATAGGATTCTCAGAAGCAATCTCAGACTCCACACACAGAGTCAGCAACATCCTCAGGCAGGGTGTGCACATAAGAAACACAGATTTGATTCCCCCCAATCCTGGTCAGACCCCGTCCTCCTCTAGACAGAAATAAAAACCCTCTCCACAGCAAGACAAAAAACAACTACCCCCAGTGGACTGACCAAAAACATTTGGACTTGCCAAATTCCAAAACTTAATTTATAAAAAACGATAGCTGATCAAGAGTTGAATAATTACTGAGTCACTACAACTCCCTGACTACTTCTATTGATGCTCTAGCATCAAAGCAAGATCTCTCTCTCTCTCACCTCCCTCCTCCCCACCCCCCCGGTTGTTGGAAATATGGCTGGGGGCTGAAGGGGGGTGTAAGAAAACTTGAGCATCAGTGGCAGAAAATAAAGTCTGATACAAAGAATTTCTACAAATCTATGCCAATGAGCTAGGAGGCAGAGATCCAACCTCTGCTCTGTCATAGATGTGGCAAAATCACACCTTTGCAGAATCCTTCCAGGCTTCAAATTGCTTCCTTTCTTCCTGAACACATCACCTTCCATTGTGGGGCCACTACTAATAGAGACTGTCAACACTGACATGGATGCAGGGGATTTCTCTTTCACACTAAAAAAGGCAATGGCCCAGACAGTATTGAGAAACCATTCTTCGACCCTAGTGATCTCCCAAACTACTGCCTGGTCTCTTGCATCCCTTTTCTAAGCAAGCTGATCAAGAAGTCAGCAACCTCTCAGCAACCAATATCTTAGATCCCACTCAATCTGGTGTCAGAACAGGGCACAGTACAGAGACATCTATTGTTGCTTTGGTAGTTGACCTCCTCCTGTCCACAAACAGGGGAACTACATTTACACTCAGCCTGCTGGTCCTGTCTGTGCTATTTCATATTGTTGAGAATCTAACAGTCTGGTTGCCTGCAGCTACAGAGGCCACTGGAAACACCACAAAACCTTCTGTTCAGATTGAACCCTGAGGGTCATTGTGAGTAGCTGTTCCTCCACAGCAGGCCACCCTGCAGAGTCCCACAAGCTTGTTATCTTCATATTATTCAAGTTATATAGGAAGACATTAGGAAAGCCAGTGAGACAACACAGGCTGAAACGCCAGCGGTATGCAGGAGACACTAAAGTCTCCATCCACTTTACATCAAATGTAAACAGGACCAAGATGGGTGAGGTCCAGAGGACCACAGAAGGGCAAACATAGAACCTATCTTTAAAAAGGAGAACAAAGAGGACCCAGGAAACTATAGATCAATCAGCCTAACTTCAATACCTGGAAAGATACTGGAACAAATTATTTAATAATCAATTTGTAAGCACCTAGAGGATAATGGTATCATAAGTAATAACCAACACGGATTTTCAAGAACTCATGCCTAACCAACCTAATTTCCTTCCAGGGTTACTGGCCTAATGGATGGGGGAGGGGGAAAAGCTGTAGATGTGATATATGTTGATTTTAGTAAGCCTTTTGACACAATCCCACATGATATTCTCAAAGGCAAATGAGGGAAAAGTAGGTCTAAATGAAATTACTATAAGACGGGTGCACAACTGGTTGAAAGACCATACTCAAAGAGTAGCTATCAATGGTTCACTGTCAAACTGGGAGGGCGTATCTACAAAGGTTCTGCAGGGATCTGTTCTGGGTCTGGTACTATTCAGTATTTTTATTAATGACTTGAACAACAGAGTGAAGAGTATGCTTATAAAATTTGTGGATGACGACAAACTGGGAGGGGTTGCTGGCACTTTGGAGGACAGGATTAGAAATCAAAACAATCTTGACAAATTGGAGAATTGGTCTGAAATCAACAAGATGAGATTCAATAAAGACAAGTGCAAAATACCACACATAAGCAGCACCTGGAAGAACTGCTGCTTGTTAAAGCTCAGCCAAGGCATTAGTCGGGTGATGCTGGTAGAAAGAGAGAACATCTTCCATTACTGAGGGCATTTGCTCTCAGACTGTTAAATCACTGTGCAGCCTTGGGGTCTTTTTGAACTCCTCAAAGCTTGAATGCCCAGTTATCAATGGCAGGGAAAAAAGCCCATCTTATACTTGTTAGTTGCTTGAAGATTGGGCCCCATCACATCAGTCCTTGCCAAAGTAATATACACATTCATGACCTTCATGTTTGATCACTACATTTCATATCTAGGAATGAGACAAAAACATCCCAAAACACTCACATTGGTACAAAAAGGTAGCAGATCATTTGTTTAGCACAACAGGTCACTCTGAACACATAACTCCAGTGCTCTGGTCTCTTTGCTGACTCCCAATTGAATGAAGAGTCCAGTTCAAAGTCTCTGTCTCGATATTCAAAGCTTTGCATGGGCTTGGCCCTAGCAAGCTGAGAAATTGCCTCTCCCCCCACGACTAGTGAAACTGATGACTAAGAAGCATTAGCAGGATCGCTAATTAATAAATCAGACTTGTGTGTCACTTGCTCTTCCTGTGGCTTCATGCAACTGATGAACACCGTGACAGGGGAGGAATGAGTCCCTGGAACTTTGCAGGACAGGGCTCTGGAGAGGGGGGTCTCCAATTGATTATGCTCTTTTGAAAACAGTGGGCTTAATCTGAAAACTGCACCGATCTCAGAATACCAGGAACACCGTATAACCTGTATCACATTTTGTTCTTTCACAAAAAGTGGATCTTACCGTGAATCTGGATGTGGAAGGGTTTAAAGATGCACCTTACAGAAACATATCATATTTGGCCAATAGGAAAATCTAATCACAGTTCAGGGACTAATCACTTTGTTAATGAAAGATGCTTTGTTTTTGGTCTCAAAATGCACAATGGCTCCCTCGTAATTGTCTTACCTGGAGGTTCATTGATCATCTTCCTAATAGGAAATGTCATTATCTGAAGCCCTTATACATTTGAGTTATAAGAAGAGAGTTCAACAGATAATCTCAAAAATTGTTCTGTGATAGATGATCCCTGACAGTATTTAGCAAAAATGTCAAATATCAGAAATATGGGTCAATAGCATGTAATGGGAATGAGGCCTAGGACAGCATAATATTACAAGCATCCTAATGTTTCATACCAAAAGGTCATAAGAGACTTGCACTTACTTGGTGCACACAGCAATCTAGTGCTCTATCAATATTTTCAAAATCAGGTAACACTGATAGGTAAATATTGAATTCTACAGTCAATTAATAGCATCGATATAACTGTTATGCAATTTAGCATTATGCAGTAAAGATTGTAGTATATTTCATACATGGCAGTGAAACGAGTTTTTGCAGTTTGGCTGTGATAAATCATATAGATTGTGTCATGACACTCTACAATAGCTTAAGGCAGTGGTTCCCAAACTTGTTCTGCCGCTTGTGCAGAGAAAGCTCCTGGAGGGCCGGGCCGGTTTGTTTATCTGCCGCGTCCGCAGGTTCGGCGGATCGCGGCTCCCAGTGGCTGCGGTTCGCTGCTCCAGGCCAATGGGAGCTGCTAGAAGCGGCGCGGGCCGAGGGACATACTGGCCGCCGCTTCCAGCAGCTCCCATTGACCTGGAGCAGCGAACCGCGGCCACTGGGAGCCGCGATCGGCTGAACCTGCGGACGTGGCAGGTAAACAAACCAGCCCGCCAGGGGCTTTCCCTCCACAAGCGGCGGAACAAGTTTGGGAACCACTGGCTTAAGGCATTAAGATAGCGTAAATTTCGTATCAGAGACAAAAAAGCATGTGTGTGATATGCCTCTCACTTTGCCAACAAACATGATACATGCCACAAAAGAGTGCAAGCCCATATCACATTTTTGGATTAAGTATAACTTCCATTGTAGTGAGTTTACTTATACTCGGTGGTGTAATACAATTACAAGAAGAGTGGAGCAAGTTATTTGTCAAAAGAAAAAATGTAGGCAGAGATAAAGTAATATTATATTTATGTCTCCATATTCTCCATTCATTCCACTAGGGAATGTTACAAATTCACAAAATATGACTACATTTTGCATTTGGATTTTTGATTTAGCTGACAGGTGTGAAAACACACACACACACACACACACACACACACACACACACACACACACACACACACGCACGATAACTCCCTGGTGACTACATACATACAGATGCTGGAAAAGGAAAAGTTATGTCTGCTAAGGTTGGCATAAACTTACACAATACTTTTTTGGGGGGACTATAAAGGCTAACAGAATTCAAGAAAACAAATCCTGAAAAATTATGAACTCTGGTGAATATTATGTAAGGACAGTTTAATAGGGCTGTCAGTGTGCCTGAAGCACCCCACCTTGTTAGCAGAAATTGATCCTGCTGGAAAAGGAATAAGTGGGTTCTGCTGAGTCACTGAAGCAGGTAGCTCCTTACCCCAGGCAGATCTAAGATAGGTGGGAGCATTTCTCTAGAGACGGTGAAGTTAGGATCTGGGCTGGGCAGTCCTGAATTAGAAACGCTAAGAGCAGCCAATCCTTGGTAGAGGGCTTGAGCGGAATATTATGTTACTTTTAATTTCTTTATTAACAAATCCACACCCTAGAAAGGGGGTGGGTTTTTTATTCTAGATAGTGTGTTGACTTGGTTTTGGAGTGCTTTGGAACAGGCACCTACTTGGAACAGGGCAGCAGTACTAACAGCTATGCCTGTGTAAGAAGGCTGGGGACTGACTCAGTCAGGAGGCAACAGCATCCCGATGCCACTGAGCTGGGAGCAGTACAAGAAAGTAAATAGAGCTCAGAATAGTACTAACATTTTATTAGTGACATAATCAGTTCCTCCAGAATTCAGCAATGGGTGCTTTAGAAATGCATGCGTAAGGCTATGATTCTTGTGAAAAGAAAGAATCCAGGGAAGAAGAATCAGCCAGTGTGCAGTCATGAGGGTCTTAAAAGGAGACCTGGAAATGTAAAAATGAATTGGATTTCAATCCACACCCACACCCAGAGAATCCGTTTTGTAGTTGAAGGCCTGTAGAAATGATTCCTCCCCTACTTCTCCTCTGCAGATGCTCTTACTCAGCTGGGTGATGGGTACAGGGTTTGGTATTATAAAGATTTGGAAAATTTAAACATCTATAAATTGCACAGCCTGGATAGCAGAACTCCTGTCATAAGCGCACCTCCAAGCAAAATATCTAGATCATTTTCCAGATATGATCATCTTATGGTATGAGATCATATTAAGTATGGATACAAACTGTGTTACAACATTCTACCACAGCACTGGAGCTGATAAGAAAAAGATCTGCCAAACCCTGAAACTAAGGCCTTGACCACACTGGGACTTGTACAGTAATTTGTATTTGGATCTATTTTCAAATATAGTTAAAACCATGTTTGGTTGTAACTGCTCGTGACAAACCTGAGTCATCTTTGTAAGCCATTAGAGCATTAAGCTATAGCAGTTTCTGAATGTGTGTGATAACCTGATATACACAGTGGAATATATTTTACATTTTTAAAATTTAAAGCATTTATATTCCTCCAGTGTGTTTTTTTAAATACATTTTAAAACATTAGAGCACAGGATTCATGTCATAACAGGGTCTGACAAGGCAGTAGTAATAACACAGCAGAGTCTTTCCTGAGGAAAAATTGAAAGAAACAGAAGTACAGCAGTCCTGCTAGTGCACACATCCATCTTTCCTGATCTATAATTTACCCAAAAAACTTGGCCGTAGGCTGAAAGTTGGTATCCATTACATGGGGCAAATCACTTCCATTTTATTGGCAAATAAATATGGCTGAACCGTTAAATTTTGAACAATGGTTACTGTACATATATATGTAAACTGCAACACTGATACAATTACACTGAGCCTCACTGCTCTGTCCTGCTGAGAAACTTGCTGCAGGGTGGTATAGATGCAGGAAAAAAAGGATATTCGCTTTGCAAGATTTCTTGCGAGGCATTCCTTTCTCAAGGGCATGTGGTCTGAGGCCCCTAGGGTTTGCATGGAGTGAGGTGTCTCAACCCCAGGGATCCTAGGAATTGGTGAAGAAGGGACCCGCTAGATTGGGGTGGACAAACTATGGCCCGTGGGCCAGATCCGGCCTGTCAAGGCTTTGGATTCAGCCTGCAGGATTTGCACCCCTGTGGTGCCGCGGGCCCCTGGCTGCTCCTGGAAGCAGCCGGCACCACGTCCCTGCGGCCCCTGGGGGAGGGGGAGGGCTCCGCGCGCTGCCCTTGCCTGCAAGCACCACCCCCCACTGGTCCCATTGGCCGGGAACGGGGAACCGTGGCCAATGGGAGCTTTGGGGCAGGTACCCGCAGGCGAGGGCAGCACACGGAGCCCTCTGCTCCCCCTCCTGCAGGGGCCGCAGGGACGTGGTGCCGGCCGTTTCCGGGAGTGGCGCAGGGCCAGGCAGGCAGGGAGCCCACCTTAGCCCCACTGCATGCCACTGCTGCTCCAGGTAAGTGGCGCTGGGCTGGAGCCCGCACCCCGAACCCCTCCTGCACCCCGCACCCCAACCCTGAGCCCCCTGCTACACCCCACACCCCTCCTGCTCTGAGCCCCCTCCTGCACCCTGCATCCCTCCTGCTCCCCAACCCTCTGCCCTGAGCCCCCTCCTGCACCCCGCATCCCTCCTGCACCCCGCACCCCTTCTGCACCCAACCCCCTGCCCTGAGCCCCCTCCCGCACCCCTGCCCTGAGCCCCCCCGCATTCCACACCCCCTCCTGCACCCCAACCCCCTGCCCTGAGCCCCCTCATACACCCCACACCCCTCCTGCACCCCAACCCCTTGCCCTGAGCCCCCTTGTACACCCCACACCTCTCCTGCACCCCAACCCCTTGCCCTGAGCCCCTTCCTGCACACCGCACCCCTCCCACACCGCACACTCCTTCCTGCACCCCAACCCCCTGCCCCAGCCCTACATTCGTGGCCCTGCATGCAATTTCCCCACCCAGATGTGGCCGTTGGGCCAAAAAGTTTGCCCACCCCTGCGCTAGATCCATGGAAGCAGGAGTTGTCTGCAATGGATACCTGCCCCTCCATGCTACTCTGCTGGGCCTCTCTTCCTCTTAGAAGTATGGTGGCATTGAAAATCAATCATGGCCATGTAGGTGCCATGCTGTCATCAGCTGAGTGCTCCTGTAGCTTCGCAGGAACAGCCACAGACAATGAACATTCATACAACTCCATGCTGTGCTAACTCCTAGCCACCTTTTTACCCAGAAGTCCAGGCAGCCTGCAGGGGATAGTACTGTAGAGTGGCTAGTTCCTTATTCTTCCCCATCCTAAACACAACCCTTACCCCAAAACATCAGCGGATCGTTTGCATGCTTAATGCAGTAGAAGGATCCTTGGTGTGCATGAACGATGTATGCATTCAAAAAAGGAATACTCCAGTCTGCTGTTATCTTGAAACACAGCTGGACACAACAAGATAATATTTCTGGTTGCCCTTGTTTCAGCGGAAGTCACTACTTCCATGTACATCAAGCTGGTGAGAGACTGGCTTATAAATGATACAGAGTATGTGTCATTATTCTACTGTACATATTAACCATTTGGAAACAGATGTCAAGTTGTCTTGGTGACAACAACATTCCACAAAGACAGATGGTTGTCTAATAAATTCTGTTTCTATAAGTCAGTCATGAAGAAGAGAGATAAATAATCTACCTGGAAAAATAAGGCTCAAGTATAACTCAGCTGCAGAACTGCATTCTAAGGGTTCTGATGGGCCAATAGGCAAATGTCTTCTTTAAGTATTGGCATTATGGGTCCTGATTCTGGTCTCATCTGTGCTGGTGTAAATTAGAAATAAATCCACTGAGGCCAACTGAGTTACACTGTTGTAAAACTGGGGTAATGCAAGATCAGATTCAGGCATCTTATGTTTATTTATTTAAGCATTATCCTGTCTCACTGAAGTGACTGGGAGTTTGGTTATTGACTTCAATAGAAAATCTTTGATATACACTCTGGGCCCCATCCTGCCATCAACCTGATTTCAAAATTCTCATTAACTTCAGTGGTAGGATCAGATGTGTCTTAAGAAAATATATTAGATTGTAAGCTCTTCATGTTATTGAGTTCTATATAAAAATAATAATACTGATTTTGTGCTTGTAACTGACGATCTTTAATGTTCCAACTGAAAATTATTAGTTTCATTTAGAATCATAGAATCATAGAATATCAGGGTTGGAAGGGACCTCAGGAGGTCATCTAGTCCAACCCCCTGCTCAAAGCAGGACCAATTCCCAACTAAATCATCCCAGCCAGGGCTTTGTCAAGCCGGGCCTTAAAAACCTCCAAAGAAGGAGACTCCACCACCTCCCTAGGTAACGCATTCCAGTGCTTCACCACCCTCCTAGTGAAAAAGTTTTTCCTAATATCCAACCTAGACCTCCCCCACTGCAACTTGAGACCATTGCTCCTTGTTCTGTCATCTGCCACCACTGAGAACAGCCGAGCTCCATCCTCTTTGGAACCCCCCCTCAGGTAGTTGAAAGCAGTTATCAAATCCCCCCTCATTCTTCTCTTCTGGAGACTAAACAATCCCAGTTCCCTCAGCCTCTCCTCATAAGTCATGTGCTCCAGACCCCTAATCATTTTTGTTGCCCTCCGCTGGACTCTTTCCAATTTTTCCACATCCTTCTTGTAGTGTGGAGCCCAAAACTGGACACAGTACTCCAGATGAGGCCTCACCAATGTCGAATAAAGGGGAATGATCACGTTCTTCGATCTGCTGGCAATGCCCCTACTTATACAGCCCAAAATGCCGTTAGCCTTCTTGGCAACAAGAGCACACTGTTGACTCATATCCAGCTTCTCGTCCACTGTGACCCCTAGGTCCTTTTCTGCAGAACTGCTACCCAGCCATTCGGTCCCTAGTCTGTAGCAGTGCATAGGATTCTTCCATCCTAAGTGCAGGACTCTGCACTTGTCCTTGTTGAACCTCATCAGGTTTTTTTTTGGCCCAATCCTCTAATTTGTCTAGGTCCCTCTGTATCCGATCCCTACCCTGTAGTGTATCTACCACGCCTCCCAGTTTAGTGTCATCTGCAAACTTGCTGAGAGTGCAGTCCACGCCATCCTCCAGATCATTAATAAAGATATTAAACAAAACCGGCCCCAGGACCGACCCTTGGGGCACTCCGCTTGAAACCAGCTGCCAACTAGACATGGAGCCATTGATCACTACCCGTTGAGCCCGACAATCTAGCCAGCTTTCTATCCACCTTACAGTCCATTCATCCAGCCCATACTTCTTTAACTTGGCGGCAAGAATACTGTGGGAGACCATATCAAAAGCTTTGCTAAAGTCAAGGAATAACACATCCACTGCTTTCCCCTCATTTCTTTATCATGGTCTTCTCCTAATTTCTATTAAATTAGATCTGGTCATTAAAGATTTTCACTATATCCCCTGATGACTGGTCTCAGTCTGCATGTTGAATCATTTGTTTAGAACAACTTTTACTTTAGTTTTTAATGAACACATTCACGGACTTTTTAAAACATCTTGATTTCATAGTTTTGCAAACCACAGTTGTAACAAAAACACACACAAAGATTTTATATATTTTTAATATATAAATTCTTGTTTTATACACACACACACACACGGTGTTTGTATAAATCACTATATATATAGTGTGTGAGTATAAAAAAGAATTTTGATTATATCTGAGGTTTGCAAAAACATTAAATTGAGATGTTTAAAAAGCCCATTGAACAATATCCTCTCCACCCCAGAATTATTAGAATCATGATCAACTTGGCTTATTCTGAGTCACAAGGCCAAAAATGATTTATCATTTTATTTAAACAGCACTTAATGATGAACTGTTTTATAGACACAAACAGTGAAATGCACTTCTCCCATCCTCACAAAGCCAGATTATTCAGGCTCCGTGTGGGTGGAGTGGGTGCAGTTATACAGGTGAAATCCACCTCCCATCCAGTACTAGAACATGGAATTGCTATGTAGCTAACCCCTCCCATTGGCTTCTGTTCCTGCTGACAATTGAAATAATGTCTGCAACCCCTCAGATCCAGATGTGCAGAGTAGATGGGTTCATGGACCTGGGGAATCTCTTCTGGTCTACTCCTATGGTAGGGCTAACACAGAGACCCCAGAGTTCCAACGTGTTATCCCATTGTACCTTGCAATATTATTTGTATAACAGATAATCTAAAAGCATAATTTGTGTCACTGGCAACATAACAAATCCCACACCATTCTTCTAATCTTTGACAGTATTTCAAATAGTTTGCTGCTAGCAAAGCATGTGAAATCTGTATACAAGGATGAACAGCCTTTAGTGTGGTGAAATCTAAAAAATGAAATGTGAATCTCTACAGCAATCTCTGATACTCACTGGGGTAAAATGGATGCATTTGCTAAGTATGACACAGTTCTATCAAGATTACAGATTCCAGGTAAAAGGAAAGTGCGCATTCTTTTAATAAGTGGTCACTGAATTACTAAATAGAATTATATATTAGAAGTGCCAAAATAATTTGATGATGATGATTATTCCAATGAATTCCAAAGGGAGCAAATAATGATTTGCCAGTTGGTACAAAAAGAGCAACTTACTGTAGTTCACAACTATAATAAAAATAGACATTTGATACATATGGAACAAAAATATTTTTTTTTTAACATCAGGGTAATGATTGTAATATTTTATAGTGAAAAATATATTAGAATAGAAATTTGATTATATAAGTTTGTTTTTACATCATGCAATTATATATCATGGTAAAAATGGTAATGAAACATAATAAAAAACTAACACAATATAGTGTTGGATACTTCCTCCTAACATTAAAATTTAATGCATACGATCAACTATCAACACGGTGACATCACACAAAACACTACAAAAGCCATCTTCAATGTGCACAGAGAAAATCAAATATCCAACATGACAAATTTTGTTAATCATCAAAATAAATGCTTTTGAAAAACGTCATTTAATTTAGGAGGGGTAGCTTCCATTTGCTGATACATTTACAGGTCAGACAGCTCTCTGGTTGATAACCTAATTATAATTATGTTTGAGAATTTTCCATTTAGTAAATGATTGGGTCCCTGCACCGAACTAAGCCGAACAGTATGGGCCCAAACCTTGCATGCCTTACTCAAGCAAAACTGTCAGTGAAGATAATTTTCGCCTGCATTCAGGCTGTTTTGTGTTAACCTGTGATGTGCAGAGAATAAAAAACAAATGACATATTTGTCCAAAAAATGCCATTGTTACTCATCCTTACCTGCTAAGTCTCTGAATTCAATATTTGATCAAACACTGCATTAATATTCTAGTATAAGTGTAGTCACTTTACAAAGGAAGAGCTTAAAAAAATGTGAAACTTGTTTGTATATTTTGAAAGAAGAATCATCCTCGACAATGTCAATATGCTGACATAGGGAAGTCACAGCAAGAAGAAGACAAGTATCATCCTCACATACACCCCGAAATATCACAGAAGTGTTCCTAGAGAATCAGCTGAACTACATGAAGTTACTAGCTTGAAAGACAATGTTCATCACTGCCAGTTAATCTCGTACATCACAGGCTGGCATCATGCTGTACTTTGACACTTAATTTGTGAGGAGGAAGCACCGTGGGTGGGAGAAAACAGACTCTGTGAGCACAGCAGGACAGTTGGATTAACTCCACCAGGGGCAGTGAGGGGACAGCAAAAGCATTTCTCAAAATATCTTTTCCTTTCATGCCTTGAGGTGAACATTATCAGAGAAGAGGGGTTACAAAAGGATACAAATACAATGGCAAAAAATATTCATCCATCAATAGCTGAAGAGAGTTCTCCCTTGTGGCTCTAAGTAACGTGACAAATACCAACACAACAGGTTCATAGCCTGCACTATTTGAGATAAATTGATATCATAAGGCCATTAAAATCATAAACATCTTATGCAGACTTCTTCATTAAACTTTCAACATTAGCATGGCGTAAGCAAAAACAGTTTTGGTCTTGAAGCAAACTGGGAAGAAACTAGGCAGAACTTACTGAGGTGCTTTCAAAACTGGAGGCCGATTGTGACTTACAATTAAGGATGGGCTAACCCCTTTGGGTAATTAAAAAACAAAACAAAAAACCAACCAACCCCAAGTCTTTGTCTATCTCTATGAAACTGTTTCTTTTAATTTTTAAACTATATATATATATATATATGCCTTTTGCATGTTCTTGTGTTTCAGAGTTTTGGCAGACACACAGTGAGAAGGGCTATTCTTGGAGTATTTCCATCTAGGCCAAAACCACAAACTCATGGATTATCATGGGAAAGCCTCTCTTTCAATGATTTCCAGCCCAATTTTCTCTTATAAAAAGTTACTGCAATAGGCTTTTACCGTAGAATGCTGTAGAATCCCCCTCCCCGCCATAGCTTTCTCTTTTTTGTGATCTTTTTCAGAGGCCTTTGGAAAAAATACTTCTTAAAGGACTCTCCTAAAGGGGGAAGACTCTGATCTCCATGATGCTGTGTGGGAATGGTGTGCATGTCTTGTTCACCACCTTAGGCCCACCCACTTCCTACTCCTCACCCTGCGCAGATCCTGGGAGTGAAGTCCCAGGAAGGCAGGACAATGGCAGGAAGACTGGCCCCCAACCCTTCCACATAGAAGAATCAAATCCATTATCTCAATTCTGCAATGAGCTCCACATGGTCAGACCTCTGTATCCACACAGTGCCCCATTGGCTGCAGTGGGCCTAGGCACTAGAGTTGCCAGGTGTCCGGTTTTCGACTGGTACAGCTGGTTGAAAAGGGACCCTGATGGTTCCGGTCAGCACTGCTGACCAGGCCATTAATAGTCCGGTTGGCACAGGGCTGTCAGGCTCCCTATGTGGCTCCTGGGAAGCGGCCAGCATGTCCCTCCAGCTCCTAGGCGTAGAGGCAGCCACGGGGGCTCCACACGCTGCCTCTGTCCCGAGTGCCGGCTCTGCAGCTCCCATTGATCGGGAACCGTGGCCAATGGGAGCTGCGGGAGCAGTGCCTGCAGGTGGGGGCAGCCCACAGAGCTGCCTAGGAGCTGGAGGGACATGTCACTGCTCCTGGGAGCTGCCTGAGGTAAGCACCACCTGGAGCCTGCACCCCAAACTCCCTCCCATGCCCCAATCCCCTGCCCCAACCCTGAGCCCTCTCCCGCACTCCAAACCCCTCAGTTTCAGCCCGGAGCCGCCTCCCGCACCCCTCCTCCTTGGCCCTACCCCATAGCCCACACACCTAGATGGAGACTTCACCCCCTCCCGCACCCCTATCCCCTCCTGCATCCTGAACCCCCCATTTCTGGCCCCACCCTGGAGCCCACACCCTCAGCCAGAGCCCTCACAATCACCCTCTCCCACATCCCAACCCCCTGCCCCATCCTGGTGAAAATGAGTGAGGCAGTGAGGGTGGGGTAGAGCAAGCGACGAAGGGAGGGGGGATGGATTATTACCAAACCATTCCTTTTTGAGTAACTAGTCCTATATTTGAGTATCTCCAATATTGTAATTTATAAAACTTCCTTGATCCAATGCCTAGCCAGTCTTATTGTGGAGTTATAACATTTCCTCTAATATTTAACCCAATTTTTCTCCACTGTAGCTTCTTGTTCTCTTCTTGTTGAGTTATGAAAATTATCATTATTTCCTTTATGAACATCCCTCTACATATTGGCAGAGAGCTGCAATTGCCTTCAGTCTTGTTTTCACTAGATGGAACATGCTTATTGCACTAATTCTCCAGTTATCAGAGAGTCTTCCAGGCGAGACAGGACTGAGTTTCTAATGTACAAAACAAACAGATTAAAAAAGAAACCCACTACGCCCCGCAAAAAATCCCTTTTTTAGACTTCTACAGTTATACATGATAAAGCAGCAAAAAAAAAGTGAGTACAACACCAATTTTCTTTTCCTTTGCCCTTTCCTGATACCATTATCTTATTTTTCAAACATGTATCTTATATGTTGATCTCCCCTGAATTTTCTGTAATTGTGACTGTTTTAATAAAAAAGAGCCTAGGACTGCGTGGAGTACCCCAACAGAGACCTAAACTGTACCATAAGAGTAGAATAATTGGTCTTATTATTTTACGTATTACTCCCATTAATGTATACAAAATTGTATAGAATTGGCTTTTGTGTGTGTGTGTGTGTGTGTGTGTGTGTGTGTGTGTGTGTGTGTGTGTGTGTGTGACATTGTTAACTCATGTTCAATTCAATATCTACTACAACCCTCAGGTCATTCCTCCTGGTATTACTGTGTATGACCCTACAGCCGTTCCTATATGTTGCTTCCTACATCAATCATTTTACATTTGTCTTATTAAATCTCATGTCATTGATTTCAGTCCATTCTCTAATAAATCCTAGTTTACAAATGCTACTACAGCACAAGAGATTCAGTCTTTGGACTGGAAATAATGCCCCTACAGATCTGCATTTATTGTGACAAGACAACAGAACGTGAATCTTTGCTAGAGCTTGAAACTATAAATCTGAAAGGCGAAAAAGTATTAATTTATATGTGGAACATACAGCACTGGGAATATTAATCAACAATATTCTTGTGAAGCCAAACAGATTTTCTCATCATCGCTCCACAAATGTAAGCTACAGTACATATTAAATTAACTCACTACAGAAAAAAAAATCCCAACAACCTGTCATGAACATTTTATAGCAAGTCACCACATGAGCTATGATTAATAATGAATCAGAAGTGCAGAGACAGTATGAATAACAAGAAAAGAGAAAAAAGACTTCATTAAGTTAAAATGATGAAATAATAATGTAATTTAGGTAGTCATTCAGTGTTCTAATGTATAACTTTTGGGGACATATTTACATGTGTATTTAGGTTAAAATTTTATGGCCGATATGAACTGCAATATTAAATAACCGACTTCTTTTTTGGAATAAATAAATAAGGCTAAATCTAGGCACTATTAATTAAATATAGTTTCAAATACGCAATTATGCTTGTGCACATCCAATTTACATTATTTTTCTTTAAATTCTCCATGTATTTCTTATATTTAGGGTGCAGCAAAGTGTAGTTCAAGAAAATGGGATAAATCCACTCCAAGAAAACTGACATTTAAGCTCTTGCTGCTCCTGCGATAACACACACTTTCTGTACTTGTAGAGCTCAAAATATTTCTACTCCTGATTTGCGTTCATATTTTTTTTGTTACAGATATGTCATGGAGACTCAATAGCGCAAGAGAACAGAATTTCTGCACTGCAGTGAAAGTGACTGTGTTGTATAAGTACAAGTACTGAAAAAATATTTAAGGAGAAGGCTAAGATATCTTTTAAAAGTATCATATTAAACTCCCTTATGACATACGGTAGGTTTAATTTTCTGATTTTTAGGGATTCATTCAATATTTAATACATTTCTTAATAGAATTAATGTACAGTTCATCTTTTCTGACTGTAGTCTCTATCTTTTGTATTTTACTGAGTCCCAGTATTCCCACTGAGATTTCTAGATTCAGGTATCCTCTCTTGCTGTGAACCAAGAGTACATGATCAATTTTGGAGGTGCAAGCTGAAGTTATTATCATCACAGTGTACCATGTACAGTTAGAAATCATTTGCCAAATGTATCATGCTTGGAGATTTAGTATGTGATGTAATATCAATGGAATATTTTTAAAGAAAACATCCAGGATGCAAAATAAAGTTCTTGAGTCTCAAACTGGGAAACAATCTGCATGTTTTAACTTAGAACACACAGAAGTGAACATGGTGCAACCACACCCAAATCTTTTCATTTGCTCCAGAGTAGCTAGGAAATAGCTTTCAGGTGGAATAACCCTCTGGATATTGACATAGAGGCTCCAGTTCAAAACATGCTTGTTGTGATATTGCTGGATAGGGGAATTCTGAAGCAGAGTGGGATGCTTAGTGTTCTCATTTCCACGTCACCACCCCAGAACGCCCTTCCAGCTCAGAGCTGTTTTGTAGCAGTGCTGGAATCTAACCTCTGGGAACAAATTGAAAGGTCTTGGTTTGCTTGTGGGTGTACTGAGTACATTTCTGTATGCTTCATTATGAATTTATAGGGCACATAGTCAACAATACACAACACCTTACAACTAATAAGGTGCATTACAACAACAGAAAAAAACAAACTTATTTTATGGACATATATAAACTGAGATTCTAGTAAAGAGATCTCACGTAGGACAGAAATTTCCCCCATACCAGTGTTAAATGAACAAAGGCAAAGGTACACAGACAACAAAGGAAAAGGCAGTGTAAACCAAAACCCATGTACATGAAAAATTCTGAACATACAAATAGGTTTATGCATGAAGACCTTTAAATGCTAAAAATAAAATGTTAAATGAAACTACCTAATTCAGAGGCAACCAATGTAAGTCCCTGAAATAAGGAGGTAAAATGGGAATTGTGGGATCAATGATAAATGAGTAGCAGAAAAGTGAAGACACTGCATAATTAACATAGAAGAAACAGAAAGATCTGCAAGGAGATCATTAGAGTGATCAGATAAGAAATAACTAACGCAGCATTGGTACAACTAAATGTAAAGATAAAGATTTGAAAGATATTAGATGTTACATCTATAAGATGTATGCAGTAAATCACAGTAAATACTATGTTTGTCTGCCTCTTCTAGCTATTCAGACTACTTTAATCTCTCCCTCCCCTCTCTGCAGTTTCCAGTTCCTTCTCTCTCGTCTGCTAACCTTTTCTCTTTTTAAAACTTTCTCTCTCCTACTCAGCTCAGCAGCCCACCCGAGTTCCTTTTCACCCAGCAGCTTAGTCCATTCTTGGTCCATTCTCTTTCTTTGCACTCTCCCACCTGGCTCAGCAATTTAATTTGAGTCCATACCTCATTTTGCCATCCCAACCAGCTGAACAATACAGAAGAGTAGGGGAGAAAAGGCAAAACTGAAGGCACGTAAGAGAAAAAACACAGACTAGATGGGGTGGCAAGGCAAAACAGACTGTAAAGAAAATGAAAGGCAAGCTGCTGGATTAATAATAAAATATGATTTGAGTTAATTGAGGCTATCCTTTTAAATAGTGAAATAATATATAATAAATATTTTGAATGTATGTATTACCTTAGTACTTAATTCCCTTTGCATGCATCATTTACTGTGGTGATCACCTTGATATGGATTTGGCCTCCATGGCAACCTTTGGTTCTTATTCTGCACCCAAAGATACAGCTAACAAGTGAAAGAGACTGGTGAACACCCCCACTTTCTACTCTGAAAGTTGAATTTGTGTATAATCAGTCTTCTACTACACTCAAGATGCTGCTGCTACGAATACTGCAACAAATCCTTGTTATGAACTGGGTCCTTGGATGCCTTAATTCACTATTAAAAACAATGTTACTGTTTTATTATTACTGATGCATATAAAATGTAAATAGTATACAGAGGCTCCCCGACTTACGCAAGTGTCCCATTCCGGGACGCCTTGCGTAACTCGAATTTTGTGTAAGTCGGAAACGTATACCTGACAATTACGCAAAAACAAAAACAAAAACAAAAAACCCTCCTATTTCTAGCTTACGGAACTTTTCCGTAAGTGCGGATTTGCGTAAATTGGGTTTGCGTAACCCGGCGGGCGTCTGTATATCCAACGTTTTACCAATATAAGGCATTCTGCAGAATGGCTTTTAAATAATCCCTTATAAAAGTGAGCATGAGTGCACTTATTAACACTATTTTCTGTCATATATTTTTAAAAGGTTGTGAACCTTAATTTTTAGATATGAAAAGCTTTGTCAAAATGTATCAACCAATGAAGAGATTTTTGCAAAATTTCTTAATTGGCTGCTGCATTTTGTCAGTGTCTAAACTGAACTGTATAACGGCATAATGCAGAAAATACTAATAAAATACTCTAATTTAACAGCATATTATTTTAGGAGCAAGTGAAACGTGAAGGCCAAGAATTGGCATGCATATCAAAGCCACCCAAGGCAGCTTTAGCATACCTACAGCAATAGTTTGGAATTTTATTTTTTAGAAAACATGGCATGTGTTTGTATCAGCAAGATTATCCATCTCCTCCTACACCTTTGTATTATAAGCACCCCTTCCTTCTGCTTGCTGGTGGAATACTTATTTGGCTTCATTTAAATGCTAAAGAGGCATAGTCTAGCTCTCTCATTTAAAATATGTGCAAAACTGTGAAACAATTGACAAGCAGAATACAATTCTTAAAGGGAATGAAGGACGCCTTATTACACAAACTACACTTTAAAATTTCCATGGAATTATTTTTTCAAAACAAACATCAAGAAGCCATACACCAAAAACCAGCTGAATTTCTTTTTCACACAGATCACTTTAAATTATGGCAAGGGAGAGAGTAGTTTTTCCCCTGGACCAGTCATGATTATTTCCACCATTTTACACAGCCTCAGAACATGGCCTCTGTATGTGCACGGGCAGTCACTTGTGCATGTAACTATTTGTTTACTATTATTTATGTACACAAACGACAATATGTCCATGTACAAAGCCAATCCTGAATGGACGTTGAGGGCGCACATACAAATGCTATCATTTGCATGCACAATAATCATATGCAAAAAGTTGCATGGACAAAAATAGAGGCTGGACTGTATCCCTTTTTGAAAATTTTGTCCTAGACATTTCTCCCAAGGAGCCATGCTCACACATTTCCCCTAACTCCTCCTCCTCTATCCCCCAAAGGGGAGGTTCCATGGCACGTAGGAACCCCTGCAAATTGTACTGCAACTTGAGGCCGTATTACTCCTTTGAGCTGATTCTGTACTGGTTTCTGGGGGAATGCACACGTGTGTACACAAAGGGGTGGGGAAAATGTGCAAGGACTCTTCTCCCCTTCCTTAAACCCCTGCACATATGTGCCTGTGTTTGGCTAGCAGCAGGACTAGCCACCACCCAAAATGGGCAGAGATGGGCAGGATAAGGGCCGTCTCAGATATTTCTTGGATGTGCAACATTATAGTGAGTGAGCAATTAGTAATTAAGATTTGCATAGGGTTGTTCATATAGTCTACTCCAAGTTTAAAACCAAGGCAATTTTCATTTTTCAAGCAAAATGTAGAAAGCCTATAGTGTGTTATGCATCCCCAGTGCTGTGGGGAAGGTGGATTGGTAGATGACAGGAGACAAAATTACAAACTCTCTGAGAATATAATGAGAGGAAAGGCATTTTCTTTTCTTTGTAAAGGTACCATAAGTTTTATAATTCTCGAAGAATAAAATATTTCAGGGATGCATCAGTAGAAGACTAGTTAGGAAAGCCACAACTTGCAGATTTCAAGATGACAATTAGTTTAACAGTATTTGGGTAGTTGTAGAGTTAAACAAAATCTCATACGTAAGCTAGTCTTTTTAAAAGAAAGAAACGCAAGGAAGATAATAGCATAGTTTTAAAGCTGCTTTGCATCACTAGGATGACACAAATTGGGCCAAGAATCTGGCCCATGTATTTATTTACTGAGAAATATAATCTAGAATTAAATGGGAAACATTTTTATTATCATTTTAACTTTGATCAAAATTGCATGGCTAAATCTCTGTGCCCCAAACTGAAAAGTTATCCAAATACTACTCCAAGTTTATTATGCACTGAATGAACACTCAAGACACAAATCATTTTTGCTATGTTAGTAGTATTACACTTTTCATGCATTTTAAAGTGAGGTAATGGTTAGAAAAGGAATTCAATAGGTCAGACATTTCATTAACTCAAACATTAAGGACAAAATCCTGCTGGCAGAAGGAAAATGTTTTTTTTCTCCCCATTGCCTGTGGAAATCTGTGCATGAGCAAGGCAATGCATCTTACTGAAAAGCTGCTTGTTTGCCTCCCCCTTGGAGCTGAGGATTATAGATCTGGTGTAGAAGGGATGTAGGAGATCTACAAGCCCGATTTACATGGTTAGCATTCAACTCACAGTACCTTATCTGGGGCTAGGTTTATGCATGTGTTCTAGGTCCAAGATTCCTTGTTTCTTCCGGCAAATATAGGCCCTGCTTTTAAATGAATTACTCTATCATATGAGTGTATACAGACTATCGTTTTAACAGAGACTAACATTATCTGAAGCATAGCTACATTAGCAACACAAGATTTTTTCAGAAAATGTTATATATCTAGATGGCAGAATTAATTTTTTTTAGAACTTCAACAGATAATATTAATGCTTATATTTAAGCTTTTTAAATTTTTATCTATGTAAAAATCTTTACAGTTGTGCAAATTATGGATTTTAAGCTTTTTTATTTTTAATCAATTTAAATTTAACAGTTTGCGGAAATTATGGAGGGGGCCAGACAATAATTAATTATTTAATGAAAGTAGATGTTGAGATTCAAAAAGTTAAAGCTTTGTAACTATTAAAATTCAAATTGTCAACATCACGTGTCAAAATATTCAAAGTAAATGCTCTCCAGTAGCATTATTTTTACTTTGTCTATCTGTAATTTTTGATTGTTATCAATGAAAATATTTTTGTCGGTTTGCGTGTGTACAGTGAAATTGATGTTTACTGATATTTACTGATAAAACTCTAATCCTTCCAAGCCTATATGCATACAGGTAGTTCAGAGATTATATATAAATTTCTTTGCAGGACCCTCTGTCAAGTCA
The DNA here is from genome assembly GCF_028017835.1 of Emys orbicularis. NCBI lineage: Eukaryota > Metazoa > Chordata > Testudines > Emydidae > Emys > Emys orbicularis. Next base: position 89,527,623 of record NC_088683.1, read on the forward strand.
TGCTTCATGTCACCAAGGGTGAAATCCCGGTCCCAGTGACATCAACGGCAAAACACCTCTTGATTGCAGTGGGGCCAGGATTTCACCCAAGCGTTTGTGTTCCAAAAGAAATAGAAAGTGCACTGTATCACAGAAAGGGACACATTCAAAATGTGGTTCTACTATGAAAACTGACTATGGCACTTCCTTATTCAGCAGAACTGCTTTATGAGTATAATCAATCTCAGATCTGTTTACATTAGTGACTAAAGAAGTTTGTATTTTTATTGTGTTATCATGCCAGAGCCAACATAGCTACATGAGAGTGAGGCTGATCAGTGTTGCCACGTCTCTTGATTTTATTGTGATTCTTTTTTATAGTGACTCTTTTCTCAAAACCCCAAATTTTGGAATCTGGAGATTGCATGAGAATTTCAGTTCTGAGGTGTAAAAAGAAAGGAAGTTTCTAGCACCCATAGTTACAGGGAAAAGCTTAAAAAATGTGAAGCAAGTTAATTCTAAAGGCTCAGACTAGAAGACAAATAAAAAGAATTTATCATTTGTTATTTCAAAAAATCTCTTGATTTTTCAATACTGTACAGTCGTGCCATCCCCAAGCATTCAAAAACTTGAGCTAGGCACCATTTATTAAATAAATAAATGTTGAGTTCTCTTTATTTGAATACTTGTTTTTGAGTCTTTATATTACACTTGCATCACATTTTCAAGCTTTTCTCTGCAACCACGAGGGCTGGAAGCCTCTTTCTCCCCCACTCCCCATGAAAGCTGAACTTCTCACATAATCCCATTTGTAAAAATACCAAATATTGCAAGACTGACAATAACATTGTGAGATTTGGGAATACATTGAAATGTGAGTGTATTCTATGCTTTTTACATAATCACTTTTCAGTTCTATTGCTTCTCAATGACCTCCAGGTCAAGTTTGCTAAATTTACAAGTAAAAAGGTGTTCCTAATAATCAGCTTGCACATGCAACACAGGATCTGAAAAGTAAGTTATGTTCTTTCTGGCTCTTACATCACTGGCAATAATAAAGATTCTGCAGACCAGATTTACAATGGGGTTGCTCAAGTATAAGTGAATGCACAATTTGACCCTTTGGTTGTTCCATCATTAACAGTTCTGTTGAGGCAAAAGCCATTATGATAGTTCCATCAGACTATTTCATGCCACAAGCTAATTGTTGCACATTAAAGGTAAGAGTTACTATAAAGTACACATATAGGACAGCATACTGTAATTCATGTATGTCTTTCATAGTCCTTTAAATTAAATGATACGCATGCCACATTTACCAAACGTGACATAACACTGACATTGTGGATGGAGTTAGGTGGTTCTCTCTCTCTCTGTCTCACACTCACACACAAGATATTTGAGAATAAATGGTCACTAGCTCTATTTTAAGGGATAATGGGAAGATATTTGATTGTGTGCTCCTTTTTGCTGAAAGGTGAAGTTTTTTTGTCTAATCCTTTATTTTGGTCATTTTCTGTATTGCATTTGACCTTGTATGTAATGCAAATAAATGACATATTTATATTCCTTTTTGAGTAAGGGAGATTACTATAGAGACGACATGATGGAAATTACTGTGCCCCTTGGCCCAAGAGGTTAGCCAGTATTTGGGGGCTTGCCAGGTTATTTCTGTTAGGAATAGAAATTCATTACATAAGTTAGGCATTTCTTTGGTGCCATCCTGTTTATTTACACAAAATGTACACAGAGGCCTGTTTCCCTGAACATAGTAGGAACAAAAAACAGGGGGCAGTTTCCTTGCTCACAATTTCTAAGTCTGACTTTCCAGTACTTTGTTATTATTTATTATTTGTATTACTATAGTGCCTAGGAGCCCTATCTATGTACCAGGACTCCATTTTGCTAGGGGCCGTATACATACAGAAAAAAAAGATAGTTCCTGCCCCAAAAAATTTACAATCTGAGTATAAGACAAGAGACAACAGAGGGATACAGAGACAGAGGAGTATAGGGAAACAGTGAGACAGCATTAATGACGTGGATAATGGAGTGAAGAGTATGCTTATAAAATGTGCAGATGACACCACGCTGGGAGGGGATGTAAGCACTTCGGAGGGCAGGATTAGAATTCAAAACAACCTGGACAATTGGAGATTTGGTCTGAAATCAACAAAATGAAATTAAATAATGACAAGTGCAAAATACCACACTTAGGGGTGAAAAAAATCAAATGCACAACTACAAAGTGAGGGAATGCTGGCTAGATGGTAGCATTGCTGAAAAGGATCTGGGGGTTATACTGCATCACCAATCGAATGGAAGTTAACAATGTGATGCAGTTGCAAAAAAGGCCAATATAATTCTGGGTGTATTAACAGACATGGGAGGTAATTGTCCCACTCTACTTGGCACTGGTGAAGCCTCAGTGTGAGTACTTTGTCCAATTGTGGGCACCACACTTTAGGAAAGATGCGGACAAATTGGAGAGAGAGCCCAGAGGAGAGCAACAAAAATGGCAAAAGGTTTAGAAAACGTGACCTATAAAGAAAGGTTAAAAAAACCCGGCATGTTTAGCCTTGAGAAAAGTAGATTGAGGGCTGTTATAAAGATGACGGTCATCAATTGGTCTCCCTGGCCAATGAAGCTAGGGCAAGAAGTAATGGGCTTAATTTGCAGCAAGGGAGATTTAGGTTTGATATTAGGAAAAACTTTCTAATTATAAGGGTGATAAACTCCGGTAGGCTTCCAAGGGAGCTTGTGGAATTGTAGAGTTTTAAGTTTTAAGAACAGGCTGGACAAAGACCAGTGAGGGATAGTCTAGGTTTACTTGGTCCTACTTCAGCACAGGGGGCTGGACTTGACCTCTCAAGGTCCCTTTCAGCCCTACATTTCTACAATTTTATGAATATTGGTCAGCATGATAGGCAATAATCTCAGCACATCAGTAGCCTAACCACTGTCAAGTTTTTTGTTGGCCTCATAGCCACGGAGAGTTTTAAGGAATGACTTGAAGGAGGTTAATGAGATAATTTTTGTATGGGAGCGAGATATGGACCTTATACTCTCATCAGAAAAAGAGGCTCAACAGCTTTCATGTGTGTTATCCTCGTTGAATCTTTGGAACAGAGTCACCAACGCTGCGGTGCTCAAGCGGGCCAGCATACCCAGCATGCAAACACTCCTCAAAACAGAGACGCTCCCGCTGGCTTGGGCATGTGTGCCAAATGAATGATGGGCGCATCCCAAAGGACATCCTCTACGGCGAATTGGCATCTGGAAAAAGACCCAAGGGGCGCCCAAAATTGCATTTCATGAATGTGTGCAAGCGAGACCTCAAAGAAATGGACATGGATGTGGACAACTGGGAAGATCATACTCAAGACCGTAGCATTTGGAAACAAGAGCTAAACAAAGGTCTCTGGAGTTACAAGTGGAAGCAGTCCAGCTTAGCAGAGGAAAAAAGAGCTTGCAGAAGGCAGAGCCCAATGGGTCGAAACATCACTTTTAAATGTGACAGGTACAGCAGCGATTGTCTCTCTCAAGTGGGTCTCTTCAGCCACAGCCACAGCTGCCATAAAACCAATGGAGTAAATTCTTTACCTCCCAGGGGCGCATACCCATGGTCTCTCGAGACTGAAGGATGCCTACTACTATTTACAGGGAGCATCTCCCAAACTTGAGGGGAAGCATGGGAGAAGACACAAAGGTCCTTGCTTGAAAATTTAGCAAGTGGGTGATGGAGGCTAGCCTCATGGGCCGATCAAAGGTGAGAGGTGACATCTCAGTAGTGAAAGACAGATGATAGGTAGAGTGGGGATAGATTGAGAAGTGCCTTGTAAGTGATGACAAGTAGCTTATGTTTGATGCAATAAAGGAGAGAGAGTTGTAGAAGGAGAAGAGATGGCGAGTTGAAGAGAGGGAGATGATCTCATTATATTTTTGTCAATTTCTCTTGGAAGAAGTCAGCAAGATCCTGTGCCAAGAAAGCAATGGAGTCACGAGGGCTTGAGGAGTGAGTCAAAGGTGGTGAAAAAGTGACAGTGATGGCAGGTATGGGAGTCAATTAATTTAGACATTTAGAGTTGCTTAGTTAGGAAGATGGCAAAACTGAAGGAGGAGAGAACAATTTTGTAATGGACGACATCAGCCTGGTCACAGGATTTCCACCAGAGTTGATCTGCAGCATATGAACATCAGCATAGGGAGTGGATGTTAGGGGTGAGCCAGGGCTGAGGGCTGGCAGGGCAGACCTCGTGATAAGAGAGTGGGGCAAAAGAATCAACAGTGGAGAAGAATGGAGAAAATCAACAACCATATCAACGGAAGAAAAGGGATAGAGGGCTGAGACGAGACAACTCATCAGTGTTGATGGACTGGAAGTCATGGAAAGAGTGAGTGACAGGGAGTTGGGGAGCGGGGGGGGGACTGATGGGTGATGCTGAAAGAGACCAGGTGATGGTTGGAGAGAGGGGAACTCAGCCAAAGAAAGATCAGAGAGACAGCAGTGTTTGGTGAAGAACAAATCAAATGAATGGCTCTTTTGGTGAGTGGGAGAGTTGAACCAGGGCTGCAGGTCAAATGAAGCGGTGAGGGTGAGGGAACGGGCAGAGGGTAGATACAAGCAACCTGGAGGGAGAGAGGCGAGAAGAGCAGGATGTAGTGCCGCTCACAAAAGGAGAAAGAATGGGAAGGGGGAGGAGGGAGTACTCTGCCCAAAAGAAGCTTTCTCCAGGCTTCTTCCCAGGACCATGCTCTCACACAGTTTCCCTTGCCGTCTGCTCACTTTCTAGTTCCTTTCACACACATTGAGGCAGACGGCTGTAACCAAATCAATGCCCGAGCCCCAGTGTTTGCCATTAGTTTCCAGAGAAACCCCTCGGACAACATGGCTCAGCTTCTACTCAGGCCTTGCCTTGCTGGTCAGTGCCTTGAGTGGAAAATCAGGGAGGAGACCTGTGAAAGCAGCAGCAGCAGCAACAGGAAGGAGCTATCTCTAGGGCCCTACCAAATTCACGGCCATGAAAAAAACCTCACAGACCGTGAAATCTGGTCTCCCCCCATGAAATCTGATCTTTTGTGTGCTTTTACCCTATACTATACGGATTTCATGGGGGAAATCAGCATTTCTCAAATTGGGGGTCCTGACCCAAAAGGGAGTTGCATAGGCGCTGACTCCGTGGGTACTCCAGGGCTGGAGCACCCACGGGAAAAAATTAATGGGTGCTCTGCACCCACTGGCAGCCAAGCTCCCCTCACCCTCCGCCCCACCTCCTCCTCCCCCCCTGAGTGTGCCACATCCCCAATCCTCTGCCTACCTCCCAGCGCTTCCTGCCCAGCTGCCGCCAAACAGCTGTTTGGCCACGTTAGCACGCTCTGGGAGGGGGAGAGGAGCAGGAACATGGCGCGCTCAGGGGAGGAGGTAGGGTGACCAGATGACAAAACTGAAATATCGGGACGCGGGGGGGAGGCCGGCGGAGAAAAAAAAAAAAAAGCCACCGGAGCGCCCTCCCCCCCGCACCAGCTCGCCTCGTCTCCACCTCCCCCCATAGGGGAAGGTGCCCAGCTGGTGCAATCCCGCAGGCGGCCCCGGAGTGGGGGCAGCAGGCCCCAGCCCCCCCGTCCCACTCGGGTCCCGCAGGGGAACGAACGGGGCTGCCGCTGCCTCCGCCCCGGGGTGGGGTTTCCCTACAGCTCGCCCTGCGGGGCGGTGCGGTGCGCACGTGGCGGGAGGTGAAGTCCCGTCGGAGTCCCCGCGCAGGCAGCTACTGCCCCCCCACCTCCACCCATGGGCGCGTACAGGGAGCCGGTTCCCCAGGCCGGACCCGGGGCTGCCCCTGCAGGTACCGCCCCACCCTCCTGCTGCTGCACTCGACCGGGCCCCTCCTGCAGCTCCCGGCCCAGCCGCTCCCGGGCTCCGTCGCCCCGGCCCCGCAGCAGGGGCTGCTCCACTCTGCCCTGCCTGGGACACTCGGCCCCGCAGCCCCTCTCCGCCCCACACGTGTCTCCGACCCATGCCCCCACGCCGCCCACCCGGGCCCTGCCTGCTCCGCGCTGCCCCCGGACCCACCGTGTTGCCCCGCGGGCTGCAGGGCTGGAGCAGCCTCTGCGCTGTGGCCCCGGACCCGGCCATGGCCCATGTGCAACTTAGGGCTGCCCAGGCTGCTGCACACAGAGGGGCGTCTCCTTCCCAGGCTCGGCTCAGGATCCAATGGGGCAGTGAGGGGGCGGGGCTGGGGGCGGGGATTTGGGGAGGGATCCAATGGGGGAGTCGGGGCGGGGGGGGGCGAGAGCCCCTCCGGGCTCCGCCTGTGCGCTGGAGCGGAGGGCAAAATTGCTTGTTTGTCCAGTGTCCCGACCGAACATCGGTAGGGACGCGGGACAAACAAGCAAATATCGGGACAGTCCCGATAAAATCGGGATGTCTGGTCACCCTAGGAGGAGGTGGGAAAGAGGCGGGAATTTGGGGAAGGAGTTGGAATATTGGCAGGGAGGAGGCGGAGTTGGGGCGGGGACTTTGGAGAAGGGGTTGGAATGGGGTGAGGAAGGGGTGAGAAGAGCCAGGGCAGGAGCGGGGTCTCATGGAAGGGGTGGAGTGGGGCCAGGGGCGGGGGGGGGGTCGAGCACCAACAGGAAAGAGGGGAAGTCGGTGCCTATGGTTGCAGGGAGTCACAAGATTATTTTAGGGGGGGGTCTTGGTATTGCCACTTTTACTTCTAAGGTAACTTCAGAGCTGGGCGACCGGAGAGCAGCGGCGGTTGGCTGGGCACCCAACTCTGAAGGCAGCGCCCCGTCAGCAGCAGCACGGAAGTAAGGGTGGCAATACCATATCATACCATCCTTACATCTGCACAGCTGCTGGCGACAGCTTTGCCTTTAGAGCTGGGCTCCCAGGCTGCAGCCGCTGCTCTCTAGCTGCCCAGCTCTGAAGGCAGCACCGCTGCCAGCAGCAGCAGCAGCGCAGAGGTAAGGGGAGCAGTACCACAACCCCCCCTACAATAACCTTGCGCCCCCCGTCCCAACTCCTTTTTGGAGCAGGACTCCTACAATTACAGCACTGTGAAATTTCAGATATAATTGCTGAAATCACGAAATTTACTATTTTAATGACCGTGATTTATGACCATGAAATTGGCCAAAATAGACCGTGAATTTGGTCGGGCCCTATCACTAAACAAAGGCTGAATGAAGCGTGGCTAGCCATGCCTACAAGCTTCAATGAGGTCTGTGACTGCCCTTAGATCAAAGGCATGCTTGTAGGCAGCCACCAACACCCTCCAGCATTATTTTCATTATTGGATCCCATGTGCCCCTCCAGTTACAATGATGAGTTGAGCAAAACAGAGAGGGACCCTGGGTGAGAGGGAGATATACACCTTTGAGGTATGTTTCTCCTTTCTCTGGAACCCACCCTGTTGGAACCGATGCTGGGTGATAGCCATTATATGAAGCAGCATCTCTCATGACTCTCACACCAGCAGGGACATAGTAGCATAAAATAATAAGGTCACTGTCAATATTATCTTTACCTGCTGTGGAAGCAGAAAAGGGAACTGTCAGAAAAGAACTGCAATGCATGACAGTTTGTTAGCAAGAGTCAGGCTAACTGTAGGCCTGATAACGCGAGATTTGTAGAAGCGAGGAATGTGAGAGGCGGGTGAGATAGTACTGTGTGAGGAGTTATTGTGACCTGTGACCTTGTATAGATAAGGTGTAGAAGACCTTGGATAGATAAGGTATAGAAAATATTGCCTGTCGGTAGGAGTCAAAACAATTAAAGTAAAATACCAAGATGACATATGTATAACAAGATACAGCTGTCCCTCATTATTTTTGTAATGAAAGGTATAAATGCTTGTTGTAATTAGGTATCAGAGAGAGAGACCTGCTTGGCTCTCTCCCTCTGCACACTGTGAGAGTGAATAAAGCTTCTGACTTGCTGCACCCAATCAAAAGAGTGAGAACTCAGTTTTTCTCCGACAATTTGGGGGCTCGTCCGGGATGGCAACGCCCTCAGAGGCACCGGCAGTTACTACGGATCGTTCCCCTTCGAACCCCATGGCGCCACAATAGAGGTAAGAGACCTTTTGAAATCTCTATTGGGGTGTCGGAGGAGGACTGTCCGTGGAGCCGTCTGTCCCTGTTGGGCTCACGCCATCCGAACTTATTGACTGTGCAGCAAGGTCAGATGCTGAGCGGCGTAGGGGAAGTGTTTGCCGCCCCCTGTATGCATATGCAAGGTGCATAGGTTTGCACCTGTGTTGAGGGGTTTTTACTGCCTCAGCAGGAGGGGTTTTTACCGCCTCATAGTCCGGACAGAGGGGTTGTTTACCGCCTCAGGTGATGCATCGAGGTACTTGGGAATAGTACCTGAGGTACTTGGGATAGTACCTGGAGAAGGCCTTGGTGAATGTGTGGTGCTGTGTGAAGTGTGGTGCTGAGTGTGTGTGTGTGTGAGTATACCAGTGTGAATTGAGTGAATTGAGTGTTACCGGAAGACGCCCAGAGTACTCTGCGAAGTCTTTTGGCTCGTGACCAGAACTACTCTAACGCAAGCCCGGTAACTAGAGGATCTTTTAGGAGATCCGACCCACGGTACGCTAACTCGGCCTGGCATCGTCCGGCGAGGAGGCTGCCTGGGTCTAGGAGTGTGTGAACCCATCTTCCCTTCCCTTTTCCACTCCGTGTGAGCCACTGACAGTCTGACCATCTCACTGGATGCAACAGAGTAAGCGGCGCCGTCTCTCTGAGATTAGCCGACGCTCTTTGCTGAAGGGAGGTGTAGGAGGTCATGGTTACCCTCGTTAGTCACTCCTGTGTGAATACCCTGTAGGGAGAAATCCTTAGTTTATTAGCCGCTAGCGCGGACAGGGCATCCTCCTCCCTGTGTGTGTGATTGGAAAATGGGTGGGGGACAGTCTAAGGATTCCCTCTCACCCCCTAAGGGTACCCCAGCTTATTTTATGTACGTACATTATGGTCCATCAACCTGCAGGTATTTAGATAGTTGGAATCTTTACACGCGTGAAAATCCATCTAAACAATGCCCACTAGAAGGTACCTTCGATTTAGATAAACTTAAATATCTCAAAGAAACCCTAACTTCACCAAAAGCCTCTGATAAGCAGTGGGCGCAATTTGTCTGTTGGTGGGAGGAAGCTACAAAGAGACTCCACGAGTCTCGGGTGCGGAGTCTAAAGGACTCCCAGGAAAAGTTAAGACACCAAGTATATAATTTACAACTTAAATGTAAAGCATCAGACAGTCTTTCTGCTCCAGTAATTCCTTCTGCTCCAGTGATTCCTTCTGCTCCTCTTTATCCCCAATTAGTTAAACCTGAGAGTGAGGAGGAAACTGCTGAGGACATTGTAGATTTTTTCAGTAACGTTCAGCAGCAGCAGCAGCCCGTGCCTCCTCCTCCCCCTCTGCCGAATGTGTCTGCTAACGAATCTCACCCGGCAGTGTCAGTTTCACCACCACGTGTATCAGCTGCACACATTGTTCTTTCTCCTCCTGAGAGAGGAGCCTCCTCTCCACCACAGAGGAGTGATTCTGATCTTCCCAGTAGCAGTTCTCCTGAGACATCCGAAACCTCTGAGGAGGGTGCCCGTTATTTTACTAGAAGCGTGGCACAGGCATTCCAGCTTCCTTTAAGAGAACTGCCCGGAACTACGGGACGGTTAGTTACAGTGCATGCCCCGTGGTCACCCGGAGACCTGAGAAACTTGGTGAAGGAATTTCCTAATATCAGAGAGGAGCCAGAAAGATTTAGAGAGGAGCTCCACATGGTGGTTCAGTGTTATAATCCATCTTGGGCAGACATGAATCAACTCTTACGGATGATTATGCCAGCCGAAGTTCGGCAACGGCTTACTAGACAGGCAGCTTGGCCAGGTGCCGACCCTGGAATCGATCGTGGTTTGACAGAGGCTAGGGACCGTCTCTTAAATGCTATTACGGAGGTCTGCCCCAAGAAGACAAATTGGACAAAGATTACCTACTGTAAACAGAATAAAGGGGAGTCCCCAGCTGATTATCTGGATAGACTGACTAAGGTTTTTAAACAACATTCAGGAATTGCTCAGCCAGCTGAAAATGCTAGAGAAGCAGTAGGGGCTGCTTTTGTTCAGGGGCTCTTACCAAAGATTCAGCAGCAGTTAAAAACTATCTGCATAGGCTGGCAAACTAAGCCCCTTTCTGAATTGGTGACAGTCGCCAATCATTGTACAGCTTGCATAGAGCAGAAGAAAGAGAATACTGAAACTAAACTGTTAACCTTGCAGTTAGAAATTTATCAAAACAAGGGCCGTGGGGGAATGAGAGGAGGACGAGGACGAGGTCGTGGGCGAGGAAGAGGGAAAGGTCCCTCGTATCCTGCCCAGTCCAGGCACAATGCATGTTACATTTGTGGCCAAGAGGGACACTGGAAAGATGCGTGCCCAGCCCGAGTATCTCGAAACCCACTACCTCCTTTCCCAAATCCTGAAGCGTCTACTTTTACCCCACAAACTACCTCTTACTAGGACAGCCTGAGGGAACGTAACTGCATCATGAATCCTTTAATTCCCATTAATCAAGAGGGTCCCTATGTAAATTGTGAAATTGCAGGACAATCTGTTACTTGTCTTGTGGATACTGGAGCTAGTAGATCTGCTCTAAGATCCTCGGAGTTTCCTTCTGTTCCTTTGTCAACTTTGTCTGTAAATGCCGTTGGCATTTCAAATCAACCTGTTTCGCATCCCGTCACAAAACCCCTTGCTATTTCACTAGGGCCCCTCTCTAACAAGCATGCATTCTTGCTCAGCCCCTCCTCTCCTGTGAATCTGCTGGGAAGGGATCTTTTGTGTAAATTAGGCTGTACTATCTATTGCACACCAGATGGCGTATTCTTACAGGTTCCTGATGAGAATACTAATCTAGTGTTGGCTACACTCCACATAGAGGAGCCAGCTAAATTAACAACAACTCTTAGCCCTGACCTTGTGCACTTGTTATCACAAGTTCCCCCCTATCTCTGGTCTCGGCATGCCAATGAAGTGGGTCAGATCCGGACTGCAGAGCCGGTTAAGATTTTTGTTGATCCTTCTAAAGCTTTGCCAAGGGTTCCACAGTACCCTCTGCGTCCTGAGGCAGAGGAAGGTATAGCCCCAGTAATGGAGTCTTTATTACAGCAGGGTATTATTGTTGCTACCACCAGTTCTTGTAATACCCCTATCTTTCCTGTAAAGAAGCCAGGAAAGAACACCTATCGGTTTGTTCAAGATCTCCGCGCGATTAATGCTGTTGTTTTGCCTTCATTTCCTGTGGTTCCAAATCCAGCTACAATTCTTTCTTGCATTCCACCTTTAGCTACTCACTTTACTGTTGTGGACCTTTGTTCAGCTTTCTTTTCTATCCCCATTCACCCTGATAGTCAGTATCTGTTTGCCTTTACCTATAAAGGACGCCAGTACACCTGGACTCGGTTACCCCAAGGGTATACTGAGTCCCCATCCTTGTTTTCCCAGATCCTGAAGAAGGATCTGGATGATGTGGTTTTTCCAGGTAAATCAGTACTTATACAGTATGTGGATGATCTTTTGTTGGCATCCCTTTCCTTTGAATCTTGTAAAGTTGATACTTTGGTTCTATTGACTGCTTTAGCTGCTAAGGGTCATAAGGCATCCCGAGAAAAACTACAGCTGTGTCAGCCCAGGGTTCATTACCTTGGTCATGATATTTCCCCTGGTACTCGTCATTTATCAGATTCTCGGATTTCAGCTATTCTAAATATGCCTAGGCCTGGTACTATTTCTCAAATGCGTACTTTTCTTGGCATGACTGGGTACTGCAGACAGTGGATTTTAGGTTATGCAACAGTGATTAAACCCTTACAGGATCTGACTAAGTCAGATACTCCTGAGCCTCTTCCTTGGTCTCCAGAGGCTGAACAAGCTTTTGTTGCTATCAAGCAAAGCCTGTCCAGTGCACCAGCCCTGGGACTTCCTGATTATGCTAAACCATTCACTCTTTTCTGTCATGAGCGTAATGGGTTTGCTTTGGCCGTACTAACGCAAAAGCACGGAGATAAACACCGTCCCATTGCTTATTACAGCACGGCCCTAGACGCTGTGGCAGCTGGATTTCCCCCTTGCCTGCGTGCTGTGGCTGCAGCAGCCCTTTCTGTTCAAGTATCTGAATCTATTGTCTTAGGATCTCCTTTGATTGTTGCTGTTCCTCATGCTGTGGCTGCACTCTTGTTAAAATCTAAGACACAGCATTTATCCACTTCTCGTCTCACAAAATATGAGCTTGTCTTGTTATCTTCGTCTCATATTACTTTGGCTCGTTGCCCTGTTTTAAATCCTGCTTCCTTGTTGCCTGGGCCAGAAGACGGAGAACCACATGACTGTGTGTCTGTGACATCGGTTCTCTCCCGTCCGAGAGATGATTTACTAGATGTGCCCTTGCAAAATCCTGATCTTATTTACTTTGTGGATGGTTCATGCTTGCGAGATTCTAAGGGTAAATTGGGTGCTGGTTATGCTGTGTGCTCTGCACACGCTGTTATTGAAAGTGCTTTTATTCCTTCTGTGTTTTCTTCTCAAGTAGCTGAACTTGTGGCTTTAACTCGTGCCTGCATTCTAGCTCAAGATCAAGCAGTTACAATTTATACAGACTCTCGTTATGCTTTTGGAGTGGTACATGATTATGGTTTGCTCTGGAAGTATAGAGGTTTCCTTACATCCACTGGTTCTCCTATTAAGAACAGTCTGTATGTATCTGCTCTTTTGGATGCCCTTTTATTGCCCAAAGCTATAGCTGTTGTTAAATGTATGGCTCACCAGACCCCTCATGATGAAGTTACCCGTGGAAATGCTTTGGCAGACTCTGCAGCCAAAGCAGCGGCCCTTTCTGCACCTCAGGCTGAATATACTTGTGCTTTGATTGAACAGCCTCCAGTAGCCTCCCTTGAGGATCTGGCCAAGATCCAGGAAGCAGCACCTGTAGCTGAGAAACGTTTTTGGAGTGCTAATGGCTGTATTCTACACCCTGATCATCTTTGGCGTGCCCCAGCTGGTCGCCTGGTTGCACCGAAGATGCTAATGCCCTATCTTGCTCGTGTATACCACGGAATGGCACACGTGAGCAAAGGGGGGATGGTTGCTGCAGTTAACCGAGATTGGTGTGCATTCGGGTTCCCAGTCATTGCACATCACTACTGTCAACAATGTGTGATTTGTCAGCAGCATAACATTGGTAAAGCTGTTAAAGTTGGGCAGGCAGCTCACCCTCCCCCTTGGGGACCTTTTGTAAATATTCAGATTGATTTTATTCAATTGTCTAAATGTTGTGGTTATGAATATGTATTGGTTTTAGTGGATGTATTTTCAAATTGGGTTGAAGCTTTTCCCTGCAGGAAAGCAGATGCCAGGACTGTTGTGAAACTTCTGCTTAAAGATTTTGTACCACGATTTGGCATTCCTGTGAGTATCAACAGTGACCGTGGAACTCATTTTACTGGACAGATTGTAAAAGAGTTATGTGCAGCTTTGCAGATCCAACACAACCTTCACTGCCCCCACCATCCGCAGTCTGCCGGGGCAGTGGAACGCCAGAATGGAATTCTGAAAAATAAACTGGCCAAGATTTGTGCTGAAACAAACTTGAAGTGGCCAGATGCCCTTCCTCTGGCACTAATGAGTATGAGAGCCACTCCCAATCGAAAGACTGGACTCAGCCCTCATGAGATTCTGACAGGGCGCCCGATGCGACTGCCAACTGCGCCCCCACTGACCCTAGCTCAGATGGACATTCATTTAATGGATGACACAATGCTTAAGTATTGTCAGGCTCTAATGAAATGTGTTAAGTCTTTTTATACACAGGTGAAAGAAGCACTACCCAAGGATCCTGTGCAACCCTGCCACTCGCTGGAACCAGGAGACTGGGTCTACATAAAGGTCCATCAGCGAAAGACTGCCCTGGCTCCACGCTGGAAGGGCCCTTTCCAAGTCCTGCTGACCACCAACACCGCTGTGAAGTGCCAAGGACTGCCCACCTGGACCCATGCTTCTCACTGCAAAAAGACTCCTCCACCTGGAGAGGATTCTCCAGCTGCTGATCAGCCTATTTCTCCTGCTAGATCTGCTGTGCCTCCTGGACAGCAGGGAAAAAGGACAAGGTGAAGTGCTAGTAACCTCTCCCTTGTCCACTGACAGATCTACAATACCTTTGAATTTTGTTACAGGAATCACACCAGTACAGGGTGAAGTGCTAGTAACCTCTCCCCTGCACTATGGTGAATCACAACTGCTTTTGAAGAAGAAAAGAAGAAACACCCGCTCTGCTGAAACCACCAAAGTCCAGGGATTCCTGACTACCAGAGACATTAAGAACTGGCCCTGGTGGAAGAGACGGAGCATTGTTTATTGGCAAGGAGGGAACTGTGGGGACCGTTCCTGGGAATGTGGAGTCCAGTGGTGGGGTGGGTTCTTTCCAGGGGCAGGACTTTGTGCTTATGGACAGGTACCTTCAGGATGCACTGCCCTTTCTAATTGGCTTTCAGAAGATGAATATCAAAACCGCCTTGCCACCACTAGGACTACACCCACTAGTCCCTTGACCCCTGCCACCACCACTGTAACTTACCCAGATACAAACCGTACTGTATATTCCAATGAAACCCAGTGGCCAAGGCTTTCACATCTTAGTGATTTACTGGAATTTTGTTCAGAGAAATTATTTTTTAAAGTTCAGGATAATGTATATGAGCGAATAATTGAATGGAAAACAAATGGATCAGTAGAGATAGAAATACATAATATCACTACCAACGAACCCCAAGAATTAATAGTTGCAATTGATGGGTTCTATAATGAAGTAGATATGATGGTTGTTCCTGGAACTTGTACTGTGTTAAATGAGAGAGGCCCTTATTGTTATTTGGTCACCCAATTAGTGGATAATCAGACAAATACCCAAAGAGTTTGTTCTGCCACTGGAAATTTTACCTGCATAGAAAGTATTCCAGTGACTAATAATGTGACCTGTACCTTATTGCAATACACCCCCTCTTATACCATTAATGTTAATGCCTCCCGGAAATACATAAAGGTATTTGACCAACAGATGTGGTATAGTACTACACCAAAGAAAGATGTAGTAGGATATCGGTGGACTGTGATTAATACTACACTAGGGACTGTTAAATTTTCATTACCCTTATCCAGTTTCCAGATTACCTCTACATACCCGAATTGCTCACAGGGGGCTGCCATTAGATTAGCACAACAGAGGGCTTGGGTTATTTCCTCTAGAAAGAAGAGAGACTTGACCGGATCCCTGTGGGATGGGGCCAATAGTGCAGCAGCAGTTTGGAATATTTTTAAGAACCAGGAACATGATGAGAAATTGGGCCAACTAGAGAAGGCCATAGGCCTCGTTTCTGGAGCACAACTAACCCAGGTACAAGCTGGAGTTGGTGAGTTACATGTTATTTCCGCCCTTAGTTCTATGACCCAGAAGTTGCTAAGAGAGATGGTACTGAATATCACTGAGGCTGGGAAGGCATTGCAGTGGGATCTAGCATGTTCAGAGACTCAGGATTTCCTGAATGACCAGCTGATGTCCATTCGGAAAGATCTAGAACATCAGGCTTGGCCCACTGCCCTTACAGACACATCAGGGGTACCATCTGACCTGTGGCCATGGAGACTTACTTGGAAACTTTCTGGATGGAAGTGCGGACGTTCTCAGTGCTCCTTCCAAGCATATGGACCGGTAAGGGGGGTGTGGGCTCCCACATACCGTATCCTGCCGGGTCCATGGGGAGGATGCATGTGGGATTGGATAATTCACCGAGACATCTGGGAAATTAGACCACCTGGTATGCCCAATCGATTTTTAGTCAGTGCTCCTGGGATTACACCTGACATTTGGATGGGGTTAGGTAGTCTATGGACATTGTGGCCATTAGAACCCCCACAGCTTCAGTGTAACCGTAAACTGAAGCCAGGAGAAGTTGTCACGGTTTATGACTACGTTTGCTGGGAGGGTAGTGGACAAGGAACTACACTGACAGGACACTTACTTTTTCAAGCTAATGATAGCTGTGTGTATGTTAATGACACCACATTACAAGACATACATTTTAATCTCACTACCACTGCAGGCAATCATATTATTTACTGGCCTGCAGACAGAGCTTTTCAAGTAGCCCTTAGGTTCCAGATACCCTTTAATTGGACTAGTTTAGTACCTGATAGATTTCAGAATTTGTTCTCACTGTTACCAGAGATTCAGAAAATCTCTAAAATACAAGGGCGAATTCACATGCTTCAAAATATATATCAAGTTGAAAAGTATGCCTTTCAGACTGCTTATAGAGTATCCACTTTATGTACTAAGTATGATGTATTGTGCTTTGTAACTAAGGCTGTACAACAACCCCATTATAGTTTTGCTATGGGAATGTTATTGCTTGTATTGTTATTAATTAGCTTAGGATTATGTTATTGTTGTTGTAAAATACGTAATAATAGTAATACCTTTCATGTTCATGCTAATCATGCATTGTCATTACATCCAATCAGAACCGCTAAATTGGAAACACCTGATATAGAATCAGAGGTCCAGGACTTGATGCAAATAGAGGTTTGAGAATGTTTGTTGTACTAAAAGTACAAAAGGGGGGGTTGTGGAAGCAGAAAAGGGAACTGTCAGAAAAGAACTGCAATGCATGACAGTTTGTTAGCAAGAGTCAGGCTAACTGTAGGCCTGATAACGCGAGATTTGTAGAAGCGAGGAATGTGAGAGGCGGGTGAGATAGTACTGTGTGAGGAGTTATTGTGACCTGTGACCTTGTATAGATAAGGTGTAGAAGACCTTGGATAGATAAGGTATAGAAAATATTGCCTGTCGGTAGGAGTCAAAACAATTAAAGTAAAATACCAAGATGACATATGTATAACAAGATACAGCTGTCCCTCATTATTTTTGTAATGAAAGGTATAAATGCTTGTTGTAATTAGGTATCAGAGAGAGAGACCTGCTTGGCTCTCTCCCTCTGCACACTGTGAGAGTGAATAAAGCTTCTGACTTGCTGCACCCAATCAAAAGAGTGAGAACTCAGTTTTTCTCCGACACTGCTTTCCACGGTACATTATGAGCTCTCGTTCCTTCCCTGTCTGAACTGTGAATACTAGTGTGTTGCTGGAGCAGAAGCAAGCAGGGAGACCATGGTGATATAGATCTTGAGAAGAAAAATGCTGCCATGTCAGAAGAGGGGAACCAGGGTATTCAGGCAGCAACCCCAACCCCTTCATGGATGGCCCAAGATCATTAACATGTTCCCCACAGAGTCTGGGATATCCACAGATTTGGAGCGCAAAATTCCTTCCCATTCTGTGGGGAGAAGGGAGGCAAACTAGCACTCCAATTGAATCATCTATAGAAAACCCTGAAGTGAACCTGTCAGAGCTTTCCTGTGTAGGGGTGATATAATCCCTTCCTCTTAGCCATCACAAAATATGTGCTTGAATATATATATTTTTCTAATCAGTGTTAACATTTGTGTTTGAAACTACTTCCAAACATTCCAACATGCTCTCAGACAAGGCTTCCTGATTCACAAGATAAATGAAAGTGGGGCTGAGCAAAGTGATTTAAGAATAAGAAAATTATGAGGCGATGTTTTATTTCACAGCAGGCTAAAAAATGATTAAAGAAACGTGAAGAGCAAAAGATGACATGTTCTTTTAACTTTACTTTCATATACATTAATACAACATAGAACCACTCTGATGGGCTGCTGCATGCATCCATTCTATGCCCATTATCCAGCTTCTTCGAAAAATGGAATACAAACCTCCACGTTTTATCTTACTGCAGCAGCACAGAGTCTTTGTATATTGATAGCTTATGAAAGGTAAAATGGGAATTTAGGTCAGTGAAAACTGTCCAAGTTTAGGGGGTCTATTCTCTTCTCAATGCCTTAATATAGATTGCAATATTCAGAGAAATTATGCAAAGGCCTTAAAAAGGGAGAACAGACTCACCTGAAAAGAGCCCACATATGAAATCAACAGAGGAGGAAGAAAAACAGTGAAAAACTAAATTTATCTGGGTTAAAAGAATACCACCAGTGGAACGACACGCAGAGACACAGAATATACTATTGTGCAGCCAGTTTCCTTGGATCTGTGCAATTTGTGAATCTGATAACCATGCCATGACTACGCCTTTGGCCCTTCCACAACCTCCAAGATGCTTCCATAGAGACAACTGCCAAGGAGAATGGGACTAGGAAATTGTGGCAGGTCAGCTGCATTTCAGCCTTCTGACTCCCCTGTAGCCAGAAGAATTACTTTTCATAATCACTAATAATCTTTGATAACCACATTATTTTACATGCAATCTAGTTTTGTACCCTGATTTTCCTGTGACAATTATCTCACATCCCCACATGAGAGTTTTATAACAGATCACATACTCACTTTTTTTGTTTAAATGCACATACTTTAATTCTATCCAGGACCAGAACCTCTCATGCAGTGTGGCTACTTCATGCTACAACACTGGTAGAATTTGTTTGTAGACACAGTGTATCCAGGTGCAGGGTGATCACACATGGGTAGAGGGTGGGAGATAAGAAGGTTACACTTTTTTTAAACACAGAAGGGGATCTGAGGCACAGACAGATTAAGGGATTTGCCCAAGGTCACACAGAAAGTCTTTGAGATAGCCCGGAATTGAATCCAGATTTCCTGGGTCCTAAATCCAATGCCCTAAATCACAAGACCATGATGGCCCTACACACAAGTCCCAAAATCAGGACAGTGCAAAGCAGAGCTTTATGAAACTTCGTACTCCCACCCCAACCTGCACTGTATGCAGTTTGGCCAGACACTCCAGGATCTGCCCCACAACGTTCACTGTCTGCCTTAAATAATATAAATATAAAACTATATGCTTTGTATTCTTATTCTGCTCTTTGTTTTCATAAACTAAACAGAGTCCTTGCGGAAAAAAAAAATCAAAGCATTCTCCCTCATGAAACAACTCTACTTTAAGAGGAAAAAGTTGGTGCTTTCCAGACTGACATCTCAAATGGCCAGATTTGATTACAAATGCCAAAACAGAAGAGTGACATTATACAGATGTACACTTTTTTTCAGAGTAAGAAGTGTAATCTTTATACTGAATACAAAAAATGATAAGTATTAATTCCTAAGTGTATTACCTAAAATAACTGATTACATTTACCAGATACAGAAAAGTGAGGAGAAAATGATTTAAGATTGGATGGATCCTGTTCCTGAACTGCCAGAGCCGGACAAGACTTCTCTCTCGGGGCCTCCAGACTTGTCTCAACATTCACCACCTACAGGACCGGTGATCTCACTCTAGAGCGGGATGAAGAATGAGATCTCGGAGACCAAGGAGCATCCCAAGGATTCCAGGGAGGCCACTGTGGGTATGGATAAGGCATTGGAGGCAAGTAGGCCTCGGGCCAGGAGCCCCTGTCCTGATGACATGGACAGCGTCGCTCTCAGTATTGATATAGCTCCAAGAATGATCCCCAGTGTTGTTCAGGCAATGAAGAGTTGGAGAAGGACCCTGACCTGGAAGATGAGGAATCTTGGGTTTCTGGGGTCAGCAGCAGAGCCTGGGAGTCAGGCCTAGTGGCTGGAATAGAGGTTGTTGCCGGATGTAAGATTGGGATTGGGCCAAAGGTGGTGCTGGAATTGAGATCCAGGGACAGTCCGGGGTCAGAACCAAGATCAGAGTCCATAGACAAGCCAGAATCAGTACTGTAGCTGGAGTCCAGGTGAAGCTAGGGGTCGAAGCCGGGTGATCAGAATCCAAGGGTCTGGACAGGGTCAGGAAGCAGAGGCAAGGCCGGAGAGGGTCAGTGACAGGGCTGGAGCGAGGTCACAGCAGGGCAACAACAAGACTAGAACAGGGCTCGGGCAAGGCTGGTGCAGGAAGAGGATCAAGAGTAGGCTGGGAACTGAGAGTCTGATACACTGTGAGGCAGCAGGAGGGTTTGTGGCTGGGTACTGCTGTTGCACAGACTAATCTAAAGCTCTGGTGGGGTTAGAATAATCTTGCCTCCACCCCTGAGTAGTAAGCATCACTTTAATCTTCTTTAGGTACATTAGAATAGCTCGTCTTTGTACACACAAAAAAAAGTATCAAGCCCATAGATAACGTTCTTAGAATCGAGAGCCACCAGGCTCAGGTGATTACCATCATGAATGCCACTTTAACAGAAAGACAATACAAGGAGATGGAGTGTTGCAGTACAAAACGATAGCTTTGTGAGAATGTCTAAAACCAATGTTCACTCTCCAACAGGCTAACTTGCATGTATCTAATGCAGGGATCGGCAACCTTAGGCACACGGCCTGCCAGGGTAAGCACAGGGTAAGCGGCGGCCAGCACATCCCTCGGCCCGCGCAGCTTCCCGCAGCCCCCATTGGCCTGGAGCGGCGAACCGTGGCCAGTGGGAGCCGTGATCGGCCGAACCTGCAGATGCGGCAGGTAAACAATCTGGCCTGGCTTGCCAGGGGGCTTACCCTGGCGAGCCGCAAAAGTTGCCGACCCCTGATCTAATGGGTTAAGAATGGCTGCAGCTCTTAGAAAATTTATTGACAAGGGGATAATGAGATCAGGCTTGGCTTGTCCATCCCAGAACGCTGTAAACAGCAGAAATATACATGCAATGTATGTTTAACTTCAATCCCAGGAAAATCCATCTTTGAGGAAATCAAGGATTTGGGCAATATTGATTGATTAGCTTAATATTGTTTAGATTTATACCATGCACGGATTTCTTCCATATTTTGGCATATGCGATAGGCAATTACTTCTAAGATAATAGAGCTTCCATAACTTAGACCAAACAGCCTTTCCTCTTTAATTGGCTCTTCATAAAAGCCATGAAGTTCAATGGTCTTTCAGGATCTAAGAACTGCACTGGACCCTGAGTTAACAGATCCTGCCTGACAGGCAGAGACTTTGGAGGATGAGAGAAGAGTCTCCCAGCTCTGAGAAAGAGGAACATCAGGATCATGGGGAAAAAATCACTTGACTCACAGGTGTCCCCCTAAGCATAGATAATAGTGGAATCAGAAAATGCACAGTAGAGAACTTTTGGAAATGGCTGAGAGACTATCCAAGGCGCTCTCTCAAGTTCTTGTGTCTGGAGTAAAAGTATATGGTCTAGCATGGTGGCAAACAGGTCCATTCTGAGTTTTCAATCTTCTTTGCAAGAAAGGAGAATACTGAAAGGTCTGTAGGCCACCGGCTAGTCTGCTTGGAGGCAGAACTGAAATGGCAGGCTGCCAGAGGGGATGAACCAACTTCTAACCCAATGACTGACAGGTCTGGTCTTCATCTGTAGAGGGAAACTTAATGTTGCTGGAAAACCAAGCATGGCTGTGAAAGAGAAAACGAATACAATCATCTATGAAAACTTGTCCTAATAAAATTCCCTGTATTTTTAACACTTTATTGTAGCATTTTATATAATTTTATCTTAAGCTTATCTGAAAGTCTGCCAAATACATAGTGTGTCTTTAGCTAGATTGCTGGAAAACTGGAAATCTGTTTTCTTCCCTACAGTAGGGAAACTATTCTAATGGGTTAATTAAATTTTTTCTAATAACAGGAATGAATAAAATCAGCAACTTCAATTATTATTACTGCTACAATATATACTAATACATTTTGTATAACTCATTGCCACGAATAGCAACCCATCTACTGCTCCTGCAAATAATGCAATACCTTGTTACCTAGCAACTGAGCAAAGTCACTGCTACACTGAAAAAACAATCTGAATGTCGACAGAACATTCAGAAAGAACACAAAATAATCCATTCCAATGCTCAGGAATTCAAAATTTAAATAAAATATGCTTGATCCTCGTGTTATAAGTATCTTCAAAGGCTGGGTTTAGATAAAACATGCATTACACAATACTGACAATATCTTTATGTTCCTGCTGAGGTGCTTCTTGGAATATTTTATGGACACAAGTGTGGAGGGGGGGGAGGGGGGAGAGAGAGTGTATACTATTAATATTACCAAGTCTGATTTTTTTTTAGTGTTGCTTCAATGGGAACTTTAAAATGTCAGCTTTATTAACACTAAATGCAATTCCTTTCTTTCTTATTTCAATGCACCATTGCACAATACTATTCTTTACAGAATCTTTAGCTTTTTTTAGCATACTGTCAGGTGTACAAAATTATGTCCAGTGTTCTAAAAGAAGGAAAAAAAGACACACTCTTGACTGCATTATATTTCATCCCCATTTTGACAGATTATGGTGGTTTTTTTATACTGTGCAAATTCCTCAGTAACCAAGAAAGAACAATCGTTCAAGATGATTTCTGGTTTGGATCCATATTCTAGGTCAGGGGTAGGCAACCTATGGCACTCGTGCCAAAGGCGGCACGCGAGCTGATTTTCAGTGGCACTCACACTGCCCGTGTCCTGGCCACCGGTCCGGGGACTCTGCATTTTAATTTAATTTTAAATGAAGCTTCTTAAACATTTTAAAAACCTTATTTACTTTACATACATTAATAGTTTAGTTATATATTATAGACTTATAGAAAGAGACCTTCTAAAAACATTAAAATGTATTACTGGCACGCAAAACCTTAAATTAGAGTGAATAAATGAAGACTCGGCACATCACTTCTGAAAGATTGCTGACCCCTGTTCTAGGTCAAGATGTGACTTCTGCAGGGTAAGCTTGGAACCTTCTAGTTACTGGTGTCTTTTGGCCCACATATGCACCCTCACTAGCCAGTGTATAAAAGGTTGCATGGCCCCTACTGCTACTCAGGTTCCTCTACTTATATACCAAGAATCTACAGGAAAATTCTGAAATAATGGGAGTGTGGATCCATGAAAATGATCACCCTGAAGGGCTTCAGTTACTAGAGTAAGAAAGCATTATTTTTTTATTAAAGCATTGTCTGCTATGATCACCACTGTAGGTGATTAACGAACAGCCCCAAAGCCCTAAGGGAAGTGGATCTGAGGACTCAATTAAAGACTGACCGCAGGACTACTCTCCCAAATTGAACTACAGATCTAGAGACTAAACCAAAAGAGTAATGCCATGGAAAGTAATAAACACAACTCCAAGTAGCAGCATCTGTAATGGAAACATTTCTGAGACATGCAGTAAAAGTTGCCTTGGAAGTGGTTAAAAGTGCCCTAATCTCTGTCGGTATTGTGACGCTGGCTAGGTCAATCATGACAGGAATATATACACCCTCTAGGTCTTGCTAGTTCATAGCAAGAGTATGCAGAATATAAACACACTTGAACAGTCTCTGGGCGCAACCTGAGTGGCCCCTACTATTATCTTCAAGTGCTACCAACAATCCATATTGGCTTACTCCTGTTTAGAAGGTAGTTTACAGCCTTCAATATCTAGTGTAGTCTGGCTTCGTCTGGTGGTGAATGGAACTTGGGGGAAGACAAAGATAGCTTGAGGGATTGGCTGCAGTAGAAATCAGAGACCAACTTTGATAAGAACGTGAGATGTGGGCAAAGGACCGCCTTATTATTATAGACCACCACACAGGGTGGGTCAGGATCAATGCATGTATCTTAGATTCCCCACAATGAAGTTCTCCCTCTCTGAAATGCAGTCTTTAGTGAGAGGTGGTGCAAGTAACCCTGACAGTGGTTCAAATTGCGGTTCTATAACTTTGGGAAATGCCACATTACAGGAGTGGTTCATGCAGCACAGCAAACTCATTAAGTAAATCCTTCAAGAATTTCTCTGTAGGATAAACGAACGTAGTTCTAAACAGACAGACAGAAGACCAATACTACAGCCAGATGCACTCTTTCTAAAATGACAAAGTCCAAATTACTTAAAAGGAAGCAGATATCCATCCTATTAATTGTGGGCTGACTGGTGGGCATCCAGTCCTTTGTCTCACGCCAATGGAAAACAATTTCCACTTCGAAGAGTAAGTATTACTGGTAGAAGGATTCTTGCTTTCCAATAAAATTTGCTACACCTCAAAGGAACAATCATAATTCAAATTATTCAGCCAGCCAGAGACAGAGACTTTGGATTTAGGTTGTAGAATTTGGCCTTGCCCCCGAGACAGAAGATTCAGCACAATGAGCAGAAGGATTTGAATCTACCCTACCAAAATAGAAACCCAAAGCTAGTGAGCTGATACTGGGCTTCTGAGCAGCACTGGGGTATTGTCCTCCCTAATATTTTGGAGAATCCTAGGGATAAAAGGAATTGGACTAAACCCATAAAGGAGTGTTCATTTAAGACAAAGAGCAATGCACCTGTCAGAGACCCCCATGTTCCTGTACCCCTGAAGCAAATTGACAGCACTTTGCATTGTCCTCTATGACAAATAGGTCTATCTGAAGGGCTTCCAGCTTCTGAAATAGGATACTGAATACTTCAACCTTGAACCATTTGGGCACAGTATTTTCTGCTGAGGTCATCTGACAGACTATTCCCATTGCTTGAAATATGCAGAGTTGTGGGTGTGATGCAATGTTGGACACACCGATTCAAGAATTTCACGGCTTCTCAACAAAGTGACAGAGATGGAGTTTTGCTCTGCAGGTTGCCATAATACATGGCAGTGGTGCTATTTGTCAGGGTTTCCATTAATATGCACTTTCTACAAGGTAGAAATGTCTTGCATGCCAAGCAACCTGTTCTCACCTCCAAGATGCTTTTACAGAGTTTGGAAACCTCCTGCATTCAGAGTCCTTGGATTGTATCACAGCCCAGATCTGAAGTGTCTGTTACTATGATTGTAGAAGATGGAGTAGAGCTGAAGAGAACATCCTGGCAGATATGGTCTGATTCTATCCACCACAGAAGGTAACCCAAAATTGCAAGAGGCACAGTAACCAGTCAATTCATCTCACCTAGACGCAGTCAAGATACTGTTCTCAGCCAACCCTACAATAGATTAAACTGGAATCTGGCTTTGAGAATTACATATGTGCAGGAAGATATGAAGCCAGGGACAGAAACTGATAGACATTTGAGATCTTTGTTTGATGTCAAATACCAGAAGTATCTTGACAATTCTCTGGAATCCATCCTGCAGGTCTGGCATCTACAATCACCCCTGGAAGCTCCACTATCTTTTTCAGGATGCAAGTAGATTTTTCAATGTTTATTCTGAGGATCAGGGACTGGAATAATCATGCAGATTATTTTGAGAAATTACCTTTATGAGTCAGTGAAATATCAAAACATGGCTAGTTATTAATGACTTGTTATCTCTAAGGTGGGATAGCACTACTGTCAAGAACTTAATGAAAATTCTTGAGGCTATGGAGAGCCCAAATGGTTGGAACACGAAATTGGTGTTTTTTCACCAGGGAGTAGGGACTATGTTAATTACCTGAAATTGTATGATATGAGAAGTTGTTATAAGTAAGTGTTGTTAAGCAAAACTGTATGATGGAGTATGTTGTGGGACGAACACCAAAAAGAACATTTGCTGCTGAGTGCACAGAGACATAGAGGGGTTGGACTCTTGGATGGAAGATCCATTCAGACTGCATTTGGAACTTTAGGGGGGTTGAATTTGAAAGACCGTTGGCTGGCTCCTGAGGAGAAAAGGAGCAAGGTCACAGAGGGGGTCTAGGAGCTAGACTGAGATCAGGAAGGGAAGCAGTGCCAAACTCTTCTAAGATTAGGCTCTTTCTCTGGGAGTAAGAAGTAGAAGGGTTACTGATTGCTGTTATGTTTATGTTATGTTTACTCTTTTAAATTAAAGTTTAGTGGTTTTTCAAACCCAGAAGTCAGAAGCATAATCAATCAGTGGGTTCTGAAAGCATCTGCAGGGCCCTCAAAATACAGTTAAGAAAAACAGCCAGTGTTCTATGAGGAAGATGATAGAGATTAAAGGGCTGCAACCATGACCCAGAGACACTGGTGTTGAACAAGGTGTGTTCCCTGGAAGGGGCAGGTTGTGACAAATCACCCACACAAAAATCGGAGGTGTTTCCAATGAGCAAGGCTACTCATGATGTGGAAATGTCTCTCTTTCAAGTTGAGAGCTACAAACCAGTCCTGGTGAAATATGGATACCAATGTCACCATATAGAATTTATGCTTGACATAAAGTTTTGAGAACTTCGGATCCAGTTTGCAACATAAACCCCCTTTTCAGTAATTGAATAGAGCCCCTTATTTTTGTACAACTAAGAGATCTTCTCTAATGTTCCTATTTGGAGGAGAGAAATTATTTTGTTCCTCAGTACTTTCTTGTGAAACTTGTTTCAAGGCTCTTGACAGAACTGTCAAACCTAATGTTTTCTCCTAGACATGGTAAGAGGCAAACCAGCAAAGGCAGATTCAGACATCTACTTTTCTGTTTAGTAAAAGCTAGCTGTATCTGAGAAGACCACTAATCTCTACACTGTCTAGATGACCCCATCTCTGGAAATAGAAGATGGTAGAATGTTTCTTGGAGTATGGAGCATAGAAACCTGGAGATCTCAAAAGCAGCTCTTGAATCTTTCAGCTTCCAAAGTCTCTTATCTATCTTCTGACAGAGGAGTCAAGACTTCCAAAGGGGAGATTGTCTATTACTATTAGCACCCCAAAGAGAAAACCAGAAGATCTCAGTCATGACATAGGTATGCAGCAATTCTCTAAAAAGGACCATATTTTTGGAGTTTAACGTACTCACCCTCCATACACCCACATCAAATATAATTTGAAAGCTTATTTTATGTAGGTTTAGATGGGGTATGATGTGGAGCTGTCAAGTGGAGTTGTAAGCCTACAGGCAAAGTGAAACAATGTTCTCCAAAATGAGAAAGTGTCATTTTTTGCATAGTTCCAGAAACATAGCAACATGACTATGGCTAAACTTTGTAATGTTTAAGCTAATTTCAACACCTTAATATGGTGCTTATTAGTCAAAGCTACCAAATAACAATGTATTGAAAGATTTTTACTAGTTTTGTATGGGCAAGTATTTTTTTCCAGAAATTATGAAGCTGTTTAGCATGTGGCAAAAATGGTGAACATCAACATTTAACCAGTAACCCATTTTTTTTCCAGTTCAGTTCCAGTTCAGGTTCAGTAGATAGAACAACATTATGGTTCAGGTTTGGTTCCAGCTCACCTCAAAATACTGTCTCGAACCAGTTCCACTTCAACTCCCTAGTCTGCCTGATAGAAGGTTTTAATTTGTAATTGCCTATGTATGCACTACTAGGCTATAAAATATTCTAGAAACTAGCTTTTTAATTCAGTGACAGTTATGCACAGGTCAGTGTTAGTGGCAATACACAGCTTCATACTATGAATATGCAAAAGCTATGAGGGAAAGAAGCGACCTAAAAAGTACACCTCTACCTCGATATAACGCTGTCCTCGGGAGCCAAAAAATCTTACCGCGTTATAGGTGAAACCGCGTTATATCGAACTTGCTTTGATCTGCTGGAGTGCGCAGCCCCGCCCCCCTGCTTTACCGCATTATATCCAAATTCGTGTTATATCGGGTCGCGTTATATTGGGGTAAAGGTGTAATAGTAAAAACAGAATCCACAAATAAGTCCTTGCCTCTGCACTGAAGAGAGATGAAGAGCATGTTACAGCTCTTACCACCCATATCATCCACAATATGACAAACCCATTTGACCCTGAGTCATATCACCAGGTGCTTAGAAAATCTACTGTACTGCATGTAACATCAGATGTACAAGAGTCTCTACTGAAAATAGCAGATGTTAGCGAAGAACAAATGGAGAGATTTATGAGAGGTGTACTTGATTCTGATGGGACACGTAGCTTCTTCAGCCCAGTCAAGAAATCTGGCAACAAAACATTTGCTGATATGGCCAAGAAGGCCAAGTATAGGTCTAGCAATGGAGGGATAATCACAGAAGCTTTCACTCTAGACATTGTTTTCTGCAGAGCCCTGTCCTTAGCAAGATGCAGAGATGACATCTCAACGGCAACTGTTCTTAGTCACCCAGTAGAACCTGTGCCTATGTCCTCTTCCATGCTGATGGAACAATGAGAAGAACAGACAAAGCTGAATTAGGGCATCAGCTAGGGTGATCAGATGTCCCGATTTTATAGGGACAGTCCCGATTTTTGGGTCTTTTTCTTATATAGGTTCCTATTACCCTCCACCCCCGTCCTGATTTTTCACACTTGCTGTCTGGTCATCCTAGCATCAGCTGGAAGCTCAAGCTGAAAGAATCCACAAACTAAGAGCATGCCACAAAGAAACCAGAGTTTACATCAGAAATGCCATGTCTGTCATACAAATGATGCCTGGAGACAAATTCCACACATTCGATGAACTGGCTGATGAGTACTTGAGACAGGTCCTAGATGGATTTGACAAAGCTAATTCTGTAATTGAAGTCTTTGATAGATATGACTACAGTAACTGTGAAAACTTCAGAAAGACAGCATTGGACTAGATTGAAGGTTGGATGCAAGAAATACCAAGTGAATACCCTGTGCCTCCATAGAAAAGTTTCTCAAGTGGCATCCAAGAAGCAGCCACTTGTAAAATTCCTCTGTTCCTATATGGTTCAAAATGCACATGCAAGCACAAGAGCACACCCAACACAGACCGTCTTCTTGCTAGAGTAGCAAAGTCCATCACCAATAGAAATGTTGAAGAAGTCCAAGATTTGTACAGTACTCATGAGGAAGTGGACACAAGCATGCTTCCGTATGCTGAATTTGCCAATATGGCTTTTGGGTCTCTTGGTGTCAAAGGAACCATAGTAATTAGGTCACCTGATACAGATGTTTTAGTTCTTGCTGTTTACTGCTTTCCAAAATGGAACAAACAGATACCAGCATGTTTCAATCCATGTTAACAGTGCCTAAGTGACAAGTGTTGCTTCAGACCTGTGTGTGCAATCCGTGATGCACTCATTCTTGACTTCTGCAACACATCTGAGGTCACTAAGAAATTCAATTTTATGTCTTGAAATAACAGAGTCATTAAACTAACAGAAAAACAACTGCAAATATTTCAAAGTGGCCATTTTAACCTATTGATGGTGTCGTTGTTTATCCCCATATCTATGGTAACTGCATCATTTGACAGCGCTACATCATACCTCATCTTAAAAGCTTTTGAATGATGTATAATATGCATGGTTTTGGAGAGGGTACGTTAAGTTGACCAAATTGATGGTGTCTGCTGCGGTGGGGTTCACCTGCAACATGGTTACACTTCTACTTCCTGGGCTCTGAAGAGGTTGATAATGACTCACAGTACCAAGAGGCAGAGTCCTTAGCAGACTTCAGGTCTCTGGCTTGAATTCAGCACATAAGCAACCTCATCATGCAAGACTGTGGATCCACACAGGCAATGCTCAAAGAACCACCTGTTTAGGATTATCTGACTTTTTTGTTAAATTGCACGAATGACACATTTTAGCAAACTGTAAATCAAAAGTAATATCACCATCTTACATGAAAGCACCAACTTAAACTTACAAAAGCAAGAAAATTCAGACTGTAGGCTAAAAACACCAGGCCAAAGTTATATCTGTCCAATCCCATGGGTTTGACACCATCCATGTCAAATAGACTGGTAATAGCAAAGTCCATCATGAATTTCTTGGGAATCTTACTCTTCTCCTTTTTCAGGTTACAGAAATTTCTGCTTGGTCACATGTTTTTAGGGATGGGTGGAAAAAGCAGGAAGGGGTGGTTGCTGTTGTGAATGTCATTATGAATTCATCATACAGCTCTTTGGAATGTCTCTACGGTGTAAACAAAAATACTCCGCACACAGTTTACATACCACACCGTACAATATGCATAAGGTTTCTTTTAACAAAAGATATTTTTGAGGAACAGCAGCACATAGATCTCCAATATCAGTAAACTATTTGCATTTCTGTTATTAAAAAATTCTATAGTGAGTTTTAAAAAGTTATATACATGAGCACCCAGGTAAGACTTTGTGGGGCAAACTCAGACCTGGCATAAGCAGATGCACCAGCTATGGAAACTGCTGGTCTGAATAAAGTGGTGATGCAAATTGCACACTGAGAGTCCAGATCTCCGTCAGCATCGGTACTGGAGTGCAAAGGCTTCTTTAACCCATATTTGTGCTCCCCTGATCCTCAGGGCTGTTGGGGCCTGATATGACACTCACATCACTTACAGCTCCATCAGGACTGATCTAACTTTCATTGCCTCATAAAAGCCCATTAGGAATGAGCTCCAGCAATACCTTTACTCTCTCCCCAACATGCCCCCATGCTGATGGTGAGGCAGCAGAACCAGCAGATGTGGCACAGAGCTGGTATAGTCAGCTCTGCACTAGCCAGAGATTCCCCTAGGCCAAGGAAGAAAACCTCATCTGGCCTGATAGGGCAGCTTTCCAGTCCTTTTGTACCACTGGAGAAGCACAAAAGGTCCAGAGCAAAAACCAAGATATGGTCGTGGGAGTTAGTGTATATACAATATAAAGCAGAGTAACTTGCACAGATTTGGCATGCAGTGTGTGGAAGCATGCTGAAGAAGCAGAAGGGGACTGTATAGAAGGAAGATATAAAGATAAACTACAAGCGCTAAACCGTTTATTTTACACTCTCCAGTGCAATGTTTTTCTTGCTACATCACCACTTTGTGCTCCCTCTACATGAAAGTTAGATTCATTTTGCATCCCTGTAACATCCCAAACCAATGCAAATTATACTTTTTTTAAAATTCAGCTACACCTTTTTGCCGAACTGACACCACTATTTATGTCACTGCTGAATTTGGAGTAATATGCCAGAGTTTCAATCAACATATTTGCTTGTGGCTGAAATACAAATGCTCTAAAAATGAGAATTTATAAAGGAGACACTTCCACTCTTAACACTAGTAGCAACAGCAGACACAACACTTGAACACAGGACTGATATGTGAACTTAATATTCTCACATTAAACTGAAAATCAAAATATACTGGTAAGGGCAGAACTCTTTAAAGAAAGAGACTAGTTAGGACAAAGTTTTAAATTCATATTTGTACCTCCAGAAATAAATATACTGCAATTAATTCTTTAATAATAACAACACTGTTTTATGTAAGTATTGCATAACTCAAAATATGTAAATTACATGTCAGTATGACCACAAAAACATGGACATTTTTGTTTTGTATCTGTTCACCATGTCTAATGCACTTGTTTCTTTATACAGTATTTTTATTCTAAGCATTTTTTGCAAAGGAAATATTTTTATAAAAGTGAAACAAACATTCTTCGGGAACAAGTGCTGCACTCTGCTGTGCAGGTGAAGGGGAATCAGGGAATTGTTCCCTTTGCAAAACAATAAGGCAGGATACATGTAGCACTACAAGGACAGGTAGGTTGGGAAACCAGTTACCACCTTGCCGAATGCATTGGGACCCCAGCAGGTGTGGACTGCCAGCTACAGGGCACTGACAACCCCTAGATACCTTGTGTGTCCAATACCATCAGCACCAGTTGACAGCAGGACTAGGGCCTAGATGTCCTCTAATTGTGAAAATAATGGTGACCCTATCTTGATTAGAAACAGGGAAGCTTTTCAATTTTCTGTTGACTCAAATGATACTTTGAGCCAGGAATTAATCACAGTACAGGGTTTCCCATCAATGAAATCAAGGACATAGTGAAGTAAGAAAAAATTAAGATAAAATACATATTTACACTAAAAAAAACCCTAATTATGTCATTTGAATGTACTCAAAATGTTCAAAGAGGAAAATCTGTCACTGAAATCTCACTTTTTATACAATATGTATTAGTCCAGACTTTATTTCAAAACATTCTAAGATTTTATTGAAATTAGTATTTTTATGTTGTTATTCTTATTTTATTATTGTGAAAACATGATCTGTAACATTATCCTTTAATTTTCAAAATGGAAGCACAAAAGGGTTTCAGTAAAATTCTCCAGCCAGACAGGTTGCCTGATTGTATATACTTAAAGGAGGGTAGCCCAGGGGAAAATCACCTGAGTTAGCAAGCTTGAGCCAAAAATTTTAAATATGGGACTTTGTCCTGAATTTCAGACATGCTAAACTACCCCAGGTCCCTCTGAAGTCAGTTGGAGCTTCAGGTACTCAGCACCTTTGAAAAATCATGCCACTTCTATTTAGGTGCTGAAATATAAAATGTGGAGCCCAACCTTAGGCAACAAAGTTTGAAATTTTTAGCCTGTATCTTGATTAAACACAGACATTTTCTCTGAAGTTCTAGTTGATTGCTTACTCCACGACAGGTTCAATAGTAAATAAATTATGTCTTACTAAATTATGTCTTAGAATCATAGAATCATAGAATATCAGGATTGGAAGGGACCTCAGGAGGTCATCTAGTCCAACCCCCTGCTCAAAGCAGGATCAATCCCCAACTAAATCATCCCAGCCAGGGCTTCGTCAAGCCTGACCTTAAAAACCTCTAAGGAAGGAGATTCCACCACCTCCCTAGGTAACCCATTCCAATGCTTCACCACCCTCCTAGTGAAAAAGTTTTTCCTAATATCCAACCTAAACCTCCCCCACTGCAACTTGAAACCATTGCTCCTTGTTCTGTCATCTGGTACCACTGAGAACAGTTTAGATCCATCCTCTTTGGAACCCCCTTTCAGGTAGTTGAAAGCAGCTATCCAATCGCCCCTCATTCTTCTCTTCTGCAGACTAAACAATCCCAGTTCCCTCAGCCTCTCCTCATAAGTCATGTGTTCCAGCCCCCTAATCATTTTTGTTGCCCTCCGTTGGACTCTTTCCAATTTTTCCACAGCCGTCTTGTAGTGTGGGGCCCAAAACTGGACACCGTACTCCAGATGAGGCCTCACCAATGTCGAATAGAGGGGAACGATCACGTCCCTCGAACGATCACGGCTTCCCTAGCAGAGGTACACAGGAGGCAGCAGAGGGCTCAGGCAGCCCCTTCTGCCCTAGCACACCCATGCTGGAGGCAGCCATAATGTAGCGAGCTAATGCAATGCCTGCTGCCCCAGAAAGGATACACCTGGATAGGCTGCCCCACCAGCACCTGCTTTGCTGAGGGAAGTGCTGATTCAACCTTTTAAAAAACACACAGCAAGAGATGTTGCTCAGCACCGCCTCCCACCAATATCCAAGCATAGTATGCTTGACAAAGGCATAATGGGCCAGATCCTCAACTTACACAAATTGTTGCT
Organism: Emys orbicularis; assembly: GCF_028017835.1. Classification (NCBI taxonomy): domain Eukaryota; kingdom Metazoa; phylum Chordata; order Testudines; family Emydidae; genus Emys; species Emys orbicularis. The sequence goes on from NC_088683.1 coordinate 89,560,788, forward strand.
CAATTTAAATAAATGGAGCTATGACAATTTACACCAGCCGAGGATCTGGCCCAATGCCACTAAGCACCACCACTTAAGATAGTGACCCTCTCCTGAACCTCGCTGTGCAGCTCTGCATTTTAATGGCATCATTAAGACCTAAGTTTTGTGAAAAACTTAACAGCTACAGATAATATAGAGCAGTTGATGTGCTCCATGAATTCCAGTCTTACAGAACATCACATGGTGGTTGGTTGGTGGTGTTAGAGAATGTTTTGGAAGTGCCTTCAACATAGAAAACATCATATCACTGTTTGTTATTATTGTGCAGTGATCACGCTTAATGTAGAGAAAAGCATTTGACTGGATTGAATGGAGCAATATAGATGTGTTCTGAGATGGGTAAGGCTTGAACAGAATTTCTGAAATTGGTCTTATGTACTAGCCCTAAATCACTGAATGCCATTCTCAAAATTTTCACAGGCAGAGACTCTAAACAGGAGTTCCACCTGTTACCCCTGTTATGTAACATGGCCATAAAGATGCCTACTCAAATTATAACAAAACAACTAGAGTAGATTGAGTAAAAGTAGAAAATTATATAATGCATATTATTCCTGCACTGCTGTCATCCTCTTATTCCTGGAATCAATGAAACTTTACAAAAATTATATGAGCTCAAAGATTTATTCCCATCATGTATGGATATGAAAATTATCATCAAGGTTCAGTTTATAAAGTTAATCAGTGGTGTGGAATCCTCTAGTGAACAGATTGGTGCAATGGGCAAGTACATCCCTAGAAACTTGAGTTCCCATATCAGATTGCAAGTGAAAATGAGTTTGGCTGTTTCATCTGAGTCTCTATTGGGGTATTTTGGAAAGCCAATAAATACATAATCAGTCTTATAAGAGGTCTGAGGATGAAGTAACACAGAACACTGCCAATCAGGACTGAGGTGCACTAACACAGTTCTGTGAAAAACCTTTCTTCTTGGTTTCTTGACTCAGGCTAGTGCTAAGACTCTCCCCTCACTTTCACGAACACGAATTCACTTTCATATTTTTAAGGAAAATAATTATGTGCATACAGTTTGGTAATGTGGTTTAATTGTAACCCCATAGCATGCCTATTGTGCTACCTCTTTTAACTAAACATTAACAGAATACTTTTTACTAAAATCTTTTTCTATGCATTTTGAGCCCACTGACTTCAATGGTAGTTTATTAATGTTAATGGAAAGTGTTATAGATTTACTTACATTTATCATATAATTACAGTACAGATGTTTGACAGATGAATCAGGTTTTAATTAGCTTTCTAGGTGACTGCATTATTGGTAATATTGTACTTTTATTACATTTTCGTATGATCTATGAAATATCAAAACAACTAAATGGCATAAATGTTTTACTGTTTCTATATAGACTTGACTTTTCTGCTTAGGTACCTTCTGTTATTTTAAATTCTAATTTTTAACTATTTCTAAATTGTTGCTTACTCAAGAATTCAAACTACACTTGAAACTATGTAAGACTTTATAAAGTAGAATAAAACATCAGTATATTAGATTATTTCTGCAAAACGTTCTGGAGCCTTTTGAAGTTGATGGGGGTTTTGATATTGACTTCAATGAAAGCAGGTGTGACAAAGTGGAATTTTTTTGTACTATTTTTACAAAATAGTACTATTTGTACTATTGTCTGTGCCTCAGTTTCCCCTGTGTGCTGCACTGTTACGTGGTGGGGGTGAAAAGGGACTGTTTGCTCTCACGGCAGGCTAAGAGACAAGGGTGTGGACATTGCCTATCTGTCTGTGGCTAGATCCCCATATCAATGGAGCATTTTAGAAGACAAAAGCAAATCCAATTGCCCAGACACTGAGACCTAGCAACCAAGGACTCAAGGGATTTGGATCTCCCCACCTCTCAGAAGATAGGATGAGGAACATTCCCCAGCAGGAGAACAAATGACTTGGAAGGTGTGAGGTGGGGAGATAAGAGTTGACTTCTGGAAGGACTCAGGGCTCACATCTGCAGTATGACCAAGGAAGTCAGATGGAGAGACAGACAGAGCTTAAACCAAGGGTTCACTGCACCTTGGCTGGGCTCTGGGCTAACCAGAATGAACTATGCTCTTTAATCTTCAGTTCTCTATACTACTGTAAAGACTTCCTATCCTGCGTTCCAGTTCACGAATAAATCTTACTGTTTTGACAACGCTGTGTGAGTGTTGCTGCAAATGCTTGGTGAGGTGTATTAATCCCTGAAGAGTGTTCAAGTCTCCACCAGGAGTCTGTCTCAGTTGGACTCGCTGAGCGAAGCTCACGATGTGAATCATGAGTGCTGAAGGCCCAGAGGTGCAGTCTAAGGAGGCAGCGAAGCCGCATGGCTTACCCTGCAGGAAGAATGAGACCCATAGGGGAGTCTGGCACATGTGAGGGGTTCCTCCTAGAGACTGTTTGAAAGTTGGGGGCACAGCACCAATCCTGTGGATCCATGATAGTAGGATGAGACCCATAATCAAACAAACAGATGTCCAACCATTATAAACACATCATCTTAATCTACAGCTGCTCTTCACCCATACATTTTGGTAATGTTTAGATATATAGCAACAAACTCTGACGAACATTGCCATTCACTTTGTATTTTCATATACAGGGATAATAACACTCACTCATTTCTTTGACTCATTATTCTACCTGTGAGTTTGCAATCATTCATAGCTCTTAGAAATTAAAACAAATTAGGTATAATACGATGTTCACCACTGCAACATAGAATCAGAAGAAAGAAACTGCCCTTGACCATGCTCTTTGGAGCACATATACACTAATAGGTCTGCTATTCCCACTGATTTCTGAGACAACTCCCACTGACTTCAATCATAGCAGGACAGAGTCCTAAGTAATACATGCTCGTGTTACAGACTACATTAAGGATCTGCTCTTGCATTGCAATCAGTGGGACCACTCACCTAATTAAAGGATTACACGATCGGCTCCAAAGCTAATATTTAGCTACAGCAGGACAAGTGAAAGAATGATTCACCTTCCTTTATCTAATATTTCTCATCTTATTTTTCTCTGATTTTTAAACTATTTTATTCCCCCCCCAAAAAAATACTGCCTGAGGAAAGTATTTTGGAATTTAATCACTGGGCTAAATCCTGCAGTCAAACACGCAAGACTCTCCATTGACTTCATTTGTTGTTATTAGTACAAAAGTGCCAGCACCATGGTATCTGGTCTTCAGTATTTCAATAAGAGTAGAACCACTTGATTCCCTGCGGCCTGCTATTTTAAAAGAGAATGGAGAAGAATCTGTCCAGTCACATGGGGACTCAAGATCTCCTAAGTGAACCAGATGGAAACACCTGAACAAAGAGGGCCCAGGGCAGGAAGAGCAGACATCCATCATCACCCTCTGGGAAGGACTAGAAAGAAATGAGCAGGATCGCTCTAAAGTTTTCCATCCACACCTGCTATGGCAGGCAGTTTGTGTAAGAAGTATCTCATGACTGATAATGTCAAAGGCTGTTGAAGATGGAGGAATGTCAGCAAAGATGACTGACCTTTTTCCAGTGCCCTTGGAAGATCAACCATAGCAATAAGAGCCATTTCCATGCTGTCACCCAAAACTGAATGTGTCAGATCTGAGATGTTTTTGGAGTTGGTTTGCTATCACTTTTTCAATCATCTTTCCTAGAAAGAGGAGGTTAGTTATTCAGGACACTGGAGTCCAGAGCTGATTTCTTTAGCAGAGCCCTGATAATACTTTTTTCACAGTAGCTGACATTCCTCTCAGCAAGAATGGGCACAGATACAGTTAACATGAAGTCAGGCATACTGTTTGCAAAGTTGCAAGTTTCTCCACTTGGGACACGGGTTTACAGTATGGCTGCCCTCTTCCACCTTCACCTTGTTATTCCGGATCTCATGAGGGAGATTTCAATCCCTAAGGCTGGACAATTTAGTGCAGTTTACGCAAATACAAAGGCAGAAGAAAAAAGATCTGTCTTTCTCCCCATGCTGACTGCTGCACAGCATTATAAGAACTCTTTATGTCAGAGACAGATTAATCGCTGGACCTCTCACAGCAACTCCCTAGTGTTCTTCTCACTTTTTCATTTGTTACAGGTAATCAAATCAAGGTGACCTACTGAAGATGGTTCAGAAGGAAGGAGCATGCTGGTGGTTGTGTAGAGCTGAACTGTTGCAGAGATATACCAGACAACCTGTACTTTGGAATGGATGAGAAAAGACTTATCTTCCAGGTAAATTAATAGGAAAATTAATAGGATCAATAAATCTCCATAAAAGCAGTGATCAAACCATGACAGCAATTGTTTCCCTAGTTCTGTTTCCTTGGCAGTGACAAGATCTAGAACATCTTGAACACCTGGGACTAAAGATTATTTGTTCTAGATGTGAGTTGGCATGAGGACCAAGAGGCAACTGCTACTGCCTACACCAATGGATGAATTGTGTTGATTTGTGGTGGTTCAGAAGGCTGGTGCAATTCTCTGGAGGTGTCATTTGTTCTCCAGAATTTAACTTTCATTTTTTTACAATGAAAAAAAGCATTCACTAGTTCTTATAATTGTGAAGAAAACTTTCAAAATGTGAATCAAGTATAAACTGATGTCTGCCTGAGTCTGCAGACAGCCTGAAACAATAACTCTGATAGAGGTATGAACTGGTCAATTTATCTCAGAGGTGTGCTAACTTTGAAGCCTAATTATAATTTAAATTTTCAACATTGTTAATCAAGGCTGAGCAAATCATGGGAGAGGGGCAACAATATGAACCTCTCTACAGTCTAGAGAGAATGGTGTTTTGTTTCTCAGTTGTCTTAAGTGGGTGAAGTCTGGACTATATATGGAACTTAGAAAGGTACCTTTCATTTCCCCCCCCCCACAATTCAACCCCTATCCTGCATGCAAAATGAAATCTCCCATGACTAACTGTCTAGGGGACTTCAGCACATGGCTTGACAATATTGCAGTAAACTTCAGAGCACTGTGGAAATTTGATATATACGTGAAGACTGCAGCTCATTATGCTTATCATTATGGTTTAACAGATAAATACACAGGAAGAATTTTTCAAAAATGTGTACTTTTGACAGATTAAACAAAATGGAATCAGTACCACCCAGATTGCTGACAAAATTTAAAAGAAAACAAATATATAAAAACGTCCACCACGGAAACACAATTAATGGTAGCCTGTTCTTGGAACTTAAGTTTAATCATAATTGAACTGGGGCAATGATCCTTCTTGAACATCCTCAGTTACAGAACTACTACCCAGAGATTTACTTTATTCTCTCACTGGCTGCATTTAGGGAAGGCTGCAAACCGCAGCTAGAGTTCCCTTGTCTTGTTTTTGCATCTTCTACCCCCTTTTTTCTTCATTCCTCTAAGTAATTTGGAAAATAATCCATTTGAAAGTGGAGGGTTTTTTTTTAGATGGCATCACAAAGAGGAAAACTGAGTCCTTAACCATCTGACTTTGTTTTTTACCACACAGTGCTTAGATGTATTGTTATAGGTGACCCATAAATGCCTTGAATTAATACACAGAAGCACAGTAGGTTTTTGTAATTACATTTTTATGGATAAGCTTGTCTGGCATTGGCTTATCCACATCTCCTTCCTTTAAATCAATCAAAATTTAACAGATCAGTAGTATTACAAGATTATTTTCCCCCACTGATATATATATAGATATATATATATTTTTATTTTTTTTTGCTGGTCCCAATCCTGCAACCATTTGCACACATGGTTAACAGAGGAAATCATTGGGACAGCCCACATGCCTAAAGTTAAGCACACCTGTAAGAAACTGAAAGATCAAGAGGCCTGTGTGAGTTACAAATCCACATAAAAAAGAAAAGACCCCCATAGTGAACAAGTGTCAAATTACTACACCAAAATTCATCAGCTATAATAACTAAATCTCCATTGCTTTTATAGCACCGTTAAACACTTTGTGATACCATCGGAATGGAGTTTTATAACGTCATGGTAATTAGATATAGCAGGATCAAGGCGTCCTGCTTTGAAAATAAACATCTACTCATTTTACGTAAATGCCTTGGATTTGTATTGGCATTCGTTTAGAAACTGGAAACCATTACACTGTGACAACATTCTATTCTGCTGACCTTATCTCTTCTGCAGAATATTATATCTTATTATTTCTCATATACAGTGTAGCACATAAATATGCGGATTTTTAACATGGATCCAAAAGAGCAGTTACTGACTGTGACAGCAAAGGCTACTTTCAGACTAGTTTGAGGCTCATTGACACAATAGACCAGAATGTCTCCAAAGGAACCAATAAGATATGTTTTGTCAGTAATGTTCCCCAAACTGGACATTATGGTTCATTTTGTTAATATTGCTGCTGTCCAGAGCACTGTGGACTAAATATTGATTTCATGTATGTGGGCATGCATTGCCAGCAATCAACCACTTCACATACATGTACAAAAGTGGAAAGGAATTTTGCAAGATGCATGAAAATATGTCTTAGTCCACATGCTTAAAATCATCAAAGAAAAACATTACTGCACATGTGCAGTAAGTAGCATTCTAAATAATATGCTAATAGCAATACTAACAACCTTAATTCCAGAATATAAAATAATGGCTTGTTATACTTTATTTTTAAAATCTAAGCTTTTTTGAATTATGAAAGCATGAATCATGATTTCAACCTGTACACATTGCTGTTTCTTTCTTTCTCACATTCATAGCCCTTAAACAGCTGAACTGATTTTCTTGACAATGTCTAAACAAAAAGGGCAACATAGTATGGCTGTGAAGCTGAGACCTTCTTTGACAAGTTTTAGTCCGGAGCAAATTACATCCAAGTTATAAAGTCACTGAAAATAGAGGTTTACAATGTAAATGCTGACACAACCTTCATGAAAGCAGCAAATGCAGGCTCTCCATGATATATTATAGCTCTCCGGGGTGTATCACTTGAAAGTACATGCCCACTCTCCCCCACCCCAAAAGATTAATCATTGCTTAAAAATACATGGAGAGAGCACAGTGTAGATAAAGCTTTTCAGTGTCTCTTCCTCCCAGTACCACTCAGAGGTGATGAAAACTCACCAGACGACAGGACCATCTCCATCAGGCAGCTGAAACTACATCGCACGCGATTAACATTTCGCTTTACCTTTTTCATTTTTTTTTGAAAACAAGGAACGATCGACATTCCTGAAGACGGAGCATTTGGGTGGGGGGAAAGAACCGATCCTTGGGATCGCCTGCACTTTGCAACCCCACAAAGCTGGAGCAAGGCGGGCAAATAAATAGATAGCCAGCACAGGTTAACATAAAATAATCCCCATCATCAACCCAAACTACAGCAAATGGGGGGGGGGGGGAGATAGTCCCTCCCGGCTCGGGGTCAGCTTCCTGACCCATTTGCAGAAATCGCCCTTCCCCACCAAACCCGGGGGGCTGCGGAGGGGGTGCTGGAGGGAGGGGAACAGCGGTCCATGCAATGGCAATTCAGGCGCGCTGGCTACTCACCGGCCCCCGGTCTCACCTAGGAGCGGCGGCGGCAGGTTGGGGTGGGCGGGAGGCCGCTGCTCTCAGGGATATTTCTATGCTGCAGCTTTTATCCCTCGCCTTTGTGCATCTTGCCTTGCCCCGCTGAGTGAGGCAGGGAGAGCGCGGCGGAGCCGAGCACAGCTGAGCGCTCACCCGCTCCCCTCCCCAAGCCAGCCGGCACCGCCGCGCGCGCCCCCGCGCCGCCCCCCTCCTCCCCACCGTTCCCCTCCGCGCGCGCACGCGGCGCGCTCCGGGCAGGGGCAGCGGTTCGCTCCGCGCCCGCGTGCTCTCGCGCTGGGCTGCGTGGGGGGGGGGCGCTGCACCCTGGGGCTGGCTGGGTCCCGGCGCCGCGCTGGCTGCTGCGCGCCCCCCGTCCCCGCCGGCCCCCGCTCGCATCCCGTTACTATGGTTATTCTCCGTGTCTCCCCCGCGCGGGGAGGGGGCGGCGGCCGCTCTGCAGGCGCCCACATGCCGCCCCGGGGAGCCGGCCGCCGCCGCTGCCTGAACCTGGGGCACCAGCGGGCTGCCGCGCAGAAGCCGGGGCGGCTGCGGGCAGCCGGGGCACAGGGCGAGGGGGGGGGGTCACAGAGGAGACAGGTGGGGTTGGAGGTAGAACTTGCCCCCCCCCGCAATGGCGGGCCAGAGACAGGTCACCCCGTTCCTCTAGCGGGGAACAGCAGGACCCCGAAAGTGCAGGGCCAGGGGAAAGTCACTGGCTGCAGCGGCTGCAACTTACAGAGAGGAGGAGAAAACCATTTTGCTTCCTACCAGCTGCCAAACAGCTTCCCTGTCTCTCCTCTCAGCTCAGCCACTTTGTTTTACATCACTGTTTAAATACGTCTTAGCAAATCTAAAATTCATGAGTTAATGTGAACAAATAACCACCCCAGCGCATTGTTTCCTTCAGTAAAGGCATCCCCCCAAGCACCAACAGCATCCACTAATAAAGGAAATATAAAACAAAGGATAATTTCCTTAATATTTAACTTTTAAAAATGTCTCAGGGCAGAATTGCACTCGCAGATCCCCATGGTGGCTTTCCACTGTTATTTTGCTCCCCCAAGGGAAGTTTTATGTATGTAAGACGAGCACATTATCTATTTTGCTCCCCCAAGGGAAGTTTTATGTATGTAAGACAAGCACATTATCGATCAAGGTCTGCCCAGTGGATCTAAGAGCAGAATTTTGCCAAGTCAAAATATCTTACTATAATGAGCTAAGCGCAATTATGTGATGTATGTGGTTTCTAGTGAAAATTACGTTACTTTGGTACCATTCCAATGAATGCAAGGTTTACTCTAGGAACTAGTGGGTTAAAGAATTTAGGCCCTTATTCTGCAATTGGACCCACATAGCCTCAACAGGTCCACCCATGTGGATTGTAGGATCAGGGCCTAACTTTTTAGATATTGGGTTTACTAAAATAAAACAAACAAAAAAGTGAATTTAGTGAGTTTGCCCTATATTCTCAATTTCTAAACATCCAAAGTCACCACACTAAAATTTAGTATGATTTGCAGCCTCTGCAAAAGAAAGACTAAGGCCTTGTCTACACTACAAAATTAAGTCTACCAGGCTAGGGGCAGGTCTTCACTACGGGGGGGGGGGGGTGTCGATTTAAGATACGCAAATTCAGCTACGCGAATAGCATAGCTGAATTCGACGTATCGGAGCCGACTTACCCCACTGTGAGGATGGCGGCAAAATCGACCTCCGCGGCTCCCAGTCGACGGTGCTTACTCCCACCTCCGCTGGTAGAGTAAGAGCGTCGATTCAGGGATCGATTGTCACGTCCCGACGAGACGCGATAATTCGATCCCCGAGAGATCGATTTCTACCCGCCGATTCAGGCGGGTAGTGTAGACCTTAGATCAGCGTACAGTCACCACAGTAATTCAATTGGCTGTTGGTGTCCACACTATCCTCCTGCCGCTGGTGAGTGAGGCGTGTCCTCACCAGGAGCACTTGCACCAACCTAAGTGGAGCAGGGGGGCTCAAGCTGTGAGCCCCACATGGGGCTGGCAGTCAAGAGGCAATGTAAGTAATGCAGTGTCTACATGGACACTGCGTCACCCTAACTACATCGGCCTAAGCACTACCCCTATTGCAGAGGTACAGTTATTAGGTCGGTGTAGTGGGCAACTTACATTGGCCGGAGCAACGTTGTAATAAAAATATAGATTCTTACAGAGTTAGCTTACATCAACCTAACTCTATAGTGTAGACCAGACCCAAAGGAGGGAGGGATGTAGCAGATCAGGGCTGAGGTGCAGTGACAGAGCTGTTGAAGCCACCTTTCAACAGCTCCTACACACACTAAGCCAGTACTCTTGAGTTTATTATTTGCAGAGTCACTAAATTCACTTACAAATTAAAACAAAAGTGAAATTCGCTGGCATTCTCATTTTGTATGTGTATGTGCACAGAATTGCAGACATTAGTTATTTTGTGTACAGGATTACCATTTGGTTGAGGCCCTTTTGAAATGTTATTCCTCAAAGACTTAATTATGTCTTAAACCAATGCTGAAACATTTTGAAAAGCACCATAACTCAAACAGTAAATGTTTACTGTTCATAAAAGTCTTACTTCATTACTGTGTTAATAACAATAAAATGTGTTTACGGTGCAGACCATTCCCTTCTCCCCACCCTCCACAAAAAAACCCTAACTGATATGGCATAAATACAAAAGTTATGTGACACTTAATGATTAATTTGCTGACCCACACTTTGGAAAAAATTGTAAAGCATAATATTGACTTTGGATAGAGTAATACAGGTTTGACAAAAGTGAACAAAGTTACTTTTATTATAAATGTCCACTTGTGTAACTGCTGATTACTGTGTGTGGTTTAAAACACTGGAATGGATGTGCAGACAGGCAATATATTCCACAATATTTTTTTTTTAAATCAACTTCTGTATGTAATGACTGAATTTATGTAAGTAGATCTACCAAATAAACACCTGACAATTTTAGGCCTAATTCAATACAAAATTCTGGAAGGGGTTTTGGGGAGTCATTCTGTTTGACTGAATATCTTATGCTGCTTCCTAAGGCCCCAATCCTGTAATTGCATCCACATGGGCAGACTCTTGTACCTGTGCAGACTGGATTGCATGATTGGACCTCTTTTTGGAAACAAGTCTATACTGAGTAGATCTGATCATAAAATGGAATTTCTATCCTATGGGAAATGCCAACATTTTGAAATTTGTTTTTGTCCTGAATTAGGGCAAAAAATCAAAATGTTGAAATTTTTGTGGAATAGAAATTTGTTTTTTTTTATTTCAGAAACATGAAAACAAATGTATTGAAATGTATCATTTCAATAATTTTTTAAAATATAAAATATTAAATATAGTATATGGATTGTCTATGTTGTGAGTGTCATTCTTGCTCTGCTGGAAAGGTTTTTTTGAAGAGGAACGTTTTGATGCCATTGCTAAAGATGGTCAATCTCTCAATTTGCCTCATCTCCTCTAGAAGTTGTTTCCATAGGTGAATCCTTTTGATTGAGTATGCTTTGTCCTCAGCTCTCATGTGCTTTGTCTTGAGTTTTGTGATCTGCATTGTGCCGGTAGTTAATAGATTGAAATTCAGTGTCTAGTGTAGCTTGGGCTTGATCCATTAAGCGCTTTGAAGATTAGGACCAGGGCCTTAAACTGACTGGGAGCCAATAAGAACATAAGAACATAAGAATGGCAATACTGGGTCAGACCAAAGGTCCATCTAGCCCAGTATCCTGTCTTCCGACAGTGGCCAGTGACAGAGGGAATGAACAGGTAATCATCAAGTGATCCATTCCCTGTCGCTCATTCCCAGCTTCTGGCAAACAGAGGCTAGGGACACCATCCCTGCCCATCCTGGCTAATAGCCATTGATGGACTTATCCTCCATGAATTTATCTAGTTCTTTTTTGAACCCTGTTATAGTCTTGGCCTTCACAGCATCCTCTGGCAAAGAGTTCCACAGATTAACTGTGCATTGTATGAAGAAATACTTTCTTTTATTTGTTTTAAACCTCATTTGGTGACCCCTAGTTCTTGTGTTATGAGAAGGAGTAAATAACACTTCCTTATTTACTTTCTCCACACCAGTCATGATTTTATAGACCTCAATCATATCCCCCCTTACTCATCTCTTTTCCAAGCTGAAAAGTCCCAGTCTGATTAATCTCTCCTCATACGGAAGCCATTCCATACCCCTAATCATTTTTGTTGCCGTTTTCTGAACCTTTTCCAATTCCAATATATCTCTTTTGAGATGGGGTGACCACATCTGCACGCAGTATTCAAGATGCGAGCATACCATGGATTTATATAGAGGCAATATGATATTTTCTGCCTTATTACCTATCCCTTTCTTAATGATTCCCAACATTCTGTTTGCTTTTTTGACTGCTGCTGCACATTGAGTGGATGTTTTCAGAGAACTATCCACAATGACTCCAAGATCTCTTTCTTGAGTGGTAACAGCTAATTTAGACCCCATCATTGTATAGAGGGACATGAGCATGGATCTGATATGATCGCTATGACCTAGACCATGGAAGAGGTGGGCAACCATGTTCTATGCCAGCTACAGCCTGGGTGGGCACCATCTTCATATTCAAATATAGTGATTTACAATAATTCAGCCTGGAGGTAACAAATTGCCAGGTCCTAGAAAGATGTGAAGATTCTTAGCAAGCTGGAGGTGAAGGAAGGCATTTTTAGAAACTGACACTACCTTGCCCTCCAGGCTTAGTGAGTGTCAAACAGGACTCCAAGGCTTTGCACCAACTTGACGAATGGGGGCTGTACTCATTCAATGTTGTTGCTAATTCTTCCGTATTGTAGCTAATTCTTCAACATCTTTCCCCTTTTCAACCATCATCACTTTGATACCTGGATTCAGCTTGAGCCAGTGACTCTCCATCCAAGATCTGATCTCTTGTAGGCATTCGGGTAACTTAGTAGTGATGGAGGTTGTGTCAATGGTGAATGAGAAATAGCTGAGTGTTGTCTGTATATTACTGGCAGCTGAGCTGGTGGTGTCTCACTCTCTCCCTGGGATCTCATTTATATATTGAAGAGAAGAGGGGGGATCCCTGTGGGATACTGCAGGTGAGCAAGAAAGGAATGAATGAAACCATTGTAATGCGAGGCAAGCTACTCCTGGTATATCATGTTGGCAAGTCAGCAGTGCCTTGTGTCAGAGAGGTCCATCAATGTGAGCATGGAGATCATGCCTGCTCCCATGGCCATAAGAAAGCAGTCTTTCAGTAATACGAGGGCTGTCTCTGTGCTATGCTCAGTTACAACCCTGATTGTCATGCATCCAAGATGTTGGCTGATGTCACATGTTGAAGCTTGGTGTTACTATTTTTTTCAATTATTTTGTCCAGGAATGGGCAGCTGGAGATGGGATGGTAGTTAAGTCACCGGGGTCCACTTTTGGCTTCTTGAAGATTGGGTGGGACTGTTGTATTTTTCAGTGAGTTTGGCAAGTGTGCTTCTCTAAAGAAGGCATTAACAATTTTCATTAGTAGTGAGGATAGTTGATCTTTGCTTCTATCAGTAAGGAGGGGCAGAGATCCATTTCACAGGTTGTGTCTAAATATGTTTCAGGGCTTCTTGAGCTTTGGCATGTGGGGTCCACCTATCGAGGAAGGGGAAGAGCATATTTGGCTACAGACTGGCTAACCTAGTGAGGAGGGCTTTAAACTAGGTTCAATGGAGGCAGGTGACCAAAGCCCACAGATAAGTCAAAAACATGGAGACCTGGGAGAAGGATCGGAATCTCAGGGGAGCATGGGCTGTTATAGCAGAAATATGGGAGAGACAAGACAGAACTGGGAGGGCGGGAGGGAATCAAATCAGTATCTTAGATGTCTATACTAATGCGAGAGGTATGGGGAATAAGCAGGAAGAACTCAAAATGCTAGTAAATAAACACAACTATGACATAGTTGGCATCACAGAGACTTGGTGGGATAACATGCGTGACTGGAATATTGGTATAGAAGGATACAGCTTGCTCAGGAAGGAAAGGCAGGGAAAAAAGGGAGGAGGTGTTGCCTTATATATTAAAAATGTATACACTTGGACTGAGGTTGAGATAGAAATAAGAGACAGACTTGTTGAAAGTTTCTGGGTAAGGATAAAAGGGGTAAAAAAACAAGGGTGAGTCATGGTAGGGGTCTACTACTGACCACCAAACCAGGAAGAAGAGGTGGATGAGGCTTTTTTAACAAAATCATCCAAAGTACAGGACTTGGTGGTGATGGGGGACTTCAACTACCCAGAAAATAACATAGCAGGGCACAGATTATCCAGCAAATTCTTGGAATGTATTGGAGACAATTTTTTATTTCAGAAGGTGGAGAAAGCTACTGGGGGGAGGCTGTTCTAGATTTGATTTTCACAAATAGGGAGGAACTGGTTGAGAATTTGAAAGTGGAAGGCAACTTGGGGTGAAAGTGATCATGAAATGGTAGAGTTAATGATTTTAAGGAATGGTAAGAGGGAGAACAGCACAATAAAGACAATGGATTTTAAGAAGGCACACTTTAGCAAACTCAGGGAGTTGGTAGGAAAAATCCCATGGGAAGCAAGTCTAAGGGGAAAAACAATTGAAGACAGTTGGCAGTTTTTCAAAGACATTATTAAGGGCACAAGAGCAAACTATCCCACTGCGTAGGAAAGATAGGAAGTATGGCAAGAGATCACCCCGGATTACCCAGGAGATCTTCAATGATCTAAAACTCAAAAAAGAGTCCTACAAAAAGTGGAAACTTGGTCAAATTACAAAGGATGAATATAAACAATTAACACAACTATGTAGGGACAAAATTAGAAAAGCCAAGGCACAAAACGAGACCAAACTAGCTAGGGACATAAAAAGAAACAAGAAAACGTGTATTCTACAAATACATTAGAAGCAAGAGGAAGACCAAGGACAGAGTAGGCCCATTACTCAATGAGGGGGGAAAGACAATAACAGAAAATGTGGAAATGGCAGAGGTGCTTAATGACTTCTTTGTTTCGGTTTTCACCAAGAAGATTGGTGGCGATTGGACGTCTAGCATAGTGAATGCCAGTGAAAATGAGGTAGGATCAGAGTCTAAAATAGGGAAAGAAAAAGTCAAAAATTACTTAGACAAGTTAGGTGTCTTCAAATCACCAGGGCCTGATTAAATGCATCCCAGAATACCCAAGGAGCTGACTGAGGAGATATCTAAGCCATTAGCAATTATCTTTGAAAAGTCATGGAAGACGTGAGACAATAGAAAAATGACTTGAATGGAACAATCTCAATGATATAAAGTACTGGTTATTTGTACTGGAATATTGTACCAATTTAAACCTTTACAGCAGTGAGAAGCAACCAGAATAGAAAAAGCAACAGTGCTAGTCCTACTAAATTGGAGTTTGCTCTGAGAAAGAGTTAGGCACTGAATAAGTTAGGCATCTGAACCAGAGCTGAATGGGTAACCAGAGGTGGGAGTAAAGTCACTCTTCTTTATTGGTCTTGGGATAGCTTTGTGTTTGTTACTATTGGATTATATTTTTCTTTAAAATTTCCAGAATAGAAAGGCAATGAGAGCCCAATTTGCTAACCTTAGAAATTTTACTCTCTGCTGCTGTATAGTGGTGGTATTGCTGGAGAGGGCTTTTTGGTGTGGACAATAGATGAGTGAGTATGAATACGGAATCATTTTACCTTTTTGATCATGAAAAGTTTGTATAATCTAAGGGCAGAGGTGAAAGTAAGCCGGGCCGAGCCGGTACGCCGTGCTGGACTGGACCAGCTTCCCCAGCGGTGATTTAAATGGCCCAGGGCTCCAGCTGCTGCGGGGAGCCCCGGGCCCTTTAAATTCCCGCCCGAGCCCTGCCGCCGCTATCCCAGCGGTGGCAGGGCTTCGGCGGCGCTTTAAAGGGCCTGGGGCTCTCCGCAGTGGCAGGAGCACCGGGCCCTTTAAATCCCTGCCTGAGCCCAGCTGCTGGAGCCCCAGGGCAGCAGCGGCTGGGCTCCGGTGGGGATTTAAAGGGCCCGGGACTCCAGCCGCTGCAGGGAGCCCCGGACCCTTTGGGCTCCTGCGGTGATTTAAAGGGCCCGGAGCTCCGCGGTGGCCGGAGCCCTGGGCCCTTTAATTTATCCCTGAGCCCTGGGGCTCCCAGCCGCCTCTGCAGCTGATAGCTCCGGGGTGATTTAAAGGCCCCACCTCTTCCGGCTGAGACCACGCCCCCACTCAGGACTCCGGCGTACCGGTAAGTCCTTTAAGTTACGTTCACCCCTGTCTAAGCGTCCTATATGAACATGGCTGCCCAATGTGACAGGAGAGAGGCGAATCTGAATCAGCCAGGATTCCTCATAGGAAGCTCCCACAGTCCTTCCCCTCCAAATCAAGCTGTATCTCTAAGTCACACCCCGTCCCTTAGAAGGCATGATAAGCAAGTTTTAGGGGTAGGATTTAGGGAAATATTTAACTGCACAGCATAAACTAGAACAGGAAACTACCCCTAAAAAGAAGTTAGGATGGAACAGCACTTATTGACTCAGCCATTCCTGTCAGATGGATCACAGAGAATGAGCGCTGCCACTCCAAGAGCTCTCATGTGTGGGCTTCTGCAAAGGTCAAAATCATTCCCTCTCTTCTTCAGCATATTCTTGAGACCACTTGGAGAGACCAGTTGTGAGGGAGGCAACTCAAGTGCATGTCCAACATATCTTTGTCTCCCTTATGCAGACCTGGGTTCAGATTCCTCCCTGCCAGTGGTAGCATGCTGGAGAGGGAGAAAGGGAGGTGATTGAGGTACCCCCTGTTGGTACTGCATGGAACTGCTATTGCTAATTTAAAAAAAATTGCTCTGGGAGCTCAGTAGACGAGCCAGCCTAGATAGTGTTTCCACTTGCCCTTCCTTGGTGACAGCCCTGTCCCTTTGGCTGAGAAGGATGCTTCACTCACACTCACCCCTAATAGAGCGCGAAATGAAGAAAAGAAAAGAAAAGAAAAATGAAGAGATGTGCATAGAACGCTCACTGTCTTCCGGGGGGAGGGAGGGAGAGAACTCTCCTAACCTGGTGACCCTGGTGACCACTATTTTGCATTTTGAGAACAAGAGAGGCATGGGGATATTGCTATGTAGGACTGTCTTTAATTGTTGTGCAGTGCTTAAATATCACTGCAATAGGCACCTCAGAAAAACATATGGATTAGATACCTACCAACTTGAGCTGAGAAACTCTATGGAAGAATAGTATCAAAGGGGTAGCCGTGTTAGTCCGGATCTGTAAAAGCAGCAAAGAGTCCTGTGGCACTTTATAGACTAACAGACGTATAGGAGCATGAGCTTTCATGGGTGATGCATTCGAAGAAGTGGGTATTCACCCATGAAAGCTCATGCTCCTATACGCCTGTTAGTCTATAAAGTGCCACAGGACTCTTTGCTGCTTCTATGAAAGAATGGCACCCTCCTAAAACTAACTTTCGCTTCATAAAATGCAAACAAGTTACCTTGGAAGAGAAGGTGCGTGTGTAACCCATGCCTGCTTGGTTTGGTGCTCTGTCCCCCTCTAGTGGCACCTAGACCAACTAGAGATTAATGAGTCTGCTACCGCCCTAGCTAAGAGCCATGTGGCTTCTAGCTCATGCAATACAGGCTCATTCACTAAGCTTCAGAGTTCCCGCATTCAATGACAACTAGGGTCTTACACATAGATTTGAACACTATCTGAAAACTCTGAAGCACATGTGGAAGTCAGAAGAAGGTATTGACAAATTACCATAAGAGACACCGTCTGTTGACTTTTAGCTCATGCAGTACAGGTTCATTCACTAAGCTTCAGAGGTCCCGGCGTCGATGACAACCAGGGCCTTACACATAGATTTGAGCACTATCTGAAAACTCTGAAGCAGATGAAGACGTCAGAAGAAGGTATTGACAAATTACCATAAGAGACACCATCAGAGAAGTCAGATGGGTAGAGACCACAGTGACGGAGCAGTAAACAGAAGGGAACAACATGATTGTTAAGAAATAGGGTGTGCACATACTTCTTGTATTTTGACACTTCAGCAAGGCTCCTGATCCTTGATCATCTTAAAAACAAGAAATTGGACAAGAGATTTACTCTCTGAGGCCTTGGCTACATTTGCGAGTTACAGCGCTGTAAAGCCACCCCCAGTGCTGTAACTCACTCCTCGTCCACACTGGCAAGGCATTTGCAGCGCTGTATCTCCGTGGTTGCAGCGCTGCATGTACTCCACGTCCCCGAGAGGAATAGCGAGTATTGCGCTGCCGCTGCAGCACTGCGGCGCCAGTGTGGCTGCCCAATGCGCTGTGAATGGACTCCAGAATTATTCGGCAGTATCCCACAATGCCTGTTCTAGCCACTCTGGTCATCAGTTCAAACTCTACTGCCCTGGCCTCAGGTAACCAACCATGTGACCCACCCTTTACATTCCCCGGGAATTTTAAAAATCCCCTTCCTGTTTGCTCAGCCCGGTGTGGCGTGGAGTGCTATCAGCGAATCTTTCCAGGTGACCATGCCTCCACGTGCCAAGCGAGCCCCAGCATGGAGCAATGGCGAGTTGCTGGACCTCATCAGTGTTTGGGGGGAGGAAGCTGTACAGTCCCAGCTGCGCTCCAGCCATAGGAATTACGATACCTTTGCGAAGGTATCAAAGGACATGATGGAAAGGGGCCATGACCGGGACGCCCTGCAGTGCAGGATTAAAGTGAAGGAGCTGCGGAGTGTCTACCGCAAAGCCCGCGATGCAAACGGCCGCTCGGGTGCTCCCCCCACGACCTGCCGATTCTACAAAGAGCTGGATGCGATACTTGGGGTTAACCCCACTTCCACTCCGAGCACCACCATGGACACTTCAGAGCCGGTGGGGGGGGGGGGGAGGAGGAAGAGGAGGAGGAGGAAAACGGGAGTGATGGTGGTGGGCCGGATGGAGACACCCCGGAATCCCCGGAGCCGTGCAGCCAGGAGCTCTTCTCGAGCCAGGAGGAAGGGAGCCAGTCGCAGCGGCCGGTACTTGGTGGAGGACAAACAGAAGAGCAGGTTCCCGGTAAGCGGGTGTTTTTTTGGGGAAGGAATTTTTTCGGTGTAGGCTCTTTGGGAGAGGAGGGTTAGGCATGCATGCCTAGATGCGGAATAGTGCATTGATGTGGTTTATCACATCGCAGTAATCGGCCTCGGTAATCTCCTCGAATGTCTCATCCAGAACGTGTGCAATGCGCTTGCGCAGGTTTATCGGGAGAGCCAACGTGGTCCTTGTCCCAGCCAGGCTAACGTGTCCGTGCCACTGTGCCGCGAGGGGTGGGGGGATCATTGCTGCACATAGGCAAGCTGCAGATGGGCCAGGGTGGAAGCCGCATTGCAGTAGAAGACCCTCCCTTGCTTCCCAGGTCACCCTCAGCAGCGAGATATCGTCCAGGACGAACTCCTGTGGAAAATGTTGGGACAGTGTTCCGTGTAGCTGCCCCCTGAAGCTGTTGGCTCTCCCCAAGGCACAGAAACCCAGAGGACAGTGCAGCCCTGAAACAATCAGTCCCACTTACTCACCATTTTGAGGCTCCCGTGGGATATGTGTGCTCTGTTTCGGACGGGAAAATTATGCAATTGTGTAGACCCTGTGTGTTTTCTACTCCTTAAGTGCGGGGGAAATCATTACTCTGTCTGGTATAAACAATGCTGCCTCTGTTAAATGTTGCATTTTGCCTATACAGCAGCATCAACCTTGAGACCTTAGCCGTCCCTCTTATCGCCTGCTCAGAGACTGCAAAGACTTAGGAAGAGACCGTGAAAAAGCAAAGAAGACATGCTGCAAGAAGTGATGCGGCAATCTATTAAAGAGAATGAGAAAGCACAGAACTGGAGGGAGAGAGAAAGCAGGATCCGCCAGGAAAACGCAGCGCAGCGGCGGCAAAGCACGGATCAGCTCATAAGCATCCTGGAGCGCCAAGCAGACGCTATCCAGGAGCTCATAGCCATGCAGAAAGAGCAGTACGGCAAACACCACCCCCCCTACAGCCCTTGTCCCAAAACTCTTTCCGTTGTGCCCCACTGTCACCTCCAACCCACTTTCCCCAACTTCCGTGTTCTTCACGCCACCCGCTGCCTCCAACACCAGTATCTTCACCACCCAGCCCTGAAAACCACGACCCTTACCCTCTGCACGCAACCCCCATCACCATGCAGTATAGCTGTCCTGAAGTGCAGCACTCACTGCACAGCACACCAGACAGGACATACGCGAATCTGTGATAATACCGTTCCCCACTCCACCCCCTTGTTTCTTTTCAATAAATAATTTTTTTTTCTTTTCAATAAATGGATTTTTTGGCTTTGAAAACATTCTTTATTATTGCATAAAGTAAAAGACTTCTTAGCCCAGGAAATAAACAGGCACTGCAAATCTGCTTGTCTGCTTAGCAAACACTGATTCCTAAAGATTGGAACTACTGCACTTCACTCCCGTGCAGGGCACCAGATATCACCAGGGCCGGCTCTGGCTTTTTTGCGGCCCCAGGCAAAAAAGCCTCCGGCCGCCCCCCCCCCCCCCGCGGGGGGGGGGGGAGGGAGGGCGGCCGGAGCCCCGGGGGGAGGGCGGCGAGCCCCGGCGGGGGCTCCACTCTCCCCCCGGCGGCCGGGGGGGAGGGTGGCGAGCCCCGGCGGGGGCAGGGCGGCGAGAGGGCGCCAGAGCGCCGGGGGCAGGGCGGCGAGAGGGCGGCGAGCCCCGCCTGGGGCTCGGCTCTCTCCCCAGCGGCCAGAGCGCCGGGGGCAGGGCAGCGAGAGGGCGGCGAGCCCCGGCGGGGGCTCCACTCTCCCCCTGGCGGCCGGGGGGGAGGGTGGCGAGCCCTGGCGGGGGCAGGGCGGCAAGAGGGGCCAGAGCGCCGGGGGCAGGGCGGCGAGAGGGCGGCGAGCCCCGCCTGGGGCTCGGCTCTCTCCCCAGCGGCCAGAGCGCCGGGGGCAGGGCGGCGAGAGGGCGGCGAGCCCCGGCTGGGGCTCGGCTCTCTCCCCAGCGGCCAGAGCGCCGGGGGCAGGGCGGCGAGAGGGCGGCGAGCCCCGCTTGGGGCTCGGCTCTCTCCCCAGCGGCCAGAGCGCCGGGGGCAGGGCGGCGAGAGGGCGGCGAGCCCCGCCTGGGGCTCGGCTCTCTCCCCAGCGGCCAGAGCGCCGGGGGCAGGGTGGCGAGAGGGCGGCGAGCCCCGGCTGGGGCTCGGCTCTCCCCCCGGCGGCCAGAGCGCCGCGCCGCCCCCCTCCAGGTGCCGCCCCAAGCACCAGCTTGGTTGCCTGGTGCCTGGAGCCGGCCCTGGATATCACTGCTGGTTTTCAGCCTCAAATTGCTCCCTCAAGGCATCCCTAATCCTTGCAGCCCCGCACTGGGCCCCTGTAATAGCCCTGCTCTCTGGCTGTGCAAATTCAGTCTCCAGGTGTTGAACCTTGGAGGTCCATGCCTGAGTGAAGCTTTCACCTTTCCCTTACCTTTCCCAATGCATGACAGAGCCATTGGGGGGAGAGATACCTCAGTGGTTTGAGCATTGGCCTGCTAAACCTAGGGTTGTGAGTTCAATCTTTGAGGGAGCCACTTAGGGATCTGGGGCAAAATCAATACTTGGTCCTGCCTAGTGAAGGCAGGGGGCTGGACTCAATGACCTTTCAAGGTCCCTTCCAGTTCTAGGAGATAGGATATCTCCATTAATTTATTTATTTTTATATTTTAACCTTATACTAATGATAGGTATTCCACCTTTGACAAAACTGAGGAGAATTAAACAAAGAGACCAAGGGAGATCAGTAGTCTAATCAGTGATCAAGAGGTAAGCACTGAAAGAGAGCCACCAAAAAGACTGAGGCCTTAGTTAATCCTGATTAGTGAATACATAGTGTGGAACATGCCTGAAAACTGCAGGACAGTATATTGCTTCCCAGTAAGTTTAACTTAAATACCTGGTAAATTGCTCATAGGAGAAGTAGTCTGGCCAAGGAGTGTAGCACATAGGAGAGGACGGCAGCATCAGGCTCTCAAAGTTCAACTCCCATGAGGCAATGTGCCACAAATGGAGAAATGCAGTTTAATGTTAAACTGACTTGAAACAAACTGAAACCAAACATTTCAATATTGGGAATGCCAAAATGTTTTGTTCCGATTGAAAATTTTTGAAGTGAGACATTTCAGCATTTTTAAATTGAATTTTTTATATATTTTGTTTCTTGAAAATTTTCAAAATTTCAAAGTTTTGTCCCAAATTGGGACAAAGCCAAACGCTGAAATATTAGAATTTTCTGTGGAACAGAAATTTTGCATTTTGCTCAGCTCTAGTGAAATCAGTAAAATGAGAATCAGT
Source organism: Emys orbicularis (assembly GCF_028017835.1). Classification (NCBI taxonomy): domain Eukaryota; kingdom Metazoa; phylum Chordata; order Testudines; family Emydidae; genus Emys; species Emys orbicularis. Next base: position 89,582,698 of record NC_088683.1, read on the forward strand.
TACAAATGTAAAGTACTTTACAGAGTGAGGAATTATTAAAGACATAAATATAAACTGGAAAAATAGAGGGAGGTAATATTACCTCAGAGAATTCATACATTTTAAGGCCAGAAGGGACCACTATGATCCCCTAGTCTGACTTCTTGCATAGTACAGGCCAAAATTAAAGATCCAACAATTGTCACTTTGTCCTCCAGGATTACATATAAACTTAATCTAAGGCCTGGTCTACACTAAAAAGTTAGGTTGAAGGAAGCCACCTTAAGTTGACAGTATGTGTTTACACTACTGGGTCCTTTATTCTGACCTAAGCTGCCTCTAATGTCGACTTCTGTAATCCACCTCTGCAAGAGGCATAGTGCTTAATTCGATTTTTATGGGTTGACTGCGAGGTAGTGCAGATGCAGCGTTGCGTAATTCGTACTTAATAGGCCTCCAGGTGGTGTCCCACAATGCTCATCTGTGACCGCTCTGGAGATCATTCTCAACTCTGCTGCACTGCAGCCAGGTACACAGGAAACAGCCCCTCCCCTGCTAATGCTCCGGGAATTTTTGATTTCCCATTTCCTGTTTGATCAGCATTGGGAGCATGCCAGCTTGAGCACAGCTGATCATGGAGACTACACGCCCCAAATGCGCTCCAGCCTGGTCTGCACGGGAGGTGTGGAGCTCATCGCTGTGTGGGAAGAAGAGTCTGTGCAGGCAAAACTCCAATCCAGCAGAAGAAACGCTGACATCTATGCAAAGATCGCTCATGGATTGGGGGAGAAGGGCTACACGAGGGACACACAGCAGTGCCATGTGAAAATAAAAACTTTGCCAAGCGTACCAGAAGGCGAGGGAGGCGAACAGTCATTCTGATGCTGAACCCCAAACTTGCCGGTTCTACAATGAGCTGCATGCGATTCTCGGGGGTGACCCTACCAGCACCCCCACAAGCAATGTGGACACCTCACAGGTGTGTGAGTCTAGAGACAACAAGTAGGATGATATGGTGGATGAGGAAGAGGAGGAGGAGGAGAATGGGAGATAGGCAATTGGTGGATCCATTCTCCCCGAGAGCCAGGAAATATTTTTAACCCTGGAGCCCTGTGGGTTGCAGGACATCATGGTGGCTGACCGTAATGCCGGGGAAGGCACCTCTGGTGAGTATACAGTTACAATCAAAGTCCAGTTAAACATTAGCGGGCACACAGATTTGGTGGTATTGCATGATTACTGTGAAGAAAAAGCGAGGTGCTGTGGGTCTCTGCTTACAAGAGGCCACTCCAGCTACGCAGAGGGTGGCCCCCGGAAAAGACTGTTTATGTGGACTGGGATAGCCCAGGAATCCTCTATGGATATCTCTAGGAAACCTTTATGGAGGTACTCTGCAATCCTTTGCAGAAGGTTTGTAGGCAGGGCAGTCTTATTTCTTCCACTATGGTAGGACACTTTCCCACGCAACTCCTGAATTAATTCTCCTGGCATCATTGCGGTACACAGCATAGCAGCATAAGGACCAGGTCTATACCCAGTCGCTTGCAGCATCTCCTTCCTTTCCACCTCTGTTACCCTCAGGAGACTGATATCACATAGGGTTGCCTAGGGGAAATGGGGGAAGTTCTCATTAAAAGTGCTCTTACAAGAAAAAAAAGGGCATATAGACACCCCCCCCCCACACACACATTCCGGATCACCAAACCACGCGGCCGCTAATGTGCCTTTACTGTGCTTGGCATGGGTCGGCAAGTAGTTTAAAGTGGCTGATAGGGGACTGGGGCCCCACATGAGAGATTCTCAATTGGAGTGAAAACACCCCACCCCCCCGCCCCGTTCGTAAACAGCTTCCCGTGGTGCTATGGGGAAGGGCCATTGTTCGACTAGCTACCTCTGCTCCCGACATGAGCCTGCCATAAACTTCATTAAAAGTGTGGTCACCCATGATCTGGGGGGGGAGGGGGGGCTACTCACCCTGGCTGGAGCAGCAAAATGGCACAGTGAACGGTTACGGATTCTGATTATGTTATGGCGTGCACCTAGTGTAATAAGGGTGGTTTTTTTATGTAAACAGCCTTGCTATGGAAACATTTTATTCATGTACAGTGGCTCCTTTATTTTTTCCCATGACTGACAGCTGGAAATGTGTCCTTTGGCATGTCATCAACACCTGAAAGCAGACTTTTGCTGATTAGAAGGAGAAAGAGAATGCAGGAGGACATGTTCACCAAGATAATGAACGCCTCCAGGACAGCTGACACAGAGCTGAGAGCGTGGAGGATTTCACTGTCCAAGAAGTTAGACATGGACATGGAGAGCAGGAAAGTTTCCAATGAGCAAGAGCATGCGGCGCAGGATGAGATGTTTTGGATTATGAGGGACCAAGCAGACATGTTGAGGCGTCTGGTTGAACTGCAGGAACAGAAGCGGGAGGATAGAGTCCCTCTGCAGACCCTAGTGGACAGCCAGCCAGCATCGCCTGATGCAGAATCACCCTCCCCCAACTGTTCACCGAGGCATGGGCGAAAAATCCATTATCCCTTTCACTTAACTCAGGGGGAGGGTACAAGGAACAGAAGGCACCCATTCACAGTCCTTTGATGGTCTGGAATGCGGTATGAAGTTACACAGCTGAAAATGTTTCTCCCTTTTCCCCAAGGTTACCTTTTTTTTCTGTTCTCCCTTTTTACTTATGTTTGTTAAATAAAGTAAATGGATTCGAGAAATAAATGTTTTTTATTGAATAGAAGCAGTGGGCTCGGGTTGGGGGGTTGGCTTTACAGGGACAGTGATATAAGGCAGGTGAAGGTTTGGGAAAGCACAATGCAGACAAGCAGCTCACATTACTGTGACTCATTATTGAAACGGCTTTTCAAACCCTTGCGGATATGCAGCGCCTTGCTGTGCTCTTCTTATTGCTCTGGTGTCTGGCTGCTCAAAAACGACTGCCATGCGATCTGTCTCAACTACCCACCCCTGCGGAAAATTTCCCCCCTTTTTTCACAGATATTATGGAGCACACAGCAGGCAACTGTAACTATGGGTATGTTCTCTTCACTAAGGTCCAACCTTGTTAGTAAACTTCTCCAGCGCCCTTTCAAATGACCAAAGGCACATTCAACCACCATTCTGCACTTGCTGAGCCTATAGTTGAACCGTTCCTTACTGCTGTCCAGACAGCCGGTGTATAGCTTCATGAGCCATGGGAGCAAGGGGTAGGCTGTGTCCTCCAGGATAACTATCGGCATCTCAATGTCATCAATGTTAATTTTGTGGTCTGGAAAGAAAGTCCCGGATTGCAGCTTTTTGAACAGACCCGAGTTTCTAAAGATGCACGCGTCATGAACTTTTCCTGACCATCCTACACTGATGTCGGTGAAATGCCCCCCGTGATCCACCAGCGCTTGCAACATTGAAAAGTATCCCTTTCGGTTTATGTAATCATTGGCAAGGTGGTCTGGTGCCAAGATGGCGATATGCGTGCCATCTATCGCCCCCTGCAATTAGGAAACCCCATCACGGCAAAACCGTCGACTATGTCCTGAACATTTCCCAGACTCACTACCCTTCGTAGCAGAAGTTAATTAATGGCCCTGCACACTTGGAGCACAGCAGCTCCCATGGTTGATTTACCTACTCCAAATTGATTCTCCACTGACCGGTAACTGTCTGGCATTGCAAGCTTCCAAATAGCGATCGACACTCGCTTCTCCACTGTCAGAGCAGCTCTTATTTTTGTGTTGCTGAACTGCAGGGCAGGGGAAAGCTCTGCACAAAGTTCCTGGAAGGTGCCCTTCTGCATTCAAAAGTTCTGCAGCCACTGCTCGTCGTCCCATACCTGCAAAACGATGCAGTCCCACCAGTCAATGCTTGTTTCATGGGACCAGAAACGGCACTCATCAGAGTGCAGCTGCTCTGTGACTGCCAGCAGTAACTGTGAATTGTTTTTTTCAATGGCTTGCAGCAGGGCTGCTTGCAGGACATCGCTATGTTCCACGCGGTGGACCCTACTTCGGCTCTGGAAATGCTGCAGGAAAAGGCATGAGGTATCGGAGATGCTCACAGCAAGAGTGCACAATTGAGCAGGCTCCATGCTTCTAGGGTTATGGCTTATGTCCGGTGGTTTTAAGGCACTGAAACCACTGGGTTGTTTGCTGTTGGGCACAGTGCATCACGGGATGCTGATACAATGTTCCCATTCTCCCCTGCGACAATGTTTTGGTCCCATTGCACAAACTTCCCAAAACACACCGCGGCAAGTTGCACTTTGGGATAGCTACCCACGATGCACTGCTTTGTGCATCGATGCAGGCACTGCTAGTGAGGACGCACTCCATTGAGACAATGACCATGGTGTGGCCACACACATTTAACTTAATTAATTTGGAGGCTCAAGGTTGAATTAGATAGTCGACTTAATTTTGTAGTGTAGACAAGCCCTAAGTAAAGAGTTCAAAGCTGATATAGAAGAGAGCAATGCTATATTTAATTGTTTTAAGTAATAGAAATATCACATATATAACAAACTAAGGCATGGCTCGCCTTAAGTCTGTGATTGCACAAAATACCCCTCTTCCAGGGACTTCATAACATACATATCGCTGATGTGCCAGCCAGAGTATCACCACCTATTCCTTGTGTGTGGTTCCACTGGACTCTGGTGCCAGTAGGCAATGGCAAGGAATTCCCAGACTGCTCTTCCAACTGCTACCCCTCACTTCATTGTCCTCCCCATGATTTGCACTTTGGCCTCTTTCTCCGTGCTTACTGGGTTCCCTAAGCCTCAGATACCATTTCCTATAGGTCCCTGAAAAATCTATCACGAATACTGAGCAATATGGGGACCATACTTCTTAAAAGATGCGTTCAAGTTGGAGAAAGCTTGGCAGAAAGCAATACAAATGAAAAGGTTTGGAAAACAAGACCTATGAGGGACTGTTAACAGAGTTAAATAGCATCATTCTAGCCAAAAGAGACACAACAGTAACTATTTACAAAAAATTAAAGGGATGTCATAAAGTGGGCCAATTTTTCTGATTAATCAAAGAATGAACAATTAATTTAGCATGTAGACGGGAAAATGTAGGTTAAACAATAGGAAAGATTGTATAAATATACAAACAGTGAGGTGATGGTACAACCCAGGGAGGTTTTGACATTACCATTTTAGACTGAACTATTGTATAAGAAGTCCATTTATTATTCTTGGGGATGGTTTATAAATAACTGAATCAATCCTGCATGTTACAAGAGGATGTATCAGATGACCCCATAGAAGTCACCTCCAGCCAAAATGATTCTACAGATATATTAATCTAAAGCTTTTGTTCAAAGGCAGCAAAATATGAGACAAATTTCTCTTTTTTATAATAGCTATAATAAATTACTACTGTACTTTAAAAAGAAACAGGTATTTTATTCTTTACCATTAATAAGCAAGCCAGTCATTAATTTTGTTAAATGTTTTACTTCAAAAATTGTTACATTAAGAACATTCATGTGTCTATGATATAAATGGAGAATAATGAATATGGACTTGATTAAATGAAAAACAGGCTACAGAGCCAGATGTAAAACCTATATCTGATTTTGGAGACAGAATCCTTTTTTAAAGGGCTAAAATTATGGTGTAAAAAATTCAGCACCAGTCCACAGATGACATTGACCACTTATGTCCCAGTCCTGTAAAGAGCTCTATGTGAGCAGTCCCTTATAATCTGCATAATAACATTGTACCAGCACTTCCCGTCTCAAGTATTCTCTCCTCTTGCATATATTCAACTATTAAAAGTTTTTACACTTTTCTTTAAATTTTAGGGCCATATTCTTTCTCGATGTAACTCCATTGATGTCAGTGGAATTACATCAGGTCAGAATTTGTCTTTTAATTATTAATGGAACAAGAATTACTTGGACATCTTTGGAGAAACTTTGAATTAAAACACATAAACAAACAACTTTTTTTACTTCATATCTTCATTCTTTCATCAGTCTGGAATTAGAACCATTCATAATTTGGCTTCTTTCTCTCATGATTCATGAACACTATCGCTAAATATCTTTCCTTTGTTATCCAATTAGATGAACAATTATAATAATTCAATCTATATATTAATAGTGTAAGCAATAGATTGCTTTCAGATAAAAGAAGAAATTCCAATACTATAATGTCTTTTAATGCGGCGTACAACAGAAGACATGCCAAGATGCATTAAATGGACACTCTTCGTATCCCTTGAAGACCTGGACTTCGCAGATGATGTCGCTCTCCTATCACATACCCAACACCATATACAAGAAAAAACAACTCAACTCAATGCATTTAGCCAGAAAATTGGACTGAAAATCATCTGCAATAATACAGATATCATGACCTTTAATATTGCCTCACCATCACCAGTATGGATAGAGGATTATGTTCTCACCAATGTAGAAACATTCACAGACTTGGGCAGCACCATCAGCCAGGATGATGGAACAAGCCAGGACATCCAGAACAAAATCAATAAAGCCAGGAACACCTTCAGGAGCTTAAATACAGTCTGGAAATCATCAAAATACAACACCAAACCCAAACTCAAGATTTATCAGAGCTGCGTACTTTCAACACTACTTTATAGTGCAGAATGTTGGGGAATGAGAAAGTATGGCATGTCCAAACTGCCTTCATTCCATACAACCTGCCTCAGAAAAATCCTCCGTATCTTTTGGCCCAGAACAATCTCAAACCAAGATCTATTGACACAGTGCATCCAAGAGGATTTGAGCACCATCGTTGCCAGGAGGCGTTGGAAATGGATTGGTCATGTGCTTCGGATGGAAACGGATTCCATCACCAGAGTAGCAATAAAATGGACACCTGAAGACAAGCGAAAACGAGGCCGCCCGAAAAAAAGGTGGCGAAGAGCTGTGGAAGACAACCTGAAAAACCTGAGGCAGAGCTGGAGAACCATTGAAAGACTTGCCAGAAACAGACAGGAGTGGAGGAGCTTTGTCGCTGCCCTAAACGCCAGAAGCGTAATAGGAACATGATGATGATGACAAATGTCTTTTAACCCTTTCAGCAGTAAATAAAACAAAGAAACAGGTTTATAGACTTTGATATAATGTGATCAATATTCAGTAGGTTTATAAAACCTAATTCTCAGTTAAAAATTTGTTTTGGATATAATTTAAATTAATTCCCTTAAAAACTCACTAACTCATTAATGGTTGCATTGAATTCCTGAGCAGGCCCAGGACCTTATTCACAGGGGTTGGGACCTGTAAACCAGAGCAAAGGTTATTGAAGGACTTGGCAGCATTTGATTTTTATTTTTAAAATAATTTTTGACAGATAATATCAATATTTATTTGAAACTTTTTTTTAGATTTTTACTGATTACATTTTCACTGTTGCAGGAAATTATGCGGGGGGCGGGCCGGCAAACAATAATTATTTAATGACAGTAGCCATTGAGATTCAAAATTTTAAAGCTTTATAAACTGTTAAACCACAAATTGTCAACATCACATATCAAATATACAAAATAAATATCCTTAAATCAACAAATCATACCTGTTTTTAGTATTCATTTGCTAGTCCATTTGTAACAAGCCTAATTAAAAAATCTAAATCACTGGATTTTGACTCTAAAGTTCTCAAGCAGCATTTTTCTTACTGTGCTTATCTGTAAATTTCAATTATTTATCAGTGGAAATATTTTTTGTCTGTTTGCGTGTGACTTTTACTGACATTTACCAGTAAATATCTAATCCTTCCAAGTCTAGTTATTGAACAAGAAGACAGAAAGCAGAAGGGGAATTCTCTATACTAGTCCCTTGCAAGTTAGTATGGCTGGCACCTGAATTTCTCATTTCTGTGCAAATTGCTATGGAATGGAGGGCTGGAGAATTGTGAGATGCCTACATAGTTGAATGAACTTCAGTTTAAAGCTGTAATACTTATCTATTAAATGAAATTTGATCAGATATCCAAGTTAAGATGTGAAACATCCAAGTTTGCACCTCTTTCATTTCCTTTTTAGTGTTGCCATCTTAGATTGTATTTCAGAACGGCAGCACAATCCATAAAGGCAAATTGCTAAGTGGGAATGACTAGGTAGTTGGCCAGCAGAGACTTCTGTTTATGATATTTATCTTATTTATTTGTTTATACCTTAATTTTCATTTTAAATATTTCTCAGAACTGTCTAGTTGTGCACTTAACCTGGCTTATATAAATGCATTTATTTATTAGTGCTTTCCTTCTCCTGCCACATTCCCTCTGATGGTTTGCTACACCTTTTGGCTTGGCTTTCAACTGACTTATCCAAAAGACTGTCATTGCTCTTTTCTCATTCACTCCAAACCTTCTAGACAAGACCCTCATTCACTGCACAACTCTAATTTATTCACTAGGCACTGTCCAAATTGTGCATTGAATGAGGCAGGGACACTGCAGAAAATATAGTATGTCATCATGTAACTTAAGACTGTGGGAATGTCTACACTGGAGCTGGGAGAATGCTTTCTAGCTTAGGTAGCCAGACATGCACTAGCTCTCTTTAAGCTAGCAAGCTAAAAAATAGAAGTGCAACCGGTGGTAGCAGTGGTGGTGACTCTAGCTAGCCACTCAAGTATGTACCCACAGAGATGTACGATGCATCCATCCATCCACCTACTTTAGGATTTTATACTAAAAAATCCATTGCCATAGTATCTGAGTGCCTTCCATGTAATATTGATAGCGAAGTCCCTAGTGGTCTTCCATCGAGTCTCTGGCACAGTATCTCTCATATCATAACGTAGATGCACAAGGATGCCAAATAAAGGTTGCATTGGCGATCTTAATTCTAGGATTTCCCAGCTTTTGGAGTGATTGACTTTGCAATCTAAATAACATTCTTTTAACATAGCTTTTTGGATGTAATTTCCTAGGTTTTTTTTAAAGAAAGCAAAAGCAAATTCTAGTATGTGCTACCACTCTCCTTATAATAATAGAAGCTAGAGTGAGAGCCAACTTTGTCTCTTCATGGAGAGGATTTGCTAACTATTCTGTTTCATACAGGGCTCAAGTCATGCTGGAATGCTCCAGAACAGTGTTCCAGGACTTCTTTTGGGGAGTCGGAACAGTGTCTTGTGGTACTTCTGGTGCTGGAGATTGAGCATTTCTCGACCACTGTCCTCATCCCCTGGTTTCATATAATTTCCTTGGGAAATCTCATAAATCTCTATCTTTTCTGATGGGCTTTTTGTGGACACTTGTGGAAATCACACTCCTCGGTTTAGTCAAGTTCATCTTAAAGAATTCAGTGTCATCATTTAAGCAGTTCATATTATCACAGATTCTAGCTCTGCAATTTTTGAAGCATTTCTTTGTGATAGTCTTCATCATTGTTATCTATCAAACATACTTCCAAAAGCAATGTTATACTAATTACAAAGGCCAATCATATTATTTACAAACAGTGAATTAAGGCTAGTTCTAACAGTTCTTACATTTCTGATTTCAGGCAGTATGAAGTGGTGTTTTTGCTTTATAACGATTTTTCAAACCAATGCAACATGAAACACAAAATAAAGATATATAGGGCCAGATTCACCTCAGAGTCGACACTGAGAAAAACCAGTGTAAGCCTGGAGAAAGGTGGCAGTCTGCTAGGGCATGAGGGCAGGGAGCACAAAGTAGCTACCTTTGCTTGTGTTGGGGGAATGAGCATATATGGAGTCAGCACATCTCAAAAAACTAGTTTCACTGGCTGGAGGGGGCATAGTTAGGGCTGTCAGGGAGGACACTGCTTCAGCCATTCTCCGTTGCTCCCACTGACAGAGTTCTGTGGCCTTCTAGAAAGAGATAAAGCTTTCACTTCCCATCAGAAACCAGCATGCTCATCTGCTGGGTGAATCCCACCTCCAGACAAGGGAGTTTAGTTGGATCAGGGAAGTTACGATTTACACTTCTCTGTGCCAGGTTTTCTGAATCTTGTCCACAATATTTTAATGATGCAATTTCTTTAATAATGATGATAAAGCATAACAGACTGAAAACTCCAACTATAAAAACAATGTTTGGTAATGAATCAGCAGAAAAGGATTCAGATGTTGCTTCTGCAAACCAGTGGGAAAATGCTGACTAAAATAAAAAAGTAACTTAGATCGATTCTTCCTCCCCCACAGCCCCCCAGTGTAGACCAGGCCTCTGATATAGTGCAGGAAGATCCAACTTGCACCACTGTCTGAGAATGTGCAGTGGCACTGACAGTTGATAATTATGCAACAGCCGTTTTTAGGATATCAGAAAAAGTAGCTTTAGGATCATCAGCATTTTGAAGATGCTTACCTAGACTGGAGTGTGAAATCAATCTGATTCTGTCCATCACTGATACAGGCAGTTTTGTTGTGGATGAATACAGTATAAAGTGTATAATTTTTCATTGCATGGTGTATACCCCATTTAAAGTATTACGGTCTTATCAAATACATTATAACTATAGAGATCAAAACACTCAGGACAATGGTAACAAAAATAAGTTTTGATAATTTATTTACTTCAGATAAGACAAACTGAAGGAACAAAAGACTAACAATTAAATGTACTTGGGAGGAAACAAAACCTGAATTAAGTTTTTTGATGTAAACAATGTAGTACTTTTGAAATTTCAATTAATTTTATCTTTCCTTTTCTATCTAGATTACTGTCCTTTTCCCATATATACATCCTTGTAGGTTTGAGCTAGTGCAGTGAAATGGAATGACACACAAACATTTCTCTCCATCAGTAAGGAGTGTGGTTTAGTGATTAAAGTGAAGGGCTGAGGATTTGGGGTTCAAATTTAGGTTGAGCCACTTATAATGTGTGATATCGGCACATTACGTGAGCTTCTACTTCAGTCAGCACAACTGTGAAGTTAGTCAAAAGCAAAGGACATGACTGAAATCACATGCTACATCTGCCTAAAGAAAGAAAGCAAAAAAAAAAAAAAAAAAAAGAACACAACAAAACCCTCTGCTAATATTTTGGTAAATATGCCCAAGCCCTTTGTGGCAGACAATTAAGAGGAGGAAAACCTATTACCTGCAAAACAAAGTGTGGAGTATTGTTTTCTGCTTTACTTTAAGGCTAGCTGTTTTGGGGTTTTTTTGGTTTCTGTCATAAGGAAATTTAATTAGTTTGGACTATTTTTATAATAGATTTGAGAATACAACTTGCTGTGCAACTTGGACTTCTTTTTTTTCAATCTGCAGAGTAAGAATCAACAGCAGCCAAACCAGCATATCCGTGTTTTCTTTCCCCCATATTAGTAGTTGTTGGAATAAGTATATATGGACTGGAGTATCATACCATATTGATAGGCCTATAATTTAGATCAAATTCTGCCGCCACTCTCTCTCTAGCTATAATAATTTGGTTTTGGAACTAAAATACAGTAGAACCTCAGAGTTACAAATACCTTGGGAATGGAAGTTGTTCCTAACTCTGAAATGTTCATAATTCTGAACAAAATGTTATACTTGTTCTTTCTAAAGTTTACAACTGAACATTGACTTAATATAGCTTTGAAACTTTACTATGCAGAAGAAAAATGCTGCTTTTCCTTTATTTTTTAGTAGTTTATGTTTAACACAGTACTGCACTGTATTGCTTTTTGTGTGTGTGTCTCTGCTGCTGCCTGATTGCATACTTCTGGTTCCAAATGAAGTGTGTGGTTGACTGGTCAGTTCATATCTCTGAGGTTCTACTGTATTTCTAGTCTCTCTCATCTTTTTTCAATACATATATTGTTAAAAACCTAATAAAAACAGAGTTGTAAAAATAAAATTCACATTTTCTTGTTTTCTTTCCACTGAATGGGAATGCAGTACTCTGTCAGGCTTGGAAACGTCTCGGTTGCATCTCAGAAACAGAACAACAGGGTACCTTTGCAGTTTTCCCAGTCTCCCTCACTACCTTCTCTATAGTATCCTCTAGTGGCACTGTTGTGGAACTGCGGGTACATCTTGCCCCAGGCCATATTGCCAAATATACTGAAACAACGGCCTCGATTCTCCAAACCTTGATGAACAAACTTAACTTTAAGCATGATAGTATTACTGATTTCAGTGGTACTGTACTATGTGTGTGCTTAAAGTCATACATATGCATAAGTGTTGCAGCTTAAAATGAAACAAAACCAGATAAAATCTTGAAGCACCAGGATAAAATGGTTACTAACCTTTCATAACTGGTGTTCTTCAAGATGTGCTGCTCATGTCCATTTCATGTTAGGTGTGTGTGCTCGCCACATGCACCGGTGCTGGAAGTTTTTCCTCAGTGGTATCCGTAGGGGACCGGCTCTGGCGCCCTCTGGAGTGGCATGCATATACACCAGTATAATGGGCGCTGCTGGCTCCTTCCCTTCATCAGTTCCTTCTTGTCAGAACTCCGACAGTAGGGAAGGAGGGTGGGTCATGGAATGGACATGAGCAACACATCTAGAAGAATGACAGATACAAAAGGTTAGTAACCATTTTTTCTTCTTCAAGTGATTGCTTGTGTCCATTCCATGTTAGGTGACTCCCAAGCAGTACCATTGGAGGTGGGTAGGAGTTCATGAGCAACACAGCTCTGTCAAACCCAGTGTCATCTCTGGCTTGCTGGGTGATGGCGTAGTGTGTGGTGAACGTGTGTACCGAAGACCACGTCACAGCCCTGCAGATGTCCTGAATAGGGACATGCGCTAGGAAGGCAGACGAAGATCCCTGAGCCCTAGTAGAATGAGCTTTCACTATCGGTGGAGGCACAGCCCACGCCAACTTGTAAGAGGTGCGGATGCAGGTGGTGATCCAGTTTGAAATCCTCTGAGAGGACACAAAGAGGCCCTTCATTCTCTCAACAGTCACAATAAAGAGTTGAATCGATCTGTGGAGGAGCTTGGTGCGCTCCAAGTAGAAAACTAAGGCGCACTTGACATCTAGAGCATGCAGGTGTCTTTCCTCATTGATCTTCCTCATTGATCAGGGGGGAGGGATAGCTCATTGACTCCTCATTGATTGGGGGAGAGGGGTAGCTCAGTGGTTTGAGCATTGGCCTGCTAAACCCAGGGTTGTGAGTTCAATCCTTGAGGGGGCCACCTAGGGATCTGGGGCAAAATCAGTACTTGGTCCTGCTAGTGAAGGCAGGGGGCTGGACTCGATGACCTTTCAAGGTCCCTTCCAGCTCTATGAGATAGGTATATCTCCATAAATAACAATAGATAGATAGATAGATAGATAAATAAATAAATAAATCTTGTGAGGCTTCGGACAGAACACTGGAAGGAAGATATACTGGTTGACATGGAAGTATGGCACCACCTTTGTCAGGAAGGCCGGATGTGGCCGCAGCTGCACCTTGTCCTTGTAGAACATTGTATACGGGGACTCCGAAGTGAGGGCTCTAATCTCAGAGACTCGACTCGCCAACATAATGGCTACCAGGAATGTGACGTTGCACAACAGGTGTGAGAAAGAGCAGGAGGCTAGAGGCTCGGAAGGGGGACCTGTAAGCCTGGAAAGGACCAGGTTGAGGTCTCATTGGGGAATAGGATCCTGGACCAGAGGAAACAGCCTCTGGAGGCTTTGAGGAACCTTATCGTCATCTTATGGTAGAATACTGATCTTCCCTCAACGTGCGGGTGAAAAGCAGATATGGCCGCAAGTGCACATTGATCAAAGAGGCCCTGACGCTGTAGCTGCAGGAGATAGTCCAGGATGGCTTCTAAAGAAGCACCAACTGGGGAGATATTGTGCTCCGAAGCCCAGCAAGATAAGTGCCTCCACTTTGCAAGATAGATGGCTCTAGTGGAGGACTTTCTGCTTTCCAGAAGAACCTGCTGGACCTGAGTGGAGCAGGCTTGCTTCTCAGAGCTCAGCCACATAGCATCCACACTGTGAGGTGGAGAGAGGTGAGGTTCAGGTGCAGCAATTGCCAGTGATCCTGAGAGAGCAGGTCCAGGCAGTCGGGCAGGATTCATGGGGGCGCCACTGCCAAGTTCATGAGAATGCTGAACCAATGCTGGCGAGGCTAGGTCTTCACAATCATGATGACTCGTGCCTTGTCCCTCTTGATCTTGGCGAGGACCCTGCTGATTAGTGGGATCGGTGGAAAGGTGTACCTGAGATAGTCTGATCACGACCGAAGGAATGCATCCGACAGCGAACGGCTGTCGAGGCCTTGTAGCGAGCAGAATTGGTGGCATTTCCTGTTCTGCCTGGTAGTGAATAGGTCTACTTGGGGAAGAGCATTCAGGCAATCTCCGAGTGGAGGGACCACTCATGGTGAGAAAAGAAGGACCTGTTGAGGTGATCTGTGTTCTGGATGCCGGGGAGATGCGAGGTTTCCAGGTGGATAGTCCCACAGGTGAAGGACCTCCTGACACAGGGCTGACAACCAGGCTACCCCTTGCCTGTTGACATAGAACATGGAGGCCATGTTGTCTGCACCACCCTACCAGACAGATGGGGCAGGAACACCTCACATTCCAAGCGAATGGCCCTGAGCTCTCTTACGTTTATGTGAAGTGACAGCTCCTCCGCGACCATAGCCCTTAAGTTTTGAGGGTACCAAGGTGTGTTCCCCAGCTGAGGTTGGACACATCCGACACCAGGGACACTGTGGGCCGTGGAGTCGCAAACAGAACCCCTTCCATCACTGGGTTTGGGTTGCACCACCATTGTAGGGAGGTGAGTACTTGGGGTGGGATCATGAACAGCCTGTCCAAGGGGTGCCTGGCTGGGGAGTAGACCGATGACAGCCACATTTGGAGGGGCCTCAGCCACAGTCTTGTGTGTTGGACTACATACGTGCATGTGGCCATGTGCCCTAGGAGTCGGAGGCAGACCTGAGCTGTGGTGAGCAGGTATGCGGTGACCTGGGCAATCAGATCTGACGTGACATGAACCTGGTTTGTGGTAGGAATGCTCCGGGTTGAGTAGAGTCGAGGACTGCTCCAATGAACTCTATCCTCTGAATGGGAACCAATGTTGACTTTTGTTTGTTTATCAACAGGCCCAGGATGTGACAAGTGGCTCGCAACACCTAGATACTGTGCTGTACCTGCGTCTCAGAGCAGCCCTTGATTAGCTAGTCATCCAGGTAGGAATAGATCTGGACCTCCCAACACCTGAGGTAGGCTGCGGCTACTGCCATGCATTTTGTAAACACCTTTGGCACTGTTGCTAGGCCGAATGGGTGCACTGTGAATTGGTAATGTGTTTGCCCAACCACAAACGGTAGAAATCTCTTGTGTCCGGGGAATATTGATATGTGGAAGTAAACATCCTTTAAGTCAAGGGCAGTGGTACCAGTCTCCAAGATCCAGGGAAGGGATAATGGAGGCCAGGGAGACCATGTGGAACTTAAACTTCTTGAGATATCTTTTGAGGTCTTGCAGGTCCAGGATGAGGCATAGTCCCCTTTTGGCCTTCGTAATGAGAAAGTACCGGGAGTAAAAACCTTTCCCTCTTCATTCTGTGTGAACTTCCTCCATGGCCCCCAGGCACAGGAGTTACTCATCAAAAGGGTCCCTGAAAAGGGACAGGGAAGCGGGATGGGATGGGGGGGATACAACAAAATTGTAGAGTATAAACCGCTGCCACCGTATTGAGGACCCAATGTTCATAGTTATGGCAGTCCAAGTGGGGAGGTCAGGCAACAAACGGTGGGAAAATAAGTGACAAGACAGATCCTGGTTGTAGACTAGGAGGTCACCCTTGAGCATCCCTTCAAAATAACTGCCTGTTCTTAGGAGGGGCGTGACTCAAACCTGAATGCTCTTCCGCTGCTGTGTGCTGACCTTGGTGGCACCTATAGCCCTTGTTTCTCTTGTGGTATGGTTCTGCTCTGGCCTGGCTCAGGAACCCCGGGGTGTATTGAGGCTTAAATCGCGTTCTGGCATGGCCCGGGGTGTACAGGCCCCAGCGGGCGAAGACTGGCCCTAGAGTCTTTCAGGCCATGTAACCCTGCTGTCCGTTTGTTCAGCAAACAGGGCCAAGCCCTCAAACGGGAGTTCCAGGATTGATTGCTGAACTTCCGCTGAGAGGCCAGACGACTGCAGCCATGATGCCCGTCTCATTGAGACCGGCGATGCCAAGGCTCTGGCCACGGAATCAACCACGTCTGAGGCAGACTGGAGGGAGGCCCTCGCAATCGCCCTGCCCTCATCCAGCATGGCATTGAACTCCTGCTTAACATCCTGCAGGAGCGAGTCAGCAAATTTGGCTGTGGATTGCCGCACATTAAAATGATATCTGCCGAGCAGGGCCTGGTCATAGAATCATAGATTAGGGTTGGAAGAGATATCAGGAGGTCATCTAGTCCAACCCCCTGCTTAAAGCAGGACCAACACCAACTAAATCATCCCACTCAGGGCTTTGTCAAGCCCGGCCTTAAAAACCTCTATAAGCTATACGAAGCTGTAGGCTGGCTGTGGAATAAACTTTCCTGCTGTACAGATCTAGCTGCTTGGTGACTTTATTCTTAGGGGTCGAGATAGGTTGACCGTGTCTGTCATGCTCATTGGCAGCCGCGACTACTAGAGACCCGGGGGAGGGGTGCGCATACAAGTACTTGAACCCTTTTACAGTAACATAGTACTTATGCTCTGCCCTTTTGAACATAAATGGCAAGAATGACAGGATCTGCCACAGGGCCTTTATGATTTTGACCACCCCATCGTGGACTGGCAGGGCCACCTTTGCTGGTGCTGCTGCAGCCAGCACGCCGAACAGGGAGTCTGCTGGTTCAGACATCTCCTCTGCCTTTAGTCCCAGGTTTGCAGCAACCCATGTAAGCAGCTCCTGGTGGGCTTTTACATCATCCTGGGACATCGTCTACGAGGGGCCTACAACTGCCACATCAGGCGATGAGGAGGAGGAGGAGGCCAGCCCTGAGGAAAGGATAGGTTGTGTGTCTTGTGCCTGAGGCGCCACCTGTCCTGGAGGGGGTTGGTCCTGAGCCCCTTGGCCCAACGTGATTTGTGAGCCTGGGGGAGAGGGGCAAGACGCTGATGCCGAAGGCCCTTCCGATGCCCCCAAGACTGACCACAGGGTCTGAGGTCCCACAGCTTGTGGACAAGACCGTGGGTTATACCCCTGCCAGGGCCCCGGCCATTGATCTTGTGGCCACACACTAGTAGGCTGGCCTGCTGGCTGCGCCGGTGATGGCAGGTCTGTGGGGGCCAGCAACTCCTCACTCTCAGGCTTGAGGAGGAATATTCTTCCTCCGGTGACCATGTCATTGCCACCATAGGGTAGGCTTTCCCACTGTATCAGGCAGCCTCTCGCCTGCCATTTGGGGAGCGGTACCGGGAGCCCGCTGAGCCATGCCGTGCTTCTGACAACCGTCAGCGATGTGTATCGGCCCAGTAATAGTCTGGAGAGCAATGCATGGTGCACTGGCTCTGGTGAGCATGATGCTGCAGTGATCGGCAATGAAGCTCCGGAGACCGGTATTGGGGCTCCGGCGATTGGCATCACAGCTCTGGCGACCAATGTTGCAGCTCTGGCGACCGGTGCTGGGACTCATGAGAGTGCCGAAGGGACTCTGGCATCTGGCTCCGGGGCTCCAGGGACCGACGATATGTGTCTGCGGCCCGGTACCACGGGTCCAGTGACTGGTGTCGGGCCCCGGTGATCGGTGCCTGGAGTTCAGTGATCTGTGCCTGGAACTTGCCTAGTCTTGGATCTGTGGTCTGGAATGCAGTTCTGGAGGTTGTTGGCACAGTCCTGGGGACCTTTGGGGTGATTTGTGCAGGGGCACCATTGACAGCTTTCTCCTTGAAGTGGGTGGAGGGCACGGTCCTTGGGCCTCTCTTCCCATTGAGTTGGCGGCACTGGGAGAGAGAAAATATCTCTTGTCGCCTGAAAGGCTTCCAGGATGGATGGTACCATAAGGTACTGTGTGCCTATAGCACCTTCAGGAATGGGGGGCAGCTTGTGGGGTGGACTGGGTCCTGTTGGCAAAGCTGCCGCCTGGCTGAGCTCCGGGGGCAGTGAGATAGCCCAAGTCTGTCTGGACTCCGTCTGTGCCCTGTCCTTGGTCTTACAAGTACCGGGGGAGTGTCCCCTTTCCATGTGCTTCCTATCCCTTTTGGCTGGTACCGGTGACATGGAACGGCGCCGAGAGGAACTCGGTGCCGGTGCGTGTCTCGTCAATGCCAACATACTCAGTACCAAGTCTGAATGTGCCAGCTTCAAGCCCGGTGCCAGCGCTGACTCCATGAGGAGTATGTGAAGTCTAATGTCTCTCCCTTTTGGTCTGGGGCTTGAATCCCTTACAAATGCGACACTTTTTGCGAATATGGGACTCACCCAGACACTTCAAACAGCTTAGGTGCGGATAACTGATTGGCATGGGCTTCTTACAGTGATCGCACAGCTTGAAGCCCAGGGAATGGGGCATGCCCGTCCCTGGGCTAAGTCTCTCGGGGGACTATTCGCTAAGATCCACTAGCTATTAAGAACTGTTAACTATCTACTAACTAACAACTATTTACACAAAAGTTCAAAGAACCACTGAACAGAAATTGCTTGCTAGAGCAAGGGGAGCGTTTCAGCACCGACACTGGTGGTAAGAAGGAACTGAGGGAGGAAGGGAGGGGGCCGGAAGCACCCCTTATAGTGGTGCATATACGTGCCAGAGCCGATCCCCTATGGATACCAGTGAGGAAAAACTTCCAGCACTGGTGCATATGGGGAGCACACACACCTAACATGGAATGGACATGAGCAATCACTCGAAGAAGAAATAATAGTTTCTCAATGAAAAATGGGCAGCAAGCAGGGCATATTTGATATTCCCTTCTCTCTACAACCAAAAATCCTCTGATGAGAATGACATTGATCAACACTGTTAAACTGAACAAAGTTGCCAAGAGCAAACAACACAGGGTAGGTCCTGATGGAGCATCAGATTACTATTTCAGAGTGACAAAACTGTAGTTAAGGAAACTAATTTTATTGCTGTTATGGATAATTTTATTATCTATTGGAAATCTATTGGTCAGTCAGGCTTGGAAAACTGAGGGTCATTGCATAGAACTCAGCCCTTATCGTCAGATAATGCTGCTTGATAGAAAAATGTTCCAAGATCACTAACCATCCTCGCTGATGTTTTCCAATGTGCATGACTTTGCATTTATAAACATTGAATTTCATCTGCCATTTTGTTGTCCAGTCACCCAGTCTTGTGAGATCCCTTTGTAACTCTTCGTAATCTGCTTTGGATTTAACTATCTTGAGTAATTTTGTATCATCTGCAATTTTTGCCACCTCACTGTTTACTATCTGTGGTGCCTGGGGGAATCCTTGGAAGAAGAGACTGGCTTGCTTCCCTTGGAATATTGTTTGTGTCCCTGGTTAAGGAAGACTAGAGAAGGCATGGAGACTCCCATGGGCACCATTTGGAACAGGCTAGAGGTGGTGGTTTGGATGAGAGTGAAGGAGACTGGGAGTACTTGAAACCTGAAGCATTTACATGATTAACTTTGCATGGAGATGGCTGAAGAGCTTGCTAGGTCTCACAAGGACATCTAGAAGATATGGAGTTCTTAAGGTATTTCAAAAGAGTGAGAACCTGCAAATCCTCGTCTGATTCAAAAGGGACATTGCGATTTTGGAGGTTTGAGAGCCAGTGTAGGGCTGACTCTGGGATGAGACATCCTCAGGGAGACTTGAGGGGAGGGAGACAAACTGGAGGATGAACATCAAGAGAGTGAGGTAAGGAAAGAGCAGGAGCACTGGAGGCAGTAGGAGCCCAGCAGTATAGCAGTTGATAGGGTTGCGAGAGGTGCAGGTGCACAGTCCACATTTCTTTCCTTTCTGAATGACCCATCCTGTGCTGGCTGTCAGGTATAGGGAATAAAGGTCAGGAATAAAGCAGGTTCTTGGCAAAATTTTGCCAAGAAGCAAGGTACCTGCTGAAACAGAACCTCCCCAGACACTGATCAGCCAACTGAGATGGGTGGGGGCACCAGCACAAAGAGTTGAGTATGGGATCCAGAGCCCTATAAAGTTGTTGTTGGTCCAACTCAATAGCTGTTGGTGCTGATAAGGAGTCTGGGTTCTACAGCTAGGCTAGGGAAGTCATCGGGTCGGCCTCTAGTGGTTCTGTGAAAACCCTTTCCCTACTAGACGGGGTCAAACCGGAGGGAGAGGGAGAACATTTAAAGATAATTGCCTGAAAAGAGTTCAGATGAGCCACTGGCTTTGAGTATTGAGCAGAACCCTGAGGAGATGTACATACAGTTTTATACATGTGGTACCAAAGGGCATGGTAATGTAGGCTGATAAAGGAAATAAAAGCTTCACGTGTTTGGACACTGTAGAAGAACCCAGCTGTTTTCCAAGCCTGATGGAGCAGTGGGTTCACAAAAGAAACAGATTAGATTGCACAGAAGTTCATTGACTGTGGAAGCGCTGGTTAGCCATTTATCCTAGTTTAACACAGGCAAGCCAAAGTCATTGTTTGTGTAAGGAGATGACGCTCTATTGAAGTCAATTGAGTTGCAGCAAGTTATACCAGCAGTGAATTTGGCCCATATCATTCCAAGTACTCTTTGTTTTTGGAGTTGCAACTACATGGGAATAAAAAGTTGTGTCTATGTGTGTGTGAGAGAGAAAAGGACAAGAATAGAAGAAAATAAGGGGGTGGGGGGGAAATCAACATCATAGGGCGAAATCAACAAGATAGTAAAAAGGGCATGTCCCTTTTATTCTCCTGGTGGTTGCATGAGTGATGCAACTCTTTAAAACCCATGAATGAAACCCTGCCCTTGTTGAAGTTAAGAGGAATTTTGTCCTTGATTTCAATAGGCCAAGATTTCACCCATATGTTTACCTGATCTCTAATTGCCCCTTTATTCCTTAGTAGTTTGTGTTTTTGTTTTGTTATGCTTTTGAAATCTTACAGCAACTGCCTGTTAGAAAAAATAGAAACATTAATGTTTTTCTCTATTCTTTTCTGGTTAGTATATAATAGTGGGAAACAATTTTCAGATTTTTAACTTGATGACATCTCTTTAAAAATTCCTGAAAATCCAAATGAATTCAAACTTGTCTATGCAGGATCACAATCTTGAATGAAGCACTTTATATTTTGCTGACTATTGCAGATCTTAATCTGCTGGAACTGTCCTTTTACAGCTTGTAACTTTATCATCTTGGACTGTGATCTTGTCAGATCTCATATGCTACTAAAATAGTATCAGGCCTCTGTATTTGGATGGAAATTCTGTAAAGAAAACCCAGAGAATTGTTTTGGTTGCTCAGTGAGTTCTATTCTTTCTTATGAGTAAGTAACAAACCAGTACAATTTCCATATTCCATATTATACAAATAATTGGCTCTGATTAGTTGAATACTTTAAAATTCTTGCCCAGAAACTTTCTGTAATTGAGTCATATTTTGGATAATTGGATGAATACATTTTATTACATAACTTATTGTCTCCATTTGATATACAACACCAGTTCCTTAATCATTACCAAATGTCTTCTTTCTGTTCTTTTCTTCTCTTTTTTTGCCTACTGTACACGTTTCCATTCTCTGCACCTAGCCTGACCTGTTTTAAAGAGTTTTTAAAATCACTATTTTAGTCCCATAAAGTTTTCAGCAATAATTCTTAAATACCCATGGAGTGATTATATTCCAGATAACTGATTAAAACATTGGGTCTTTGTTTCAAATTAGAATATATGCAAAGACCTAATCTGTAATCAAACGACAAATAAGTATAGCCCTCAAGACACTTATCTGTACCAGTTTAATTTTTGTACTGTCCTTCCCAAAAAATTGTGCACAGTACTTTAGGATTGATCTCACCAGCTCTTTGTATGGTAATTGCTTCTGATTTTAGCTCTGCTTCTCTGTTGACACATCCCTGTGTTCTGTTTGCATTCCTAAACACTGCTGGATATTGAGGTGAGGGTTATAAAATTCAGTCTATTATTACGTCCATATCTTTTTGCCTATCAGTGCCCACAGCTGTGACCATTTAAAGCTAATATCTTTTGTCATTTTCCATCCTTCACTTTATTATTTCACACTTTTCTATATTAAATTGATTTATAGAAGTTAGAGATGCAGAAGATCTCTTTGATCATCCCATTCAACTCCCTGCAAATACAAGATTATTCCCTGCAATATTTTTTCCAGTGTTTGTCCAGTCTAGTTTAAAAGGTCCCAACAGATGGGGCTTCTATCGTTTCCATCGGGAAGCAATGCCACAGCCTAATGCATCTTTATAACACAATTTCCTCCCGATATTCAACCTAAATTTTTCCTGTATTAATTTAATCCCTTTACTCCTTATAATTTTGTGTAGCATACTAAATCATCCTTATTCCTCCTTGGTGTTTTACACTCTATAGCTATTTGCAGACTCTTATGTTGCCACGTAGGCCTGATCCTGCAAATACTTAAGCAAGTATGCAGGTTAATATATGTGAGTGAAGTTACACACGTTAAGTATTCACAGTGTTTGGGACTTAGCAAACTATACATATTTAATTTTTAATCTTTCCTCATAAATCAGTCCTTCAAGCCCTACGTTTATTTGTTTCCCTCCAATTTGTCAATATATTTCTAGTCAAAAATGGGGAAATTTCACCCTAAAATTCTAATAAATTTTAAAATTGAATCAGCTAAACCAATTTTAAAACTGATGGACAGCTATCTTTTATTAGGATCACCAATACAAAGACCTTTGGACAGAAGGACAAAACTCTAGTGCCAACATCTAACCAGCGGCTTGAGCCAAAGAGAGTTAACTATGAAATAGATACAAAAGAACTATATTCCAAGAAACTAGAGCAAAAGATACCCTAACAGCAAGAATGCCAACCAGTTACTGCCAATGCTAATGGGGAAGAATGTTAGATTTCAAATAGAAAGAGGTTGGCAACAAGGATTAATAGCTATGCCACGCACACCACGATCATTTGCCAAAAACATCCTGGAGGTTCATTCCTACAGCAGGAACAGAGGACATCTAAACAAAGTCAAGTTGGACACTAGAGCTGTGTTTCTTGAGGATATTCAAAATGTTACTGACAGAGCTTTGCCATGCCCCTCCCCACCCCCTCACCCTTATGCCAAGAGGGAGGTTTCAGTGTACGAGACAGTGGAGATGGGCAGGGAGCTGCTCTCATCAGCTCTACACTGGCAGAGATTCTCTTTACTGTGGTGGAATTCTCCAGGGGAGATCTCCAGCTGCTTTAAGTTCATTAAGTGGTACAACGTGAATTTGACAAACCAAAGAATTCAGCCCAATATATTTAAAGTGCAACAGACTACTTTGTATCCTGAAAAAGAAAACAAGAAACAGAAATTGTCCAAGTCAGCTATTTCAATGTTTAAGACATTAAAGAAATTAGCTAATGAACTTACTGTAACACTGGCAATTATTTTTGAAAAATCCTGGACAATTGGGAAGAAAAGCAAATGTGCTACTGATTTTCCAAACAGAAAAGAAGAACTAACCTGACAATTTACTGTTCTATGCATCTAATTATTATCCCTAATAATATTTCTATCCTTAGCTCCCTTCTTGACAGTATAATGAGGAGTCACCCTGCTACTTCTGCCAGAGACTGAAGTTTGATTACCCTACAGGAGTCTCGTGATTAAGGCGCAGAACCAGTAGCCAAGAAACGCAAGTTCTATATTCCCAGCTTTGCCACAGATTCACAGTATAAACTTGAACAAGTCACTTCACCTCTCTGTTCCTTTGTTTCCCTACCTGCAAAAGGGGAATGTTAATGTTTACTTATCTTACAGAGGTGTTATGAGACTTCATTCATTCATGTTTGTAAAGTGCTTTGATTTTCTTAGCTCTAAGAGGCTATAGAAATCCTAAGTATTACTAGAAATTTGAACAGAAAAAATTACTAAACATTCACGAATAACAGGCCGCTTGGGTTAACAAACGATAAATTTTTGCCAACATAATTCCTTTCTTGATACAATTACAAAAGTAATAGATGAAGGGACGGCAGCAGATGTAGTGTACTTAGATACCTGAAAAAACATTTTTAATTGGCTTTGATAGGAGCAAAAAAACGCGTGGCCATTATTGCAGAGCCCTTCCCAATACCAATCTTGCAGCACTACTTGCCCCTCTATAGCTGGGACCAGATCAAGGTGCAGTGGCGCAAGTTTTCCACAATCCCAGTTTTGGGCATAGTCCTACCCAGTGTAGGCTCAAATTTGGGTGAGGTAGCAGAGCAGTCACCAGCAGACATCTATGGGATCCTGACCAGACTATAGAGCTGCCCTTCCCCAGCAAATATTGCCCAGGATATACTCACCGCCTCTCCTGGGTGGCTGGCCCCACCCTTTCCTGGACTGGTCTCATCTATTTGCAAATTGCAATTTCCCTGTACTTGCAGGGTGGTCAATCTGGTTCTAGAGCCAGACATAACCCACTCAAGGACTGGCCTGAATTTGGTACCTTAGCAAGTATTTTATGGAAATTGTTATTGTACGTAATGCATATTAGTTCCCAAATATAAATAACATCCTAGTATAATTGGTTGGAAATATCATGACTTTCATCCTTCGAGAAAGATAGAATCTCAGTATTTCCTGCACTAACATATTTCTATGATAAGAGAAAGCTAGTCACCAAGAAACGGTACAACTGATCAAGAAAATCTTGTCTTGCTGTAATCTATTGTGAGTTTCAAGGCATTTTAAAATTAAAGTGCAAGTCTACACTGAAAAGAGGCTATAAAAACGGCACCTTCTTAGTGAACGGTTCAGCTACCTGTATGTATTCGGAGTTGTATCGTCTGACCTTAGCACACAAAATGTGTGTTTTACTAGTTCCTTTTTCTCTTAGTCATGTAGAATCAATGTAACTAAGAGAGCGCGAGCTGGATTCTGTTCATTCTTATGCACCATTAACACAGTTGTTTATTAAGTGCCAATCAGTTACACCCAGGCAAACCCTACTGACAGCACTAGGATGGTACAGGAGTCACTGAGGGCATAACAGAATTTGCAGAACCTTTATTGCTGGTGATGATATGTAAAAAAGAACGTCTCCAGTTTAAGTTTGCAGGGCTGGCACTTGGAAAAACTTATCTGTAAATTAAGCACAGTTGTGGAAATCACTGAAACATGGTGTGCCAAATTCTACCCGCCATTACACTGGTGCTATCCCACTGACTTCCTGTGGCAATGGTACTTGCTTAAACCAGAAGACAATGTGGTCCACCACATATGGAACCCAGTCATGCCAATTTACTCTTGGGTATTTATGTTAAAGTGTATTTCTATTCTGAAAACCACTCAGGGTAGATTTTGATACACTTTTTGTTGATTAGTACCTTATTCCATGAGTAGGCCCACTGATGCCAATGGCAATACAGTATCTTCTGAAGTGAACTTTCTACTCACTGTAAGTAAGGAGGGCAGAATATAGCCCTGAATCATTTTTCAAAGTAGAACTGCACTTAAACATAAATTCCCTATCTTGGCACTGATATGACAAACATAGTCCAAGAAAAAAATGGCTTTTTAAAATTCATTAATAAGTGTTCAACCATTAATCTCGTGGCTCTCAAAATGTTGTTCCCTAGAAGTATCTGCAAGTTACATTTTAGCACCATATAGTTGTCTTATGTTTACTATCTTCATATCATTCCTATATGAACATGCCTGGGCCTAGTTAATATTTCATTTGAAGGGTTGCCTATCAGTGAATTATAAAGTGTTAAGCAAGCTACAGAGTACAGTTATACATAAATAACTTATATATGAAACATTTGTCACACCAAATAGTTACAGCACAACAGCTACTGCATATTAATTTTAATTGCTATCCATTTCATTATAAAGCATTTCAAGGATATTAGAGAACATTTCCAGTCTACACACTTTCTATTATACTTTACTCAAGGATTGCTTGGCTTCTGCTGGCACTGGGGCAACTGTTTGTAACCCATACACCTCCTGGATGTGGTGCTCTGTCCCATATAGTGGCATCGAGACCACTTAGAGATTAATGAGTCTACTACAGCCTTAGCTAACAGCCATGTGGAGGTCCAAAGTTCGATCCCACCGACGACTGGGATCTGTTGGTGTTACATGTGCTCCAAGGAGAACCTCCCACAAGGGAGAGTGGGTGGGGTATACGTTGCCATCATCCCCTCTGGGTTCTGCTGGGGAGGACAGCTTTAATTTATGGCTGAGGCTCCACAGGAGACCTATTAGTGGAGACTGTAGGGAGTGTGCACTAAATTAACACATCATCCAGGCACCCTGTCAATGTGACCTGTCTCTAGCCAGCACTGCCCACTATAGGGGCTGAGTGGCCAGCTCCAGGATCCCGGTAGAGTGAAGGCCATCAGCACTTTGCACCACTGTGTCCCCCACCTCCTAGCGGATTGGCCACTGTTAGGGGCCTACAAGCCCTAGGATACACTGGGGTAATTATTACTGGTCAGTTGCCCCTGTTTACAGGTTAACTTTATTTTTTCTCATTTCACTATTCTATAGATAGCGTAGCAAACATACTGGGACAAATTCTACCATTGGGCATATAACTAGTAATACTTGCATGGAAGTCAGAGATTGAGTTGGGGGGAGAGGGGGAGGACAGGGGAAGTAGTGGCTCTTTTCCAAGCACCATCTACAAAATAAGCTGTGCCCATGTGGTGCCAAAAATATGCTCAACAGATTGTACTGGTATTGAAATTATTATCCAGTGTGCTCCCTGGCTCTGCTAAGCTCCTCTGGCTTGGCTCCCCCTTGCTAATGCTCAAATGCCCTGCTGGGCTCTGCTTAGCTCCTCCTGGATTGGGGATAAAAATAAGAAGGTATTTCTCAAGTCCACCCATTTGTGCATCACAATGAGCTGTCACTCAGAGTAGATTGTGTAGATCTTCATAATGTGAGTCTTCATTTCCTTTCTACTTGCTTTGATGAGCAGTTAAACAGTTAACAGTGTTAACGTTTAAAATACAGACGTGCCAGTAAAGCATATCACCATGTACCATCTCCAATTCAAGCCCTGATGGAAGTCAGTGGAAGCCGTGCTCTTATACCTGATGACACAATTTGGCAATGTATATGTAAACTCTGAAAATAAAGCAAATGCATTTTTTACGCGTTGCAGAGGTATGAGAACCAGTGGGCTATAATTATAGCACTTTGTAAATGACGTGTAAGTTATTATAAATGAATCCTTCTGCTCATCAGTGAAAGGGTTAATCGACAACACCTTACATATAATCAGAAAATAACTGGCATTTTCTCTTACAGATGCATGGCAGGGGAGGGGGAAGGGAAGATAACGGATGTTCTTTCTCCATGCAAGCAATTAAAATACAAACAAATATCAGAAATAACAAATAGCTCTAGGACCCAGAGTACAAAACCATATCAACTCCAGTTCAATCTCCTTTCCAGAGCTTTTCTTATTAAATACTTTTTTCTTCCCCACCCCGTCTTTCAGTTTCCCACTGTCAATAGGGCCCTTGGTTCCAGCTCCCAGAGAACTTGAACAAATAAGGAACTGAGCAAGTCAATGGGAGCTGAGGGTGCTCCAGGAGTTGCTCAGCACTGTGTAGGACAAACCCACAAAGAGGGTCAAGGCAAGCAACCTGACAGTGAGAAGTAGAAAATGGTCATTAGCCCATGCCTACACCACCACCATCAACAACAGGGCTAACATGCTCATCCAAAACCATCCTGCTCCCTGATACTTTGTTTTTCACTGAAACTTGTTTCCTAGATGTACTAGGTGAAAGTCTACCGTATTTTTTTAAAAGACACTAAAAGGAAAAAAAGCAAGATTTAAAAAAAAATGTTAAAACAGTGATTTAACTGCTGAGGGCATTCCTTCTCCCTCAAGGTGGGATAGAGGGTCCAATCCTCTTCCTGTGAACTGCAGTGGGAGAAGGCAACTGTGTTGAATTCTCCCCTATTTGCCAGTTTTCCTAACTATTAGAGTTAAATTATTTCATTAGTGGAAAAAAGGATGTTGTTCAATGAATGATAATCTCTTTGGATGACAAAATTAATTAACTACTGAGCTGTGTTTTAATGACTCTTAATAATAACTGGCTTGGATGTACTGAGAACAATGCAGCGCTAATAATTGTTGAAATTGAGCAACAGGACTCCAAAATAAGAACAGGTCACCTAAGACTGATAACACTTTAGAATAAAATCAAGGCTGTATCCTACTGTTTAATATTTGCCTAAAACCAAGTACATGCCATCAATCTTTGAGGCTAAAGCTGACCCAATGGCCATCTGATCAGTGCTCTGCATTACCATAAATGAGACCTGGAATCAATTTCTTGGCCTGGTCTCTCAGTTCCAGGCTGGAAACACTGTGCAGACAGCATGCTTAGGCCTCTAAGGAGAAAGAATGCCTCATGTCACCCAATAGTAATTCTTTTGGCTGATTAAGTAGTAATATTAATGGTCTCTGAAGGGAGTCCTATTTTTCCTGGGCCAGAAGTCAATAACCCACACTGAAGTGGGTTCACGGTCTCGTCCTGGAAACACTCTTAGAAAGAGACAAAGTGGCAATTTGAAATTGGGAAACCGAGATGTGGCTGTGAGCCACACTTTATTACACAAATACTGTGCCCATGTTTGCCTTGTATGTCACAGGGATATAATGAATCAGGAGTAGAACACTACTCCTGATTCAGCTTTTTTTAGAGATAAGAATGTAAGCCAAAGTCTCATTTAAGGGATGGCTAAGCCTTGGGGTGCTGGTGCATTTGGGGAGGGGGAAGGGCTGTCCATAGCAGGAAAATAACCTAAAAATAAGAAAAGAAAAGTTATTAAAAACAAACAAGTATTTTACTCATTTGGTTTTTAACTTTCATTTTAGTCTTAGAAACTGTTTTTATCTATATAATAATTATTTTATATAAAATGTCTTTTTTGCTTGTATTTAGTTTAGAATAATAGTAATATTTATATAAGGTCTTTTTCTAATCTCAGTAAGACATTCTAGGGCGTGCAATAGGCAAAATGTCACCACCTATGACTTGAATGGTAGCAACACTCAAACAACAGACCTGGGCATAGCAGTAGGGTGACCAGATAGCAAGTGTGAAAAATCAGGACGGGGTGGAGGGTAATAGGAGCCTATATAAGAAAAAAACCCCAAAATCAGGACTGTCACTATAAAATCGGGACATCTGGTCACCCTACATAGCAGCGTCTCAGCACAACACACACCCTGCCATGCCACGTTGCACTAACTTGAGCAGTAAGAAGAGAATTCACAAACAAATGCCCAGATACTTCTGTGACAGTGGCCAGATCACAAACTAGATAGATAGAAGCATACCAACAAAGACATTGCTATATGATAAACTGGATAGTGTATGAAGAATATACATAATTTTTTCTCAAGGAAGCTTTTCTAATTACAAATATTAAGGTAAACAATGTATATCCGATAAAACAGACCAATTTCTTATACTTGCTAAATTTTTTTTAGGAGACAATCAAAGACACTTTAGGCTGGATCCAGGGAACTTTCAGTAGAGGAGGATTCAGATGTCATCTTCAAAGAGACTAAATACATAATAATCTAATGAAGTTTAAGGAGCTAATATTACTTTTCTTACTGTTGCCATGGGCTTTAGATGAAGCCCATACTGAATTAAAGAAAAAACGTAGTTATTGCTTACAATTTTTCATATTGGATTAGATGCTGATATAAAAAACTACTGAAAATGCTGTTCACATTTTTACTAAGGAGATGGCATATTCAGTGTCAGAAAGTAAGAGATATTTTTAAAAATGCTATTCATGAACAAATTATTTTCTATTTGAATTATATTTTTACTTTCAATATTATTGGTTTGATTTACCCTCTCTGGTAACCAGCTACTCCAGACTTTGTAGAGATTTTCTGTTTTAATTAGAGGTGTTGTTGGTGACTCCATGTCAAAAGTTGTATTGAGGAGTTTTAGAGGGGATTAAATCTTTGTTATGCAGAAAAAAATAATGTGCAAATGTGATGATGCTACAACATGCTTAGAGCGTTAGTTTTCTGAAAAGGTACAAGTAAACCTTTTCAGTAATTAAAAATGTCTTCTTTTTGAAATGTAGGCCTTGTCTCCTGAGGAAAGTTTTTTTAGCATAAACTGCCTGGCTTCCACACACAAATAATCTGTTGTTTTGCTTTCTGTTGCATCTTATCTCATTATAATTAACCCATTATGGGAGCATTATAACTATTTGAGAATGAGTTAGCATGATAAGGTTTGTGTGGATGTATCCCCATTCCAAATACTACTTCAGGTAGTCCTCCCACTGCTATCCCCCGCTGCATTGCTTGGCATCTGGATGGCCTGTCTGGTTACCTATGCACTCTCCACAATCTGGGGTCATCTTGAACTTTCCCTCTTTAAACGCTGGCACATATCTGAGTGCATTTGTTAGTGATTCCATCTTGTGGGAAGTCCACAGGCCCTGAGTCCATTACAGGCACAATGCCTGTGCTTCTGTGTGGTCTCATCAGGAGATCCTGGACTTCCTTGCCTTTGGGGAGAGGCGCATATTCAGTCTCATCTTTCTTGTAGTCACCAGAACCCCAAGATCTGCTAGCAGCTATTGGAGCAAATGCAGGAGACGAGGTACTTCTAAGACATGAGTCAGTGCTGTACCAAAGCCAAGGAGCTGAGGCAGAATTACAAAAACACCAAAGACAAAACCAAGACCTCCAATAACAATCTCAGTACCTGTGCATACTAGCAGGAGCTGGACCAGATTTTGTCTGAAATGCCACCACACAACCCTATATATGATGAACATTTTGCCAATGGCCTGCAGCACTGAAAACACACAGGCAGCCACAGACTAAAACAGGAGGAAATTTCCTTAGTTAGCCAAGATCTCTTCAGTATGTTATAGAGCCAGCCAGGAACCAGCTGCAGATGCCCCCCCGAGACCCAGAGTGACAGCACAGCTGAGAGGACCACATAAAGGGCTGTATTACAACTATCTATTCCATTTGTGTCTGCCTAGGGGCATCTGGAAACCTTTCTTCTGGTATTGGCTACATGTTGCCATGGCTGGTGGATATTGCTACTGCAGAAGGCAGATGTGTGCATCCCTGTGCAGTGCCTGTAGCCTCAACATGGTGCCCAGGCCAGAAAATTTAACAGTTAAAAGTGGCTTTTTCTCCAATAAATATTTAATCCCACACCCAAACATACTGATCCCCTCCCCTTCCCCATGCTGCTTGATGTTCCCTACCCCTCAACTGCCTCTGCCTCCCCTTTCCCTGCCTCCGGCTATATGGCACTATGCAAGTTTGGCAGCAACACAACAGAGATAAAAAATTAAAAGACAAATTCATTGCATCCAAGGCAATTTTATTGTAGCAAAAGAAAAAGCAAGAAATACACCAGTAGTAAATTCACCTACGACCACAATTTGGTCATTGCCCTGAACTTTTATAAATATTAAGATTTTCGTACATGTAAAGTTAAACCAGGTAAACTGGGCACTTGAGATTAAAAAGGTTCTTTTAAGCATTTCATGTTGCATAGACTCTATAAGGCATTTGCAGTTGCAAGGGTTAAAAAGGCTTTTCAACAAGCACTCATTTGTTGCAGTACATTGCATTTGTAAACTCATTACAGGCCATGCATCGCAGCTGCAAAAATCTGTTTATTTGTAGCACACTTTGTGCTGATCAGCTGGTATTATAAACTAGAATGTTAGTCAAAGATAGTAATCGAGTTTGGCATGCATATTACAAGGCAATGTTGCCTTCATGGGGCTGTCCATATAGGTAGCATTTGCCTTCCATTCCAGCAACAGCTTGAAGGGCACCATTCTGGCATGTATCAATGCATCACATTGTGACGGGTTGGACCCCCCTTCGAGGGCGCCACCTGATGTACTGGGGTTTCACCGAGCCTGCCTGCTCCACTAGCCTGGGCTCCCTCTCCCTGTTTTGCTGAATCAGGCTCCCCAGCTTCTGGCAGCACACACACACAAGTAGGGACGCACCAGCTGTAGAATCACACAGAGTCTGCAAGCAGCTCTCTATGGGAAGACTCAGCTAAGAAATTGCCCAGCACTCAAATGCAGCTCCCCTCTGGAAAGTTCACCCAAAATAATATTGTCTTGCTCTGTAGAGAAATTTATACGACGTAAGCTCATATATTCACCCTCAATGTGGAGGAAGATATGCACAACTTCTTGCCCCTCAGTTATAAATTGCACAAACTGGGTTTTATAATAAACAAAAACAAGTTTATTAACTACAAAAGGCAGATTTTAAGCAAACAGAACAAAGCAAATTACTAAGCAAATAAAACAAAACACGCATACTAAGCGTAAGATCTTAAACAGACTGGTTTCAAGAAGTAATTTCTCACGCTAAATGCTGCTTTTGGGCAGGATGTAGAAATTCTTGAAGGTTAGCTACCCTGCTTGTAGCTTAAATCTTCAGACACCATATTCACTGACCAGATCCCTCTTCCAGCCTGGGCTCAACTCTTCTCCCTCTGTGTTTTTGTTTCTCAGATCTTTCCAGCATTTGGGTGGGGATTCAGTGAAGAGTAAACCAAGATCAACATACTCCCCAGCTTTAAATAGAATTTACATAAGGCGGGAACCTTTTGTTTCCCAGTCTTGACCTCCCCCTCCTTTTAGTGTCAAAGGGATGTCCCAGGACACTTATCAGGAAGGAGAGAGATTAGTATCTTTAAAGTCTTATTGTTTCTTCCTAATGGCCCATCAAGGCTGATGGCCTGCTGTCTGGTGGGTGTTTCCCAAGTACACACACAGTTGTAATTGTTACCTAGATAACTAACTTTATATACAGAAATGATATATGCATGACAATTGGATAATCACATTCAGTAAATCAGAACCTTTCCAATGATATCTCACAATACCCATCTTGCATAAAACATATTCATAACATAACAATATTTCTATGAATAATATGGAGTGTGACATCACAAACATATTCCCAGTTGTCCCTTTACTTTTCTGAACCAGACTCATCTCTGCTTCTTGGGGACACACCTCAAGGTAATATCCTCCAGTGTAAGGACAGCTATAGCAGGGGTATACATGCAATTACTAGCCTGTTTCTTGGGAATCCACCTACACAAAAATTTATAATGGTAATTTAAAGAGTACTGGTACACCATGGTGCAAGGAGTACATTGGAGGGGAAATAACTTTTAAAAAGTCTTACTATTTCCAAGTGCGCCCCAGACTGGGTAGAGCACAACACAATGAAATTCCAAAAGTGAGAAAATTTTGGAAAGGAGTAACATTTCATCATTGTTGGCATGATGATTATAATATTGTTACAGTAACTACTTGTCTGGTTTCTTTGGTCTGTTAGCATGGCATGGCCCACCAGGAAAGGAGTGTGTATCCGTAGCTGAGAGCTGAAGAAAGAGAAAGAGGATGAGGAAGAAGATGTTTAAAGACCTTATGAATGGACCTCAACAGAGACAAAAACCCCCTCAGAAAAATGGAAGGAAGGATTCATGCAGCAGGACAAGAGAGAGAAAAGTACAAGGAACATGCCAAGAAGTTGTCATGGGAGCACATGGACCAATGGGACAGAGAAAGGGACGTGCAAGAATAGGTGTTGGACATGATACATAAGCAGGTAGGTTTCCAGGAGAATGCTTTTTCTGTTGTGCTCATGTTAACACCCCACCCTAACGCTGCCATGCAGAATGCTGAGAACACAGGTGTGATGGGTTGGATCACAGAAACCCCCCTGGGAACTGCCACCTGATGTGCCAAGACTACCTCTGCTCCTGTTTTCCCTGCCAGCTCAGGACTCCAGCACACTGTCTTGCTGAGCCAGATACTCCTGTCTGCTCCAACAAAGACCCAGGGTCTGAATTACTTGCCCCAAAGCTGCAGGTTTACCTGAAAACAGTTCACAGAAGTGTGCTTGTCTTTAGCACTCAGATGCCCAACTCCCAATGGGGTCTAAACCCAAATAAATCCGTTTTACCCTGTATAAAGCTTGTACAGGGTAAACTCATAAATTGTTCGCCCTCTATAACACTGATAGAGAGATATGCACAGTTGTTTGCTCCCCCAGGTATTAATACATACTCTGAGTCAATTAATAAGTAAAAAGTGATTTTATTAAATACAGAAAGTAGGATTTAAGTGGTTCCAAGTAGTAACAGACAGAACAAAGTAAGTCACCAAGCAAAATAAAATAAAATGCGCAAATCTATGTCTAATCAAACTGAATACAGATAAGAACCTCACCAGTTCCAGAATGCTCCCTTTTACAGACTAATCTCCTTTTAGCCTGGGTCCAGCAATTACTCACACCCCCTGTAGTTACTGTCCTTTGTTCCAGTTTCCTTCAAGTATCCTGGGGGGTGGAGAGGCTCCTTCTTTAGCCAGCTGAAGACCCCATGGAGGGGTCTCTCTTGGGTTTAAATAGACTTTCTCTTGTGGGTGGAGACCCCCCCTCCTCACTCCTATGCAAATCCAGCCCCGAGATGGAGTTCTGGAGTCACCTGGGCAAGTCACATGTCCATGCATGACTCACAGTCTTTACAGGCAGAAACCATTGTCCACATGGTATCTTGATTTCCAGTGGCCTTCACCATCTTGAAGTTCTGCAACCACTACTAATCATCCCAGGTCTGCAGCACTATCCTGTCCAGTTGTTGCTGGTTGGCCAGGCCCACTGCTGATGGTGCTCAACTGAGTGAAGTCAGTTCAGGAAAATATCATGCAGAAATAACTTCTCAGTTTCTTCCTCCTCCCTTAGCAATGTCCATGTAGCATCATGACAGCAGTGATCTTCCATTTCCTTCAAAGCCACCCAATTGTGTGATTGCCAATACATCTGGAGCAGCCTATTCATATTAATGACGGTCAGGAAGCTATCGCTCAGCAGTGCTTCCTCTATTCTGCCTGACAGCAGTTTTAAAATTTATTTGAAATGGAAACAGTTTGAAAATACTTGCTGGCTAGCAAAACCCAGACAAATTTTGGGAAACCATGGAAGGAACCTTCAGACTTCAACTCCAAGTCCCAGTATTCCAGTAGGTTATGGAGGGTATCTAAGAATCCACCATGATAAACAACCCATAATGCATTCATCCTAGCAGCAGAACATTGCACCTGCCCAGAATGCTTTGCGCATATGATTCACCAGAAAAGTAGCTTAAGCCACATTAGACAAAACAATGTGGACTTACTCTTTTAGTTTGGTTATATCTCTAAAACTATGTAAAACTTTCCTGTGTAAACAAGGCTTTAGACTTAATTTTTTCCTTCAGATTCCTCTCGTTAAAAAAAATGGCTAGGTTCAAGCTAATGAATAGGGAAGGTCTGGCAGTGTGGCTCTAACTTGATACCTTAATTACTGATGTCCAAACTTTCTGATATTTAAATATTAAATATTTGAAAACGTATGTTTCTTTCATTGGAGAGTGCTTTTCTTTGGATTGATGGCAATAGAAAATGTAGACACCCTTTCAAACTTAACGGAGCTTTTCATTTGGCATTACAGAGTCTTTTGAGTGTGTTTTTGTAACTTGTAGAACAGTTTCTATGCATGTTTCCACTTTTACTGGTCATAGTCATGGACTCAAGCTGACCAGGAGGTCTGGTGTAGCAAAGTTCCCCTCTTGTGCATCTCCACAGGTGCACAAATTGGTCAGAAGAGAAGCTCCTTTAGGAGGTGCACAGGAGTGGAGCTCTGGTGTCATGAAACACCTAAAGTCTGTAAGGAAGGAGCTCTCCATCAGCATTCCTCTTAAGGAGAGCAGAAACATTTCTGGAAAAGTTAAAACCTGGAACACTTATCACATTAATACATTCACAGCATTTTGATGGATTTCACCTACATTTATACAAAAATGTGTGTTATATAAGGTTGTGGCCTACTAAATATCAAATAGTTCGGTTTCTGTTTTGAAAAAATGTGTGTATACATGTGAAAGGTGGATTTATAATGGGATCCTTGCTTCATCCTTAATGTTGGAGAGAATAGTGTTCTCCATAATATCTGAATCTTTTTTTTTCTACCTCACTATGACGGGTTCAGTCACAGAAACCCCCATGGGACTGTCACCTGATGTGCTGAGACTAACCCTGAGCCCATTTTCTCTGCCAGTTTGGGCCTCCAGAACCCGGCCTTGTTGAGCCAGACATACCAGTCTGCTCCAACAAAGACCCAGGGTCTGAACCACGCACCCCAAAGCTGCAGACTTAACTGAAAACAGCTTAAGAAGTGCTCCTGTCTCCAGCACCCGGACACCCAGTTCCCAATGGGATCCAAACCCCAAATGAATCCGTTTTACTCTGTATAAAGCTTATACAGGGTAAACTCATAAATTGTCCGCCCTCTATAACATTGATAGGGATATGCACAGCTGTTTGCTCCCCCAGGTATTAATTACTTACTCTGGGTTAATTAATAAGCAAAAGTGATTATTAAGTATAAAAAGTAGGATTTAAGTGGTTCCAAGTAATGACAGACAGAACAAAGTAAGTTACCAAGCAAAATAAAACAAAACACGCAGGTCTGAGCCTAATACATTTAAGAAACTGAATACAGGTAAATCTCACCCTCAGAGATGTTCCAATAAGCTTCTTTCACAGACTAGACTCCTTCCTAGTCTGGACCCAGTCCTTTCCACCAGTACAG
Organism: Emys orbicularis; assembly: GCF_028017835.1. NCBI lineage: Eukaryota > Metazoa > Chordata > Testudines > Emydidae > Emys > Emys orbicularis. The sequence continues at coordinate 89,619,326 of NC_088683.1, forward strand.
TCCTTGTTCCAGCTCAGGTAGCAGCTGGGGGATTTCTCATGACTGCAGCCTCCTTTGTTCGGTTCCACCCCCTTTTATAGCTTTGGCACAAGGCGGGAATCTTTTGTCTCTCTGCGTCCCCACCCCTCCTTCTAAATGGAAAAGCACCAGGTCTAAGATGGATTCCAGTACCAGGTGACATGGTCACATGTCCTGTGAGACCCCAAGCCTTCATTCTTCCTGGCCTGACTCACAGGAAGGCTTGCAAGTAAACAGAGCCATTTACAACTAACTGTCCTAGTTGATGGGAGCCATCAAGATTCCAAGCCACCATTAATGGCCCACACTTTGCATAACTACAATAGGACCTCAGAGTTATATTTCATATTTCTAGTTTCAGATACAAGAATGATACATTTATACAAATAGGATGACCACACTCAGTAGACTATAAGCTTTGTAATGATACCTTACAAGAGACATTTGCATGAAGCATATTCCAGTTACATTATATTCACACTCATTAGCATATTTTCAGAAAATCATATGGAATTCAACATCACACTCACCAGTAAAAAAAGTAAAGTTTTTTTTCATATTCAGCAGAAGATGAAATTTTCAGTTATCAAATGTGAAAAGAGATGTTTATTTTTTCATACCTATAAATACATTCCAACTTCTTTGCCAAATATCATAAAACTCCAAATATGATTTAGCAATCCCGATGTACAGTGCTTGTGAATAACTTATTTAGAGAAAATAAGAATTGATAAAAACAATGATTTATTCTCAGGAGTGTAAACAGTCATTTGAAATGCATCTACACATCAGATGATATGCTCCCTGGCCATTGCATCTGTACCTTATTCAGTCTTTTCACGCTTTTGTTTTCCCTCATATTTTTATGTTTAATACATTTTACAGTGTCCCTCAGTTTCTTTTATCTCATACGATTTTTCATTTCTTTTTTAGACTATTTCCCCTTTTGATGCAATTCATTATTTAGTTTCCTATGAACGGTTCTTTACCTATATTTTTTCCTTCAGAAACTCTCCTTCAATTTAATATTATATTTTAATTTTTTTATTCAGGTTCATGCTTACCTCAGCTATCCCACCTCTCTTTTAACCACTCCCCATTGTATCAGTATCTCTTAACATCTTCCCTGGCTTTTTTTTTTCCATTCTCCCATCCTAATGTTTCTTCACAGAACAGGCACAGCACAAGCAGTGGAACTACAGGCATACCAACAGGCCTGACAATGTGTTTCAACTCATTTCTGGAGGAATCATCTCAAGGGACGTGAGAACAATATTGCCTCTGTGTCCATTCAATCCCTGGTCTTATATTTGGATTTCCAGCACGATTGACAATTTGTGCCCTATGTGGAAACCGGAACTGAGACCATAAAACTCATTTCACACACACCACCAAACAGCCATTACACAACGACTTTGGGTATTAACAACCTGTGTCAGACTAGAAGCCTTCACCCAGAAGTAGAAGAAAAAGGCTGCGTGCTACTGCTAGTACCCTGAGCTACCTGGTCAGCAAACATTAATGGGTATCTTATGATCTGCAGGATGTGTTGTTACTTCTGTCCCTCCACATTACTGTAAGTGGTGATATGCTCGTGGTGTACCTCTCATCTGCTAAGCTCATTCTGTTGTGTTCTCTGATCCATTTCCTCAATTTACATATCAAATGTTACACTACAGATTGGAGAGGCGGTGGGGAGCAGATGAAGGTGACCAGGTTGTTCAAGGGGGTCTTAAAAGAGAATTGTCTGAATCTCCTGCCCCAAAGGTTAGCATTGAAAGGGTGCAGGAAGGAGAGGGAACACTCTAATGTTGAGCAATAGTTATTTTTAGTTTTTGTAAGTAAAAATTGAGAATGCCAGTGCCTAAGCAATAGGCTGCTGAGTCCCTCAAGGCTTTAAATTTAATTGCACTTGAAGTGGTAGAGGACCTCCACCTATATTACTCCAGATGAAGGTTTTACTAAAGATGTTTTGTTTAACATCTGGTCCAACTGCTGTTAGCAACCTCCTCTTCCCCCCCTTTAAATCTTATTTCTGACTATCTTTTTAATTTTCCTCACTTTTCTCTCTTTCCTTCTATTTCTCTGTTGCTCACTGCTTTCCTGTTCTTTCACTTTCCAAAGTCTCAAGGAAGGGTCCAGTTACACTAGCCTATCTGGGCTGTGCTCCTGTACAGCCATACGTTTCCGCTGGGAAACAGACAGTAAAGTGGAAGGACTACATGATCCTTGTTGGTTTCACAGCATTGCCACTGTTATTGTGGAATCAGGTGCCACTTTTGAAGGCTTAGCTGGGTTTGAAATGTTACCCCCAGAAGGAAAATAGTATATGTCATAGTATGTGCTTGTCTGCTCTCATGGCTAGGGCCGTTCCTACCCATACGCAAAGTATGCAGCTGCGTAGGGCACCAGGAAATTTGGGGCACCACATTTCCTGGTGCCCTACGCAGCTGCATGCTGCTTCAGCCTCTACTCTGCCTCTTCCCTGTGGCCCCCGGCTCCACTCACCTGACGACTGCAGCAGAGTCGGGTCTGCACTCACTGGCGGCAGGAAGTGCAGCAACCTGGCCCCAGCTGTGCCACCGGTGAGTGCTGGGGGGAAGTTCCCCTCTGCCCACCAAGCCAGTCCCCCCCCCCTCCCCGCAGAGGCCTGACCCCCCGTTCTCCCATAGGGGGCTGCGTAGGGCCCCAGAATGGCTAGGGACAGCTCTGATCATGGCTTATTCTACTCCTCTCTGTAAACTTTTTTTTAACTGATAAAAGTCAAAATAGTATAATTTCTCTCTTAAATGGGGAGCAAACTGAGCTGTGTCCCACGCCTTTCTAATGGACATCTTCAAGTTTGCATTTAACTCTGTTTTCTATCCTCATAACTCTCAAACAGAAGGAGTGGAAGGAGTGGTCCATGGGATTTCCTAGCGATCCAATCTATGGGGAGCAATGTTTCTCAAGCTTCTCTTCCTGCTTTCAAGGGATGGCTGTTATTCATCAATGCCAATATCTTTGTAATTTGAGGCTGCCAAAATTACTACTACTTTTTAATTGTTGAAAACCATAGCATGTGGGATCATCATTCATGTATTCATCACAGATATTTATTCTGGAGTCATCTGGGAAGAATGTCACTACAGAATCTAAAAATACTGATTTTACTCTTAGGTAGCCTTGATATGGCTGCCTATCGCTGTCATTGAGATATTTTTAGTTGTAGAGGCAGTTTTGTTTTCTCAGTTTGGTTTTTCTAATTTGGATGCATCGGTACTATATTGTCACACATCCTGAACACAGAGGTGGTCCATAGCATGTTGATCGGATGTATTCCAGTCTCATGAAGTGCACAAAGACTACGTCCCACTACCCTCTCTGGAGACTATTTCCAAAGAGAGTGAATGTAGCTCAGATGGAGAATAGGATCCATACAAATAAGAGACAAACAAGAAAAAAGTGAGAGGCATGGATCCTCAAGATTGCTCCGGCAAACTGGGGAGGCTCCATTGCTAGGCTGGTCAAAACACAAGGAAATGTAAGGTAGAGAAAATCCTGTCTTGTCTCTAATTTCTATAATACTGTCTGCTGGTTGCACTCACTCTGACCAGACCAATTTATAGGTAGATAAAGTTGTCTCATTCCCTATTAGGGAACCCCCACCAGATTAGAGGTAGTGGTATTTCTTGAGAAAGGAAGATCTTCAGTGGATTCTAGGACTGTATCTATTTGTCCACCAGCATAAGGAAGGGAGGACTCTACAGAGTAGGGGAAGGACTATGTTCTGGTGTAGATTTTCTTCCCAATCAACTCATTGAGAAAATAAAGAAGTCTTATAGATGTTTCATAATGAACTATTATTATTATTATTATTACAGATGAATTAATATCACATTAGTGCCCAAAGGCCTGAAACAGGATCCAGGGTCCCCTTGTGCTGAGTGCTCTATAAATGTCTCCAGTGTGCAAGAGACCAGATGATTCAACATTTGAAGAACTGGTAATATGGGGGTCTAGAAATTCAGTTGAGAAACCTGATTTGAAGGAGGATTGGATCCTTCTTGGTGTAGGATGTTTTGAGTAAGAACAAGAAAGCTCTTTTGAAAATTTATCACAAAGCCATAGATTGTAAGGCATGAACTTCTGGAGTCTGCGGCAACTTCTAGAATACTGTAATGAGACACTGTACCTCAAAGTAGCATCCTGTAATCTCCATATTCATAATTTGTACATGGTTGTGATATGTACATAATTTGTACATGGTTTAATACAAAGCATGCCATAAAAGATACCATATAAAAGGTCATGATCTGCTGAAAGTCATTGTTCTGTCAAAATATGTATATCGTTAGTGTGTATGAATTTGTGAGATTTATGCTACATGGCTGTTATTGAACTATGTTGTGAGTTTGGGAGATGCTCACTGCTAGCTCTCCAGTGACTAAAAGGGTGGTGACCCACACCCAGGCAGACATGAAATGACCATTGATCAGCAGGGGAATTGTAAATAAGAGATTTATAATTTTGTAAGAGACAGTCCTGAAAGCACCACACAATGGGGATTGCTCAACTCTGTGACTCAACAAGGCCTACCAGGACATGCCTGGGCCAGTATCTGTCCAGAGACATGAAATGAGAGTATAAAATAAGGGACAGTGGCATCATGAGACCACCTCTCTCCTCCCCCACCTACTCTGAAGGCAACAAGAATGCTGGGAAGATAAAGACTTTGAACTGAGGAGACTGGTTCCAGGCTGAGAAGGAAATTCAACTCGCGTATTAACAATTGTGAGATGTTCTTCCAGTGGGATGAGAAAAACTGTTTGATTAAAATCTTGCTTAGTCTGAAAGTTCAGGATTTAGAATGCATGTTTACTTTTTATTTTCTTAGATAACTATCTCTGACCTTTATGCCTACACTTAAAATCACTAAAATCTACCTTTTGTAGTTAATAAACTTATTTTAATGTTTTATCTTTACCAGTGAATTTGTCTGAAGTGCTTGGAGAATCTGCTCAGATTACAAAGGCTGGTGCATGTCCATTATCCTTTGATGAAGTGACAAACTAATGAGCTTGTATTGTTCAAGGGAAGGTCTTGAGCTGGGTAAGACAATATATTTCTGGAGTGCAAGGCTGGGGGTTTGGGGGATTTGCTGGTGTTTCCCTCTGTATAGTTCATGAGTGACTTGGAGAGCATTCATGCAATTTAGCTGGGTGTGTCTCTGTATGCTGGTGGCTGAGTGATAATAGCACCTGGACAGGTTTTCTGCTAGTCACTAGAAAAGCATTGTGAGAGACAGCCCAGGCTGCAGAGTTAAGGGGACACAGAGGTCCCACAGGTCCAGGTTGTACCCCAGGAATCCCATCACAGCTGTATAAATAGTAAAACACATGAATGCCCTCCAACCAGAAGGAATATATTGTATGAGGCTTACCATGAGCTTGGAAAAATCTGATAATATTCCAAAGGGAGGAAATGATGACCACATGACCAGGTGATGTGAGGAGAGGGAATGGAGGGAAGAGACAAGAAAGAAGGCCACCTTCAGCTCTTATGAATAGCAGAAATGCTCAGATGAAACATCTTGCATGAGAAAAGGAAATGTGTTCCATCTGGAAGTGAAGCCTCAGAACATATTTGATTAAATCATCCAGGTTTAAGATCCTCTTGAAGGATAGACAGTATCTTGAATAACCCTTACATGATGTGATTTGAGAATGGATCAGAACAAAAGCTACTTGGGATAGGAGATTCCGGATCCTCTGTAGAAAGGCTAATCTCTTGTTTGGGCTGAATAGTTGAACAGAACTTACAAAATAAGGGGAAAGGAGAGAGAAAAAATTAATGGAGTAGGCATCTTGAATAATCTACAGTTGGCTGTTGATTTGAGTAATAGCAGTACAGGTGTGAGAAAACATATGTACGGCTAACAGTGCTGGGCTGGCAACTCTTCGTTTTTATTTTTTATTCATCTGACTAGAAGAGAAAAATGCTTTATCCCTTTGGCTTCAAGAGTAACTCTTCTCCTTTGGCTCCTCAGGAAGTTGTCCTTTCTTGCATTCTTATTGGCATTGCCCAAATAATCTCTAAAAAATTTCTAGCTATTAAAGGGAGTTTTAGAAAAATGACTCTTGACGATTGAGTCATTTCCCGAGGCTTTTCACCAGAATTTCCTTCTTGTGAGACTGGAATAAAGGAGACTGTAGGATGGAAAACAGGTAATATCACTTACAAAATCATACATGGAAAAAAAGATGATTCAAAACACTTTTGTACTTGCTTATCCTAAAGTTTGAATGTGAGAGAAGAGAAAAATCTTTCAGATTCAGAATAAGGAAGTTCTTACTGAGACTGTAGCAGACATGGATTCACCAAAACATCACAGAGGCGCTTTTGAGATTATACTCCATGATTAACTGTTTTCTTGGTTAGCTGAGCAATAGAAGCATCTACCTTAGGGAAAGTTGAATATTATTCTATGGTATCTTTTTAGATTTTATAACAGCTTTTGCCAAGTGTTGCAGGTAGCTATTTTTTGCTGGTGATGAGACCATTCCCAGGCCACAATTTGGAAAACCAAGTGTATCTTTGAGATTTTTATTTAAAAGGCCCATTAGAGGATTCCTTATATATGTTTTTTGTAATATTTTCAATTAAACTGGCATTTGTCTTCCTAAACAGTCTTGATGTACTGTCAAAATCAGAACCTGATGGGAAAGAGGATGAAGATGAGGCACAAGAGGTGGGTTATTCCCTTTTACAGAAAAAAATAGGGTAGATTTCTTTTAATGTTTTGTAACTAGTTTCTTGGATTTCTTAGAGGCTGTAGTATGCTCACTTTTAGCCTTGCATTTGTGAAGAGTAGACAAGGTCTGAAGAATAATAAACTTTAGGAGGTACAGCAGAGGGGGATTTTAATCCTAGAATTGATAGTAAAAGGGACAACCTCAGTTAAAGCAATGGAGATCTATTGAGATAGTCCAATGTTCCAGGTCTGAGATGCATGAAAGAATTATCAGGTAAAGTATCTGAATGAAAATCACAGGGGTCAGATCCAGAAATTGTAACAGAGAGGCCTGGATAAATTAATGAGCAGAGCTAGGTAACATTTTTCAGTGAATAGTTAGTTTGCCAAAATATATGGGTTTGGTCAACTGAAACAGTCTGTGAATCTAGACAGACAAACTAAATAGATTTGGGTGGAAAAATGGTGGTGGTGGCATGGGAAACGTTTAATTTCAATATTTTCTAAATGTAACATTTCAACTTTTCATTTTGAAATTAGTTTTCATTTAAAATTTTGTCAAGATTTAACTATAAGACACAAAAATGTTTTATTTCATTCCATCATCTCAAATTTTTCATTTTGGGGGTGTTGTTAATCTTTTTTGTTTTTTACTTCAGCCAGAAAAAACTAAAAATTGTTATTTCAGGTTGACCAGGAGCAATATTTTTTCAGATTTTTTTTTGGTTTGGTCTCTGAACGGAAAGCTCACTTACGTACGCAGCTCTATTAGAGAGCACCATCACTGAATGAGACAGTCTGGTGAGAAGGTTTTACAGAGATTTCACGAACAGATCAAGCTCTGCCTTGAAAAATATTAGCAACGTTTTGTTCAATCATGATGTGGAAGATTTTTTGCTACTGTGGAGAACTGGTCAAAGTGCTCTGATTTACTACAGAACAGTTGTCGGCAGGAGGCAGTTTGCTTAAGTCCTGCTGCAGGTGTTTCACAGAGCTGCTTTCATGCTTTACATATATGAATGCAACCCAGTACAATAGCTGCTACCTCGAGATTGGTAGATGCACCATGACTGAGAGTGCTATTTTTAATCACTGTTTCAATGATGATTACAGGCTTCTCAGAGTGTTTCTTCTAACAGCAGTCATTCATCCCTCTTTCTTCCCTTTCACAAGCCACTCAGATGCTGTCTAATGTGACCTTTCTACTCTCATTTCATCTTGCTTTTTGGAAGCACATTTTAAAAATGTATCGGGTGCTTCATAACAAATATGACCTATCTTGTGACTACATTGGGACAGGTAGTGTTGCTCTTAGTATCTATAAGAGTTTATTTCCAATAGTACTGTGAAAACAACTGCACAGTCATTTAATTCTGCCTCAAGTCAGTCTTGGTATGTTTTTCAGTTTGCTTTAAGAAAGGGAGGAAGGGAAGTTGAGCTCTTAGGTTTGTTCTTTTTGATTTCCAGAAGGATGGGAACTTTTGTCAACACTTTTTATTATTCAAGAGGTCTTTTAGGGATACTAGATTTTGGTTTATCTACTCATTGAAGGAATAGCTTTTATATTTGTTTTTTATTCATAAGTTTTTTATGTTGATAGATAATAAGCTTTGGCAATTGTCTGAGGAGAGGAGACTCATAAATGCAAAAATGTTTTCAGTTGGTGGTATTTAGCTTTATTATTACATTTTTACTTAGTAACATCAAATAATGATGATCACATGCTAGTGATCCCAGAGGGCCTCAGGTAAGCCAACAACATCTTTTCATAAAAGTTATGTTAAAGAGGCTTACCCAAAATTCAAATGGAGGGCTGTGTGTATCTTCTGTTCTTTACAGAAAGTATAGCAGAGGTGATGGATCATTAACATGTACATATCTGAGGGCTCCCATTCTGCTATGATCCAACAGGTGGCAGTGCTTCCAGGAATTTCTAGAGATTTTCCTTCAGGGGTCCTATGTTAGGTATGGTTGTCCCTCTGCCTGAAAAAAAGGCAGAAGAACAAGCCATCATAAAACATAAGGGATTTCTTAGTGTTTATTTTCATTAAACTAATTTGTATAGGAGAAAATGGCAATTTTTCTTTTGGTTGTCAAATGGGATTGCTATCTGAAGTATTTTTTTTTTAGCAAATATGTATAGATGCAAAATCTTTAAAATCAGAGTCACTTTTTAAGTGCATCCACCATACACTCTAGACATCAATTTGTTTATAGGGAATGTCTTAATAGTTTTGCATTCAGTTTCCAGAAACAGCATCCGCTAGCTTCAGAAATTAAAACCCGCAATGAAAATATATGAGCAGAAGAAGGGCAGTCTGTGATGGAATTTATGGCCCATATTCTGCCCTTAGTTATATTTCTGTTATTCCAGAATGAAGTTAATAGCTACTTTGGAATCAAATCAGTGTAAGAAAGGGCAGAATTTGGCCAGATATGTTTAAAACTTTTAACCTTTTAGTTAATCTGCATCTTAGAATATAAGTGTTAATGATAATGGAGTGTAAATGATACCAGTTTTGGTAGATCTGACTGAATAAACAAGATTCTTGCTGATGATAGGAGGCTCAGAAATGCCAACATAAAAAGAAATACTTCTACAACATAACTGGCAGTTTATACGTATCAAGAAATGGTTCTTACCCTGCAAGATTTCAGAATGCTGCATTGAGCAGAATAAACAAAGCATTCTTCCAAAACAATAATGTTTATTAGGTACTTTTTACTTAATTTATTAAAACTTGCTGTAAAAAATATCATTGCCTCTGATTAGATTGGCACAAGCATTTATCTCTAGCTACTACAGTTCAGGAGTGGCCAAAATGAAAATCTGGGTCGTTATACTGTCTTCTTATGCTCATAGGCCTGATTCCAGCAAATCAGTTAAGCTTTGAGTAGTTCCACTCAAGTCTATTTAATAAGTGGAACTACTCTCGTTTAAAGATAAACAGGTGCTTAAGTGCTCCATCAATGGCTATTAGCCAGGATGGGCAGGGCTGGTGTCCCTAGCCTGTTTGCTGGAAGCTGGGAATGGGCGACTGGGATAGATCACTTTACCTATTCTGTTCATTCCCTCTGAAGCACCTGGCATTGGCCACTGTCTGAAGACAGGATATTGGGCTAGATGGACCTTTGGTCTGACCCAGTATGGCCATTCTCTTGTTCTTTTCTGGATGGGGCCCTAATGGAGGTTGGGAAAATATTCTGTAATGATTAGTATTTTTACATACATGGCTCTTTTCATACCAGGTGCACCACGGTGGGGATCACAATCACCTATTTCTGTTTATTTCTATCTTTGCTGCATATTATTAGGGGTAGAGGCAGGTTAACCAAAATGTAATGAAGGGTTTTATATCAAATGATACCGTGGGGTCATGGGCAAGCAGGCAAAAAGTCACCAGCCTGAGGCAATACGATGTATCAGCAAAACAGAGAAGCAGACTTTACACAGTAGTGGCCCAGAACTTAAATTTTAATCACTGTATGTAGTTACTCACATATCAAAACTATTATCTTTGAATTAATTGTGGCCCTATAGGACAAGGAACAGTGATAGAGGTCTTAATTTTATCCTGCAGTCAGTCTTAGAGTTCTTGTACTTTGCTAATAAAGGGCACAGAGGGGGTAGTGGACACTGATTGGTTTAGTTTTTTTGTTTTTCATTAGTGTTTGCTTTTATTATCACACAGACAGACAGACAAAGAACCCCCATATGTTAAGTTGGAAATTGGATGTTCATCTTTTAGCCCTCTAGCCTTAGATCATGAAGACAATTAATTCACTGAGGGAGACGTATATTGTTTAGAATTTGCAAATGATTGTTACTGGTAAAACATGTTACCAACAAGGTTAGCACTAGTATCAGTCAGGAAGGTTTGAAGCCAGTCTATAAACTCATTTGGAAAAAATCAGAAAATTATCTGAACTGAATTTCTCTGCTCACCTGAAAAGTCTACATATACCCTGTCTTCCCTAGTCCTTTAATGTTTGATTCATCAAGTGGTATCTGAGACAAGACTACACAGGAGATGCCTTTCATGTGGTAATAGCTGATAGATATGTAGTTCAAATTTAGCAAAGAAATGAATCAAGGGAAACATCTGCTTTGCCTATAATCTGCTAGGTGTTACAAAATTATAGCCATGCAAATTATTTTTATTCTATATCTTTTCTATTAACTGTAGTCTGTTGGGATTAGTGTGTGATTTTCACACTAACAACATTACATTTGCTTAGTTAACAATGTAGCTTAATATTTAAAAGTCCATACATGTTTAAGCTATTTGCTTTACAAAATTCTACGAAGGCTTCCTGAAAAGTGATATTAAATAGATAAATAAAAAAAAATCAAGGCTAGATCCTTTGCTGGTGTAAATTAGTGTAGTGCCACTGAAGTCAGAAAATATTCTTTCTGCACTAGAAATTTTACTAACAGCTAAACGCTTTGGGCTCGTATGTAAAGTGGGCTACACACATGCTCAGAGGCACAAGGGGGATTAAGACCTGCACTTAACCCCAGCACAAGCTATCTAGAACTCACAGATTATCTCTTCTATTTCAAAGGGTTCATAGATTTCAGGATCTAGGAGATCCCATTTTCCAGTTAGAGAAAATTAGGTCATCTCGACCCTGGCAGCTCAGAGAAACCTCCAGGTGAGCACGCCCAAGGAAATCTGGGTTGATCAGTGGGTCATAACTAGATCTCATAGAATAGCTCAACATTTCCATTAAGATTTGCTTGAATAACACAGTGAATCTACTTTGGCTGGGTTTTCAGTCCTTTGTGTTTACTTTCTGTGCATATTGCAGTGAATGAAATTAATAGTAGGATTGTTTGCAAAAACAGATCATTTAAAGCATTTATTAGAGAACATTCACACAAAGCAAATTTTGAACTTGAAAATATGAATATTCACAATAGAAATCTGATTTTAAGAGTTTCTTTCAACTAGTCCTGGAACAGAAACATACAATTTCCAATGGTATGTCTCTAAAACAGCTCAATATTTGAATTTTGAATACCTGCAATTGTGAACAATCTGTAGACCTAGAGTTATTTAGAGAAATTATTCCATGAAATATTTCAAATAGTGAATACATCTGAGAAAATAGAAAGATTCTCCTGACTAATTCACATACAGAAACTGAGGTACAATTAATTGAATACATTATTCACTATGGATTATTTGCAAAGCTTTAGTCAGAGTCACCACCAGAGTGCTAAGCTTGTGAGCTTAGTTAAACTAACAGTATATTACAGCAAAAGTAGTTTCATTCAGAATAGCAAATGCACATACATTTCCTCAAATTCAGATTACTTATTATTTTTTTAGAGCTGTCTGAATATTAATTGACTATTTTTTGTCAATTTTTTCTTTTTTGTTGTTGTTGAATAATTCTGTCATTATTGTTGCCACTGGCAAAAGTGTGCTGGATGATGTACAGTACAAATAGAAACACAAAAACCTGGCCCCAAAGAGTTTATTGTAAGAATTTTTTGGTTAGGTTTCCAGCAGCTCATAAAAATATAAGTGACAAAGTGATCATTTATGGACAATATGACCATTGTTGCCTACCCAAACAAATTGGGACAAAGCAGAAGCAGTAACATATTTGTCTTGTCAGTGGGCAGAACAACTTGTCTTGGAAAGTTGTTCATTTAGCAAGAAGCCTTAATTTATAACCTACAAGACTGAGCAGAAGTGCTTCTGGAGACGGATCACTTAATTTCCAGTAAAGCTAACAAGCTTCTGGTGTTGGGCAGACGCTACAATTAGAAAGAACCTGGAGTGAGGCAGGCAGCCTCTATTCTGGGGAAGCACTAGTTTCACTATAGTTTTCCCCCTCATTCCTCAAATTTAATTAATGAAAATGTGAAAGCCCAAACTACAGACTAATGTGATAGCTCCTTGTGAGGGAGTTGTGTATCCCACCATATACTTTGTCCCACATGAAAGAAAGCCTTGTGCACTATTTGTTTTAAGATATGCTCAGAAGGAAGGAGGAAACTTGTTTTTAGCAATGGGAGCTCAGTTTGGACTTTAGTACTTATAGGCAGAGTTATGCCTCTTCTTCATTTGCTGCCTCCATTAAGGAACTATGAGAAAGAAGCTCCTCCTTATTTCTGTGATGCATGTCGGGAGTTGCAAGTCAGTACACCTGGGTTGCAAAGCATTAAAAAAGAATATACATGAGCAGTTTGTACTTCAGTGCTTGGGGTTTTTTTCATATTCAGAGTTCAAGTAGATGCCTCTGAAGATGGCCTGGGAGCAGCACTGTTATAGGAGAAGGAGGACAATGCCAGGTAGCTTATATGTGGGGAAAGCTTATTCAGAGAGAAACAATATAGGCCAGTTTAGAAAGAGAACGGGCAGTGCAGTGGATCAATTTTTTTTCATGGGTGACATTTTATTCTCAAAATGAATAGTAAAAGGATTACAGTGGTTGCAAAACATGAAAGCTCACAACCTGTATGAAAGTAGGTGGAACCTTGTAATGCGGACACATAATTTTGCTATTTGAAATGAGCAGGAGCATTAAATGTGCTCACAGATTGTGTCTCCTGGTTTACCTCTGATTTTGCTCCAGAGAAGGCAGAAAGGAGAATGTGACAGGACAAGCTGTCAGTGAGGAGTAAAGAAAGGGTCGCAGGAAAGAACAAATGAGTGCTCACTAACAGCTTCACTTTATATCCCTGTTCATGTTTTGTTAGTCCTGTGACGGACTGTTCACCCCATACCAGAAAGGAAGGGCTTAAAAGCAGCCTAGGGAGACTGAACAGGGAGCAGCCAATCAGGGCCCAATGCGGGTCACATAAAAGGGAGCTGCAGGGCCAGAGACAGTCAGTTGCTGCAGGGAGCCCAAGGAAAGAGGACTGTGTTCCTAACAGGCTGCAGGAAGGAAGCACTTTGGACAGGGCAGTTGCTGGCAAGGAATGGGGGGGCAAGAGGGAGCTCCTGGCTGGCTGCGACTTGCTGGCTGAAATCCCTGGGAAGGCGAATAAGGTGCTGTGGCCGCAGGGAAGTGGCCCAGGGAATTGAAGCAGCAGAGGTGGAGGTTAAAGAGGTGCAGCAGGAGGCTGCTATCCACAGGGTCTCTGGGCTAGGACCCGGAATAGCAGGTGGGCCCGGGTCCTCCCCCACTCACCACTGGGGATGTGGCAGGATTTGGACTGCGATACTAATTCCCCCCTCAGAAGGGGAAGACATGTATGGTGGCACAGCTGGAGGGCTGAGTCATGAAAAGGACGCTGCGGTTCCTGGGCTGAGATGGCATGCCAGCTGAGAGAGCTAATCCTTGAGACAACCAGCAGGAAGTGCCACTCTGGTGAGTGAACTCCATCATAGGCCGCAAGACTGTAGGTCTGAGAAAATGGTGGATCAGTGCTTCCCTTTCCTCCAGTGACAGAAAACCTGGGGTACCCAGTTCCAGGGGTTGAAAGACAGGAAGCTAGCCCTGAAAAGTTTATCCCTCTCTTACCTGAAGGGTGGATTCAGGGCCTGATTCAGAGAAGACTGAACGGTGAGGAAGGAGTATGCCATTTCAGGAGTGAGGGGAGAAGGTCTGGATGTCAGTCGTTTAATGGCAAATGGCAAAGCATGCTAGGATTGCTTGAAAGTCCTTAAAATATAGACTCTTCTGCCTCTCAGGGCAGCTGGAGGGAAGACAGCGTAGAGGAAGGAAATTTTTGTTTGATTGAGAATGATTCGGAGGAAGCAGAGCCAGTGAAGAGAGCTTGTAGAGGCTTGGAGGAGTTCATTTCCCACATAGTTTTTGATCTCTTACAAGCGCTGTATTGTGGATACTCTTGGGATATGTTACTTTGCAGTTTGGAGGATGGGTCAGTATGTTAGTTATTTGTGTGTCTTGTGGGCTAATAAACACTTTGGGTTTAATGAAAATCTCCTTTCACCTTTGTTCTTGATCTCACCACTTCTGTGGTGGGCAGAGGCATCCTGACTCGCTGCTATGGTCCTGGAAGAGGAGGCCTGAGAGCGAATGCTGGAGTTAGGCAATGGTGTTGGCATGCTGCATCTGAGCTTTTTGGTACACAGATTTGACATAAGTCTTCAATCATTTGATGGTTGGCCACAGAGTCTAAACTATAATTCAGTTTTCATCCATCCCACTTTCTCCTCGTGTTGTGTAGATTTCTGCAGTCTCCATTCTCCTCTCTCTATTTGCAGTGCTATCTTGGGTGCCCTTAATATTTACCACTTTGGGGTGGGAAATGGTTCAGTCTTGGGTCTTACATATACTCATCCCTCGGGGACCAAATATTAAATAAGAGTTGATCTCAATAGGCAACCAGAGAGGGTCATCCTCCTCCTTTCCTTGCTTATTCCTCTTCCTCTCTCCCTTGCTCCAGAGCCTTTAGCAAATCAGACGGTCTTCTTGGCCCCTTATGTAAAACGAGGAAGATGCCATCTTCCAGTCTTCTGTTCTTTTTATGAAGGTTGCAGCGCTGTTCTGCAGCTGACCCTTATTTTGGCCTTTCTTTATTGGCGTGTGGCCTTCGTTGTCTTGTGCTATCTTCTCCCTTTTGACAGCAGCATCTGGAACAGAAATGAAAAGCATGAAGGATATTCAGTGCAATGCATTTCCTGACTGTGTTTCAGATATGAAATACATGAAAGATATGTGGGTACAGGAGCTATATTGATTTACCTCATCTGAGGATTTGGCTCTTAATATTTACCACTTTTTTGGAGTGGGGTTCAGCCTAGGGTCTTACATACACTCATTCCTATGGGACCAGATGTTAAATGAGAGCACAGTGGTAGACACTGCAGCTCTGGATGCTCCAGCACCAGTCTAAGAGATCTGTTTGTATTGGACAAATCTGCCCTGTTCGATTTATAATTGAGTTACATCAGCTGATGTTAAGTGCTGACACTCTGGTGATGTGGACAGGCCTTGTCAGCTACAACAGAGGAAAGGCTACTTTGCCTTGCAAACTCAGTACTATCTTGGCAGAATGGATGTTTAAGTGGCTTACTGATCTGAAACCTGGTAAACAGAGAAAGGTTAAAACAAAGATAAATTGTTACCTGTAGTACACAGCTGTCCAGTCCCAGCACCTAAGTGCAACTGGGCTGATTCATTAATAGCAATTACCAGCTAGGCCATTGGTACTTGCTAAGTAGCTTAGTGTGATAAATACATCTGGCTTTGTGAATAGGCTTTAATGATGGATGTGTCTATTCTGCAAAAACAACAAGGAGTCTTGTGGCACCTTAGAGACTAACAAATTTATTTGGGCATAAGCTTTCGTGGGCTAGAACCCACTTCATCAGATGCATGGAGTGGAAAATACAGGAGCAGGTATAAATATATGAAAGGATGTGATTTGCGTTACCAAGTATGAGGTCAGTTTAACGAGACAATTCAATTGACAGCAGGATACCAAGAGAGGAAAAATAACTTTTGAAGTGGTAATGAGAATGGCCCATTACAGACAGTTGACAAGAAGGTGTGAGTAACAGAAGGGAGAAATTAGTGTTGGGGAAATTAGGTTTAGGTTTTGTAATGACCCAACCACTCCCAGTCTTTATTCAGGCCTAATCTGATAGTGTCCAGTTTGCAAATTAATTCCAGTTCTGCAGTTTCACGTAGGAGTCTGTTTTTGAAGTTTTTTGTTGAAGAATTGCCACTTTCAGATCTGCCACAAGGACTCCTCGTTTTTGCTGATACAGACTAACACTGCTACCACTCTGAAACCTGTGTCTATTCTGAAACTTTTAAATTGTGCCATTCTAGTGCCGTTTTGGTGTCAGCAACCATGCAATTCAATTACCAGTGGGGAGGCCTATGTACTTCTAGGCTCAGAAGAAACAACACAGTTGCAAACATAGCAGTTGCCCAGAACCAGGTTCATAGCAAAGGTGGAAAACTGACCACAAGGTTGGTAGTGATCCTGCGCGGGGCTGAGATGGTTCCTTTACGTAAGCAGTTGGTCTTCTAGGCATTAATTAACAACACACTAGGATTCCTATGCTCTGGTTGTTTGCCATAGGGTAAAAGCACACACAAGACCAGATTTCACAGGGGCAGACCAGATTTCACGGTCTGTGACATGTTTTTAATGGCCATGAATTTGGTAGGGCCCTACTGATGACTTATAAATGGATGGGCAGGGCAACTTTCTTTCCTACTGGAGGCTATATCCACACTTAAAATGACAAAAAAGTATGCACAGTGAATCAATGAATTTGGCTGCTGGACCCACAAAAACACACACAGGAAAAGCATTTTAATAATGAGCAAAATACCTTGTCTGGAGGGTCCTTCTCCTTAGTTCTCTCTTCCAGTCCCGGCAGTGGGCTTTGATAGTCAGTCCCTAGAATCTGGAGCGTTCCGAGTCCCCATCCCTGTCATAGTCCCCACCTTTGTGCTGCTCCTGCTGCCAACTTGTGCCCCTCCACCACACGCCACCAGCTTGTTCCTGGATGCTGTTCAATAACATGGGAGGCTCAGTGGATGCAATACGCTTCAGAATCTGCTTCAATTCATTTAGGAAAGAGCAGATGTGCCTTCCCAGCCTGGAGGTTTGGTTGTTGTCCAAGACCTTGTTAAAGTGCACTTGAAAGGCTTTATCTTTTGTCCTAGCACTGTTTAGTTCTGTGGTCAAGCTCTGGCCAGCCTCTGAGCAATTTTCACATACACCACAGTGTTCTGGATTGGGGAGTAGAGCTTGGACTGGCAGTGGCAAAACTGAGAAGTTGTCATAACCATGAAATCTTACTTAGAACTGGAAGAGCCAATAAATGTGAGTCGTTCAATCGTACTTTCATTTGATGGCTAAGACTAAAATGTACCTTTTGTACATTTGTAAGTTGTACTTTCACAATAAAGAGATTGCACTACAGTACTTGTATGAGGTGAACTGAAAAATACGGTTTCTTTTGTTTATCTTTGTTACAGTGCAAATATTTGTAATCAAAAATAATATAAAGTGAGCACTGTAGACTTTGTATTCTGTTTTGTAACTGAAAACAATATATTTGAAAATGTAGAAAAACATCCAAAAATATTTATAATAAATGTAAGTAGGTATTCTATTATTGTTTAACTGTGCATTTAAAACTGATTAATCGCAACTAATTTTTTAATCTAGTTAATTTGTTTTGCGTTAATTGCTTGAGTTAACTGAGATTGACAATTAATTTAAACAGCATTTTCTATATAATGTAATTTGTGAAGTGTTCAGACAAATTTTTATTAATATTTTACATACAGAAAGAACAAACATATATGGTACTCCCAGTTAGAAATGACCTTTATTGTATAACAAGAGTAAAATAAAATTAGAACAAAAGTCGGATCTTCATGAGAGAGTACACAGAGCAGCTAGGAACAGGAAGAAACAAAACTCACGCTTCAGTGTCAGAAGCACACTTTGATATAGAGAAATACAGAACAAAGAATTTCTACAAACCTTTGTTATTGCCATGAAAGAAGGAGAGCGCACAAACCTCTTCTCTGCTGCAGAGACAGCAAAGTCAAGACTCACAGAATTTTTCTGGACTGTAAAATCACTTTCAAACCTAGACTAGGCCCACTCAACTACAGAACATACCATTGGCCACTGAGAGGAATTATTGTCCTTTCATATGGAAGATCAGTTACATCTAGATAGCTTTATAGGAAGCCATCCAGAACAGAGACCAAATCCAGAAACACAAGTCTTCTTCCTTTTGCTCATTACCTTCTTTCTCTGGGAAACAAGGAAAACACATCCATACTCAGCCTGTATGGCCTCTCTGCAGTATAGATACTTTGATCACCAAATACTCCTGTCCCACCTCCAAATGGTTGCAGTGATGATCAGAAATGGCCTGATATCGTTCATGTCTTCCCTGTCAGATCAAACCCAGAGGGTTGTTAGGGACAACTGTTCCTCCACCTCCAAACCAAACCACTCACTTGTTGAGACCCACAAAACTCAGTCCTTTTCTCCCACATTATTCCATACCTATAAGAATCGTTGCCCAGATATCATAGTAATAGGGGCCATATAGCAGATGCCAGGGCCACGTGGGTCAGTTTCCTCTTTTGAGGAGAAATCAGTGACATGGAGTCTAGATATTTCCTTAATGCAATTTGTTCATTTTAAACTATACATCAGCCTTTGACTAGAGGTGGTCCCAAACAGCACACAGGCAACCCCCCTTTTCAGGAATCTCAGTCCAAAATCCAATGCCCAGTTCCCAAGAAACAATTACACAAGCATGGATTCAGATAGAGAGATTAAGGCAAAGAACAAATTCTTTTGCTGTTTGCGACAACACTCCCTACAAAAAAACAACCACAAAACAAACTAACAATACAGTATTTCTTCAAAAAACTACAATGCTAAGAAAAAGAACGTGTAAGATTGTGTGTAACAGCGATGTCTGGTGACTTGCACCATAAATAGTATCTAGAAAAGGCTGTTGGGCGAGCTGGCGAGCCAACACAGGCTGAAATGCCAGAATGCAGACAACTTGCAGCTCTGCATGTCCTTTATTGCCAAATGTAAACAGCACCATGTCCCAGCGTTTCTGAACCTCGCTGAAATCAGCAAATGGTAAAAGTGAACCCAGGCAAGACTGAGGTGAAACTGCTAGGAAGAGAAAAACACTTGGAAGAACTAGCCTCATCTGTCGCATCTCTCACTGTTGTGGGCATTTTCCCTCAGACTGTTAAATCAGGCCACAGCCTTGGGATATTTTTGGTCTCCTCAGTACTACTGGATGCCCAAATAGCCATGGTTCACTTCCATCTGTATTCCATAAATCTGGCCATGGGGATCTCAGATCTCTGACATTATTACATTAGTAACCATTAAAAAGGCCTGATTCATTAACAATTAACACATACTTTCATCGGGGATAACCCAGATTTCCCCCCCTGAAATTGAATGGGAAATAATTGTGGTAACTGTGTGATATCTGTTGGTGTTGGCTTTCTAATGGCAACCACAGTACAATTACAGATGGACAGACATTCAGTAACCCATGTTAAAGTTATAAAATATATTGAAAAGATTCAGACAACCAGATAAGTATATTACCATACTTTATAAAGCTCTGAATAGAGCTGAAATAGTTAAGTTACCACACACAGTGAAATGAAAGGAAAAATGAAATGCCGAATTTCAAGATACTCTAAAATGACTTTTGGGCAGATACACTTCAAAAATGTACACATCACTACCTCCATCATGTAGAGATTCTCAATAGAAAATGACTACATGCTACATCTATACTCCAGTAATCACCAACCAAATGATGTCTAACATTCCCAACATTTTCTGGAGAGGATATGGGCAAATAGGTCACTGCACACGCATGTAGAAAACTGCACAAAGATCCAAATATTTTGTTCACTGATACAAAAAAGTGTACAAAAAATGGTCAACATACTTGTATAAAAATCCAGCCAATTATATTCTGGGAGAACTTTCCCCAACCCTATAAAACAACAAGGGATTTTAACAAAAGCAACAGGAAATACTTCACCGTGCTTTGCCTCACAAGAAAAACCCTAGCATCATACTCTGACTAAACAACATGTGAGGGATATAACAAATTACTGTTCAGATTAGACAATTTGAGGGACTTTGGGTTTTAGCCAATGAGCTAATTGTAACATGTAAAAAACAAAGACAAACAATGACCTTGACCTAAAATCAAATTGTAGTATATCTAAGGAGATGTCAATCTTTCACCCCATGCCCTGTTTACCCAGGCTCACAAACATGATATCATATATCATTCATTTCCCTTTATATTTCCAGGCTGTTGCTAAATCTTGCTGTTTCTCCCTCTATCGCCAAAAACCCATTATTTTCTCTTCTTTGCTACCGCTAAAATACTGTTCCATGCCATCCGCAAAGCAGCTCCATAAAACTGGATCATGGAGTTCTGTGTCTTTCATACTGACTTAATTTGCAATTTCCAAAATTATTTTTCTAAATGACAGTACTGAAAACTTAGCCTGGCACCTGGAAGTCAAGCTGACTCCTTTCTGGCTCATGCATCATCAATAGTAGCAAAGATTCCGCAATTATAACTTAATGACTCTGCTAATGTGCAAACCAGAAAGAATTTAATTCATTCTTCCATGACTGGGTTGGCTCTACAGAGCTGACAGAAGTAAAAAGTAGCAGACTTTGTCTTACAAAATCAATGTAAACTTATCAAATGAAGTTACTGTTTGCTACTAAAGCAAGCAACTATACTCATAGGGAGCATATCGTGGTATCTCAGAATACGTGCCTGTTGGGAAACAGAAGACTGATGGAATGTAAATTGGTAATTAGATACACCACTTTAACAAATTGTACTATTTCAAATAATCTGAGTTTTTATCTGTGTGTGTGTCGCAAGCATCTAGACCATAGGTCCCCAAAGTGTGGGGTGGGCTCCCCTATGGGGGTGTGGAGAAATGTCCAGGAGGGTGTGGCGGGGCCTGGACCAGCCCCCACATAGGCGGGAAGGGAGTGCCACACAGTTCCTCCTTGTCCCCAGCTCTGCTCTGGTCCAGCTGGGTCCTGGTTCCCGACCCTGCGCCTGGCCCCGTCCTCAGCGTCGGCGCGGCTCCACTGATGGCCCCGCACCAGCTCCCAGCCTAGCTGCTGGCTACGGCTCCATTCCCGGCCCAGGGCCGAGGCTGGGGGCAAGGCCAGGAGCGGACCTGCAGCCAGCCATGGCCCGGCTGCCAGCCCCCACCGCAGCCCGGCTGCGGTTCCACCACCTGCCTCCCGGCCCTAGACCCCCCGCCCAGCTACGGCCCCAGCCTCGGCCCCCCTTGCCACTGTCCGTGCTCCCCCCTTGGAGCTGCGGCCCTGCTGGCTCCGGGGGAGCACAGACAGGGGTAAGTGGGGGCACAATCCTCAAAAGTTTGGGGACCGCTGATCTAGACACTACCATATCCTTGCTGTGCCCAAGTTTTTAAAAGTTCAGCTTTTAAGAGGAATATACAGTAATAAAGTAAATCACTATAATGTGCTAAGGCGGTATTTACAGCACAATGTCAAAAGGGTACGTTAGAGTCCAAATTAAAATTTAAACCTTTCAAACTGATGCTTATAAGACTGAATTGGGAGAGACAAAAATGGAATATTTTTCACACTAATTAAAACTCCCTGTTAAGAATGTAAGGATTGCCGTACTGGGTCAGACCAATGTGCCATCTAACCAAGTATTCTGTCTTCCAAGGCTGGCCAGGGCCAGATGCTTCAGAGGAAATGAACAGAACAGGGCAATTATCGAGTGATCCATCCCGTCATCCACTCCTCACTTCTGTCAGTCAGAGGCTTAGGGACACTCAGAGCATGGGGTTGCTTCATTGACCTGCTTGGCTAATAGCCACTGATGGCCCTTGCCTCATGAACTTATCTAATTCTTTTTTGAACCCAGTGATACTTTTGGCCAACACAACATCCCCTGGCAATGAGTTCCACAGGTTGGTGAAGAAGCACTTCCTTATGCTTGTTTTAAACTTGCTGCCTAATAATTTCATTGGGTGACCCCTGGTTCTTGTGTTATGTGAAGGTGTAAATCACACTTCCTTATTCACTTTCTTCACACCATTTATGATTTTAGAGATATCTATCATCCCCTCCGCCCTTAGTCGTCTCTTTTCCAAGCTGATCAGTCCCAGTTTTTATCCTCTTTCCTCGTATGGATGCTGTTCCATACCCCTAATAATTTTTGTTGCATTTTTCTGTACCTTTTCCAATTCTAATATATATTTTTTGAGCTGGGGTGACCAGAACTTTATGCAGTGATTCAAGGTGTGGGTGTATCATGCATTTATATAGTGGCATTATGATATTTTCTGTTTTATTATCTATCCCTTTCCTAATGGTTCCTAACATTCTCTTAGCTTTTTTGACTGCCTCTGAACATCAAGCAGATGTTTTCAGAGAACTATCCACGAGGACTCCAAGATCTCTTTGTTGACTGGTAACAACTAATTTAGACTCCATCATTTTGTGTGGATAGCTGGGATTAGACTTTCCAATGTGCATTACTTTGCACTTCTCAAAATTGCATTTCATCTGCTATTTTGTTGCCCAGTCCCCCAGTTTAGTGAGATCCCTTCACAGTCAGCTTTGGATTTAACTATCTTGAGTAATTTTATGTCAGCAAACTTTGCCACTTGGCAGTTTACCCCCTTTTTCTAGACCATTTATGAATATTTTATTCCTACCCTTTGTTTTCTGTCTTTTAACTAGTTACTGATCCATGAGAGGACCTTCCCTCTTATCCCATGATTGTTTAGTTTGCTTAAGAGCCTTTGGTGAGGGACCTTGTCAAAGGATTTCTGAAAGTCGAAGTACACTATCTCCACTAAATCACTCTTGTCTATATGTTTGTTGATCCGCTCAAAGAATTCTAATAGATTAGTGAGGAATGATTTCCCTTTACAAAAGCCATGTTGGGACTCTTCCCCAACACATCATGTTCATCTATGTGTCTGATAATTCTGTTCTTTACTATAGTTTCAGCCAATTTGCCTGGTTCTGCAGTTAGGTTTACCGACTTGTAATTGCCAGGCTCGCCTCTGGCGCCTTTTTAAAAAATTGGTGTTATATTAGCTATCCTCCAATCATCTGGTATAGAGGCTGATGTAAGCAGTAGGCTGCATTCCATAGTTAGTAGTTCTGCAGTTTCATATTTGAGTTCCTTCAGAACTCTTAGGTGAATGCCATCTGGTCCTGGTAACTACTTACTGTTTAATTGATCAATTTGTTCCAAAACTTCCTCTACTGATCTCAGTCTGGGATAGTTCCTCAGATTTGTCACTTAAAAAAGACTAGGAATCTCCCTCACATCCTCCGCAGTGCAGACCGATACAAAGAATTCACCTAGTTTCTCTGCAATGGCCTTGTCTTCCCTGAGTGCTCCTTTAATCACCTTGACCATCCACTGGCCCCACTGATTGTTTGGCAGGTTTCCTTTTTCTGATGCACTTATATTATTGTTTGCTGTTTGTTTTTATTTCTTTTGCTAATTACTATTCCAATTCTTTTTTGGCATGCTAATTATACTTTTACACTTGACTTAGCAGAGTTTATGCTCCTTTCTATTTTCCTCACTAGGATTTGACTTCCAATTGCTAAAGGATGTCTTTTTGTCTCTAACCATCTCTTTTACTCTGTTTAGCCAGGGTGGCATTTTTTGGGTCCTCTTAATGTTTTTTTTATTTGGGGTATACATTTAGTTTGAACCTCTCTAATGGAGTTTGAAGAAAGTTTCCATGCAGTTTGCAGGCACTCCACTCTTGTGATTGTTCCTTTTAATTTCCATTTAATTAGCTTCCTCATTTTTTGTATAGTACCCCTTTTTGAACTTAAATGCTACTCAGGTGGGTTACTTTGGTATTCTCCACCCCACCCCCCCATAAAGATGTTACATTTAACTACATTATGGTTGTTATTACTGAGTAGTTCAGCTATATTCATTTCTTGGACCAGATCCTGTGCACCACTTAGGACTAAATTAGGAATTGCCTCTCCATTTGTGGGTTCCAGGACAAGCTGCTCCAAGAAGTAGTCACTTACGGTGTCTAGAAATTTTATCTCTGCATCCCGTCCTAAGGTGACATGTACCCAGTCAACATGGGGATAACTGAAATCACCCTTTATTATTGAGTTTTCTGTTTTTGTAGCCTCTATAATCTGTATGAGCATTTCACAATCAACATTGCCATCCTGGTCAGGTTGTCGGTAGTATATTCCTACTGCTATAATCTTATTTAAGAGAGTCCATGGTACACAGTTTGATTCATTTAGATTTTTTACTATATTTGACTCTGCACTTTCCTTCACATATAGTACAACTCCCCCCTCCGAATGACCAACTCTGTCATTCCAAAATATATTTTGTACCCTGGTATTACCATGTCCCATTGATTATCATTGTTCCACCAAGTTTCTATTGTGTCTATGATATCAATATCCTCATTTAATAAGAGGCACTCAAATTCACCCATCTTAGTATTTAGATTTCTAGCATTTGTGTACAAGCACATATACAATTTGTGAATATTTAATTATCTGCCTTCAAGTGATGTAAGTGAATGGGACTCTGACTGCTTCTCTTCAGTTCCTATCTATGCTTTATGAACTTCTATCTTGTCCTCTTTACTAGGATCTAGAGAATATCGTTTAATAACTCCTCCCCTAAGGGATGTGTCTGTCTGAACCATGTGCTCCTCCACCCCTGTCAGCTTTTCCCCCAGCCCTTAGTTTAAAACTCCTCTACAACCTTTTTAATTTTACATGCCATTCTTCCAGTATAGGCCCCTCCTTTGCCAAAGGTTCCCCAGTTCCTAATAAACCTAACTCCCTCTTCCAAACATCATCGTTTCATCTATGCATTGAGACTCTGCAGTTCTGCCTGTCTACCTGCCCCTGTGTGTAGTACTGGAAGCATTTCAGAGAATGCTACCATGGAGGTCCTGAGCTTTAACCTAACAGCCTAAATTTGGCCTCCAGGACATCTCTCCTACATTTTCCCTATGTCATTGGTGCTTACATGTACCATGCCCACTGGCTTCTTCCCATCACGGCACATAAATCTAACTAGATGTCTGTAATTTTTGCACTTGTCAGGCAATTCACCATACTGTTCTCCCAGTCATCACAAACCCAACTATCTATATTTCTAATAATCTAATCCCCCATTACTGTTACCTGTCTCTTCCTAATAACTGGGGTATCCTCAGTGTGAGAGATTCCCATAACATCTGGAAGGAGGCTCCCAACTATGGGATTGTTTCCCTCCACTCCATCTTGGTGTTCTCTTTCCCTGAGACTTTCCTCCTCAACAGCATAGAGGCTGTCAGACTGGGGAGGTGAAACCAGAACCACTTTATTGTGTTGCAGAAAGTCTTGTCTACGTACCTCCCTGTCTCCCTTAACTCCTCCTGTTCAGCCATACTGGTATCAAGAGCTCATACTGACTCAGTCTCTGGTGGCCACGAGTTGCTTGCACTGAATGCACACTAACAGCACCTGCCTACAAGGCAGGTAATCATACATGCTCCCTTCAGTGCAATAAACTAGATAGCCTCCACTCTGCTGCCAGACTTCATCCTCCTAAATCCCTGCTGAGATCCAGGCATTTTCATTTTCATAATGAACTGTTGTTACAGCAAGACAGTGATTATGATGGAATTTAATAAAATTGAGGGGGGAAATGCCCATAGTTAAGTATGTGTGTTGGTCGCTGTTGATTTTTAAGGTGGCACAATTAGGTATACATGTAAACATGTGAACATAAAGATCAGATTGGTGTCACAAACTGTCCCTACTAGACTATCAGGACAGAGGACAGTGATCAGAAAGTGGGGAAGAAGCAAAAATAAAATGTAAATTTTTTTAAAAGCACCTATTCTATAAAAAAAAATCTAAAAGGGGCTGGACTTGAAAAGAAACGCTGTAGGGAGGAATGGGGCAATAGGTGGGCATCAATGTAGAATTTCCCTCCATCAACTGATAAACAATTACATGCATGTTCCTAGATTGGTGTTTGTTGAGATACATACTCCAGTCTAGGCTAGATGGTTGGGCTCAATGGGTAGTGATCAACGGCTCAATGTCTAGTTGGCAGCCGGTATCAAGGGGAGTGCCCCAGGGGTCGGTCCTGGGGCTGGTTTTGTTCAACATCTTTATCAATGAGCTGGATGACGGGATTAATTGTACCCTCAGCAAGTTCGCAGATGACACTAAGCTTGGGGGGAGAGGTAGATATGCTGGAGGGTAGGGACAGGGTCCAGAGTGACCTAGACAAATTGGAGGATTGGGCCAAAAGAAATCTGATGAGGTTCAACAAGGACAAGTGCAGAGTCCTGCACTTAGGAAGGAAGAATCCCATGCACCGCTACAGGCTGGGGACCAACTGGCTAAGCAGCAGTTCTGCAGAAAAGGACCTGGGGATTACAGTGGACGAGAAGCTGGATATGATCAGCAGTGTGCCCTCGTTGCCAAGAAGGCCAATGGCATATTGGGCTGTATACGTAGGAGCATTGCCAGCAGATCCAGGGAAGTGATTATTCCCATCTATTCGGCACTGGTGAGGCCACACCTGGAGTATTGCATCCAGTTTGGGGCCCCCCACTACAGAAGGGATGTGGACAAATTGGAGAGAGTCCACCAGAGGGCAACGAAAATGATTAGGGGGCTGGGGCACATGAATCACGAGGAGAGGCTGAGGGAACTGCGCTTATTTAGTCTGCAGAAGAGAAGAGTGATAGGGGATTTGACAGCAGCCTTTAACTACCTTAAGGGGGGTTCCAAAGAGGATGGAGCTCGGCTGTTCTCAGTGGTGGCAGATGACAGAACAAGGAGCAATGGTCTCAAGTTGCAGTGGGGGAGGTCTAGTTTGGATATTAGGAAACACTATTTCACTAGGAGGGTGGTGAAGCACTGGAATGGGTTACCTACGAAGGTGATGGAATCTCCATCCTTAGAGGTTTTTAAGGCCTGGCTTGACAAAGCCCTGGCTGAGATGATTTAGTTGGTGTTGGTCCTGCTTTGAGCAGGGGATTGGACTCGATGACCTCCTGAGGTCTCTTCCAACCCTAATATTCTATGATTCTAAAATGTAAGGGCCACCAAAAAAGGTTGCAAAATAAAACACTGCTAACTATAGACAAATAGGATGTAAAAGGACAAATATTCTAAAAATAAATGGTTGAAAAAATAGGTTTTTCAAATTGACAATGTCCACTTAATCTGATAACAAGGTCAGTGTTCAGATTCTTTCCACATCTAAAGAGTCTGAGAGAGTCTGACATTGTCAAGTCTCAACTCAGACAATTATCATCAACTGGGGGGAATCAGAGGACCACCTGCATAGCAACTATTGCAAATCTGCCAGCAAAGTCACAGAAGTTTGCTTGTACGCTGCATGGGCCTGATTCCAGTCCAAGTTATACTTGTGGAAACCTGGAGAAGTGTCATTGAAGGAGTTAATGAAGGAGTTACAGCTTTGAAAAACAAGTATGAGATCAGAATCCAGAGTGAAGCTACTCTTTAAAGACTTGCTGACTTTTAGTGGCACACTAAGATTGTACAATGTTAGAAACGATCAAAATTTGCCAGTTTTGGCGGTGACATTTCATATGCTCTCCTTGGAAACTACATACAATAGGTGGGTACTCTAGTAATAATAGTACACAATGACAGACATTATTAAAGACAGAATAGAAGCATTGCATTGAGCATACCAGAAGAAAAGAACAGAAAACCTTTCAGTTTACTGACTATGATTCCAGTTATGGAAGTGCAGATGGTAAAGTCACAATGAAAGGGTTGTTTATTTTAACACGTCTATTGTTTTTATTCCCAGAAATGAGACAGACTCTAAACGCCAAGTGTTGGCTGAAAATTATTTTGCTTTCACACATCATGTGGGTTTTTTATAATATGGCTATTGGAATTCTAGTGTTCCGTACCACTCACTTGTCCAATGGATAACATGTGGTCTAAAGTGAAGCATGGTGGATCAGGCTTGCTGGTCCTCCTCACGTCATGTACTCCCCTTTACTGGTTCCCCATACTTCCCCATATATTAGCATTGGTCATAATGATACTCCCCAGTAGTCAATAATGTACAACAATAGTGATCAAATTATCTTTAAAGTAGTAACATCCAATTCTCATTTAACTCATCAGATCCCTGGGCATATGTTGACATTTGAAGCACAAAGATCAAAGGGAGATCTATTTATCACCAATGCCCATCTCAGTTGCCACATCTTGCACTGGTAAGTGCATGAACTTTCAAGATTTGTGTGTTAAAACTGGTTATCGGGTGATTAATTGCAGGACACAAAGGGCTTGGCTACGGGAGAATTAATCTCTCTGCATTAATCTCTCTCCATCTAAGTGGTCTTATTGTCCTTCTAAAATAACACAAGACACAAAGGTATTTCTGTCAAGCTCTGGAGTGGCTCATGACCGTGAGTGCCAACCTCAGGGAAGACTGTTGAGAAGCAGGGCGCAGACCCCAAATTGGTTGTGTGTTCTATACTTAGATTTCATCAACCAAATATCAAGCGTGAACTCCTCAAGCCCTATAACAGCCTTAACGTGGAGTCACAGACAGACCCCTTGGGCATTCCAGCCTATCTTGCCACCCAGGCAAGCCTGCCTCTGTGATAGATGGCCCCTTGCACCAAAAATCACAACAATATTCAGGCTACTCCCAGTCCCAAAGGACCAATCACCACAGATTAATTGCATCTCAGATCTCACACCAAAGACAATGCTTGTAGCTAATCCTATAATAAACTAACTAAAGATTTATTAATTAGGAAGAAGAACTAAGAGTTATTTACTAGTTTAAAGATTAAAACATACACACACAAATGAGTTACAGTTTTAGGTTTCAAAAAGTAATAGAAGCTGCTGTAACGTGCAAGCTTTACTGTAATTAATGCTTCTTTCCTGTTGAGTTGCACAGTTAGAGGTTTACAATGCAAACACTTCAATATAACTATACCCTTGGATACGGATGTTATAAGAGAGCTCAATATATGCAACATCCTACAAGCATTTTATCAAGTCTAAACACTAAACACATTTTTATAACTAAAGTCTATTTTAACAGTACTATCACACAGGTGAACCAGACTGGTTTCCAGCTACGCATTTCTCAGTGTTCAGTGAGGCCTGGAGGCCTTGGCATGAGCTGGCACCAGGTCTGCCAGTGCCACAATTTCAACACACATATCATAATCTGTTGTACATTTGATCCTCTATTTATGTTGTATTTTTTGCCTGCATCCCTGGGGATTGTTAAAAAGTATCTCATCTCACACACTTTCTATACTTTTGATGTGGATAATTGGCTATTGCAAGATAAGAGAGGGATTGTGGCATCAGAAGAACTGTTTCCTTTTCTTGTGGTAAGAATTTCTCTAAGGTTTCTTCTCTTTTTGTACAGAAAAATAGGAAGTTTTGTGAACATTGGCCAAATCAGCACATCCCAATGCTTTTTATATTTGTTTATTTTGCATGTTGAATGTCATCACACTGGTGATTGGTGTGACAGTTTATTTTGATGTCGTCTTTGCCAGCAAATTGCCTCTAATCTCAGTCTTGTCCATTGCTTGAAATAAATGTCCCTCCAAAATCCACCTTACAAAAACAAAATAAAACAAAAACCACCCCCCACCCAAAGCTGTCAGCAAATTTAGTCCCTGTTCAGGAGAGCTGTTGGGCATGAGGCAGAGGGAATGAGCTGGCATAGCAGATGAAGCCAGCTGGTGTAACCTTACGGCTTTGTACCTTGCGCAAATCTGATTTCTCAGGTTTTGTGAGGGAATGGGTGAATTTCACCAAAAGAAATGAAAAGTGACTTAACCAAGGTGCACATAGTTTTGAGAAGTTACTCATATGAACTACTGCAGCTGCTAGAACAAAGCAGCACAAATGTAAACTAAGAGAAGCTTGGCCTAAAGGCACTTTAACAGAGACTGTTTTACTCAAAGTCTGAAATGTCTGTAGAAAGTACTATCAAAAAAGAGAACTGGTGTCAACGTTCTTCAAAAAGTGGATTCAGCAGCTACCTGGGGTGGGAGAAATGAAGGAAGCCGAGGAGGTGAAATTGGAAGGGCTGGTTGTGCTCCTTTTGGTCTAATTGTTTTTGTAGATTGCATTGTCTGTTAAGAACATAAAATAATGTTTGGTCTGTGACTTGTTCATAAGCATTTAGTTGTGAGTATTCAAAATTCTACACGAGAGCTACTGTTTGCTGGTTAATTTTGACTGGACACATAGTTCATCTAGCATGTTTTCTGCTCCCTGTCTGGATGAGCATGTCTTAGAATCAAGTTTCTGGTGCAAATACTCAACATTTATTTTCATTACTATTCTCTAATATTTGCTTAAAATTCATGTGAACATTCCAGACAGTCAATTCATTCACCCAAATATATGTGAGCAACAAACACAACTGAAGCAAATTCAATTTTTTATTCAAGTGAATACTGGATTTGTCAAAATTTTTGAAATTGTCATCTAGCTCTAACTGCATGCACCAAAAAAAAAGAAAAGAAAAGAAAAGAAAAGGGCCACCAAAAACTACATAATATAAAAGGGGAAAATCCCCTGGTTTTAACGCTGGTAGAATTTGCAGCATCCTCTAAAAATATGCCAGTCATTTAAATATAACAGCAGATTAATGCTGTCTTACAAAATAAAACTGGCTCAACGTCCACTGAAATGATATGGTCATGTTTACTGGACTAAATTCTGTCTCCACTTACATCCATGCAACACTACAGACTTCAGCAAAGCTGCATAGGTAGAACTTGGGGGGGGTGGGGGAAATGTAGCTCAAGCAATGATTTAACTAATAAGCATTACACTATAACTCACCAATGCAATTTAACAATACTAAGCTGTCTCATACTGACATACCTGTAACCAGATTAATTATGAAGCATATATTAATATAGCCATTTGGAAAATATCCACATTTTTAGGTTCTGACATATGCAGCATCGTTTGAGATGTGAACATTTGATGGAAAAGCAAGAAGTTATAATTAGAACACTCTAAATTCTTGATACTTGTTAGAAGAACACCAGAACCACCTAGTGGAATTTTCATTTACTACAGTGAATTTTAATGCCTTTTGTAAACCGTAATTGCAAATGTAAGCTCCCTTAAGGCGATAGTAGATGCTAATATATAATATCACCCATTGAAACGTAAGAGTTAGGGATGGAAAAGACATATTAGGTCTTTAGTTCATCTCCTTCCATTGCAGGACCATTCCCCTATTGCACACTATTGTTTTTTCCTCTGGTTTTATATGTGCCAATAGATGCACTACTTGCTTTGGGAGACTGCTTCATGGCCTTTATAAATGATGTCAGGAAGTTACTTTAATTCATTTTAGTGTTTCCGTTTCTTAATTTATCCTATTATTTTCAGTCATGCCCCCTTGTACTGTTCTAAATAAATTCCTCTTCCTCCTTAGTGGTTATACTCTTCATATATGTAGATTTATCACTTTCCTTCCACACTGCATAGTGAAGATTTATATACAGACACTCTCCAATTTTATGCAAGTGTTCCGTTCCGGAATGCCTTGCGTAACTCGAACTTTGCGAAAGTCAGAAATGTATACCAACAATTAAGCAAAAAACAAACAAACTCCTATTTCTAGCTTACGGAACTTTTTTTGTAAGTGCAGATTTGCGTAAGTCGGGTTTGTGTAAAGTCGGGTTTGCGTAAGTCGGGGCATCTGTACACAGATATAGATATTTAACTCTTTTAACCTTTTTTGTAAATAATTTTCGTTGATCACCTTGCAAGTTTTGTTGTTTGTCTGGATTCTGGTCAATATCTTTCTGACAATGAGGTGCCCAGAACTAAATGAAATATTTCAGGTGTAGTGACATTAGAGACAATTGGCTCCAGCACTGTGATACTTTTCATAAGTGAGAAAACTACTTTGATTTCTCTTTTGGTGCCCTATCACATGTCTAGCAAGATACCCACTGTCACTCCTTAGACTGTTAGCATTATTGCTTTTTAGACACCTCCCCCTTGTGATGTGAATGTGTTCCCCACAGATATTTATAACTTTCATTTTTTCCAGGTTGAATCTCATTTTATTATTTTCTGTCCATCTAGGTTTCTTTGTACTTTCTTTCTCGGTCTTCACTTGTGTTTGCAATGCCTCCAATTATAGTAACATCTGTAAATTTCATTAGCATGGTGTTTACTCTCTTGTTCAGAACATTAGGAGACAAGAGAGAAGCAATTATTACAGATCTTAAATAGAGTTGACACAGTGTTCTGGGCCACATTTAAAAACCCACTTGTGCACACCCAACCTTAGGCAACATTTTTGCACACTATTATTCAGGCACCAACAATTTACACACATCAACTGTGCACTGTATAAGTAATATGGTCACCAATGACCGCCCTGCACCTTTAAGCATGGGGGTCAGTGTGGGGAGTATTTGGCTAGCTGGCCAAATAAAGGGAACAGTGCTTTATGGCAGGGGGAGATGAAAACTGCTGCAAAAGGGTCAGCGTGGTCCCTGACTCATCCCCTAGGAATGAGGGTTTAAAAGGGGCAGCTCTGCACCTGAAGCCTTCCTTTTACACGGAGCAGGCTGAAGCAGGAGCCACCCTCCCTCCCGTTTAGGTGGTGAAATACCAGGTTTGGTCAAGACCTGCTGTGGGCACTGCGCTAGCTGCTGCCCCTTGTTTAGGGGGGCTGGGAAGGAATTTTTCCCTTACTACCACATTGGCTTGGGTGCAGTTGGGTATTTTTTGCCTTCCCCACAGTGGGTTCAGGAAGGGCTCTGTTCATGCATGACATGGCATGAAGGGCGGTAGGCTGTATGTCGCAACTCATTTTTTAAATGTAGGGTGGATGTCCAGTGCAGGTACTCCATAGGGAAGGTATACAGTGACCAGATAAATGGCGTGGAAAAGGACTTAAAAAGAGGTGTTAATTAAAGGAACAAATGGGGGGTGTTTGGGGACTCCTATGTTTGGTACGGCAGGGAGCCAATCCCCCATTCTTATAGCCCACCTTAACCATCCTGGGGGGGGGGGGGGGGATGGTAAGGTCCCAGCAATGGATTTGCTGGAGGGACCTAGATGGAAAAAGGTGGTAAAAGCCTCCCAGGTAATTATGGACTAAACATGGGGTTACCTGCACTGTATACTTTTATATGCTAGATAGTCCCAGACATCTAATAATAAAGCTGCAGCCTGATTAAACTCATGTCAAATGTCTCCTGTTCTCCTTTTGGTATAGACAGACAACAATGTACACAAACTGTGCATACATGTAACTTAGTGCACACACAAATTGAGCCTGGCTTAAGATACATTTTGACAGTTTGGCTCTAAGTCATTATTTTTACAACAGTTAACCAACATATTCAGGCTTGCCTCACAACCGTTAACTAATCAGAGAGGTGCAACCTAAAGTTGATGAGTTTTACATGTGTACCTCCTGATTTTTCTGTGACTAGGACAACAGAATTAAACTGGAATCCTTATGAGCCTGTGACAGATCTCACTACCAAAGCTGTGTAAATTAAAAAAATTTTTTGGGGGGGGTCAAGCACATCAAAATTAGGTGAAAAGTAAAAACAATGTTTTGGGTCAAATGAAAAATTTGGTTCAATCTGAAACAAAGTGTTTCATTTCAATTGAGAATTATTTTACATTTTTGACTTTTTAAAAATAAATTTGAAGGAAATGTCAAACAAAAAGTAATTTCAAACTGAAAAATCAAAATGTTTCATTTAAAAAATGTCAAAATGAAATGTTTCAACACTTTGGTATTTTGTTTTACATGAACAGTTTGGCAAAACGGCAAAACAGACATGAATTTGCAAAATGTTTTAGTGCTGCCGAAAAAAGTTTTGGCCAAAATTTTTTGCCCAGCTCTGCTCACCAGGGCCGGCTCCAGGCACCAGCCCACCAAGCTTGTGCTTGGGGCGGCACCTGGAGGGGGGCGGCGCGGCGCTCCGGCTCCCGCTGCCGGGGAGAGCGGAGCCCCGGCCGGGGCTTGCCGCCCTCCTCCCCGGCGCTCTGGCCGCCGGGGAGGAGAGCGGAGCCCCGGCCGGGCACTCCGCCCTCCTCCCAGGGCTCCGGCTGCCCTCCCCCCTGGCGCCCTCCCCCCGGCCACCGGGGAGAGCGGAGCCCCGGCCGGGGCTCGCCGCCCTCCCCCCTGGCGCTCTGGCCGCCGGGGAGAGCGGAGCCCCGGCCGGGCACTCCGCCCTCCTCCCAGGGCTCTGGCCACCCGCCCGCCCTCCCCCCCGGCGCTCTGGCCGCCGGGGAGAGCGGAGCCCCGGCCGGGCTCACCGCCCTCCCCCCGGGGCTCCGGCCGCCCTCCCCTGCGGCGCTGGGGGGGCGCGGCCGGAGGCTTTTTTGCCTGGGGCAGCAAAAAAGCCAGTGCTGGCCCTGCTGCTCACTATATGGCTCTGCAGGTAAGAAGGGTTTTCATATCTGCAAAACTGAAGCACATAGTCAACTGAATCTAGCTGACACATTTGGATCTATATTTTCAGTGTGTGTTTGGGTATAAGGTGTCTTATTTTTGCTGCCAAGCACAGAATGGACTCTGATTACTCTGCAATTAAATTCACAAAGAACATCATCCTTCTTTGAACTTATCGTATGAAGTACAGTTTGGGCCAGCTTTCAGTACTCCTTCTGGCAAAATTCAGAAAGCCTGATTTTCAGAGCTGTTGAGCACCCATATCTTCAGTTGAAGTCAGTGTGAGCTGTAGATGTTCAGTACCTCTGAAAGTCAGGCCCCAAATTATCTGAATGTGAATTTTTCCCAAGTAAGTAATGCAGGATTTGGCAGAAAATATTTGGGATATGAGACAAGCATAACACAACAGCTCAGATGAAAGTCTGTTCTACACTGGATTATTCTACACTTTTCTCCCCCCCAAATATAACATATAATACAAAATAAGACTAATCCTCAATTAATGCCTGTGCTGGACACTGTCAATTCATCATTACCATCACTAAAAGGCTAGGGTACAAAAGCAAGCAGTAGTAGTTGCTATATTTTGTGCCACGCATGCCATGAAAATTAACACTGTATAGCATGGCAAGGCTAAAAAACGGATGTGTGACAATCCTTTCCACTTCCCTAATAGATGTGCTATATTCTGCAGTATGTTACAGCCATAATACTTCCAGCCTCTCACATTTTGGATAAATAATTTCTATTCTGTTTTCTCACATGGAATCACATTCAGCCTGACTGTAAACAGATGTAACTCCATTTATTTCATAAGGCCCACCTATGCCAGGGCTTAATTTGACTCAGAGTGTTCACAACTAGTTTAAAGAAAACACTAATAATTTGCTTATTCCAAATGTCTGAAATTTCAAAAGGTGATCTTCCTACATAAGATACAATTCCAAGTTGGTTCATGCACAAATGTGCTTCTTAGCTTTTGAAACTTCTGGAAGATAGTTTCAGGAAGAGAGTTGAATTTTCCCTTCCAAAAGCATGACACCTTTGGGAGAAAAATCATCTCTCTCTCAAGCCAGTTTTTTGTAAATAGAAATAAAATCATCTGGGAAGTGTCCCATATTCTCCATGATGTGCTTGAATGTTAATATTTGCATTGAGCCTTTTACTTAACAGCTGTGTCTGTGAAAAACATGCAGCCTTCCATCTGTCTAGTGACTCTGCATTATTACACTTCAGTTATTTCACCTAATGATTGGAATATATTTTAACCTGAATTGGCCTTCTTATTCTAGTGCGTGCATGGATGATTATCTTAATGGTGCATTTTGCCAAACAATGCCCTCTTTGGGCATCAGTTGGAAAAGGTGTGGTTTTGGCATAAAACACCCTTTGCAGTGTAAAGGAATTCTGGGACTGTCCAGTTAAATATTTCAGCCTCTAAAATACTTGTATTAAATATCTTAGCTGTGAATCTACTGAAAAAATGTGAACTTCCTAAGTTCTGACTAGGTCAGAAACCCCATGAGAATGGCATTGCTCCTGATTTGTCAGTACTACTGCTTTCAATACTGTTTAAAAGCAGGAAACTGAGAAGTATTCTACTTTAGAAGGTAGGGGAGGGAGGAAGTGAGCCAGATATCCATAACATAAGAAGCAGATCAGATAGCTATGGTTTAAATTACATCACCTTGTTTAGTGAGTATAATGCCCCCTTTTCATGTTATTGAATTTGTATATAGTTTTTACACATCTATACTCCTCAAACTGCCTTACTATAATAAATAGTTCATACATTTTAAACCTCCTTGAGCATCGCATAACAAGTAATATATTGAACATCCATCCTGGGTTACTAAAATACCGATGACCCATATAAGTAGGTAAATTAGATAGATAGAAAGGGACATATACACACACTCTGACATGAATGCATATACACAAGCCAAACTGTCAGCTATCTTACAGCGGCCAGCACATCCCTCAGCCCGCGCCACTTCCCACAGCCCCCATTGGCCTGGAACGGTGAACCGCGGCCAGTGGGAGCTGCGATCGGCCGAACCTGCGGATGCTGCAGGTAAACAAACCGGCCTGGCCCGCCAGCAGATTTCCCTGACGGGCTGCGTGCCAAAGGTTGCCGATCCCTGATTTAGCTGTAAACTTTTGAAAAAATAATCACGATGTTTTGTTCAGAGTTATGAACATTTCAGAGTTACGAACAACCTCCATTCCTGAGGTGTTCATAACTCTGAGGTTCTACTGTATATTTGTCTTGTAGGTTGTGACATGGAACAGTCAAATCAAATAAACGATTACCAAATCCAAATAAAAATGTTCACTTCCTTGTTCACAGATCTATACGGAACTGTGAACAAAATTTACCCCTTTGCTCCTTACAAGAGAGAGACAAAGAACCAATGCATACTTAAACTGAAATACAGTACATATTAGAGCTACAAAATAGAGCAATAAACCTGGCTTACTTGTGGAAATAAAGTAAATGGGCAGCACTAAACATGAAATCCCTTCTGATTTGCTTATAGCACCCTGCTTCATGAGAGTAAATGGAGTGTACTCAAATTCAATGGGAATAGCTGTATGTAAAGAGCATGCCTGAGGAAATGCAGCGAAGGAGGCAGGCAGTTGCCCTTTTGCTCCTTATCAGCGTTCCAAAGACCATTCACAAATTTTACAGTGAAAAAGCAAATTAGATTAATGCACCACCCAAAATAAAAATTTACTACCAAGCATAGCACCTTAAAATCCACTTCTTCAAACCATCCTTCCTGCATTGGTCTACTCTCCAGTGAACTCTTCATGCAAGCCATACCACTTGATATGAGGTCCTGTGTTTTGTCTTGTCTGATACATGGTAGACGCTTTGAAACATGGTCTGGTCTTTCCAGTTTTCTCCAGAGCTCCGTTTTGGTATTATATAAACATTGATTAATTATCAACAGTACAGTCTACAGTTGTGGGCAATATCTTGTATAGTGTTCTAATGGCTTTCAAGAAATGAATGAAGATAGTTCCCTGCCCCCAAGAGCTTGCAAACTACTCCATTTACAGACCAAAGGAAAATGGAGATGGGAAAATAATCTTGCATGTGATAGAACTTCACAACTAACTGCTACTATGTATCTTTAATTTTTTGTTTATTAAATAAACCTACATCTATTTTTTCTTTTTTTAAATAAACCTTTTCTCTCTGTGTTGTATGACACACACACACTCCATGTATGTTAGTCCCTTGCCTATTTTTATTCTTTCCTGTTGTGGTATTCTAACTAACCTAATAACAACCTGTAAGAGGAGCGGACTCACCCCTGCGGCGCCTCCTGCTGGTCGTCCAGGGAATTAGCTCACCAGCCTCTGGAGCGCCCTCTGCAGGCCAGTGATCCGCCTTGTCCTCTGCACTTGCCCCCGTGTCCCTCCCAGGACCCCGGTGCCCCTTGCTCTGGGTGCTGCCCCCTGGCAATACCCGCACACTAGGTCTCCCCTCCCAGGGGAACCCCCACTCACTATCCCCACCTTGCCTCAGCACTAGGCCACTGCCAGTCACCAACTAGCCCCCGCTCCCTGGGGCAGACTGCAGTATAGGCCACTCATCACTGGCAAGGAGGGTTTGGACCTGCTGCCTTGGCCTAGCCCTGGGCTGCCCTCTGCAACCCCCAGTACCCCTTGGCCTAGTACTAGGCCGCAGCCTGGGGCTATCCAGGCTGGAGCTCCCCAGCTCCTCAGCCTTTCCCCAGCCCTGCTCCACTACAGGTACCCTGCGTCTAGCTCCCTGCAGCCAGGCCCTTCTCTCCCTGAACGCAGAGAGAGACTCCCGAGTGCCTGGCTTCCAGCCTCTTATATAGGGCCAGCTGAAGCCTGATTGGGGCATGGCCCCAGCTGCAGCCACTTCCCCCAATCAGCTCAGCCTTCACGCTGCCTGCTCCCTGGGCTATCCCAGGCCCTTCCAGGCAGGAGCAGGTATCCACCCTGCTACACAACCCCTTCCATGTCCTCCTACGTTTGACCCTGACCTTTGCTTTATGTTATGATCACATAGTTTACTACCCCACCCAACAGCCATCCTCTCTCCTTTCCTTATTCTCC
Organism: Emys orbicularis; assembly: GCF_028017835.1. Classification (NCBI taxonomy): domain Eukaryota; kingdom Metazoa; phylum Chordata; order Testudines; family Emydidae; genus Emys; species Emys orbicularis. The sequence goes on from NC_088683.1 coordinate 89,658,164, forward strand.
ATGCTTTCATCCTAGTCATGTCACACCGTGTAGATGAGGAATGAATGATTCCAGTGCAGATGAGGTCAGATGACGTAAGTGGACTCCTGAACAGTTCACTTAGTCACTGGACATCACCAGGGTGGGTATATGAAGGCCTGGCTGGTGCAAGCCCCAATGCTAAATCACCACTATACTTATATTCTTCTCAGGACCAGGAGTTCCATAACTATGAAGCACTCCATTATAAAACACATTTCAATATTTTATTACATGCCACTATTTTTAAAACATACAGATGTTACGAGGCACCTGCATCATTTTGTCTTCTGACAGTGACATGACAAATATTGGGGAGCTGGGTTAACATGGAGATTTACTTATTATGGAACTGATCACATTGGCACATACAACACAAATTGAACATATCTAAAACTTAATTTGAGAATGTTTTAATCCATCAGGCTGGGGTTTGCATGGTAATTTGTAACATAATGAAAAGACAATCATTAGATATTAATAAGGTATTTTGTGTTTCAATTATAGACTGGTTGAGGCCAAGAGTACTAAAAGGCTAAGATAAGAACTAAATACAGCCTTAGATGATGTAACACAAACTGTCATGACTTCAGGAACATAACTATTTTTCTTACTGTGAAGAACAAAATTTACTTAATAAATGAAAAGGCTTTATTTGTTGATAGGTAGATGTAACTTCTGCAAGGTATATTGCTGGGAAGAATGTATGTGCAAACTTTGGTTATAGGTTAGCTTCAGTTGGTTTGCTCATTTTTATTCAGGTGTGATTTCCCCCCCTCTTTTGCTATATTAAATCCCCCACTTAAGCATGAGAGCATATTAGATCTCAATACCATTGATTCTAAAGATGCAGTGGATATATATACACTATGGACACAATTCTCTTCTTACCTACACCAGTGTCAGTCAGGAGTTACTCCACTAAAGGCAACTGAGGGTAGGTCTACACTTACTTCCTGGTTCGGCGGCAGGCAATCGATCTTCTGGGATCGATCCCGGAAGTGCTCGCCGTCGACGCCGGTACTCCAGCTCGGCGAGAGGAGTACGCGGCATCGACGGGGGAGCCTGCCTGCCATGTCTGGACCCGCGGTAAGTTCGGACTAAGGTACTTCGAATTCAGCTACGTTATTAACGTAGCTGAATTTGCGTACCTTAGTTCGAAGTGGGGGGTTAGTGTGGACCAGGCCTGAGTTACTGTAATATAATACTAGTTTAAGTGGGAGGAGAGTCAGATCTATTATGAAAATCCTCTTGTATTTTAAAAATCTTGACAAAATGACAAGCTTACTTAATATTACTATTACATTCAACTCCTCAATCTCGTTTCTCCACCTAATTCACATTTTGTATTTCCACTTTCCAGGGAGCCACAAACTAACAAAAACAAAATGGCATATCAAACCAGATCACATAGGTTAATGGTATATATAGACACCATTAACCTATGTGATCCCATCCAAGATCCACTGTACATCCCAGTGCTAATAGGATTAGTAAGAAGAAAGAGAATAGGTTCCACAGCATTTAAATTTATTACACCCCCTAGCAAATTGTTCTTAGTTCAAACAAAAGAAAACACATACATATCCATTCTCTATTACTCTTTTTATAATGTACATTTAGGAATCGGCCCAGAGTTTTGCCATCCAATCTTCCTCAGGTACTGCATCAATGTTATTGTTAATATAGGTCTTCCAGATGTTGAACTCATAAGACAGGAAGCACAAACTGATTTGTGTTTAGTTATATTTATTGAAAACATTGTAGAAACATCCTGGGTTGGGGAACATGAATGTTTAATTCACTTTATTCACTTATATAGATTTTCATAAATTTTGCTCTATTGCTGTACAGTATATGGATTCCTTTGTTGATTACTGAAAGGACAAGTATTTTCAGTAGTTATTATGATGTGCATTTTGTTTCTTCAGGTGGCTTACGCATGAAGAGGGGATGATGAGGGGGGATCCTCTTTGATGATGTAGCTGGCCGATCAGCTGTGAGGCAGCTCAGCTGCGTCTACCCCTGATGTTTAGTTTTGACTCTGATGTTGTTTTAAATAGTAGTGTAGCATCTTGGATGTGTAACCCCTGAGGAAAGCAGGATGGCCAAAACCTTGGGCTGATTCCTGTATGTATAATAAAAATAGCAGTTAGGAGAATGGATATGTAATTAGGTTTTCTTTTTTGACTAGGAATAATTGCTATGGGAGACAAATATAAATACTACTTTGCTAGATTCTGATCTGTTATATTGTTGTTAATCCAGAGTAACTCCCACCGTCAATGGATTTACAACAGTGTAAATGAGATCAGAATCTGACTACATTTTTTCAGTGTTTGTACCATTTGCTAGTGGCTAGGTACCCAAATCAAAATGTTTATTTTATTTTTTCTTCCTGATCCTGAACAGCCATAGAGTTAACATTGTACAGGATTTTCCCAATGCTTAGAACCATATTGGTGCCATTTTTCATGACTAAGTGGAAAGCTCTCTCTCAAGTTCTTTTAGCAAACTAAGAAAAACAGATCTAAACCAGCCATACTGCAAACTCATTATGTGAGTACTGTTCTGTGTATCAGTGGAGATGCACACACTTCTACCTCCACTTTCCTAAATTCCTGTTCAAATTATACTATAAAGGAATTTTTAAGTCCATATATTGCTTCTGAAGAAAATAGTATTTTAACTTCTTTATATGAGTTTGAGAAGAATGTTTAGAACTAAAAAAATAAAACCCAAAACCTGGAGGCTGGAGAAACTGAGATAAAAAAAGATCAAAAGAGCTAAGTATGCATAGTTTGGTTACATTGTGACTACTAAGGGAAGGGAACAATAAATTTTTTAATGGTGTAGATGCTAAGATTGAAGATTTATTATTTGGAGTTGCAGAAGAAGGTATAACTAGAGCAGTGAATCTCAACCATGGATCCGGGACCCCCTGGGGGGCTGCAAGCAGGTTTCAGGGGGTCCTTCAAACAGGGCCATTGTTAGACTCGCTTGGGCTCAGGGCAGAAAGCTAAAGCCCCACTGCATGGGGCTGAAGCCTGGGACCCTGAGCCCTGCCACCAGAGACTGAAGCCAAAGCTTGAGCAACTTAGCTTCGCGGTGGCCCCTGTTGCATGGGGTCCCAGGCAACTGCTCTGCTTGCTACCCCCTAACACCTGCCCTAGCTTTTATGTGCAGAAAACTATGCATATGCAAGACCGTGGAGTTTTTATAGCATGTTGAGGGCCTCAGAAAGAAAAAGGTTGAGAACCCCTGAACTAGAGGTAATGGAATGTAATTAATGAAAGAAAATGCAGATTGAATATCAAAGGATTCCCAACAGTGAGGTCTATTAGAATATGGAATAGTTTCCCATGAGAAATGACAGAAGCTTCATTGCTTAGGACATTAAAGAAAATGGACAAAATTTCAAATGTATTGATGGCTACAATCCCTCACTTTCTGGGGATGCAATAGGCCTTTTCCAGCTAAAATGAAAACAGCTTCTCCTCTTTCCTGTTACACCACTGTTGACATTTCCAAAATGCTGCCCTCACCTATGCTAACAATGTTGGTGTTTGTAGATACCTGAGGGAGGAGTTATCACCCCCAAATCCTGTTGTAGAACAAAAACTAAGGTCTCTAAAATCTGTCTTTTCCTCACTATCTCTGTGACTAAAATTGTTGCCAAGCTCTTTGTTATTTCCATCATTACTAAATCTGGCTGGGAAGAGGCAGGGAAAGGCACCTGGGAAAGTTCAGGATCTCATGTCCTCCTCCACAGGAGCCAGAGTCCACTCATAACTCTTCTATTTCATAACTGGGCTCCCTGCACAGGAGCTGGTGAAGCCCAAGCAGCCAGCATGTTGGGGAGCCAGGGTGGTGGTTTCCAGTCCTTGGCAGGGGATAGAGCAGGGAGGTGAGCTGGGTGGTTAGGAATGTTGTGTTGCTGCCTGCCAAAGCAACTGAAAGGGAAAGAAGCCTAGGTAGCAACATATACAATGAGGAGGAAGGGGATGGAGGAAGATGTGGTTCTAGGCATGTTTTAGATGGGCTGAGACCCACAATAAAGATCTCTCAAAACTATGAAGGAACAGAAGAACCTGAATTAAAAAAACAGTTACTCACCTTTGTAACTGTTGTTCTTCGAGATGTGTTGCTCATATCCATTCCAAATAGGTGTGTGCGTGCCGCGTGCACGATTGTCGGAGAATTTTTACCCTAGCAACACCCGGTGGGTCAGCTGTGGAGCCCCCTGGAGTGGAGCCTTCATGGCGCTGGATATATACCCAAGCCGACCCAGCACCCCCTCAGTTCCTTCTTGTCGGCTACTCTGACAGTTGGGAAGGAGGGTGGGTTTGGAATGGATATGAGCAACACCTCTCGAAGAACAACAGTTACAAAGGTGAGTAACCGTTTTTTCTTCTTCGAGTGCTTGCTCATATCGATTCCAATTAGGTGACTCCCAAGCCTTACCTAGGCAGTGGGGTCGGAGTGAGACATCGCTGAGTGCAGAACCGCGGAGCCAAATGCGGGATCGTCTCTAGACTGCTGTACTAATGCGTAGTGAGCGGCAAAGGTATGAACAGATGACCAAACCGCCGCTCTACAGATCTCATGGATTGGAACCTGTGCCAGGAAAGCGGTCGAGGAGGCTTGAGCCCTCGTGGAGTGGGTGGTGAGGCGTGGCGTCGGGACACCAGCCAAGTCGTAGCAAGCATGAATACAGGACGTGATCCAAGAGGAGATACATTGCGAGGAGACCGGTAGGCCTTTCATCCGGTAGGCCTTTCATCACTGCAATGAAGAGTTGAGTCGTCTTCCTAAACGGCTTCGTACGCTCGATATAGAATGCGAGAGCCCTGCGCACGTCCAGAGAGTGCATACGTTGATCTTGCCGCATAGCGTGTGGCTTAGGATGGAAGACCGGGAGGAAGATATCCTGGTTCACATGAAAAGCTGATACCACCTTGGGGAGAAAGGCAGGGTGGGGGCGAAGCTGCACCTTGTCTTTATGGAAGACTGTATACCGAGGTTCCGACGTGAGGGCTCTGATTTCAGAAACACGCCTCGCTGAAGTGATGGCTACAAGGAAGGCTGTCTTCCAACATAGGTAAAGGAGTGAGCAGGTAGCCATTGGCTCGAACGGGGGCCCCATGAGCCTGGAGAGGACCAGGTTAAGGTCCCACGCCGGAACCAGTTGACACAGTTGTGGGTATAGGTGATCTAAGCCCTTTAGGAATCTGATGACCATCGGGTTAGAGAAGACCGAGGAAGCATGTTCTCCTGGATGGAACGCCGAGATAGCTGCCAGGTGCACCCTGACAGATGATATCGCTAGGCCCTGCTGTTTTAGGGATAGGAGATAGTCCAGTATAAGTGGTATCAACGCCTGCAAGGGGGGCGTGGCGCGCTGCTCGCACCAACAGGAGACGCGCTTCCATTTGGCTAAGCAGGTGGCCCGTGTGGAGGGTTTCCTGCTGCCTAACAGAACCTGCTGCACGGACTGTGAGCAGAGTAACTCCGCCTGAGTTAGCCATGCAGCATCCACGCTGTAAGGTGGAGCGATTGCAGGTTGGGGTGACAGAGTCGTCCGTGGTCCTGGGAGATCAGGTCCGGCCACAGTGGGAGCGTGATCGGAGGCTCTACCGACAACTCCAGGAGTGTGGTGTACCAGTGCTGCCCTGGTCATGCTGGAGCGACCAGAATCATGCGTGCCTTGTCCCTGCGCAGCTTGAGCAGGACCCTGTGGACCAGTGGGAATGGAGGGAAGGCGTAGAACAGCTGGTCTTTCCACGGCAGTAGGAAAGCGTCTGACAGGGAGCCCTGAGAGCGCCCTTGGAGAGAACAGAACACTTGGCACTTCTGATTGATGCGTGAGGCGAATAGGTCGATCTGGGGAAACCCCCACCTCTGGAAGATGGAGTGGATGATATCTGGACGAATCAACCACTCGTGAGTTTGGAATGACCTGCTGAGACGGTCTGCCAGTGTGTTCTGGACTCCTGGGAGAAACGACGCCATCAGATGTATCGAGTGGACTATGCAAAACTCCCACAGGCGAATGGCCTCCTGGCATAGGGGGGATGACCGGGATCACCCTTGCTTGTTGATGTAGAACATGGCCGTGGTGTTGTCTGTGAGGACTGCCACACAACGGCCATGTAGGAGACCGCGAAATGCCTGACATGCTAGGCGTACTGCCATCAGTTCTCGTACATTGATGTGCAGAGTTAGTTCGGACGTGGTCCAAAGGCCCTGCATCTGGTGTTCCCCGATATGGGCGCCCCAGCCCAGAGATGATGCGTCTGTGACAAGGTATAAGGAAGGTTGTGGGGCGTGAAATGGTACCCCTTCGCACACCAACGTGTGGCTCAGCTACCAGCTGAGGGAGGACAAGACAGACTCCAGAACTGTGACCACCATGTCCAGGCTGTCCCGACCTGGACGATACACCGTTAATACCCAGCCCTGAAGTGGGCGAAGCCAAAGTCTGGCATGCCTGGTTACGTAAGTGCACAACGCCATGTGCCCCAGAAGGCGGAGGCACGTCCTTATCATGGAAGTTGGGAAGCTTTGGAGGCTGCGGATGATGTTTGCGATAGTCTGAAAACGAGTGTTCAGCAGGAGAGCGTGGGCGAGTCTGGAGTCTAAGACTGCCATACATTTGGTGAACACTCTCGGAGCCGTGGCCAGCCCGAAGGGAAGGATGGCAAATTAGTAATGTTCGTGGTTTACCACAAAGTGAAGGAAGCGCCTGTGTGGAGGATAAATCGCTATGTGAAAATACGCGTCCTTCATGTCGAGGGCGGCGTACCAGTCTCCAGGATCCAGGGAAGGGATAATGGTCCCCAATGAGAACTTCAACTTTACCATGAATTTGTTGAGTCCGCGCAGATCTAAAATGGGTCGAAGTCCCCCTTTTGCCTTGGGGATTAGGAAATAGCGGGAGTAAACCCCCCTTTCCCTTAGCTCCGATGGAACCTCCTTGATCGCTCCCATGAACAGGAGCATAAAGACCTCCTGTATAAGGAGTTGCTCGTGAGAGGGGTCCCTGAAGAGGGACGGGGAGGGAGCATGGGGGGGGAAAAGAAAATTGGAGAGAAAATCCCCTTTCCACCGTGCAAAGAACCCATCGGTCTGAAGTTATAAGGGACCATGCATGGTGGAAATGGGAGAGATGATCTTGAAATGGAGGGAAAGGATCCTGGGTGGTGACTAGTACGCCATACTCGGGCGCACCTTCAAAAATTTTGCCTGGGCCCTGACGATGGTTTAGGAGGGCCTTGGTTCTGACCGGGTTGGTGGCCGGTGGATCTCCTTCTACCACCTTGTCCATGTCTTCTGTAAAAGTCTTGCCTTGGACGAGGGGGAGGGTAGAACCTTTGAGGCTATGGTCTAAAGGGCCTGCGCTGGGTACCTGGGACATGCATCCCCAGGGAGCGCATGATGGTTCTGGAGTCTTTTAGGCTCTGTAACCGAGAGTCCGTTTTGTCCGAGAACGGGCCCTGCTCATCTGTTGCAGTTCTGGCGGTAAGCCAGACACCTGAAGCCAGGAGATGCGTCACATAGCTATGTCCGACGCCAGGGTCCTAGCAGCAGAGTCCGCTACATCAAGAGAGGCCTGTAAAGAGGTCCTAGCCACCTTTTTGCCCTCTTCCAATAAAGCCCCAAACTCATCCCTGGACTCTCGGGGAATCAACTCCTTAAATTTACCCATGGAGTTCCATGAGTTATAATCATAGCGGCTCAAGGGCGCCTGTTGGTTTGCGGCTCTGAGCTGTAGGCCCCCCTGCTGAGTAAATTTTGTGTCCAAACAAATTGAAGTGCTTGGCGTCTTTAGATTTGGGTGCTGCAGCCTGTTGACCATGCCGTTCCCTTGCGTTCACTGAGGACACCACCAGTGAACACGGCTGAGGGTGAGTATGCAGGTATTCATACTCTTTAGAGGGAACAAAGTATTTCCTCTCCACCCCTCTGGCAGTAGGTGGGATAGAGGCAGGGGTCTGCCATATTGTCTTGGCGTTAGCCTGAATGGTGCGGATGATCGGCAACGCTACCCGGGATGGGGCGTCAGCTGAAAGGATGCTCACCACCGGGTCTTCCAACTCCACTATCTCCTCTGCTTGGAGGTCCATGTTACGTGCCACCCTACGTAAAAGGTCTTGGTGAGCACGTAGGTCTATCGGGGGGGGACCCGAGGTCATTGGCCCCGCCACCGCCTCATCTGGAGAAGATGAGGAAGATGCTACAGGGGCTAATGGATCCTGTGGCGGGTCCAATTGCAAGGGGTCCTGATGTTCAGGATCAATTAGACCGGGGTCTGGGGCCTGCGTAGGAGTGGGCGCAGACGCCTCCATACCCCCCGGGGAGGGGACGACTGATGGTGGCCTCTGGTACTTGGGGCTCTGAATGGGCTGAGCGGGAGGCCACAGGTGGAACCCCTTGGGCTTGGTGGTATGCCCAGAAAGACCACTATGCAGGCTCCTGGCTAGGGTCTTCGGCCTCATCCTGCCAGTGACCCAGGTTGTCCGCTGCTTGGCCCAGTGCGGGATAGGCTGAGCGGGAGGCACCGTCCGACTGGGAAGAGCGTGAGGTGGATCGTGAGGGCCAGGGCAGTGCGGAGCATGCCTGCGTTGACTCCGCTGGGAACGGTGCCAAGTGGTGCCAGCCCACAGGAGAGCAGTCTCTGTGCGGTGCCGGGGAGCGGTATCGGGATCGAGAATGGTGCCAATGGTCATGCCGGTACCGAGATCCAGACCTGGATCGCGATGAAGCGGGATCGGCGCTCTGACTGGTGCCGGGAGCGGCGTCGGGAGTCTGAATGGTACCAAGGTCCGAGGCGGTGCCGCGAGGCGGAACGGTACCGGGAGGAAGATCTGGGCTGCGAGTACGACCGGTGCCATGACAGAGAACGGTGCCGGGACTGCGAGCGGCGCCGGGACCTACTCCTAGATCGGGAGTGGTGCTGAGAGTCCACGATCGGAGATGGTGGACGTAATAGGGCTGGCTTGCCCCTAGACTGCACCGCACGGGTGAGATACGGTACCGTAGCCTGAATCAGTGCCAGTTCTGTAAGGGCAATGAGGTCCCTTGCCGTCGCAAACGTCTCCAGCGTCAATGGAAGACGGGGCTCAACCACGGTGCGGGTCGGGGAGCCAGTCCGCGCTGGACTCAATGGCCCTTCTGCTGGTGCCGGAGTCAATGGTGCCGATATCGGCGCCTGTATCCTTGGTCGCTCCAGTCCTGGACACGAATCCGAGGTTGGTAAGGGGGGTGCCGGTGCCTGTTGTTGGGAGGCAGCTCCCTCCGGTTTGCGAGGTCTCTTCTGACCTGGGGACAGGGACCGGCGCCGAGGTGCTTGCGGTGGATGCGGTGCCAGCGAAGGCCGGTGCCGTGGGACTCTATCCGCGTCTCCTCGCGGTGCAGTACTGGAAGTCGCCGCCGGAGCACTGCGCACCGAGGCACTGAGTGCCGGAACTTGGCGTGCCGAAGGAGGGTCCGGGCTGAGGGCCGCCTCCATAAGGAGCTGTTTGAGTCTAAAGTCCCGCTCCTTTTTGGTTCAAGGCTTGAAAACCTTACAGATCTTGCACTTTTTGGTCTGGTGAGACTCCCCGAGGCACTTTAAACAAGAGTCGTGGGGATCTCCCGTTGGCATAGGCTTCGAACAGGCTGAGCACGGCTTAAAACCCGGAGCCTTGGGCATGAGCCCGGGTGGCACGCCGGGAGGAAGGGGGGGAGGGACCCCTTCCAGCCCACTAACTTCACCTATAAAACTAAATCTATAACTATCAACTACTGTACTACACTAAATCTATAACTATTTAACTACAACAATATCTAAACCGGGAAGTAAAAGCTAGGGAGAGTGGAGGACAGCTATGCCGCGCTCCACAGTTCCAACGACTGTCACTGGCGGTAAGAAGGAACTGAGGGGGCGCTGGGTCGGCTGGGGTATATATCCAGTGCCATGAAGGCGCCACTCCAGGGGGCTCCACAGCTGACCCACCGGGTGTTGCTAGGGTAAAAATTCTCCGATGATCGTGCACGCGGCGCGCACACACCTACTTGGAATCGATATGAGCAAGCACTCGAAGAAGAACATTATTTTTAATGTTTTAAACATTTTTTCCCCCTGAGAAAGCTATTCAAAGGGAGCACTCTCTGAAAATTGACAATGTCCCTGTAAAAGCAAAGGGTGGTACTGCAGTGTGTGGATGCATTATATAAATAAACTCTGCAGGTTTCACTTTCCAATGAACTGGGGATTCTTCATTGTGACCTCTACAACTGACCAAAGTTTCTCCCACACAAAGGCAGCAAAATTGGTTTACAACACTGTATAAATGTGCTCATAACTTTAGCCCCAGTATATTTGTGCTGACATAATCTACCATGGACTTCAAATACAGTCTTCACACAACCTAATCTATTTTTAAATGCCTGCAGCCAAAACTATGGAAGGTAGCATCCTCAACCTGACAAACAATTTGTTCCATCAAAATTAGCACAAACATTACCTGACTGTAAGGAATTTATAAAAAGGCTTTTGAATCCAAAGACAAAACTTAAATAATCACTGTTCAGTGATTTTAGAGGGAGTGTCTTCTATTATATAATTTTTTTTATGGTACTGAAGGATACTGTTGTATGACTGCATGTTTGCTAGGACCTGAACAAAAGGAGATGTGTGTCTCATGAAGCTTTTCTGGTGATTAAATGTCTTAAATAATGTGAATTAAGATAGCTGGACAGGGAACACATCTTTTGACTGCATGTCCCATTTTATTGTATTTGCAGTGTATGTTCACTGATACCAAAAGGGTTAAGAAGGTAAAGTATAATTACTTTATACTATAGGCAGAACAAATAGTTGCCTACGGTAACTATTTTATTTGTTTATTGTCTGTGGGACTGTGGGCTGTGAAGTGTGTGTGTGGGGGGGCAGGGGCCAGTAATTTTCTACTTGCTTAAGGGCAGTGGGAATGCTTACGTTGCTCTTGAGTTTATTATCCTGCTCTTGTGCTTCCTAGAATGGAGATACTATGCTGAAACTTCAGAAGGAAAAAATTGAGATTTAATAGAGCTGATTAGGTGATATGGCAGATTATTTTTTTCCTCTATGATGGAAGACTTCATTATGATATTTCCAGGAGGGCACCCTCTGCTTCAACAAACAGAGAAACTCTCTATAATAGAAACACATCTTACATAATAAATGACTCATTTGTGCTGCACAGTGTTCCATTATAAGAAAATGCTCCTGCAAGTAAAACACAATAGATTCTAACATTGCTCAGCTTTGATTATTACTGCTTAAAATTGCTGCCAATCAGCAGTTTCAGTACCTGATTGTAACATGTTTTAGAAAGAGTGGAGGTGTTAAGGAAAGACAGACAGGAAAAAAACCTGCAACTTGTCTTTAAAACAGTCCCAATATAAAAACAAACATTTGCCTATCAGGAGAGGAGTAGGAGGCATTGTTATAAGGCATGGTTATGTTACTGACGATCTTAAATTTAAAAATTTCACAGGGAAATTGAAAACTAATTTAAAGAACTATGACATTTTCAATTACAAGGTTTGCTAAATCAAACTTGTTATAATGATCATGTTATTTGTAACTTTTATCAGAATGAGTGAACCATTTTTATTAAATTGACAAACTCCAAAGAATATTAAATATAGCGGTAAACTGATTATGTTATATTTACATATATTGTCTCATTAATTAGTTTCTGAAGAAGAACTGCACAAGATAGATTAAAAGAACTGCACTATTTCACCAGCAAACTACTTACCTTTGATGAGATTCACAGTGGAAACGTTCCCTACCTTCTGTTTTCCTCCTATGTATATTGTAAAACTGAACAAACTACTTCTTATTAACAAAAGGAACTATTTTTCCACTCACTTTCCCCTGAATCTGAGCCTTGTTGAGATCCAAGATGAAGTGGGAACAGATGGTAGTGCAGGGGAAAACTTGGAAAAATTGCCAGGGCTTGCACAGTATCCTAACCTTCACTTAGAAACAGCACAGGCTAAAGTTGCTGATATATTTAAAAGGTGTTTTGTATTACCATCAAGAGCAGGATAAACAGTTTGTGCATCAGGCCAGACAACAGGTGAGGCAATCACAATCCACAGGAGATAATGTCAGCGCAGGACACTCATAAAACAAGCATCACCTCAGCAGAGAATCCAAAGGTAGTGAAGTAACTTGTTGCCACATTAGACACATGACTGCGGGATATCAAGTATTGTTAACTTCCAATAGGACATCTGGCAGAAGACAGCAATATTAAAAGCATAACAATAGGTTTTGAAAAACCAGCAACAACCATAGATGTTCAAGGACTCAGTGACTGATAAGGCCATTACCATTATTCAAAGTGGGAAGAAAAGGATTCCAGAAGGCAAGAGCCAATAGAAGAAATTGACCTATATGAGTACAGTAGCTGAGCATTTCCATCCTCGCACAACACAGCCCCTCCCCCCCCCCGTAAAAACAAAACCAAACCCCAAACCAAAAAACAACCCAGTACAATACAAAGATCTTTGAGGAGCTCAGTACGTATCCTGGACATGTTGAACACTTAACCATATAGGGGGATGGGGAAACAAATTACAATATACATAGTTTTCATAAAATTTGCTTATTGAACACAACGTATTATTAATACTATTTCAAAAAGAACTAGTCATCTAAGAGTTGTCATTTGGGTTTACAGTTGCACCAGCTTGCACCAAATTAATTTAATATATGCAATAGAATTTTATTACTCCCAGGAGCTATAGAGCAAATTCATACACACAGCTTAGCATCATCGAGAAAAAAACATGCCAAGATAAGTCATTCAATTCCTTTGCAGTGTTATGAAAATGTGATTGCAAATGTCATCTTTTATGTGCATGAGTAACCATCCTATTGTCAAACACCCACAAAAAACTGCCTAACTGTAGGTATTTGGTCCTACTATTTATATAGCAGATGTTTGCAAACAGACAAGCTGGGAGCATGTATTTGAATGAATTTTGAAGCTTTTCCCACTACACATTCCTCCAAATCAATCATATACATGAATTTATTGTTTCAGACTTGAGGTTATTTACATATATACCCACATGTGGATGTATACATTTGGGGTTCTTTATATATAAAACATCTCAAAATGCAACTGAAAGGAATTTCTTAGATATGCTAATCACCTCTATATATAGACTACATAACTAGTAGCTGAAAGAACTATAACTCAAGCTGCCTGCTAGAAATCTTTAAAGATTCCCATAATAACTAGGCAGGCAAGAAATACCTGGTTCCTAATATAACTATCATATACATCTGCAGAGAATAATAGACAGGTTCAGTCATTTCACGTTGGCTGTAATCTTTGAAGATCTAGCACAGCTGTGTGCAACCAAGAGTCCAATATACGTACTACACTGGAACAGCTGAACAAAATGACTTGTTTGCAAACTTTTCAAGATCACAAATCACAATTGTAAAGTACTGAAAATAGTTAGATAGGTTAAATTTTGGGCCTTTGATAGACTTCCTTTAAATTATAGGAGTGCAAAATAAATGAAGTATCTTTTGAAATTCTTACTACTGGAAAAAATTGCAAAGCATTAATTACAATCTGGATTAGGCTCTACTATTTAAAACATGGGAAACTGTTGAGTTAAGGGCTGAAAAGTGGCTATATTGATCTCATCTCCTTCTAAAGCGAAGATACTTGGGGGAGGAGGTAATAGTCCTGGGTCTGAATGAGAAGGAACCTGCTGGTAGGGAGAGTCAGAGCCAGAAGTGTGTGAATGAGAGATGGGAAGTGTCACTTCCCAGTCTAATCTCTGCTGGACCCAGTCTCCTCTCCCTCAATGCTACTATGCTGGCTCTGCCCCACACATTACTAGTGCAGTGGCATTCGAGCAGAGATAGGAGCCTTGGAAGAAACAAATACCATCTAAAAATAAAGTGTGAATGAAAATCTTTTAAAAAACGCTGTGTGGTGTATTCTGCAAAAGCTTTTCATATTTTCAAAAATAAGAGGGTTGGGAGAAAAGTGGAAGAAAAAATATGCATTTTAGATCTGCATACCTTGTTTTGATGGGTTTAAGTATTATTTTAATGTAGTTTTGGGAATCCTGGATTCAAAGAGGCAACTTAATAAGATGAAATGAAAATAAGTCCCAGACCATAAGGACTCTTATGACATTTAAGCCATAGTGTGTGATAATGTAATACAACCCACCCAACCCCACAAAGCAGTAGCATCTGAAGGCATTGTGCCTAGATTGTGCTTGTTGCATAAAGGGGTCAGTCTATGGCCTCGTATGCATCTCACTCCTTTTGCAGAATCAAGCACTATCACCTAGTCTAAATTATCCTGGACATTGCACACTGGGAATACAAAGACTGTGGTTGACCCCTGTGCAGGGGTGAGTGTGAATGGGTTCTCTGAGCCTTCTGCACTTTCTTCCACCATCATTTACTGGAGTGTAAAATTGGTACATTCCATTGAGTAAAAGCCCTGTGGGACAAGTACTGTCTCTATATGTTAAAAGCATGATTTCTAGAAAAAAAACATCACTATCGGTATTATATCATGTCCAAATCCACCACAGCCCTTCAGGAAAGGCCTGATTGAAATGCTAGTGAAGTAAGTGGAAAGATTCCTATTGATTTTAGTGGGCTTTCAATCAGGCCCCAAATGTGTAAAATGTTAGCAGAGAACCAAACCTTCTTAACAAGCAAAAATGTATGTATCCATATGATCACAATGCAAAATTTGGGTCAGAGTAGAACTCCCAATGAGGGACATCAACATGGCTGCCTCTTCTAAAGTTATCTGCCTACATTTAAAATACTGTCAACTAAACCAGCTCTGATATCTATTAACTTTTAACTACATATATTTGTTATAAATCCATATTCACAGAGCTCAACTTTGGCTAATTTGACTCAGGCAACAGCATGTGTGTTGTCAGAACAGAAACCTACAGAAACTAGAGAAAAACTCCTAAACATCTGGAAGGAGTTCCACAGAAAAGAAGGCAGCA
The DNA here is from genome assembly GCF_028017835.1 of Emys orbicularis. Classification (NCBI taxonomy): domain Eukaryota; kingdom Metazoa; phylum Chordata; order Testudines; family Emydidae; genus Emys; species Emys orbicularis. The sequence continues at coordinate 89,673,230 of NC_088683.1, forward strand.
TCCTCTGAGCTCTTAAGTTATCCGAAAGAAAAATAATTTTCATCAAACTCCAGTCATTTTTAACAGGAAAGTTTCTTACCAATAACTTGAGTTCCCAGAGAATATTACTTACACAAGTCCCACAATCTTGGAAGCACTTCTCAGCACCAAAAGTCCTGCAATCATTTGAAAAGCAATTGCAACCTTTGCAGTCAGAAATGAATGTTCTGAGAGAGTCTAAAGGGCTGTGCTTCCAAACATTCTCAGTTCCTTTTAACTATTTTGAAATATAGCACAGGAGGTAATATTGTCTGAGAATGCCAGTTGCTGGTAAGTAACTGGTCAAAACCTGTTCATTTTCCTTCCAGAATTGCCTCTGAAGATGGCACTCTTGGGAGATTAAGCAGTAAAAATAGCCATAGGAAAAGAACTTAGGAATTCTTAATTGAATGTAGATTGATGGACTACTCTCCTAAAAAAAGAGAAAAAAAGCATCCCATCTAGGCCCAGACTACAGAGAGCAAAGCTGAATAACCATATAGCAGCTGTACAAAATTCAGCAGTATATGGTTTGCATTTTTCAGTCAAGCTGTGGAACCTGCCTTTGCTCTACAAGAGTAGACTGACACTGCTTAGTGGGACACCTACCTGGTCATAGCAAATCTGAGCGCAGAGCGAGATTCATTTTGAAAATCTCTGCAGATTGTGATCCATATTGAAAATATCTAAACAGAGATTATTTCCTTCCTTGAGTTTCCTTCCTTGAGTTCGCTTCAAAAATAATAAACCACTGGTTTTTGAAAATATCTGTTCTTGTTCAAATTTTTCAAATGGTAGCCTACAGCACTTAAAACTTCATTTGTGCAGTCACAGAATCATAGAATCATAGAATATCAGGGTTGGAAGGGACCTCAGGAGGTCATCTAGTCCAACCCCCTGCTCAAAGCAGGACCAATTCCCAACTAAATCATCCCAGCCAGGGCTTTGTCAAGCCTGACCTTAAAAACCTCTAAGGGAGGTGGTGGAATCTCCACCACCTCCCTAGGTAACCCATTCCAGTGCTTCACCACCCTCCTAGTGAAAAAGTTTTTCCTAATATCCAACCTAAACCATCCCCACTGCAACTTGAGACCATTACTCCTTGTTCTGTCATTAGGTACCACTGAGTACAGTCTAGATCCATCCTCTTTGGAACCCCCTTTCAGGTAGTTGAAAGCAGCTATCAAATCCCCCCTCATTCTTCTCTTCTGCAGGCTAAACAATCCCAGTTCCCTCAGCCTCTCCTCATAAGTCATGTGCTCCAGCCTCCTAATCATTTTTGTTGCCCTCTGCTTGAGTCCTTCCAATTTTTCCACATCCTTCTTGTATTGTGGGGCCCAAAACCGGACACAGTACTCCAGATGAGGCCTCACCAATGTTGAATAGAGGGGAATGATCATGTCCCTTGATCTGCTGGCAATGCCCCTACTTATACAGCCCAAAATGCCATTAGACTTCTTGGCAACAAGGGCACACTGTCGACTCATATCCAGTCTGGCTTTCCCAGGCAAGCTTTGTGATTCTGGGAAGAAGAGTGGGAGATTAGTAGATGAATTCAAGAGAAATTGTAAAAATACATTCTCACCCTAAATTTATCCTTAAAGTAACACCATCTCCTTGTTGTTGATGTCGGTGAAAGATCAATCTGCCATAAGTGCCTGAATTTCTCTTACCCACCTCGTGGAAATAATTTAAACCAATAATGCAATTTGGGAGAGACGGTATAAAGAGCACTCCCCATAGGCTCAAACTATGCAGATAGAAGTCTGGTAAGAATTAAATTTAAGAACACATGAAGCTGAATGATTATGCAGGATAAAGATAAAAATGAATCATCCCTATATGAAATCATTTAGAATGTATGCAAGTCGAAGATTCTTGTAGTGTAGGGATACTATTGCTGTGGCTGCTAGATAAATGAATCTAGATGAAAGATGAACACGATTTCTTCAGGGAGAATCAGTAGTTCGGAATAAAAGACACTGAGCAAGAGCAAGGCACATTTTGTTATTAATCGACCTGGAAACGCATTTCCACTTGAAAGCATAGGTCATCATTTTAGACAAATTAGGCGATTTCAGAAGAATGTGCTTAACCTTTTTCAGAGAACCAGACTGAGTTCTAGAAAAGGTCTAAACCTCCACCCAGGCTAGATAAAGTGAACCTAAATCTGGATATAGAATTTCACCTTGCTCATGGACTAGGAAATCTGAAAGATAAGAGCACAAACACAAACACTCCATTTTCAGGGCAAGGAGAACTGAGTACTAAGTCTGACAAGCCGAGGTCAGGGCTGTTAAAACAATGTGAGCTCTGTCCTATCTCACCATCCCAAGAAATTCACAATAGAGGAGGATTGGGAGGCTGTCATAAATCTTTGATTCCAATGTAGGAGAAGTGAATCTAACAGAGTCTAAATCACAGAGACAGGGTCCCTGAAAGAGGATAGAGAAGGAAGTTGGAAGCCAGCATGAAGAAGTGAATAGTGCTTTCCCCCCCTGTTATTTCAAAGATTCAACTATTTGAAGCAATTCTACTCCGTGGTGCAAGGGAATGAGAGAGAATTTTGAAAAGGTTAAGGAAAGAATAACAGACAGTGTAGTAGGCATTAGTTCATAGCTGTTAAGTTGCATATCAAAATAGTTGCTTTGTGCCAGCAAGATGGAGTGAGGAACTAGAGTAGCTAAATGGGTTGGCCTCTACTGTGGACAAAGACTCAAACTGCCCTCCTCTTTAGACTTTCTTGGAATATCCATTTTGTTAGGTATAGTAACCCAACTGCACTGGGATTGCTAGAACTGATGTTGGAACCAGAATAAAAGCTGCTCTGTAGCAAGACAGTAAAATTCAGAAGTCTGACAGTTCTAACCTACTTCTGCTTTCCAAAAAAAAAAATTACAAGTGCACACAACAGTAGATACTCACCTAAATTACAAGTTTGCTCACTGAACTATATTTTTATATGGTTGTTAATAGGCTAATCTACAAGAATTAACAAGAAAAGAAGAAAAGAGAAAAGAAATTAGTAAAACGTATATTGAATAGACTGAGATGACACTTCTGAGCCTCTACTGCTTATGGCAGAAGGTTAGGAACAGAGAACTGTTAGGGTAAGAAATTTTGTATAACTGAATCTACAGCGTTCAGTTTGGTAGGTAAGAGGTGGGTAGCCACAACAGTTATTGCTTTTCAAATAATACTAGAGCTGATGGCATCACGGAAGGTGTCTGCCAAAGTGGGAATGAGCAGGGACAATTCTCAAAGGAGACATAAGGTTAATCTTTAACAATTCTAGGGTCCTATTCTGATTTGATTTACACGAGTTTTACAGTAGTGCAACTCTACTGACTTCAGTGTAGTTACTTCTCATTTACATTGGTCTAAGGCTACGTCCTCACTGGGGGGGTCGGGTCGATTTAAGATATGCAAATTCAGCTACGCGAATAGCGTAGCTGAATTCGACGTATCGGAGCCGACTTACCCCGCTGTGAGGACGGCGGCAAATCGACCTCCGTGGCTCCCCTGTCGACGGCGCTTACTCCTACCTCCTACCTGGTGGAGTACAAGCGTCGATTCGGGGATCGAATGTTGCGTCCCGATGAGACGCGATAATTCGATCCCCGAGAGATCGATTTCTACCCGCCGATTCAGGCAGGTAGTGTAGACGTAGCCTAAGTGAGATCAGAATCAGGCCAGAAGCCTTTGATGAGGTTTAAAGAGCCACTGGGGGGAGCTACAGGGTAATTTGTTGCCAAATTGATTTTGGCAAAGTGTTCAGAGTGCATAATTATTTTAGAGTAGGTAGCATGGACAGGGAGCCCTGTGAGACAAAGTTCTCCACCCATTACCTTGTTCAGCTCAGTGCTGGTGATTTGTCTGTGTAAACTTCTGAAATAAAGTTTTTCCAGATTTTATTTCTTTGACTCTGTCTCAGTCTTCACAGTTATAGTTAAAAAAAAAAAAAAAAGTCAAAGAGCTAGGATCTGGACAGTTTAGCCTCTAAACTGTCTTCAGGTATGTTCACACAATACCCACTGAATTCAACGGGCATTATGCATGTGTAGAACATCTGTGGAGAAATTGGTCCTTACATCAATCCATTTTCATGTTAATAAATACATGCAATGGGATTTTCATGGGACCATTGTGAGGAGAAGAAATTGTATCACATAATAATTTTATCTTTCAATTTATGAATTCTCTTTTTTCAAGTCCCTGTTCTGGGCTGCATCTGAGCTGTGCTCTGTGCAGCTCAGGGGATAGTGGAAGATGGCTTTATACCATCCTTATGCCCTCCCTTTCCCCAACCCTGTTGTTCACGGAGTTGTTCCCCAGCATAAGTTAGAGCAGCTACTGTAACTTATGCTTGCCTGCCTATGGCCTGTAAGGGACTGTTCTGGCAGTCAGGGGTTGATGGGGCAGAAAAGCACTATGGCAATGCCCTCTTCACCAGGGAGAGGAGTACTTCTTGTGGTTCTGTGGGGAGGGCAGAAACCGTGTGACATAAGCGGTCTTTGCCAGGGGACCACCTACAGGCCAGTTCAGCTGTCTGTATGGATGCTTGGAGCAATTGTAGCAACCATGTTTTACAAATAGACAACAATTCAGTTGTAGATACCTTAACCTCTGGGGAAGTTATATATGATAATGTTTTCCTGTCAAGTTAGTCATTATAACAGTGCAAAATTGGACTTGCTCTACAGACAATATATAACACCGTTACAGTTACTTCCACGTATTTGTGCATCACCAAATCTATCATAATTGAGAGATAAGAAAACAAGGTTACAATCAGAAGTGAAAAGTTAAAATATTTTGTTCCTTAAACATAGTTTCTTGAGTACATTCAAGGTTTGTTTTATCTATGCTTCATCTAGCCTGAGTATATGGAAAAAATAAATTATAAGCAACCTTCTTGCAAGTATTGTTGCTATACTCTTCTCAATCAAACTGGAGACAATATGTTTTATAGTTATCACCTTTGTTTTCATGTACCTTTTGGAAAAACATACTTTAAAAGAGTTGTTAGTCTTCCTGAAGCCAACACTCATACCATACCAATTTAGTTGCATGATTAAGAGAAGGACCAAGTAAATGGAAATGAAAGGTATATTAATCTCAGGTATAAAATATGTAATCCAGTGATTCTCAAACTTTTGCGTTGGTGACCCCTTTCACACAGCAAACCTCTGAGTGCGACCTCCTTTATAAATTAAAAAACACTTTTTTATATTTAACACTATTATAAATGCAGGAGGCAAAGCGTGGTTTGGAGGTGGAGGCTGATGGCTCATGACCCCCCCCAAAATAACCTCATGACCCCCTGATGGCTCATGACCCCCCAGTTTGAGAACCCCTGCTATAATCTTTAACAATAAATAAGAGATAGGAACAGTTTATATTGTTATTTCTTTTCATATTATCTCTTTGATTTATAATGGGACACATCGAAGGGTATTTAAAAGTATGTTCATTGCAGAATTGCTTTTCATGCTACAAATAGATCAACTTACATTAACTAATTCGCTCTCCCAGATTTTTTTCACAAGGTCCATCGATGTATAGCCATTAATCAGAAAGGATTTGGTATAGTCACCCAGTTCAATTGAGTCCAGCCACTCTGCCACAGAGGTGGGGTTGTAGCCATCATTACCAATCTGCTTCATCTGAAATATACAAATGACTAAGGATTACTAGAAATATTATTAAGCACCTTTTATGACAGCAATAAAAATGTTAAATTTTGGGTCAGAGTTATCTTCTTTTGACCAATAGATAGGTAGAATCAGAGGCTAAAATAGGGAAAGAATAAGTTAAAAATTACTTAGACAAGTTAGATGTCTTCAAGTCACCAGGGCCTGATGAAATAAATTCTAGAATACTCAAGGAACTGACTGGTCTGATCCATTAGTGATTATCTTTGAAAAGTAATGGAAGACGGGAGAGATTCCAGAGGACTGGAAAAGGGCAAATATAGTGCCAATCTATAAAAAGGGAAATAAGGACAACTGGGGGATTACAGACCAGTCAGCTTAACTTCAGTACTCAGAAAGATAATGGAGCAAATAATGAAGCAATCAGTTTGCAAACACCTAGAAGATAATAAGGTGATAAGTGAGAGTGGTTCACAGTAAAGCTGTAAGGGCATATTGACTGGGGTCTTGCAGGGATCAGTTCCGGGTCCAGTTCTGTTCAATATCTTCATCAATGACTTAGGCCTGGTCTACACTGAGGGGGGTGTCGATGTAAGATACGCAACTTCAGCTACGGGAATACCATAGCTGAAGTCGACATATCTTATTCCGACTTACCTCCCGTCCTCACGGTGCGGGATCGACGGCCGCGGCTCCCCCGTCGATTCCGCTACTGCCGCTCGCTCCGGTGGAGTTCCAGAATCGACGGGGAGCGCGTTCAGGGATCGATATATCGCGTCTTAACGAGATGCGATATATCGATCCCCGATAAATCGATCGCTACCCGCCGATACGGCGGGTAGTCTGGACGTACCCTTAGATAATGGCATAGAGAGTACACTCAAAAAATTTGAAGACAAGTTGGGAGGGATTGCAAGTGCTTTGGGGGGACAGGATTAAAATTCAAAATGATCTGGACAAACTGGAGAAATGGTCTGAAGTAAATAGGATGAAATTCAATAAGGACAAATGCAAAGTACTGCATTTAGGAAGGAACAATCAGTTGCACACATACAAAATGGGAAACGACTGCCTAGGAAGAAGTACTGCAAAAAGGGATCTGGGGGACATAGTGGATCACAAGCTAAATATGAGTCAACAGTGTAACACTGTTGCAAAAAAAGCAAACATCATTCTGGGATGTATTAGCAGGAGTGTTGTAAGCAAGACACCAGAAGTAATTCTTCCACTCTACTTGCACTGATTAGGCCTCAACTAGAGTATTGTGTCCAGTTCTGGGCGCCACATTTCAGTAAAGATGTTTAGTCTGGAGAAGAGAAGACTGAAGGGTGACATGAAAACAGTTTTCAAGTATATAAAACTATATAAAAGAATCACACTGTTAAACAATAATAGAATACCATTTATTTAAATATTTTTGGATGTTTTCTACATTTTCAAATATATTGATTTCAATTACAACACAGAATACAAAGTGTACAGTGCTCACTTTTTATTCATTTTTTATTACAAATATTTGCACGGTAAAAAACAAAAGAAATAGTATTTTTCAATTCACCTCATACAAGTACTGTAGTGCAATCTCTTTCATGAAAGTTGAACTTACAAAGATAGAATTATGTACAAAAAAATAACTGCATTCAAAAATAAAATAATATAAAATTTTAGAGCCTGCAAGTCCACTCAGTCCTACTTCTTGTTCAGACCATCGCTCAGACAAAAAGTTTGTTTACATTTGCAGGAGATAATGCTGCATGCTTCTTGTTTACAGTGTCACCTGAAAATGAGAACAGGCATTCTCATGGCACCATTGTAGCTGGCGTCACAAGATATTTACATGCCAGGTGCACTAAAGATTCATATGTCCCTTCATTCTTCAACCACCATTCCAGGGGGGACACGTCCATGCTGATGACAGGTTCTGCTCAATAACAATGCTAAGCAGCTTTCTTTTTGGGGGGGTTGGGTCTGCAGTTTCTGCATCAGAGTGTTGCTCTTTTAAGACTTCTGAGAGCATGCTCCACACCTCATGTCTCTCAGATTTTGGAAGGCACTTCAGATTCTTAAACCTTGGGTCGAGTGCTGCAGCTATCTTTAGAAATCTCACATTGTCACCTTCTTTGTGTTTTGTCAAATCTGCAGTGAAAGCGTTCTTAAAATGAACAGCATGTGCTGAGTCATCATCTGAAACTGCTCTAACATGAAATATATGGCAGAATGCTGGTAAAACAGAGCAGGGGACATACAATTCTCCCTCAAGGAGTTCAATCACAAATTTAATTAATGCATTTTTTTAAATTAGTATCATCAGCATGGAAGCATGTCCTCTGGAATGGTGGCCAAAGCATGAAGGGGCATATGAATGTTTAGCATATCTACCATGTAAATACCTTGCAATGCCAGCTACAAAAGTGCCATGCAAATGCCTGTTCTCACTTTCTGGTGACATTGTAAATAAGAAGAGGGAAATATTATCTCCTGTAAATGTAAACAAACTTGTTTGTCTTAGCGATTGGCTGAAGAAGAAGTAGGACTGAGCAGTCTTGTAGGCTCTGAAGTTTTACATTGTTTTGTTTTTGAGTGCAGTTATGTAACAAAAAAATTTCTACATTTGTAAGTTGCACTTTCATGACAAAGAAATTGCACTACAGTACTTGTATGAGGTGAATTGAAAAATACTATTTCTTTTGTTTATCATTTTTACAGTGCAAATATTTATAATCAAAAATAATATACACTTTGATTTCAATTACAACACAGAATATAATATATATGAAAATGTAGGAAAAACATCCAAAATATTTAATAAATTTCAATTGGTATTCTATTGTTTAACAGTGTGATTAAAACTGAGATTAAACCCAATTAATTTTTTTAATCATGATTAATTATTTTGAGTTAATCGTGTGAGTTTTCTGTGATTAATCGACAGCCCTAAGTACTGGATCAAACTGCATATGCAAGAAAAATGAATTACACAACAGCATCAATGTGCAATAATATTATAAGTATCACATCATTAAACAAAAGTGTAACTATTGCTAACTTAGTCATATATTACAGTAGAAAATTTTAAAGAAGATTTAGGAGGTTTAGAAGGCCTTATATTTTGCATAGAATTTATGGTATATTTGAAACTTTAATTCAGTGAGTGCTGGCAGCCAGTCTCCTACTTTTCTCTGCTATACATATTTTTACTTTAAGGGAACAAAACAAGAGTGACAGGAGCATAATGCTTTTGAGCTTAAGTTTTAAGTGAATGACAACGTAATTTAAAAAGCAGAGACTGCTGAACTTAAAATCTTGCCTGAACCAATTGTATTTCTTTACAGTTTATTTGAAATGTAATTTGAATTCAAGGCAGTAGAAAAAATTTAGTTTGCTTTTGAAAGCTGAGTACTGTTCACCGAAATATACAATGCTGTCACTTCAAATACTTGGCAGACACCTAGCACATCATGATCTTGATCTTATTTTGTTGCAGTTTCCTGGAGGAACAGGCAAAACTAGGCACACTGCAGGGGTGGGTGGGGGGTATCTGTCACTCTGTTTTCTGGCTCTTTGTTGCACGTGCTGGATATAAAACTTTATACGATGAATGTGAGATTGTTGTCTTAGATCATAAAACAGGGACTGGCAGGTTTCCCCAGAGCTGGGGACCGCGGAAGCCCTGAGAGCTCTGATTCGGAGGCAGTCCACCTGGAGTGCTTTGCCTGAGTAGGGCACCCAGTGTCCCCATGTAGGGAAGTGGTGTGGTTCCCTGGTGCCCTGGAGAGGGACGAACTCCACCGGACACCAGAGTGGGCGGAGCCAGAGCACTCCAAGCCCGCCCCCCAGAGGGTCAGAGGCCAGACAGGAAGTATAAGAGCCCAACCCTAAAGCTCACTCGAGAGGCAGCCGCTGGAGAGGCCAGATGCCTTCGGCTCAGCTTCCGCTGGGAGACTCCAGCAACCAGCGGCGGACATGGAGACTGGCCTGACCGGCTGACACTCGACGTGGATCAGCGTGTGGGAGAGTTGCCGAGCCTACCCCTCGCCAGCTACCCACAACAGTCGCTGAGCTTACCCCTCGCCAGCTACTCCAAGGATCCAATGGTGATCGACCCCCCTGAGGACACCACCTTGACCCAGGTACCTCCAGAGGGGAAGTAGCCGGGGGACAGCCGACCTGAGTCTGGCTGAAACAGCCGGAACCCATGTCAGTGTGTTGCGGCTGGGATCCCCACTGACACAGCAGCAGGTATTCGGCCGCTGCTAGGGCCCTGGGCTGGGAACGCAGTGGAGTGAGAGGGCCTGCGTTCCCCCTGCCACCCACGCGTGGGTGGCAGTCTCCCTCTCTCCCAGGCCGCTCGGAGCCTGAAGCGTGGGTGTGCTATCTACCTGTGTTTGCTCAGCCCCTGCCTGAGGGCCTGAGCCTTGAACTCATTGCTGCCCCGCCCTGACCCAGGGCCTGGGCCTGTTGACTATATAAACTGCTAACTACTACCTGTGTTTGCTCAGCCCCTGCCCAAGGGCCTGAGCTGTGATTCTTTACTACCCCGTCCTGACCTAGGGCCTGGGCTTGTTAACTGCTAATTGTTACCTGTGTTTGCTCAGCCCCCTGCCTGACAGCTTGAGCCAGGACTAAGGGAGGCGGTGTGGTTCCCCGCTGTCCCAGAGAGGGACGAACCCTGACGAACCCTCTCTACACCCCAGTTTCTGGGGAAGCTTGCCCTGGAGCCAGGTCTCCTAGCACAGATTGGTGGAGAATGACAATTCCAGTTCATGGAGAACTTCAACATTTTGGGAGGTTGTTCTGAATCGGAATGAAACCAGACTTTGAAATCCTCTGTGAAACAGAATTACTGTTCTCTGCCCAGCTCTACTACAGCCATCCATAACTCAGTTTTTACTATAAGGCTGCTCTACATTAAATCTCACTCATTGAAATGAGAGATACAGCCCTTCAGTCACAGAAGTAGAGATAATAAACTAGGTAGCTTATTACTTATTCCATGAACTCTCCAGTCCCCATTTTATGATCTAAAACAACAATTTCACATCGTCATAAACTTTTATATCCAGCACCTGCAACAAAGAGCTAGAGAATACAGCGGCAGACCCTCCGTGCAGCATGCCTAGTTTTGCCAGTTTGGTAGCAGTGCCTGATCTGGACGCGCATGCGCAGTAGCCACCTTGTGGTACTGTTGGCGTTTGCGTGTCCCAACCCCCTCAGTTCCTTCTCTACCGTAAAGCTTATATAGGGAACTCCAGAGTAGAGGGGAGGAGGGTGGGTAGTGGAGCACCCACAGGGACACACATCTCCAAGAACCTCAGTTACTGCACAAGGTGAGTAACCTTCTCTTCTTCTTTGAGTGCTGTCCCTGTGGGTGCTCCACTTTAGGTGACTGTAGAGCAGTACCCCGTTATGGAAGGTTGGGTTCCAGAGTAGGTTGAACAGTTGATGATAATACCATAAGGCCGAGTACTGCATTGCTCTCAGAGCTTTTCATTATTGCATAGTGGTTTGTGAACGTGTGTATTGAAGCCCAAGTGGCAGCCTGGCATATTTCTTTGATTGGGACGCTATGTAGAAAAGCAGTCAAGGTAGAAACGGCTCTCGTTGAATGGGCTCTGATCCCTGTCAGGGGTTCTATCTTTTGTTGCTGATAACATAGGTGGATGCAAGTCGAAATCCATTTGACAGTCTGTTTCAAAATGGCTATGCCTTTCGATCGTTCAGCGGTGGAGATGAAGAGTCTTGGTGACTTACAGAAAGGTTTTGTTCTCTCTAGGTAGAATGCTAGTGCTCTTCTAACATCTACTGTGTGGAGAACAGATTCCTGGGTAGACCCATGTGGCTTTGGGTAGAACGCAGGGAGATGTATAGGTTGATTGATATGGAATGATGAGGGTATCTTTGGTATGAATTTAGGGTGTGGTCACATAGTCACTTTGTCTTTAAAGAATATAGTATAAGGTGGATGAGCCATGAATACCCCGATCTCACCCACTCTACGTGCTGAGGTGATCGCAACTAGGAATTCTACCTTCATTGATAGGTGTAGTAGTGAACAGGTAGCAAGGGGTTTGAAGGGTGCTCTGGTAAGTCCTCTGAGGACTAAGTTTAGGTCCCATGCTGTTGTAGGGTTGCAGACTTCAGGGTACAGGTTCTGAATTCCTGCAAAAAAGCATTTTGTAATTGGATGTGTGAAGGCTATGAAACCGTCAATCTTATGATGGAAGGCGGATATGGCCGCAAGGTTTACCTTGAGTGAACTAATGGACAGCCCTGAGTGTTTCAAGTGTAGCAAGTACTCCAGGATCTCATGGATTGGTGTTGTATGTGCAGATGTGTTTGTCATGACACCACGAAGTGAACCTTTTCCATTTATGCAGGTAAGTAGTGCATGTGGTGATTTTCCTGCTATTTAATAATACATTTTTAACCTCTTCCGAACAGGCTAGTTCGTCTCATTGGAGCCATCGAGGAGCCAGGCCTTCAGGTGGAGGTTTGGTAGATTCGGATGAAAGATTCAACCCTCGTCCTGAGACAGGAGATCCCATTGAATGGGAAATGGTGGGAACGTGTACAGGAGGGGAGCATTCCATTGGATGAGGAAGGCATCTCCTAGGGAGTGTGGTCCTAGTTCTGCTTGCAAGCAAAAGCTTCGGCATTTGCAGTTTTGTACTGTTGCGAACAGGTCGATGTGTGGTAGTCCACACATGCGGAATATGTGTTGTGCTACTTGTTGTTCAGCTCCCATTTGTATTCTTTGGAAAACTGTCTGCTCAACGTGTCTGCCGTCATGTTCTGTTGTCCTGGGAGGTAAGATGCAGCAATAGTAATATTGTGGGTAATGCACCAGTTCCATAGTTTCACAGCTTCTGTGCATAAGGAATGAGAATGCACTCCTCCCTGCCTGTTTATGTAGAACATACAGGCTATGTTGTCTGTCATTATTCATTACCGATTTGTTTTTTTATCATCAGTAGGAAGTGTTTGCATGCATTTCGAATTGCTCGTAGGTCTAGTAGATTGACGTGTAATAATGACTCCTTAGGAGACCATTTCCCTTGGATTTTGTGGTGGTTCAAGTGTGCACCCCATCCTATCAGTGGGGCATCTTTGGTGATTAGGATGGATGCAGGGACTTGTTGGAATTGAACCCAAGTGCACACATTGCTCAGGATTGTCCACCATTGTAGGGACTGTGTGACTTTCGGTGGTAGTGACAGGATTTTGTTTAGGTTGTGTCTGCATGGTATGTATACCGTGCTTAGCCATCCCTGGAGACACTGCATGTGCAGTCATGCGGGTTTGACTATGAAAGTAGAGGCAGCCATGTGTCCTAATAGTTGCAGGCATGTGCGTGCAGAGACCGTCGGACTGCTTATGATCATAGATATGAGAGAGGCCATTGTGAAAAATCTGGACCTTGGTAGGGAAGCTTTTGCTTCTACTGAGTCTATGTAAGCTCCGATGAATTCTAGTTGTTGCACCAGAACTAGTGTCAATTTCTTCTCGTTTATCTGTAGGCAGAGAGTATGGAAGAGCATTATAGTTCTCTGTGTAAAGTTTGTTGCTTCTGTTTGAGTGCAACCCTTTAACAGGCAGTCGTCCAAGCATGGGAATATCATGATTCCCTGTCTGCGTCAGGATGCTGCTACTACTGCCAGGATCTTGGTGAAGACTCTCGGAGCTGTGGATAGTCCGAATGGTAGCACTCTGTATTGGAAGTGGTCTCTGCCTACTGTGAATCAGAGGAATCATCTGTGTGTGGGGTGCATAGTGATGTGAAACTATGCGTCTTGTAGGTCAAGGGCTGAAAAACAGTCCCCTTCTTCCAGTGCTGGGATTATTGACAATTATTGACAATTTTGAATTTGTGGGTATGAACCAATTTGTTGAGTTTCCTGAGATCTAAGATAGGTCTCCATCCTGTTTTTCTTTTGTGTTAGAAAGTAGTGGGAACAGAACCCTTTCCCTCTGTGCTCTGCTGGAACCTGTTCTATGGCACCTAGCTGTACAAGATGGTTTACTTCTTGTCTCAGAAGATGCTCGTGAGAAGGATCCCTGAAAAGGGATGGGGAACGGGGGTCGGTAGGGGGGATAGAGGTTAAAAAGGATGGTATATCCTGATGATATTTCCAGCACCCAATTGTCTATGGTGATGGATGCCCACGCTAGGTAAAATGGTTGAAGTTGGTGGCCCAAAGTTTGGGTATTCGATGTAATTTGCTCTGGAAGTTGTGGGAGGTCGACCCTCGGCCAATCATTGGTTTGGGTTGTCATGGTTCCTGTTATACTGTTGGAATCATATGGAATCATATCATATCATATTTGGGGATGTATATATAACCAAAGTATGGAGTGTGGCACAGGAGTCCTTCATTGAGTGCAGGACATCATCTGTTTTTGATTAAAATAATTTCTCCCCGTCAAACGGGAGATCCTCTACTTTGGTTTGCAGTTCCCGTGGGATTCCTGAGGCTTGCAGCCAGGAGGCTCTCCTCATGACTATGTCAGTACCTATTGTACGGGCTGCTGTGTCTGCTGTATCAAGGGAAGCTTGTAGTGCAGTTCGGGCTACTAGTTGTCCCTCCATCACGATGGCTTGGAACTGCTTCTTCTTTTCCTCTGGAATATTTGGTAGGAACTCGTTGAGTTTTTGGTAGTTGTCGTGGTCATACTTCGCCATTAGGGCGGTATAGTTCACCATGAAGAATTGGAGTGTCGCTGACGAGTATGCTTTTTGGCCAAAAAGATCTAATCTCTTGGCGTCTTTGTCTTGAGGTGTGTTCTTAAATTGGGGCTGTTTACCCGTCTGATTTACGGCACCCACCACCCATGAATTTGGTTCTGGGTGGGAGAATAAAAAGTCCATGCCTTTATTGGGGACTGTAGAGGGACTTAGCCAGGCTTGTCCCTCTCTGGGTCGGTGGGGGACCACAACGCCTTGTTATGTCCTCATGGTTACTGGTGTGGAATCAGTCTGGTAGTGGGAGTCTCTCACAGGGGTGACCAGGGAGATGCCACAAAACAGTTATTCATGCCCAATCATGGGCGGTGAGTGCCAGTGGGCGGTGGCTCAGGCACTCAGGCAGGGCTGAGCAACAGTTATACAATTACCAAGCCCAGGCCCGGAGTGAGGGCGGGGTGGCAAGGAGTCAGTGGCTCAAGCCCTCAACCTGGCTGAGCTCAGCCCCTGCCTAACAACAAGCCCAGACTCTTGGCTCCGAAGGGCCGGGGAGAGGGGGAGACTGCCACCCACAAGTTGGGTGGCAGGGGGGACGCAGGCCCACCCACTCCACTGCGTCCCGGCCCGGGGCCCTAGCAGTGGCAGAAGGCCTGCTGCTGAGTCAGTGGGGGTCCTGTCCGCAACACACTGACATTGGCACTGGCAATGCTGCAGCCAGACTAGGGTTGGCTGCCCCCGGGCTACTTCCACACTCCCCCTCTAGAGGTACCTGGGTCAGAACAATATCCTCAGGGGGGTCAAGCACCATGGGGTCCTCAGGGTAACTGGCGAGGGGTAAGCTTGGCAGCTCCTCTGGGTAACTGGCGAGGGGCGGGCTTGTCAGCTCCTCTGGGTAACTGGCGAGGGGCAGGCTTGACAGCTCCTCCAGGCTCTGGTCAGCATCAGGTGTTGGTCGGGCAGGCCAGTCTTCGGGTCTGCCACTCTTGCCGGGGTCTCCCAGCCAGGAGCTAGGCTGGAGGCATCTGGCCTCTCCAGCAGCTGCGCCCCGAGTGAGCTCTGGCCCCATGCTTTTCTACTTCCTGTCCTGCGCATGACCCTCTGGGAGGTGGGCTCGGAGCTCTCTGGCCCCGCCCACTCTGGTGTTCGGAGGGGCTTGTTCCTCTCCGGGGTGGCAGGGGACCACACTGCCTCGTTACAGCCCCCCTGCCCTCCAAGGCTGGCTCCCGCTCGTCGGGGACAGACTCTACCATACATCCCAGGCCGGACAGAAAGTCCGCATTCACGTGGTTCTTACCCACCCTATGGCGAACAGTAAAAACATTATTATTTTTCATTTTGGCCAGTCACTGGAGTGAGGCATGGTCAGTGACCAACATGAAACAGGCCCCCAAGGAGGTAATAACGCAGGGCGTCACAAGCCCATTTCACTGCAAAGGTCTCCTTCTCTACAACCGCATAGTTTTTCTCCCATGGAAACAATTTCCGGCTAATATACAAGACCGGGTGGTGTTCTCCATCGATCCCCTGGGACAGGACGGCCTCAAGTCCTACCTCCAAGGCGTCTGTCTGGAGGATGAACTCCCGGTCGAAGTCTGGGCTATATAGGACAGGTTTATGGCAGAGACTCTGAGTGTCTGAAAGGCGTCTTCGCACTCCGGGGTCCAACCACATGCCTGGGGTTGTCCTTGGTCAAAAGCCTGGTCAAGGGGGCTGCAATGAACACGAATTGGGGAATAAAGTGCCGATAGTAGCCGGCAAGTCCCAGGAACTGGCGCACTTGGTGCTTCGTGGTGGGCGGCGGGCAGGCTGCCAGAGCCTGAACCTTTCCCACGAGGGGCTTCACTTCTCCTCTCCCTATGGCGTGCCCGAGATATGTGGTCTCTTGCCATCCTATATGTTTGGATTGGCCATCAACCCAGCTGCTCACAGGGACCTCAGGACCGCAGCTACCCGCTCTAGGTGGTCTTCCCAATGGTGGCTGTAAACAACCACATCATCCAGGTATGCTGCAGCATAGTCTCGGTGGGGTTGGAAGATGCGGTTCATCGGCCGTTGAAATGTTGCCAGTGCCCCATGGAGGCCGAAGGGCATCTGAGTAAATTGATACAGGCCCGTTGGGGTGGCAAATGCAGTCTTTGTCCTGGAGGCGGGGTCGAGGGGGATCTGCCAGTACCCTTTGCTCAGATCAAGTGTGGTGAGGAAGCGGGCCTCCTCTAGACAGCCCAGCAGTTCATCTACACGGGGCATCGGATATGCATCGAATTTTGAAATGGTGTTGACGCATCGGAAGTCGATACAGAAGTGCTGTATTCCATCGGGCTTGGGTACCAGCACTACTGGGCTGCGCCTAGTTGGACTGTGAAGGTTCATGGGAATGCCTGCAGGAGGCACTGGGTCTCCTTACATTGCCTCTTGGTAACTGTCTCCCCGAGCTGGGGTCCCGCAGGGTCCTCTGTCAGGGGTAAACAGGGGCCCAGCTCTGGCTCCGGTGGGTAAGGGTTAATTAATAGGCTCTCCTGCTCCCACCAGGGCTTCAGAAGGTTGACATGGTATCGTTGAGTTTTCTTGCGCCAGTCGGGCTGGTTGATCTCAAAGGTGACGTGCCCAACCTTTCGGACCACCTCATAGGGCCCTGGCCAATGGGCCAGTAGTTTTGACTCGCTTGAGGGCAGGAGGAGCAGGACCCGATCGCCGGGTTTGAAGCCGCGGATCTGTGTGTTCCGGTTATAGGCTTGGGCCTGAGCATCCTGCGCGGCCTTCAAGTTTTCCCGAGCTAGGGCTCCTGCCTGAGCGAGGCATTCCTGGAGCTGGAGGACGTACTTCAGGAGGCCCTGGGTTGGTGATGGGGCTTGCTCCCATGTCTTGCACATGTGGTCCAGCAGCCCCCACGGGCGACGTCCATACAATAGCTCAAAGGGAGAAAATTTCTTGGAGGATTGGGGCACCTCACAGACTGCCAGAAGCAAGGGTGGGAGTAGCTGATCCCACCGGCATAGGTCTTCTGGGGGAAACTTGTGCAGCATGTCCTTCAGGATGCGGTTAAACTGTTCAACCAAGCTGTCGGTTTGCGGGTGGTATATGGAGGTGCGCAGCTGCTTAATCCCCAGGAGCTCGCACACCTGCTGCAGCTGCCGGGAGGTGAAGTTGCTGCCCTGGTCAGTGAGGATTTCCCGGTGCAGGCCCATGCGGGTGAAGACCTTCACGAGTTCATTAGCGATGGTTCAGGTGGTGATGCTCCGTAGCGGTACTGCTTCGGGGAAATGGGTGGCATAGTCCACAATGACCAGCATGTACTGAAATCCGGCAATGCTTTTCAGAAGGGGGTCCACCAAGTCCATGGCCACTCGCTCGAATGGCGTTTCTATAATGGGCATGGGGATCAACTGGGCCGTGGGTGTCCGTGGGGGAGCAGCTAGCTGACATTCTGGACAGGAACTGCAATAGTTCCTCACCTCCTGCTGCACACTGGGAGAAGAATTCGGGCGAGGGTCTTTTCATGGCCCAAGTGCCCTGCAGCTGGGATGTCGTGGGCGAGTTTCATTACAGCTCGCCAGTGACATCAAGGTATGAGCAGTTGGGTCTGGAGCTCTCCAGTGCAGGGGTCTTATTCCACCCAATAGACACGGTTGTGGTGCAACTCGAAATGGGGTCACAGCTTTGCCCGGTACAGATTGATCAGGGTCCCATCGACGGCCGTTAGCCGCTCATATGCTTGACTGAGGGTGAGGTCCTCCCTTTGGTCCTGGAAAAAGTCGGTGCTAAGCATGGGTTCGACAGTGGGCCCCAGTGTGGGGTCCTCGGACGCTCCTCCCTGTCATTGGGGTCTGGTTCCTCCCCCTCCTCGGAGCGGGTCTCGGGGCAGCCCCCTTCCAGTGCTGGGGTGACCTCAGGGCCTCTCTCGGAATTTGAGCAAAGGACCTCTGGGAACTCGGGCCAATCACGTCCCAGAATCACCATGTAGGCTAGTCAAGGAGCCAGGCCGACCATCATCAGCTGTGTGACTCCATCCATGGTTAGCCGGACTCGGGCACTGGGGTAGGGCCGTACATCACCGTGGATGCATTGCAGTCGGATCATCCCCAGGTGCGGATCAGCCGGGAGGCCTAAGCTTTCGTGGAAATTCAGAACATGACCGAAGCTGCAGTCCATCTCAGTGCAGTCACGTTGCAGGTGTCCGTATTTCCCGCAGGAGAAACATGGTCCGATCTTTGGACGCCCAGGCCGTCTGGACGCTCCCACTGGGTCCCTTGGGGGGCTTTGATTGGTCCCCCTGACCCCAGGCTCAGGAGGTGCTGGGACTTCTTGAACTGGCACCTTGGCACATCTATACTGGGGCTCCTGGCTCCGTGAAGGGTTCTGCAGTTCAGTCCGGGTGCTCCCCTTCTTCTTTAGGTTAGGGCGCTCGGGCCCTGGTGGGTGGGCTCAAATAGCCAGTCCCCCTGGGGCTTTAGCCACGATTAAATCCTCCATCAGAGTGACGGCAGCGGCCAGCGTCGCAGGCTGATGGCGGAGGAAACAGGCCCTTCCTCGCGGCGGGAGGATGTGGATGAATTGTTCCAGAATAACTTGCTAAGTGAGCTCATCTGGGGTTTGCCTCTCGGGCTGTAGCCACTGCTTGCATGCCTCCCTCAGCTCCTGTGCCACCAACCGGGGTCAGGCGCCCGTAGGTTATGTCAGATTCCGGAACCGCTGCCGGAAGGTTTCCAGGCTGACGTCCAAGGCATCTAGGATCGCTGCCTTTACCCGGGTGTAATCCCATGCCTCCTCCATCGAGAGCCCTCAGTACATGGTTTGGGCGGTCCCGGTCAGATACAGGGCCAGGAGGGTGGCCCATTGGTCTTGGACCCATCCCGCAACTAATGCCACCCTTTCAAAGGTCACGAGGAAGGCCTCGGGGTCATCGCTGGGGCCCATCTTGGTAAGCCAGGTCGGAAGGGCTACACTGGATGGCCCAGCGGCGTCTCCCGGCTGGGGTTCCGCAGGATGGGGGAGCAGAGTCGCCAACTGCTGCAGGCATTGTTGCTGGTGGTCCCGGTTCTGGCAACCCAGCTCCAAAATCAGCTGTTGCTGCTGTGCCCCTAACTGCTGGACCAGCTGCTGCTGCTGTTGAAGCTGGGCTGTCTGCTGCTGCTTGACAGCTCCTCCGGTCAGTGTTAGGCATTGGTCGGGCAGGCCAGTCTTTGGGTCTGCTGCCAGTTGCTGGGGTATCCCAGCCGGGAGCTAGGCCGGAGGCATCTGGTGTCCATGCTTTTCTACTTCCTGTCCTGCCCCTGACCCTCTGGGAGGCAGGCTCGGAGCTCTCTGACCCCGCCCACTCTGGTGTCTGGGGTGGCGGGGGACCATACCACCTCATTATAGGGACATATATTTTCTGTCAGCTCTTTTGCTTGTAGGTGGTATGGTGGCTGGTGTTTGCCATACTGTTTCCGCTGGTTCCATCAGTGCATTGTTCACTGGTAGTACTATTTTCATTGTGGATGCTGGGTGTAGAATCTTTAATAGTTGGTGTTGATTCTCAGTCACCAAGCCCCCAGGAAGGGAGTCTCCAGGCACCTCTTCCCTGGATGGAGCAAGTACCCTTTCCTCCAACAAATGGAGGAAAAGGTAAACATCACCAACGCAGGGAGAACCATTAAAGAGAAAACGGTCTCCAGCGAGATCACTGCCCTTGGTGCTGATGGCCAGCAGGGTGAGCACGTTCAATGCTCTGGGCACCTCCAGCACTGCCAGCACCAGGAGTATGAACAGTAAAGACAAGGAGTTGAGTGTCAGGCATAAGACAGCCTCCTCTTCCACGGCACTGACCACTCCCAGGAAGGACACGGTGCTGATAGCACCGAAAACAACAATGCCACCCCCGATACAGCCTCCTATGGAGCAAGTATCCACAAGACCTAAACTGCCATCATCGGCACCAACCAAAGCCACTCACAAGAGGGCGGCACCGATGCAGGTGCCTGACCATATCTACTCGGCACCAACGACCTCAGCTCCAGACATGCCGCTAACCGCTATACCAGGATCTCCCATTCTCAACACCGACGGCTTCCCGGTGCCATCAGGACCGAAAAAAACAGGACTCGACGTCCATGCCACACTTCTCAAGCGATGAGGAGGACGACATGGAGGAGGGAGTATTCTACTCCAGACACTCCTCCCCTTCCAGTACCGAACCCCAGCCATCCGACACAGGTACCAGGGACCGTCCTCACAGAGACATACCACCATGGCTGGCTAACCCATGGATGTTCCCATGCTTTCCATTTCTGATGCAATGGGCACACTGGGATCCATGGTCGGCATACAGATCACAATTGCAAAGGATTCACACTCCTCATTATATATAAATATATCTTGAAGTTAGCAAAGCTTTGGATACGGTCTCCCACAGTATACTCACCAGTAAGTTAAAAAAGTATCGATTGGATGAATGGACTATAAGGTGGATAGAAAGCTGGTTAGATCATCAGGCTCAATGGGTAGTGATCAACGTCTCGATGTCTAGTTGGCAGGCGGTATCAAGCGGAGTGCCCCGGGGTCTATCCTGGGGCCAGTTTTGGTCAACATCTTCATTAATGATCTGGATGATGGGATAGATTGCACCCTCAGCAAGTTCGCGGATGACACTAAGCTGGGGGGAGAGGTAGACACTCTGGAGAGTAGAGATAGGGTCCAGATTGACCTAGACAAATTGGAGGATTGGGCCAAAAGAAATCTGATGAGGTTCAACAAGAACAAGTGCAGAGTCCTGCATTTAGGACGGAAGAATCCCATGCATTACTACAGGCTGGAGACTGACTGGCTAAGCGGCAGTTCTGCAGAAAAAGACCTGGGGATTACAGTGGATGAGAAGCTGGATATGAGTCAGTGTGCCCTTGTTGCCTAGAAGGCTAACGACATATTGGGCTGCATTAGTAGGAGCACTGCCAGCAGATCGAGGGAAGTGATTATTCCCATCTATTCAGCACAGGTGAAGCCACGTCTGGAGTATTGCATCCAGTTTTGGGCCCGCCACTACAGAAAGGATGTGGACAAATTGGAGAGAGTCCAGGGGAGGGCAACAAAAATGATTAGGGGGTTGGAGCACATGACTTATGAGGAGAGGCGGAGGAACTGCACTTATTTAATCTGCAGAAGAGAAGAGTGACAGGGGATTTGATAGCAACCTTTAATTATCTGAAGGGGGGAGTTCCAAAGAGGATGGACCGAGGCTGTTCTCAGTGGTGGCAGATGACAGAACAAGGAGCAATGGTCTCAAGTTGCAGTGGAGGAGATCTAGGTTGGATATTAGGAAAAACTATTTCACTAGGAGGGTGGTGAAGCACTGGAATGAGTTACCTAGGAAAGTGGTGGAATCTCCATCCTTAGACGTTTTAAGGCCTGGCTTGACAAAGCCCTGGCTGGAATGATTTAGTTGGGGTTGGTCCTGCTTTGAGCAGGGGGTTGGACTAAATGACCTCCTGAGGTCTCTTCCAACCCTAATCTTCTATGATTCAAAGAAAGCAGATACGACCCCCTACAGAGATGGCCATGGGACCCTCTGAGGCACCTGAGGACACAATAGAGGAGTTGGAAGACACTACACAGGAACTCTCACCAGAACATAGCTCCTCTTCATCCCCAAATGAGTCAGTCATGCTCCCCCTGCCCACCCACAGTAGTGGACAACTCAAAACAATTCCAAGAATTGTTTAGAAGGATGGCACAAAGCCAAAACATCACACTCGAAGAGGTGACTGAGAGGAAAGGGTACTTGCTCTATCCAGGGAGGAGGTGCCTGGAGACTCTCTTCCTGTGGGCTTGCTAGTGTCCGATGGAGGAGTAAGGGATTTTTCCGTTAGGATCATTTTTATTCTAAGATCCCTGTCTCGCCTCGCTCTGGCTTTGAGGTTGTTGCAGTGGGTGCATTTCTGGGGAATGTGCACTTCCCCTAAGCAACGGACGCACTATGAGTGGCCGTCTGAGAGGGGCATCGCGTCGTTGCACAAAGTGCATCTTTTGAATCCAGCCAAACCTGGCATTATCTTTTTCTAATTTTCTAGAGGGATAAATAAAGGCGAGGGATCTCTCCGAGTTGTGTGTTTGTTTGTTTTTTGAAGTCTAAATTGTTTTAAACTGAAGCTTAAGACTATTTCTACACTACCTACTAACTATAACTAATTAAACCCTAATTGCTATTTAAATTGTTCTATTTCTCCATTTTAGGTCATTTGAAGACACCGCCGTTGGAGCTCCGCCTGCAGCCAAGAATGGTTGAAAAGTAACTGAAGGGGTTGGGATGCGTGAGTGCCAATAGTACCACAAGGCGGCTACTGCGCACGCACATCCCAACCAGGCACTGCTACCAAAAGTCTCTGATCAGCGGTGCCAGGATGCACCGACACCTAAAGTGGAGCACCCATAGGGACAGCACTCGAAGAAGAAAATGGCACCTCTAATATGCTGAGCTGGGACTAATGAAGGAAAAGTTGAATTAGGGCTAGCAACTAGGCAATGAAACAAGGCATCTATGTTGAGCAGAGCAGCTTGGCTCCCATGTCAGATAGGGCATTTAATGGAGTCACTGTATGTGGGATTTGTCAGAGCATCAAAAACTCACCCTTGGATACTATGCCTTAATGCCAATAAGGTCCTGAAGGTAACTCATGGATGAGTACTCTGATATGGAGAAATGTGTTTCTTTTAATATAATAAAAAAGGTCTAAGCACACCTACCAAACAACTTCATAATATTCCATCAATCCAAATTTTGTGCACTGAGGATATATGGGAATTGAGAGTAGATGCCAATGTTCCAAAACTTCTCCTTAGAGCAGAACACACCAGGCAAGTTCAAGCATGGCTAGTGCTACAACATTTTTTCCTGCACACAATACTAGGGAAGTTTGAAAAGGCACTAGTACTCCAGTACTGTGCTGGGCTATCTGATGTCTAGGGATAGAAGGGCACCACTGCTGTCATATAATATAGCTTCATGATGGAGCACCTCTTATTCATGGTACCTAAGCTCTGACTGCTAGACTCTAAGGTGCTCCTCCTCAAGATACAATGTGAAGCTCCAGCCTACCTAATCACCACGAAGCCAATGCACACCAGAGTCTAGTTACTGGAGAGCCAGGGCAACCCAGTTGCAGTGGTACTGATGTGCTAATATAAAGGCGTCAATGTGCTGAGGCACCTCAGCACCGCGGCACCAAGATGGAGGCTCCAAAGTACTTATGTTCCAAAGCTGAGGTTCCAGTGCAGAGGCATTTCACCTCCATAACGCCTGTGCCCCAAGTTCAAGGCATCTCACTTCTCTGGTGTGGTTGCACAGAGGTGCAACTTACTTCTATGGCTCTAATGAGCGTGAAGCACCTCATCTCTATGGGGCCCTTATAGTTAGATATCTCCTCACTAATACAGTGATGCACCTAGGCAGAGATTCTGGAGTGCTTCTGCTTGGTGCCTATGCACTGAGGCAGATACAAAGGGCACTAAACCTGCCTAACCCTGGCACACAAAGGCAGAGGTGCCAGAGCACCAGAGTATTTTCCTGACTGGTAGTAAAGTGTTCAGCAATCTTCATTGGTATATTGGGTTCTTCTTCACTACCACCAATTCTCTATACTTCAGGACTTAAGTGCTCTTGCACATTTTAATTGTAACATATCCTTCCAGTCAGATAAATGAGATACCCTATAGAGATTCTGGAGTCCACTCATCGATCAGGAGAATGTGCCTTAACAAATTAGGCCAAGTTTGGAGTTATGTCTCCAGGGATCTGGTGGCAGGGGTCTCTGGACTGGAAGTCTATTATCCAAAAAGCACAAAAGAAAACTCACATTCTATGTGGTGAGGCGGAGATGGAGAGAATTTTCCTGCTGATTATTCCCTGAAAAACCTCCCAAGAGTGGAAGACAAAGCCATTGGTCAAAGCTATCACAGGCAGAGTATTTGGAAGAAGCAACTGTTCTGAACTTCTATAGGCAGACAAAGAGCAGTTGCTTCAAACCCCAGACTTCAATAAGAAAAAAAACAACTGAAGCTTCAAAGGAAACTCAAGACAAAAGGTTAAGTACCAGTTGAAAGCTGATTAATTGGAACAACTGAGAAGAGAGAGACCAATACAGAATAAAGAGGACTGCCTGAAGTAAGACAGTGTCCTAGAAAGAGCTGGAGCAGCACTGGGAAAAATCTGGGGCACAACTTCTAACTGCAGTTAGAAAGGCATGACTGAAGATTCTGAAGGGAAATGAGCCAATAGTAGCTGGAATAGGTCACAGGAAAGGGCTCATATCCAACTACAGATGTCCTTGGAGTACAAAAAAATCTGAGAACAAGGGGAGTTCCAACATGTCTTACCCAAGGAAGCTAAGACTCAAAAGTAGGAATCCTGTGTGTATGGTGTCTTTTAAAGAACAGTATTTTCCCCAAAGGCATAGCCAAACACAACATAGGAAATAAAGATTTGATTTAAGAGGCTATGTGACTTATTTGCAATTTTTGTTGTTAGTTTTGGACATATTGTGTGCCTTTTTAAGGGAATTACACATTAAAAAATACAACTGAATTTGATTAGATAGCTATGAACACCATTCCTGTTGTATATAATACAGTAAGCTACAAACAGCGTCTTTGCAGCTAGGAGGTTCTTTTTGTTTGTTTTGTTTTTCATACAATGTGAGTGTGTTTTTTAGCAGTGATGTGAATAGACAGTGGTGAGAAAACTTGTTGTTTTGCTGTTGATGCAAACAGTTTTGAACGTTAATTCCAGATCTACTGTTATGATTCAATGTTTAGTGGCCATTATAAAGCATTTCCATGTGATTGTAGTGGTCATGAAAGGACAGTGGTATAGTAAGGACAGTAGCAGGGCAGGCTTCCCCACACTGCACCACCAACATGCCTCAAACATTGACCTGCAGGGAGCACCTCTAAGAGTAAGAGGACAATTTGACACAGCTGGTCCTTAGCCTCTTGCTGATACTACCAACAAAGACAGCTGTAACCTCTCACCTCACTCTCCATTCTGTCCAAAAGAATGGAGTTAAAAAAAAATCACATGACTATCCTGTTCCTCCAAATGTTCCTTCAAACCCTTTCATTAGCTTCTCATTCTCCATATCAAATGACTTGTCCCAACCATCAAGGATCTGGACAGGTCCATTCTTGCCTAAGGGTAAATTTTTCAAAAGTGCCTAATTAAGGACTTTTCTACGCTGACATTTAGTTTGCAGCAAGCTGGGATGTAGATCTACCCACAGTAGCCTGCTGTGCACTAGGTGTCCCGCTATATCTCTATACTTGTCTGTGCTTCCTTTTACCTGTGCACTGTGTGAATTCCCTCTTCAAATGGGACTTGTACTTCCTATTCACTTAGTAAGTGCTTTTGAAAATTCCACCCCTAAAACTTAACTTCTATTTTGTAATTATGTTGTGATAATTGGACCTACAAATTTACCCTAATTGTAAACTAAACTGTAAAAAGTGAGCAAAAATTCATAAATGGTCACAATTTTATATAACGGATCATTAAGAAAAGATGTAAGGAGGAGATAGAAAGACTGAATAATTTAAACAGAAAGGGTTTTACTAATACCCCACAAAAACGGTGTTGAAATTGTGACTGGTAATCAAGAGGAACAGAAGACCAGAAATCAATGGACCAAAGTCGGTATGTCAGAAATTAGGCCTATTGGTGGACAAAATACTAAGAGGACAGACTCTTCCACCCAACACTTCCTTTTGGGGTTCTTAAAAAGAAAAGACTTTTGGGAAAGATTAGCAGAAGCAACTGTCTGCCAATAACCACTGCAGCAAGCTTTATCATCTGGGTTGCCACCTCCACTATCTCCGGGGACCTTCTTCGTCCTAATCCTGAAAAATGTCTTGACCAGACTGGGCCAAAAAGAAGGACCCAAATGACACCGCCACCTCCACTGGCACTGGTTAAATCCCAAACGTTACCTGGGATGGGACTTCATCTCCCACTTCTCCCTTCCTCCCTCCTGTGTGTCCTTTCCCTTCCCTTCCCCACCTCATTTCTTTTCTTTCCTATCTCTCTTCTTTTGTGTAATAAGAGTCTGGCTTAGCTGGCAACATTGCTGTAAGCCTGTGACTAAAGAGGCAACTAAAAACAATGCCCTAAAACAGCTGGTAAAAGTTTGCCAGAGTGGCTGATCAGTGATAAGACTATGTGTTGGCCTGTGTTTTTCCAGCAGTGAGGCTGCAACACCAGAGACAGAAGCTGCATTTTCTATCTTTGCTATTCTTTTCTACCCCCTTTTGTGTGTGACTGTCTTGTTTTGTCTTTATAGGAAACAGGACTGGTCTGTATCATCATCATCCACAGCTCCAGCCCATCTCAACTAATTTCTCCTTTCCCCAGAAAGGCCAGCAGTTACAATCTTTAATACCATCTAAGAAACTGTTGAACAAGGGGCCTTTCTTTCTAAAAAACTCTTCAGGGAAAGGGAACAAGAGACGTTAAAATAAAAACTGTATTTAATACTTTGCATTTCAAATGCTTTAACTGTTATTCTTTCTTTTCTGTATCTTTAATAAAACTTTAAAAGAATGTTTAATGGTGCATTTGCCATCATGCTAAGCAGGCTAAGGTCTCTGTATACCAAGCCCCAAACTTGTTTAAAACTATTTAAAGTTGGACAGTGACTGGGCTATGTTAACACCTTTAATTCTTTGGGCCCTTTATTTAATATATTTCCCTTCACTCTGAAACAAATGCCCAGATTTTGTCAAACTCTGTTAAGAAATTTGCCCTCAAGCTAGGACCAGGTATGATATATTTCAATTGTAAAGTAATAATTTCACAAGTTATAATTGTACAGAAATTTCCTTCTCACCCTAAACTAATAGTAATGAGCCATAGGCTGCTCTCATTTAGACTCTCATAAATCTTGAGTAACTCTGTTAACTTCAGTGGAGTTACTCCACATGTACATCAGTGAGTGACCAGAATTTGGTCCAGTATCTCCAACCCAACACTATAATTAAAAAATGGCATTATGAAAGCAGTAATCTGATTGGATGATTCCAACTATGTTTATCTGTTATATCCATACTATACTCTAGTCTCTCAACCAATTTCTCGTTAGATAAATCATTACTAAGGGAAAAATAGTAACATATTTTAAAGATTCTAGGTTAAATCCTCTTTGTTATACTGGTATAAATACAGTATAGGGGAGTACAGAATGAAATTTGTCTATTTAAAAAAAAAAATCTTTTTTTCCAATTCTAAAATACACCTCTACCCCAATATAACGCTGTCCTCAGGAGCCAAAAAATCTTACCGTGTTATAGGTGAAACCGCGTTATATCGAACTTGCTTTGATCTGCCAAAGTGCACAGCCCCGCCCCCCCGGAACACTGCTTTACTGAGTTATATCTGAATTTGTGTTATATTGGGTCATGTTATATCGGGGTAGAGGTGTATTATAAACTTTAGCAGGTAAGTTCCTAAATCTTTCATTGGTGTCAGAAATGCAAAAGTTTCATTACTCAGCAGGCAACCAGCATCTAAGCATCAAAGGACAGTTTTCATTTTGCACTACTGGCTCTCTGATGCATTTCCAATCCTATTTCCACAAAAATGAAGGTTGGATCAGGTAAAGGAAAGCTTTTAAAAAAACAACATTTTCAAAGTCTAACATTAGATTTGTCACTTGTTATTTTACTCTCTAAGCTTATCCAGTAGTTTCTGATGCAAGAAGTTGGGTTTGAAGTAGTGTCAAGACATAAGAGTTTCTCAAAAAACACTTCCCCTTCCTTCGGTGTTCTAGTTATAGACAATCACAGGAGGAGAAATACAAAAAAGCCCCACAAGAACCCCTTGAAGTTTTAAAAGAATTGTGAATGGAAGTAGGGAAGTTTTAAAAGTAAATTAAATTAAAAGCTTTTTATCTATCATCACTCATAGAACCATAGGGTTAGAAGAGACTGCAAGGGTCATCTAGGCTAAACCCCTGCCAAGATGCAGGATTTGTTGGGTCTAAACCATCCAAGAGAGGGGGCTATCCAGCCTCCTTTTGAAAACCTCCAGTGAAGGAGCTTCCACAGCCTCCTAGGCAGTCTGTTCCATTGTCCTACTGTTCTTACATGGTTGGGTATCTTAAAACACTTAAAAATGTATATACTTATCTTGAAAATATGATGGGGCTGGACTCATCAACAGATTAACAAATATACTAGCGCTGTACGTTTCCCTGCAGGACGTGAAAGGATTTTCAAAATTTGCAGTGTGCTATTGAGAATATAACCAGGATGAGCTCTATTAGAGAAGAGTTGTTATAATACTGATTTATGGGTCATATAGCTTCCTTGGCAGCTCTGTCTTAAAAAAACCTGGGTTTTGAATAGAAAATGACGTACTGTTTCTGTATAAGCTCTCTTGTGTTGCCAAGTCATTTAAATAAAGAGTTGTGATGCATAGCTTTTGCTTCCATCCTCCTTCGTTTTGGTATAATATTTCTGCATTAAAGATGCATTAAGAACATGATCTTTTTGGACTATTTTTTGCCTCAGCTGGCAACCTCTAAACACCCTCTGACTGTTATACAGCACTGATTCCAGTCATTCAAAGGAATTTAACTATCTCAGATTTACAGAATGTGGATTCTACCAGGAAATTGCATGACTCATTGTTCTCAGAAACAGCTGGTTTCGAGGGTTCCTTTAGAGCTTGACTCTGCCATCCTTACTCATACTGAGTAGTACCTCATGCCTCAGGGAGTCCCTACTTCTAAAGTAAGGTAACTACTCAATGGGAGTATGTGTGGCAGAATCTTTGAATCTCTAGCTCCACATACAGCAAGCACAATTAGAAACGGACGTTTATCATTTTTTGTATTTGTGCAAGTTGTGGATTTTTTGTCAAATTTGTTTTGCAAATATGGAACAGATGATGGGATTTAGCATAGGAACTTCATGCACATCTAGGGCTGAATAATAAAAATAACCAGGATAGTGGGAATTAATTTTGGCATTTCTTGTATACTGTTTCAAGTCTAGCCTTCAGAGCTTGTAATCTTCATGAGTCCCATTTATTAAGTGCAGATCTCACTAACATATAATATTACAAAATCCTGTTAGTTTTTTTGAGTTAGATGAAGAAAAAGCATGCCCCCCCACTAAAAAAAAGGAAACATATAGACAAAATATTTCAATGTAGAGAGCTAACAATAAAAGTAAAAAATGAAGTTAAAATAATGTTATAGCTAAAAAAATGCCAGAAACTCAAGAAATTCACAGTTAAAATTTAAACACCAAACTTAATTCAGCACCTCACAAACCCTCTGCCTATAAACTAAAATAATCTATTTCCTAGTCCTCCTTACCTCCGTCTATATTCCCAATACAGTCCATGGAATATATATCACTATCTTTAACCATGCTGCACTACATACAGACTGTAACCATCTACATACAAGGATGCACCAGAAGCTCACTTTTCCAGTCCATCTTCTCAATACAGGCCAGATCATCTTATCTTCACAAGTAGCCCCAAGACCACACCCCTCCTTATCTATCCATGCACCAGAAAGCCTATTTCACCTAATTCATCTTCATTGCACAGACGGCAAAAATCTTTTATTTGCTCTGCACACATTCCCCGTAGGGGTCAGAGACTGGATACAGAGCTCCATCTTTACCTTGATCATTCTATACATGGTGTCCACAGACTCCAGCGCACTCATACACTTTACAATGGGCTTTGTTCCTGCTCTATCTTCTATAGAGCCAATATGCATGTGGGCCCTGCTTGGCAGCCTGCTTGGCCTCAGTCAGAATACAACTCCAGCTTCTGCCTGACATCATTCCTTTAGGTGGCTTCCCAAATCATGTGACAACCTGCAGGGTCACAATATGCCCAGTGCATCTTCTCACACAAGGCAAAGCTAGCAAAAAGCAGGTATTAGCAATCAGCTGTGAACTACCCATTGGCAAATTTTGGTGTTCTATCTAGCATGTAGTTTAAATCCCAAAGATACAAGCATAGTCTCTTAACATGCTTGACACACTCTCAATCTGCAACGAACACCATCCTACACCTTAAACACCTCTTGCATCTGAAGAAGTGAGGTTCTTACCCACAAAAGCTTATGCTCCCAATACTTCTGTTAGTCTTAAAGGTGCCACAGGACCCTCTGTTGCATCCTACACCGTAAGTCCGTTGGAAAAATGGGTACAAGTTACAGGATCGCACATCAGAAGAGCAGAATTCATATACTCAGCAGGACAAACAAATAAAATATAGCAACTACTGATAGTCTCCAATCCACATATTAAAGATGTGTATTGCATCCATAATGGAATATCTTGAGTTTCTAGGGTTACTTAATTGTATTTCCAATCTTACCTCTATATTAAGAAAAATTGGTCTGGGATTTAGACAGAAATTTATTTACGGAGGTGACGCAACAATCTATAAGCAAAAGCTGTCCTAAGTTACATCCCTAGCCCCACTTAATTTGTTTTTGGCTTTATGTGTTAACATATTGAAAAACCAAACATTTCTATAATCATTTCTAAAATAATTAGCATCATGAATATGGGACCTGATTGTCCTCTGCTTTGCACTTGTGTAGTCATTTAAGTCTGTGCAAAGTGGGCGTAAATCACTACCAAACCAGAATGGTAGCATTTTACACCCACTTTGCATGGTGTAATTGACTAGGAAAAGCATAAGGCAGTGGAGAATTAGGCTCACAATGTCCACATTTCTATTTAAGAATGGTATAAAGTGTTTAAGAATTAAAAGCTCTTGGTGATACTACTGGAATCCAGATAATAAAAGAAACTGTACCTTTGGAAGGAGCTGGATTGCCTGTAGAATTCTTTGCCGGTGTCCAGAGTTAAGTATTCCTATTTCCAACAGATCCTGATCCTCCATTACATTGCTTCCCTGAAAAAGGAGATATTCAAATCTGAAAGATCCTGAAACAAACCTTTAAACTGTGTTTAAAAGAGAATAACTTTATTTAACATACAGTATGACAAGAATAATAAATTACTGATGATTGCATTGATTTCCAGGTCTACAAAATGTGAAAGGACCTTGAACTCCTGGACAATTACTAGTGTGCTGACAGTGCTGCCAATGGAGAAACTGCAGTTCCCACTAAAAACAAATCCCATAAGTGAAACTTTCTCCTCTACCCTCTGTCATTTGATTGAGGACAAGGACGTAATCATAAAATGTAACTACTGTAAATGCATACAGTGCCTCATCTGTTTCTTTCCCCCTCCCCCATACCTTTTCTTCTTCAAGTTAGAAAAAACATCACATACAATAAGATCAACACAGTGGATGCAGTTAGATAGAATTATTTAGTAATGTGTTAGTAAAATGCCTTGTTAGTAAAATGGCTTGCCCTTGGGCTGGAGAGGCTGGGGCAAAACCCTGATCACAGAATGAGCTCCATCTGAGAGGAGTCAGGCAATTTCTTATAAAGAGCAAAAGGTGGAACCAAGAATCAAATTTGGTCCAAAAAGGACCTAAAAACTGAAACCTATCACTAACAGTGGCTATACTCTATATCTAACTAACTACTAAATGACAAAAAGACTATATACAAGTGTGAGGGAAATAAACTTGCGATAGAGGACTGGAAGTGCTCCAACAACCATCACTGGCTGTAAGAAGTAACTGAGGGGTGTCGGGGCGGCTCTGTCCTTATACACCTCTACCCCGATATAACGCGACCAGGTATAACACGAATTCGGATATAATGCGGTAAAGCAGCGCTCCAGGGGGGCAGAGCTGTGCACTCCGGGGCGATCAAAGCAAGTTCGATATAACGCAGTTTCACCTATAATGTGGTAAGATTTTTTGGCTCCCGAGGACAGCGTTATATCGAGGTAGAGGTGTACAAGCATGCAGAGGTGTGTGGCAACAGAGGGTGCTCAAGTTGCCCCAATGGTACTGCTTGGAAAAAGTTCTCCGACAACTGTGCACAAGGCGTGCACACACCTACACTGGAAGAGACATATGCAATCAATCTTAACTATTGGTATTGTTATTTGCTCCACCTTCAATGAAAACACCAAAGGCTTTGATGCTGTAGGTTTCTTATGTCTGTTCTATAGTCAGCTTTGAATTGAAGTAGGAAAGATCTGTAAAGACTGCTTGTAGTGGGCCAGATTCAGATCCCTCTTATTCCAGTTCTACATTAATGTGACCTCATTCCCTTTAACGTATTTCCTCGTGATTGACTTTAATAGAACTATGGTGATCTACACCAGCTAAGGTCCAGCATGCTTTAAAGCTTATGTAAGTTAAATTCTACTCTTGTTTTAAAAATATTTCTTCAGTTAATTTAACAGTTAAGATAAAACACTGCTAAATAAACCATCCAAAGTTTAAAAACGTAAAACTCACCTTACAATAAACTTTCAAACTGCACTTTTTCCTTCAGGCCTAATCTGCATCAAACTATCAAGATAGCAATTTCCTGTTTGATAATTATTCTTTTAAAATTACATTTAAGGCATTGTAAGACTTGTAAAATTAGTTATTTACAGTTCCCTGCAATTAAAGTAGTTATCAAATATTTTTCATATTATGCTGCATTTTCCTTCAATAAACACTTTTTGCATGTGAATCAGTGTTGGAAGGAAGTACATGTTTCAAGCAAAGCTGCTAACACGTCAATAAAGCAAACACATTACTTACTCATGACTTACTGTAGCATTTCTGTGAACACACTGAATATGCATTATTAGTGATGGATGAATCTCATAAGGCTTGGATATTCATTTTAAATCTGCACCTGGGCTGGAAATCTTATGAGAACAGCCTTTCCTATGAGGTTGCTTTTCTGTCTAATCAGGTTTGAAATGCTGATTTTTGGCAGTCCCATGTCTAGCCTCAAATTATGCCTTAATTACATGTGTGCAAACCTATTGTCTTCAGTGGAATTACCCAGGTATAACAGATCAGAATTTGAAGACAAAGGGGAGGTCTTGCATATGAATTCTGGACAGCAATTCTATACAGAGATTCCAATACCAGAGGGGACTATTGTGATTATCTAGTATAACACAGGCCATTGAACTTTCTCCCAAAAATTCCTGAAGCACAACTTTTAGAAAAGCATCCAATCCTGATTTAAATATTGTCAGTGATGGAGAATCCACCACAACCCTTGGTAAAATGTTCCAATAGTTAATTAGCCTCACTGTTAAAAATGTATGCCTTATTTCCAGTGTAAATTTGTCTAGCCTCAGCTATTAATGATGCATAGGCCAGGAAAGAATGCAGTTCACTCTCCCAGAGCTCTTTTGGTTCTGCATACCTGTCAGTAGTAAGATCTTACTTGTTTCCACAGAAGTAAGCCAATAGAACTCTGAATACACAGGAAGATTTGCTGAGTAAGACAGTTCCAGTCCTGAATAAGGCAGGACCTTGTGGTGCAACGGTAGCACGTCTGATTCCAGATTAGACGGCTGCGTGTTCAAATCATGTCAGGGTCAATTGAAGTTTTGGGGGAGGTTTAGGTTGGATATTAGGAAAAGCTTTTTCATTAGGAGGGTGGTGAAACACTGGAATGGGTTACCTAGGGAGGTGGTGGAATCTCCTTCCTTAGAGGTTTTTAAGGTCAGGCTTGACAAAGCCCTGCCTGGGATGATTTAGTTGGGAATTGGTCCTGCTTTGAGCAGGGGGTTGGACTAGATGACCTCCTGAGGTCCCTTCCAACCCTGATATTCTATGATTCTATACACAGCAGTTGGACTCATGACAAAGACAATCTGGCTTTTCAAATGGAGAGGTATGAAAAATCATATTAATCCCCACTTCAAATTCTAAAATAGTTTCTGTAAATAAGTAATAAACAAATGGCACGATAGTGTAGTATAAAGATTTTACTGGCATTCATTTAGGATGACCTTGTAATAGGGCACTCACCTCTTAAATGCTCACAGTCCTTTTCTCCCTCTGATGCCCCCTGTAGGCTACCAACTGGCTTTGGTGGATCTTTAGTGGTTTGGCCCTCAAGCAAGTCACAAAGTCTGAATGAACTCCTTCCCACGGTATTAAAGAGTCCAATAAATAAACAGTCTTTCTGCCCTTGCTAGGGTCATCAGCCCTGACTCTGGGCCCTTAAAATTCAGCCATTTGTTCGGGCTGAATTTTAGCCTGAACAATTTTAGCTAGGATCGGCAGGGATGCAAAACCATACTTTGAAGTGTCCCTGTTTGCCAGAAGCTAGGAATGGGCAACAGGGGATGGATCACTTGATGATTACCTGATCTGTTCATTCCCTCTGAATTACCTGGCATTTGCCACTGTCAGAAGACAGGATACTGGGCTAGATGGACCATTGGTCTGACCCAGTATGGCTGTTCTTATGTTCTCCCAAACAAAGGTCTGTCCCCCACTTGGGACTTATGCCACTTTACCTGTGGCCAGTAGGGGAACCAGGGCCCACCCACTACTCCAGGTTTCAACCCAGGAACCCTATAAACATCAGCCATGTACTACTTGATTCAATTCATTGCTGCTTCCTCCCTGGGCCTCATTAGCTTCACCCTTATCTCAGGGTTAAGGTTCTTAGATCCTCTCTCTCCCTGAATACCCAACTATGTAGAATGCAGCCAGAAAAACTCTGGCTATCCTTCAATTTCCTTTGCCCCTCTGGTCCCAGCCAGCAACTGACCTGTTAAGGCCAGGCAGTTTCTTTCATTTAGGCCAGTGGGGCCCTGATTAGTTGTTGCTAGACCCTCAATAAAAGGCTCAGCAAGTCTAGAACCCAGGCTTACATAGCTGCCAGGTAGCAGACAGCTCTATGCTGCCACTCAGTAGCAGCTAGAACCAGCTTACGCTCCATTGCCCATGACCTGCTTGGAGAAAGACTATGGGCAGTCCTGTCTCAAGAGGTCTGACAGGCAGCAGCCTCATTGCTCTTGGTTGGCTCCCCACCCTATCTAAACCCAAAGGGCATTCCAGGAAGCATACAAGCAACAGTGCAGATCTCCTGAGTCAGATCCTGAAATCTGACTCAGACTCTGACCCTTGGTATCGACCCTGGCCTGGAACCTCACTGTGAACTCCTCCACTACTCCCAGCCTCAGGTTTGCCCCTGCTCTTCTTGTGGTCCTGACTCTCTAGCCCTTGGAGGACCAGGTCTCTGTGGTTTGCAAAATGGCTGATCTAGAGACTCCTCTCTAGAAAAGTTTGGAGGACCTACCTTCACTGCTCTTTTCCTCTCAGCTTGCTGCTTCTTTGGGCAGGGTGTAGTACAGCGGTTCTCAAACTGTGGGTCCAGACCCTGTTTTATTGGGGTCACCAGGGCTGGCTTAGATTTGCTGGGGCCCAAGTCAGAAGCCCAAGCCCCACCTGCTAGGGCCGAAGTCTGAGGACTTCAGTCCTGGGCATCAGTGCTCAGGTTACAGGCCCCCTGCCTGCGGCTGAAGTCGTTGGGCTTTGGCTTTGGGCCCCCCACCCAGGGCAGTGGGGTTCGGTCTTTGGCCCTCCCCCACCTAGGGCAGCAGGGCTCAGGCAGGCTCAGGTTTCCATTCCCCCTCCTGGGGTCGTGTAGTAATTTTTGTTGTCAGAAGGGGGTCGTGGTGCAATGAAGTTTGAGAACCCCTTGTGTAGTAGGTCCAGGGGGCACCCATCAGCACATACCTCCCACTGTAGTAAGGATTTGGGGCTCTTCCCAGGGATAGGGTTCCCTCCTTGTCAAGGCTGATTTCACACTTTGGCACTTCGAGTGCAGAAGATGGGGCCCCGCAAGGATTCTAAAAAAAATTAATCTGGCCCACTCCAGGCTGGTATTAAACTTCCAAGGTCACAGCTTCTCTCTGACCTTGGATGGGTAGATGCTGCCACCACCCAAGTGCAACCCCCCTCCCCTTTTGAGAACCCAGGAAGGTGCACTTGGGAATTCCTTCCTGTGGGGTACCCTCAAACCCTTTCACCCCCCCCAAAAAAACAAAGGAAATCAGCTGTTGCCACCAGCTAATTAAACAATATATGCACAAACCTCTTAGGGACACAAAAATCCAATCCTGTTCTTAAAAAAGGTAAATTTTATTAAACTCAAAAAGAAAGGAAATACATTTGGAACTTAGGCTTTTTGCTAGATCTTAAAAGAAACAGTTACAAAAATTAAGCATCAAGATAGCTCTCTTGAGGTTCAGCTTAAAGGTTAAACCAAAGAAAAGCATCTGGGGTTAACACAGAGGAGTCCACAAGCCAATGAGAAATAAAAAAAATAACCCTAATTGCATCTTTCTAGACATTCCCTACTTTACTTACATATCTGAGGCTTCAGATATGTAGGTTCGAGGTAAGAATTGATGATCTGTGATCATACCTGGCTTAAAGTTGCTTACAGCATTGCTCCTCTGTGTCTCTGCTCTCCGGAGAACCACAACACACAGACAAAGGGAAGTTTTTTCCCAATGTTAAAAAGTTCTAGCCCTCCCATTGGCTGTTTTGGTCAGGTGCCCACTTCTTTCCTTTTACCTGTGGGCTTGTTAACCCTTTACAGATAAAGCAAGTAGAGAATAGCTACTAACAGGGATTTTGTAGCTAACTGGCTGGCTGGGTGTCCACAAAAAGGAGCTACCCCCCTCTTATTTATCACACTCCTGTTTGGGAAAAGAAATCTGTGATCTCATGTTGGACTCCTGGGCGATACCATCATTGAAAGACATAAGGTTGAAGTGCCGGCTACCACTGTGTAATCCGTGAGTTGGTATTTTTCATCTCCTGTATCTACTTCAAGGGAGTGTGGTCCGTGAGTAGTTCAAATGGGGCTCTCAGGAGGTAATAGAATAGTGCCACTACTGCCCAGCGTATGGCTTCTCTCTAGGGCTGCACTGAGGAAATTGAGGAAATTGACTTGCTCAGAGACTGTTGTATGGGGTGGGTCCCATGGCTGGGGTCAGAAGCCAGTTGGCATAAACTCTCAGTCATCAGGAGACAAAACTTACATTCCCAGTTCTTTCTGACTCTCGATTTTAATGCCAGGCAGAAGTTACACTTTTGGGGAACATGTGACTCCACAAGGCAATGGACACATTGGGAGTGTCAATCATTCACCGGGATTGCCTTCTGGTATGAAAGGCAGTGCTTAATATCAGAACTGGGTATGCCCTCACAGCGTTTAAGTTCCCCTGAGGGGAAAAAGGGACACAAAAGGACAACAGTCCTTATGCTAAACTATTATGTCTCTCTCTCTCTCTCTCTCTCTCTCTATATATATATATATATAATAGAAAACTAACACTACGTACTAACTAACTAGTAGATAAGAGAAAAAAAATATAGCTGAAGTAAGCTCAACTTGGACACTTCTGAGGCTCTGTCTCAGGCTGAGGCAATTGAGAAGGAACTGAGGGTGTTTTGCCTGTACAGTTCTATATAGCCACGCTGCTGAGCACAGGGCTGCATGGGGCACAGGTGCAAGCTGAATGGACACTGCTACCTAAAATCTCCCATCTGAGGCACAAGGGGTGTATGCGCACTGAGAGTGGAGCACCCATAGGGACATTATTTGAAGAAGAACTAGGTATTCATGCATCTGTACCACATATTGGACTTCATTTTGGTCTTGGGAAGGCTGCTCTTCCCACGTCTCCTTGAACAGGTCCAGGATTCCCTGGGGTTTCCCACCATAAAGTAAATCAAAAGGAAAAAAAACCTGTTGATGCCTGCAGCACCTCTCATACCAGTATGTCAGGACTTGGACCCAATTGCAAGGGTCTCCGTAGATACAATTTTTTTAACATGTTTTTCAGGATTGGATTAAACCTTTCCACCAGGTCATCTGTTTGGGCATGGTACACGGAGGTCTAGAGGGGTTTAACCTTTAGGAGTGCTCATGTTTCCCTTCATAATCAGGACATAAAGTTCATCCTTTGATCCGCGAGGATCTCAGTGGGTACGCCTACCCAAAAGAAAAGCTGCAGCAGTTCCCTCACTACAGAATGTGCCATTACTGTGCACACAGGGACTGCTTCTGGGTATTGTGTGTCATAGTCCACTGTGACCAATATATTGTCCCCATGCAGCTTTTTTCTAGAGGACCACAATATTGATCCCTGTCCTTTCAAAGGGCATATCTGTTAAAGGTATGGTTTTTTGCTTTGTGGTCACTGACCTTCAGTTGCAACCAACCTGTAGGATAGAAGTGGACAACTCTATGTACATATGTCACCTTCACACTGTCATCATATTGGAAGGTGCTAGGTTTGAGCAAGGCCTCTTGAATCAAGGTTGTGGGAACACTCTGAGTCCACAAACTGGGCACAGTGCCCTCCCCCTGATTTCAACTTGGGCTACAAATGCCTTATGGCACAGGTCAAAATTGAGATCCGAGCTTTGCACTGTTCTGTAACCCCACAATCTAGGAAATCATACTCCATGACATGACATGACCGACTGAAGTGCCCCAGCTTCCCACAGTGAAAACATACCACCGGGTTGTTAGTATGGTCTGCCTAACCTCTTCTCTTTGGTATTTTTGGGCTGCTGCTCCATGATAGGAGGGTAGGTGCCAACCATGATGGAGCCTCCAGCAACCAGCCTAGGTCCAGAGGGGCTACTCTCCTGGCATTTTCCTACCCAGCCCCTTTAGTTTCACCCTCATCTCAGCATTAAGGTTTTTACGTCCTCCCTCTCCCTGCAAACCCAGCTATACAAAATGCAGCCAGAAAACAAACTCTGTCTATCCTTCAAGTTCCTTTGGCAAGAGAGGCATACCCTTCCTTGCCTCTCAGGTCACAGCCAGGAACTAAACTGCTAAGGTCAGGGCAGCAGGGCCCTGACTGGCTGTTGCTAGCCCCTCTATCCCTTGGAGGACAAGGTCTCTCTGGTTTCAAAAATGGCCACTCTGGAGAGTCCACTCTAGGCAAGCTTGGAGGATTCTCACTCTCTGTTCTTTTCCTCCTTGGGGTGCAGCGTAGTAGGACTGTGGGCCCGCAACAGGGAGCTGCAAAGGCTGAATATACCCCATCACGGACCCATATATATCAATTATGACATTCTCCACCCATGGTTAATATAGCCATTCCAAATATGTCCCTTTATTCCAGGGTTGATATATGTGGATATAATATATGTATATATGCTCTATAAACATAAATTTACTTAGACTAGGTCAGTAGAGTTGCAATAAAGCACCATCTCTGTCAGTAATGGCCTACCTTTAATGCACTAAACAGCTCAAAGATACTCTAAGATCCAGACTAAGCAAAAGATTTCTAGGTTTGTAGACAGTATTTATTCACTTTAAACACAAACCAAACAGGTTCAAGATTCCTTTTAAACAACAATATGCCCACTATGAAATTGCAGCAATACTAACTATGGTATGTAGCCATTGCTTAAATCAGTCTCTGTACCAGATAGCTGGAAGATACCTAATGTAATACCTATTTTTAAAAAAAAAGGCTCCACAGGTGATCCTGGCAATTACAGGCTGGTAAACCTAACTTCAGTACCAGGCAATTAGTTGAAACTATAGTAAAGAGCAAAATTATCAGATACATACTGTGACAAGTCCTCTGCCCACCCCTCTTCCTGGGGCCCACTGGCTGCCCCAATAAAGCTCAGAGAGGCTCCTAGTTATGCAGCACCCATGGCTTTATTTCCACAACGTTCTCCCACCACCAGTGTTATGCTATATACAGAGCTTGCAGGCCTGATAATCTCCTCTCCTAAACAGAGTCTGCCCTCAGCCTGGAGACTGACCTTCCTCTGGTCATTCCCCCTTCTTCTGGCTGCCAGCCATCCTTTATAGCCCTTGAATCCTCAGGCCCGCAGGTGCAGCCAATTCTAAAGGCCAGGCACCAGGCTTCTCCCCAGCCCCAATCTATTTCCCTTGATTGTGGCTGGCTGAGCAGAGGCTAATTAGGTGCCTTGGCACCAGCACCCTGCTACACATACATAGAAATGATATGTTGGGGGACAGTCAACACAGCTTTTGTAAAGGGAAATCATGCTTCACCAGTCTATTCAAATGCTTTGAGGGCGTCAACAAACATGTGGACAAGGATAATCCAGTTGGTATAATGTACTTGGACTTTCAGAAAGCCATTGACGAGGTCCCTCACCAAAAGCTCTTAAACAAACTAAACTGTTATGGGATAAGAGGGAAGGTCCTCTCATGGATCAGTAACTGGTTAAAAAATAGGAAACAAAGGGTAGGAATAAATGGTCAGTTTTCACAATGGAAAGAGGTAAATAGCAGGATCCCCCAAGGATCTGTATTGGGACTTGTGCTGTTCAATATACTCATAAATGATCTGGAAAAGGGGACAAACAACAAGATGGCAAAATTTGCAGAAGATATTAAATTACTCAAGATAATTAAGTCCAAAGCTGACCGAGAAGAGTTGCGTATGGATCTCACTAAATCGGGTGACTGGGCAAGCAAATGATACATGAAATTTAATGCTGATAAGGGCAAAGTAATGCACAATGGAAAACATAATACCAACTACACATATAAAATGATGGGGGTCTCAATTAGCTGTTGCCACTCAAGACAGAGTCATCATGGATAGTACCCTGAAAATATCCATTCAATGTGCAGCAGCAGTCTAAAAAGCTAACAGAACTTTAGGAACTATTAGGAAAGGGATGGATAATAGGACAGAAAATATAATGCCAATATATAAATCCATGGTATGCTCACACCTTGAATACAGTGTGTACTTCTGGTCGTCTCATCTCAAAAAGATATATTAGAATTGGAAAAAGTGCAGAGAAGAGCAACAAAAATTATGAGGGGTATAGAACAGCTTGCATATGAGGAGAAATTAAAAAGACTGGGACTCTTTAGATTAGAAAAGATATGACTAAGGGAGTGGGATATTTTAGAGGTCTATAAAATCATGAATGGTGTGGAGAAAATGAATAAGGAAGTGTTATTTACTGCTTCATGAAACACATGAACCAGGGGTCATCCAACTAAATTAATAGGAAGCCGGAAGTACTTCACACAATGCACAGCAAACCTGTGGAACTCATTGCCAGGAGATGTTGGGAAAGCCAAAACTATAACTGGGTTCAAAAAAGAATTATATAAGTTGATGGATGATAGGTCCATTGATGGCTGTCAACCACCTATGCACCAAGTGTTCCTAAACCTCCAACTGCCAGAAACTGGGACTGGACAAGCGAGGATGGATTACTCAAAATCACCCTGTTTTGTTCATTCCCTCTGAAGCATGTCACTGGCAGGATACTGGACTAGATGGACCATTGGTCTGAACCAGTACAGCAGTTTATGTTCACTATATCCTTTAGGAATAAAAACCTTCTGAAGATTTGCCTCTTAAGACATCAGAACATGATGATTAAGAGGGCATTTCAGAATGGCAGGCATGGGTGTGTGTTTTTCATTGCCGCTCAATTTGAATATGCATCTTTAATCTTTCTTCACTTATTCTCTCTGATGGAAATATTTTAGTAAAACATTCCTTATGTCTGGTTCTGTCCTGTTAGTTAAAATAAAAATGGCAGAGAAACTTTAAAGACAGCAACCAGAGAAATCATTATGCCATCTGAATACTGAATCAATGAAGTTGCAAGAGACTGGGTGGATGGGTGTAGATCACCTGCAGAAGCTTCTTGGTCTTACTCTTGTTCTACCTTTGTTAACAGAGTTCCATCTGATATAAGTCTATAAAAATGTCCTCAATGCTATTACAACTCTAGAAAGAAATCTTGAGGCAAAGATAAATGCATATGCATCACTTTGTGAAAAGTGGGCAGAAACTTGATGAATAAAAAGCAAAAGACAACTCTGTATCTGACATTTTAGATCTTAAGGTCCTTGGAGACCTTATGGAGGATTATGGAGAACAGGTTGTAAAACCTAAGCCTGTTAGACATGGGGAAAAAAGAAACAGAAGGTTCCAAATATAGTTGGGCAAATACATTGGGACAAACTCTCTGCTGTGCCCAGCTCATGTTGGGCACAGGGAGAAAAAAAGAGGGGAAAGTCAAGTAGCCAAGGGACTATCCGCCAGCTACATATATATTGCTGGAGTACATTGAGCAATTAAGAGATTATGCAACCATGACCCTAAACTCCTCACCTTTTGGCAAAGGGCTATTTTTTTTAAATCCCTTTACTGGAAGAGGAGATTAGCCTCATCCTAGGATTCTACACTGACTCTTTAGTAAGCCCCTGACCTTGTATTGCAGTTTCTAGCAGCCACCAATGCTATTAAGTCAAATACAGTACATTTACTGAAGTTAAAGCACAATCTCCTAGGGAATTGTGCTGTCTTTGACTCTCCAAGGATGGAAAACAGTAGATACCTCACAAAATGTTTAGGAATGTCCTGAATACTCAACACCTGTTTCTTTTTCATTTTCAAAGTCCTCTGTCAGAAAGCCTGTAAAATTCAGGCATGGCATAGTTTTTCCACAAGGCAGAAAAGATTATTTGGGGAGCAGGAGATGGGTAAATGCAGTTTTCAGTCACAAAACTGCTTATTGTTAATGTGAAGATTTCACACAATGTGTCATTCATTCATTTCAAAATCAGAACAGGCAAACAACCAGAAATTTGCTTGTTTCAATGTAGGTGAAAAAAGGTTTGCATCTCTCTAGAGTGTCACCATTAATAGAAAACGATCTCTGTAAGAATCATTATTAAATGAAATGCTTGACCTGTACTGGAAGGTCAAGATTTATCAGATCCCTAGGGCTACTATAGAAATTTTTGCTGATGAGAAACCCTCCTGAAGAACTATGAAACTTTGTCTTAGCTGTGAGTAAAAGATGGAGTGTACGTAAAATGTGGTGAGGAAAAATGGATTTAATATGCTATGCAATAACCATTTGATTATGATTAAGGCATTTTAACATTTGTGGTCCTAAATTAGATTAAATTGATTAATAAAGACATCCGATTAAAAAAAATATTCTTCCATACTGTCACTACAGGGCAGGTTAAGGTTTTTCAGGTGACTTAACTGTACAGTTCTATATCTCAATATGTTTGGATTTCTTTTAAGTGTAATCTTAACTTGGACTTTCCTGGTTTTGTAATTTTTTGGCTTTGGAATAATTACAACATACCTGTAATTCTTGTACCCTTAAGTTACCAATACTGATACATACTCTCTACCTTAACTTCAACTTACTGTAGTTTTCTGTCTTGGGATTTCCTATTTCTTAAAAATTCATTCATGAACACTAAATAAGAAACCTGAAGAGCATGTTACCAGGCAATATTTCTAACGGTTTAAAGAAATGTACTACCAACATTCATTTAAAAAAAAAAATATTTTTCAGGGCATTTTCACCTGTATACAATGCCGTGCAAAGCAGCCAGTGTGCACTGACTAATTAAACTGTTTTTCTAGTTTTTTTTCACCAGTAGAACAACTCCAAGCAACCAAAGTTTACTAATAAATCTGGCCCTACAATTGCAGAGAATTTATTGTTTTAGAGGGCTATGTTGGTGAGGTCAGCACTACGTGAAAGGGAGGATGAGAGGAGCCCAGTAGCTCCTGAGTCCCAATCTGTCCGTGCTTTAAGGGTTTCCCCCACAAAGTTTCTTCACAGGAGCTGAGGCAGCAATGCCTTCAGGAGCCTTTCAAAGTACAGATGCCCAAACTAGCATCAACCAGAAACCTTCAAACAGCAGTGACAGTTGGACCAAGTAATCAACCAATGAGAACCGTTGACACTTCTTCCTCATTACAACCAACAGAATTGTTCCATGTAAATTATTTATAAAGAAAAGATGAATTACTTTTGATGTCACAGTGACCCACTTAAGAATTACCTGAACTGTTGATCTAACGCTATATGTAGCCTATATAATCACAATAATTAGCTATAACATTAATAATTTAGTTTAATTACAGCCTAATTTCTTCAAAAGTAGATTATGCACAAGATTTAAATTAATTTTAACTAATTTTGAAGAGTCTGTAATATTACATAATTAAGATAATTGGAGACAAAGGAAAAGATGGTTGAATTAGATTATAAGTTTCTTAAAGGACCCATTTTAAAATAATTTTAAGTTAAACTAATAAACAAATTCTCAGAAAAAATATTCTTTATTTCAGAAGTGCTGTAAGTTTGGGTAGAAAACACTGTATTTTTCACACATAACAAAGATGTTTAATCCCTGCCTTAAGTGAAAAATGGAATTCAACTATAAAGATGAGACTAGTGTGTCTGTAATAAATTTAAACCACCCCTCACCTCTAGAAAAGTCCCACAGTATTACTCACGTGCACATTTTAAGATAACTACATTTTATT
Source organism: Emys orbicularis (assembly GCF_028017835.1). Classification (NCBI taxonomy): domain Eukaryota; kingdom Metazoa; phylum Chordata; order Testudines; family Emydidae; genus Emys; species Emys orbicularis. Next base: position 89,717,831 of record NC_088683.1, read on the forward strand.
TCTATCAAACTTGTCCTTTCTGGCCTTGCTATAATTTGTTGTATCAGATCTAAAATGTTGACCCTGATAACTCACTGTGATACATGCAGAGGCAGCAGTCCATTTGTGATGATCACAACACAAGATAAAGGACTTAAACTGTAAACTCTTTGGGGTACGGACTATGTCTTATTAAAAGTGGCTAGCTCAAATTTGAGTTCCATAGTATAATAGTAAAAATAATAAGCATCAGTAAGGAATTTAGTAACTGAACTGATTGTTTTCTTTTATGTTTAGGTCTTTTAAAAACAATCTGATAAATTAACTCTGAAAATGAGAAATATTAGAAACAAAAATGTGCTTTTGCTGTATAGTTGATTTAGCATGTTTAATTATGTTTCCTGGATATTCTGCTATGCCTACAGTAATCTGTAACATTGACACTAAAGAAATAAACAGAAATTAAAGATAATCACGTTTGCAAGCACAACAGAGCTGCCACAAAGCAACTGAGAAATGCTGTCTCTTATTTACATGAAAGTCAATGGGAAAAATATTCAGTTTGGCTTAGGAGCCAGCAGAATTTTGGCTAAGTCTCATTTTCAGAAGCGACTCAGGCTCCTAAATCAGTTCGGTGCTGCAATGCTGAGCATAAGCAACACCTAAATATCTTTAAAAATCTGGGCCTTTGCTCCTAAAGGCAGACACAACACATAGTATGATTGAATGAGCTGCCATCTAATATTGCACACTCCTGAGATTTCTGTTATACAATCTGGTGTGATTTACTTTCACAGTGTGTGCAGAAATTTTACCTTCCAAGTTCCTGAAACCCAAGGGGTAAATGGAGATGATCTCTATTTCCTCCATACTCTTTCTAAAAATATAAGAACATTTGATTAAGGGTTGACAATTTTCTTTTCTTTCTTTACTTGTTATTGTAATTCATTTCACACAGGAAGTGGGCTGTGTTTTTCTTATTCTTTCCAATTCAGCTGCTGAGTGGCTCATTTTGCTGGCCCACTCTAGTTACCGTGGCAACAACAAGGTTGCTGTAATATGATCCCATGAGCTTTATGTCGATACACCGTGCTATTGTTCTCCAATAATATTTTTGAGACTATCTTTCCACATTCTGATAAAAGATTAATTAGCATTTGACTGGTGCACGGGCCACATCATTGTACTAGCAGCCATTGGAGAAGGAGACTCCAGGAAGGTAGATACGTGCCTTGTAGCATGTACGGAGCACTAACCAGTTGACCGTCTCTCTCTATTAGGTTTGATCCTTAGTTGTCAGATCCTGATCCAGCAAAGTACATAATATATGGTTAACTTTAAACACATGAGTTGCTCTACTGATATCAGTAAACATAGGTGCTGAAACTAGAGGTGCTGGGGGTGCAGCAGCAGCCCCTGGCTTGAAGTGGTTTCCATCATGTACAGGGTTTACAGTTAGGGTCAATGGCTGTCAGCACCCCCACTGTACAAATTGTTCCAACGCCCCTGTCAGTAAAGTTAAACTTGTTTTATTTAACAGCTTTGTGGAACTGGGACTTGAGTGTTAAACGCATTGCAACACTGAGCCCATAATCATCAGGGACATAGCTCCTGCTCAGCTCTGCTGGTTATTTGGAGCATAGTTACTCTCCAGTGCTCAGAGGGAACTTGCAGCTATCGCACCCCTTCAGGCTTGCAACATATTGTCTCCTGTTCTGCTAGGCCTGCTCTTTGTACTGGCCTAGGGTGGCTGGGCCATGGCTCAGCCTCCTTCCCATCTCCCTTCCCATCTTCTTTGGGATGATGTACATCCAAGGGTTAAGAATTGGAAGCAAACTAGATAGACTTGCTTAATGAGTCCTGGAATGGGATACATCAATCAGAGAACGACTTTATTTAAAAATGAAAGGTTAGATTTTGGAAAACAATTTAGGGCAAGGGCTAGGTGAGAGGTGAATTCTGCAGCAAATTCCTCTACAAATTGGACCCTGATTATAGTATTACTGTTTCACTGTTGCGCCAGAACATTGTTTTTAATAAAATGTCAAGTGTCATGGCATCACCTACAGTAAACTAAATCACAAGCTATTAAGTTGATCTCATGTAGTATATTAACTATTACAAGCATCAAAACAGATTTTTCATAGTCTTAATTATCTAGCCCAGCAGCAATAAATCTTTTGACTTTCAAATGTGAGAAGGAATACCTGATTAGGCTCCTGGCCATTCCTGGTGCCCATTACACTAAACTCTTTCCTCCCTTCCAATTCTCTCACCCCACTCCCACATCTACTTCTCTTCCTATAGCACTTAGTTCTTCCCAATCCAAATCATGCTTCCACACCTGGTTCAGTTAGTCTAACCCCTCATTCTGTCCACATTTTCCCCTTCATTCACAACCACACAGTATTCAATTTTCCACCCCTTTACACATATTTCCTGTATCTAGTATCTCAGATATACCACGAAAACAGCAGTCACTACTAATACCTCAGTCCTTTGCACTACAAGTGGGGCCCTCCTCCCATATGTGAGCAGTTCAGGTACGTGGAAATTGTAAATATTTGAGAAATTAGCTACCTGACACGACTTTTTATGCTGCTGTGCAAATTACATACATGTGTCATGACTGACTTAGTCCTTCACTGCTGGTGAAAGAAGAAAAGTTCCCTCCAATTCAAGAATTCTATTCTCAGTAATTTCTCATCCCCTAAAAGGCATTTATCATTTTCTCTCTTGTTTCATACCTTACATAACCTGGAGATAGCCTACATCCTCACAGCACTTCTATTCTTCCCTAAGGGTATGCCATTTTGGTCTACTTATAATGGAGATTTGAAGAGGAAAACCCAAGAGGTAATATACAATTTCTTGCCGTCATGTTAGTGAAGAGAGTCTTGAAAACATGAATCACATGTATCTAATGAAGTGTTGTCTGGAGACAACAGACAGCCTGAGAAGTGTGTTAACTGTTAACATCAACATACTGTTAACATATAAACCTAACAATGAGAGAGACAAGGTGAATGAGGTAATATATTTTACTGGACTCACTTCTGCTGGTGAGAGTGACAAGCTTTTGAGCATACACAGAGCTCTTCTTCAGGTCTAGGAAAGGTACTCAGTGTCGCAGCTAAATACAAGATGGAACAGATTGTTTAGCATGAGGAGTTAGCATGTTGTAAGACAGTGGCACTCAACCTTTCCAGACTACTGTACCCCTTTCAGGAGTCTGATTTGTGTTGCATACCCTCAAGTTTTACCTCACTTAAAAACTACTTGCTTACAAAATCAGACATAAAAATACAAGTGTCCCAGCACACTATTACTGAAAAATACTTTTTCATTTTTACTATACAATAATAAAATAAATCAATTGGAATATAAATATTATATTTACACTTCAGTGTATAGTACATAGAGCAGTATAAACAAGTCATTGTCGGTATGAAATTTTAGTTTGTACTGACTTCACTATTGCTTTTTATGTAGCCTGTTGTAAAACTAGATGAATACCTGGATGAGTTGATATACCCCATGGAAGATCTCTGCGTAACCCTGGTTGAGAACCACAATTGTAAGAGACCATCAAGGTGAAGTGGGCAGATAACACCTCTGCAGTTGTAGAACAAAGGAGGGTTAGTGGGTGATAGACTATTGCAATAAGCCATAAACCCAGTGTCTTTATTGGTTTTTAATTTCTGACAAAGTTATGAATTTAAGCTCCCGGGATCATCTTTTGAAGGTGTGGTGTTGTGCAGGTTTCCTTTGAGGATGAAGATTGAGAGATCAGATCGCTTTGTGAAGTGTTCACCCCTGGGTAACATGGAGTTTTTGTCTTTTATCTTTTTTATGTATGAGTTCATTTGAGAGTGTAGTGATTGTCTTATGTAACCCATGTAGTTGTTATTGGGGCATTTAGTGCACTGGATGAGGAACACCACATGTTGTGATAAGCATATAAAGGACCCATGGATCTTGAAAGGTGTGTTGTGGGAGGTATTGATCATCATAGCAATGAAGATATGTCTCTAGGTTTTGCATCTGTTATTATGGCATTTGTATTTGCACTGAACTTATTCCTCCAAGCTGTTTCCTGATGAGATGCTTGTTTTTTACTGGTATTGCCTAACTCACATCTAGATTTTTTGTTGGAGTCAAAATAACAACTTTTGAATTGATACTGTCCAGTCAAAGACTGTTAACATGACTTTAAAGCAGGGGAAGTTGTATATAATAAATTTGATTAACTTCTCTGAGGAGCTAACATGAATAAAAGTGGTAGATATAGTCTGCTTGGATTTCAATTATTCAGTACCATAGTGCATAAATGACTATTAATAAAAGTCAGGAACTTGTGATTTCAACTGAGACATGGGGTTAGATGTTATTAACAGTTATATTTAGCATCAGCTTCAGTAGAAACAACATAAGAGAAATACAATTTATTGTTGTTAAGAGATGGTATCTCACCTGTACACTAACTGGAGTTATACAAGGGACGCTAATAAGTCTCAGTGGTAAGAATACATAAATAATTCTTAGCAAATAATTAAAGAACCTGAATTTTGCAAAATTGTTTGCATTACTTGTTTCTTGAAACTATACTACCATAAAAAGTGGATTAAGTAAAAGACTGGAGGCCAAACTGGCTACTAGTGGTATAAGCAGGTGCAACACTAGTGAAGCCAAATGAATTTACCAGCAGTGAATTTGACTCTGGGGCTTTGCCAGTCAGAAAATCAATTAGAAGAAATGGCAGAGGGAGGATGAATATTAATAAGATTGGGTACCCAGATAATTTTGAGTTAAATCAAAGGAAGTTCTGGTAGCACCACCTATTAAGATTGCTCCTTCTCCCATTATAAGACCCTGTTTACAGCTACTTATAATATTGCCAGACTTTAACTGTTTGGGCTGACATTTTCCATGCTAGGCATCTGCTTCAGGCTGACCTTTTTAAAGGGAGGAAAATTCAGCCACCATGATCCAGCCATTGCAGAGAATGAGGTTTGGAAAAAATTCATTGTTTTGCCCATATTAATTCTTGAGACCTTTTCTTTGAAATGCTCTAGCATTGCTGTGTTTTGAAGCAGGAACTAGAAATTTGGCAGGAGTTGACTTTTGTGTCAGGGGTATGCCCTTTGCTTTCCCTGGGAGGGATTGCAACTGCTTTGGAGGACAGGGTCATAATTCAAAATGATCTGGACAAATTGGAGAAATGGTCTGAGTTAAACAGGATGAAGTTTAACAAAGACAAATGCAAAGTGCTCCACTTAGGAAGGAACAATCAGTTTCACACATACAGAATGGGAAGAGACTGTCTAGGAAGGAGTACGGCAGAAAGGGATCTAGGGGTTATAGTGGACCACAAGCTAAATATAAGTCAACAGTGTGATGCTGTTGCAAAAAAAGCAAACATGATTCTGGGATGTATTAACAGGTGTGTTGTGAGCAAGACACGAGAAGTCATTCTTCCGCTCTACTCTGCTCTGGTTAGGCCTCAGCTGGAGTATTGTGTCCAGTTCTGGGCACCGCATTTCAAGAAAGATGTGGAGAAATTGGAAAGGGTCCAGAGAAGAGCAACAAGAATGATTAAAGGTCTTGAGAACATGACCTATGAAGGAAGGCTGAAAGAATTGGGTTTGTTTAGTTTGGAAAAGAGAAGACTGAGAGGGGACATGCTAGCAGTTTTCAGGTATCTAAAAGGGTGTCATAAGGAGGAGGGAGAAAACGTGTTCACCTTAGCCTCTAAGGATAGAACAAGAAGCAATGGGCTTAAACTGCAGCAAGGGAGGTCTAGGTTGGACATTAGGAAAAAGTTCCTAACTGTCAGGGTGGTTAAACACTGGAATAAATTGCCTAGGGAGGTTGTGGAACCTCCATCTCTGGAGATATTTAAGAGTAGGTTAGATAAATGTCTATCAGGGATGGTCTAGACAGTATTTGGTCCTGCCATGCGGGCAGGGGACTGGACTCGATGATCTCTCGAGGTCCCTTCCAGTCCTAGAATATATGAATCTATGAAATATCATCTGACCCTGATGATTCATGTTTTAATTATCTAAGTATTCTTTTATCTGTCTCCTATAAATTCTGTGTCCCTAATATCCCAGTGGTCTTCATTAACACTTACTGTATTTCACTCAGCCTCCTACTTTATTCTTTATTCAAAAAAAAGCAAAATAACTCTCCAGTATTTCAGAACATTCTCCGTGTCTTCTATTATCTCAACTTAGCAGCAGTCACATATTTTCCTTAATATTTGTTTTAACCTTGACATATTTATAAAGTTTTTCTTATTTCATTTTAATTCCCTAGTTAGTATGACATCATTTTGCTTGCTTAATTTTTCTCTTAATATCCTTTGCTGCTTTTACTACCTGTTCATGCTTTGTATTCTCTCTTTTTTATTTTAGATTTAATTTATTTTTCACTTCCACTCCCTAAGCAGCAGCTGGTATACCCAGCTTTCCCCTCATATTACCTAATTTTATTTTGTATGGGGATAGTTATCTGCTCTGCCTTGATTACAGTATCTCTCAGGATCTTATGCACATGTCCAGTTATCTTATAGAACCTCTAGCCATTAAGCTTTACCTATTAACTCCTTTAATTTTTCAAAATGCAATTACTTGTAATCAAGTCCCTCTGTACTGCTGTCTCCTAATGGCTGCATCCTTAATGTAGCCTGTGAATACTACCAGTTAATCATTGCGTGAGATGAATTTACCTGTAGGCCCAAGCTCCCAACTATTTCCTTCCTATCAGGCAATATTGTTCTAGAATATTTCCATAATGGTGTTTTGAGCAGCTTCCTTTGAAATCTCCTACAATGCGCAATTTTTCTTGATGGTAAGACCTTCCCCCGATAGGTTACATAATAGCCAAACTTTTCCTTTAGATTCCTATTGGCAACTTACACTGTAAATACTTCTCTTCTTTCATCTATATTCTAGAATATAAATTGAAATATACAGTCACCATGTGTCCCTCAAGTCTTCTGAACTATATACATTATTTCCCTCAGTTTTAACTCTTCTGTCAACTTTCATGTTTGTTGTCTTTCTTTATATTTTCATCTGTTTTTCTGTATCCTTCCTAAATTCTAAGGAGTAGCATCACACACATTATTCCAGGTAGAGTCACTTCTGAGCCCTGGGAATGTTGTCATTGACTTCAATGACAATATGTCACTGTGGCAGACAGTGTGGCTTAGAGCAGGGGTTCTCAAACTTCATTGCTCTTTGACCCCCTTCTGACAACAAAACTTACTACACGACCCCAGGAGGGGGGACCGAAGCCTGAGCCTGCCCGAGTCCCATTGCACCAGGTGGTGGTGGTGGGGAGACGAAGCTGAAGCTCCAGGGCTTCAGTCCCAGGCAGGGGACCTGTAACCTGAGCCCTGCCGCCCAGGGCTGAAACCCTTGGCCTTCAGCTTCGGATCTGGGTGGTGGGGCTCGTGATTAAGTTTTGGCCCTTGGCAGTGGGGCTTGGGCTTTGGTCCCCAGTTAGTAAGTGTAATGCCAGCCACTTTGGGGTCCTGACCTACAGTTTGAGAACTGCTGGCTTAGAGGCAAGAACACTGGACTGAGATTCAGGAGAGCTGGGGTCTGTTCCTGTCTCTGGCCTGCTAGGTGACACTGGGCAAGCTACTTCATCTCCCTGTACTTCAGTTTCCTTATCTATAAAATTGGGAGAATGGTTCTTCCCTGCCTTTGTAAAGTGCTGTGAGAGCTACAGATGAAAATGTCATGTAGGCCTAAGCATTTCCAGAATCCCTCATAAGTTTTGTCACAAGAACTAAAAGATATATTTGACTTTGTATTGGTATATAAATGCACGTAAAATATACTACTGACAGAACAGAAATGTGTCTAAGGGCATGACCCATTTATAACCTATTTTTGCAGCTGCTTAAGGTTGTTTTTTTGCTAAGTGAATAACAAATTAACCAAAACCACAAGAAAGGGAGAAGCAGGTAGACACATTGTAAAAGGAGAAATGGGAAACTGCTAGCAAAATAATGTTAATCACCTTGCAGAAAATGTTAAATTTGAGTACGTAACCAACCGCAAAGAGCAAAATGAAATGATTGGTTAAGACACTTGTTTTAAACCCATGTTAAGCTCTTGTTAAATAGGCTAAAAGTTGTTATGATTCTTTGTAAAAGGAAATTTAGAGCATAATGGAATATGTTGACCTTTGATAATAATTGGATAATGCTCAGTAATGCAGCCAACCACAAACTGTAATATGAGGTTACCAAGTAATGTATAAATATACATGAAAATGTTAACAATGTGGACCAGTGCAAGTGGACAAGCCTGGACCCCGAATCGGTATATACTACCTTTCTGTATTCATGCTAATTAATCCTAGATGTCTAATCTTTGATTAATAAACCAGTTGAGACTGACCATTTGATGCAGGCCCGCCAACGGCGAGGGCAAAGGGGGCAATTGCCCAGGGCCCCCCAGCCACCACCGCTGCCACTGTAGCGGCGGCAGCAGCCAGGAGCCCCGGGCCCTTTTAAATCGCCCAGGCAGGCCACAGGGCTCAGAGGCGATGCCAGGGGGCAGGCAGGAAGGGTCGTCTGCCTGCCTTCCCCAGATGCCTGCTCGGGGCACTCGACCCAGCAGCCAGCCCCGGCTGGGGAGAGGAAGGGGCAGGACCAGAGCCTCTCCTCTTCTGGCCACGCTGCCCAGTGCAGTGCAACAGCTGCCCTGGGGCTCAGCTTCTCTAGGGACAGTGGCCAAGCGAGCCGGAGCCCTCCCTGGCATGCTCAGAGTCAGCTCCTGTGCCCAGAAGCTGAGCCTGGGCAAGGCAGGGAGCAGCAACAGTGGCAGCCCTCTCCCTGCCCAGGCTCAGCTTCTGGGGACAAAAGCCGACTCTGAGCATGCTGAGGAGGATTGGGAGTTGGCTCCGGCTTGCTCGGCCACTGTCACCAGAAGCTGAGCCTGGGGAGGCAGCCTGCTGCTGCCGCCAGAGCTTTGGAGCAGAGCCTGGAGCTGGAGCAGCTCCGGAGCAGTGGAGCTGCAGGTTTTTGCCTGGAGCTGGAGCGGAGCCGGAGCACAGCTCCAAAGCCCTGCCTGCCGCAGCCAGACGCTCTCCCAGGCAGCTGCTGTGCTGCACCGGGCAGCATCCGCGAGTGGCTCCAGAGCCTGGCTGCCAGAAGAGCAGCCGTATAGCCAGGGGGAGCTGGGCCGGCACAGCAGGAAGACAGAGCCCCCCTGCCCAGGTAATGTGGGTTGGGGAGAAGGGGATGGGGAGAGCGCAGGTGCCCCGGGCTCGGGGCGGGGAGGAGTCATGTGAGAGGTCACACAGGAGGGGTCACATTTCCCCCCCTTAGCTGGTGTCCCCCCTTTGTGTCCCTCCTAGTAGTCACCTCTGGAGGGCTCCTAGGCGCATGCGGGATGGTACCGGCAGCAGCAAAGGCAGCCAGGCAGGCATGTGGAAGCCCTGGCTGTGCCGGAAGGGTGCGCCCAGCAGTGCAGACGGCAACTCACTGGGCCCCATCCAGCACAGGCGCAGCACCACCCAAACGTCAGGCGGACCACGTCTGCGCGGGCTGGGGGCCCATTGACTGTTCTGCCCTGGGGCCCGGAATTGCAGTCGGTGGGCCTGATTTGATGTCTCATTGATCAATACTCTAAATCAGTGGTTTTCAAACTTTTTTCATTTGCAGACCTCTACAAAAATTCAAATGGAGGCGTGGACCCCTTTGGAAATCTTAGACAGTCTGTGGACACCCAGGATCTGCAGACCACAGATTGAAAACCACCATTTTATGGTATCAACAACATTCCGCAGACCATAGGTTGAAAACTACTGCTCTAGAACCTATTATTACAGAAAGCATTGTATAAGAGCTAGGTATTGTTATTACCTAATGGGAGCAGAATCAGTCTCCAGTTCTTTTTGCCACTCTAGAGAGTCTTGCTTGAATGTATCATGTTAACTGAATTTCAGTTGTTTCAACTCAGCTTTCACAGAAAATACTTGCTGCTAATTTTGTGTACACTAATACTTATGGACAACAAGAAAATTCTTTAAACATGTGGTCTCAAATTTTTCACTCTTTTTAATCAACACAATGGTGACACCTAATTGTGCTTACACACAGAAGTGTGTGTATCCCTCTTTCTTAGAGTAGTGCATATTTTTAGCTCAATGCACTCTTGTAGCACATTACCTAAACTAGTAATGATATTAGTGCCCAATCCTGATTTTCCTAGTCACACAAGTAGACCCATTAAATAATTGCATTAGATGTTACATATTTTGAGAGTAACTGTATATTAAGCAATCTGTGTCTAAAATTAACTATCTCATATTGCAAACTGCACTAAAACTGAGTTAGATTATTCAGATAGAATCATAGGGTTAGAAGAGACTGCAAGGGTCATCTAGTCTAACCCCTTGCCAAGATGCAGGATTTGTTGTGTCTAAACCATACAAGACCGATGGCTATCCAGCCTCCCTTTGAAAACCTCCTGTGAAGGAGCTTCCACAACTTCCCTAGGCCCGTCTGTTCCATTGTCCTACTGTTCTTACAGTTTGGAAGTTTTTCCTAAGATTTAATCTAAATCTGCTATGCTGTAGTTTGAACCAATTGTCTCTTGTCCTAGCCTCTGTGGCAAGAGAGAACAACTTTTCTCCCTCTATTTTATGGAGCCTTTCAAGTATTTGAAGACCACTATCATGTCGCCCCTTAATCTCCTTAATCTCGATATGCTTGATTTTTACTCCTTTGAAAATGAGCAAGGGTTGAAAACAGTAAAGAGAGAATATATTGCATTTACACCTGATAAAATTATTTGATTTATAGAAATATATTTTAAAAACATCTGTCTGGTTCTAGGCAGCCTGACAATATTTTAAAAAGACACCATTTAATACAACAAAAATATAACTCCAGCAGTTAACTCAGCCCCCATGTAAATCAGCCATTAGGAAGGAAAAAGGTGACAGAGAAGTTAAAGGTGTAATGCAAATTTGCAGATGCATCTAGATGTAATTTGAACTGTTGTGACTAGGAATTGAGGAAAACATTTTTAAAGCTTGGGTTCATGAATCTTATCACCTAAGTAAAGTGGTCTGATTTTCAGAGGTGCAGATCCCATTAATTTTAATTGGAGTTTCTATAAACTCTATTTGGAAGCATGATCTAAGGTATCTGTTGTGGGTAGGGAAGGAAGAAGAGAGGATGCAGTGACTCTCATCTGCCCCCAATATACATATGTAGGAGGTAGTCACAATGCTGATGCCTGTGCTCCTGCATAATAAGAGAGGGTCTTGTTGTTTAATGGGTACTCAGGAGATACATGTTCAGTTCCCAAACCTGTGTGACTTTGGCCAAGTCACTCAGTTTCTCTGTGCTTCGGTTCCCCATCTGTGAAATGGGGATAAATGTATCAATATTTGGGAGATGTCAGATACTATGGTGTTGGAGGCCATGTAAGTACCTGGACAAATAGGGGCCCATGTATGTATGTAGTGGAAGGATAAAATGTTGGGCAAACCATTGTTCCAGTGTCAAAATGGCAATTAAAGTTAATGGAGTGTTAAATGTTGGATACTAGTGAACAGTAAGTGTTGGAAGATAAAAATAATTTGTCCAACAAATCAAATGTCCCATATTTTTCTGTGAACTCTGCCTCTTTTTGGTGGTCTGGTCCACTTTCCTCTCACATAATGTTTATAGGTCTCAGAGAGCTCAATTTGGTCAGATTGTAATATTATGCAAGTGATATGATCTAAACATCTTAACTTAAATTATTAGGAAAATATATAAATGCATGGTCATATGCAACCCCTCAGTCAGAACCAGTCCCCAATAGATACTGTGATCTGATCTGTTGCAATTGTCTGTGGGCATCCATCTCCCTAATCCTCAATGAAAGTGTCTATGATCCATCTCCAAAGTTATAAACAGACATATGCAAGGACACCAACCAATCAACTACCCTATGATCTCATTTTATTTTTCATCCATTCATTAGGGTGTCCATTAGTTCATTTGGTTTCCTCATCATTTAGATCTAGACAACATATTCTAATTTACAACTAGTTGTACTGATCTAATTGTCAGGATATAAATCCTCCTCTGTCTGGGAGTCAGTTTAATTGCAAATGAATCTTTACATTGTCAGATTTTCTCTGTCATCAGTGTCTCTACCACACTTCCACAGCACTGCACCAAACTTTTACTGTAAGTTTGTACATCCAAAAAGATACAACAACCCTTTGTTTGACAAATTACAATACAATAATAATAATAATAATAATGACTGGATATGTTTGAGCATGATTCTATCTCTACAAGTGGCTATGAGCCAAGTCTTGGTACTGAACCTCTGTATGTCCCACTAAATGTTACATGGCTGCTGCTCTATTATTATTATAATAATATGACAGGAATTTTGCTTGCTGTGTGCACAAATACTCTAAAAATAGAAACAGGTTTGGTAAGAAAAGCAAGAGCAATTTTTCAAATATTGATTTTAAATGCTACATTTTAAAACAATTGTAACAACTCCTACGTGAACTGACAACTACTGTAAAAGAATAATTCAGACGGTAAAGTTTATAGGTAAAGAGTTTATTTCTTGAGTCAATGCACAGAATATTGAGCGAGTAAATCTTCTTAATTCTAATGGTAGTTAAGTGCCTATCTTCCCTGCATGCTGAAGGGAGAATAAAACTAAAGATATAATTTCTATGAATCTAATGAATTATTTAGCATGAAATCCTTTTATCTAAAAATTACCTTAGTTACCAGAATGTTAATTTAATTAGTAGAATTTTGCTGCTGAGAGTTGCCTAAATATAATATATTTGTTCTCAGATATGGTATGATATTTCTAACATTTTAATTATATCATGATATTCCCTTTCTTGTTCTAAACATTTAGTAAGACTTGTACTACTACATCATATATAATAGGAGTGCAGTGGCTGTTGCTTAGGCAACCAGATGAATAAATGCAGGTCAGAATGTGCTTTCAGAAAAACAAAAGCAGAAATATGGTACAGAATGAAGAACAGACATGTCTAACTGATTTTTCATTGAATTAAAACAATAATATTGTTCAAAAGCAGACAGCCAACCGATTTTAGCCAAGTCTACAACTGAATAAATAAGCTTACATAAAATAGATGAATATGTAAACAATTTTGATTAAAAAAACCAATTTTCTGATATTATAGAAAAATGTAACACAGCACATTTAAGGTTAACAGATATCAAATTTTTCCTATTACCCTAACAGACCTTTATTCTCCAATTTAAATATCTATATTCCAGGTTTAATTTTCTTCTATAATTTTGGATAGAAATGAAAGTATTTTAGTGACAATAAACATTTTTTGAATTATGCCAGGAGAAACCTCTTACATTATGTAATGATGATGTATGCAAAAGAATAATATGTAAACCAGCAAATTATGATTTTATGATCACTTTTTGCTGCAATAAAATATTTGATATATTGTGGCCTAAACCATAACATATCAAATTATTGTAAATACTGAGAAGTTATTATATCATTATTGTTTCATTGCAATATTATTTCACAGCAATATGTTTAATTACTAGATTCAATGTAGGGGTCTAATCTCTTATTCATACATGCACCGAACTCCAAATAACATCAGTGGAAATTGTATATTTTACATGTAATATGTATTCAAGAAGAAACTAAATTAGAAAAGAACTAGTAGACTAAGCTGACCAGAATGCTTTGGTTACCATACAGACACCCACGCCATAACTTAACCCACATGGTACCTGAAAAAGTTTGGTTTGGGTATTTACTAAAAGAACTTCATACCGAAACAGGTACATTTACATAATTATGACAGTGTCCACATTGACTCCAATGGGCTTTGGATCAGGCCCCTACAGCTTTAGTAAATGTTTTGAAAGCAATCCAAGTCAATTTCTCTAGCTCCTACCGGCTCACTGTTTACTTCTGGTGGGTGCATCTTTACACATTTGTTATGCCATCTACTGCCCCTTGTGAACATTTTCCCTTTTGTAATCTTTTTATGACTTATGCTCATCTGCTTTAGTCATTCTAAAGCTACAGAATATGTAAGATACTAGTGGTTGCAAGTTTCGCTACAATGAAATACATTTAAGAACTTGTATTTGATGGATGAAGCCTACAAATTACATTTGTGGTTTTTTTATTTTATTTTTTATTTGGGTCTAATTTTTTTGCTTTTAAAATCAAGAACATTTAAAAGAGGAGCAAAAACTGCTAAGATTTTTGTTGGTATAAGCAAAAGAACACACAGCAGCCATGTAGAGGCAGGAAGAAAAATCAAAAATACATATGGAAATAAAAATAGATGGGTCTTTCACAATTTTCTTATCAATAACCCATAAGTGTACATTAGTACTGGCAAAAAATGTGAAATGGGGAAAATATGACTGATGTACAAATATGCCTTTGTAATCATAACATATTCATGCCAAAGTCCACTTGTACATCTTACATACTGTATGTAAGCTGTTCGTTAATGTAGTAGCTCTGGAGCTATCCAAGGATGAAAATATTTACAGAGAAAAATACCTTAATTAGGGACAAAGAATAATGTGATGAGATCTGGTACTGTACAACAAGTATGGTGAATAGTTTTACCACAAATAAAAATTATAAAAATTGGAAGAGGTATATTCATGGTTATGTAGCAATTTTATAGATTACCTTCCTCCCTTAGCCATATTAATTTCAAGTGGAAAGATTGTATACATGAGGTTTGTCATCCATACCACATGTGGATACCCTAGATTCTAAGGTATCTGAAATAATTTGGTCCTTTTGTTCATCTCAATGAAATATTTATAGTTAAGCTAGGAAAGTTTTTGGTATCCATTTAAAGGAATACTCTTGCTTTCCTGTTCAAACAAGTGAATCCCATAAACTGATTACCTAAAACCCCCCCAAACAACCCCACTTTACTAAGACATCCAGAATTAGTTAGAGTTGGCATAATTTGTTCAATAATTATCCATAATTAAAATACATCTTCCTGTAACAATGGCATGTCATACTATTTAATTAACTTGGTGCTAATGTTTAAATAAAAGTAATATCATGTGATGTACTACAGATAGGGGTGTGGCCAAACCTTTACATACGGGGGAATTGCCCCCTCCCAATGATGGTGTACAAGTATTATGCATTTCTACTTTTTTAAAAAACCTGGAGATTGATATGGGGGAGGGAGAGAACTTTAACCCCCAGCTTCTCTTTGGCCATGTCCCTGGCTATAGATATTATTTCATAACATGTATATTTTGGAAGTTTATCCTGAGAACACCTTACATATTGATTCAGCTGTATGTAGAAAACTGAAGCACTACCAGATTTCAGTGCAAAGCAGAATAGTTCTAAGCTATTTAAGATCACATAAGAAACACAGACAGAGAGAGAGAGAGAAAAAAAGCAGCTACAGTGCCTATACACAGCAATACAGAGAAGGATTCTTACCATAAATTGCACATTGTCAAATCCATTAGCCAGCAAGTGGTTCTCATACTGAGGTAGCCCAATATTTTCCAACCATTGTCCCACTGTCTGGACAGGGCATCTGGGTCCTGTAAGAGGGTGAAGAGGGAGGCGTTTAAGCAATGAGTAGCCATCCACCGGATAGTAGCGGTAGTCCTGGGCTGAGAGGTGGCATTGCCACATCATGTTCCTGGAAAAGTTGTTATCAAAGGAGCCAGCCAGCTTGACAGATTAATGTTTTCAGCAAGGAAGAAAGTCAGAAGTAAAACATAGTTTACAGGGCAGTCTATAGAGTATGATCTGATCCTAGCTCAACATTTCTTAGTTATTAATCTTTACTATAGACCATAACGTCATACAGTGGGGAAAAAAAAGGCATATCAAGCTGTCAGCTAAGCTGTTTGCCGTTATATGTGATTGTTGGAATACTCCACAATGAGCAATGCACTGCCAGCAGCAAGAATTCTTTTTATCAAGTACTCCTACACTCATCAGTATGCAGCTCCATGCTCCTTGCTCCCCCTCGCTCGCTCCCCTTCATTACCCAGCCTAGGCTACACCTCGCATTTTCAATAATAGCCATCAGATAAGGCAGATTTTTTTTGTCTGCAAGCTGTAAGCCTGCTGCTGCTGCTTCCTCCTACACACTCATCCAAGTGCCAATCTTGAATGATGAGAGCAGTCAAAACAAATGCAGAAAATAGAAAGATTCAAAAGCAAACTAAAGCTCTTAAATCTGAATAGAATCTTCATACCAGTTACGCATTACAGATCTGTTTGTTGTAGATTTTTTACGTTTCAAAAGACATCAGGAAATGCAAAGCATTAACCATAGTCTATATAGCATGGTTTACTACATGTTCCCTTTTAAATACAACATAAATACTGGTCTGTAGATCAACTTACATTATTCTGAAAATAATCATTCATTTTCTTTACTGAACCAACAACAAATGAATACATTTTAGAATGTTTTTCCTGTAACCCTCCACAAGACATAAACTGTGCAACAACCTTTTAGTCAAAATAATAAGTTTACTATCTCCAGGATTTTTCAACTGTAAAATATTATTAGACAGAAAAAACCCTTCATTCTAGCCTATTTATGATTCAACATGAAAAGGTTACCATTTCAAATTAACAGTTAAAGGGATATTTTTAACAAAGTAAAATTGAAAGTACAGATCTTTTCTCAAAAAATGAATGTTGAATGATAACAGATGTGAGTCTCAATGAACGGCAAAGAGGTTGTGTATTCTCTCTTAATATACAAGGGAAAAGTCAAAGACACAAATGATAAATTGAATGCTAAAGAACAACATTATTCAAGTGCTTAGACTTTGGCTTTCCTCCTTTCATTGAACTTTGAACTAACCAGATGCATTATTTAAACCCAACAATTTTTGCCAGTAGGTTAGCTTTCTGTTACTTTGGATGACCATGTTAGGTTTTGTTAGAGATTATTTTTACTAGACCTAATATTAAACCAACATGTTTTCATGGCGCACACACAAACAAAATCAATGCAAATAGTTTGAATTTAAACATTCCCCTGCAGCATTTACAACCTAAATGTTGCAGCACTTTGCTCATGTATGAGAATCAGAAAGTACGATAAACTAAAGCCCCAACTCAGCATCCAGAGAAGTCAATGGGAAGACACCCATTGATTACAAAGGGCACCCTCAAACTTCCAGTCCTGAGACAGATATACTGGTGCTAACACCTATGTTCATACAGAGTCGCATTGAAAATAATGGTTCACCTTACTTCCTCTGGCTTTGCACATGAATAACTTCATTGACTCCAAAGGTGTTACAGCTGATTCACAACTGTGTAAGTCAGAACAGAGGGAATATGCACAGGCATAAGCATTTGAACCAATGCATTAATTTGCCAGATCATGACCAAATCTAATTTCATCATCCAAGCTTAATTAAATGCTAAAGTAAGCTATACCATATGTGTTAAAAAGTTGGTTAGATTTTAACATCTCTGAATTTTAACAGTTAAAGGTGTTGTTAGCTATACAATCCAATAAAAAGTGTGTTTAAACCAATGACTTTTCATTTGACAAGTTTCACTCCTTGACCCATTCAAATGTCAAGATACGATATCTCATGACCTTCCAGGGCTAGAAACACAGTAGAAAATCCCCTTTCTCTCCATGATATACAGCATTTGCATCTAGCAATAATGATGTCACACTGATTTATTCTGAACTAGTTTATCCAGAGGAATTTCTTCTAATTTCTTTCTCTAAAATCTCTTTAGCTGGACTCCTGGAACTAATGATGCTGGGAGAAACACAACAATAGTACAAACAACAATTTTTATAATTCTTAATAGAAGTCTTGATATCACTGTGAATGTATTTCTCAAAATATATGATAGTAATTGCACTACTGGGCAGGACTGAACTTGATTATTTTAATTTTTGCTGTATTTGTATAGAAATGGCTGGCGAAAATCTTTTTTATTGGTCTGTCTTACTTTTTGTGGAAGAAGAAAAACGCAATAAAATTTAGTTTTTATATTTTGTGCACATGTAGTCCTAGTTATGACCTAGGAAACATAAATAAAGGCCTTTGGAGTTCAAGTTATTTAAACAAATTGTTGTCATTATTCACATGGCCATTATGCAAATTAATACCAATTCTGCAGTGGAAGGTGTACATTAGTATACTACCTGTGCTCAGAGCACTGCACAAAGGAACCATAGAGAGGCTCACACAGATAGTCCATGTCCATTGTGTGTGCTGCCTGGAGTGTTAGAGAGATCTACAGTGGTGCAGGTAGATTTTACAGCTTGTCTCTGGGGTTGCTGTTTTATCTTACACCCTCCAGTTACTGACTTCCGGACATTTGCAAGTCCATAATTTAGATTTAGTGGGACTTTCTCACTGGGCAGACCCTCTTTTTTACTAGTCATGCCTCATTTTCCTATTACCTGCCTTCTCCTTCTGTAACAGCAGGGCCGGCTCTAGGATTTTTGCCGCCCAAAGCAAAAACAATTTTGGCCGCCCCCCCCTTTTTTTAATTACCCCACCCCCGGCCCCGCCTCAACTCCGCCCCTTCCCCAAATCCCCAGCCCTGCCTCCTCCCCCCAGGCTCTCAAGCCTAGGAGGGAGGGAGGGAGGGGGAGAAGCGGCGCCCACGCCGCGGCCACTCGGAGTCTCCCCCTCCCTCCCAGGTTTGAGAGCCTGGGAGGGAGGGGGAGACTCCGAGTGGCCGCGGCGCGGACGCCGCTTCTCCCCCTCCCTCCCAGGCTCTCAAGCCTGGGAGGGAGGGGGAGCAGTGGCGCGCGAAACGGCTGTTTTTTGCGCGCCGCGGCCGCTCGGGATCTCCCCCTCCCTCCCAGGTTTGAGAGCCTGGGAGGGAGGGGGAGACCCCGAGCGGCCGCGGCGCGCGAAACAGCTGATTCGCGCGCCGCTGCTCCCCCTCCCTCCCAGGCTTGAGAGCCTGAGAGGGAGGGCAAGTAGCGGCGTGCGAATCAGCTGTTTCGCGCGCCATGGCGCGCGAGCGGCAGCAGCAGCGGAGGTGAGCTAGGGCGGCCGGGGCACATTTTTAGGGGCGGCATTCTGGCGCCGGCCATGCCGCCCCTAAAAATGTGCCGCCCCAAGCACCAGCTTGTTTTGCTGGTGCCTAGAGCCGGCCCTGTGTAACAGGAGCTATTGCCTTGACTACAATAGAAAAGTTGATCAGTTTAACTAAACAGATTTAAAAACTGGCCTAGTTACACTGGTGCAAATCCCTAATCTAGACACACTTAACCCTTGCTCATATCAATTTAACCTAAATTGGTAATTTAACAACACAAACTAAATTGTTATAAGTGAGGGTTTAACTGGTTTCAGTGTGTCTTCATTAGGGGTTTGCACTAGTTTAACTAAATCAATGTCCTTGAACCAGGGGACTCTTTTAGTATAGAT
The DNA here is from genome assembly GCF_028017835.1 of Emys orbicularis. NCBI lineage: Eukaryota > Metazoa > Chordata > Testudines > Emydidae > Emys > Emys orbicularis. Next base: position 89,737,263 of record NC_088683.1, read on the forward strand.
AAAACCTATGACTCATTTTGCAGTACTGCAGAATGTCAAATCAGTGCATCTTTGCCACATCCATCTGTTTCCTGACTATCTTGCACCTCATGACTAATTTACATCGCTCAATATGTTCCTGATCCTGCAACTGGCTCTGTCCAGGTACAGGGTCCACCAAGAGACTTAACTGCTGGACTGAGGTCATCACAGAATTTTGCACTATGTCTTCCTCCTGAGAACTTGTGGAAATATCTCTGGCCCACATCTATAAAGGGGCTTAAGCATTTAGGTGCCTACTAAATCAATGGAACAACATGGCAATCCACAAAGCCTGAGGTAGGTGCCTAGGTTCCCTATACAATGAATAGGGAGAGATGGGAGCCTAAGACTAGGATCCACAAAAGCTAGCATGCTAGGCAGGGAACCACCTATACTGGCAAATGGGAGATGCCAATGAGAGGTGCATACACTGAGCCTCACCCCTATCACAGATATAGGTGCCTAAGTCCAGGCTGCAGGCCGGAGCCTATCTCTGCTAGTGATCCACACCACTAGGCAGAAACATAGGTAATTAGGTAACTTTTATAGTTAGTTGCTGAGTGAGTTTAGTTACCTACATGCTTAGGCAGCAGGTGAGTGGGAGTTCTATGGATTGGAGAGATGCCTAAAACTGGGACTTTGGTGCCTAAGTCTAGGGTTTAGGTGCCTAAGCACTTTTGTGGAGCTGGGGCTCTGTCTCTAGTTTGCTGGACTGGGGCTCTGGTAAAGGTTGTGCCTGAAGGCATTAAGAGGTGATAACAGCCACTCTACATAAAATAACGAGGAGTCCTTGTGGCATCTTAGAGACTAACAAATTTATTTGGGCATAAGCTTTCGTGGGCTAAAACCCACTTCATCAGATGCATGGAGTGAAAAATACAGTAAGCTGTATATATATGAAAAGATGGGAGTTGCCTTACCAAGTTGGGGGAAGTGCTAACAAGCCCAATTCAATTAAGGTGGAAGTAGCCTAAATTTCCAGTATTTTTGTTGGTATATATTTATTAAAATGTATATTAATTTTTTCCATCATAGTTATTACAGATTAATTACCACTTTCCTAAATTTAAAAAGCAATACCTGATTAAACATTTCACAGCATAAGAACCCAAAATAGAAAAATCAATTCAATTGTTAAAAAATGACAATTACTTTCCTGTACTGTAACTGTTATTCTTTGAGAGGTTGGTGCAGATGTATATTTCACTCAGGTGTGTACGCACTGAGCATATCAAAGCCAGAGAACTTTGCCTAGCTATACCCACAGGGGTGGTGCTTATGCCCTGTGGCCCTTAGCCCTTCCCCTAGATATTTAAGGGCAGTGCCACCCTGAAGCACCTCAGTTCCTTCGCACTGAACATCAAGAATTGAGACTCTGATGCAGAGAAGGGAGAGTGGATTGTGGAATACATGTCTGCACCCACATCTTGAAGAACAATAGTTATAGTGCAGGTGCATAATCGTCTCTTCTTTGTGTGATTGCAGATCTATACTTCACTCAGGTGACTCACAGGGAGTATCAGAAGGAGGTGGGACTCAGAGTCTACTTAAAGATTGATTACAAGACTTGAGCTCATAAAATCTAGTAGGGCCCTAATGAACTAAATTTTTTTGAGTTGGTATTAACATTGACTTCCTGTTGTTCAAGATCAGGCCCAGATGATTGAAAAGGCAGAATGTGAACTGAACACGCAAAAGGACTTTTTTTTTTTTTGGACTTGCCCCTCACTAACCAATCATCCAGGTACAGGAAGACATGAATTCCTCTCTTCCTAAAATATGTAGTCACTACTACCATTGGTAAAAACTCAAGGAGCCCAGGAGAGGCCAAAGGGAAGCACAGTGTACTGATAATATTGACTTGCCTGGACAAATCTTACAAATTTCCTGTGACTTGGGAAAAATCACTACATGGAAGTAAGCATCCTGAAGATCCAGGGCAGCAAGCTAGTTATTGTTATTTAATTGAAGAAGAATCATTGCTAGAGTGACTGTATGGAACCTCACATATTTGATGTATTTGTTGAGTCTGGAGAAATTGAGAATAGGTCTCATTCCTCCCTTAGATTTGGGAACCAGGAATAGACTCTCTTCCCTCAATGCTGCAGAGGGATCGCCTCGATAGCTCCCGAAGCACACAGGATATCCGATGAAGGATAAGTGGCTTGTGAGAGGGATCCCTGAAGAGAGATGTGATAAGGGGGATGAGAAGGGGAGATTGGATGGCACAACCTGATCTCATGGTGCTTAGGACCCATTTGTCCATGGTTACTGAGTCCCAAGTACTGGAAAAGCAAGACAGCCTGTCCCGGAACAGAGACAGGGATGGAGAGGTCAACTGGAATGCTGTCCTAGACATGCAAGTCAAAATGGCTGCTTCCTCAGCACTGGAAGAGGGCGAACTGGCTGGTTGAAATTGGGCCCAGAAGCTCTCCTCCTTTGTGACCTATGACCCTTCTTGGAAAAATCTTTGCCTTACAGAAAAGGATGACTGTTGGAAAAACTGCTTTGAGAGGTATTGCTGCCATAGCTGTTAATGTGCATAAGTGACGCCTCTTTGTGGCTGGGATATAAACATCCAACAAATTCAAAGTAACCTGAGAGTTCTTAAATGAGTGTAAAGTCTCATCAGTTTACTCTGAAAACAAAAACCAACCATCAAAAGGTAAGTCCTCAATACTCTGCTCAACATCAGGATCTATACCAGCATTCTGCAACCACAAGGCCCTTCTCATGGTCACAGCTCATGCGGTAATTCTGGAAGAAGCATTCGCCACAGCCAGGGCCTATTGCAAGTTTTGGCCATAAGATGGCCCTCTGCAATAAACACCTTAAACTCTTTCTTGGAGGTTTCTGGCAACTTATCCATGAATTTGAACATAGCATCCCAACTGATGAAATCATACTTAGATGCTGATTTGCAATATCCATCTGCAATGGAGAAATTGGCTAAACTTTTTGTTCACATCAAGTCCAGCCTCTTAGATTCTTTGTCCTTTGGGGTGGATTTATATCTCCCCTGCTGTGACCTGTCATTTACTGCTGTTACCATGAAAGAGTTAGGGGCTGGACGGGAGTAAAAGTACTCAAAGTTCTGCATAGGAACATAATATTGTTTCTCAGAATGCTTTGCTGTATGAGATAATAAAGTTGGGTTATTCCACATGGTCCAAAAGGTCTTCATTTATCAGGGGAGCTACCCTCCCTGGAATTGATAACTGGAGAATACTCAGCAATTTTTGTGTATTCTCCTGCACGAACTCAGGCTTAATGCCCAAGGAGGAAGCCATAGGCCTTAGGAGGTCCTGGTATGACTTACAATCCTTGGGCACAGGTGAGGAAGAGGCCAGTACTGTAGAGTCATCCAGAGAGGAAGAAGAAGGAGGGTGCGGGGCCAATGCAGGCTCCTACAGGGGACAGGCTCATATACGAGACGATCAATCTGGACCAGCACAGTGACTGGGTCATGTTAACACCTTTTACTCTTTGGGCCCATATATTCCATTGAAATTAATACAGCACATCTTTCAATCTATGAATAAAAACTAGGTGTAAGAGGATGAGATCTACTAGTTCTAAAATCCTGAAGCACATGGTGACCAGAAACACTCAGTTCAATTCACTAACTACAGATAATATTTCTTTTGTTTAATAAAATCAGTTTTTAATGAAAAACTTGTTTTGATGAGGAAAAATGTTTATGTATCCAGCACATTTAAGGCAGTTTATTTAATTAAAAAAATTAAAATGCTGTTTTTGTGCATTTTTAATTGAATTTGAATTTCCGGCCAAATAGAGCTAGGTATCTAGTAAATAAGAAATGCATCATTCACCATTTTCTAACATAATTAAAAATTAAGAATCTGAATAAATATCAATTAAGCTATATAATTGCTTAAATAAATGTGTACAGATATAGTGTATCATCCTGGTTAGCAAAAATAAGAACCAAATATAGTGCAAAGGTTATAGTTAGTACTAATTCAATACATTTTAATGGTTACCAGCCAATAAGAACCAGTCTTTCTTTAGGAAAATAATTAAAACGCACAAATGCAAAACAATTAAAATCAATTATTTAAATCAATCCATCCTGGGACTTTCTGACCCAGGATGAAGAAATGAGGGACTCTGGCTCTCCTTTTTCTTTCACCCCTACATGCATGAGTTGTTAGGATAATTAATCTTTTGGCTAGGAACCTGTTAGATGATTTGTCAAAGGTTGACTGAATTGTACTTTTTTCTAGTTGGCTTTTTTTGTATATATGAACTGCTTTTGTTCAGATATTATTTACCCAAACAACAACTCATTTGAAACTGTTGTTTATCATGTCAATATATATTTATTACGTACATAAACCATTAACAGAAGATTGTGACTGTGAGTTCAAACTGTCAAAGGTTAGGAAATGCCAGATTTACACTTGTGAGTGCAACCTTAATTCAGCCCCCTTGTGTGTTCATCCTCTGCCCTGACTAAGGTCCTATGGGAAAATAGTATGTAATCCTGCAATAAAGGTCAAAATGCATACATACAAAGGGGGTGAATTAAGCATACTTGGCAATATCAGATTATCTGATGTTTTCCTAACTTTCAAGCAGTTGATTTTGCAACCTAAATAATATTATTTTAAATGTAGTTTTTTGTTTGTAATTTCTGAGAGAGAGTGTTTTAAGAACAAAGGTAAAATCAAATTCTGTTACTACAGTTCTAACAACCATTTCATAACGCTTCATCAATGGGTTTGAACTCTGAGCCTTCAGCGCTGCAACACAAACTGCTGCTTCGTGAGGACACTAGCTGACAATGGGAAGAAGGCTTTTATCCCAGTGTAGTAGGATTGGCTGCTGGCACCATGTGCTGGGACCATGTGTTGGGTCCAGAGAGGTTACAGCTGAAGTCCAGCTCAGCTCTTTCCTGGGTGGAGGTCATGCCCCATGTTGTTCTCCCAGGGGTTTGAGGAATGGAACACTAGGATCATGTCTTAATGGAGCCCTAGGTGTAACTTAAAATTCTTCCCTCTAATAGAAATCCCTGCAGAAGGGCGGCAGCAGCATAACTACCTGCCAACCTTGTGAGAAATCTTCCTTGGGGCATAGGAGGTATAATTTACTTCTTCATGCTCCAGCTTCAGTGAAAGTGAACCATAGTCTTTTCAGAGGAAGAAAGAGACTGTTTCTCAGAAAGTGCTGTGGTGAGGCAGCAATTAAAGCAATACTGAGAATGTTTTTCCTGCTGCTTGCATGAGATTCTCAGGAAGTTCTTAAGGATAATAGTAACAGTATGCCCACCACCTATGAGTAATTATTGTCATTGCTTCTAACTACTTTTAAGAAAAAAATCTTCAAATTTGGTATGACAACCTGATTCAGAATGTATTATTTAATTCAGTAAAGCATTTTGAGATACTGTTTTTAGGAAAAGAACATTTTATACTATAGTTTATGGCAGCATAAAACATTATAATTAAAACACATTTTTAAAAGCATTTTTGTATGGCTCTGTCCTCAGGACCACTTGTCTTGCAAAGTAGTAGAAGTGGACCATAGAGGAATTTTTGAACAAAATGCTCAAAAAAGAATTAAGAACGCTGGCAGAAAGGCCATATTTTAAAAAGGGAAGAAAGAGACCCCTGGGAACTACAGACCAGACAGCCTCACTTCAGTCCCCGGCAAAATCATGGAGCAGGTCCTCAAGGAATCCATTTTGAAGCACTTGGAGGAGAGGAAGGTGATCAGAAACAGTCAACATGGATTCACCAAGGGCAAGTCATGCCTGACCAACCTGATTGCCTTCTATGATGAGATAACTGGATCTGTGGATATGGGGAAAGCGGTGGATGATATATATCTTGACTTTAGCAAAGCTTTTGAGACAGTCTCCCACAGTATTCTTGCCAGCAAGATAAAAAAGTATGGATTGGATGAATGGACTATAAGGTGGATAGAAAGGCGACTAGATTGTCAGGCTCAACGGGTAGTGATCAATGGCTCGATGTCTACTTGGCAGCTGGTATCAAGCGGAGTGCCCCAGGGGTCAGTCCTGGGGCTGGTTTTGTTCAACATCTTTATTAATGATCTGGATGATGGGATGAATTGCACCCTCAGCAAGTTTGCAGATGACACTAAGCTGGGGGGAGAGGTAGATATGCTGGAGGGTAGCGATAGGGTCCAGAGTGACCTAGACAAATTGGAGGATTGGGCCAAAAAAAATCTGATGAGGTTCAACAAGAACAAGAGCAGAGTCCTGCACTTAGGAAGGAAGAATCCCATGCACCGCTACAGGCTGGGGACCGACTGGCTAAGCAGCAGTTCTGCAGAAAAGGACCTGGGTATTACAGTGGATGAGAAGCTGGATATGAGTCAGCAGTGTGCCCTTGTTGCCAAGAAGGCCAATGGCCTATTGGGCTGTATTAGTTGGAGCATTGCCAGCAGATCGAGGGAAGTGATTATTCCCCTCTATTCGACACTGGTGAGGACACACCTGGAGTATTTTGTCCAGTTTTGGTCGCCCCACTACAGAAGGTATGTGGACAGATTGGAGAGAGTCCAGCGGAGGGCAACAAAAATGATTAGGGGGCTGGGTCACATGACTTACAAGAAGAGGCTGAGGGAACTGGGGTTATTTAGTCTGCAGAAGAGAAGAGTAAGGGGGGATTTGATAGCAGCCTTCAACTACCTGAAGGGGGGTTCCAAAGAGGATGGAGCTCGGCTGTTCTCAGTGGTGGCAGATGACAGAACAAGCAGCAATGGTCTCAAGTTGCAGTGAGGGAGGTCTAGGAAACACTATTTCACTAGGAGGGTGGTGAAGCACTGGAATGGGTTACCTAGGGAGGTGGTGGAATCTCCATCCTTAGAGGTTTTTAAGGCCCGGCATGACAAAGCCCTGGCTGGGATGATTTAGTTGGGGTTGGTCCCGCTTTGAGCAAGGGATTGGATTAGATGACCTCCTGAGGTCTCTTCCAGCCCTAATATTCTATGATTCCTGCACAGGAATTTCTGAAGCAGTGAAGCATGCAGGCTGAAAGTTTGCAAGGCCGTAAAATAAATGGTAGCCTTAACATTCAGGAACTTGAAAGCTGCTTAGGTTTCTAATAAGGTCCAGTGGCACTGGCAGAAAGGCCTGTATGACACTGTAGCCAACTTCATGTCTAGCGGTGTTGAATCTTAAATCTATACAAGATGGAACGTTTAGATATTTCTAATGAATTTTTTTTGTGTTATGTCAGTTTGGAAGGACACCTTCCTTTTGTCTTATTTTCAGGACCCCTCCTCTTCCGGTTCTTTCAAATGGAATTTTATGCTTCCCTCTCTTCTTTCAGCTACCTCTCCTCATTTGTTTTTATTTCCACCTTCTCAATTTAACAGCTTTTATCACTGGCTCCTTTTCTGCCATGCCCTAGATTTTTAGTGTCTCATCGCTCACAATATCTATCACATCTATATGTGCCCTCTTCCTTTTTCTCTCATCTCCTTTCTCATGCCTTTTTTAGAATAGAGGGGGAAAAGGAGTGAGTTAGGTTTTTTTTCCCTTTCTTGAGCTAGCTACCTCAAGGCAGCTAACCCACTTCTGAGTTTGTCTAGACTAGGAAAGATGGTCAAGTTCAGGTTGGGTTTTGCTAACATGTTTGAGCTAATCCCAATTTATCCTCATCTTTTTTCATAGTGTAGATGCAGGTTAGCACATTTAACCTTGATTTAGTTGGTCAAAGTCAATCCTAGGCTCCAAAAGATCAAATTGTGACGAAAAGTCAATATTTCAAAAATAATAAAAAACAAACAAACACTTTTTTTTTTCATTTCGGGTTACTTGAAACATCTCATTTAGATAATTTCAAAGCATTTTGTTTTGATTTAGACTTTTAAAAACCTTTTTTTCAGTCTAATTAGCTTACATTTCTAAATGAAAAACCATTTTGAACTGAAAAACTCATTTTTTTCATTTTGAAAAGGTCTAAATGAAACAGTCTGACAATTTTGAAACTTTTTTTTTTGCCCAACATTTTTTTCCAGTTGAGAAATTTGTCAAACCTAAACCTGTTTCACAGTTTTGGGTTCAACAAATCAGCACTTTTCAATGAAAAACAATAACGTGGTCAAAAATTTCAGACCAGCTCTAATAATAATGAACTAGGTATAAAAGTCAAGACTGAAATACAGAAACTTGGCTTATTGTTCGAAGACCCTACAGTCTTGGCCACACTGTAGAATTTACCCCTCGTTGACAATGGGTGTTAGCAACAGCCAAACTGGTCCTGAACACAGTTTAGCTCCAAATGTAGGCATGGATAAACTGGTTTCAGTAACTTTTCAAAAAACATGGTGAAAATCTACAAGTTAGTTGCACCCATTGTTGACACCTACTGTCAGCAATTGTAAGGTCTGTAGCATAAACAATAATAAGCCAGCACGACCAGATGGTATACATCCAAGAGTTCTGAAGGAACTCAAATATGAAATTGCAGAACTACTAACTGTGGTACGTAACCTATTACTAAGTCAGCCTCTGTACCAGATGACTGGAAGACAGCTAATGTGACACCAATTTTTTTAAAAGGCTCCAGAAGTGATCCTGGCAAATACAGACTGGCAAGCCTAACTTCAGTACCAAGCAAATTGGTTGTAACTATAGAAAAGAACAGAATTATCAGACACATAGATGAACATGATATGTTAGGGAAGAGTCACAAAGGTTTTGTAAAGGGAAATCATGCCTCACCAGTCTATTAGAATTCTTTGAGGGGTCAACAAGCATGTGGACAAGGGTGATCCAATGGACACAGCATACTTCGACTTTCAGAAAGCCTTTGATAAGAACCCTCACCAAAGGCTCTTAAGCAACGTAAGCAGTCATGGGATAAGAGGGAAGGTCCTTTCATTGATCAATAACTGGTTGAAAGATAGGAAACAAAGGGTAGGAGTAAGTGTTCAGTTTTCACAGTGGAGCAAGCTATATAGCAGGATCCCCCAAGGATCTGTACTGGGACCAGTAAATTATCTGAAAAAAAGGGTAAACAGGAGGCAAAGTTCGCTGGCACAAAATTACTCAAGATAGTTAAGTTCAAAGCAGATTACGAAGAGTTACAAAGGGATCTCACAAAACTGAATGAATGGGCAACAAAATGGCAGATGAATTTCAATGTTGATAAGTGCAAAGTAATGCCCATTGGAAAACATAATTACAAATATACATATAAAATGATAGGGTCTAAATTACCATTCAAGAAAGAGATATTGGAGTCATCGTGGAGAGTTTCTGAAAACATTTGCCCAATGTGCAAAGGCAGTCAAAAAAGCTAACAGAATGTTAGGAAAGGGATTGATAATAAGACAGAAAATATCATAATGCCACTACGTAAATCCATGGTACACCCACATCTTGAGTACTGCATGCAGTTCTGGTCACCCCATCACAAAAAAGATATATTAGAATTTGAAAAAAATATGGAGAAGGGCACCAAAAATGATTAGTGGAGGAGAAATTAAAAGGACTGGGACTGTTCAGTTTGGAAAAGATACAACTAAGGGGGGATATGGCAGAGGTCTATAAAATCATGAATGATGCAGAGAAAGTTAATAAGGAAGTCTTATTTATCCCATCACATAACATAGGAACCAGTGGTCACCCAATGAAATTAACATGTGACAGAAGGAAGTATTTCTTCACACAATGCATAGTCAACCTGTGGAACTCATTGCCAGGGGATGTTGTGAGGGCCAAAAGCATAACGGGGTTCAAAAAAGAATTAGATAAGTTCATGGAGGATAGGTCCATCAATGGCTATTATCCAAGATGGACTGGGATGCAACCCCATCCTCTGGGTATCTCCAAACCCAGTCCCAGCTTCTAGCAGTCAGAGATGACAGGGGATGGATCACTAATAAATTGTCTTGTTTTGTTCTCTCCCTCTGAAGCGTCTGGCACAGGGCACTGTAATAAGACAGGATACTGGGCTAGGTGGACCATTGGTCTGACCTAGTATTGCCATTCTTATCTTCTAATGTAAACAAACCCCAAGACTAGAGCTGGTTGGGTACTCAAAATCAGCATTCGTAGACATTCACTCAAATTCTGAGCCACTGTTTAACTCAGCCACATTCATATTCCCTTATTATTCAACTGTTTGCAAACATTCCTGGTGAATGGATTTGTGTTTGCATAAATTTTGGGGGGAATGGCTGCTCTTTATACAAATACCATAATCACATGCAAATAAGGTTATTTGTGCCTGAACAAGAGAATTTATTCTTTGCAATTATGCTCTTTAAAAAGTTTCAGACATCCAATCAGAAAACAGAAATAACTAAGTAACTCAGATAACTAATGAGACACAACAACTAGCAAATACTCAGATTGGACAGTTCCTAAACAATAAAATAAAGTTTATCCATCCAAACTATCCAGTGATTAGTCATGAATAATAAATATATATTTTTAAACTAAATTCGGTTCAAGAATAATTCACAATTTTTTCACCAACATTATTAGCAATGAATAATTCAACAAGAACTATGGAGGACTTATATAATGCAACCAGTTCTAACTTGAATTAAGATGTAAAAGCATCAGGTGACATTTACCAGAAAAGCAAAGTTCTGGTAGTTTTTGTGGCACCATGGGTTATGAAGCAGAGACATTAAGTGGCACAGCAAGTATAACTCTCACAGGACCTTAGGGGATTCAGCTGCAAGGATTTATTAAGAAATAAACTGTCAGTAAACTGCTGATTGTAATGAGATGAACATGCTCTTATGTTAACGATCTGGGTCATAGAATTATAGATTTTAAAGCCAGAAGGGACCACCAGATCATTTAGTGTGACCACCTGCATATCACAGGCAACCAGCACCCTCACACTAAACCCAACAACTGAAATTAGACCAAAGTATTACAGCCCTCAGGAAACTAAACTATTATGTGCCACAGGCAGAGAACAGGAAGGACTGAGGTACACGAATGCCCAAGGCCTCTGCAATGGTAGGAAACTTATTAAGTGAGATATCCCCAGATTACCTTGGCAAGCAAATGACACCCGACACTACAGAGGAAGGGAAGCCGCCCGCAAGATCACTACCAATCTGGCCTGGGGAGAATTCCTTCCCAGCTCCACATATGTTGATGTAGTAGACAGTGCTCTTCTCCGTAAGGACTCAGTCTTACAATCACATTCCTATTGGTAGATCCTTATGTCTCCACATAGTACTAATGTATGCTCTTCAGCAAATAATCCATGTTTTTACTTGTTTTGTGAGGCATTTAACACACTTTTGGATGCTAAAAAATTATACAATTGACTAGGGCACCAGAGTTACCCTACCTTCTCTTTTGGGAAAAGTTAAATGATGACCAGAAGTGGGTAAGGACCTCTGTTTTAGTTCTCCTCCAAAAATGACACCTTCAGTAGAATAATGACTTTTGAAATCATGCAGTTTTAAGCCTTAAATCCTTCAATTAACGCGGAGTGGGCAGAAATCCCTTTTGCCCATACAGAGTCCCATTGAAGTCAGTCTAAATTTAGGATGACACAAGTGAGAGTCACAAATGGCCAAGAGGTAGAGGAAGGGCATGACTGACAATAAGATCATTTTAGAGTAGCAGCCGTGTTAGTCTGTATCCACCTGTGGCACCTTAGAGACTAACAAATTTATTTGAGCATAAGCTTTCGTGGGCTACAGCCCACTTCTTCGGATGCATAAAATGGAACACACAGAAAGAAGATATTTATACATACAGAAAACATGAAAAGGTGGAAGTAGCCATACCAACTGTAAGAGGCCAATCAACTGAGATGAGCTATCATCAGCAGGAGAAAAAAAAACTTTTGAAGTGATAATCGAGATGACCTATAGAAGGTGTGAGGAGAACTTAACATGGGGAAATAGATTCAATTAGTGTAATGACCCAACCATTCCCAGTCTTTGTTTAAACCTAAGTTAATTGTATCTAATTTGCATATTAATTCAAGTTCAGCAGTCTCTCTTTGGAGTCTGTTTTTGAAGTTTTTTTGTTGCAAAATTGCCACCTTCAAGTCTGTCACTGAATGGTTAGAGAGGTTGACGTGTTCTCCCACTGGTTTTTGAATGTTATGATTCCTGATGTCAGATTTGTATCCATTTATTCTTTTGCGTAGAGATTGTCCGGTTTGGCCAATGTATATGGCAGAGGGGCATTGCTGGCACATGATGGCATATAACACGTTGGTAGATGTGCAGGTGAACGAGCCCCTGATGGCATGGCTTCTACAATGTACTTGCCAGCAGCACAATAGTCCAATTATTTATAATTTGTTCTATCAAATTTATATAATCCTAATGATATATTCAGGGGCATACAATATATTATGCATGTCATGTTCTCTGCAAAGAATGTCAAAGACCACACTTTATCTCATGTAATTTACAAACATATGGACTTAATTCTCCATTGCCTCACACCTTGTGTAGTCATTTACACCTAAAACAGGTAAAATGTAGCAATTCTGATATGGTAGACTTTTACATTCACTTTACATGGGTGTAAATGAATATACTAGATCAGCGGTTCTCAAACTGTGGGTCGGGACCCCAAAGTGGATCACAACCCTGTTTTAATGGGGTCACCAGGACTGGCTTAGATTTGCTGGGGCCCGAGGCAGAAGCCCAAACCCCACCTCCTAGGGCCGAAGCCTGAGGACTTCAGCCCTGGGCAGCTGTGTTCAGTTTACAGGCCCCCTGCTTGGAGCTGAAGCCCTCAGGCTTCAGCTTTGGTCCCCACACCCGGGGCAGTGGGGTTCGGGCTTTGGCCCTCCCCCACCTAGGGCTCAGGCTTCCATCCCCGCTCCTGGGGTCATTTAGTAATTTTTGTTGTCAGAAGGGGGTCGTGGTGCAATGAAGTTTTAGAACCCCTGTACTAGATGTAAAGCAGAGGAGAATCAGGCCCATATATGTCGGCCAATTCCTAAATATTAGTGGTGATAAAGAGAAGAGTTCATAGCCCCACATTTTAAATAATTGGAAAACTCATATGGATATTTTATCTATAAATAAGTGACATAAGCTATCTGTGTACAATGTACAGCTAAGCTGGAGAGATACATGCTGAATACTTTGCAATATTCATCCCATGCCTTATTTGTACAACTCGCTTATCTCTAGATGAAGAAAACTATAAAATCTGGATATACAGTAATACTTCTGGGAATTCTTACGTTACTTATTAGCCTCTGAGACTCCAACATTAATAGTTGACTATATAGTCTCTACCTTCCCACACACGCTATTTCCTCCCACCATTTAACCATCTTTCCTGTCACTCAGGCTCACAACCTTGTTGCCACATGCCACTTCTCTTTCTTCTTCTCAACCACCACCATCTAGGCTGTTGCTAAATTTTGCAGTTCCTTCCTCTAAGTTATCCCCAAAATACGTCCCTTCCTCTATTGCTACAATTATGGCGTGATCATCTTTTGCAATCACTTCTGCAACCTTGATCTCTGGCTTCTTGGCCTTCTCAGATCTCAAATTGCATTCCTCAGGTCTGTCCAAGTTACTGCTGCTCAAACCGTATTTCTTGCCTCATATCCCAACTGTGTCACCCCTTGAGTGTTTGTATTGGCTTTTGATTGCCATCTGTAACATATTCAGACTCCACATTCTCAAACATTCCCCTGCCCTATATTCTCTAAATTTGGCAGACCTTTTACTCCCCTAGCCTTCTATTCACATTACTGACTGCATGCATAGGTGCTGGAACTAAGGGTGCTGCCTCGCCCACTGCCTTGAAGTAGTAATAACCCAAATACATGGTTTCTGCCTTCAGCACGCCCACTATAAAAATTGTTCCAGTCCCCCTGACTGCATGAGCAAAATCCTGCTCTCATTTACTCTCATATAAATCCAGAGTAACTCCACTGACTTCCAACTGAGTTATTCCAAATGCATGCAGATAACAGAACAATTTTGGAACCTAGACTTTTCCTTATATACCCTCACTTCCCATGACTAGACTATGCTCCCTGGCTCTACCTCACTCTTCTTAAAAATTCTCATAAAACTTTTGCTCAGTTTTGTATCATTGACCTTCATCCATGTCTCAAAGACAATGGCAGTATATTTTAATATACTAAATTTAAAAATAAAAAGGAGCTAGGCAAGATACTTTGTAACAAGCATCTCATGATATTTCACTGTTATAACCTTCACATTCTCATATTTAAATTGTTGTTTGCCAAATACTGGGAGAAATTGTGAAATACCTCTTCTGTAATTATGGTGGGGGGAGCTTTGTTTTTATTCCCATTTATGTTTCAATTTTAAACCAAGTATAAAAAGGAGATCATTAAGTTATTGGTCTCAATAAGGAGGTCTCCTTTTTCATATATTGTCTGACCAAGTTAAATAGTTTTAGTGGGCACCCAGTATTTCTATGCTAGTTCTTGTAATTAATTCCTATATATGTAGATTTCTGCTTCTGTTACCTTGATTCTTACATTTATTCTTTTGCTTAGAGACACAAATCAGACACAAATGAGACATCAAGAATTGTAACATTCAAAAACCAGTAGGAGAGCACTTCAGTCTCCCTGGACACAATAACAGACCTAAAAGTGGCCATTCTTCAACAAAAAAAACTTCAAAACCAGACTTCAACGAGAAACTGCAGAGCTGGACACTATCAAATTAGGCCTGAATAAAGACTGGGAGTGGCTGGGTCACTACAAAAAATAATTTCCCCTCTGTTGATACTCACACCTTCTTGTCAACTGTTGGGAATGGGCCACATTCATCATGATTGAATTGGCCTCATTAGCACTACAAAAAGTAATTTTCCTTCTGTTGATATTCACCCCTTCTTGTCAACTGGTGGTAATGGGACACATCCTCCCTAACTGAATTGGCCTCATTAGCATGGACCCCCCATTTGATCAGGCAACTCCCATCTTTTCATGTGCTGTATATTTATACCTGCCTACTGTATTTTCCACTCCATGCATCTGATGAAGTGGGTTATAGTCCACGAAAACTTATGCCCAAATAAATTTGTTAGTCTCTAAGGTTCCACAAGGACTCCTTGTTGTTTTTACTAACACAATCACTTTATTAAAAACTTAAATGTAACTTACAGTACATCTGTTGTATCTGGGATACCTTTATCAAAACAGATCTGACATGGCAAGAAAAGTCTGAAGTCCTGTCTCTAGCAGTAGCCTATGTTGTCTGATGCTTTGAAGAAAGGTGAAGGAACACCATAATGCACCTGATAAATCATGCAATGCTCAATACGGGAGGAAAAAATTCCTTCCTTCGTCTGCAGTGATCAGCAGATACCCTAAGGCTTGACTACTGAGTAGCCCCGTCTTATTGCTTTGAGACCCTCCAATGAGAGGTGCTAAATAAAAGCAAAGAATTCTTACTATTAGCATTAATTATCAATGTTATTACTAGTCATAAAATTATCCCAGCTCCTTTTAAAATCCAGCTACAGTATATAGGCCAAATTCTGACCTCAGTTACATCACTACAAATACAGAATAACTCTCCTGACTGCAATAGATTCCTTTGAACTTACTCTGGTTTAACTGAGAGTAGAATTTGGCCATTTGACTAAAACAATGAATTTCACAGATTAAGTAGTAGTATTTCCTTTTGTTTTAAATTTACCTGCCATTAACTCTGAGTGCACCTATAGCGGGGTGGTTGGATCCGTCAGCAGGCCTAGTGGTCTAGGCCTCTGACCCCAGTATTTCTGTTAGTTCAAGGTGTCCCAGCTTGCTGGATAAGGTCTTGCCTGGATTGACCTTTTTGATGGAAACCCCTAGCTCTGCCCTTATTGGGAACCAGGGTTTATAGTCTGGAGTAGATAGAGGGACCTGGGCCTTCCCACTCCACCGAGTCCCAACCCAGGGCCCTGAAAGTGAAATGCTGTGCACTGGCCTACGGACAACCACTCCAATTGCTCACCTTCCCCATGGCCACTTCCTGCTACCCCTTCATCTGAGTTTGGAGTGTGGTCATTGTAGACTTAAAGTCTTTGCTTCAAAATCCTCACGTTCTAGGGCCGATGCCCGTGGCATTCTCAAGCCCCTACCCCTGTTCTCCCTCCCTCTTGGGGAGTGTCTAAGAGTGGGGGACTCACAGCCAGGTCTCATGGCAGAAGCTTCCTCTTCCCTTAATGCAGAGTGGGGCTTCTCTAGTAAATGGCCTCTGTCCTTCCCCACTGCCTGGGGCTGATGAAGTTCCTTCCCTTTATGCTGGTTTTCTCCTCAGAAGTATGCTCGGCAGTGCCTAAGGTGCAGGGCCACCCTAGCCCAGTACTGCTCCAGCCCATCTCCTGTCCCCGCCTTAGCATGGGATTTATTTATTTTTACTAAACCCCTTGTCAAGGCTGTATCCCCACTTTGAACTTTAGGGTACAAGTGTGGGGGCCTGCATGAGGACTTCTAAGCTTAACTACCAGCTTAGTTCTGGTCCGCTGCCACCATTCCCTACCCATGGGAAGCTTTTAGAAACCTCTCACCAATTCCCTGGTGAATACAGATCCAAACTCCTTGGATCTTAAAACAAGGAGAAATTGACCCTTCCCCCCTCCTTCCTTTCACCAACTCCTGGTGAATACAGATCCAAACCCCCTTGGATCTTAAAACAAGGAGAAATCAATCAGGTTCTTAAAAAGAAGGCTTTTAATTAAAGAAAAAGGTAAAAATCATCTCTGTAAAATCAGTATGGAAAATAACTTTACAGGGTAATCAAACTTAAAGAGCTCAGAGGACCCCCCTCTGTCTTAGGTTCAAAGTACAGCAAACAAAGATAAACACTCTGGTAAAAGGTACATTTACAAGTTGAGAAAACAAAGTAAAACTAAGACGCCTTGCCTGGCTTTTTTACTTACAAGTTTGAAATATGAGAGACTTGTTTAGAAAGATGGGGAGAACCTGGATTGATGGCTGGTCCCTCTCAGTCCCAAGAGGGAACAACCCCTTAAAACAAAGAGCACACACAAAAGCCTTTCCCCCCCCCAAGATTTGAAAGTATCTTGTCCCCTTATTGGTCCTTTGGGTCAGGTGTCAGCCAGGTTACCCGAGCTTCTTAACCCTTTACAGGTAAAAGGATTTTGGAGTCTCTGGCCAGGAGGGATTTTAGTACTGTACACAGGAGAGCTGTTACCCTTCCCTTTATAGTTATGACACCCCTCACATAAATTCTATGTATTCTCCTTTCAAGCTTACTTAATTCATGGTTGCATTATATCTCCCTATACTGTATGTGAGCCCCTCCATATATTTAATGATCTTTTCTTCTTTTCTCGGGATCTTTTAAATCTGAGATATAGCTTTTTCAAGGAAAGACTTTCAAGTATAATCCAAAACCAGATTAAAAAAAAAAAATAATTGCTTTGAGATTAGACATTCAGTATATGTACCATGAGCATCTGAACTATTGTCTGTGTCTGACAGACTGCAAACTCTTTGGGGGCAAGAATTGGGTCTTCTCTTGTTTGTACAGCACTGAGTATGCCTGATAACTCTCAAAAATATATAAAATATAAAACTATAAGGTGCTGTGACCAAAAATTAACAGAGTATTCAAAATCAGAAAATACTATATCATTGATTAATATACTACAGGAAGCTTTTTATTATTTTAGTCTCTTTATTAATTCACCCATCTACCCTGTTTTCTTTGTTCTAATTTCATTACCCGTTTAAAAATATTTATGAACTACCTATGCATTTCTGTGGCAAATAATAAAATAAAAATCTCAAACCAAAGATAACTACTCAGGAGGAAACTCATTTCAAGTGAGCTGCTAAACTTTGGGAGAACTTCCCAGTTACAAGCTGCATGAAAAGAAGAGGCAACCAGCCTACAGGGGAGCTCTTCATGTTATATCAATGAATTGTGTGCGATAGCATAAACCTTTCTGACAGGGCCATATGTCTAAAAATAAATCCACAACCTCCTAAAACATTTGCTGAAATGGTGGTGTAATATACTTGGGGAAAAAGGGGAAAATCTCTGCTCCTAGGAGAATAAAATTACACCTCTAAGAAAGAAATCTTTTTTCTAAGTGTGACAAATCCAGACTTCAAAAACCCTCTAATGGTAAACACACAGGTACTTCGAGGTAAATGAAAGCCATCCTAAACCCATTTTGGACATCATAGATCAGATTAATCTCAGGTGAAATGCCACTAAATTAGAGCAAAGTTACATCTGGAATGAATTCAGCCCATAAAGGAAAGCACATACATGTCATGCATATGCCCAATATCAGTAAAACAAAAATTAGTATTGGACTCATGATGGTTATCATCATCTATTTAGATGCCACTATAAATTTGCTATTGAACTAATATATTTAGGTGGAACCCCAAACATTATAGAAATTATATATTTATATATTTGAGACAAATTAAACATAGGGAGAATTAATTCAAAACCCAACTATACATAGTCTAGTGTTTTATTTAATGGGACAGCAGATTGCTGCAAAGTTACCGCTCTCAAACTAATATGTTAGTATGAGTTCTGTAGTGCATCAAACATAAGCTGTTTGTCTTCACTTTTGCTGTCTATCCCCACCCTACCTATCACCTTTCATTCACTATCGAGTTGTCAACTCCTGCCTCCAATTGGCCAATGAGAAAGCCTCCATTGACCACTTGCTAATTTTTCAAACCAGCACATCTGGGCTTTCACCCATGCTGCCCACTGTATTTGGAAAGAACTCCCTATAAACATCCACAAAGCTACCTCATTATCCTCATTCAAATCCTTCCTCAAAATTCTCCTTTGGTTGATGCATACAAAAAGGTTGACAACAGTTAGGCTGCTCATGTGCTATGACCACTGCCTATCATGCTGACTAATATTATCTCATTGTTTCCTTGTACCCCCCATCTATCAGTATGTATTCATCTGTTGTCTCTTGTCTTATACTTATGGTGTAAGCTCTTTCAGGCAGGGATTGTCCTTCTGTTCTGTGTCCATACAGTGCCTAGTCCAATGGGTTCTGGTCCGTGACTAATAATTTCCATGGTGCCAATGATTTCAGTTCGCCAAGTAAATGAACTTTAAGCCCTAGTTACTGGTCCACCTTATACCCATTTTTATAAGGATAAAGTGGTACCGTGACTTCATCCTAGATTCATCTCTAAAATTAAAGTACATATTGTCCTGCCAAGATTATTTTAATGTTCCTGTGGAATCTCTTCTCCATAAGTTTATAAGCTCACTGAACATTTAGCATCACTCAAAGTCCACCTAACTCTTATTTGTCTTTGTTTCTTCTAGTCATCAGGCAATGCTATTACTACAAGAGGACCACATCTAACGATATGTTTGACTGAATTTCACATTGCTCTGACCTGGCTGGTCTGACTCATGTCAAGGCTCAGCTGGCTGGAATGATTTAGTTGGTTTTGGTCCTGCTGTTAGCAGGGGGCTGGACTAGCTGACCTCCTGAGGTCTCTTCCAACGCTAATCTTCTATGATTCTATAAAAGATATTACCTCATCCACCTTGTCCCTCTAATGGGAGAAGCAGACAGTTATGGTAAATCTAAACAAAGGAATACAGATGAGCAGAGCACCTCTCATTAAAGTACATGAACTGGATGCATTATATCAAGGTGCTAAGTTTAACGATGCTGTCAGTTAAAGAGAGGAAGCAATTGCTATAACCTAAACACACTAAACTACAATTAAAGTATAGCATTACAGATATATAACTAACCACTGTGAAAACAGCCTTATGCCAACATGCCTACACATATCTAATTAAAATACTTCCTTAATTAAGTACTTATAATTTATCTGTTTTCTGCCATTGAGGAGGGAGAATATTAACAGCTTTGGAGGAAGACTGCTTTGCCAAAGCTGCAACCATATGGCAGCAAACAGAGAAAAGGGCCAGCCCAACAAGTCTTCCTTCATACAAAGAAAGTTTGATGTCTTTTAAGCCAAATTCTAGCAGAATTTACGAGCAGAAGCACCCTGGAGGAAGGGAAGATTCCATGTTTGAGTATTGGTATCCCATCATTTAGCATGTGCAGAACAGATGGGGGAAGGAGAGGAAGCTGGACTCCTAGCTTCTGGGAAGCATGGGTCTGAAAAGCTCACCTACAGGCTACAGTCTTATAGAATGTAGCATGAGCTCTTCTTGCTCTCATTCAGCTTCTTTGGCCATGGTCCCACCCTCACACTCCATTCCTTCCCAATGGGAGAACCTAGTGCTACTATCTCCACTTTACTCTCCCACTCCTTGTGCTCAAGAATGTGTTTGGTCCCTGCAGAGTGGAAAGGTGGCTTGTTGCAATCTTTCCTCACCTGCAGCACACCCATTTGACTAGGAGCAATCCAGACTTTTAAAAAAGAATAGTGTGTGCTATTCTAAACACCCACAGCCTAACTCTGTCAGGTGCAAATGGTAGTGGGGAAATGTGGCTATGGATATGCCTTTTTGCAGTAAGGAGCACCACCTAGCACATTAGCCAGCCAAGAAGTTTAATGCTCAAGGGGAAGATGCCTCTCGTATGGGTACATGGAATGTGAGAGAGAAGCTTCCTGCACCATTTCACACCCTCTTTCAATACATCTAGGCAGGAGCAAACACAATAACACTTATGATTATTAAACTGCAAATGAACCACAACCTCTGGGACCTATTCTACACACGTAGGTCCCTCAAATGTCCAAGTGGACCCCAAGATGATTGTGAGTGCCAAACACTCAGTGGGGCCACTGGACAACTGAGGTGCTAAAGGAGCACTCAGGGAACACAAGGCTGTGGCAGAGTAGCTAGATGAATTCTTTGCATCGGTCTTCACTGCAGAGGATGTGAGGGAGAATCTCAAACCTGAGCCATTCTTTTTAAGTGACAAATCCAAGGAACTGTTCCAGATTGAGGTATAGAGGACGTTTTGGAACAAACCAATAAATAAAACCGTAATAAGTCAGCAGGACCAGATGGTATTCACCCAAGAGTTCTGAAAGAACTGAAATATGAAATTTCGGAACTGATAACTGTAGTATGTAACCTATTGCTTAAATCAGCCTCTGTACCAGATGACTATCGGACAGGTAACGTGATGCTGATTTTTAAAAAAGGCTCCAGAGGCAGTCCTTCTAATTACAGGCTGGTAAGTCTAACTTCAGAACCAGGCAAGTTGGTTGAAACTATAGTAAAGAATAGAATTATCAGATACATACATAAACATGATATGTTGGGGGAGGCAACATGGCATTTGTAAAGGGAAATCATGCCTCACCAATCTATTAGAATTTGTTGAGGGGGTCAACAAGCATGTGGACATGGGTGATCCAGTGGACACAGCATATTTCAACTTTCAGAAAACCTTTGATAAGGTCCCTCACCAAAGACTCTTAAGCAAAGTAAGCAGTCATGGGATAAGAGGGAAGGTCCTCTCATGGATCAATAACTGGTTAAAAGATAGGAAACAAAGGGTAGGAATAAATGGTCAGTTTTCAGAGTGGAGAGTGGTAAATAGTAGGGACCCCCAAAGATCTGTACTGGGACCAGTGCTGTTCAACATATTCATAAAAGATCTGAAAAAGGGTTAAACAATGAGATGGCAAAGTTGGCAGTTTATACAATATTATGCAAGATAGATAAGTCCAAAGCGGACTACGAAGAGTTACAATGGGATATCACAAAACTGGGTGACAGGGCAACGACAGATAAAATACAACATTGATAAATGCAAAGAAATGAAGAAGAAAGATTTTGGAGTCATCATGGATAGTTCTCTGAAAACATCTGCTCAATGTGCAGTCATAGTCAAAAAAAAGCAAACAGAATGTTAGGAAGCACTAGGAAAGGGATAAATATTAAGATGGAAAATATCATAATGCCACTAGATGAATCCATGGTACACCCAGACCTTGAATACTGCATGCAGTTCTGGTTGCTCCATCTCAAAAAAAGATAATATAATTGGAAAAAAAATAGAGAAAGGCAACAAAAATGATTACTGGTATGGAACAGCTTCCATATGAGGAAAGATTTAAAAAGGCTGGGATTGGTCTTCTTAGAAAAGAGACGACTAACGGGGGATATGATAGAGGTCTATAAAATCATGAATGCTGCGAAGAAAGTGAATAGGGAAATGTTGTTTACCCCTTTCACCTAACACAAGAACCAAAAGTCACCCAATGAAATTAATAGGCAACAGGTTTAAAACAAACAGAAGGAAGTACTTCTTCAACACAACATACAGTCAACCTGTGGAATTCAGTGCCACCGGATGTTCTGAAGGCCAAAACCATAACTGAGTTAAAAAAAAATAGATAAGTTCATGGAGGATAGGTCCATCAATGGTTATTAGCCAAGATGGTCAGGGACGCAACCCCATGCTCTGCGTGTCCCCAAATCTCAGATTGCCAGAAACTGGGATTGGATGGCAGGGGATTGATTACTTTATAAACTGCCCTGTTCTGTTCCTTCCCTCTGAAGCATCTGGCACCAGACACTGTTGGAAGACAGGATACTAGGTTATATGGACCACTGGTCTGACCCTCTATGGCTATTCTTATGTTCTTCAAACTTGCTTTGATGTGGAACCATCCAGGATTAGCCTAACTCATCACTCATTTAAATACTAGATCCCTGAAGCATTCTAATTTCTAGTATGATGTACTTCCTATTCCTTGTGTTCAAGAGTCATTTCTCCCCAAAGTGGCTAAGTCTCTTAGTTATTCCCTTTCAAGTAACTTTCAGAAATAAACAAACTCTGAGCCCCATATCTCTGCATTGCTGCTGGGCAACCATGAATCTCTCATTAATCTGGAAACACTACTCTGCACTCCTTGAAAGAAAAAATTATGTAGAAAAATGTGCGTATAATCAGGCAAAAGAAAATGTGAATTTGAATCTTATTATTAATTATTATTATTATTTTACAGGGAAATGCAGATGGTTGATATTTCAGCTTATTTGCTTTTCTAAAGACTTGCAGGATGTATATTACTAATCAAATTTAAGTATCTTGTCTGCCAAAAATAAAAAACAGCTGTTTAGTTGATTAAACTCCACCTCTAGATTGGCTGCAGTTAACTCACGTTATCATAATAATCATCACAGCGCAGATTTATATTTAGCCTTTCTATTATTAATGCAAGTCATATATTTCATACTCAAAAATATCATTCAATGAAAGTGAGATACTATGCAATATCAAAAACCTTTTCATACTTGTTAAACCAAGTGTATGTGTGTGTAAATTTCATTTAACTGCTGTCTCTACTAACATATATTGAAAATACCATATCATACTAATAAATGAAGACAAATAAAAATGAAGTGTACCATTTCATATTACATTTCAGAGTGTATATTATTTGAATGTTTATTGATTGTTAAGTTAAATTACTAGAAAAGAAAACTGATGTTTCCTGAAAATTATACAAAATAACCTAACCACTTTTAAACAAATGAACGTAACATTCGCAGAAATCTTTCTGACTTCTACAGTGAACTCTAATTAGTAATTCATCATTTTCAGTCTGCATCTCTATAACTCTCTTACAAAGACATTTAAATAAAACTACAAGAGATTTGCTATATCAATGAAATTTAGAAAATTCACTATTTTAAAATATGAGATTATATAAACAATTGTCACTTAGTATTATATTAATTTTCCTATATAAATATAGGCTTGAGCTGTGTTCAGTGCAGGATCTGGGAGTGGGAGAGGAAAGACATGATGGCTTTCTTCTACCTTTGTGCATGACTTGAACTTGGGTCTCTTACAACATTCTAGGTGAGTGCCCTAACTACGAAGCTGTAGAGTCATATTCCCACACTCGATCCACTGCTGTAAAGCTTATAAGGAAAGCAGCTGCAACACCACGTCTTCCTCCAGCTGTTTTGGGAATTCTTTGCTTTGTTCTTGTCAAAACACCTGAAAATCTAAATTTTTGGGGTCAAAACAAAACATTTCATTTTGACATTACTGAAAAAATTTGACTTTTTTGGTTCAGCTCAAACATCTGGCAAACTCGACACTAATCTGCAAAAAGTTTCAGTCAACCTGAAACTGCATTGTTTGATGAATAAACTATTTGTCTGAAAATTTTCACTCATCTCTAATTATTTATTATTTGTATTACTGTATTACTGTGCCTAGTAGCCCCAGCCACAGACCAGCACCTTGTTGTGATCGGAGCTACACAAAACAGAGCAAAGAGACAGGCCAAAGTAGAAGATACTGCTAGCATTCAAATTAAATCTCATTCAGATATAATAGCTTTAAAAGATTTAATCATATCATATCAAATATAAATAAATAAATAAATAAATAAAATAAGTAAAAGTAAGAAAGAAAGATCTTGGAAATGTTAGAGTATGTAATAAGAACTATTTAATATCACTGAGATCTTGCTGCTTCTTTATATGCTTTTTGGATATACAAGATGATTCTGTGATGAGTTCTCCCTGCTAAACTAGTTTTTTCCCCTTTACTCCTTTTTTAGATGGCTCTCTCCCTGCATGCATTCTTTGAAGCATGACAATAAAAGCCAGCTGTTTGATTTTAGAGGAGTTTCTGTCTTGTACACTGGTATTTCTTGAAAAGGTGCCATTATCACAGCCCTCTAAGATGCAGGTAAATCAAGCAATGTTCTTTCTGTGTATGTGTTTTAAAAAGCGTAACCTTATCTAGCTGAAGTCTTTTTCAAATGTACTGTGTAAGGAAAGGTGAATTCAAACTGGAGCAGGTGCAGGGAAAGGCTTCTAGGATGGTCCGAGGAATGGAAAACCTACCTCATGAGAGGAGACTCAAAGAGCTTGACTTGTGTAGCCTAACCAAAAGAAGAGTGAGGGGAGAAATGATTCCTCTTTATAAACACATCAGAGGGATAAATACCAGGGAGGGAGAGCACCAATGTTGACACAAGAACAAATTGATATAAACTAGCCATCAACAAATTTAGGCTTGAAATTAGACAAAGATTTCTAAATGTCAGAGGAGTAAAGTTCTGGAACAGCCTTCCATGGAGAGCAGTGGGGGCAAAAAACCCACCTGGCTTCAAGACTGAGCATGATAAGTTTAAGGAGATGATGGTATGATGCAACTGCCTATGACATGTAGCTGATCTGCAACTGCTAACAGCTGGTGATGGGACATTAGATGGAGAAAGCTCTCAGTTACTACAGAGAATTCTTATAAAGTGAAAATTGTAATGGTGATGCTGTTTGTAGCAAGCTCTGAAAGAGACTGGCACTTCTTTAAAGGGAGCTTTGTTTGCATTAAAGATGGTTAGATTAGAAAAATATAGTCTTACTTTGTTCATTTGTATACTTCTGATTCTTCACTGATGGTGGAATTATATAATGGAGCTCAGCTGAATTTACACTGATAAAGAAAAGGTGGTACAGGAAAAGCTGAGTTGTCAGCCAGCTGCAAACTGAAAGGAAGGAAGCTGAGACCCACAGAGGCTCTTTTGGAACAGAAGAGTGAACAACACAGTAGATCTCCTGCCAGTTGAAAGGGCTGGAGAACCAAATGTCACATGTGAGTGTCAGGAAAGAGTATGGAACATAATGGCCACTGATAAGGCATAAAGCACAGGTGCTCGATGGCTAGAATTATTGGGAGGCTTACCTGACAGTTTAAAAAAAATCACAGGGAAAATGAACGTCTGGTCACAAGAAGTGATGGGAGCCTATCTGCATATAATGAAGCTATGTAACCTTATGTGCCTTTTAGCATTTCTTTTGTTGTTCCCTTTCCCCTAGCCCCCCCACCCCCATCCCTTTTCTTGTGTTTCTTCATATTGAGGCTCTGATTTTGGTTGAGGTCTCTGAGTGCTACTATAGTCCAAACTAATAACAATCATTGTCATCCTGGCTGGAGAAGCCTTACCATGGCTTAAGAAACAATTCCTTGTCTAGAGGTCCTCTACCCATAATTCTGCTTAAGAGCAATACAAATTCTAGAAAGTCAGCACAACATGCTTTTTCAGTCTCTCTTAATTTCACCTTCCTGGTTTTCCCACCATACTGATCATTCTCTTCCAGAAACAAATCTGCATGTGCCATGTACTTTTTTGTAACCATATTTGCATTCAAGTCTGTTATTTTCCCAGATTTCCTTTTTACTGACTAGCAATTACTTCTGCCTAATTAATAAGCTGCATAGTCTTCTCTAGTATAGACACCAGTATTGCTCCATGAAATAGCTAGCTATTGGAATACTCTGTTTTATTTTACCTAAATGATAAAATGCATAATCCCTGCCCAATATAGGCACGTGTTATGCCATGAAAGAGCTAACAGGGATTTTCCAACAGTGGTGTGGCACCAAGCTCTTTCCCAAAGATCAAATTACTCCCCATGCAACTCTTTCTTCCACCAGCATTGGGAGTTGAAATGATAAATAATTTCTAAAATCTGATCTCTCAGCTCAGTAACATAGATTTATACTGACATGTCAACATGGTAGCTATGACTTAGATACCTCAGGTTTGTCTATACTAGGAAAAGTTTGAAAAATTTCCCACTGTTGCTAACACCAGTCTCTGTCAGCACAAGCTGTCAGCACCATTTTCGGCAGTGTCGAAGATTTGCTTCAAGCAGGGTTAGATAACATGGTGCTTAAAACAGTGTCACCAGCTGGCGGGCTGTCTACACTAGGGATCCCAACATTGTCGACAACAGACTCATCTGAATGAGTTTTAAATGTTTTCCCTATTGAAGACAATAACTTTTTCTCTGCTAAGGTTTCAAAACAACATTAATGATTCCAATATGCCATTTACAGTGATGATTCTGGAATAGCTGGCATACTGCATCTGTGAAAGTGAATGAAATGAATTCTGTCCACTGGTATTAAAATAAATATAAGATGATTTCAACATATTGGGTTACTTAGCAGAATTCTATCACCAATTTTCCTAGGGGTCCTAAAAGCAAGCTTATTAAGCAATTATTTAGAAAAGAAAAGAAAGATTTTCTTTCTTACCTGCAGTATCATCATTCATCTCCTCTAGCCCAGTGTTAATTCCAGCATCTATGGAACTCATTATTTTATCAATCTGCAAAAGAGAAAGCAGGAAAAATATCTCAAACTCATCTATTGTATTTTATTACAATTTTTCAAGCAGAGAAACTAGGGCATTATTATTGTTATAAAAAACAATAATACAATCAATAAGATCGCAAAGAAAAATGTAAAGGCCAACTTCTTCACAGTTGAATTTTTATTTTTCCTTTTTATTTTCCTATTCACAAACTCCTATTCACATATAACCGTATCAGTATATTTTCAACTACTTTGTCATACTTTAGATGTATGTAATATAAATAATGAATAAGTTAAGATATATAAATGGTGACAATTTAGCGTAACAAACAGAAGGCTAAGAGGTGAATTGATCACAGTTTATAAGAACAAAAATTTGATAATAGACTCCTCAGTGTAGCAGACAAAGGTATAACAAGATCCAATTCAGACTGGAAATAAGACACAAATTTTGAGCAGTGAGAATAATTAACCATTTGGATCAACTTTCCAAGATGGATTCTCCATCACTAGCAATTTTTAAATCATTAAATATTTTCTAAAAAATATGCTCGAATTTATTAAGGAATTAATTCAGGGAAGTTCTATGAACAGTGTTATACAGGAGGTCAGACTAGATGAACCCAATAGCCCCTTTTGCCTTTATAATCTATGAAATGGGAACTTAATTTGTAGGCTGCAATGAAGCTCCGAGTTGTTTGATGATGTTTGTAAACCATTAGTGCACTATATAAACAGCAATGCTAATTGTTAGTCCATGACACCCATTATAGGCTATTGGCTCCTCAGCTGTCACCTCTCTTGCGTGGAGACCTGCCTCTCTTTCCCACTTCGCTGTGGCTATTCCAGACTGTACAGTTCCTTGCCTACACTGTGATATTCTCAGCAAGCCAGAATGCCTAAAGAGGCCAGCATCTGTGCTTTGCTTTCTCTCTGAAGGCTTATGAACAGTGTAATTGACAGTGGTTATAAATCACCTCATTGACCAGTATAAATAAGCACAGGTATTCTTAAGGTAAAAAGCATTACACAGAAAACATAAAAACAATAAAAAAAAATCCCTGGCCCACAATGATATGTAAACTTAATACAGTAAGATCTCCCAAAGATATTGCAGGAAATTGACATATCTGTCACACTAATGGATAGAGATATTGGTTTGGGTTATTAAGCATCACCTTGCTTGTTCATTTAAAATTGTAGGGTAATTTTCTGAATCCTCTATTTATTTGTTTGTTTGTTTTTCCAAGCCTACTGATGGAAAATATAATTGTGCTGTGGCGTGATATGAGTTGTGAGGCCATATTGCATTCCTCGCAAGATGCCTTTGCACATTTGTTAATTTATAAGTTTTTACTAGTTTCATAGATTCCAAGGCCAGAGGGACCATTGTGATCCTGTAGTCTGACCTCCTGTATAACACAAGCCATCCAGAGAATTTCTCCAAAATAATTCCAAAAACATATCATTTAGAAAAAAAAAATCCAATGTTGATTTAAAAATTGCTAGTGATGGCAATCCTTGGTTAATTGTTCCACTGATTAATTATTCTCACTGTTAAAAAAATGCCTTATTTCCAGTCTCAGTTTGTCTAGCTTCAGATTCCAGCCACTGGATTGTTTTATAGATTTCTCTGCTAGACTGAAAATCCCATTATTAAATATGTGTTCCCTATGTTGGTACTTATAGACTGTAACAATCTTTTCTTTGTTAAGCTAAATAGTCTGAGCTCCTTGAGTCTATCACTATAGGGTATGTTCTTTAGTCCTTTAATCATTCTCGTGACTCTTCTCTGAATCCTCTTCAATTTATCAACATCCTTCTTGAATTGTGGGCACCAGAACTGGACATATTCTAGCAGTAAAATAACCTCTCTACTCCTATGCATAAATTCCCCTATTTATGCATCCAATTATTGCATTAGCTCTTTGGGCCACAGCGTTGCACTGGGAGCTCATGTTCTGCTGATTATCCACCATAACCTCAAAATCTTTTTCAGAGACACTGTTTCCCAGAATAGAGTCCCCTATCCTGTAAATATGGCCTACATTCTTTGTTCCTACATGTATACATTCAGCAGTATTAAAGCACACCTTGTTTGCTTGCGCCCAATTTACCAAGCAATCCAGATCACTATGTATAAGTGACCTGTCATCTTTATTATTTACCACTCCCCAATTTTTATGTCATCTGCAAATCTTATCAGTGATGATTTTATATTTTCTTTCAGATCATTGATAAAAATGTTAAAGGGCATAGAGCCACGACCCAGTCCCCACTAGAAACACGCCTGCTAAATGACATTTTGAGATCTATCAGTTAGCCAGCTTTTAATCCATTTAATGTGTTCCATTTTAATTTTAAATTGTTGTTGTTTTTAAAACAAAATGTCACACAGCACCAAGTCAAACCCCTTACAGAAGTATATTACATCAACATTATTACCTATCTCAACCACACTTGTAATCTCATAAAAAAGAGACACCAAGTTAGTTTGACAGGATCTATTTTTAATAAACCCATGTTGATTTTGATTAACTATATACCCTCCTTGAATTCTTTATTAATTTAATCCTATATTCTTCCTCCTGCCCCCTTCCAAGAAAGACCATAAAACCAAAAAGTGGGTCCAAGGGCTGGCATGGTACAATAAGTGAGAAAGCATGATGACAATAAGTAAAAAGTGTTTGGAAATAGAATAATTTTTTGTTTGTTTGTTCATATATTTAATGTTAGGAAAGAAGAGTTCTACTTTTTCCTATGTGATAATACCAGTGACAGGAGAAAAATCAGAGTGATGATATAAAAATCCCAGCATCTGCAATTTTAGAACCACTACACAATTTTTGGTAAATGAAGTTTTCATTTTTAAAGGGTCAAATTTTGATCTCAGTAACTTCATGATTTCCCTAAAATGTATACCAGTGACTGAGATTATAATGTGACTCTAAGCATCTTTTCATTGAGAAGATATAGCCTTGACAATTCAAGCCACCTTGTTGGGACCCTATTAAATCAGCTGTAAAAGTGACCTGCAATAACCTTTTTAAAAATTGAGTTTTTTTCTGAGACAAAAGGAGAGTGTGAAAGTTTTGGGGTTCTTTTCAATTTTTTTTTTTTTGCCTTTTTAATATTTTTAAATACCCTGGAGCTTGTCTCCACTGGAGTTAGTTCATGTAGTAGCATTACAGTGCAAACAGTGAGGGTAGATGATAGAGGTGCACTGGTGTAAAAAATGACCTGCACCAGAAAATGGCTTAGCCCAGTTTCAAACCCTTGTATGCAAAAGAAGCAAACAAATAAAACCTGAATGTAGACAAGCTTTAGAATATCAATCTCTGTTGTCCTTGGTTTTACTAGAGAAGCTAATGGGTATCTCTGAGGGTATGCACTGTTAGTTTTTACATTTTAATTGAAAAGAAGTGGTGGCATAACTTTAACTAAAATGTTCTCTCTCTATAATGTTAGTCAGTCATTGACATCAAATAGGTGATAACATTATTTTTAAAAGAATCTTTAAACAGGGACTAAAAGGCCTTCCCCTCTCAACTGCTCAGTTTTCACCCTCTTGAATCTTGTGATATCATCACTTTACTAGTCATTAGAGAATCTTCCAGGAAAGATAGGACATAAATTTCTAATTTTGAAAAACAAGTGTAAAAAATAAAACAAACCAAACCCCCAAACCCCTCCACACCTTTCATGCCTTCTTTATAGGTCATTAATTGGGGGGCGTATGTGTGGGGAGAGATACTACCCTTAAAGAAAGGCGACTGAAGCTACACAACAGTTGCAAAGTTTCAAATGTCCCCCTCTACCAACTCATTCAGCACAATAAGATGGGAACTTCAGTGTCTACTGGGGACAAGTTATATGCTTAACATTTGTCACAGCAGTAAGGAAAAAACTCAATTAGAGTAAAGACGCTATAAAAATATTGAAAACTTTAAACCAAATTCTGAAACTACAGAAAAATGTCCTTCAAACGCACCACAAAAGCAGCATTAACGCATACCCACATCCCAAATCAAAACAGCCCCAGGAACAGCTCCCCTCCAACACCCCTCATTCCTGTAAGGACTAGGAATATATGAAGTGCTGTGTACAAGGGCGATTGACTGTCAGAGGATGTGTTATACATCAAGGGCTTGTGAAAACTCAACATGTTTTGTTCCACTTAAAGTGGGATCTACAGATTTTTCATATCTGCCATTTTCTATTGTCCCTTGTGAGCATTCACTGGTGCCCTAAAGAGGCTAATGGAAATAATCAACAAGCATAGAAATAGCAACAAGGAGCATCAATGTGAAAGTATTTTATCAGGTTTATAAATTCCAGTAGTGAAGAGGTTTAGTAGGATATAATATGTGCTTTCTCCTGAACAACACAGAAAGTTACAGGATTACTTCTGGTTGACTTAATTTCCTATGGAAACAATAGACTCCACTAAGTGTTTGGCACTGAGAGCAAAAGTGGATTCCATTTTGTCCCAGCTGTCAAACCACTATGTATTACCCCCACGATACACATTCCCTGAGGATTTGTTGTTGGGCATATTCACTTCATAATTTCTTCCCCCAGTAACTTTGATAAGAGAATAGTTT
The DNA here is from genome assembly GCF_028017835.1 of Emys orbicularis. NCBI lineage: Eukaryota > Metazoa > Chordata > Testudines > Emydidae > Emys > Emys orbicularis. The sequence goes on from NC_088683.1 coordinate 89,768,910, forward strand.
CTTCACAATTTTATGCATTTGTTTGTGTGTAAAGTGATCAAAGACTTACTTCTTCCCATTCTGAAGTGAAGGATGGTGTTCTTTCAGAATTTCCTTTAGAATTTTGTTGGCTTGGTGTGGGTTCACTCCAGTTGCTTCTTGCTTTTTTCCCATTAGGTGGATAGGAGATGAGATTAGAGTCAGACTTTGAAACATTTTTGGATAAATGCATTTCAAGCAGCGTCTTTGGCAAAGATCGAATCCTCCCAAGTGTGCACGCTCGCTCCACAAATCCCCCAGTAGTAATAATCCATTGCTCGCCTATTCTTGTTTTTGTGCCAACCAATGTATGATTTTCTAATGGATTAATTTTAGTATGAAATATAGTTCTGTTTACAACTTGTGGTTTTTTTTTCTTAGCTGGAGGATCAGGGTTGTTTTCCTGCTGTAGCTGTCCCTGTTGTACTGTGTTCTTGTTTAAACTGCTTTCCTGTGGATTGCTGCAATGGTTTGCTTTACTATACAGTTGAAGTGGATTTTCAGGTGGGTCACATGCAGGTGAAGACCCATGAAGTAGACCAGCAAATTGCTCAGCGGGGTGTCCTTTGGGAAGCTTGTTTTCAGTGAATGTTTCTTGCTGACAAAGATTCTCTGCAAAATAGTAAGGGTTTTTTTGTTTATAATTTTCATCAAATACCTTTAAATATCATACTGGTCTGAACACAGGAATATTTTTGGTATGCTCTTTGGTACTTAAATATGTATGGAAACAGAAGCTTGATATTTCCTATAATAGCAGTCATGCACTGGTTTATTGTTAATCTGTTAGAAAGTTGCACTTTGTTTTTTTCTGGATAAATTTGATTAATTGGTCTGCTTTGGTTGGAAAATAAACATGAGCACCTTGGGAGTGCTGTAAATAACAGCTAGCAGAAAGGGGAATTGTTAAGGTATTAATGGTCATTTTAATCTATTAACTTGATGGTTTCTCTAAATTTGCTGTTGAGAAGAAATAGGTACAAACTATACAATCTGGTATAAACTAAATTATTTGGGTACACTTTTATGTGGTAAAATGCATGTGCAACTATGATTGACACAGATATTGTACTGTCAATAATTACTCTTTCTACAGCCTAGTTAATAACTTTGCATCTAAACTAGGATTCATTTTTCCTGACAACAGCAAAAGAACAGTTCTGGATTTTGTTTTTATTTCTTGCAAATTTGCAAGAAGAGTTTCAAAGTAACAGCAGCGATTGTAAAAAAAGAATAGGAAATCAAATACATTTTATTGTCTCCAAAATATCCCATGTCTCTTCTCTTTTAACAATAAGCTTTCTGTATGATTTAGTACAAAACATACTTTTTTAGCAACCACTAGGAATGTATTTGCCCTTGTAAACCTGTATCTACACAGGCCAAGAGAAAGAATTGAGGGCTTCTTCACACACAAAAGTTGTACTGCTTTCACTATACTGGTAAAGTTAAAGCAGTACCACCCCCTTAGTATGGATGCAGTTATAGCAGTGAAAGATGCACCTTATTATTACTGGTGCTTTTATACCAGTATAACTGTGGCTACACTAAGATTGTACCTGTATAACTATTTCAGTTAAAAAACAAACCAAATATCACACCCCTAATGGAAATAATTGTATCAGCGTAAAAACTATGTAAAAACCTTAAAAGTCAATTTGATTTTGCGCATAGTGAAGCTATCAGAAGGAATAAAATTTATCACCATATCATAAATTGCAAGAAAGTCGATCAGTTTCCTACAATTTGCTAAAACTTGTCATAAATCATGGTTCTCAAACTATGGTCCATAGAAACCTTCCTGATGGTCCATAAAATGAAACAAAATTAGAGAAACAAGCAGTGGGAGATCTAGAGAGTTGGTAGAGGAGATTGAACACAAGAGGCCCTCTTCTTTCACTGGTCAATAGTCTGAAAAAATTGGAGAACTACTCTTCCAAGCACATTGCTCAACACTATTGCACAATACTAAGCAGAACTAGAAAGAATATAAGTACTTGTTCTTTAACAGGGTCTTATCTCCTTTGAAAAACAGATGCCTAAAATATATCTGTTAGGCAGACCTGAGCATTTTGGAACAGAGGTGGTGTAGGATGTTATGGCAAAGAAGAGGACGTGGGATGTGATAGAGTTTGCAGAATCAAGGACATCAGGAAGGCTGTTTTGGGGGATAAAAAAAGAGGTCAAACCCCTTATTTTCTTTCAACTTTTGAAATTTGCTGGGTGAGTTCTGTGGGGGTGTCACCTGGAGGGTAAATTCGGAAGGTGGCAGCTGTATATAAGCTGACTTACTTGACTCTACTGAGAGAGCAGGAACACTCTGACTGTGCACCTAATAACCATGACAGTGAGATCTCTCTCTCTGGTTTTGTCTAATTTACTTAGAAGTGTTAGTTGGTAGTTTGCCTTTTCTTTTTTTAGGCATTTTCCTTTCTATAGTTTGCTTTAAATAGAATATTCTAATAGTTTGTTGTATACAATCCTTTCTTTTCCCCGTTTGAGTTGAACACTGAATAGTCTCTAAATAAATCCAATACGTATATATTTGCTTGGTTTTATTACTGCTCACTCTGAGGGTTTTTAGTGTAAGGGACCTGGGCGTAGGTGGTCTGGCCTAGCAGTCACAGCTGGACTGTGGTTCGCACGTTAGGGACAGTAATTGGTGAGCAGGGGTTGGAGGAATCACTAGAGCTGGGTTCAATAAGCAAGAGTCATGGTCAAAATCAGTCTGATATAGGAGACTGGAGATCAAAGGTAGTATGAAGCTGCAATCAGGATCAGAGTCAGGCTGGGATTGGAAGCCAGAGACCAAGAGACAAGGTGAAGTCTGGAGTCGCAGCAGGCCCAAAGTCTGTGTGGTTGCCAAGACAACTTTGTGGGGCACACTCCAGGGTTAAATAGGGCACTTGGCCAATCAGAGGCTCAAGGTACTCTGGATCTCTTGGGCTTCCTGTGGTGCCTACTCTTTACAATACTCACTGTCTGTGACTTGGCATGGCCACCTGGGGGCACTGTGGGACTATCAACTGTCCCAGGCTCTCCAGACCAAGGTTCTAATCCCTGCATCCTAGTTACACACCTCTTCAGGGGCACCCTTCCTCCAGGTGGGTGCTGGGCCTGGTTTATCTGTGTGGTCTAGATTAAACCTTTTTACTAGGTCAGGGGCATGGACTTGGGCAGTGGGCTCCCAGGAATGTTCTTTGGGATCATAGCCCCTCCTCCCCCAAGTCAATTAGTTAGTACAGTCTGCCTCTCTGCAGTTTAGAGTTGAGGATAACATGGACTATATATTCGTCATACCCATCCATGGACCTGGACTGGCGGGGTAGCTGTTGGGACTGATTGGGAAAGAGGTCCTCTGTATAACGCTTCAGCAGGGATATGTGGAAAATGCGTCTTAAGAGCTCAAGAGAGCTTCAATTTGAAGGTGATGGGTTTTATTTGCTGAATTGGTGGTCTAACTTGCAAGATGTCTTGTTTGTATGGAGGTGTTCTGCTGCAAGTCAGACCTTTTGGCCTACTATGAGAGCTGAGCCTTCCTGGAGTCGATGGTTTGTGTACCACTTTATAGTCCCATTTTGCATCTTTGAGGTGGTCCTTAAGCTCCTCCTGGATGTGGTGAATTTGCTGGATCCAGTCAGCAGCTGCTGGGTTCAGGGAAGCTGCTGGCAAGGCTGCGTGGAAGCAAGGGTGTAACCCATAATTAGCAAAGAAGGGACTCTGCCCCATGGAGGTGTGGTTGGCATTGTATGAGAATTTGGAGTAAGGAAGGAGGGAGAACCAGTTATCTTGATGGTAGTTGAAAACACATCTTAGGCATTGCTCTAATTCTTGGTTCACCCTCTCTGTCTGCTCATCTGTCTGGGGGTGAAAGATAAAAGGAGGAGGTAAAAGTGCGAACTTCCATGAGCCAGACCACTTCATGCACAAAGCGTGAAACAAACTGTGGGCTTTGGTCTGGAAGCCCACAAAGATGGATCCTTTGAACCACCAGGAATTGAGCCATTGTTTCAGCAGAGGGCAGGCTGTCGCAGTGAATGAAATGCACCATTTTGGTCAGTTGGTCTACAGCAGTCAAGACCACAGTGTGGCTATCAGAGTCAAGGACTTCCACTATGAAGTCCATCATGATTGAAGCCCAGAATCTAGGCGGGCTCTCCGAGGTGCTAGGGCACCAACAGACTTAAAACTTGATATCTTAGTGGGCACACACAGCTCAGGAATCAACATAGTCCTGGACTTCAGTTCACATATGGGGCCACCAGAAGAAATAGAAAGCCATGTGGAAAGTCTTAAAGTGGCCTGCCATGAAGTGTCATGGCAGAGATGGAGCACTTCTAGCAAGGGGGCCCTGGTGGAACATATATGCACTCATTGATGTTGGTGATCCCATCCTGTGTGGAGCACTGCATTTTTGTTCTGGCTCTCATTTGCTCAGGCTGTTCCATCACCTCCTGAGATAACAGATTGCGCCGTGAAGTGGATCAGATTAGATCAAGCAGGTCTTGGCATATTATGGCACTAAGGAAGTTGCAAAGTTTTAGGAGAAAGGATGGTTCTTGGTTGCTCCTTGCTCCCTTGGTGGAATTCCCCCTTTCAGGATAAGGCTTTGGCTTTCCCATTCCTGGTTCCCAGGTAATAGGTGATGACAAAATTGAATGGAGAAAAGAATAACACCCATCTGAGCTGCCTTTGGGTCAAGGCTTGAGCCTTCCATAGATATTCAAGGTTCTCATGGTCAGAAAAAACTTGCACTGGGTGGGCGATGGTGCCACTCTTCGAATTCAATTGCAAGTAATTCCTTATTTAATATTTCATAATTCTGTTTGGCAGGGGTGAGTTTTCAGGAGTAGTAAGCATAGGGGCACAACACTTGCTGTGGACTATACCTCTGAGAGAGTATGGCCCCAGTGGCCACCTTGGAGGCATCAGCTTCCATTATGAACACCTGGGCTGGGTGCTGGTGTGCTAGAATGGAAGCAGTGGTGAAGGCAACTTTGAGCTATTTGAAAGAATTGTGTTTAAACAACTTTGGGTGTTTAAACAACTTTGGCAGCCTTGCGGATGAGGTTGGTAATGGGGGCTATTTGTCCTGAGAAGCCTGGAATGAACCATCAGTAAAAATTTGCAAAGCCCAGGAAGCACTGTAACTCCTAGCGGGTCCTGGGCATGGCCCATCTGCAGCCAGCCTCCACCTTCTGGGGATTCATCTTGATGCCTTCTGGGGAAAAGATGTAACCCAAGAATTCTGTCCATAATCTTTCCAGGATGGAATGAACATTGTAACAATGCTGCTCAGGATTATCTGAAAAGACAAGTATGTCATCAAGATAGCTGATTACATACTGGTCCAGGATGTCTCTAATTAAGTCATTCATGAAGTGTTGAAAGATTGCAGGAGTGTTGGTCAGCCGGAATGGCATAACTCCATTTTTGAAGTGCCCAAGTGGGTTTGAAAGGCAGTTTTCCATTTGTCTCCTGCCTTGATGCGCACTAGGTTATAAGTACCCCAGGGGTCCAGTTTGGTGAAAATTCTGGCAGATCAGAAACTCCAAGATCATGTGGAGAGGATACCTGTTTCAGACCGTCACCTGGCTTAGGGTCTGATATTCTATGCAAAGGCATAGCGTTTCATCCTTTATCTTAACGAAAAGGACTGGAGTCCCTGCTAAGGAGATGGTGTGCCAGCTGAAATCCTAGGCCAGGTTTTCCTGGATACACGCATGAAGGGCTCCTAACTTGGGCTTGGACATTACATAGATCCATCCATAAGGGACCTTCACCCGGGTTCCACGTCTATGGGGCAGTCATAGTCCCTGTGCGGAGGTAGTGTGTCTGCGCTCTTCTTCCCAAAAACGTCCACATAAATCCCCATACTTTTCAGGGAGATGGGGACTCAGGCTTGGGAGTGACTCTTTCTGGCTAGCGGCTGCCATCTGGCATTCCCAAACAGGTGCTGTCACTTCTGATCGGCTGCAGGAGTCCTGGACTAGGGGGTTGGGGCCACCTGCACATAGGCAGGTGAGGCCACTTGGGGCAGCATTCAGAGGAGAAGCTGATCTTCTTTTCTTACCAGGAGTTGCAAGGATCCATGCTGCTCCAGCCAGGTGATGCCAAGAATTAGGGGGAAACATGGAGAATGCATCACATTGAACTGTAGCACTTTTCAATAGCCCTAGATTACGGCCTCTAGAAGTATTGTTTCCTGTATCACTGGCCCCAAGGACAGGAGGGACCCCTCTATCATTTCTATGAGAACCAATGTGAGCTTTAAACGGAGGGGAATTTGTAGTGCTCAAGCAGCTTTGGCATCTATTAAGTTATCAATAGCCCTGAAATCAATCAGGACTCAGAGGAGGGGAATTGGCTTGGCCCCATCCATGGTACATAATTCTATTCCTACTTGGAAGTGTGGGGAGGACCTGCATGTCCTATATTGGATTTCTCTTGAGGGCTGGGGGTGGTTTCAGTGCATAGTGCCATGGTGGTGGGAAGGCTATACCTGTCATATGTCCTAGGCTCACTCATTTCCTGATTGCTTGCAGGTCGAGGTCCATGACAGGCATGAGGTGAGGGCATGTCCTGGTGCTCTGCAATTAAAAAAAAGCCAAACAAACAGGTTATTGTGCTGTCACCGTTCCTTTTCTTCCAGGATCTAGTGTCGGTGGACCAGATCAACCTGCAGCAGTTCATGGTTGGACCCTGGGGATTTTGGTGTGGGTGAAGCAGTGGCAGGGTGCCCCTCCTCTCCTCCTTTTGCTCGCTCAGCCAATTGTCAATGCAGAGAGAGAGAGAGAAGTCAATGAATGCATCCAAACGGGTCAGGGTCTCAACATGGGTTAGCTCATCATTTACTTCCTCACTAAGTCCACACTGAAAATGATGCAGTTGGGCTGCCTCGTTCGATTCAATGTCAACTGCGAGCATATGAGGCAGCTGGCCCTTGCTGGAGCCTTCATAGTGCAGCTTCCACTGAGCGAGAGCGATGAGGATAATAAAAAATGGCTGAAAATGCTTGCAAAAAGGAATTCCAGTCTGTTAACACTGGGCTGTCCTGCTCCAGCAGGGGAGAAACCCAATCCAGCATTTTTCTAGCAAGTAAACTGATAACTAGTCCCACCCTGGCCTCATCGGTGGGATGCATTTGAGGGCAGAGCAGGAAAAGAAGATGGCATTGGTCCAGAAACCCCTTGAATTTCAGGCAGTTCCCATCAAAACGTTCATGTAGTGGTACTGCAGGGTCCTGTTCAGAGGACAATGGCCCAACCTGAGCCTGGAGCATGGTATTCTCTTCCCGGGACTGTGCTAGCTGTTTGTGAAGTGTCTGATTTTCTGCTAAGAGCTGCGCTACTTGGGACCACAGCAGATGGTTCACAGTTTGGAGTTACATGATCTGCTCCTGCAGATTTAGTATCCCATGGGGTCCAGTGGGTGATGGTAGACCTGCCCCTTTCATATACCTGTTAAAGGGCTCCCACAGAGGGGGTTGGAAGTAGGTCTGGGTAAAATGTAAGGGACTGGAGCTTAGACAGTCTTGCTTAGCAGTCACAGTTGGGCTGGGGTCCACATGTCAGGAACGTAGTTGGTGAGCAGCAGGTGAAGGAATCACTAGAGCCAGGTTCAATAAGCAAGAATCCGGATCAAAATCAGGCCAGGGCTGGAGATCAGAGGTAGTAAGAGACTGGAATCAGGGTCAGGATCAGGCTGGAGTCAGAGTCAGGCTAGGATGGGAGGCTGGAGATCAGGAGATGAAAAGATGTCTGAAGTCGCAGCAGGCCCAAAGTCTGTGTGATTTATTAGCCCCCGGAGTAACATAAGTTACATCAACTTAAGCGGCAGTATAGACAAGCCCTGACAAGTGCTTTTGTGTATTGAGCATTGAATTCTTTTCTCTGTACTTTTCAAGTACAAAGTGCAAGAAAAGTAGGAAGATTTCTATGATTTTAGCCTTCATACACTTCCTCTAGTGAGGTTTACCCAAATAACAAAATTATTGAACATAGCTTCCCAAATGTAAAGGGTATGGGGTACCACAGGTTAAAAATAGCTGAGTGATTAGGAATAAGATTCAAATCTTCTTACAGCCACTCCTTTTGTCAGAGGGTAGGGAATTTCCCTCACATGTGAATCTTTTTATGTAAATTTTTTGATGACTAGCAAAGCATTGGTAGTATTGATGCATCCATCTTTCACTAATGAAGTCCAAACACAAAAGAAACAGAAACAAACAGCAACTACATTCATGCACACATGTAGATATCTGCATTTGTCTGTCAAAAGATCAAAGCAGGGTCCGTATCTGATGTAGCCAATGGGGGGCGGCCACACTGGTATGTAAAACTACTGGTACATAAAACGTTGGTGGAAGAGTGCTCACTTCTTACCCAATGAAGATTTATTATGGGAGAGGAACTGAAAAGCAGATTTTTGTTTTTGTTTTTACATACCACTTATGGTCATTGATGTTACTGAAGTGTAATGTGAATATTTAATATAACAGCTTCACCTGGATGTCATTTTAGTAGTGTGCATTATAAGCAAGGATAGTAGCACTGCCTATCGTTAAGACTCTGCAACACTTCCTATGATAAGACACTGTTTTCAGATGAGTATAACTTTGCCAAACTTTAACCATTTGGGCTGAAATTTGCTATGCTGGCTGTCTGCCTCCGGCTGATTTTTTTTTTTTTAATATTAAAGCCAAAATGATTCAACTGTTTCCAAGAACAAGGCAAGGGGAAAAATAAGTTCTGACATTTAACAACATGTAACAACCTTTTTCAAATAGCTCTAGTGCCCCCATGCCTGGAAATCTTGCAGAGAAGTGGCCCTTGTGCCAGGCAAGTGCCTTTTGTTGTTCCTGTGAAAATCAGCCCACATTTGGCCAAGTTAAAAGCCTTTGAAGAAATCTTAGTTTGCACATATGCAGTAGAGACATTTCAGATTTCAGCAGCTAAAATCTCTGAAGATTTCATCCTCACTGCATGCTTCAGGCCCCCACAACTCCTAACGCTGACCAGATTGCTCATGCACCCTCCACACAGAGGAACTGAGCATGCTTCAGTCTAGGGCTGTAGGGATCATGCTGGATTTTCTCTGTAACTGTTACTCTGGGCAGCTCTGGGCCATGGTGGGGCCAGGGACCACCAGTGAGAGCGGGGAGCATGTCTCTCCCATGCTATCAAGAACACCCTCCTGGTGCCCAAGCAGTGTGAATGAAGAAGCTGCCTGACTTGAATGCAGGAAAGATAAGAGCTGAACTAGGGGAAGGGAAGAGAATAGATTGAGACAAGAGGTGAGAGAGACAGAGTGGGTGGGGGAGAGAAACTGTGACTGGGGGGGAGGAGACTGATTGCTCAGACAAGGAAACTGGGACTGGTAAACAGTAGGGGGTGGAATGGAGCAGGAGAGAGACCACTTGAGGCCAGGAAAGAGGGTAAAGACAGATAAGACTAGAAGCAGTCTGATCAGGCAACCTTAAATCTGGCATTTCCTAACTTTTGAGAGCTTGACTTTCAACCTTATATATCTTTTAACACAGTTCTTTGTGTGTAATACATTATTTTGCTATAGCATCAGTATTGTGGGTGCTTAGTGCCATTTTGTTGAGGGAATATAGGAAGTTCAACAGTGGACTAGACCAGTGCTCTATCTAGTACAATATCCTCTCTCTGGCCGATTCTTGATGCATCAGAGGAAAGCACAAGAAAGCAAGTAATGGATAATCACAGAATAACCTGACCATATGGGAAGTTTCTTCGGAACGCAAAACAGCTAGTCATTAGCCTGAAACATGAGGTGTAATATAAATCGTTAAATGTTATTCCATCTAATATAGCTGTGGATGTTCTCATTATCCATATTAATGTCTGATTTTTAAATCCCTTTTTTGAGCTCTTGGCCTCAATTATATTTAGCCACAAAGAGTTCTACTGGTTAATCATATGTTCTACAAAACAGTATTTCCTTTAATCAATTTTAAATTTTACCTTTTGGCTTCATTGTGCATCCCCATATTCTTGAATTATGAGAGAAGGTATATAGGAGTGCCAGATGTAACATCTCTATACTTCCCTTATTTTAAATACTCCTATATAATGTCCCTCTTTTCTGTTTCTCTCCAAAATAAGCAGTCCTATTTTTTTCAAACACTCTCAGAAAGAGGTCTTTCCATAGTTCTTAATAATTATCATTTGTCTTGAAAGCCCTCCTATTTCTATTTAATCATATTTTGGATGGATGACCAAAATTGGACACAGTATTCTAGACTATACCTATAAAGGATGCTCAAAATGCGATATTTTACATATTATTTCCTATCCCATTATTTATACATACCAATATTTTGCTTGCCCCTCTTCAGGATGGATAAAATCGATTATTTAAAAAAAAATTTAAAAATTGATTTTTAAATTTAAATACAGATTTATTTATTTTTTAAATTAACCCATTTAAAAATAAATTTGAAATTGACAACTTATGTTAAGACCTAAACCCTTATTATAATCTATTTAAATTAAATACAAAAATAATATTAAGCAATACATGTTTGCAACCAAGTTTTAAAGAAAGTCAAACCATTGAACTGATGGAAATCACTACGTATTTGGAACCAGAATTTGCTGAAGTGCTAAACCAGATTTGACAGCAGTAGCTTGTTATGCAGGTACAGAGAGAATATTTTCTTCATTTCAGTTAATGCATGTAGTTCAATTCAATGATTAGTTGATTCAAAGTTAAGATACCAGTGGGAGTTGAAAAATCAGAAACGCTTGTTTTCCTCTTCCAGTCTGTGAATAAAAACTGGGTTTGAGAGGATGAGATCTACTAGTTTTAAAAGCTTGAAGAATATGGTGACTGGAAACAATCAGTTCAATTTACTAACTACAGATAATACTTCCTTTGTTTAATAAATCAATTTTAAATGCAAAACATTTTTAAACATATGTATCCAGCATAGTTAAAGTAGTTTTATTTAATTAAAAATATGCTATTTTTGTACTTTTTACTTTGCATTTGAGTTTCCAAACAGAGCAGACTTCAAATCACAAGTAAAAATTAATCATTATGAATAAGAAATGCATCATTCACTATTTTCTAACTTAATATAAACAAACTTACATTTATTCAGATTCTTAATTTTAAATTCATGTAATTGCGTAAATAAATGTGTACAGAAATAATGTATCCTCCTGGTTAGCAAAAAGCAGCACCAACTTTTGTGTGAAGGCTATGTTTAGTTGCAGATCAATATGTTTTAATGGTTTCCAACCAATGATAATCAACCTTACTTCAGGGAAATAACTTAAAAGTACAAATGCAATTTAAATCAAGGTTTCCTGCTTGCTGCTTTAAATCAATCCACCCTGCTTTTTGACTGCTGTTGTGCACTGAAAAGGTGTTTTCACTGAGTTGTCTATAGAGGCCTAGAATTGTTTCTTGAATGGTTACAGTTAATTTTAAATCCATCACATATGAACTGTTAAAATTATTCTTCACAATGTGCTCAATGCCCTAGTTTTCTTAGGCCCCTCTAAAGCTCTTCAGTCTTCACTCGGTATTTTATAACTATCTTTAATTGTTGTTTCAACCTGTTTAATTGGCATTGAAGTAAGGGCTTTGTTTTGTCAGAGGGTTACCATCACCAGCCCAGCCTTCCCTACCTTTGCACAGGTAACTCAGAGGAAGATCTATACGAGCAGGTCCTTGGGATACCCAAGAAAGAGAATACTTGGAGAAGGCTGAGTTCCTCAGCTGAATCTCACCTGGAGGAATTCTGTTTATGTTAAACTATTTTCTTTTCTTTCTAATCCTGAAGAAAAAACCTTGAGGAAGAGATCTTGCTTATGAAGAGGATATTGTTTTTAATGCTGCTGTGCCATTCCACAAGCTTACAGTCATGAACAATGTCTGAAATGCAAAAATACATATAGGTCAGTGTTTCTCAAACTGGGGTCGCCGCTCGTGTAGGGAAAGCCCCTGGCGGGCCGGGCCGGTTTGTTTACCTGCCCGGTCCGCAGGTCCGGCCGATCGTGGCTCCCACTGGCCGCGGTTCGCCGCTGCAGGTCAATGGGGGCTGCTGGAAGCGGCGCGGGCCAAGGGACTTACTGGCTGCCGCTTCCAGCAGCCCCCAGTGACCTGCAGCGGCGAACCGCGGCCAGTGGGAGCCGCGATCGGCCGGACCTGCGGACGGGGCAAGTAAACAAACCGGCCCGGCCTGCCAGGTGCTTTCCCTACACGAGCGGCGACCCCAGTTTGAGAAACACTGATATAGGTGTACTTATTTCAGCACCTCTGATGTCATCGTTATTCTTGGGTGCAGTGCATGTATTGCCTGCCTATCTGACTGCCTTTGTTATGGAAGTGTCCATGATATTACTGTGTGCGCAGTGCATGTAAAACATTTTAGAACATATTTCCATTTACAGACACTGAATAATCTAGGTTTGCCATTATCTCACAGCCTCATATTGCTATTTTGCTGGTATCACTAGGGTATATACAACCAGCTTTCGATTTAGACAACAGTTTGCAATTTAAACACCTATTTACACATGGGTGCACCACAGTACACCTCCTGTGGTACAAATATGGATTTTGGCTGACTACCATTTCCTGCTTACACTGCTTGAGTGGTGTAACTTACAAATACCTCATCAGACTAACGCGACATTCTGAATCTCACTCAGAGACTGCAGAATTTATTAAACAAAGTTCAGGAGTATTCTAAATTCAAATACATTATGTGAATTTCCTATTCTGACTTATTATAACTGACTTATTCATACTTGCATCCCAAGAGATGCCCATTTCAGAACAGAAGTAGACTTAGCAAAAGAGTAGTGCCTATTAATAGGGGTGAAGAGAAAGGAAAATGTTCAAAAATGTAATGGATAAATTCTGTCTACCAAGTTACATCTTTAACAAGCACTATTGTTGCCATGGCAAGGGTTTCTAATGTAGAATAAAAATCTGCTGTTAGAGATTTGTGCATAGCTATGGTAACAACCAAATTATGACACCTGTGCTTCTAATCTATTCAAATTCTGCTTGTGTTTGATCTGGAAAGATGCTTTTAGCAATATACTCTGCACATGTGTAATAGCTATCCAAAACTGTATCCTCAGCACTGAATTCCACATAATCACTCAGTTGACAAACCTGGCAATCCAATTTCAGTGATATTAGTAGCGTATCCAGTGAGCTTTTCTTGTGCTTTCTTACATATTTATGCAAGTTGGAGCCACCTGCTTAGGAGGATGGTAGGAGGATGGCAGCTTGTCTGGCAAAAAAAATGGCTTTGACATACTGGGATACTTTGCGTGTCAATGATATCACTTGTATTTTCAAGGTGATAAAACATGATGATAAGCCAGATAAAGTCACAAATTTCCAGTATTTTAGCTCTGAAATGGAAAATCAATAGAACAGCAACCCATTACTTCATACGGCAGACAACAGTGCTCTGAACAAGTGCCAGCTACTGGAAGGCAATGTGGTAGCTGCAGATTTCTTTAAAGAGGTGCTGCAGTATGTTCTCACTCTAGTAAATGTTATAGCTAGGTACACTGGATCTGCATGGGAGATGTAGTAATGTGATTATTAAGCAGTTTATCAAGAACATGGGATATTGCACAACCTTGTATTTTCTCTACTGTGAAACTCTAGTCACCAATAGCAACACAAATAAGGAGCAGCAATGTCCAGCTGTGTTACCTCAAACTCTCCCACTAGAACCAAAGGGACCTGACTCCAAGGGAATCTGCTCTCAGTGCCCCAAAATGCTATATACACAAACATCAAATGCCACTGACAGCACAAGCCTTTCTGAAGCCCTTAAGTTTTCCAGAGGTCACTACCAGATTTTTTGAGCCACCAATAATATTTTGTTTTGCTCCATCCCACATCATTTTAGCCTTCATTTTAGATGCACTTTGGCACCTGACTGGACTCCTCCACCTAACTACTGGTTCACTACTGACATCTATCTAACGGCATTTACTGCCACCATTTTTCTCTCGTGCCTCATCTTGATCCTTGTCTTTGTCCTTCTGGTATGTACTAGTACTCTTTTTCATCACTCATGACTAGGGCCCTACCAATTTCACGGCCATGAAAAACGCATCACAACCGTGAAATAAGCCCTTCCCCATGAAATCCAATGTCCCAGTGTTCCTAGGAGCACCCCAGCAAAAGGGGCTCCTAGCTCTGGCTGGGTTATGGAGGGACAGGACTTGTCCATCCCCTGCACAGCCGCTTGGGGGGATGGAGGGACTAGACCCACCTCCGGGTGCCTCCACCTGCTGCAGGATGCTCTGGGACTGGGCAGCAGAACCAGAGGCTCCTGCAGCTGGAGGAGACTTGTGGAGTTGGGTCCGATCCTCCCTGTGCTGCTGGGAGCGCCCCAGCAAAGGGGGCTCCTACCTGCTAGTCCAGGCAGGGCTGTGGAAGGACAGGACTTGCTCTTTCCCTGCAGGGCTGCTCTTGGGTATCTCTCCCAGCTGCAGATAGCTCCGCGTCCCTTCCTCCCCACTCTGCCAGCTCTGAAGGCAGCACAGATGTCAGGGTGGCAATCCCATGACCCCCCTACAACAGGTTTGTGACCTCCCCACAATCCCCTTTTGAGTTGGGAGCCCCACGGTTACAACATCATGATATTTCAGATTTAAACATCTGAAAACATGAAATTTACCAATTTTCAAATCCTATGGCTGTGAAATTGACCATAATGGACTGTGAATTTGGTAGGGCCCTACTCATGACCATCTTCTCTGCATCACTGACCTCCCTGTTTATCCTTCCCTGCGTCTCCTGCTCTTTAATCCAACCAATTAGTAACCTCTCTTCTCCACACAAAAAAATCATTTCCCTTATTACAGAAAATAAACTCAGTCATTAAAAAAAAAAATTACCGATAAAATCAATCAGTTAAAAAGGTGCTGTAGAGTTATATTCATCTTCAAGATCTGTTCATGACATCCCTAGAGTCATAGATTTCAAAGCCAGAAGGGGCCATTATAATAATTTAATCTGACCTCCTGCATAACATGACCATAGAATTTCACCCAGTAACTCCTGCATTAAGAACATAATTTCTGGTTGAACTAGATCATCTCTTCTAGAAAGCTGCTCAATGCCCTTCTTTTAGTAACCCTTGTCCTCTCTTCCCACAATCCCTCCCTATTATTTGTTTTCTCCTAGTCATGTCTTCTCTAAACTTTGCTTTTTGGGGTACAGACCATAACCCTGATTCTCCAATATGTTCGAGTTCTACCCAGACTCACTCAGGGCTGCCCAGTCCCAGCATAAATTAGAGTGCAAAGATCCTGTAGCAGATTGAGTACAGCAGAGCTCAGCTCTCCAATGCTCCTTCCCATCGTGGATACACCCTCAACCTGCCCTGATTCTTCTACATTAGGGATGGAAGGATGGCTGATGAAGAAGTCAGCTATGTTATCTCTGCCAGCTCTATGCCAGTGGAGATTTCTCCAACAGAGTAGGAATTCTCTACTGGAAATCTCTGGCATGTTTAGAGCCACTTTGTGCTGCATAAAGTGCAAAGTGGCCTTTACAGACCATAGACTGTGGTCCCATTTATAGAGCCTACCATACTTTGGAGCATGCAGTGAATAAATATTAACGAGAAAATTGCCTTGGATGGTCTTGAAGGTAAACCAACCAAACAAAAAATAGAATTACTTTACACAGTTCCCAAAGGGGCTCAGAATTGGGGTTCAGGTTCATGAAGTAGTAAATCTTCCCTGGAGAGACTGGGGAAGGATAAGGGCAGCAGCATAAGGATAATGGATGGACAGGACTTCACACAAAAACTCCACTTACATGTCACAGTGCACTGATGCATTTATATGAAACGGACAAATGCTGGTCAAAGCATGCAGCCCTAATGTTACAGAGAGGGTAAAAGATTAACATCTTTAAGGTGTGCATGCTGGCAAAAGATTAAAAACTACACAACCCTGCTGGTTGCAAAATTCAATGTCACTATGGAATAGCCAAAAGTCATGGTCAATAGCTCCTTCAGTCTGCAAAGATCAGTATATGGATGGGCTAAGATTCACAGCAATCACAGGCCGGTTCCCAAGGAATCTGTGTATCGGTGTTCCCCCTACAAGTTCACAACACTGGCAACATGGCAGTCTGCCCTGTAACGTGCACATATGAAACCTCAATATTGATGCAAAAATGATTTGTCATTAATAAATTAATGATACCATGCAATAACCATATGATTATGATTAAGGCATTTTAGTGTTTGTGGTCCTGAATTATAGTAAACTGATTTTTAAAGACACCTTTGGTCTTCTCCCCCCGTGTCATGGTCTGTTGCCTGTCACTACAGGGCAGAATAAGGTTGCTTGGGCATCCCAACTTTGAATTTCCATATTGTAATATGTTTGTATTTCTTACTTTTAAACATAACTCTGAAATTTCCTAGGTTTATGATGTTTATTTCTGGAATAATTACAATGCCCCTGTAATGTATTTTACCCCATCTCATTTTCCAGCACCACAATCCCTCATTTATTACTTTTGAAAATGTAATATTCTGCAGATCATGAACAAGCACATTATAGTGCAGTTTAAGAAGCACTGATATAAAGAAATAAAGCTGATTTTGGATATCCAGTGCATGGATTTCATCACAGCTCACATCATAGCTCACATCATTTCAGATAGATGAAATATTGCACAATATCACCCATGAGAAATACACATTTCAATAACTTGCTGATGCTAAAGTTCTGACTGAGTAACTCAACTCTGCACTACAGCAAGTGGAAACATTTATTTTTTTCTTTGCAAATTTGTGAGAACATTTGCAAAATGAGTGAAAATTGTTGCAAAATATTATGCATATTGCAGAAAGTTAATACACAGTATAAATGCATTAAGAAGTTCTGTCAGCTTGTCTTGGTTGTGGGAGAGAGAAGGTTGAGTAGGAAGCAGTTATGCTCAGAGAGTGCAGTTTATTCTTTACTATGTAGTAAATGGAGGAATGGAGGAAGAAAGGTCAGTAGCACTTAACAATCAATCCAATGATGCATACCAGTGTGGACAACTTGTGCTCCTGGGGCCAAATTCTTCTGTGAACAACTCCAGTGAAGTCCAATGAATTTGCCCCTTTACTGATAACCCATCATCACAAAACAAATGAAAATAAAGAATAAGTCTTCCTCCAAGTAGATACCAAGATTAACCACCACCATGGGCAAAATAGAGGTTAGAAACTAGTGGTGGTGAGGTGGGGGGGTTTCACACATTCCATGTTTTAAGGAAGAGTATGGCTAAGCAGTGTCCACAAGTCTTATCTTGAAGGAAAGCCTTGTCTTCTACAAATTCCAGGATAGCTCCAATCAAGGACATGTTCTGGTTAGGGTAGATTTTCCCGTTTTTCTGCAGACCTAAGGACTGAAACAGACTGTATATTTGCTTCAAAGATTCCTCCCAAGACTCGATATGTCTGAGTTTGAAACAGTTGGTTGTCCAGATATGGGTGCATGTGGATTCCATGACATGTGAGAGATGCTGCCACTACTGCCAAGCACTTGGTTAACACTCCTACTGCTGTAGCAAGACTAAAGGGTAAATCTTAGTAATGACAGCTCATAGGCAAAAACTTAAAATATTTTAGGTGGTCTTGATTGACTACAGTATGAAAATATGCACTTTTTAGTTTGTGAGTCCAGAACCATTTTCAAGGCAAGAATAAGTTCAAACTTTGAATGCTTTCTGGTGTAACTGGTCAATTTCCTTAAGTTCATCATGAGGCAAAGGTTTTTTTATTTTTTTCTAGAAATAAAAGTAACTCAGAAGCAGCTCTTCCTTTTGTACTGCTCCAGGCCTATCCTTCTGTCCAGCCTATGCTTAATAAGGAATCCACTTCTGATTTGACCAGTGCTTCCTGAGATGAATCCCTGGAAAAGGAGATGTGGGTGGAGGGTTAGTTGGAAGATGGCATGGAATGCAACTGGATTGGGTATCTGAACTAAATCATTTTCAACAATTAAAAATCTGTGATAATTCCACTCCATGAAGCTAGTAAATGGATGAAACAGTTTCCAAAATGAAGGTTGGGTATTAGAGACAAACTGAACCTTCTGTCCTGGGCAACTTGTCAGACTGGCTGTTTAGAAGCAGAATAACTCCATCTCTGTTTGAAGTGCCTTCTCTTTACCCCATCTCCTCTGCTGCTGGTAATATTAAGAATTCTAAAGAAGGATAAAAAATATCCAATGAAGGGTACTAACTGGTATCTAAAGGAAGACTAAGTAAAGCTTGTCTTCCTCTGAATAGATTGAGTCAGTCTGAGAGACCTTTCAGTAGATCTAGCTTCCTTCATCTTTCCAAGGCTCTCATCAGCTTTAGATTGGGGGGGGGGGAAAAAAAAAAAAAAGGAAATTTCCATCAAAACGGAAATTTTCCACTCAGGCGTGTACTTCAGCTGATTCCCAGAGTACCTGAGGAGTAGACTCTACTCCCTAAGAAATCAATCTTTTTAATCTCTTTCTCAGATGGGACAGTTTGTGAGACGACTTATTGACTTCATAATGCATCAAAGATCTAGAAGGGGGGTGAGTGAAGAAATACTGAAAGGCCTGCTGACGAACCTGGTTTAAGTTATTTACCTTCATGACAACTGCAGGTGCAGATGGTGGGGTAAACCAGAAATCACTAGCAGGGTACAACAAGCTCTTGGAAGGGTTGCCTTCCCTTGCTATTAAGTCTTCAAAATATGGAAGAGATGATGTGTCTTCTCTTGAATCATGGTGCTGTCTGGCTCCAAGGATTTTATAACACTTCATAAAATAGCCTGTAGGTACCAGGAGGGGACTACTACACTGATAATAGATGTTATTTTAATGAAAATGATGTTATTTTAATGAAAAGTGGTAGATGCTGTACCATCCTGACCAACATAAGATTGATTGTCATTACCTCTTCTTCATCTGAAACAGATAAGTAACCAGAGCGGAGAGAGAAAAACAGTGTCTATAATTGATGGTGGCAATGAAGAAAGTGGTCATTCCTCCCTAGCAATTTGGGAAGGGTCAGCAGAGTGAGTTCCAACAGGGTTGTGAGCTGGCCTCTTTTGGTCTCCTGGTGTTGAGAGGCTTTTGTTAATATGGTCACATACCCCAAAGGTTAATCTGAAGGCAAGTAAAGAATCTCCTAAGGGTTGCAACAAGAGGCATGAGAACCCTCTGAATAGAAAGAACATGTACCGTCTGGAGGCTGAAGCTCCTTTGTCTCCAAAAGCTGCTTAGCTGAGCCCCAAAGTACATCCCAAATGGTGACAAGGCCCACCTAAATGGCTCCCAGAACCAAGTTACTGAACAAGAGTCTTGCTCATCCCTCCAGATCAAAAAGAGGGTTTCTACCAGATCACGCCAATGAATAATGAACACCCTGAGGAAGCTGGAGCCTATGGCAAAGCTGATGATCTCATATGACCTTCAAAAGACAGAGAGCCTCCCACGGTCCTAGGGACTGGACAGCTGGTGACACTATGGGAGCTGATGAAGCCAGGACTAAGGTTTCCAAATCAGCCCAGGTGCGACTTGGATCCATGGTTTATGAAGCATCTGAAGTTTTCCAAGAGTGTGATTGGTCAATGAGACATGGACTCTCACCTCATGCTCTGTTTCCTCTTACTGTTATGTTTACAAGGCAGGCAAGAGAAGAATCAATGCCCCCTCTAAGAGCTAGAAACAAATAAGGCCCCAAATCCAAAAGGCTTCATTAACTTGAGGTTTCTCTGGTGCCAAGAAGCATTAAGAAATTTCTCTCACCAGTTGATTTTTGGTAGGTAGCAGGAAATAAAGCCATCAGCACAAAAGATGTCTCTGTACCAACAGTGTTCAGAACTGGTTTCAGACTGGGGTCTAGAAGTCTTACATACTCCCTTACATGTTCAGAATTCACAGGGTTTGGTCTATACCCTGACCTTTAACCAGTCTCATGGGAGTACCCCTTTAGTATGCTGGACCCCAAGGATCCCCACAGGGACAGGCCCATGACCTGTACAACACCAGAACAGGGCCTTTAGGCACCAGAAATGCCTGTCTCTCTCTGTGGCTCCCTGCAGCAAGTCCAGCCACCCCAGACTCCTGCAAGAGACTTTTCCCACCTTTTCAGGGCACGATGCTCTCAGTCAGTATCTGCAGCAACACCAGTCAGCCTTTTAAAAACAAGGTAACAATTAATTAGTTACCTGGAATACAGAATTTGAAAGTCCTTGGGTTAGCAGGAGAAAGGCAGAAGCCAGGTGCAACACAGGGCATTCTTCATTCCCTGCTTCCTTGTGCTCCATCCCTACTGTCTCTGTCCCCTTTGTCTCCAGAATGCCTCTGTGAGCCCAGTTCTTAACACAGACACCTGACACCTTCCGCCTTTGTTTTCTAGCTCAGGGCCTTTGCTCTGCTTCCCTGCAGAAAGGTAGAGGGAACCTCCTCCTCTTGGCTATTGTTCCTAGATGTGAATGTCCCAGCCATTGAGGTTTTTATTGTCTTTTCCAAATCCTCCATTCACATTCATAGGCTCTATTCAGTTTGTTAATGATTCTGATCTCCAAACAGATGGATATGTGAGTCAAATATCTCCTCCCTTCCCTTTACACTCAGTACATAGCAGTACAAAGCACAGAGGGAAACTGAGGTGTGCATATGAATCATAAAAATATTACCAAAATTCCAACATTTTTCACAGTATCCATAGCTGCAAATTTTGTGCAACTCCATGTGATATTTTATGCAAATTTAATGAACTAATTTACATATATCCATAAACATTAGCTTAAATGTATCATTGGAAAAGCTGGGAGTGGAAATCACAGTCTTTTGACTTGCTGCTCACTGCACATTCCCCTAGGCTATGAAGCATTGTGTAGGGAAGACAAAATGAAATTTAATGTGAAAAACTATGCAGACCCTCTCTAAAGATGG
Source organism: Emys orbicularis (assembly GCF_028017835.1). Classification (NCBI taxonomy): domain Eukaryota; kingdom Metazoa; phylum Chordata; order Testudines; family Emydidae; genus Emys; species Emys orbicularis. The sequence continues at coordinate 89,789,891 of NC_088683.1, forward strand.
TTAAAATTCTAATCTACCTTAAAAAAAAAATCCATCAAGCTACATAAATATATTATCAGGGAACTGGCTAAAACATATTGATTCTCTGGACAAAAAGAGTAAAGTTCTCTAAAAGAATGGTTACTTACCCACAGTGGCTATGGTTCTTAAAGATGCGTTGTCCATATATATTTCACTCCTGGTATGCATGCATCCCATGCATCCAAGATTAGATTCCTTTAGCCAGCAGTGTCTGTTGGGGCCATGCCTGTGCACTTAGAGGCCCTCATGTCTCCCCACCAAAGGGCACAAAAGGTGGAACAGGCCCTCAGTTTCTTTGCCACCACAGAATCCAGGTGTCATAGGACTATGTAGTAATGAGGAAGGCACGCATGTCATGGAATACATGTGGAACTACATCTCAAAGGACACTGTTACTGTAGGGTAAGTAACTGTTCTTTGTTAGAGTGATTGTCTATAAATTTCCACTTCTGCTGCCTCAGTGACCTCGGAGACAGGAAGTGGGTGCTTGCAATCTGTTCAAATAATAATTACAGGACAGTACTACCAACTTGGGTATCAGATCTTCATGCTTCAACTAAGTGCTGGGTGAAAGTGTGCACTGATCCCCATTTAGCTGCCTTACAAATTTCCGAAACAGTTATGTGTGGAGAACATAGGATCTTGCTAATAAGATAATCAGTCCATAGCTATAATGGGTTATTGGAATGTACTGGTTCAATTTAATAGTGGCCTGCTGGACAACAAGCAGGAAGGTAACACAATAACTCAGACAAGGAACAGCAGTAGAAACAGTTGAGAGACAATAGCCATACTATCAGCTGTGAAGAGGTGACTTCCAGGATCCAACACAAATGACACAGCTGCTTTGCCAAGGTGATGAGCCACCAGATAGAAAGGACCCCCTACAGAAAAGGAGGAGGAGTGAGTTGTCAGCAGCTGCTCTATGGGAGACATTGATGGGGAGCCTCTGACAGAGGCAAAGACTATGGCTGGGGAGTTTGTTACCAAAATTTGCAAGGAAGGATTAAGATTTACACAAGTTCAGATGTGTATAGACTTTGGTTGTTTTAATCCTTTTCTCTGATTGCTACGTATCTTTATGTGAATAAACATTGTGTTTGTTTTGAAGAAGCTGTTTTGAGTCACTTTAATCAACTGCTCCTTGAGGGAAGTTTCTTGCAGGTGCCAAATAGAGTTGGTTGAAACAGGGGGTCTGTTACCATGTGAACCAGACTAAGACTGGTAGAACTCTGGGGTTCCACCCAGAGAAAGATGAAAGTAGCAAAACCTGTCACCTGAGGGGTGTACTTGAGAGTGACTGCAGAGGGGGGTGAGAGGCAGGTCTCCCTGTAACTGTGACAGTATGTTTCTCAGGGAAACCACAGAAGCTGCCTGAATCCTGGTGGAATGGGCTGTAACCCACATGGATGGATCTAATCTAGCTAGCGCATAGCATGATGTAATGCCGTTAGAAATCCATTTAGATTGTCTTTGGGTAGATATTGCCTGACCTTTCCCTACAAATAGCCTAGGGAAGCTGCTGAATGGCTCAATTCTTTCAAGGTAATATGAAAAAGCCTTAACTACATTATAGGGTATCCAGTCTGACTTCCTCCTGGTTGGAGTGGGGCTTGGGAAAGAACATTGGCAGGTGAATCTTCTGTTTCAAATGAAAATCTGAAACAATCTTAGGAAAGGATTTTGGATGACATTTAAGAGTCACTTTGTCTTTATGGAACACTGTGTAAGGTGGATCTGCCATAAGTGTCTGAATTCCTCCTACCCTTTGGGCAGATGTTATACCTACTTTTAAAAAAAGGTCATTCTCATGAATAGATGAAACAGTGAGCATGTTGCTTGTGGCTCAAAAGCAGGACCCATTAAATTGGCTAAAACTATATTAAGATCCCAGGAAGGGGGGATTTCCCAGACCAGGAGAAAACATGAATTAGGTCCTTAAGGAATCTAGCAGCTGTAAGGTAAGCAAATATGGTGTGTCCCTGAATGGGGGGATTGTGCACTAATATTTCTGCTAAGTATACCCTTATAGAACTGATGTATAACTGTACATTCTTTAGGGATAGAAAATAGTTCAGAACAACAGGGATTGGAGTCTGAAAGGAAGACTGGTGGTACTGTGCTGCCCAGACACCGAACCTCTTTCATTTAGCTGCATAGATCAGCTTAGTAGAGTCCTTCCTACTGTACACTAATATATTCTGAACTTCAGCTGCTTCTTTCAATGGGAGTTAACCAGCCAGTGTCCATGCTGTCACAAGCAATGTTGCTGGGCGATCACATTGGGTAAGACCAGGAATGTTATCTGGGGCTAAGCTGACAATTAGATTTGTTGAAACTAAAAATTTTCACAGAAATGTATCTGCTTTAAAAAAACCCACATTTGTTGTTATAGTTGCTCAGGTCCAGAATGGAATTTCTGGTAAAAAACAGAGAGAGGGAGACACTGCAGAATAGCCAATAGCACAGCAGTTATGGCACTCATGTGGAATAATTAAGAATCAGGGGTCTCCCACATACCAAGTAAGCATCCTAACCACTGGGCCATTGGGTGTGTGTGTGTGTGTGTGTGTGTGTGTGTGTGTGTGTCTTCTCTTTCATGACAAATTTGAAAGGTTGCCATTTCAGCCTGATGTGGAACAGGAAAGGTTTTTGAAATCTCAAGATTTTTCATGGGACAGGAAAAACATTTTCTGACCAGCTCTAACCACTATTGCAGAGTTCTGTCGGAGTTTCCTCAGGACCCTCAGGATTAAAGGAATTGGTGGGTGGGCGTATGTTATCCCTGGACTCCACAAGATGATGAAAGCATCCAACAGAGAACTTGGGCTCAGGGGCTCAGGATTCTACCCCCCCCCCCTCGCCTCCCCAACACACACACCCATTGAACAGGATGTTCTGCACTTCTTGTTCTGGTCTGTAGCAAACAGGTCTGTTGATGTGTATCTCCACCTGGAGAAGATGCTCTGCAGAACTGAGTTCTTGATAGTCCATTCATGATCACTTGTGAATTGCCTATTAAGCTGGTCTGCTAGGACATTGTGTAAGCCTGGCTGGTGCAGAGCTACTTGTGAGATTTGGTGACAAATCCAGTTCTAGGGACAGGTTTTTTGTTTTGCTTTTTAAAGAGGGATGACTGGGGTCTTCCCTGTCCATGACATAAAATGTTGTTGTGTTGTATGTCATGACCTGTACTGTTTGTCCACATAGCATGGGAAGAAATGCAGTGCACACTAAATGAATAGCTCTGAGCACTAGAAAGTTTATGTGAAGGTGAGTCTCTTTGTGAGTTCAGATATCTTGAGTCTGTATGTGATCCAGTCCAGGTGGACTCTCCATCAGAGCATAGAAGCATTGGTCACTAATGTATTGGTAGGTAGAAGTGGAGAAAACAGTACCCCTTTACATACCTGGAGAGGGTTCCTTACGCCAATTTAACAATGAGAGAGAAGGCTTCTCTGGGGACCTGCATTCTCATTTCCATGTGATGTCTGTTTGGCAGATACATAGATTTCAACCACCCTTGCAAAGAAAACAGGTGAAATCTGGCATGCTGTTTGATATTAGTACAAGAGGCCATATGACCCAGAGGTCTGAGACAAACTCTTATCAATGTTTGAAGCTGAGCCTGCAGCTGGTTGATGAAATCCATTAAGGTGTTAAACCTGTCCATTTCTTCAGGATTCAAATGGCTTATTTAAAATTTAATTTTGAATGTTCAAATAACTGTGGAAAAAATAACTCTCTACATCTATAGCTAGGTTAAACTTACCCTTTATTGCAGATTTTATAACCTATTGCTGCAGCGATTCGGGATCATTCTGCTTTGAAATGAGACCAGGGCCGGCTCTGGCTTTTTTGCCGCCCCGGGCAAAAAAGCCTCCCGCCGCCCCCCCCGCCGGGCGCCGAGCCCGGCCGCCGAGCCCGGCCGCGGGCCCGCTCTCCCCGACCGGCCGGAGCGCCGGGAGGAGGGCGGAGAGCCCGGCTGGGGCCCCGCTCTCCCCGACCAGCCGGAGTGCCGGGGGGAGGGTGGCGAGCCCGCCGCGGCTCCGCTCTCCCCGACCAGCCGGAGTGCCGGGGGGAGGGCGGCGAGCCCGCCGCGGCTCCGCTCTCCCCGGCGGCCAGAGCGCCAGGGGGAGGGCGGAGAGCCCGGCTGGGGCTCCGCTCTCCCCGGCGGCCAGAGCGCCGGGGGGAGGGTGGAGAGCCCGCCGCGGCTCCGCTCTCGGGCCGGAGCGCCGTGCTGCGCTGCCCCCCTCCAGGTGCCGCCCCAAGCACATGCTTGGTGGGCTGGTGCCTGGAGCCGGCCCTGAATGAGACTAACTGTTCCAATGCTTTCTTTGAACCGAACATGAACTGCTAGCTCTGACAAATTGCTCTAACCTACCAAACGTGTAGGAGAGATTGAGCATGTGGCAGAAGTTTATTGAATCAATCATAATTAACAAATAATTGCAGATATAATATTACAGTTGTTTTAATTAGCATTTTCTTCACTTGGAACAAATTGGAAATCATATGATCGCAGTTTCCTGAGATCTTTCACAAAAGCTACTTTTTCATCAGATACCACAGTGATGGGCACCAATACATAACTAGAGCTGGCTGAAATTTTTCATCTAGTTTTTTTAATGGCCTTTTAAGAAAAATCAAAAGTGTTTTTGAAAATTATTTTTTTTTAAATAAACCAGTTTCTGGATAAAACTGGAAAAAATAGCAGTTTTCTAAATTTATCATTTTTCTTTCCCCTCCCTTGCCCCATCTCCCCTTTTCAGTGGCAAATGGAAAAAAGAAAAAATTGAGGAAAAGGGGAATAAAGAAAAAAGAAGGTAAGGATGGTAGAAGTGGAGGAAAAACTGCCTGAAATTCCTAAAATCAAAATTTTTAAATGAATGAAAAAAGCTTTTCAAAAATCAATGGAACTGAAATGACAAGTTTTCACAAAAATGTTTTACATTTTTGATAGTTCTATGCAAAACTAACAAACCTATAAAATTGTGATTCTAAGTATTCTGCATGTGTTTGAACCTTGAGAATTTAATCTTAATATATAGGCATCCACTGTAAAATGAATGAATACAAATTTGTGCATACGGTCATTTGTGGAGAACAAGGTAGATATCTATTATTTTGTATGAATATTATCTGTACCTAAGTTTACTTCTTTGATATTATTTTGCCAGACTGCATGGAATCCAAGGAGGCTATTAAGAGGAAACAAACAGGACATGAAACAATGATAGAGAAAATACCAAGGGTCTATAAGAGAACAATGAGGGAACTATTAATTGGGACATGCCTACCTGCCTGTCTCTTTCCAGGTGAACAGGCTATTTTTCCAAGGCCTGAGCCTAAAATCAAATGAACACTGAGCTGTTAGTAACTCCTGCCTGGATAGTAAGAGGAATGGTGGTGATCAGGCAGCAGCTGTTCGGCGAGAGAGAGAGAGAGAGAGAGAGAAACTGCAGTAGGGCAGTTTGCCTTTCTCAGCCCACAGATGGAGGTAGCTGGGCTAAATGAAGTTTACCAAAACTTGCAAGAAAAGGATAACATTTAGGTGAGACCAGACACATATTGGCTTGCAGTGTTTTAACTTTCTCTTTATTTGCTATGTAACCATAAGTGAATAAACAATCTTCTGTTTTTCTGTTTGAAAAAGTTGTTTGGAATTACCCAGTGGTTTTGGTTTGGAGTTACAGGCTCCGGAGAGAAGTTTCCTGTAAGTGCCAAATACAGTTAGGGCCGCTGTATTAACATGACTGGTAAACAGGGGGGATGCAACCCAGAAATCCAGTCCCACAGTGGTTGAACTGTGGGGTTCCATCTTGGAGAGAAATGAGGGAAGCGAAGTCTGTCACCTGAGGGATACATTTCAAACTGTGAAAAGGGGTGTAAGACGCAGCTTGCCCTGTAAACATGACATCCTTGCATGTGAAAACATGTACAATACCTCTAAATATCTAAATGCTTAAGCAATTACACTTGTATGAGCACCTTAAATGGCTGTTTGAGCATGCAAATACAGATTTTGTTAACACAATAGATGGATGTGCAAATTAAGCCTACAAGAAATTACCTGCAGCAATATTTTCTCAAGAGAAGCCAGAGAGCACTCAGCATCACTTCCACATCTGAGGATGGAATGATGCAGCTCTCCTCTCCCTCCCTAAAGCAAAGAATCAACATCTCGCAGCATCTTTCAAGGTTTCTAGAGAATAAGGTTATTTTCTGAGCCTGCAGCCAGATGTACCTCTCTCCAACCTATAAGTCATCACTATACCAGCCAGGAACTCTCTCTGTACTCCTTACTATGGCAAACCAGAAGTTCTTTTTTCCATGTAAGTACTTAATCAACCACAGTGCAGGATTGACAACCTTGGAGACAAAAGTCACTGTACATCAACCTTGACCTGGCTGGACTGAGTATCTAGTTTAGACTCTATTCCCATTCTGTTTTTGCATGGTTAGGCGATGGGAGCGGTTGTTTATAAAGTCTCTGATGCATTCTGGTGCATTAAAGATACCAACAATTTTCACCCTACGCAAGTTACTTGATATCTTTTGGACTACTGAGCCATGCTGTCTCTCTCCTATACAAATTACTTTATACCTTTGAGATTTAAAAAACTTTACTTAGAACATTTGAACATGCCAGTTTGGCCTTGAAAATGGCAGTTGTCTAACATAAATAAACTCTTATATAGTTCTTTCCATGTATAGAACTCAAAGCACTTTACAAAACAAGTGGAGGTAAGATGCCGTCTGTATTCTTGCACACATCATGGTATGTTGATTATGAAACAAGCTGTGCAGTTAAAGTTGTATTTCAGACACAAAAGTGCAATCTGTTATATTTACATAGATAATTTAAAGTGGCATTATGCAGTTGCTTTTTTACTTGCTTACTAGAAACACAGAACTATTTCTGAATAGACAAAAGCATTTCCAAATATCAAACATTAACTGAGTAATACTATAATGGCAGTGTTAAGAAATTACCTAATTTTGGCCTCTTTTGTATATCACCTAATTGATCGAGCACAGTCAACGTAATCCCAAGGATGCTGAAGACACAACGTAATCCCAAGGATGCTGATGACCTTTCAGAGGAGATTCCAATAATAAATCCCTAAGGGCTTTTATAGATAACACTGACTGGGTTAACAGCATATTTATTATATTCAAAATCACTAGTTCAAACTATGACATTTGAAAAAAAAAAAGAACATTTGAGTCTGATGTTGTTGTAAAAAGGATTAAACCAGCTATGCATTAGTTATTTAGAGGTCTTTAATGTACCTCTCTCCAATGGTTCTATATAATAACAGTTATTCATAAATAAGTCTTTTGTGTGGCAATGAAAACTTTCTAATGAGAGTCACATATATAAAAATATAAATTTAGCAGTCTGTGTTTTATGGGGTGAACATGCCACATGCTTCCATGAGGAAATGAACTTTATTTTAAAGATTGATTAAAAGAAATTTTGGCAGCATAAAGAAAAAGCAGGCATATAATAAATTTGTAAATGGTATCTAAATATTTCTACCCAATTCTGAGCTTTCATTATTATTTATTATTTTTTACAGCACCCAGATGTGTACTAGGCACATCAAAGAGCATAACACAAGACAGCTCCCTGCATCAAAGCACAAACAATGCAACTGCTTCTAAAGTTTTTTCTACTAAAATGTAATTGGTCTTATTCGAATACCATCCGATTCAAATGTTGTATGTTCACATTTTTACTACTTGCAAAGAAAGATTCAGTATAACTTGTTCATTTCCATGTTCACCATTAATCCAAACTTGGGGTCGAACTCTACCCCTCTGATATACAAATGCAGCTCCCACTGGCTCCAATAAGATTGAACATGCACACAGTGGTCACCATTACAATGTTAACATTGACCAAACAGCATCAGAGATATCATAGTTATTCCCTGTCCTTAGGGATACACTAAGAGTTAACTGTTGGTAAATGCTGATGGCTCCTAGTTCTGCAGTTATAGGTTGCAGAGTCCACAAAGGGAGGGTTCTACATGAGGTCTCCAGTCTATTTCATTTCCATTCAGGCCAGAAACACTGTAAGAACCACCATCTTGTGGTATAGTAACATTTTTGCTCCAAGCCAGAACTCAGAATTACAAAGATGTGATGGGAAAAATTTAAAAAAAAAACCAAAAACACACAATTGGGAGAAGTAGCTGAAGTTTTTAGACCACAAAGTAGGTTGGGTTTAGGTTTGATTTGAGTTTTTAATATTTTACACACTCAGGTGCGAAAGATATTTTTAAAATGTTTGTAAGGCACCCAGCAAAATATAACGTAAACCGTCACTGGGGCCTGCCTGCACTACCGAAAAAAGTAATAATAATAATAATAATAATAATAATGATGGGAGAAGGTTTGAGGTTGTGGTATATTTTGATTGTATCCAAATCAGTTCACACATCCCTAATTTTAAACCCATGTTGCTGTTTATTATCCTTTCAGATTTGTATCTGGAATAACAGAAAATAAGTAATATTTAATATTACTATCAAGCTACTATGAACACATTTCAGACTATGTAGTATTCGAGATAGGGTGACCATATTTCCCTATGCTGAATTTGGGACACCTGGTAAAATTACTCGTATTCAAGCGAGTTCAATGGCAATTAATCAGAATTATGCAGTACTAACATTCAAATTAACATCAAGTTGACTGAGCCCGTTAAAAAAAAAAATAACTGTGTACTTGGATTGTTTTTATTTACCTTCTTATCTTTAAGGCTTTAGGGTTCACATGGGAAGGGTGAAACACACACACACACACACACACACACACACACAGGGAGGGTGACTGACTGACCCGACCCTCCCCGGTGCTCTCCACCTGCCTCTCCTGGTACCTGGCACCACGTCTTCCCGAGGCAACATGTGGGAGGGCACGCAGGGTCACATGCACCCCCCACTCCAGATTTCTTCTAGGGTTCACACTAGAATGTGGCCAGCAGCAGCCTTTTGGCACTGTGCGGGAGGGAAGGGACAGGAGCTGCTTCCAGCCGCCGGGGAGGAGGAGTGGGGGCGGGAGGATGACCTGGCCCGTGTCTTTGCAAAGCTCATCTCTTCCCCACCCCATGCCCCTGCACGTTCCCCTGTGGCTGGAAGCAGCTTGTCCCTTCCTGCCCACACAGTGTCAAAAGGCAGCTAACACCTCCAGGCTGCTGCTGGCCACCGACATAACCCAGCTGCCTCCTGTTCCCCGGCTACAGTGCGGGCAGGAAGATGTTAAGCCCTAAGGATGCTTTGTGTACCAGGGCCCAGGGAACCTGACTGCAGGGGCTTCAGAAAATCCGGCCAGAGAGGTGTCTCAGCAGGGGAGGGTACCTAGGGGATGGAGCAACCCCGCACTCCCTGGGGGCAGGACCCAGGGCACGGTTGTGTGTGAAGAGGGTGCTAAGCCCCTGTCCAGGGGGCTGCTGTAGAGCCTGCAGGGTCGGGGTGCGAACAGGCTGGAAATCACTTCCCAACTGCCACTCCAGAGCTTAGCTGAGGGGTGCAGAGAGGCTTCCCTGTGTCAGTGCTGTGTGGGGCTTTGGCACATGAAGGGCTTGGCTCCTCTTGGCCAGCATCCTGGGCTGGAGGGTTTGGGGCTTTCCCAGGACGCCAGCTCAGCTAGAGGCAGGGGGGGAAGGAAGGAGCCTGCTGGCCAGGCTGATGGTGAGCTGAGCGCTCTGACCAGGGGCTGGTTCTCCCCACAGCACTAGGAGTGGGATGAATCCCACTGAGGAGATATGGAGAAGCAGTAGGGCTAGGGTGATGAAGGGGCAAAACAGGGAGAGGACAGCGAGGGGGGACCATGTAAAGGGTGGATGGGTGGGCAGCAGAGGTGACACGTAACTGGCTGCCGCCTGGCACCTGCCCATACTCACCAGCTGCCGCAGCTCGCAGCCAGCACCATTTGGAAATGGGACAGGGAGCTGTACTGATGGATGAGCAGGGGAAGTGCCCAGCCCTGTGCACTGCATCTTCGTCCTGCCACCAGCTTTGCACACCGACCCCCATTGTCTTACGCTGCCCCCCCCCACTCTCTGCTGGTGGGCAGGTGGCTGGTGAGCAGGGATCTGGCCAGCAGCAGGATTCGCTAGTACTGATGAGGGGAAGACAGAAAATATGGGACAATTTCCCCGTTTTTAAGAAAAAGTCGGGACAATGGCAGGAGGGCTTAAATGGGACTGTCCCTTTAAAAACGGGATGTTTGGTCACCCTAATTAGAGAAAGCAAAACAAGATCAATCACCAAGAAATTAAATACATGACTTTCAAAGAGGATTTTGAACAATGTTGCAAAGAAATATCGCAAAAGTATTTACATTTTGTTTTTAATAGTAACCTCCATGACATACAGGTCACAATATTATTTAAGACCCACTAATGTTGTATTTTCCATAGCATTTTTCTTCCAGTTTTCCACCTTGCATTTCCAGTGATTCAGCTCTACTGATTTTAGCAATGGTGTCAACATTAATGTAAATCACCTGCCCACATTTTAGTCACCACGTCCCTCAAACCCAAACCCAAGTCCAGATGATTGTGGTTAGAATCCTAGTGGCTTGTCCACAGTAGAGTTCCTGCTGTTTGCTACTTTTGGTGGAGCTGCACCAGTGGTAGTACAGTGGCGGAAAATGTAAAGACAAATGTTAGTGTAAACTAAACCCATAGAATTCAAATGCTTGTTGTCATGTCTTTTTGCCAATTCTGGAAGCTGGTTCAGTAATAAAAGCTGTCTGTCCCAGGACAAGAAACTGTACATCAGTACTTGCTGATAATTTTTCAAGTCTCATTTGAAGTGTGGCAGAGATATATAATTTTCTCCCTAAAATCCTTGTTGAGGGTGAAGAACTAACCCTTTAGTGGTTTGACTACTCATTAAATTACCTTAACAACCAGAAAGCCTGACTTGGAGTGAGTATAAACAGTTATCAGATCATCGTAGTGGACCTGGTGAAGTCTCTGCACATATTTGGATATGAGCAGGATAAAGGCAGGCATTAGCTAAAGGGTCCCAGCTGGTGAAAGGAGATTCAGGGGAACAGCCAATCTGCTCTTTTGCTGGAACTCTAAGATACCAAATAAATAGAAAAATGTCTAAAAAAAGTTCAATAGCTAATCATTTAGATTAATAGATTTTAAGGCCAGAAGGAACCATTATGATTATCTAGTCTGATCACCTTCTTAGAGAAGCATGAAGTTGAGGAGAGGTATGTCTTCCTGAATCAGATGGGCATCCAATGGCAAATGCAGAAGTTGAAGAGACTATATTCAAGCTGGCTGCAAAATTTAGCCAATTTCATGCACCATAAGGATAGGGTGGGTCCCCATGATAAAGAAGTTGTCAAGGGAGATGGAGTATCAACTGGAGCGTCAGGAACAGGGTCATAAGAAGGTTTAGCCTTCTTGGAAGGAAGTGGCATGGAGACCTCCTGGACCCAAGAATGGCCCTTAAATTCCATCCCAAATGACAGTAGGGTGGACTCTGATTGCCTTCTATGATGAGATAACTGGCTCTGTGGATATGGGGAAAGCAGTGGATGTGATATATCTTGACTTTGGCAAAGTTTTTGATACGGTCTCCCACAGTATTCTTGCCAGCAAGTTAAAAAAGTATGGATTGGATGAATGGACTATAAGGTGGATAGAAAGCTGGCTAGATTGTCGGGCTCAACAGGTAGTGATCAACGGCTCAATGTCTAGTTGGCAGCCGGTATCAAGCCGGTCAGTCCTGGGGTCGGTTTTATTCAACAACTTTGTTAATGATCTGGATGATGTGATGGATTGCACCCTCAGCAAGTTCGCAGATGGCACTAAACTGGGGGGAGAGGTAGATGCACTGGAGGGTAGGGATAGGGTCCAGAGTGACCTAGACAAATTGGAGGATTGGGCCAAAATAAATCTGATGAGGTTCAACAAGGACAAGTGCAGAGTCCTGCACTTAGGATGAAAGAATCCCATGCACTGCTATAGGCTGGGGACCGACTGGCTAAGCAGCAGTTCTGCAGAAAAGGACCTGGGGATTACAGTAGATGAGAAGCTGGATATCAGTCAACAGTGTGCCCTTGTTGCCAAGAAGGCTAATGGCATATTGGGCTGCATTAGTAGGAGCATTGCCAGCAGATTGAGGAAAGTGATTATTCCCCTCTATTTGGCACTGGTGAGGCCACATCTGGAGTATTCCATCCAGTTTTGGGCCCCCCACTACAGAAAGGATGTGGACAAATTGGAGAGAGTCCAGTGGAGGGCAACAATCAGGGGGCTTGGGCACATGACTTACAAGGAGAGGCTGAGGGAACTGGGCTTGTTTAGTCTGCAGAAGAGAAGAGTGAGGGGGGATTTGATAACAGCATTCAACTACCTGAAGGAGGGTTCCAAAGAGGATGCAGCTCAGCTGTTCTCAGTGGTGGCAGATGACAGAACAAGGAACAATGGTCTCAGGTTGCAGTGTGGGAGGTCTAGGTTGGATATTAGGAAACACTATTTCACTAGGAGGGTGGTGAAGCACTGGAATGGGTTACCTAGGGAGGTGGTGGAATCTCCATCCTTAGAGGTTTTTAAGGCCCAGCTTGACAAAGTCCTGGCTGGGATGATTTAGTTGGGGTTGGTCCTGGTTTGAGCAGGGGGTTGGACTAGATGACCTCCTGAGGTCTCTTCCAACCCTAATCTTCTATGATTCTATGACTCAAAGTTCCCAGGCCTGATGCTTTACTTCTGAGGGTCTCTCTTGCTGCCTAGAAATACTGTGGCTGTAGTGGGAGATGAACTGTTTTTCAAATATGCTGTTTTGCCCTCCCCTGAGCTCCCAAGGTGTTTATAAACCATTATGGCTGTGGTCTTGTCAGAGACTCAGAATGTTATGGACCTATGGTCTAACCTGAGGTTTGTAATAAACCAGATATGAGTGAGTTGATTCCTTTCTAACGAGTAAATTTGGGGGCAGTCTTTGACAAATCCCTGCACTCTTGAACTCTTAAGAGAAGATTGAGAGGGCAATTCACACTCCGATACAGGTCACTCAAATATTGACAAGAAATGTCCTCTCAGACAGGTCTCACCTATCAGAAAACATACTAATTCTTCAATGGAATCTGAAATTAGGAGCCATACAAATCTAGATCACTCTAACCGCTAAAAACAGCTGTTTAATAGCATTGTGGGAGGATATAGAAAACATCTCAACAAGGATGACCTTATAAGACTTAAGGAATAATGATCAAGCTTCTGAGAGCATGGAGCCAATGTAGCGTACCAAAAGATGACGGACATACTTATTGCAAATTATTCATTTCAATGAAAAACCTTTTGCAGATTTGAAATGAAACTACATCCTTAGCCTTAATTTAGGCTTAATTCATTGAAACATAAGCCTGGCTTAGAAGAGGTCATCCAAATTTGAACCATGGCACCTTCAGCAGCACAGTGGCTCATAACCACTTTGTGACCTTAGTTTACTGTTGACTCACAGGAAAGATGAGTATATATTGAATATCAACTTCCTGGAGGACCCTATTTTGTTGTTGTTGTTGAGATCACTCAAATTCTGAGAAGGCCAGACCTTACTTTATTAACAAGTTATAAGATTTAATCAAGGTGGTATTTCTGCTAATGCCACTTATATACAACACATTATTTACATAACAAATAATACTTTGTCCTTTTATAGCACCTTTGCAATATAAAGAATCCTCTGAAGAACATTGCAAAGGTGATTAAGTATTGTCTTCCTGCACACAGAGGCTAAGACTGAAGATCATACAGCAGGCTAGTGGCAGAGTCAGGAACACAATCTCTGTCTTCTGACTTACAGTTTTTTTCTTTAATATTAGGTCATTCTACCTCAAAGTTTGCATAGCTCTTCAAAAGTGTATTAAAGACACTTACATGAAGGGGCTTACAATGTAACTCACATTTCTATGATACACCAGATATCAATTCTACAAAGCAGATGTTATTAAAGAGAAACGTTGGAAGAATTTGCAAAGCAAGAGGATTATAAAGAAGGATTTGAAACTGAAATTGTTTGGTGCATCAGAATCAAGACGGCATTCCAGGCATAGGGTATCATATATAAGAAGCTGAAAGTGGAAGAACTCAAAAATAGCAGTTAAGGAAGACTCTTAAAGGATTCTAAATTCCTATTCCTAACCATCCATACATATTTCTGGCTCTCATCTAAGCAAGGGATAAATCAAGAACTTTATCCATATACTAGGCTGCATTCAAGCAAAACTTGTATACTTTGCACATACTTTTAGCACTACTACACTTATATCTCCTGCTAAGTAACTCATTTGATTAACAAAAATTGAAATTAGCAGTCACTGACTCTTTCAGCCACTCTCCTCCATCATCTCCCACATCTGTTGTAAATCATTGTCTAGGGGCAAACCGAGGCTTTCAAATACTTGTTTAATAGTCAGTCTCCGCCTGTGTCTTTGTAGCTGAAGTGCATTGCATGGGGTCATTAGTTTCACTATGTACCTTGCACATGTTTAATTATGCTATTATGCAACTTTTTCTTTTCAAATAATGGCATTATTTTCAGTATTCCATTTTATTTCATCTGCCATAAATTCAGGCTGTGGATTTGACATGGACAATTTTGTGGATGAGTCATGATAACATTGTCAATATCACAGCTCTTGGGAATCCTGGGGAAAATTATAAAAAGTCATAGAAAGGTTTTGTAGCAGCTAAACTACTTTTGCAAAACCAGGTATCTGGTTCTTTTAAAAACATGTTTTTGGAGAACCACAAGACTTTCTGGATACTTAGCGATATGTTGCGTTGGTTTCTTTCCCTAGGCAAAGGGTAGCTCTCTTTGTAGACTCTGAGGCTTTGTCTTCATTGGAAATTTAATTATGTTCCCACCAGGAATTTTCTCTTTAACGCACTCCCCATTCATACAACACCCCTCAGTCATGCCATAGTTGTGCCACGTGACAAGGCAGCCACCATGCCCTGAGGGATAGGGCAGAGCCTGAGTTAGCTTCTCTCATATTTTGTTAACCCAAAGAAACTGCAGTGAAAATATATGATCAATGACAACAATCGGTAGATGACGGTTCACCAATCCCTGCTCACAAGCCCTGTGTGTGCCTAATCTTGGGTACAGTATTGTCATCTATCTGTGCGCTGACCAGAAGTAAACTACCTTCATCTGCCTCTGCTTAGGGTCTTCAGTCCCATGCTACTTCTGCTGCTTTGGTTATCTTTGGTCTCTGGAAGACTGTCTACTAACAAGCCCCTGTATCAGCATGCAGTCATCTGGCTGGAGGCTGACACCAAATCTTGGGTGATCTTTGGGCTGAAGCATGCAAAACCCATGATTTGGATCCTTGAAGAGGAACCTTCACTTCAACTGTATAACAATGAGCATTGACAACCACTAGCTGATCATGGGGTCAACTGTACCAGACAACAATGAAGGGAGAAGATTAAGAATATCAGGGTGAGCTACTAGAAAGCCAACGATAACAATCACAAGTCCAGTTCTGCCTTGATGAGCTCCCCATTTTATGAGGAGATGATTGCATGTTGAGCAGATCCCTGAGCATAGAGCCCCACTACAGCATGGACTCCTTTGTGGAACGAGTACAGGAGTGGGTTCGAAACCCAGATGTCTTCAAGGATACAGAATCCATCCCTCCAAACAGCAACCCCCCTGGAAGAAGACCTCAGTCCAAGTCACAGGGACTTTTAAGAGGTTCGGACCAGGAAGAGCACAGTGGTTTTGAGGGGATCCTCATGGAAGAACCAGAGGAGAACACAGCATCTCAGCTGAGTAAGATGGGTGCAGCCATTGTATTATTATTTGGAATATTATAAAATATGTGGACAGGTTTTAGCCGTTTTACCATGTCCTCTAACCTATAGACAACAATGGCTGTGCGAGCCAGTCACTGAGGCAATCAATAAGCCATGGAAATGCATCACTAGTATCTGCTGCACTCATGCCCATTCCAATGTGGGTAATAGAACAGATACACTGATGATGTGCAGTTTCATTATTTGTGATGCATCAAGGTTTTGTGTTATGTCTGGGAGGTTTGTTTTGCAATTGTTCCTCCTCCTCTCCCATTTTTAAACTGTGTTAGGGCAGCTGGACTGCCTACATATGTTTACCTTCAATGAATGTAAGTAAAGAAAAAGAAAAATGCCAAATGAACCATATTTCTTTCTTTAATTCATGTTCAAACACTACATTTGATTTCAAGGCAACAGCCCCAGTTTGCCAGTCCCATTAATTATCCTCTGAGTACTCTCTATTCAGTGCAGGAATGTGAGTGCATGAGGCATCTCTTATGTCCTTTGCTGTAACAGACCCTGCACCAGCATCAGCAGGCACAAGGCGATAGTCTCTAAGGCTAGGTCTACACTACAGCGGGGGGTCGACCTAAGATACGCAACTTCAGCTACGTGAATAGCGTAGCTGAAGTGGCGTATTTTAGGTCGACTTACCTGGCTGTGAGGACGGCGGCAAGTCGACCGCTGCCGCGCCGCCGTCGACTCCACTACCGCCTCTTGCCACGGTGGATTTCCGGAGTCGACGGCAGAGCCATCGGGGATCGATTTTATCGCGTCTTCACTAGATGCGATAAGTCGATCCCCGATAGACCGATTGCTACCCGCCGATCCGGCGGGAAGTGAAGACGTGCCCTAAGAGACCCCCAAACCACCACTGTCCTCACATATAGTGGGAAGCACACAACAAGCCCCCATCCCATGCATGGGATTATATACACTACAAAACCATAAGCAGTGCCACATTGCTTTCAGTGGCCAAATGCACTTTCCACCACCATCTTGCACCTTCTCAGCATATAGTTAAACTGCCTCCTGCCCAGGATAAGCCTTCATCAAACCAGGGTAACAGAAAATAAGACTGGATCATCTAAAATCACAATTTTCACAGACATCCCAATAATGACAGTGTCATTACAGGCAGAACAACGTATCAGCTTTTCCATGTCGAAACAGGCCAGACCTCGAGATCACCCTGGCACGATGCACCTGGACAGCACATCCTATGTGGGTATCCATGAATATGCCACCAGAGTCTGTTGTTGTTGCGCTTCTGCTTGTAACTGCAAGTCACTACCTCTGCCCTCTCTGGGCAAAAAGCTGCATCGGAAACACCCACCACTGTATCTTGGCAGCAGCTTCTGCAGAAACATGCCAAAGAAACATTTCCTCCATGAAAGTCAGCAGCGGTTGGTCCCAGATCTTATGATAGCGGGATCTATAGTTTCAGCACTAGGACACAATGCACACCACTACAGCACTTTAGGTCTTACCCATATGCCCAATGCATTTCCTGGCCCTAGATAGTTTCCTCTCACAATCCCCAGAGTGGGCAGACAAGTTGTCCCACAAAAGCACACATGGAGCAGGATAGTGAGTTGTAGTACTATGAAACACAAAATATGCACCCAGGTATCTGTACTGCCTCTCATGACCCAGATACATCACCAGTGCAGATACAGGTGTGACAGCAGCATGAGGAACTAGACAGAACTAACTAGTGAGTTAGACTACTCATAGGCACCAACATTCTCTGGCACCGGTGGGTGCCTGCGCCCCCCTACCCCTTTCCCTGCCCCTGGCCCTGCCCCGACTCCACCCCATCCCCGCCCCCATTCCAACCCCATCCCCAAAGTCCCTGCCCTAATTCCGCCCCCTTCCTGCCCCTATTGGATCCCTTCCCCAAATCCCCACCCCAGCCCCGCCTCTTCCCCCAGCACGCTGCGTTCCCTCTCTTCCCCACCCCACGAATCAGCTGTTTTGCGGCGCAAGCTCTGGGAGGGAGGGGGGAGAAGCAGGACGCGGCGGCGTGCTCACGGAGGAGGCGGAGGCGAGCTGGAGCAGGGGGGCGGGGCCACAGGGAGCTGCTCCAGCCCCAGGGCACCCACGGAGTCGGCGCCTATGAGACTACTATGAGATGATTACCCACAATTGCCCAACTTGTAATTAGCCTGCAATGAGGACATAACTTAAGGCCTTTTCTTCACTAGAAAAAAAGGTGTGTTCCTAACCCGAGGTAACTAGCAATCCTAGTGTAGATAAGGCAGTTTTAGTTTACACATTAGTTAGCAGGTCCAGTTAGACTACAGTTTACCTTCATCTGCTAACTCATGTGAAAACTACAAACTGCCTTGTCTACAAGGATTTTACTTCCTATTAGCTAACACAAGTTAAGAACAAACATTTTTTTCCTAGTGAAGATGCACCCTGAGAGTGTAGTTGGGTCCAGTGAGAGTGTGCATGGGTGCCTGAGATGTTTTGTTTGCAATTAGTGATTGAAGGTTGTGGGCAGGCAGTGGAGAGAGAAGAGGATTAGATGAAGGGAAGGAAAGAGCTTGAGACAAGATAAGAAAGAAGAAAGTGGGGACTGAACAGAAGGAAGAGTTCTCAGCAATGAACAAAAGAAAGGTGTGGGAGAAAACGGAGAGAAACAAGAGGGAAAAGGGGGAGAAAAATTATTGTTAAAGGAACCAGATAGTGGAGAAGAAGAAAGATGGTGGATTCTAGAAAGAAAAATAAAACACTAAAAAACAAAATGGAAAAAGGAAGAAAGACAAAAACATAGGAAGACAACGCAAATTGAAATCATTATTCCAATTTTAATGCCAAAATATTACAAATACAATGTTTTGTTTTATATGCAAGAAGTATCTTTGGTGCAATCCACAGAGCATTATCACAAGACCCCTCCATTTACCAGCATATGTGCACTTAATATATGCACAGTTGGTTCTAGTAAAGTTAGGGGAGTTACTATCTGGGAGAATTTTGTGACTGCGAAAAGATGTTGCCACAGCTACTTGCTAGTCCATCCCTGGAGTGAGTTTCTTCTATAGGTAGGTGAGGAAGGGATTCCTTAATTCCACTGCAATCAGTGCTATGGGATGCTAGGTCCTACCACTGGGCCCACTCCAGTCAATTTGTCCGTGCTTTTATCCTTAAATATGCAGTGAAGGTTAGTCTACTTGTAACCCACACACCTCCTGGGTGTGGTGTTCTGTCCCATCTAGTGACACTGAGACAGATAAATGAGTGTGCTTTACAGCCTTAGCTAACAGCCACTTGGCTTTTGGCTCATGCACTAAGCTCCAGAGGCCCCAGGTTTGATGACGACCAAGGTCTGTCAGTGTTACAAGTGGGAGCTCATCCAGGATTTCAAGGGAAGTCTCTGAAGCTTGGGACACGCTTCCTCAGCTAGGGGAACTATGTAACCCACACACCTCCTTGGTGTGGTCTTCTGTCCCATATAGTGGCAGAGAGAGTGCAAGAGAGAGATTAATGAGTTTGCTCTAGTTAACAACCAGTTGGCATTTAGCTCACGCAGTAGAGGCGAATGCACTAAGCTCTAGAGATCTCAGGTTCAATCCCACCCACCAGTGACAGGGTCTATTGGTGTTACATCCTATGTATATTGTTCAGGGTGTTAATAATCATGTTGCTATTGTTACGGATATTATATCTAGATCTATGTGTTTGTCCCCTTCTGACAAAAAACTCCCCTTCCACAATTTCAATGGGTGACTACCGTAATGCATTTCTGTCACTCACTATGATATAACTTTCTCCTCAATCTGTCATGTCAATTTTCCATTCCCCTGATTTAACCTCATCCTTAAGAGTAACAGCTTGCTTTGCTTGATGAATAAGAAACCCATAGGTGCTTTCCTGCAAGTTCTCTCTTTTATAGTATCAAACAAATCGATCATTTAAATAAAGTAATTAATTCCTTTCAACTCTACTTTCACCAGAATGAAGAAATTCATCTACCCCTTTTTCTAGGGGAAGAAAAAATGCAGCTAAGCTAATTTTTTCCTTGTAAGAACAGTAATCAAGCAACAATTGTCCAAGCAACAACTGAAGGAAGCTATTAGGTCTTAGAAAGATAGTTGATTGCACACATTTCACACAAGTGGAGTCAAATTGCTTGGAAGACAGCAATTATCTATCATATTTTGGCAAACATCCAAGAATTCTAGCAATCAAAAGGTCAATACCAAGGTCATTTATTCCTGAAGGAACACTATCAATGAAGTACTGAGCGGAGGGGTAAGGAACTTAAATTAGGTACCAACCTAAGCTTTGCCACACAAATTTTCAAACATTACATGATTGATCACAGATCATATTTTTGGCTGTTGGAGTCTCCAGGTCATGTCATAAGTGGAAGAGATAAGTAGACCCAGTGATTAAAATGAAGGTATACTAAGAAGAAAATACCTCTCTCTTGTAAGTATTAATCCCTTCTAGTGTACACTAACAGGAAAATCTCCAATTATATGAACTGTAACATTATCCCTTCTAAAGAACTGTCTCAAAACCAGAAAAAAAAAAAACAGTGGAAATCAGTTTATCAAAACTAAAAATGAATGCTTGGCTTGCACCGAGTTCTTACTCATTAACATTCAACATCAGAGCTGAATCACGACAAGAGAAAGAAAATGATGGATGATAAAAAAGTGAGTGGGACAAAACCAACACTTCTTAGAGGGACACAGTTTCGGTTAAAATGATGACTGGGACTTTCAAAGGGAGTTAGATGCATAACCAGCATACATATTTGTAATTAAAAATCCTTATGTGATAGAAACAACAACTTAGATTATTACAGTTTCCAGGTAGTTTATCTTACAGGGGCACTGTCAAGCTGAATGTTTATAACAGATTTTTTTGAAATCCAATTTCTGATACAGTATCAGAAGGCAGTAGTGTGGCCTAGTGGATAAAGGACTGTACTGGGACGCAGGAGTTTGGTTTCTGGCTTCCACACTGATCTCCTGGGGGACCTTGGGCAAGTCACTTCACCTCTGTATCGCTCTGTTTTCCCATCTGTAAAATGGGGATAATGATACTTACCTTCTATGTAAAGCGCTTTGAGATCTATTATTGAAAAGTGCTATATAAGAGGTAGGTGGTATTTTCTTCCAAAAATAATGGGCCAGGCCCTCAGCTGGAATAAATAACATCAGCTGACGATTTAGCCATGAATGCTAAAATTCTTTTAAAAACGTTTAAAGACTTTTTCTGCTCCCATGCTGATGTTTGTAAGAGTCATTTTTGCATGCAAGAAATTGACTATAAAAGGAAAACTGTGAAATTAATACACAAAATGCTGTTGAATGTACAAAGTGAACTGAGAAGTTAGAAAAAATGTTTTGCTAACTCCTTTCAGTTTTAGTAATTACAAGTGTTACTTGTAAATATAGTAGATATACATATTTCAGACAGATATATAATTATTCAAAAGTGTCCCTTTAATGGGGTTAAATTAAAGTGTGCAGACAATACACATTTTTCTTTTCATTTGGATATACTTACTTTAAAAAGACAGATGATTTTACTCTTCAGATAACACAATGAAACTAAATCAGAGACAGATGGTGCCTGGTATTCTCCTTGAGCCAAATTGTCCAGGCCCTCTATGAGAATGCAAGGCCCAAAATACAATGAAAATATAGCACTTCTACTGCGAAGGGGCTGAGAATATAGAACACAGGTAAAAGGGTCTGCATTGCGATTGTTGCAGGAACACAGAAAAGGGAATTGAAGGAATACATGAGAGTGTGATATCGGGGTTTTGTGACCATGAGTTTGGGATGATATGAATGGTGGTGAGAGATGGGGAATGTGTGTATAGACAATGCTTTTATAATTCTACTTTTGAGAAAACTTCAAATACTGATAAATGCCCTGAAGTTAAACATTTTCACTTAGGCCTTGATCCAAAACCCACTGAAGAAAATGGACACTCTCCTGACTGGCTCTAGATCAGGCCCTTAATCTCCTATTAAAAAGTTTAAAGAGGATCAGTTTCTTTATATGATAAACTGCTTTCATATTTATAATTATTACGTTTGCTATACATATTAACCATCTTTCACAGTTTAATACTGGTTACATTACTTCTCAATAATTATAAATAAAATGGATTGTCAAAGTGCTGTAAAGCAAAGTATTTTTAGATCCAAGTTACTTGTTTCTAGCAATAAGCAATTATAACTGTCAGAATTATCTAGCATTGTTTTTCTGCACTGGATATATGGTAGTTTAACCGTTTAGATTTTGGAAATGTCAGGTTACCATTCTGTAACATCTATATACTAATAGCATGGAAAAGTTCTTCACAGACTTCTGCCTATTTATTATAATTAACAGTGTTGTAAATGTACACAGTGCTTTATAAAACAGACTATAAAATGAAACTGCTCAGAAACAAAACCCTTGACTAACACTGGTTAGGATGTAATTGGTTAAACTTTCAGACAACAGGAACTAAATACATCAGGTATATCCATCTGCTTAGATGTTTATATTTGACTACTGATAATAATTTTTAATGGGGTTTATTTATGATCAATCAGTATTTTTCCCTGCAATAAATATATTAATATTTCTAATTAGCCAGCAGCAGCACAAAACAGATTTATTCAGTCTGCATGTAGATGATGCTAATAATGTGATAAAAACTAAGAGCACTAATTTTGTTGTCAGTTCCATATCCTTATAATTACCTCTCAAACAGGCAGCATTTTTCTTATGGTAATCACTGCTGTTTTCAAAAGTATTAAAATGTAGAAAAAAATGTTTAGTTAATTCTTCCAAGAGAAAACAATGCATTCCGACATATCTCCTGCATAGGGACCCAAGCCAGCATACAGTTACACATGTGTGTAATTTTACGCATACAAGTAGCCAAATTAATTCCAGTGGAACAACTCAGGTGAGTGAAGTTACACCTGTATAACTGTTAGCAAGATCAGGCCCTCTGGAAGGAGCGCCTCTTCTAAATGTGCAGAATACATTTTAATTTAAAATTCATATTTATTTTATAACATGTGTACAAAGGAGAAACCATTGGTTGTCAAATGTTTTGATTATCTTGGGTCATAATCTGCCACCCTTACTCCCATTCAGTAGTACCCTACCTCCTTCAGTAGTCTCATTGAAATCATTGCTCCAGTGTTTTCAGGATAGGACCATATAATAATCTTGATATTTAAATTACCATCAAAAGAATACAGCATTAACTCAAATTTAAGTTGTGACACTCAGCCAGAAAGGATTAAGCAACCAGCAGGCTAAATGATCCAAATTCAACCTTTAAAGACATATTAGAAAAGTATATAAATCGTAATTAAGGCCATTCCTTATAAATAGCTAACAAAGCCATGTTAAAACAATGAGGAGTCCTTGTGGCACCTTAGAGACTACAAATTTATGTGGGCATAAGCTTTTGTGGGCTAAAACCCACTTAATCAGATGCATGGAGTGAAAAATACAGTAAGCAGTATAAATATTAGAGCATATGAAAAGATGGGAGTTGCCTTACCAAGTGGGGGATCAGTGGTAACAAGGCCAATTCAATTAAGGTGGAAGTGGCCTATTCTTAACAGTTGACAAGAAGGGGTGAATATCAAGAGAGGGAAAAGTACTTTTCTAGTGCTAACGAGGCCAGTGCAATCGAGAAGTATTCATCTTATTGGTGATTACTATTACCACAAAATTATTTAGAAGATCAGACTATCAATTTTTTGTTAAGCATTTTTAAACCAATAAAGCTGAAAAAGAACTAACACTAAACAATTATATAAATATTATTTCCAAAATGCATCAATTTGTTCAAGAAGCTACAGTTCACACTACAGTTCACACTTATTCTTTTCAGAAAATGTCCTCAGTCCTAACAAAATACAGCATCCAGAATAATCATATTATAAAACATTTCGAAATCAAATCCTCTCCTCTTTCCAGGCACTCCCTATGGACAGCCACTCTGGGCCTGCACTGGTTTGACTGTCTTGTGACTCCGCCCTCCAGCCAGGTCACATTTACGCCTATCCATTTTGGGGTATACATAGATTCCAGCAAAGGGTAGCCCCATCTGTCAGGTGAGGCGCTCGAGGCCTCCCCTGGCTGAGGAACTCAAGGTCTTGATCCTTCTGACTTCAGGGTTTTCTCTTGTTCAGATTCCCTCATAACAGGAATAGGCTTTCTGCCTTTTCAACAATTTCTGAGGGGGGTCAGCGGCTTTTTTCTTCTACCCACAGCCTTTAAACATTGAGGGCTGTGGGGAAGACTCATGTCTGCCAGGTGACTTGTGGAGCAGGTCTGGAGAGAGTCGGAGAGCCGCCCCCATGGAGACGATCTTCTGACTGAGCTCTCTATCCTTAAGAAATTTGGGCCTGAGTTGCTAGGAGAAACAACACTTTTGTTGAATATGTCCTTCTCTGAGGCAAAGTATGCACTGGGAGTGCTTGTCTGTGATAGGGATCGCCTCTTTGCAAGAGAGGCACTTGAAGCCAGTGAATCAGGCAAACCCCATTAGAGGAAGGGTCGCCTATGAGGTAAAAAACCTGGGAAAATAAAGTCTTTTTTTTTTTAATTTAAGAGAGAAAAGATAAAAAAAGGGAAAACTATGACTATAACTACACTAAGTACTAGGAGGCTAACGAACTACAGAAATGCAAAATTGAAAGCAATGTCGTAACTGACTGCAAATAGCTCCATCTCTAGCCAGGGGTGGTTGAGAAGGGACTTAAGGAGGTTAGCCTGAGCACACTGACTAGCCTCATGGCAAGGTACAAGGAGAGACAGCGCATGTGCGGTTCTAATGGACACTGCTACCGAAGTTCTCCGATCAGCAGTACAGGGATGCAAGCACACTTACAGTGGAGCACCCATAGGGACACAACTTGAAGAAGAAGCAAGAACTGAGTATACTTCAGTGAAGCAGTTGCATGCTAGAATGCCACAGGATGGGGGTTAGGGTTGCCAGGTGTCCGGTTTTCAAACGGAATGGCCGGTTGAAAAGGGACCCTGGCAGCTCCGGTCAGCACCACCGACTGGATCATTAAAAGTCCGGTCGGCGGTGCTGCTGGGCTGAGGGAGGCTAGTCCCTACCTGTCCTGGCACCGCGCTGTACCCTGGAAGCAGCCAGCAGGTCCGGCTCATGGGGGGGGGGGGCATGGGGCTCCACGCGCTGCCCCCGCCCTGAGCATCGGCTCTGCATTCTCACTGGCCAAGAACCATAGCTAATGGCAGCTGGGGGAGGGAGGAGCGGTGCCTGCAGGCAAGAGCAATGCGCAGAGCCTTCTGCCCCCACCCGCCCTGCCTAGGAGCCAGACCTGCTGCTGGCCGCTTCTGGGGTGCAGCGCAGTGCCAGGACAGGCAGGGACTAGCCTGCCTTAGCCCTGCTGTGCCGCTGAACGGGAGCTGCCCGAGGTAAGCCCCCTCCATCCCCCTGCCTCAGCCCTGAGCCCCCCCTCCACCCGGAGCCCCCTCCTGCACCCTGAATCCCTCCTCCCTGGCCCCACCTCAGAGCCTGCACCCCAATCCCCTGCCTCAACCTGCAGCCCCCTACCAAACTCCGAATCCCTCAGCCCCATTCCCCAGCCTGGAGCCCCCTCCTAAACCCCAAACCCCTCAACCCCAGCCCCAGCCCAAAGCCCTCTCCCGCACCCTAAACACTTCATTTCTGGCCCCACCCCAGAACCCTTACGCCCAGTTAGAACCCTCACCCCCTCCCATATCACAACCCCCTGCCCCAGCCCAGGGAAAGTGAGTGAGGGTGGGGGAGAGCAAGCCACCCAGGGAGGGGGAATGTAGTGAGTTGAGGAAGGGACCTCGGGGAAGGGGCAGGGCTACGATGTTTGGTTTTGTGCAATTAGAAAGTTGGCAAGCCTAGATGGGGTAAGAGCATTTATTTCCTTTTAGAGAGGGAGATATGCCATATAAGTAAGCAACTTAGTGGTGGAATCAGTCACAATATCCCAGCAACCCCACATCAGAATAAGCAACTGCACTGCTATGCTAATGTTCTGACAATCTAAAACTATTAGATACTGGAGAGTGAGTCAAAGTGAGGATGGATATTCACGATGCCTGAAAGCCCTGTTTACATCAATAATTTAAGTGAAGATAAAGTCCTAAACCCAATTCCTTTGTCATATGCTAAAATACATAAGAACAACCATACTGGGTCAGAACAGTGGTCCATCTAGCCTAGTATTCTGTCTTCCGACAGTGGCTGGGTCGGTACCAGATGCTTCAGAGAGAGTGAACAGATCAGGGCAATTTATTGAGTGATCCATCCCCATCACCCAGTCCCAGCTTCTGGCAGTCAGAGGTTTAGGGAGCCCAAGAGCATGGAGTTGCATCTTTGACCATCTAAGCTAATAGACATTGATGGACTCCATGGACTTATCTAATTCTTTTTGAACCCAGTTATACTTTTGGCCTTTAGAACATCCCCGGCAATGAACATACTCCCCTTTCCTTTACTTACACACATGGGAGGGCACAAACCCTGCTCTCCTCATATCACAACCACAGCTCTGTGATGCTGTAATGAGTCATCTCTGATCCTGATGAGTGCTCTCTGAGCCTGATGAGTCATCACTCAGCCTGATTACTTGAGGGCACTGTCAATCAACTAGGGCTCAGACAATCCAGAGGTACAGTTCTATCCAGGTGACCCCAAGGCCAGGGATATAAGCTCCCAATGAGAGCAGCCATTCCAGTCTGCTCATCGTCGCTACCTTGCCAGGAGCATCCCCCTCTGCTTGGTGGTTCTGACAGACTGCTCCTGTTCCAGCCCAGCCTGTGCCTGATCCATCCTTTTTCTAGCTTGTCCTTGATTCCTGCTCTGACCCCTGGCTCGAGTCCAGCCAGAGCACTAGGAATGACAACCGCTGCTCCAACCACTAGGCCTGACCATACACGTCTCAGTTTCTTACAGATGCACCTCAAAGTAATCTCCATCTTCTCCCATTCAAATCATTCAATACAGATACAACTCACACACAGAAAATGCAGCTCAAGAGCATGCAGGTAATTCCTAGTATTCCTATTGCCAGATCCAGGGGGCAGAGTTAAGGTTACATGGATGTTTACCTTAACTCCATATTTTCTGGTTTTCTGAGGTTTGAATTTTGCTGAACTCAACATTCTGGAAGGGCACAAGCTATCCCCGAACAACCTTAACTATATGATAACATTTTTTGCCATTTAATTACATAATAGTCCTGGACAGAAAGTGAAGAATATACCACCTTCAGTTACAATAAACAGAAATTTTAGATAGGCAAACCATAATTACTTACATAGGCTTGACTGTGACCAGCTCCTGGATTGGTGCATGAGAGGACGGAGGGTACTAGGAGCTTCCCCCCTTGAGTCCTCTGTGTAGAGATCAGTCACAACTAGAGCTGGGCAAAGAAATTTTCATCTAATAGTTTATTTGCTGAAAAACAGTTTCAGGTTGACTGAAACCTTTTGAAAATTCAGGCCAAATTCAGCAAATAGTGTCAGCCCCTCTCAAAAAAAAAAAAAAAAAAAAAGACAACAGGAAAGAATTTCCAAAAAAAGCAATGTGGCAGCTTTTCATTTCAGAATGATGTTTCATTTAGAAATGCATCTACATTTAACTAAAAATAGCCACAAAAAGGTACCTGACAACAAAATAATAATTTTGTTTGACAGGCAACTAATTTTCATGTCCTTTAGCTCTTCTGCATGACTCTAACCACTCCAAAAAGAAGAGGGGCAAGGAGGGGGCTCGACGGAGCAGTGTCTGTGCTCAATGTGTGCATTGGGGAAGTACTTTGGAAGTACTTATTCTTATGGTGGCTTTTCAGAATGGGAGAAAGTAAGCCACAACAGCCATCATTTCTCCTCCCCTCTCTCCCTTCCTGCTCCTGCCCGTGCTCTTCACTCCTTTCCCCAGTTCTGTGTCATTTTCCTTTCTCTTCATACATAAGACAAGGGCAACATCTAGTCTTGGATTTTTAATCCTTTTTTTAAAACTGGCCTTTTAGAGCTGGCTGTCTGACTATATCTGTACTACTGAGAGACAGATAGTGATGAAATTCTTTTGTACAGTAAATTATTTTTCATATTAAGTATTATTTTCGTGCATGATCCAGTTCCTGTTTAAATAATGGCCAAATTTCAACGGGAAGAAGATTGGGCTCTTGGTAATTAATGTTTCTCTAATATATTTATTTTGCAAAAATTGTTTCATTTCTGCAAAAATATATATCTCTAATTTTCTAGCTCACAGTGACTTGGTGCCAGGATATGCTACAGTTCCAAAAAGTGAATACCGTATATACTTGTTCATAAGCCAGATATTTTTGGTAAAAAAGTGACGCATCGAAGAGTGGGGGGTCGGCTCATAAACGGGTCTACACCAAAATTTGATGATTTTAAACTCTATGGAATCATTGAATTGAATATCTAATACATTGTCATTTTGTTTACCTGGAGCATATGCAGGCATGGAGCCCCTTAGCTCCCAGTGGCCGCGGTTTGCCGTTCCCAGCCAATGGGAGCTGCAGGAAGTGGCGTGCCACTTCCTGCAGCTCCCATTGGCTGGGAACGGCAAACCGCGGCCACTGGGAGCCGAGGGGCTCCATGCCTGCATATGCTCCAGGTAAACAAAATGTCCAGGCCCGCTAGTAGCTTACCCTAATGGGCCAGGAGCCAAAGTTTGCCAACCCCTGAAATATAGGGTCGGCTTATGAAAGGGTCATACAGTTTTTGCTATTTTTACCTAACCATCTTGGGGGATCAGCTTATAAACCAACAGGCTAATGAACGAGTATATACGGTAGGTTCCCAGCTGAACAGTTTACTATTCTTAAAATCTTTCAATGATTGTTTCCAAAAATGAAGAGTTCATGGGAAACTATACTGAAAGCTACATTGGTCTGAGAGTTCCATTCAGAATGCGGTGCTGTCAGTGGTCATGTGAAACATGGGATAGCTCTACTTTTTGGTGGAGATTGGCCTGACCCATTAAGTTAAATTCTGGAAGTGAATTTCTCCAAAAGTCAAGGGTATAGATCTTTATCCTAGTACAAATCCACTTCTACATTTTGGATTCTCTCTCTTTCACTGCAGGCTAGTTTATCTCAGCAATTCCCAAACTGTAGTCAATGTACCAATCAGCACTGCAAACCCCAGGTACTCTAAAATCATAAGTTAGACATCAAAAAGAAAACAGTTCCTTTCTTTTGTTTTCTGAGCCTTTAGGACAGGGGTGGCCAACCTGTGGCTCCAGAGCCGCATGCGGCTCTTCAGAGGTTAATATGCAGCTCCTTGCATAGGTGCTGACTCCGGGGCTGGAGCTACAGATGCTAACTTCCCAGTGTGCCAAGGGGTGCTCACTGCTCAACCTCCTGCTCTGCCCCAGGCCCTGCCCTCACTCCACCCCTTCCCCCCGTCACTTCCCCCAAGGCTGCCATGCCCTCGCTCCTCCCCCTCCTCCCCAGAGCCTCCTGTGCATTGGAAACAGCTGATTGTGGCAGGCAGGAGGCGCTGACTGGTGGGAGGCGCTGGGGGCTGAAGGGCAAGAGTTGATGGGGGGATGCTGATGTATTACTGTGGCTCTTTGGCAATGTACATTGGTAAATTCTGGCTCCTTCTCAGGTTCAGGTTGGCCACCCCTGCTTTAGGGTGTACTCAGGTCACGTTTTCAAGTTTTTCTTTGCAAGCATGATGGCTAGAAACTTTTTTTCAAAAATGAAAGCAAAGATTCTCACAATCACTTGACTCCAGGAGCTGGGGCGAAATATTGAGAGACTTGCCATAAAATCACAAGAGCTGGTAACAATGATCACTCACAGGCAGCTGAGAACTAGCAGTTCATATGGTGTTAGCGCTTCTCGTTTCTAACTGCTTCTACAAGTGTCCTGGCTCTTCATTGTAAAAAAGAGCCTGGGGCTCTGTATTAGCAGCCTGAAACAAAGGGGAGAATCTACCCTAGCTGCCTCCACTAGTTGCCGCAGCAACAACTACGAGGAGAAGGAGGAGAGGAAACAGGAATTGCTCTCAGGTGGGACTGGAGTTGCCAGTGACCATCAGGAGAGAAAAGTCCACCAGAACAGTAAAGAAAGGAATGAAGCAGCCAGGCAATGTGTGCAGAGGGCAAAGAAGAGAAGAGGTCTAGTCAGGGAAGAAATATCTAGGGAACAAGAGAACCAAGTGGCAGGGAGTCATGTGCAGTGGAGAGAAGGACCAGGCAACAGGGAAACATAAGCAGGAAGAAGAAGAAGAGAGGAACAGAAGAGATAGGAGGGACACATGAACTAAAGAGCATTTTTTAATTACACAGAATTACGAACCAAGTTTTTTCACAATACTTTCCACCTAAGACATTACTGGAGCTGCCATGGAACATTATACAATTCTGAATGGGAGGTGTGGTGGTCCACAAGACACACTACAATAAAGTTTGAGGACCCATGCACTATCTGTTATGTTTTTGGTCTCAAATTTAATTGCTAATTTGTATCTTTTTTTATTTAAGCACGATCATTTCATAGTTTTTCCCTTTACATACCCAAAATATGGGACACAGAAGAATATCCATATAGTACTGTTTTTCACAAAACATTAATGAACTATGCAACAAATGTGAGACAATGGTGCATATTAATGTAGGGGCACACAAAAATATCTGTTTAATGTCAGAACAATCGTTTCCATTTTTCTTTCAGAAGAGTTTGTCAAGATTTCAATTTTGAAAAATAATTTAATATTTTTCAACATAATTAGCTTGATTTTGAGAAAGAAGTGACATCTGTTATATGAATTAGCTGTCAATACTGCATACCACATAGCAAAGTTCTAAATTTCAATATTTTAATCAAGTAAGCATTTCTTACTTTGCATTGACTCACAGATAGCATAATGCATATATCAAATTTGAGATAACAAAAAATTATGCAAAACTTAAAAGAAAATTGCACTGGTTATAACACAATATATCGAAACAGAGTACTTACTAAATAAGTATTAAAATGACAAGGAATCTGAAGAAAGGCAGAAGACCTCAAGGCAACAGAAAATATTAGCTATTACATCATACTCTTAAATGGTATTTTGATGATTATTGGTAATCAAATGTTCACTCGGTGCTACAAACCATGTAATAAAGTGTTTGATTAAAAAAAAATACTTCTTAGGACCAAAACCTACATCTAGAGACTGTGACACGTGGTATTTAAGGGGAAAGAAATCTGTCCATAACGGAACAGTGCTGATGTCTGTCTCTCAGAGATTTTTTTTTTTTTTATTTGTTACTATTTCCCAGAAGAAAGTAATGTCTCATTATGTAGGTTACAACACAGGAAAAGCAGGAGACGTTACAGGACACTTTTTATTTTTTTAAAGGAGGAGGGTAAATTGATATCTGCAATTTTTGTGCACATTTACTCTTCTTTCTAATAAGTGGTAGTGATTAGAATACATTGCAGCTTTCACTTTAGAAATGCAAAAGAATCTTCTTGAACACAATGACATTTTGAGTACCAATTTAAATTCCTTGGAGTGAAATTTTACCATCTGGGAGAGTCTCACATTTAACTTGATTTTCAGAAACTCTGCACACTATCAGGAAAGCACAGTTTTTACCAAATCCTTCTCTATCACAAATATGTATTCTCAATTTGCTGATCTAGTTATGAGAAATATTTGCAGAACTACACTTGGACCACATTTGGGACTACACTTAAGTGTGTTTTGTTTATTCAAGGATTCAACTACCATACACAACCTTAGTAATTACCTTTTCTAAAGCA
Organism: Emys orbicularis; assembly: GCF_028017835.1. Taxonomy (NCBI): domain Eukaryota; kingdom Metazoa; phylum Chordata; order Testudines; family Emydidae; genus Emys; species Emys orbicularis. Next base: position 89,821,553 of record NC_088683.1, read on the forward strand.
CATTCATGTTGTCATCCCCAGTTATAAAGATAATCTGAAGCAGATATTACCTGCATATTTCTGCTGATAGATCAAAGAACAAAAAGATTATCAAAAAGATAATTCCATAACAGACTATCCTAGACACTTTCATTTCATTGACATGAATGCCACATGCCACAAAACAGAAATGCCTCTCACATTTTGAATAAGCAGTTTCTATTCTATTTTACTCTCTCATACATGGTGTTCTAAATCATTTAGCAGAACCCTGTGTCCATTTTGCTCATCCTAGAAATCTGGAGTCTCAAAAAGAGGATCAAGATTAATTTCCATGTTTCTTAGCATGATTATTTTCAGCATGATAGAGTTCATGATTCTAAAGAATGGTAGGAGGGAAAACCACAGAATAAAGATAATGGATTTCAAGAAGGCAGACTTTAGCAAACTCAGGAAGTTGGTAGGTAAGATGCCATGGGAGGCAAGTCTAAGAGGAAAAACAGTTCGAGAGAGTTGGCAGTTTTCAAAGAGACATTATTAAGTACACATGAGCAAAACTATCCCACTGCATAGGAATGATAGGAAGTATGGCAAGATATCACCCTGGCTTAACCAGGAGATCTTCAATGATCTGAAACTCAAAAAAGAATCCTACAAGAAGTGGAAACTAGGTCAAATTACAAAGGATGAATACTGTATAAAAAACAACAACAAAAGCATGGGGGGATAAAATCAGAAAGGCCAAGGCACAAAATGAAATTAAACTAGCTAGAGACATAAAGGGTAACAAGAATGCATTCTACAAATACATTAGAAGCTAAAGGAAGACCAAGGACAGGGTAGACCTATTACTCAATGAGGGGGGGGAAAGACAATAACAGAAAGTGTGTAAATGGCAGAAGTGCTAAATGATTTTTTTGTTTCAGATATATTTTGACTTTAGTAGGGGTTTTGATACTGTCTCACATGACCTCCTCATAAACAAACTAGGGAAATACAGCATAGATGGAGTTACTATAAGGTGGGTGTATAACTGGTTGGAAAATCATTCCCAGAGAGTAGTTATCAATGGTTCACAGTCAAGCTGGAAGGGCATATTGAGTGGGGACCCACAGGAATCAGCCCTGTTCAATATCTTTGTAAATGATTTAGATAATAGCATAGAGAGTACACTTATAAAGATGGTGGACGATACCAAGCTGTGAGGGGTTGCAAGTGCTTTGGAGGATAGGATTAAAATTCAAAATGATCTGGACAAATTGGAGAAGTGGTCCTAAATAAATAGTATGAAATTCAATACGGATAAATGCAAAATACTCCACTAAGAAGGAACAATCAGTTGCACACATACAAAATGGGAAATGACTGCCTAGGAAGGAGTACTGTGGAAATGGATCTGGGGTTATAGTTGATCACAAGCTAAATATGAGTAAATATTGTAACACTGTTGCAAAAAAAGTAAACCATTCTGGGATGAATTAGCAGCAGTGTTGTAAGCAAGACACAAGCAGTAATTCTTCCACTCTGCGCTGACAAGGTGTTAGCTGGAGCATTGTGTCTAGTTCTGGGCACCAAATTCTAGGAAAGATGTGGACAAACTGGAGAAAGTCCAGAATAAAAATGATTAAAGGTCTAGAAAACATGACTATGAGGAAAGATTGAAAAAATTAGGTTGGTTTAGTCTGGAGAAGAGAAGACTGAGTGGGGACATGATAACAATTTGCAAGTATATAACAGGTTGTTACAAGGAGGAGGGAGAAAAATCGTTCTCCTTAACTTCTGAGGATAGGACAACAATCAACGGACTTAAATTGCAACAAGGGAGATTTAGGTTGGACAATAGAAAAAACTTCCCGTCAGGGTAAATAAGCACTGGAACAAACTGCCAAGGGAGGCTGTGGAATCTCCACCATTGGAAGTATTTAAGAACAGGTTAGACAAACACCTTTCAGGAATGATCTAGTTATTATGTAGTCCTGCCTTGAGTGCAAGGGACTGGACTAGATGACCTCTCGAGGTCCCTTCTGATCCTACATTTTCACACTTATATGATTCTATAATTGGCTGATTCATCCAGGGCTTATGATGGCAAAAACTCCAATGAAGAGTCAGGACAAAAAGCAACCACTTTTTAACAGAAGCCAGAGGTGGCCAATGTAAGCTAAATATTGAACATCACTGGTTTGTATTCAGGATGGCTGAGAGATGCATTGATTCAGAGCACCAACTTAAGCAGCTGGTGGGGCTTTTCTGGAAACCTTGACAAAACTAAAACTGCCTCCTCATCCCCAAGCAGAACGCCCCCCCCAGGATTCTGATAAGTCCTGGCCTCCCTTTTAGTGAAAACTCCAAGTGAGCCTTGCTAGCACAGTATGATCTAATTTACCCCTGCCTCTCACAGCAGTAGAGATGCTGGCTTGGTATTTCAGAGTGAAGATCTGAGGAAAATTAGTATGTTTCCTTTCAAATAGCATTTAATTCTACTCTTGCCAAAAGCTGCCAACAAAATTTATGGACTCAAAGATCTTCAGGGATCATTATAAATCTACACAGGGCCAGACTGAGTGCTGCCTTTGCTCAGCTATTCAGAGATAGAAGCTTGTGCAGCTGTTCAAGGACAGCACACAATGGCAGTCCCTTGCTCCTTGTATTCTTGGTAATGCAGAGATTGACTGCTCCTGTTCTCCCGCCCACCGCTACCAAGAAGGTAGTTAAAAGGGGTTGGGGACAGGAGGATGAGGCCATGGCTACGTGTTTTTCCAGCACCAACCTGCACAGTGGGGCTGGCCTGCCAGAGGAAACATTCTGTACCAGCCCTCTGCTCCCATAAACATGAAAGAAGCACTGGAGCAGACAGCACCTGCCTGAGACACAATGTCCTTGATGTTCCTCCTTGGGCAGGACTTGTGACTACATGCCGCAATTTAGCACATAATGTTCTGAATGCTAAAGCTGGCATTAGGGCTTTTATGTTACTGTTTTACAAATATATTTTTTCTTGAGCAATTACTGACTTCACATCTAACGAAGCTGCAGAAAATGAGTTATTTCATCTAAGGTCAGAAATAATTTTTGCTTCTGGCATGTACTTCAAAGCAATTTTTAGAATATGAAACCGAAGCGATATCTTGTGCTAAAATGCCCCATTTTGATCTTTAACCTCAGAAACATGGAAAGCATGCAGATTTAAACACTTATAGAGCATGACAGAATCCTGTGGCTCATCAATTCCAGTCCAACAAAACCCAATTTTAAGTAATTTTTCAAACATATATTCACATATCAATCTGGTTTAGAATTGTGCCCCCAGTATTTTTGAATGCATACATTTGCCTCTAAGTACTTTTTACTGAAAAAAATTGACCTGATAAAGAAACTGTCACCCATGTAATTTTATTGTGCTAGGTCTGATCCAATCCAAAGCCCACTACATCTCAGTAGAAGTCTTTCCATAGACTTCAGTGGACTTTACCCTAAAGAGTAAATATGTTTTGACTAGTAATCAGAATTTTAAATAATTTTTAAATTTAATAGAATATATAGGTTCTGTCAAAGATTCTGTTACATTTACCAGGACTTAAAAATATAAATAGCACAAACATAGGCCCATATCTAAAACATCTGGATAGTTGGTTATATCCACCCATAGGGAGTCCTCTTGCCTTCAAGGAACAGAGTGTTGTAGAGCATTGTATCTAATCAAAGTTTTTAGAGACATTTCATTAATAGTTTTCAGTCTACAAACCAGTCCATCAGAGGTGGTACACAATGAAGTTTCTGAAATCCATTCAAGTACCATAGGGACCTTTTCTGATTTCCACTGCCTACATAAAATTGAACATGAAAAATAAAAGAATGCAAAAATTTGTCAGAAACAGTACAAGAGAAGCATTGGATCAAGTAGAGCAGTGGTTCTCGACCAGAGGTCTGGGGCCCCCTGGGGGGCTGCGAGCAGGTTTCAGGGGGTCCGCAAAGCATGACTGGCATTAGACTCGCTGGGCCCAGGGCAGAAAGTCAAAGCCCTATCACACAGGACTGCAACCCAGGGCCTCTAGCCCTGCAATGTGGGGCTGAAGCCTAAGCAACTTAGCTTTGCAGGGCTCACTGTGGCTGTAATCTGAGTTAGAGTGAGTTGGAGCCTGGTCCTGCAAATAGTAAGGAGTAGATCCTCAGCTGGTGTAAATTGTCATAGCTACATTGACTTCAGCAGCTGACTATCAGCCCCGAATGTAGTGCTTATTACTTGAGTAGTCCCATTTGTTGCAATGGGACTACTTGTAATAACTGTGCCCAGTGCTAAGTGCACGATTGATCCCTTTACACACTTGCACCAGCACACGAAAGTGAATAGCTAGCTAGCTCTGACAAATAGCCATTAACCAAATTCCATCTTTGGACTCCCATAAAAGTCAAATCTAGTAGTTTTCCATGAACCATTACAATAAAAGCAATACAGAGAAAAATCTCAATATGCTTAATTATACTGAAAATCTCAAAAATGATTCAGGGGGTCTGCAGCTCTGATTTATTCAAATCCCATAAGGTGAAGAAAGGAAACTTTTTTATAATACTTCCAGAGGCAATTACACTGAGTATTTTTATAATTGAAATAGGTACTAATATAACCCATGATCATCCATAGAGTAAGAAGTGATAGTGTACCATAGTCCAATATATGTGACATTGTTCAATTTACAGAGATGCCCTCTAAAATCTAAAGAGCTAAGTTGTGCAGTAATAGAGCATACCTGGTCAAGATTACAGCAATGCACGATGGCAAAATGCTATTGTTCTAATATTGACGTAGCACAGCTTTTGTGACAATGGTGTGCTTTCACTGCTGAAAAGGAAAATTGTTTCCCCTAGGCTACTGTTGCTATTGGTGATATTGAAATCTCTGTGATATGCTGCAGAATACGGAAGAATTTTGATGAGTGAAAGAAGATACAATATAACAGTTCAGCATTTCCTGAAAGATTGTCTTGTGGTTACGGCATTGGATTGGGACTCAGGAGATCTCTAATCCATTAAGTGACTTGCCCATGGTTGAGAAGAATAATCTCTCTGGCCCAGATCTTCTAAAATATTTAGGATCCTAACTTCCATTGAAGCTAGGGACCTAAATACCTTTGAGGATCTGGGACTATCTTTTCCATGTGTAAAATGAGGTTAATAATACCTCTTTTCTCTGTCCATGGATAGCAGTTAGAAGATACTGTAAGTTTCACTGACTTGTAATGACACCCTAGAGGCCATTTTACCTTCAGGGATTGTTATTGTACAGCTCACTTTGGCCATAATCCTCTCAGCACTGGGTAGGGGAGGGCTAAATTGGGGTCAACCAAGCCCTAATAATTTGGTGATTATTTTACTGTATAAAACAAAGATTGTTTTGAATGCTCAACATTCACTAGGGGTCACAGTGGACAAGAAGCTGGATATGAGTCAACAGTGTGCTCTTGTTGCCAAGAAGGCTAACGGCATTTTGGGCTGTATAAGTAGGGGCATTGCCAGCAGATCGAGGAATGTGATCATTCCCCTTTATTCGACATTGGTGAGGCCTCATCTGGAGTACTGTGTCCAGTTTTGGGCCCCACACTACAAGAAGGATGTGGAAATATTGGAAAGAGTCCAGCGGAGAGCAACAAAAATGATTAGGGGTCTGGAGCACATGACTTATGAGGAGAGGCTGAGGGAACTGGGATTGTTTAGTCTCCAGAAGAGAAGAATGAGGGGGGATCTGATAGCTGCTTTCAACCACCTGAAGGGGGGTTCCAAAGAGGATGGAGCTCGGCTGTTCTCAGTGGTGGCAGATGACAGAACAAGGAGCAATGGTCTCAAGTTGCAGTGGGGGAGGTCTAGGTTGGATATTAGGAAACACTATTTCACTAGGAGGGTGGTGAAGCCCTGGAATGCGTTACCTAGGGAGGTGGTGGAATCTCAATCATAGAATATCAGGGTTGGAAGGGACCTTAGGAGGTCATCTCGTCCAACCCCCTGCTCAAAGCAGGTCCAATCCCCAGACAGAAACTTTTTCACTAGGAGGGTGGTGAAGCACTGGAATGCGTTACCTAGGGAGATGGTGGAGTCTCCTTCTTTGGAGGTTTTTAAGGCCCGACTTGACAAAGCCCTGGCTGGGATGATTTAGTTGGGAATTGGTCCTGCTTTGAGCAGGGGGTTGGACTAGATGACCTCCTGAGGTCCCTTCCAACCCTGATATTCTATGATTCTATGATCACTCCTTAAGGGTGACACAAAACTATTTGCAAAACTACAACAAAAACAATGGATGGTATTTTGCCCAGGTTGCTCTATGAAAATCAAATGGATTTTTACCACTTTTAGAAGTCTCCCTGATAATTTACAGAGACTGGAGGGCTTTTCCAGGTCTCCAGAAACCAGATATTTCAGTGCTACCTTTCCTTTGTGGCTCGACATCCATCTATTTCCCTTTTATTGTCCCTCTTCTCCTGGCTGGCACAGGCCTTGGAGGAGTTTGTGAGCTGGTAACAGATACCTGGCACTTTGTGAGGGGAGAGAAATAAAAGTCCAGCAAGCAGTGAAGGGACATTATGGATCTCCCTCATGCACCTGTCTACAGGTCACAATGGGTACCGCCCAAGCAGGGTTTAAAGTGGCTAATATCCAGTACATTTAAGATCTTTGCTCAGAAGTACTGGATAGCACTGATCACTTTATTTGGGGTCAGGAAGCAATATTTTGTCATGGAAAACTGGCATGGCTGGGCGGAGTTTGGTAGTTGTCTGAGGAAATTTTCAGTGGGAATAGCTCTTATAGATGTAGCTAGATGTATTAGCATGTGAGAGAATGCTGGTTCATATGTTGAATGGAGTGATTGGGCATAGGTAAGTGGTTTGTTCATGTTTGGTCACAACTTAAAAAGCAGTGACCACGTTGCAGTATATGACGGAAGTTAGCCCAGCACAACAAAGCCAGCCTCGAACTGGGAATGACAGGCCTCAGTGGTGGCACAGGTTTGAGAACTCCCTCCCCTTAACATGCCCATTTTTCTCCACACAAAAGGCAGGGAAATAGGGGTACCACCCAGGGCCGGCCCACAACATTTTGGCACCTGAGGCGGGGAGCTCAAATGATGCCCCCATGCCTCCTCGCTTTTGCCAAAACTTTGAAAGGTCTCAATTCTGCCTTCTTCCTATTCTACTCCTCTCATGGTACTACTCTGCTACCTACCCCAATAAAGGAGAACTAACAACTTAAAATGCCTTGTTCAAAAATTTTAAGTAACACTTAACTTTCAAACGCCTGAACAGCAAATGTAGCTTTTCTTGTCTGCATAGTAAACACTAGCATTTTTATCTGTTTTAATAATCAAAGTGGTGCTTTCCATGCCTTCTTGGTTGCAAAGATTTGAACTGCTTCCTGAAGGACCACAGTCTGGGCCAGCTCATGCTCTATTGAGATGGTTGCAAGGCCGACCAGCCTCTCCTGTGTCATTGTGGAGCGTAGATGTGTTTTTATTAACTTCAGCTTGGAGAAGCTGCGTTCTCCACTGGCAACTGTTACAGGAAGTGTTAGAAGTATGCGCAGAGCAACAAAAGCATTTGGAAAGAGGATGGGTCATCTTATTTTTGAACATATATTCCAGAACAGCCTTTGGAGTTGATCCTGCTGAAATGTATCTTGAAAAGGCTTTCAGTTCATCACCTAAATCACTCGCATCAATATCATGCATGTCATCATGTGTCAACAGCGAGCAGCGGTCGGCAAACAGGGCGGCTAACAGGGGAGTTTAAGTGGGAGTTTACAGGGGGAGGTGGAAGGGGAGGCAGGAGGGCGCGGTGGTCGGTGTGCTTTGTGTCCCCAGAGGCTGCAGGCAGAGACCATGGCAGCCATGAGCCAGGCAGCAGGGGACGCAATGCAGATGAAAGCATGTAGCAGCTGTGGTATGTATATAGTCCTAGCAGGTGCAACGGATCAGAGGTATGTTTGTATGAAATGCCGCCTACTTGCTCTGTTAGAGGAAAAGGTTCGGGGGTTGGAGATGCAGGTAGAGACCCTGGTAGAGTTTAGAAGGGGGTTTGAACAGCTAATGGAGCAAAGGCAAGGGGTAATTGAAGGGGAATGCTCAAGGGTGCAGATGGAAGCCGGGGCTATGGTCTGTGAGGGGGGAATGTCGGGGGGAGAACAAGAGCAGTGGAAGCATGTGACCGTGAGAAGCAGGCCAAGGAAAAGGAGGGCTAGTGAGGGGGAAATAGAACTCAGGAACAGGTTTGGGTGTTTGGCTAACGAGGAGGGGACGCAGCAGGTGGTAACTGATGGTGGGAGGCAGAGGAAGAAAAGAAGGGCAGCTAGTCCAATAGACAGGGGGGAGGAGTTGATGGAGACAGCATCAATACTCAGCCCCGGGGGGATACAGGGTGGCAATAGCGGGACTATAAGGGTAAATGGAGACAGACAGGACTTACGGCCGCAGGGAACAGGGGATAGACTGGTAGATTGCGCTGCCCCTAGGCAAAGGCAGGTGTATGTGATTGGGGACTCCTTACTGAGGCGGTTAGACAGGCCTGTAACCAGGGCGGACCCAGAAAACAGAAGGGTGTGCTGTCTGCCGGGAGCTAAGATACGGGATGTGGACCTGCGGTTGAAAAGGATCCTAAAGGGAGCAGGTAAGAACCCCTTGATCGTCCTTCACGTAGGAACGAATGACACGGCTAGGTTCTCGCTAGAGAGAATCAAGGGAGATTATGCCAGGCTGGGGAAGACGCTTAAGGAAGTTGAGGCCCAGATTATCTTCAGTGGGATTCTGCCTGTTCCTAGAGAAGGACAGCAAAGGGCAGACAGAATTGTGAGGATAAATAGCTGGGTGAGGGAGTGGTGCTATAAGGAGGGCTTTGGGATGTATGGCCACTGGAAGGCGTTCGGGGACAGACAGCTGTTCTCGCGGGATGGACTTCAACACTGTCTCTAGTGCCCTGCATTGCTGGTGTAGGCCTTCTTCAGGTATAGTGAGGAGTTTTGGAATATCATACAACATCCCAAATATACTGCTGTGTTCCTTGAGCTACAGGAAATGTTCTTCAACTGACTGTATTGCACAATCTAGCACCTTGTTGTTTGGGGTCTCTTATGGGATTATCCCATGCCTCATAATCAAAATGTCTTCTTCGGTGACTCTTGTATTTTTGAATGGGTGGAAAAATAGCTGCAGTGTGAAGTTCCTCTGCCAAATTCTGTGCACTCTTCAGAACATTTTGAAATCCCTCATCTGACCGGTAAGACTGTAGGTATGACTTTGCTTTGTCCAGTTGTTCCATTGCTCCAGATATATCAAGGTCAACACCAGGGCCGGTGCTACCATTAAGGCAAACTAGGCGGTTGCCTAGGGGGCCAAGATTTGGGGGTGCCAAAAAGCGGTGCCCCCAATTTTTTTTTTACAGCGTTCCTGGGCTGGGCTGCCGGCGGCGCGCTGACACTTGCGGCTCAGACTCCCTCTCCTGCGTAGCGGCCGCTCCATGCAATTATTGTCATTGCCGGCGGGGGCGGCGTGCTCGGGGAGGGGGCATAGCAGAGATGAGCTGGGGTGTGGAGCCCTGCAGCAGCTCCCCCCCCCCCCCGAGGCACACACCACCACCCCGGACCGGGGAGCCGTGCGGCAGCTCCCCACCCCAGCTCATCTCTGCTATGCCCCCTCCCCGAGCGCGTGGTCGCCACTCCACTTCTCCCGCCTCCCAGGCTTGCGGCGCCAATCAGCTGTTTGGCACCACAAGCCTGGGAGGGGAGGAGAATTAGAGCGGGGGCAGCGTGCTCGGGGAGGAGGCGGAGCAGAGGTGAGCTGGGGTGGGGAGCTGCCGCATGGCTCCCTTGGGGGGGGGGAAGCTGCCACGGGGGGGTGCCTCAGAGTGAAGGGGGGGCACCATTATCGTAGCCCTGACCTCTCATGTCAGCTATCACAATTCCCATATCTTCCAGCTTTTTAAGAAGCACATTTGTCATACCAGCTCCTGTAGTATCATCAATGTCAATAAATTCTAGAAAATGCTCTCTGACGGTCACCATTGCAGGGACATTTTCACTAGGTTCTGTTGTTCTTACAAAATGCACCATTAAAGTCATTTGTTCCGTATGACTAATGTCAGTTGTGCAGTTCAGAACAACAGTAATATCTTGCTGACTTCAGATCTGCCACAATCTTCTGTTTGACTTTTGTTGCCTATACTGTATGATCTCATTTTAGATTGTTTTTTCAAGTTAGTGGTGTGTGTACATTTCTTGGGTGGTGACTCTTAGATGCTCCTGGAGTACAGCATCAAACTCAGCCATCAGCTCCACAATTTTAAGGAAGTTTCCATTGTTTGGCACATACAGCTGATCTGAAGGGCCATGCAGTGCTAGGTTTTGGGTAGCAAGCATTCTCACAATGGCAATGAGTCTTTTCAGAACATTTTGCCAGTAAAGAGACTCTGATGCAATCTTTTCTTGATGCTGATCATCTATGGTGGCCTTTAACCTTAGTCTCATCTCAAGCTCTTTCCACCTATGGAATGCTCTCTGGTGATTTGCTGCCTTCTCATGGCATGCCAGATTTCTAGCCAGATTTTTCCAGTCCTTTGTTCCTGTAGAACCCAATGTGGCTGGAACATTAGACTGGAAGAGTTTGCAACAAAAACAGTATGCAGCATTCTGGATTTTTGAATACATAAGCCATGGCCTCTCCACTTTGTCGCCATTGGGGATTTCACGCCAGTAATGTGTTGGATGGAAACTTCTATTTTCATTGTCTTTGGGGAACATGAAGTTTTTCACTTGCTGTGGCCCATGGAGTACAAGGAAGTCCCTCAGGCTACTGCTCAAGTGGGTCCACAGTCCTGGATCATAAACTTAAGGAACTAATCTCAGCAGCAGCTGTTTCTTGCGCCTCCACCACACTCTTCTCTGATCTACACTTTTCTTCAGGAATGTGCATGGTTACATCCATTTGAGATGGAGATATGGATGCTGCAGTAGCTGCCAGGTCACCTGCACTCTGACTGACTGGAAGATCAGGCATCTCCTCACCACTCACATCCTCACTGGGGCCGGAAGTCTCACTGTGAACATTTGTGTCTATGTATCTCAGGAGAGCTCCTTCCTGCTTAGATAGAAAAGCTTCCTTTGCTTTTTTTCTTTTTCTGAATGCTGCCCCAGGGGGCGTTTTCTTCTTTCATTCATGACTGCTCTTCTGTGCCAGCTATAGTGGCTCTCAACACTCAATTGAAGGGGACAAATAAACAGGCTGGTAGCAGGGCCTGAGTGAGGAAAGATATCAGCGTCTTAAGGGCCTAACTGGCTCCTACTACTTCAGTTGACTACCTGTTCTCCTCAAGTGGGTTCAGGGAAGCAGCAGGAAACAGGAAGCTCCCTGAGAAGCTGGTGTTAATCAGTCCAGGCTCCTCGGGGTGCTAGAGAGGTACATAAGAGGCTCCTCCTCCTCTCTCTCCCTGCAGCTCCTGCTGCTTTCTGTTATTCCCTCTCACCTTTTCTCCTACCTGCCTGTTATGTTTCTTGTGCCCTCCTTCCTCCAGCACAGCACTCCACCATCTCTGTGCATCTAGAGCAGAGAGAATACATATGCACCAGCAGCAGACACAATTTTCTACCCTCTGGGTCCTAGTGGCACCCCCCATCCCCCCCCCAGTCTGGCACCTGAGGCAGCCGCCTCAGTTCGCCTCATGGTAAGGCCAGCCCTGGTACCACCACCCTTGCTAGCTATGACAAAGCTGGATACTATTTACTGTTTTAACAATTTGCTTTAAAGGAGTTGATTTTGAAAAAGTATTGCAGCCAGTGACCTTAAATCCAAACACCTGTGTTCAGTGTATTTATTTGTGTGGGTTGCATAAGCCTGGAGTGGCACTTGACAACCATGTATCATTTAGAATACAGTGCAGCTGACAGGAAGAATAAAAGAGAAGTATGCCCACTGGAAGAAGCTTATTACTCACCCTATAGTACAACAGAAATTAACTCACTCCCACCAATGTGGTTTTGCTGTGAAGAGTACTAGTGATTTGCCTATCAATTTTTTTAATATGCCTCCAGGTGAAGCAAAGTTGGTATCTATTTCCTTGTTGTTCCCTTTAGACACAAACATTGAATATCCAGAAAGGCAAGTGACAAGCAGAATCCATTAGGAAGCCAGCCTGGGATGCTAATGGCTTTAGTAAAGTAATTACTGAGAACTAGGATAACAGTTACACTTTTCTCCCATATATGACAACATTTTTCTAGATACAAATCAATTTATCAAAAGAAATATATAGTTTAGAGACCTGAAGACTAAATATCAAAAGAAATTGACATTGTACATTTAATTATTTTGAGCAGTAGCAGGTCTCAGAAAATGCACTGTATTACTGGTTTATTCTAAAACTGTGATCGATCTATCCACTTTATTCCTGGATGATTTATTAATGCTTATATTTTAAATGAATTAAGAAGTGCAAGAGTAACAAGACAGGTCTGATATATATATTTTAAATGAGCAAGAGTGTGTGTGTGTTTTTCCCCCCAAGGAGCCAGCAAGAATATCTCAATCTGTTAAGATTGTTAAGCCTTAAAACAGACTTTCCTATACTCAAATTAGTCATAACTCTCAAACTTACTGAACCACAATTTATTCAATTTAACTGAATTTAAGCTAAACCAGACTCAGTTAAATAATTATGATAATCAAATTGGGACAATGCACTAGCTTTCCATACAGATCTGGTTGCTGGAATTTTCCAAAACAGATTTCAACTTAATCAAGAGGATTCCCAATCCTGTAGCTGTTTTGTGTGGGTAGATGCCCATGCACCCACCCAAAGCCACAGTGTCTTCAATGGGAGCCCATGTGGGTGCCAGTGCCCAATAGGCAGAAGAGCTGCCTTCAGGGAGAAATCATGTTCTCAACATGACAAAATATATAATCTATTTCAAGAAGACTATAGAGATACGTTTTTGAAAGATTGTGATTTGGAGATGCTCCCTCATAAGGGACAGTGATGTGAGTGCTGGAATTTGGAGATGTGCCCTGGAGGCAGGGGTTGGGAACAGGGCATGGCTGTGTGCAGCAGTTCACCACAGTAACTCTCCAGTTTGTTTTATTACTTTCTCATTTACTACTTTGTTACTTAATGAACCCCAAGATCATTGAAAGACCACCTCCACTAGTAAGTAATGCAAACTGTTCTTTAATGAATGGGGAATGGATGGTATGCCTCTGCACATTCTGTCCATGATCATACAAAACCAATACCACATTCGTATTATCGTCTATTGTTGGCAGTGTACAATTTGGGGAACAAGGACGAAGAAAAACTCTGGATCTTCCTACCAAGATTAGAATTACACTTTCAAAAGATGTCGTCTCCAAAATTAAATCTTTGGGGTAGAGATAATATCTCCCTTTGTTTGTTCGTTCAGTGCCTACACATGATGGGGCCCCTAATCCTAACTGGGGTCTTTGTTCATTACTGTAATACAAATTAATAACACTACATGAATACTTCAGTAGTACTGTAAGTCTCTTAGTTTCACTGCTCTCATTTTCATTAAGTTTCCAAGTACTGAACAGTCATAAATCAACACTGAGATCTGCAGAAGTAGCACAAGAGAACACCAACAGTAATAGAAAGAAGAATTTGTATTTCAGTGGTTACAACAGCTAGGGTTGTGCAAGAAAAAAAAAATAGTTGGAAAGGGAAAACCAATTTATGGTGGAAAAGAAAACACTGCTTGTGCCCAATGCAGTGGAGAAATTAAAATACTATGACAATGAAAAATGACCCCAATAAACATCAGCTGCTGTCACAATCTGCCAGATGCTAGTCACACAAATTAAAGCTGATTAGGGGAAACTTTAACTGGGGCATCCAATTATTTTTTTAAAGGTAAGGAATGAAAACATGTAACAATCCTTGTTGGGGCTAGCTGCTTCCATTTTTCTTTTTCTGTTTTCTTCACCCCCACTTTGGAAATATAATCTCACGCGGGATGGCAGGGGAGTTGCATGGACCCTTCCAAAGCAAAGGCCACAGTTTCTCCTTCCCACCATAAAACCTGGAAGAGTTTGTGGTGTTTTCCCTATGTTCTTCCATTTTGTGGATGGGGTTTGCCTCCTTGTAGAGTGACTCTCAGGTGTGGGGTATCCACAAAAGGCAAAGGCCACCTTTTAAAGGATTTCCCCTTGTGGGGGGTCGAGGGGGCAGGAAAAAACAATATAACCCAGAGAGTATTACCTTTCCTTGGGAATCTCTGTGGGTCTGGTGGAGAGGTGATGTGTCCTCTCCTCAAGACTTGGCCAACTCAGTCTCTGCCCACACCTGCTGTATGGATCCCGGCCTTGCAGAACCCATTGTGAAGTCCAAAGATGAGACAGACCAATCATTTTAAAATTAGAGCATGCAAGATCAATGCAAAGAGTGGGAGACACTTTTCACAAAGATCTTAGAGATGTGTTGCAAATTTTGGGCCTCATCATAACACACATCACATTGGTTTTACATATTTTCAGAAAATAAAGCACTTGATACCTCCTGTTATATGTTACAGAACATAAAGACAGAATAAAGTTTACAGGTTTAAATCTAAGAAAAACCTATGGCTACACTCACTGACTTCTTTTAGTATTTCCATCAAAAAAGTGATGACGTAAAATTATAGCAAACATAGGAAAAATAAGATTCAACTGAAAATTAATAGGACCAAACATGTCAATGGTCTGGAAGTTACATTAGGGAATCTAATACACATCAGTACTTGAATAAATATAATCAGACTTGACTCAAGTTTAGAGTCACATTCAAATTTAATACTGAATTTATAAATTCTATCAAAGCAAAAGCGCAGCAAAACTGTAATTATTCTAACTCAGCATATATAAGCACATAGATGGCCACAGGGTGAACCACAACTAAATCGAAAGACTGGGAAGTTTAAGCTTGATTAAGTAGTCTAAAATATCAGAGATCAGAGCGTCCTGTGAAAGAGCATATATGAGAGTATCTCATACTGTTTTCAGATGATGACAAAGACAATGATGAAAAGGAGCATTCTAGGTCTAGCAGTGGAGCAATGGAGCAAGGTATCAATCATTGAAACACAGTTCTAAACGTACTTGGTACCATAGATGAAGATGGTCTTGACACCATTGATGTTAGAGTCCAAGAAATCAATGGGAACTCATGCTCTTGCCTGACTTGCAGGTCCCCTTGTACCATGTATGTTGTCAGTACTGTACAGTGCAGTGGGGCAAAAAGTGGAGCTGAAGGGTCAGCAATGCTGTTATTATTGGTACTGATATAATCAGTATCAGAGTAGCAGTCCCAAGGAATGCCAAAGAAACTACACTGGAGGTTGATAGTATTGAGAATTAAGCGGAGGTGACAGTATGAGTCAGTACCAGCGCAGCCATAGTCTGCATATACTGTTTCACTGCCAAAGCCTCGGTACCGAGATCTTCAATGGTAACCACACTGAACTGCAAAGTCTCCTTAGATCTCAAATGGTATGGGGAAGCCATCCTATCAAAGAACATAATTGTTGGGGATCTACCTCTAACCTTCTCCAAGCTATGTGCCTTTTTGGCAGAAAGTTTCATATTGGACTTTCTTGAGCTTGGAGCTGAAGTTTTGACTGATGAGGCTTGGGAGCTGGTAGACCTTGTGCTGATAGGAGCACTCCTGCAGAGGGGCATGCCACGTACAAGCAGTGATACACACCGGGATCTAATGCCAATCTCATAGATCTGTCCATTAAAAACATTTGAAGGTGGGCTGCCCGGGATTTCAACATCCTTTTTGAAAAGGACACACATCACACATTTTACCAGGGATGTATAATTTCCCCAAGTAAATGAGCATCTTGTGTCCCCATCATTAACAAACATAGCAGCCTTTCGTGAGGGGCAATATTTCAATCGCTATCCCTACACCTTGGTACCAAGAAATAACAAATATAAAATTTTCCTAGTCAAAAGGAAACCTCTCTTCTCCTGCCTGATCCAGGCCTGTGAGGAGTATGTAAGCTGGTAACAGCTAACTGGCATCTTGTGGGGGGAGAGAAATAAAAGGCCAGCAAGCAGGTGGAGAGGCCTCATGGACCTCTCTCATGGGCTTGTATATAGGTGACACCCAAGAAGAATACATTTAAGATCTGAGCTCAGAAGTACTAGATAGCACTGATCTCTTTATTTGGGGTCAGGAAGCAATATTCCCTTTCATGGAAAACTGGCATGGCTGGCCTGAGTTTGGTAGTTGTCTGTAAAAATTTTCAATGCGAATGGCTCTTATAGTTGGAGCTAGGTTTATTAGCATGCCAGAGTATGCTGGTTCATATGTTAAATAAATTAAGAAATGCAACAGTCACACGACAGGTCTCATATATATTTTCTTCCTGTTTTTCAAAAAGAAACCTATTAAAAAGTTTTGCCAATGGACAAATAACTAACCTAAATCTCTCTTACACTAACTACTAACTGGGGTGGACTATACACAAGAAAAACAAAAGACAGCACTACATAAAGAATGGTCAGCAAGCATCTCCATCTTGAAACTAGAGGTGCTAAGTTACCTTTTATCTTCTCAGTGAGGGGCATGAAGATACTCAGAACACATGCAGAGCCACAATGGACACTGCTGGCCAAAAGACTTTGATCTCAGGTGCATGCATACCATAAATGGAATATATATAGATGGACAGTCACTCAAAAGAGAACTTTAGCCTTGACTTTGTAATGTTTTCTGAAAAGTCCTGAAAAGACAGAAGTCTGTCTGTGCTTCAAAAAAGGATTAAGCTCGTGCAAGAAAAGTACTATATAGTTTGCCCTGATATCCCACATTATATTAAGCACAGAAGTTGTAGTGAGCTGTTTGACTTAATTTTGGACTCTAATGCTCTATGGCCTTTAAAAAGAAATTCTAAGCTTTTGGTTCACTTATTTAGGTTCATTAAAAATTGTTTCCCTCCTTGGGGTTGACTCATGTACCAATAAAAAAAAAATGAAAGTCCTCAGTCATATTCATTACCCTTGGAAGGATTCCAGTGAATGGTCATTAAGATGATGAGAACAGTGTAGCTGAGTTGGGAGAAAGAACAGGAAAGATTTGCTCTCCTCCACAAAAGGACTAAGAGTAAAAGGGAACCGAGAGTAACATGTTTCAGTACTGGTTAGTCTATGTAAAGATAGATGGATATGATTTTCTGAGTTATTCTGTTGACCACCTGAAAAAAATACTACTGAAGTTTTGTGTTTAAAAAAAAAAATTAACAGGTTTTGCCAGTTCTTTCTGGTCCAGTCATCTCACATATGCCACACAAACATAACTGATAAGCAGAAAGCTTTTTAAAAAGTTATAAACAATCTGGCAATGGGAAGAATCAGAAATTCTATCAAAATAAGAATAAGTAGGCAGGATAATTAGAGAAAAATATATATTGAATATAAATTCCATAGAATTTTCTAACTAATAATGAAAGGTTGTTCAAATGTATTCACAACAAACAAGAGGAGAGGGAAATCTGATCTACTCATACCAATAGTGGAGAAATTGAGACTGTTTACTATAAGGTTATTTTTCTCTCTGAGGCTCTTTTATGCCTTTACACTTGTTAATAATTGAAAAAAACCCTAATTGTTTTGCAGCTTTCACTCTTGAGGCCCTCACTTCACATTGACAACTCTTCTGGCTGAGGAAATTAAGATGAGGCTCCCTCATTAGGCTTGGTCAATCTTTTTCCCCAAATGGCCACAGGGATTGTAAGAGAACAATGCAAGGCAGGCTGGCTGGCTGCCTTTGGACTGAGTGATCTGTCTCTGCAGTGCTCCCACTCCATGACAACCTAGTTACAGGGCTATTTTACTTCCAGCTTGACAAGAAGAGCAGCAAGTGGAGAGTTGACTGAGACAACAACAGGGAGAAATTTGAGTATTGTACATAGCTACTCGGAATATGGAAATGATTAACAATTGATTCAAGTTTAGGTTTGAACTCAGTTCTCTTATTCTTTTCTTCATTGTAGAAGTTGTGCATTACAGATACATATACAACTGAAGTATTTGCTTGAGATTCTTATAATAATAATTGTGTCCATATATACTCAGGGCTGGTCTTTACTACCCGCCTGGATCGGCGGTAGAAAATCGATCTCTTGGGGATGGATTTATCGCGTCTCGTCGGGACGCGATAATCGATCCCCGAATCGACGCGCGTACTCCACCAGCCCAGGTAGGAGTAAGCGCTGTCGATGGGGGAGCCGCGGCGGTCGATTTGCCGCCGTCCTCACAGCGGGGTAAGTCGGATCAGATACGTCGAATTCAGCTACGCTATTCCCGTAGCTGAATTTGCGTATCTGAAATCGATCCCCCCTGTAGTGTAGACGTAGCCATAGGCTCTATATAGGTTCTTTTATTGCCCTCTTAACTGTAGTATCTGAGTATCTTCCAGCAGTGCAATGTGAAAGATAAAAAAGCTTGCAATGTTTACTCCTGAGAGAGGACCTGATAACAGTCTTCAAATATGTTAAGGGCTGTTATAAAGAAGGCAGTGATCAGTTGTTCTCCCCATGCACTGAAGGTAGAACAAGAAGTAATGGGCTTAATCTGCAGCAAGGAAGATTTAGGTTAGATATTAGAAAAAGCTTTCTAATTATAAGAATAGTTAAGTGCTGGAATAGGCTTCCATGGGCAGTTGTGGAATCTCCATTATTGGAGGTTTTTAAAAACAGGTTGGACAAACAGCGGTCAGGGATGGGCTACATTTACTTGGTCCTGCCACAGCGCAGGAGACTGGACTTGATGACTTCTTTAGACCCTTCCAGACCTACATTTCTGTGATTCCATGTGGCCACTATCTGTCACATGTGGTTTATTCTCTTATACTCTCCTCAAGGTAGAAGTGTGTGCAGTGGAGTGTTTTGTTTTGGATTTTTTTTATATAATACACACATACGGAGCTATGGTTTATGCTAGAGGAGGCAAGGTCAAAGAAATGGGCCTTGCATTTAGAGTGGAAGGTAGTGAGGGTTGTGATGGCTCATCGTTCCTGTGGGAGTTCTTCCACAGTCTTGAGCTGCCCCTGAAAAAGCACTGTCTCCTGCATCATTATATGCTATATTTCATTGTCTAATCTGGTCTTTTGTTTTTTGTCCTAGGATGAAGGCCTGGAATCTATCATGGCACTCTTTCAAAATTAAGAAATGTTCTTCCACTCATTTCATTAGGAGTTTTTACTTGGGTAGCCAGCCCTTGATTCCTGATTGACTTGGTTCATGGTAAGTATGAAGAAAAAAGATCAAGCATGCTCGAACATGCAAGTTTGAGTAAAACATAACTACACTGACATTACTTAAAACATGACTGTGACCTTCACATGGACTACAACTATAGTTGGCGTTAGGGGGGTGATTGAATCGACATACTTGTGTTCGCTCTCATCGAGGTAGCACTCCAAAATTAGAAGTGTTGCTGTGGAAGCAAGAACAGCAGTGAGCAGCAGCATGGGCTAGCCACCCCGAGTACAAACCCACCTGAACCCCAGGTGTATATATGCTTGGGGCAGCCACTGCCTGTGCTACCATGACTACGCTACTGTTTTTAGCATACTATCTCACTGAGCGCTAACTTGAGTGTGTCTACTCGAGCCGGGAATCACACCCCCAGCTCCAACTGTAGGCGAACCAATGGTCAGAAGGTTCAGGAGTTTGATCTGGGAAAATGTCAAATGTTCATACCAGTTTTTGTTTTATCTACACACCCATCCCTAACTGCGATAAATGTATTAGAAACACCGAATGATAGTATACTTTCACTGCTTGAATATGCCTGCTGTAAACCAACCTGTTTTAATACCAGTTTAACAATCAGAACAGATGTATGGATCTGGTCACAAGTATACTCAGTGCAGAGGAATCATGAGCAACTGTTACACAGCTCAGCTCACAACAGACTTCATTTAAGTCAGAGATAAGAATATAAGGCATTGACAGAAGGAATTCACCTTATGGGTTTTACTAGAAGAGCTAGGTAATAAATTACTATATACTTTATGTGGGAGACAAATATTAATGTATCACCCAAAAGATACTGAAGATTCTTTTGACATTCAAAAATATGGGACTTATAGACCTAAAGGAAGTAACTTTTTAATTAAAACCTACTGCAAAATAATAATACTGCAAAATGCTCCTGCAAAGGCTTAATATATCACCTTAGGAGAGAATTGAATCTTGCAGTTCCAAATGAGCTAACCCTCCTTCACTTATGAGACCAGACTTCCTATTAGATTTTCTTCAGGGATCTTGCAGTCTCTTACTAGATTGAGCTTTGCCTGACATTCTTCTTTGTAAAATTAGATTTAATATTGACCTTAAAAATAATAATATCCTGCTTTGCCAAAAAGATGTTCTTACCAAATTGGAGGATCTGAAGGCAATAATAAGTAATTAAAATGATGAATTTCCATTTGTTAAGTATTACTGTCACAAACATTCAAAGATACCCCACTTTCTCTAATCCTATGGGCTAGACTGTGCCTCTGCTTTACATGGCTGTACACATGCAGGGGGCTGGGTATGAAGCCCATATAAAGAGAGTCCAGGAGTATCTCTTCCCAACCATCTTTACAAAGGGCCCTGTCATAAACATAGAGATAAGGGTAACATAGAACAGCTTCCCAGGAGGGATTCTAAATCACTTTACCTGTAAGGGGTTAAGAAGCTCAAATAACCTGGTTGGCACCTGACCAAAAGGACCAATAAGGAAAGAAGATACTTTCAAATCTGGGGGGCGGGGAGGGGGAGAGGGGAGGTTTTGTTTGGGCTCTCTTTGTTTTGTTCCCTCTCCGGATGGAGAGAGAGACCAGGCAGGTAAAACATCTCCTGAAAACATACCTGAAATGATCCATCTAAGATTACAAAAATTGTAAGTAAGGGCAAGGAAATGCGTTAGATTATCTTTGTAACTTTGAAGCTGAGTCTAAAGGGGAATCCTCTGTGTTTTAAAATCTTTTTATTACTCTGTAAAGTTACCTTCCATCCTGATTTTGCAGATGTGATTCTTTTACTTTCTTTAAATAAAGTTCTTCCTTTAAGAGCCTGTTTGATTTTCAGTGTCCTAGAGACAAAGGATCTGGTCAGTACTCACATTATTCTCAAGCCTCCCCAGGAAAGGGGGTGAAGGGGCTTGGGGGAATATTTTGGGGGAATAGGGACTCCAAGTGACCCTTTTCCTGAATTTTTGTGTAAATCATTTGGTGGTGGCAGCAATACTGTCCAAGGACAAGAAAAAGAATTGTACCTTGGGGAAGTTTTAACCTAAAATGGTAGAATATAAGATTAGGGGGTCTTTCATGCGGGTCTCACATCTGTACCCCAGAGTTCAGAGTGGGGAGGGAACCCTGACAGGCCCTTAAAAGGGACGTCACAAAGTGTTTGGAGAGTCATTGCCACTCTGACAAATGATGCCTGCCTCAGGTAGTGTCTCTCCATAGTGCCCCTCACAATCCGCTACTATCAGGCACAGTTTAGCCCTTTGAGATTAGTGGCTTCTGTGTGAGAAGGGAGAAGGAGATTTTGAGAATACTTGGATTTAGATGGGCACTCAGTTCATTCTTGGGAATAAATTGTGAGGGAAAGGCACACAGCATTTACAAATTAAAAGGTTCAAGTTAGCATGGCCTGATTGAGGGATTAAAATATCATGGTGTATTGCAGTAAAATGTGGGGTAGAGGAAGTGGGCTACCAGATTAGCCCTAAAGAAAAAAAGACTGGATTGGGCCTTTTCCTCTTTTTCCTCATCTAGTAAGGAGATTTGGGTTAAGGACTTTGTATGTATGTTCATTAACTTCAAAAATATTCAGATTCCATCTGGGATGAGGAATGGTTCAGATGTTTTTTATTTTATTTTATTGTTTGAATGCATTTAATGAATGCATAAACAATTTTAAATGTTAATGGTAGAAAAGAGCCCAAATAGTCAAGCTAATCTTTTTTTTTAATGGGGGTATTTGAGGAAGGAGATCTTATTTAAAAGGTTCCATTGGGTGTTACCGATTTTGTTTATATGTTCAATTGTGCTTTTAAAACAACTGTCAAAGATGCCTAGAGCTTAGCATAAGGTCATTTGGCCTGTATTATGAATCTAAACTAAAAAAACAAAATAACTGGAGATAAATGTAGAAATATAGCCTTCATAAAATCTCCATACAGTTCTCTGGTTAAAAGGAAGTGTACCATCATGAAAGCATAATAAAGAAGCAAAAAGTACTATAGCTCCATATAGTTTAGTTATTACAGCAAATAAAACTATACAATAATCTATATTAAAAGAAAAGTACTGATTATAATCAACCTGTAACATTACAGTTTATCCTACATAAAACAAACATCCTAAGCAAAGTTAAAGCAACTACAGTATTCAGGTTAAAAGCATTGAACAAGAAGTTTTCAGAAATTCATTATCCAACTCTAATTAATTTTGTATTTCTTCTCTCTTATTTCAAGTACTCGAGACATGCTTAGCATCATTTCAGTTGTACACAAACTTCTGATCATTAGAAAGAATTTGTAGTATGGCAGGGGTAAAACATTTAAGAACACTAATAACTGAAAAATACCATTAAAGTAAATATTTTCTGCTGAGCTTGAATAGACTTGCTATATTCATGAATGCATGTATGCACTTGGTTTGATAAAACGTCCTTTTTTCAAAACTGAATATGTAAGCTTGTCCTTTTCCTCAAGGAGACAGAGAGAATTATGATTGCCAGAAAGGGTCCATTTTTTCCCCCCACTGGACTAACTCTCTCATTCTTTGTTTGGTGCTAGGAGACTTTTGTCCAATGATGTGTAAAAATGGTTAAACATTTATTTTTATTTGTCTATAGTATTAGACAGATGAAATTTTTTCAAATCAATTATTGCTATCTAAAAAAGACAATTTAACAGCAACAAATTCTTTATCTTTCAGATTTTCTGAAAGAAAGGGTACTCAGAAGATTTTAATAGACTCGTGTTTGATTAAGACAGATTTGTCAGAGGAAAAAGATGCTGGGGAAGCCAGCAGCAATCACCAAATCTGTCACATCTAGTCTATCTACCCATCATAAATTCCAGTTGATGATAGTCCCATAATCCTGTAAACACAGGATTAAATATCTATTTAACTTTTATACCTCAGCAACCCTTTTCATCTCAATCTCCATAGAACAATCTGCATTTCACTTATGGTAGCAGGGTGAGTTATTAAAAGAACAGAGGTCTGATTTTTCCCTGGTTATTCTGAATAACTGACGTTTTTGAGTAGGAAAAAATAAGCAACAAAATATATTATAAGATGTTCTTTGCATTTAAAGTTGAGCTGGATCCTGTTATTGATTATCCTAAAACTTTCTGGTTTAGGAAAAAGTTAATTAGAGCCTCAAAGAATACTTTCCTGTGGAATATTTTCCTTTTTATGACTTGCTAATCAGGTACTGTATTTTGTTAAAGATCTGTTATTTTTAGAGGGGGGTATTGAGGTTTCAACAACATGGGTTCTGTTCATCCCACAGGTGCCAGGATGTGTCTAAGGATGGAGAGTTCTTTATTGTGCCATGGAGAGAAGAAGTCACCCTCAAGGGAAGGCAGGAAGTGTTTACATTGGTGCCCACCATTAGGGTTTTGTCAGGGGAGGGGAGCTGTAAGTTGCAGTTGTGGTAGCCAACAGAGCAAAAACTGTCCAAGGGACAAGCTGAATCAGAACATCCCACTGCTGCCAACTCCCGCGATTTTGTCACATGTTTATGATATTTGGAATTTTTCTTAGATCCCAGCTGCTGGAATCACAAGAATGCATGAGACTCTCAGCTTTCATTTAATAAAATTTAAATTTCTAGTTGTCATGGTTGTGGAGAAAACCTTAAAACAAAGCGAGAAAGCAAATAAAAAGAACCAATAAATATCTTTTTGATTATGATTAAAAATTATGATTTTTAAACCAATGTTATGAAGTTTGAGACCTGACTCATGATAATTGAGTGCTTAGAGGTTTTCTGTAAATTGGGGTTGGGAATTTTTTGACAAAATGTTTTTGTTGGACAATGCTGATTCAAAAACAAAACTTCATGAAAATGTAACAGTTTTAATTAAAATTTAGTTAGGAAGGGTTTCAGGTCCAGGATAGAATTTCTGGTCAGAGACAGAGAAAGAAAGCCCAAAAAAGCCAATAGCCCAGTGCTTCAGGCACTCAACTGGGATGCCAGATAGAGCAGGGACTTAAATTGGGGTCTTTCACATCCCAGGTGAGTGCCCAACCACTGGGATACTGGCTATTCTGGGGGTGGGTTTGCCAGTCTCTCTGACTGTTTTTTCTACAAAAAAATTCAAAAGGTCTCAGTTTTGTTCCAATACGTAATAAAAATAAATGTCAGATTCTTATACAGCAGGTGAGACTAGATGATCACAGTGGACCCTTCTAGCGTTGGAATTTATGATTTTTTTTTTATTAAATGGAATTCTTGTTTTCTTGCCAGACCTAGTTTTCAGTACTGATTTCGGTCACCCATACTACTAATACCCCTGGCCAGCACTATACAGTTCTAACGGTCTTCATCTGTACTGGCTAGCTGCAGGCCTTTCCATTTGAGGGGGAAAGTTTTGGGCTCTTCCATCGACAGAGGGCCTACACTTTGTATTACACCTGCTTTAGTTAGCATAATCAAAGGCTGAATCTAGCCCTGTTTGTGGGTGTATAAGGCTTTTTAAATATATCAAGAAATAGAAAGATATCGATAGACAGGTGAGTAAACTGTGTGACAGTGAGAGAAAACACCTGCATCCTTATAATAAAATGTACGTTTGGCTGACCATCAAGGTTATTTCTCGTGCTGCATCATTCTAGATGTGCCATACACTAAATCAAAAGCTCATCACCTGCAGTTATAAAAAGCTATTTTTGTGTTTCAGATCAACTGGTGACCAAATGGCCCTGTTAACAATTCATGTAAATTCACCAAAGTGTGAGTTTCCTTAGCAAAGACATAAATTATATGCCATTAGTGTTCAGCAATGGCGTTTGACTGAATCTCTCATTCTGTTACAACTGTTGGTGGAAACGGAAAGAATTTCATTTTCTTACTATTGCTATGAGTTGAGAACAACAAATTCTTAAATTAGTTCTGAAATAGAAAAATATAACAACAAAATATTGGACATGGAAATGTATCAATATTGCATCCTGTAGTATGATGGACCTTCAGTTACAGTAGTTATGATACTTTGGAGTGATAGGCTGATGTGCAACTTCAAAACTAATAGTGTTCCAAATACTGTTGTGCTTTTAAATCTTGGAGTTGTTTGACTCATACCATTTTCCCTTTAGAAGTCAGTATATTTTTATTATTTAATATTGACAGTTTGTTATATATTAGTTATATTCCCACATTCCAATATACTTAACTAAACCAAAATGTAATTTTAAGATATGCACTTTTATAAAAGCTAGTAAAGTGAAAGACAGTTTAAACCACAAAGATTTTAAATTATGTATATTAGCAGAGGCAGATATATGTCTAAAACAAAAGAAGCTTATAAAAATGAGTTATACAATACTCAACTACAATAAGACTTTACAATAAGCACTTCCAATTAATAGGGAAAGTAGATCATTTATCAGAAAGATTTTCCCCAATACATTTACATTTCCAAGTATTGTTCTCTTTTTAGTCAGTACAAAGTAAAACAATTTTTAGTTTAATTGAAAGTGTTCCTGATGTAAGAATTTGTGTATGAAATTATTTAAAATTCTACTCCTAGCTCAAGCAGAGTGATGGTGGTAGTTGTTTTTTTTAAACCTAAAACACAGTACACTGTTTCAGTTATATTGTTAAGCTAACCTGTCAGTATCTGCTACTTTGATATAATATGCACAGAATAGGTGTAAGACAAAAATAATTGCATGTTAAGTACACTTTTGAGATAGGGTAGCAGCTGTACATATTAAAAATGGGTTCAACTTTTAACTTAAAGCAAGGATTCAACCCCTTTGTTTTGTATGAAAATATAGTGTAATTTACAACACAATCTATGAGTAAAGATTCAGTTCCCTAGGGATTTTCAACAGAATCGTTATTTAGTTTATGAGTTAATTGAAACTGATTTAAAAATGGGACCTTTAAATGTCCTGTATCTGACCTTTTTTTTTTTTAACCTCCATTTACTAACAAGTGTCTGGCTTCCTATCTTTCAAACTTTTCTTATTACAACAACTCATTGTCAGCTATCATTAAATGTACATTTGAATGAATTAGGTTGCGATAAAGAAAGTTTTTAATGATTGTTTGTTCATATCCTTTCCATTATATTAACAACATCCCCCTACTCAAAATGTCTTCACAGTATAATGTGAAACCTTAATCACAGTTTCAGTAACATAAGAAAATATTTAGAATGGATATGTGTTTGTGGGGGAAGCATGAACTTATAATTAGGGTCTTGCAAGGGAGATTAATGTGCTGCCTGTAGTGTGATTCCTTATCAGTTAGAAGCAGAAGGAAGTTCCTTATGATAACACAGAGTCTGTCACTATCAGTGTAAATGTGCTCTGCGGGCATTGGTGTACAGTTAAGAAACATCCCATAACTTGGCGTTTCTTTGCTTCTTAGGTTTTGCATTGGGAGGAAGGGCGATCTCACACTTAACCAACCTCAATCCCTTTTAAATAAAGATTTTGTTTATGGAATAACATTATATATAACAAACCTCTCTACAGTATATTTAAAACAGAATGAAGTATTACTCTATTGCAATAGTAGAAATAAGAAATTTGCCTTCCTTTCACCATCTTTATTGAGGCAAATTTATCATTTCTAATTCAATTTATTTCCCCTTAACCTAAAGTTCATATTCTGGAACCAGAGTATTCCAATGCAAACAGAAATTGTAAACCTTAAATGTATTTTCCACACATATAATACCAATGCTTTCTGCAATTATGTAAAAAGAATCTAGGCTTATTAAAAACAAAATCCAGGAAAAGCTAATATATTTTAATCATAGTGGCAGGGTTTTGTGAGATCACTTGTAGAGTTGCATGAAAAGTGTCAGACACAGGTTCGCCCTTTCACAGTCAAACTTTCTCCCCACCCCCCACCAGTCAAACCTAGATGCTGCATCACTCTTCTTTTGTGAAAAAAAATTCAGTACAAATATTGCCAATTTGTACTCTCTTAAAATTATATGGAACATTAACAAGCTATATTCTATTTTCTCATGAAAACCTTTCCAAGTACAAAACTGAAATCTTGCTCAATTGATTTAGTATCCAATGCCTCTCCTTTCCCTAGCTTCATAAGAAATTATTTGTTTTCGTACCTGAAAGTTCATTCTCTTCAATTGATCCAATGGAAAAATTAGCTGGACTGATTGAAGGACTGGAAGTAAAGCTTGCATATCCAATGGATGAGTTGATTTCAAAATAGTCATGGCTGTGATTTAGTCGGTGAAATTCCAGAGAAGATACTATTGATGTTCTCTGTTTGGGCTGAAAAAATAAGAGTGCAAAGTGTAACTAATGTAACCCCAGACATTAGATTATTTCCCGCATCTTCATTATTTGACATTCACCCCCACATAATTGGAGTTCATCTCTTCCTAAAAATTTTATTTAGCCAAAGACAAGACAAGCTGTGGTGACTTAGATCCAACTTTTTCTCCAAAATCTGAACAGCAGTTTTGCATACTTGTCACCTTAATCACAGAATACATTTTTCCTTAGGAAGATAACATGCTTCTCTACAGGTTTGCCTATATTAATTGTAATCCTTTTTTAAAACACAGAGGTGCACTCCTTTCAGCAGCTAGATAGCTGGCTCTGAACTTTTGCTCTGCAAAACATTTAGATCTATCTCACTGATGTCTAGAAAGTAGCAAACCAGTAATAATAGTAAATAAATTCCACTCAGCATGGTCAGGCAGCCCCTCTGATGTTTATTCATACAGGCAAGGCTGATCTTAATTAGTCAAAGACTCTCAAAGTTTTAAAAGCTTATTTAGAACTAAAGAGACAATGTCAGCTTAAAAGCCGTATATTGGAAACACTCATTCCTTCCCCTATTTTCATAATACTCTATATTATTAAAACTGAAAGTACAAAAATGGAGCTGGAGCTTTGGTTAGCCTCTCAACATGCCAGGGTAGCACAGCATATGTAGAGATCATCTGAAGAAAAGAATCTGCTCCTGGTGAGGGCCAGTAGCAGATGATTATCCCTAGGAAACAATGGCTCTTCCTGAGGCCATGTAGCTACTCAGACCCCTTACTCAGCACAAAATGCTAAAGTACAATCTAGCCCAATGAAGTAATTTTCACTTTTGTTTATGGCCCATTTCATTTTGATGTTATTAATATTGAAATGTTTGTATTACAAATACAGAAAACAGAATGTATTTTGCAAAAAAGCAACTGTTTCCACTGGAATGTTAAAAAAAAAAATCTTGAAACGTAATTTGGCTCAGGTTTTGTAAAAGTTTTCTTGTGCAATAGCAAAATTTTGGGCATAATATTAATTGACTGTGTCCTGTTAAAACTGAAAAAGTTGAGTAGGTAAGGACAGGCACCCAGTTGGGACTCGTTTGCAGTCTTTGGAGGGGAATTAACTTCTTTAATAATCCAAAAAATAATTTATGGCTTGCAAGGCTCATTCCTAGGACTACTAATTGCCGTGAAGATTTTCATGAAGGGGGACAGACTCCCGCATCAAATAGCTGGTACTGGTATGGTATGGGTCTTAGCCAAACTACTGATCTGGACAAAAATACAACAAAAGTGCACCATTTATTTTTGCTAAAATAAGATTCACCAGTGACATAATTATGTTTAAAAGGGATATGTTGCAAGAAGGTTTCTCATCCATCAGATAAATATTCTTGCCCCGTGTCCAACCAGGGGTTGATTTGGGGGCCTTGCAGTAGGTCAGTTTCTTCTGTTGAGAGAAACTGATGTCATGGAGTTATGTCTGGTGTAATTGGTTTATTCACATGAGATACAGGACTCTAGTTACTCTTAAACTGAGACAGGCCCAACCCCCAGGAGCGGCACCAGGGTTTTTGCCGCCCTAGGCAGCAGCGCTCCTCCTCTGAGCATTCAGCGGGCCTGGGATCTTTGGCGGCGGGGGTCCTTCCGCTCCACATGTTCGGGGCACTTCGGCGGCGGGTCCCAGAGTGAGTGAAGGACCCGCCACCGAATTTCCACCGAGGATCTGGAGCGGAAGGACCCCCCGCCACCGAATTTCCACCCCTCAAATCCTGCCACCCTAGGCGACCGCCTAGGGTCGCCTAGTGGAAGCGTCGGCCCTGCCAACCCCACATAGGCAGCTCTGGAAACTCCAACTCAGTCACCCTGAGCAGCCACCTCCATCTTTGTTCTTCCAGGCCTCTAGTCATCCTCCTAGCTGCCATGGAACCTTGCCCTCCTGGCTGTCCTATATCAGTTGCCAGTCAGAAGAGCAGCAGCAGATTCACCACACTGCCACCAGCTAGCCTGTTACTGCTCAGCTGATTTACCACGTATTAGTCTAGAAGAACATACACTACAGTGGCTTTTCTTTGAAGGTTTCAGCGCAAAACTCATGCACAAATCTTTGAAAAACTATTCTATTAATTTCAAAGGGATGGGTGCGTGCACTTAAGTGTTTTGCACAACTAAGGGCTGGTCCACACTAACCCCCCAGTTCGAACTAAGATACGCAACTTCAGCTATGTGAATAACGTAGCTGAAGTCGAAGTACCTTAGTTCAAACTACAAGGTACTTACCGCGGGTCCACACGCGGCAGGCAGGCTCCCCCGTCGACTCCGCGTACTCCTCTCGTGGAGCAGAAGTACCGGCGTCGACGGCGAGCACTTCCGGGATCGATTTATCGCGTCTAGACAAGACGCGATAAATCGATCCCAGAAGATCGATTGCTTACCGCCGAACCCGGAGGTAAGTATAGACGTACCCTAAGTCTCCAGGATTTACCTGATAAGAAGTGATCTCTTGCTGATCCTAGTATTTGTCCTCATCCTAAATTCCCCACACACTGATACTAAGGGCCCACAATCATTAATCCCAATTGGCAAAGGAAGGGTATGGGAAAGGGGAGAGGGGGGATATTACAGTAGGCCAGAAGGGTTCCCTTTTGGTCACATTATACAACTGTTGGGGAAGGATGGGCACAGCCGCATGGCAGGGAACCACAGGTGATGCTTTCCTGGTTTTAGGGAACACTTTTTGCTGCTTTAAATAACCATTTAATAATAAATCTGATTACTTTCATAAGGTGGCCTAACCTGCAGCTGGATAGTAGCTATAGCCTCAGTAGTCTCTCTGTAGGTGCTTTCACCCTACTGTGGCAAAGATGCCTGAGCACTTAGATCTAAGCTAGGAGTCTTTCAGTACAGCCACACAAAGGACTGATTTTTGGAACTCCTTCAATATTCCTGTGCACGCAGAACATTGGGATTGCAAATCCACCTAACATACTAACAGATGGGTAAGCAGGTAACATTCCTACTCTGCTTTGAATATAGTCTACACACACACAGCTCAAGTTTACCCTCTTCCTGGGCTTTGACATTATTCTTTAAATCAACTAAACCTAAACCTAACAAGATTTGTTTCTAATCCTAGGGTTCTTCTGCAGAACCTTCTCTATCTCAGCCTCTAATTCCCTTTTCCCTAGAGTGGCAGGCAGACAGTCTAATTCTGTTATATCAGGGGTTCTCAAACTGGGGGTCGGGACCCCTCAGGGGGTCGCGAGGTTATTACATGGGGGGTCATGAGCTGTAAGCCTCCACCCCAAACCCCGCTTGGCCTCCAGCATTAATACTGGTGTTAAATATATTTAAAAGTGTTTTTAATGTATAAGGGGGGGTCGCACTCAGAGGCTTGCTGTGTGAAAGGGGTCACCAGTACAAAAGTGTTATATACTGATTGGAGCTAACAAGAACCGCCTGCCAGCATGCAGCAATTAGTATAGTGGCACAATAGAGGATTCTTATCCAGGGTCCTAGAAAACGTCAAGCTATTACAATCTGCTAATAGTTCATTAATATTTGCTAATTGCGGCTAGAAGTACAAATCTACCTAGTACAAAGTTAAGTCACAGCAGAAGTACTGAGAATGAAAATTGACAGGGTAGCCTTATCTGCTGCGATTAAGAACTGCCAAAATTTCTCTTTATGAGAAAACTGAGATCCTCTGTAATATTTCTCTGCAGGAGCTTAGGATCAAAATATTGGAGTCATGAGGCATGGTCTCAGGGGAAAGTCTGAATAACACAGTCCATAGGACTTCCCTGAATTAGTTCCTGTGTGAACTAAAGTATATCTTTTAAAAGAAGTATTTTTTCATTTATAAATTGCCAGTGGTGGAGAAACAATGAAAGTCTAGACACCCCTTTTCATATGTACCACATCACAATCTTGATAAAGACAGCAGTCCAAAATGAAACAATGTCATTGCAAGTCAATTTTCTGTATCTTTTTGACCCACAACATTTCACATGCTAAAAAATAGCAACACAGAACAACTACAAATTCAGATATCTAACTTGGTTCTCCCTTCTCAGTTTAGAGCCATCTATAGGTTTATGATCCCTTGGAAGAGGCAAGTATTCTAGGCGTAATGGTTTCTCAACTCATCTATTTAAATAGCAGTCACATATTTCCTTACATTATAAAAAGATGTGCATTTTGTAAGATGAAAAATAGAGAAAAGTGGTAGATTGTAAATCTTGCCATTTAAATACAAAGTAAATAATCAGAAAATGAAATTTTTGCTCATGAAAGGTGCAGAATTACCACAGAAGCTAGAAAATACCCCTGTTTATCCAAAGAACAGGTACAACATAGACAGTGATGGTTCAGGCTTCACACCTGTGCCTTCCCATGAACCTCAATTTTGACCTGGAAGCTTCAACATGCCTGTTTCATTCTCACCTAATTACTGAGATTAGCAGCAACAGAGTGCGAGCTGTGTATTAATTGTACATCTGCTTATCAGGATCTGGACTGAGAGCATCAAATAGTCATCAGATGGCAACAACGTTTAGTCACTACTGAACTGAGTTTGATTCAAACTAGTAACCTAGAGTTGAAAAGACTTGATTGTCCTATTACCAGTCTTCCAAGATAACTAGTTCTTCACACATCAAAATAAATGAACAAGTAGAAGAAACACTGTCTTTTTAATTATCTACATTAATGTTTTCATGGCTATGGATATTACAATTTCATATAACCTTATCTCAAATTATAAATATGACAAAAATTAAAGATAAAAATGCAGCAAGTTTCAGCATTCATACTGATAATCTTGATTTTTTTGCCGCCTAATATCTTAATTCAGAGCAGCAGGCAGTAATTATACTGTATTTAGCAGCAAATATGTCCCAAGAAGCTACAAGAGAGACCTCATAACATCATGGGAATTTAAAAAATGAAAGAAGGATAAATAAATGTTTGCATTACTTTAACCATAAATTATTCTCTACTATAAGGGCAATAAACTCAAACTAAATTTATTTAATTTTATTGCTAATCAAAAGATTCCTAGTAAGTTCTGTTTCTACTAAAGAGATTCTGAATTAATACAGTGTGACCTCCTGCATGCTGCTCAGTCAGCTGGTCCACACGTCCTCAGTCCTCAGGATGGCCTGACAGTGTGTTAGCATACTTCCTTGGACATCTGAAAGTTATTGACACACACAACGATGGCACAGCTGCCATTGTCCCTTTGTGTATTTTTGTGTGCATTGTGCATCCACGGTGCTTTCTGCTCTTTTGCATTCACAGTGCCTCTTCTCTTTGTTATCCTACCTCCTCTCCCTGACTCCTCTGCTGGATGAGGTAAGCAAGTGTCAGCAATCAACCTGTGCTGTTCTTCCCTCCTCCCCTGCTTTATCTCAGACCCAGGGCTGGCTCCGATTGAAGGACCCGCCACCTAAGTGCCGCCGAAGAGGAAGCGAAGCACTGAAGGACCCGCCGCCGAAGACCCGGATGTGCTGCCCCAACAACAGACGGACTGCTGCCCCTTTCTATTGGCCGCCCCAGGCGCCTGCTTCCTTCGCTGGTGCCGGCCCTGCTCAGACCACCACTTTGTTTGACACGAGTGGTTGGGAGTGAAGTAGGGTACGAATGATGCTTCTCTCCTCTTCCTTGGCCCCCAATTCTCATTTTTTAATTTCAGCCAGCGAGCAGCAATGAGTTCTGAGGTGCAACCTACTGCCAGGTACCTGGCAACCCAATGAGCTCAGCTGGGCCCAGTAAACGCTCTCTAAGTGACTGTGCTCCCCAGTTGGTCAGAAGAGCCAACAGATCATCATTTAAACCTTGTAGCAACAGCAGCACACTGACTGTTCTATGTAGTCCACGTTTATATCTGTACTAGGCCTGCTTCCTGGCTGGCCCTTGTTCTGATTCTTGCTAATTCTGCTCCAGCCCTAGTCCCTGCCTATGTCTGAACTCCTGGCTCTGACCACTGCTTTGCCTCCTGGCCATACCTTTGGCTCTTCCTTTTGGTGCTGTTCTGACCACTAAGATAGACTCCTGGCTCCAACCACTAGGTTGTACTATCTATACCTCCGGCAACACCCACTTTGTTCTGATGCACTAAAGGTGTTGCATTTTTGTGGATATTGGTTCCTTTGTAAAGGATGGGATTAGGATTAACAGTGGATCTTTAGCCTCTGAGATTATGGAAAGTGCCATATTCATTCACAAACTTTATATGCACTATACTCACTGAAAAATGTTTACTGAATTATTCATTGAGGCTTTTACATATTCTGTGATCCACTGTTCAACCATTTACCTATAACAAGCCTGATCCTCAAGTATCAGACTCCAAAAAGTTGAGGATGCTCAGTACCGCACAAGCTTGGGCCTATATACTGTAGAGATATGAATAACTGACTCTTATGTACACATTGAATTAGAAAACTAAAACTACAGGATAGCTCCGGAGAGGCAATTCAGCTTCAACAAGAGGAAAGTATTATTTAGAAGCAATATTCTGTAAACAGATCACTACTAATAGTGAGGATTACTGACTTGCTTAAATTTAGGTACGTGCTTAAGTTCCTTGCTGAACCAAGGATGGATCAAAGCTTTAATGCACTCAAACAGCTTGTTTTCTTTTTTCATCACTACTGTGTATTGAACAGATGTTTTTATTTTCATATTTGCTCAGCTCTAATTAAAATCATCTAATTGGAATAATGTTTTGTAATGAGTTGTCAAAAGATAAGGTCTATTACAATATGCACAATTAATAATATTTTAGTTAATGGTGTTAAGTAGTCACTGAGTATCTAAACAAGGATTTCTAAATATTCTGCTCTGGAGATATTATCAGCCTTCTCCCCACTAATTATATTATAAAGTATACTTTTATTTCTAAACACGTATGACTCGTATACATATTTTTGGAATACCACGGAAGGTTTTTTTTGTTCTACTTGCAATCATATGTATGCGAATTGTTAGCTTTTTAAATAGACATTAATAGCATACCTGTTATTTCTTTTTTGACTATTTCAGAAAGCGTTCTTGCTTTCAGTATTACTAGCATAAGGAAGGTTTTGAACTATTCCCAGTAGATTTGGGTAAACACTTTAGGTTTAAAAATAATTCCACATAAACATATACGACTGTCTGAGAATCAGGAACTAAGGCTATGTCTATAGCAATTAAACACTCAGCTGACTCAGGCTCTGGAGCTGTAAAATTGCAGTGTAGATGCTTGGGTTTGGGTTGGAGCTCGATCTTTGGGACCCTGTGAGGAGAAGAGTCCCAGAGCCCAGGCTCCAGCCTGAGCCTGAATGTGACACTGCAATTTTTAGGCCCGCAAGCCCAAGTCAGCTGAACTGGGCCAGCTGTGGGTCTTTTATTCCAGTGGAGATGTACCCTAAATCCATGCCTAGGCTTTGGGTCTATCTTGCAAGGTGCTAAGTACCTTGACTTTAATGGGAATCTCACAGAACTTGGCCCTTTGTAGATATCTTTCTTTCTTTCTTGTGATATGAAATGCTATGAAAATGGATCTTCTGGCAGTAGAATATTTCCACACATGTAGTGCTGTTCCACTGG
This sequence comes from Emys orbicularis, assembly GCF_028017835.1. NCBI lineage: Eukaryota > Metazoa > Chordata > Testudines > Emydidae > Emys > Emys orbicularis. The sequence goes on from NC_088683.1 coordinate 89,856,636, forward strand.
ATATTTCACAAAGCTTTCTTATCTGTTCCCTGCTATTCTGTTATGATTTTTGGTCAATCTCTTAAAGGAAGTTGAAATCAGTGGAGATGAGTAATGCTGAGAATGGGATGACCAGCCTGCGGCAACAGAGCAGTATCTAACAAATTATGTTATTTTTTTTAAAAAGTGCAAGAAACAAGCAAAAAATTTAAATGTAAACACCAGTTTTCTCTGCAGCAGTTTTGCCTGCAAGTAATCCCGACTCAATGTCAGACAAATAGAAAAAAAATCATAGCTAGATTACACATTTACTAGGAATTTTTGAGGTGCTGGGAGATAGTGACATTGATCTTTGTGGTTTATCTGTTAATAAAATTGTGAAGCTGGCTGCTAACATGTCAAAAAATCTTTCAGATACAACCCATACTGTTTCAGCTGAGATGTTGGTAGTGTCATATGCTCTACCACAGACTACTTGTGTGACATTAGACAAGTCACTTAATCTCTCTGAGCCTCAGTTTCCAATCTGTAAAATAGGGTAAATAATAGTTCCTTTCTTCTATCACATAGCTCTATGGGACTCTGGTTTCAGTTTGGACCTCTAAGCTATACTGTAACACAGATTAATGATAATTGCTGCATCTTCAAAATGGCTTACCACATATTGATGGAAAAGCATGGTAAGTCATTTCCCAGAATACATGGTAATATGTGCAGTGTCATAAAGCATGATCAAGTCCTTAGTCTTTAGCCATATTTTTTGAGGGAAAATGGTCGTCTGGGATACTAATGTCTCTTTTGCTTACCCATGGCCATTTTTAAAGACCTTTCTACAGCATGCTTGTGTGAGTGGGGAAGAATCTCTCACATCTACCTGTACAACATTTGGATCCAATTTCCTCTGCAAATGTAAATCAGTGCCACTCATTGTGTCAGCCAGAGAGGCTCTACAACGATTGAAATAATTTGCTCTCTCCTCTAAAGAGCTAAACTACCTCCACTTTGCTCCTAGCCCTGCCAGCTGTGACGGACCATGGCTGGCACTCAGACTTGTTCACCATGTGCTGCTAGTGTATGAGATTACCATTCTTTTAAATACAGTACTTCCAAAATCAGTGGAACAGATGTTAAAAAGAATTCTTCTAGGAGGTCATTTGGGAGTTGAGCAATATAAACAGCAACTGTGAGAGGAAGGCCATTTTAGCCAGTAATATTCAGATGGATAAAAACACCCTGCATCCAAATGTGACCTGTCACAAATACTGAAATTCATTCCACCCTCCCATCCCCCTCAAAAAACAAACAAAAAACCCACTCATTGAATACCAGATCACTTACGACAATGTCAAGGGACAGTCTTGTTCACATAAAATGAAATGAGCATTTATTCACGGAAGATAATGAGACATTTTTAAATAGTCCACACTTTGGACACCAAAAACCAAAACTGCAGGTAGCCACGTGAAACCCATCTTAGCAAGATATGAAGAGAAAAAGCAGTCAATACATTATAATTAATAAATGAAGAATTTTAAAAGGTTTCTCTGAGAGTTCAGAATTGAAATTCATGATTATTGCCCAAGACTCCATAAGTAAATGGCTAGGCCAAGAAAAAAAAAATTTCACAAAAGGAGATGCTGAGATGGTTGATCCTTACATCTGTGTCTTGGAACATTATAGAGACATCATTACAAGAGAATGTGGCTCACCTAGGGTATGTCTACACGGCATTTAAAAACCCACAGCTGGCTAGTGCTGACTCAAGCTCTCAGTGCTCGAGCTGCAGGGTCCCAGAGCTCCGGCTGTGGTACAAGCCTGCAAGGCTACACTGCTCTTAAACAGCCCCGCGGCCCAAGCCCCAAGAGCCTGGGAGGCAGCTGGCAATGGCTAGCCAGAGGTGTCTAATTGTAGTGTAGACATACCTCTATTCAAATGCTGATTAACAAATGACTTGTTGTAAATCCAGAGTACTTTGTTCAGTGTGCTGACTAATGCACATAAGACTTTACATGTGGGCTTAGTCTCATTTAGGTTTCTGTTAGACTACGATTTAAAGGTATATCAATCTAACTAACACCTTCTACAGCTCTAGTGCAGACAAGGCAAGATGTACTTTAGTTACATGGTAAGTGGTCAAAATAAAGCTCAAAAGGGACTCTAGAGTTTTAGAAGGTGTTACTTAGATCAAGCTATCTTTCACAATCTAACAACACACCTTTAAATCATAGTCTAAACAGAGCCCCTTTACACCACTCTGCCAATATTAGAAAGTCTTAAAGTGGGCATAAATGTAATTTACATTTTAAGGGACTCTTACACTACCAGAGTAGTGTAAGGGGGGCTCAGTGTAAATGAGCTCCTATCACTCTAACAAAACCAAAGTTGAAAATAAAAGAATAAGGGGTTCAAATAAAATCAAGCAGACAAAACGAAAAGCTATGTTATGGCAGTTTCCAAAAGTGGGACTTTGTTCATTTACAGAATCACGCTGCTAGTGTTTGGAAACCAGCAATTATGTGCTATGAAACACACAAATATGAAACATTCATATTCAAAACTCTGATGTCACATGGCATTTTATACAAAATGTTTCCAATCATTCCTTTCAGCACAAAGGACTGTGAGTAACTCCAGACTGAGGGGAACACTCCAGAGTGACAGCTTGGTGTTTCATAGAAGCATAACTCATGAACGGGAGCTGTACTTCCTTTTCCAGGCTAAAGTTTAATCATCAAAGTAATTCTTGATGGAGTTAGACCATGGCAGAATTTGTCTGAATAAGATGGGGAAAAAAATCACAGCTCTCATCTTCACTCAGTCATATGCTGAACTTCATACCATTTTTCTGTTTGTTTGTATGTAACATGATAACTTTGAATCAATTTCAAAGAATGTTCTAGACATCAATGGGCATAAGCCTATTGATTATGGTGAAAATTGGAAAACCAGAAAAGCTTGATTCAGAGGAAAATCAGGGCCTCCACAGCACCTGGGTCTGCAGGCAAAGGAATCCGTGGGGGGCTGTCTTCTGCTGCCTACACATATCAGAGGCAGCTTCTTAACTTTCTGCGTAGGGAGGCTGTCTGTAGCCTGGAGTCTAACAGAAATAAAAGAGCCTTAAAGGAGGGGGGGGATTTTAGAGGGAATGGAGGACTCGGGAAGGCAGTGGAATATAAAAGAAGTGAGGATCCAGAAGGGATTGGGTGGGGAGGTGGCAAAGTGGGCTCCTAGAGGACAGAGGCGGATGTATGCCTTTGCAAAAGGACAAAGCAGCTCTGAGTGCCGGGGCTGGGGGAGCTTGATAGCCCAAAACAGCCAGAGAGCTTTACATTCTGGCACTCGCCGCCCCATCCAGGCACTCCCCTGTTATGTCCCTATGCTGGATAGAGAAGAGGAAAAAAGTGGCATAGCAGTTTAGTCCACTCTTGTGCTGGGGCTGTTCCCTGCAGGCTATTTCTGTTCCCCTTAAAACCTCTCTACTCTGTCAGAATGGTGTAAAGGAGCCCTAGCAGGGAACAAAATATACTCCTAAAATGAATTAATCTGTGTGTATTATATATTATCATTATTGTTTATTTGTATTATGATAGTGCCTAGAGGCCAACCAAGATTAGGGCCCCATTGTACTAAGCACGCACTGTACAGTCAGAGTAATAGTCCCTGCTCAAAACAGCTTGCAATCTTCAGAGACAAGACAGACAAAGGGCAGGGGAAAGGGAGTAAACATATAACCAGAATTAACAGTGATGTTTTGCAAACATAATGTTTGTTCCACAATTTCTTTTTGAAAAATTCTTAGGGAAGGGTTTTGTTGGGAGGAGATTAGCTAAATGGAAAGATAAAGGAAGGGTGGGGGGACATAGCAGATAGGGATCTAATGCAGATAGGGGAAAGAAAAGAGAAAGGGGACCTGAGCGCTGTAACAGATCCATCTCCACGATGGATTGGGCACAGAGGCAGATACATAAATACACACTGACCAATAGGTTACATACTTCCCACTACTGAAGTGTTCTACATAGCAAAAAGGGTGGCTAAATGTCATGTTAAAGTTATTTTGACTGTCTATTCTAACAAGAATGGTGAAGTTCTGACCATAGTCCCTTTTCTTCTGCAGAAGGATGAGAGCAGCGCTGATACCATATACACTGAGATTGTGTAAATGGTTCTGATTTAACTCCAAACAACTCCTCCCCTGAGTCCCCATGAACTCTATTCAAGATGAACTAGCACAAGAACATCACCATTCAATGTTCTGGGTCCATCTGTTGGCAATATCATGATGAAAACAGATTTTTAAATGCTATTTTCAATGAACTATCACACAACAACTTGTTCCAACAGTATTTCCAGTGCCTGTCTGCCTGCGTCCTACTAGAAAAAACAACTAAGAGGGAAGAAGGTACTTCAATAGTACTGTGATGTAGAGGGGGAGAGATAGAGAAAGAAATAGAGCCTACAGAAATAGAAAAATGGGGAGACAATTGGGAAAAGGCAAAAAAGGACAAGAAGATAATATTCTAGACATAGTACAATCTGGATTCAGGCCAGAACATGGAACTGAAACTGCGATAGCGGCACTAATAGATGATCTCCAGCTGTCAATGGATGGAGGACAGACATCCATTCTCATCCTTCTGGACCTATCTGCAGCATTTGACACTGTCAGCCAGGAGATATTGCTTCTCATGTGAGAGGTGGCAATGGTGCAGAGTAATGTGTTAAAATGGTTTGAGTCATTCCTAGAGGCATGCACCCAATGAGTACTGATGAGAAACTGAACCTCTACCACTAGATCCTCACCATGGAGTCCCACAAGGATCAATTATCTCTCTAGTTCTTTTCAACATCTATGTGCAGCCAGGAGCGAAGCCAGGGTTTTTGCTGCCCTAGGCGGCAGCACTCCTCCACAGTAATCGGCGGCAGCTCCTCCTCTGAAGCTGCGTTCTCGGCGACGGGGGTCCTTCCGCTCCGGGTCTTCGGGGCACTTCGGCGGCGGGTCCCGGAGCAAGTGAAGGACCCGCCGACGAATTTCCAGTGATGACCCGGAGCCGAAGAAGCCCCTCACTGCCGAAATTCCGCAGAGGGCAGCGAAATGCCACCCCCTACATCCTGCCGCCCTAGGTGACCGCCTAGGGTCGCCTAGTGGAAGCGCCAGCCTTGTGTGCAGCCACTAGGTGAATTGGTAGGACAACTGAAGTGGCAGCAATATGCAGATGACACACAGCTCTACCTATCTTTCATCACATACAACCACACCACTACCACCAAGATGGACCAATGTTTGGTTGGCATCAACTCATGCATGAAGAGCAGCTGGCTGAAGCTGAACCCAAGCAAGAAAAAAGGTGATGCTGGCGGATAGAGGAAAACATGTTGCAAAGTCTGCAGCTATTGTACAATCTCCTTTGGTTGAAGGTACCAAGTCACAATTGATCAGTTCAGTCCATAGTTTAAGAATAATCTTGGATTCCTTGCTGATGCTAAACTCTTATCTCACATAGCAGCAGTTGGTTAGGAGACTCAGTTTCATCCTGGTGGATGATGACCTGGACTCAGTTATTCATGTCTGTGTCATCTCTCAGATGGACTATAGCAATGTGATGATATACCTTGGCATGAAGTCTTCAGCCTCTCTGCTCTCTCCACAAGTTTCCCATGGACTACTGAATCAAGTTCAAAGTCTAGGTCCTTATTTTCATGGCACTGCACTGCCTGGGCCCAGGTTAGCTAATAGACCACCTAAAGCTCTGAGATGAAGACTGTACTCAACAACTTTGCTGTCTGGCACAACAGAATTCTCTACAATAAGGGCAAAGCTCATTCATGTGGGAGACAGAATTTGGGGGGGGAGGGGGGGGAGGAGCTGATCCCAGCCTGTGGAGTGAATTCTCCAGAAACTAAAAGATTATCACAAACCTCATCATCTTCTACTCAAAATAGAAGACATTTCTTTGACCTTGCCTTCTGTAACAGACACATAGCAACATGTGTCTTAAAAAAAAATTAAAACAACCAAAGCAAGACACATCACTGCACATGCTTTTCTTCCTGAAGAAAGGATGAGAGAACAAACAAACAACTTGTGACATATGTTAGTCATGTTGCTTAATGCCCTACTGGAAGATGTTTAGGTACTGTAGTGATAAGCAGGTATAAGACCCTTTCATCTATTCTATACACAGAATTAGAAATATGTGGAAAAGTTTAAAGTTATGTAGACTCAACAATAATATAAGAGAAAGTAAAATAAATAATGTACAAAAAGTTATGGAATCAAGAGGACAGAAATATAGTGAGGGAAAGAGGCCTGGAAAAAGGATGAAAAGAGAACAAAAACTTGGAGGAAAACGAATGGCAGCCAAATATAGCGCTAGCATTAAACAAAGATTTTATTTGTCATTAATTCTATAACAAGAAATAGTTGTATAATTATTTTAACACATTGTACATCTCTCTGACCATCATACCAGAGGTTTTAATTTCACCATGTATAACCAAGATCTTTTTCTGGGTTCAGAAAATGTTTTGGAGCTCTCTGTTTCTCCATTTTTTAATTATCTACATTTATATATTCAAAAGGTCCTTATTAGAGACAGAGTACATGCATACATACATGTGCACGCACACACAGTCAACTGTTCACAGAATCAGAAACAATTAACAAGAGAGTTTATTCTGATGACCTACCTGAGGGCGTATAACTTTTACTATATTTTTAAGTGCAGTGTCTGGTGATGGAGGAGAGCAGTCAGGTGTTGGGCCTGTAGAGCTGTTTCTATGGTTACCAGTTCCTGGTGCAGTAATTGCTACCTGAGGTGCATTATCTGTGAATAAAAATAGCATTTTGATGAACCTACTCTGATACTACTATTCTAGTTCAGTATGTCTTTTAAAATCAGAAAATACTTTTGAAAACAGAGCAATATTTCAACTTTGAAAAATTAACATTGTTGAGCACAGACAGTGAGGAAAATACTGCATATTTATCCTATATTTTTAGTACATGCTTTATTTCCATTTAAGCTGGTGTATATCACCCCCTATGGTAGCTAAATATTAGTGCACACAAAATGAAAAAATATTGTTTAATTCATTTTTCTGAATTACCCATTACAGTTCCTAATACTGCTTTTATAATCAGAATAATCTAAGGCTAAATATCAACTGCAGGTCATATTGCTTTTTGTTCAGCTTTGCTGTAATAAGGTCATCAAGGCACCAATTCAGTGAAGTACTTAAACATGTGCCTAATTTAAAGCATTTGTGCAGTCCCACAGGAGTCAGTGTAACTACTCACATGCTTTAAATTAGGCACATGTTTAAGTGCTATGTTGGACTGAGGCCCATATGCTCCTGTGGGTTAGGGAATATTAATGTTACAGACTCACCACTGAAAATACACACATCGAAGTATGAATCCTGTTAAGAGGAGTAGGGGAGAGATATAATAACACATTTCTAGGAAGATAAATACATATAGGGCCTGATTCTTAATTACACTAAAACACCTTTACCTTGCTCTGGCAGTGTATAGAAGCCTTAAAGTGAGTGTAAACGTAATTTACCCCTACTTAAAATCTGCTTTACAGGGCCAGAGCAGTGAAAAGCAATCTTCAGGCCTACAGTATATGTAAAATCTGTGCAGTCTCTAGGGTCTGATTCTTCACTTCCAATAAAGTCAGTTTATACCACTGTAGTCATGCAAGGGGCATGAGCAAAAATATATAGTATAGTATAGTGAGCAAAAATATAGTATTCCACTTTAAATCTTCTTCATGCTGCCAGAGCAGCATAAATTGGAAGTAGTGTAGATAAGAATCAGGCCCTTTTGTGTTTATTGGAATACCTTATATTCTTAGATACTAAATTCTACAAACAATGTATTTCAATTATACAAGCACCCTGAAAAAACCCAACAGCTCAACATTTCAGACCCTCTGTCCTTTCTCAGGGGAATAAAGCATCAGATATGTAGCTGTTTCTTATAAACAATGTCCTTATTGTAAACAGCTTTTTATTTTCACTGTATGACCAATCATCAGATGACCAATAATAATGTACCACATGGGTTTTCTCCATCAGAGAGAGAGAGAGAATCATTACCAATTCAACTGTAGCAAAGGGATTTTCAAGTTTAAGTATATGATATGTAGTTTCATTAATAATAAAAAGCCTTGAATTAATTTTCTTTTGTAATATAAATTATTGCATAATTATAATGCTCTAATTTCCTTTCCCTTTCTGTTTGCTGAGAATAGGACCAAAGAAAATATTTGAAGGTTGTATTTTTTAAGAAAGCCCTAACTGTAAATACATTCAAACTAATATAAATTTCAGTGCAGCAATTCATGACAAAAGGAAGCAATTTACCCTTGAAACAGTAGGGCCAGACTCTGCTGCATCCAGTGGAAAGTGGGCTGGCAGCCGGAGAGTAAACTGACAGTGAGCCAGTTATTGGTCTCTGATTCTCTGCCAGTTCCAGGAAAAGTTATAGTAGTCTGGGGACTGTTCTAGCACACACCAGCTGCTAATGGTCCCCAAGCATGCATTCCAGTAACCTCCAGTGGATAATCCATGCTCCAGCCATGTTCTGTCCCTTTCCCTAACACACTAGCTGTCATAGGTAGTGTGTCATAGAAGCCATTTCTGACTCAGTGCCCACTATGAACTCTCCCATGTTAGGGGCTTGTGGTAATTTTTTGCTCCCTTTGTGACACATGAGCAGAACAAAGGAAGAGAAGCACAGCTGAGAATATGCCCCATAAGATATTTTCTTACATTAAAAATAATAACCAAAATTATTAAAAAACAATCAAAGACACTAATTTTTTTTTTTTTTTGCTGATTTACATCCCAGGCAGTCCTATTAATTTCAATGAGCTGTTGCACAGGGGTGCATGTCAGCACAGAATTTAGCCATATGGTGTGATTCAGAGATTAAGAAGAGAAAGGACCATTGTGATCTAATCTGACCTTCTCCATAACACATACCATTGAATCTCACCCTCTAATTTCTGCATTGAGTCCATAACTTCTGTTTGATATAGCATTCTTTTAGAAAGCTTCAGCATCTGACCACCTGATCTAGTTATGTCTTTTTCTGATACATTAATGCGCCATCTATTCTCAGAAATCTCTTGCCCACTTAAGTACTTGTAAACCATAACCAAATAACCTCTTAACCATCTCTTGGACAAAAACAAATAGATTGAGCTTCTTAAATCTCTCACTATGAGGCACATTTTCCATGTCTCAGATTATTCTTGCAACTTTTTTTTGAACCCTTTCCAATTTTTCTACATCCTTTCTGAAGTGTGGATACCAGAACTGGACATGGTATTCCAGTAATGGTCTCATTAATGCCATGTATAGGGGTAATGCTTCTTTCCTACTCCTACTTGATATTCCTCTGCTTATGTACCAAAGGATTACATTTGCTCTCTAAACTACAGAATTACACTGGGGGCTCATATTCAGTTGGTTACCTACCATTATCCCTAAATCCTTTTCAGTGTCACTGCATTCCAGGATATTGTCTCCACTCAATTAATTATGACCTACATTCTTTGCTCCTGCATATACAACTTGCACTTGGCTGTGGTAAAAAGCATGTTGTTCAAATAAACCCACTTTACCAGCCAGTCCAGATCTATATGTATAACTGAGCTCTCTCCATCATTATGTGGGAATTTTTCCAGCAATTATTTCATATTTTCTTCCAGATCATTGATACAAATATTGAACAGGACCAAGAACAAATCCCTGTGGGACCCAATTAGAAACTCTCCCACAGGATGATTATTCCACTTTTACAATTACTTTGAGATCTGTCAGTTAACCAGTATTTAATCCACTTAATCTGGATTACCTTGATTTTTGAATAGTGCTTTTTTTAAAGCAGAATGTCAGGAAGGACTAAGTCAAATGCCTCTGTGACCCTAAGTGTTACAGAAGTGTAAGTGTATTATGGCAACACAGTTACCTTATAACCTCAGTTTGTTCTATGTAATAGCAGAAAGGTGGGGACACTAATCTTCTCTGCTCCCTAGTTCACAGTTTTGAGACATAATTAATATGGTCATCCAGATATCTTGTTCATGTAAAAAAATTGTTTAGTTCTCAGTATACACTAACACGTCTCTAACAAAGTAAACATACAAGAATTAATACCATAATTAATCTTTTCATAAGAAAATAAGGTTGGGAGTTAATTTCTTCATCTGTACCTTTCATTTACACAATTGCAAGATAAATACCCAAAGCGATTCAAATCGTTGCAACATCCGTTCAAATACACCATGACCTTTAGGATAAAATAAAACTTGGATTATGTGGTGTATTTAATTAAATGCCCTTCTAATAGCATTTAATATTTAGCTGGATGTTTCTTTGGGAGCCAAAATGGATGCCTACAGTTGGGCTTCTATGTTCATATTAAGGTACCTAAATAAGTTGTGCTTGGTTTTCAAAAGTACTGAGTACCCATCAGCTCTCATATTCTTGAGTAATTTAGGAGCTGAGATATAGGTGCTCAGTCTTTTGAAAATCTTGGCCACTATCTCCAAAGGTCTAACTGAAGATGGAACTTACTTATTATTACTACAATGATAAACAATATGAGAAATATTTCTAACCCTTTTCTAGAGTTTACAGGCTACCAGGAGATCAACAGGAAATAAAAGCCATGGGAGGGAATGGAGGTCTCATTCATACTAGTGGTGACTGCTTAGTGTTTACACCTACTAGGGTTGCTTATATCTAGGAAAATTTACATTTGTCCCCCAAAAATTATAAAAAGCAGAATGACAAAAATCAAAAATAGCTTGCCTTCTTTATTACAGCTGCAAACTATGTTGTTCTCCCCTTGCTATGTAAATGAACTGTTACACATGAAAAGAAAACATCAACACATTAATGGTTTAATTAGAATTATAAAGAAATCAGGCAAGTGGAAACCAGACCTTACAACTTCAATTAAAACATGAATTCACTGATGCCTGTGTCCTTTTATGTGCTACAATATTAGAAGAAAGAAAACTTATTGTATGAACAGTAGTACACAAAGTATTAATGTAATTTATACAGAAGCAGTTTTTTATTTTCATCCCATTATTCATGTACTTGAGGGAACAACTGTACATTGAAAATCTCCTGACCCAGAAGGTCATTCTCATCTTTGCCAAGTATTTCAAGATAACTAAATGACAGATAGCATTGCACTCATATAGTGCCTATTTATTATATTGTTAATTATTATTATTAAGTAGGCAACAAGTATGCCAGTACCAAGCAGAAAGCTAGGCCCTTTCTAAAACACAATGCTGCACTTGAGTATTCCTGAATATACTGTTTAAAAAAATGCCTAACCAATTCAGTAAATATTTGACAAACAACATTGCTAAAATCAGACACTCTCCACAGCTTTGTACTGATGTTTTTAAATATAGCATCTTGGGGCCAGATAAACTGGTGTGCTGTTTTGGTGACACAAATCAGATGTAAATATGGTTTAGCTGGTAGCAGGTTTCCAGCTGTTTTGTGTCACACTGTCTCTGGAGTTGTATAAAACAACTAGAGTATATTGGTGAATCTGGCCATATATGTTTTGTCTACATTTTAGATCGCATCTGAATTTTAGATTTAGAAATTACATATTCCTGATACTCAGCATGTTGCAGAACAAAGGCAGTCATAAGATTTTTTAAAAAATTTTAAAAAAGAAAATAACCACACTAGAGCTGAAAAGATTTTATCACAAACTTTCGCCTTAATGATTTGCAACACAATTATCTGTACAGTGCTATAGGAATTGAGTACAAAAATTACCACTATTTTATGAAGTCATTGACAAAGCACAGTGAATGCTAAAATGAAACCACTCCCTTCAATAATGAAGGCTTCCATAGACATCAATGAATTGCACATTCAGCTACGAAGGGAAAATGAGTAAAATGATGACTTCAGTGCACCAGAGATTAAAAAGAACAGGATTCTGCACTCAGACAAAGCTATGCTTAAAAATTTGTTTTACCTGAAAAAAAAAAAAAAATTGTGGGAGTCCCATAAAACATGGGCTTGATTTATCCCTTGGGATCCATTAGGCAAGTCAGACTGCTGTTTCCAGCAATAGTAAACACCCTGGAATGGAGGCACAGTGGCCCAAGCCACTGAAGATGCTGGAGCCAGCAAGCACAGGCCCAAAATTGGGCAGAGCAGTTCCCAAACTGGTGGAAGTTTCACTGATTCAGGACCTCCTCCAGGCAGACTCCACTGGTGCGGGGCTTCAGACTTAAAAGCTGTCCTTCCTTAGCAGAACCCCATAGGTGAATCCTCACCCCCCTCACACACACACCATCAATGCATAGCTATCCCCAGGATACAAAACTCAGAATTAAAGACAGGGACAAATTACATATTTTAGGATCTAAAGACGCCAGAAACATTACTCAAGAAAATGCAAAAAGAGCACATTGAAGACTCAGGCATAGCATCAGTGAGTAGCTAAACTTGATATGTGGGAAGAACAGGTTGCGCCAAACTATATGTATTTGTTCTCTTGAATTTCTTTTGTTTCCTATGTACTTAAACCTGAATTAGCATTGTTCCTAGTTGGATAGTAAATATATAGCTGCAACTGTTTTGTTGAAAGCACTTGTAGCTATAACCAGCTTGGTATTGGATCTGGTAGCTATTTTGAGATAGTGTTTGGAATTAATTACTAGTGAAGTGCATTCCAGTGGCAGCAGGGAGTCTGGTTAGTTGTTTCTGCATCATCTGTGAGAGTTTGGGTATGATGATTATCAACTTTTTATTTCCTCTCATCACCCACCTGCAAAAATAGACCTTGCAATTTTTTCAAATTTGCATAACCCTAGCAGTGCCAGACAACGGTCTGGAAAGACCTCTCTCATTAAGTACTAATGAGAGATGATTGTTCATTTACACTATTTCCTGAATAATCTTTTGGTACTCTGCCTTTGCAAGCAGTAGATGCCTAATAGAACTTTCCAAAACAATGCTACAGTTATTTATCCTATATTTGTTTTTTGTAACCTCAAAATTATGAGTGTTTCGCACTGGCTTTTGCATGTTTACATGGCATGTTTGCAGTGTCTACAACTGAAATTTTATAACCTTGCACATTTTCCTTGTCTCGGTATTCTAGTTTTAGCTTTCTAGAAGGTGAATGAAGAGCACAGAATGTGGTTACAGATGCCAAAATGTTCGATTACGTCAGTAATTCATTAAAAAATAGAACATCCTATTGATACTGTATTGCAAAACGTCCCCCAAAGAGAACAATCTAGGATGTTACTGGGGACTGATTGTGCTCATATTTATGTTAATAGCAAAACTCCCCTTTCCTGCAGTGGGAGCAGGACTGGGCCATTGAATTCTACCCTGTATATAGTATAATATTTTGCAAAGTGCATATATAGACAAACTTTGTTGTTCTGAAAGCATTGATGAGGTATGCTTTATTTGCAGTCCATTTCAGAACGCAACCAGAGAAATGTCATCTGAGTCAGCCATCCTAATCTACTTTAGCAGAGTTGATAGTAGCCTCCAATGATTGCTCTTGGTAATCAGCAAACTTCAGCAGTCTTGAAAGTAAGAGTCTGAAGTATTCGCCTATATCCAGTCTGCTGTATAACTGCGCAATGTAGTTTCCAGACAACATTACATATGTACAACCTTCATTCTGTGTTAACAAGTATCAGTTACCGAATAAAACTCCTTCTAAAAAGAACTGCAATTATAAAATAACCAAACATTTGGAAGCTTGAAAGTTCTAAAATAAGGATGAAATTTAATAACAACTAAGCGTTTCAAAGTCTGGTAACTATTGGTTAAGGTTGAGATATTCACGTTATAGTTAAGTGTCGGCTACCTTAATTCTGATTTTGACTTTACAACCTTAATATCATTATTTTAATATTTTTTGTATAAGTATTCACAGTGAGGTTTTGTTTCATATTAAAAATGCATAAGGGGTCTTGTGGTACTTTGGTTAATTGTGCATTGGTATACTGGTTAAGTGTAAGGGGTTGTTGTACACGTACAGGGATAGCCACTGATACATGGTCAAAATTAACATAATTTGTTGATTCTGTACTATGAATTTCATGGCAACATATAAGTTGACATATCAGGTCAAACCGGTGGTCCATCTAGCTCAGTATTCTCTCTCTGACATTGGCCAGGACAAGATGCTTCAGAGGAAGATGAAAGAAATACGGTTAGTTGTCGGCTTATGATATTAAAGCATGAGTGTTTATAGCAATGATAAAAAATATCTAATGTATCTGTGGATGTACGCATTACCTATCTAAATACACAAGCTTTTTAAAATATCTAGAATTTTAAGTATTTTTATAATTAACATCTAGTAAGATTTTCTCACAGGTTTTACAATTTTAATTCTGTTTTAACATTTTTTTCCTGGGAATTTCCTTAGTCTTTTTTCTTTTTTATAGATATGCCAAGAACAAAACAGTCCATGTAATGTATAACTTTCTCTACCAGGTTAGTAAATGTAAATTAAACAACATCATATACTAGCTAACATTGCTGTACTCTCGTCAAATTTATCTTCTGCTTGGTAGAACAGCAGCACAATTTCTTAAACTCTAGGTCTTCAGAATCTTTTAAGTCCTTCAACCCAGTGAAGTAAGCTCCAGATTTAAGGAATTCTGTAGGCTGTAGCAGTGGATTTTGTAAAGTTCAAAGCCAAACCAAGAAAGTTAAAAGACTAAAATCTAGAAGTGAACCTTGGAGACGTTTAAAAATTCTTCACATCAACTAGTGGAGCTTACAGTCTCCCACTGAGGTTGCAGACTATATGAAGTCTGCATAAAGCTCAGGGATTTTTAAGAGCTGCAAAAATCTACAGCAAATAATTTAAAAATTAACTTTCAAAACCTGCAAAATACTCAAAGGCATCATTTCCAGTGACAGAAAATTAAATCAAATGCAGAATTCTTAGATTAAAAAAAAAGTTTGAGTTATATGACCTGATTCTTTAGTCTGTTAAGGCTGCTTTGCCAGCGGGGGGCCTGGTTCCTTGAAGCAAAGGGTACTTAAACCTGGTGGATCCAGGGAGCAGAGATTCCCCCATCATAGGTGAATCCTCCAGTGATGTAGAGCCACAGTGGCAGATCCTATCCACTCACCACATGTAGTTACCAGGATAGGGAGTGTTCCTGTCCCCCAAGACAGAGGAAGCATACGTATCCCCTCCAAACCTCTGGCCTTGCACAGTTTAGCCAGACTAGAGACATTAGTTTACAATGTTGCAAAAAAAAATTTTTTTTTACCAAAATGAAATGCCTCTGATTTTTTCAAACTGTCACATCTTATCATTTTGCCCAACGTTACCAAAAATTTCTCCTTTGCCAGAGGATCATACATCAGAAATTTCAGATAGACCACTTGAATTCTGTCAAAGTCACAGAGAATGGAAGGAGAAGATGGTCAAATCAAGCTTATAATGAAAAGCTAACTACAACCTTGACTATAAAGAAACTATTATTTCTCTTTAGGTGGTGAAATACCAGGTTTGGTCAAGCCCTGCTGTGGGCATTGCGCTAGCTGCCCCTATTTTAGTGGGACTGGGAAGGAATTTTTCCCTTACCACCAGATTGGCTTAGGTGGAGTTGGGTTTTTTCCGCCTTCCCCACAGCAGGTTCAGGAAGGGCTTTGTTCATGCCTGGCATGGCATGAAGGGTGGTAGGCTGTATGTCACAACTCATTATAGAAGTGGGGCAGATGTCCAGTGCAACACTTTTCTTCAACATTACTAAATGGGTCTAAGACTAGCATATCAATTTAGTTAAGGTTTAGCCTGCTCTACATACAATTTTTCAACCAGGAGAATTATTCCAGCTAGGGAAGTGACTTCTTCTGAAAGAGTTATACCATTACATCATCTAGTGTGGGCACAATTGTACAGATAAAAAGGTGGCATGCCACTATAGTTTATTTCCCTTCTTAACTAGGGTTGCCACCTTGGTGGTTTTTGACTGGTGTGGCTGGCTTTTTTTTTTTATGGCCTTGCCAGCTGCTGGTCCAAAGATGTTTTATGCCAGTTGGTTTATGTGTTGTTGTTTGTTTTGCACTGTTGCCAGGTATTATTTTGCTGTGTGGCTGGATGGCTGTGCGTGCAGTAATCTTGTAACTCTTGTTGCAAGTGTCACAGCTGCTAGCGCACTGTGGCTGCCAGGCCAGCATCTGCGTCACTCTCTGCATGCACACACACACACACACACACACACACACACACACACACACACACACACACACACACACACACACACACACACACACACATCACTCAAAGCTCTTCCAATAAGTGGAGGGGAATGGTATGTGGATGAGAAAGGGAGGAGCAGGGTTTGCTTAGCTCCACTAGAATTATTTTATTACTGGCTGCTCTAGGTACCACCTCTCCGGAAGGGTGGGCTCCACTGCATGGGGTGATATGATGTACTATGTAAACCAGGGGTGGACAAACTATGGCCCGCGCACCACACCTGGCCCACCAGCTCATTTAATCCGTCCCTCGAGCTGCAGCTGGGGAGCGGGGTCGGGCGCTGCTCCATGCGTTCCGTGGCTCCATGCAGCTCCCAGAAGCAGTGGCATGTCCCCCCTCCAGCTCCTACATTTAGGGGCAGCCAGGGAGCTCCGTGCGCTGCCCCCGCACCAAGCGCCACCCCCGCAGCTCCCATTGGCCGTGAACTGCGGCCAATGGGAGCTGCAGGGGCGGCGCCTGTGGATGGGGCAGCCCGCAGAGCTGCCTGGCTGCACCTCTGCATAAAAGCCGGAGGGGGGACATGCCGCTGCTTCCGGGAGCTGCTAGAGGTAAGCGCTGCCCAGAGCCTGCACCCCTGAGCCCCTCCCACGCCCCAACCCCCTGCCCCAGTCCTGATCCACCTCCCACCCTCCGAACCCTCGATCCCAGCCTGGAGCACCCTCCTGCACCCCAAACCTCTCATCCCCTGCCCCACCCCAGAGCCTGCACTCCCAGCCGGAGCCCTCACCCCCCCCCCCCCGCACCCCAACCCTCTGCCCCAGCCTGGAGCCTCCTACTGTACCCTGAATTCCTCATTTCTGGCCCTACCCCAAGCCCTCATCCCCCTTCCCATGCCCCAGCCCCATCCCTGATCCCCCTCCCACCCTCTGAACCCCTCGGTCCCTGCCTGGAGCACCCTCCTACACCCCAAATGCCTCATCCCCAGCCCCACTCTAGAGCCCACAACTCCAGCCGGAGACTTCAGCTCCCCGCCCCACACACCTCAACCCCCTGCCTGGAGCCCCTTCCCACACCTTGGATGCCTCATTTCTGGCCCCACCTCAGAGCCTGCACCCCCAGCCAGAGCCCTCACCTCCTCCTGCACCCCAGCCCCAATTACATGAGCATTCATGGCCCACCATAGAATTTCCATACCCAGATGTGGCTCTCGGGCCAAAAAGTTTGCCCACCCCAATGTAAATGGTAGTACAGACTGGTGCAGAGTAAAGGGAATGATCTTTTTGAAGATCCTGAAAAACACATTTTCTCTGATGTGCTGTCAGAAGAGTTCTCCCACATTAGCACTATTTAGAGAGACATTCTGGGGAGAAAGGAGATGCTGATTAACTTGTTATTCTGTCTGAAGTTGCTAATGATTCCATCTAGTAAAAATATTTTGCATCTATAATAACGCAGTAGCATCCCCAGTGCTATCCCTTCAGCGTGATATTCCTTGTGCAATCAAAATTTCCACATGAGGTGGCCTCAGCCTGTATTTTTTGCACACCTAAGCCTACCACTGAACTCAGTGGGAGTTTTGGGTGTGCAATAAATGCAAAAATCTGGTTCATGACTTTTTATTGCATAAAATAAAAGTGATAAAAATAAAAATGAAACGTAGGGAAAGAAATGGAAGAAATAGAGTTTTCTGGTAGCAAACTGCACATTGCCATCAGGAATAGCAGATGCAGCAAGGGAGAGAGAAACAGAGAAAATGGAAGTAAACAAGATTTGTTATTATTGAACTTAAAATAAAATAGTTTTTTTTACAAGATATAACACTGATTTCCTTCACTGGGAACCAATGTGCTTTTAAACCAAGTCACCAACACTAGACAAAACAAATAAATCTGTTCATTATGTACAGAAGTGGTTCATTGCTGTAATTAGTAAATATTTTAACAAATATTTTGAATTTAACACCATAAAGCAAACTGTGCCAAGATTTTTGCCTTCTAAGTTACAGAAAAGTTGACTTTAGAGTTCTACTAACATGTCTTTTATGCTAATGTAAGAAGTCAGTTCCTGATATAACACAATGAAAATTCTTTCACTCTTAACTGCCAAATCTTGTGGCCCTTTGAGGCCAATCTCCTTTACAATTCAGACGAATCCTAAATTAACATTTTTAATTGTAGGCGTCTGGATAATGAAAAGATTGGTAATGAGATATGAAGCATTTCACCCTTAGGTTACTAGTTCAGAACTGACTCAGATCAGCAGGGAATGGAAGTTAACATTATTGATAGCTATATTAGTGAATTATGCTAAAACAATGAGGGCCCAATTGAGCTGCCATTACTCAGAGAACACTTACAATAAATCTGTCTGGGTAAGAAGTTCAGAACTGGGCCCTAACTTTTTAATGTTAGACTGTGACTGGCTCTAATACAACTGCGCAGGGAAGTAGCAGAAATATAGTTACTACTCACCACACCTATGCAGTCATGTCAATGCAACTGTATCCTAGCTCGGGGGGTGTGTGTGAAAGGAACACAGTAACCACATGGCAGATTCTCCCTCCAGGCAGAAGTGATGGGAGCAGTGTACAGGGACATAATGCTGCCACACCTAAGCACCAGCCAGTGGTGCTGGCTGGATGTACACAGGCATGAGGAGTAACCTGCACTCTGAAAAGGGCTGCAGCAAATTATTCCTTCCCTGCACAACTGGGGTACCCAGGAAACATAGATAATTCAGGTCAAATGCCTCCTGGGGCTCTTCTTGGATGCACCAGCTATGCAACTCCCCTCCTCCTTACACAATTTTGGCCCCAACAGAACAAACTGGAACCTTGTTAAATTAAAATAAATTAGAGACAAAATATACAGAGTTTTACTACTGTTACTAAGCATGGTAATCAGATAAGATTTTAAGACAACATTATCCTCCATATACCTGCTCTAACTTACAATTAACCATCAGTTTTATATCTGTTTAAATTACAGAAAGAATAATGGTTGAGAGGCTTTTTAAAAATGCAGTTATTGAATACACTAAACTGGTTTGTATACTACCTCTGTGCATTTCATCCCTAATTAAAATGAACTAGCAAAAGAACTTAACTAATAGTTATTTAACAAAAAAGTAAATCTGATAAAAAGCATTTATGTAAAAACTCTAAAATATAGAGAACCTCAAAAACAATTATATGTCTCTGAATCACTTCCTTGATTTGAAAAAGTGGCTTCGTTGAACACAGTGCAGTCAACTCTACAACAAAATCATTCTGCATAGTAATCACACTTTGGTGAATGAAGCCCAGTTCTGGTCAGAATTTATGCATGTTGATGAGGAAAAAAATTACACTTTCACTACTTAGTGCCTAAAACTGTTCAAATCTACCCTGAAAGCTATGTTTCCTTTGATTGTTGTTTAATGGATAATAATAATAAATAATGAATCATAATGGAATGTTTAACAATATGTCAGATTGACATTTTTGTTGGTAAAAGAAAGAGACTGTCAGTACTATGGAAATGGAATGATCATTCTACCCATATAAAACTATGTTTATGGGCACACATTGGGATAGATGCACACCCACGTGTTTTGATAATTGGTTGTATGAGTGCCATTAAAGGTTCTTACTTCATTTCTACGTTTATTACCTTTGGGAAAATGCTACAGTACGTTTAGGAATAACTCTTTCTGTGCAGCGTAGCACATACGTGGAGGAGCATGTTAAGCAGAGTCATTAGAACATAACACATCTTAATTACACACACAAAACTACATTAAAAGAATGTTAAGGTTGCAGAGTCAAGCACTTAAAAGTTAGGAAATGCCAGAATTAAAACAGCCTCTGCAACCTTAATTTGGTCCCTGTGCGCAAGTGCATTATGATACGGGCTTTAATTATATGATCACATACTATTTTTTCCACAGGATCCTGCCTCATTCAATGCATTCAGTGGAAGGTGAGAAAGAGTAACAAATGAGCACTTATTTAGTACAAAATGAAGATTTCAAGCACAAAATTAGTTAAGGTACCAAGGGAAGGGAAGAGAAGAAATTATTTAAATTGCCTGTACACCAATGCTCAGAGCCTGTGTAGTAAACAAGAGAAATTTAAATTGCTCATTTATGAGCAAATTTCATTCAACATAGTTGGTATTACTGAAACTTAATGGGAAGATTCTGATGATTGGAACATTAAAATCACTGGTTATAACCTAACAAATGAGTGAGCAAAAGGGGAAGGGAATGACAGTCTATATAAAAAATGGGATTACCTGTTTCCATGTTCCTGATAACTCAGAAGCAGGTGACCTTGAATGCTTATGGATCTATTTTCTAACATATGAAGCACAAGATGGGATACTTGATGTCTGCTACAGACTACCAAATCACACTAGAGAATAGGATGATGGGCTCTATAAACACCCTTCTATAATGTGTGTGGGGGGGAAAGCTGTTATTATGGGGGACTACAATCTGAGTGACACAGTCTGGAGATCTCATGCTACCAGTACTAAAAACGTCCTTGGAATTTCTAAAGATTATAGTTAACATCCCTCTGAGGATCATTACCTTGTGGTGGTGGAGGGGCTTGCATGTTCCGATGAACCCTAGGGCTATGTCATCTGGAGCCTTGTGCTCCTGGTAGGGTCACCCTAGGCAAACAGGTCTGGGGAGAGGTTCCATACTAAAAACAATCCACCTCAAGACTCTCATAAAAGCCCCAAAATGGGGCTAGGGATACCGGGACCTACCCCTGGGGGTGGTGTCAGGTGAGTGTCTGGGGTTGGGCCACCCACGTAACCCAGCCACGCACAGCCAGAAAAGTGGACATGGACCCATCTCGTGGGCTCACTACCCACGAAGTGAATGGTGAGGGTCAGGTGTGATGCCAGAATGACAGCAGGAGGGACAGACCACAACAGACTGGTCCTCTGCAAGGAAACTGGCCCCAGGGCACCTGATAAGGATGCCCCCTGGGAGGCTTCTGTTGGAACTCTATCAGGCACGTCCCACTGGGCGGAGGCCCAGAGGCTGACCCAGTACATGCAGGAGGAATTATATCTCCCAGCTGGCCTGGGAATGCTGGGGAATCCCCAGGAGAAGCCAGAACCTGCAGTAGAGGAAAAGGAGGTCTGGTCCCTACTCTCCATGCTGCTGCCACGACCCTCACCAGGAAAAGTGGCAAAAAGGAAAAAGAAGAAAATAGAAAACGGTTAACTAATTCAAGAAGTGTTGCATCCAATATGAGGGAATTTTTTTATTACACCTCAGCTTGACAGATAAAGAGAAATTAATCAGAAATACAGGAAGGATGGGCTCCACCTAAACCAAAGTGGAACCAGACTGCTGGCACTAAACATTAAAAAGGTTGTAGAGCAGTTTTTAAACTTGGAGATGAGGGAAAGCCGACTGCTGCAGAGGAGCATGTGGATCGGACAGAGACTTCTCTTAGGGGAGAGTCTAATGATAGAGAATCTCCAGGTTATAGTCAGGAGCAGAGGATGGAGGAGGATAAAGTATGGGCCAGATCAGACGAGAAACATTCACATAAAAAAGAATCTGATACATCAGAAAAGGGCAGACAAATAAACAGTGACAAGTTTTTAAAGTGCTTGTACACAAATGCTAGAAGTCTGTCTAATAAGATGGGTGAACTAGAGTGCCTTGTGATAAAGGAGGATATTGATATAATAGGCATCACAGAAACCTGGTGGACTGAGAGCAATCAATGGGACACAATCATTCCGGGGTACAAAATATATCAGAAGGACAGAACAGGTCATGCAGGGGGGGGGAGTGGCACTGTATGTGAAAGAAAATGTACAATCAAATGAAGTAAAAATCTTAAAGCAAAACCGCATGTTCCATAGAATCTCTATAGATAGAAATTTCATGCTCTAATAAGAATATAACATTAGGGATCTATTATCAACCACCTGACCAGGACGGTGATAGTGATGATGAAATGCTAAGGGAAATTAGAGAGGCTATCAAAATTAAGAACTCAATAATAGTGGGGGATTTCAATTATCCCCATATTGACTGGGAACATTTCACTTCAGGACGAAATGCAGAGATAAAATTTCTCGATACTTTAAATGACTGCTTCATGGAGCAGCTGGTACGGGAACCCACAAGGGGAGAGGCAACTCTAGATTTAGTCCTGAGTGGAGCGCAGGAGCTGGTCCAAGAGGTAACTATAGCAGGACCGCTTGGAAATAGTGACCATAATACAATAGCATTCAACATCCCTCTGGTGGGAAGAACATCTCAACAGCCCAACACTGTGGCATTTAATTTCAAAAGGGGGAACTATGCAAAAATGAGGGGGTTAGTTAAACAGAAGTTAAAAGGTACAGTGACTAAAGTGAAATCCCTGCAAGCTGCATGGGTGCTTTTTAAAGACATCATAATAGAGGCCCAACTTCAATGTATACCCCAAATTAAGAAACACAGTAAAAGAACTAAACAAGAGCCACTGTGGCTTAACAACCATGTAAAAGAAGCAGTGAGAGATAAAAAGACTTCCTTTAAAAAGTGGAAGTCAAATCCTAGTGAGGCAAATAGAAAGGAGCATAAACGCTGCCAAATTAAGTGCAAGAATGTAATAAGAAAAGCCAAAGAGGAGTTTGAAGAACGGCTAGCCAAAAACTCCAAAGGTAATAAAATGTTTTTTAAGTACATCAGAAGCAGGAAGCCTGCTAAACAACCAGTGGGGCCCCTTGATGATCGAGATACAAAAGGAGCGCTTAAAGACGATAAAGTCATTGCGGAGAAACTAAATGGATTCTTTGCTTCAGTCTTCACGGCTGAGGATGTTAGGGAGATTCCCAAACCTGAGCTGGCTTTTGTAGGTGACAAATCTGAGGAACTGTCATGGATTGAAGTGTCACGAGAGGAGGTTTTGGAATTAATTGATAAACTTAACATTAACAAGTCACAGGGACCAGATGGCATTCACCCAAGAGTTCTGAAAGAACTCAAATGTGAAGTTGCGGAACTGTTAACTAAGGTTTGTAACCTGTCCTTTAAATCGGCTTCTGTACCCAATGACTGGAAGTTAGCTAATGTAACGCCAATATTTAAAAAGGGCTCTAGAGGTGATCCCGGCAATTACAGACCGGTAAGTCTAACGTCTGTACCGGGCAAATTAGTCGAAACAATAGTTAAGAATAAAATTGTCCGACACATAGAAAAACAAACTGTTGAGCAATAGTCAACATGGTTTCTGTAAAGGGAAATCGTGTCTTACTAATCTATTAGAATTCTTTGAAGGGGTCAACAAACATGTGGACAAGGGGGATCCAGTGGACATAGTGTACTTAGATTTCCAGAAAGCCTTTGACAAGGTCCCTCACCAAAGGCTTTTATGTAAATTAAGCTGCCATGGGATAAAAGGGAAGGTCCTTTCATGGATTGAGAACTGGTTAAAAGACAGGGAACAAAGGGTAGGAATTAATGGTAAATTCTCAGAATGGAGAGGGGTAACTAGTGGTGTTCCCCAAGGGTCAGTCCTCGGACCAATCCTATTCAACTTATTCATAAATGATCTGGAGAAAGGGGTAAACAGTGAGGTGGCAAAGTTTGCAGATGATACTAAACTGCTCAAGATAGTTAAGTCCAAAGCAGACTGTGAAGAACTTCAAAAAGATCTCACAAAACTAAGTGATTGGGCAACAAAATGGCAAATGAAATTCAATGTGGATAAATGTAAAGTAATGCACATGGGAAAAAATAACCCCAACTATACATACAATATGATGGGGGCTAATTTAGCTACAACAAGTCAGGAAAAAGAGCTTGGAGTCATCGTGGATAGTTCTCTGAAAATGTCCACGCAGTGTGCAGAGGTGGTCAAAAAAGCAAACAGGATGTTAGGAATCATTAAAAAGGGGATAGAGAATAAGACTGAGAATTATATAAGGGCAATAATATAATCGATGGTATGCCCTCATCTCGAATACTGCGTACAGATGTGGTCTCCTCATCTCAAAAAAGATATACTGGCACTAGAAAAGGGCAATTAAAATGATTAAGGGTTTGGAACGGGTCCCATATGAGGAGAGATTAAAGAGGCTAGGACTCTTCAGCTTGGAAAAGAGGAGACTAAGGGGGGATATGATAGAGGTATATAAAATCATGAGTGATGTGGAGAAAGTGGATAAGGAAAAGTTATTTACTTATTCCCATAATACAAGAACTAGGGGTCATCAAATGAAATTAATAGGCAGCAGGTTTAAAACAAATAAAAGGAAGTTCTTCTTCACGCAGCGCACAGTCAACTTGTGGAACTCCTTACCTGAGGAGGTTGTGAAGGCTAGGACTATAACAGAGTTTAAAAGAGAACTGGATAAATTCATGGTGGTTAAGTCCATTAATGGCTATTAGCCAGGACAGGTAAGGAATGGTGTCCCTAGCCTCTGTCTGTCAGAGGGTGGAGATGGATGGCAGGAGAGAGATCACTTGATCATTACCTGTTAGGTTCACTCCCTCTGGGGCACCTGGCATTGGCCACTGTCTGTAGACAGGATACTGGACTAGATGGACCTTTGGTCTGACCCGGTACGGCCTTTCTTATGTTATGTTCTTATAATCACAATAACTAAAAAATCAGTGGTTCCTTAGGTGCAAGTGATCATGACTCGATATATTTGTTATGAGGAAACAGAATGAAGTCCCAACTAGTAATTTTATTTATTTAATTTTTATTTATTTTAGAGAGAGAGAGAGAGAGAGACACACACAAAGTTCCTCCTCTATCTTGGTGGGTCCTGCGCTTATTGGCGGATTTTCTTGCCTCAGAGATTCACCATGTGGGTTGGGGAACAGCCCAGAGACCTTCCCCTCTGGAAGAACCCACAGTCCAGGTCAACTGGGAGGTTTGGGGGGAACCCGGGCCCGCCCTCTACTCTGGGTTCCAGCCCAGGGCCCTGTGGACTGCAGCTGTCTATAGTGCCTCCTGTAACAGCTGCATGACAGCTACAACTCCCTGGGCTACTTCCCCATGGCCTCCTCCAAACACCTTCCTTATTCTCACCACAGGACCTTCCTCCTGGTGTCTGATAACACTTGTGCTCCTCAGTCCTCCAGCAGCACATCCTCTCACTCTCAGCTCCTTGTGCCTCTTGCTCCCAACTCCTTGCACTCGCACCACAAACTGAAGTGAGCTCCTTTTAAAACCCAGGTGCCCTGATTAGCCTGCCTTAATTGATTCTAGCAGCTTCTTCTTAATTGGCTCCAGGTGTCCTAATTAGCCTGCCTGCCTTAACTGGTTCTAGCAGGTTCCTGATTACTCTAGTGCAGCCCCTGCTCTGGTCACTCAGGGAACAGAAAACTACTCATCCAGTGACCAGTATATTTGCCCTCTACCAGACTCCTGTACCCCCACTGGTCTGGGTCTGTCACAATATATATACACATATACACACATACACAGACTCTTGGTACTTTAAATGGGCCAATTACAAAGCTGAAAATGATTATGGGCCAAATCAGGTAGAAGAAAATATTTAAACATAAAAATGTGAATGATAAATTGGGAACTGTTTAAGAACAATTTACTAAATACCCAAAAGCCAAAATCCAACTATTGTGAAAGAAGGTACACTAGTTTAAAAAACAAAACAAAAAATCAACGTGGCTTAGTGAGGACGTGAAAGCAGCATTTAAAAAAATAAAAATATAACACACATGGGGAAAGGGGGAGCTGATTATAATGAATAGAAATTAGAAGCTAGTAATTATAGAAAATTTATAAGAGAAGCAAAAGGACACAAGATGAACTCTATAGCCAGCAGAGTTAAGGACAATAGGAAACCAGTTTTTAAGTATATTAGGAACAAAAAGAATTATAACAATGATACTGGTCCATTTACTAGATGGCAATGGGGAAAAAATAGATTGTCACAGGGTACCTCCATTGCCTGATGAACCTCACTGCCTAACTAGTTCAGGTAGTTCCACAGTCAAACACATGCCAGGCTGTTTATCCTTCACCAAGGTGTGCATTTATTTCTCTCTTACATCCCCATATTATGCAACACAGACTTATAACAAGAACAAACTTCCCTGCAGCCCTCATTCCCCAGCCCACGTTCACCCTCTGAGATTCCTTCCTCAGCCCGCTTTGTTTCCTGTTTCCTCTCCTGATAGTCTCCCCAATTACCTTGTTAACCCAGTGATTGACACACAGGTGCTCACAATCCCCCAAGAGAAAGTATATAATTGCCCTCAGCTCGGCCTGCAGCCTTCTCCAGGCTGCCGCATTATCAGTGATCAGGGTGTGGCTGATAGCACCCTATCACACAGATGATACAGTCACATCATGAAAATGAAACTTTTGATTCCAACAGTAACTCATAAGGCTATTAAACAGTAGCAACTAAAGTTACACATTTAAAATCAACAGGTCTGGTTAATTTGTATCCAAGAATTTTAAAAGAGCTGGCCAAAAGTTCTCTGGACCATTAATACTGATTTTAATAAGTCTTGAAACACTTGGGGAAATTCCAGAGGACTGGTAAAAAATGAATATTGGCACAGTTAAAAAGGGAAAGCAGGATGACCTGAGTAATTATAGGGCTGGCAGCCTGACATTTATCCCAGGCAAAATAATGGAATTGTTGATATGCAACTTTATTAATAAAGAACTAAAGAAGGGTAGTATAATTAATGGAAATTAGCATGGGTTTTATGGAAAACAGATATTGTCAAGCTAACTTGATAAAAATAAATAGTGATTTAATAGACTTCTGTAAGGCATTTGACTTGGTATTGCATGACATTTGACTTGGTACTGCATTAATAAACTAGAATGTTACAAAATCAGAATGGTGCACACAAAATGGATTACAACTGGCTAAATGATAGATTTCAAAATGTAATTGTAAGTGGAGACTCACTGGGCAGGTGTTCTTGGTGGGGTCCCAAAGGGATTGGTTCCTGGCCCTATTCTATTTAAATATTTTTTAGCAAAGCACTTAGGCACATTTCACTGGGACCTAAGAATGTGATTAGATGTTTTGCTGAATTTGGGGCCACAATGCACACATGGCCACTGACACACACATTTACATAATCTGTGCATGCAGCTGCAGTGATTTAAAAAATGGGTCTGTTTCCATATTTATATAAGATTGTAATTGCACCCATCACCACCACTATTTCTTATTGCATACTATCCCTTCTTTCTCAGGAAACCTGAGAAACATAAATATGGTGAAAACAAAATAATAATTACAGACAGTTTTAACCCATTTCAATTTATGAACATGAATTCTATACATGATTTTTATGCTTTTCTTCCAAGAAGCCTACATGAGCTCTCTCCCTCTTCAAATTCTTTTTGTTGGGAGTTTGAGCATCACTGATCACATGGGTAAGATTCAGCCCATGAAAATGTGACACAGCAAGAAGCAGTATTAATCAAAAGCTTCCACTGACTGCTACCCCAGCTGTGACAAGTAAGTTTCATTTTTGCTTAGTGCAAAACAGTTTAACTGGTAAATGCTGCTTTAATCTAGAGGCAAGAAATAGCTAAGTGAAACAGAGAAAAAACGGTTTTGCCTTTTTGCAAATTCAGCAAAGAACTAAAAATGTCAAATCATGTTTTGCATTCGCAGCTCCTTGCCTCTCTCTAGTTATAGAATAATTTGAGGATTTCAGATCTTCAGTCACATTTCACATGATAAATTTTTGTCCAAGTTACAGGTTACTTCTGGTGTTTAAAATGCAGGTTAACAGAGAACAGCAGATGGGAGAGACTGTTGGCTTTGTCTTCTATTCCTCGGCCTGGACTTCTTTATAATTTGATTTTTCTCATCCATTTGCTATTAGAATACATATGTAGACTGAGCCACATAGTGAAATAGGTGCTTATATTTGTGACAGTGTGACAGATATGATGCTGGGAACACATGGAGTATTCAAAGACTATTGTATCGGATTTATAAATGTTAATATGTATCTTTATGCGCTGACTAGTGATTATATTCCAAGCTAAATGGGTGAGCTAAACTATTCTACTGATAGCAACCAAAATCTCAGGAAGTGGGATGGGAGGAAGGGAATTAATGCAAATCCATATGCTAGTAACAAGCCTCTGGAAGTTTCACCCCTTGGGGAGAACAACATATAATTATTTGACCTCGTTCAAGAGGCCTGACATTCAAAGAACTGTAAACGGTATAAAGCAATCATTCTGACACAGGGAGGGAGGTCACTCTCTCTCAGTCCAATGACTGAATGAAACTATGGAAAAGAGAGAGAGGGCCCTCAGAAATTACTTGAAGTTTTTAACCCCATCAGGGTCTCCATATGGAAGATGGGTGAATGCCTGATGAGCTTAGACCTGCATACAATCTGTTTATTGTTTTTAAAACATGTTTTCTCTGCAATGTTTGGGTTGTGAATAAATTCTTTCATTTATGAAAGGTGGCAGTGATCACTGGTTAACCTTATACCTGTGGGTATGTCTACATGGCACTGGGTCTCAGAGCGTGGGTTAGCTAACTTGACCTCATTGGGCTAGGGATGCAGGGCTAAATATTGCAGTGTAGATATTCAGACTTGGGCTGGAGCCTGGGGTCTGAGGCCCTTCCCCCTTCTGGGATCTCAAAGCCTGGGCTCCAGCCTGAGCCTGTATGTCTACACTGCAATTTTATAGCCCCACATCACAAGCCCTGCAAACCCAAGTCAACAGCTGCAGCCATTCCCATGGGTCTTTTATCACAGTGTAGATATACCCTAAGAGAGCATGAGTGCAGGTGCTGAATTAAAGTCAGACCTGCTGAGATAATCACAGTAAATTGCAGGATTCTGCAGTTTAAGGCTCAGATCTAGAGGCAGTGCGTCACAGGACTCCCCACCAAGAAACATGACAGC
The DNA here is from genome assembly GCF_028017835.1 of Emys orbicularis. Lineage (NCBI taxonomy): Eukaryota > Metazoa > Chordata > Testudines > Emydidae > Emys > Emys orbicularis. The sequence goes on from NC_088683.1 coordinate 89,885,755, forward strand.
TCAAGTCCTGAGACATAAGTGAGTTACCCTCAAGGAGCCCATGAAAGGATCAGGGGTGCAGGTACCACAGGAACTCTGACGCATAAGAGAGGTTACTCATCTTTTGCAGTAATTGGAGTTCTTTGAGAAAGGTTTTCCCCTGTGAGTGCTCCACTTCAAGTGACTCCCTTGTACAGTAGTCAGAGAATGTGTGCACCAAGGATCATGTTACATCCCTGCAGATTTCAGCAACTGGAACATCTTTGAGTGGGGCCACAGACAAACTGTGATCTAGCAGAGTGTGCAATCACTCTCAGGGGAGGTGGAATCTCAGCAAAACCATAACAAGGCAATAGTGCATCCAGAGATCGATTTAGAAGGTCTATGTGGAGGCAGAGGCTCCCCTAGAGTTATCTGCAATAGACAAAGAGTCTAGGGAGTGTTCCTGAATGGCCTAGTTCTGTCCAAGTAAGAGGCCATCTTAACATCTAGCATATGAAAGGCATACTCCTGTGTAAACTGATGTGGCTCAGGGAAAATAAAAACAGAAAGTGGATAGTTTGGTTATTGTGAAACTCAGAAGTAAGTTTAAGTAAAAACTTCGAATGGGTCATAGTGATACTTTCTCCTTGGAGAACACAATAAATGCAGGACCTGCCATTAGAGGCCCCATCACCCCAACCCTTCAAGCCGAAATGATGACTACCAAAAGGTCTTCATAGACACATGTGGCAGTGAGTATGTAGCTAGTGGCTTAAAGGGCTGTTTCATGAGACAGTTAAGAACCAGGTTGAGATCCAAAAGTGGTGTAGAGGATCTAATGTGGAAAAAAATCATATGGCCTTTTAGGAATCTCGTTGGGGTCGGATGAGTGAATATTGACAAACCTTCTACTGGCACATGGAAAGCTGTTATTGCCGCTAAAAAAAACCTTGATGGAACTCATAGAAAGGCCTGATGTTTTCAATTCCAACAGATAATCCAAGATTGTGGAAAGAGATGACTGGATAGGAGAAAGAGGCACTGGTTATACCAAAGATTTTATTGAAGCTGTTCCCTTGGTCATTGTAGTCTTTGGTACCGAGCCTTTAACCACTGAGGTATGGGACTTAGTTGAAGTCTTAGTGTGCTTCATGGTACCCAAAGTGCTCAGAGCCTCACTAGCACTCCTCTTGGGACCTGAGGTCTCCTCTGACTGGATCTTCTTTGATGAGGAACTCTCTGTTCCTCCTCTTACCCCCCTCCTTAGATTTTGAGTGGGAAGCTCTCAGTACTGCTGGTATGGTTATCACCACCTCACTCGTGGAGAGTGTTTGAGACTGGGGTTTCAATGCCATCTTCCCCTTGGAAGCTCTCAGTGATCATTCATTGACAGAGGTGGAGGGTACCTGTCAGGGGAGTTCTCTGCACATGATCAGAAGCCAGTCTTAAGGCTTGCTCCATCAGTAAGAGCCTGTACCCTTAAGAGAAGGGTTGCTCCTTCATTAAGAGTATATCCTTAAAAGAAGTGCAGATCTTGCACTTGCTGGGACTACGAGAGTCCCCCAAACAATGAATGCACTGGGAATGCCCATTGTTAATGGGGATTGCATCTCAACATCAGAGGCAGCTTTAAACCCCAGGGATCCCAGCATCCGCACCAGAAGAAAACTTGTTCAAGCCCCTCAATAAGGGAAAAAGAAAAACCAAATATATGTATATTTTTAAGAAAAGAAAAAAGAAAAAGGGGAAGAAACGTTTCAACAACTCTAAGATATTAAAGCTACTGCTACTAAGAACTAACTATCAAAGCTAAAATGCTAATAAGAGAGGGAACAGGCACACAGCAAAGAGAATATAAGAACATAATATAAGAACGACCATCCTGGGTCAGACCAAAGATCCATCTAGTATCCTGTCTTCCAACAGTGGCCAATGCCAGGTGCTTCAAAGGGAATGAACAGAACAGATAATAAAGAGGCATGTTAAATTCAGTCTCTAACAGAAGGTAGTTGAGAAGAAACTGAAGGCAGTTCACCTGTGCAGCTCTATATAGCCTCAGTATGGGGCATGAGGATGTGAAGGGCACATGCGTGGGCGAAATGGGCACTGCTACCAAAAATTCTGAGCAAAGGCATAGGGGCATATATGCACCTAAAGTGGAGTGCCCACAGGGACATTACTCAAATAACTGAAATTTTGTCATTTTCTCTGTGTAACTTAATGGAAGGGTTACCAAGTAAGATCCCAATATTTTGCCAACTGTCTTACCAGAAAGCTTACAAGGAATGGAAGAAGGGAAGGATCAACAAGGAAAGCTACCTCCTGGAGGTCAGAAAGTGTAGGGATAAAGTGAGAACTTCCAAAAACCAGACAGATTGGGACCTTGCAAAGTAAATTAAAACCAATATTAAAAGGTTCTACAGCCATATAAATAAAAAGAAAACAAGAAAACAAGAAATGGGACCACTAAATACTGAGGATGGGGTGGAGATTAAAAATAATCTATGCATGGCCCAGCACCTAAGCAAATTCTTTGCCTCAGTTTTTAATAAGGATTATGAAGAGTTTAGGGGTAGTGGCAGGGTGGCTAATGGGAACGAGGATATGGAAGTAGAAATTACCACATCTGAGGTTGATATCAAACTCAAACATCTTAATGGGACTAAATCAGGGCGGGGCTGGATAATCTCCATCCAAGAATATTAAAGGAACTGGCAGATGAAATTGCAAGCCCAATAGCAAGGATGCTCATATAGATCAAATAAAAGCTGGTTAATATGATTAGTGACATTTAATTGTATTGTAGGAATAAAGCAGAATAAGAATACTTACCATTTAAAATTAATAAAATAATGCAAGAAGACAAAGAAAATTAGCGTTTGCCAGTATTCCTCTAAACACTCCACTAATTTAAGTAAAGAGCATGTGAGAAGACAGCAAGGTGAAAGTTACATTATGATTCTACTGTATTTGAACAATATTAAGTATATCTGTATTCAGTTCTTGTCTACTACTCACTACAATTTATATGAGATTTTATAGAACTTGAGAAGTACACAGAAAAGTCAATACTACTCATTCCAGAGACAAACCATTGCAAATAAAACAGAAGGATACATTACAAAATCTGTATTTGCACTGAAAAAATATGATTCAAAATAAATGGGGATGATTTCAGATGATTAGTGAAGAGAAATTGCAACCCTAGGATGTTCTGCCTCCTATAAATAAGAGAAGATAATGTGAGAGAAAGTAAAAGAAAAACAATTTCAGCAAATGTCAGCAAATTCTTAAAAGGAGAAAAATTATATACTCAAGGGAATATCTGACCAGTAAAGGTTCTTGAGGCATCATTTTGGGAACATTCAGAAAACCTGTTATATTATTGGAGAATAGGTGCTTAGAAACAATGCTACTTCATGGGAAAAATCCCCAACCTCCACCAAATGTCACTAACATTTAGTGTGAATTTTTAAAAGTTCTCCTTGCAAACAAATTCCGGTGCATTAATCTAGGATATTTTTATATGGAAATGTGCACTCTATATTATGGTAGTGAGCATGATCAAAAATGAAGTGTGCCATCGTTGTCACCCAGTTAGGAGGAGTTTAGTATGGAATCTATTACATTGTGTTCTGCTGATGATTTATATTTTGGAGCTCTGAATGCAGAGCATAGCTCTTTATAAATTAACCTCTGAGGACAAGTAAATTGTGAGATTCTTTGTTAAGACCAAAATACTCTCTACAGAGCTCAGAAACTGCTCAAAGGGCTAATCAAGATCAGATAAAAGCATATGTGGGTCTCATAAACCATCTTGGATTCCATCTGCTTAAGAGAATAAGAATTAAAATATGGTAGTGGTGGGGAATAATTCCATGGATATTATCTCCCTGACTTCTACAGAGACTATGCTTGAAATGAATACACATGGAAACACAAAAAGAAGAGAAAAGAAGATTTTGGGTGTGCTGTGATGCTGAATTTAGGCTTGGAGCCACAGATGACTCATCTATATCTTTGCATCTGCAGTATCCACAGACATGGACAGAGTGGGTAATGCCTTGTGTTTCTGTAAATATAGTGTGTTTTTGTCCCTCAGCCATCCTGTAGTCATTAAAGTTAAATTCATTTGCTAGGTCTTTAACTAAGACCATCACTTTCAGTCCACATGCAAGTACAAGCATAGAAGCTCAAGGTGTTATGGGAGGTATAGTAGCTCTACCTACTCCCAGAAAAATAGTTCATGTAATAGTGCATCATGGCAGTTGAGTGGATGCGGTGCGGCCTTCTGATCAGTCACAAATGAAAGTGAGTGTTTTGCTGCCATGGCTATTGGGGTATCCAGAAGCACTTATTCTGCAGACCCCAAGGCTGCAGACCAACTGAACAATATGAAGGCAGGTGCCTTCGGGGGATGGAGTGGGCGAGGAATGTTGCAGAAATGGCAAGTTCTTTGGAGCACTCCTTTCCCCCCTACTCCACCTCAGTCTTGCCTGGGTTCCACTTTCAAAAGCTGCTGCTTATGGCTAGGCACTGAGCAATCTGAGAAATGGTACTATTTACATTGGAAGATATACTGTTTGACCCTGCAGTTGGGTCAAATGGGAAACTCTCAGTCTGAACCAGCACACAAGCCTAGGTTTTGGCATGTGCTTCCAAGGTGCATAGTATTCTGAGCTATATCATTTTTCTTGTTGTTTTGGAAGGATGCAGTGGTTACTGACATGCTCTTAGGAGTTCTTTCCAATTCTGATAGTAGTGATCATGTAAGGGGATTAACTGTGCAACAGACAAACTATTCTGGACATGGACACTGACTCCATGGATGCTGCATGGCTAGAGCACCCAGGGAAAAAAAAATAGTGGGTGCTCAGCACCCACTACCCATAGCTGATCAGCAGCACCGCCAAAAAGCTGTTTGGCAGCTGTGGGAGGGGTTTGAGGAAGGGTGGAGAGCAGCAAGTAGGGGGAGGAGTGGGGGCAGGAAGAGGCAGAGCAATGGTGGGGCCTTGGGGGAAGGGGTGGAGTGGGGGCGGGGTCTTGGGCAGAGCAGGGGTGGAGCACCTCCCGTGAAAAATAAATGTCAGCGCCTATGGATGGAGAAGTAGGATATTGTTCACACAATTATTAAGCAATTGGTTGACCGATAAAAGGTTGGTGACAACTTGTGGTGTGGTAAATGGAGTTAGACATGTTAAACCTGCTGTTCTTATCAAGATGTGGCATGGTAATAGCAGTGCTAATGCTTTCTACAATTTCCAGGTGGACAGGTTTTCAGAGTTGATATTGGTAGCAGCCAAGAAACTCTCAGCAGTGCTGCAACATCTGTGGAGTATTGGCACATATTAGCTAAAAGTTTCCTGAAGGAATCAGTTGCTTCAGAAACCTGGATGTCAAATTAGTTTTCCTGCAATTTCATTCCAAGGTGGGTTTGGAGCAGCTGATACACTAGGTAGTTACTCTGCTTGATTGGGGATTATCATTTTTTCACCTATCATAGCCAAACTTGACTTTTATGTCTATGCAACCATGATGGACTTTCTTGACCCCTGGAGGGAAGGTCAGCCGGTGTCCACGGTTGAGAGTCGCAATACACAGCAGCTCATCTACTCAAGTTCTGTATGTCTTGCTATCACTGATTTAGAAAGTTCAAGTGGAACAAAGTGCTTTTTGGTGCTGTATTTGTAGCTAATCTCTTTGGAGCATTTTGGAGGAGTGAGCTACTAACCAGATTAGTGCATGACACTTTTGAATGATCGCTGTTTCATAATGGCCTGGCATGGGTGATTAAGAGTGTCCACTTTACCATAGGTTCTCTAAAACAGACCATATGGGGTGGGGGTTATTTGTATCTCTGGCAATGTGCTATTCCTTCTTATGATCACTGAGAATTCTGAGAATTGCTTTTTGCATCCCCTGTTTCAGGTTCACTTTTTCCACCACCTAGTGTAGATATCAGTTCCTTAATATTTTAATAATGTGTATTTACTATCTAGGTCTCCATTCAAAGGATTACAAAGCTCAAATATTCAAGACAGATACTGTGAGGATTTGATCCTGAGGATACTAGGACAGTTGGCAGTCTGACCAATATATGGCACTATTTGTCAGGGCACTGTTTATTTAATGATTCTGGCAACCATATAGGAGCTTAGTATTTTAATTTGGATAACAAAGTTAATGCTGCTAGGTTATCTTTTTATCAGGGCTGGCTCCAGGCACCAGCCTAGCAAGCAGGTGCCTGGGGCAGCCAATGAAGAGGGGGGCGGCACGTCCAGCCATTTGGCGGCAGGGCCATCACTCCCTCTTGGAGCGAAGGACCTGCCGCCGAATTGCCGCCATAGAATGAAGCGGCGGTAGAGCTGCCGCCGCTTGCGATCGCGGCTTTTTTTTTTTTTTCTGCTTGGGGTGGCAAAAATGCTAGAGCCGGCCCTGCTTTTTATCCAGGTCTCTAAGCAGCTATCTCCTAGATCACAACAGAGATATGTGAGCACAGTATTGTGCAATGAGCACAGAAACAAATAGCAGACAGGTGATTAGATACACTGCTAGCTCTCAACCCATCCCAGATTCACTTTTACTGAACAGCATGAGGAAGACATAATCTACAGATATTAGAGTCAACTAGAACTATTGATGTGGTAGATAGACACCTGAGCAGGCCTAACATATTTTAATAATCCATTAAAAGCAATGGATCATAAGCTTTTTTGTTGGAGTCTCTCTAATGTGGATTATGAACAGATGAGAAATAAGCAAAAAATTTACTTGGTTGTAGTTACCTCATTACCTTGTTTCATTAATGGCTCTTCATGCAAGCTATTGCCATCTAAAGACAATTCTAAAATATATTTCCAAAATTCTTGTGAGTCTATCAGGACCAACGAACAGAAAGTTCTTCCAAAAACACATTTTTGGGGTATGTGACCAATACCACCACCAACTTTCATTTCCTGCTTAATCCTTCAACCTCTCTCCTTGTGTTTCCTTTCTGCAGCCTACCAGCAGCACAATGCACTGCGAGCAGGCATCTTTGTCTCCTACTGAAACTGAAAGGGAGGATGTAACTTCCAGAAACTCTTCCCTCTTCAGCACCTCTCCTTAGGAGGTTATAAGGTTCTCTTTTCTCCAAGGATGGACTACATGAAATTACCCAAACTGTGATCTTACCCAAACCAAGAATTATTAAAAGCAGAAATAGTGAACTAAATCAAAATAAACTGTTTTTAACATACCTAGATGTACACTTCTCATAAACTAGATATGACATTCTCAGCAATAATTACAGAGAAAAAAAGAAAGATCTTATGTATTTAAGCAGCAGGTCACTGCTCTGACATCCCTTTCTCAGAGTCATCCCCGGTGTAGGATTCAGAGAGAGATGCATGTCTCCATCACTCAACAAGCCCATCAAGCCGTCCCATGACCCAGGGCAGCCATCTCTACCTTCAAAACCAGTTTTCTCCAATCACCTGCAGTACGGTATGGGAGAGTCCTAAGAGATAGACTAATGTGGATACAAAAATGCTTTAACAATGATAAATAGTAGTCTTTCAAATGCTCAGCAATCTAGCGCAGATGGCACCTCTCTGCTGCATACACCCAGGGCTTGTTCATATTAGAAAGCCTGTAACATTTTAACTATTCTGGTATAGTTAACATGGTACAACTGACCTTAGGGTGGATGCAACTAGATTTTGTATGAAGGTGTATATAATATATAGTATACGTGTGTGTATATATGTATATATACACACACATACACACACTATATACTAGTATATATAGTATAGGAATATACTAGTATATGTCACCTTTTTATCAGTTAACTGCACCTACACTAGGTTTTTTCCTGATATAACTATTTTGTTTAAAAAAAAAAATCACACCCTAACTAAAATTATAAACAGTAATCCTTTTGAGACTAGACCAGACTCAATCTTCATTACTGCAGAACACAGAGTTTGGGTGTGACCTTTTTAAAAAAAAATCCCCTACTTTAAATCAAATGGCCCAACTCAACTTCCCATTGCTATGAAATATAAATTGACAAATCCTCAAAGCCCACTGTTACAGGATAAAATGTTGCTATTGGGCTAAATAGTCTTGAGATTTTACAGTGTGGACTTTTTAAAGTGTTTAACACAGCATTTAGCACACTAGCAGAACTTAGCATATTTACATTTTCTCACACAATACAGTTAACACCTTTTACTGGTATTTTAGACACCAGTTAATTGATTTTTATGTAAAATGGGCAAACTCTACATCACTGCAGGTGCCTAGTACTTACTATTTTAGCAACACAATTATCCAGTGCCTGAGGCCTCTTAGAGATTTATTAGACTTTTACACCTTTTCAATGGATGTTGATAAAAGTTCACAAAGCTTGACTACAGCCTTAAGATCAGAAGGAGAATATTAATGTCTGCCTTATTAACTATTATGATTTTATGATTTCACAAGGTTAAGTATGTCACATACATGGATCTTTTTAAAGATAGACAATAAGTAAATTAAAATGCCTAATAAAAGTGTCTAGTACAGGCAATCCAGGTCTTACTCAGGAAAAAAGCCAAAGTAGGTGAGTCAAATTAACCTTTCTGATCCATTATGAGAAAGGCAATTCAACTCTCAATTTGCAGTCTACCTAACAAAAAAAAAAATTGCCTGAAAGAATTCTTTTTTTAAACTTTGTTTAGTATAGAACTTCTCCTCAATCCAAAGTTGCAAAATTATCCTTGGAAAAATTAATGAATGCCTCAGAACATTGCTGTGAGAAAGGTAAGTATTATCTTAATTTCAGATGTGGGAAAGGTGTGTCAGAGAGAGGTTAAGTCATTCAGCAAGCCTGTTGCAGAGTCAGGAACAGAACAGAGGGTGGGATCTATGAAAGGACTTAGATCTTGCAATGCTGAGCATCAAACTGTGTAAGTTTTAGGCACCTTGAAAATCAGAGGAAGAACACTGTGATCCACAAAGCCAAGTTAGGCTCCCTATACAATGAATGGGGGAGAGATAGGCACCTAACAATGAGATCCACAAAAGCCAGCACACTAGGCGCTAAGCCACCTAGGCTAGCCAATGGGAGATGGTGACAACAAAGATGTGTGCTAAATCCCACCCCTCTCTTGGGGTATGTCTACACTACAGGATTAATTTGAATTTATATAATTCGAATTTAGGAAACCGATTTTATAAATTCGAATGTATTCGGCCACACTAGGCACCATTAATTCGGTGGTTTGCGTCCAAGCTACCATAGTAGCATCGATTTCCAGAGCGTTGCATTGTGGGTAGCTTTTACATAGCTATCCCATAGTTCCCGCAGTCTCCACCCCCCTTGGAATTCTGGGTTGAGACCCCAGTGCATGATGGGGCAAAAAACATTGTCGCAGGTAGTTCTGGGTACAGCCTCCCCCTCCCTCCCTGAAAGCAACGGCAGACAACCATTTCGCGCCTTTTTTCCTGAGTGAACTCTGCAGACTCCATTCTGCATCAAGCATGGATCCCGTTGTGCTCCAGAACGCAGTCTTGAACATTATAAACACCTCGCGCTTTCTTGTGGAGTTTATGCTTACACAGGACCAGAAAAAAGAGGCGAGGAGGAGGAGGCGGCGATTGCAGCGCAGCGACCAGCGTGATGAGGACATGGACACGGACACAGAATTCTCTGAGACCGCGGGCCCCGGTGCTTTGGAGATTATGATGTTAATGGGCCAGGTTATAGGCTTGGAACGCCGATTCTGGGCCCGGGAAACAAGCACAGACTGGTGGGACCGCATAGTGTTGCAGGTGTGGGACGATTCCCAGTGGCTGAGAAACTTTCGCATGCGTAAGGGCACTTTCATGGAACTTTGTGACTTGCTTTCCCCTGCCCTGAAGCGCCAGAATACCAAGATGAGAGCAGCCCTCACAGTTGAGAAGCGAGTGGCGATAGCCCTGTGGAAGCTTGCAACGCCAGACAGCTACCGGTCAGTCGGGAATCAATTTGGAGTGGGCAAATCTACTGTGGGGGCTGCTGTGATGCAAGTAGCCAAAGCAATCACGGAGGTGCTGCTACGAAAGGTAGTGACTCTGGGAAATGTGCAGGTCATAGTGGATGGCTTTGCTGCAATGGGATTCCCTAACTGTGGTGGGGCAATAGATGGAACCCATATTCCTATCTTGGCACCGGAGCACCAGGGTACCCAGTACATAAACCGCAAGGGGTACTTCTCAATGGTGCTGCAAGCACTTGTGGATCACAAGGGACGTTTCACCAACATCCATGTGGGCTGGCCGGGAAGGGTTCATGACGCTCGCGTCTTCAGGAACACCAATCTGTTTAAACGGCTGCAGCAAGGGACTTACTTTCCGGACCAGAAAATAACCGTGGGGGATGTTGAAATGCCAATTGTTATTCTTGGGGACCCAGCCTACCCCTCATGAAGCCATACACAGGCAGCCTGGACAGGAGTCAGGAGTTGTTCAACTACAGGCTGAGCAAGTGCAGAATGGTGGTAGAATGTGCATTTGGCCGTTTAAAAGGTCGCTGGCGATCCTTATTGACTCGCTCAGACCTCAGCCAAACCAATATCCCCATTGTTATTACTGCTTGCTGTGTGCTTCACAATCTCTGTGAGAGCAAGGGGGAGACCTTTATGGCAGGGTGGGAGGCTGAGGCAAATCGCCTGGCTGCTGATTACTCGCAGCCAGACACCAGGGCGATTAGAAGAGCACACGATGAAGCGCTGCGCATTAGGGAAGCTTTGAAAACCAGTTTCATGACTGGCCAGGCTACAGTGTGAAATTTATGTTTGTTTATCCTTCCTGAAAACCCGCCCCCTTTATTGACTCATTCTCTGTAAGGAACCCACCCTCCCCCTTCCCCCAGCTTGCTTTCAAAGGAAATAAAGTCACCATTGTTTAAAAATCATTTATTCTTTATTAATTGATTATAAAAAGAGGGAGAGAACCTGAGTGGGGTTTGGGAGGAGGATCAGCGGGAAGGAAAAGCCCAGTAAAAAAAGGTTAAGAAAATGGCAGCCTTTTGCTTGGGCTGTCCACTGGGGTGGAATGGGAGGGTGTACGGAGCCTCCCCCCCGTGTTCTTACACATCTGGGTGTGGAGGCTATGGAACATGGTGAGGAGGTAGGGGGGTTATACAGGGGCTGTAGCGGCACAGAACCTGAGTGGGGTTTGGGAGGAGGATCTGCGGGAAGGAAAAGCCCAGTAAAAAAAGGTTAAAAAAATGGCAGCCTTTTGCTTGGGCTGTCCACTGGGGTGGAATGGGAGGGTGTACGGAGCCTCCCCCCCCGTGTTCTTACACGTCTGGGTGTGGAGGCTATGGGACATGGTGAGGAGGTAGGGGGGTTATACAGGGGCTGTAGCGGCACTCTGTTCTCCAGCAGCCGTTCCTGAAGCTCCACCGGACGCCGGAGCATGTCTGTTTGCTCACGCAGCAGCCCCAGCGTTGCTTCCCGACTCCTCTGATCTTCCTGCCGCCACCTCTCATCTCGAGCGTCTCTCCTCTCCTCACGTTGGTCCCTTCTGTCCTCACGGTCACTGGCTTCTTTCCTATACTTGCAAACCGTCTCCTTCCACTCATTCAGATGAGCTCTTTCATTCCTGGTGGATTGCATGATTTCGGAAAACATCTCTTCTCTCGTCTTTTTTTTACGACGCCTTATCTGGGATAGCCTTCGGGAAGGAGGAGGGAGGCTTGAAACATTTGCACCTGCTGGAGGGAGTGAAAAAAGGAGAGAATTTTTTTAAAAGATACATTTTTCAGAACAATGCTTATACTCTTTCACGGTGTATACTATTCACATTACATAGCACATGTGATTTCTGTGCAAGGTCGCATTTTGCCTCTTAATATTGAGTGCCTGTGGCTTTGCTGCTAGAGATCACAGACGCAGGTCGGGGCAACAGAATTCACCTTGCATGCTGCCATGGTAAGCCACTGTCTTTAGGCTTCTGCGCCCTGCTTTCCCACATACCAAGCAAAGCCCGTTGTGCTGCAGTTTTCCTGTTAGCTTGTTTTCTGCTGCTGAAGGTTAACACCCCCCCCCCATCCAATTCTCTGGGATGAGTGCTTTCTCCCTCCCCCCACCGCGTGGCTGGTATCAGGGAAGATCCCTGCAGGAACCAAACTAACACCCCCCCCCCCACCCGCCATGAATTCTCTGGGATGAGTGCTTTCTCCCTCCCCCCACCGCCTGGCTGGTATCAGGGAAGATCCCTGCAGGAACCAAACTAACAACCCCCCCCCCCACCCGCCATGAATTCTCTGGGATGAGTGCTTTCTCCCTCCCCCCACCGCGTGGCTGGTATCAGGGAAGATCCCTGCAGGAACCAAACTAACACCCCCCCCCCCCACCCGCCATGAATTCTCTGGGATGAGTGCTTTCTCCCTCCCCCCACCGCCTGGCTGGTATCAGGGAAGATCCCTGCAGGAACCAAACTAACAACCCCCCCCCCCACCCGCCATGAATTCTCTTGGATGAGTGCTTTCTCCCTCCCCCCACCGCCTGGCTGGTATCAGGGAAGATCCCTGCAGGAACCAAACTAACAACCCCCCCCCCCCACCCGCCATGAATTCTCTTGGATGAGTGCTTTCTCCCTCCCCCCACCGCCTGGCTGGTATCAGGGAAGATCCCTGCAGGAACCAAACTAACAACCCCCCCCCCCACCCGCCATGAATTCTCTGGGATGAGTGCTTTCTCCCTCCCCCCACCGCGTGGCTGGTATCAGGGAAGATCCCTGCAGGAACCAAACTAACACCCCCCCCCACCCGCCATGAATTCTCTGGGATGAGTGCTTTCTCCCTCCCCCCACCGCGTGGCTGGTATCAGGGAAGATCCCTGCTAGCAAAACGCGAAAAGCTCTGGGCCAATCCTCCCCCCCCCCTTTGCACTTGGCTAAATGCAGGGAAGGATTTCTTTTCAGCCACAGGCAAACAGCCCAGTAGGAACGGCCACCTCAGTCCCCTTAATTAAATTCCCTTATTTCAACCAGGTTACCCTAAGCGATATCACTCTCCTGAGGATTACACAGCAAGATAAAGAACGGATGTTGCTTGAATGCCAGCAAACACCGGGACCATACGCTGCCAGGCTCTGTCAGGCAATGATACCAGATTACTTGCTACTAGCATGGCGTGGTCAAGTGTCCTACCATGGAGGACGGAATAAGGCTGCACTGCCCAGAAACCTTGTGGCAAGGCTTTTGGAGTACCTCCAGGAGAGCTTCATGGAGATGTCCCTGGAGGATTTCCGCTCCATCCCCAGACATGTTAACAGACTTTTCCAGTAGCTGTACTGGCTGCGAATGCATCCCAAGTGCTCAGGGCAAATTAATCATTAAAAATGCTTGCTTTTAAACCATGTTTTCTATTTTAAAAGGTAAACTCACCTGAGGTCCCTTCCATGGGGTCATGGTCTTGGGCGCTGGCTTGGGAGGCTTGGGAGGGTACTTCAGTCAGGGTGAGAAACAGTTCCTGGCTGTTGGGGAGAACGGAGAGCTGGGTGCTCTCTGCCAGCTCGTCCTCCTCCTCCTCCTCTTCCCCTTCCACGGAATCATCAGGTGTACCTGATGAGATTATCCCCAGCTCGGAATCCACAGTCAGAGGTGGGGTAGTGGTGGCGGCCCCCCCTAGAAATGCATTTAGCTCAGCGTAGAAGCGGCATGTCCGCGGCTCTGACCCGGAGCGACCGTTTGCCTCCTTTGCTTTTTGATAGGCTTGTCTGAGCTCCTTGACTTTCACGCGGCACTGATCTGTGTCCCTATTGTGGCCTCTCTCCATCATGCCCTTGGAAATTTTTTCATAAGTTTTGGCATTTCGTCTTTTCGAACGCAGTTCAGCTAGCACTGAATCCTCTCCCCATATAGAGATCAAATCCAGTACCTCCTGTACGGTCCATGCTGGTGCTCTTTTTCGATTATCAGCCTGCATGGTTACCTGTGCTGATGAGCTCTCTGTGGTCACCTGTGCTCTCCACGCTGTGCAAACAGGAAATGAAATTCAAATGTTCCCGGGGCTTTTCCTGTCCACCTGGCCAGTGCATGCGAGTTCAGATTGCTGGCCAGAGCGGTCACAATGGTGCACTGTGGGATAGCTCCTGGAGGCCAATAACATCGAATTGCGGCCACACTAACGCTAATTCGAATTGACAAATTCGATTTTGGCGCTACTCCGCTCGTCGGGGTGGAGTACAGAAATCGAATTAAAGGGCCCTTTAATTCGAATTAAATGGCTTCGTTGTGTGGACGGGTCAAGCGTTAATTCGAATTAAGGCAGCTAAATCCGAATTAAAGTCGTAGTGTAGACCAGGCCTTGGAGTTAGGCACCTACATCTGGATTGCAGTGAGGTGCCTATCTCTGTTTAGCAATCCACAATTGGGAGCCAGCCGCCCAGAGTCCAGAGGTTTAGGCACCCAAGTTTTTCTTATACGAATAAGTTAGACACCTGCCTCACTCACACAGAATGGTGAAGGAAGAGGTGTCCAATTTTAGCCTAGTGGTTAGAGAACTCACCTGGGGTGTGGGGCGCCCTCCATCTCTCCTGTTGAAGCTGTACCACTGTGGACAAACAACAAAAGAGTGATTGGAGCATGGGGACTGGACCCTGTGTCCCCACTGAATGACAGTCGTTCTCTCTCTCTGGCCTGATGACTGTTCCACAGTGGATAAATACGAGAGTGAGTGAGTGAGAGAGGGACTATAGGTTAGGGCACCCAGCTAGGAAGTGGGAGCCCCAAGATCCAGTCCACCTGCTCCAATCACTCTTGCCTTATTTATCCATAGTGGAACAGCAGGGAAAAGAAGGAGCTGCCCTTTGCTCAGAGTAGATAATTAACTCATGATCTAGCCCTTAATAATCTGACATTCATACATACAGTATTTTCAAAACCATGATTCATGAACAAGATTATGATTATCAAAAAGTCAATGGTGTTGTTCCCGATAGTTCCATATACTGTTGTGGTTTCTTACTTGTCAAAACATGCTCTCATTCCAATTATTTGTAGTTAGAAGATTATACCTTGTAAATCTGGTATAAATGGGTACAAAGTGGTGACACGGGAAAAGTCAAAACAAGGGCAACAGGGAGAAGTATGTAATTTTGGAAAATGTAAACAGAGTCCTTGTTTATAATATTATTCATATGACTCAGTATAATTATTATCTTGTAAACATAACTCACTGCTGTTCAGAACTTTGTAATCCACATAGTAATTTGTCAAATTAAAAATATTTTAGACTGTCATTTCATGTCTCTTTCAGTTTTTATTCACTGCATCTATATGAAATGGGAGCTTTGGGCTTTTATTTTGTATACGTATATATTAATTCAAAGGTACTTTATTTAATTTGATTCTCTGGTGGTTATTTTGTTAATTGTTAAGTAGTTAGATATTCAGAACCTTTTAAATTTATTTTGTTGTTTGTATTACAGATTTGTGTTAAGTACATGGTAAAAATAGGATGGTGAGGAGGTTACTGCACATGGCTGGGAAATTTGCTCTAGAAATTTGGCTTCTATTCCTGGCTTTTCCACAGATTTCCCATGGGAATCTAGAAAGTCATTTAACCCTTGACTCAGCTTTCCTTCTATAAAATTTGGATAATATTTACATCCCTCACAGAAGTTCATTAATGGTATAAATCACCCTGAGATCCTTGGATGGAAGGCATTATAGTAGTGACAAATATTATAAGTCAACAGTGAAATATTATACATATCATCAGACTGTACCAGTGATAAGATAAGAGAATAGTGGTGATTTACCTGTCCTTGAGGAAGGTACTCTTGCTATTTCTAACGAACAAGGTTTCTTCGTAACTGCTATGTCCATGAAATCACAAAGGTTGTTTTCATTTTCTGAAGGATGAGCATCAAGAGACGCAGAAGGTACTACTTCCAGTGTATAGCTCCTTTTCTTTCGGTAAGACTCCTGAAAAGTAGAAATGCAACTACATGATAAAAAGCGACTTTGTGGATGCAGTAAAACTGGAAAAAAGAAAATGATTCAATAACTCTTTCAAAAATAGAACTTAAAATTCAACAGTTTAAATAAATGACTTCCTATTGAAACCCTAAATTTAGTCACTAGAAGGGGTTACTTATAGTCTATCATAAATAAATAAATAAAGTTCACTGTTGAATATTACATTTTTTTTATTATTTGTGATGATTGTGTATGGATTTCTTTAACTCTTCATTTGACATATGGCAAGCGCTCTAATGCAGTTGCTTTTACTGTACCTTTTTTGTTAAGTTCTGATTCAGGTATACATCCTGATCAGATTTTAAAAGTGTATTTTGTGAAAGAAACAGAATTATATAGAGTTAATAAATGGAATTTCTTTGTTTTCAGGGATTTTGTGAGTTTGTTTATACTATACATATAACACATGGATAACTTGATCTATTGTTTGATGGCAGAACCCAGAAGAGGTTAGTTTCCTTTGAGTATCCTGAATGGCTAGCGTTATGGGCACTAGGGCTCTCTTTGGTTATTCTTTTATGTGTGTGGTTTTTTTTGTGAACAGAAACAATTAGAAGTGGATACTTACTGGTTGTGATTTCCTGAGAAATAGGAGGCATCCCTTGATATCTATAGGCTACCGGCTCAATTCAAATCCCCCTGAAGTCAATAAAAAGATTCTTATTGGACTTCAAGGGGAGTTAGGCTGTGCCTTAAATTAATATTTAAATATTAGTGATGAATTCTAGGAGTATGAGCTCCCTACATTTGCTAATGCTGGAAAGAAGCAAACAGATAGAAGATATGACATGTTCACTCTGCCAAATCATGAGATTGGTCTCAGTATTCAAAACCACTAAATTAAGTAGGGCTTGGCTGGTTCAGAACATGAGTGAAAATAGCAGTCTGGTACAGGAATTTCTCTAATTTCGTGGTTGCAATCCAGCAAAATATGATAAAGTATTCAAAGACAATCTCTCACAGGAACACAATGTTTGGCTATTCTGTGTCACCCCTATGGATGCATGTAGAAATTAGACACCATATAAATCTGATATGACACGAAACTATGCAACAGGCCAGAAAACACCATGTGTTCATAAGAGTCACACATAAGCAAAATACTTCCCAGCAAACAATGTAAGAATGTGCCACACAGAGGAGGTCATGGCATACCAATTTCCCCATAGACTAAAAAATATTTCATCCAGCTCAAGGCAAACAGATGGCTGTAGATAACCAGACCATTTCTGCTGTGGAAGATTTGTGCATCGATTGTCCCTTTAAACTATTAGAACCTTCTGCAGTTTTTACTTTACTCAGTTCTGCCTGATACGTATGGAAGTTCAAAAGCAAATTATAATTCTGAACCTACTGGGAGGCAGAGACTCCGGCACCAGCGTCATGGCAAGAGCAGCGTGAGTACCTTCATAGCCTCTTCATGATTCCACATACTAACATTAGCAGAACCAAATTTCAGTGAACTGTTTGTTTATACAGGAGAAGGGGGCTGTAGATTCAGGGAAGAGATGATTATTGGAAGAGAAGTATAAAGAAGAAGCTGGAAGAAAAGCAGCATCATGGAAAATGGTGGATTAAACAACTATAAACTGAATATAGGAAATGGTTTTCAGAGAAAATAAATATATATATTTGTAATAAATAGAATATATGCAAGAGAACAAACAGGCTAGCATTAATAGTTAAAAATTAATAATTTCCATTGAGAAATAAAAGCAAATAGGGTTCAAAATAAAATTTAGAAAAGGAAACAATGAATGGGGAAGAAAAAAACGGTTACATCTTTTACCCTTCCATCCTGTCGGTATGTTTGTCTATTCAGAGTGTAGGCTCTGTGGGATAGCATCCTTGTTTATATTTCTGTATAGTGCCTAACGCACTTTAGGGCACGTATAAATAAAGAATTGGGCAAGTTTTGCATTTGGGCCTCCTGAATTGTCAAGTATGATTTTTTTAAACTCAGAATGGTCTCATTCCCCAGATGAAGAACATACAAAATGGTGCTTTTGATACCACTCCTTCCAAGATTTACACATGTTCTTAGCTTTAAATATGGTAAAATGTCCAGTTGAGGACAATGGGATTGTGACGGGTTGGATCACAGAAACCCCCTTGGGAGCTGCCACCCGATGTGCAAAGACTACCCCTGCTTCTGTTTTCCCTGCCAGCTCAGGACTCCAGCACCCTGTCTTGCTGAGCCAGACACTCCCGTCTGGCTCCAACACAGACCCAGGGTCTGAATCACTTGCCCCAAAGCTGCAAGTTTACCTGAAAACAGCTCACAGAAGTGTGCTTGTCTTTAGCACTCAGATGCCCAACTCCCAATGGGGTCTAAACCCAGATAAATCCGTTTTACCCTGCATAAAGCTTATGCAGGGCAAACCCAGAAATTGTTCGCCCTCTATAACACTGATAGAGAGATATGCACAGTTGTTTGCTCCCCCAGGTATTAATACATACTCTGAGTAAATTACTAAATAAAAAGTGATTTTATTAAATACAGACAGTAGGATTTAAGTGGTTCCAAGTAGTAACAGACAGAACAAAGTAAGTCACCATGCAAAATAAAATAAAATGCGCAAATCTATGCCTAATCAAACTGAATACAGATAATCTCACCCTCAGAGATGCTTCAGTAAGTTTTTTCTCAGACTGGACACCTTCCAGGCCTGGGCACAATTCTTTCCCCTGGTACAGCTCTTGTTCCAGCTCAGGTGATAGCTAGGGGATTCTTCATGATGGCTCCTCTCCCTCTCTCTGTTCTCTTCCACCCCTTTATATATCTTTTGCATAAGGCGGGAACTCTTTGTCCCTCTGGGTTTCCACCCCCCCTCACTGGAAAAGCACCAAGTTAAAGATGGATTCCAGTTCAGGTGACATGATCACATGTCACTGCAAGACTTCATTACTCACTTGCCAGCACACACACATACAGGAAGACTCACAGGTAAACACAGCCATCTGCAGACAATGGGAGTCATCAAGATTCCAAACCATCATTAATGGCCCACACTTTACATAATTACAATAGGCCCTCAGAGTTATATTTTATATTTCTAGTTTTAGATACAAGAGGGGTACATTTATACAAATCAGATGATCACACTCAGTAGATTATAAGCTTTGTAATGATACCTTACAAGAGACCTTTTGCATGAAGCATATCCCAGTTACGTTACATTCACTTATTACCATATTTTTCTAAAACTATCCCAGTTACATTATATTTACTTATTATCATGTTTTTATAAAACCATATAGACTGCACAACGTCACAGGGATTATTCACAGTGAGAAAAATATAGCACGTAGACAAGTCTTTGCAGGATTGGTGCCTTAGATTTGGCTCACACAGGACCCTGCAAAATCCTGCATTTTGCACAAGGGACTGCAAAGTGTTACAAAGGAATCTTAGAAAACTGGGTGACTGGGCAACAAAATGGCAGACGAAATTCAATGTTGATAAATGCAAAGTAATGCACATTGGAAAACATAATCCCAACATTACATATAAAATGATTTGGTCTAAATTAGCTGTTTACAAAAGAGCCCTTGGAGTCATTGTGGATAGTTCTCTGAAAACATCCACTCAAAAAAGCGAACAGAATCTTGGGAATCATTAGGAAAGGGATAGATAAGAAGACAGAAAATATCATATTGCCTCTATATCAATCCATGGTACACCCACATCTTGAATACTGTGTGCAGATGTGGTCGCCCCATCTCAAAAAAAGGTATATTGGAATTGGAAAAGGTACAGAAAAGGGAAACAAAAATGATTAGGGTTATGGAATGGCTTCTGTATGAGGAGAGATTAATAAGACTGGAACTTTTCAGCTTGGAAAAGAGACAACTAAATGGGGATATGATTGAGGTCTATAAAATCATGACTGGTGTGGAGAAAGTAAATAAGGAAGTGTTATTTATGCCTTCTCATTACACAAGAACTAGGGGTCACCAAATGAAAATAGGCAGCAGGTTTCAAACAAACAAAAGGGAGTATTTCTTCACACAATGCACAGTCAACCTGTGGAACTCTTTGCCAGAGGATGTTGTGAAGGTCAGGACTATAACAGGGTTAAAAAAAGAACTAGATAAATGTATGGAGGATAGGTCCATCAATGGCTATTAGCCAAGATGGGCAGGGATGGTGTCCCTAGCCTCTGTTTGCCAGAGACTGAGAGTGGGTGGCAGGGGATGGATCACTTGGTAACTGTCTGTTCTGTTCATTCCCTCTGGGGCACCTGGCATTGGCTGCTGTCGGAAGACAGGATACTGGGCTAGATGGACCTTTGGTCTGACCCAGTATGGCCATTCTTATGTTCTTATGGAAATGATAGCAATGTACTAGTAAAGTGTTTCCTTTCTTTCAATCAGAATACCTCTTCTACCTATGCTAACTCCCATCCTAATGGATTATTGTTGTTTTGTTTTGTGAATATGAAATTAATGAATGGACAGAAGAGAAGAAATCTTTCAAATTAGTGTAGGGATGCAAACAACACGGTTTCTTCTGAATTTAGAAATAACTGTTGTCCTGACTTTCAGATAAAGCTTGTACTCTGTCTTCCCTCCTACACAGGGATGTACAGTCCTCAGAGACAACCGAGACCGTGTAATTCCGCTTTCCTGGAAGGTGGAGATTTTGAGAGCCCATTCCAAGGGTGTGCGTCCCCTGGCATTCTGTTCCACAGAGGTTCCCTGCAAGTAGTCTCACAAGGGAACTTGAAGAAGGAGGAGGGGGTTAGTGTGGATGGTTCTGATGCATTGCAGACCCAGTGGCCACTGCTCCTTCACAGAGGGTTATCAGATGCTCCTACTCAATAGCAAAGGAAAGGATTTCTTTCCCATGACCTCTGGGGAAGGATTTGCCCCTTTGTGCTTATGACTGTATTTTACAATGACAGACAGCACAAATTTATTTTCCATGGCAACCAAATACAATAGGAGAGCTCAATTTAGCCCTTGTACATGACATCTGCTGCTGGCATAATACAGGGTGCAGGGCGCATGGTGATGACAAATCTGCCTAGAGTGGATTGCAGCACAAGCTACCTGGGGGCCCACAGGCACCAACACTGTTCTAAAAGTTGTTGTCACTGTTTGGAGAGTGGCCATGCTTAAGGTGCCTGGGGATGCCCAAGATGTCCATTTCCAGTTTGCAAATTCTGCTTTCAGGACAAATATGTGCAACTCATGTTGCAAGATTGCTATAAAGTGCCAGGCAAAAATTGTTAAAGGTGGTAGGGTTACTAGTGAAGTTGGTGGAAGCTGAGTTACCAACAAGTAAACTCACCCTAATATTCTAATAGTATAAATAATGCCAATAAAAAGGCCAGTGTAAGTTACATATGGAAAGGCAAAAATTCATCTTTAACCAATATCCAAAGACATCTGGAATAGTATCAGATGAGTAATTCACTCAAAAAATTAAGCCTCAACTCAATTAATATGTAGATAAAAAGGCAAATATAAAATTAATTTCTGCTGAAACAAGAGGTCAATGGGAAGACTTCATGGTTGGTGTAATATGTTCCTTTCTGTATGTGCCAAGGTCCATTCTTGAAATTGCATAGTTACATACAGTTTAAATAGCTAGATGTTAGCAAATCACATAAAATTGTTTTCAAGTCTCAGGCACCAAGCATTTAATCCTCACTTATTTCTAAAATAGAAAGCTGTGTGCAGTAATCTTAAGTATTAGGAGCTTTTGTTTCCCTTTTCCCCACCCCCATCCCCCATGGAATTTTAGTGTGTAGTAAGTCCACACTGGTCCCACATACCTCCTAAATGTACAAATGCACATAATAAATCCCATTAAAATGATAGTCACATTACTATTGAGTAATCTTTAATACATAGAATCAAAATCTCACTTGTATTTGGGTTGAATTTTAACCAGTTAGAGATTATTCAATCTTGAATCTCTATAAACTAATCTGAAATGTCAGAGCTGTCTAGGATTTGATAGAAAAGCTATATACATAACTGCATATCAGCTATTTAGTAGCTAACTATTGTCAGAATTAGTTCTAATTTTGAATAAGAACTTCATAAAGTTCTAAAGTAAGCTATGTGAGCTAGCAACATGTTGTAGTTAGTAGTGTAGTAGAGAGGATGAACATGTATAAACAACATAATAGAAAAAATATTGCAACCAGTGGGAAAAGCATTAGCAAGAGTGCGGTGCAGCAAGTGAAGCAACCATATTTGGCCTTTGATGCTCCTAGTCATGACAGCAGTGTCCTGTGTTGCATTTGCTGTAAGATTGCCAGGGGCACACCAGTCCCCCTGACTGGAAGACCTCCAAACAATTTGCACGGTTCTAAGCATCAATTGATTAGCTGTTTCATTTTTTTCAACTACATGATTTAAGTGTCATATCTAGGCCAAGAGCGCAAGATGGGTGAAGAGCAGAAACAGGAAAAAAGATTGAGATATGTGCAGGGCCAGCTCCAGGCACCAGCGTAGCAAGCAGGTGCCCAGGGCGGCCAATGAAGAGGGGGGCGGCACGTCCGGCCGTTCGGCGGCAATTCGGCGGAGGGGCCGTCACTCCCTCTCGGAGCGAAGGACCTGCCGCCAATCGCAACTTTTTATTTTATTTTATTTTTTTGCTGCTTGGGGCGGCAAAAACGCTAGAGCCGGCCCTGGATATGTGGGAATAGATTCCTAGACAGAAATAAAAAAAGCAATGTTAGGAAGCCATGAAGAAGGAGATAGACTATCTAATTTACATCACTATATGCTATTGAAAGAAAAGAACAGAACAATGAAATATTATATTAAGAGAATCTCTCAATTGGAAAATTATGGCCCAAATTCTGGTCTTGTGAATAACAATGCTTCATAGGATCATATCAACATACAAACCAAACCTCTGTTGCTCTTGACACTGTAGAGCCTTGAGTTTCAGGGCTCCATCTTCTCCTGATTCTCCTGCCTTAACTAGGTTTAAAAGATATTATGGATTAAATGCAGACACATTTTAAAGGCTGACTGTTGTTTAGCTGGTTGAGCTAAAGGCTAGGCTGCCTGCTATACGTTATCTTGACTAGGTTAGCATGTGCTAAAGCACAACTTTCCTGATCTGGACTAGACATTCAAAAGGTGCTTGTGGCAGGGTAGACTAGGTCCGGATGCTGCTAAAGTGACCAATAAGGGGCCAGAAGGGCTGGATAAAAGGCAAGCAGCAGAACAGAAACCTTCAGTTGCTGTGTGGAGCTTGATGAGGGAGGACCAGGTGCCTGGCTGGCTAGATGAATAGCAGGACTGCGGATAGCTCACTTCAGAGAGCTCACCAGACAGAACTGAGTCCAGCAAAGGCTGCCAAAGACTAGATGCCTGGCTGGCTGGATAGAATAGCAGCAGAGCTGTCAAAAGGTCAGTGCAGGCAGCTGATCCTGGGGGACTGAGCATAAAACCTGGCCAGACCAAACGAGGGTACCAAGATGGGCCTGGCTGGGGGTCTGAAGGTCTGAAGAAAGCAGTGCCTCTGGGAAGAAGCCCAAGAGCTACAGCCCCATAACAGGGATGTGACAAGAACTCGGGACTGTATACTCCGGAAGGGGGGACAGCGTGTGTGGCTCAGCTGGAGGGCTGAGCTGCCGAAGACCAACCAAGAGAACCAGCGGCCCGGGCGGTCTTTGCGAGAGGCAGCTGCCATCCTGATGTAAAACCAAAAGCAGGCTCACACCTAACTGAGAGAAAAGGAGCCATCCACGAGAGGTGGGTGCCCCCCCCCCCAGTGAAAAGAACTGTGTTTGCAGGCACTATCCCCCAGAGAAAAGGGGGCATGCACAAGAGGTGGGTGCTGACCCCATTACTGTGGTAGACAGAGCTAGATAACATTGCACCTTTAAATCCTAGACACAAGAAGGTGTTAGTGTGTCCTTTGGTGGATCTGCCTCACCGCTCCATCCTGTTGGTGTGTCCAAGGGACTCAATCCTTGGCTCCTTCTTCCCCTTTTATACCTTCTGTTTTGGTGATCTCATCCACTCACGTAATTTCAGCTATCGTCTTGATGATGATTCACAAATCTACCATTTCACTCTTGACCTGTCTCCTACCATCCAAATGTGCATTTTGTCCAATCTCTTCAGCATCTCTTCTTAAAATTAACATGGTCAAAACTCTACTCGCTCACTCCATTCTCTGTCATTGTTGACATCTTCCCTATCATTCAGGTTAATAACCTAGTGTCATCTTTCATTCCTCCCAATTCCTGTACATCTAGACTGCATCCAAATCTTGCCACTTCATCCTCCATACAATTTTCTGAAATCCAACCTTTTATCTGTCCACACTTCAAAAACCACTTCAGGACATTATTTCCTAGTCGTATTATGGCATCCTTTCTGGCCTCTTTCATACCCACATAACTTCCTATAATCTATACAAAGTACACCTGCCAAGATAACCTTTCATAACTATAGATCTAAACACAGTACCTCTTCTCTTTGAATGCCTTCACTGACTATCCTTTTCGTTACTGTTTCCAGTTCATGCTTCTTGTTCCACTTTCCAGACCCTTTACAACCATGCCCCTCACAGTTAATATAACATACATAAAATATACTCATAAATAATATACTTATCCACTTATCTCTTATCATGTTGGCCCTATGCCCATATACTCTGGCAATTGAGTCTGGCATCAATGATAGTTTCTCCACATATACCACCAACACCTTTGTGCTTTCTTCCATGCTGCCCTTATGGATGGAACTCCGTCCCTGTACTAATCTATAAAGCTAGTATCCTACCTCCTCTATACAACTTACTGCATGCCAGTCACTTTGACTAGATCTGAGAATTGAAATCCACTAGAGTAAATTCAAAGCATGGTACACAAAATGTTTATCTCTAACTGTGCTTATTTCCCTCCCTCCCACCCCCACCCCCATCCCCATTTTGTTTCTTTAAAGCTCAATTGTTTGTATTCATTCTACTGTCAATTTATCATATTATGATGCCATTTTCAGGAGTACTACCTCAAAGTATATGCACTATATTTAGGTGTGTGATGTTACAGCATCTTCATCACATAATCATCATTGCCAGCGGTAACATTTTCTGGAGATGGCATTACTTAGAATTACACCAATGTGAAGGCTGACTGTGTGACCTTCTGCTTAGCGGTAAAGAGCCAAATCGCTGCTGCAGTTGTACTCACTTATATAAATTTGGCTCAAGAACTGAAAGTCAGAAGCAACTATGGCTCAAATCCAGCCTTAGCTACTGTCTCAGTTTGAACTTAGACACTGCACTTATTACTGCTTTTACGAACACAGATGACAAACTGGAGAAAAGGGAAGCTCACTGAAAGTTTATTCTCTTGTCACATGAGATGAGTAGACCTTGTTGAAATCAACTGGAGTTACTTACACCTGTGTGGGAAGAATAGGACTGCAGATGTCTGATCTTTACATTACTGTGTAAGTAAATTATCTTCAATCCTCTAGGAAAACCCCCCCTAAAGACAGTGATGTCCTAATAGGCTTAATTTCAGTTTTATTGGGAACTGCTGAGGTGTCAGAAGACCAGAATCCCAGTCTTTGATTCACATGGATTAACAAAAGATTAGTGATGAATAAGGTTTCCATAATTTTGATTTAACTAAGGGGCCCTCAACTTTACATGTATCACTGAAAGCTGCTTGAACAGTATTGCAGGATCTGATATGCAGCAACTTGCTGCACATCTGGATAGTCAGTTCAGTATAAACAAAACAGAATAATTATGGAGGTAGTATTGCCAGGCAATTTTCAGCTAAGTGAGAGGCTTCCCACTGCAAAAGACTGTCCATCTTGTATGTGACTCCTGGGAGTAATAATATACAAGTCACCCCAATGCACTGCAAAGTCCCTAAATGAACTGATGGTGCTCCTCAATTGTCTTGGTCTTGTAGCTGCTGAGGCTAGTTGTGCTCAGTATCCATGTAGGCAATGAGTCTAAGTCAATTCAAAATTTCACAAATACCACGCACCTGGGTGGCCACACTCATATTCTAGGGTTAGGGATGGGACTGGGACTGGAAGTTGAGGAAATAAAATATTTTATCCATGTCTTGGATTGACCATTATCTGCTGTGGTTTGAGGTTAGGTAGCACCTTTCTTGTTGGGTCAAACTACCTGTTTTTATGTCAGACTGGTGAAAATTGAGCATTTCACAGAAATAGAATTGTTCCTTTTACAGACTACTTGATCAATGGTTTGGTAGGCTTTCATAATAATCTTTAGTCCTCCACCATGGATCTGGTGGGCCTTAGGTATCTTCTTGGGTCTGTGTGTGATAGCTGTTGACCACTGAAAAGTGAGTTTTTGTCATGTCTGTTTACAGTGCTTTCAGGGCTTCAAAGCATTTTACAAATATTCACAAATTCACACATGTCTCCAAGCTATTTCTTACTTTACCACACTATTTCCTATTCTGAATATAGGAAAACTTAAAAATACTGCATGTTTTTAAAATGGAAACCACCATAGAGAAGTACATGTCATTATCCCTATTTTAGAGAAATGGAATTAAACACAGAAATTAAGGCACATATTTCCAAACATGGCCTCAATTTCTGAGATTCCCAATGAATGATGAGTGCACTCAGGGCTTCTGAAAAATCAGGCTCTAGATGTTTAAAACTGGGCACCCCAAAACTGAGGTATCCAGGATTAAAAACCACCTTTGAGTCACATAGAGGCTCAATTTTTCAATCATCAGTCAGTGGGTGGAGAAGGCAATTAGAACTCAGGAGTTCCTGTTTCTTCCATGAAGCTGAACCCATAATATCACAAAAATATTATTTCCCACTTGCATGTTGACAAAAATCTCATTGTCAGATAATATAACATAACAACAGAGGTTTATATTATCCATCTACTTCATTTATGGAAAAAAGCAGTCCAATTTTACTGTTCTCTGCTACTATTGCAGACAGTTTTGTACATCAATTCAGATTCAGAAATATGTTTGGTTTTAACCTAGCACATCAAATGCATAACACTATTTAAAAATTCTCTAGCTATTTCTAGAACTCATTTTAATTAGACTGAATAACCTGCCTTTAGTGAAATGACTCTAGAAAGCATATATAGTCTAAATATCCTGTCAAAAATCTATGTTTATATTAAAGACATATTAAAGAGATATTGTCAAGATTCATAGAATCATAGAATATCAGGGTTGGAAGGGACCTCAGGAGGTCATCTAGTGCAACCCCCCTGCTCAAAGCAGGACCAATCCCCAACTAAATCATCCCAGCCAGGGCTTTGTCAAGCCTGACCTTAAAAACCTCTAAGGAAGGAGATTCCACCACCTCACTAGATAACCCATTCCAGTGTTTCACCACCCTCCTAGTGAAAACGTTTTTCCTAATATCCAACCTAAAACCCCCCCACTGCAACTTGAGACCATTACTCCTTGTTCTGTCATCTGGTACCACTGAGAACAGTCTACATCCATCGTCTTTGGAATCCCCTTTCAGGTAGTTGAAAGCAGCTATCAAATCCCCCTTCATTCTTCTCTTCTGCAGACTAAACAATCCCAGTTCCCTCAGCCTCTCCTCATACGTCATGTGCTCCAGCCCCCTAATCATTTTTGTTGCCCTCTGCTGGACTCTTTCCAATTTTTCCACATCCTTCTTGTAGTGTGGGGCCCAAAACTGGACACAGTACTCCAGATGAGGCCTCACCAATGCTGAATAGAGGGGAATGATCCCTCGATCTTCTGGCAATGCCCCTACTTATACAGCCCAAAATGCCATTAGCCTTCTTGGCAACAAGGGCACACTGTTGACTCATATCCAGCTTCTCATCCACTGTAACCCCTAGGTCCTTTTCTGCAGAACTGCTGCCTAGCCATTCGGTCCCTAGTCTGTAGCAGTGCATGGGATTCTTCCGTCCTAAGTGCAGGACTCTGCACTTGTCCTTGTTGAACCTCATCAGGTTTCTTTTGGCCCAATCCTCTAATTTGTCTAGGTTCCTCTGTATCCTATCCCTACCCTCCAGTGTATCTACCACTCCTCCCAGTTTAGTGTCATCTGCAAACTTGCTGAGAGTGCAGTCCATGCCATCCTCCTGATCACTTTCCTCTCCTCTAAGTGCATCAGAATTGATTCCTTGAAGACCTGCTCCATGATTTTTCCAGGGACTGAGGTGAGGCTGACTGGCCTGTAGTTCCCCAGATCCTCCTCCTTCCCTTTTTTAAAGATGGGCACTACATTAGCCTTTTTCCAGTCATCCGGGACCTCCCCTGATTACCATGAGTTTTTAAAGATAATGGCCAATGGCTCTGCAATCACATTCGCTAACTCCTTTAGCACCCTCGGATGCAGCGCATCCGGCCCCATGGACTTGTGCTCGTCCAGCTTTTCTAAATAGTCTTGAACCACTTCTTTCTCCAAAGAGGGCTGGTCACCTCCTCCCCATGCTGTGCTGCCCAGTGCAGTAGTCTGGGAGCTGACCTTGTTTGTGAAGACAGAGGCAAAAAAAGCATTGAGTACATTAGCTTTTTCCACTTCCTCTGTCACTAGGTTGCCTCCCTCATTCAGTAAGGGGCCCACACTTTCCTTGATTTTCTTCTTGATTGATCCTTAAAAGTTATCTAAAATCATACATATCATGTCAGCTTTGTTTTAGTTCTTGGACATGTGTGAAAATTATCTTATCTTTCTGGTTCACCTGTTGCTTCTATTTGTGTGAGCCGGTGGGCTCAAAACTTCATAACATGCATGGAAGAGGGTACAAAGCAAAATGATAACTGGAAAGAGAACAGAGTTGTTCCACTTTTAAGGATTTTTTACTTTTGCATCATTCACAGCTGGCATCTTTAGTAGAATATGTAGCTTTTACCTATGAAAACTGCTTTTTTGACAGTACAAAATGGTGTGGAAAGACAAAATTGTTAATAAATCCATTAAAAACATTATTTTTTCATAGTATATTCCAGGAGTGAATTTTTTTCACTTAAATCTATGGTAACGGATCAGCCACTGTGAAGATGAGATATTAAACATGGCAGCTCTTGTTCTGGAGGGCTGATACTGTGAACATTATCAGGAGATAAAATATTTTAAAATGTAAGTTTAGGACAGGTTCACTTGACAGTACTCTGTATAAAACCCTTCCAAGGCAAATTAAACACATAAAAATGCAAAAAATAATGTTATACAACTCAGGTAATATCCTCAAAGTAGGAAATTTGGAGTTAAGACTTCATTATTCCATATTTGTCATGCCTTTGTGCTTAGATGTTCAGTGCAAACTGTACTCTCCTGCATTCTTTATGGGCACATAACTCCCATTTTAATAATACAAATTTTATATGCTTATGGGCTGCAGAATTAGGACCATGGGTAAGGTCAAGTGCTCTTAAAAAGTGACCTTAAAAACAAAACCCACCACCAACTGTGGAGAGTTAAGGAGCCTCTAGTCTGAATTGACATTAAGAAAGACTTTTCATTTGGCGGTAGGCTTTTTATACTCTCTGTCTCCTATCCTATAGAAGTCAAGCCAATTGAAGCCTCTTTAGTCTCTTATGGAACATGGGAAATAGTAGAATCAGGAATTACTACCAGGAAAGTAATAGCAGATATACTGCCTTCCTAAAAATGTGGTATTAAAACTCATTCACAATTTCTACACAATGTTAATTCACATAATTATGTCGTGAGTCACCATATAATATCTTATTTATAATTTATGGACTCTAAATTTATGAACACTTACTTTCAACTCCTTCTAGATTATTAGGCATTGAAGGCCATAGCATACTCTGTCATTTGAAAACTGACTAGTCCAACACGTGCATAAGTCTCTATTTTGATATATGACTTCAATGTAATTAAATGTTGCCTCCATATTTTACGTATGACACATAATAAAAATCAAAGATTAAAGGAAATAGTTCACTTAGCCTTGAGACATCCTTGTAGGAATGGGATAGTGTGACACAGTAACCAATATGTGCCAACTGGCAGAGAGCACAAGGAGGGATAGAGTTTTATGGGATCCCCAGGGCCAAGTATTTGCACAATAATTCACCAAAG
Source organism: Emys orbicularis (assembly GCF_028017835.1). NCBI lineage: Eukaryota > Metazoa > Chordata > Testudines > Emydidae > Emys > Emys orbicularis. Next base: position 89,915,758 of record NC_088683.1, read on the forward strand.
AGTGGCATGTAAGTTCTCTACCAAGAAACAGGAGCCCACTGGTCATCATAATCATTGGGGAATGTGTGTATGGATAATATTTAAGTAGTAATATATCAATACTGGAAATTATGTTCTTAAAGCCTTGAAGTTAAAGGCAGGACACCAGAGATGATATGCCTTGAACAGGTTCTGTTCAGCCAGGGGGTAGTAAACGCTTCTCTCTGTCTGGTTTGTGTCTATTGTGTCTCCCACAATGTAAGTCTATATGCATACTGAGCCACCAGCTAACCAAAACTGCAAAATCTACAGGAAGGAACACACACAACAGGAGCGTGTCTGTTTGTAAGAATCCTGGGTCTGCGGAGCTTGGGACAGATGACATTCCCACATCGCCTCTGGGAGGCCATGCAGAAACACCCCCCAGGAGCACTCTGGAGATTAGGTGCTGCAGAAAGTACCACCCAAAAGGTGCCAAAGCAACAACCCCTTGTGGCCCTCTGATTGGCCCATGCTTACTATTTAACACTGGAGAGGCAACCATGCAGATATCTGGCTTGCTGATGCTCCAGGCCTCGCCGCACTTTCTCATCTTTGATCTCTGACCTGAGCCTAACTTTGATCCTGACTCTTATCTCCTGACTCCAGCCTAGTAGCTATTTCTGATCTTTGGTCTCCAACCTCAGCCTGACTGATCCTGACTCTTCCCTACTGATTTCAGCTGTCACAACTCCTCTGACCCCTGCTAACCAACCACTGCCTCGTGATCACCCCTTGACTCCATGGCACCAGCCCAGCAGTAACCACGTGGCCTGACTGCCTATGCCTCGGTCCCTTACAGCAGTCTATGAATAAAGATCAAAGCACTGTTTTGATATAACTGGGGTTGCAAAGAAACATACAGTATCCTTTACCTAGAGCAGAAGCTGGCAGTGTGTTTTGTCCCATGAAAAAAGGATCATAGACAGACTTTGCTGAAAAACGCTGGAAGGACTTTGGGGTGAGCTTTGTTCTATATGACATAACAGTATCTAGTTAAATAAGAAAATGGTTACCTACCTTTCCATAACTGTTGTTAATTAAAGATGTGCTGCACATGTCCATTCCACAGTGGGTATGTGCACGCCCCGTTCACATGGATTTTTCCTCAGTAGTACCCATGAGGGTGACTCGAGCGCCCTCTGTCGCTGTGCACTTCTGCATGTTGGTATGACAGAATGGAGCCTCAGTTCCTTCATACTGGACAGACTCTGAGAGAGGGGAAGGCGGGCAGGTCGTGGAATGGATATGTGCAACATATCAATAATTGGTTAGTTTTTCAGAATGGAGAGAAGTAAATAGTGGTGTCCCCCAGGGGTCTGTAATGGGACAAATCCTGTTCAACATATTCATAAATGATCTGGAAAAAGGGGTAAACAGTGAAGTGGCAAAATTTGCAGATGATACTAAACTACTCAAGATAGTTAAGTCCCAGGCAGACTGCGAAGAACTACAAAAGAATCTCTCAATACTGGGTGACTGGGCAACAAAATGGTAGATGAAATACAATGTTGATAAATGCAAAGTAATGCACATTGGAAAACATAATCCCAACTATACATATAAAATGATGGGGTCTAAATGAGCTGTTACCACTCAAGAAAGAGATCTTGGAGTCATTGTGGATAGTTCTCTGAAAACATCCACTCAATGTGCAGCAGCAGTAAAAAAAGTGAACAGAACGTTGGGTATCATTAAGAAAGGGATAGATAAGAAGACAGAAAATATCATATTGGCTCTATATAAATCCATGGTATGAATCTTGAATACTGTGTGCAGCTGTGGTCGCCCCATTTCAAAAAAGATATATTGGAATTGGAAAAGGTTCAGAAAAGGGCAACAAAAATTATTAGGGATATGGAACGGCTCCTGTATGAGGAAAGATTAATAAGACTGGGACTATTCAGCTTGGAAAAGAGACGACTAAGGGTGGATATGATTGAGGTCTATAAAATCAGGACTGGTGTGGAGAAAGTAAATAAGGAAGTGTTATTTACTCCTTCTCATAATACAAGAACTAGGGGTCACCAAATGAAATTAATAGGCAGCAGATTTAAAACAAACAAAATGACACAATGCACAGTCAACCTATGGAAGTCTTTGCCAGAGGATGTTGTGAAGGTCAAGACTATAACAGGGTTCAAAAAAGAACTAGATAAAGTCATGGAGGATAGGTTCATCGATGGATATTAGCCAGGTTGGGCACGGATGGTGTCCATAGCCTCTGTTTCCCAGAGCTTGGGAATGAGCGACAGGGAAAGGATCACTTGATTACCTGTTCTTTTCTTTCCCTCTGAGGCACCTGGCAGTGACCACCGTCAGAAGACAGGATACTGGGCTAGATGGACCTTTGGTCTGACCCAGTATGGCTATTCTTATGTTCTTATCTCAAAGAATAACAGCTATGGAAAAATAACTAACCACATTTTCTTCTTTGAGTGATTGCACATGTCAATTCCATTGTAGGTGACTCACAAGCAAACATCCTTGAAGGTGGGTTCAGAGTCTATCTGAACAATGATTGTAAGATAACCTGTCTGAAACTGGCATTGTATCTGGTCTGATGGGAAATGGCATAATGAGAAACAAACGTGTGGACTGATGACCAAGTTGCTGCTTTACAAATGTCTGCAATTGGCCAGGAAAGCTGCAGAAGCTGGCTATGTTCCAGCTGGCCAAGCTCCATGTGCCAACAGTCTAGCTGGTGGGATGGTATTAGCCAGTTGGGAGCATAAGCAAATGTATGAAGAGATTCAAGAAGAGATTCTCTGAGTGGAGACTGATTGGCCCTTAACTGTGTCTACAACTGCTATGAACAGTTGTGTAGAGGATTTGAAAGATTTAGTACGCTGCAGGTAGAAAGCTGACATCCAGTGCGTGAAGCTTTTCCTCATCACTATGCATATGGGGTTTTGGAAAATATGTGGGCAAATAAATTGTGTGGTTAATATAAAAATTAGACACTACTTTTGTAAGGAATTTTGGGTGAGGGCAGAGATAAACGTTATGGAAAACTGTATGGGGGGATTCTGACACCAGAGCTCTCAACTTACCCACCTTTCTGGCTGAGTTAATTGCCACAAGAGAGATGAAGGAGGGAGCAAGTTGCAAGGGGTTCGATGGGAGGTCCCATCAGTTCTGCTAGGACTAAGTTCAGATCCCAAGGAGGGATGGCATCTTCTACTTGAGGGTACAAAACCCTTTAGGAATTGGGTAAAAATGGGATTGGAGAAAAGAGATCTATTATCCATCCAGACATGGAAGGCCAAAATAAATACCAGATGCACCCTTATAAAGCTAATAGCCAAACTCTGTTTTAGATCTAGAAGATAGTTCAGCATGAGGTCCAGGGGTGCCCACTCTGGAGATACACCTTTCCTATGAGACTAAATGGAGAAGCAATTCCACTTAGCTAGGTAAATGTTTCTAGTTGAGGGTTATCTGCTTATCAGAAGCATGTTTTGGACATCCATAAAGCAGGACTTCTCAAAGGGTGTCAGCCATGAAGCATACCCACTGTGACATGGAGAACTCAGAGGTTGTGATGGAGCAGGCACCCATGGTCCTGGGAGATTATGTCTGCATCCAACAGAAGGGGCAGAGGAGGCTCAATCAACAAGGTTAGTAGGGTCGAGTACCGGTGATGACAAGGCCACCCTGGTGCTATAAGGATGAGGAGTGCATGGTCTTGTTTTATTTTGAATATGACTCTGGGAAGTAAAAGAATTGGAGGGAAGATATACAGGATGGAATTCTTCTAGGATAGGAGAAAAGCATCTGTCAAGTGAGCCTGTGCTGAACCCTCCCCAGGAACAGAACTGATGGTCTTTTCAGTTAGTTCTTGCTGCAAAAAGATCCACTTGGGAAGTCCCCCATAATTGGAAGATGAACCTGGCCACGTCTAGACATAATGATCAGTCGTGTTGATGGAAGAAGGATCTGCTAAGCTGATCCATTAACATGTTCCGTTTCCCCGGAAAGTAAGCAGCTTTGAGATTGAGTGGGTGATACAGAAATCCCAGAGGCAGACTGCCTCCTGGCAGAGTTGGTCTGACTGTTCTCCTCTTTGTCTGTTTATGTAAAACGTGGTCACCAAATTATTTGTCAGAATCAATAGATTTTTTTCACCACTATGTGGGGAGGAAGGCCAAGAAGGCTATCTGTACCACAGTTAACTTCTTGATACTTGTGAGATTCTAGATCTTGAGATGACCTAAGGAGTCTCAAGAGTGAGACTCCTGAGTCTGGAGTAACCCCATATGAGCTCTCTAACATAGAGAAGACGCGTCTGTGACAAGCATGAAGGTTGGTAGCGTGGGGAGAAAGGGAGCCCCCACAGAAACTTTCAGAGGGTCCATCCACCAATCTAGGGATGACAAAACTAGTGAGAGTGGTCCCTGAAGAGGGATGGGAAAGGGGGGTAGAAATGAACTGGGTGGCATACCCCTGTTCTATCATGCTTAAGCCCCACTGGTCTGACGTTATGTGAGCCCAGGCACTTATCCCACTTCATAAGTGATTGGTACATAAAAGATGGGGAACAGATGGAACGTAGATAGCTGGTATGCTGTCCTCAACTGTCCTGTCAAAATGATTGTTTGGAAGAGGCAGCTGGATGGGATGAGCCTACAGATGCTGAAGAGGAGGGCTGTAGAGATTGCCTCCTATAACCCCTTCCTTTTTTTCTTGTTGGAACTTGGTATCAGGGAGTAAAACTCTGGTCTCTATATGGCTGCTATGAATGAAATTGATTTCTTTTAATCTCTGGGGGATCCAAAAGGATTTGTGTATCACCCTGGAATCTTTGAGGCTATGAATCTTGTCATCACTTTTCTCTGAATACAGAGAGATGCTTTTGAAAGGGAAGTCTTAGATAGTCTGTTGGACCTCTTGGGGTAGCTCAGATGACTGCAATCATGAACACCTTCTCATAGTAATGGCCGATACCATCGTTTGAGCAGCCAAATCTGTACTATCCAAACTGTCTAGGAGGTCAATCCTAATGACCAGCTTGCCCTCCTCAGCCATTACTGAAAACTTGTGTCTACAGTCATCTGGTAACTGGTCTTTGAATTTTTTTAAATGTTCTCTGACATTCTGGGGTGCAATCCAGACCAGTGAGGGGTTGCGCCACCACTTGCCCTGCAAGCTGGAGTGCCTCACAATCCTTTGCTGCTGTAGCTGCCAACCTGGGCCCCCTCACAAACAGCATGTAGGTCACATCCTGAGTGGCTGTGTATAGCTGCAGCCTGCCAGCAACACTTCAATCACACTTTGGCTTTCACAGCATTGGTTAACACTTACAGGGTGACTCCAACACACTCCCAGTCCTGAATTTTACCCCAAAATGTGTGTTCTTCACTATCCAACCCTTTCCTGGAGAGTTCAGATATTTTAGATCCGTTGCCCCTGTTAGGGAACAATATTCAACAATTTGCTATTTTAAATGGAGCTACCCAAACAATTCAGTTTGAATGCAGCAGTGGATTAATTTCATTAAAGAATTAAACAAGTTTATTTAACAACAAAGAGACAGACTTTAAGTGAGTACAAGTACAAGGCAGAAATGATTACAAGAGAAAAAGATAAAAGTGCTTTCTAGTGCTAAAACTTAAACTAGACTTGGTTCAAGACAAAATTCTTACCACATGCTCTCAGCAACTGGGCTGACCAAATTTCAGGTCAGGATCTCTCCCAAAGTCAGATGTCTTCTTCCTTTGTCTTCTTAAGTGAGTGAGAGAGGGGTGGAAAGGGAGAGATTCCTTTGGGGTGTTTTGCCCCTCACTTTACACGCCAGTCCCCTTTTGCAGCACATTTTCCTGAGGGTTACCTCTAGATAAAGTTTTCCTGCTGTGAGGATGGAGACAAGGAGTCTCATGGTGAAAAAGGTTTCATGTTGTTGTTGGCTAAAATGCAGATCAGTTTGTTACTGCCCCCCCTTCTTTACCAAAGAATGGCCACTTGACAGGTGATTACCCATCAATATTGATGACACCTGGCTAAAGGTATCAGCTTATCCTTTGTCTTTGAGAAACTGGTTTATCCACTCCTCAGGCTTGTCTGGTAACAACATTTCAGTTATTTCAGCTTATGTTCATAACTGTACATATAATGTTGCTTCATACATTTCACCATGATATTAACAACCAGTGATTATTCGTTTTCAAATGATACTTCACAAGGCATATTTAGTACAAAGATTATTACAATAGTGTGTAAAGTGTGAATATAGGGGTGCATTCAGTCACATTCTCCCAGAAGATGAAGTTATATCTACTCAGGAGCACCTGTTAGTTTATAATCCTGAACTGCAGGCTTCCTGAAAAATAAAACTTGCAACCAAACAGATCCAGCCTCTTCAAATCTTTGCCGTTTGGTGTGGAAACTTCTCGTCCTGATCTTTCCCGCTTATTGGTGGCTGCCACCACAAGAGAATCCAGGCAGGGGGGTTAGAGTAAAAATGTTCAGACCCTTTAGAGGAGACAAAGTACTTCCTCTCAGCTTGTTTTGCTGTGGAGGTGGAGGCAGGAAGATGGGTGTCTGCCAAAAAGCCTTGACCAGCTCCATGGGAGTTTCATTAAATTAGCATAGCCACCTTAGCTAGAGTCACCGAACCAGGATGTCCACCAACCTGAGAGAGATTTTGGACACCACTTCTGCCTGAATGTCAAGTACAGAAGTCATTCTTTTTAAAATATCTTGATGGGCTCTGAAGTCCTCCAGTGGTGGTAAATGACTTGACGGCTCAATAACCTCATCTGGTGTTGAGAACACAACAGGCATCTGAGGTGGTGTCTGGTCCATAACTTGCAGTGGGAGGCTGCCTGAGTGAGTTCTGGATACTCAGTACCAGTCTCGGTAGTGGGCACAAGAGAATGGTCCTCTCAGTGACCAGTACTGGTCTCCGCACTGGTTATTGGGGGATGGTGCTCTCGGTGCTGGTGTCTCCAGTGTGCCCGCCACAGCTGTGCCCGAGATGGTTGAAGGGGAATGCCTGACAGTGAACACAATGGCGACTGATATGGGCCTAGGATTCATCCTTGTCTGGGCCATTGATCTTTAGCAGGAGGCCAATGTCGGCATTGCTGCATGGCCCAGGGCCTTGACTCTGATTGGGGGGTATGTGCCATGTCCTCTACTGGATACAGAGAACCTCATCTCTGTCTGAGGAGAACTCAGATGCTTCTGAGAGAGGAGGGCCCAATTCAGATGGGACTGATGAAAGGTACATGAGCCCGGGGATGGCAGTACCAAGAAAATCATGGAAGGTTTTCCTTTCAACAAGACAGGCTTCTGCAGAGGTTTGGGTAGTGGTACCATAGGATCTTGGTGTGGTGAGGTATCTGCCACAGGCATCAGCACTGGTTGGAGGCCTTAAGTTGCTAGTGATAGCGGTACCGAGAGGCTAAGCAAATCTCTTGCAGGTGCACATGCCTCTGGAGTGTTTGGGATCTGCACTGTCTTCTGGCTCCACAAATGTCTTTAAGGGGTGTAATGGGGTCAGCACCCACCTCTTGTGTGTGCCCCCCTTTTCTCTGGCCAATATACCTGCAATCACAGTTCTTTTCACGGGGGGAGAGGGAAGACACCCACCTCTCGTGGTGGCCCCCTTTCTCTCAGTTAGGTGTGAGCCTGCTTTTCTTTTTTGGTCTTACATCAGGGTGGCACCTGCCTCTTGCAAGCACACACCACCACCTCCCAGCCGCTAGTTCTCTCACCTGATCTTTGGCAGCTCATCCCTCCGGCCGAGCCACACACGTTGTCCCCCATTCCGGGGTATATAGTCCAAGTTCTTTCTCGGCCCTGGTATGGGGCTGTATCTCTAAGGCTTCTTCCCCGAGGCACTGCTTTCTTCAACCATCCAGCTGGGTACCCTCAGCTGGTGTCCTGCTGCAACCAGACCAGCAGAGCCCATCTCAGTACCCTCACCTGGTCTGGCCAAGCCTTGGGTTCAGTACCCCTGGGCTTCAGCCTGCCTGCACTGACCTTCCGCTGGTCCTCCTGCTCTTCCCGCCAGCCAGGCGCCCAGTTTTCAGCAGCCTTCCCTGGGCTTCAGTCCTGTCCGCAGTGAGCTCGCCACAGTGAGCTGTCCTTCAGCCAGCCAGTCTCCCAGTCTTCACGCCTCGAGCTCCATCAGCCCCTCTGATTGGCCGCTCTTCTGCAGCCACTCTAGGCTTCCTGGAGGATTTCTTGCTGCTCTATTCTGGGACAGGGTGATGCAGGGCCGTGAGGCTTCCAGCAGGGGGCCTCTGGACCTACTCCACCCTGCCACAAGGGGACAGCGTTGACAGACCTGTCAGGCTCCAGAGGCAGCCATTCCCTCTTGATAGGTGATGAGCATTCTAGGGATGGCCTCTCTCCCAAACACTTCATGGTGTCCCTGCCTCTGGCCTGCTTTGGTATAGACACACAAGAGCAAGAAGTGGAACACAAGGAAGGCCTGAATCTTTTCTTTGGTAGCAGAGAACGAAATCAAGGAGAAGCAGACATCTCCAGTGGGGCGCTTCATACAATTGGGACACTCTCCCCTTGTGACGACTCCAATGGGGGTTGAAATGCTGCTTTCATAAGCAAGTACTTAATGCTCATTGCCCTATCTTTTTTTGAGCTGGGCGTGAAACCTTTACAGATGGGACATATGTCACTGATGTGGGATTCTCCTAAACATTTCAGGCAGGTTGGATGCAGGTCCCTGACCAGCATAGGCTTTGTGTAGGTCCAATCAGAGTTAAATGCCAGCAAGAAAGGCATACCAGTCCTGAAAGAGGAAAAAATGGTCAAAAAGAGACCAACCCCCCTCCCCAGAAACCTAGCTTTAATTTTAGTCAGTTTAGACAGTTTTAACTATAACTAACAAACTACTAATTTAGAAACATATATAAAGAAGCGGTGAGGAAAGTACCTGAATTAATCAAATCTGGAATCGCTTCAACTGCCATCACTGGTAATAAGAAGAAATGGAGGGGGATCAGAGGCAACTCCATTCTCTTACACCAGCATGAAGTGGCATGTGGCAGCAGAGGGCACCCAAGCCACCGTGATGAGTACCACTGAGGGGGAAAATATCTCCAGTGTCTGTGCACAGGGCACACACATACCTACAGTGGAACAGACATGTACAATCACTCAAAGTAGTAATCTAAGTTCTAAAATACATGTTATGATTTTTATAGGTAGATTTTTATTTGTTTCCAATATTTCTACTTTCTATCATTTGAATTTCTCCTCTTTGTTAAACAAACTTTTGCTTATTTTCACTATAAACATATCCACATGCTGTGTGTTAAACAGAGAGGTGATCTGAGGTGAAACTGGTAAACTGAGGTGTACTGCTTCTTTGGGAGCAGCAAATCTGTGGTTATTGTGAATGTCCCTTGGAACAGGGGATAGACATTCCAGGGCAGGGGTGCTGGAACAATTTGTATATTGGGGGTGCTGAGAGTCATTGAACCAAACTGTAAACCCTGTATATAATGAAAACCACTTCAAGTCAGGGGATGCGTCAGTACCCCCTGCACTCCTAGTTCCAGCACCTATGCTCCAGGGAGACGCTTAGAGGTCTCAAGGGTTGGAGAGTGCCTATTGCTAACCTGTAGAGAGAGAAAGAGAGAGGGGACTGAGTAGGCCTAGAGGGGAGTGCTTGTGTTGCCCTTGGCCGGTGGAGTTGGGGAGCTGAACCCAGAGCAGGCATAGACAAAGCTTCCTCACACTAAAGGCAGGTGATAGCGAGGTGCCCCAGCCCTGGGTACTCCTAGAAAGCATTACAAATAGGTGTGTGGATGTTCTTAACCATGTTTATTCTTGAAAATGTCACTGAGTTCAAAAAAAATTTCTTCACTTGCTATCATCTACTGGCCAAAATTCTTATAATGATTGATAGTGCCATTTCTAATATTTAACTTACATGTCAGGTGAGCTTCTTTGCTGTTGGAATCCACAAGCAGCACAGTTCGATGAGCGTTATCAATCAATAGCCTACACTTTACCCAGACAACATATTTACAAAATAAAATTTACAAATAAAATTCTCTGTCAGGAGAAGTGGCTCCAAAAGTGTCTAGGCATATCTCTCAGGGATTATCAGTGCCACAATACACAGTTACTGCAGAAATATGGGGAGAGATTTGTTTTTCTATAAGGAGTGGATAGAATCTTCCTCATTATGTTTTTAACTTGGAAATTAATTAAAGAACTTATGGGGATAGAAGTAGTTGCAAACAATACTATTGCATGACGATACTCTTATCTGGTGAGGGATGTCATTGGGCTAGAATGGGAAAGCAGGTAAAATACTAATTTTAGATTATATTATCAGATAATTAAGACTGCATTAAATTAGAGATACAGTCGTAAATATTGATTAGTTCTAGACAATATAATTAGAAGAAGATCAGAATTACTCATCTGAGAAAGGTTCCCTTTTTTCTGGGTGTTAAATGTTCCTGCACACACGTGCTAGCATAACTCCTGCTAGGGAGCCAAGACCCAAGAGTAGGAATCCATTCTACATGATATCTTTAGAAAATCTGTTTTCCAGTTACAATGATGTTCAGGATAATTTTTCTTAAACCTTTAAATGGTTATAATAGTAGAAGTAAAAATGATATAAAATATTTCCAATTTCAAAATAACCCAAGAACATAATTAGATAGCAAATAATTCATTATGAGTGGCTTTCCATTCATCTGAAAGTAGCAGAGTTGCTGTAATTTTATGGATAGTAAAAACAAGAATTTTTTAAATCTATTGTTAGTAATTTAATGCAAGTAATTTTTGTAATATTGTAATTAGAACCATTTTTATAACTGAGTCAAACTATGTTAGATGTACTTTGTTATGACAGCTAGCTACATGAATATGTAATTTATCACAGAATTGGTAATAAGGTTCATTTCCTGCTGTATAACAGAATTTGAGAGAACCCCGATGGTGATATGGCATCAGTTAGGGGCAATCACTTGGACTGCAGGATTTGCTTTTGGCTTGCAGCAAGAATTCATAGTACTCGTTTAAAAAGAGTTTGTCATACCCGTTTCAGGAAAGGCATAAGGGCTGAACCACTGGATTTGTTGTGGCAGTGTATGTACTCCATGGTGGCCCAGCAATCAAGGGGTTAATGCAGGTACCATTGGCCAAGGCTGACTGGCATCCTCACCACAACTAGGAGAATAAAAGAGCTTGGAAGCAGAGGGGTGGGGTGGCTGCCAGAAGAGCAAGCAGGCTGAAGAAGGGAACTCCTGCCAGCAAACTGCTAAGAAATTACACAAAGACAGCACCCTAAGAAGGGGCAACCAACCAACATTGCCACACCACAGGCAGCAAACTGAATTAATGCCCAAAGATTAGCTGAAATGAATTTTCTTCCTCTCCCACACTTGGAGCAGGCTTTGTAAATATACATTGGCTTCTGAAGAGCTGAGAGAAATGTTCCCAGCAAAACTCTGAACAAGAAGACTCATCTTGCTACAGATTGTTATAAATTTGAAATTCAGATCATGTTCATAGAAGTGTTCATAAATTGTTCACAAAAAGTTGGGTTAACGCATGACTCTGCATTTTCGAAAACTGAAGATTATTTATATAGCACTCCAAAACATGCTTGCACTTGACTTCTATGCCACAACATGTAAGAAAACAAGTGAGTTTTCTTAGAGGTATTAAGTTCATTCAAACCTAACATCTCAAAGCAAAACTACGTGGAGATGAATCCCTGCAAATTAAAACCAAAGAATGTTTGCACAAACCTCTGCAAAACAAAACAAAAGCATAGCTCTAGTTATAAGTATCTGAAAACAGGAGTGAGTTCTGAAAATGCCAGTACAATTTTAACTACAGAAGAGGAGTGATCTCTATAGAACAGACCCCATCATTTTGAGAGTAGAGGTTTCATAATTCTAACTGATAAATGTTAAAATTCAGTTAGATTGTTTGTAGACTCCTACATGCCACCTCATGCATACAAAGAGGAGACAACGAAAAAGAGCTTTCTGCAATAACTTACTGTTACAAATAATATATTATTAAAACTCTAAATAATTTTTTTCATGCAAATGCTGATGATTATGTATATTAATGTTGCAAAATACAGCAACTGGTTTCAAACTATAATTCTTAATTTAGGCTATCAAAAAGCAATAATAGCATTTCCAAACTAGATATCTGAGCATTTTTGCATTTGTTTTCATTAGCGGACGTTAAACAAAAAGCAGATCACTCGATAGAGAAGTGTATGGAAAGATTAAGTAAGACCTTGAAAAGATAAGATTAACTAAAATATTAGTTCCATGGAAATGGATAACAATGTTTATTTCAGGTAATTGTTTATTCTTCTGTAATCTTTAAACGTGCAATATTTTCCCTAACAGAAAATATAAATAAAATACACTCATCAGTATACAGAAAAAGATTTAGAATAAAATTATTAAATCCTACATATTACTGTTTATTTAGAAAACTAGGAATACATACAGTAACTTAATCCCTGTCTATCTATACAAGTACTTAGATGGCGCTCTGACAAGTTGTACATATCTTTTGGGATATCAACGAGGACCCTGTAAACATGGTATGGGCACGAGCCAATTTCTCTAGTGAATGGAAGTACATCTGTTTGGGCATTAGGAAGCTAAGGTCCGGAGGACTCCCCCCGCTCCCCCCAACCCCACGCACGCACACACACATAAAGATTAAAGGGCAGCTGCACCTAACTTTCAAAAGCACACATAAAGAGGGCAGTCTCTTAGGAAGGCTGCTGCTGTCAGGAGAAAAACTACTCTTCATTTTCTGAGGGACTGCTACAAATATATGTGCTTTTCTTCATATATTTTTGGGCTTTGGATAAACAGTCCAGAAATGCTGGGGTGGGCTTCTAAGAAGGGCAGATGACCTCAGTAGTGAGGGATGGTTGAAGCACTTCCCTGTTCCTTCAAGCATTCTGCAACACAAAGTTTGTTACTCCATCGTTTGTTACTCTGTATAAATGTCTGCATTTGTGTGGGGAAACAGTACAGCTTGTTCTCAATTAACCTTAGTATTTTATAAATTCTTTCACTCTCAGCAACCAACAAACTGATGATATGGTCACTGGATTTAAAAGTTGCAAGTAAAAACTATTTTTTCAGAAAGAGGGATTCCCCATCATTAATTACTTTTCCAGTTTGATTTGAGGAAATGCAAATCTAATTATATTCAGCTTAACAAATTAGTACTGCAATAGGGTAGCCAAGCATAACAAGGTATTTCCTTTAAATTAACTACTCCTACACATGCTCCCACACTGAATCAACAGGAACAAGGATGTGCTCCAAAATATTTTTCTTTCAAGTACTAAAATTTTTAATTCTTTGAAAGTCAAGTCAAACAAAAAGTAACATGAGAATAAACATATTTGTTATGAGTAATACCTTTAATTTATACTCAATTATTGCATAGACAATTAGATGCAAATTGGATGGAAATAGACTATCCTGAAGTTATCCTCTAAACATCTTACAGGGTATTTAAAATGTATATGAAATCCCTAAATTACAGCACAGATCTTTATTTAAATGTCTGCCGTTAACACAATATTTTTGGTGAATATTTATGATAACTTTTAAAAAAATTAATCTAGCAGTCAGAGATGAATACAATACAGAGAGAGTAAAGACACATTATAAGGTAGAATCAATATTCCCAATTTATCAAATAAGTAGGGGCGATGGGCTATTACAACAGTCAATGAGAGCTGCACCATTAGAGTAGAAAGCAACAGAGGGTCCTGTGGCACCTTTAAGACTAACAGAAGTGTAGGCATTAGAGTAGGCAGATCTTCATATAGCATTCTAACACATTTGCTCTTTGTTACAAGAAATCCATTGTATTTTCCCACTATGCGTAAGTCTGATCATTTCTGTTCAGAACTATACCTTAGGCATTCTGCAATTTCTTGACCAAAGAATTTGCTACCAACCAGCCCTTGCCACAGAGCTCTATTCCAGAATCCAAGCTTCCATTAAAAATGTTTCTAGGCCTTATAGTTATGAAGAATATATAGAAAATGTGAACTAAGTGTAAATGGATGTGGTTTTATCTTACTGAATCTGCAGGCAGTCTGATAATTCTGAGGTGCACAACTTAAGTGCAAGAGTGTAATAAGAAAAGCCAAAGAGGAGTTTGAAGAACGGCTAGCCAAAAACTCCAAAGGTAATAACAAAATGTTTTTTAAGTACATCAGAAGCAGGAAGCCTGCTAAACAACCAGTGGGGCCCCTTGACGATGAAAATACAAAAGGAGCGCTTAAAGATGATAAAGTCATTGCGGAGAAACTAAATGGATTCTTTGCTTCAGTCTTCACGGCTGAGGATGTTAGGGAGATTCCCAAACCTGAGCTGGCTTTTGTAGGTGACAAATCTGAGGAACTGTCACAGATTGAAGTATCACTAGAGGAGGTTTTGGAATTAATTGATAAACTCAACATTAACAAGTCACCGGGACCAGATGGCATTCACCCAAGAGTTCTGAAAGAACTCAAATGTGAAGTTGCGGAACTATTAACTAAGGTTTGTAACCTGTCCTTTAAATCGGCTTCGGTACCCAATGACTGGAAGTTAGCTAATGTAACGCCAATATTTAAAAAGGGCTCTAGGGGTGATCCCGGCAATTACAGACCGGTAAGTCTAACGTCGGTACCGGGCAAATTAGTTGAAACAATAGTAAAGAACAAAATTGTCAGACACATAGAAAAACATAAACTCTTGAGCAATAGTCAACATGGTTTCTGTAAAGGGAAATCGTGTCTTACTAATCTATTAGAGTTCTTTGAAGGGGTCAACAAACATGTGGACAAGGGGGATCCGGTGGACATAGTGTACTTAGATTTCCAGAAAGCCTTTGACAAGGTCCCTCACCAAAGGCTCTTACGTAAATTAAGCTGTCATGGGATAAAAGGGAAGATCCTTTCATGGATTGAGAACTGGTTAAAGGACAGGGAACAAAGGGTAGGAATTAACGGTAAATTCTCAGAATGGAGAGGGGTAACTAGTGGTGTTCCCCAAGGGTCAGTCCTAGGACCTATCCTATTCAATTTATTCATAAATGATCTGGAGAAAGGGGTAAACAGTGAGGTGGCAAAGTTTGCAGATGATACTAAACTACTCAAGATAGTTAAGACCAAAGCAGATTGTGAAGAACTTCAAAAAGATCTCACAAAACTAAGTGATTGGGCAACAAAATGGCAAATGAAATTTAATGTGGATAAATGTAAAGTAATGCACATTGGAAAAAATAACCCCAACTATACATACAATATGATGGGGGCTAATTTAGCTACAACGAGTCAGGAAAAAGATCTTGGCGTCATCGTGGATAGTTCTCTAAAGATGTCCACGCAGTGTGCAGAGGCGGTCAAAAAAGCAAACAGGATGTTAGGAATCATTAAAAAGGGGATAGAGAATAAGACTGAGAATATATTATTGCCCTTATATAAATCCATGGTTCGCCCACATCTCGAATACTGTGTACAGATGTGGTCTCCTCACCTCAAAAAAGATATTCTAGCACTAGAAAAGGTTCAGAAAAGAGCAACTAAAATGATTAAGGGTTTAGAGAGGGTCCCATATGAGGAAAGATTAAAGAGGCTAGGACTCTTCAGTTTGGAAAAGAGAAGACTAAGGGGGGACATGATAGAGGTATATAAAATCATGAGTGATGTTGAGAAAGTGGATAAGGAAAAGTTATTTACTTATTCCCATAATACAAGAACTAGGGGTCACCAAAAGAAATTAATAGGCAGCAGGTTTAAAACAAATAAAAGGAAGTTCTTCTTCACGCAGCGCACAGTCAACTTGTGGAACTCCTTACCTGAGGAGGTTGTGAAGGCTAGGACTATAACAATGTTTAAAAGGGGACTGGATAAATTCATGGTGGCTAAGTCCATAAATGGCTATTAGCCAGGATGGGTAAGAATGGTGTCCCTAGCCTCTGTTCGTCAGAGGATGGAGATGGATGGCAGGAGAGAGATCACTTGATCATTGCCTGTTAGGTTCACTCCCTCTGGGGCACCTGGCATTGGCCACTGTCGGTAGACAGATACTGGGCTAGATGGACCTTTGGTCTGACCCAGTACGGCCTTTCTTATGTTCTTATGTTCTTATGTTCTTAGGTGTGAACTGTTTCATTCACCTCAATAAGCTGTTAAATCTGAAACTTAAAGATGACTATATATGTTAACATTGTTAAAATATTTCACTGCTCATCATTTTAACAGAAACATCCAACTAATACGAATACCCCACAATCCCAAACTGTCTCCCATGACTCCCCAAATAACAAAACTTTCATTTTCACACTGATAATTCCTATGATGCAGTTATGTGTTTTTTTTCATAGCAGAAAATAAAAATGTGGGAAACAATGTTAGAAGACTTGAATAGAAATAATTTGTATTTGTATATTTTTAATATTGTATGTTTAATTAGAAAAGGATGGGACTTTTGAAGGAGCCTAAGAAAGTTAAGCACCCAAATACCTTTGAAATTTGATGGGGGATGGGTGCCTATCTCCTGAAAACTCCCTTAAAAAATCCCAGTCTTGAACATTTTAAAGTTTAAATAAAGCTACTGCAGAATTTCCTCTCTATCTGCATTAAAGTCCAGCAATCTTGTCACAGAATTTAGGTCCCACTTGCTGCAGAGTACTGGGTGCTGTGACTATAGTCAAGTATTCTGAGTTAAAGCTGAGAGATCTCCGTTTAAATTCAAATAGGTGGTGACCATGAGTACCGTATGAGTTTCCCAGACAAAGAGAACACATTAAAATACCAGTAACTAGTTTGCTAATGATTTTGTAGCTTTAAGCCTGGGCTCAGTGATGCAATTTAAGAATGTGCTTAACTTTAAGCATATGTGTTTCTAAATTGAAATAAATAGGGTTATTCATGTTCTGAAATATTTTACTAAATCTGGGCCTTACATAGTTCCATAGCGAGAAAGTAGAGCTGGTCAGAAAAATTGGGGGGGAAATTACCAACATTTTCATGAAATTCCCCTCTTTCTCATTCAAATTTTGTTCTACTGAAAATTTTCCAACCAGCTCCAGCAGAAAGGCATTGCACAGCAACCATCTAAAATCATCAAGAGTAAATTTAATTAGAACGACAATTTAACTAGTGCATAAATATTCCTTTATAGTAAGGAGTCCACAAATTCTTTAGTGGGTTGTTTTGGTGATATCAAGGAAAACATGGATCCGTTTCAAAAGGAAAACATCCCCTTTTTTGTCACACTAAAACTAATACTATCTTTCATTTTCATTATTACTACTCATTTTAAGACTGTAAGCTCTTCAAGGCATGAATGAGTATTCCTCTGTGTTTGGAAAGTTCCTACAACATTTTCAAGCTCTGTGGCAATATAAATAATAGGGCTGTCAAGCGATTACAAAAATTAATCATGATTAATCGCACTGTTAAACAATAATAGAATACCATTTATTTTAAATATTTTTGGATGTTTTCTACATTTTCAAATATATTGATTTCAATTACAACACAGAATACAAAGTGTACAGTGTTCACTTAATATTTTTATTACAGATATTTGCACTGTAAAAAACAAAAGAAATAGTATTTTTCAATTCACCTAATGCAAGTACTGTAGTGCAATCTCTTTATCATGAAAGTTGAATTTACAAACGTAGAATTATGTACAAAAAAACTGTATTGAAAAACAAAACAATGTAAATCTTTAGAGCCTACAAGTCCACTCAGTCCTATTTCTTGTTCAGCCAATCATTCAAACAAGTTTGTTTACATTTGTAGAAGATAATGCTGCCTTCTTCCTATTTACAATGTCACCTGAAAGTGAGAACAGGCATTCGCATGGCACTGTTGTAGCTGGCGTCACAAGATATTTACGTGCCAGATGCGCTAAAGATTCATATGTCCCTTGATGCTTCAAACACCATTCCAGAGGACATGCATCCATGCTGATGATGGGTTCTGCTTTATAATGATCCAAAGCAGTGCAGACTGATGCATGTTCATTTTCATCATCTGAGTCAGATGCCACCAGCAGAAGGTTGATTTTCTTTTTTGGTGGTTCAGGTTCTGTAGTTTCTGCACCAGAGTGTTGCTCTTCTAAGACTTTTGAAAGCATGTTCCTCACCTTGTCCCTCTCAGATTTTGGAAAGCACTTCAGATTCTTAAACCTTGGTTCAAGTGCTGTAGCTATCTTTAGAAATCTCACATTGATATCTTCTTTGCATTTTGTCAAATCTGCTGTGAAAAAGTGTTCTTAAAACGAAAAACATGTGCTGGGTCATCATCCAAGACTTCTATAACATGAAATATATGACAGAATGTGGGTAAAACAGAGTAGGAGACATACAATTCTCCCCCAAGGAGTTCAGTCACTAAGTAATTATTGCATTATTTTTTTAATGAGCATCATCAGCATGGAAGCATTTCCTCTGGAATGGTGGCTGAAGCATGGAGGGGCATACAAATATTTAGCATATCTGGCACATAAATACCTTGCAATGCCAGCTACAAAAGTGCCATGTGAATGCCTGTTCTCACTTTCAGGTGACATTGTAAATAAGAGGCGGGGAGCATTATCTCCTGTAAATGTAAACTAACTTGTTTGTCTTAGCGATTGGCTGAACAAGAAGTAGGACTGAGTGGACTTGTAGGTTCTAAAGTTTTAATTGTTTTATTTTTGAGTTCAGTTATGTTACAAAAAAAAATCTACATTTGTAAGTTGCACTTTCACCATAAAGAGATCGCACTACAGTACTTGTATGAGGTGAATTGAAAAATACTATTTCTTTTGTTTATCATTTTTACAATGCAAATATTTGTAATAAAAATAATAAAATAAAGTGAGCACAGTATACTTTGTATTCTGTGTTGTAATTGAAATCAATATATTTAAAAATGTAGAAAAATATAAAAAAATATGTAATACATTTAAATTGGTATTCTACTGATTAACAGTGAGATTAAAGCTGCAATTAATGGCGATTAATTTTTTTAATCGCGATTAATTTTTTTGCATTAATAGCATTAGTCAACTGTGATTAATCGACAGCCCTAATAAATAATAAATCACCATCATAGCTTGAAAAAAAAATTAAGTATAACATTCATCTTTGGAAGCACCACCTTGATTTCCCTGCTGAATCAGCTTTATAAATAGGGCTGAGAGCCTGGAATTCAAAAGACTTTTCCCCATTAGAATCAGTGGATCAAATTTTGAATCAATAATTAGACCAAACATACCTCAATATAAAACCAAACAACAAAGTAGGCGCCCATAATTTTCTTTGACATCTCGAATCTGGAAGATTCTTGACTTCAATATAGTTTTCTGTAACTTCTAATTTATGAGCTAATGTAATATTTCATTTATTAACACTGGAAGAAACTAATTTAACAGAATCATTTTCTGATCTTAGAAAGTCCTTGCAATTTCTAGTACATAAAAAAAGCTTCTAGAAATTTTTGACACCCCAAAATCAGCACAATGCTTAAGCATATTCTTTACTTTAAGTCATCAATTTTTAGTGTCAGAATAGCTGTCTCTAGTAATAAAAGCTGTGAGAACAGTTTTTAGTGAAATTGAAAAGGCAGGAATAGCAATAACCCCTCAGAGGACAGCTCATTTTGCACAGTAGAACAGGATCTACAGCAAGTTCCAGAATACAAAGGTGTCCTCTTTAAACATCAATATTGCAACCAGAAAATTGTCAACCAACTCCAGTCAGTTTTTGGACTTCTCGGGGATTTTATTCTTATTGCTGTTTGGAGCCAGGATCCCTCAAATCCTGATAATTCCTGAAAAAAGAAACACAAACTACCCAACAGTTTTCAATATTTCCCCATCAACGGTTCTCAAATATATTTGCCCCACCAGCAAAAAAAGGAACGCTGCCAAACCAAAAAAAGACACCCAAAAGTGTTAAAATGTCCAAAAAATCCAATGCTGATTAACTGGGAGCTGCTCAGTATCTGCAACCATTACACTAGCATCTCCAATAGCCCAATAGGACCAGAAACTAATTATCAATACCTTCAGTAACCTCAGTGCTACTCCTGCCTGGGTACCAGCACCCTCAGCTATCTCGCAGTTCCAACTACCCAGAATGCTAGTCTCTTGGCCAGTGGCTCTTCACTCACGTCAGTATCCAGTCAGCAGCAATAGCTACAAGATACCTCTACCTTAAATCAGAATTGTAAACTAATTATTAGCCAAAGTTGCGCAGCTGAACCAGCAAACCACTAAGGAAGTTTCAGTGCTCCAATTGACAGTTTTGATGGCTTAATAGCCCCAAATCTGAGCTGCTGGGATTCAAGCATAAGTGTTAAGTACAAAGTGGAAGTGGTATGCATACAAAATTATTTTCTATCCATGACTCTAACCTTCAATATTAAAATGTAATGTAGATTTTTTCCCGTTACTTGTCAGGCAAAAAACTGTACAGAAAGCAAAAACATTCTATGAAAACATTTCATTCTGTTTACCACAAAATTGCAAATTATACAGTATCATAAATAAAACATATTTATTACAATATTGAATATCCTCAAAGTTGAGTGCCTTATCATATTTCAGTTACAAACATGACAATTTGTGATTCAGAATTGATGTGGAGAAGAAATATGGCTACTTTCGTAGATTTATACTTATGTAACTTAATTTTAAAATTCTGTGTAACAACCAGTACTTAATATAACTACCGACACATGAAAATGGACATTTAAAGTATACTTTGGCATCCTCCCCATACAACTACCACTACAGTTATATACTATACCATGCCACGTCAGTATCTGGATTCAGATTTAATATCTGCTGAACACTGACTGTTACTCTTAAACACCCAGTAATTCACAAAAATTAGAAAGAATTAGAGATTCATCGCATTCTAATTTCAGTGTATACGCTTGACCTACTTGAAATAGTTCACAGTCCTGGTGCTTATTTGTTCACTTGGCTTTTTTATACCTAAAATAAGACCGTTTTAGTTTAATTCAACTTGTTTTTTAAGTTATATGTATATTCTCATACTAAGTTGCCTCCATGAGATTGACCTCATCTCCCATATATTTTTTGGCTACTTTTATCTATTGATATTGCATTAGCATTGTGATCATACTGTGAACCAAATCCAGTGGTCAAGATTTGACCTTTATATTTGAGTCAAGATTGTGATCGGCCTCTGTGTAGGTGAGAGGGCATAATGAGCCTTCCAGACCCCGTGTAGGAGTGCAAAGGTGTGGGGGGGAGGGTCACACTGGCTGTTCTTGTACTTTTCTAAGGTCAGCACAGCTACCATCACTAGCATTCTCAAAAGTGATGGGAAGGAAACAGATCCAAAGCCCAGCCCCTGCGCAACAGTCAGTATGGGGAGAGGACAAGAGAGGAGAGGAAGCTATCTGTATCCAAACCAAGGGTAGTGCAGTGCCCATGTTGGCTCTCTACTCTGAAGGCACAGTGCTCTTGGAGCTCCTGCTGGGGTAGTGTACATCCACATTACTGCCTACTACAAATGCTCTTGTGTTGGGGCAATTTAGACTAGATCTCTGCATGGGACTATTTTTTTAATTCTGCTCCCATCCCACCCCACAATGCCCACTACCACTTCCACCTGCTCCCACATTGTTTGTTGAATTTTTATCCTGCTCCTGCTATTATGGCAACAGGTCCTGCGGGATCTGCAGAATCCCAGTCCCACTGCAGGGCTCTAACTTAGACCTTAAATGTTCATGTGATTTTTTACACAAGATGACTGAAGTGAGTGTATTTATAATTCAGTGACAATGGTTACTGTGTTTTACAAAATCTTGCAGAATATTTTCTGCATTCAATTTGTGTCTTAAATGTCCCATAGATTTTTTTTTAATTGCTACAGTAGAATGCATATATTACAGTACATCAGAAAGCATATACAACTGGATTTTTATATTTTAAATCAAGGAGTCAGTGATTAGTTTCATTCTTTTTTCAAAAAGTACAACCAACGTAGTGTAGCATTAAAATAAGCCACAACTTTTTTTCTTCAATATGCTGATTTTACATCACTGTTCAGCAAGGTATAATCATCACCTGCTGATTCTTTCTGCGCAGAATACATATTGCACTTTTCAGTAGCTGCTTGAATGTGTGGGTGGTATGTTCTTGAAATTACCTTCAGTTTAATTTGAACTGTAGAAGAAACACCATTAAGGCAAGAGTTCAACGAAAAAATAATCTTAATTTTTTATGGATATTGTAGTTTCCCAGATGAAATTCATTTAAATAAAATTATAAACTAATTTTATAAAATTACAAAGATAACACAATTAGTTTAGCAACAATTTTCATAAGGCTAATGGAGAACCTGCCAAGTTGAAGGCAGATTAAGTGCATGCTAGAAAGAATTGTTCAACTGGCTTGCAGCAAATGAGAACACCATTAGGTAGAAGAGTTTATTGTACTAATCCCACCACTCTCTGGCACCTGTCTCCATTCCCTACCATGATAAGTAGTTCAGGCTACTTACATGAACTGGCAGATACAACACTAGTGTAATAGGTATAATTATCTTAATAAGCTATAACTAGCAATTTAGCAGGGAAAGAAGACAGTGAAGAATTATACTCCTATAAATGTCTTCCTGTCTCATTTGATCTCTCTGTGAATTAGACAGCCCAGCAGCCATTTATTCATTTTTTCTTGTGAGCTGGACAAACTATCATAATCCATGGCATCAAATTGAAAATAAGAGTAATATCTAAAGTCTATACTGTACCTTGAACTTCTTAGGGCCAGATTGTCTTGTCTGGTTTATAATGGCATAGCCCCAAATTCCATGGAGCTACGCTAATTTACATCAGTGGAAGATCTGACCCTCTCACATCTTTCATATAAACTATATCCCCAAACGCTTAAATACAACATAGCCAACAACATGTTATCAATTGAAGAAAAAAGGAGTAAAGATTTTGGACAAAATCTGACTCTAGAACAAACTCAGTTAAGCTAATAGGGTTGCATCTCCTTAGATGAAGACTAGAAAAGGTAGGACATTATGGAGATCAATTTAAAATGCAATTACTGTCAGAAAAGTGACTTTGCAAAAACATTTACTACAGTGGTTATTTATATTGTAGAAATGCCTAGAAGCCCCAGTTGATATCAGGGGACCATTGTGTTACATGGCTGAGCATAGATAATGAAAGGATAGTGTGAGCTCTTTGGGAAAGGGACCAGCAAAGAGAAAACAGATGGAGTGAGTACAAGGAAACAGTGAGACAGATATGATTATGTAATAAGCAGGAGTCACAGCACACTAGCTCCTTAGCCATTGTAATTGTTTTGCAGGCATCATGGCAGAGGTGAGTTTTAAGGAGAGATTTGAGGATTTTTACAGGAATTCCTTTGATCCATAAGGGTGGCATAGAAGAAAGTCCAAAGTTGTTGGAAAATTCACAAATGGATGATCAAGGATGGTATTATTGGCAGAGCAGAGACAGGAGGTCAATAGCTTAATAGCACATAAGGGATGCTTCGAGGGGAGGGTGTAGGCCATGAAAGGCCTTAAAAGTGAAGACAAGCAGTTTGTGCTTAATGAAATGGAAAAGGTGAAGCCAGAGGATGGTGCAAGAGAGATAGTAATGTGGTCAAAGTAATGAGTCAGGAAGATTATTTTTGCATCAGTAGTCTGAACAAATGTAAGAAAGTAAGATAGAATTTGTCAACACCAGAAAGGAAGAAACTGCAATTAGTTAAGACATCAGATAATGAGGACCTGAATGACTAATTTTAACTGGTGGATGGAGAGGAAAAGCTGGATCTTTGAGATGTTCTGTAGGAAGAATCTGCAAAATTTTGGATGTGACTTGAATATGTGGAACTAGAGAAAGGAAAGGGCAGAGTCAATGGCATCCAGGTTATAGGCTTGGGTGACTGGTGGTGTTGTCCCCAGTGACTAAGAAAGGGGAAAGTGTTTATTTTGGCCATGTTGAGCTGAAGTTGATGGCTGGACATCCATGAGAAGTCAGAAAGACAAATAGCTTAGTTTGGGTTGAAGGAAATGTGTGTCTTTGGTGTCATGTGTGTTAAGTTTGTGTTGTGTTTGTTTACTAACACTGCAGACTCAATACAGCTTTGAACAGGTGAACTGGATTCTCCTCTCTCCCCCACATCATCAACAGAATGGGTAACTGTGTTCAGATTGTGGAATCTTTATTACTAATGATGCAGCAACAGGCTGACAACCTGAGAAAATCAGTCATAATATTCAATATTGGATAGTGGGTCCCTGGCACTCTTAGACGTGAATCCCTTTTTTCCCCTTTTCTATGCAGGGACTGTGACCTCTCATTCATACCTCAACTAAAAATAAACATTCTGGCAACTGATCAGATTGATGGTAAATACAGAATCAAAACCCTTTTATTCGGTTGCATTTGCATGATGCGGCAGTGAGAAAAAGTGTCATTGCAATTCTAGATAGGCATTCAAAGTTG
Source organism: Emys orbicularis (assembly GCF_028017835.1). NCBI lineage: Eukaryota > Metazoa > Chordata > Testudines > Emydidae > Emys > Emys orbicularis. The sequence continues at coordinate 89,940,266 of NC_088683.1, forward strand.
GGAAACACATGAAAATTAACAAAATTACTGCAAATATTTGTGATTTCCGCTCTCAGTCTCTTGGTATTTGCGAGAAGCTCTTTCAAATTTATGATGAAGCCATGAGTAAGGAAAATGTCTAGTGTCCCTAGATTGCAAACTCCTCTCTGGAACAATGGACACAATAAGCATGTGATCCAGAAAATTTGTGAGTTTCTTGGTCCCATAGAGTATCAAGACTTTTGAAAATACTCGAAGAACTGAGGAGAGGCAGAAAGGGAGTATCTGGTATTGAAAGTGATTTCCTCCAGAAGTGAATCTCGGGAAGTTGCAATTGACATTCTCTCCTGGGGATGCATAAGTAGTAAGCCTCAACCAGAGCTATTATGATTAGGAAATAGCCTGGGAATGTTTTAGAAAGTGTCTTTGTTCAGAACTTTGTTTTCCTTATATAGGTAATGATGGCTTTTTAGCTACAGTACCACTTGGACTCCTCCTGTTCTTTTGTCAAATCAAGAATATAAAGTACACCCACAGAAGTTTTCTGCTGCTGGTATTAGTTGTATGGCTCACTAAACAAGAGGAGAGATTTCCTGATTAGTTAATATATATTTTCCCAGGTAGTGCGATTTTTCCATTTCTGACTTCTGTGATCATCAGCATTAAGAAATGTTAGTCTTAGTTGTTTCTGTATTAATCTACCCGAAGTGTGTTTCTATTAAATACACTAAGAGATAGTGTCAGTAGCGTGATGACACAATTGCTAGGGTACAATCCATTCAAGCACTTTAGCCAAAAATAGTAATCAATTATTGTGTTCTCTATTTCTGCTTTCACTGAGGACCATGAAAACCCATTCAACTCTTATGCTACCCAGTGCACCTCAGCAGACTAACAAGGAGATGGCTAGGAGGCTCAGACAAATCAAATCTTTAAAAAATTATTTTAAATGCAATTGAAAATAGTAAGGGGAAAAACTTAATGTGGAAGAATATGCTAAAGTAAACAAGAAGAATGAAGACCAACCAATAAATCACCCTTATACTGATACTCCCTAGAGTCCAGCAACATACATCAGTTGATTTGATGGATATGTGACAAATGAGTCATCCTCTGACCTGGTTTCCTTAATCATTTTCCATGTAAACTGAAATGTCTTTAGAATGGAAAAATTGCAACACAATCATTATCAATATCACACTTTTCATAGTGCCAGCATTAACCCTAGCAGTATGGAAAGAGATGTATCTTGATATGGGATGGGAGGGGGAGATTTGCTTCAGTTGGAGAGAGGAAATCCCATTCCCTTTTTTTGCAGTGATCTAAATGAAAACACAGACTTGATAAAGTAGGACAGGAGACATAAGCCTATTAATTAATGCCTCAAACTCTGAAGTCTAAATATTCCCAATGCCATAAATTTGTCAGCATCACTCTCCCCCATCACAGCCTGTAACTATACAGAAATGCATGGAGAAGTATTGTGCATGACTTCTGTTATTTCCTGGTAATGAAGTCAGGGTCCATTTTATCTTATTGTTTCCTCTAAATCCAAGAATGAGGCACCTGGAGCAAATTCCACTTCCATGGCAAAATATATGAAAGTGTAGCACATCTTAACTTTGCGCCAAAATTTTCAGGTATTACTGCTCCTAAGGAATGAAACAGTTATATAAGCAGACAGCTTTGTTATTAGTCTTAATGATAAAAGCTATGTAAAGCTCTCTTATAATAGCACTTCATCTAAGGGCTTGTCTATACAGTGATATTTAGTGCCCAGCAAGCTTGGGTGTGAATCTGCAGCGCATCAGCCTGCCACTCACTAAGTGACCGTGTGGCCCCTGCTGCCACATGCTAGTAGTTTTGTAGTGCACTTGATCTGCTGATTTTTCAAACTACAGAACTTTTACTGCACAGCAGCGGGGGCCACGCTGCCACTTAATGCATGGAAGGTGAGCGCTGTAGATTTATACCCCAGCTTGCTGCTCACCAAATCACCATATAGATATGTCTTAGAAAAATGTAAAACTGACATTTACATATGTATAGTCCTTAATAAAAATATGTAGGTAAACTTTCCAGCTGTATCTGTTTATGGTGAACTCAGAAGTAGTTTATGACTGATCTATACACTTCTATTTAAATTCAGCTTTTTAACAGCAGCTACTATAGACGTTGTGTTCTAGAGAAGCATTAAGTTCATGCTGCTACATTTAAACAAATAGGACCTTAATACTTGCATATCACATCAAATGTGGGGGGAAAGTGTCAAATTTTTTAAGCTAAATGTACAGTATTTAATTCAGCGCAGTCAATGAACATATTGCAATAAGGTTGATCTACCAAGATTCTAAACAAACAGTTTGTGCAACACTGAACAGTCAAACCCAGCTCCTCATGCAATTAGCATAATATGTTTGTGTGGCTCACCAGACCAGGGTATAAGTACATCAACTATAAACTATTCATAATCAAGAAAAAGAAATGAAATCTGCATGTAAGCTTTTTAGAGCTGTGCTGCTTGGTTCAAAAGAAAATGTACAATAAATAGTCTAGTCTCCTGCAAGCTTAATATTTTGGTCTAATTTCGGTTGAATTAGTGTTGGTGGCCTGCAATATATAGGTCACACTAGATGATCTGTGGTCCCTTCTAGCCTTAATCTCTATGAATCTAATGACTAAATTATTAAAATGCATGTGTTAGAGACCCTATAGAAAAGGACTAAGGGCTAGTTTATAACTTGGACTATACCCGAGTAGAAGAATAAGGCAGAGGAAGAACCCCTATCTTACAGCAAAGCATTGGCTTCCTGGAGCCTGAGTCCAGATGCATAACACCTACTTATTCCCCTGCACATCAAGACAGACAGTCAGAGCATTAGCCATGCCCTCCCCCTCTCCACGTGCCAGCCACTATGTGAGGTTTCGACATTTGCTGCTGGTATTGGCCAGGAGCAAATTAATACTCTCTGGAGCAAGGGGAAGCTGGCAGAAATTGTTCCTCAGAAGCATGTCTCTTAGGCATAGTGTCTTCTGGCACTCCTCCTACAGTGGTGCATTTTACTTGCCTTTCCCCACTCAGACTGTGCCTAAAGTCCACAATCTAGCCCTACATCAATAAAGATATACTAGATGTTGACAGTGAAACCCAATGAAAATACAAAAGGCTACACAGAAGCCCCTAAAACTGTAGAGAATATGTATGATAGGTGGGGCTGGTAAAGTTAAAGTTAAAGTTGCCTGACACTTCCTATTACAGAACCCTATTTTCAGTTGCGCACAACTTTGTCAAATATTAACCATTTGGGATGAAGTTTTTCATGCTGAGTGTCTGCCTCAGGCTGATTGGTGTGTGTGTGGGGGGACTTTAAGCCACAATATTAATCTATTTCTGAGAATGAGGTTAGGAAAGAATACGTTGTTTTCAATAGAAGCTCTAGCACACCGTCATCCTTTGAAGCAGGGACTTGAAATTTTGCAGGGGGTGGATCTTTTGTCAAGGATGTGCCTTTTGACATCCCTGTGAAAATATGTCCAGCTATTACCAAATTACAAGCCTTTGAAAAATCTTAGTTTTCACATGCTCAGCTGAGACTTTAAAATGTAGCAGCTAAAAAATCTCTGAAGATTGTCTTCATTGAGCATGCACCATGCCCACAGGACAACTGAGTATGGTCCAGCCCAGGGCTATGGGATAAAGGCAGACTTTCCCTTGCTGCTCCAAGTTCTCCAGACTGGGGTGGGACCAGGCAACTATCTCAGCTGTGCTCTCAATTACCCCCCTGCTGGTACCCAGAAAATGTGGACAAGGAAGCCACCTCACAAATGTAGAGGGGACAAAAGCCAGACTGGGGATGGGGAAGGGTGGTGGAAGGAGTAGACTAGGACAAGGAGTTTGGAAGTGGAGGCCAAGGTGGAGGGGGAAAGAGAAACTGACTGGGATTTGGGAAGGACTAGGACTAGTGGGACAAGGAGACAGAGCTGGAGACTAACTGGGCAATGAAATGGGGATTGGAACCAGAGGGATGGAAGGCTGGGACTGTTTGGGCAATGAAACTGGGAGTCGGTGAGAGGTTGGGTGGGACTGGGAACCAGTTGTGCTGTGGCACAGAAATCTTACAAGGAGCAGAGATGGAGGAGGGGGAGAACTGGGTCTAGTTGGGCAAGAAAACAGAATGGGAGATTTGGACTGAGACAGCAAGCATTGATGGGGAGACTAGTACTCTCTGGACAAAGAAATGGGGACTGGGACAAGAAGGTTGAGGAATAGAGACTGGGACTGTGTAGGCAAGAAGAATGTGACTGGGACAATGAGCTGGGGTGAGGAAGAGACAGGACCGGGTCAAGGACAGATCGGAGGGCTTGGGGCAAAATGGGTCAAATTTTGGAGCAGGGGGAGAACAGGCAAAAGGATCTGTAATCACTGGAGCACTTTCAGTTCTATAGCTTGGAATGGAACACAAGATGGTTGAGTGTAAGCATTCTTCTGCTGTCAGTAAATACCTTTTGCCACTCAGTTTCACAGTTATGTCTCATCCCCCTCCAGTGCTGGTCAACACAGCAATAGTAGGTTGTCATCCTCTATCAATTACTCTGCTAACTCAAGTGTCAGAGGATCAAATGTTCCAAACCAGCTGATGACCCCTGAAAGTGTCAAAATAACGCCACATGGTGGAATTTCTGGTTTGTTTTTTTAACTTTGTTTTTTCAAAAACCTAGGAAATTACATGCAATGAAACCAAACCAAACCAAACCTGGGTTACTAGCCTTTTGTAACTGTTGTTCTTTGAGACATGTTGCACATGTCCATTCCACTCTTGGTGCCCATGCACCCCATGCACAGTTGCTGGAAGTTTTTTCCCTTAGTGATACCCGTCGGGACAACTCGTTCACCCTCTGCTACTGTCCAGCCAACCCCAAGCCTCCTCAGTTCCTTCTTTCTGGAAATTCCAATGCCGAGGGATAGGAGGGCAGGTCGTGGAATGGACATGGGCAACACGTCTCAAAGAACAACAGTTATGAAAGGTTAGTAACCATTTTTTCTTCAAGTGATTGCATGTGATTGTACTCCCAAACAGTTAAAAAGGCAGTGGGATCCAAGTTCATGTATACACAGACTGCAGTGCAACTTGACCAAATTTGGCATCATCTCTTGAATACTGAATGATGATGTAATGGGAGGAGAAAGTGTGCACCAATGGCCAGCTTGCTGCTTTGCAAGTGTCCAGGGTAGGAATGCCATTGAGAATGCTTGCGATGTTGTGGAGTGGGAAGTCAGGTTGTCTGGAGGATAGAGGCCTGCCAGATTATAACATGTGCAGATACAAGAAAATATCCAAGATGAAATTCTCTGTGCAGTGATTGGATTCATTCATTGATTCATTCAGTCTGCTATGGCCACAAACAGTTGGGTGGACTGTTGAAATGATTTGGTCCTGTCTGTGCAGAATGCCAGAACTCATCTAACATCCAAAGTGTGTGCAGCTGGTGCTCGTTCCTATTTGCGTGTGCCCTAGGAGCCTCATACAGTTTCAGGCTGTTGTAATTGGATGAATCTTGAGGTCTTCTTTGAGAGATCAAATAGATTGGAATCTTGAGTCTGGAAGAATGCTCTGGCCTGGGTAGAGTACAACACAGCACCTATAAACTTTATCCTCTGTATTGGGCAAAGGATAGATTTGTGTGCATTGTTCAGTAGTTCTAATGCCTTGAAAGCTGACTGAATTAGATGAATAGCTATAACCTGAGCTTTGTACCGGCCCTTGACTACCAGTCATCCATGTAAGGGGAGACTTGCACTCCTAGTCTCCTGAGGAACGCTGCTATCATAGCCATAAATTTTTTGAATGCCCGAGGAGCTGCAGATGGACTGAATGGAAACACCGTAACTGGTAATGCGAAAGCTTCACTACGAATCTGAGGAACTTTCTGTGCCCTTGGTATACTGACAAATGAAAGTAGGCTTCTCTTAAATGGAGGACACCATACTAGTCTCCACAGATCCAGAGAGGGACTAATAGATGCCAGGGTGACCATGCAAAACTTTATCTTTTTGAGATTTTGTTGCCCTGACGCAGGTCTAAAATAGTCCTGAGACCTCCCTTGGCTTTTGGGATTAGGAAATAATGGGAATAGAAACCCTTCGCTCTTAAATTCTGAGGAACCTCTTCTATGGCTCTGTAGCGGGGTGAGCACCCGCTCCAGCCCTGAAGGGGTTGGAAAAGCTCCCAGCAGAGGGCTGGGACTGGGCAAGGTAAAACCCTGGCTGATTGGGGGAAGTGGCTGCAGCTGGGCCCATGCCCCAAACTAAGGAACTGGGCCTTATAAGAAGGCCAGGGAAGCCCGAGGGAGCAGTCTCACTCTGACTTGTGAGGGAGACAGGCCTGGCTGCTGGGGAACTCACCCAGGGGACCTAGAGGGAGGCAGGGCTGGGGAAAGGCCTTAGGAGCTGGGAAGCCCTAGGCCAGCAACTCCCCACGCTGCAGGGCCTAGTTCTAGGCCTCCTAGGTATTGGGCTTGCAGAGGGGCAGCCGGAGGGTGGGTAAAGGCAGCCAGTTCAAAACCCTTGTTGACTGTGATGATTGGCTGATAGCCCCCGCGCCCTGGGGCGGACTGCAGTCTAAAACTGAGACTGGCAGTAGCCACGACTGAGGTGACGTGAGGATAGGGAGTGGGGGTTCCCCTGGGGTGGGGAAAGCCAGTAAGACTGTGGGTTACTGCCAGGGGGCAGCACCCAAGACAAGGGCACCGGGGTCCTGGGAGAGACACGGGGGCCAACGGCAAGTGGATCACCGGCCTGCAGAGGGTGCTCCTGGGTCAAAGAGCTAATTCCCGAGGACGATCAGCAGGAGGCGCTGCGGGGGTGAGTCTGCGCTTTGCTACAGGCTCCCACCTGAAGGAGAGATTGAACCTCCTGGACCAAAAGTCTTTTGTGAGAGGGGTCCATGAAGAGGGAGAATGGAAGGAGGAGTAGAAATAAATTGAAAGTTGTATCCCACTTCCTCAGTGCTCAACACCCAACGGTTCATAGTGATACATGACCAAGCACTGAGAAAATGAGAAAGGTCATTTGCAAACAAAGTAGAAACAGGATCTAGCATTCTGAGAACTGGTATGGCATCCTTGAAACTCCCATAAAAATGTACTCATAGAACCCTCAAATGTCTAGATGGAGCAGGCATTGAAACAGAGGTAAAAGGAGGAGGTGGTCTATGCTAATAGCACCTACTATTTTTTCTCTGCAGGTCCTGACAGACAGCTAGAGCACAATACTGAAGGAGTTGCTGAGGTCTGAAGTGCTTCCTAGAAGGGGCTGGGGTATACAACCCAACAGACATTAAGCCCTTTTACCTGGAGTTTAGCATCAATCTGCTTGAAAAGAGAGGATCCTTTGAAAGGCAGAGCCTGCACAGTCTGTTAGACCTCCTGTGGGAGCCCAGAGGACTGCAACCTACACATGGCACTGCCAAAGCCATGGACCTGGCAGTTGAGTCAGCCACATCTACAGCACCTTGCAGCAAGGTTCTCAACACCAATTTTCCCTCATCCACTAGCAAGAATAACTGCTTAGTCTTTTCTGGGAGCACATCTTTAAATTTCAGCACGGAGTCCCATAGGTTAAAGTCATACCTGCCCAAAAGTGATTGCTGATTTGCAATCCTGAGCTGCAGCCCCACTAGTAGAATAAACTTTCCTACCAAACAGGTCTAACTTCTTTAAGTTTTTTGATTTTTGGGGTTGCACCCTGATGTCTCTGCCTTTCCCTCTCATTGGCAGCAGATACCACCAGGGACTCCAGGGGGTCGGGGCGGGGGATGGGAGTAAAGAAACACATAGCCCTGGATGGTTACAGAATACTTCCACTTGGTCCCCCTTTGAAGTTAGGGGAAGGGATGTAAGCATCTGCCACAGTCCCTTAACTGGGTCCATATAATGGCTTCACTGAGAGACAGGACTGTAAGGACTTGCAGTGGCTAAAATATCAACCAGGTGGTGAGAGGGTTATTTTACTTCCTCCACCCGTATGCCCAGACTTAAGGCAGCCCTCTTCAACAATTCTTGGTGAGCCTTATAGTAGTCTGGGGGAAGTGATATATTCTCCTCCCCCGAGACTGCCTCATCGGGGCGGAGAAAGAGGAGGCCAGAGTACTGGCTGCAAATGCTCTTCCTCTCTTTCTTGATCTGCAGGGTCCTTTGAGCTAGCTGTTGGAGACCGAAACCAAGTTCAGTACTGGAATCAGGAATGAGTGCTGCCTGGTGGGTAGGTGCCACACGCCTTTCTGAGATCACCGAATAGGAGTGCCTGGAAAATTATCTGGAAACAGGGGGAAAACCCCACAGATTTCAAAAAGGTCACTAAATGGGTGTAGGCCCCCAGGGACCTCCTACCCTATTACTCAATGGTACTCCTCTTACCGGATCCATAGAACGGTGGAAATGTCTGGAGGAAGAGTAGTGAGAGTGACTCCAAGAATGGGAAATGTAGGACCCAACCTTTGATTCAAAGATGACGAATCTTCTTCCACTGACTACAGAGGTGCAGTTCCAGATGGTGCCAGCAAGTGGAGCAGAGGTGGAGAAGCCTACAGAGAAGTGACCATCAAGGTTTTCCACTGTGACAGTACTGAAGGCCGAGCTGTCAGGGGTGCATGAGGCTGTCACAGTACCGAGTGTTGTAGCAATCCTGCTGGTTCTCCCTTGGTATCGATAGTGTTGACTCTTGTACTGCCAGCGATACCAGCATCAACAGTTAGGAGGTCCCTACCAGTGCAAACATCTTCAGCATGGTGAGTATCAAGACAGTGTCAGTATGATGCAGTGCCTCAAATATGGAAGGAGCTCCTTCTCACTCCAGATTCAACTGAATCTGCCTAGGCACCAGAGTCAACGGTGCAGTCTTCTGCAGTAAAAAAGCAGAGGAGTGCTTAGACTTAGACCACACTCTATTCTTATCCCTATGTCTAGCAGATTTTGGTGCCAGGGATCTTCCCCTTTTGGCAATCTGCTTCTTATACTTCTTCTTAGGCATTGGGGATGGTGAGCAGTGTTGGGACTGAGGTACGGTAGGAGTCACACCCCTTACCAACGCCAAGGCACTTAGTACCCAGTCTGACCGACCTGGCTCAGATGGAGGTCTCGAGGCTGCTTCCAAGGAGTAGAAACCTTAGCCTGGCTTCACAATCTTTCTTTTTATGAGGCTTAAAATCCCTACAAATTCGGGTACCACTGAGGGGAAAAGTTTCTGGCGACTATGCATGGGAATCTATCCCTGCTTCTGTCATAGAGTTTCTATGTGATACTAGGCAAGGTACTTAAATCAGGTTTTTCAGAGGGGGTCACTAATTGTGCATGCACTAAGAGTGGAATGCACATGTGCAATCACTCGAAGAATAACTTACATTAAAAGAGCTTTAAAGGCACAAAGTCAAACACTCAGAAGTTAGGAAATGCCAGAATTAAGGTTGCCTCTGCACCCTTAATTTGCCCCTTTTGTGCACATGTCATTATGACGTAATCTTTAGTTACATGATCACATACTATTTTTTCCACAGGATCCCTTCCTTGTTGAGTGCACAGAATGGATGGTACTCAATGAGCAACTACAGACAGGGGCGGCCCGTCCATATAGGCGAACTAGGTGGTTGCCTAGTGTACCAAGTTAAATGGGGCACCAAATTCAAGGAAAAAATCAAATTAAAAAAATAATAAAATGAAAAAAAATGAAAGATGAAAAAAATACAAATAAAATAATGAAGATATCATTATTTCAATTCCTGTGCGCATATGGAGGGAATATGAATTATAATTCATTTCTCTACATTTATGAGAATTTATTAATATGTCAAATCTTTTATTTACTGCAAAAATAAATAATATTTTAGCCGTTTTTTTTTCAATTTGCGACATAGGGTCAAGATGACCCACTCCACAATTTTGATAAGCAATAACTCAGCCACAATGAAACACATATGCCAGCGGCAAGAGCTGCAATGCTAGTGATACCTAACTCGAATATATGTCAAGGTCGTATAGCCAGAAATTCATGTAGAGTGGAGATATCGCGAGTTGATACATGTCAAACGGTCGTTTTAACACATGTCACAGGTAGATGGTTAAGAATTGAGTGAATACTGTGGAAAATTGTGTTTCTTGGTACCAAAGAATAAAGAATAACGTCTTTCAGCATTATAAATCCAAAATGTGAGTATCTTTAAGCATTATTAAACCTTAGCGTTATTATCGGGCTGTATAATTATGAACTTTTCTTTGTTATAACTGGTTCACTTATAATAAATAAGGTCCATAAAAGAAAAGTAACAGCGTTAACGCTTAATAGGCTATGAAAGTGATGACGTCACACTCCAAACGGGTAGGGGATTTCTTTCCAAACAACCGGTGTCAGGTTATAACGTTGAAAAAGGTCATTTTGTTTCCGTGTAAACACTGTAACTAACTGTTTTAATAGGTAAGTGAGTATGTTACTAATCATTGAACCTTTAAGCAGTGAAAAGACATGTTGGGATGACTGCAATGTGATTTAAATCGCCAAACATGTGGTGTGTCAGCCATCCTTAACACTATAATGCTTGCAGTCAGGCACACAGTACATAATATTCAAATGCCCCATGGCAGAAAGAGGAAAAAGAAAACCCTGAGGAGCTGAGTATCGTAAACGAAAGGCTGAAAAGGAAAAGGACCAGGCAAAACAGCAGGGATCCTTCCTGAAATATCTTCTCTTTAATCCAAATAAACATGGAAGCAGTTCACAGCATCCAGATGAAGGAATTTTACTTGGAGAGGAGGTTAGCTCACATCCGCATGGAAGCAGTTTGGAACATCAAGATGAAGATATATTACTTTGAGATGAGGGTAGCTCACATCCACAAAAAAGAGGTTTGGAAACTCAAGATGATGGAAGCTTACTTCTAGATGAAGGCAGCTCACAGCATCAGACTGATATGGAAGTGGAGAAAATTTATTCACCTTCAGAGACACATGCAGAAATTGCAGTAAATGAAATAGAAGGAAGAAAGGATGAGGAAGTTACAAACAAGTTACAGTATGGGGACTCCACTTCATGGCCTAGATGTGATGACAGTGTGCAGCAAATTCTCGTGGAACATGGACCTGAACAAGTTCATGAATTTCCCTTCCTTAAAGATGGAAATAAAAGAAAATTCTCTGCTCAGCATTACAAGAGGAAACTCATTAATGGGGAAGAAATTCATTGAAACTAGTTACAATATTCAGTGTCAAAGGACTCTGTGTTTTTGCTTTTGCGGCATGTTGTTTAGAAATCAAGCAATTGGTACATCACTTACTGAAAATCGTTCGAAGGACTGGAAAAACATATCTTCAATTCTTTCTTCACATGAAAGAACAGAACAGAACATTTGGAATGTTTTCAAAATTGGAAAGAACTTGAATTACGATTGAAAAAAGGAAAAACTATCGATGAAGAAAATTTACGCGTGGTCCAGGAAAAAGAAGAATATTGGCAACAAATATTAGAGCGTCTGGTTGCTTTAGTGAGAGTTCTCGGTGGGCAAAATTTAGCATTCTGCGGCCGCGGTAGAAATGAAAAATTATACACTCCAAGTAATGGAAACTTTTTAAAATTTGTTGAATACCTAGCTTTGTTTGATCCAGCATGAAGGAGCATCTACATAAAATAACTGATCATGAAACACAGGTTCATTATTTAGGAAAAAATATGCAGAATGATCTGATTCAAATCCTAGCAAATGCCATTAAAAAGAAAATTGTAGAAGCTGCCCATTCTGCAAAATACTTTTCAATAATACTGGACTGTACACCAGATGTGAGTCGTGTTGAACAAATGATGATGATCATTCGTTTTGTGGATATGGAAAAGTCTGCAGATGAAGATAATCTTGAAGTGCTCAAAGGAACATTTTTTGGGTTTTGGAGCCACTGAAGGAGACGACTGGAGCATTTATGACTGAAGCTATTCTACAAGAGCTTGAAACAATGTCATTATCTGTTGAAAACTTACGTGGCCAAGGCTATGATAATGGTAGTAATATGAAGGGTAAAGACAATGGTGTGCGAAGGAGAATGATGGAAATCAATCCTAAGGCCTTTTTCATTCCTTGCCGTGTGCATTCTCTGAATTTGGTTGTCAATGATGCTGCTTGGAGGCAAGCAGTTTCTTTGACCTGGTGCAATGTGTTTATGTGTTTTTCTCAGGCTCAACACGCCGTTGGGAGATTCTGACTCACCATGTGAATTCTCTAACTGTCAGACAAGATGGGAGTGTCGCATTGATGCTTTGAAGCCTCTTCGCTATGAACTTGGAAACATTTATGATGCCCTAATTGAAATTTCTGATACTACCTTTACTGGATCATCTGGCAATATGGCACGTTCAGATGCAGAAGCTCTTGAAAATGGCCTTTCCAAGTTCAAATATGTGACTTCACTCATTTTGTGGTATAATATCCTTTTCAAGATTAACCTCACTAGTAAGCAGCTTCAGGAAAAGAACTTGAACATACATTCTGCTATTCAAAAACTGCAGCAAACTAAAAATATTCTGAAGGAATTCAGAAGTGATGAAGGGTTCAAAAGAACACTAGTAGATTCTCTCGAGCTTGCTGAAGAAATAGACTTCCGACAGAATTTGAACCAGAGCCAGTTCACATTCAGCAAAAGAAACAGCAGTTTTCGTATGAAGGACGAGACACACCCATTCAGAACCCAAAACAAAAGGTTCAAAGTGAATTTCTACTTCTCAGTCCTTGATACTGCTATTTACTCGGTTGACAAGATTTCAACAAATGCAGCAGCTTGCGTCAGTATTTGGCTTTCTATATGATATCCACAGCTTGCAAAAGAAAACAGCAAAACAGATAAGAGAATTTTGTATAAAACTGGAGTCGGCATTGACGCATGAAAATTCAAAATACATTGATACTACAGATTTGTGTAGTGAGCTTCAGGCTTTTTCAAGACGACTTAAGAAACATTCCACTCCTGAAGAAGTAATAAAGTTTGTTTGTGAAAATAAACTCTCAGACAGTTTTCCAAACATTTTTATAGCTCTACGCATTCTTTTACCTTTGCCAGTTTCCGTAGCTAGGGGGGAATGTAGCTTCTCAAACTTAAAATTGATAAAAACATATCTGCATTCAACAATGGTGCAAGAGAGACTTGTTGGACTTGCCACAATGTCAATAGAGCATGAAATAGATGGAAAACTGGATCTAAAAGAAGTAGTGATGAATTTTCAAAACTTAAAGCAAGAAAAGTCATGTTTTACGAGCACAGAGTGTTTTTTATTCAGAGTGTTTTGTAAATACTGGTTAAAGTTCATTGAAGAGTTTTCTTATTTCTTTCTATATTGGATGTGGTGGTAATGATGATTTTGGATTTGTAATAATAAAAATTATAATTAACATTTTTAATGCATTTTTATTTGAAATCGGACTGAAATATCATCTAGCTGTCGTGTACAAATCTGAAAATGTTGGGTCTCTATTTTATGTGATCTCAGAAACATTGGTTGGACAGACGGACGGACAGACAAACTGAATAATTAAGCCTCCGTTTAAAAAAAAAAACACTTCAAAAACATTAAAAGGAAAAATGGGGCAAAATGTTTCCCAGTTTACCAAAAACCTCAGCCTAGATCTGCCCTTGGGGTTTGGGGGCACCGATTGCATGGTTCGCCTAGAGCACCAGTTACTGGCAACTAGTCTAGGGCCGCCTCTGACTACAGAATATTTTTACTCCTCACTGTTCCATAGGTGGGCCATGTTTATTTACTCCACACTATTAATAATTCTGTCTGCAGACTCTGAATTTCCTTATGGACTTTTTAATGGCATTCATCACTATAGTAACCAAGTGCTTCAGAAACATTCATGAATTTATCTTCTCAACTCCTCTGTGAGACGAGAGGGTATTATTATTCCAACTTTACAGATAAGGAACTACAGCATTAAAGTCAAAAGTGTCCACTAATTTTGGCTACCCAATTTGAGACATCTAGTACCTGATTTTTCAGACTACTCAGCTTTATATAGCACTTTATATCTTCAAAGCACAGTTCTCATTGACTTCAGTAGCAGCTGTGAGTGCTCAGCAATTCTGCAAATCATCTCGAAGAACAACAGTTACAAAGGTGAGTAACCGTCTTTTCTTCTTCGAGTGCTTGCTCATATCGATTCCAATTAGGTGACTCCGACCCCATAGCCTAGGTAAGGCTTGGGAGTGAGATGTCATGGAGTGAAGGACCGCTGAACCAAATGCAGCATCACCCCTGGACTGCTGCACTATAACATAGTGGGCGGCGATGACCACGTCACTGCTCTACATATCTCCTGAATGGGCACATGCGCCAGGAAAGCAGAGGAGGAAGCCTGAGCCTGCGTGGAGTGGGCAGTAAGGTGTGTAGATGGGACACCAGCCAAGTCATAGCACGCACGGATGCATGATGTGATCCAGGACAAGATGTGCTGGGAGGAGACCGGAAGGCCCTTCATCCGGTCTGCCACAGCAACAAACAGCTGTGACGTTTTCCTGAAGGGTTTCGTTCGCTCAGTGTAGAAGGCCAAGGCCCTGCGAACGTCTAGGGAGTGCAGCTGTTGCTCCTGTCGAGAGGCGTGAGGCCTCGGGTAGAAGACAGGGAGGAATATGTCCTGGTTGACATGGAAGGCAGACACCACCTTAGGGAGGAAGGTCGGGTGGGGTCGCAGCTGTACCTTATCCTTGTGGAACACCGTATATGGTGGTTCCGATGTGAGTGCCCGGAGCTCAGACACATGCCTCACCAAGGTGATAGCTACGAGGAAGGCTGTCTTCCAGGAAAGGTACAGGAGCGAGCAGGTGGCCATCGGCTCGAACGGGACACCCATGAGTCTGGATAGGACCAGGTTAAGATCCCACGTAGGGACCGGTTGTCGAATTCGTGGGAACAGGCGCTCCAACCCCTTGAGAAATCTGCTGACCAAGGGATTGGAGAAGACCGAGCGACCGTTTTCGCCTGGGTGGAAAGCCGAAATAGCTGCCAGGTGCACCCTGATGGAAGATATTGCCAAGCCCTGCTGCTTTAAGGATAGGAGGTATTCCAAGATGACAGGTACTGATGCCTATAGGGGGGTCATATGATGCCAGGCGCACCAGCAGGAAAAACGCTTCCACTTGGCTAAGTATGTGGACCTGGTAGAGGGCTTCCTGCTACCCAAAAGGATCTGCTGGGCCGAGTGAGAACAGCACAGCTCAGACTGATTTAGCCATGCAGCATCCACACTGTGAGGTGGAGAGATTGCAGGTCGGGATGACAGAGTCGACTGTGATCCTGAGTGATCAGGTCTGGCCACAGCGGGAGTGGAATCGGGGTGTCCACCGACAGCTCTAGGAGAGTTGTATACTAGGGCTGTCTGGGCCACGCTGGGGCGACCAGAATCAGACAGGCTCTGTCCCTGCGCAGCTTGATTAGGACCCTGTGGACTGGCGGGAATGGAGGAAAGGCATAGCACAGGTGATCCTTCCACTGAATTAGGAATGCGTCCAACAGGGAACCCAGAGAGCGCCCTTGGAGAGAGCAGAACACCTGGCATTTCCGATTCTCGTGAGAGGCGAATAGGTCAATCAGGGGAAAGCCCCACTTCAGGAAGACAGAGTGGATGACATCCGGGTGAACCGACCACTCGTGAGCCTGGAATGATCTGCTGAGGTGGTCGGCTAAGGTGTTCTGGACCCCTGGGAGAAACGACGCCACCAGATGGATCAAGTGGGCTATGCAGAATTCCCACAGACGAGTGGCCTCCTGACAGAGGGGGGATGACCAGGCTCCCCCTTGCTTGTTGATATAAAACATGGCCGTAGTGTTGTCTGTGAGGCCTGCAACACAATGGCCTTGAATGCGCTCTCAGAATGCTTGACACGCCAGGCGCACTGCTCAGAGTTCCCGTACATTGATGTGCAGGGATAACTCTCCTGCCGACCATAGCCCCTGTGTACAGAGGTTCCCGAGGTGGGATCCCCATCCGAGGGATGACGCATCCATGACTAGGGACACAGAGGGCTGCGGGGCATGAAATGGTACCCCTTCGCACACTGATTTGGGGCCCAGCCATCAGCCTAGAGAGGCTAATACCCCAGGCGAGATGGTAACCACCGTGCTCAAGCTGACCCGACCTGGGTGGTATACTGTTGATAGCCAGGCTTGGAGTGGACGTAGTCACAGCCTGGCATGCCTGGTCACAAACGTGCAAGAGGCCATGTGTCCCAGGAGGCATAGGCATGTTTTCACGGTCGAGTTCGGGAAGCTTTGCAGGCTGTGGATGATGTTCACCAGGGATTGGAAGTGTGCTTCCGGCAGAATTGCCCGGGCTAGGCTATGAATACTGCTATTCTAATACTGCTCCTATGAATTCTATCCTCTGGGTTGATACCAGAGTGGATTTCGCGACATTGAGCAGGAGACTCAGCCAATTGAACATGTTCATGGTGAGCTGAACATGAGACTGCACCTGATCCCTGGAGAGACCCCGAATAAGCCGGTCGTCGAGATATGGGAACACTTGGACCCGTTGTCAATGAAGGGAGGCCGCTACCACAGACATGCATTTGGTAAACACCCTGGGGGGCGTGGATAGGCCGAAAGGAAGGACAGTGAATTGAAAGTGCAGTTGATTGACCACAAAGCGAAGGAAGCATCTGTGCACAGGGTAGATCGCAATGTGGAAGTATGCGTCCTTCATGTCGAGGGCGGCATACCAGTCTCCAGGATCTAGGGAAGGAATAATGGTCCTAGTGAGACCATGTGGAACTTCAACTTTACCATAAATTTGTTGAGTCCACGTAGGTCCAGGATGGGCCAAAGCCCGCCCTTGGCCTTGGGGATTAGGAAGTAGCGGGAATAAAAGCCTTTGCCCCTTGACTCTCCCGGAACCTCCTCTATCGCTCCCAAAGCCAGGAGTGATTGGACCTCCTGTAGAAGGAGGTGCTCATGAGAAGGGTCCCTGAAGAGGGACAGGGAAGGAGGGGGGGGAAGCAAATTGGAGGGAGTATCCCCTTTCCACCGTGTGTAGGACCCAACGGTCCAATGTTATGTAGGACCACCCATGGAGGAAATGGGAGAGACGATTTTGGAAAGGCGGGGAAGGATCCTGAATGGAGACTGGTCCTCCGTCCTTGGGCGCACCTTCAAAATTCTGCTTAGGCCCTGCCGATGGCTTGGGAGGGCCCTGGCCTTCGCTGGCTTGGTGTCCAGTTTCCTTTTACCACCTCAGCCACGTCTTCTAAAGAAGTCCTGTCTCGGCCGAGGGGGAAGGTATGACCTCTGAGACTGTGGTCTGAAGGGCCTTCTCTGCGTTACTGGGTTATGCATTCCCAGAGACTGCATGATAATTCTCGAGTCCTTCAGACTCTGCAGCCTTGAGTCTGTCTTCTCGGAGAATAGACCCTGGCCATCAAAGGGCAGGTCCTGGAGGGTCTGCTGTAACTCTGGTGGTAAGCCAGAGACCTGCAGCCACGAGATGCGGCGCGCATGGCTATGCCTGAGGCCAGGGTCCTAGTTGCCGAGTCTGCCGCGTCCAGAGAGGCTTGTAGGAAGGTTCTGGCCACCTTCTTGCCCTCCTCTACTATATCCCCAAATTCCTCTCTGGACTCCTGTGGAACCAACTCCTTGAATTTCTCCATAGAGTGCCACGAATTATAGTCATGTCGGCTCAGGAGTGCCTGCTGGTTGGCCACCCTGAGCTGCAAGCCTCCGGCTGAGTACACCTTGCGCCCAAACAAGTCTAGGCATCTAGCGTCCTTCGATTTAGGCGCCGGGGCCTGCTGACTGTGCCGCTCCTTCTCGTTGACCAAAGCCATGACAAGGGAGCACAGTTGGGGGTGCATATAGAGGTACTCGTAGTCCTTTGAAGGGACAAAGTACTTCCTTTCCACCCCCTTGGCCGTAGGTGGAATAGAGGCTGGTGATTGCCAGATTGTCTTGGCATTGGCCTGTATGGTTTGTATGATGGGGAGGGCAACTCTGGATGGTGCCTCCGTGGACAGAATGTCCGCCACAGGGTCCTCTACCTCCACCACCTCCTCTACCTGGAGGTTCATATTGAGCGCCACTCTGCGGAGCAGTTCCTGGTGGGCGCGGAGGTCCATAGGAGGAGGGCCCGAAACCGTAGTCCCCGCCACTGCCTCATCGGGCGAGGAAGATACCCCCGGGACTAAGGGATCCTGCACGAGGTCCTCTTGTGGAGGATCTTGTTGCTCAAGGTCCATCACGCTAGGAGCGTGGGCCTGCATTGGCGCTGGAGCAGTCGCCTCAGAGCCTCCCGGGGGCGGGGGGCGAGACACAGTGGCCTCCAGTATTTGGGGCTCCGAAGGGGCGGAACGGGAAGCCCCCGAAGGAGCCCCCTGGTCCTGATGGTATGCCCAGAGGGTCCAAAAGGATCATTGTGGGGGTTTGTGCCCCGAGTCCTGGCCTTCTTCTAGCCACTGGCCTGTACCGCCCTCGCCCTGGTCCTGGGCGTGGTAGCCATCTTGAGAGTGCGACGACGCAGAGGCAGAGTGAGATGGCCAAGGTGGTGCTGTACGCACCGGTGCCGAGTAGCCCGGTGCTGTACGGTGCCATGGTGCTGGGGACTGGTGCCGTGAGGCAGAATGGTACCGAGATGTCGATCAATGCCTGCAGTCATATCGGTACCAGGAGCCTGATCTGGATCTCGATGGCGACCTCCGGTGAAATTGGCGTCGGGATCAGCTCTGGGTCGAGTGCTGCTCTGACCGGTACCGGGAGCGGTGCCGGGAGTCTGATCAGTGCCAGCCGTAACGCGATTTGGATCTCCGCGAGCTGGAGCGGCGTCATGAGTACGACCGGCGCCGAGAGCGAGAACGGTGCTGGGACTGCGAGTGATGCCGTGATGGGTGCCGGGAAGAAGATCGGGACCGGGACCGGTGTTGTCCTTCTTCACTCAGCGACGGTGGTCGCATGAGGGACAGCTTTCCCTTCGACAGCACCGTCCGTGCCGGAGGTGCTGCCGGCTGCAGAGGAGTCGGCTCTGTGAGCGCGATCAAGTCCCGCGCCATTGAAAAGGTCTCCGGTGTGGAGAGTAGTCTCAGCTCAACTGCGGTGTGCACCGGGAAGCTTACGTTCACCAGACTCGACGGCCCTTGCAGCGCCGGAGTCGACAGTGCAGGAGCCAATATTTGTCCTATGCGCTCCGGCAATGGACGTGGCTCCAACTGCGGTGCGGGAAGCGACGGCGGCTGCTGCACCGACAAACAAGAAGTGGCCAGCACCTGCTTGGGCTGCTTCTTCTTCTGGCTCGGAGATAGAGACCTGCGCTGTGGTGGTGGAGGTGCCGGGAAGTTCTGTCACGGCGAGTCTTTGGTAGAGTCCGAACGCGGTGCTCGACCAGTTGGTGCCGCTGAGGCACTCCGCACTGAGGACGACGGTGCTGAGTCTCGGCGCGCAGAGGAAGGGACCGGGCTAAGTGCCGCCTCCATAAGGAGCTGCTTCAGTCTAAAGTCCCGCTCCTTCCTGGTCCTCGGCTTGAAGGTTTTGCAAATGCGGCATTTGTCTGCTTGGTGGGATTCCACCAGACACCTTAGGCAAAAGTCGTGGGGGTCTCCCGTTGGCATCAGCCTCTGGCAAGCCAAGCAGGGTTTGAAGCCAGGAGACCCAGGCATGGGCCTGGGTACTGGGATAGGGGAGAAGGGAGAAGACCCCGTTCCCTCCCACTAATTAAACTAACTAACTATACTAAGTAATTATTAACAGCTATAACAAACTATTAACAACTAATCAGAAACTATTAACAGGTACTAAAGCGAATGCTAGGGAGAGTGGAGATCAGCTAAGCTGCGCTCCACAGTTCCAACAATCCTCACGGGCAGTAAGAAGGAACTGAGGGGGCGCTGGGTTGGCCGGGGCATATATCCGGCGCCATAAGGGCGCCACTCCAGGGGGCACCTCAGCCGACCCACCGAGTGTTGCTAGGGTAAAAATTTTCCGATGATCATGCACACGGTGCGCGCACACCTAATTGGAATCAATATGAGCAAGCACTCGAAGAAGAACCCTATGTTCTGAGTTGTGTGGTTACAGGGATCCTGCTTTAACTTATGCTGTTGGTGTAAGGTCCCTTACACCAGCGGAAGACTGATCCTAGCAGAACTCAATTCCATCACACTCCCTCGCATCTTCTCCTCTCCCTTATGTCAAGGGGTGGAGGAGCTGCCAGTGTAGGAGGTGACTATACTGCTTCTGCCAGCTCTATGCCAGCAGAGGTTCTCCCTACAGAGGAAGAATTATTTGCTGTAAATCTGTGGCTTGTTTACGAACACTTTGCACTGATGGTTAAGAGCAGGATTGTCAAGCGCTGTCTCCTGGCAGTCAGGCCTAGCTGTTGGAGCAGAAGTCAAAACTGGACGTAGTGTTGTGACTGGGCCAAGGGTGGGGCACTAGAATCAAAATCCAGGGACAAGCCAGGTTCAGAACTGAGATCAGAGTCCATAGACAACCAGTGCCATAGCTGAAGTCCAGGTGCAAGCCAGAAGTTGAAGCCAGGTGGTCAGAGTCTGACAGTCCGGGGAGGGTCAGGAAACAGAGGCAAGGCTGGAGCGGGTCAGTAACAGGGCTGGAGTGAGGTCAGAATATGGCAAGGACAATACTGGAAGAGAGCTCAGGCAAGGTAAGGGCCGGGTGGAATAGGACCAGGAGCAAAAGCAGACTGGGGCTTTGTCTTCACTACCCGCCGATCCGGCGGGTAGCAATCGGTTTATCGGGGATCGACTTACCGCGTCTGGTGAAGACGCGGTAAAATCGATCCCTGATCGCTCTGCAGTCGACTCCGGAAATCCACCTCGGCAGGAGGCGGCAGCGGAGTCGGCGGCAGCGCGGCAGCGGTCGACTTTCCCGCGTCCTCACCGCTAGGTAAGCCGACCTAAAATACGCAACTTCAGCTACGGTATTCACGTAGCTGAAGTTGCGTATCTTAGGTCGGACCCCCGCTGTAGTGTAGACCTAGCCTGGGAGTCTCAAGAGTCTGATACAGTCCGAGACAGCAGGAAGATTCCTGGCTGGGTAGTGCTGTTACACAGACTGATTTGCAACTCTGTCAGGGTTGGGGAAATACCTGAGCCTGGGGGTCATCTGACCCAGGCTCGACTCAGGGATAGGTTGCTGCCACATGCCTGAGGGCTGAGTCATTGCAGGCTCTATTGGAAGGGCATGTTAGTGCAGCTGGGTTGTTGCTACATGCCTGAATAACGCTTCACTGCAGCTCTATTGGAAGGGCAGCTGGGTGAAAAAACGTGTCTCTTCACAAAAAAGTTTAGAAGAAAAGGGTTTGTGTTGTACACTCCAATATAAAGACAACAGTCCTGATTTTCAAAGGTGCTGAGAACCCATAACATCAGGTGAAGTCAATGGGAGCACCACGGGTAGTCAGTACCTCTGAAAAATAGGCCATAGTCTCAAAGTTAACCCATTACCTGTGGGGACCAAGCCAGCAGACCAGTTGTCTCTCATTTGGAAATACTCCTATTGATCAAATATAAATGTTAATCTAGGTATGAAAAGGCACTTTGGGGTTCTATATTTCCCTATATTTGGGAACAGTTCAGCCAATAGATATTGCCACATTTTTAACACACTTATGCGCATGTTCTTGATTTAAGATTCCCTGTTTCAGCTGGCTACTTTGTTCTCAATTGTACAAAACATTAACAGGCACATGGTTCATGGTTATTTGACTAGGGTTTCCTTCCAGTGTCCTCTCCTTCACTCACTGATCTAGTGGAGTGAGATTTCTCCAGATAATAAAAAATAAAAGTTCTTTATCATTTCCCACTTTTGAGTCAATTTTAACACAGAACTCTGTGTACAGTACCTTTCTCTTTAAGCTTGGCTCTTGGGACAGGCAGAATTTTCATTAGTGCCATACTTTGTTTGAAGGCTAGATAGAGCCAGTATTAAATTCAATCACTAAACTGTTAAGAGTTATTTTAGAGAGTACTCTAATTACAGATGCTCCATACTAGCAGCAGGAAGAGATGCTATCAGTGCTGTACCTGTATAAAGGCTGGTACTAACATACCAAAAAACTTGCATCAGGGTAAACAAATGCCAACAAACCCTTTGGGACTAGAGGTTTAGAGTGCTGTGGGGATTGAGAGCTCTGGGTTGTAAGCTGAATTCATCCTCTGGCCAACTTTTAATTTGGGTTTTATTTTATTTAAGATTATCTCAGGGTCTAGAAGGGGGTAAAGGAAGGTTTCTGTTATGCAGATACACTGCTGGGGATAAGGGCCTCCCCTCCTGCACTGAACTGGAGTGGGTAGGGAGCTGCTATGTCCTCACTGACTAAACATCTCTGCAGAGAAGTGCTTAGACAACTACATCGCTGCTACTGCAAGATTTCCATGCTAGTGGCACAAGAGCTACTTTCATGAGAGTTCAGTTATTATTGTCAGATATTTTTAAAACCTATACATAGTACAACAGAAATTATTATTATTAATTTGTATTACTGTAGCACCCATGACACCTTGTTATGGACCACAACCCTGCTAGGCACTGTGCTAAAACAGAACAAAGGGATGGTCCTTGCCCCAGGAGCTTGCAACCTATGTCTAAAATAAAAGACAACAGATTGGGGAGTACAAGAATACAATGTGATAATACTGGTCAGCATGACAAGTAATGGTCCCTGCATACCAACAGCCTGACTCCAGGAGAATTTGGAGGAAGGATTTGAAGGTGGATAACTAGGTGTCTTTGCAGATGTTTACATGAGCACCACATAAGCATGTGGAGCAGCATGAAAGAAAGCACAAAGGTGCTTGTCTGAAATTGAGCAAGTGGGTAGTGAAGGCTGTCATCGTAGGCTGACTGGAGGCAAGCATCGACAGATTGATAGCAAATGAGAGCTGATAGGTGGGGACTGAATATAAAGGACCTTGAAAGTGAATAAAAGTAGCTTATGTTTGATGCGATAGAGAAGGGGGAACCAGTTGAGGGATTCAAAGCGAGGGGTGACATGGTCAAACTGAGCTAGGAAACTGATCTTTGCAGCAGAATTCTGCATGGATATGATATTAGCTATTGCATGCTCAGAACTACAGCCAGCCAAACTCTTTTTCTACATTAAAATACAAATACAGTAAAGAAACCAAACAAGTCGCGAACTTGGAAGTCAATCCTTTTCCCTTAATACTGCTAGCTCATTAGGTCAGGGACAAACACTGTCTTCATCTCACTCAAGATTTACCTTTTTAATTAGAATTATTCTGTCAACTGCCTATCTAAAGTAGAAATCAACTTTTATATGCCATTCCCCTTTTAATCTATAAATACAGTGTTTCTAGAACAGTTAAGATTTATTCCCAGCTAGAACAGAAATGCAAAATGGACTAACTGATGGTGTTTAGTAATTGACAGACCATTCTTCCTATTTGGCTTCTCTGGAAAAAAAGTGTGCATTTTTAAAAGGATGAAGCCAAATACTTTATTCCTATATTTGTATGTGCCTTCATAATGACATCTGAATCTTTGACATGTCAAATGTGCTGACATGACTAGTAAGAACACTTCTTATTGCAGTGTTACATGAGAAATATAGGAGTTGGATTGAACCCATCACAAGTTGAGGAACCAAATCAAGGTGTTAGTTTAAATCTAAAAAACTTTCAATGATTTGTGTCTTGGATACCTTGGATACAGTTTCTTTCTCTCTTCATTAGCTATTGCAATAGTTTAAATCAACTTGGGTGCCTAAGTTAACAGCTCTAAATTCTCAGTGAGGAATCCTCAATTCTGGAATTTGTTTTTCCAGAGCCCAGATCTGCACACCAAGTCACACTCCAAAGTCCATCTGTTTTCCCAGGCTCACTATAAGCGTGTGAATTATGATAGTCTTCATTTGGGCCATGTCAATTGTGGATATGCATACAAAGGATACGTCAAAGATACAAAGTACAAACATTTAACTTGGAGCAAGGTTTGCACATCTCTCTAGAGTTACAGCCATACCTTTCAGGAAGTGTCCACAGTCATTATGTGGTAAGCAACATTGCCATCAGCAGACACCCATATCTGTAGCAATAAATGTATGCCCATCAATCTTTCTAGTGGCTCTTTACCTGTGGTAGCTGATTACACACTAGAGATGTGGTTTCTTTTGTGTCTGACAGGGGCTTTAGTTTGGCCAAATTTAGAATAGGGGTTTATCAAGGCAATCAGCCTCTTCTGTTGATAAACACTCTCCTTTTATGAATTTTGTGCACAGGCAGTGCTGATCCCTATTTAGAGCATGGAAACATTTGGATAAGAATTACAGATGTTCCGATAGAGAGGTGCAGTATTAATACCAACATAGACATTTCTGTGGTGATACTGAGATACAGTATATTGTCATTTCAACCACAGATCTCATCCCTGTATCTTCTTGAATGTTATTACCCTTTGGCTTTCCCCCCTCTAGTCCGATAGGAAAAAAAATAGAAGAAACAAAAGCTCATTTTTATATAATACTTGTCTAGACATATTTTGGGACCTAATGGAGGAGTTGGGCAAAAATAAGGAGACAGAGTTAAGTGTACACAATTAAAGAGCCTTTTAATCCTCTTAGTGAGTGACAGATGATTTTTAGTAAAACAGAATTTGCTTAATATTTTACAATTTAAGTGTAAAAGAAGCAAACTAGTTCAGGAAATTACTGTCTTCCAGTTTAAGTAAATCCTGAACTGAACCTTCTCTATTAAAAGGGAAAAGGGACCAGCCCATATCTGGAAAACAATCTTGAACCAATTTCATTGCTACTATAATAGCCCTTACATTTGTCTTATGTTAAAAATAGGCATGGAAAATTATTATTTTTAAATTATGAAATCACTCCAAATCATCTGGGCAGAGACAGACACATCCTAGAGGTAAATACTTGTCTGTGCGGATGGTGTCGACAGGAGGTCTTCAGCTTCATTGACCATGGGACCTTGTTCTGAGAAGGTGGACTGCTGAGCAGAGATGGGGTCCACCTGTCAAAGGAGGGGAAGAGTATCTTCGGATACAGACTGGCTAACCTTTAAACTAGGTTTAATGGGGGCAGGAGATAAAAGCCCAGAGGTAAATCCAAAACATGGAGACTTAGGTGAGAGGTCAGAATCTGGGGGTCAATACGGAAAATCGCAGCCCAGACAAAGGAGACACAAGAGGAAATACAGTGGGGAAATCTAATAAACATCTTAGATGTCTGTATATTAATGCAAGAAGTATGGGAAATAAACAGGAAGAACTAGAAATACTATTGAATAATCACAAATATGGCAATTGGCACCACAGAAACTTGGTGGGATAATTCATATGACAGCAATTCTGGTATAGAAGGGTACAGATTGTTCAGGAATGACAGTCAGGGGAAAAAAGGGAGAAGGTGTTGCCTTGTATATCAAATATGTATACACTTGCACTGAGATTAAGATAGAGAAGTGGGAGGTAGCCCAGTTGAAAGTCTCTGGGTAAGGATAAAAGGGTAAAAACAGTGGTGATATCATGGTAGGGATCTACTATAGACCACCTAAGTAGGAGGAAGAAGTGATGGATGAGACTTTTTAAACAACAAAATCATCCAAAACCACAGGACTTAGTGGTGATGGAGGACTTCAACTCCCCAGACATTTGTTGGGAAATACAGCAGGGCACAGATTATCTAACAAGCTCTTGGAAATCCTCAGCAGAGTGATGTCGCTCATGGTGACCTGCTTTGAATTAGGGGACTGTTAGTATTGGGACTGCTTGCCTGTTCCTTTACATAACTGTAACCAGCGGTTTACAGCCACGTGGTGGAGGCGGGAGAGGGGCAGCATACAGGGATCTTTCCCGGGGACAGCCGCGAGGGGGTGGGACAGGGGCAGCGTTCATGCTTGCTGGATTGCCGGCAGCAGGAACTGGCCAACGCTAGGAGCATTGCTTTGAACGTGAAAGGAGGGCACTGCTATAATTTAAGTTTTAAGCAGCCAAAAGTCTACGGCTTACCATGTCAGCCTGCTACCCGAATTCCGCTGTCCTGCCCCGCTTGTCTGATCTCCACTGCAAGACCCCAGGCACTGAATGCGAAGGCCGAAAATTCGACCTTGTCCTGAGTGCGCATGTGATAGGTGCTGTGCATGGTCTTGTTCACAGAGAAAGACTATGTTCATTGTTCACAGAAATTTATCTTTTTGAGGAATTCACTCCCTTTTTCCCATCCCACAGCTGCGACTGTCTCCCGACCTACCCCGGCATCCGTCTCCCAGAGGCTGGTGCAGATTAGGCGGAGAAAGAAAAGGACACGGGACGACATGTTCTCAGAACTTATGGGCTGCTCCCGAGCCGAGGCGGCCCAGCAGACCCAGTGGAGGGAGAACATGTCGCAATACCAGCGATCACACATGGAACGGGAGGAGAGGTGGCGGCAGGAAGACCAGCAGGCGACTCAAACGCTGCTTGGACTAATGAGGGAGCAAACGGACACGCTCCGGCGCCTTGTGGATGTTCTGCAGGACCGGAGGCAGGAGGACAGAGCCCCGCTGCAGTCTATCTCTAACCGCCCTCCCCCGCCACAAAGTCCCATACCCCCCTCACCCAGAGTCCCAAGAAGGAGGGGCGGCAGGGGCCGTGAAAACTGTCACTCCACCCCTGCAGACTGCTCAAGTACCAGAAGGCTCTCATTCCCAAAAATTTGATAAGTCCTTTCCTTCCCACCTCACCCAAGCCCCCGTCCCAGTTTCATCCCCTAACTGTGTAGTTGCTAATAAAAAATACGTTTCTGTTAATTACTGTTTCCGTCATATTCTTTTAGAGGAGAGTGTGTTTGAAGGGGGGGAAGGGGGTTGGTAAATGGAGAGGACAGTCACCTTTACCAGGGTACAGACATGGGGGCAGGTTCAGCAGAAGGTCACACACACATTGCAGTCACTAGGCACCCTGGTCAGTCTGGGAGGTGGTTTTCATGTTCTGTGTGTGGGGGGGGCTATGTGACTTTGTAGCGGGGGAGGGCGGTTGGAGATCTTATGCAGCGGTCCTTATCCTGGATCACAGAGCCACGCAGCAGGGGATCTGTAACCGTCCTCCCCCACCACAAAGTCACATAGCCCCCACACACAGAGTCCCGAAAAGGAGGGGTGGCAGGCTCCGTTGAAACAAGCAGTCCACCACTGCGGACCGCTCTAGGAGCAGGAGCCTGTCATTCCTCGAGTTTAGAAGCGTTCTTTCCATCACTACGCCCGCTCCCCACCACAGTCTGCGTCCCAGTTTCAACACTTTACCGCGAAATCCGTAATAAAGAAAACGGTGTTCATTAACAAAGTTCCATTTATTTTATTTTTAAACGTGTGTTGGAAGTGGGGGAATGGGGTGAAC
Source organism: Emys orbicularis (assembly GCF_028017835.1). NCBI lineage: Eukaryota > Metazoa > Chordata > Testudines > Emydidae > Emys > Emys orbicularis. Next base: position 89,967,621 of record NC_088683.1, read on the forward strand.
GGGGTATGTAACTGGAGAGGATAGTCAACATTAACTGGGTAAAGAAACGGGGGCAGGTTCAGCTTCTCTTTAAACAAACTTAATAGTCACAGGTTACCCTGCTCACTGAGGAACCTAGCTTTCAAAGCCTCCTGGATGCACAGCGCGTCCCGCTGGGCTCTTCTAATCGCACGGCTGTCTGGCTGGGCGTAATCAGCAGCCAGGCTATTTGCCACAACCTCCCACCCCACCATAAAGGTCTCCCCCTTGCTCTCGCAGAGATTGTGGAGCACACAGCAAGCTGCAATAACAATGGGGATATTGGTTTCGCTGAGATCAGAGCGAGTCAGTAAGGTTCTCCATCTCCCCTTGAGACGTCCAAAAGCACACTCCACCACCATTCTGCACTTGCTCAGACGGTAGTTGAAGAATTCTTTTTCAGTGTCCAGGACGCCTGTATAGGGCTTCATGAGCCAGGGCATTAGCGGGTAGGCTGGGTCCCCGAGGATCACTATAGGCATCTCCACATCCCCAACAGTTATTTTGTGGTCCGGGAAGTAAATACCTTCCTGCAGCCGTCTAAACAGACCAGAGTTCCTGAAAACACGAGCGTCATGAACCTTGCCCGGCCATCCAACGTTGATGTTTGTAAAACGTCCCCTATGGTCCACCAGTGCTTGCAGCACCATTGAAAAGTAGCCCTTTCGGTTAATGTACTGGCTGGCCTCGTGGTCCGGTCCCAGGATAGGGATGTGAGTTCCATCTATAGCCCCACCGCAGTTTGGGAATCCCATCGCGGCGAAGCCATCTATGATGACCTGAACGTTTCCAAGGGTCACTACCTTTGAGAGCAGTAGCTCAACGATTGCGTTGGCTACTTGCATCACAGCAACCCCCACGGTAGATTTGCCCACGCCAAAGTGGTTCGCGACTGACCGGTAGCTGTCTGGGGTGCAGGGGTCTTATGATCATAAGGTGAGAGCACAACAGTTTGGAAAACCATACTCAGAAAGTAATTATCAATGGTTTACAGTTAAGCTGAAAGGGCATATTGAGTGGAGTCCTGCAGGGATCTTTCCTGTGTCTGGTTCTATTCAATAACTTCATAAATGATTTGGATCATGGCATAGAGAGTACACTTATAAAGTTTGCAGACAACACTAAGCTGGGAAAGGTTGCAAGTGCTTTGTGGGGACAGGATTAGAATTCAAAATGATCTTGACAAACTAGAATAATGGGAATTAAATAGGATGAAATTCACTAAGGACAAATGCAAAGTACTACACGTAGGAAGGAATAATCAATTTCACAAATACAAAATGGGAAATGACTGTCTAGGAAGGAGTACTGCAGCAAAGGATCTGGGGGTCATAGTAGATCACAAACTAAATATGGGTCAACAATGTAATACTGTTGCAAAAAAAGCAGACATTCTAGGATGTATTAGCAGGAATGTTGTAAGCAAGATATGCGAAATAATACTTTCACTCTACTCAGCACTGATAAGACCTCAACTGGAGTATTATGTCCAGTTCTGGGCACCACACCTCAGGAAAGATGTGGACGTGCAGGGCTGCGGTGGCCAGAGAAAGAGGCAATTCCCCCAGCTCCAGGGCTGCAGCTGCCAGGGAGAGATGGCCTTCCTTCCCAGCCCCAGCTCAGGGACTGCCGCGGCAGGGGAGAGAGGGAGAGACCCCCCATCCTTCACAGCCCCAGCTTGGGGGCTGCCACAGCGGGGGAGAAAGGGCACATCCATCACATTAGAAAGGTAAGACTACTGATATTAAAATATGAGTTGTGTGCTTTTATTTGTAGAACAAAAAATGTTCATTATTAAGTTTTTTTTATATTGCGCTTTTATCCAAAGCGCTTTACAATTGTTAGCTAATGGTACAAACAACATTTGGAAAGATCATTAAGTGGTCCACCAAGACCCTCTGCAATTTTCAAGTGGCCCGCAAAAAAAAGTTTGAGAACCACTGCTCTATAGCTTACAGATTTTAAGATAGAAAGATAAATACCTGTGCAAGAATGGGGAATCCAAGGTTCCTACATCCATTGCAGGGTGTTAGTGCCTCCCATAAACCTGCAGGACCACAACTGTTTTCCCGGGCATCTTCCTCTTCCTCCTCCCCTGGTGAGAGGTTTGTTGATGAAGGCCTCTGTGGAAAATTAAGTTTACTAGAACATTATGCAGAAACATTTTGCTTTATTTTACCATAGTTAAAAATGCTAAGATTGATTGAGAAACTTCACATTTCCAGAAACTGATAAATATACTGCATTTTCAACTTAATATAGTGCATCTATTCAATCAATAATCAGTAAAACATAGTATATTACCTAAAGAAAAAAGATATGTGATGAGCTACAGTAAGCTATATTTTAAATAGGAGTTCAGAGACAGAGACTCTTATTACTCACCTTCAGTCTACAAATATTCAGATTATGTATAATGTACAGCACCAGACTTTTCAATTGAAAAATAAAGTATATTTTAATTTAAATTTTAGCTTTTACATTACTATTTTTCACTATAGCCTGCAGAGAATGAAAACTAACATTATTAAATTTTTACTGCTCTTAGAAATTGTACAGTAGGTAGAATATTGCAGAAACACCACAAGATAATGGGATCTTGTTTCTATAGCCAAATATTAAATATATATAACTACAACCATTTTAGCTTGGATTGGCCAGTGGCTTTTGCAGAGAAGTAGTAGAAATTTAATAACAATTTAGGATTTCATTTTTAGTTTGATGTTTACCAATGATGAAAAATGGTAACTTGTTATGTATGGTAAACAATACTTATTGATTTTTCATTTTAAAAAAACCTGCTATGTTTGTTTGCCCTAAACAGCAAGGGCAAGGGGTTTCAGGGAAAGTGATTCTATTTTACCATTTTGTTTCCTGCTTCAAGTTCTTGTTGCACACAGAGTCAAAATTATGCCTATTGTGGAGCCACTGAGGATATTTGTAACACATTGTATGTTTTCATTTTAAACTCTGTCATGATTCTATAATGGTTGTTGTGAGAAAAGGTGGGCATTTTTCTATTTACACAGATCATCCCCCTTTTCTTGATTGTGATCCTACCTCCTGCCCACTTCCTTAGTAAGGGGTTGTAGGGTAGATTTTCAAAGTTATACTGTATTAGCCTACCTTTGATCCCACTGAAGTGAATCACAGTTTTATCATTTATTTCAGTAGATGATATAGGTCAATGCTGAACACTTCTGAAAAATCCCACCCTTAGAACAAAGTTACACTAAATAAAGTTGTAAGGGCTTATCTAGACTACTGCTATAGTTGATGTAACTTGAAACCCTCCCCCCCAAGCAACATAAGTACATTGATTTAAAGCAGTGTCTACACTGCGCTATGTCAGTGAGAAACGCTCTCCCGCCAACATAGCTTCGGCCTCTTGTTGAGGTGGAGTAATTACATTGACAGGAGAGCACTCTCCTGAATCACACTTCCATCTTAATTCCATGCCCCATGTGGTTATTTTGCTCATGTCTAACTCACGTGTATAGAATACCTGGCCCCTGGACCAGTTCCAGCGTGCAGGATATGTTTATGTGGCCCCACTAGCATTCAGATTATAAACTTTCATTTAGCAGAAAAAAGTTTGGAGCTCTCACGCTTGCAAAAATACTTTCCAAATGCGAGTTGGACCAGAGTGTAAACCAATGTAAGTCTGTCTGCCTGAGTCTGCAAGCAGCTTGAGACAATGACTGACAAGTATGGCTTCCCACACCCCCACATGATATCAACTCTAAAGGTGAGAGATGATACAAATCTCAACATTGACAAGTTCACTGAAGATCATTTGAGCAGACAGAAAGGGGAAATGGGTGGGACTTGCTCTCTGGAAGAAAATGCAGAGGGATCACTGACAAAAAGCAAGAGAAAGAATGGAGGAAAAAAAGAAACAGGACAGAAATAGCAGTAGTTCTGATGATGAACTTATTTTTCCCACTGACTGATATTGAGTATCAATAAGGTACTGTACCAATATATGTCATACAGTAAGTAAAAATTTAGTTAAGTATCATTCAACCTTTGCTTTATATGCTAACCTCCCAAAAACACAAATGGGAGTTCCACTGTAGCCTAAAGAAAGTAAGTAATCCTAAATTCAGACTCCAGCCCATTGACACAAGATTAAATTCAGAATTTATTGCTCTCCACCAGTTTTTACTCCCTTGGTTTAAATTCACTGTATCACCCATTACAAGACTAGAGCATCACACTCTGGGTGGGGGGTTTTGTTTTTGTTTATTGGTTGGTTGGGAAGAGGAAGGGAGCTTTTAAGAGCGCATGTTTGTTTACTTTGCATTTTAAGATTCATTTTCTAAACCTGTTATTTTATGAGGTTATTTTGACAGTCAAGTAGTGCTACAGAATGTGTTACTATAGCAACAGCATTTTTGCATGGATTATTAAGAGGATTGGGTGAACTTTGCAGGGTTTGGGTCATGAAGGAATTCTATTGTTATATAGTTGTGCAGGATCAGAAACAGCCCCCGGGGCCTTGCTATCTAGAATTGTTATGCCACCATCTGTCATTTTATCCTATATGTTTACATTGGAAATATATAAACTTTAACCATTGTGACAAAGAACAAAGCACTCCCTTAAAAACAAACAAAAACAAACAAAGCTTGCCCCCTATTCCCCAAAGGTGACAATCTACTTCTAATCACAAAAATTTAGATTTATATAATAAACAATGCCTATCACATGCTTTGGAACACTTGCTTTTGTTTTCATAACTATGGCAGATTGCTTATGCCACTCCAAAAATATAGAAATATTCCCTAGAAGATATAATAAAAAGCTCCCTCCTCTGCTGGCATAATAAAATAACTGTGTCCAATTCTAGTCTTCTAGTTCCAGCCTGTCCACTGACCTCAGACAAGTCAAAATTAATTTAATAACTACTCAGCTTTAAGTGCTTTAATCATAACATCTCATCTTCAACTTCTCATATCTGAGTCCTACTTTCTCCAACTTCATTTCTTGATTCAGATAAGGTGACTAATACTGGACACTGTGCTCCAAATATGGTGTAACAATTAATTTTACTTGGTGTTTGCCAATTACTCTGCCACTTGGCTCCAGAACTAAAATTTGACTGATACCTGCAGGTTTGCTTGAAGGTTTGAGTTCAAGAAACTTGAACCAATAAGGCGAACTTTGTGCAACACTCTCCCCCTCCTTATCTCCAATCACTACCTACTTCTAAATAAGAGGGTAACACACTAAGCAAAATCATTAATGACTTGACTTCTGAGTCTTAGATTGGGAAATGAAGGCATAAACAGTGCAGCTGATGATCCCAAAGCTATACTGCTCAGCTATAAAAGAAGAGTGAAGAACAAGATTGAGGGTGTGGAGTAGAAAAGATGGGAGAGTGAATTTGCAGCAAAGCAGGTTCACTTATATTGTTAAGAGGACTATACATGTGGAAAAAGCTAACGTACTCAATAGGTTTTTTTGCCTCTGTCTTCACGAACGAGGTTAGCTCCCAGACTACTGCACTGGGCAGAACAGTATGGGGAGGAGGCGACTAGCCCCTCTTTGGAGAAAGAAGTGGTTCGAGACTATTTAGAAAAGCTGGACGAGCACAAGTCCATGGGGCCGGATGCGCTGCATCCGAGGGTGCTAAAGGAGTTGGCGGATGTGATTGCAGAGCCATTGGCCATTATCTTTGAAAACTCATGGCGATCGGGGGAGGTCCTGGATGACTGGAAAAAGGCTAATGTAGTGCCCATCTTTAAAAAAGGGAAGAAGGAGGATCCAGGGAACTACAGGCCACTCAGCCTCACCTCAGTCCCTGGAAAAATCATGGAGCAGGTCCTCAAGGAATCAATTCTGATGCACTTCGAGGAGAGGAAAGTGATCAGGAATAGTCAACATGGATTCACCAAGGGCAAGTCATGCCTGACTAACCTAATTGCCTCCTATGATGAAATAACTGGCTCTGTGGATGAGGGGCAAGCAGTGGACATGTTATTCCTTGACTTTAGCAAAGCTTTTGATACGGTCTCCCACTGTATTCTTGCCAGCAAGTTAAAGAAGTATGGGCTGGATGAATGGACTATAAGGTAGATAGAAAGCTGGCTAGATCATCAGGTAGTGATCAATGGCTCCATGTCTAGTTGGCAGGTGGTATCAAGCAGAGTGCCCCAAGAGTTGGTCCTGGGGCCGGTTTTGTTCAATATCTTCATTAATGATCTGGAGGATGGTGTGGATTTCACCCTCAGCAAGTTTGCAGATGACACTAAACTGGGAGGAGTGGTAGATACGCTGGAAGGTAGGGATATGATACAGAGGGAGCTAGACAAATTAGAGGATTGGGCCAAAAAAAAAAATCTGTGAAGGTTCGACAAGTGCAGAGTGCTGCACTTAGGACGGAAGAATCCCATGCACTGCTACAGACTAGGAACCGAGTGGCTAGGCAGCAGCTCTACAGAAAAGGACCTAGAGGTTACAGTGGATGAGAAGCTGGATATGAATCAACAGTGTGCTCTTGTTGCCAAGAAGGCTAACGGCATTTTGGGCTGTATAAGTAGGGGTATTGCCAGCAGATCGAGGGACATAATCATTCCCCTGTATTCGGCATTGATGAGGCCTCATCTGGAGAAGTGTGTCCAGTTTTGGGCCCCACACTACAAGAAGAACATGGAAAAATTGGAAAGAGTCCAGCGGAGGGCAACAAAAATGATTGGGGGCTGGAGCACATGATTTATGAGGAGAGGCTCAGGGAACTGGGATTATTTAGTCTGTGGAAGAGAAGAATGAGGGGGGATTTGATAGCTGCTTTCAACTACCTGAAAGGAAGTTCCAAAGAGGATGGATCTAGACTGTACTCAGTGGTATGAGATGACAGAACAAGGAGTAAGGGCCTCAAGTTGCAGTGAGGGAGGTCTAGGTTGAATATTAGGAAACACTATTTCACTAGGAGGGTGGTGAAGCACTGGAATGGGTTATCTAGGGAGGTGGTGGAATCTCCTTCCTTAGAGGTTTTTAAGGTCAGGCTTGACAAAGCACTATCTGGGATGATTTAGTTGGGGATTGGTCCTGCTTTGAGCAGGGGGGTTGTCTAAATGACCTCCTGAGGTCCCTTCCAACCCTGATATTCTATGATTCTACATCTTTCACTGATCTTTAAGGGGGGTGGCAGTCTAAGCCCACCGATGTGCCCAATTATCTGCACTACTAAAATAACTGTGGTTTACTACATGCAAAGGGGATAAGTTATTTTAAGCATTCCCAGCCCAAAGACCAAAATTAAAGATGCCCCCTATAGTAAGTGGCAAAGAACTGTAACAGCACCCGATAACTAGAAAGAATGCAACAAACTAGTCTAACTTCATAGGCAAGTGAAAGTAATTCACAGAACATAATCTAATCTAAATAAAAAATATAAAGACTATATAAAATGAGAGGCTCCTTTAACATACCTGCAAGGAATATGCATAATAAACTGGATGAATGGGAATTATGGTAGAGAAAGAATATGATCACTTAGCCATTACAGAAATACAGTGGGACAAGTAGATGAAATGCTAATGAACCACAGATTAATATAAATTGTTTACATATAATAGAGGAAGGAGAGGGGTGATTTACTTTATGTAAAACAAATATGAAATTGAGGTAAGTCAGGCCCATAGTAGTGTGAATTAAATGCTATGGATAAAAAAAAATCAGAGGAAATGGAAAATATTTTCTAGGCAGATTGTTTCTACACTTCCCCATCAAAGAGCAAATAATGACAAATAGAGTCTAACGGACACTAGCCAGATGGCTAGAATAAATGAATTAGTGCTCTTGGGTGACTCCAACTATCCAGATAGTTGTTGTTGGGGGGGGTATCTTTAGTGAAGCATAAGTCCTCCATAAATGTTTCCATTTCATAAAGGATAGTTTTGAATTACAAAAGATTAAAATAGAAACAAGAAGGAGACTCTTATACATAGCAGTCACCACCAGAAAAGAATTAGTAAAATGTAAAGCCATTAGGTCAGGGATCCTAAATTAATTGAGTTAAGGTGTAACCTATTGTTAATATCCTAAATAGAAATGCTGAAATTCCAGAAGACCAATCATCCTAACCTAAAAGGTTTATCAGGATCAGAAGAGGATATGTACTAAAAAAATAAAGAAAATAAATAAAGGAATGAAAAACCTTGAGAAATTGTACAAGATGCCCAGAATGGAATAGCCAGAAAGAAAACCACAAGAGATTAATGGGTACAAAGGTTTAATAAAAGCCTCAAAGAAGCCAGCTGCTTTGATTACCAATACATGAAATAAGTATTGGATATTCATAACAGTAAAATATTTAGAGTGAAGTCCTGGCCCTACTGAAATCAATGGCAAAACTACTATTGATTTTAATGGGGCCAGAATTTGACTCCGGATCATCTCAGATATTGAGCACCCAGAATTACTCCTCCAGAAGGTAGGCATAGAATGTCCATCTACCAGGAAGCTCATCTGCATCCTCTTCAACATACTAGAGAAGCCATAGCTTCATTAAACATGTGTGTTTTAGTTATAAGCATGGTTTTCTGTCTCCATGAGAGTTTTTTTTATATTGGCCAGTGTGCACACTGATCATCACAGAAATTGGCCATTCCCAGCACCTAAGAGCACAAACCAGCACCCAAAGGTCAGTGGGAAGAGGAAGGAAGGAGAAAAATACTCTTTACTTATCCAAACTTCTGCATCCCTGGACTCAACAAAACAGTCTCTTTACTTCTCTCAATTATAATTTACAGTCAGTCCAAATAAAAATAAAAACACTCCCCTCGATTCATAACCCAGGTCTTCCATCCTCTCAGGGCAGCCTCTACAGTCTCTCCTTGGCATAGAAAGTACGCTTATTAAGTTTGCAGATGATACCAAACTGGGAGGGATTGCAACTGCTTTGGAGGACAGGGTCATAATTCAAAATGATCTGGACAAATTGGAGAAATGGTCTGAGGTAAACAGGATGAAGTTTAACAAAGCCAAATGCAAAGTGCTCCACTTAGGAAGGAACAATCAGTTTCACACATACAGAATGGGAAGAGACTGTCTAGGAAGGAGTACGGCAGAAAGGGATCTAGGGGTTATAGTGGACCACAAGCTAAATATGAGTCAACAGTGTGATGCTGTTGCAAAAAAAGCAAACATGATTCTGGGAAGCATTAACAGGTGTGTTGTGAGCAAGACACGAGAAGTCATTCTTCTGCTCTTCTCTGCGCTGGTTAGGCCTCAACTGGAGTATTGTGTCCAGTTCTGGGCACCGCATTTCAAGAAAGATGTGGAGAAATTGGAGAGGGTCCAGAGAAGAGCAACAAGAATGATTAAAGGTCTTGAGAACATGACCTATGAAGGAAGGCTGAAAGAATTGGGTTTGTTTAATTTGGAAAAGAGAAGACTGAGAGGGGACATGATAGTAGTTTTCAGGTATCTAAAAGGGTGTCATAAGGAGGAGGGAGAAAACTTGTTCACTTTAGCCTCTAAGGATAGAACAAGAAGCAATGGGCTTAAACTGCAGCAAGGGAGGTTTAGGATTTAGGTTTAGGTTTAGTTAGGAACTCTAAAAAGTTCCTAACTGTCAGGGTGGTTAAACACTGGAATAAATTGCCTAGGGAGGTTGTGGAATCTCTATCTCTGGAGATATTTAAGAGTAGGTTAGATAAATGTCTATCAGGGATGGTCTAGACAGTATTTGGTCCTGCCATGAGGGCAGGGGACTGGACTCGATGACCTCTCGAGGTCCCTTCCAGTCCTAGAATCTATGAATCTATGAATCCTTCTCACCTTGTATAATAACAGTCCAAAGTTTGGACCTTCTCTCATATTAGTCAAAGCCATTGGATATCTACTTCACTACTTAGACAGAACTTCTCCAAAGAAAAAGTATCTATTACCCATAAGTCTGCTTTACTCCCTTTTATGTGCTGTCTTTCCCTCAGTTATTAACTACAGCTGGTGGTCCCACCTGCTTAGGTTGATAATTGTGGCAGGTGTTGGTGGGCAGACCTGATTTAATCACCTAGTTCCAAGGCACTCCATTAACTCCTTATCTTAGTCCAGCATTCACTCTATCACATTCAGTTAAAATTCCTATAATAAAGATTGATTCTCTGTTGCTTCCCTCAAAATAGTCAGCATGAAATTCTGATCTTTGACCACTTTGTAGCTAAAAAAGAATCTGCTACTGTGTACACAGTAGAGATATGGCAATGCATGCCACACAGCTGAGATCTAAAACCAAACAGTAAACTGTCTCTCTGCTTATATTATCTCCATTTTAGCATAATTACCTTCAGTCTGTAGAAGCATGGCTAATATGTTGACTTTAAATCAGTATCCATCAGAAAAATTCAGTGTCAGCAAAAATGTTTGATTTGGTACTAGAGCTTTTTAGCATTTTTCATCACATAATTCTGATGCCTACTTATTAACTTATATTTGCAACAGATGCCATGTTAGGAACAATGATTGACTACTCAGTTGTACCAACGGTTTCAGAGCTGGAGGTTGGGCTGCAAGAGTCATCCAGCTATAAGACATTTGTCCTCTAACTCTGTTCTCCACCTCCCCCAAGTTGCCAGTATTTCTACATTATTTTATTTAACCCCTTGGAAACTACAGTAACATTGATACAAAGATCCCTGCCTCTTGAAGACTGCATTATTCCTGTTTGATGGCAGTGTACAAGCAGCAAAATACATTAAAGGCCAAACAACATCACCAGCTATGTGTTTTCAACTGATAGTGAAGTCAGTGGGAGTTGTATGCATCTGACAAAATAATTGGGCAATTACAAAACTGTGCATAATATTTCATATGAATATTACCTGCATTGAGATCAGACCCAGAGCCTTGAGCTCCTTGAAGATTGTTTGGAGGCCTCCACCATCCAAAATGGGGGCCTTCCCATAAGCATCCATTGGGAGTTCCACCTCATCTCCAATGTGGCGGGGGGGGGGGGAGGGACAGATGACAGAGAAGTGGGTGACTCCCTTTGAGACCTCATCCATAAAAGACTCCATGGGGGAGGAGGGCAACATCACCCTGCCAAAGACTCCTCAACCAGCTCCACCTGCTGAAATTTATTGGGGTGGGGGGAGTGGGCAGAAGTAGGTCCAGTGGTGGGCCCCCTAGATGTTTTACAGGAAGCCTCCTCCCCCTCCTCAAGAGGGAAGTGCTGGTTCCATGACTTATCTTTGCCACTTCTTCCCCCGGTGGCTGGCCAGAGAGGGTGAATTTAGGGGGCAAGGGCAATGGGGTTGGGGGCTGGGGAGGCAAACATGGAGCAACGGAAAGGTATGGTCTCTCCCTGAGATGGGCCCTCTCCAGGGCTCCAGGATGTCACAGTAACCCCCTCTTCCATGGTCCCAACCAATGGCTTTTATTAGCAGCAGGTTTTGTCCGCTCAGCTGGGTGAGATGGGCGGGGGGCATCCCTGGTGCCTGAATAGGATTGTTGATTGGTGTTGGAGGGAGAGGGAACCAGGTGGGCAGGATCACCAGTGGTGGCAAGGTTGGCACTCTCTTGGGTTTTGGGGCAGCCAGCATCCCTCCTTGCCAGGCTGAGGGACAGTCTCTCCAGACTTGCACCAAAGCCCAGTAAAGGAAGCACCAAGCCTCCCCCGAGGAGTACTGAACCAAGTACAGAACTTCCTGGTTGGGCACTAGAAAGGGGCCCTCCAGTCTCCCTCCCACCATGCACCACCACCGGCAGCTGGATGGTACTTGCTAGCAGAACAAGAGGACAAAGCAGAGGGCGGGGTCCTTACAGCCCAGCAGGAGAGGACTGATAGTGGAGACCAACTTCCCCAAGATGGAGAGAGGAAGCAGAAGGGCAGCATTGGAGAGGAAGGATGGGATGGAGGTAAGGACCACCTGTACTCCCAGATCCTCCAGGGTCTCAAGAGGGACAAAGAGGCTCCCCATCAAGATGTCTTTCTTCACTGTTCCTTGCACAGTGACCTCTGATGTCAGGAAGAAGATGACCTCCCGTACACCTTGGAGGCCACCACTATGGCTGAGGGTTCCCCCACCTGTGCCAATGCCCACATGTAGGTTTCAACATAGGGTGAGGCAGCTGTGCCTCCTGGTCAGGGTGGGGAAGAGGCCCTGGTTGTCATTGATGACAGAGGAGGCAGCAGCAGTGGCAACAGCAGCAGGGGTGGGCAGAAGAGCCATGACAGATAGCAATGCTGTGGCAGGAAGGGCCACGGCAACCTGGTCACACATTCTGGGGGTTGAGGTGGAAAGGATGGTGAGGAAAGGGGAGCCATGGCTGATGGTGTGGTCACTACAGTAGTGGCCGCCACCATGAAAATAGCCTTCTGGGCTGTGCTCTTGCCCTTTTTCTTCCACTGGCCCTTTCTTCTGGCCAAGGGGTCTCCCTTGATGGTATTAGGAGGCTTGGCAGTGGAATCCCTTCCTGTGCCTGCTGCCGCCACCCCACTGGAGGCACTGATGGTACTGGCAGTGGTGTTGCTGCAAGGGCAGATGGGGGAGAAAGCTGAGGTGGGGCAACAACAGAGGCCGAGGGTCATGGAATCATAGAATCGTAGAATATCAGGGTTGGAAGGGACCTCAGGAGGTCATCTAGTCCAACCCCCTGCTCAAAGCAGGACCAATCCCCAAATAAATCATCCCCCTCCTGCAGTCTCCATTTTCCCTCTATGGATGACGGCACTGGAGCAGAAGCTTCACATGTGGCAGGTGATGGATACAGCCCCCAGAGGGGGTGCGGATAGGAATAATAAATGGAACAGTGGGTCAGGGAAGACAGAGTCTGGAGGCTCTTCCCCTCAGAGCTGCATGTGGGGGAGAAGGGTGCAAACAGAAACTGAGGGGAATTAGTGAAACAAAAGAAGGTGGGGACCACAACCAGCAGTTTTGGGTAAACCAGTTCCGTTGGCTGCACTGGGTGTGAGGGACAGATGTAGGTGTGAGGGGGTGATGTGAATGGGGTATCAAACAAAATTGGGGTGGGGGGGAATTCATAAGCACAGAGATGTGCAGGTGCATGGGGGCAAGCGGGGCTAGATGGGGGCATGGGAAGCAAGGAACAAACAATATGGGGAAGGGGCCTAGACAGGGAACAAACCAGGTGGAGCCTGGCACATTAAGGAAGGCAGGCAAGCTAACAGATAGGGGGCCCGGCTGGGGTGGGGGAGACAGGCAAACAAACAAGCATGGGAGTCCTGGGTGAGGCAGAGGACGCAGGTAACAAACATGTAACAAACTGAGGGGGGTCAGCAGCAAATGCAAGGAAAGGAGGGGGACCATGTGAAACCGGGTGGAAGAGCAGTGAACTGCAAGGGAAAGGGGCTACACACGAAACTGGGGGGGGGTGGCAAACCATGAAGGGGTGGGGCTGTGGGCAAGCAGGGGGAAGAGGAGGAGGCAAACTGAAGGGGAGGGAAAGTCCGGGGTGGGGGTCATGTGAACTCACATGTGCTTGCAAAAGTCTGCTGCAACAGTCCCAGAGAAGGTTAGTGGAGGCAGGCATGCAGGCTTGCAGTCCAGCAAGCAGATGGACTTCCACAGCTGGAGCAGGAGCAGAGGGGGAGTGGATGGGGGAGGAGGGGCTCCACATAGTTCCCCCCCTCCCAAGCAGTAAGGCAAGGGTAGCTCAGTTGCAGCAGCAGCAGCCTCCTCCTCCAGCAACATCACAGCAGCAATGGTAAGCTCCCCACACAGAGCCATACACATGCAGGGAATGAGGCGAGGGATTGCATGAAGAGAAAGGATGCTCTCATGGTTTAGGGAGCTGAATGGTGCTCTGGAGAACTGGATTCTATCCCTGCCTCTGCCAGAGAGTTCCTAGAAGATGCTGGAGAGATCACTTAAACGAAACTTTTCACAGGTGGCCGTAATTGTGTGTTCTTAATTTTGTGAACGCCCAACTTGAGACCTTGGGGTCTGATTTGGAGAAGTGCTCAGTATTCACAGCTGCAATCTGAAGTCAGTGGGAGCTTTGAACGTATACATACAATATAATGCTAAGTACTCTGAAAAATCAGGTCCTAGGCATCTCAAATTAAGCACCCAAAATTAGTGAACACTTTTTACCTTAATCTCACTGTGCCTTAGTTCCCCATCTGTAAAATGATTATATTAATAATCCCTCACCCCAGAGAGGTGTTTTGAAAATAAATGCATTATTATGAAGCACTCAGATACTGTAGTGGTAAGTGCCATAGAAAAAGTCCACGAGGAAATTATTAGTTCTGTATTCAGAGCAGAATTTTAATAGTGTGCTGTAAATAAGGCCAAACACTGAACAATCAGGAAAAAAACAAAATATTGAATAGCTGCTCACTAAGCAAGCACCATCCACCTGTGCTCTGAATGAGGCATGGGCTCTATGGAAAAACTAGTAAGAGATCATGTAATTAAAGATTGTATTATAATGCATACACACAAGAAGGATGAATAAAGGTTGCATGGGCATTTTTAATTCTGGCATTTCCTAACTTTGGCCTGGTCTGCACTGGGGGGAGGGGGAGGAAATTGATCTAAGTTATGCAACTTCAGCTACGTGAATAACGTAGCTGAAGTCGACATATTTAGAACTACTTACCATGGTGTCTTCACTGTAGTAAGTCGACGGCTGACGCTCTCCCGTCGACTTTGCCTGCGCCTCTCACCCTGGTGGAGTACCGGAGTCCACAGGAGAGCGCTCGGCGGTCGATTTATCATGTCTAGACTAGACGCGATAAATCGACCCCCACTGGATCGATCGCTGCCTGGCGATCCAGTGAGTAATGTAGACAAGCCCTTTGAGTGCTTGACTTTTCAACCTTAACCTAATGTCATATTTTAATGTAGTTTGTGTAATATATAGTGAAAGTGAAAACATTTCTGAATCTATTTACTGCAGGTATGAAACGATATGTTCAAGGTGACAAAATCTTCATCTATTAAAAAGCCTAGTGGACAAACTGTTACTGAATCATTGTGGGGAAATGTCAAGTGTAAAAATGCAAGAGTTTCCTTTTCTTAAACTGCAAATCAATTATCACATTTACAAGAGAGAACAACTTTTTATTTGTTAAAAACTAAATGCAGGGACAAATTGGCAGATCTAACACCACTGAAGTCTGAGATGCATGTATTTACACCACAGCTGAATTTGGCCCATGGTCCTTTCTCTAAAGGTGACAGCGTATCAATTTAGTAAAATTAAATTTGGTATAAAACACTATTTTTTCTCATATATGAATTCTTCTACAATGAAATTGATTTCTAGTGTGCTGATTTATTATTGTGTATTAAATGCTAAGGGCACATGAATATATCTCAGCAGAAATCTTTTCTCCTTAATTTTTCACTTCCTCTATTACTCATTAGTTTGGCTCCAAATGTTTTGTTTAACACTCCAAAAGTGTTTTAAGATACAGTAAGTATGAGAGATCATACAGAAAGAAATTTGCAGTGTACCAAAGTTGAAGGACTGCTGATAAACTGTTTAGGGTACTTGTCCAGAATAACTTTTATTTACATTTTCTAAGTTTTGTAAACCTGCACAGAATCTCTTGTTGTATGGTAGAAGAGAATTTTAAAAGGAAGCTTCTGAATTCTTGATGTGGGTGCACTAATACGTTACTCAAGATTTTCAACCGCTAGAAGAATTTAAGAAGGATTTTAATAAACAATGTGAAGATTTATCTCTGGGTGGCACATTGAAGTGCTTTTAGTAAAGTAATTATCTTTTGATTATATTAAGCAGGTATTGGTTAAGGATGACATAGTGAGTGCAGTCAGTGGAATTTTCTTTCGTAAGTATCTTGGGAAGGAGATACTCCATTTGTGCTCAGATCTGAAAAAGCAGGATTAAGTATTAAGGGCTCAATCCTGTAATGTTCTGCGCACTGTCCCTGATTCAGCAAAATACCTAAGCAAATGTTTAACTTTCAGCATGTAAGTAGTCCCATTCTAGTCAATGGGACTTCTCACATGCTTAATGTTAGCATATACTTAAAAGCTTTGCTGGATCAATGACAGAGCGGTCAGCACCTTGCAGACCAAGCCCTGGGGTGAAATTCAGCTAGCAAGCATAAGCACAGTGTAAGTGCCCACACATGTAGTAGAAAATGAGTGTTTGTAGGGGACTCTGTTGAAGTACATGACTAGTTCCAATGAAGTTAATCAGACTTCTCATGTGCTTGAAGTTAAGCATTAGCTTAAGTATCTCACTGCATCAAGGCCTGAGTGTTCACTCTGAAAGAATCATGCCAAAATTTGACTCACTGTGTGGAACCAGTGTAATATTTACCATAAAAAAGAGACTAGCAATAAAGAGTATCAGGGCCTAAAGAAAAATGAAATCAAGGGTTAATATTTTTTGAAATATTAATCAAGTGTGAGGAAAAAACTGAAGCTTGTTTAGTTTTAGTACATATGAGAAAAAATAATTTGGGGTCAACATAATTATAATATTTTTATAATGCAGTTACCCAGCAAAAAAATCAAAACATTTCATGTAAAACACCTAAGAATGTATCTATATATCCCCCATCACTATAATATCTGAGTGTTATCCTCATACAAACATTTGTAAAACACAACACAGCTTAAAAGCAAATTAGCTGGAAAATGTATATTTTCCCTTTGCTTTAAGTTGTGAAAGAAAGGATGGATAGGTGGGTGGCAGAATGACGGAGCTTATAGAAAATGCATTATTGTTCATGAAATACAGCAGCAGGGAACAGAAATTAAAGAAGCAGGGGAAAATTATGCGATAAGTGAGTGGGCAGCAGTCACCATTTTATTATTCTCCTAATTGCTCACACATTTTTTGGATTAAAATACATATTCTCAACAGAAATGTGCTACTGAAAGTGCAGTTGTTTTTGATTAAGAAGTCTTTGTTCTAATAAAGGTCTCGGAGAAATCATGTCTGAATGGGCAAAGCTATTCAAAAGAGTCACAGGTTAGTCATCTGAAGATGAAGGCTGGATAAGAATGGATAGTCAAAAAGACTTTGAAGAACACTTATGCTGTATTAACTCTGATTCCATTAGTGACACGTTGGTTGGGGTTTGCTGTGTTGTATTGTACATGATAAATATGACTATATTAAATTGGTGCATGGGAACAACTGAGAATCAGTTGAGTGAGAGCTCTCACTATTTGCCCAGCACAGTAAGGTAGCTGAAAGTGTAACTAGCAAAGGATGATGCCCAGGGCCAAATTCTTAACCCAGCCTTTTGTCTCAGTAAACAGGCTGGGGTCTCAGGCTTCTCCACAGTATTAGAGAGAGGAAGGAATCCTTTGCTTACTACACAGACCACAGAGCAGTACCTGCTGGTCCACAGCGTCAATTGCAGCCACTACTGCTGAGGTCTACCCCCTGTAATGGGGTACCTAAATCCTGTGAGTTTGAGAAGTAACTGTGATTGCTGAGTAAGGCTACTGAAAACCAGACATCCTCCTCCTTTCTGGAAAGTGGAGCTCTGGACTGGAAGCACAAAACACACTGGCAGCCTAACGCTCACAGCACCCTCTCATCACCGTATTATGTAATGCATTATTGACAATCTCAAGCGATCAAAAACCATGATTTGGATGCCAAAAATCATGATTTTAAAAAAATCTAATCATGTTTTTCAGTCTTTTGACTTTTAACTCCCCTCCACATCTCTGACAATGTGTGTATGATAATTTCAGGTTGAAAAGTCAATCCCCAATGCATACAAAAATGCACACCTCTCCCTGGCTACTCAGATGAAGAGTCCACTTATCCTCTCCTCGCCCCATAGATAGGGGAACTGCCACAAATTTCCTAAATTATCATTATTTTAAAATCTACTGTACAAGTGCTATAGAATGGAGCTGGAAAATGAACATCCAAGAAACATAAAATACTCTCTTTGTGTACCAAGTTTTCCAATTATTTTTAATAAATATTTATGTGAGCTGCAGAGACCTTTACATGTGAGATCTTTACACCATCAAATCAATCAAATCACCTGGCTAACTGCTTGAAAACTCTAACCCACGCAGAGCTTCTATATCTCAGTGCAGTGATGATATTTATAATCCTTATACATGTGTGTGTGTATATATATATATAATTATTCTACTTTCTTCCTATAATTTTGACTACTGGATAATATATATTTATGTAGTTACTACAAAAATAATTTTAAAAATCCCATTATAATTAATTGTCCAAATTATATAGCTAAAATAATTTTTATTTTAATTATTCTCTTTCTTTATTATTTTAAATATTCTTCTGTCCCACTGCCCAAGAGCTCCTCCTCTGCCTGGGTCCCAGCAATACCACTTCCCTGAGTCCCCTTCTCCCCTGCTGACGTGGTCACAGAGGATTCGGGTTAGTGGTGCTACTGGTCCTGGGTAGAGGAGAAGTTCTGAGGCAATGGGATGGCAGGCAGCAACCTGAGCCTGGACCAGCAGCAACTTTCTACAATTCCCCCTTCCCCTACCTCCTGCTGCTCAGCTTGCTCTCTGCTAAGGCAGATACATAGAGGCAGGCAGTCATGTCCTCTGCCCCGAGGCTCTTGCACAGAGTTCTGCCTGCATACCTAGCCCTGAAAATCACGGGAACAGAAGAGCTCCTTGCAACATCATGACAGCCCCTTCTGAAGGCTTCAAAAAATCTATGTCTCTCAATCAATTTGTAAGAACTAGCAATACTACATACTTTTAAAATAAAAAGAATGTAGGTGATAAATAAGGACCTTAATAAGAAGAACAACAGAGAGGGCAGGATTTGCCCTTTAGACTATATAAGCTTTCACAGTAATTTTGGTTGTCATGGATTCTTGGGAAACTGGAGGGTTAATACTCAACATCTTTTTTCAGCCACTTGATCACACAGTACATTCAAATGTACAGTAAAATACAGATGAACAAATAATACAGTACTGTCCCCAGGACCTGTAAAATATCCATGGATAATCTGACGGTCTGTTGAAATTGTTGAGTTTCCTTAGATTGTAAACTCTTTGGGTATATCTATACTGCAATGTAAGCCCGGGACTAGTACAACTTGAGTTAGCAGAACCTGAGTTTGGTAACTTAAGGCTTGAGCATCTACATTCATTTGAACTCCAGGTTAGGAATTGTCGATTCCTGGGTCCCAACTTGGGGCTTCAGTGTCTACATTGCATTACGTGGGCCCGAGTCCCACCATACATAATGGTTCGAAAGGAGGAGTCATATGCTGTAAAAACACTACATTTAAATTCCAAGCAGGAACAGGCTTTCTAATAGGGGAATAAAGACTTAGTAAACCTTTTAGAAATCTCTTAATGATATCATGCGGAAATACAGATTTACCTATTGGTATATGAAATGTTGCAATTGCATCTAAATGTACCCTGATTGACATACCAGATAAATCATTGTTCTTTAGAACCAACAAATACTCTAATATGGATTGTATAGGAGCTGACACAGGATCAATATCCTTATTAGCTACCCATAATGCTAATCTTTTCCATTTCAACTTATAACATTTTCAAATTGAAAATCTTCTTGCATTTAGTAACACATACTGTGAAAATGTACACAGAAAGGTTTCTCTAGTTCTTTCAAATGCCTATTGACCATGCTGTCAGATGTAATGAGAGTGGATCAGATGGTACACATTCCTTTGCTGCTGTGACAGAAGGTCCAGTCACGGTGGTAGTACTTTGTAGTTTCCCTTTGAAAGAAGGAGCATGTCCTTGTACCACTGCTGTCTTGGACATACTGGGGTGATAAGTATCACCTTGGCTGAGTCCTGTCTGATCTTCACAACCTTCAACATTAAAGAGAATGGTCGGAAAGCATACATCAGATCTGTACCCCAACTGAGGATGAGAATATCTGTTAGAGACCATGGGTCCACACCTGCCTTTGAACAAAACAGACATCATTTGGTGTTGAACATTTTGCCAAAATAGGTCTATATTTGGAATACACCACAGAGCAAATATGTCCTAGATTTATGTCTTTCAAGGACCATTTGTGCATCTGGAAGGATTCTCTGCTTAGTTGGTCTGCTAACTGGTTGAGGGCATACCACATGCAGAGCTATGATACCACATGCAGAGCTATATACACACCTCGTGACCACTCACCACTTACAAAGCTTTACTGCCTCGTTGCAAAGCTGTGAAGAGCAGGCTCCTTCCTGTTTGCTGTCATATTGTCTGAGGCTACCTGAACCACATATCATTTCACCTGGGGGAGGAAAGATCTGAATGCCATCCAGATTGGTCTTAACTCCAGAACACTTATATGAAGGTAAGACTCTTGCTGATTCCAAAGTCCTTTTGTTACAAGGTTGCTGTGATGTGCACCTCGGTCTGTTTTTGAGGGATTTGTTGTAATTATCATGTAAGGAGAGGGAGGGTTGAACCTCACTCCCTTCATTACATGGTCCCAATCCATCCATCACCAGAGATTTTTCAGGATTTTGTTTGGAATAGTAATTATTAGCTTCATGTCATTTATTGCAGGTTTCAAGTTTCTTGCCACCCACTGTTGAAGAGGTCTCATTTTTAGTCTCGCATAGGGTGTGACACACATGGTTGAGAGAGAAAGGAAGAACTTCACTTTTTGAGATGGATTCTGAAGCAAAAACTGAATGATATTTGACATCTTCAGGAACATTCCTCTGGAAGGTAAGCCCTTACTATTCTGGATTCTAGAAATGCTCCCATGAAAGGGATACTCTGTCAGGGCTTTCTTAGAAAATTCTTTTCATTGATCCAAAACTACAACCTCCAGAACAGACAGCATGTGAATCAAGTGTCCACTTCCAGATAGTGTTTGGAATCTGCTTTTAGGAGCCAATTGTCTAAATATGGATACACAAAAATCCTTTGTCTTCTCAGAAAAGTTGCTTTGCTCCAAATGCCTCAGATCTGAATGCCTCAGAATTTCTGAAGCTTCCTTGCCTTGATATGAACCCAAGGTCATCGCAGTTGAAGGAGGTTGAAATGGAAACCCTGGAGTATGGCCAGTCTTGTACCATCTCATACTCATGAGGAAACGTGAACTTGCCTGTGTCATGAAAACAGCCTTGTGTTTGATGCTCCAGGTAAACTGTTGTATCCATCTCCTCTTCTGAATGTGAATCCAAGTCAGGATCTGACAAGGGACCAGTTGTGATACCACAGAGGTAGGGATCCACAAGTAGTGACAATAAATAATAATATATGGAGATATACCTATCTCATAGAACTGGAAGGGACCCCAAAAGGTCATTGAATCCAGCCCCCTGCCTTCACTAGCAGGACCAAGTACTGATTTTGCCCCAGATCCCTAAGTGGCACCCTCAAGAATTGAACTCACAACCCTGGGTTTAGCAGACCAATGCTCAAACCACTGAGCTATCCCTCCCTATCTCACAAGGGTGAGATAGCTTTTCTAGATGAACGTGTGGGTGTTTGGGGAGGAAGCAGTAGCATCACAGAAGATCCATGTGATGAGATATCTATGCTGTGTTTTTGTCAGAGAGAAAAAGTGTTATGTCAGATCCTTATCTTAACCTTTCCTTTTTCTGCCAGAGAAGTGAAAAATAGATCCAATAAATGCGGTTCTGCAAATACCTGAGTGAAAACCACCACTGAAGGTATCGGTGCTGATACAATAGAGGGATCTATCGATTTTTTAGGGCCTGACCAAATAGAGAGATATCAGGCTCTGGTCAGATCAAGAGCATGCAGATCCAAGACAGAAGAATCCGATGAGTCTCCTGAATAGGAGACAATGCCAGGCCCAAAAACATGCTTGGTCTTGGCTTTCTTCTTCTTCTTTGGAATTGAAGCTCCTGATTCCGTAGAGGCCTCAAGCATGGAATGCATATTGTCTATGCCTGTTTCCATTACCAGCTGTACCCTTATTAGGAAGCAGGTCCAAGGTTTATGTTGCTCATTGGTCAGTCCTTTTAGATCTTGAGGTTGGAGCCAAAACTGAAGACTTAGATGAAGAGGACTTCTTGGAACCTGAAGGTCCCAGAGCCAATCCAAGCCTCTTATTTCTGTTACTCGGAGCCTTGGATCCAGAGGTTTTAGCCGACAGGGCTTCCTGTAGAAAGAGGGCCTGGAATCTGTTTTGCCTCTTCTTTCTGGCTCATGGTGTAAATGTGCGTGCCCCTCTCCTAAGTATTTCAGGCATTGAGTGTGGATGTCAGATGCTGGAAAAACTGCAGCATATGATGCACATGGCATAAATCCCTGTTTCTTGTTCTTCAGATCTACCATTCTAACTAAGAATAACACTAAACTAATTTGAATACTAACTATGATAACTAACTCTTTTCAGAAAACAGAAGACACTTATCTAACTTGCTAAGGATCTTGAATCCTGAAGAAGGCTCACATCTGTCTGTGGTAGTAGTTGGAAGGAACTGAGGCAGTAACCACTGCTGCACTCCCTTTTATAGCCCTGCCCTCAGAACATGCTCAAGCACTAATGGGAGGAACCCAATGGGGATGCATGAATGCTCAGAGAGGCATTGCTAGTAGAAGGCTGCACCATTCAACAGGATTGGTCAGCACATAATCAAGAGTGGGAATATGTAGATGACACTCGAAGAACTATCATAATTAAACCTACTGTCTGAAAATGGATAAATTAGCATGGAATAAGGGGCAAAGTCTGCAGGGTATATAAAAAGTTGTTAAATGAATGTGAACAGAATCATAATAAATGGAAACTTCTCAGACAAGGAAGGAAGTTTGCCAATGATGCAAAATTTCTGTTAGTAGCAGTTATGAAGGAGTGGACTGGGCAATATAAGGCATCTCAGTTAGACAAACATACTGCATATTGGCAAAAATAATCTCAGGTCAAACTATGCTCTTCATTACAGTTGTGAAAATCTAGATGATCTCCACTGAAGTTGGTGTAATTATTTTGGATTTACACAGGTGTAACTAAGAGCAGAGCTTAGTCTTCTACTGCATATATATGCATTATTGTAAGGTTCTGAAAACGTGGGATCTTCTTTGAAAAGAGATGCAAGAACCACAGTAATTAACTTAATAAAAATATCTGCCCTGTAGGATGCAGCAATAAAAACAAATAGGATTGAGTACATAAAATATTATTAATCATTTCTAAAGCATCCCAAAGGTACATGGTGCTTTACAACCATAAAGACAAACATTTTCTTTGATCTGAAGTACTTATATTGTAATGACTTTACACAGAACTCTTCTCTATGGGGGAATATCATGTGCATTAGAAACCGAGACTCCTAGATGAATTGTAATTAGGTGGTATCTTCTAAAAAATATCATTTTAAGAGTACTAGTCTTATGTTTTGAGAGTGGATAGACCTTTCCATATGAGGAAAGCATTTTAAATATGACGTTTCCATTGTTTGGGAGGGAAGGACATAATTTTTATTTTGAGTGGAAATGATAATCAGCATATGCCTGTAGAAGGAGACCTGTTATTGGTAAACCGGAACTGGAATCCAGAATAAAAGACCAAACTAATACATTATTCTTGAGCAGTCCTTTTGCCCTGGGGGGGGGGGGGGCGGAAATCTGATAGCGTATATAGAATTTGTCCCAAGTAATAAAAGGAGATTACATTTGGTAATATCATTGCATACACTGACCTTCTCTCTGACAATTTTTTGGGTAAAGAAATCCATTCTGAATTCCACCAAAACACAGCAGAACTGTATTGTTTAATCAATTTCACGTTTCTCATGATAATGCCATGTACTAATGGAAATTTGAATGTATACTGTTTCTCAATAAACAGTGAGACCAATTAGAGTGTCACATGGTCTTCCAACAGAGGAGGAAACCCCATTGCTTGAGAAATTTAAAATGCAGCTGACCAAAGCACCAGAAAACATACTATAGGGCACAATCTTGCACTGACAAGGGAAGATACCAGGTGATCTCAGACCTTTTCTAAAATAGGAAAGATGAGAGAAGGAGATGAGAAAGGAAGGTTCTCTTGACCCTGAGTTGTCTGAAGGTACTCTATTAGCTCAGCAGACTGGCAAATCTATACACCTGTGTTAGCTTACACATAATGCCACAGAACCATTCAAAGCAGTTGGGGCATAGGTTTGTGCTTTTGTCATGGGTCCAAGTATATTAAAAACGGAGGCTATGAAGAGAATTCGGTTTACCAAATGCCCTTCAGTTCTTGTCCTTTGAAAGAATTTCATTAAACTCTTGAAGAAACACGGAAAGAGGGAAGACAAGTGTGGAACTGCTGAAGCAACGCTAGTGGAGAATTCTATTTACTGTAAATTAACCTTTTGTCTTCCTTCATTAAGAATAGCAGTGTCAATCCCCTAGAAAGAGGTTTGAGGAACATTAAGAGAAAAAGAGACTGAAGGACTGTTCTCCTGAATTGGGTATCTCCAGACTCCAACATAAAAAGAATTGTGTTCAAATCAAGCTCCAAGCAGCCACTTCGCAAATTCCATTATAGATTCAGTCCTAAAGTAGTCCTAGTTTAGTGACGCCTTCTTGTTGCTGGATCCCTACCTGGCAATGCATTTGAATGCATATCTATTTGGATAATTTCACGTGCTGAGACATCTAGATAACACAAGCATCCCGGAATAGCACAAACAGTTTATAGAGTCTGATCTTCACAGGTAAATCACAAGGTTTGAAGGAGGAGACAAGAAAAGTTTAGCTTAAATGGAAGTCAGATTGTGGTAAAGTTGCTGCCCCAACACACCCCCTCCTGACTGGCTGTGGCACTGCAGCAACTTTTGTCTCAGTTTCCTCTGTAGGGTTGCCACCTCTGAGACACAGAAAAACTGGCTACTGCCACTCTCCACACCAGCCTGACTCTCCTCTGCCCTCTCACACAGGCAGTGGTTCAGGTGGGGAGCCGAGGGTGGTTCAAGGCCTCTTTGGTTATTACCTTTCCTGCCCCACTCTGGCCCCTGTCTTGCTGGGGAGGCAGGCAGCTCCAGACCCTTGACAAACTCACAAGCAGCCAGAGAGGAAGGGGAACCCACAGCAACAAACCCACCCACCTCCTTTCTCCTACTGAAATGGAAGCTGGAGTACCTGGCTGACCCTAGAGCATACTGGGATGGAAGGGAAGGCAGCTGAGTCCTCCAAGGGAGGCCTAACTCTTAAAGGGACCGGCCCATGGGAAGCCCCTACAATGCATTTCCTCCCCATTCACCTTGGGATCATGGGAGGTAGGGAGAAGGAAAAAAAAATACAAAACAGAACCAGCACATCTTCACCAGCACCTGCAAGGCAGTACAAAAACCAGCCAGGCAAATTAAAATCCAGCCAGATGGCAACCTTATTCACCTTGGCACAGGCCCCAAATCGTAATAACCTTATTCTGTGACACATATGGACTTTGTGACATTTTAGCCTGGCTAGTGTTATTTTAACTGTTATTCCTAATCATCCAAAATATTGAATCCTTTAATGGATATCACTAAACCATTTGCCTCAATCAGATTCTGTGGATTCAGTGAATTCCACTGGCTGATTGTACGTTGCATAATTTTAAAAAAACTATTTCCTTGTATTCATTTTACATTTGTAGTCTTTTAACTTCATCAAAAGTTCCTTGTTGTATTATAGAGCAGATTGAACGAGAGTCACCAATTGGCTTTCACAGTACAGTACCATCCATTATTTGTATCCACTTCTATCATATCGCTTCTTAATCTTTTGCTTTCAAAACTAAATTATCCTTGCTTTTTTAACCTCATCTTAGATGTGAACTACACATTGATTCTAATCATTTTCAATGCCCTTAACTGGCCCTTTTCTATTTCACCTCTTTGCTTTTAGAGATGAGGGAACTAAAAGTGAAAGAGTATTCAAAGTGAAAGTGCATGATCTATGTATACAACAACGTTATCATAAATTCTCTCTCTTAATACATCTCAGTATCAGATTCCCTTTTTTGAATTGCTGTATATTAAGCAGACATAATCACTGAGATATCTATCATGAAATCTAAACATTTTTCCTGAGAATTTACAGATTCTTTCATTGTGTACAAGTAGTTTAAATGATTGCTTCCAATCTTCATTACCTAGCATTTAACCACATTCAATTTAATCTGTTATTGTGTTTCACAATCCCCCACTTCCATTAAATCCTTCTGTAGGTCTTATAATCTTACATTTTTTACTATCCTGAATATTACTCTGTAACCAGGAAATTTGGGCAGCTCACTAGTCAATTTATATTCCAGATCATTATATAGAATCCTTTAATTGCTATAAAATTCATTGTTTATAGGGCAAAAATCTTCCATAGAGCTGTACTTTTATAAAGCTTGAGTTCATTTCACATATCTAAAGGTAGTGACTTTTCATGCAGTTAGGTGTGCAAATCTAAGTACCTAGCATTTTGTATATGCAGTAGAGTTTCAGTGAAATTAAATTTGTGGGCACAACATACATGCAAATATAAGATTAGGAAGGAGGCAGAGAAAAGAATGTGTCTGTACAATTGCAGTTTTCAGCAGCGTACATCTCAGGTTTGAATTATTTTAAAATCAGTTTTATTTCCAAAACTTATATTTTACTAATCTCTCCACGGACGCTCATAGCACTGGCAGTGACTGAAGATTGATAGAAGATAGAGATAGAAGATTGACCTAAGGCCAGAAGAGATGATTTACTATGAATCATATATTCATAAGACATTTACTTTTAGTGAAGTGAGAAGAAGCATTGATGCTCTTCTAATTCAACCATACTTCTTGGTTCATTTCCAATTATTAGAGGTAGAATAGTCTTTGATCTGGTTAGCTATTCAGGATCCTGGGCCTGATTCTCATTTGCACTGAAGCTCATCCAGCTAGCATGAGTATAAACAGCAGTGTAGCTCCAGTAGCACTCATAGGGGCAGTGAAGGCATGGCTGAGCCATGCCAAGTACAAACCACCCTGAAACCAGTTGGTATATACTCAGTATGGAGATATACCTATCTCATAGAGCTGGAAGGGACCCCAAAAGGTCATCAAGTCCAGCCCCCTGCCTTCACTAGCAGTACCAAGTACTGATTTTTGCCCTAGATTCCTCAGTGGCCCCCTCAAGGATTGAACTCACAACCCTGGGTTTAGCAGGCCAATACTCAAACCACTGACGTGGCAACTGTGCATCTGCTACCTCTACCAGTGCTTCTGCATCTACACTGCTATTTATACTTGCACTACTTCAGTGATAGGGAGTCAAACCCGTAGCTCATAGTTAGCGGTCTGTGTTTTCAGTTTTTATTTGTAAAAAAAAAAATCCTGAAATCTTTTGGTGTTTATTTTCCAAACATTAAAACTGGGATAAAATTGGGTTAAAAATAATAAAAATAAAGAAAATCAGGAAAAATCCAGGAAAAAAGAAAAAAATCCTTTCACAATATACACAGTTTACTACAGTATAATTGAAACCTTTTTTATGTACAAAGTTTTTTTTAAATCTCTCTTAGAGCTAGTAGTTTTCCAGAAATCCTGGTTTGCGTACGCTCGCATAATTTTCTTCAAAGTATCCTCACTCATGTTGAGCCTCTTGCTGTCTTGGAGGTAGTCCAACTTTGAAAATAAGTGCTATGCATCAATAGATCCAGGGGCTACACTCAAAGCTCACAGTGCCACTTTGCTGAAGTTGGGAAGTGTGTTCTGATGACTGTTCCAAAAAGCCAGCACATCCAGTTTCACATTGTCAGGGTTAGGCATGTAAGTAGTAAATTCCCCTTTCAGATTTGAAATTTCATCTTTAATGGCAAATGGTTGAAACACTCTGGCATAATGGTCATAGTCTGCCACAAAATTCACCTTGAGGAAGGGGTGCTACACTTGGATGACATTCCAAAAGGAAACTTCAGCACCAAACACTTCAGGGTTCAGATTATGGGCCACAGTTGTCTCCCATTTCTTGCTGAGCATTGTGTTGAAGATTTTGAACACTTTTTTGGTTTTCTCATGTTCCGGGGTTGGAAGGATTTCCAGAAACAGCTGGGTTTTCTCACTGTATGTTTCTCCTGCAGCTTTTGTACTCATTTCAGCTGAGATTTTGGTTACCAGGATCCAGTAAACATCTGTATTGGCAAATGTATTGGCAGTAGTCAGAGAAAACTCCAGTATTTTCAACAATGAATATTACTTTGGTGTGCAAAATCTGGTGGTCATTTTGGTTATTTGCCAGTCTCTTCACAGTTTAGAACCAACAAACTCAGGATGATCTAGGAAATCATCCACAGTCCACATTAGCACAGTCCACGCATTATTTACATGACAGGCAGTGAAGTACAAGCTCATCCACCGATGTAGCACAACAGGGATAGGTAATCGTCTGTCAGCTCTGCACTCATCTTGCACTCTATAAAACAAAGACTTCAACTTGTTTGCATGCTTGAAAATGGCCCTGAATCCAATGATGCAAGATTTCACATCTTTCATTTCTTCTGTAGCAGTAGCTGGTGACAGCGCAACGTTAATCAGATGAGCAGGATAGGTAATATATAGCAGCTTCGGTTTCTGATTGAGTTTAATCTCCTGTGCAAACTTAGCCATGTAGGAAGCAGAATCTGTGTTAGTTGTGGCCACATATTCCCAAGTTTGTTGGTATGCCTCAAACATGTCAGTTATTGCTGCATTGACAAAACGAGTGTCAGCAAAGGAGATGAATGTCACATCAGCACAAACAATGTAGGTTTGTTCACTTTGAGATCAAGAAACAAAACCAAAAGACCAAGAATTGGGTGGTCCAAAGCATCAGGAGACTTGTTAAAAATTAGACTAGATGCCATATTTCCATCAATTCATTCCATCAGTTTAGATACTAAAGCATCATTTTCTTTCAGATACTTACGAGTGAGGTTGTCTGCATTAGGACAAATTCACAAATTCATTGACACAATTGTGCTGTTTCTTCTTTTCATTAAAGCCCTGGCAAAAGCTCTTGATATTGACTGTTTATCCTGAAGCTCACTTTCTTCTTTAAGCTTCTTGTGTCGCTTGCTCTCAACATGCTCCTTTATTCTGTCAGCGCAAGCATTGACCTCAGTGCTGCAGTACTTGCAGCACAATGCGCCCTCTTCACTTCTGTCTTTACTTTTCTTGAAAATTTCTAAGCACTGATTTTCTTGTTGGTATTCAGGCATAGATTTGCATTTTTGCCACATGTTTACCTTATCTTTATCTGTAGAGAATGGATAGTTTAAATTCAGCACTGCACTAAACAGATGCAAAAAAATAGGTGAGCAGCATCTCCTTGTGAGCAATCATAGTGCGATATTAACATTGTTTGATTTTCCAACCTCCGCCATGTGTGTGTTCTGTGTTTTACACTGCGGAACTGCTTCAATCTCAGAGCTGTAGGACACAACAATCGCGTAAAGCATTAGCATTTAACAAAAATAAGCACCCCCAAAAATACTGAGTGGATTCATAAATGGGTGTAAATCAGTAAAAAACAAACTCCTTTAATAAAAAAACTGGTAAATTATCAGTGAAAATCAGTAAAAATTGAAAAAGCGGAACACTACTCATAGTGTAGGCATAGCCATAAACATACCTGAGTTAACTTTGATCTAGCTAGCTCTGATAGGGAGAGGTTACTCACTTTGTGCAGTAACTGGAGTTTTTTGAGATGTGTGTTCCTGTGGGTGCTCCACTTCAGGTGCACATGCACCATACACCTTTGATTGGAGATTTCTGGTAGCAGTGCCCATTTGGCCCATGCATGCACCCTATATATCTTTGTGCCCCATACCAAGGCTATATAGGGCTGCGCAGGTGAACCGCTCTCAATTCCTTCTCTATTGCAAAGTCCCACAAAAGAAATTCCAAAGCAGAGGGGAGGAGAGCAGGTAGTGGAGCACCCACAGGAACACAAATCTCAACGAACTCCTTTTACTGCACAAAGTGAGTAACCTCTCCTTCTTCTTAGGGTAGTATACTTGTGGGTGCTCCACTTCAGGTGGCTTCCTAGCAGTAATCCCTTAGGAGGTGGGGGTTTCAGAACAGAGTCTATCACAGAAGAAAGAACTGGACAGCTTTCTACAGCATCTGATCTTGCAAGATGAACAAAAGCATAATGGGTGGAAAACATACACTGAGGACCATGTTGCAGCCTGGCAGATTTCAGCAACTGGAACATCCTTGAGTAGGGCTACAGATGTAGATTGTGGTATAGTAGAATGTGCAGTCACTCTTAAAGGAAGTGGAACCTCAGAAGACCCAAAACAAGCAATAATGCATCCAGCAATCCATTTAGAAAGTCTCTGCATGGAGGTAGAGGCTCCCCTACACCTATCTGCAATAGAAACAAAGACTTTAGGGTCTTCCTGAATGGCCTAGTTCTGTCCAAGTAAAAAGCTAATGACCTCTTAAGATGTAGTGTATGGAGGGCAGATTCCTGTGTATACTGATGCAGCTTAGGAAAGAAAACTGAAAGGTGAATAGTTTTGTTAATGTGAAACTCAGAAGAAACCTTAGGTAAAAATTTTGGTTGGGTCAGAGTAATACCTTCTCCTGAAGAACACAGTAAATGGAGAGCCCACCATTAGCGCCTCTATCTTCTCAACGCTTTGAGCAGAAGTGATGGCCACCAAAAAGGCTGTCTTCATAGACAGATGTAGCAGTGTGCACATACCTAGGGGTTTAAGTGGCTGTTTCATGAGCTGGTTAAGAAAAAGGGTGAGATCCCAAAGCACCATAGGGGTTTTAATCTGTGGAAAAAGATTCACATTCAGGAATCTCGTTGTAGATGGATGAGTGAATATCAATAAACCTTCTATTGGTACATGAAAAGCTGTTATTGCTGCTAAATGAACCTTGAATGGAACACATAGAAAAGAACTTTTCAATTCCAATGGGTAATCTAAGATTTTTCAAAGAGACAACTGGACAGATGTATCTTCTCCATTTCTGAAGGTAAGTGTGTCTTTTAGATTCCTTTCCTCTATTTAAAAGTACATTTTGTACTCCCAGTGAATAGGATGCTTCTAGTGCTGAGAACAACATGCTTCTAGTTGCAGAATGTTCAGATTGGAATGAAGTGTCTGACCTGCATCCTGAGACACAGCCAAGGATTGGTTCGGAGTACAGACATCTGTTTGTTCAGACTGTGTTTGTTGGATACATAAAGTGTCCTGAGCCACCCATGGAGACATTAAAGATGCAACTGGCATTGTGTGTCACAAAAACATAATCTGTCATGACTTCCAGCAGTTGCAGACATGTCCTTGCTGGAACTTCAAGACTAAGCTGAATTATTTGCATATGGTTCTTTAGAGCAAGGAACCTGTTGGGAGAGAGATACACTCTGCCTGTTATAGAATCCAGAAACGGTCCTGTAAAGAGTATTTGCTTAATAGGTGTCAAGATTGATTTCTCAAGATTTTTCTGAAGGCCTACACTTCAAAATAATGAAGTTATTGTTTGAACTGCCAATGACACTTCCTGATAAGACTGATCTTTGAAGAGCCAGTTGTCGAGGTAAGGAAAGACTGTTATTCCCAGATGTTGGAGGTAGGCAGCTAGAACTGCCATGATTTTTGAGAACATGCTTGCAGCGGAAGACAGATCAAAGGGTAGTACCCAATACTGGTAATGATTATGATTGAAATGTGAAACAAAGAAATCTTACATGAGAGGAATGAATCACTACGTGGAAGTAGGCATCTTTGAGGTCAAGGGTCTCAAACCAATCCCCAGATTCCAGGTAGGGAATTATAGATGCTAGGGACACCATCCTGAATTTCAGATGTCTGACATGCTGTACTAAACCTACTACTAATAAAGACCTAGCTACTAATACTAACTACTAATATAAAGAGCAAACAGGCATACACTAAACTCTATCTCTGGCCAAAGGTGGTTGAGGAGGAACTGAGAGCGGTTCGCCTGTGCAGACCTATATAGCCTTGTTACGGGGTATGAGGATATGTAGGGTGGATATGTGTAGGCTGAACAGACACTGATACCAAAATCTTTAGGATTTCAGATGGGATCATACTTGGGGCGGTTAACCCATCTTATTGCTTGTGCTGCTGTGGCTACATTTCTATTTTACCATGCTAGCTCAGAAAAATTATACTCCAGCGCCAGTATAGACATAGGCAATATCAGCGAAACTATGGCAGTACAGGAGCAGTATCGGCCGAACAACCTTGCTCAGGACCGTGGGCATGTATTAAAGCTGCTAGCCTGTGCTGCTGTGACTTTTCTGCTATTATTCATGCTAGCTAGATCAAAGCTAGCTCAGATATGTCTATGAATACTCCAAGTCTCACCTCTGATTGCAGTGTAGACCTACCATTTGAGTGGCATTCATGTAGATGAAAATCAGACTGACTGTGCAAAAAGGAAACCACCACTATCAGCCCTATTTGGGTCTTCAAATGTAGAGATATTATGACACATAACAGGGAGAAGATAGTCCTTTTCTCTCTGTGAGCTGGATGAGACCACACTTGGAATATTGCATTCAAGTTCTAGATATCACAGAACCAGAAAATACAGGTAAGTAAAGTGAGTTTAAAGAAGAACAACAAAAAATATTAGAAAATTAGATTGATTTAAGAAAAAAGTGTCAGGAGCCACACCAGCTGTTGACCTGCTCCCTAACTAACTTTGCTTCTAGGCAACCAAAGAGCCCAGCTGCACTGCTTTGGAACTGATGGAGTAGCCAGAGCTCCTGACTGGCTGCTGGTTTGGCAGCTATACTTTTAAACCTGGCGCTCACTGCAGTTTAGTGACTGCTCAACATGTCCTATGCCCTTGCCTGCCTCTGCTTTGTTCCAACTCCTGCTCCATCCTGCTTCCAGTCCCTGCTCTGGCTTTGTTACAACCCTTGTTCCAGCCCATGATCCCCTCTGACTTCTGGCTTTGGTTCCCAGCTCTGCCTCTGTCTTATGACTCTGGTTTACCCTCCAGATCTGGCATTTGGCTTTTGTCCCTCCAATACTGACCCTTGGCTTCTTCCTGGACTCTGCTCACTCTACACCCAGCTCTAACTAGTAGGCCAAATTCATGTTTCAACCACTAGGCCTGACTGCCCATGGCCTGGTTAGCTACAGAAAGAATATAAATAGAGCTAAAAGCTTATTATATATATATAATTTATGTGTGTGTGTGTGTGTATACATTTATAATAATATAAATAGAGCTAAAAGCTTAAATAAGTGACAATTAGTCACCTAACAGTTTGCTAATATTTAAAGAGTATAATTATCAAGGATGAAGAGGAATTATTAGGGTAATATGGGGAAAGAGGAGGGTATTGCTAGAATCATGGAATGAAATTAAGAAAAGGGAAAGTTAGACTGAGTATCAAAAAATATGCTTGAAAATGAGATCTATCAGACCATGGAATGCCTTCAAGGGAAGTAGTGGAACTTCATTTCTTGGGACACATTACTGGACACAGTATAAGAAAACATACTGCAAGGAATAATCCTGACCTGGCCGCAGAGTCAACTAGAGGATCAAATAGGATCCTTCTTGCTCTAACGTCTATAATTCTGTATCTCTGTTAATATGATACTTTTATTTATTTTAATTGTACTCTTTCCCAGTCTGTGTCTGACCACTGTCCTGTTCTTATTACAGGTGTCCTTTACCTGCAAAAGAATTCCTGATTTGCAATTTCATCATGCCCAGGAAGCTATATTGACTACAATGTTCAACACTTCTGGAAATCTGGCTAATTGTAACGAGGTGCCTAAATATAGCCCCCAGAAAAAGCCAAGAACCACCAAAGTCGAGTTCAAATGAGGGGTCAAGAGATATGAACAGCCTATATATTTAAGGGGACTATGAATAATTCAATCAGCCATAATATTACAGTCCGTCATTGTGTTGTTTATGGAATTTCACATTACATAAAAACACATCAAGGTTATGCATTATTGAGTAGTTTGCAATATCAGTGGTTAAAATTCTAATTTGTGTGTGTGCACACACCCCACTTTTCAGCTGACGGCATGGATATGAAAGAATTAAGGACAGATTGGAGCAGACTATCTCAAAAGCAGTATGTGGCAGGATCAGGTAGCACAGTAGATTAATGAATTAGTCTTTCACTTATAGAGACTTAGGTTATGTGATAAATAAAAATAATAAAGATTGTCCCATATTAGATCCCCATTTACCCATCAGACAGCTACTACAATATTTGAAACAAAAGGCAGTCTTTTATCAAGAAAGTAATAAATTGGAATAGGGAAAAGTGATGTAGTTCAGGAGTGAGATACAGTTTCAGAGCTGCATGAGGAAAGAGGTACAGCCCTTGCCCAAACCATGGTTGTCAGGCAGTAAAGATCCTGCAAAAAGCAATCTCCTTGCCCCAAGTTTCCTCTTGCTTTTCTGCCCAGCTGTTGGGGCCCTATCATTAGGATGCTGTCAATCTGGGAGAATAACATGAGAGGGAAAGGAGTCCAAGAGAGCTGGCTGTATTTTAAAGAATCCTTATTGAGGTTGCAGGAAAAAAACATCCCGATGTGTAGAAAGAATAGTAAATATGGCAGGCAACCAGCTTGGCTTAACAGTGAAATCCTTGCTGATCTTAAATGCAAAAAAGAAGCTTACAAGAAGTGGAAGATTGGACAAATGACCAGGGAGGAGTATAAAAATATTGCTCAGGCATGCAGGAGTGAAATCAGGAAGGCCAAATCACACTTGGAGTTGCAGCTAGCAAGAGATGATAAGAGTAACAAGAAGGGTTTCTTCAGGTATGTTAACAACAAGAAGAAAGTCAAGGAAAGTGTGGGCCCCTTACTGAATGAGGGAGGCAACCTAGTGACAGAGGATGTGGAAAAAGCTAATGTACTCAATGCTTTTTTTGCCTCTGTCTTCACAAGCAAGGTCAGCTCCCAGACTGCTGCACTGGGCAACACAGTATGGGGAGGAGGTAACCAGCCCTCTGTGGAGAAAGAAGTGGTTCGGGACTATTTAGAAAAACTGGACGAGCACAAGTCCATGGGGCCGAATGCACTGCATCCGAGGGTGCTAAAGGAGTTGGCGGATGTGATTGCAGAGCCATTGGCCATTATCTTTGAAAACTCATGGTGATCAGGGGAGGTCCCGGTTGACTGGAAAAAGGCTAATGTAGTGCCCATCTTTAAAAAAGGGAAGAAGGAGGATCCGGGGAACTACAGGCCAGTCAGCCTCACCTCAATTCCTGGAAAAATCATGGAGCAGGTCCTCAAGGAATCAATTCTGAAGCACATAGAGGAGAGGAAAGTGATCAGGAACAGTCAGCATGGATTCTCCAAGGGCAAGTCATGCCTGACTAACCTAATTGCCTTCTATGACGAGATAACTGGGTCTGTGGATGGGGGGAAAGTAGTGGATGTGTTCTTCCTTGACTTTAGCAAAGCTTTTGATACGGTCTCCCACAGTATTCTTGCCACCAAGTTAAAGAAGTATGGGCTGGATGAATGGACTATAAGGTGGATAGAAAGCTGGCTAGATCGTCGGGCTCAGCGGGTAGTGATCAATGGCTCCATGTCTAGTTGGCAGCCGGTTTCAAGCGGAGTGCCCCAAGGGTTGGTCCTGGGAGCGGTTTTGTTCAATATCTTCATTAATGATCTGGAGGATGGCATGGACTGCACTCTCAGCAAGTTTGCAGATGACACTAAACTGGGAGGAGTGGTAGATACACTGGAGGGTAGGGATAGGATACAGAGGGACCTAGACAAATTAGAGGATTGGGCCAAAAGAAACCTGATGAGGTTCAACAAGGACAAGTGCAGAGTCCTGCACTTAGGACGGAAGAATCCCGTTCACTGTTATAGACTAGGGACCGAATGGCTAGGAAGCAGTTCTGCAGAACAGGACCTAGGGGTTACAGTGGACGAGAAGCTGGATATGAGTCAACAGTGTGCCCTTGTTGCCAAGAAGGCTAACGGCATTTTGGGCTGTATAAGTAGGGGCATTGCCAGCAGATCGAGGGACGTGATCGTTCCCCTCTATTCGACATTGGTGAGGTCTCATCTGGAGTACTGTGTCCAGTTTTGGGCCCCACACTACAAGAAGGATGTAGAAAAACTGGAGGAAGTCCAGCGGAGGGCAACAAAAATGATTAGGGGGCTGGAGCACATGACTTATGAGGAGAGGCTGAGGGAACTGGGATTGTTTAGTCTGCAGAAGAGAAGAATGAGGGGGGATTTGATAGCTGCTTTCAACTACCTGAAAGGGGCTTCCAAAGAAGATGGATCTAGACTGTTCTCAGTGGTACCAGATGACAGAACAAGGAGTAATGGTCTCAAGTTGCAGTGGGGGCGGTTTAGGTTGGATATTAGGAAAAACTTTTTCACTAGGAGGGTGGTGAAGCACTGGAATGGGTTACCTAGGGAGGTGGTGGAATCTCCTTCCTTAGAGGTTTTTAAGGTCAGGCTTGACAAAGCCCTGGCTGGGATGATTTAGTTGGGAATTGGTCCTGCTTTGAGCAGGCGGTTGGACTAGATGACCTCCTGAGGTCCCTTCCAACCCTGATTGAGGGACCTCAATAGGTAACCCTATAGGCTACCCATATCAAACAAAACGTACACACATAGTTCCAGGGCACTCACATGACTTATTTTTGGTCTGGACAAAATTGCACTGTTTCTCCTTTCCTCTGTATTTTTTCTCTGCTCTTGCTCTCACATAAGCATAGCTAAACAAATCCATTATTATAAATACTGCACATTTCTATTTTGACTCTGGAGCTTAAAAATGTGAGCAGCAATATCAAGCCTGCACAGAAACTTGTATTGGTGTAAGCTATATATTAGAGTTTAAGGAAAGTGGCATCTAAACTGAAGCAATATACATACAGAAGGGGTGGGGGAAAAAATGTTGCGGGTGTGCCTGTGTGGGTTTACATCCCTGTATTAGGTCTCTTGCTACATCCCTTTCTTCTGGCTCCCTGGAATACAAGTAGACATCCTTAGCTTCCCTTGGATTCATTTAGACTCCTTTAGCATCCACTTACTGATATGTAAGTTACTGTACACAACACCCCTAAATTTGTCCCTGTGATTTTAGCTTGCTTCTTATATACCTATGCTATTCATTTTTACTACCTCAATAGAGTTTCTCATTAAAAGAAATAAAGATTTTTTTATTTCTAAGCAATTTGTCCAGCAAATTCTGTTTAAAAACCTATCACCTTAACACAGTGATGAAAAAAATTATAAGTTGAAAAATTCTTATATAAGATGGCTGCTTTTGTTCTTTAAAATACTGAGCCAGACTGCCATCTATTGGAAAATAAAGATTTTTAAAATTATACTGTTTCTAAGGAAAAGTGAAATACATCAGAAACTAGGAAATCTCATTGTCAAAGGCTGTCACTGACACCAATCTATTCAATCATGCTTAAGATAGCCTTGATTTTCTCCTAAAAGGAATGCTTGTACATGCAAAACCTGTTTACTTAGGCTACACATAGTGTGAAAGATTTGCCCTATGTCTTTTTCTACTCAAATTTCTATTATACATTTTCAAATAAGCATCAGTCCAGTGTTCCTTTCATTCCTTGTTGCTTAGTCAATCTCAATTATTCTTTGAGCAATTTCTTCCGATGCAAACATTGTGTTATCTGATAACTGTGACATGGACTTAGGTGCCTTTGTAGGGCAGTAAGGGAGTATAAAGCCCTTCTAACTCACCTGCACAGCCATCCAATGCTTACCTAGATGTAGAGTCTATGTGGGGTTGTGGAGTGAGAGTATACTCAACAGGGCTGCAATGCCCCAGTGTGAACAAATGAGCAGAAAGCAGTGTAGAGTAAGAACAGCCATGACTTCACCTATCACAACACATAGAGAAGGGAGTATGCTGTGTCTGACAACAGGCCAACTCAACATATTTCCCCTCCCTTGGCCAACACAGGAGCTCAGGGGGAACTGTGACTCAGAAGGGTGCCTTGGAGTTACAATTCTTTTTTGCAATTCCTCCTGGAAAGGCTCATCTGAACAACATCCCACAGCCAGGGTTTCAAATAAAGGCTCAGGTAGGCCATTAACTAGGTGAAGAGTGCTAGCAAGGAATTGCAAGCAACAACTTGTACTATGGATATTTTTGTGGTAGATGAATTTAGATTAACAAATCAGTTGTTTTAATAGTTACTTTTAACTAATATTAAATCCAAAAAACTGCATTAAAAGGAAGTTAAGGGTGCAAAGTCAAGCACTCAAAGTTGGGAATATCTAGAATTAAGCTGTAACTTTAATTTGGCCTTCTTGTGTGTATGCATTGTGATACAGTCTTTAATTAAGCACAAAATTAATCAAGGAACCAAAGGACATGAAGAGAAGAAATTCCTTAATTGCCTATACACCAATTCTAGGAGCCTGGGTAACAAACAAGAGGAATTGGAATTGCTCATTTATGAATATAAATTCTATCTAGTTGGGATTACTGAAACCTGGTGGGATGATCTGCACAACTGGACTGTTAAAATCAATGGTTATAACCTAATTAGGAAGGATTGAGTGGGCAAAAGGGAAGGAGGAGTGGCATTACTTGTTTCCAAATCATTTATAGCTCTGAAGAAAATTATCTTGAATGCTTTTGGAGCAATGTCTTAATAAATAAAGCAGAAGATTACTAGTTGGTGTCTACTACAGAACACCAAATCTCACTAGGGAACAGAGTGACTGCTTCCTTGCACATCTATCTACAACATATAGGATAAAAAGCTGTGTGATCATGGGGGAATTAAATTTGAGTGACATATGCTGGAGGTCTCATGATGCCAGTACTAAAATATCATTGGAATTTCTAAACATAATAGATGACAACTTCCTAACTCAAAATGTGTTGAAACCAACACAAAGGAATTCTATATTAGACTTTGTTCTAACAGATAAAGAAGAAATTATCACAGAAAATTAATGGTAACTTAGGTACAAGTGATCATGACTTGATCAAATTTGAATTATATATGGTGCTTTAAGAGGGCCAATTTCACAAAGCTGAAAACAATTATGAGCCAAATAAGCTGTGTGGAAGAATTTACTCAGAAAAAATGTGAATGATAATTGGGGACTCATCCTATATAACTAACTTGATATCTTTTTTTGATAATAGTACAAATTTAGTTAATAAAGGTAACAGTGGTGATGTAATATTCGTAGACTTCTCTAAGGCATTTCACTTTGTACAGCATGACATTTTGTTAAAAAAGCTAGAACGATATAAAATTAACACTGCACACATTACATGGATTAAAAACTGACTAGCTGATAGATCTCAAATGTAGTTGTAAACAGGGAATCATCATTGAAGGTGCTTGTTTCCAGTGGCATCCCACAGGAATCAGTTCTTGGTCCTATGCTATTTAACATTTTACCAATGACCTGGAAGAAAACATAAAATCAGCTGATAAAGTTTGCAACTGACACAAAAATTGGGTGAGTGGTAAATAATAAAGAGGGCAGGTCACTGATTCAAAGCGATCTGGATCATTTGGTAAACTGGGAGCAAGCAAACAATATGCATTTTGATGTGGTTAAATGTATGCATCTAGGAACAAAGAATGTAGGCCATACTTACAGGATGGGGGATTCTATCCTAGGAAGAGGTGACTCTGAAAAAGACTTGGGGGTCATGGTGGACAATCAGCTGAACATGAGCTCCCACTGTGATACTGTGGCCAGAAGGGCTAATCCGATCATCAAGTAGGAATAAAGAGGTTATTTTACCTCTGTATTTGGGACTGGCGTGACTGCTGCTGTAATACTGGTGCCCACAATTCAGGAAGGATGTTGATAAATTGGAGAGGATTCAGAGAAGAGCCGCAAGGATGATTAAAGGATTAGAAAACATGCCTTATACTCACAGATTTAAAAAGCTCAATCTATTTAGCTTAACAAAGGGTAAGGAGTGACTTGATTACAGTCTGTAAGTACCTACATGGGGAACAAATATTTAAAAATGGGCACTTCAATCTAACAGAGAAAGGTATAACATGATCCAATGCCTGGAAGTTGAAGCTAGACAAATTCAAACAGGAAATAAGGCATAGGTTTTTAATGGTGAGAGTAATTAACCATTGGAACAATTTACCACAGTAGAGTCTCCATTACTGACAATTTTAAAATCAAGATTGGATGATTTTCTAGAAAATCTGCTCTAGAAATTATTTGGGGGAAATTCTCCAGCCTGTGTTATACTGGAGGTCAGACTAGATGATCACAATGGTCCCTTCTGACCTTGGAATCCATGAATCTATATGAACACTGGGGACAAAGTACTCCCAGACTGATTGGCAGCCAGGGAGAGACTGAGTGGACTGACACCTTATGAATTACAATTACCTGGCAATTACAGGTGAGTAAGCCTAATTTCAGTACCAGGCAAATTGGTTGAAACTATAGTAAACAACAGAATTATCAGAAACATAGATGAACATGATTTGTTGGGGTAAATCAATATGTCTTTTGTAAAGGGAAATCATGCCTCACCAATTATTAAAATTCTTTGAGGATGTCAGCAAGCATGTGCACAAGGGCGATCCAGTTGATATAATGTACTTGGACTTTCAGAAAATCTTTGACAATGTCCTACGCCAAAGGCTCTTAAGCAAAGTAAGCAGTCATTAGACAAGAGAGAAGGTCTTCTCATGGATCAGTAACTGGTTAAAAAACAGGAAACCAAGGGTAGAAATAAGTGGTCGATTTCCACATTGGAGAGTGGTAAATAGCAGGGTACCCCAAGAACCTATACTGGGACCTGTGCTGTTCAACATATTCATAAATGATCTGGAAAAGAGGGCTAACAGTGAGATGGCAACATTTGCAGATTATACTAAATTACTCAAGATAGTTATGTTCAAAGCTGACTGCAAAGAGTTACAAAGGGATCTCACAAAACGGAGTGACTAAGCAACAAAATGGCAGATAAAATTAAATGTTGATAAATAAAAAGTAATGCACATTGGAAAACATAATCCCAACTATGCATACAAAATGATGGGGTCTAAATTAGCTGTTACCAGTCAAGAAAGAGATACTGGAGTCATTGTGGATAGTTTCCTGGAAGCATCTGCTCAATGTGCAGCAGCAGTCAAAAAAGCTAACAGAGTATTAGGAACCATTAGGAAAGGGATAGATACTAGGTCAGAAAATATCATAATGCCACTATATAAATCCATTGTATGCCCACACCTTGAATACTGTGTGCAGTTCTGGTCGCCCCATCTTAAAGAATATATATTAGAATTGGAAAAATACAGAGAAAGGCAACAAAATTGATTATCGGTATAGAACACTTCCAGATGAGGAGAAATTACAAAGACTAGGACTGTTCATTTTAGAAAAGAGAAGAACTAAGGGGTAATATGATAGCGGTCTCTACAATCATGAAGGGTGTGGAGAAAGTGAATAGGAAAATGTATTTACTCCTTCACATAACACAAGAACCAGGGACACCCAATGAAATTAATAGGTTTAAAACAAACATAAGGAAGTATGTCTTCACACAATGCACAGTCAACCTGTGGAACACATTGCAGGGGATGTTGTGAAAGCCAAAAGTATAACTGGGCTCAAAAAAGGATTGGGTAGGTCTATGGAGGCTAGGTCCATCAATGGCTATTAGTCAAGATGGTCAGGGGCACAACCTCATGCTCTGAGTGTTCCTAAACCTCTGACTGCCAGAAGCTGGGAGTGGACAACAGGGGATGGATCACCTGATAACTGCCCTGTTCTATTCATTCCCTCTGAAGCATCTGGCACTTGCAACTCTTGGAAGCCAGGAAACTGAGCTAGATGGACCATTGGTCAGACCCAGTATGGCCATTCTTATAT
The DNA here is from genome assembly GCF_028017835.1 of Emys orbicularis. NCBI lineage: Eukaryota > Metazoa > Chordata > Testudines > Emydidae > Emys > Emys orbicularis. The sequence goes on from NC_088683.1 coordinate 90,009,364, forward strand.
TGTTATGAATCTGAAATGGAACTGATAGCTGAAGAGAGAACAGCAGCCCATTAGGGTAAAGAGACTTTTTCCCACAGGAAACTGAAGCAGGGCAGTATTATAGAACAGCCACTACGTCCTCCAAAGCCTCCTGCCTCCAAGGTATGATATTGTTTATCAAATTAGCCCATCAAAGGGATACCACTGCCTAGTAAAGTGAAAGAAAATCTGTTTCAGTATATTTTGTTTGTATTTACCTTTGTATTTACCATAGCTGTTAAAATTCTTATATTAGAACTGTATTATATGAAGGTGGCAGCTGACTTTGTTTCCTTTGAGAACACAAATGGCCTAGTTCAGCCACCTTATTCCATGAGTAGTCCCACTGATTTTACTCAATGAGTAGGGTACAATTCAACATAAATAACTGTGGCAGAATCAGGTTTAAAGGAAGCAATCTTGTTACTGTACAATAAGAAACTAATCCTGGGAACCTTTATTCACAGGAATAGTCCTATTTAAGTCAAATTCCTATCTAAAATCATTGAAGTCAATGGCTACTAATGTCAATAAAGAGGTACAGTACCAGATCCTATTCCTTTAATGCTATTAATTCCTTTGCATACCCATATATTTTTAATCCTATATGAGGATGGAGTTGAAGATGCTCAGCATCTTACAGGACTGAGTACTTTGTGCATGGTCCTGTGAGCACTTAGTACTAGGTATAATAGTTGACTGATTTCAGAGGTATTCCTCACAATAGAAAGCTCTATGCTCTGTTGTAACTATTTGCAGGATGCAGCCTATGAGCTAGACTATAAACCCTCTACTCACATTGGCGAGCAGTTTCTCACCAAAACGGTGCCATTGAAGTCATTGTGTGAGTAACTGCTCACCAGTAAGGAGTTCATAATCTGGTCCTATATTTGTAAGACACACACACTATATACTTTTACAGATACTTAGGTTTCTTATATCAGTCTTCTTTATATTACTTCCTTTTTTTAATTCTTAAATGTACAATAAGTAATGTAAAATATAATTGAAAAAGTTAATTTGATATCCCATCTTACTTACTATAAGTTTAGTTTGGATTCCATTGCTCATAAATTCTTCTTCTGATATCTTACTAAAATTGTCCAGATAGTGGTCTGATATTGTATGACACAGTTCTTCAAAAGAATATTCTTTTTCTTGGCACAGTTTGATTTCATCTAAGAGCTTTGATAACTCTCCAGTCACAGCTTCACCTTTTAAAAAATAGATAGAATTAGTCAGAATAATTAGAATTTAAGGGGGATTTTTGTTGCTAAAAAGTAATGCAAAACTTTTGAATCTTGGGGTAGATATAATGGTACTAAGACTATTCCTTACATTGCATGCCTTATAGTCTATATCTTGACTCTGACAGACAGCCCTGAATAAAGGATAGTGTAATGGAGCCATCAGATGAGCACTGAGAGGCAGATATAACCTAGATAATTTTTTCACATCTTAGCTCATCCTCTGCTTTCCCCTGTACACTGTGTGCCACTGTGGATGGGGTGGATGGGGCATTGGCCATGACTCCACCGTCTCTCTGCCCTCTAAACCTGAAAAACTGCAGCTAGTGAAGAACGCCAACATTCATCTCTAGAATGGGGAACCTGCTATAACCACACAAAATGCTTTGCATTGCTTACCTGTTTATATCTGTGGGCAATTAAGGTGTTGGCTAGGTTCTATAAGACTCCATCTGTCTGTCCCTGGGATCAAACTCTCTGGGATTTGTGACAAGATGTTTTCAGTGAAAAACAAATAATACTAGAACCTGCTCCCTCTAGCAGTCTACCAAAAATCCAAATTTGGTGAGTTTCAGGGTATTGCAGGATTAAGGGTCTGGTTATTAAATTCTTTACTTTGAAGATGTTATTCCTTTGTTAATGGCTGCCTTTAGTGATGCAAGGTCCACAGCTGATGAGGCAATGGGGACCATGAATTAATTAGGGCCAGCCAGATTCTAATATTCTTACTCACATTGAATAGCACTTTATTCTGAAAGTAGTCCATTGAAATCAGTACGACCGCTTCCAGAGTAAGGTGCTATTCAGCATGAGTACATACAGGAGCTGTATGTTAAATTCTCCCATTTGGCTTTGAAAATCCATGGACTTTCTATATTCAAAACTCCCATTAACTACAATGGGATTTTTTGCAACAAAATTATGGGTAGAACATGGTTCAGAATCAGGATTTTTAATCCTTCATATTTCGCTTTCTGATTAGAAAACAGAAGTTAATAAAAATGCATGTTGTAATAAAGAAAATAAGATGAAGATTAGAGAGATCACTATTAAAAACATTTTAAAACCATGTCTCTGTGCCTTTTTTCAAAAGTCCAGTTAAAGAAAACTAAACAAACAAAATGAATCATTTTTTCTTACATTATTCACATCCTGAATGTGGAAACAAAAAATGTAAGACCAAGATCTTACTATTAACAAGAAAGGAAACTTTATGCTTAAATTTGTATTAATTAATTTCAGGCCACATTCTAATATTCTCTTTTGTTAAATAGAACCTTACTCTAGGAATGATCCCACTGAAGTCAAAGGGGCTACTTGTGGAGTAAGGTACTACTCAACATGACTAAGAATATCAGAATCTGGCCCTCAGGAGTAAGTTGAGTTTTCTGGTGGGTCTAGATCCTTCTTGTAGGGGAAGAAAGCAGTAAAAGTGAAAAGATGAAGCTTTATTGCTAGAGAGTACTTTGGAATTTCACTTAGGGGAATGTTTCTTTTTGGAGTGACAAGAGCCAGGCTTAGGGTTGTTTCTACCAAAGTTATGGGGAGCATCTACAGAAGGGATATTTCTAAACAGAGAGTGGAAGGGCATCATAACAGGAGAGCTCTTAACTGTGGAAGAGGATGAGGGGGAAGGGAAGTATTAAACTCTGATCCTGTGCAGTGTGTGTGAGTGTTTAACCTGAGGAGAAAGCACCCAGGGACCACAGTAATGGTTATGGTACAAGAAAGTCATGGTGTAAAAGTTCTCTGCATGGAGAATGGGAGTGCATCATATAAAAGTGATCTTTACGGGGAGGGGGGGAATAAAGGGGAAGCTAGCTGTATGGGAGAGAAAGAATAAACTGTGTTGGGCACTTAAAGGGGAAGTGCCAGCAGAGCCCTGTAGCACAGAGAGCATGTTTCTATTTTGCTTTGGTGTGAAAGGTGTAACTTAACATTAAACAAATTAAAAAGAGATAAGACAGACTCATTATAATGTATTATGGTCCATTAGTAGCTCTTTACTTCCTACATAACACTCATTATGGTATATACTGCAAATATTAGAAAATCAGCTATTCTATTTATTGGAGTGTGGAGGCAAGCTCATTAGTCTCCCTGAGGAATAAAGCTTCTTAATGTCAATATCTTCCTTTATTTCCTCTCTCTCTAATGTATATTAGTATAAAATAAACTCTTATTAGTAGTATAAAATAAATTATTAGAGAGATAATCTTTGGCATAGGTTCTGCAGTCATAAAACAGAAATATTTACTTTTAGTCGTTTGTGATGGAGAAACTTCTGGGGATAAAATGCAAGACTGATGTTCTGGCACTAGGCATTCCTGTGTGGGTTCCTCCAAAATGGTTGCATTTCCTGTTTTTATGTATTCTGTAATTAAAAAGACACACACACACCACAACTCTTAAATTCATAATTTTTCCAACCAAAAATATGTTAACTTTTTTCTCATGAAAAGGTATTTCTATTTTTCATTTTCCCATGCACAATCATTCACAAATAACTGCTGTGCAGTGTTATTTATTTTAAATATTGTAAAGCACAGGGGCGGCTCCAGGCACCAGCGCACCAAGCGCGTGCCTGGGGCGACAAGCTGTGGGGGGCAGCCTGCCGGTTGCCGTGAGGGCAGCAGTCAGGCTGCCTTCGGCGGCATGCCTGCGGGAAGTCCACTGGTTCTTCGCTGCCTTCGGCGGCAATTCGGTGGTGGGTACGCCAAAGGCGCGGGACCAGCGGACTTCCCTCGGGCATGCCGCCGAATCCGCGTTACCAGCGGACCTCCCCCAGGCATGCCGCCGAAAGCCGCCTGACTGCCGTGCCTGGGGCGGCAAAATACATAGAGCGGCCCTGGCAAAGCATCATAATGGCCAACCAGTCACCTCATTTAATTTGTTGAAAATATTAAAACCTCATTTTAGAATTAATCAATTTTGGCTTCTGCAATGATTTACCCCCCTCTCTTTCTGTATTTAAAATGCACACATCAAATGCTCTATTCTATTATTATTGTTGAAAGACATTTTTGAATCTTTGTTTTTTAAATTGCTATTTGTTTTTATTAAAATAAGCTAATGAATGTAAAAAAAATTATTGCTTATTAACACTTTGGGGATCAAATATACCATGTTACATGCACATGCATGCACAACATCCTCCTAAACTTTATTTTAGCTGGCAGTCTAGAAAATGCAGTATTCTAACTCCTTGATTTGATCCATACCCTTTCCACCTTCAAATCTCTCCTCAAGACTCAACTCTGCTGCAATGCTTATGAGAGATCAGCCAGTTTATTATAGCTAGAATGATGATCAGATGTGCAAATGTACAAATTGTATATATCTGATTGTCTTAATACATGTTTGTACACTGCCTAGCACAATGAGATACTGATCCTGAATGGGGCCTCTCTGTGCTATTGTAATACAAATATTAAATAAGAACAATACATAATAAGTTAACTTGTGCTACATGACTTCATTTTTCTAAGTGATTCAGTTTAGACAAAGATAGTTTAGACTTAGTTTAGACAAAGATATTTTGACTCCTCACCCTTTTGGTTTCATGTTATCTGCTTATGCAGATACACTAATAACAAGAGGAGATAATTACACATATTGTAACATATAGAAGAGAACCACAAGAAGTTAACTCACTGGCATCTCACTTGTAATGTGGGCAGTTATTCTGTAAATCAATAATGGCTTATTTCCTTGACAGTGAAATCTTCCCAAGCTATTTAAAATCCATTGTCAGCAACATATTAATTTAGCCTGGTTATGAAATTTAGTAATAACAACAACAACAACAATAATAATATAAATAATAAAACCCAACATTAAAAGTAACCCTCTGAGGCAAAGACTGGGCTTAGCAAGGAAATAATATACGCCAAGTAAAGCATCTTATCTTTCAGAATTCTTTGAAGATTTTTACAAGTGTATGTTTCCTGGTTGACATTTATAAACTCTCTTGACTAGCTGGACTGTCATATGTTCCCCTTTCTTTATAGAATGAGGGTGTGATGGGGTATACAAACCCTGCAGTGGGCAACAAGGAGTTAAGGGCTGCTCTGGGCTCAGCCTGCCCTGCCCTGTCACACTGGCAAGAGATGCACAAACTGGAGGAGGAGTTAAAAGGGAGCAGAAAAGCTCACTTGTGGTCAGACCAGGGAAGAGAAAGGATATCTAACTTGCAGCTTGTGAGAAAAGGGCTGAGGGAAGACAGAAGCTCTCCCCTCAACAACTGCCTGAAGGTCCCTCCCTGATGGAAGAGACGACCTGCTTCTGTTATGCCCAGAGAGGGAGGCATTCCTCCCCCGCCCCATCTACTAATCAAGTGTTGGCCTCCTGTGTTTTGTTTATGGAATACCCCAGTAGCGGAGAGACTTGGAACTGATATGGCTGTAGGGCCAGGGCATGAGAGAAGGCAGCCACCACCCCAAGAGGGAGAGAACTACTATGCCATGCCCGGATGTTCAGAGGTGCCAAGTGATCAGCTGTCCCCCTTCACAGCCTCCTGTTACAGATTGTGAACTTTGGACAATAGGGGATGGTAGGAAGTGGCACAGGGAGGGCAGCTTTAAGGTGCTCCTGGGTGTTAGACCTGCCTGTCGCCTTCACAGGGCCCTGGGCCAGAGCCTGATGGAGTGGGAGGCCCAGGCTCCCCTACCAAACCCTCCCTCTGCATATCAAAGGGCCTAAGGCCTGACCAAGTGAAGACCATCACAGTGTGAAACATAACAAGTGATAATACACTCTGAAATCCATCTTGATAGTCTCTGTGTAGAAATAGTGGATCCCTTAGATCTGTCCACAATGGAGATAAATAGTCTAGGAGACTCCTTAGGTAGGAATTTAGGGTGTGGACATAGGGAAACTCTGTCCTTAAAGAATACCGTAAGGGAGGATCAGCTATCAACACCCTGATTTCTCTAACTCTGAGAGCTGATGTAATGGATATTAACAAGGCAATCTTCCCAGACAGGTTCAGTAAGAAACAGATTGCCATTGGTTCAAATGGGGGTCTTGTGAAACCTCTGAGAACTAGATTAAGATAACAAACTGAAGTGGGAGTCTTTACTTAAGGGAAGAGGTTCTTCAGTCCTCTAATGAATCTTACAGTTGTAAGGTGAGAAAACACTGAGAACCCTTCCACTAGAGAATGAAAAACTGTTATCACAGCCAAATGAACCTTGATTAAGCTACTTGATAAACCTGTTTTATTCAGTTGTAGCAGCTAATCCAGGATAAGTGAAAGTGAAGAAGATTCAGGTGCAAGTTGCTGATTTTCACACTAATAGTTAAATCTTTTCCACTTCTGAAAGTAAATATTATGGGTAACTTCTTTTCTGCTGTTTAAAAATACCTGCTGTACCTCTTCAGAACAGGTAGATTCTATCCCTGCAAACCACTGAGGAGCCACACCTGGAAACTGAGAATGTATAGGTTGGGATGAAGTACTTGGCTGACATCCTGGTAGAGGAGACAAGGGATGCACAGAAGATTGATTGCCAGACAAGGAGACAATTTAAACAAGTAAGGGTACCATGTTTGTCTTGGCCATGTTACGACTATTAGGATAACCCTGGCTTTATCCTGCCTGATCTTGTTCATCACCCTTAAAATTAGAGGCATTGGGGGAAACATGTAATACAGACCCTTCAACCAAGATAAAAGGAAGGCATCCCCCAGGAAATGGGGGTCTCAATCCCCTCTTGAACAGAACAGATGGCACTTCCTGTTTGTGGCAGTGGCGAAGAGGTCCACTTGTTCAAAATATATCATCCAGTATTCATGGATCCAATTCCCATTTGTAGTCCTGGGAGAAGTGCCAGCTGAGAACACTGGCCAGGGGAGTTTTGCACTCTGGGAAGGTATATTGCTGAAATGTGAATGTGATGGACTATGCACCAATTCCATATCTTTACTGCTTTGACACACAGAGAGGTGGATCTTGCTCTGCCTTGCCTGTTAATATAAAACTTGCAGGCTACATTGTCTGACATGATTTTGATAGACTTTCCTGTAATGAGAAGCTGAAAATGAAGACAGGCACTCCTGACTGCCTTTCATTCCAATAGAAACTAAATGAATTCTTTGCTTCAGTCTTCACAGCTGAGGATGTTAGGGAGATTCCCAACCCTGAGCCGTCCTTTGTAGGTGACAAATCTGAGGAATTGTCACAGATTGAAGTGTCACTAGAGGAGGTTTTGGAATTAACTGATAAACTTAACAGTAACAGTAACAAGTCACCGGGACCAGATGGCATTCACCCAAGAGTTCTGAAAGAACTCAAATGTGAAATTGCGGAACTATTAACTATGGTTTGTAACCTGTCCTTTAAATCAGCTTCTGTACCCAATGACTGGAAGATAGCTAATGTAACGCCGATATTTAAAAAGGGCTCTAGAAGTGATCCCAGCAATTACAGACCAGTAAGTCTAACATCAGTACTGGGCAAATTAGTTGAAACAAGAGTAAAGAATAAAATTGTCAGACACATAGAAGGACATAAATTGTTGGGCAAAAGTCAACATGGTTTCTGTAAAGGGAAATCATGTCTTACTAATCTATTAGAGTTCTTTGAAGGGGTCAACAAACATGTGGACAAGGGGGAATCCAGTGGACATAGTGTACTTAGATTTCCAGAAAGCCTTGACAAGGTCCCTCACCAAAGACTCTTACGTAAATTAAGTTGTCATGGGATAAGAGGGAAGATCCTTTCATGGACTGAGAACTGGTTAAAAGACCGGGAACAAAGGGTAGGAATAAATGGTAAATTTTCAGAATGGATAGGGGTAACTAGTGGTGTTCCCCAAGGGTCAGTCCTAGGACCAATCCTATTCATAAATGATCTGGAGAAAGGGATAAACAGTGAGGTGGCAAAGTTTGCAGATGATACTAAACTGGTCAAGATAGTTAAGACCAAAGCAGACTGTGAAGAACTTCAAAAAGATCTCACAAAACTAAGGCCTGGACTACACTAGCGGGGGGGTTCGAACTAAGATACGCAACTTCAGCTACGCTATTCGCGTAGCTGAAGTCGAAGTATCTTAGTTCAACTTACCTTGCCATTCTCACGGCGGCTAGTCAACTGCTGCGGCTCCCCCGTCGACTCCGCTTACTCCACCTGCCGAGGTGGAGTACGGGCGTCAATTCGCGGATCGATTTATCGCACCCAGATGAGATGCGATAAATCGATCCCCGATACATCGAACACTACATGCCGATCCAGTGGGTAGTATAGACATACCCTAAGTGATTGGGCAACAAAATGGCAAATGAAATTTAATGTGGATAAATGTAAAGTAATGCACATTGGAAAAAATAACCCCAACTATATATATAATATGATGGGGGCTAATTTAGCTACAACTAATCAGGAAAGAGATCTTGGAGTCATCCTGGATAGTTCTCTGAAAACGTCCACACAGTGTGCAGCGGCAGTCAAAAAAGCAAACAGGATGTTAGGAATCATTAAAAAAGGGATAGAGAATAAGACGGAGAATATCTTGTTGCCCTTATATAAATCCATAGTACACCCACATCTTGAATACTGCGTATAGATGTGGTCTCCTCATCTCAAAAAAGATATACTGGCATTAGAAAAGGTTCAGAGAAGGGCAACTAAAATGATTAGGGGTTTGGAACGGGTCCCATATGAGGAGAGATTAAAGAGGCTAGCACTTTTCAGCTTGGAAAAGAGGAGACTAAGGGGGGGTATGAGAGGTATATAAAATCATGAGTGGTGTGGAGAAAGTGAATACAGAAAAGTTATTTACTTGTTCCCATAATATAAGAACTAGGGGCCACCAAATGAAATTAATGGGCAGCAGGTTTAAAACAAATAAAAGGAAGTTCTTCACACAGTGCCCAGTCAACCTGTGGAACTCCTTGCCTGAGGAGGTTGTGAAGGCTAGGACTATAACAGGGTTTAAAATAGAACTAGATAAATGCATGGAGGTTAAGTCCATGAATGGCTATTAGCCAGGATGGGTAAGGAATGGTGTCCCTAGCCTCTGTTTGTCAGAGGGTGGAGATGGATGGCAGGAGAGAGATTACTTGATCATTACCTGTTAGGTTCACTCCCTCTGGGGCACCTGGCATTGGCCACTGTCGGTAGACAGGATACTGGACTGGATGGACCTTTGGTCTGACCCGGTATGGCCATTCTGATGTTCTTAAATTAGCTAGTTGATGTGGAAAGAGGAAACCACCTTTGGGAGGAACTTCTGATGAGAATGTAGGCAAACCTCATCCTTAAAGAAGATTGTATATAGAGGTCCTGACATTAATGGCCGCAGCTCTCCCACACTTCTGGCTGAGCTACCAGAAAAGCCACCTTCATTGGTAGAAGCATCAGAGAGCAGGTATCCAACAGTTCAAATGGGGGACTCATAAGTCTTGACAATACTAAGTTTAGAACCCAAAGGGGAATGGGGTCTTGTACATGAGTGTATAATTTGATTAAGCCCTTTAAAAATCTTATGGACATTGGAAAAAATAAAGCAATTGTCCACCTTAGGACAAAATAGCAGCCAGATGTACCTTGATAGAACTAATTGCCAAATGTTGGTGTTTCAGGTATAACAAGTAATCCAGAATATGTTGAACTGAAGAACTGGATGTTAATACCCCATATTGATGAGCCCAGATGGAGAAATGCTCCATTTAGTAAGGTAAGTCGCTCTTGTAGAAGGCTTTCTACTATTTAGTAGGATGTCTTTAATGCCTTTCAGGCAAGCCTGCTCTCTAGTATCTAGCCATGGAGCATCCATGCTGTTAACTGAAGGGATTGCAGGCTTGAGTGGAGAAGGCAACCATGATCCTGGGAGATTATGGTCCAAGTCCAGTGGAAGTGATTGGAGGTTTGACTGACAGCATCAGGAGAGTGGAGAACCAGTGCTGTTGGGCTCCTGCTGGGGCTACAAGTCTGACTCTGGCCTAGTCCTGTCTTATTTTTGGCAATACTCTATGAATGAGTGGGATTGGTGGAAAAGCTTAGAGGATCATGACTGACCACACCAGTAAAAAAGCATCTGTCAGGGAACCCAGACTGTGGCCCCATAGGGAGCAGAACTGATGGCACTTTCTGTTGGACTTTGTCGCATAGGTCTACTTGGGGAAAAACCCAAGATGTATCTGGCCACAACCAGGCGAAGAGAGCACTTGTGATAACTCATAAACGATCTGCTCAGGTAGTCTGTTAGGTCATTCTGTATGCCTGGCAGGTAAGATGCTTCTAGATATATTGAGTGGGCAATTGAGAGCTCCCAGAGTAGAGTCACTTCTTGACAGAATGGAGAAAAGCAGGCTCTCCCCTGCTTATCAAGGTAAAACATTTCCGCCACATTGTCTGTGAGGACTAACAGGCTGCTTTCCCTGATCTGTGATAGAAATACCTGGCAAGCCAGTCTGACAGCTTTCAGTTCTCTTACAATGATGTATAAAGCTAAGACCTCTGAGGACCATAGAACCTACATCTTTAGAGAACCAAGGTGGACTTCCCATCCCAGGGCTGAAGCATCTGCCACTAGCATGAGAGTCGGTTGTGGGCGGGCAAATGGAATATCTACATATACAGTGGGTTGATGTGTCCACCAATCTAGGGAGGTGTGGACATGAGAGGCCACTCTTACCACAGAGTCAAATTGATGGCAGCTTGGAGAGTAGGCTGATGCCAGCCAGCCCTGCAGAGTTGTGGTCTGGCATATTGAACCATGTAAGTTCAAGAGGCCATATGACCCAGCATGCTGTTGTGACCAGGTGAGCCTTCAAACCAATGACAATTGAACAAATTGCCTGGAACCTGGAGTGTGAAAGAAAGACCCTGGCTTAAGCTGAGTCCAGTACAGCTCCTATACCTCTATCCTCTGGACTGGGGACAGAAGAGATTTCTCTGTGTTGAGTAACACAGAGCATTGAATGTTAACTGCATCACAGCAACACTGCTCTGCACTTGCCATTTGGACCAGACCTTGACAAGCCAGTCATCTAGGTAGGGGTAAACCTGCACTCCTGCTCTTCGAAGGAATGCAGCTACTACTGCCATGACCTTTGTAAAAACAGGCTGAAAGGTAGTACAGTGCACTGGTAATGGTTTTGATTTGCCAGAAGTCAGTGGTACTTCCTGTGAACTTAATTGGTTGCCACATGGAAGTAGGCATCTTTTAAGTCAAGGGCAGCATACTAGTCCCCAGGATCCAGGGAAGGGATAATAGAAGCTAGAGTGACCATGCAAACATTATCCTTTTTAAGAATGTGTTGAGTTGATACAGATCTAAAATTGGTCTTAGACACACACACACCCCTTCACTTTTGGAATTAGGAAATATTGGGAATAAAACACCTTCCCTCAGAGGCCACGTGGAAAAAAATGGTTACTAACCTTTAGTGACTGTTCTTCTTTGAGATGTGTTGCACATGTCCATTTCACTCTTGGTGTGCATGCTGGAATTTTTTCCCTCAATGATACCCATAGGGGCGGTTCAAGTGTCCTCTGCTGCCACACGCCACTGTCACCGGGATAAAGGGCCCAACCAACCCCTCAGTTCCTTCTTTCTGGAAACTCTGATGTAGGGGGTAGCAGGGCAGGTCATGGAATGGACATGAATAACACACTTCGAAGAACAACAGTTACAAAAGGTTAGTGACCGTTTTTTCTTCTTTAAATGATTGTGGATGTGCATTCCACTCTTGGTGACTCCCAATCAGTTAAATATGTGAAGGGATTGGAGTTCATGTACACACAGACTGTAGTACAGCTTGACCAAATTTGGCAGCATCTCTTCAGTATTGGGTGACGGCCTAAAGGGAGGAGAAAGTGTGCACTGACAACCAGGTTGCTGCTTTACAGATGTCCAGGGGAGGAATCTGCGCTAGGAATGCCATTGAAGATGCTTGCCACCTTGGAAGTGAGCACCTTGCTTTCTGGTAGTGAACCACCTTCCAGTTCATAACAAGCACAGATACAAAAAGTTACCCAAGAGGTAACCTTTCATTCTGTCCGCTACAGCCACCAACAGTTGGGTGAGCTGCCGAAATGTTTTGATAATGTCTATATAGAATGCCAGTGGTCATCTAACATTCAATGTGTGTAGCCATTGCTTATCTCTATTTGTCTGAGGTTTTGGATAAAACACAGATAAGTATATTGATTGATTGTTATGAAAATTTGAAATTATCTTGGAGAGAAAACTCGGATGAGAGAATAAGTCTTTAAAGAAGACAGTGTACAGTGGTTTGGATGTGAAAGCATGCAGCTCAGAGACCCTTCTCGCCTAAGTGATAGCAATTAGGAAACCACCTTCTATGAAAGGTGTAGTAAGGAGCATGTTGCTAATGGCTCAAATAGTAGTCTCATAAGTTTAGATAAAACCAGTTCAATTCCCAAGAGGGAACGGGCTTCCTTAATTGAGGGTACAATCGTTCCAGGACTCTATTTGTCTACAAAACAGTTATCCACGTGAGGGTGGAAAGCTGATATTGCTACCAGGTGAACCTTGATAGAGGAAATTGCTACGCCTTGCTGTTTCAGGTGCAGCAGTATTTGTTGGATAGACAAATGCATCAGTGAGATTCTGGTTTGACTAGCTCAGATTCACAACAGCTTCCATTTTGACAAATAGGTAGTTCTGGTGGAGGGCTTTCTGCTGCTCAGTGAGAACTGGCAAACTTGCTCCAATGAAGCCTGTTCTTTGGGATTTAACCATGAAGCTTCTAGGCTGTTAAATGAATGGATTGCAGGTTTGGGTGGAGCAGCCAACCATGGTCCTGAGAGATCAAATCTGGGTGCAACGGGAGTGAGATGGGAGTTGCCACTGAGAAATCCAGTAGAGTGTAGAACCAGTGTTGGCGGGACCACACTGTGGCTACAAATATAACCCAGGCATGTTCTCGCTTGATCTTTAGTAGCACTCTCTGTAGGAGTGGAATTGGGGGGAAAGCATAGTAAAGCATTCCAGTCCAGAGTAGCAGGAAGGCATCTGTGATGGAGCCTGCACTGTGGTCGTGAGGGAGCAGAATTGGTGGCATTTTCTGTTGCATTTGTTCACAAATAGGTCTATTTGGGGAAAATGCATCTGCCTACATATGGACCAAGAGACCACTTACCATGACTGGAAAATGACCTTCTCAGGCAGTCTGCTAGCTTGTTCTGCACCACTGGAAGGTAAGAAGCCTCGAGGTTGACTGAATGGGCTATGCAAAATTCCCAAAGGTGAACTGCTTCCGGACACAGGAGGAATGATTGAGCTCCTCCCTGCCCATTGAGGTAAAACATTGCTGTGATATCTGTAAGGACAAACAGTTTTCTCCCCCTGATATGAGGTAGGAAAGCCTGATAGGCAAGATTAATCACCCTGAGCTCTCTGATGTTGATATGAAGAGGGAGCTCTGTCGAGAATCAAAGTCCCTGAGTTCGGAGGGGTTCCAGGTGAGCTCCCCACTCTAGAGCCAGCACATTTGAGACCAGAGTCATTGATGGTTGAGGGTGGAGGAAGAGAATGCCCATACAAACTTTGAGATGATCCAACCACCAATTCAGCAAAATTAGAACCCACAAAGGTACCATGAGCACAGTGGTGAGTACACTGAGGCCAGCTGTGTCTGAAGGGGTCTGAGGTGCAGCCTTGCGAATTGTACTACATATGTGCACAAGGCCATATGTCTTAGGAGCCTGTGATGGGGTGTACAAACCCCACACTGGGCAACAAGGGGTTAAGCAACTGCTCTGGGCTCAGCCAGCCCTGTCCCCACCACACCTGTAGGAAATGCACTAACTGGAGGAGGAGTTAAAAAGGCAGGGGATAAGCTCATTTGGTGGCAGACCAGGGAAGAGAGCAGACCTGCAACCTGCAACTCCAGCAGAGAACAGCTGAGGAAAGGCAGAATTTCTTCCTAAGACAACTGCGCAAAGGTCCCACCCTGATGGAAGGGAGGACCTACTACAGAAAAAGCCTGAGAGGGAAGAATTCCCCTGTCCCTCTCATACAAACTCCAGACTTTATTAATGCTCTTTATTTTTCTTGTACTACCCCCATGAGGGAAAGCCATAGGACTGATCTGGCCCAGGAGGGTGGGCCATACTGCGGGAGAAAGCAGTGCCATCTGAGAAAGAAGAAGAGCTACCCATGCTACACACAGCCACCAGAAGGTGCCTTGTGATGAGCGAATACCATTCATACCACCTTAACCCAGACAGCAGCTCTTGAACAATTGCGGTGGGAGGATTGGGGAAAGGGAAGGTGATAGGAAGTGGCCCAGTGAGGGAGACCATAAATATCCCCAGCTGTCAGATCACTGATAGCCCTCAAAGGGCCCTGGGTTGGAGTCGAATGGGGTGGGAGGGCCCGGGGTCCCCTACCAAAACCCGCCCCTGCAAGTAATGGGCCTAAGCCATAACCACTAGGAGATGCTATCCTGCCAACCAACCCCCGAGCAGAGATCATCACAGAGACTCATATGGTTTCAGGCAGTTGTGATTGGATGAATCTTGAAGTCTGATATGAGAGATCAAATAGATTGCAATCTCGACTCTGGGAGGAATGCTCTGGCCTGGATAGAGTCCCAGACAGCCCCTATGAACACTATCCTTTGCACCAGGCTAAGGTTAGACTTGTCTGCATTGATCAGTAAGCCTAAAGCCTTGAAGGTTGATTGAATGAGTTGAACACTGGATATAACCTGAGCTTTTGACCAGCCCTTGACTAGACAGTCATCCATTTCAGGGTAGATCTGCACTCCTAAATCTCCTGAGGAACACTGCTACCATGGCTATACATTTTATGAACACCCAAGTTGCTGCAGATAGGTCAAATGGAAGCACCATGAACTGGTAATGTGAGTGTGTCACTACGAATCTGAGGAACTTTCTATGCCCTTGGTATATTGACACATTAAAGTAGGTGTCTCTTAAATGGAGGGCAACATACCAGACTCCAGGATCCAGAGACTGATGAATGGGTGCCAGGGTGACCATGTAAAACTTATCTTTTTGAGATATTTGTTGAGCTGACGCAGGTCTAAAATAGGTCTGAGATCTCCCTTAGCTTTCTGGATTAGGAAATAACGGGAGTAGAAACCCTTCTGTCTAAAATTCTGCAGAACCTCCTCGATGGCTCCCACCTGAAGAAGAGATTGAACCTCCTGGACCTGAAGTTCTTCATGAGACAGGTTCTTGAACAGGGATGGGGGGGAGGGAGGTGGTAAGGAGAGACGGAAATAAAATGGAGGGTGTATCTACTTCTACTGTGCTCAATACCCAACAGTCCGTGGTAATACGGGACCAACCACTAAGGAAACAGGAAAGGTGGTTTGCAAACAAAGGAAAAATGGGGCCTGGTATCCTGGGAACTAATACAGCATCCTTGACTAGCCCTTCAGAACACCTGCTTAGAAACCCTTGAATTTCTAGGTGTGGCAGGCATCGATGCAGAGGTAGAAGGAGGAGGTGGTCTATAGCAATAATCTCTACTCTTCTTTCTCTTCAAGTTTTCACAAACAGCTGGAGCAGAATACCAGAGGGGTTGCTGAGGACAGAAGTTCTTCCTGGAAGGGCCTGGGGTGTACAATCAAGGGACTTTAGGCTTGCCCTCGAGCCTTTTAATCATGGAGCTTAGCATCTGTATGCTCCGAAAAAAGCGAGGATCCCTCAAAGGGCATGTCTTGCACAGTCTGTTGGACCTCCTGAGGAGCCCAGAGGACTGCAATCAGGAGCTCCTATGGATGGCCATTGCCGAAGCCATGGACATAGCAGCTGAGTCAGCAGCATCCAGAGCAGCTTGCAGCAAGGACCTTGCCACCAATTATCCCTCATCCACTAGCAAGGAGAACTCCTGCTTAGCCTCTTCTGGGAGCATGCCTTTAAATTTTAGCATGGAGTCTCATACATTAAAATCATACCTGCCCAAAAGTGCATGATGGTTTGCAATCCTGAGCTGCAACCCTGGGTAGAATAAAACTTTCCTACCAAACAGATCTAACTTCTTTGAGTCTTTTGATTTTAGCATTGTGCCCTAATGCCATTGCCTTTCATTCTCATTGGCAGCAGATGATGAAACGGAGAGATGGGAGTAAAGGAATACATAACGTTGGGTGGGTACATACTTGCACTCAGCCCTTTTTGAAGTTGGGGGAAGGGATGCAGGGGTCTGCCACAGCCTCTTAACTGGGTCCATAATGGCCTCACTGAAAGGTAGGGCCACTCTGGAAGGACCTGTAGTGGCTAAAATATTGACCAAGCAGTGAGAGGATTCTTTTACTTCCTCCATTAATATGCACAGACTTAACACAAACCTCTTTAACAATTCTTGGTGCCCTTATAGTCTTCTGGTGGAGGCAGCATGCCCCTCCTGAGACTGCCTTGTCAGATGAGGAGGAAGAGGCCATCACTGGCTGCAGATGATCTTCCTCCCTTTCTTGATCTTAATGGTCCTGAACTGGCTCTTGGAGTCCAGTACCCGGCTCAATACTGGTGTCAGTAGTGGGTGCTGCCCAGTGGGTTGGTGCCACATGCCTTTCTGATGCCACTGAATAGGAGTGCCTGAAATATGATCTGGAGGGTGGGGAAAGCCCCACGGATTCCAAAGACCAAGCACTGTGGAAGTGGGACAGACGATTTGAAAAAATGAGAGGTTTGGGTCTGAACATATGAAAACTGGTTTGCCAATCCTGACTGGCCCATCAAAATGGCTGCTTTGCAGTTCCCAGGTGTCTTCAGGGGCCCAGAGCCAGAGCTGAAGCAGCAGGAGCGGGAGGCCTACACCTATTACCCTATGATCTCTTTTTTGATAGATCCCGCTGAGAAGGATCAGCAAAAAAAACGGTGAGTCTGCTGTGGCTGATAGTGTTTCCTGACTGGGGCAGGAGTGTACAGACCTAAGAACTTCAGGGTGACTCTAGAGTTGTTAAGTCCATAGAGCTTGCTGTTCCTCCAGTCCAAGAACAGAGAAGGACCCTCAAATATCAAGTCTTGAATAGTACTCTGTACTTCATAGGAAAGACCAGAAGACTGCAGCAAGGATGATCTACATATGACCGCTGCAGAAGAGAAAGTTACTCACCTTGCAGTAACTGAAGTTCTTCGAGATGTGTGTCCCTGTGGGTGCTCCACTCTAGGTGACGGTGCGTCCCGGCGCCGTTGATCGGAGATTTTCGGTAGCAGTGCCTGGTCGGGACGCACGCACTCAGTTGGTATCTCCTGGCTCATTAGAATCTTCCTGAGTGCGTGCATCCCGCACCCTCCTCAGTTCCTTCTCTACTGTGGAGAATCATACTAGTACTCTGAAGTAGAGGGGAGGAAGAACTTCAGTTACTGCAAGGTGAGTAACTTTCTCTTCTTCTTCGAGTGCTGTCCCTGTGGGTGCTCCACTCTAGGTGAATGTGTAGCAACTATGGTTGGTGGGACTTTGGAGATGCGGCAGTGAGTACTGTAGATAGTACTGTATGGCCTACTATGGTGTCTGCCGTAGTGTCTTGCGTGAGAGCATAGTGTTTGGCAAATGTGTGTTCAGATGACCATGTAGCCGCTTTGCAGATGTCAGGAATGGGTACATTATGTAAGAAGGCAACAGATGTCGACATAGCTCGAATGGGATGAGTTCTAATGACTTTGGGCGGTTGAATATTTTGCGTTCAGTAACAGGATCTGATTCAGTCAGAGATCCACTTGGACAGACGTTGTTTAGAGATAGCCGTACCTTTCGGTAATGGAGACAAAGAGTCGTGGGGACTTACAAAATGGCTTAGTCCTGTCTAAATAAAAGGCGATTGGTCACCTGATGTCGAGAGTATGCAGGGTTGCCTCGTGCGGAGTCTTGTGAGATTTGGGATAGAAAGTAGGTAAGTATATAGGTTGGTTGAGGTGGAAGGTAGATACCACCTTAGGAGAAATTTAGGATGTGGTCTCAGAGTGACTTTGTCTTTGGAGAAGATTGTGTAGGGAGGATGGGCCATCAGGGCGCTTATTTCACCTACTCTCCTTGCCGATGTTATTGCAACTGAAGAAAGCTACCTTCATGGACATATGGAGAAGAGAGGAGGTAGCCAAGGGCTCGAATGGAGGTTTCATGAGAGTGTGAAGAACAAGGTTAAGATTCCATGTAGCCGCCGTTGGGTAAATTTCAGGTTTTATGGTGGGGTGGGTAAAGAGTGAATAACCTTCTAATAGGTCATGGAAGGTGGTAAGCGCTGCCAGGTGCACTTCAATGGAGCTGAGCGAAAGTCCGTCCTGTTTTAGTTTCAGGAGGTAGCCTAGAATGTTAGGGAGAGTCACCATATTTGGCATTAAGTGATTACGTGAGCACCAGAGGGCAAAACGCTTCCACTTCTGCAGGTAAGTTTTATGAGTGGAGTCTTTTCTACTGTGCAGGAGGACATATCGGACTTGCTCGGAACAGGCTAGTTCATGGGTTTGGAACCATGAAGGAACCAGGCTGTGAGGTGGAGCTTTTGGAGCTGGGGGTGAAGAACCCATCCATTGTCCTGGGAAAGGAGATCTGGCCTGTTGGGGAGAGCCCGTGGATGACGGGAGGACATGCGGAGTAGGTAGGGATACCACGTCTGTCTCGGCCAAGCCAGGGCAATAAGGATGACCCGGGCCTTGTCGTCTACGATCTTCCGAAGAACCCTGTGTAGCAGAGGGATTGGTGGGAAGGCGTACAGGAGAGAGTTGTTCCATGGGATGAGGAACGCGTCTCCTAGGGATGCAGTCCTGAGTTCCGCTCTGGAGCAAAACAGGGGACATTTTCGATTCTGGGTTGTGGCAAAGAGGTCTATTGACGGGGTGCCTCAGAGGGAGAAGAGCTGTTGAAGTATTGCAGGGTGCAGCTCCCATTCGTATTCTGTCGAGAAGTGCCTGCTGAGTGCGTCGGCAGTAGTGTTGTGGCAGCCTGGTAGGTAGGAAGCAATGATTTGTATTTGATGTTGTATGCACCAATTCCATAGTCCATTCAAAGGGAATGTGATCGGGATCCCCCTTGTCTGTTGATGTAGTACATACATGCTATGTTGTCTGTTAAGATCCGAATAGGTTTGTTCTTTAGGAGGGGAAGAAAGTGAAGGCATGCTCGCCTCATTGCTCTGAGCTCTAAGAGATTTATGTGTAGGTGCGTCTCTGATGTGGACTACCGGCCTTGTGCTCTGCGTCCCGCTAGATGCACTCCACAACCGATTAGGGAAGCGTCCGTGGTGAGCATGAGCATTGGGGATCGTTGCTGGAAGGAAACCCCCGTGCAGAGGTTTTCTGGTCTTGTCCACCAATGTAGGGAAGCTATAACATTGGGAGGAGGAGTTAGCAGCGTCCCTAAAGTGTGTCTGTTGGGTTTGAAATTGGAATTGAACCAGCCCTGAAGACATCTCATGTGTAGCCTGGCATACTGAACCACGAATGTGGTGGCTGCCATGTGACCAAGGAGCTGTAGACAGATTCTTGCCTGTGTCCTGGGACGAATAGAGAGCGTGTGTATGAGCTGTGTGATAGTGAGGAATCTGTGATATGGGAGCGAGGCCCTGCTCTGGATTGAGTCGAGATGAGCTCCGATGAACTCGATCTGTTGTGTAGGTGTCAGGGTGGATTTTTGGATGTTTATTTGGAGGCCTAGGCTGTGAAAGAGGGAGATGGCGAAACGGGTAGCTTGAAGTGGCAATACCGGATTTATAATGGCACCAGTGGCGCCATGGCGCCGGGCCCACAGTTGAAAGGGGCCCCGGCGCGCTCTCCTCCGCCCTCCCCCTCGGCGCTGTGGAGAGTCCGAAAGGAAGAACTCTGTATTGATAATGGTTGTGACCGATTGTGAATTGTAGGAAGTGTCTGTGAGCTGGATGAATTGATATATGAAAATAAGTGTCCTGTAGGTCGAGGACTGTGAACCAGTCCCCTTGATCCAGTGCAGGTATTATTGTGCCCAGTGTGACCATCTTGAATTTTTGTATCCTCACGAATTTGTTCAGTCGGCTTAGATCTAGTATAGGCCTCCATCCCCTGGTCCTTTTCTGAATCAGAGAGTAATGGGAGTAGAAACCGTTTCCTTGATGTTGTGTCGGCATAGGTTCCACTGCACCTAGTTGTAGAAGGTGCGCCACTTCTGTGCGAAGTAAGTGCTCGTGGGAAGGGTCCCTGAAGAGCGACAGGGAAGGGATAAGGGTAGGAGGGTAGGATATAAATGGGATAGAGTAACCGGACTGAACTATTTCGAGGACCCAGCGGTCCTGTATAATCCGCTGCCAGGCATGTTGGAAACTCTGGAGGCGGTGGCCAAATGAGCAAGTAGGCGGTGGAATCAAGGGGTGGTCGTGCAGACCCTCGACCAACATTTCAAAATTGTTGTTTATTCCCCGATGGACGGGAGATCGTTGCTTGAGTTTGATTTTGTCTGCGCTTAGGGGGTCTAGCGTGATTCCTAGTTATGTCGTATGGTCTGGGTTGAGGACGATAATACCGTTGTGTGCATAGTCTTTGATAGGGTTGGTATCGTTGTCTCCTGGGAAGAGATGGGTGAATGCCCAGGGTGTGCAGTGTCGCTCTAGAATCTTTCATGGTGTGAAGGAGTTCATCAGGTTTTTTGGAGAAAAGTTTGTCCCTATCAAAGGGGAGGTCCTCCACTTTGGTCTGCAGTTCTTTAGGGATGCCGGATGCAGAGAGCCATGAAGATCTGCGCATAACCACAGCAGTTGCAGTAGTACGGGCTGCTGTGTCCGCCGTGTCTAGAGATGCCTGTAGGGCCGTTCTGTAAATCAGTTGGCCCTCAGTCAGGACTGATTTGAAGTCTGCTCTCCTATCCTCTGGAATGTAGGAGGCAAATTCAAACAGTTTATTGTAATTATCAAAGTCGTAGCTGGCGAGGAGGTCAGAATAGTTTGCAATTCTGAATTGTAGACTGGAAGACAAATAAACCTTGCGACCCAAGACGTCCAGGCGTCTAAGGTCCTTGTCTTGCGGGGTGGGCCGATATTTTGACTGTTTCGTCCTCTGTGCGACTGCATCCATGACAAGAGAGTTCAGTGGTGGATGAGAAAATAGGAAGTTAGCGGGACATAGTATTTACGTTCTGCCTTTTTGCAAGTTGGTACTAAAGAAGCTGGGGTTTGCCAGAGAGTGTCAGCTGGTTCCAGGAGTGCTTCGTTTATAGGGAGCGCGATCTTTGAGGGCACAGACAGTTGAAGGATTCTGAGGAGTCTGTGTTGTGTCTCCTGAACCTCTTCTAAGGGGATATCTTGACTGAGTGCCATCCTCCTGAAAAGTTCTTGAAATTGTTTACAGTCGTCCACGTTCTGTGGAGGCGGAGGGAAGAGGGCTCCGTCCGGGGCTGATGGAGAGTTAGGGGTCGGTGAGTCAGGATATGGTGCGTAGCTCGCAGTCTCAAAAGGGTGCTCAGGCGCCCTAAAAGTGGACAGAGCTGGAGATTAAGGCATAGAAGGAGGATGATTGGTAGGAGGATGTGGCCAAGGGTACCACTGAGGCCAAGGCATAGGGTAGGAGAACCCAGGTGCCGCCGACAGGGGGGTGAAGTAGGGAAACTGAGGCTGGTGGCCTTGAGCTGTGACCTGATGTGGGAAAGGTTCCGGTGGAGGAGGAGAAGCAGGAGACGAGAACTCCGCCTGCTGCTGTAAATCAAGCTTGCTGTCAGTAAAGGTAGCCAGTTCAGGTGGAGAGAGCGGCTGTTCAAAAAGTGAGCCCTGTGTACCTAGGAGCGGAGAGTTAGGCTCAGGTGGCACTGAGAGGTCACGTTGAGTGAGAAACTGTTGCTCCTGCTCTCTGGGCTACGCTGAGCCTGCTCTGTGCTCTAGTGCATTATCGAGAGAAAGTGAAACTGACAGCGGTGCCGCGGACCGCTTGGAGGTGCCCTGCAGGGGGTTCGCTGCTGGTGCCTGGGTGGAAGACAGGCTCAGTGCCAACATTCTTCTCGGTGCCAAGGAGGAGCACGCTGTCGGCACCGTGTCCATTTTCGGTGCCGAGGAGGAGCATGCTGTCGGCACCGCATCCGTTGTCAGTGCTGAGGGGACCGGTGCCACGGGAACCTTCCCGGCACGGGAGGTCAGGTCCCTGCCTCTGCGCTCTGTCAGAGCTGCGGCTGAGGTGTTAGAAAAGGCTGAGGCGCCTGCCTTTGGCGCTGTCAGCACAGAGGGTAGGGATCTCGTGGGAGAGCCCCTAACCTTGTTAAAGTCTCTCCTCTGAGACTGTTGTGCTTCTTTCCTCCACTCCAGGGAGGGTGAAGCAATGCCCCCAACTGATTCAGATCTCGCTGGGGAGCATGTGGGAGCCGGTTTACCTTTCCCCATCTCCGAAAGCAGCTGTAGGGATTTTTCCATCAGCAGCATTTTAAGCCACAGGTCCGTTGCGCCGAGCCCTAGACTTGAGGCTCATGCAATGGAGGCACTTTGCGGGGACGTGAGTTTCTCTGAGGCATTTTACACAACGTGAGTGCACATCTGACCTTGGCATGGAGTCCTGACAGGAAACACACCTTTTGAATCCTGAAACCCCTGGCATCGTGAATTAGAAATGGTAGGGGAGAGTGTCTCAACGGGAGACAAGCCTGAGGCGAATTTTTTTTTTTAAACTAAGTAACTAACTATGTAACTATACTAAGGGAAGGGAAACAACTGGGATGTAACTAATAACTATTTCTATGTTCTTTGTTACTGTTTCCTATAGATACCAGGGAAGAAAAGGCAGCACTGCTCCGAGTCCCGTCTTCAGCCAAGGACAGTTGAGAAGTAACTGAGGAGGGTGTGGTACGCACGCACTCAGGAAGATTCCAACAAGACGGGAGATACCAACTGAGTGCGTGCGTCCCGACCAGACACTGCTACTGAAAATCTCCGATCAACGGTGCCGGGATGCACCGTCACCTAGAGTGGAGCACCCACAGGACAGCACTCGAAGAAGAAGCCATGATTCTACTTGCTGATTCTGCAGCGTCGAGCCCCACCTTCAGCAATGTTCTCTTGACTAGCCTGCCATCACTGACTAGGGACGAGAACCCTGTCTAGCATTCTCCAGAAGCAGCTCTCTGAACTTTTCCATGGAGCCCTATAAATTAAAATTGTACCACCCCAGCAAAGCCTGTTGGTTAGTGATACACAACTGCTGTGTTGAATAAATCTTCCTGCCAAATAAATCCAGTTCTTTAGCATCCTTGTATTTCGGGGTGGTAGCCTGGTGCCCATGACACTCTCTCTCATTAGCCGCCATCATGAGTAATGAGCCTGTTGGTGGGTGAGTACAGAGGTACTCAAAACCTTGGGAGGGCAAATAATATTTTCTTTCTGCTCTTTTTGAGGTGGGAGGCAATGAAGCTGGAGACTGCCATAGAGCCTTATAGAATCTATCACCTCAATAATTGACAGAGTTATCCTGGAGGGACCCAACAATGATAAAATGTCAATGTGATGTGACGTGACAAGGTGATGTGAAGATTCCCTAACCTCTTTGACCTGTACATCTAGGTCTGCAGCCACTCTCTTTTAGCAACTCCTGATAAACTTTAAAATCATGAGGAGGAGGTGAAGTTGTGCCAGACGAAAGGGCCTTGTCTGGCGAGGACAAAGATGAAGCCAAGACTGGAGGAGGGAGGTAAAATCTCCTCTACCAGCTGTTGCTGTCACTCTGGAACCTCCTCCTGATGCTCTGTACCATGACCATTACTGGATTCTGGGGACGGAGTTGCTCAGTGAGTAGACTCGGCCCTTCTAGATGAGGCCAGTGAGTATGAATGATGTGGGAAAGATCTGGATGTTCAGGGAAACCCCCAAGGGCAGGACCTCATTGCCCAGGCTTCATTCCCATAGAAGGTGCCACTGAAGGATCATGGTGGTAACTGGGAAGAGAGGATCTGTGCGGAGACGGGTGGGTCCTGCTTTGGGGTTGAGATATATATGACCCCACCTTCAACTATGATGAGGAGGATTCCCCTTCATCTGACCATGGTGGAGCAGATCCAGTTGGTGCCAGGGGCCAGGAGATGGGCGGAGGGACGCCATCATAGCAGGCTTCCCTTTGGAAAGTACTGAGAGACTGCTTGTCCAAGAAGCAGGCAACTGTGGTACCAGAGGTGGAATCACCTGACCCTGAGACGAAGCAGGTTTCTTGCTGCCACAAAAGCCTCAGTGGTAATCAGCACTGAGATAGTCTCTTGTTGCGGTGCTGAAGAAGTTGATGGTACCTTTTTCGGCACTGGACTCAACAGTGTCCCTTGTGGCTCTAGAGCCAACTGTGCCAACGTAGGCACAGATTTGGAGGAGGAGTGCCTAGGTTGCAGGTGCACTCTACTCCACTCCTTCTTGATTCTCTTACCAGACTTAGAGGGTGTAGATCTTCCTTTGGAAAGTGCCTATCTGGAAGCCTTGTGTTTCTTTCTTGGTACAGGCAAGGGAGAATGGTGCCGTGATTCTGCTAACCCTGGAGGTGAACTTCATACTGAAGCTGCAGCACTTGGCATTGAGTTAGACTGGGACGGCTCCAATGATGGCCTGAGCACCATCTCCATTAACAGGAATTTCAGCCTAGCCTCCCTATCCTTCGTCCTAGGCTTGGACAGCTTACAAATCTGGCATAGTCGTTTGTGTTTGCCTCTCTCAAGCATTTCAGGAGCTATTGAGCAGGTCTGCTCACTTGCACAGGCCTGGAGGAAGAAGCTTGAAATCCAGTGACCAGGGTATACTTCAGTACCGTGAATAGAAAACCCACAAACAGGGAAACGACAAGTAAGAAAATCCTTTTTAACAGAACTTAAACTTATTAACTATCCTAACAACACTAAGAACTCAACTCTCTCTCGCTTGCTGTATATATGGCTCTCCACTTGTGAGGTAACTCCCTTCTCTTCATGTGTCATTATATAATGCCTGCATCTGTAATTTTCACTCCATGCATCTGAAGAAGTGTTTTTTTACCCACGAAAGCTTATGCCCAAATAAATCTGTTAGTCTTTAAGGTGCCACCGGACTCCTTGTTGTTTTTGTGGATACAGACTAACACGGCTACCCCCGATACTTGTATATATGTGTGTGTGTATACACATAAACACACATACATACACACATTATGTTACATAGAGGCTGAAAAAAGAATTGTCAAGCTAATCCTCTTTGAAATGGGACTAGATCAAAGCACATTAACAAACATTAATGCTCATCAGCAGGGTGCACATGGACAATTAGATCACGGGAGGCTAATGCAGAGTAGATTCACACCCCAGTGTGCCGCAAATATATTGTTCATGTAGACAAGTTCTTAGGCTGCAAAATCTTTGGGGCAGAGACTGTCTTTTTGTCATGTGTTTGTACAGTGTCTAGCACAATGGGGTCCTGGTCCATGACTGGGGCTCCTAGGCACTACAGAAAATAGATATTATTATTATTATTATTATTATTATTATTATTATTATCTCCTGTAGCACAGTAGATCTCAAAGCACTTATAAAACAAGGTAAGCATAGCTATCCCCATAATATCACCATAATAATAATTATAATAATACATAGAATTTGCAACTTAAAGAAATCTGCAATTTCAAGAACACATTCTGCCCTCCATTGCTCATGTTGCATAGTCTCTTACTCTGGAAGCAGTCCTATTGTTTACAATGAGAGTAAAGGGTAAGAGGTGTAGAATAAGCCTCACTGTTGTACTGTATAATCCTACACCAAGCCAAAGAAAATTGATTTTCTTTGCATTTGTGGGAAAACACATTCTTTTCTTGTCATTTCTCTGATCTGCCTGCTTACTCTCTCCTTTTTTCATAATAGCAAGAATCCTGTTGCCTGAATTAGTCAAAGAGAAGGATTCTAATATAGAATAGGGCAGGCTGCAGAGAAGAGTTAAAGGATGGTCCAACATGCACCTGCGTCATATTAGCATGTGCTAAAACTAAAACACAGCTGGTTGGTTTAATTTTAGGTCTCCCAGCCTTGGCAGAATTCCTTTCATCTTCAAAGCCTAATTATAATTCCCTAAATGCCAACACTGTTAACTACTTCAATATTTAATGATATCATTTTTCTATATCCATTGAATAAATATCCAGTAAACTGGCCTTACTTGGCAAATCCTGATATTTTATTGTTTGAATGGAGAATGCCTACAAAGGCATTTGTTCAGCAGCAAGTGAAGACAACTAAACTGCAATAAGTAGTTCCAATTTTTGTTTTAACTCTGAAGTTCTATGCAACTCACATCTATACAAACCACAAAAAATGACTCCATCTAGCATATGAGAAATATTTAAAAATTGAACTGTCATTTCTAATCAATCCATCTAGGATTAATAACTACAACAGAATACTTAAACAGATGTGGAGTTTGGTCATTTTGTATTTGATTGCTTTTGCAAGTGATTTAATCAGTTTTCTTTCTAGCACAAAATGGGCAGACGTTTTTGCAGATGTGGGCAGACTCTTCTACCACCCAAGCCTCAAATATTGAACACAAAGTGAAACAAAGACCCCAAATGAGGGACACAATAAAACTATCACTGCAAGAGCTTGAACTAATCAAGATGATAGAAAAGACTGTGAGGTAAAAAAATCACAACCACTACTAGAATCTCTTCCAAATTCTTATATGCAACATCTTTTACTTGTTTTAAACACACAAATTCTCAAAAGCCACTTTGGGAACGGTTGCATGATAACAGAGGGCACCGTGCCCACAGAAACTTTCGTCTTTGATTTTCAAATATTGGAGACCTTCTTGCAGGAGTACCATGATCTTGTCAAGAATGACAGGCCTTCTCTTTATTCATGTAAGAGAAGGCCTATATCTACACTATGAGCTAGGGATGTGATTCTTCTGCTTGTGTACACATACTCACACTGGCTAAAATACAAAGCAGTGTAGCCTCTGTAGCATAGGAAGCAGCAGCAGGGGCATGGCTGAGCTGTGCCAAGTACATACTCACCGGTTTCAGGTGGGTTTGTATGTGGTTCAGCTCTGCCTTGCCTCTTCTCCTGCTAAATGTGCTATTGCGGCTATGCTGCTATTTACACTCACACTATGTTGCTATTTACATTCACACTAGCACAATTTACAGTTCCTAGCATGAATATGTGCATACAAAGCAGGTGAATCACACCTCTGATGGGGTGTCCACCCCACACAGGAGTGGAAGGGGTTAAGGGAGGCCCTGGGGTCCTACCGTACCATGCCCCAGAAAGGAGCAGTGGAGGTGAGTCCTCCAAGTACCATAGAGAGGCTGTGTGGAGCACAGCCAATCAGAGAAGGTCTGCACGAAGCAGTTGATCTGGGGCCAATAGGCCCATATAAGAAGAGCTGCAGGACAGAGCAGAGTCAGTCACTGCTGAGAGGTCAAGGAGTGAGGACTGTGTCTCTAGCAGGCTGAGAGACCTGCGGCACCTGGGACAGAGCAACTACTGGCAGGAACCAGGGAGCTCCTTGCTGGCTGCTGGGACTGGTAGTTGAATGCCCTGAGGCAAGGGCAAAGAAGGTACGGGGGCCATGGGGAAGTGGCAAAGGGAGACATAGCAGCATAGGGAGAATTTAAAGAGTCGAAGCAAGAGACTGCTATCCATATGGTCTCTGGGTCAGGACCCAGAGTAGTGGGCAGGCCCGGTTCCACACTCGCCACTGAGGAAGTAGCTGGACTATTGAACAGTTATATGCCCCCACCCTGGAAGGGGGAAACAGAGAGCAACCTAGATGGAGGGCTGAGTAATGAAAAGGATGTAGCAGTTCCTGAGGCTGAAAGAGGGGCTGTGGGACAGAAGAAGAGCCAGAGCCATGGTGTGCAAAGAGCCAGAGCCATGGTGTGCATTGGCCTTGAGCTAATCCCCAGACTAACCAGAAGGAGGCAACAGGTCCAGCAGTGAGGAATGGACCCCGTGACTACACCTCTTGCTCATAATGTAGACATAGCTTAAGAGACATATGGGTGTGGCTGGCCTCCAATCATCTTTTTGTTAAATTTTCAAATAAGCACCTTTGCACTTTCTCCCATGCTGCCCTTCCAGCTTGGGAGGAGCACCTTGCAGATGTCTGTAAAAGTAATGCATTATCTTCATTCAAAGTCCTCCTTAAAACTCTTTTTCTGTGATGCCTACAAAACACTTAACAATGGCTACATTGTTGATGTGCTGAGACCACTGCCTATCATGCTGACCCATGTTATCTCGTTGTTTCCTGGTACTCCCCCATCTGTCTATATGCAACTGTTGTCTCTTGTCTTTAGATTTGACACTGCTCTTTTTGATACCGTATGGACTATCTTTTTGTTTTGTGTTTGTACAGTGCCTAGCACAATGGGGTCCTGGTCCATAACTGGGCTTCTAGGTTATATTAATAATAATAATAGAATCCTTAAAAAGAGAACT
The DNA here is from genome assembly GCF_028017835.1 of Emys orbicularis. Lineage (NCBI taxonomy): Eukaryota > Metazoa > Chordata > Testudines > Emydidae > Emys > Emys orbicularis. Next base: position 90,037,955 of record NC_088683.1, read on the forward strand.
TTCGCTGCTCTTTTCTCAAGTGTTATTCTGCATGTTCCTTCAACAGGCGATGGTCCCAGAATGATAAGCCAATGTAAAATGATCAACTTGTGTTTAAAAATATGCCTCAGAGAAAAAAAATCAAAATCTCTGCAAGTATCAAGACAGCTGAAAAATAAGATAAACTCCAGACCCTGAAGGGTGGTGGATGAGTATGTGAGAATCCTTCAAGATTACGTTCCTTGAGAAGCAGTATTATAGATAAGTGATTTTCACTTGTTGGAAGAACATCTTGTAAGACTTTCACTCCTGAACAGAAACGATTACTTACTATAACTGTGGTTCTTCAATATGTGATGTAGAGTGTATGCCAAGCAGGTGTGTGCATGCCTCGCACACTGGAGGTGGAGACTTTTGACTAGCAGTACCCGTAGAGGGGAGGCACTCACACCTCATGCCAGTAGAACCTCCCCAGGCTATATGAGGTGGTGCCGCCCTGACTCCCCTCAGTTATTTGGCACTGAATGTCCAGGCGAAGATTCCAATGCAGAGGGGACAGAGGGGGAGTTGTGGAACACACGTCTGCATCATATCTTGAGGAACCACAGTTACAGTAAGTAACCATTTCTTCTTCTTCGAGTAAATGCAGATGTGTATTCCAAGTAGGTGGCTAGTGAGCAGTATCCACACTGGAGGCCAGGCTCGGAGTCTATTTGAGTAAGGATTGCAGGATTACTCTTCCAACATTAGCGTCCACTCTGGGAGAAGGAATGATTGGATAATGGTCCGTAAATGTACGGATGACCATGTGGCTTCCCTACAAATGTCCAATATGGAAATGTTATTGAGGAATGCCACTGATGCTGTCTGCAGTCTCTCTGAATTCATGCATATCTGCTGCAAGACACAGCCGATGCTATCTCATATGCAGTCTTGATGCAAGACGTTTTCCATCTGTGCAGAGATCATTTGTCTCTTCATGCAGTCTGCAAATGATAAGAATAGGCGAGGCGAAGCATGAATCTGTTCAGTCCTGTTCAGATAGATGGCTAGACAGTGTCTATACTCTAGCACATGGAAATGTTGCTCCTGTGGGGAAGAATGTGGCTTGGGGAAAAATACAGGCAAATACACTGCCTGGTTTAAATGAAACTGAGAAACCTGCTTGGATACAAACTTTGGGTATGGCTGGTGTGTAACCTTGTCCCTGGAGAGCTGCATATTAAGGAGGCCCCACCATCAGGGCCTGTAACTCACACACGCTCCTGGCAGAGGTAAAGGCTATCAAGAATGCAATTTTCTGAGAGAGGAGGGGCAGCGGACAGGATGCAATAGGCTCCAGTGGAGGCCCCATTAGACCTGTTAACACAGTGTTCAGATCCCAAAAGGGGACCAGCTCTTGGATTGGAGGATGTAGACAGAGAACTTCTTTCAGAAATCTCATCACCCTGATGTTGGAGAAAAGCGACTTCCCTTGCATCGGAGGATGAAACGTAAATATCGCTGCCAAGTTAACTCTCAGAGAACTGCATGCCAAGCCTGATTCCTGCAGCTGAAGCAGGTACTCCAAGATATCCAGGATGGAAGCCCCCATCATATGGATCCCACGGGCCAAGGATTACATAGAAAACCTTATCCACTTTGCCAAGTAGGCGATTCTAGTGGAAGGCTTCCTACTGTTAAGTTTGACCTGTTGGATAGCAGCTATCCTGTTCCTCCTCATTCAGTCATTCACAGCCACACCGTAAGGTACAGGGAGCTGCTTGCCGGATGCTGGGTGTGGCCACGGTCCTGTGTGAGGAGGTCGGGAAGGAGAGGAATTGGCTTGTGAAACTGAACCAACAGAGCAAGAAGGTCCAAGAACTAGTGCTGCCTTGGCCATGCCTGGGCAATGAACTGGGGAAGGATCAGGATAGGAGGGAACAAGAACAGCAAAGTCGACTGCCAGAGCAGTGGAAGGCCCTGAGCCCCGGTACTCCGCAGGGCAGAAGCCCTGAGCCACCCTAGCCCGCAGTGCTAAAGCCGGGAACCCTAAGCCCCAAGCCCCCCCCCCCACCTCATTGGGCTAAAGCAGGAGCCCTCCCACCTCATGGGTCAGAAACCTCAGGCCCCGAAACCCCATGGGGCACAAGCCTTGAGTCCCTGCACCCTGCGGGGCTAATGCTGGCAGCCCGGAGTCCCAAGCCCTGGCACCCTGCGGGACAGAAGCCCCAAGCCCCAATGCCCCACGGGGCAAAAGTCCTGAGTCCCCAGTCCCTCATGGCTGAAGCCTCGAGCCCCGCTCCCCAATCCAGTGGCTGAATCCTGGAGCCCTGAGCCCCACCTCCTGCCACTTGGGGCAGAAGCCACAAGCCCTCCACCCCACAGGGCTCAAGCCCCGACCTCTCCACTCTGGCGGATGAAGCCCAGAATGGTGAGGATGGGACCAAGGCAGAGTAGGTCCTCTGCAACCTGATACACTGATGTCACTGACACTGTCAGCACTGGCATCATTCCCGTTGGTACTGGACTCAACGGACGCCCAGAGGCCAGAATTGGAATTGACGGTATGGGGTATCTGCCTTCCCTGCTCTGTACTGAGGGAGGTTCAGAGGCACTTGTGCCATCCCACATGTCAGAGCTGCTCCGTGCCAGTCCATGCTCTTCTTATGGGAGGTAGAAGGGTTTCCATGGGACCGATAGTGCTCCCGATTGGTCTTACTCAACTTCTTCTTTGTTGCGACAATGAAGAATGACTCCTGTGCCTTTTCAGAGAGGCCCCTGCCTCAGAACAGGAGGCAGCAGCACTTTCTGAACCGGAGGGCGATTTGTAGCCCGAAGAAGGCCTCGGTACTGGCTCAGGCCTCAAGGCCAGTTCAAGCAGGTGCTGTTTAACGTGAAGGTCCCATGCCACCTAAATCCTCTTCTTGAATGATCTACATTTTTCTTTCCATTTTTTGTTGAAATTTCAAATTTCGACCATCTCTAATTAGCAGCAAATTTTGTAATTGTGCTGATGACAGTGATATTATAATTTTTTTAAGATACCATCTGGGCAGGATTCTTGTTCTTGGATCTTAGTTCCTTAGAATGAGACTGATGGAACTCCTTCAATTATTTAAGTTTTTGACCCTAGAGAGGATGGCTGTAGAAGGGTGGAACATGAGCTTGACCCTGCAACTGAATGTTATAGACTATCATTTGCCAAGTATAAATATTGACCTTTGAATGTTCCATTCATTTCTTGATTGTAATTGGCAAAGCAGTTCCCTGTTGGAGAATTCATTTTTGCATTGCTCCAACTATGTTACTGAAGATCAGTATATTCTTTTCATATTTACCCATACATGCTCAATTCAGTATGGTTGCATATATTTTTTTATTAAGTGATTGCCTCAAGCACTTCAGCCTATGCTTTAGCATCCCAGTGCATACCTTGGCACATTCACTCCTGTGTTTTTTCTCTGGCATTTTGGTGTCAAACCTGGTGCCTGTCTCATCTCCTTAGAACCATATTCTTGTAACCTCAGCTCCATGCATGAGCCAGTTCTCTTCAAAGTGCTCCTGAACTATGAAACCTTGTTTTACTTGGTACATCAGCCCCTGAATAAAGGCATTCCAGTGTCTCTCATGTCTTTCGGTGCATCAATGCCTGCTCTGAATTCTAAACACCAAAAAGAATGAAATCCGTTTTAATGTTTTTTTGCTGCTCTGCCATCCAATCTGTTCTGGCAAGTATGTCTTTAAAGGAGCAAAGGCTGCTCAGAGGCTTCAAATTTTCTGTGTGTAACAACTATGCCCATAATGGCAGCTATGTTCATTGCTTTGCCTGCCTTAGGGTCAACAGTGATGTTCAAGGATGCCAAATTTGCCTGCAGATGTCATCCTGTGTATTGAGGAAATGTGAGGAGTACCTTCAGACCCTCTGTATGCACCCCATTGAGATTTCTCAGTGTCCAGCACAAAGCCAGCCAGGAATCCTGTGAAGCACAAACTCTCAGAGATAAAGCTTGAGTTGGTGAAGACTGCTGATTGCCCCGACTCAGTGCTGGCATTGCATACACTGGCACGGGCCTGGCTTCCTCATCTTTCAATCAGTTTTACTACTAATGTACTGACCAACCAGTTCTGCAGTACTTTAAAGTAATAAATTTTAATGAAATTGGTAGAGACAAAGTGGATGAGTTAATATCTTTATTGGACCAACTTCTGTAGTGAAAAAGACATGCTTTCAAGCTCCACAGAGCTCTTCTTCAAGTCAGTGGAGCTCTAAAGCTTGTCTATTTCACCAACAGAAGTTGGTCCAATAAAAGATATTACCCCACCTTGTCTGTCTTGCATCCTGGGACCAACACGGCTACAACACTACAAACAATAAAACTGAAGTGAGATATTACCAAAAGTTAATTTTACAAATATTAATGTAATATTAAGTGCAAATGATATATCAAATAAGTGTGACTTCTACATTTTGTTATCAGAGGGAGAAAAAGGTGAAATTTTAAACATGGTACAACAAAATGTGACCATTGAAATGTGTGTGCTTTCCAAACAATAACCATGAACTGCAGTCTTTTTAATCACAAGAAAGTCATGATTAACACAAGAATAGAATAGTATACATTTTAATTTACCTGTAACTTTATTCTAATTTATCTCTCATATGATTAGTATATGATTTAACATGACTTACCTTGAAGTAGTGTAGCAATTTGTAGTGACTGCTGAGATGGATGTTCTTTAAGGATATCTAAAACAGTTCTACCTAAACTGTCCTTTATGTTGGCATCAATTCCTGAAATAAAAAAACGATGTACTGTGGAAAGAGAAAAATATAACCCAAAATGTCTCACTTTATAAATGTAGTACATCAAGCTTTGCAAAATGGCTACTAACACCTGTCTCTCCCTGTGGAGGAGAGCTGAGAAGGGAGAATCAGGCTATGCTGGATAGTCAGAGAGACAAGCAATGAGGAGATGATGCAGGAGGAATGATGGAATTAATATGAAACCACTGCATGCTGTGGTCAGAGTAACTGTTACCAAGTAGTGAGAGGTAGTGGAGAAGGAGAGTTGGGTTGTAGTACACACACACACACACACACACACATACAAATTAAATACCCAAAAACTTTGTTAATGCAAAGTTAAGGTTTCCCAATGGTGCCTTGTACTCTTCCAGAATGTGGAGAGTTACTAAATTTAAACCTCTGAAAATCAGGATACAAAGAGTTAAGGTATATAAGGTTACATTGTGTATACCTTATCTCTGGTCTCTTTGAATGATGCCCCAACACATCAACAACAAATATACTAGCATTCTACCCTTACAGAAATTACAAAACACTTTGGGTACCAAGCACATGAGCACTAGAACAAAGTCAAACACATTCTCTTTGCTAAGGCTAAACTTGTGTTTAGGTGGCATAGCAAAATAGAGCTACCTATATCTGGGCTATATTCAAACAGTGAGCCTATTCCACACAAACCACCCCAGATTTCAGACCATCAGAGCTCCTGTGGATGGAGAGGGATGGGGGACTTGTTGCTGATGTCCTTTATTTTTTGTGTGCTGAATCCAAACATTTTTGGCTCTCTTCCTGTGTGTACAGCACAACAGACATTTTGTTCTCAAACTTGCATCTAGTTTGATATAAACTGAGTCACACAAACATTGAGTCTTTGAGTGGAGATGTTACTTTTGTTCCTTCTTGTCTGTAGTATTTGCTTAATCTAAAATAAAGTTAATTTAGACTGTCATACATGCTTCACTCTGTGTATATGTAAATACAAGGGTTGAGGAAGGCTTTTATTCTCCATGTTATAGCAAGTGAAGTCAAGACTTACAGTCAACTTTGTCTTATTCCCTGCAGGCTTTTATATCCTTTTGGAGTATATGTTACCCCAAAAGTGAGCGCTATTAGTGTGGCTAGAAATCCTCCTCAAGTGACATCTAGTGCAAAGGATGCCAATCATATTTCATAAGCAAACAGTTCTGAGCTTTAGGGGCATAGGTAGTGTTGCTAGGTTGCACAAGGGGATTTCTTGGTTCAGACACTGAGGGGCTTGTAGGATGAGTTGGAATCCCTGGGGCAGGTAGGGTGCCAGGGTGAGAGGTACCTGAAAAAGCAGGGGGAAACTCTTTAACAATCCATCTGAAGGAAGCATGAATCCTCTGAGGAGAGAGATCTGCTTTGATCTGCCTAAATCTCCTTACAGTTGAGGGGGTCTCAGGAATCTGCCCTTCTTGGGACTCCTTCACAATTGAGGGATTCTTGTAGGAAAGATGGTCTCAGCCTAACCTTGTACCTGTTTTACTTCCTGGTTTGCTACCCACTTGGATGGGTGAAGAACCTGACTTAGGGTCTGTCTTGTATGTGGAAGCCAGATAGAATGGTCACTTCCTGGCCCTGGAGCAGGAGAGCTGGCTCACTGCATGAGTAGGCAGTTAGTGCATCACACAGTGCTGCAGCAGCACCTGAACACCAGTGTGCAGCTAGAAACTTTCCATGTCTCGGTGATCTACTCCATGTTCTCTGGAAGCTGATGAGCCCCTAATATGCAAAGTTGACATCACCAAAAAGTCTCAACATACATACAATCTCTACCTGCTGGCAAGGAGGAACTATACCCAAGCATCTAGGCTAGCACAGCAGATCAAAAAGAAAGCACTTTTTGAAATCAGAAATATGAAGGACACTTGATAGTCTAGAAATCACATGAGAAATGTGGTATACCTGTTTCTAGCAAAATGCGTACTACATCCACCTTTCCAAATAAGGCTGCTTCATGAAGTGCACTCCCCTTTTCTGTCTGGAATAGAACAATATTGATGCATTAAAAACACTAACGTACCAAGGAATCCTTTCAAAAAGTAATATATTTAGACAAAGAACATTTACTTTTTGCTCTCTTAACTATATTAAAAGACTGTTGTCTGGGCAAGAATAATTACCAATAATATTTATTAAAAATCATTCATACAGGGCTGCAACATACAAGAGTAGAGAAAGTTCTATGATAAAGATCACTTAATAACCATATATAAACAAGATGCAGTAAATAAACATGGCCCTGATTCTGCAGTTATTAGGCAAAATTCCTAGTGAAATCACTGGGAGTTTTGCCTGAGTAAAAATTGCAGGTCTGACAACAAAACTTAGGGTAAGTAAATTAATCTATCTTCATACAACTGCCCATCACAAAAGTATCTGGGTGCCTTCCATACAAAATCAATAGCAATAGTGAAATCCCTAGTGGACCCCAGGGAATCTCTGGTTCTTCTCCATTTTCAAGGTAAAAACTCTACTTAGGGAAAGATTTGTTTGTGTGTGTGTTTTAAATCTGTTGTTGTTGTTTCTTTTTTACTTTTCTTGAGGGGTGTATTTGAGTAGAAGGGGGTATCAGTGTTGTGAGTTTCTCTTATGCTATGGTAGAAAGACTTTCAATGAAAAAATACGTTTATTCTGTGCATTAAACTACTGACTTTTGTTATTCCTGACTATAAGAATGTACCAGTCTTGTGACACAAACCATATTCCTTTCAGGTGCAACACAGCATGAAACTTAACACTGAGGGTTACTCAGATTTGCAATAGCAAGAAACTTAGTTCCACATAAATGGCAAAAACTGGAAATATCTCTTGCTACCGCATTATTTTGAAATAAAACAGAATTTTTTAAAGTGTCAAATGTGAAGACCTTTTTCTTTTACAGCTGATAATGCAAATATAGTAGCACACTTTTATTCTCGATGTTATAGCAAGTAAAGTCAAGACTTACAGTTAACTTTCTCTGTCTTATTCCCTGCAGGCTTTTATATCCTTTTGGAGCATATGTTACCCCAAAAGTGAGCGCTATTAGTGTGGCTAGAAATCCTCCTAAAGTAATATCTAGTGCAAAGGATGCCAATCATATTTCATAAGCACAATGGACCAAATTCTGCTCTCATTTACATCATTCAAATCTGGAGTGAATCCACTGATTTCAGTTTTCCATGCAGTAAATACAGAGGCCCTAATCGGGATTGAGACCCCATTGTACTAGGTATATAGTAGAAGACAGTCCCTGCTCCAAGTAGTTTATAGCTAAACAGAGAGAATACATAACAGGTGGTCATGGAAAACAACGCGGGAGGGACGGAAAAGAAAACTTTTATAACTTTTACAGGAACACAATACAAAGATCACCTAGGTGTACAATTTGCAGGCTCACTTGTGAGCTGCAAGATTTTTTATTAGTTAAGTGTTTTAATTAGGGCTGTCAATTAATCACAGTTAACTCATGTGATTAACTCAAAAAAATTAATCAAGATTAAAAAAATTAATTGTGATTAATCACATTTATAACAATAGAATACCAATTGAAATGTATTAAATATTTTTGGATGTTTTTCTACATTTTCAATATTGATTTCAATTACAACACAGAATATAAAGAATACACAATGCTCACTTTATATTATTATTTTTATTACAAATATATGCACTGTAAAAATGATAAACAAAAGAAATAGTATTTTTCAATTTTCACCTCATACAAGTACCATAAGGCAATCTTTTTATCGTGAAAGTGTAACTTATAAATGCAGATTTTTTTTTGGTTACATAACTGCACTCAAAAACAAAACAGTGTAAAACTTTAGAGCCTACAAGTCTACTCAGTCCTACTTCTTATTCTGCCAATCGCTAAGACAAACAAGTTTGTTTACATTGACAGGAGATACTGCTATCTGCTTCTTATTTACATTGTCACCTGAAAGTGAGAACAGGCATTCGCATGGCACATTTGTAGCCGGCGTTGCAAGGTATTTATATGCCAGATATGCTAAACATTCGTATGCCACTTCCATGCTTCACCGACCATTCCAGAGGACATGCTTCCATGCTGATGATGCTCGTTAAAAAAAAAAAGCGCCAATTAAATTTGTGACTGTACTCCTTGGGGGGAGAATTGTATGTCTCCTGCTCTGTTTTACCCGCATTCTGCATATATTTCATGTTATTGCAGTCTCAGATGATGACCCAGCACATGTTCATTTTAAGAACACTTTTACAGCAGATTTGACAAAACGCAAAGAAGGTACCAATGTGATATTTCTAAAAATAGCTACAGCACTCGACCCAAGGTTTACGAACCTGAAGTGCCATCCAAAATCTGAGAGGGACGAGGTGTGGAACATGCTTTTAGAAGTCTTAAAAGAGCAACACTCTGATGCGCAAATTACAGAACCCAAACCACCAAAAAAAGAAAATCACCCTTCTGCTGGTGGCATCTGACTCAGATGATGAAAATGAACATGTGTCAGTACGCATTGCTTTGGATTGTTATCAAGCAGCATGGAAGCAAGTCCTCTGGAATGGTCGTTGAAGCATGAAGGGACATATAAATCTTTAGTGCATCTGGCATGTAAATATCTTGCAACGCCAGCTACAACAGTCCCATGCGAACGCCTGTTCTCACTTTCAGGTGACATTCTAAACAAGAAGTAGGCAGCATTATCTCCTGCAAATTGTTACAAACCTTGTTTGTCTGAGTGATTGGCTGACCAAGAAGTAGGACTGAGTGGACTTGTAGGCTCAAAAGTTTTACATTGTTTTATTTTTGAATGTAGGTTTTTTTGTACATAATTCTACATTTGTAAGTTCAACTTTCATGATAAAGAGATTGCACTACAGTATTTGTATGAGGTGAATTGAAAAATAATTTTTTTTTGTTTTTTACAGTGCAAATATTTGTAATCAAAAATAAATATAAAGTGAGCACTGTACACTTTGTATTCTGTATTGTAATTGAAATTAATATATTTGAAAATGTAGTAAAATCCAAAAATATTTAAAATAAATGGTATTCTATTGTTGTTTAACAGCGCAATTAATCGCAATTAATTTTTTTAATCGCTTGACAGCCCTAGTTTTAATATATAAGTAAAGAAGAGATTTTTTAATGAATCTCTAATAGGCAACGTGCCCAGTCCTTATCATTAGGCAGTTCATGATGGATGTGGTTTGGAGGAGATGATTTAAAGTACAGGGCGGTAGCTTTGCAAGTTGATTCAGGGAGTGTGTTCCACATACAAGTGGCAGAAAAAAGGCTGGGTCATAGGTGTTTGTGGGAGAAATGGACTGACAGGCAATGGACGTTGCCATCATTAATGAAACAGAGTGGGAAGGTGAAAACAGATTGGATAAACAGAGGTAGTTAAATTGTGAAGGGCCTTCACAACTATGCAAATAATCCTTGCATGGAACACATTGTACTGTGCAATGTCATTTAAGACTAAGGGCCCAAAGTCTATCACTCACCAAAACCTGTGTATTTTTCATATGTTTCAATTAAAATGAAAACTTCAAAGCATAAACAGTTGAAGCAGATTTGTATTGCCCACTTCTAAATAATTTCAGACTGAAGGACATTGGAAAGACCTGGGAAATGAATAAAATGTGTGATTAATTCAATCCAAAATTAAATGTTGTCTATTATTAGCCCAAATATTTGCTAAGATTAAAAGTGGTCAGGGAGTACAGAAGAGATTAATAAAATGGCTAAAGTAAACCTTCCATTTACACAAATAAATGTTTACAAACACAAAGAAGATTGCAGATACTTCTATAATTGCGTCTCTACATTCTGAGAGTTCTTTACTGCTGATAAAGCTGAATTTGTTTAAAGAGTATGAACATGTACAATTTAATTTACCACACGGGGTTACATTTTTTATATTGTTCTCTCCCAATTAGTGATGCAGAGCAATTTAATGAATACTAAAACAGCTGAGTTCAGTTTTAAGTAACAGACTGGTATTGTATGCTCTGTTCAGTTTAATGATCTGATAGTAATTATCAACAAAAAAGTATTCAGAGGTTACAGAAGTAATACGTTAAGAATATAGACAGATCCAACTTGGCAATGCACCAGGATGCAGAATGAAGGGAATTTATTGACAGAGAAGATGGATATTGCTGGGGAAATAAATAAATGCTTCACCATGGAGAGAAGAGCAAACATGGCAGAAACAGAAATTGACCCAGCACATAACGTGGAAAGTGAAACAAACTAAGGGTAGCTTCAAAACTGGTTAAGAAAAATTAGAGCACCTGAAGATAAAGGCAATTGTAGGATTCTAACATAGATGGCAAACAAAATGACATTAAAAAGTAGTGAGTATTTTTCATTCCTCACTAAAAACAGGTGAGTTATTATACAAAGGCTAGCAAGAAACTAAAGTAAAACCTATATTTAAAAGAGGATCAGTGTCAAAACTAAGAAACTAAAGTCTTTTAAACACTGTCTGTCATCAGTGTTTCTAGTATGACATCATGTAGAACACTCCAACATCTGCAAAATGCTCAAAAACAGCACTGATTTAAAATGAGAGATCACATTTAAGAAATTTAATTAACTTGTTTGAGAATCAGCAACAGTAAGAGTCAAGGGGTGAAGTAGGCATAAACTGAAGAATGTTTTCAATAAAGTATTTTATACATTATAATTAGATATTTATATGAAAGTGAATACGTATTATATTGATGGTGAAACTGTATAAAATTGACTTAGGAGAATTCAAAACAGTGGTGAAATTATTCCAGTTATATAACAAGGGAATATCCCATATCTTGTAGAGATATTGGATAAAAATTCATCCTTGACGTAACTCTGTTGATATATATGGCTCTACAACAGGGATGATTTTCAGAGCAAAATACTATTTCTTATGCAAGCCAGCATTAATGCAGTTTCAGTCTGTTTCTTCCCCATTCATTTTCTGGAGATGCAAAAGGAGATATATAATCAGAAATACTTTTTGGAGGGATGTGTTACTCCTTGCTCTAGCTTTCTTACTTTCAAATAGTGTAACTAAAAAGGATAATCCTGGCAGCCAGCAAGCAATTTTATATTTGAAATAAAAACATTATTTTTACCCCAAACGTAGTCCAGCCATACAAAACAAGAGAAATCACATATATTAGGTAAGACAGGGTCAAACAGTACATTTCTACTCCTACTCTTTAACTTAGAAGCCAGATCATTTCCCCGCATTGAAGAGTGGATGTACATGGTTTATTGCTACAGTATTGTATATATTATGCCTCCCTGTAGTTTTTTATTTAAAACTGGCACCCTATTAAATATGGAAATAATTATGTTGAGTCAGAAGTTTCAGGAATCTGTTGCAGTACAATTTTGGTGCAGTGAATATTGCTTTGTACTAGGCTTATGTAATAAGAAATCAGAAAATTCAACTCCTGAGCATCCATATCTTTGTCTTTAGAGCTGGATAGACCACTGGAAACTGAAGCTATGTGGCTCTAACCATTCCTACAAAACAAAACAGCTTCCAAGGCAACCTTCACTTAACTGGTGGAGTTAGAAACGTGTGACAACCAAAGAGGTCTAGTGAAGCAGGCAAACCAGTGGATGCAGTTGAACTTGCCAACAGCTCTCTGCTTAAGTTGTGTTTTAGCATTCTTATATATTCTTCATATCTATGTATGTTGAATAAACTGATTATCTGTATATCTAAAGCAAAATCTCAGGCAAACTTATTGACTAGCTTCCATACTCTGTTTAGCACAAAGGACCATAGCCTCAATAGATGTAAATCAGCATAGTGCCATTGAGGCCAAGGGAGGTAAAGTAATTTACTCCAGCTGAGGATGGGGCTATGCCAATTTATATCAGATGAGGATCTGGCCCATACTATATAATTAATTTCATAGCCCCTGGTTCCGTGAAGCATTTAAGCACATGATTAACTTTAAAATAATGGGATTTAAGCAAGGGACACTTTCTTGAATCAGGGCTATAGTATCCAGTTAAGTACATGCAGTAGATTGTAAATATTAGTCTATTTTATACATGACCTTGCAGAATTTCATGATTTCTTTTAAAAATGCCACATAAATGTATTTTAAAACAGAAATGACTGGGAGCTTCATTTATATATAAAGACTGGCAGAAAATAGGACACTAACTTGGCAGCTGACATCCATTCCAGCCTCTAGTAGCACCTGTACAACAGCTTTGTGGCCATTACGTGCAGCAAGATGCAAAGGTGTGTGTTTCCTAGTATTGCAGCTCATCAGGTTTGGATATGCATTGATGATCATCTTCACTACCTGCAGACGCCCATATAGTGCTGCCAGATCCAAAGGAGTTTCTAATTTATTGTTTCTTATTGTAGGGTCTGTTAGTTCTTCCAGTAAAACAGCAACTACTTCTGAATGTCCATATTGAGCTGCACAGTGCAAAGCCGTTTCATTTTCATTGTTCTGTTAAAAAAGAAAATCTTAAGAAGTTCATGTTCAACAACACAGAATGCTAACTCTGCCTTTACTAACCCATTGTAAATAAAAGGTTTGAAATATGATTCAATTTAAACACTGGGAAACAAATCTACCAAAGTGTTACTAATTTAGTAAGAATGTCTCTAACCAAGTCTGGTGACCCTCCAGCAATTCAGCTCTGCTCACTCTGGCCCCAGCTATCTTCCTTACCACACTGCTAGTGGAAGGAATTTCAGTGCATGTTGCCCCTGACCATCTGCTGAGACCTGTTATCTCTCTCTTGACCCAGCTTCCTCTGAAATTACAGTTCAAGATCTTTTGCTGAGAAATGCTCTAACAGCACACTAACTTAATAGTCTGCCCTGCCACAATGGGTCATTTGAAATAAAACCAAAGTTTATTAAGATAGTAGAGAAATACAGAGAAAACTTGGAAAATGAAAATTGTTTAAATAACATTTTAATCATTTAGCATCTCACTATAAATATTGCTGCTAAAGACAACTATAAACCTTTGTGGCAAGATCTTTGTGTGATAATCAGAGTCCAGACACCCCCAGGGGAGAACAGGGGGTTTGAACCCAATAATGTTATTGTGCTATAAAAATATGTGGAGTAAGATCTTTTATGAATGCATTTAATGTTCTAAACGTAATGGTTATTATGAGATATGTATACAGACTGTGGTTATGATTTATGTATTTGTGTTTACAGAAAACCATTCTCATAATTTGTAGTGCAGCTTCACCGCATCTCACAGCGGGGTGGTGGGCAGTTAGGCAGGGAGGGGCGGCCTTTTCAACGAGACAAGACTAGCTCCAAGCCCCTATCATTGTACCATCCAAGAAAAGACAAATGATGGGCCATTAGAGTTAATGGAAAGTTATTGAGACAACTGGGAATTCTCCCCAATCTGAATAACCATGAGTCATCATGCCAGGAGACGGGGGGGAGGGGAGAAAGGGCGGGGGGGGGGGGGAGAAACCTTTCAAAAAGGAGAATAGAAACTGAAGCTTTTATCCAGAAACTGTCTGTGAAACACTAGATTCCACCCTACAGTTAGGGGGTAGATTGGCAAAATGTGCAAAGGCAATAGGCAACTTGTATTAGAAAAGGGATTTTATCTAATATAGAAGTGCAAAGCCTGAGGCTGCGTCTTTATGCTTATTTACTGTGCAACTTGTATATGTTAGCTCTCCCTTACTATTTCATCTTTGAATATGTGGTTTGTCTATTAAATAAACCTTTTGTTTATTTTTACCCCAAGCAGGTATCTGGTGTGCAAGCTAGGTGGAGCATGCATGCTAAAGTGAGCTGATAACTGGGGGACTCGTCTTCCACAACCAGTTTGGATCAAACACCTTCTTGGGTCCACCTCCTAACCAATATAGAGAATAAGCAATATCCTCTTTGACTGCACTCTTCCTGTCTTGTGGACAAACTACAATGGTTGAGATTTTTGAGATCCTTTGTATTCTCTAATGACTCCCTGTGCATCTTTGGTGATACAAGTCTCGGTTAAGAAAACCTTTGTAAACAGTTTGTCCCCAATATCATACCCCAAACCACAAGTACGAGTTATTCATACAGGCCTACATTTTCAAAACGTTGTGAACAAAACTGCACTAAAATAAACAGGCAATTGAAGCCTAATTTTCACGCACACTTACTGCAATTATGTATGCACTTCAGATAATTGCAATAAAATAGCCAATTATAGTACATTGTGCATGCAATTCCCTTATTTGCATATGCAATGGAAGTAGTTTCACATAGAAATTAGATGTGTAGTTGCATCCACATTTTGTATGGATAATATTAAAAATGTGGGCCCTAGAAATTTTATAAAGGTTCAGAAGTTTAACATAAAATTATAAATCAGATATAGCTACCCATCAAATATACAATTGAATTTTTAATCTGAAGGGTTATAACTTTTTTAGTCATTCATGGATGATATATAAAAGAATCTGGAATCTCATGTCAATATTTTGATATATTTGTCTGAAAACAATTCAATTCCATTTTCATTAAATCATCTGCAGTTCACACATCCCTAATGATCTGGCTATTTATATTTTCCTAAGGATGATTCAAACAAAATGTGTTCAGCGGCAAACATATAGGTATCTAAAGATACCAATTAGTCCAAAATCCTAATACTGTAGGATGGGATGAAAATTAACTCCTTTTGCATAATGAATACCTGACCTGAATTGTTATATGAGAACATATTTAAAGAAAAATAGATTTTAAAACACTAGTTTTAAATAAGAGCTTCTGTAAACCACAGTTCTCTGAAAAATATTGTTCTACATTTTTTGCATAAACACCCATGTGCCCACTGGCAAAAGTAAAACTATACTTGGATTAAAGATAAAACAAACTGATTTTGAAATTTAAAAAAATAGTCATTGCTGAACTAGAAATAGATCCAATTTGGAAAAGATCTGATATTAATTAAACAATATATATCTGCTGACAGAACAGGTAATATATATACTGTGTTATACCTTTAATTAACCTTAATAATACAAAATAACCCCCCATCCCCACCAAAAAATATCAGCGGATGGAGTCATTCATGAATGAGAGACAGAATAATTACATTTTAAAGAGAGAGTTCCAACCTATTTTGGAACCCTGTACAATATATATCTATCTAATTTGACAGACTTCAGTATTTCCCTGAAATACTCTATCCTGCAAGCAAATAGTGATACTAGTCGGCAGCGGCGGCTCCAGGCACCAGCGCTCCAAGCGCGTGCCTGGGGCAGCAAGCCACGGGGGGCGCCCTGCCGGTCCCTGCGAGGGCGACAGTCAGGCAGCCTTCGGCGGCATGCCTGCGGGAGGTCCGCCGGTCCCATGGATTCGGCAACAATTTGGCGGCGGGTACCCTGAAGCCACAGGACCGGCGGACCTCCCGCAGGCATGCCGCCGAATCCGCAGGACCGTGGACCTCCTGCAGGCATGCCGCCAAAGGCAGCCTGCCTGCCGTGCTTGGGGCGGCAATAAAGCTAGAGCCGCCCCTGCTAGTGGGGAACATTAAGTGGGTTCTTACAGAGTCAGAATACTCTGAATGTAGGAGGGGTGGGAGAGATTCTCTAGAGAGAGAAGACAGGATTTGTATAGAGTAGTTCCACCCAGCTTGTCTGCCCATCCTGGAGATAAGATCTGAGCTGAACTTAATGTATTTTTGTTCATTTCTGTGTTAATAAAATCAACTCCCATGAAGGAAGGAGTTTGGACTCTACATAAGGTGTGGACTGTATTTGAAAACATGCTGGCAATGGCATGCTCATCACCAAGGATTGAATCATCCCACCAGATCTGTGCATTGAAGAAAAAAGGTGGGGGTGGTCATCCACCTCTACAGCACTGTTTCCCTGCCATTTGGATGCCAGAGAATGCACTCTACGAGGTGATATTGGGGAGGGTGTAGAGACTGGTTTGGCTGGAAGAGAAACAGGGGGAAGGTCAGAGGGAAAGGGGATTACTGTTTCCAGCCCCATGGAGTTCAGGTGGAAAAAATAATACAGCCTGGGTCTGTATTATATTTTCCACTGAGCCCCCTCCTGAGGATCCTGAGAACAGCCTTGCCAGGATGTGGTTGAAGGGGGAGAGTGCGGGGGGGGGGGAGGAGACCAGGAACTCGAGCCAGTGAAGCAGCACTGGGTATCCACACAAACAGCCCTGACCTTCTATGACACGTGCCAAACTGTTGAGATCCACCAGGCAGGGTGGGACAAACCTTGCTCTCCAGTGAAATAATGGGAAGGAACTTTGCAAGGGGATCCTTACAAACTTCCTGCCCCAGAGACCCCTCATGTTTACCATAGGAATGGTAAGTAAAAATCTAACATGGCTGTGAACCACTGAGGCACGTGACAACAAGGACTTAGAGACATCAAAAGCATGAGTTGGTACACATACTAGACAGATAAATGGGTGATCCTAAATGGACCACATTCACCTCCTGCCATATAACAGGCTGACAGTGCTTGCTTGGAGCACTCCACCCTGTTATCAAGTGTTGATCCTGCTGGAAAAAGTTAAGCAGGTCCTTCTGAGTCACTCAGGCAAAGGGCTTCTTACTCTATCTGGTTATAATGGAGTCGGGAGTGTCTTTCTAAAAAGGGGTAATGGCTGATTAATCCTGTAGTAGGAACCCTCTGGGCAGCTATGACTGGAGAGAACTCTTAAGTTTGATGTTAATTTCTTTGTTAAAGCCATGCCATAGAAAGGTATTTGTTTTTGACTCTTTTGGTGTGCAGACTTTGTTTTACAGTAAGTTTAGAAAGACACCTGCCCTTCTTCTTTCCTTGCTTCAGGAATGGACCAGTAAACTAAGGAAGAGCAGTGAAAGGGCCCATGTACAGCCCATGTATTTCCACACAAACAGCCCGCCTCTATCCAAAAACAAACATAAATCAGAACTCACCCCATGCCCAATACAGTCAAGTATTTTTTTTTAATTAAAAATCCAGAGTATTTTAAAACAGACTAAAGACCCAATCTTCTCCTCACTCCTCCAATAACTCTCATTCACCGAACTATTCCAGCCAAGAGCAAATGTAAAGAGTTGTGAAAGTGGGACCTTGAGAGCTTGCTTATTTGAGCTCTCTAATATGAGGTCTACATTTTTACAAAGATTTGTGTGCTTCTTTCAGTTTGTTTATTTAGGGGCTTCCATAGCTGTTTGAACTTTCTGCTGACTATCTCGCTTTGTCGAGGAATAGGGTTCCATTACCTGCTAAGGCCTGGTCTGCCCAGAAAACTACAAATATTTTATGACAGATCAACCACTGGGTGATTTAAATACAGAGATGAGAATAATGTTAACCTTCAATTAAGAAAATGTCTGTATTTCCACAACTATTTTCTGCTCTTGGATGCATATATGTGGCTTCCATTAACTTATCATAGTTTTCTGGAGAACATAATCGGGGGTGGGGTGGGTTGGAAAAGGGATGATTTGGGCTATCTAGAGATCATGAGAGAATGGTGAAAGGTTGTTTTCACATAAACTAGCCTTGGACAGTTCCCAGTAAGAAAACCTAAGTCCAGTGGTTAGCCAGAATAGAAGATCAAACAAACCAGCACAAGGACATTTAAGAGAACTAAGTATCTGTAGACTAAGTATGTTTACAACAGAAATGTAGTAAAATTCCAGAATAATCTACCAGATGCTACAAATGCCAGTTGCAAGAAGATAAATATGTTTAAATAATCATTTAATTAAGAGCCGAGGGCCATTTACTCTTCTTGTTACAAGATATTTTGTTTCTCTTCACTTCTCTCCTTTAGGGCAGCAGCTATCTCATATTAAGATACCGAGCTTTTTTAATCAATGACACTTAGCTCTTGTAAGTGCAGTTCAAGTTGCTTTATGCATACCCTGAATGCAGCAGAGGTCATGCTTTGGAGAAGACAACCCACATCTTCATTTAAAAATGGAGGGTGGTGGGAAGAATAGAATTTTTCTTATTAAATACAGAATTCAAAAAAGACATTTTCTTAGCCTATTTTGGGCTTGATCCTTGCACCCACTAAAGTCACTGAAGTGACATTAATAAGAACATGTAATACCTATACCTCATTCTGATGATTCAGGGGCCCCAATAAATGTATCAAAAGTTAATTATTAACATGTTATTACAGCAATAAGGACATCCAGCACTCCTTTTCCTCACCTTATAGCAAATTTTTGAACAGGTACTAGAGGCACTACAGAAATATAAAACAAGATGACTTTTGTAATAAAAAATACAATCTGATGCACTGAAGCATGCTGCTCTAAATTAAATGCATAAAGTTCTGGAAAAGTCTGTGTCAGATGCAGAGAAAAGGGCAGAGACAGTTACAGACTGTAGAGAGGAAAATTACCTAGAAGCATCATCAGTGTCCAAATCATTTCTTTAAATGTGTTAATATTCATATTTTGTCAAAGAATGTAGAAAGATCACAATTTTGAACCAGGTAGTCATCCTCCATATCTTTCATTTTTTATACCTGATTATGTTTTCATGCTTTTCTTGCACTACTCACATTTACATATTGAGCCATCTGGTGGCTGTCCTTTGGTGCGTGTTAACTTTTTTTAAAATATATTTTGGCTTCTGAATATATGTACATATTTTTATGAGAAATTATAATCGCCACAAGAAATGCTTGCATAGATGGAACTATATTGATGAAAGTATTAGCCTGAACATATATTGACAATTATATAATTTATAGTACCTATAGTTTTAAATGATATATGATGCATTAATTTATTAATTAATCCAGATCTCTCATTTGTCAGTCTACAGCCAAATTATAGTTTAAACATTTTCAGCATTCCACATCAGTTTGGTTTAAACATTTTTCTGTTTTGCAATATCAACCCTCTTACATTTTGTAACTCAATCTACATACCTTTCACATTAGCTAAAATATATCTATGTAAATAATGCCTTCACTAATCTTAATCATATATTATTTGCCCTAAAGTATTTGATCTATGTTTATTTTGGAGAGTTGTCAGTCTACATTTCCCTCTCCCCCATGATTGTCATGCAATTGTTGGCCTCCTTACTGGTTTTAAGACATAGTTTTATATAACTGGAACAGTAGGGGGCATTCAGAGCTTAAAATGCTGGATATGATTCTATAATATTAGCAGTTTATATTTTAAATCTGTAGCAAATACTTCTGCTTACTTATAATACCATATATGAAATCTATTAATTGATATGTTTTGTGCATGTAATACTATTATGTAGGAAATGCTGCTCTCATTTGCTGTACATCTTTGATTCTTGCTCTGTTCTTTAATATTGTTTTCTTTTCAAAAATATTTATTTTACATAACATTGCAATAAACTATGTAACAAGTAAGGGTATGTTACAAAAGTAATGTAAACAATTTTTAATCATGGGCAAAATTATCCCTTTGTGCAGAAAAACCCAGAGAAGAGAAAATATTAATGTAAGCCATGCAAAAAACTGACTTTGGGTGGGTGGGTGAGATATGTGATGGCCAAGAAGTGGCAGAGAGCATGGCTATAAAACAAGGAAGAGTCTGAGGATGTGTGGGAAATTATATATTCAACTCCACAGATCTTGAGGCATTTATGTGAAATACCATCCTCTCTGTGCTTCACTCAGACCCCTACCTTTCTGACAGCATAGCCAGATCAGTTGCCTTGCCACACTGCCATTGGCTACCTGGCTGTGATTGTGCCTTACTTCTCCTTCCAAGGGAAGAAGAAGCTGCATGGAAGACTTAATGCTGCATGGAACATTAAATAATATGGCAATTTGCCATATAAATCCATAGACGCATAGATATTTGAGTTGGAAAAGATCTACAGTATATGGTTGTCAAGTCTAATCCATTGCCAATGAGGGCCTGTTCCCTACAGTATATTATCTAGTGCTCCTTCCAATCAGTTTTAAAACCTGTCAAACTATAGTGCTTCCACTTCTTTCCTTGGGGGACTGTTAACAGATCGATCGCACCATGATTTTTTTTCTTATTTTCACCTGATTACTTCTAATTACATCCCTTTGTACCACATTAAAAATTGGTCTCTCTCCTTGTTACTCCTATCAAGAATTTCTAAACAGATATCATGTATCCCACTTGGTATTTTGTTTTTCAAAATCTTATTTTTCCTCCACAAGCCTAAGTATTCTTATTTTGTTACTACCTGCCATTTGCACCAGAATTATATTTAATCTCATTTCATATGTTTGAGCATTAGTTTGTGAGGCCTAATAACTATTTGAATCCCAGTTACCTATAAATTAGCTGTATGTGATTTGGCCAAGACAGCATGGGATTCCATGATTGTTAGGTGTAGACAAAATAACGAACAACTAAATTACAGGATTTTTTGAACTCTCTAGGCCCCCCATTCCCCTCCAGTTTGATTCGTCTCTATCTGAAAGAAAAGTTCTTAGCCTACTCTTGCTAATAGTGAGTGTCTGCTGCAATAAATGTTCCTTAGGGAGGGCCTCTGTGATGGCACAGACTACACACACACACAAATAATCATCTAAATGGGTTTAAAATTCATTTCTCTGTAGTCAACAACACAAACCATGGGTTCCATATAGCAGCATACCACAAACCCTGGGGGAGGGCCAGCCAGGACACCTAAAATTAATCTGAGCAGAGGGCACAGGGAAAGGGGAGGGACATAGAATAGGAAGACTGCGTTTCCATTCCCATTCCATCCCGAAAGAAATGGAAGCACAGCTCTAAGCACTCTGAGGCCTTGGCTACACTTGCGAGTTACAGTGCTGTAAAGGCTCCCCCAGCGCTATAACTCACTCCCCGTCCACACTGGCAAGGCATTTGCAGCGCTGTATCTCCGTGGTTGCAGCGCTGCACGGACTCCACCTCTCCGAGAGGAATAGCAAGTGCAGCGCTGCCGCTGCAGCGCTGCGGTGCCAGTGTGGCCGCCCAATGCTCTGTGAATGGCCTCCAGAATTATTCGGCAGTATCCCACAATGCCTGTTCTAGCCACTCTGGTCATCAGTTCAAACTCTACTGCCCTGGCCTCAGGTAACCAACCATGTGACCGACCCTTTACATTCCCCGGGAATTTTAAAAATCCCCTTCCTGTTTGCTCAGCCCGGCGTGGTGTGGAGTGCTATCAGCGAATCTTTCCAGGTGACCATGCCTCCACGCGCCAAGCGAGCCCCAGCATGGAGCAATGGCGAGTTGCTGGACCTCATCAGTGTTTGGGGGGAGGAAGCTGTCTAGTCCCAGCTGCGCTCCAGCCGTAGGAATTACGATACCTTTGGGAAGGTATCAAAGGACATGATGGAAAGGGGCCATGACCGGGACGCCCTGCAGTGCAGGATTAAAGTAAAGGAGCTGCGGAGTGCCTACCGCAAAGCCCGTGACGCAAACGGCCGCTCGGGTGCTCCCCCCGCGACCTGCCGATTCTACAAAGAGCTGGATGCGATACTTGGGGTTAACCCCACCTCCACTCCGAGCACCACCATGGACACTTCAGAGCCGGTGTGGGGGGGGGGGGGAGGAAGAGGAGGAGGAGGAGGAAAACGGGAGTGATGGTGGTGGGCCAGATGGAGACACCCAGGAATCCCTGGAGCCATGCAGCCAGGAGCTCTTCTCGAGCCAGGAGGACGGTAGCCAGTCACAGCGGCTGGTACTTGGTGGAGGACAAACAGAAGAGCACGTTCCCGGTAAGCGAGTTTTTTTTCGGGAAGGAATTTTTTCGGTGTGGGCTCTTTGGGATAGGAGGGTTAGGCATGAATGCTGAGATGCGGAATAGTGCATTGATGTGGTTTATCACATCGCGGTAATTGGCCTCGGTAATCTCCTCGAATGTCTCTTCCAGAACGTGTGCAATGCGCTTGCGCAGGTTTATCGGGAGAGCCACCGTGGTCCTTGTCCCAGCCAGGCTAATGTGTCCGCGCCACTGTGCCGCGAGGGGCGGGGGGACCATTGCTGCACACAGGCAAGTTGCATATGGGCCAGGGCGGAAGCCGCATTGCAGTAGAAGACCCTCCCTTGCTTCCCAGGTCACCCTCAGCAGCGAGATATCGTCCAGGACGAACTCCTGTGGAAAATGTTGGGACAGTGTTCAGTGTAGGTGCCCCCTGAAGCTGTTGGCTCTCCCCAAGGCACAGAAACCCAGAGGACAGTGCACCCCTGAAACAATCAGTCCCACTTACTCACCATTTTGAGGCTCCCGTGGGATATGTGTGCTCTGTTTCGGACGGGAAAATTATGCTATTGTGTAGACCCTGTGTGTTTTCTACTCCTTAAGTGCGGGGGGAATCATTACTCTGTCTGGTATAAACAATGCTGCCTCTGTTAAATGTTGCGTTTTGCCTATACAGCTGCATCAACCTTGAGACCTCAGCCGTCCCTCTTATCGCCTGCTCAGAGACTGCAAAGACTCAGGAAGAGACCGCGAAAAAGCAAAGAAGACATGCTGCAAGAAGTGATGCGGCAATCTATTAAAGCGAATGAGAAAGCACAGGACTGGAGGGAGAGAGAAAGCAGGATCCGCCAGGAAAACGCAGCGCACCGGCGGCAAAGCACCGTGCACCAGCAGCAAAGCACTGATAGGCTCATAAGCATCCTGGAGTGCCAAGCAGACGCTATCCAGGAGCTGGTAGCCATGCAGAAAGAGGAGCAGTACCGCAAACGCAAACGCCACCCCCCCCCAGCCCTTGTCCCAAAACTCTTTCCGTTGTGCCCCACTGTCACCTCCAACCCACTTTCCCCAACTTCCGTGTTCTTCACACCATCCGCTGCCTCCAACACCAGTATCTTCACCACCCAGCCCTGAAAACCACGATCCTTACCCTCTGCACTCAACCCCCTCACCATGCAGTATAGCTGTCCTGAAGTGCAGCACTCACTGCACAGCACACCAGACAGGACATACACGAATCTGTGATTGTACTGTTCCCCACTCCACCCCCTTGTTTCTTTTCAATAAATAATTTTTTTTTCTTTTCAATAAATGGATTCTTTGGCTTTGAAAACATTCTTTATTATTGCATAAAGTAAAAGGCTCCTTAGCCCAGGAAATAAACAGGCACTGCAAGTCTGCTTGTCTGCTTAGCAAACACTGATTCCTAAAGATTGGAACTACTGCACTTCACTCCCATGCAGGGCACCAGATATCACTGCTGGTTTTCAGCCTCAAATTGCTCCCTCAAGGCATCCCTAATCCTTGCAGCCCCGCACTGGGCCCCTGTAATAGCCCTGCTCTCTGGCTGTGCAAATTCAGCCTCCAGGTGTTGAACCTCGGAGGTCCATGCCTGAGTGAAGCTTTCACCCTTCCCTTCACAAATATTATGGAGGGCACAGCACGCGGATATAACCACGGGGATGCTGTTTTCGGCCAAGTCCAGCTTCCCATACAGAGATCGCCAGCGGCCCTTTAAACGGCCAAAGGCACACTCCACAGTCATTTGGCACCGGCTCAGCCTGTAGTTGAACCGTTCCTTGCTGCTGTCAAGGCTCCCTGTGTAGGGTTTCATGAGCCACGGCATTAACGGGTAAGCGGGATCTCCAAGGATCATAATGGGCATTTTAACTTCCCCTACCGTGATCTTCCGCTCTGGGAAAAAAGTCCCGGCCTGCATCTTCCTGAACAGCCAAGTGTTCCGAAAGATGCATGCGTCATGCACCTTTCCGGGCCAGCCTGTGTTAATGTCAATGAAACGCCCACGGTGATCTACAAGCGCCTGGGGAACCATAGAGAAATACCCCTTCTGATTAACGTACTCGGATCCTAGGTGGGGTGGTGCCAGAATAGGAATGTGCGTCCCATCTATCGCCCCTCCACAGTTAGGGAACCCCATTTGTGCAAAGCCATCCACTATTTCCTGCACGTTACCCAGAGTCACGGTTCTTCTGAGTAGGATGCGATTAATGGCCTTGCAAACTTGCATCAACACGATTCCAACGGTCAACTTTCCCACTCCAAACTGGTTTGCGACCGACCGGTAGCTGTCTGGAGTTGCCAGCTTCCAGATTGCAATAGCCACCCGCTTCTCCACTGGCAGGGCAGCTCTCAATCTCGTGTCCTTGCGCCGCAGGGTGGGGGCAAGCTCCTCACACAGTCCCATGAAAGTGGCTTTTCTAATCCGAAAGTTCTGCAGCCACTGCTCGTCATCCCAGACTTCCATGACGATGTGATCCCACCACTCGGTGCTTGTTTCCCGAGCCCAAAAGTGGCATTCCACGGTGCTGAGCATGTCCGTGAATGCCACAAGCAATTTCGTGTCGTACGCGTTACGTGGCTCGATAGCATCGTCAGACTCCTCACCCTCACTCTCACTGTCACTTTGGATCTTAAGGAATAGTTCGACAGCCAAACGTGACGTGCTGGCAAGACTCGTCAGCATACGCCTCAGCAGTTCGTACTCCATTTCCCGCAGACAGATTGCGCTGCACAGAAACCGTTGAAAGATGGCGCCAAAGGTGGACGGAAACAAAGGGATTTCTGGGATGCGAAGCGATGCATCATGGGGCATTGGGACAGGACCCAGAATCCCCCGCACCCACGCCCCTTCCCACAACCCACGGCACCAGAATGGGAAAAGGTGCTCTGTGGGATAGCTGCCCATAATGCACCGCTCCCAATAGCACTGCAATTGCCGCAAATGTGGCCACGACAGTGCGCTGGGCAGCTGTCAGTGTGGACAGAGTGCAGCGCTTTCCCTACTCAGCTGCATAAAGTCAGGTTTAACTCACAGCGCTGTACATCTGCAAGTGTAGCCAAGGCCTGACTGATGTGAGAAAATGCTGTTAGTGCTTAGTAAAGGTATGGAAAGAGAATGCTCAGTTGCTGCTTTGCACAGCTCATCAACTATCATTTCTCCTCTTTCTGCGCAGGGGATGGCAACAACCCAAGTGGAATGGGCCCAAATTCTGATCTGGCACAGGGTCTCAGCTGCTGCACAGGCTTCTTGAAAACCGGATCTGTTCCAGCTGGCTATGACATAGCTTTACACCCTCTCTCCCTCTTTAGACAGCTAATAAAAGATCAAACAGTCAGTCCACACTATGGAAGTATTCATTCCTGGTTAAGTAAAACTTAAGGCTGCTTCTCAAATCTTAGTTGTGCCACATTTTATCTTTACCTGGAGACAGAGTCAGAAATTTGGGAAGGAAATATCAAATGAAAAGGGGACAAAACTGAGGGAAGAAAACTGGAGTAAGTCCTAACTAATACCTTAACCCTGTGAAAAGTTAACTATGGTGGATGGCAAGATAAGGCCACAGTTTCCACAACCTTCATAGCTGAAGTTGTTTCTAATTAGATTGTAAGATTTTTTGGTCTGGACTGTGTCTTCTTAGTGTCTAGCAAAATCCTGATCAGGGTCCAGAGGCACTATAATAATGCACATAATATGTTTATTTAAATGGTACTAGAAACACCACTTCCAAGGTAAAAAGATGTTGGTCTGTTGCACCGAATGGCTTAAAATGATGGTTTACCTAGTTTCTCTAGTACAAGAGGGAGAAACTAAGGACCAAATGGGAGTCTCAATAAGTGAATGTTTCAGAATACTAGACACTAGAGGGGAAGTGCTCACTGTCCCATCGTCTACCATGTCATTTACTGCACTAAGGGACAAGATATTAATACTGGATAAGTCACTTGTTCAGGGATGGAAAAGTAGTAACCCTTAGTGTAAAATCCAGAAGGTTTGAGTTTTATAACATGGGAGGGAAACCTTGTTTTCTGAGAGGATAAAATATTTTTATTTACCCCAAGAGTGGGGTAAATATTTTACCCCAAAAGTGGATGCTTTGAGGACCATGATTCCAGAAGGGAAGGTCTCCCCACCTATGCCATCAGGAACGAGCTTAATGTGTTAGCTGTCAGAAGGAGAGCAGGGTGTTTGATTTCATTTAAACTATTAATTGCAAGCAAAATCTTTGAGAGATTTCCCATCATTTTTAGGGATAGTGGCACAAAATTCTAGATTCCGCTTGATCAACCAGTAGATGGAAGATCTGAATACGTAGGAAGAATCATTAGGAGCCAAGAAGTGAATGGGACTTTGATAAAAAAAAATCTTTCTGGTAACTTCCACCACCATTCTATCTAAGGAATCCTTGAAGGAGACATTGGAATCCAAGATTAAATAATCTATCTCTGACCAGTGCAGGACTATAAAATCCACTTGACAGGTCAAATAAGAGGAGGTTACTCACCCTGTGCAGTAACTGACGTTCTTCGAGATGAGTGTCCCTGTGGGTGCTCCACTCCAGGTGTTGGTGCGTCCCTGCGCCTTTGCTCAGAGATTTTTTGCAGCAGTACTCATAGCAGCCACGCATGCTCAGAGGCTGCCCCCCCGCTGTGAGTCTAGGTTGATAGTACGCATGCGTGGCAGGTCTCCTCAGTTCCTTCTCTACAACGGAGGCCCGCCAACTCCGAAGTAGAGGGGAGGAGGGTGGGTAGTGGAGCACCCACAGGGACACTCATCTCGAAGAACGTCAGTTACTGCACAGGGTGAGTAACCTCCTCTTCTTCGAGAGAGATGTCCCTGTGGGTGCTCCACTCCAGGTGACTTAAAAGCCGTGTATCTTAAGGAGGTAGGGACTTCGGATCTGATAGGAACGCCATGGATAGTACAGCCCTGCCCAAACATATGTCAGATAGAGGGCCTTGAGTAAGGGCATAGTGTTTAACAAATGTGTGCTCAGAGGACCAGGTGGCTGCTTTACAGATATCAGCCAGGGGAACTTTGCGTAAGAATGCTACAGAGGCAGCCAGAGATCTAGTGGAGTGTGTTCTGATGCCGTCTGGAGGTGTAACTTTCTTCATCTGATAGCACAACCGGATGCACTGAGAAATCCAGTTCGAAAGTCTCTGGGTAGAAATAGGCGTACCTTTGGAGCGCTCCGCAATGGAGACAAAAAGTCTGGAAGAATTTCTAAAAGGTTTGGTTCTATCCAAATAGAAGGACAAGGCCCTGCGTACATCTAG
Source organism: Emys orbicularis (assembly GCF_028017835.1). Classification (NCBI taxonomy): domain Eukaryota; kingdom Metazoa; phylum Chordata; order Testudines; family Emydidae; genus Emys; species Emys orbicularis. Next base: position 90,065,680 of record NC_088683.1, read on the forward strand.
TGTATGCATTGAGGCTTCGAACGAGTTCGCGTGTGGTTTCGGAAAAAAGGTCGGTAGGTGTATTGGCTCATTAATGTGGAATGACGAGTGCACCTTTGGAAGAAATTTGGGGTGTAATCTGAGGGTAACCTTGTCTTTAAAAAATAGCGTATATGGTGGGTCTGCCATAAGAGCTGCTATTTCTCCTGCCCGTCTGGCAGAGGTAATTGCCACTAGAAATGCTGTTTTCATCGAGAGGTGTAAAAGGGAGCACGTGGCTAGGGGTTCAAATGGTTGTTGAGTTAGGCAAGACAGTACTAGATGAAGGTCCCATGGGGTGGTAGGTGGTTTAATGTCTGGGTATAGGGTTTGGAGTCCCTTGAGGAAACGCTTGGTGATAGGATGAGCAAAGACAGACGTGTCATCAATTCTGTCATGAAAAGTTGTAATAGCAGCTAAATGGACCCTGATGGAGCTGAAAGAAAGGCCGGATTGCTTAAGGCCCAATAGATAGTCAAGTATGAGCGAAAGAGATACTGACGTGGGACAAAGTTGTTTAGCGGAACACCAATGTGTGAATCGTTTCCACTTTCGTAGATAGGTGGTGTGAGTAGATTGTGTTCTGCTATGTAGGAGCACCCTTTGAACTTGTTCAGAGCAATCTAGTTCGCTTTGGGAAAACCATGTAGGAACCAGGCTTTGAGGTGAAGCATGGATAGGTTGGGGTGGAGAAAGCGGACATGTTGTTGTGATAGGAGGTTCGGAATGAGAGGCAAGGAGATTGGTGGTTGAATTGACATTCTGGTGAGGAACAGAAACCACGGTTGTCTGGGCCACGACGGGGCAATTAGGATCACCTTGGCCCGGTCTGTTCGTATTTTTATCAGGACCCTGTTGAGAACCGGTATCGGGGGAAACGCATAGAGTAGGTTTCGGTGCCATGGGATCATGAATGCATCTCCCAGGGAATGTTTGCCCAGTCCTGCTCTGGAGCAAAAATTGGGACATTTCTTGTTTTTTGTAGTTGCAAAAAGGTCTATGGTTGGGTAACCCCAAGTGCTGAATACGTTGTGAATGATTTTCTCGTCTATCTCCCACTCGTGGTCCCATGGGAAGCATCTGCTTAGTTCGTCCGCTGAGGTGTTCATTACTCCGGGAAGATAGGCAGCCGATACCCGGATGTTGTTCGCAATGCACCAATTCCAGAGCTTCATAGCCTCTGTGCACAGCGAATGGGATCGAGCTCCTCCCTGCCTGTTTACATAAAACATGCATGCAATGTTGTCTGTCATTATGTGTACGTGATGATTCTTGATTAGTGGCAGGAAGTGACGGCACGCATTGCGAATAGCTCGAAGTTCTAGGACATTTATGTGCAGGGAGGTCTCGGTTGACGACCATAGCCCCTGTACTGTGTGGTGAGACATGTGTGCACCCCAGCCTGTCAGAGATGCATCAGTGGTCAGGATGAGTGATGGAGCCTGCTGAAGAAAAGGGACTCCAGAGCAGAGGTTGGAGTGAACTGTCCACCAGTGTAGAGAATCTTTGACTCGGACAGGTAGGGAGAGAGTCTTGTTTAGAGGGTGCACATTCGGTCTGTAAACCGTGGCCAACCACACTTGGAAGCACCTCTTGTAGAGGCGTGCATTCTGGACGACAAAAGTGCACGAGACCATGTGACCTAGTATTTGTAGGCAGTCTCGGGCAGTCACCTGGGGACTGTTGCGAATTTTTGTGGCCAGTTGGCTTATGGAGTTGAAGCGGTCGGGTGGGAGAGATGCCAACCCCGTCCGGGAGTCGAGGTCTGCTCCTATGAACTCCAGGTGCTGGGTGGGGCGTAATGTGGATTTGTTTTTGTTTATTTGTAGGCCGAGAGATAGGAAACAATCGACGGTGAGCCGCGTGAACCGGAGAGCTTCGTCAAACGTCGAGGCTTTGAGGAGGCAATCGTCGAGGTAAGGGAATATTATGACCCCTTGTTTCCTGAGGTAGGCAGTGACTACGGCTAGGAGCTTGGAAAAGACACGGGGGGCTGTGGACAGTCCAAAGGGGAGAACCCTGTATTGAAAATGTGTCGAGCCGAGGGTAAATCGAAGGAAGCGTCTGTGGGCCGGGTGTATAGTGACATGGAAATAGGCGTCTTGTAGGTCGAGGGCAGAAAACCAATCGCCCTGCTCCAGCGCTGGGATTATGGTGATGAGGGTAACCATCTTGAACTTTTGCTTTTTGACAAATTTGTTGAGCCGCCTGAGGTCGAGGATTGGTCGCCATCCCCCATTTTTCTTTTCTGTTAAGAAATAATGGGAGTAAAAACCCTTCCCTTTGTGTCGTTCTGGCACGATTTCTACTGCTCCCAGATGAAGGAGATGTTGCACTTCTTGGAGGAGTAGCTGCTCGTGAGAGGGGTCCCTGAAGAGGGACGGGGAGGGTGGGTGGGTGGGAGGCAAGGAGAGGAAGGGGATGGCGTATCCAATTGTAACTACCTCTATGACCCACTTGTCGGAGGTAATGTTCTTCCATTGGTGGGAGAATGGTCGTAGGCGGTGTCCAAAGATAGGTGTGTTGGCTGAAGTGGGAACGCTGCTTTCTAAACCCTCGACCAAGGCTTCAAATCTGCCTATTAGTTGGAGGGGGTTGAGGCGCCCCTGCAGAATTGGGATGACGACGCTGGAATCTTGGTCTTTGACGTTGTTGTTGTTGTTGTTGCTCCTGTGGTCTATGGGGATGTTGTGTAAATGCGGGATAGCGTGGACGTTGGTACGGTTGGTATCTATATTGCCGTCTTCTGGTCATAGGTGTCTGGAGACCTAAAGACCGGAGGGTTGCCCTTGAGTCCTTCATTGAATGAAACACGTCGTTCATGGTAGAAGCAAAAAGTTTGTCACCGTCAAAGGGAAGATCTTCAATGGTGCTCTGAACTTCTCGAGGAAAGAAAGAGGAGGAGAGCCATGAACCCCGTCGCATGACTACTGCTGTGGCGGTCGATCTTGCTGCAGTGTTGGCTACATCGAGGCCGCTTGAAGAGTGGTGCGTGATATGCTTTGTCCCTCGGAAACCAAAGCTGTGAATTGTTGTTTTTTCTGTTCTGGAATGTCGTCAATAAAATCCATTAATTTATTATAGTTTTTGTGGTCACATTTTGCAAGGACTGCAGTATAATTAGCTAAACGAAATTGTAGGGTCGAGGATGCGTATACTTTATGACCAAAGAGGTCCAAGCGTTTGCTGTCCTTGTTGGCTGGGGTGGAACGGGAATACTGTTTGGCCCTTTGATTCGCGGCGTCTACTACCAATCAGTTTGGTGCCGGGTGGGTAAAAAGGAATTCAGAACCCTTTGGAGGGATAAAGTACTTCCTGTCCGCTTGTTTACAGGTAGGTAGGTTTGTAGCTGGAGTCTGCCAGATGGACTTAGCGGGTTCTAAAAGGGCTACGTTGATTGGTAATGCCACCCTAGAGGAAGAAGAGGGCTGTAGGATGTCCGTTAGCTCATGCTGTTGTTCAGTGACTACCTCCAAGTTAATTCTCAAGTCACTGGCAACTCTTTTAAAGAGGTCTTGGAATTTTGCGTAGTCATCCGACGGTGTTGGAGGAAGGGGAAGTAAGGCTTCTTCAGGCGTTAGCTCCGGCTCTGCTGGAATAGGAGCAGGGCTAGGTTTATCCTGGAAGTGTGACTGTGCTGCCAGGTGTCTCGTGTCACTGGCAGATTCGTCAGGTGGTGGTGCTAGACCGGTGTTGCGCCTGGTCGAATTGCCATAGCGCACGTATTCTCGAGGGTACGATGCCCATGGTGTCCAATATTGCCATGGTGGTGGGTAGAGCATAGGTGGTGCCATCCAGGGGTTCACCCCCCAGGAGGCAGGATCCTGAGAGTAGGATGAGGTAGTTTTCTTATAACATCTATTGACTGGGGTCTGGGAGTGGGAGTCTTGATATGGAGAAAAAACTCCCTGTGGATCAGTTTCCTCCTCACTGGAGGAAGGCTGCTCAGATCCTGACTCAGGCATTGGAGAAGAACAGGCATTCATCAGGGGAGACTGCAGGATAGGTGATACCAATAGATCTGCTGTCTGAGTAAATTGAAATGGTGAGGCTTCTGCGTGAGGTGAAAGCTGTGCAGGGGGAGGTTGCCATGCGGGAACATTTCTCTGAGCAGGGGTTTTGCCTGTGATCTCCCTGTCAGTCTGCTCCGCGGTTGTCGGTGCCGCGGTCGGTGCCGGGCGGGCAACATCAGCCTGCAGGGGATCAGGCATGTTGTAAAATGTCAGCACCGCGTCCGTCGCGGTGCCGAACAGTGCCATAATAGAGGAAGGCAACTGAAAGCCTGATGCCTCGGCACCGGAGCCTCACGCCGCCGCCGCAGCCTCAGGCGGCTTTCGCGCGGTTCCTGAGGAGCCCGGCTCATCAAAGTTGCTGAGGCGAGGAAACACAGGCAGGGAGACCATTGATCTGCCTGAAGAAACCTTGTGCCTCATAACCTTCTTTGGTGCAGAAGGCTGTCCCTTCTTTGTAGATTTTTTCAGTTTTTTTGAGGCGGGGGGGCAGTGGCGGGTAGCGGAGCCGGATTCAGCACCTGGGTCTGAAACTGACCCGATAGACTTTTGCAGGAGGAGCAGTTTAAGTCTAAGCTCCCTGTCCTTCCGTGCCCTGGAACTGAGTTTACAGCAGTGGGCACATTTTGGGGGAATGTGGGCTTCCCCCAAACATTTTATACACTTTGAGTGGCCATCTGATAGCGGGATAGCCTCCTTACATGTAGAACAGCGCTTGAAGCCTGTGGAGCCCGGCATGGCCGAAGCGGCTGCGGCTGACAGAAAAAAGTTTTTTGTTTTGTTTTTTTGTTTTTGTTTTTTTTGTAACAGATAAACGAGGTAATTAACTACACTAACAAAGAACTGACAACAAACTAGTTACTAGAAGGGTAATTGTAGCACGAGTGAGGGATTTCCTAACGAGTCTGCTGAGCTCCGTCTCAGGCCGGGGACGGTAGAGAAGGAACTGAGGAGACCGGCCACGCATGCGTACTATCAACCTAGACTCACAGCGGGGGGGCAGCCTCTGAGCATGCGTGGCCGCTATGAGTACTGCTGCAAAAAATCTCCAAGCAAAGGCGCAGGGACGCACCAACACCTGGAGTGGAGCACCCACAAGGACATCTCTCGAAGAAGAACCTGTAAATTCCTGAGGGAGCTACTGTGGCGCTTATAGCTAGCCGGCCCAGGTCACAACCCCAAAGAAGTGTTAATTGTACCCATTCACTTGTGAGTGGATATCAAAGAGATGTTAAATGAATTGGTAGGCATAAACCCATTCCCTGATGTTGATAAGAAATCAAGGGAAATGTATTGATGATTGTATTGTTTTCATCTGTCTGTATCCTGTACTTAATTAACCTTAAGATCAAAGATGTGTATACTCTGCATGAAACAATGAATATTACCTGTATTGTTTTCACTTATCTATCTCTGTTATAATGAATGGCTGGCAATTACCTTATGTAAATCTGTGTAACTGGATTACATGTATATGCATGGGAAGTAGAAGGTTAGTGTCAAAGAGTAGGTCATTGAGTGTCCCACACTGGGAAATCTATGGACACATGCTATGCTGGGAACATCTGCCAAACTGTTTTCAGCTTGTCTTGCTGTGAGCAAGATCTATAAAATACTAGATCCTGGGAGAGATTGTTCATCTCTAGACTGCTTGGGTTCTGACGGGGGAATCTTATGTGATTGGATAGAGGACCCCAAAATTATTTTGGGAAACCTTGAGGAACTTATGGAAAGCAAACAGACACTACATCTCTGTATCATTTGGACTACAACTCTGATTCCACTGTAATGTAGTTTTATCTGCGTTAACCTCTCAATAACTCTCTCTTTTTTCTTAGCTAATAAATCTATGGTTTAGTTACTAAGGATTGGCTACAGCATTGTCTTTGGTGAGATCTGAAGTATACCTTGACCTGCGGGTAAGTGACTGGCCCTCTGGGGCTGGAAGTAACCTAATGCGTGGTGAATTTGGTTTTAATAACCTTTCTTAATAAAGTCCAGTTTGTCTGGATGGTAAAAGGGGGCTGGAATGCTTAAGGGGACTGTCTGTGACTCCAAGGTAAAACTAATATAGTGATGCAGGAGTACACTTTTGTTACTGGCTTGGTGAAATCTAATGATAGAATATACCACCACTTTGGGGTGTCTGCCCTATTTTCTGACAGTCAGTCCTGAGTTTGGCATTCTTAGCTGTGAGCCACTCCAGGCATTGTGACAGTTACATCTTCTGAACAATCTTGTTTGTCATCCATGAAGGTAAATGCTGTCTACATAAAATTTCAGGCACAGGGCAAGCTTTTTCTTGCTTTTCCATCCCCAGGAAAAGGGTGGCTCTGAAGGATCCAGTTTCTCCTCTGGCCTTCCTCTCATAGGCTCAGACAGTCCTCAGTCCATTTTCCCAGTCTTCATTTGAGATTCCTTGCTAAATCAGCAGGCTGCACCTCAGGCTCAATCTGACACCTCACCTTCCTGAGGAGGAAACTGGGGAGGCTGGTGGCACAACAAAACAACAAGACTTAGGGAGTGCCAAAGCCTGAGCACGTATACTTATGAATTTAGTCTTAGGGGCTGAGGCAAATAATTGTCTGAACAAAGTTACGGAAGTTTCCAAGGAAGGTCTTAGCCAGACTCTTAGGATTTTTCTCTGGAGGATAGAAAAAATAATTTTTAAAAAGCATAAGCCTTCATGAAGCATTTATTACTTCACCTAATGACTGCTGGGGGTAGGGACATAGACTGAAAGGGGCTGACAACTCTTACCTCATCTTCTGACTCATCTGTTCTTTCAGGGAGGCCTCTTCTCTAGCAAGTGAGTTCTTCTTGCCTTTGTGCAGGCTAACAGGGATGGTTTGCCCTTTGGCAGGGACCTGCAGAGCCTCAGTAAGGCCAGCAGCTGTTCATTATTCCTTTGTGCACTGGCAGCAGCTCCTGGCAAATCATTACTTCAGGAAGCAGATTTAGAGTACAGCTGGTCAAAATTTTTGGCATGAAAAATTTTCATTTGGTTTGATTTTTGTAATGAAAAATTTAATAACAAATTAAATGCAATTTTTATTTCATTCAGAAAAGGAAGGAATTCCCCCTCCCCCAAAAAAGACATGCAATTTTTCAGTTTGAAGCAAAATGAATATTTTCATTTAGTTCATTTTGAATGTTTTTCTTAAAAATGAAAAAAACACAAAATTTCTAATGAAATGAAAACTTTCCATTTCTTTCTAATTTTTTCATGAAAAAAATCAACATCTTCTCCAACCAGCCCTACTTCTCAAAGTGTGCTGACAAAGAACCCAGGAACTATAAGGAAGCCTGAGAAGTCTTCAAGATGGTGGCCAGGTTTAGCCATAGAGATTGCCTTGCTTCTTTCTTTCATAGAAGCAGCACTCACACTGCAGAAGAGTGCATCACATTGACAGTGTGATAATCCTGTAACTCAACTAGTCTTGTCCTTGTCAGGTGCTGGTTCCAGGTAGTCAGGCCTTGTGGATGGAGCAGAGATTGAAGCCAGACATAGGGGTCCGGACTGGGATAAGGGCAGTGCTGGCACCAGGGTCCAGGCACAGGCTGGGGTCAAAACTGAAATCAGAGTCCGTAGACAAAGCCAAATGAGTATTGTAGCTGAAGTCCAGATACATGCCAAAAGTCAAAGATGGATGGTCAGAGTCCAAGGGTCTGGGGGTGAGGAGGCAGATGCAAGCTGGAGCAGGTGTATAACAGATCTGGAGCACGATCAGAACAGCCCATGGACAAGGCTGGAATGGGGCCTAGGCAAGGCTGGGGCAGGAACAGGAACCATCTCCAGAGCAGGCTGGGAGTCTAGAGAATCTGTTATACTGTAAGGCACTGAGAGGTTTCCTGGCCAGGTAGTGCCATTAGACAGACTAATTTACAGCTCTGGTGGGATTAGGAAAATACCTGAGCCTGGGGGTCAGTTGATATGGTTTCTGCTCAAGGATCGTCTGCTGTCTGGCCACTAATCCCACAAGTGCAACTATTATGAAACATGCATAACAGCCACAGAGGGTCTTGCAGCAGCTATATCACCAGTTAACAGCCTGTTGAATAGATCCTGCCCCCTACCTACTATGATATCTTTTTTGCCAGCATTTGCCATGCAGCTGAAGGGATGGATCATTTAGCCCCTGTTACTCACATATATATACACATACCATATTTGTTTGTAGTATATGTATGCACAATAAATTTGTCTTATGTTACATTCCAAATAGATAGGAAAATATTGTAATTTACTGCATAAAAGTTTTTAGGGAAGTGAATACGTTATAAGTGAGTATGTTGCTTATTATACTTGATTGTACTGTGAAAGCTTAAGTTTTGCCTTCAAAAGGACTCTAGAAACAAATAGCAATGTCTCAATCTTCCTTAAATATAGTTTCTTTAGTGCCTATGCCCAACTCAGCAGAAAATATATTCTGCACATGCAACATGGAAGACTTTACCAAACCCAAAATAAGTTTCTAGAGCATTAAATTGCATGGAAAACAGACATATTTTGCTGAATCTGGCTATAACTCTGTCAAACCTAAACAATACTTACTTTTATTTTCTGATGACATAAACAAAGATTTTTAATCACTTCACCTGTTCATTCACTCTGGAGTGTGATGGCCCATGATGGATGAGAATCTTCACAATATCTACATCTCCTTTCCAAGCAGCCAAGTGTATAGGAAAATAACCTTTGTTATCTGCCACATTAGTTGATGCTTCATACTGAAGTAATTTGAGAACTATATCCCTGGAAAACAGGGGGGAAGGAAGGAAAAAAGCTAAAAATTGAGAGGACAGCTTGTTTTATAAAGTTTGTACACATTGTCAAAATGTTTATTCTTAATAACAGATGAGCCAAATCCCACAGTCATTCATGCAAACCTACTGAAATTAATTTGCCTAAGAGCTGAATACAGATTGCAAAACATAGACCAAAATGCTGAATTTCATGTTTCTTCTTTATTTTATTGACTGAATAAAGAGGTTACTCACTGGCAGTAATGCTGGTTCTTTTAATGCATTGCCTCCACAGAGACACACTGTAAGACACATGAGCCTATCCACATAGTCACTGAACCTTTTAAAACAGTAGCTGACAGTAAGAGAGCACATGCATGTCCCTCCAGACTTATATTGCACAGAATGAAGGTATAAGAATCCCACTCCCTAGTTCCTCTTCCCCTTCAGAAGTCTTGCTATCAGTTGAGCTCTGAAGCACAGTGCAAGAGTGGAAGGCAGTTTATTTAGAGTACGAGAGTTACTCTTGGTAAGTAACCCCTTTTTCTTCTTCATGACATTGCCTCCACAGAGTCCCATAGCAAGAGATCATCTAACGATACCACACTTGGGTATTTACTAATCTCCCTGGAAATCCTGTTTTCATTTTTGGCTTCTTACTCTCCATGTCCCAAGATCAATGAGGAACAAAACAACTTTATTATTTTTTCATCTATATCTTGTTCCTGTTAGCATTTTTAAATTGTAATTTGTAGGGATTTACCATACTTTATAATAAGAGATTAAATAGAAGGTGCTATATTAAGCCACTGGTTTTTGAGCAAAATTCCATATTGATTTCAATAGGAAGTTCTGCTTAAAAATGATAGTAAGGTATGAGCTACAGTTAGCAAGTATGCAAAAAAATAAATCAGTTGTGTCCTACCTTTAAATTTGTCTTCTCATGGATGGAATGATCTTCTGACAGCCCTGAATAATTAATAAGTTAACTACACCCATAAGCTAATAGAGGCAGTTCTTGGCAAGCAAACACTGGCTCTTTAAGCAGGGCCGGTTCCAGGCACCAGCGAACAAAGTAGGTGCTTGGGGCGGCCAATGGGAAGAGGCGGCACATCCGGGTCTTCAGCGGCAATTCGGCAGCGGGTCCCTCGGTCCCTCTCAGAGCGAAGGAACCACCGCCGAATTGCCGCCGAGGAATGAAGTGGCGCCATTGAGCTGCCGCCGAAGTGCCGCCGATCGCGCTTTTTTTTTTTTTCCCCCTTCGCCGCTTGGGGCGGCAAAAAACCCTGAGCCAGCCCTGTCTTTAAGAACTGGCAGTATCAAAAATCTTAGGAGTACTTTCAAAGCAGACTGCAAAAAACATTATTTAATACATTAAGAACTTAGGACTTGACTAAAAATACAGGCAAATGTAAACCCTGAGGAAATAGTTGTGGTCCCTAAATCTGTCCCAAACACTGCAATAAGAACAATGGCATACTGTCAGAGAGACTGGACGAAGGAGGGAGAAAACCTACCAGTGACTGAGATACACCCATATCTTGCCACTGAAAGAGCACTGCTGCCTTCAGAAGAAGACATGACAAATTTGGCACAGGGAGGCCAAATAAAGGCTGTGCAGTCTAATGGACCGTTGCACTTGAGTCTTGAGTGACATCTTAAGCTGGGCTTTACCTACCACTGAGAAGGTCAAACTGTGAAAAAAGGCCACAGGAAGCAAGGTTAGCCCTACTACTTCTTTGATCCAAAAGAGGTGGACCCAAGAAACAAGTCCAATCACTGCTGTGTTTCAACTACTTCCTGGTGGAAGCAAATGGCTGAGAGGTTTGGCATGATGTGGGCTCTTAGGAGGCCAACACTTTGACATCCAACAAAAATGTGTCTTGAACTGCCTCAAGTGGCTGATGGGCATAGTTAACCTAGGAGTTGTGCTTCAGGACAACAGTAGAGCCACTCGACTGAGAAAATATAATACGCTGTTTAAAGGGTAGCATACTGTACTAGTAAAAAGTTAAAAAACATAGAAGATAATGAATGGAGTACTGCAGCAATTGGGATTAGGTTCAATATTTATTCTATAAACAAAATATTTTGATCAAAATACAACTAAGATGTAGTAGTAAATAAATACATATTTTATACTTTTGTTTTCTCCAAATCAGATGAACCAGCAAATGATGTAGAACAATGAAATCAAAATTCAGGGAAAGCTATAGTGTTTATGAGCATGGATAGCTCAGAAGTTGCAGTTTGGGCAGATACAAATTAATGAAGTCAAAGGGGGTAAAAGTTGCCTAAAGAGTATACTTTTAACTGAACACTAAGCAATAAAAAGACCTGGGAGTGATAACAAACATAACCAAGAATGATTTCAAATAGAAAATAAGGACGTACAATAGAAATATTGGATGGCCATAAATGACATCTTAAAGGAATGTATTATATCATCCCCTGAATAACTTATTAGACTACTAGTAGGCTGCAGTACACAATGATGAACACTGGCAGTAAAAAAAGATGATTGGTGAGATATAAAAGGTACAGAATAGAACAATGATAGAAATGATAGAATGAACTGGTAAAAAAGTGTAATTAGAATAGTTCTGAATTTGATTTGAAGGCATTTTTCATGATCTAGGTCTCCCACAGCACTTTACAAAGTACTGAGTTTGCTACTGATAGGGCAGTTATTGTGAGGTCTAACATAGCATATTACGCATTTGGTGGTAAATAACCTCTATGTTCTGGCCAACGTTTCTTCTTTTACTAAAATAGACTTTGATGTTCAAGGTTGTTTGTTATCTTCTACTCTTTCAAAGAGTGCCAAGGTAACCTTAACTTACTACAGACATCTATCAAAAATGTAAAGAATGGATGTCTTTCTAACAGCTCATTTGAAGAGTATGTACTGTGGATGCCATGAAACTGATAGGATAAAAGCTGTTTTGATAGGACACAAGAATCAGAGGTCATGGACTAAAGCTAAAAAAATAGCTTTAAAGGAGTTTAAGAGAAATGTTCTATATAAATGTGAATAACCACATTAAAGCAATGTTAAAGGTACATATTTAAAATCACAAACAAACAATCAGAAAATGTCAAAATTAAGACTCCAGTAACAATGTTGATTCGGCTCCATTGTGCATCCTGTATATTTTATAGTAAATACTAATATATTTATTATAACCTACAAGCTTAACCAGAAAAAGGCAGGAACAGACAATGCAATATATCTGCAATACAGCCAATTAATGTTGCTGTAGAAAATGCTATTTTTTTAATTTTCTGACTATTTGTGATTTTAATTTGCAACCCTAACATTTTCATGTACCTTTTGTCATTTCATTTCTTTTACTATTTAAAATTAAAAGGGAAAAAAGACATTGTCTTTGTTTAATTTTACTGTAAATTGTTTTCATTTACATGTGAAATTCACAAAAAAATTTATTGAGGTGAATGGGAAGGGGGGAAGAGTTAATTTCCACACTTGCAAATGGTTGTTTTTTGTTTGGCTGGAGACTGTTTTTAACAGGTTTACATTGTGACAACTCTTTTGTTTCAACACAGAGAGATATTTCCTTTTTTGAAAAAATAGTAAAAGCTGGATATTTGGAAAATACTATTGAATGTAACAAATATGCAGATACCCAATCACAGGATCTTCAGAAAAAATGCACTCTTGTTTTGTTTTCTGTCCCTGATGATAAGACAGGCAGTGTTTTTGGACAATTTTGAAACCTGTGTGTACCAGTGTGATATTTACAATTTCCCTCACATACATTTTCCCAGCAGACGCTCCTGCTTTGCTCATCCCTTTGCTCAAGGAAGCAGCTGTCCTCTTGCCTGTCAAAATGGGCAGCATAAATGTGCATTGTGATCTCTCAGAGTGGTCACGGGGAAACTGAGGCTTCATTAGGTATTCCTAACTCTTACCAAATTATAATGAGCATGCTCAGAATTGATTTTGAAGTCAGTCGGAGTTGAGGATGCTCTGCAACTGTCAGGAGGTACTTATACCCCATAGGATTGTGCCTTATGTCTATACCAACTTTCAAGTTTCAAATTCTAGCCATTTTTGCTGTAATCCTATTTTTAAAAAATCCTGTCTAAACCTGCCTTTGACTTCAATGGAAGTAGAGTTAGGTTAACAATGATTGTGTTTGAAAATAATATCCTAACCTCTGAAAGAAAAAATAGTGTAATATATGAAAACACTAACTAAATAGATAATGTAAATAGACCTAAAGAGGCATCATACCCTCCTTATGTTGGAGAATGCTAATATGTTATTATGATTAGCCTGAAGTCTATGGCTGGTTCTGCATATCATTGCAACATTTATGCTTCTGCTCAGATTTTCACTTTTTAAAGTAGCAAAGCGATGGTTTGTGTTCAATACTCCCATATTTTCTGAAATATTCACAGCTACACTAAAAAAACTGGGCAGTTTTTGCAAGCTAAGCCTTGGTCTTCTGACAACTGGGAATACACAGTTGCACAAGGAATAAATCATAAGGAAAGGCCCATGATGTTTCTGTTTTTTCAAAGTTTAGTGGACTACATTAATTACTTTGGGCTAATTCCAGGGAGATAAATGACAGTAATTGACTATTCTGAACCTAGCTCCAGGAGTGAAACTTGGAGGATTCTCAATACTGACCTTAGCATTATTTTCTCTTGTGTCTGTTAATTTAGAAATAAAATTAGCACTTATGGACTGTAAGATGAATATGATCTATAGTAATATTAGAGAAATGGCAGGTTTGTGTAATACAATTAATCACACATAATAAATACCCTGTCTTTCCTATCTTACTTCACCTGTCTTCAGCCAAGAGTGTAACTATTTGTGAACAAAATAGACTTAGGAATACAATAATTCGGGGTCTATGTTATTTTATTTAGGTCTGATCCAAAGCCCACTGAAGTCAATGCAAGTCTTTCCATTAACTTCAATAGGCTTTGGATCAGGCCCTTATCTCCAGTCTTGATGTCCAACTCTTCTTCAAACTATGAAAAGACATGACAGTATTAATAGCCCCAATTTCAAATGGGGTAATCAATGCAGAGAGGCTAAGAGATTTGCTCAAAGACAAACAAGAGACAGTGGAACAATCAAAACAGAATCCAAAACTCTGATTCTGACTCTCATTTTCCTGTTCTAATTGTTTGATCATGATATTGTCTCTTCAGCGCCAATCATATACTCTCAGAAATTCTTCTGTATATATGCCACTTGGGAAAGGAGTTTAATTCAAATATTTTTGTTAAGTCAATTTATTAGACTGTTTTCACCCACGTTAAGACGGAGAAGTACATTAACTGGAGTTCTCTGAGAATGAGTGTTCCATTTAGGTGCACATGTGCCTCTAATTTGAGACTTTTGGTAGCAGTATCCATTCAGTCTGCACATGTGCCCTTGCTATCTTTGTGGCCCATACCGAAGATATATAAGGCAGTGTCGGACAAACTGTCCTCAGTTCTTTATTTACTGCAAAGTCCATAAGGCAAAAACTCTGAAGCAGAGGGAAAGGAGGGTAGGTGGTGGAGCATCCATAGGGACAAACATCTCAAAGAATTCCAGTTCTGTACCAGATAAGTAACTTCTTCTTAAAGTATTGTCCCTACAGATGACTCCCAAACAGTACCCTCTAAGGAGATAGGTGCTTCGGAGACAGATCTAAGGCTGACTGGAAACTGCGGAACCACAGGCAACAAATACCCTGGTGTGAACTAGAACATAATATTTAGAAAAGGTGTGAATCAAAGCCCATGTGGCAACTTTGCATATTTCTGCAATTGAAACATTCTTTGATAGGGCTGTAGAGGTAGACTGTGATCTAGTGGTGTGGGCTATGACCCAAGGAGGAGGTTGGATATTAGTAGCCTTGTAACAAGAGAGGATATATTGAGAGAACCACTTAGAAAGTCTCTGGGTCAAGACAGGAGCTCCACTAACTCTATGTGTGAAAGAGACAAACAATCTGGGGAAGGCCCTAAAGAGTTTAGTCCTTTCCAAATAAAGGGCTAATGCTCTTTTGATATTTAGGATATGAAGAGAAGCTTCATCTTTAGTTTGGTGAGGTTTGAGGTAGAAATCCAACAGCTGAGTGACCTGGTTAATGTGGAAATATGTAGTGACCTTAGGTAAAAAGCAAGGGTGTTTTCTTTATAATAGGTGGTGTAGAGGGTCAGTCATTAAAGCTCCTAATTCTCCAATTCTCCTACCAGATATAATAGCCACTATGAATGCAATTTTCTTAGAGAGGTGTAGAAGGGATCCAATAGTTCAAAAGGAAGTCTCATCAGGGCACTGAGGAACAAGCTTAAATCCCATGCCAGGGTCAGTTGTCTAAGATGCAGTAAAAGGTTTGATCATCCTTTAATAAATCAAGAAGTGGTGGGGTGAGCAAAGATTGAGAGTCCTTTGACCATGGAATGGAAAGCTGTAATTACCTCTAAATGATCTCTAACAGAGGCTGGCCATGTCTACACTACCACTTATATCGATATAACTTACGTTGCTCAGAGGCAAAAACCCCTTGTGTCTGTCCCCTCCAGTGCTGCCTGACATTTTTCTCCCAGCCAGATACCACTTGTGGGTACTCACTACAGCTCCCCATACTTGTAACAAGTCTAGAGGCTGTTACTGAATGAGTCCTGTCAGCAGAGCAGAACGCCTGTCTTTAGGAAGTCTTACACTTGTCCATGTGATGGGTGGAGACCCCTTGAGTTCCCACCAGACCACGGTTTGGGTTGCTTCCCTTCTCTGGCACTCACAGAGTCCTTCCCTTGCTTGGGGTATACAAGAGTATAGCCAGACAAAATAAAGGTCTTTCCCGCCTCCCCAAGGATGGGGGGGATCAAAGTAAAGAAAGGAAAAAGGGGGAGAAAAGTGTTCAGTCTCTTGGGCAGTTTCTCATTCACCTTTTGGAGCCCAGCTTGTTGGCAGGCTTTTTATTGTGCTGATCAGGGTTAGAGTTGATCCTTAGACACCCCTCTTCCTTTTAGTAGCTACAGATACCACTGAGGGAAAAAACTTTGGGCACCAATGCATGTGGAGAGCACACACACCTACAATGGAATGGACATGAGCAATCACTCAAAGAAGAACCAGCAGTCTCTGAGTCTTCCCCGAGTTGTCACCCCTTTCTGTGGCAGGTTTCCCTATTTTTAAGGCCAAGCAAGCCCTGAAGGTGTGCCTGGTTAGTGCTGCCTGGACCCAGAAAAGCTCATTAGCTACCTTCTTTGAAGAGCTTGTTAGCTTCCTCCTCAATAGGGTGAAGGCATGCCAGCTCACATATCCCACTCCTCAAGTGATAAGGACAGTCTCCAGGCAGGTCACCTCCATCTCCGATTTCCCGCAGAAAAAAAATTGACTCTAGTGTGGTCCTTTCCCACCTGATGTTGCACCCTGATGCCGTTGGACTGTAACATGAGACACCACCATATTATATGCGGGTTCAGATCTTTCATGGTATGGAGCCAGCATAGAGGAACACGATCAATGATCAAGGAGAAGGGACTGCCCAGCAGGAAATACCTGAGGGAATCCATGGCCCACTTAATTGCTAATGCCTCCTTTTCTCTAAGTATAGGGTCATTCCTCTGTTCCTCCACAAAACTCCCACCCTGGGAGTTGATTACCTCTTCCTTCCTTCCTTCCCTACAGGGTTTATGACCATGTTGCTTGTGATGTGCCCTCCTTAGGGTCTTCCAACTTCCCAAGGTTTACCAGGCTTTGGGGTTAATTCTGCAATGACCAATCTGGACCCATGTTCACTCGGTGGGCATGTTCGTTAATAACTTGCCAAAAAATGGCCAGTCCGAGCCTATGATTATAGGGTAGGCCAATTTCTCAGCCAGAGCTAAGATTATAACCTTGGTATGTCCCCCCGCGGTCAGTTGTAAACATTGGTCGGGGTAAGTATTCACATTGCCATGTATACACTATAGGTGAATCAAACTTTTAGGAGTGCCATCATCTCCTACTAAGGAGGCTTGGACCACTGACCACTGTCTGACTACAGGTGGAATCCAAGAGTCCTTGAACTCCCTTCCTCTGGACCATCACTGGCACCATCAACTTGGGGAGAACCCTTTTCAATAGGTGGGTTTCTGCAGTCCAGTCCTGGATGTATTCACATTCCATAAGATAGCATCTCTCTTGATGTGCCCTGTCTGCCCACAGGATTATTAAGCTATGGGGCTGGCACTGACAGTATCTTTCCTAGCTTGGGGTAAACTCGGCCATGGAGTAGCGGCCAATTGCTTGAGATAACTGGCTGTTTCACTGGTGGTCTCATGTCCAAGCCCAACCAAGTTGCCCCCTGGATTTCCCACGGCCTAGTGGTCAGTCTGACCATCTTGGAGGACTTCCCTGGGGGTGGACTCCTTAGAGTGCATGTTACTGACTAGATGTTGCCCTCCCAGGTCTCTCTCAGGTCCGACCTGTGTGATGTCAAGGCCCTGGGAAATTCTGCCACTAGCAACCCTTTGGCCTCTAGAAAGCTCTCCATTAACTGCATTGGATCTGAGAAGGTCCTTGGCTGGTGCTGTAATACCCACTGCTGGTAACTTAGGCAATGCTTAAAACCTTGGGATCCAGGCATAACCCAAGCAAGGAAAATAATTTCCTTCAAAAGAAGAAGGAGAAACCCCTCAGGGAGTTGGAGGGGGCGACCTCAAACAAGGGCAGGCATGGGGCGGAGATGAAAGTTATCTTGGAAAAAATCCCCTCAAACACTAACAAAAAATAAAACTAAGGAGGTCAATATATAATTACTAAATTATAGGAAAAACTAGTTCTAAAATCAGACTTGTAAAGAAGTGCATATTGCAAGTTGCTCCATGTGAGGCTGAAGCTATTGAGAAGGAACTGAGGGCAGTTCGTCTGACACTGCCCTATATATACTCGATATTGGTGCACATAACAAAATTCATTCCGCACATGGGTGGGAAAAATTAGAGGGAACACTGGGCACTGCTACCAAAATTTTCTGATCAAAGTCACATGGGGTACAGGAACAACTGAAATGGAACCCATAGGGACAATACTCAAAGAAGAAGTCAGTGTTATGCTACAAGCTTTAAGTTTACCCAGAGAAATACGGTCATAAATATTGGGCACATGGCACTTACTTGTGTCCATTTAAAGCTGCGTGGTGTAAAGCAGTGTAACCCGAACTGTCTGTGCAGTTTATATTTGGGCCTCGCCAGATGCTGCAAATAAAACACAATTGTGAAGTTATTGTTCGTAATGGCAAACAAAAATGTTTGAAGATAGGTGAAATTATAATATGAATGTAAAGATTCCTGCAATGTAAGTGGCTAATTTATCAGGCACAAATTATCTAGAAATGCTTTGTATGTGGAAAGCGACATATTGATGACATATTTATTTATAAAAATCATTTTGCATATGTTCATTTTATAGCAATCTTGAACTTCATGTAGGGCAATTCTTAAAGATTAATGACTATTCTGTAATTCCAGTTAGATCTCTTCTTCCAGTAATAAGGTTCTGTTACTTGGAATTCTCTACTGAATATATTGAGATACACTGTGATTTCATATACACCAGTTTTTCACCAGTATAACTTTGTTGACTTCAGTTCAGTTACTCCTAATTTATACTAGTGTGAGATTAGTTGTTGCCAATAACCTCCTTTAAAGAGATACTGTCAATTTAAAAATCACACTCTGCCTGTTATATGTACTTCTTGTTTTGACAAATAACTCTTAAGATTATATAACCAAAAAATCAGTAAAAAATATTTTCTCTATTTATTCAGCATGCTAACTTTGTGCATTTGACAGTAATTTGTGTATAGTCAGCTTCATTATTTGTCCTTTACAGTCAGTTTCCCTGTTGATTACCTCCGTTATTCAAAAAACAACATGGAGGGGAAAAAACTTTTTTTAAAGTAGGAAAATATGATTGTAAAACTACAAAAATCAATGCAGTACCCGAAAGTACTTTCAATTCATTTTTAATTGATTAAATTTCAAATTATGTCCCTTTAAATTGTGGAAGCATTTAGTACTATATTACTTTATCCAATATAGACTTTTCAAAAATTAATGTTTTAACTTTCAGTGCATGGAATTATGAGACTTAAGCAGCTGTCCTGGTTCATACCGAGTATGAACATAATTTTCAGCCTTCATAGACAAACAATATTCTTGCTTTATTTCCTTAGGGAATTATGTGCTGTGTTTTCAAAGAAAATGGTCTGAAGCAATTCAGTTAAAAAAACAAATTCCGCGTTTGCTATGATCAAAGTCACCAGACATGGCTGTAGAAATGGCTAGATATGTCTAATATTTTTTTTAATACTCTTATATTAAGGTCTGTATTTATTGACTAGAGATTACCTATTTCCATATTTCAGTCTTTTTCCAGTATTTGTGCCTGAATGATTAGTTAGTTCCGAATTATAAATAATTGTATTTTTCCAAGAAGAATATTATAGCCATTCTGTATAAATGGCACCATACATTATGGACAGTTTGATTCTATGAAGTGCTAAATACTTCACCTCCCACTGAAATCAATAGGAATTGAGGACACACAGCCCCTTGCAGGTTCAGGCTTTAAATGTCTTCTTGGAAGTTATTACGAAGCAAAATATATTTCTTGGTGTCTTTCAAGAATTATAAAACTGTATTTCAATTTTCCTGTGTTCTAACATTATACATACAAAGCACTATGTCTATTCTTTTTTACCCAGAGATTCTCACTGTGTGTCCAATAATAGGAACTCCAGCCACTTTTAAAATGTTACTCAATATGTCATGAGAGCAACTTGCAGCTATAAGAGTCACCTTTATCTCTGGACCCGTCAATTAAAATAGTTAATTTCAGCTTCCTGAAGAAGGAAGAATTGAAAGGAATTTTGGCATATTAAAAATTTGACAAAAGAAACATTATTAGATGCTAATTCTTTTCTTCTAAAGATGACATATCCACTGATTTGTCACTGATGGCTGTACTTAGGCTTAGCCTCCAGACAAATCAAAGAACAAAAATTGTTTCCATTCAATAGAAAAAAAGAGAGAGTATTTCTAATTCCAAAAATTGTTTTCATCTCAACCTATTTGATTCCTTATTTTTATGGTTCAATTCAATAAATAGTTGTTCAAGGGATACTAACTTTTCCTCTTTTTTGCTTTATTACTTTCCCTAAAGGTTATCTTTCATTGCTTATTACTTTGCTTTAGAGACAACTGATGAATGATGGAATAATTTAAAAACAAATTCTTGCCATTTAATTTCTCTTCTCTGAAATCAACATATTCATTAGGCCAAATATATCCTTTAAAAGGTGGGGGATGATTAGTAACTGTATTTTTACAGCTATGAATATAGTATTTAATATTTTACTGTTTTTAGTTTTTTTACGCAACACTGAAAGATCATATTCAAAATACAGCTAAATCTAGAATTATTATTAAGGCCTTTATTCTGAAAACACTTAAACATGTCCTATATTTAAGTACATATGTATTTTAAGTACTTGAAATCCATAACTATTGTACAAACTATGTACTTTAAATACAAAACTATTGAAGTCAATAGGACTATTCACATGCTAAAAGTAAAGCACATGCTTGTTTGTAGGATCAGGGCCTATGTTGTTAAGGCCAGACTGTGTACCAAGGGCCATAGTTAAAGTTTTCAAAAGTACAGTTGACCAGAGGACAATAATTCCATTTTGCAATGATTTCAAGGTTACATATTTTGTTTTTGTTCTGGAATGGAATTGAAACAAAACCTTTCAAACATTTTTGTGAAATGAAATTGTATCAAAAAGTCTGGTTTTGGATTGAAAAGGTCACGTTTTCAAGTCAGGTCTCAGACCGTCTCTTGCTCTCTCTTTCTCTCTTTCTCTCTCTCCAAGTGCCTTCAGAGCTGGGAGACCAGAGGACAGCAGCTGCTGGCTGGGCGCTCAACTCTGAAGGTAGCACTGTCGCCAGCAGCAGCAGAGAAGTAAGGGTGGCATGGTATGGTATTGCTACCCTTACTTCTGTGCTGCTGCTGCTGGTGGCACTGCCTTCAGAGTTGGGTGCCCAGACAGCCACCACCACTCCCCACTCTGCCTTCAGAGCTGGGTGGCTGTATATGTACTTGTGTGGCAGGAGCGGGGTGGGGATGTAAACGACTACAGACACAAAGAAGGGGGACACGATCAAATAAGTTTGAGAACCACTATACTAGGTTATGTGGAGAGACCCTTTCTTTAAATACATTTTCAGCAGTAAATTATTCAGACACTTTAGATGTCAGAGATGCCAACCTTACTCTGAAACTTTTAGGGCTGTTTAAGAAAAAAATTAGAGAGGAATTAGGGAGGTGGCTTGGACCTCTCTCTCCCCCCACCTCCTCCCCTTCTTTCCCCCTGCAGAAACCAGGACCTCTCTGCCCCAGTCCCCTCCTCTCTCACTTCCCTTGCCCCTGGAGAAACCAGGATTTCTCCTCGCTCCTCTCCCCTCCCCTCCCTGTATGTTGCCAAGGGGGGGGGAGGTCTGGATCACCTCCCCTATTGTGCCACCGACCCCCACCCCCAAAAAGGGAGAAGGGGAGGATCGGCCCTGGGAAAGCCTCTCTCCTATGCCACCAAGGGACCTTAATTTCTTTGGCCAGTCCTGGGCCTTGGCCACTTTCCTGCGATGATCCTAATCCTCTTCTCCCTCATCTCTCATGTTCCCACTCTTCTCCTCTGCCACTGTCTCCTCCTGCCCCTCTGGCTTCTCCTCTCCTGCAGACTGCACAGTGAGGGTCTGACAGGAAGCAAGCCATGGCAATTGTCAGTGTGGCTTGGGCTGCTGGTTTTACTAGCCTGTGCTCTAACTGCCCCCTGTGGACCTTGGGGGCATACTCGAGGTACCTAGAGCATGTTAACGTAGTCCAGCAGGGTCCACATAGGGCAGTTATTGAGCAACACCAGGGATTGTGGAAAATTAGGGAGGGCTGGCACCTCTGAAGTATATATTTTCTCTTCCTTCCCCTGGTCTATCAGGATCACTTCTGAGAAAAAAGGAAAATGGTTACAATCTGAACTAGTTCATTCCAAATGCTGTTATTTATTGATTGATTTATCTTTGGTCTTCTGAAAAGCAATATTGAAAATAATGCAGCAGTTAAAATAATCTGCAATAGATTCCTTCCCCTTTTGGTTAAAGGTTCTCTTAAAAATAGAATTATCTTTCTATAAGGAATTAGCTTGGATTCAAGCCTATTGGCCTTCATGTTTCCCATAGGATTTTCGACTAGTTGCAGAAGGCATGAAATATTTGGGAGAAACTCCTACTTCTCCTTCCTCATGGGTGGAAGGCTCTTCAAGGACAAGATGTTAATAATCCTTGGGGTCTTTGTCTTGACTAACATTCTAATGAGATTAAACTCCTCTACAACTACAGCAGTTTGCTGCTAACACAATCCGTGCACACCTTGAACTAAGAGAGGAACATCCTCTGACAAAGGGGAGGTTAAGACTGAGAGACTAGAATTGCTGTGCAGTAGCACTGGTGTTTGGAAACCTTCCCTTGCTCAGATAGGCATGCTACAGTGGCTTTACAACTATGTCATATCTGGGCCACTTTTCTCCCTTAATACTGACCTACTGCTGCAGGCTTAAAGTCATTTGTATGCACAGGTAGGCTAGTGTGATGGCTAGACTACTTTTGCTACACTCCTGTACAAAGCCTATGGAAGATGTGATAACATGGTGGGTTGGGTTGAGCCACACTGTTGGAGGGAGCCAGAAAGAATGTAGTCTACTGGCGCAGGCCAGCTGTCGCTATTGGTCAGACCACTCTGCTATATTGCTGAAGGAAGCCCAAGGGAAGTGTGGTGACATGACAGGCTGGCTTAGGCTGTACTGCACTGACACACATAGATACTGAGGGAGCCAGAATTAGTGCAGATTCAGCACAGAGGATCTTCAGGTTGCCCTAAAAGAAAGATCAAAAGGCTCCAATTACTGAAAATCTAATTCACTTGAAGTTTCCAGCAGTCTGTGAGTGGAAATTCTCACACTCTAAAGCTCTCTGGTGTGTCCAGTAGTTAGTTTAAAACTGCTCTCAGGGTTAGAGTAAACGGTACAGGAGAGCAGTGCTGCAGCAGTCCCGCAGAGGAAGTCCTATTTCAAAGAAGGAAGGGGAGGAGCACAAATTGCCTTCCTTGTGAAATTAGCAAGTCTAACCCATGAATAGTGATAAAACCAGTGGATACCTATATATGAGAAGCATTTAATAGCTTATGTCTTATGGAAGACAACTCTTTGTCTCTAAAGGGAATGTGAAACAAATCAAGTTACCATTCAGTCTCCAGGAAAGAATATTCCTTGACAGAAGAATGAGTCTTTAAGTGTGTTTGTATTTAATACTACTCAAGCTTGCTATTCCAAATTTCTTCTGTGCATTTAGCAAACAGAAACTTTTCACAGGGTTTTATAAACATTAGTAAAGTCTGGAAAATCTTGCTGTTAACTAATTTAAGAGTGAGTTTTATGAAATTTATTGAGCCTGTCCTAATACTTTTTAAAATATAATGAAATTGTAGTTTTATTTTATGAAGCAAATTTCCTTTTTGAAGACTTTACTTTTTTCAAGGAAGTAAAGCTTTAATTGATGCTGAATAAAAACGGTGTAATTGAATCCAACAATGAATTTCTCCTATTAACTATTTCCTGAAGAGAAGCAAAAAGGAACTTAATTGTGTTTCTTGTGCTGCTTCAACTGCATTGGCAGAAATATGAAGACTTTTGATGGCATTTACTCTGAGTGTAAACAGAATTGACCTTTTCAAGCAGATGTAAAATATTAACCAAAAAAGCTTTTTTTAAGGCTGAATAAATTAAATTAAAATAAGCAACACCAACAAAACCCAACAACCCAGCATTTCTAGAATGTTAAAATTGCAAGAAAAGCATTTGCGATAGGAAATTCCAAAAGTTAAAGCTGATTTAACCATTTTAACTGAGCCATATCACAAATCCTGTATATATTAATACACCAGAAAATCTTCATTGTGAAGTAAGTGTCGCTACACATGCAACATACCTAACACAAAAGCAAGGAAATTAACACTATACTCTATACTCCTCCACACACAGGCCTGCACCTTGCCATACTCCTGAGGGCATTCTGTGCCAAAAAATTATAAATTCTGCACCAAAAAATTAAAAATTCTGCGCACAGTATTTTAAAATTCTGCAAAATTCTGCAAATTTTATTTCTCAAATAAATGTGGAGGCTCTATCATGGCATTGGAGAGCACAGACCACTGGCTGTACAGAGATGGGAGATCACTGTGCAGCTCCCCCCCCCCCCCCCCCGGACACGGACTCAGCGGTGAGGCTGCACACAACCCTGACACAGCGCAAGGACCGGTCCTGCCCCAGAAACACCCCACGGGGGGCCCTGCTCCTCCGTGCCAGGTGCACCAGGTGTTTGCATGCAAGCTCAGCAAGGCAGGATACAAGTGTGGAGGGGCTTTGTGTGGGGGGATCCAGGTGTGGGTTGAGAGGGTTCTGTATGGGGGATTCTGGGTGTGAGCAGTTCAGTGGGGGATCTGGATGCGGGGGGGATCTGGATGCACAAGGGCTTGTTGTGGAGTTCTGGGTGCAGTGGTAATGGGACTCTGCAGGGGGGTCCAGGTGAAGGTGGTTGGGGCTCAGCAGGTGGGGTATAGATGTGAAGGGATAGAGCTTGGCAGGGGGGTCTCAGCATGGGGAGCTCAGTGGGGAGCTCCAGATATTGGGGAGTAGGGCTCAGTGGGGTGGGGATCCAGGTGCAGCCGGTTGGGGCTCGTTAGGGTAGGGATCCGGGTGCAGGTGGCTTGTTGGGGTGGTCCAGGTACAGGGGGAGTGAGGCTTGTCAGGAGGAGTTCTGGGTGTGGGGGGAGTGAGAATCAGCGGGAGGGTCTGGGTATGAGGGGGTCTGGATGCAAGGGGGTTGGGTGTATGGGGGAGCAGCTCTCTGTACAGTGATCCCTCCCCCTGCAGCTGAGGAGCAATAGATGCAGAAAGTGCAGGAGGGCAGTTTGCAGAGCTTCCTACAGCCAGGGGAGAAATCTGGGGTGGTTCTGACACAGACCTGGATACTGTGCAGCCAGGGGAAGAGAAAGTTCTGTCCTCCCCAGCCCAGATGGGAATAGCAGATGAGCCCAGCGCAGGATAGGAGGCACCAGTCGGGTCTTCCCCAGTCCCATCCCCTGCCCCACAGTGATTTACATCTCTGCCGGCTGTCCTGGGCACCCAAAACATACTGCTGGGGAGGGCTGTATGACTGATCTTGTGTCTTCCCTTTGCTTCCCCATCAGAAAGTCATTTTTCTGCAGGGAAGCAAAGAAATCTGCAGGGGACATAAATTCTGCACATGCGCAGTGGTGCAGAATTCTCCCAGGAGTAATTACCATTACCACAACCTACCATACAGTACAGACCATACATCACAGCATGAAGCTGTCCCCCTCAACTTTCCCCTCTACAGAAACCCCTTAACTATACTAACTTCTCCCAACTCTAGTAGTTGTGGGTGCTTTGAGTAATAGTTTGGTGTGCTGGGAGTGGGTAGTTTGGTGAACACAATGATGAAAGGCTGGCATTCCTAGGGGGACAGTTATGGTTGTGGTGTATAGTACTGCAATTTTTAGCTACTATCTGTACAAAGGACAAAATTTCCCCCTTAAACTATGAGGTGCATTTGGAGGACTGGATGGCTGAGCAGAGAGTTCCTGTGAAGAACAAAATGACTAAATGTGGTTGAGAGGGAATTATTCTGTTTATATTCTTACATTGTATTGTCATTTTGACAAGGCCAAATGTAAAGTCAGACATCTAGAAACAAAGAATGCAGGACATACTTTCAGGATGGGAGACTATTTTGGGAAGCAGTATCTCTGAAAAAGACTTGTGGGTCATGGTGGATAATCAGCAGCTGAACATGAGCTCTCAGTGTGATGCAGTAGCCAAAAAGTCTAATGTGATCCTTGGATGTATAAACAGGGTTATATTGAGTAGGAGTACAGAGGTTATATTACCTCTATATTTGGCACCAGTACAACTGCTATTGGAAAACAGTGTCCATTTCTGGTGTCCACACTTCAAGAAGGATGTTGAAAAACTGATGAAGGTTCAGAGAAGTGTCTTGAGAATGATTAAAGGACTGGAAAACATGCCTTAATGATAAAGACCCAAGGAGCTCAATCTATGTATCTTATCAAAGAGAAAGTTAAGCGATGACTTGATCACAATCTATACATTCCTACATAAGAACAGAAATTTGATAATAGAGGGCTCTTCAATCGGGAAGACAAGAACTAACTGTTGAAAGTTGAAGCTAGACAAATTTAGACTACAATAAAATAAAGTAAAGTAAAATAAAGAAAAATTTTAACAGTGAGGGTGATTAAATATTGGAACAACTTACCAAACGTTCTGGTAGATTCTTAATTACTAGAAAATTTTAATTTAAGATTGGATGTTTTTTCTAAAAGATATGCTCTAATTCAAATGGGAATTAATTCAGAGAAGCCTGTGCTTTCCAGCAGGCAGATTAGATTACCATAATGGTCTCTTCTGGTTTTATAATCTATAAACCTACACCAAAAAACAAAAACAAAACAGTGTACACTTCCCCCTAGTGTCCAGGGGATCACGACAACAATGAGATATGTCCTCTCTCATGTTAGCTGGACCCCCCAGCTAGCATTCAAGAGAGTTCTAGGTCCACATAAGGCCCTACACTTGCACAGCTACACTTGCAGGGAAAGAGGTCGTATTAAAATGTGGACAGTAAATGAATTCTCAGAGATGAGTGATAAAATAATGAAAGTGCCCACATCCTTCAATATCATAACAGTTTGCAAGTTGGCATTCTCAACTCTGGCACTAATCTAATCTTCACAATGTCCAAATATTTTAGAGACTGTCATTTGATAAGAGTAGAATGGAACTGGATTTCAAGCTGTGTCTTTCACCATGTTTCATTCTCAGTTGACTGCTAAAGCTTTTACAGTTTCACTGAAAGATGTTGTGACAGCTTGAAAATCATGATCACAACCAGTCCTGTGGGTTTCACATGGGTATGTTGATGTTTGCAGCATTTTACTGACACATGACTTACACTCTTACTAACTCACTATTCTCACCAAGTTGCTCACTTCCTTTATGAGTTACAGCTGAATCAAATTCAATGTACTTCCAACTATGAATACATTGTATAGATCATATTGGAGATAAAAGTATGAAAGAAATTGGTTAGCCCACAGTGAATAGCAGTTTTTTCACTGCTTTTATTTGTTATTTAGAGACAGTCACTTCATTCACCCTTGTGGAAAGGACCCAAACAAGGACCTATGCACCACTTTATTAATTATTATTTACAGTAAAGCTTATGAGCCCCCACTGAGTTAAGCACTGTACAAACAGAATTATAGATAGTCCATGCCCTCAAATATTTACAATCTAAATAGACTACACAAAAGGTAAGAGAAAAGGATATAAAGAGATAAGCAGAATTACAGAGTAAAGGTTTGCAAAAATCATGTTAGTTCCATGTTGCTGGGTTTTTTTAGGGGAGGCAGGAAGCTTGATAGCAGGTTGTTTTATTTTATAATTCTTTTGGCTGGGGTTTTGTTAGGAGGGAATTAGGTAAACAGAAAGACAAAGGAAGGGAGAGGAAACCTAGAATACAGAGGTTGTAACTGGACTAATGCAGAAGAGAAGAGGGAGGGAAGGAAGGAAAGAGGGGAACATGGAGGGCGGGTGGAGTGAGGCTGAGGTGAAAAGACTGTGAGATAGCTGGAGCAAACAGGCAATCAGCACAGGAATAAAAATGTCCAGAGTAAATGCTGTAGAAAGCAGTCAAGTGACATCATCGGTAGCCAGTGATCCCTGCTAAGATTGCTCACTAGATTGCTCTTGCCAGCTTAAGTTTCTCTGGTCCCTGGGTCTAGCTCCTCCATGGAATTACTTTCTTCTCTGGCCCACATGGCTAGGACGAGGAAGGTGGCACTTCAGGTGTCAATGCCCCTGCACGTTACTGGGTCTGAGCTTATTATGTGGCAGGGATGGCTCTGGTTGTGCCTCATGTGTCCCTAACCCCTAATACTGTAGTATCTGCTGAGGCTGCTCCTGGAGTCCCAATTAAGACCTTAAATGGAGGGATAAGGTGGTGCAGCCCACTAGCTCTCATCCCTCTTTTATTTGATACATAGATACCACATTGTCCACAATTAGGGTGACCACATTTCCCTATGCTGAATGTGGGACACTTGGTAAAATTACTCATATTCAAGCAAGTTCAATGGCAATCAATCAGAACTATGCAGTACAAATGTTCAAATTAACATCAAGTTGACTGAGCCCCCATTAAAAAGAAATACTGCATAGTTGGCTTCTTTTTATTTACCTTATCTTTATCAAGCATTCTTAAAACTACAATGCCCACCTGGGGAAGTGAGGAAACATATTGACAGAGCGAGATGGGTACCCAGAAGTCACCTACTACAGGACAGGCCCAACAAGGAAAATAACAGAACACCACTGGCCATCGTGTATGGCCCCCAGCTAAAACCTCTCCAGCGCATCCTCAACGATCTACAATCTATCCTGGAAAACGATCCCCCACTCTCACAGACCTTGGGAGGCAGGCCAGTCCTTGCTTACAGACAGCCCCCCAACCTGAAGCAAACACTCACCAGCAACTACACACCACACCACAGAAACATTAACCCAGGAACCAATCCCTGTAACAAACCCCATTGCCTACTCTGTCCCCATATCTATTCTAGCAACACCATCAGAGGACCCAACCACATGAGCCACACCATCAGGGGCTCATTCACCTGCACATCTACTAATGTGATATATGCCATCATGTGCCGGCAATGCCCCTCAGCCATGTACATTGGCCAAACTGGACAGTCTCTACGTAAAAGAATAAATGGACACAAATCAGACATCAGGAATGGTAACATACAAAACAGTAGGAGAACACTTCAATCTCCCTGGACATTCTATAACAGATTTAAAAGTAGCCATACTTCAACAAAAAAACGTCAAAAAGATACTTCAAAGAGAAACTGCAGAGCTACAATTCATTTGCAAATTTAACACCATTAATTTGGGCTTGAATAGGGACTGGGAGTGGCTGGCTCACTACAAAAGCAATTTTCCCTTCCTATGTATTGACACCTCATCCACCCTGATTGAATTGGCCCTGTCAACACTGGTTCTCCACTTGTAAGGTAACTCCCTTCTCTTCATGTGTCAGTATATTTATGCCTGCATCTGTAATTTTCACTCCATGCATCTGAAGAAGTGGGTTTTTTACCCACGAAAGCTTATGCCCAAATAAATACGTTAGTCTTTAAGGTGCCACCGGACTCCTCATTGTTCTTCTTATCTTTAAGGCTTTAGGGTTCACACAGGGAGGGCTGACACACACACCCCTCTCCCCCACACACACATGGGGAGAGGTGACACACACACACTCCCATACACCTCTCTCATACAGGGGTTTGACCAACCAACCGATCCTCCCCTCCCTGCCCAGCGCTCTCCGCCCTCCATGCCTGCCTGGGCCCCTGGGACAGACCCACCTCTCCTGGTACCTGGTGCCACGTCTTCCCGAGGCAACACGTGGGGGGCATGCAGAGTCACATTACTCCCCAGATTTCTCCCAGGATTCACACCAGAATGTGGCCAGAAACAGCCTTTTGGCACTGTGTGGAGGGAAGGGATGGGAACTGCTTCCAGTCACAGGGGAGAAGGAGTGGGGCAAGGGATGACCTGGCCCGTGTCTTTGCAGAGCTCACCTCTTCTTTTCTCTCCCCATCCCCACCCATGGCTGGAAGCAACTTGTTCCTTCTTGCCCGCACAGTGTCAAAAGGCAGCTAACACCTCCAGGCTACTGCTGGCCACCAACATAAGCCAGCTGCCTCGTGTCACCCCTGGCTACAGTGTGGGCAGGAAGGGATTAATCTCTAAGAATGCATTGTGCACCAGGGCCCAGGGAACCTGATTGCAGGGGCTTCAGCAAACTATCCAGAGAGGTGGCTCAGTAGGGGAGGGTGCCTAGAGGACAGAGCTGCCCCACGTTCCCTGGGGGCAGGACCCAGGGCGGAGGGGTGGGGGGTGAAGAGGGTGGTAAACTCTTGCCCTGGGGGCTGCTGTGGAGCCTGCAGGTTCGGGGCGTGAACCGGCTGGAAATTGCTACCCCTCCCTCCGGCCACTCCAGAGCTTAGCTGAGGGGCGGAGAGGCTTCCCTGTGCCAGCGCTGTGCAGGGCTTTGGCGCATGCAGGTCTCAGCACCTCATGGCCAGCGCCCTGAGCTGGAGTTGTCTTGGGCTTTCCCAGGGTGCCTGCCCAGTGGCAGTGGGGGAAGGAAGGAGCCTGCTGGCCAGGCTGCTGGTGAGTTGAGTGCTCTGACCAGGTGCTGGTTCTCCGCCAAGCGCTGGGAGCGGGACGAGCCCGACCAGTAGGGATATGGAGGACCAGAGGGGCTGGGGTAGTGAAGGGGCAAAGCAGGGAGAGGACAGTGAAAGCGGGAGCACATAAAGGGCTGATGGGTGGGCAACAGAGGCGACATGTAACTGGCCGCTGCCTGGCGCTTGCCTGCACGCACCAGCCACCACAGCTCGCAACGAACAGCCAGTGCCAGCCGGAAACGGGATGGGGAGTGGGGCACTGCTGGCTGAGAGCCAGCATGCAGCAGGGACTACGCTGACAGACCAGCAGGGGGAGCGGCCAGCCTCACGCGCTGCATCTTCACTCCGCCACCAGCCTTGCACACCCACTGGACTTGCACACCCACTGGACTGGGAGTCCAAGCCACTGGATTCCCCGCTGATGGGAGGGCGGCTAGGGAGCAGGGATCCAGCCAGCAGCAGGACCCACCAGTACTGATGGGGGGAGATAGAAAATATGGGACAATTTGCTCATTTTTAAGAAAAAGTCAGGTCACCTGACGGAGGGTTTAAATATGGGACTGTCCCTTTAAAAACAGGACATCTAGTCACCCTATCCACAATTATTTTAATATATCACTTTTTCAATTTCTAGTCCATTATATATGAGTCTTTTCAAAGTTTCTTTTTATGAATTGTTACCAGATAAAGTGCTCAAAAAGTTTAAATGTCTTTTAAACTTTTTAGAGTTCCTCCTTCAGTGGCAGCTTTGAGAAATCCAATATTAAATAAAATTTATTATTCTTCATAAAGAATAGCTAGTTTCTTTCTTTTTCTCATAGCTCTCTATATAATTCGACTACTTCATTTAATTTTAGGGGTGTTTTTTCAAATTGCTTCCCAAGAAAGTAGGTTTAAAAGCTTTAATGAATGCCATTAGTGAATGAAATTGGACAAGCTACAATTTTCACATACAATATAGTCCAATAAACATGTTTTTATACACAATGCAGAGTATTCAAAAGTTGTGCATGCCAAGAGACCAAAAAAAAAAAAGAAAAGCATAGTGCGATTCTTCGTGGGCAAGCTCAACTAGAAGTTTTGAACTGACAAAGTCAGAAAATATCCTTTTTATTTTAAATCTTCACTGAAATATTGTAAAGGGCTGCTGCACACACAGATAGAGTGTTAAAAAGCCAAATGAATCAAAAATAACCATAACTGAAAACTGAGAAAACAGTCCAAAAGATAAATGTTAGAAGTTTTTCCTTATTTCAATATATATCATCATCAAACCAAAATATAGATTGACAAAGGGACTCTTTGAAATTGAGACACCACTCTAGCCTCTTGTTGTGATATTGTTGTCACCTGTTGAAATCTAAATTAAGTTTTTTATTATTTCTTTATGGTTTTACATTTTTAAAATTCTTTCTTACTTTCAGGTTATATGATGCCTTTAAGCCAGGGGTGGGCAAACTTTTTGGCCTGAGGCCACATCAGGTTTCAGAAATTGTATGGAGGGCCGGTTAGGGGAGGCTGCCGCCCCGTATCCGACCCCCCCCTGCTTCTCACCTCCTGATGCCCCCCCCGGACTCCTGCCCCATCCAACCCCCCCATTCCCTGATGGCCCCCCTGAAACCCCTGCCCCAACCACCACCCCCTGCTCTCTGTCCCCTGACAGCCCCCAGAACCTCTGCCCCTGACTGCCCCCTGCTGCCCCATCCAACCCCTCCTCTCATTCCTGACTGCCCCCCTGGGACCCCTGCCCCATCCAACCATGCCTTCTCCCTGTCCCCTGACTGCCCCCCGCCCCCCCCTCCAATCCCCCCTCCTTCCTGACTGCCCCCCCGGGACCCCTACCCCCATTCAACCTCTGTTCCCTGCCCTCTGACCGCCCCGACCCCTATCCACACCCCCGCCCCCTGACCACCACCCCGAACTCCCCTGCCCTCTATCCAACCCCTCCGCCCCCTTACCGCGTTGCCTGGAACACTGGTGGCTGGCGGCGCTACAGCCACGCACCGCGCAGCACAGAGCACTGGGTCAGGCCGGGCTCTGCAGCTGTGCTGCCCCAGGAGCTCGAAGCCCCGCCACCCAGAGCATTGCGCCGGCGGTGGAGTGAGCTGAGGCTGCAGGGAAGGGGGAACAGTGGGGGAGGGGCCGGGGGCTAGCCTCCCGGGCCAGGAGCTCAGGGGCCAGGCAGGAGGGTCCCACGGGCCGGATGTGGCCCGCGTGCCATAGTTTGCCCACCTCTGCTTTAAGCACTACCCTGAGTGTGGTACAGTGCAAAGTGGGCATGGTAGGAAGGTTTCCCATCCCACATGAATTTTTGAGATTTTGATAAAATTTCATGCCTTGAATCAGGACAAAAAGACACAATCTCAAAAAAATTTGGGAATTGACAAACCAAAATTTTTTTTAGCTTGGGTCAATTGAAACATTTTGTTTTGATAGTTTTGACACATTTCATATAGATTTCAACTTTTCCCCCCTTTTTAGACTTTTTTTAGTCTACATTTCATAGAAATTCTAAATGAAAAACTACAAATTTTTGTTTTGAAAATGTTAAGCCAGGACATTTCAACAATTTCAAAACTTTTTTCCCAATATTTTTTCGAGTAGGAAGATTAGTTGAAATCAATCCTGTTTCATAAACCATTTTGGTTTCAATGATGCAGCATTTTGTGTAAAAAAAAAAGTTTGGTCAAAAATTCCCAACCAGCTATCTTGTAAGTGCTGACTCTCCCTAGGGAAAGCTCAGAGAGCAGTTGTGCACTTAGGGAGGGACAGTCCCTCAGAGTTAATACTTTGTCCCTGTTGACATTATGCTTTCTTCTTTATTTTCCTCTTTTTGGAACATTTTTCAGTGAAATCCTGCAGGCAGTAAGTAAAAGAAATAACTGGAACAAAGTATTGATTGTAATATCACAGCCTTTCTATTAGGAAATATTGAGTCAGATGCCCCATTCAATCTATACTAGGAGAGGGAAAGGAAAGCTCGCTGATCTGGGCTTTAAAATCCACCTGGGAGATAATGTTGTTTGCAGTGATAATTTTGCTCAAGGCAGGATGACTATATCCACATGTAGGAAAGCCAATAACCAAAGGTTGTGCTACCAGTGGTGAAAGAGACCACTTGAAAGTGGTCATCTCTCTGTGCTACAATCATGGGATTTCCCTAGAAGCCTAGGGACTAGAATAATTTCTATAACATACTTCACACTAGTACTAGGTTAGAATTTCCCTCCTTCACTGGGTAGAATGGGAGGGAAATTCAATGAGGTGAATCTAACAGATTCTCCAGCAATTTCTTGCCGCTCCCCGGCCTGGATTTTTCTAAGGGAGGTCATTATTGGTCCAATTAATATTAATTGTGTGTGTGGCACATGTTTAGTCTGTTTTGATTTCTGTTTTCTAGCTGTATCAGTAACAATAATACCAAAAAAATGTGTCTGCAAATAAATTACTGGATTAAGGATATCATTCAAATCCAGGTCACAAAATAGTCTCCTGATCTACTACTTTCCTCCAGTCTGGATTTCTTTACAATCCTTGGTCATATGTAGTTTAAGGGTGGGACATCAGAGGACACCACTGTTATTTATGAGGGATGTCTGATTGATTGCTAGACAAATTCTGTTTAATATGATTCTAAGAATGCTAAATATCAAAGTATTTTAAAAAGTGAAAGATCATGTTCTAAGTGACCCTAACGCAGGGCTTATGTTTGAGGTGGAGTGTGCAGGAAGCCACCAATCCCCTCCTTGTGCAGCCTATGTAAAAGCCTGTCACAACTGAGAAGAACTCTGAGCTCTTGGATCCAGGGACTGTTCTCTTGATGCACCTTGAATGGGTGAATGTCCTGCATGAATTTAATCATACGTGTATACTGCCCATGATGAAGCCATAAAGAGCTCAGCAAGAATATGTTTTGTAGATTGTTTTTTCTGTTTATAGAGATATGGTCAGGTAAGTTAAATCCTGCAGAGCTTACCTGGACAAAACTTCCATAGAAGACAATGGGAGTTTGCCTGAGTAAAGACAGAGTAAGGATTGCAGGATTGGATGGAAGGGGCAAAACACTGTTCTGTTAGAACACTGATTTCGGCGCAACTCTTCAGTTAATTTATATTGGTGTCAGGGCCGGCTCCAGATTTTTTGCCGCCCCAAGTGGCAAAGCCAAAAAAAAAAAAAAAAGATCAAGCCGCGATCGGCGGCACTTCGGCGGCAGCTCTACCGCGCCGCTTTATACTTCGGCGGTAATACGGTGGCAGGTCCTTCCCTCCAAGAGGGAGTGAGGGACCCACCGCCGAAGACCCGGACGTGCCACCCCTCTCCATTGGCCGCCCCAAGCACCTGCTTCCTTTGCTGGTGCCTGGAGCCGGCCCTGATTGGTATAAGAGAGTACAATTTAACCTAAAGTGTTAACTTAATAAAGTGCTTGATTTTGATAAGGTTCTGCAGCTCCCACTGTATTTTTTTGTGAATATTTGGGTTTTAAATATTACCAAGATTTATTAAAAATAGTTGCTGATATGGCCACATATTCCCTGTGCCAAATTCTGCTTTCAGATATACTGGTGTATACTGACTGAAGTAAATGAAGTTACTGGTGTAAATGAGAGCAGAATTGGACACCCTGACTCTAATGGTTAAAAGGCAAATCCTGCTTCCCCATTTCTTTGGCCATGGAGGTCCCTGATGCCAAAGGAAATTATCCAGCTCCACTGGGCAGTGGATAGATATGATAACCTGACACTGGTCAGGGGTCTGCATCCCCTTCCCAACATGGATCTGTGTTCAGTGGGATTTACTTCATTCCAATATGTAGCAGGAACCTGGAGGAGGAAAAGGGATAGATGAGGAAAGGAAGAAGGACAGAGCCAGTTGATCCATCATTATGCTGATACAATAACCATTCCCTCACAGGAGATACTGTCTTCCTCCCAGCTTCCATAGAGATCTCCAGCACACAACATACTTACTTGAGCTGCTCATTAGGAACAGAAGAGTGTAGAGCAGGGGCGGGCAAACTTTTTGGCCTGAGGGCCACATTGGGTTTCCAAAATTGTATGGAGGGCCGGTTAGGGGAGGTTGTGCCTCCCCAAACAGCCAGGTGTGGCCTGGCCAATGCCCCCTATCCAAGCCCCCCTGCTTCTCGCCCCTTGACGGCCCCCCCGGGACTCCTGCCCCATCCACACACCCCCACTCCCTGTCCACTGACCTCCCCTGGACCCCCCGCCCCTGACTGCCCCCCGCTGCCCCATCAAACCCCTCCTCTCATTCCTGACTGCCCCCCCTGGGACCTCTGCCCCATCCAACCACCCCTTCTTCCTGACCACCCCCCGGAACCCCTGCCCCTGACTGCTCCCCGCCGCCCCATCCAACCCCCCTCTCCTTCCTGACTGCCCCCAGGGACCCCTGCCCCCATGTTCCCCGCCCTCTGACTGCCTTGACCCTATTCACACCCCCGCTCCCTGACCACCACCCCGAACTCCCCTGCCCCTTTACCACGCTGCCTAGAGCACGGGTGGCTGGCGGCACTACAGCCGCACCACCCAGAGCACCAGGACAGGCAGCCATGCCACCGCACAGCACAGAGCACCGGGTCAGGCTGCGGCTCTGCAGTTGCGCTGCCCCAGGAGCTCACAGCCCCACTGCCCAGAGCGTTGTGCCAGCGGTACAGTGAGCTGAGGCTGTGGGGGAGGCGGAACAGCAGGGGAGGGGCCGAGGGCCCAGGGGCTGGACAGGAGGGTCCCACGGGTGTAGAGAGACAAATTAAACAAATGGGGCCAGATTTAGAGCTGTGCGAATAACTGATTTTTTCAGTTTGCTAGTTGTTCTCAAAAATCATTAAAAAAAAGTTGTTTCAGTTGAACAACGTGCTTCATTTTTGTGCTTTTGTAAAACTTTTTAAAAATAAAATTAAGTAAATTTCAAAATGTAAGTGGGAAAAAAAGTGAAAAATTAAAAGGTTTTGTTGTGAAAATGTCAAAATGAAACATTTAGGCTTTTAAAGATTTTTCTAATTTTTTTTCAACTGAAACAATTCAGTGAATTTGATATGAATTCACAAAATATTTCGGTCAACCTGAACGTGCATTTTTTGGTGAAAAATAGCTTTGGCTGAAAAATTTTGCCCAGCTTTAGCCAGATCATTCTAATCTAATTTATCTACAAAATAACCTTGTTAATATTCACAGAATCTTCCTGCCATACCTGTTGTGCTTGATTTCAGAATTCAGGACTATCGTTCAAAAAATGTTTGGTCTTTTCTATGTACATCAATCTTCCTGAAAAATCTCAAAAATGTTCTTTGTGGAGCATACCACCAATCATCCCTAAATTTAGAGATCCTAATTATTCAGTAAAAAAAAAAAAAAGCCTTCATTATAGAAGAACATCACTGTATTTAAATTTTCTGTCTAAATTGCTTAAGATCTGTTTACAGAATACAAAAAAATCAACACTACATAGGTTTAAATGGCTTACAACATTCAGGAAACTTTCTGCTGTGAATCTTCTCTCTTAACGATGTTGTAACTTCGAAGATGGTAAAATGACTGATATCCCATTAGAAAATGGAAAGCAATCTCAATTAAATCAAAAAGAAACAACTGGTATCTACTAGCTCTCATGTAGCCACCTTAAAACGAAATACTTACACACACTTGCAAATCTATTGAAATTGACAGAATTTTTTGTAAACACTTTGCTAGTTCAGTTGACATAGCCTAAAATCAATCAGAGCTGTCATTCTTATTGGCAAGCAAAATAGACTTATATAAGGCAAAAGACAGCTGCAGTATATGATTGGTCAATCAAGAATCTGTTGTCTCTATCCGCATGAAGGTTAAACTCTGCAGTCTAAAAAATGTATAGTACACTGCCGCAGAAGCTGCATTTTTTTTCTTTTTGCCTACATGACAAATCTGAACTTAGAACATCAGCAATATAAGAACTGTATTCAATTTTGAGCTGTGTTTTACAAGTCAACAAATTAGAAAGCTTACGTATTGATAGGTATTTTTTTAAATCCAGAAATGTTCTGCTTGGGGAAATGGCAAGCAAGGTAAGGGGGCAGGAGGAGAAAAGAAAAGAAAACTTGGTGTTTCTAATTTAGTACTTGAGATAGAGTTAAAACTAATGAATGGAAGTCTGGACAAAAGTTGTTGCAAATATTTTCAGTCTGGTTCTGAACTCTGTTAGACCAGTGTACCTTAACTCAGGAATAACTTTATTTAGGTGGATATGACTCCATTGTAGTGGAATTATAGTAGCTTTATATCAGTGTAACTGAGATTAAAATATGGCCCTTTAAAGGTAAAATGAAAGAGGCACATTTTCAGTTTAGCTGAATTATGTAAAAATAAGCATGAAGATGCAGGAAATCCCACAAAGTCATATTTTGTTAAAGGAACTCTGTCACACAGATAGGGTAACTTTGTGTATGACCTCTGACATTTACGGATGTCTCAACAGGAAGCATGGCTGTTAGATACCATGTGGCTATAATACCCAATATTCATAGTACAGTATGTTTCTGGATAATATCTGCTGGCTTTGTCTTAGTCTTAAAGTCAAGTCCAATATACCCTGAATGACTAAAGGGGGTAGGCTTTCATCAGAGCCATGACAGAAGGATTTCAACAAATTCCAGTTGTCTGTAGGGACAAGCTGGGAATTTGCTCAGTTTATAGTAACCCTTAGTAACTCCAGTTTGCCAGTGATGAGTCAGACAGTTCCTTGGATCCATTCAAGAGGGGTGACCTTGAGCATCCAGTCATCCAGATAGGGGGAAATGTTAACTCCTATTCTATGTTAACTACCTTCAACAACTATTAACCTTTTTGTAAAAACATGCAGTGCCAAAGCCAGACCAAACAGGCAATAACTTGAATTGGTCACAATATTCATCTTTCAGAAGTCTGAAATACATATTACCAGGTACTACTATTATTATTAGAGTAACACCCCAAAACATCAACCAGTTCAGGGCTTCATTGTGCCACATGCTATACAAACATAGTTCCTGCCATCAACATTTTACAAGCTAAAAAGACAGGCATTTGAGAAACATACCGGGGTGGGGAGAGACTGAGGCAATCCAATATATTTGACTATGTACATTTTAATATACATGTATTAGTTTTGTAATTACATCAATAAATAAATATTGACTTCCCTAAATTTCTGTCAGATAACTACAGAGGGTCCTGTGGCACCTTTAAGACTAACAGAAGTATTGGGAGCATAAGCTTTCGTGAGTAAGAACCTCACTTCTTCAGATGCAAGACTTGTATCATTCTTGTATCTGAAGCTAGAAATATGAAGTATAACTCTGAGGTCCTATTGTAATTATGCAAAGTATGGGCCATTAATGGTGGTTTAGAATCTTGATGGCTCCCATTGACTAGGACAATTGGTTGTAAATGGTTTATTTACCTGTAAGACTTCCTGTGTATGTGTGGGTCAACCCAGGAAAAATGGAGACTACGGGGCTCTTACAGTGATGTGTGACCATGTCACATGATATTGGAATCCATCTTAATCCTTGTACTTTTCCATTGATGAGGCGGGAGTGGGGACAAGCACAGACAAAAGATTCCTGTCTTGTGCCAAAGCTATAAAAGGGAGTGGAGGAGGACAAAGGGGGTGGCCAGTCATGAGAAAACCCCTGCTTACCACTTGAGATGTCTGCTGGAACTAACAAGGACTGTACCAAGGGAAAGGATTGGGCCCAGTCTAGGAAGGAGTCTAGTCTGTGAAAGAAGCTTATTGGAACATCTCCGAGGGTGACATATTACCTGTAATCAGTTTCTTAATGTATTAGGCTTAGACTTGCGTGTTTTGTTTTATTTTGCTTGGTGACTTACTTTGTTCTGTCTGTTATTACTTGAAATCGCTTAAATCCTACTTTTTATACTTAATAAAATCACTTTTGTTTATTAATAAACCCCAGAGTAAGTGATTAATACCTGGGGGAGCAAACAGCTGTGTATATCTCTCTATCAGTGAGATAGAGGATGGACTATTTATGAATTTACCCTGTATAAGCTTTATACAGAGTAAAATGGATTTATTTGTGGTTTGGATCCCATTGGGAACTGGGTATCTGGGTGCTGGAGACAGGTAACCTACTGAGCTGCTTTCAGTTAAGTCTGCAGCTTTGGGGGCATGGACCAGAGCCTGGGTGTGTGTTGCAGCAGGCTAGTGTGTCTGGCTCAACAAGACAGGGTTCTGGAAGTCCCAAGCTGGCAGAGCAAACAGGCTCAGAGGTAATTTCAGCATATCAGGTGACAGTCCCAAAGGGATCTCTGTGACTGAACCCGTCACATGGTTCACATAGATAAGATCCAGAATGAGTCATAAGCCTTCTGACATTTTTCATATCAGACATCACCTGAAATAAATCCCTTCCCTCTTTCTCACAGTGGCACAGGCTTGATTTATTTTTTATTAGAAGGGATGGGACTTCCTAATAGTGATGCATTTGAAAGCTCAATGAAGAGAATTATGTTTGGCTTTCTCAAAACATGATTTTGTAGCTCCACTGTATAATGTTGAACCATCATGTTTTCATGATTAGGTCCATCAGGGACAGGAAAATGTTAATATTTCTTCCACAAGGATATCCTCCAAATAGCTAGTTAAGAACTGTGGAACATTTATGCTATTTGATTGGACGGGGCCTAGAATCCTGAGGTTCTGGTTATGAGGAGGTTTAGCACTCTTCAGAAAGTAATGGATACTCAATCCTGTAACTACTTGTGTAGGACAGGGCTTTTCCTTTGCTCCCTCAGAATACCCAAGAAGAAATGTGGCACTGTTGGACTAAGGGTGGAGTAACTGAATTCCAGAGTAAATGGCCCTTTACTCTGACACAAAACTACAGGGGTGAGATTCTGTGCTACGCTTCTAAGGGAATGTCTACACTGCAATCATGGCATGCGATTGCAGCTCATGTAGTCATACCCAAGCTAGCTTTAATCTAGCTAGCTTGGTTATCAGAGCAGTGAAGCCATGGCATCTCAGGCTTCTGCTCTGGCTAGCTGACCAAGTAATTACCCAGGGTTCCTGGTGTGCTTGGACACCCAGCTCTGAAGCCCATGCTGTCATGGCTTCACTGCTTCATTATCTGAGCTAGCGAGATTAAAGCTAACTCAGGTATGTCTACATGAGATGCAATCACATGTGACTGCAATGTACACTAAAAGGTACAGCACATAACTTGCAGCCTATGGGCAGTGAAGTTAAGCTGGCTTTAAATACCCTTTGCCACCTCCAGCACCCAACGCACCCCTCCCACTTCCAGCTCCAAACCTGGCACCCTTTATTTTGAGGTTTGCAAAGGGGTCTTCAGAAAACAGACTGTGACATTTAATTCCTACATCAGGGAAATTCTCTTTATCTAGCATACAAGGACCAGAGTGGGGATGAAAGTCTTACCCCAGATTTTTAAATCTGAAGGATGTTAGTTCAAGCACCCACAACAACCTTGTACCTCATGCCCAAGCCTCCATATCTCCTAATTAAAGCAGTGTTGCTTAGGCCTGTTGCCCAAGAGGACAATGAATGGGTGAAGTCGCGGAAGTTGATTGCCTATATAAGAATCCTGAGGCAGGCTTCAAGATCCACAATACCAGAAATCTATTAAAATACAAGTGGCATGTGAGCTTTCCTACTCTTTCCAATAACAGTTCCCCACTTATTCAGCCTCTGTAGCCCCAAGGAGGTCATGAGCCACAGCTGAGCAGACCTTATTGGTAGCCTACTAAGGAATACACTGCCAGGGCTATAAATAATTCAAAATGGCCCTTGAGCAGAATGGTCTCAAACTAGTCCTGACTTAACACTGAACCATGATGCAAAAACACTACAATATTTGCCACAATTAGTAGTGTCTTCTCTGGAGTAACAGAGTGTTACATATTACAGGTGCATTGTAAAAACTGTATGGAAAAGTTCACAGCACATGTTCACACCGTATGTGGTCCCAACCAATGCTAACCCTCGCTCCCTTTTATTAACACCACACCACCATTCCTAAGCAAAGAAAATTAGGACAGGCATCTGTAAAACAGAAAGATATAGTAAATGACACATCAAAATAATGGAAATTAATGTTGAATAAATGACAATTCAGTAGATATAATTGCATCTGTACGTCAGTTCGGCATTCAAGTTATGATTCTTGCATAAAATAGCAAATAATACCTAATCAGACATCCTTAATTTAATAATTCATTGTTCATTTCTTTTAATTGAACTGACATTATGTGAAGTTAATTATTACAATCATTTAGAGTTGATCTAAACCAAGTCATTGACCATGTTTTCTAAGAGACTTGAATATCAGATTACAATCTGCCAGCTATAAAATAGATCAGACATAGTGCATAAGCTAAAATGTCATCTTTACAATCTCCACAAAAATTTTCAAAATGTAATTCCTTAATATGTCAAATAGTCATAATTTGGTAAATTCACGGTGGTACCGCATAGAGCACAAAGTGTCTTCTATGACAAAAGTATTCACTAC
Source organism: Emys orbicularis (assembly GCF_028017835.1). NCBI lineage: Eukaryota > Metazoa > Chordata > Testudines > Emydidae > Emys > Emys orbicularis. The sequence goes on from NC_088683.1 coordinate 90,107,417, forward strand.
ACCAGGCATGAAATGTAATAAACTAGGGTAATTTGGGGCCAGATCCTATACTCCATACTCAAGCTGAAAAAGGGAGCAGATAAAGAGAGCTTTCCCTGAATAACGAGTGTAGGATAGATCTCTTCCATCTCTCCAGTGAGCCATATCCCATATTTGGAATACTGCTGAGGCAAAAGGATGCTACAGAGCACATGCTTGACCTGCTTTTGCATCATCCATAGAGGCCAGAGGCAGCTCAGTGACACCCAGAGCCTCATGTTTCTTATTACTCTAGTGAGCATGATTTGGATTATCCTACCAGCAGAAAACCCCTTTTAAGAACAAAGCTGAATAATATAAGTTAAAAGGAGAAACTAAAGGTTTATAGGTGTCACTAGGTTTCTTCAGTGTATTTTGGGTGGTTTACAAGACTTTCACAAATGTCTCATAACTTATTCTCTAAAATAATAATACAGTACTGTTTAATGAAAGATTTGCAGGTCAAAGCTGTCAAATCACCAATAAAATGTTGTGCATAAAATGCTTATAACCATTTGGATGACCCAGAAAAAGACAAATGTAGATAATAATGTCTTTTATTAAACTAACAAATTTATAATACAACTTGCAAGGCAAAATGTTGTAATTGCAGCAGGAAACATTCACAGAATCTGCTTTGCAGTCAATTAACATTCAAGTTTTTCATTCAGATCCATTATGGGTTATTGTTTCTTTTCTATTAAAAAACACGTATCAAATGTAGGCATGAAAGCCAAGACTCAGATGTTCAAATGGCACAGCAGTATGTACTACAAGAGAGAGATCTGGCTCATGTTGAGATAATACCACCCCAGACTGAAACAAAGCCTACAAATGGCTTATTACTAAATTTATCTAAAAAGAACATCATACTTTTGGGGTCTGTAAAAATATTATGAACTAATGCTGAACGTATAATTACTGAATAAATGTATTATAATAAACACCCTGCTTTTGGGGTCTACAAAAAAAACGGTGAACTATGAATGCTGAACCCATTATTACTGCATATCTCCAAATAATACTGCAAGACCATCAAGTCCATAACTACTGTAAATGCTCTGTTAGATTGTAGTCTTATTGACCATGACCATATCAGCAATCCAGCAGAAGATACATGGTAAATTTGGTTATACAAAATTTTAGATTATGTCTAATCTATTAATCAAATAGACTGTTAGTGCTCTTGTTACCTTGTATCCATGCTCCCATATGAAGCAGAACTGGTAGGACAGTTCACAAGCCTGTCTGTATCAGACTCCCATCTGTGAAAAAGTCTGTGGGAATCAGCCAGCAAGGGAGGAATGTCACAGTGTTCTTCTTGAAGGAGGTGTTTGGGGGACTGGAATTTGGAGGCATATCTCCCTCTCTATCCCACTGATTTTAAGAAACCATAGAGCAAGGAGCCCACTAACACAATGAAACAGAAGCCATCCTGGAGGCACTGTGGACTTTACTTTCCAACCTCCACTCTTGGCCCCACAGCTCCTGAAGAAATGATGAAGCCCTTATTACTATTTGTATTTATCATTTGTATGTAGTCCCATATGTATTCATAGCACTTTACATATGGTAGCGCAATCCTAGACCAAAGAGTTTATAATCTAAACTGAGTATGACGAGGTAGGATATAATGCAATACTGTGTTTTTACATGTACCTTTCGGATTGTGGATGGTGTGATTCTGATGAAGAAATATCTTGTCTGGCAGCGGCCAGAGGCTACAGAAAAGAGTACATGATTCTGTCCTGAAATACTATGACCAGCTCTGATCCAGTCCTCTTACTAAATTTTTCTTTGGGGGTGGGGGGGGGGAAGAGAAGACTCATGTCTTTGGGGTTCCAAAAACCAAATATCCCATAGGGAATATTTTGAAAAAGTTCTTGTAGCTACTGACAATCAGAAAAGTCACATGTCAAAGAATGATGACTTTTGATAGTATGTGGCTAATGGGAAGGATAAAATCTAAGATACATAATAGTTGCTTTATGATTTATAACTTCGAGACATTACATTTGCTAGTATTAAAATGCAGGTCCCATTTCACAATCCACTCTCCAAGTGCATATGAGTATGAGAGGCAAGAGGGAAGCAATACCCAAAATAAGATTACGAGGTTGCTCGGGTGGGATGGGAGGTTTCACATTAGTTCCTGCTATTCTTAAAACATTTATATAATATGCATTTCTTGTTATTATTTTAAAGGGTATTAAATTGAGAGCATTCATACAGGAGAGTGGTCATTGTTTGAAAAACTATTGAAAAAGTTGGATTTTGAGGAGGGATTTGAAGGAGGAGATGGAAAAGATAATTGGCTGGATAGCAATTATTGGGGGAATTCAGAGGGAAATAATACAGGCCCTTTCATTTGGATTGCAATATTGGGGAAAAAAAGATCTCTTTCCTACATCTCATTCTGAGGGTGCCCTGGACAAGGGGAGTTTGGGTTGTTGGTTCAGGTATCTTGAGAGCAGAATAGTTCAGTTCAACCAAGAATTCCACATTTGCATTTGGCAATAGGCAACCTGAATCACCTGAATGATTCGGATGCTTAGAGTAGGAGAATAATTTCCCTTCATGTGCTGAGAATCAGGACAAATATTTGTATTATCTAGGTGAATCTTCAGAAAACTGGTTTATTCTTTGAGGATGGTGTTTATGGCCCTCACATGAAGGGTCTCAAAAAAGAGAGCCCATCCTTGGTGTTTTAAGTGAGGAGACAGGCAAAAGGGGGAACTGTCTAAAGAACCAATAACCAGGGATGTCCATGTGGTGGGGATTTGCAGGGAGCTATATGAACACAGTGTGACATGATTTGAGGGTGTCTAGGTGGAGCTGGCACCTTAAGCAGTTTGGGGGCAAGGGTTAATCAGGCTCATCCTCAGATTCATATGAGCTGTTGAGTTAGTGAACCACTTATAGACTGAGGGGCGGAGGAGGATTGTCCCAGAGCTGGAGACCCTGAGGAACTCTGGGGGGAGCTCTTGACTGAAGTGAAAGGGTGAAAGGAGCCGTACATGGGAACAGAACAGGAGCTTTTTGATGTTGTTAGCTGGGACCCTGAAGCAGCTAGGGATAGGGATAGGATTCCCAGCTTTCATCAAAGTGTTCCCCCAAAGACTCTCACCCTGCCAGATGGAGAGCAGTGTGGACAGATAAAGAACAGACAAACACTTCTCCAGGAAAAGAGTCTGCAGAGAGAGCTACTGAGGCTAACTCATCTTTGAGCATGGAAATAGAAGGGATGCAAAGTCTGTGCAATTCACCAGATGTGGTTATAGAAAGGCAGAAAGCACTGACAGACAAACCACATTGAAATGAAAAAAACAAGCCAACCCAAAATATCTCTTGCCCACCTCTAACATTAGGAAAAGATGGGGGGAAAACAGCAGTTCAAAGGCTGATGGAGCAATGGATTCCCAGGACAGAGACATGCAACTGTATATTTCTTTGACAGTACAGTGCAGTCATGTAGGAGACACAAGTTTAATATCAAACTCAGGACACAAAATGAATTGATTTAAGAAGAAGGTTTGGGGGCTATTTTTAAATGTCAAGAGGAATTTTAGACGTAAATGCTAAAAAATGTCCCCACAAGGTTAGGCAATGGAAATGGGCAGATTAGAAACTTCACATCTCAGTTTGTGCATAATATCATCCTATTTATATAGCAAAACTCATGCTTCTCTTTCCCTTTTCTTTGATACGTTGTGTGTAACTTAAACTAAAGTATTTGGCTTAAAATTGAACTGGGATAAGACAAACCATACAGCTAGTACATGCTTTTCTCTCCAAAGACTAACAGCTGCAACTGGTGAGCTCACTTAAAATATCTGAGAATTCAAATATATGTAATAACTGTGTGAAACAAATGACTACAAACTCATTTACAATCCAATGCTTCATAACATTGCTGAAGATCTCAATCTAGAGACTTTTCTTCCATTCTATTCAACAGGAGTCTCCACCAGGCTGATCTGCTTGTTTCAGAGTATCATCTGTTTCTTGACAGCTTGTTGTTTTTTTGTTTTTTGTTTTAAACAATTGAGATAATGATCTCCTTCCTATTGACTGATGGTTTAATCAACTCATTTGCCAGTCTCAGGTGAGAGTGTGACAATTCTTAATGATCATTCTTGTTACCTGGCCATTCAAGCACAATTTATTGCTCCCTGGCTCAGAGACATTATATAATTTAGCTATTGGGCAAAACTCACTGCAGGCATGAAATAAGTATAAATAACCCATTTGTACCAGCGGTGAAGTTGGTCGACTAAATCTAAAATAGAAAAGGAAGATGTGGGCCTTTTAAATCTAAGAGAGGCCACAGACATTAAATGTGTGGTAGAGAAGCTTGGAAGGACACTGAGTAAGGAAGCAGCAGTGAGGTATCTGAAACCCTCCAGGTAAACACTCTTTTTTTCCCCCTAGCACAACATCCAAAAACACAACATCCAGAAACAAACAAAACCTGCTTAGTAGATGAAGTGCTAGCCAAGCTGCTTGATGTCTTTATGTTACCTGGTTGACATATTCAGATTATGTGGACTCTAAGCTTTCATTTTTTTAAAAAATGTGTAGCCCTCATGATTAGGAAGAAAACCTTCCACACTTGAACCAAACGTAAACTGATGCTGTGTTGTCTTCCCTGAGCCTGGACACAGTGTGAAACAATTGCTCTGAGAGGAGCAAACTCCTCATTCAACTCAATACAATCTAAAGCCAACAGATGACACATAGAAGCCAATATTTAATATGTTATTGCTCATTTTAGCACACGGAATGAAGACTGCGGTGGAAGTGAAGCCCATATGGGTGGGATTGAACATTGATGCAGGAAGGAAAATATAAAGAAAAGAAAGGAGGAGGAAGACATACAAAGACAAGGAAAGAAGAGACAAACTGAGAAAGATGGGGAAGGAAAAGAAGCAATAAACTAAAAGAGTAGTGGTCCTACTGAGTGATACTGAACGTAACAATAAGGCACTTAAATAATAAAAGATAGTGTTAAGGGAAGTATGTAATCTTAAATTTATACAACAGCCCATGGATCAAAGTTAAAAGGAAAAAGAAAACAGCAGCTCACAGACAGCAATTTAGCCCATATACATACAATTCAGAACTGGAAACTACATCTCTCCTTGCATACTAACTATATGATGTGACTCTATCTTAAACTTCATTTTAATTAAATATAGTAGATGCTATAAACAAAATCTCACACCCACAAATTTAGTGTGACAATCTTCTGTATATTACATTCTGTGGAAGACTTTGTAATTGGATAAATATAAATGGGCAGTAAGTTTATTTATTTGTCTCTTCCTAAGGCCAAAAGTGCATTACCTGTATTTGGAAATCAGTCTTGTCCCTAGACATTAAGCTATGCCAAACAGAAATTACATTCTTAACATCTCTGGTAAAAAGCTTCGAATTCCTCCAGAAGAAAATACTGGTACTTCACTTTTGTACAGGAACCCATTCAGAGACTTACTAACCAGGACATAAATAGCTCAAACCTCCTACAAGTACGAAACAATATAAAGGTCAATATATCTACTATAGAAAACAACACTTCAAGATTTCAACATGAGGATACTACAAAGGCTTTCTTTTGCATTTTACTACAGCATTTGGTACAATCTTACCAGATGTAAATTATATATACTATTGAAGTTGAATCAGCTAATTTACTTTGTCTATGGTTCAAGATAATTCAAGAACAGAAGATACTAGTACAGATATGAGACCAGACCAGCATGAGACCAGTCTGACTAAATAATGTTTTGTTTTTTCTTTTTCCTTTGTTCTTTTTGACAGTTACATGAACACAGAAATAATCTGAGGATAAATAATAACTCTGAAGTAAGTAACACAATGAAGATGTATGTCTGGTCTTTCTTTTTTATATAATGGGGAAAAGCCCCTTTAAACAAAGATTTTTTTTTTCAGAAAAAAGGGAGCTCAAATGTTAGTTTTACCACTTTAAATATATCTAAAAATATTAACTTTGTTACTGCCAAAATTCTCAGAGAAAACTTTCACTCATCTGTAGTGCTAACTGAATTTTACAGAAACAAATATAATCTTTCTAAGAAACTTACTGGATTGTTTTAAAATAGGGATAAATGAAAACGTCAAGGTTCACAAGCCTGTCGAGCCATTAAAAATATTTTTTGAAGTTGCACTAAATGAGTTTGAGGTTTATGAAACTCAAAACTTTAGGGAAAAAATAAGAGACTTGCAAATTTTCTAGTTTTCTCCTCACGTACCTTTCCTCCTAACTCCCTTCTCTACCCCCTTTCAGAAGAAGAAGGAATGAACAAAGATCCATTTTTCTTTCTTTCTTTTTCTTTCTTTCTTTCTTTCCATTGTGAGGGACAGGTGAAAATGCCAATATCTCTTCCCTCCAAACCTTCCTTTTCAAACAGATTCTGTTTTTCCACACTCTTGCCTTTGGTTGTCATTTGGGGGAAGAATTGGTGACTAATACCCCATCCAATCCATCATCTTCTGGAGTTATTAGTTGCCTCATCCATTTTCGTTACCCTAAAATATGACTAAACATTTGGGGAAGCATAAAGGATTCTTCCGTTAAACCACCCTATTAGCTGGAGTTGGAATCCTATATGGAGATGTTTCCTACTGACTCATTGTGACAGGCCTTGCACATTAATTCCATCTTGGACATAAGAGAGATCTGAGTGACCCTTTGGGGGAGATAATTTAGGATGAGTTTTAAGTTTTGTTTGTCATTATTATTTGAGTTACCACTGAAGCCAAATCATAGGAAGAGGTTAAGTCTGGACTAAATATAGTAGGACAGATCCTCAGCTAGTGTAAATAGCTACCCATTTATGCTAGATGAGGATTTGGTCTAGTGTGAATAGATCGGTTTAGAGCAGCTCAATAACTCCACCTGTTCACATTCCCCCTTCCTATTTTCATGGAAGCATGACGTGGAGGGCCATGGATGTATGCACACATGTGTGAGTGAATGTTCAGAGTCAGAATTTTTGTCTTCCAGTCCATGTTTGGTTGGGAGGAGGAGGTGAAATGTCTGTGCAAAGCTCTCAGCCGCAGCCAGAAGTGATGTTATGTTAGTTCTCAATGGAACTTCCAAAAGGTACAAGTTCTGTTCCTCTGTTTATTCCCATAATATTCAAGTGGGCTCAAAATCAGGCAAAATTATTTTGCCCATTCTTTCATTTATTGAAATAATTGTACTTTGGAGTGTTAATAATACAGGCAGTGAAGCCGTGTCCCTTTCTTTTGGATGCAGACCTCTCTAGAGTAATCCATGCCTTTATCACTTCTACGCTGGATTACTGCAATATATTGTACCTGAAGCTACATCTTAAAACTACATAGAAAAATCTGGTACAGAATATGGATGACATCGCATTGAGTTGAGCTTCTTGCATACAAGGTTATTCTGACCAAATAATGTCTTCACTTCAACTTGTGCAAATCCAGGTTGCCTTCAATAGGACAGCTCAAGTATAACTAAGGATGTAATTTCATTTACCTAACCAAAGCTAGGGACTTGTCTACATGGGGACACTCAGGAAAGTTAATCTGAATAAACTAAAGGTGTAAATTGAAAGTGCTTTTGTTAAACTGCTGTAAACCAATATGAACACTCTCATTCATAATTAAAGAGGCCTTAATTTGGTTTAGTTTAATTCACATCCAGAGTCTGACTTGCTGTATATCACAGACCACAGAACTTCACCCAGTTACTTCTTTAATGAATTAATAATAATTTGTGTTTCACTAAAGCATATCTTCCAGAAAGGCATCCAGTCTTGATGTGAAGATATTAAGAGATGAAGAATCCAACACTTCCCTTGGTAGGGTGTTCCAATGATTAATCACACTCACTGTCAAAAAATTTGTGCCTTATTTCTAAATTGAAATTGTCCGGCTTTAGCTTCCAGACATTGCTCTTATTATGCCTTTTTCCACTAGATAAAGAGCCTTTGAGTACCCAAAATTTTCTCCCTCTGAAGGTACTTACCCCACTTGATTTTCTTTTTGCTCAACTGATTGAACAGATTGAACAATTTAAGTTTCTCACTGCAAGGTATATTTTCCAGCCCTCAAAATGTTTTTTTGGCTGTTCTCTGCACTCCTCCAATTTTCCACATTCTTTTTAAAATGTGGACACATGAGCTGGACACAGCATTCCAGTACTGGTCTCACCAATGTGTTATATAAGAGCAAAATCACCTCCCTACTCCTACTCACTACTCCTTTGTTTATACATCCAAAAGGGACATTAGCCCTTTTCCCCACAACATCACAATAGCTCATACTCAGTTGCTTATCCACTGACTCCCAAAACCTTTTCAGAGTCACTGCTTTCTGGGATACAGTCCCCCATTCTTAGGATGACCAGATGTCCCGATTTTATAGGGACAGTCCCGATATTTGGGGCTTTTTCTTATATAGGCGCCTATTATCCCCACCCTCTGTCCCCATTTTTCACACTTGCTGTCTGGTCACCCTACCCATTCTATAGATATGTCCTGCATTCTTTTTTTCCTACATGTACAGCCATGCATTTAGCTATATTAAAACACATATTTTGAATAGATCCATATTATCAGGAGATCCAGATCACTCTGAATGACTGCCCTGTCCTCATCATAAATTTACCACTCCTACAGTCTTTTTATCATTCACAAATTTTATCAGCAGTGATTTTATATTTACTTCCAGATCATCGATAAAAATATTTAATAGCATTGGGCCTAGAATTGATCCCTGTTGAACTCTACTAGAAATACCCTCATTCGATGATGATTCCCCAGTGATAACTACATTTTGAGATTTGTCTGTTAGCCAGCTCTTAATCCATTTAATGTGTGCTTTGATGTTTTATAGTGTTTGGTTTTTAATCAGAATGTAGTGCATAGTAAGTTGAACATCTTACAAAGTTTTAAATATATTACATCTATGCACTTATCTTTATCAACAAATCTTCTTATCTCATCAAAGAATGAAATCGGGTTTGTTCAACAAGACCTATTTTCCATAAAACCATATTGGCTGGCATTTCATTATATTCCCATGCTTATTTCTTTACTGATTGAATCACATATCAGTTTTTCCCTTATTTTGCCTGGGACTGATGTCAGGCTAACTGGCTAACACAAGTATCAGAGGGGTAGCCGTGTTAGTCTGGATCTGTAAAAAGCAACAGAGAGTCCTGTGGCACCTTTAAGACTAACAGATGTATTGGAGCATAAGCTTTCGTGGGTGAATGCATCCGACGAAGTGGGCATTCACCCACGAAAGCTTATGCTCCAATACATTTGTTAGTCTTAAAGGTGCCCCAGGACTCTCTGTGGCTAACACAAGTAATTTTGCTTGCCCTTTATGAATATTGATACAAAATGAGCGCTCTTCCAGTCTTCTGGAATTCTCCCAGTGTTCCATGATTCATTAAAAATTAACGTCAGAGTGCCAGAGATCTCGTCACTGAACTCTTAACATCCACGTTAGTTACATGCTGTTTAACATCCTCCTTGGTTACTAAGGCCTGGATCCAAAAAGGGTCTTAGGCATTATGACGCACAGCAACGCTTAGCTTTTAGGCACCTAGAAAATCACTGGAACAACACTGTGATCTACCAAAGCCTAAGTTAGCCACCTAGGCTCCCTATACAATGCATGAGGAGAAATAGGTGTCTAAGAGCTTGTCTTCATGTACAGTGCTACAGCAGCTTCTCCTGCCAGTATAGTTAATCCATCTCCCTGAGATGTTGTAGCTATGTTGACACAGCGCTGTCTACATGGGGGGCTAGGTTGGTATAACTACATCGCTCAGGAGTGTGGATTTTTCACACCCCTGAGCAACATAGTTATACTGATATAGGTCTGTAGTGTAGATCTGGCCTAAGAATGCGATCCCCAAAAGCCAGCATGCTAGCCAATGGGAGATGCCCATGACAGGGATGTATCCTAAACCCTGCCTCTCTCAGGGAATTAGGCACCTAAGTCTGGGCTGCTGTATAGTGTAGGATGCTTAAAACTCGACTGGACAAAATACTAAAAAAGGAACTATGAAGAACATGGAGTATATGACCTAAAATGTCTTTTCCACGTGCAATCTCTATGCTAAAACTGTGATGGTATACAACAATCAATGACTTAATGAGAACCTCTCTCTATAAGTATAATTTAAATACCTGGTAAATTAGATCAAAACTTAACCAATATGTATGCACCTAGGGGGAAATAATTTGCTAAATAATAGGCAGTCATTGTTCATTAAAAAAGAATTCCTAGGTAATCTAAATATATTATTTGATAGAGCAACAAGATTAGTGGATAAAGATATGATGAACATAGCATAATAAATATCTTGGCGTTAGTCAATTATTTTATACTATTCCATATGGCATTCTTCTAGGGAAACTACAGAAATCTATTTTAGCTGGGTATACAATTGGCTAAAAAAAAATCAAACAAAGAAAATAATTATTAGTGGATAGGATTAGAGTAATGGGTTGAAATCAATAAAATGAAATTTGATAAAGAAAACTGTAAAACTGGTCACATAAGAAGAATAAATAAAATGCACAAATACAGAATGAGGAAAGAGTACTGACTAGGCAGTAGTTACCACACAGAAGCATCCAAGGGTTATAATTGTTATAATTTATTTGTATTATAATAGTCTCTAAAGACCCCAGCCAAGGTCAGGATCCCATTGTGCTAGATACTTCACATACACATAATAGAAACACCCTGTGATGGGTATACAAACCCCACCCTAGGCTAGAAGGGGTTAAAGGATAGTGTTGGGCCCAGGTACCCCCACCCCTCCAGCCCTGCAGAGCATGCTCCAATTGGAGGAAAGGTTGAAAAGGGAGCAACCCAACTCAGAAATGGGGAGGAGGACAGATCTACCCTGAAGGCTCCTGACAAGGGTGCTGGAGAAGCCTCCCTGAGGGACACAGACTATGCTGAGTCTGGTTGGGGCTGATGGTTTCATTGCCTTTTCTTTTGTTTTTCACCTTAAATTTGGATTGGTAGCTGGAGGAGAAAAGCAGATGGTAGGAAGTAATCCAAGGAGGGTAACTTGGAGGGCACTTTTGGTAGCCATTGGAGACCCTCCTAGGCTCTGGGTCAGAGCATGGTGGAGTAGGCAGGCCAGGGCTCCCCTACCACTGACCACCTCACCACACCACTGATTAAAAGAGGGTTTGGACTGCAAGACTTGCCCACAGGGAGGTGGCACTACCCCACCAATGACCCTATTACATCACCCTACTCCCAATAAAATAGTTCCCATTTTAAAGAGACAAGACAGAAGAATGGTGTGAGAAAGGAAGTGAGAAAGAAATTATCCCCATTTTACAGGTGTGGCACAGAGGAATTAAGTTAGTTGCCCAAGACTACAAAAGAAGTCAGTGATAGAAGTACAAACTGACAGATCTTCTGAGTTTGAGAACAACAGACCTATCCTTCCTTTAATGATACAATAAATATGAATAAACATGATGCTGTTGCCAAAAAAAAGCCTAAAGGGTGTTGTACTAATTGGATTATTACATGTAAAATAATCACAATAATTACTTAGTAGATTTAAATTATAGTTGGACCTCAAATGGAATATTATATTCAGTTCTAGATACCTTATTTTTTTTAAAAATAGAATTGAAAGTAGGATAGGAGCAACAAACAAATGACAGAAGGTCTGTAAATAAGACCTATGACAAAAGGATGAAAAAACTGGGCATGTTCTGTCTGCTAAGAAGAAAAAGGAAGATCGCTAACTGCACAAACACAGTGAAGAGATTACTAATAAAGTAAACAGATCAGGTAATAAATGAGAACATAGGTCTTGATCAGCCACACAGAATATTAATGTGTTGTGTTCCCAAAAAATCCAAAAACAAAATCCCCCCATTTCTAGTGAAACAAGTTGTCAAGGGAAAGGGAAGGTCTGATGACCAGCTGGCATAGTGGTCAGATCACGGCCTTATGGTTTCTGCCAGCCTAGTCATTCCAGAGGGGGGCCCAACTAGAGCCTCAATCACCCCCAGGTTGTCACTACAGAAGAATGGGGAGAGGGGCAAAGTAGGGGGACCACAGCCCACCCACTCCACCAGGTCCTGTCCCAGGGCCCAAGGGGTTTATCAAAGCATCCAGCCCAATGGAGCTCCTCAGTTTGGGGCATGGTCACTGGCTTAGCAGACTCTCCTCTGTCTCTTAGTGTCCTGTTCAATTTCTTTAGGGCTTTCAGCTCCCAAAGAGAGGGGGGAAACCAAACCACTGCTGCTAAAGCAACCTTCACAAAGGCATTACCGTTCCTGACACAGTTTTTAGCATCAGCCTTGCTTCCTGGTGCCATTTGCAGGTTCCTGGGCTACCGTTGTCCTTTTAAATCTTTCCTCCATTGGTGGTTACATCACAGGAAGTTACCGAAGCACCTTCTCTGGAGGTATTCAAGGCTAAATTTGAGAACTGTCAGTTGGAAATGGCATAAGACTACTGAAATCCTGTTATGAACCTCAATAAACAAGATTAACTTTAAGCACATGCTGAAGTCCACTAACTTCAATGAATTTAAGCACATGCTCAAATGCTTGGCTGAATAGTGTTGTTCTTCAGCATATGCTTAGAGTTAATCACGTGTTTAAGTGCTTTTCAGAATTGGATCCATAATGCAGGAGAATGGATGAGAAGGTATATTACAGGTCTGTTTCCATCCAGATGATTGTAGAATACATTTATGCTGGTGTGTGATGGAAAACTTATGAAAAATGTGAGTAGAGATCTTATGTCTTCTGTGTCAGGCAATGAAGTAGAAGGGATAAGAAAGTAATCTCAGTGTTTCATGCTAGTTTTGAGTGACATCAGACATGCTAGATTTGAGAGAGACCAGACAATTCAAAACTATTAAAGCTTATTCACAACAGATCTAGAATTAACTATCCAAAAATACCTGCCACTCACATAGCTTGCCTCACTTTCGGAAAGTATTCATGATGGTTATATTTAAACTCAAACTTGACTCCCTCACTCATTCTGTTCAACCATTTCATAACCTCTTCAGATGGACTGATCTTCCATCCACATCAAGAAAAATACCAGTAAAACAGATCAATGCAAAGATATCAGAAGAGTGGGTATGTGATGTGGATGCACAGAAAATTTGTGCACACACTCCTTCTAAAAATGCAATACTCTTATATGAGCTAGTGAACAGAAGCAGCAAACGGGAGTTTTGTGAAGGAGTTCTCCAGGGGAAGGAGGAGTAACTACATGACCCTTGGAGTGAGTTTGTATCTCTTAGTTTGTTGTGTGCTTGCTTGCTTGCCATGTGCCTGCTTGATTCAAGTTTATAGTGTGGTCTGTTTTGAGGGCTGTGTGCTGAGCCAAGTGGCCTGCTAGGCTAGGCTGAGATCTTACTAATGAGGCTCTAGCCTGCTGTCCTTTGATCCCTAATCCCTATAGTATCCCTTGACAAGGGGGGGGGGGGAAATTCTGGGAGAACAGAGGTTTAAAAAGCCAGCTCCTGTGCAACCAGAGGAGCTAGCGACCAGGAGCAGCAAACGGGAGTTTTGCAAGAGAGTTTAGAGAGGGAGCCAGATACATGTAACAAACATACTCTAAATTCAGGGCAATACCCCCCCCCACACACTCCTCCCCCAAAAAAACAAGGAATAAAAGCAAACAAACAAAAACCCTGCAAGAGTAAAAGTAATGCAAGCAGAAGTCCAGCAGCCGAGTGGGGGCAGGAAGTGTATATGTGCATTCAGTGCAAGCAGCTCATGTTCCTCAGAGACCAAGTATGGATTCTTGGGACCAGAGTGGCTGAACTGGAGGAGCTAAGGGAAACTGAGAGGTACATAAATGAGATTTTCCAGGACACAGTCTGACAGCCTCTTCACTATTGAAGAGGATGAAAGTCTCAGGAAAGGAGAACAAACTGCAGTGGAGGGAAATGATCTCATAGTTGGGACCCTCCTTCCAGATCATGTCATGATATACTCTTGCACTGAGGATACCTACCCCAGTTATTAAGAAGAGACAGGTAATAGTAATGGGGAATTTGATTATTAGAAATATAGATAGTTGGGTTTGTGATGAGTGGGAGAACTGCATGGTGAATTGCCTGCTGGGTGCAAAGGTTGCGGACCTCTCAAGACATCTATGTAGACTTATGGTCAGTGGTGGGGAGGAGCCAGTTGTCGTGGTACATGTAGGTACCAATGACATACGGAAAGGTAGGAGAAAGGTCCTGGAGGCTAAATTTCGGCTGTTAGGTAAGAGATTGAATCTCTTCAGGATCTCCATGGTAGAAATGCTTCCAGTTCCATGCACAGGGCCAGTTAGACAGGCCTAACTGCGGAGTCTCAATGCGTGGATGAGATGATGGTGTTGGCAGGGAGGATTTAGGTTTATTTGGAACTGGAGAATCTTTTGGGAAAGGAGGAGCCAGGAAGGATAAGCTCCACCTACATCAAAATGGAACCAGTTTGTTGAAATGTAAAATTAAAAGGATCAGAGAGGAGTTTTTAAACTAAGGGCTGGGGGAAAGCCAACAGGTATGGAGATTTGAACAGAGACATCCCTTAGAGCAGCGGTTCTCAACCGGGGTTACGTGGCCCCCTGGGGGTCCACGAGCCCTTTCAGCGGAGTTGCGGGGCCCCACGGCTGAAATCCGGTGCCCCGGCGCTGAAGCTGGGAGCCATGCGGGGCTGAAGGCGGCGTCCTTCCCACCCCCAGCCAGGAGCAGCTCGGGGCTTAAACCGGTGCCCCCCCTCCCAAGTCAGGAGCGGCGTGGGGCTGAAGCCAGTGTAGTGTAGCAGTTTGTGCCACTACACCGGCACACACACGCCAGCCCCCCTGAAGCTGGGAGCGGCACGGGGCTGAAGCCGGTAAGCCCCCCCCCTCCACCAGGGAGAGGGGCTGGGGGGGGGGCTGAAGAGGAGCCTCAGCGTCTCCCCCCTCCCGCTGAAGCTTGGAGCTGCACTAGGAGCTCCCCCCACGACCCGTACACAGCCCCTAGCTATTCCCTCCCTGCACCCTGAGCGGTTTTCAAACTTTTTGAACTGAGTCCCTCCTTTGAGTTATATTTTGGTTGCATCCTCCCACAGCTCAGACAGGCTGGGTGGCCTCTTGAGTGAGTCAGGGGGTGGAGGTGGCGCTTCCTCTCTGGACCCCGCAATGTAGAGCTGGCTCAAGCCCTGCCAGCCCTTGCCCCCCCAAAATAGAAGTAAAACTATGCCTATGCCCAAGGGTCCCCCAATCCCTGGCCCGGAGCCCCAAGTTTTCCCCACCCCACCCTCACTGGGCCCTGGAGTTTTTATAGCATGTTGAGGGGGGGGGCTCAGCAAGAAAAAGGTTGAGAACCCCTGCCTAAAGGGAGGGGATACTCTATATCCTAGTCAAGGGGAGAGAGCTGATAAAGTACAGGTAGGAACTGAAAAGAAACAATCAAACAAAAAAGAGTCCCATTCAATTATATCACATGAAGGCAATTAAATATTGACAAATTGTATAAGTGCTTGTATATAGATACAAGAAGTCTAAATACTAAAATGGGGGAACTTGAGTGCCTGGTATTAAATGAGGATATTGACATAATAGGCATCAAAGAAACTTAACGGAATAATAATCAATGGGACGGAGTAATACCATGGTACAAAATATATAGGAATGAGAGTAGGTCATGCTGGTGGGGGAGTGGCACTATACAGTAAAGCAAGAACTTTGAAAATTCAAAACAAGTTTTCTGTAGGCACCCAAATGTACTTTTATTTTATAAAGTTATGTATGTGAGTAATGTAATTGAAGTCAATGGGACTAGTCTCATGCATAAAGTTAAAACACATGCCCAGTGCTTGTAGGGTTGAGACTTAGATTAGATTTAACTTTAAAAAGGGAAACAGAGCAGGAAGAAGAGGGTGCAGGAGAAAAGACAAGAATATCGTCAATACAATTATAAATACTCTGTGAGGGCTAATGCATGATATGGTGTAGTAAAGATGATGGGTTTTTTTGTGACTGTATGGATATATTAGTTGGCTATGTTTTACCAGGTCTTTTGCAAATCATTTTAATTCAGAAAGATAACATTTTCTAGAGGATATTAAATTTAGAATGGAATTTTATGGACAGCTGGCTTCAGGATAATTGCTAGGTTTGAAGTCTGACAGCAGTGATGATGTCTGTTTCTTTAACCCTTAAATCCCAAAGGACAAGTGTATCTGTTCTTGGAATTCTATATTAACACAACTCCCATCCCTTTTACCAATTTTTTCTCACATACTATCTCTGCCTAATCTTATTCTTCTCTTAATCTCCTTTCCTTTTGAAAGAGATGCCTACTGCCTCACTAATTTACCTCCTCCAGCAAGAATCAAAAAAGGAAGGAGGAGATGCATCTGCTCCTCACCTTTCTTCACTCTCCTGGTGGCTGAATTCTTTCATGCAAAGGTACTCTGGGCTCTATGCCTATTCTGCCTCATCATTTTCCTTGCAGATTTTCAGAATTGCCCACCTTTGGTGTTTCCTGAAATGAGGTCCGGGCAGCAATGGGAACTGGAATTAGCTTTTTACTCAGGACAGGGAGGAGGGGAAGCCAGCTGCAGATCAAAGGCAGGGTAAGGCAGTATCTAGATTAACCATCCTTTCTGGCACAGAACTGCCTACTACTCTCAACATCTGGAAACAAGCCAGTGTAAACGCCTTACTTGGAGTGTCAGACAACCAGGGTGAGGGCACTCAGGCCCCAGAGCTAGAGTCAGGCATCACACTCCATACAGCCAGAGTCAGTAGACAGGAACCAACCCCAAGGGTCAAAGTGGAAGGCAGGAACTGGGTACCAGAGCCAAGGGTCAAGTCAGAGTCAATACCTGGAGCCAGAGTCATACCAGAGGACAGGAACTGGGTACCAGAGCCAAGGGTCAAGCCAGAGTCAGTAGTTAGGAGACAAAGCCAAGGGTCAAACCAGAGGGCAAGAACTGGAGTAAATTGGGTAGTAGGCAAGGAGGGGTTCAAGGCAGGGGCAGGACAGAGGGAAGGCTGGGGGCAAGGCAGGAGCAGGCACAGTGGTGGGCATGAGCATTGAGAAGCCAGCAAGCTTCTGCTGCTGCTGCCTGCTGGCCCTTATAGCCAATAAGGTGGCATGGCCAATCAGGCAGTCTGCTGCAGCTGTACTGTTGAGGTTGCCCAGAAATTAGCTCTGCTGCAGGCCCTGATTCCTGACACTAGGACAATGGGGTCCTGGTCCATGACTAGGGCTTCTAGGCACTATAGTCATACAAATAATAATAATAGTGAGGGTGCAAAACATTTCAGGACTAGCTTGTATTCTATACAAAATGAAAATTGAACTTTGAGATGTTTTTGTTTTCTTTCAGTATCGCTATCTTTTTAATTAGATCCCAGGTAATGTAGATTAAAGTAAGGAAGATATTGCTAGAAACTAGGGTATATGTTTTTGTTTTTTTCATTAAACTAGCCCTTGTTAAGAACACAACCCACTTGCAACTTCTTCTAGCAGTGAAATTGAAAAAAGGGGCAGGACAGAGGCAAGGTTGGGGGCAAGGCAGGAGCAGGCACAGTACCAAGGCTGAGCTCTTTGACTCTGTCCCTCAGCCTCTCTGAGGAGCCAGAGAGCTCGAAGCTACACATGGTGCAACACAACAGAGAACGACATGGTGCAAGGCTCACTACTTTACAATGCCATTTATACAGAGGCACTTTTCAGTGTAAAACAGCACTTTAAATCAATCAAAATAAATAAATAAGTAGGGCTGGTTGGAAAATGGAAATCCTTTTCCACAAAAGTGCTGCATTTTTGTAATTCTTTTCATTCCACACTGGGACAAAACATTAAAAACCCCTTGCAGGAAGGGATTTCCATTTTCCAGCCAGCTCTATTTATTTTCTCAGTGGTTAGAGCACTCTCCTGAGAGGTGGGAGACCGCAGCTCAAATCCTATCTCCCCATCAGGCAAAAGAGGGCAGTTGAACCTGGGTCTTCCATAGCTCAGGTGAGTGCTCTAGTCACTGGGGTAAAAAGCTATAATGTAGGCACCAGCAACACTGCCTCCTCCTTCAGCCATTTTGTGTGGAGTAAGGCAGGTGTCTAACTCATTCTGACAAGAAAACGACTTAGGTTTCTAAGCTGCCTGACTCCGGCCAATTGTATACCCAGAAAATAGATTTCTCTAGTTTCCCTAGAAGAATGCCATATGGAATAGTATAAAATAATTGACTAACACCAAGATATTTATTATGCTATGTTCATCACATCTTTATCCACTAATCTTGTTGCTCTATCAAATAATATATTTAGATTACCTAGGAATTCTTGTTTAATGAACAATGACTGCCTATTATTTAGCAAATTATTTCCCCCTAGGTGCATACATATTGGTTAAGTTTTGATCTAATTAAATTTACCAGGTATTTAAATTATACTTATAGAGAGAGGTTCTCATTAAGTCATTGATTGTTGTATACCATCACAGTTTTAGCATAGAGATTGCACATGGAAAAGATATTTTAAGTCATATACTCCATGTTCTTCATAGTACCTTTTTTAGTATTTTGTCCAGTCTAGTTTTAAACATCCTACACTACACAGGGTCCACCACTTCCCTCTGAAGACTTTACACAGACTAATAAATGTCACCCTCACAAAGTTCTTAATGATATTTAACTTTTCTTTCTTAATTTACTCTCATTACCTCTGGTCATATCCCCTGGTATTATTATCAGTCATTCCTTTCCATCCTTGTGGTTCACATGCTTCAAATATTGTGTGCAGTATGCATCTCTTTGCAATATATATTTAACTTCTTAAAATTGTTCTCAATTATTTTTTATCCTGAACTAAGTCAACTTTGCCAGCTCTACATGGCATTTCACATGTGGTCATACCAGAGATATAAAATGAGTGTCTATTTTACCTTCCTCTGCATGATATGATACCGTTGCATACGCAGTTAATTTCATTGACTGTTTTTGCAGCCAATTGTATAATATCATCCCTTAATCTCTTTTAGCATTATTGCCTTCAAGGTTTACGCCTCCCATAGAAAATGTATTTCAGATTATTTTCCCAGAGATGCATTAGCTTTCATTTTGCCAAGATATCTCACTTTACTAGTTTCATCCCATGCTCTTAATCTCAATGTATGTTTATCATTTCTCTTTCCTTGCTACTATTCACAACACTTGCCAATTTAGCATTGTCTGAAAATCTAATGAATATGCTGCTTTCCACCTTCACTGGAGGCATTAAAGGCTGCTTTCCCAATTAACGTTCTTCCAACGCTCATTAATAGCTTTCATGCAGTTTTGGGGTGCACTGGCCTAGCTGTGGATTGCAGAGGGGCTGGGGAGCAGGAGGGTGCGGTACACTGGCAGAGGTGAGAGTTCTGGGAAGTTGGAGTGCTTCCAACCTCTCTTGCCTACCATAACCCCCCCTTCCTTCACTGCAGCCCCAAGTCCCTCTTGCCCTATTTCCCCACTCTGCTTCCTAATACCCTCCCCTCCCAGGAAGCATTCACATGTCTAATTTTCCCCCCAAATACTTTGATTACATTCCTCCCAAAGTGAAATTGCCACTCATGACTCACAAATTGTAGCATCCTCCAGCCACTCAGTTCAAAACTCCTTTAGTCTTATGTAGGGTATGGTGATTAACTTATCCTTATATATGTGGGTTCTCCAGGGCTGGAGCACCCACAGGAAAAAAATGGTGGGTGCTCAGCATCCACTGTCAGCCCCGTGAATCAGCTCCTTCCCCTCCCTCCCAGTGCCTCCCTCCTGCCGCGATCAGGTGTTCAATGACGTGCAGGAGGTGCTGGGGGGAGGGGGAAGAGCAGGGGCAGGAAGAGGTGTGGCGGGGCAAGGGCAGGAAGAGGCAGGGCGAGGGGTGAGGGCTTGAGGGAAGGGGTGGAGTGGAGGCAGAGCGAGTGTCAAGCACCCACTAGAAACTGGGGAAGTCGGTGCCTCTGCACAACCATCAAGAGGTCTGTGATTCAGCCAGTCATTATTAGTACCTCTCAGGCTATGGCTACACTACAGAGCTTACAGCAGCACAGCTGCACCGCTCTAGTGCTGCTAGTGCAGACACTCTAAGCCAAAGAGAGAGAGCTCTCCCATCAACCTAATTACTCCAGACCCCATGAGCTCTCCTGTCGACATAGCGCTGTCCACACTGGCACTTAGGTCAGTGTAACTTAGGTCACTGAGAGGGATGGCTTATTCACACCTCTGAGCAACGTAACTTATACCGACCTAATCTATAGTGTGTACATAGCCCCAGTTTAACACTACAAGGCAGCAAAAGGAAACTGTTTTATTAGGAAGACTGTAAATGATCCCAAATTTGGATCACTAATGCTACTCTGTTCCCCCATGAGGCACGCCAAATTTCAAAGCAATCTGAGTAACCAATCTGATATTAGAGTTCTTAAGTGTCAAGTTTAAAGAATATAAATTGGCAGGAACAGAAACACTCTAGATTTTTTTTCTGTATTGGCACAAGCACAGTGTAAAAATTTACATTTTCTTAAATACTGTTCTCAATTTGGGTTCCCCAGAGATTTAGTGGGCACCATGCACTACTTTGGGTAAAACTCAACAGATTGAGACCATTTTGACCTGCACCAATAGTTTGATTTCTGGCTCTAGGCAAAAAACCCCACCTAGAAACTTTTTTAAAATGGTTATTTTCTGGTGGGCTTATATCTCTGGAACCATTGGCTCAGATGACTCCAAATATGGGTCACTATCCCTGCCCTGCACCCTCCTTAGGCATAGCAAATTTCAAAGAAATCTGACTGTCAACTTTAGAGGACTTAGGCTGACCTTGAAACAGATGTCGTGATGCAACCTTAACTATAGTGGAGCTACTGCATCACTATAAGTTAAAATCCAAATACATTATACCTGCTGTATACTCTTCCCCCTCTAATTTTATAATTCTATCCTTACATGCACCCAAATTTGGCACAACTTTTTCTTCATAAATCACTGCTGCTAATTGCTCAATCCGTAGAAAATTAGTGATTATTTTTCTTATAATCCTAATAATAATAAATCTAATTGAATATTTATTCTAGGGACAGCAACTTCTAGGATCTCTTTGCCTTTTTGCAAATTGGTATCATATTTGCTGCTCTCATATTTCAGTATCTTCCCAGTTCTCCTTGATATTTCAAAAATAAATGTCAGAGTAGGTTTCCTAGCTAATGCCTTAATACCATAGGATGCTTATCCTTCAGAATAAAAAAATATTCAAATATTGTATTCTGTTACATCATCTTTATCAACGGATATTTCTACAGTATCTTCTTTCCTTATCAGTTGCTCAAAAACTTTTAAAATGTATATTTCATGTTAAAGTCTGATTTAATAAAGGAATTCAATATCTCAGCCATTCTGAGTCAACATTAATTAAATTCTCCTCTTCTTTTATTGATGGATTTGCTTTCTCCCTTCTACCTTCTTTGTTTCCCTCCTGACACATTTGTAAGTGTCCTTTTATTCCTCCTTAAATCCTTTTGTGGACCATCATCTTATTGCTGTTTTGCTGCTCTTAACTTTCTCCCGCTAGCCTCTACAGGCTAAGTAGTCTTCTATGGGTTCTTCATTTTTTCTATTACAATGTTTTGAGGGTTTTTTGTGAAGCCATATTGGAAGCATCTTGCATTATTCCGTTTCTGAAATGTCCATCATTTAACAATGTTTTTAGGATTCCACAGCCTTTTTCCACACTAGTTGAATTTAAGACTTTTTCTATTACACTTTACTCACCAGATTTTTTTGTTCTCCAGGATTTGTTTTCCTTGAGTGTAATACCCATATATTACTTTGCTCTGTGAATCTGTTCATCCTACTATACTGAATTCAAGTAGTTCATGGTCTCTTGGGCCAACCTTCTTAAGATATCTCACATTTTCTCAATCAATTTCTCCCTACCCATAAAAGGTACACCTCTACCCTGATATAACGCGACCCAATATAACACTAATTCGGATATAACGTGGTAAAGCAGTGCTCCGGGGGGAGGGGAGGCTGCGCGCTCTGGCGGATCAAAGCAAGTTCAATATAACGCGGTTTCACCTATAACGTGGTAAGATTTTTTGGCTCCCGAGGACAGCGTTATATCGGGGTAGAGGTGTAGATTCAAGAATACTACTTCTCTAGCTGGTTTGTCTACTTTCTGGATGGTAAAGTCATCATAAGTGGGGCTGGTAGCTCCTATTATCAAGGTTGACCAACACTTCCCATTAAGACCCTGTTTTCAGTAGTTTATAATTTTGGCACACTTCAATCATTTGGGCTGAAATTTTCTATGTTGGGTGTCTTTCTTTTTGGACACATTTGGAAAAATGGTTGTCAAATCAAAGAAAGAAAATAAGGGAAATACATTGTTTTGCCCATATTACAAAATTCTGGAAACCTTTTCTGTGAAGCGTTAGTACCACCATGCTTTGGACCTGAAATTGGCCTTTGTAGAAGTGACATGCCTTTTAATTTTCCCATGAAAAATTGGCACAAATTTGGCCAAGTTAAAACCTTATGAGAATTGTAGATTGCACATGCTCAGAAGAGATTTCTTAGATTTTAGCACCTAAATTCCCTTAAGATTCTGTGCATATTGAACATGCTCCAGCCTGGGACAGAGCAGGATTTTCCCTGTAATTGCAGCTCTCAGCTGCTGTGAACCATACCAGGTCCAGACATCTGAATTGAGAGCAGGACATCTATCTCTTCTGTGCTCTCAATCATCCCCCAGCTGGGCCCAGATACTGTGGAGGAGAAAGCTGCCTGATTTGTATGCAGAGAGGGTAAGAACTACACCTTTCTGTGATGGACGTAGAAAGGCAGGGAGGAGCATGACTGGATGGACAAAAACTGGGATTGGAGGCTGGCACAGGAGGAGAGGGAATTGAAACTTGGACTTGGGATGCAGGGGGAAGACAAACTGGCTGGGCAAGGAGACTGGGACTGGGATCTGGGAAGGGAAACAGGGGACACTGGGAGACAACAAGTTGGGGCAAACAAATGGTCTAGAAAAGGAGACTGGGAACAAGGAGCCATTGTAACCTTAATTTGGCCCCCTCTGTATATGTGTTATGATGTGGTCTTTAATTACATGGGTAACAAGTTGGGAATATATGTGAACTAAGTTATGTTTTGTGACTGCCATTTTGATTGTATCTTTCACTGTAATTTTCACTTTGTGTTGTAACCTCCATGTTGGGTTAAAAATACCAAGATACTGTGGAAAACCAATCTGATCTTGATAAGGTCAGTCTATTCTAGACCATGTTGTGCTCATGCTAAGGTGTAGGAATCCTGGGAGAGGGCTGCCAATGAGGGGGCCATCAAGGGCCATCAACTCCGATTGTCTCTCAATTACCAGCCCATCCACAAGAACAATGACTATCTAAACATAACTGTCAAGGAGAAGGGATGGCAGTCCCACAGCCTGGACATATGGCCAAAGGGGTCAAAGACTATATTTAAGTAGGGTTGCCAGGTGTCCAGTTTTCTACAAGAATGCCCAGTCAAAAAGAGACCCTGGCAGCTCTGGTCAGCAAGGCAACCAGGCCATTAAAAGTCCGGTCAGCAGTGCAGCAGGACTAAGGCAGGCTCCCAGAAGCAGTGGCATGTCCCCCTTCCGGCTCTTTGGCATAGAGGCAGCCAGGGGACTTTGTGTGCTGCCCATGCCCCAAATGCAAGCTCCATATTTCCCATTGGCCGGGAACCACAGCCAATGGCAGCTGCGGGGGCAGTGCCTGCGGATGGGGTAGCGCACAGAGCTGCCTAGCCGTGCCTCCACGTAGGAGCCGGAGTGGAGACATGCCACTGCTTCCGGGAGCTGCCTGAGGTAAGCACCGCCCGGAGCCTGCCCCCCTGCGCCCCAACCCACTGCCCTAGCCCTTATCCCCCTCCCACCATCCAAACCCCTCGATCCCAGCCTGGACCCCCCTCCTACATCCCAAACCCCTCATCCCCAGCCCCACCCCGGAGCCCGCACCCCCAGCCGGAGCCCTCATCCCTGCACACCATAACCTCCTGCCCCAACCCAGAGCCCCTCCCGCCCTCCGAACTGCTTGGTCCCAGCCTGGAACCCCCTCCTGCATCCCAAATCCCTCATCCTTGGCCCCACACCAGAGCCCGCACCCCCAGCTGGAGTCCTCACCCCCCCGCACCCAAACCTCCTGCTCCAGCCCAGAGCCCCCTCCCACACCCTGAACCTCTTGGCTCCACCACCCAGCCTGGAGCCCCCACCTGCACCCCAAACCCCTCATCCCTGGCCCCACCCCAGAGCCCACACCACCAGCTGGATCCCTAATTCCCCATCCCCCGCACCCCAACCCCCTGAGCCAGCCCAGCGAAAATGAGTGAGTGAGGGTAGGGAGACCAAGCAACAGACACTGACCAGACCAAGTAATGGAGGCTGGGGAAGTTAAGCCTCCCCAAACCTCACGCCGCCAGAGGGTGGGGGGAGGCAGCCTCAGATTACCAGCCAATTTGGAGTCCCCAAAAAAGTCTCCCCTCACCACAGCCCCTGGGCTGGAGGAGCTCTCTCCCTGCTACGGCCACAGAGCTTTTCCAGTCTCAGGGCTGCAGCGGGGGGTGGGGGAGGGCGGAAAAGAGTGAGCGGAGGGCAGGGCCTTGGGAAAGAGGTAGAGTGGTGGCAGAATGGGGGCAGAGCCATGAGGGAAGGGGCAGAATGGAGTGGGGCCATGAGCGGGACCGCGGGCAGAAGGGGCAGAATGGAAGAGGTCTCCAGGCTCAAAGCTCTGGCCAGGTCCAAGAGCTCCGCTGCGGTCCCAGCTGGGGCTGAGAGCTCAACCCTGGCTGGGGCTGAGCTCTCAGCCCCCTGCCATGGCCCTGACTGGGCTCTCAGCCCCACCCCCCCAGCCAGGGCCAAAGAGGGGCTGAGAGCAGCTAATGGGGATGTGGCCTTGGCCAGAAGAGGTGGGACAGGGAGCTAGCCTCCCTAAGGGGAAGCTTCACCCATCACCCATGACCAGACCTTAAACTCACAAAAGGGATGAGATTAGACCAAGGAGGTTGCATTCACTAATTTGCTGTTTTTCAAAGGTCTGTAACTCTCTAGTGGGCTTTCAAGAGTAAATTGTATGTGGCTAAGAATTTCCTTTGGTAATCCCGTGTTCTTTGCTTTCCTGAAGGGTTTGTTTATAAACCAGAGCTCCAACAACCAGATGCACTCTTTGTGGAAACATGCCTAAGCAAACAGGGGTTTGGGAGGGCTGTGGCATTGGTTCAGGGGTCTAAGGTGGCTAGACTATGGTGTCGCACTATCTAGAAGGGTGTCACTCCTGGAGTCTGCACCTAGGAGTGTGCTTGAGAGACCCAGAGCTACGAACAGAGACCAGTCACCACCAGGACCCAGGGTGTTAGCAGCGCAAGGGATCCAGTGGTTGAGTCCACTTCCAACAGATTGGCATTGGGGAACTAGGACAGGATTGCTTCCTATTTTTTTCCACAGGACCCCTGCATCATTCAGTGCACAGGACCTGCTCTAGGGAAGTATCACAGTTGGGTTATGAAGAAGATTGCTGTATGTAGGACCAAGTTGGAATGTGTGTACTGAATGAGGCAAGGGAGAGCTGGAAGAGAAAGGATGGTCTCATGGTTAAGGCTATTGAATTCTGCCCTGGAGAACTAGATTCTATCCCTGCCTCTGTCACTGAGTTCCAATGTGATGCTAGGCAAATGACTTTAAGTAGTAAGTGGTGTTCCTCATCTTTTGAATGCCTGACTTGAGACCCTGGGGTCTGATGTGCAGAAGTATTGAGAACTCACATCTGCAACTGAAGTCAATGGGAGCTGTGCTTTGAACATACAGAGTACTATATAATGCTAAATACGCTGAAAAATCAGGTCCCAGTCTCAAATTTGGCATCCAACATTAGTAATACTTTTGATCTTAACATTTCTGTGCCTCAATTCCACATCGGTAAAATGGGGATAACACCTTATCTCACAGGGATTACTGTGAAAATAAATTAATGTTTGTGAAGCACTCAGATACTATAGTGATGAGCACCACAGAAAAGCCAATGAGGAAATCAATAAGTTAGTTTTCAGAGCAGGGTTTAAATAGTGTGGAGTAAATACGGCATAGGGCCACACACTGAACAACAAGAGAACAAAATACTGAATAGCTGCTCGTTGAGTGTGCACCTTCCATCCTGTGCACTGACTGATGTCTGGGTCCTGTGGAAAAAATAGTATGTGATCATGTAATTAAAGACTGGATCATAAAGCATACACACAAAAGGGGCAAATTAAGGTTGTCTGTGCAATAGGCAACCTTAATTCTGGCATCTCCTAACTTTTGAATGCTTTAATTTGCAATCTTAATTATTTTAATATAGTTTGTGTGTGTGAAATCTTCTATATAAATTAGGAACCTCTATGATCATTCATATTTGTTACTCATCAGATAGCCGAGCCTAAAGACTCTGACACAGCTGGACCCACCCCAGAGACAATCAGAGAGGGACGTATCTCCCTCTCCCCCGCCTGTGGACCCTGGACATTGGTAACCCCCTCTTACTTATTTCAGTTTGGATTGCCCCAACAGAGGAAAGTCTTGGACTAAGTTGATGCGGGGGGGGGAAAGGAGACAAGAGGAAAAGGCCCAGGGAGGACAGCTTTAAGCAGCTTTGGTTGTCAGACCACTGGTAGCCTGGGCTCCCCACCTCCCCACAACCCCCTTGGCACTCAGGGGTCGTGGCCGTGACCACTAGGCCATGCTCCCCAACCAGACCCTGAGTGAGGGCCATTACACCCCTGCATAAAGCTTCTTTTGGGTTTAAATAAACTATTAATTTATCTATATTCCATCCTAGCTATCAGAATCATCACTGAAAGTTTTTTTATAGCCCACTAGATTATAATCGCCATCGATGTTGTTCTTCCCCATGCTCCCTGCACTTCCCTTTAGCACATTAATATTCTTCATGTTGTGGAACAAAACTACTCCATCTTCCTGCTTCCATTATAAATTCAAGGTCCACACCAGACCATTTCAGTTAAGTGAAGGCTTTTATTGTCGTCTTTGCCTATAGTACACTAACAAGGTTTCCCAGTTCTGAACCTAGATGGTGCCCATTTAATGCAAGCAAGCTTATGTCACAAAAGACATTCTAATGATTACATATCCAAACCTTCCTCTTCACTATCAGTAATTCATAGTGTCAGTATTCTTCTTTCTTGATTTGCAACTGTCATCAGATACTGTCTCATTTTGTTCTTAAATTCCCTTTTCAAATGTCTGAAATACTTTATGTTCCTCTCACAACTTTCTTAATTGGATTTTGTTCCCTCATGAACTTTAGTATAATAAGAATGGAAAATTCCTGGGATTTTCCACTGATTGTGATAATAGCAGCTCTGGTCCCCAGAGGACAATATAATATCCAAATATATTTCTTTAGTCTGAATCACACAAAATTCTCCATCCAAACTCAACACTATGAAGTCGCCAGTAAGTTTTACTTGCCCCTTCTTTCTTTCATTTCACGCCATTCTCCTTGGTTACTGGTAGGGTTAATGTCTGGCTTTGACCTATTTTCAATCTGACGATACTTATCTGTTTCTCCAAGGCCAAAACACCAATCTTTTTGTAACTAGACAAAAGCTTCACCTTCTCTTATTACTGCTTGTTGCCATATTCTTCCTCCTACTTACTTGATCATCTATTCTTTCAACTGACAATGTTCCTTGCTTTTTTTCCTTCTCTGATTTTGTTTCATACGATGCTCCTTGTGACTTTAGCTGCAAATGTTGTACTTATATTTTCAGCTTAAGTAACTGTGCTTGACATAAGGATATCCTCATACTATAATGTGACAATACTGAGAGCTCATTGCAAGTAAGACGAAAAACAATTTAATCCATAAAGAAACTGACTCAAAGTAGCACTATCACTCCCTTTTGGGGGTCTGCTAAACTGAAATTAGAAAAAATGGCAATACGTTGCATACAAGTTTAGTGCTACTGGATGCTAATGTTGAAATATTGATGAAATAAAATAAGAGTGGTGAGATTGTAGGGAAAAAAAGAAAACTGGAGCTAGAAATACTTAACAGGCAATTCTCTGCTGTAATGCTTCATTAAGCTGTTTTGGTGAAACAAATACTTTTCTCCTGACTATTAAGAAGCACACACACTGTGACACAAGTCATTTAAGCTGATGAAAATTACTGTATAAATATAAAAACCTTGTTATGAACAAGAATGGATTGATAGACTGATCCCATCTCAGCACTATCTCGAGTGTTGTTCATTGCCAGACCAACTCAAGCCTATGACCAGTGCACCTAATATTGTGAAGTCCTTGATTATTCCATAAGGATGTAGTAATACTTTAGATACATAGAGCAGTTAAGGGTCCCATGCTTCCCTCCTTTCCATACTACAAAGGGAGGGGAAATTAAGTGGAAAATCCACCTCAAATTGTGCTAAAGTTGAAGGTAGCAGAATGGTTCTGAAACATGTTGTTTCCTGAGAGCCCACAAAAGCCCCAAGGCCCAAACATCATGTAGTTGGGAAAGAAATAGTTACTTACCTTACAGTAACCATAGCTCTTTGAGATATGGTGTCTGTGGAATGTGGGTCGTGGAAAACATTTCAAAAAGCCACCGTTACTGTAAGGTAAGTAATCATTTCTTCTTTGATCATCCATATATATCCGACTCTTGGCAACTCACAAGCAGTGACCTGCTGAGGTGGAAGTGAGTGATTAGTCTACCTAAACAAAGACTGCACTACAGCTTTGTGAAAAGACGCATCAGATCTTGATGCTGCAAGTAGGGAATAGTGTTTTGTAAAAAATATGGATTGAAGCCCAGGTAAAGGCTCTGTATATTTTTGAGATAGGTATGCTTCTCGAGGAAGCTGCAGGTGCTGCCTGAGCTCAAGTACAACGAGTACTAATCTGACCTGGCACATCTAAACTGGCTAGTTCATATTTAAGGCTATGATTTTTGTCACGGAGGTCGTGGAAGTCATGGAATCGGTGACTTCCAGAGACCTCCATGATTTCAGCCTGCGGTGGCTGGGAACTGCGGGGGCCCCCGGAGCACTGAGCCAGGGCCCCTGCAGCTGCTCAGCCACCTTAGGCAGTGTGGGGACTCCACAGCTCCCCATTTTGTCATGGATATTTTTAGTAAAAGTTACAGACAGGTCACAGGCTACCGAGAATTTTTCTTTATTGCGCATGACCTATTCATGACTTTTTTACTAAAAATATCCATGACAGAATCTTAGCCTTATTCATGATAGTCAAATGCAGCTAGACACCCACTTTGAGAGTCTCTGGGTTGAAATAGCTTGCCCCTTCAACCTGTCTGCATAGGCTATAGAGTCTACTTTTCTCAGAGTACTATTATTATTTACAAAGGACTAATCTAGCCTTCCCCTGATTGGAATGTGGTTTGGGAAAGAAAACTGATAAATTTATCATTTGGTTTAAATTAAAGTACTTTAGGAAAAAGTTGGTATGGGGCCTAAAGGTGACCTTATCTTTATGGAAAATTGTATATGGAGGACCTGCAGTCAATATTCCCTCTAAATTTTCTTTGGGCTTACATTTGCCCAAACACAAAATGGTGTGTGTGTCCATTACGGTGACCAGAAAGCACATGTGAAAAATCGGGACAGGGGGTGGGAGGTAATAGGAGCCTCTATAAGAAAAAGACCCAAACATCGGGCCATCTGGTCACCCTAGTGTCCATGTCCATCCCCCTGGAAACCCCCTGCTGGGCAGAGGGTGGGGGTGGTGCTTTGGCCCTGTCAGGCTGCAGCTCTAGAACCTCTGATGGCAGTGGAGAGCCCACTCAGCTCCGTTACCTGAGCTCCTGCACAAGGGGCACCCCAGAGCCATAGCCTCTTACCAGTTGTGCTGTGTGTGACCCGGAGACCGGAAGTGCTTCCACTGAGGAGGTGAGGCCACACACTCTGTTATGTGGGGAGGAGGGAACAGAACACAGCAAGTTCTTAAAGGGCCATGCCAAATTGCTGCTGGGGCTGCACAGTGGAGATATGAGCAGCAGTGTCTGACCTGTGCAGTATATATAATATTGCTGTGCAGTCATGTATGTGCAGAGTTTATTGGCTGAATGCCATAAGAGCCTGTATTTCCCCCAACTCTCAGTGCAGATGTAATTGCTACTAAAAATGCTATTTTTATGGATAAATGTAACAGATTAAGTTGCCAAGAACTCAAACGGGTCCATCAGACCCACTAGGACCACACTGAGGTCCCAGGGAGGAAAATGCTCACACTTGGATAGGAGAAAATTGTGCATCCTGGGGTAATGATGGTGATATGCTGAAACAGCAGCTAAGTGCACCCAAACAGAACAAACAGATTGTCCTGAGTTCTTTAAAATTGGCAAAGAAATCCAGGATATCTGGGAGTTGAGTGTTCATAGGAGGTGATGTTGCTCAGCCCATACTGAGAATATCTTCCACTTGGCAGCATATGTTAGCCTGGAGGAATCCTTCCCACTCTGAATAAAAATGTTTTGATCATCTACAGAGCAGGATCTGTCTGTCAGTAATCCATCCAATATCCAGGCTGTGTGGTGGAGGGAAGCAGGATCTGGGTTCAGGATGTCCCCATCATCCTAAGAGATTAAGTCTGACAGAAAAGGTAAAGAGAACGAATTGATCAGATCATCAGCTCCGAGTACCAAAAATGCCATGGTCAAGCTGATGATATCATGATGACTGTGGCTAAATCCCATGTGATCTTCCTCAATACTCTCAAGATCAGTGGGATTGGAGAGTAAGTATATATCATACCTGGAGACCATGAAATGAGAAATGCGTGTGATAGGGATCTGGGGGCTAGGCCTCCCCTTGCATAGAACTTGTGACATTTCTTGTTTCTGTCTATCGCAAAGAGGTCTACTGATGATTGACCTCATTCCTGTAAGATGCTTCATATTATGGACTCATTGACAGTCTACTTGTGGCCCCTGGAGAACTGTCTGCTCAGGCAATTTCCTTGAGCTTTTTGTAGACCTGGGAGGTGGAGTGCTATGTGAGAGACTTGATGGTGGATCCACCAATTCCAGAACAGTCTCCTAGCATAGAGAGGTTGAACAAACTCCTCCCTGTCTGTGTATATAAACACAAATGCTATGTTGTCAATCATAATTTGATGACTGAATTCTTTAATCATTGGAAGAAATGCCGTGAAGACTCAATGAATACCCTGAGTTCTAATACATTTATGTCCAATCTCTTCTCATAGGTAAATAGACCCAAACCCTATTGGTGGTGCAGATGAGCTCCCTACCCTACAAGATATGTGTTGGTCACTAGGGTCTTGGTGGGAAGAGGTGGGGAGAATGGTACTCATTTGCATACCTGATTGGGATTTTTCCATAAATTCAGGGAGGAAAGGACCGCGGGAAGAACTAGCATTGATATGTCTATATGGTGTCTATTTGGTAGGTACACTGACTTCAGCCAGCTGTTTTTACAGTGTAGGTGAAGTCTGGCCTGCTGTGTGATGTATGTACAAGAAGCCATGTGCCTGAGGAGACTCAAACACCTTTTCACTGAAGTATATGGCTGATGCTGCAGCTGGCTGATAAGCGTGGTCATGGATTCAAATCTGTCCTCATGCAAATCAGCTCTGATTGTGGTGGTGTCTATCCATGAATTCTATTCTTTGTGCTGGAGTCAAACATTTATTTTTCTTTTTTCTCTTTTTTTCAGGCCTAGCTCACTGAAAAGATGGAGAATTTGATTAATATAATTCTCCACTTGCTTATGTGACATTCCTTAGATTGGCCAGTTGTTGTTCCTTATTTTCTGCAATGAGCTACCACCAGAACTCTGTATTTGGTGAAAATTCTCTGCTGTGGACAGAACAACAGCCCAGAGGGTAGCACCCTGTACTGATAGTGGTTTTGTCCTACTTGAAACCTTAGATGCTTCTGTGCCTGGGATGCATGGAGATATGGAAGTTAGCATCTTGCAGGTCAAGAGCCACAAACCAGACCTGTGGATCCAACAATGGAATTATGGAGGCTATGGTTACCATTCTGAATCTGAAGTGATGAATGAAGGCACTGAGTCCCCTCAACTCCAGAATAGGGGATCATCCTCCTTTCTTTGGTTTTTATTCCAATTATTTTCTAATTCCCCTTTTCCCTATATTGGATTGCTACTTCCTCTATTGCTCCCAGAGGGAGATGCAATTCCACTTCCTGCTCTAACAGACTTTGTGAAAAGGGAGGGAAGGCAGGGAGAGATAGGAGCAATATGGGACTGCAGGGAAATTATTTCTAGAACCCAGTAAACTGATGTTATCAGTTTCCATGTTCCCTGAAAGAAATAAAGATGGTCCTCAAATGTAGCGAAGGTGGGGTAAAGATCTATCAGCATGGTTGTATAGAGACTCTCAACCAACCCATCAAAATGAATGTTTTGAGGTAGTTGCAGCATGAGATTGGATGATATTGTGGCTGAATATCTCCCTCTTTTGAAAGCACTGCCACATTCATGGACATTCAGTGGACCTCTGGTTGTAAAAGATACTGGGTGATGATCTCTGCCTGATGCAGGCTTTCCTTGCGTGTGTGTATGTGTGTGTGTGTGTGTGTGTGTGTGTTCCAAGAGAATAAAGCATGACCCAGAAGTCCCTGAGTGAATGAAAAGCCTCATACCTCTTTGCACTAAAAAGATCCAGACTCACAAAGGGAATATCTTCCTCCATCAACTGCACCTCTATCAGGAAGATTGGAGCCGGGATGCTCTTCTCATGATGATACAAGTTGCCACAGAATGGGATGTGGTGTCAAAGGCATCTAGAGCTGCCTGGATGGGTGTTTTGGCTATCAACTTTCCTTCCAAAATCAAAGACTTAAATTCCTCCCTGCACTCCTGCAGGAGTTTTTCAACAAAATCCAAGAATTCATGATAATTCCTATCTTGCTAACAACGTCTGGTATGTAGAGATCCTAAATTGCAGGTAGCTGATGAATAGCCTTTTCTTCCACATAAATTGAGTCACTTTGGCTTTCTATTTTTTGGTATTATTCTTGGTGGTTGCCTGTTTCTTTCATTAGCCACTGCAACCATCAGCAAGACTGGTTTTAGATGAGCATACAGGTACTTATAACCAATACTTGATACCACTAGTCTGCCTTCTTAGAGGTAGGTGTCTCTGATGCTGGATTCTGTCAGATAAACTGTGCTGGCTTTAACAAGGCTTCATTTATGGGTAATGCCAGGCAACCAAGTAAGGAGGTATGGGGTACGTCCAAAAGTCTGTGGGAGTTCTCCTCTACCACCTCACTGGGATTTCTAGAGAATCCGCTATACACCTGAGCAAATCTTGAAAGTTCTCATAATCACTGGGATAAGACTGTATAGTTGGAACCACTGCCTCATCCAGGGATGAAAATATAGCAGCTAGCCTGGTTTGTTCTTCCATCTGAGAGTGCTCCCTTTTCAGACAGCTATTCTGGTTGATCAGATTGGTAGATCGCCACTTGAGACACCCATGCTATCTGGGCAGGTCAAGGGCAGTAAATTCTCACTTTAGAAAGTGCAAGGTACTTTGTCTCATGTAGTGCAAATCCCAAAGATTCCAATAGGGCCATGATTGAATGGTGTATGGAAAAGGGCCAGGGAGAAGGTTAGCAAGACACTTGCCTATCTCTATTACCCTATACGACTGGGACATACAGGAATCCCTTGACCATCTTTCCAACCCATAAGAATAAAATGAAATTTGTGAAATTTATAGGGGATCCCTCACCACTCTGTTTAAAATCGGGTGAGGAGGAACACTCTTCATCCAAAGGATGGGCAATCCTAGATGGGGGACTTGATTGTGCCATGCCAGGAGTCTTAGTCAGTGCTATAGAGGCAGTTGGTATTACCACAGCAGTGGTAGTTATTGCCTTGGTGAAAATATTCAGCACCACGGAGAGCACAAGAGACTCTGCTTTCTTCCTCACAAGGAGCTCTCCTGCTACCACAAAGGTCCTTGGTACAGAGAAAAACAGTTCAGTAAACCTCCGTGCAGAAGTACACTGCACTGGGGCGGGCGGTGCCAAAATGAATGATGCCAAAGTAGTTTGTGTCGAGGTGAGTGGTACCGTAGGGACTGGTGCACAAGTGGGTGGTGTTGAGGTAGAGATCTGTACAGTGAACTCAGTATCCACGCCAGGAAGTCTCGATTCCCAAGATGGTGCTGAAG
Source organism: Emys orbicularis (assembly GCF_028017835.1). Classification (NCBI taxonomy): domain Eukaryota; kingdom Metazoa; phylum Chordata; order Testudines; family Emydidae; genus Emys; species Emys orbicularis. The sequence continues at coordinate 90,141,698 of NC_088683.1, forward strand.
ATATGGTACTATGCTCCCACAGGGCTCCAGTAGTACCCAATTTGGGTCATGAAGTCCCCTTAGAGTGGGAGTAGTGAGGTGATTTGAACCTGTTCTTGCTGTGGACTTCTGACAGGGATGACTCCCTGTATTTCTCAAGGAGCAATGCTCCTTTTTCTCTCAAGGTTTAACAGTCCTACTGAGTCTGCAGTTGTAGCAGTCTTAGAAGACTGGGCTTGGGAGATAGATGATGATCTGGAGCTCATGGGGGCATTTCTGGAATTAGATGGAGGTGGTCCAGGCGGTCTACTTTCCCCTGATCAGAGGCACGCTGCATGGAGCAGTCTAACAGTAATAGTGTATAGCACACCTCTCTTGCATTTTGAAAAAGGACTTACAAATAGAATATGTATCAGGGATATGACCCTCCCCAAGGCAGACAAGGCATCCAATGTGACCATCATTAAGAGAGCTACCCACAGTTCTTAATCCCATGGATTTAGGATTGGACCTGGCTAAACGATGGTACCAGCAAAAATCTTTCAACTGTGAAAGAATTGCCCGCAGGCAAGCTACCCTAACTACTAAACCTAAGTAACATTATAATATACAAATATCTACACTAAAGCTCAGAAAAAAGTGTAGTGAGATGCAGACCCTAGGGTTCAATCTAGCAGCTACAAGTGGTAAGAAAGAACTGAGGGGCAGTTGGGCCTGCTATGCCCTTGGTACAGACCACAAGGACATTCAAGACACTTCCTCAGACTCAAGTGATATTGCTGACCAAAATTTCCCAATCTGAAGCAGCTGGAGCATATGCACACAGAGAGTGGAATATATATGGACGATCACTCCAAGAAGAACTGAAAGTTTGAGCAGGAGCGATGGAGCCAGAAAACAGTATAGTCTTTGCAGGATAGTGCCCTGACAACCCAGGGGATTTTAATACTGGTTAGACCAGAATTAACTCCCTCTCTAGTGCCTTAAACACACATGCATGCACACCCCTTGAGAGAAGGTTGGGCATATGGATATCAGGGAGAGCCAATGGCATCATGGCTTTTGAGGAAGCTATGCTCTTGGGGGAGGGACTGGCTCTCTTCACTGATGTTCCAGAATCCACAAGAGGAACACATGCTTTCATGGTCATGCCCTCACCCCTCCCCAAAGGCAGCATGGTTTCTGCTACAAGGAAGCGACCTATTCAAGTTCATTTGCAATGTTTTCTAAGCACTTTTTACTCCTGCTCTAGTTTTCTTCAGGAAGGACATTTAGCCTTAAATCATGAGTACATATAAGTGACATCAGTGCTTCAAAGAAACAGGTAGATCAGTAAATGCTGCAAATTTTTTATGGAAGTTTTATAAGAAGGAACTCAAATTGTAGTGGAAAATCTATGTTATCAAAGAACTGACAGGACAGTTGACTACTAACTATGAAGTGTGGAATACATGAGGGAACTGGCAGAGCTCTTTAAAAAAAGAAAGAACTTAACGATCAAAGTAAAGGATAAAAAAATTGATGTGACATTTAGCCCAAATGGGTGCAGTAACAGTGTCATTACAGAATTCAATAACTTCAAAAGATTGCTAGTCTTCTTTGAAAGTGGTTCAACTGGACTATAAGAGCTAATATTAAAGTCTAATACTTTAATACTAATACTTTGAGGGAAGTTGGCCCAAGTATATGAAAAACAAAAAAATCAGAAAATTCTTGCATAAAGTTTCTCAGAGGATTAGGAAGTGTATAAAGCAAAAGTATAGTGAACAAAAGGAGTACACAAAAATATATTCTAAGAGTACTGTGACGCTGGCAGACCAGGTGCCAGCTCGTGCCATGGCCCGTAAGCCTCACTGAACACTGGCAAATGCATAGCTGGAAACCAGTCTAGCTCACCTGTGTGTTAGCACTGTTAAAATAGTTGTAAAGTTTCTAAGAAAGTTTTAAGTGTTTGGACTTTCTGAAATGCTTGTGAGTTGCTGCATGCACTATTCTCACTTATAATACCTGTATCCCATGTTATAAGTTAATATTTAAGTATTTGCTTTGTAACTATATAAATGTTTGCTATGAAATTGGAACCCGCTCCCCGCCCCCCCCCCTCTAACCAAGTGCAAAATACTAGTTTACCACAAGAGGTGTCATCTCTTGTCCAACAAAAGAAGACCTATAGACACTAGGCAAGCCATTGTGGAACATCAGAGACAAAAGACTTTGTTGATTGCTCCCCCCACACCCATGAGGAGGGGACATGCACAAACCTTCATCCCATCACAGTTTGAACTCTGAGGGAAGGGAATAAAAATCACTGATCAGAAGGAACTGTATCACTATGCTGCTTGGAATTTGGAGAGGGCAATATTTCTAAGCATAAGCAAGCTTAGTCTGGGTTAGTCCTAAGGACATATAGAGCTTGCACATTACAGCAGCTTCTATTGCTTTTTGAAACCTAAGACTGTAACTCATCTGTTTGTGTTTACTTACCTGCTTTAACCTTGTAAATAACTCTCATTTCTTTTTCCTAGTTAATAAATCTTTTGTTAGTTTATTACAGGATTGGCTACAAGCATTGTCTTTGGTGAGAGATCTAAGGTACAATTGACCTGGTGTAAGTGACTGGTCCTTTTGGACTGGGAGTAACCTGAATATTATTGTGATTTTTGGTGTAAGGGACCATTTATCACACAGGCAGGCTTGCCTAGGTGGCAAGATAGACAGTCCCCATGGGCACTCCGGTCTCCATATTAAGGCTGTCATAATGCTTGAGGAATTCACACTTGATACTTGGTTGGTGAAATCTAATTATAGAACACAGAGTCAATTTGGGGTTTGTGCCCTGGTTTGTAGCAGTCTGCGCTGAGGTTGGCACACACATTTGTGAGCCACTCTAGAGCACTTAACAAGAACAATAGGTATGAATGAAATGTGAATTGTTTAATAGTGCCTTACTCCTCAAATGCTGTGCTAAAGAAATATGGTGTTAGCTAAAGCCTGACAGCCAATTTTAAGTGGTACAAACTAGATCTATATTCAGTATAACACTGCGAGCCAGTAGGCATTTATTGTCCAAAAAAATCTATTAATCAGGACTGTATGGGACCACAAGAGGTCATCTAGTCCAGTCCCCTGCACTCATGGCAGGACTAAGTATTATCTACACCATTCCTGACAGGTATTTGTCTAACCTGCTCTTAAAAATCTCCAATGATGGAGATTCCACAACCTCCCTAGGCAATTTATTCCAGTGCTTAACCACCCTGACAGTTAGGAAGTTTTTCCTAATGTCCAACTTAAACCTCCCTTGCTGCAATTTAAGACCATTGCTTCTTGTCCTATCCTCAGAGGTTAAGAAGAACAATTCTTCTCCCTACTCCTTGTAACAACCTTTTATGTACTTGAAAAATGTTATGTCCCCTCTCAGTCTTCTGTTTTCCAGACTAAATCAAAGAACCACTTAGACATAAGGAAAGTAGATATATATTAGGTATAGCCAATGCTAGCACTGCAATGCAATACTAGTTGAACTGTTAGATGTGCAGTCTTTCAGGTGATAAAATCAGGCCATTACTGCTTTTCCCTGTCAGTTTTCAGAGTGGATTTAAAGATCAGTGTTCTTGACCACTAATGTAGACAAGTCTATTTTTGTTTTTTCCCAAGATTTTAATAACTAGTTGAACACTCCTGCGCACTGTGATCAAAAGAAAATAAACTGAAAATAACATTTTTAAAAAGAATTTCCTCAATTACCTGAACTCATTGAAGGCCAATTTCAATGAAAGCTGAAATGTAAGTACAGTAAAATTCATTTTCTTTAAGAGAAGCAAGAATACTAAAACTACCAAGCTCTGTCTGAGCAGAAGTGCAAAATTTTGAAGAAAGAATGAGGGAGATGAGTGTATTCTTCCAGCTAGAGAAGCATGCAAGTCTTAGTCCTAACAGTATCTGGCCTATGCACAGGAGAACAGAACCTAATGTATTGATGAAGATACTTTGGTGAGGATAGCTAGTTCTCTCACTTCAGCATTTCTAGATCTTCTTTTCAGAAGTCAACACTCAAGAAGTCTTCTTCTTCAAATTCTAACCAATATTTGGATGTTATAGTTGATAACACTTTCAGTATAGAAAATTAAGATATAGCTCTTCCTATCTATAAAAGTCCAGGTTGTTTTAAACTATCAGTTTTCAATAAATTAGACATAAAAGAAAATATGTATCATAACTGCTATAAAATAAGCATTTCCTTTTTTTAAAGTCAGTGATTTATAAATTATATTATCTTGGACAGTGTTAATCGCTCACTTAACCTAATTCCTCCACCAAAAACTTTAAGTGAAGTTAAGTTTGCTCAAGGTATTTCCTCACTACTATGCAAACATTAACAGACAAGTCAATAAAAAGTGTAGATAACATTGAGACCCAGCACAATTCAAATCTCTATGGCTATGTCTACACTACAAATTACTTTGGTATAATTTACATCACTCAAGGATGTGAATAATCCACACTGCTGAGTGACGGTAAGCTATACTGACCTAAACTCTGGTGTAGACAGTTCTATGTTGATGGGTGAGCTTCTCCCGCCGACATAGCTACCACTGCTCACAGAGGCAGGAGTTATTAAGCCAACGGGAGAGCTCTCTCCTGCTGCCTTAGAGTGTCTTCACCAGAAGTGCTACAGCGGCACCGCAGCAGCAGTGCAGCTGCGCCACTGTAAAAGATGTAGTGTAGACATAGCCTAAGCCTTAGCACACTACAATCATGATACCCAATGACACATCTCTTCATTTAAAAAATTAATAAAAAATAAAAATAAGATAATAGTTGCACATCTAGCATAAAAAGCTTTCACTGATGCTCTATATACAAATTAACTTCAATGAGACTTAAACACACAAAGTTAAGCACAAGCTTAAGTGCGTTCCTGAATCGGGGTCTAAAGTATTACATGGTTATAGGGTTAATGTTTCAGATGTTTGGCTAGTTGTTCTACAAGTGTATTTGTTCATCTGTTCTATTGAATATCCCACTGTTTTACTAGATAAGAATAAGAATACTGGTTTAATTTACAACATTTACTTCTTCGCCCTAAATGGCAGAGTGCTGTAACCTTGCTAATATAATTATTGAGCCTGAGACAAAAATATGTTGCAATGTATTGAGAACATATCATAGTCTTTGTTCTTAGCTTATTATTTCAGGATAAAAAAGAGTATTTCAGATTGTGGTAATTAATTCAGGCTGAGCAGCATTAATATCTGTTCATGTCATAACGCTATTCCTTGACTTTAGCAAAGCTTTTGATACGGTCTCCCACAGTATTCTTGCTGCCAAGTTAAAGAAGTATGGGCTGGATGAATGGACTGTAAGGTGGATAGAAAGCTGGCTAGATCGTCGGGCTCAACGGGTAGTGATCAATGGCTCCATGTCTAGTTGGCAGCCAGTTTCAAGCGGAGTGCCCCAAGGGTCAGTCCTGGGGCCGGTTTTGTTTAATATCTTTATTAATGATCTGGAGGATGGTGTGGACTGCACTCTCAGCAAGTTTGCCGATGACACTAAACTAGGAGGCGTGGTAGATACACTAGAGGGTAGGGATCGGATACAGAGGGACCTAGACAAATTAGAGGATTGGGCCAAAAGAAACCTGATGAGGTTCAACAAGGACAAGTGCAGAGTCCTGCACCTAGGACGGAAGAATCCCATGCACAGCTACAGACTAGGGACCAAATGGCTAGGTAGCAGTTCTGCAGAAAAGGACCTAGGGGTCACAGTGGACGAGAAGCTGGATATGAGTCAACAGTGTGCTCTTGTTGCCAAGAAGGCTAACGGCATTTTGGGCTGTATAAGTAGGGGCATTGCCAGCAGATCGAGGGACGTGATCATTCCCCTTTATTCGACATTGGTGAGGCCTCATCTGGAGTACTGTGTCCAGTTTTGGGCCCCACACTACAAGAAGGATGTGGAAAAATTGGAAAGAGTCCAGCGGAGGGCAACAAAAATGATTAGGGGTCTGGAGCGCATGACTTATGAGGAGAGGCTGAGGGAACTGGGATTGTTTAGTCTCCAGAAGAGAAGAATGAGGGGGGATTTGATAGCAGCCTTCAACTACCTGAAAGGGGGTTCCAAAGAGGATGGAACTCGGCTGTTCTCAAAGGTGGCAGATGACCGAACAAGGAGCAATGGTCTCAAGTTGCAGTGGGGGAGGTCTAGGTTGGATATTAGGAAACACTATTTCACTAGGAGGGTGGTGAAGCACTGGAATGCGTTACCTAGGGAGGTGGTGGAGTCTCCTTCCTTGGAGGTTTTTAAGGCCCGGCTTGACAAAGCCCTGGCTGGGATGATTTAGTTGGGAATTGGTCCTGCTTTGAGCAGCGGGTTGGACTAGATGACCTCCTGAGGTCCCTTCCAACCCTGATATTCTATGATTCTGTGATTCTACCTCCTTCCCTTATTTAAATGGCAGAAAGGAGCAAATTTATGGACAATGGTTTCTGTGAATCCCTATTTCATTCCCCCATTGTCCTCCTGCCAGAGTTACAAAGAGATTTTATCAAGAAAACTGGTTGCAACCTTAACTATGAAGAGGTTACTGCATCTTCTTCATAAAAGTAATTTTGTAAAAAATGAGTAATTATTACCAGTATAGACTCTATTTTCATAATGTTATATAATTTATAAATAGATTTTCAAATGAGAACATTAATATTAATCCTTGCATGTATTCATAGTCATTCAAAACATATCATACATTTCTTCAAGGTATGTGCTATAGTTATAAAGTTAGCTGCATCTCTGACCCATCTCTGACCCTTACAGAGTTTTAGACCACATACCTTTACCTGCCCTGGAGTGGAAAAGATGGTTACTAACCTTTTGTAAATGTTCTTTGAGATGTGTTGTACATTTGCATTCCACTCTTGGTGTGCACACCCTGTGTACAGTTGCTGGAAATTTTTCCCTCAGTGGTACCTGTCAGTGTGGCTTGAGTGCCCTCGGCTGCCATGCTCCACTGTGTGCCATTATAAAGGATCCAGCCACCCCCGAGCTCCCTCAGTTCCTTTTTGCCAGACAGCTCTGATACTGAGGGGTATGAGGGCAGGTCGAGGAATGGACATGTGCAATACATCTCAAAGAACAACAGTTATAAAAGGTTAGTAACTGTTTTTTCTTCTTTGAGTGATTGCATATATGCATTCCACTCTTGGTGACTCACAAGCCATAACACAGGAGGAGGGATCAGAGTTCATTTGCACAAGGACTGGAGTACAAATCATCCAAATTTAGCATAATTTCTGAGTATTGAGTAATGGTATAATGGGATGCAAAGGTGTTAACTGAAGACCAGGTTGCTGCTCTGCAAATGTTCTGGATAGGGACTTGCGCAAGGAATGCCATTGTGGTTCCTGCAATCTTGTGGAATGTGCCATCAGTTAGCCCAACAGGGAAATGCAAAATTGGAGCTGCCACAAACAGATCCAATAGAGTGGAGAACCAGTGCTGTCAAGGCCATTAATATAACGCTGGCCTGGTCCAGCTTGATTTTTAGCAGCACTCTGTGTAGAAGTGGGCTTGCGGGAAAAGCATAGTAGAGCTTGTTCATCCAGGGTAGCAGGAAAGCATATGTGATGGAACCAGGACTGTGGCCTTCTAAGGAGCAAAACTGTTGGCATTTCCTGTTGACCTTGCTTGCATATAGGCCTATCTGGGGAATCCCCCACTGCTGGAAAAAGCATCTGGCTATACCCGGGTGGATCAGCTTAGGCGATCCACGAGCTCATTCTGCACCCCTGAAAGGTAAGAGGCCTTAAGATTGTTTGAATTAGCAATGCAAAAGTTCCATAGGTGAATTGTGTCCTGACAAAGCAAGGAAGAGTGAGCGCCCCAGTGCCTGTTGAGGTAAAACATTGCTGCATTGTTGTCTGTGAGAACAAACAAGCTTTTCCCCTTGATGTGCAATAGGAAGGCCTGACAGGCGAGGCAAACAGCCCTTAGCTCTCTGCCACTGATATGAAGAAAGAGATCACTTGAAGACCACAAGCCTTGAGTTCAGAGGGGGCCCAGATGAGCTCCCCCCCCACAGGACAGATGCGTCCATCACCAGTGTCAGTGAAGGCCAAAGGCGGACAAAGGGAATGCCCACATAAACATTGAGTGGGTCTGTCCACCACTCTAGCAAAGTCAGTACCTGCAAGGAAACAGTGAGCACAGTGTTCAGATGGTGGCAATTTGGTGAACAAATGGAGGTCAGCCAACTTTGAAGAGTTCTGAAGTGCAGCCCAGCATGTTGACAACATATGTGCACAAAGTCATATGCTTCAGGAGTATCATACAGTTCTGAGCTGTTGTGATTGGGTGAACCTTGAGATCTGCCACAAGAGATCAAATTGTTTGGAATCTTGTACCCAGAAGGGAAGCTCTGGCCTGAGTAGAGTCCAGGACTGCTCCAATAAACTCTATCCTCTGCACTGGACAAAGGGTAGACTTGTCTAAGTTGATCAGTAGACGTAGAACTTTGAAGGTTGACTGGATGAGTTTAACACTGGAGAGAATCTGAGCCTTGGACTGGCCCTTGATTAGTCAGTCATCCAGGTAAGGGTAGACCTATACTCCTAGTCTCCTCAGGAATGCCGCTACCACAGACATACATTTTGTGAAAACCCAAGGAGATGCTGACAGGCCGAAAGGCAATACAGTGAACTGATAATGAGAGTGCTTCACTATGAACCTGAGAAACTTTCTGTGACCTTGATAAATTGCCACATGAAAGTAGGTGTCTCTTAATTTGAGGGCAGCATACCAGTTTCCAGGATCCATGGAGGGAATAATGGAAGCCAGTGTGACCATGCAAAACTTTATCTCTTTGAGATATTTGTTGAGCTGGCACAGGTCTAAAACTGGTCTGAGACCACCTCCCTTTGGTTTCAGGATTAGGAAATAACAGGAATAAAGCCCCTTCCCTCTGATACTGTGGAACCTCTTCTATTGCTCCTACCTGAAGGAGAGACTGAACCTCATGGATTAGGAGCGCCTCGTGAGAGTGGTCCCTGAAGAGGGACTGGGAGAGAGAGGTAGAAATAAATTGAAAGATATATCTCATTTCCACAGTGCTTAATATCCAGTAGTCTGAGGTAATCCAGGCCAAACACTGAGGAAGTGGGAAATGCAGTTTCCAAACCTGGGGAAAATGGAATCTCGCATCCTGGAAACAAGCATGGCAACCTTGAGCGTTCTATCAGAATTCTTGTTTAGCACCTCCTAGGTGTCTAGATGGAGCAAGCATTGATGCAGAGGCAGAAGAAGGAAGAGGTCTATGTCTGTATGTCTATAATGCCTGCTCTTCTTTCTCTGCAGGTTCTGCCAAGGAGAAAGGGTAGAGTCACAGTGGTCAGCTATGGGTGGAAGTGCTTTCTGGATGGGGCTAGAGTGTACTACCCCAAAGATTTTAGAGCTGCCCTAGAGTCCTTCAAGCAGTGGAGCTTAGTCAGTTTGCTCTGAAAACAGCAAAGACCCTTCAAACAGCAGGTCCTGTAAAGTTTGTTGGACCTCTTGTGGAAGCCCTGAGGATTGCAGCCAAGAGCTCCTGTGCGTGGCCACTGCAGAAGACCAGTAATCGAGGCATCCTTTGGTACCAAGTAATGGAAAAGAACCCTAATTGGGGCCAGAAAAGAAAACTTACACTATCTACACTACTAACTATCTACAATTAATTTACAATGAACACACCACGAGCATTTGCTAAGACAAGCCAAATGATTCCAGCAACCATCACGGGCAGTAAGAAGGAACTGAGGGAGCTCGGGGGCTGCTGAGCCCTTTATACTAGCATGCAGTGGCGCATGGCAAAAGACCACACTCAACCCACCCCAATGGGTACCACTGAGGGGAAAATTTCTGATGACTGTGTGCAGAGCACATGCACATAGGGTGACCAGATGTCCCAATTTTATAGGGACAGTCCCGTTTTTGGGGTCTTTTTCTTATATAGGCTCCTATTACCCACCCACTGTCCCGATTTTTCACACTTAATGTTTGGTCACCCTACATGCACACCAAGAATGGAATGCATATGTGTAATCTCTCAAAGAAGAATCATGCAATTCCCCCACTCTTAGATCAGGTCCCAGGGTACAGTACCCTGTCTATCAACTGTGCTCACCCAGCAGGTCCACCTGGATTTGGAACCTGCAGTTCTTTCTTTTAAGAGCCAGTGACCAGTGGGTTAGTGACCCCAAACAGCCTTCTTAAAACTAATATATTGTTTATTTAACCATACAGACAAAGCATTGCATAAGAGAAAATGATTTTAAAACAAGAGGTCTACATATATGTCTCTTACCTAGAATCTTAGGTAGACCTATCTTACCCCAGAGCCCTACAATCTTGAGATTTGTGTCTGTTTGTTCCCCTCAACTCTCTCTCCCCTGTCCTAGAAGCCCTATCTTTAAATAAAGGTAGAATTCTTTGTTACCAGTTTTCCAGGCTTAGATGTGCTGCCAAAACCAGTTTGGTGAACTCCACAGGGGACTGAGACAGGGTATCAAAGTGAATGGCACTTACGTTGTCTCTCGGGTGTTTGCTGAAAAGTATAGTATATCTGGATCTACCGTCCCCTTCCTGATTGCATTTCCTGATACTCCTGCTACTGAATTAACTTTTTCTCTGTCTGTGTCTGTCTGTCTCTCTCTCTCTCGCTCTCATTTACGGATATATAATTAAATATAAATACACTAAACATCAGAATAACCCAGTCAACATAAATTTATAAATTATTACAGGCAGCTTCAAATCCATCACATATTTCCCCTCTTTAAATCAAACTGGATGAATATGCTTCTAGGCATACATGGGACGTTTTTATGTGCCCTTGCATACCAGCATTACCCCAAAATTTCTGATTCTGCAGCGGGGACCTGAACTGGCCACTTCCCCCTTCCTTTCACCTACTAGAGATTGAGGTGGGCACTGATCACTTATGCTTTATGTGCTAACTATCGAGACTGTATGCTGGGTTTTTTCTCCCTTTGGTCAGGACAGGCCTAATCCCTGCTAAAGATGGTTTTAACCAAGCAGTAATTCCTAGCCTCCCCATTCTCCAGCTTTGGCATGCCTCAGGTGCCAACGGGCACCATGGCACCCGCCGGGGCGTCTAAGTGCGCCCGCGTACTGGCCAGTGGACGAGCATCCGCCGAAATGCCGCCGACAAGCAGCGTCATCCAGAGGCATCGCCGCCGAAATGCTGCCGATTTTCGGCAGCGACGCCTCTGGATGACGCTGCTTGTCAGCGGCATTTTGGCGGCGACGCCTATTGACGTTGCCGCTTGTCGGCGGCATTTTGGCGGATGCTCGTCCGCCACCACGGTCCTCCGTGGCTCACCATCTGGCACCCGCCAGACGAAAAAGGTTGGGGACCACTGCCTCAGGGTGTCTGGGCTGTGTGACTATGAAGAACCATCCTCTCTCTTGGAGATAATCCTTTGCTGTTTCCCCAGAAATTATTCCCTCTCTTTTCACAAGCAGGGGGGGAAAAGACCCCCACACTTCGAGCTCCATCATTTGCATTTTGACAAATGACCTTCTGCTGTGACAAGCAATCAGCACTTGATCTTCTGACCCCAACTTAGCTTTCTCAGGCAACAGAACAGAAGTCTGATTCAATTGTGTAACATTATTTCCCAACAAAATATCAAATGGAATACACTCCAATATTCCCATTATCAACATTCCTAAGTCCTCCTTGGTCTCTACAGAGATTTTGGCTAGAGGCAGGCAGCAAGATACAGTATTCATACATTATTACAGGCAGCTCCAAATCCATCACACTATGTTCCATTTCTTTACCTTGCTTCCATATAATTAAGCCATATTTGCAATATAAATATATATTACAAACAAAAATCTATGTTAAAAGAACATTATTAAAGTTGCAAAGTCAAGTATTCAAAAATTAGTAAATGGGAGATTTAAGGTTGCCTGTGTAACCTTAAAGTGGCCCCCTTATAAATATGACCTGTCCCCTCCAACCTGTCCTTGTCCCAGTTCTGTCTCTTCCCAACTCCTGGCTCCTCCTCCCAGTCCCATTCTTCTAATTTAGCCAGTCCCAGTCTCTATTCCTCTTGCTTCTCATCCCAGTGCAAGTTGCCTTATCCAGCAAGTCCTATTCTCACCCCTCTGGACTCCCAAACTCCTCCACCCATCACTCAGTGCTAGTCTCTTTGCTCTGACATTCCCAACCTCCCGCTCCCTCCAGCCTTTTGTCACCAGTCTGCATGCCCAGCAAGTCCCAATTCCTCCCCTTCCAGTTCCTCATCTAATCAGTTTCTCATCTCCACCCTGACCACTAGTGACCGCCCACCTCACCCACATTCCCTTCCCCACTGGCTCCCTGTCCCAGTCTTCCTCCTTGGACTCCTTGCAATTGGAGGTGTGCTTGCAGCTTGTGTATGCATACCTGTGCTAGTTTTAAACTACTAGCTATCATGGCGTAGCAAGGGAGCGTGGCCTCCCTCCCAGACATACAAAGGGATAGACGCAACCGCCCCCTGGTGAGCAGAGTCAGGACATCCACGCCTGCCCCTCTGGAAGCAGAGGAGTGGTACAGGAACCAGAAATATAAAAGGTGGGCCTTCTAGCTCAGTTGGAGAGGAGCCACCAGAGGAGAAGGATGTCCCCCATCTGCTGCTGGAGCTCAGATGCAATGATGGCCGCTTCAGCACCCGAGACCTGAAGGGACTGCTGGAGCTGCTGGTCACTGAAGAAACTGAGGACCTGTTGGGGCTGCCTTTAGCTATTTACCCCAGCGAGACAAACAACGACTCCAGAACCCAGGTACCCCCCTGAGCGAGAGTGTAGGAAGTGGCCCAGGGAAGCTGAATATAGTTTGGCTGCGATGCTGACTGACAGCTGGCCAGCGTGTTGCAGCCGGATTACCTGCTAACCCAGAGGCGGACCAGTCCGCCACTGTTAGGGCCTTGGGCTTGGACCCGGTGGAGGCAGGTGGGCCCAGATCCTCCTACCCTCTGCCATCCCACCCGGAGGTGGCAGGCTCCCCACTCTAGGCCAAAAGGCCTGTGTTTGTCAATGGTCCGCCAGAGCCAGGACCCCCAACTGTTTGGTGCCCTGCCCTGCCTGAGGGACTGGGCTTATAGACTCATTACTGCTCTGTCCTGACTATAGGCCAGAGCCTCCTAACTGTTTGCTGCCCTGCCCCAGGGCCTGGGCCCCTAGACTCATTACTGCTCTGCCATGACTGCAGGCCAGAGCCCTCTGTTTGGTCCCCTGTCCTGCCTGAGGGCCTGGGCTGAGGTTACTGACTGTTCTACTCTGCTGAGTGGTGGAGGCCTCAGTGCTAATTCCCCCTGAACTGTGCTCCTCCAGAGGCTTTGTAGCGAGGGGGTGTGGCCTCCCTCACAGATGGATGGAGGGACAGTTGTGACCACTCTACAGATGGCTAAAAATAGCAGTGGAGATGCACTGGCATGGACCCTGGCATGGACTACGAACATGAATATACACAGTGTTCTGTGAAGGCTTCTAGAACCCATTCTAAAGCCTGCACCACTGAGTATTCACTGCTATTTTTAGCCACAGTAGCTAGATTAGAGTTAGCCTGGGTATAATCACACCTTTGATTGCAGTGTAGACATATTCTCAGTATCTCATGCCCTGGTTGCCTGTCCTGTCTCTTTGCCTAGCCAGCCCCACTTCTTTCCCTGCCCCCACACTCTCACTCCTCATCAGGTCTGTCTTCCTCTCCCTACCCTACTGATTCTCAGCCCCAATCTGCTTGCCCAGCAAGTTCCAGTCTCCCTCCCAGCTCCCCAGGTCTGCCTGTCCTCCAGTCCCATACTAATTGCCCAGTCAATCCCATTCTCCACCTCATCTCCCAGTCTCCGTCCTTCACCCCAACTCCAAATCTATTTCCCTCCCCAGACTCCTTGTCCCAAGCTATTCTCCCTGCCCCCATCCCACAGGTCTGGCTCTTCTCCACTCTGCATTCAACTCAGGCAGCTCCCTCTTACACACTGCTTGGACCCAGCCATGTGGGCACTGAGTGCAGAGAAGGGACAGGCTCCCCATTCAGATCCCCAGATCCTGCACAGCCCACAACAGCGTGCAACAATTGCAGGGAAAATTTCTGCTCAGCTTGAAGCTAGAGCAGTGGTCACCAACCCGTCAATCACGATCGACTGGTCGATTCTGGAGACTCTCCCAGTCAATCACAATCTCTGGCCACAGTGGTGCAGCAGGGCTCCCTGCCACGGCCCCACGCTGCTTCTGGAAGCAGCCAGCATGGCCCCGCAGGGGGTGGGGTGGGTGAGGGGCAGGGGTCTCTGCGAACTGCTCCTGCCTGCAGGCACCGCCCCCACAGCTCTTATTGGCTGGGAACAGGGAGCTGTGGCCAATGGGAGCTGCAGGGGTGGTGCCTGCAGAGAGGGGCAGCACGCAGAGCCACATGCCCCCAGGGGCCGCAGAGGTGCGTTGGCCCCTTCCGGGACTGGCGTGGCCATGTGGGGCACTACTAGCTGGCAGGGTGACCTGGCTCGTGATGGGGAGGAGGTGCCGAGGTGCCTGAGTGGGGCTGGAGCAGGCAGGGAGCCTGCCTTAGCCCTGCTGTGCTGCTGACCAGGAGCCACCTGAGGTAAGTGCCCCCCTCCCGGAGACAGCACCCCATACCCCAGCCCTGAGCCCAGTCCCAGAGCCAACACCCCATACCCTCTCCTGCATCCCAAACCCTCTCCGGCACCCCAACTCCCTGCCCCAGCCCTGACCCCCCTCCCAGAGCTTGCACTCCCTCACCCACTCCTGCACCCCAAACCCCTGCCCCAGGCTCCACCCGGAGCCCACTCCCACACTGCGAACCCCTCGGCTCCAGCCCAGAGCCCACACTCCTTCCTGAACCCCAAACCCCTGCCCCAGCCCGCTGAAAGTGAGTGAGGGTGGGGGAGAGCGAGCGACCGAGAGAGGGGGCAATGGAGTGAGGGGGCGGGGCCTTGGGGATGGGGCGGAGTAGATCCTGGGTTGCCCTTACATTCAAAAAGTGATCTTGGGCATAAAAAGGTTGGAGACTATTGAGCTAGAGAATGCCCAGTGCAGGCAGAATCTTTGGGGAATTTAGCTAATAAAATTTAAGAAGTCTCTACTGAGCATGTCCAAACTAATTTTTCTTTTTTTTGTTATGATTTTTAAGTTGGCCACATTTAGGCAGATTTTTACAGGGATGGCAAAGTGCACATTCCTGATACAAAGACCACCCCCTGCCATGTTTCAGATCCTTGATCCAAAGCATATCACTAGAGCTTCCCAAAGAAAAGGTTGCCAGAATGTTTTAACTTGGGCAAAACAAATTTTTTTTTCCTGGCTTCGTTATTGGAAATGGCTGACCTCTTTTGGTTGAAATTTTTCCAAAAAATACAGACTTAGGCGGACACCCAGCATGGAAATTTCAACCCAAATGGGTTAAAGTTTAGCAAAGTTAGCAGCAACTGAAAACAGCATCTTTATAATGGAAAGTATCAGGGAACCTTAATAATAGGTGGTGCTCCCAGCCCTGAATATCAGCCTTAAGCTGCAAGCACGATGGAGTAGCCCCAGATGTTAGTGTGACTCAGAGACACCCACTTCTGAGTCACAATTCCTCCCCGGCTTCCTTCTTGCTTTGGGAAGGTAGTAATTTAGTGTTGGCCTATACCAGCAGTAAATTACTACCTGAACCAACAGCTACTCTTTCCCCTTTCCTCTCCCCCTCACCTCCCTCATCCCCTTCACATATGCTGGTTCAGCTACTCTGGCCAGAGAGTTGGGAAGAGGAGCACCAATGTAGATTACACAATTATTCCTTGCCTCCCACACATTATCCACCTGTTCCAGGGAGGAAGTAAGTGGGTGAGTAGCCCCACTTACTCCTATGCTCCTGGACCCAATATCCAGGTAGCACACAAGTTAGGGGTGGGGACTACTTACTCCCTTACACAGGCACATAGTCCAATACACAATCTAGCTCAGAATGGAAACCTTCTCATAACAGGAAAGAAGGTTGATTGATAACATATACATATATTAATATAATTAATTTAGTTTATATATAACATTTATATTTGGTGCACTGAAATGTTACTTATCTCCATTATGCAAGAAAGTCCCTGAATGATCACTTGGCCACTTGACTACATATGATATTACACTGCGATATATGTGTACAATACAGGAAGCAAAGCGATTGCAAATTATTTATGTGCATAATTTGACAAATTAGCTACAGGGATGCCAAGCAGGATATGGAAGTGGATAAATAATTACTTGAGAAAATAGAACACTAAAAATAAGTGACAGTGATGATATTGAGAAAACCAGATTTAATTGGGATCCTGGGGTCAGTACTTCCAATGTTTTGTTTTGTTTTTACCTACAGCACTGACCTAGATGTAAAGATCAACTAGTCATATTTAGTGGTACCTTAAAATGGAAACCAATGAACATTAACAAGGCAGCAATTACATTTAAAAGAATTTTAATCATAATCTCTTAACCTTCAGAACTATCATTCATCTGTAGAGTACAGTCTCATATCCTATATATTGGTAGCTTGTATGGTTGTACAACAAATGCGTATAGGTAAAAGTCATAAAATACTTGGAAATAAGTAAAAAGCATTCAGTACATTTTATCTATACTTTTTCTTCCTATATAACACTTGGACAGCTTCTTTAGAAAATGTACTTGCTTCTTTATTTTATTTATTTTATTTTATATATATATGTTTATATATAAATAAAAATAGTATTCCCTTGTTTTCCAGCTTCTTAATTCAAAATATAAATGACTCTATAGTAAAATTACGGAGGCACTGACAGTAGTTCCATAGTTAGGGTTGCTTCAGGCTTTGTAGGATCTCAAAAGCTCTCTGGAGCACAAAAAAGGGGTTACTCACCCTTTGTAGTAACTGTGGTTCTTCGAGATGTGTGTCCTTATGAATGTACCACTTCCAGGGTGCATGCACTTCATGTGCCTTTCATCAGAGATTTTAGATAATAATGCCCATTCAGCCTGTACATATGCCATATCTGGCCCTGTGCTCAGCATCATGGCTATATAGAGCTGCATGGACATACCGTCCTCAGTTCCTTCTCTACCGCAAAACTCCACAGTAAAGAATTCAAAAGGAGAGCAAGTAGTGGAGCACCTATAGGGGGACACACCTCGAAGAACCACAGTTACTGCACAGTGTGAGTAACCCCTTGCTTTTCTTCAAGTAGTAACCCCATCAGGGGTGGCTGTTACCATGACCCAGCTGTGGCTCTTCAGCCCCCGAGGCCCCACCCCCAACCAGACTGGATGCCAGAGCCGAGTCAGGGTAAGATCCACACGGGCAGTTGTGGGGAGCCGCAGACCCTCCGTGTGCCCTGGCAGTGGACCTGGGGGGCGGGGATATGGGCCGGGGGCTGCTCTCAGGCCCCCCCATCCCAGACAAGTGGAGGGCCCAGGCTGCCCGGCCCAGCTCCGGGGGGGCAAGGCCTCATGGGGGAAGAGGAAGAGCAGGGGTGGAGCCATGGAAAGGGTGGGGCCTCATGCCCACCTCCCCACCCCCACTTATAGGAAGAATTTGTCGCCCCTGGACTCCATGGATACTCCACTTCAGATGACTTCCTAACAGCACCCTGGTAATGAGAGTGGGTGGGCTTAGGGGTTAAGTCCAAAACTGAAGATAGCACAGTAGAGCCAAACATAGCATTGGAAGCTTAGTCATGGGTTACTGCATAATGTTCAAAAATGGTATATATCGAGGTCCAAGTTGCAGCTCTACATATTTCAGCAATGGGACATACTTAAGAAAGACTATTGAAGTAGAGAGAGATCTCGTTGAATGTGTTCATATTCTTGAAGGACATTGGAGACTATGAGACTGATAACAACAGGTAATGCCGCCAGATATCCATCTAGAGAGTCTTTGCTTGGAAACTGAAGATCCCTTAGATCTGTCTGCAATAGACACAAACAATCTGGGAGACTTTCAAAGTGGCTCGGTCCTGTCCAATCTTTATACTGAGGTCAAGGTGTACTTTTCAGTGTTTAATTGCAGATCCAGCCTGAAAAGTAGATCTAAGGCCTTCTGAGTGGCCACAAAGGCCTTGCTGTAGGAGTGTCCCGTCAGCAGCCACTTGTTCGTGCATGGGAATATCAGGATTTCTTCTCTGAAAAGGTAAGCCGTTACCACTAATAGAACCTGTGAAAACACTCTGGGAGCAGAGGAGAGACCAAATGGAAGTACTCTGTATTGAAAGTGTTTTGAATTATAGTGTGATCATGAGGAAAGTAATGTATGTATTGTGTTACTGTACATCAGGGATCGGCAACCTTTGGCACACTTTGGCACCTTTGGGACTGCGGGAAGCGGCGGCCAGCACATCCCTCAGCCCGTGCTGCTTCCCGCAGCCCCCATTGGCCTGGAGCAGCGAACCATGGCCAGTGGGAGCTGCGATCGGCCAAACCTGTGGCTGCGGCAGGTAAACAAACCGGCCCGGCACGCCAGGGTGCTTTACCCTGGTGAGCCGCGTGCCAAAGGTTGCCGATCCCTGCTGTACATGTTGGAGATATTTGGAACATTTTTTACAGATTGATGGAGTCTGTCAGTGAAAATGTGTGTGTTATGTTAAAGAAAGTACCTTAAGTGGATATTTGCTTGCACTTAAGGGCTTTTAAAGCCAGGGCTTCCTCTTAAGCAACCTTAACATTTTTTTTAACTAATTTTTTCTTTGTTGGAAAAAATATGTATCCCAAAGTATGCAGTGTAAGTCCTCTCATTGTAGACAGTCTTCAGTTTTCTTAGGGAGAAAGTCAATTAACTGCATTACTCTGAAAATAAAACCTGCAATTGGTTTGTCTTTGGCCTTATAGCTATCTATTATTTGTTAAGTCTTTGCATCTTTAGACCACCATTGAAGACACCATTCAGCAGAACTTCAAAATCAATGGAAACAGGACCATATTTTCAAAAGATCTCAGCATCCTCAACTGGTTCCAGATTTTCAAAAGTTCACCTCCTAGTTAGGTACCTATCCACCTCATTTAGCGAACCACCTTCCTCATTCTACAGTTATATTGTAGTGGTTCTCAAACTCTCATAAGGCACACCTTTTATTACCATAGATATGACCGATAATTTGAAAGATTGTTACATAATAGATTATCCCACACATTGGTTTATAAAGATGTATGTAACACAAAGACAAAAGGTCATGTATTTTCTGTGATGCTGACACGCCAACTCAGATCAAAGCCATAGACTAATTCACTTGTGGGTGAATATCAAAGAAATGTTAATGTTATTGTCTTTGTTTATCTATAATCTGTCGTTTACTGTCACATTACATTATGTATACCCGATAATTGGATAACCCTAGATTAAAGTGTGTGTTAGTGTTAAGATGTGAATGTACTGGATGTGTAAACTTCATGAAAACTAATGGAGGATTGTTTCTGACTATCACATTGTGTTTACATTATGTTTACCCATCATACGAGATTGGAGCCTTGAAAATGTAAAAGATTGCGAACTTCAAAGCCTGGGTCGTTGTGTCCGACAATAGAAGTTCATAGACTCTGTTTGCATTTAATCAACAAAGGAAGTGCCCATGGTGTGAATAAAAACACTTGCCAAATTGCCTTCTGTGGAAAGGGGCTATAAGAATGGATCCAGAGATCGATCCTGTATCTCTGAGCTATTTGGACATGCACAAGGTAATGTTCCAGATGCAAGACAGAGGTCCACAAAGTTATTTTGTGTAACCCTGAAAAGACTTTTGGAAAGCTAGCAGATCACTACATCTCTGTTATCATTTTGGACTTACAAACTTAGACTCACCTGTTAATGTATTTTACCTGTTTTAAACTCTCAACAACTCTCATTTCTTTTTCTTAGCTAATAAATCTTTAGTTAGTTTACCAGAGAAATTGGCTGCCAGCATTGTCTTTGGTATGAGATCGAGAGTATCCATTGACCTGGGGTAAGTGACTGACCCTTTGGGGTTGGGAGTAACCTAATGTGATGCGCTATTTGGTATAGCGACCAGTATCACTAAGTCCAGTTTGTCTGATCAGCAAGGCAGGCAGGAGAGCCTAAGGGAACTGTTTGTGACTCTATGGTAAGACTAATATAGTGGTCCAGGAGTGCACATTTGTTACTGGCTTGGTGAAATCTAATTATAGAATATACCACCAGTTTGGGGTGTCTGCCCTGTTTTCTGACTGTCTGACCTAAGATGGCACTCACAGTTGTAAGCCACTTCAGACAGCGTGACATTTCCTCTGTTACCAAAAAGGTGACTAGTGTGATATCACCTACTCTATTGCAAGATGGCAGGAAGAGTAGGGAAAACTTTTGAGCAGAATGGAACCCTGGGTAGGGGAAAGAGCTTATAACCCTCCCCTTGGGTGCACAGAAGCCTATAAGCCTTCCTTTCTAACCTGCAATCCAACCAATAAGCTAGGAAGCCCTCTTCCCCGCTGTCCCTCCTACCTACATCTAGGAGAAGGCTGAGCTCCCACAAGGAAGAGGGAGAAAGGAGAACACAATCCTTAAAGGGAAAAGGAACCTGAGACAGTGAAGTGGGTATTGTCAAGTTATGTTTACTGTCACCATGAATTAAGTTCTAAAAACATGTAACAAGATCTGTGTGACCCAAGAACCTCTTAATGCAATTTGGTAAAGGGGAGCAGAGGGTTTATAAGAAACTCTTGGGCCAAGTATGTACATTCTAGTTCACTAAAGAGTATCATGTGAGGTCTCAAATAAAAGCTGGTGTCATGCTGGTCATCAATATTATTGCAAAATGCATGTACGGATGCTGTGTAAGGAGTTACGTATCTACACTGAAAATTATATTATCAAAATCTGTGTCTAGGGGCTGTTCACAAGCAAACATGAAAAACTGGTTGTCTGTCAGAAAAGAAATTTTATCTGGATGTTTACATGTAAATTAAGTATTGCATCTTTCACAATGTGTCTCTTCTCACCAGTCTAAACCGAATACCAACAAAGCATTGTGAAAGCTTCAAAAAGAGAAAAATAACAGGAAAAACAAGCAGTGTGGGGGCAACCTAGGTTGAAGTGCACATCAAAGGTTGGCTTGAGTATATTTGGGGGACAAAGAAGGACCCTGGCACCCTTCACCTAGGAAGTAAATGGACAAGTTTACTTCATGAAAGAGGGGTCTCAACCAGGCCAGTTCTCAACCAGTTGAAAACTCTGGAGAGAACTTTGAGTGAAATAAGCTTCTTTAGACAGGAGAGTAAATTGTTAGTTAAGTTTTATCTCTGGAAAGCACATTATGATTTTGTTTTATATGTAAGAGAAGGTTACTCATCCTGTGCGGTAACTGAGGTTCTTCGAGATGGTTGTCTCTGTGGGTGCTCCACTTTAGGTGACTCTAGAGCAGTGCCCCTCATTGGAAGGAAGGGGCTTCGGAGTTGAATTTCTGAAGGATAAGACAGTAAGTCCCAGCAAAGTGTCTGATGTCGAGTCCTGCTCTACTGTGTAGTGTTCTGTGAACGTCTGGGCTGATGCCCAGGTTTCTGCTTTGCAGATGTCCATGATAGATACATTGTTGAGGAAGGTTATCAACATGGAAAGCGATCTGGTGGAGTGTTTGCAGGTCCCTGGTGGCGGTTGTAGTTCCTGTTAATGGTAGCAAAGGTCAATGCATCCAGAAATCCATTTTGAGAGCCTTTGCTTGGATATGGCATCTCCTTTAGATCTTTCAGTAATAGAAAGGAAGAACTTTGTCGACTTTCTGAAGGGTTTAGTCCTTTCAATGTAATATGCTAGTGCCCTTCTGATGTCCAGGGTCTGGAACATCGCTTCTCGTTTGTTCCCATGAGGTTTAGGGAAGAACGATGGAAGATGGATAAGTTGGTTCAAGTGGAATGAGGAAGATACTTTAGGTAAAAAATTAGGATGTAGTCTTAGAGTAACTTTGTTTTTGAAGAAGATTGTGTATGGGGGTGTGCCATGAGAGCCCCAAGTTCTCCTACTTGTTGTGCCGATGTGATGGTGATGAGAAAAGCCACCTTGACTGAGAGGTGCATAAGTCAGCACGTTGCCAAGGTTCAAAAGGGGGCCCAATAAGGCAACATAGCACAAGATTAAGATCCAAGGGTGGAGTAGGGACTCTTATTTCAGGATAGACATTACGAATACTCCTGAGGAATTGTTTAGTGGTAGGGTGGGCAAAGACTGAGAACTCATTGACTTTGTAATGAAAAGCCATGATTGATGCAAGACGTACTCTAATTGATCTCATTGATAGGCCCAATTTCTTGAGTTCCAGTATATAATCTAATACTAATGTAAAGCAGAGGTAGTAGCCACTGTTTGTCTATTCTGGCACCATATGCGGAATCTCTTCCATTTGTGCAGGTAAGTATATTGTGTAGTAGCCCTTCTGCTGTTTAATAGTATGACCCTTACCTCCTCCGAACAGGTTATTTCATTGCCCTGGAACCATGGAGTAACAATGTCTTTCCAGGTTCAGGTGGCGGACCTGACCTGCACCCTGAGACAGGAGATGTGGAAGACGGGGAAGAGTGCATGGTGGCATACCACCATCTTCAACAGGTAAGGGAACCAGGTTTGTCTGGGCCACATAGGGGCTATCAAGATGACTCTGGATTGGTTGGTCCTTATCTTGTGTTTGACCCTGGATACGAGAAGGATAGAGGAGGACATATACAGTAGAGTCACCTCCCATTTGAGGAGAAAAGCATCGCCCAGAGATCAGTGTCCCAATCCTGCTCTTGAGCAGAAGTGTTGGCACTTAGTGTTCCTATAGCAAAAAGGTCTATAGATGGAAACCCCAGGATTTGAATACTGTCTGTAGTACTGTGGTGTTTATTTCCAATTCATGGTTCTGAGAGAATTTTCTGCTCAACACGTCTGCTGTGGTGTTCTGGCATTCTGGCAGCTAGGAAGCTGAGATATTGATGTTGTGGTGGATGCACCAGTTCCATAATCTCACCGTTTCTGTGCATAGGGAGTGTGACCATGCCCCCCATTCTCGATTAATATAAAACATATAAGCAAAGTTGTCTGTCAACACTTTTATGGTCTTGTTCCTGATCCTGGGCAGAAAGTGTGAGCATGCATTGTGGACTGCTCGTAGTTCTAGTAAGTTGATGTGCAATGTTGACTTCGAGGGAGACCACCTGCCCTGGATTGTGTGGTAGTGAAAGTGTGCCCCCAACCTAGCAGAGAAGTGTCCGTTGTAAGTATAATTGATGGAGGGGTCTGTACAAAGGCAACTCCTACACAAACATTGTGGGGTTGAATTCACCAGTGTAGAGCATTTTTTACTTTGATTGGCATTGTAAGACACCTGTTTAGACTGTGTCTGAGTGGACTGTCTGTCCTGAGCCAGCCCTGAAGGCAACGCATGTGTAACCTGGCATGCTTCACGACAAATGTCGTTGCTGACATACGGCCCAATAGTTAGAGGCAGGTCCTGGCCGATGTCTGCAGGCTGGTTTGTGTTGTAGTGATCAGATTGACTAGCTTGACAAATCTGTGTGCAGGTAGAGAGGCGGTGGCTCCAGTGAATAGAGATCAGCCCCAATGAATTCTAGTCTCTGTACATGTGTCAGCATTGATTTTGTACTTATTTGCTTGTAAACCTAGTTGTGTGAAGAGAGTTGTTGTCTTTTGGGTAGCTTCTAAGGCATCTTCTCAGGTGGAAGCTTTGAGTAAACAGTCATCCAGTAGGGCAATATGGGGTGAGCCGCCGCCACAACAAGAACTGTGGAGAACACCCAGGGAGCCATAGACAGGCTGAAAGGAAGTACTTTGTATTGGTAATGATTTGGTCCCAAAACAAATCTGAGAAACCTCTTGTGTGATGGGTGTATTGTAAAGTGAAAATATGCATCCTGGAGGTTGGGAGCCGAGAACCAGTCCTCTTGTTCTACTGCTGGGATTATCGTTGCTAGCGTGACCATCCTGAACCGTTGTGTCTTTGTTGAGTTTCCATAGGTCAAGAATGGGCCTCCATCCTCCGTTTTTTTCTGGGTTAAGAAATAATGGGAATAAAAGCCCTTTCCTCTGTGTTGTGTTGGCACTGGTTCTATGGCACCCAAGTGCAGGAGATGGTTTACTTCCTGTCGTAGTAGGTGCTCCTGAGAAGGGTCCCTGAATAGGGACAGGGAGGGAGAGTGGGTAGGGGAGATGGACATGATGATTGAATAGCCAGTCTCAATGATTTCTAATACCCAGTTGTCTGACGTAATAGTCTACCATGCTGGGTGGAATGGGATCAGACTGTCTCCAAAAGGATGGATGGTTATAGATGGTTCCAGCACTTGGAAATGGGGGAGGCATCTCAGGTCCTCGACCAAACCCTCAAAATTGCTGTTTCAAGGAGGGCTGCTGGGATGTCAATCGCTGAGATGGGAGTGGTCTACGTCTTGTAGGCCTCTATGTTTCTGTGGGTCATATTGCCTCTGTGATTGTACATATGGTGCAGATATTGTTCGTTGTAATGAGTAATATTTCCCTTTCTTCTTTCTTTGTGTAGGTGTATAGATACCTAAAGATAAAAGAATCACCCTAGAATCTTTTAGAGTGTGAAGCAACTCGTCAGTCTCAGCTGTGAACAGCTTCAGTCCCTCCAATGGGAGATCCTCCACAGTGGATTGTACCTCTTTGGAAACCCGAGAAGTGGAGCCAGAAAGTCCATCGCATGACTATAGCCGTAGTGATGGTTTTTGCCACTGTGTCTGCCATGTCCAGTGAGGCTTGTAAGGCCAAGAAGGAAACCCTCCAAGATGACTGCTTTAAATTGCTCTTTTTTGTCCTCAGGGAGATAATCAATTAATTCAGACAGTTTTGAATAATTTGAATGGTTATATTTGGCCATCAGTGCCTCGTAATTGGCAATCCTGAATTGTAGGGTCACTGACGAATAGGCCTTACATCCAAAGAGGTCTAACCGCTTCCAGTCCCTATCATATGGGGTGGATCTGGAGTGATGTTATCTTCCCTGTTCATTCACAGCCTCTACCACCAGAGTTTGTTGTGAGATGTGAAAACAAAAATTCCATTCCACTGGAGGGGACATAGTATTTGTTGTCTGCTTTTTTAAGCGGGTGGAATTGTTGCTGAGGTCTGCCAGATGGTCTTGGCTGGGTCCACAAGCGCTTTGTTTATAGGGAGAGCAATCTTGGATGAAGTTGACATTTGTAAAATGTCCAACAGTTTGTGTTGAGACTCTGCAGCTTCATTCAGTGATATTTCTGATGAGTTCACAGTCCTCTTAAATAGCTCTTGGAATTGTTTAAAATCATCACCCATCACGGAGGGGGGAGGAGAAATTGGTACCTGGAGTGACCTCCTGATCTGAAGTCTGCTCCAGCCCTTTGAGTGCCTCTTCTGGAGGCTCAGAGGGTCCAGGTATTGAGGGTAATGGAGACTGTCTCACTCTCTCCCTGTGGGTACTGGCAGACTTAGAGTAATGCTGTTGGTACACTGCCCATGGATCCCAGTAGGGCCACTGTGTGGGGAATGGCATTGGTGGTGGTATCCATGGATGTCTATACCATCCATGGGTTTCGATTCTGGGCTGGTATCCAGGTTGTTCTGGTGAACCCAGTCTGGTGGCTGTCTGGATAGGCGTGGACTGACATGATGAGTAGATCTCCCCTTCCTCCTCATCATCCTCATCGCTGGAGAAAGAAGGAGCTGATCTGGATGGTGG
The DNA here is from genome assembly GCF_028017835.1 of Emys orbicularis. NCBI lineage: Eukaryota > Metazoa > Chordata > Testudines > Emydidae > Emys > Emys orbicularis. The sequence goes on from NC_088683.1 coordinate 90,167,410, forward strand.
TGTAACTTGGCACAGTATCGAGCATGCTGTAGTAACATTGGTACTGAGGAGGGTAGATTCCAGTGCTGAACAGACTAGTAGGTCTTTGTGCTGGAGAAATTGTTGTGGTACCGAGAACGTTGGTCCTGAGGAGGACGTTGTTGGTGGTGCCGATGAAATTGCAGTATCGATTGTCGGTACCGATGATTGAGCGCTATGCGCTATCGAGGCAGAAAGTGGCACCATAGACAGCAGCGCTGTTGAGTTTCTCAGTGCTGCATGTTTGAGCGGCTCCAGAAGTACCATGAAAGGGAGGGTAAGTTCCCTTTGCCACTCCTCTCTGAGCCTGCCCATTTAGGGTCTTTGTCTGTCATGGTCCCAGAGGGCCCCGGTCTGTAACCAGCATGCCTGACGAGTCCGGGATCGTCTCTTTTTAGTTGATTCCCAGAAAGGTTGTAGCCCATTTTTTGTCACTTTTTTAGAGGAGTGTTCTTTCCTCTGTGAGGGTGATGAGGAACGTCTGTCAGATGCTGTCGCTGAAGACTAGTGTCCAGGAGGGATCCATGATCCTGGATTGGAAGCCGGGCGCAGAAACTTCTCCATCCAAAGAAGTTTTAGCTTAAGATCCCTTGCTTTTCTGGTGCAGGTTTTAAGATTATGGGAATCTGAGCACTTTTGTGGAATGTGTGTCTCGCTGAGACAGCAGACACACTGTGAGTGTCCGTTGGAGATCAGGATTGACTCCTGGCAAGTTAGGCAGCATTTAAAACCTGAAGATCCCCTAAAAATAACATTTCCCCCATGGGAGGAGGGGGGTATCTATACTATGCTAAGGGGGTGTCGTTATTGACTTGAACTGGGACCATATAGAACATGGTTGCAACCAAGGTCCTGTAATGGCACCAAATCTTGTATAAAGGGGGTCAAATGAGGTGTCTAAGACAAGGTTATGGTTGGCTGGTTATGATTATGCTCTCTGTATGTGTGTATCATTTTTGTAGTTGAAGTTATGAATATTGGATCTATACTGTCTGTATTTCAAACTTATGCTATGCTTCTGGGTGACATCCCAAACAAGTTGGTGTCCGCTCTGCCTAGCCTGCTTGATAGCTCATTAAGGACCATCAGATATACAATTGACCCATTGAGAGAAGGCAGACATGCCTTGTGACTCAGCAAGGTATGCAGGGACCTGCCTATGGACAGAACTCTGAGGTTTTTCCATGCCATGTGATGGAATGCTTGTCTTTGGAACAAAGAAAGAAAGACCACATGGCAAGAGAATATAAAAAGCTGCTGCAGCTCCTCCATCTTGTCTTCAATCCTGTTTCTTACCTCTGGAGGGACTTTGCTACAAATGGAAGCTCTACACAAAGGACTGATGACCCATCCCTGCAGGGGATGTACTCCAGAGACTTAATTTGAACCTGCAGTTTATTCTATCTCTGCTACAAGCCTGAACCAAGAACTGTGCCATTACTGTATGTAATTGATTCCATTTAACCAATTCTAGCTCTCATCTATATTTTTTTCCTTTTATGAATAAACCTTTAGATTTTAAATTCTAAAGGATTGGCAACGGCATGATTTGTGGGTAAGATCTGATTTGTATATTGACCTGGTGTCACGGAGTTTGGGGGAGACAAGGCCCTGCACCCCCAGCTTCCTGCGACTCACTATGACTCTCAGCCAGCCAGTAAAACAGAAAGTTTATTTAGATGACAGGAACACAGTCCAAGACAGGTCTTGCAGGTACAGACAACAGGACCCCCTCAGTTAGGTCCATCTTGGGGGGGAGGCAGGGAGGCCAGAACCCCGTTGGGAGGCCAGAGCCCCATTGGGAGGCCAGAGCCCCATCTGGGCTCCCCTCCATTTTCCCAGCCAGCTCCAAACTGAAACTCCCTCCAGCCATCTCACTCAGCCTCCCCCCGGCTCCTCCCCCTAGCCTTTGTCCAGTTTCCCGGGCAAAGGTGTCACCTGGCCTCCAACCCCCCTCCTGGGTTCTCATGTTACGTGCTCAGGTATCTTCCCTCAAGGAAAGTCTCCCATCCCCAATGCAGACAGTCCAGCAAAACTCCCCTGCAACCTTCCCAGGTCAATACTCCCCACTCGGTATTCAAAGAAAACATTAAGGACATTCCCACTTCGTCACACCTGGGTCTGGGGCTTGGTCCTTTGGGATCAAGAGAACCTTTTTTCTTTTACTGGGGTATTGGTTTTCATAAACATTCATCCCCATAACGAGTGGCACTGGTGGTGATACTGGGAAACTGGAGTGTCTAAGGGAATTGCTTGTGTGACTTGTGGTTAGCCAGTGGGGCAAAACCAAAGTCCTCTCTGTCTGGCTGGTTTGGTTTGCCTTAGAGGTGGAAAACCCCCAGCCTTGGGCTGTAACTGCCCTGCTTTAAGCAATTTGTCCTGAATTGGCACACTCAGTTGGGTCCCACCAGGACCAGCGTTGTTACAGGGGGTAACTGGGAATAATAAAGAAATAATACTTAATCCACTAAGAAATTTTCAATAAATAAACAAACAAGAAAGAGAAGGATGGCTAAACTGACTAACTGGGCTCTAAAACTACTAAAGCTAAATCTAATTTTTAAGATAAAGGCAAACTCAGAGGCACTGCTGATTATTCCATCTCAAGCCAAGGATGGTAGAGAAAGAACTGAGGGGGTTTGATCGCACAGCCCTATGTAACTGCGAGAGACGGGGCAAGGCAGGGACAGCGAATGTGAGTCCCAAACGAGTACGGCTACTGAAATTCTCCGATTGCAGGTGCGGGGATGCAGTGTCACCTGAAGCGGAGCACCCACAGGGACACTCCTTGAAGAAAAAACATTTGTTTCCAATATTCTCACTATCACTTGAATCTCTGTTCTTTGATAATAAATAGGGCTAAGATTTTGTCGCAGATATTTTTAGTAAAAGTCACAGAGAGGTCATAGGCAAAAGTCACGGACAGGTCATGGGGTTCCATGCATTTTTCTTTATTGCCTGTGACCACTCTGTGACTTATATTAAAAATATCTGTGACAAAATGGGAAGCTCAGCTGGGGGTCCCCACACCGCCCGGAGTGGCTAAGCAGCTGCGAAGGCCCGCTTGGAGCTCCAAACCCCACAGGCAGTGGGGGCCCCTGGAGTTCCAGGGTTCCCCCCGCTGCCCTGTGGCAGCCAGGAGCTGCAGGAGCCACGGAGGGGCCCCTCTGGCCAGGAGCTGTGGGGGGCCCTGCCGGCCGCGGCAGCCGGGAGCTGGGTGTGGGGGCGCCAGCTGCCACAGGTGGCAGGAGAACCCTGCAGCTCCCGAACACTACGGGCTGAAGTCACAGAGGTCACTGGAAGTCACAGATTCCATGACTTCCACAACTTCCGTGAAAAAATCATAGCCTTAAAAATAAACGTATTCTTGTTTTCACTATACATATAACTAAGTGTCGTGGTGTTAAAGTGGTGATCATGAGTTGAATCGTACAAGCTGGTAGGTACTGTCCTTTCAGGAACAGCAGGCCTACTAATTCTGTGAGCATTCAGTTATTCCTGGGGGAATTCTGCACCACTGCGCAATGCAGAATTTTGCAGAAACTAATGTTGTGTGCACAGAATTTCCTTTTCTCCCCAAAGAAATGGGCTGCAGAGATGTTGGCTGCCACTAGGGGCTGCTGGATCTGGCAGAGCCCAGCTCACAAATAGAAGACACTGCCAGGGGGAGGGAGCTGGAGGGTTCCCGGCAGCTGCAGTTCCCAGCACATCCTGAAGGAAGGAAACAGCGGCACTCAGGAAACTCCGTGCAAGCCCAGGACCCAGCATCAGGCTGTTTCTCCCTCTGGATCCCTGGGCACTAGGAGGATAGAGGGTATGAGTGTCTGGCCCCCGACTGGGCTCTGGGAGCAGGGGGGCAGAGAAACAGAACTGGGTTGGCCTACAGGTTTCTTTAACTCACTGCTCCTGAGAGAATTTTTGTGTGTATCTGTATTGTTACAGACATACTTGCTGATAGGTATTTTGAAATAAATTACAAAAATATTTGAAACTGGCATGATTATATAGTGTTATTTTGACAAATAAAATGAGCAGAATTTTAAAATACTGTGCACAGACTTTTTAATTTTTTGGTGCAGAATTCCCCCAGAAGTAATTCAGTGCATAAGGGGCTGCACATGACAGGGAACGCTCTGAGGACTTGGGGATTGGTGTTTGCCTTTCGCTAACCTGTACAAAGAGAATGAGGTCTGTGGAGGCCTGGTAGATAGTGCTTGTGCTGGGAGCAGATCCACAACAGGCACAGACAAGACTCCCTCACGCTAAGGGATGGTGCTGGTGAGGTGCCTCATAACACTGGGTACACCTATGAAGTGTCACAATGGCATAGTCGACAGGATCTTACATCCACTTTGCGGATTAGCTAAGGATCAGAACTCCAAGCACTTGTAAACTAGAGTCTAAGGCTTTGTCTACACTACACAGCTTTTAGCGACACGGCCGTGTCGCTAAAAGTCGGGCAGTGTAAACGCTGTTTGTCGGCACTTTTGCCAACAAAATACTTCCACCCCCTACGAGCAGGGTTTGCGTTGTCAACAGGAGAGTGCTCCTGCCGACAATGAGCCGTTTACACTGCCACTTGCCGTGGCAAAACTTTTGTCTTTCGGGGGTGAGGTGGGGGCTTTTTTTAAGCACCTGTGAATGACAAAAATTTTGCCATTCAATTGTCAGTGTAGACAAAGCCTAAGAGTTTCACAAGTGAGACAACTGGGAACAGGCAAAGAAAAAGTGAGGTATTTTCTATTTGTTTATTTTGGGTAAGGGAAATAGAATGAAGAAAAACCCCAAAATGAGTAGACCAGAAACATACTCCAAACTGAATAAGCAGCAGCTAGAGGAGCAATGCACAGATCAGGGTTTAGTCACTGCAGGGAAAAACATTGAGGAATTGAGATTTTCCTTTATGAAGCAAGATAAGATGAATGCAGGCACTGCCCGCAGTGAAAAGAGCTCTGCAGATAAAGCTGAGCAGCTTGGAGATGGCTAAAGCATCAAAGAACTAGGAATACCAGATGTGGGTGGCTTCAGACAAACAGGCAGCAGTGGAGAGAGCACAGGCAGCAGCAGACAGAGAACAGGCAGCAGAGATAGCTGCATATCAGAGAGCCTTGGAGCTGGAAGCCAAAAGGTGCAAAGCCCGGGAAGCAGAAACCCAAGAAAGGAGAGGCTGCATGCCATAAGCATACTGGAAAAAGGAGAGATCCCTCAGGCACCAGGTACTCCTCCACTCCAAAGACCAGACGACTGAGACAAATTGTGCCCAAATTACAGGAAGACTGATTGCATTGAAGAATATTTAAGCACCTTCGAAAGGATCTCCAGTGTACATAACATCCCTGCTGTCTGGAGAATGACTGTTTTGATCTCCAAGCTAACTGTAAAACTTTACAGATGTTTAATGATATGGATGTAAATGAGGCTATGAACTACATTTTTAAAATGTCTCTGTTTAAAAAGTTTCAAATTACACCAGGGCATATCACCTCAAATTCAGGAAACTCAAGAAGGTTGATACATTAGGTCCTGTAAAACATGTGCATTAAATGGTGGATTAGTTGAAAAAATATATAAAGAGTAAAGGGACAAACACTCATGACTAGCTGATAGATCTAATTGCTCGGAAGCAGTTCATTGAGGTCTGCACTCTCTCTCTCTTGTGCACGTACGTATGGGCAAAGTGTGCACTGAGGACATGTTAACTGCTGTGGAGAAAACTCCAATATCAGTGGAAGCAGTTGCCAAAATAGCTGACTTGTACTTACAAATGAGATTATACAGGGCGTGCAAGCCCCAAAAGGAAGGGCAAAACCCTGCAGTAAGAGTGGGTTCCTGGTTTGTCCCTGGGAATAGGGAGGGGGTGAGGGAATGAAGTCTACCCCACCCCAGTACTGGTGTCTTCCCAATAACCCTGTTATCGGACCCCAGCCCAAGAAAGGAGCTCAAGAAAGTGTGAGTCATGTAGGTCCCTCGATCACATGAAAAAGCAATGCCCTAAGAATGTGGGAGGGATGTCCAATTTCACTCCCTGATCTGTTCAGGTTAATGCAGCTACCTTTGAGTCAGAGACTTCAGTAGTGGCAAAGGGAACTTTGGTTAACTTTGTCAGGTCTGACCTCTTGGAGGTAGACAAAGAATTTATAAAAATGGCCAAAGTAATTAGCAAAGTGTGCCAGGGGTGGGAAGACTCTAGTGCTCAGGTTTCCCTGGTCAGGAGAATTGTAAATCAGAAGAGTCCCTTGATTTCAGGAGAGGAAGTAAACCTGCCAGCTTTAGGACTATTTAACAATGGTGTCTTTAGCCTACATTGAATTGGAAGGGGAAGTTTTAAGTGGTACTTTGAAAGTGGGGCTTCTTGAGAAGTTACCAGCTGGTTTGTTGGTTGGTAATGACATGATATTAATGCCCAAAGCTATTAATATTGTGGCCCATAGTAAAAGAGACATTTCTCTGAGTTCCCAGGACTGAGCTCTGAGGAAGTCAGGTTTACTGAACAAAGCATGGGTCCAGGGTGGGGAATGAAGTTGATGATCAGCACCAGAGTCATTTGCGGGTTACCAGAGCTAGGGTCAAGTCAGAGTCAAAGCCAGGAACTGAAGTTGAGAGTCAGAGTCAGGGTCATATACCAAATGCCAGATCCAAGGGACAAGCCAGAGTCAGAAGTCGGAGCCGGGGTCAGAGCCAGTACTGGTAATTGATGGTTGGAAGTGAGGCATAATGGCAGGAACCCAAGGAGAGGCAAGGATCAGGCACAGAGCAGGAGCATGGTGGGAAGCAGGAGCAAAGGCAGGAGTTGGGTACAGACCAGGAACAGGGTTCGGTGCAGAATGCAGGATGCAGGCACAAGCAGGGTCCAATACAGCAGCAGCAGACAATCACCTAGTTACTCAGACACCTTCCTGTGACTCCTTCTGACTTAAATAGCATGGTTGGAGCTGGGCAATCCTCCAATCAGGGATCCCATGGGTGGTGCCTGGGCTGAGGTGTAGTTCCTGTAGCTCTTCTGCCCATTAGGTTTCAGCAAACATTGGGTGAAAGCCAGGATGTGACAGCTGTCTGGGAACACACAGGCCTAGGTTTGAGACCCAGGACATCCCAGCACACACACACACACACCCTCAGGATGTCAATGGGCTGGTCTTCTCAGTATGCTTCTTGTGAAAGGTTTTTACAGTTTGCGGGCATGGACTTTTTCAGCAGGCTCCCAGGAATGCTCTTCAGGCCTGTAACCTTCCCAATCAATCAAGTACCACAGCTTTCCCCGCTTAGTTTTAGAATCAAGGACTTTGTGAACATTATTACTCATTGTGGTCCTGAACAGGCACCAGTAGGTGAGGTGGCTGGGTCCTGTGTGGAAAAGGGTTAGCCACATATGGCTTCAACAGGGATACATGAAATGCTGAGTGAATTCTGAGAGAATGAGGAAGGAGGAGTTCAAAGGTGACAGGGTTGATCTGTCAACAGATTCAATATGGGCCAAAGAACTGGTGCTCAAGATTATGGGATGGTCTGTCAGTATGGAGATGTCTTGCTTAGAGCCATATCTTTCTGACCTACAGCAAAGTTGGGGCCTCTCTGTCATCACTGGTCTGCATACCTCTTGTATTCCTATTTGCTTCCTCCATGTGGATCTTTAGCTCCCCCTGAATACAATGGATCAGTTGTACCCATTCCGACGTTGCCAGGTTGGGGGAAGTTGTGCATAGTTCAGGATGGAAACGGGTGGAACTCCTAGTTCGCAAAAAATAGGCTTTGTCCCAAAGAGGTGTGTTCGGCATTATTATACGTGTTGGGCCTCTTCGAGGTAGTGTCACCACACCTTGAAGGCAGTCTTGATGGCCAGGAGTTCCTTATCTAGGATTTCATAATTTTGCTCAATGGGAATGACGTTTCTAGAATAAAAGGCACATGGGTGCATCACTTGCTGGGGCCCAGGTCTCTGGGAGAGCACTTCTCCAATTGCCAGGTTGGAGGTATCTGCTTCCACAATGAAGACTTATGTGGTACCAGGTTGAGCTAGTAAGGGTCAATGGTAAATGCAAGTTGTAGGTGCTCAAAGACTCTTTGGGCCTCTTGAATCCAATTGAACTGGGTGTTCTTACAGAACGGGTTCAAGGGCCGATCTGCCCTGAGAATTTTGAGATGAACCAGCGGTAGAAATTTGTAAAGCCCTGAAAGCACTGCAGTTTGCAGATGTTTCAGAGTACTGCTCACTTTTTTCAATTTGGCATACAGTCCATGTTGGCGATGCCCCTCCAGGAAGTTCAAACATGAGTTGTGTGCTGTTTGGGATTGCCTGAAAAAATAAGTATATTATCAAGGCATACTACTATGTATTGATGTAGGATGTCCCAGAACATGTCATTAATGAAGTGATAGAATGTAGCAGGGGCATTTGTCAGGCCTTATCTCTAAAAATTCAAAGTGGCTATAGCAGGTCTGAGAACCTTCCACTCGTCTTCAGCTCTAATGCGCACAAGGTTATATGCCCCCTGAAGGACTAGTTTTGTAAATATTCAAGTGGCCCCCTACTCAGTCCAACAGCTCTGGATCAGGAGCAGCGGGTACAGATTTCTAACTGTTATCTGGTTCAATAGTCAACACAGTGAAGGAGGCTGCCATCTTTCTTTTTCACAAAGAGAACAGGTTCCCCAGCAGGTGAGGTGGATTTACAGATGAAACCTGTGGCCAAATTCTCTCAAAGGTATGCACATAAGGTTACTAGCTCAGATTCAGACATGGCATAAACCTGGCTGAATGGGACTGTTGCCCTGGGCTGTAAGTCTATAGGACAATCATAATCCCGATGGGGAGGTAGAGTCTGCATTTTTCTTTTCATCTCTTTGATTTTAAGGGAACCTGCATGGTCAGGGCTGTTGTCTCATCCATAAAATTATCACTAGTGCCCAAATCAATGAGGGCTCACTGCATGGGCAGTTGCCGATGCTGGCCCAGGATCCATAGCCTAACAGGCACTTGGAGTTGTGGCACCTCCTGGTGGCATCCAGTGCGTGTCCCTCTCAGGACTTGTGTTTGGGACTCATGGTTATACCTTACTTTCATGTGAAGATTGGACCTGGGTTGGCTTGTCCTTCAGATCTTTTGGGTTGGGCTTCAAGTCAGGCAGATGGAGATAAAGTGGCCTGGCTCACCACAATAGTAGCATAGACTGAGGTGTCACCATCTGTCTTTTTCTTTTGGGATAAGTTGCCAGTGAGCAGAGTCCATCTGTATCCGCTTAACACGCTGAACAGAGTTTCATGGTTGTAGTTGACACATGGTTGTGGCTGACACAGGGGATGTGAAACCACCCCCTTCTCTCCTTGCACAGCTCCCACAACTGGTTGTCAAGTTGTACAATCAGCTCGATAAAGGTGTCCAGGCTTGCTGGAGTTTCCACTGGAGCCAGAACATCCTTGACCTTGTCACTCAGACCCCATCGAAAATGGAATAGCTGGTTGCCTCATTCCACTCTGTGTCCTATGTCAGTGGGCGAAAGTAAGCTACATAGGCAGCAGCAGTACCCTGCCCCTGCCAGAGCATCCTGAGGACATCCTCAGCCATGCAGGCACAATGAGGTTGTTGAAGAATGTTGACATTGCCTGCCATACGGCATCCCAACCGGTTAGTACTGGGCTGTTGCCCTCTAATAGGGGGCATACCCAATCCAGTGCTTCCCCCATTAGCAGGCTGAGTACCAGGCCTACCTTGGCCTGGTCGGAAGAGTACACTTGCAGCTGAAGTAGGAACTGGAGACAACAATGCTTTATAAACCCACAGAACTTCACGCCACGCCCATTGAAACGTTCCAGCAACAGAGTCACAGGTCCCTGCACGAGGAGTTGCAGTCCAGAGGCCAGCTTTCTCTGCACGGTATACAACCTGATTCTCTGCATCAACTGGGTAAAATGGGCCTGTGTTGCCTGGCAGTCCGCCTGGAGGCAGGCTACCAACTCGGTGTTTTCAGGTTCCCTTTGGGAAGAAAGCCTCACTGGTTCCATTCTGCAGGGCCTTCCGCAACAGCAGTCCAAGCAAAGTGTTAGGGAATGGGACATTGGTGGTGTAGCTTAGTGGTCAGAGCAGGAGTCAGGTCTAGTGGACAGAGCAGGCATTCAAGAAGGGGAAAGAAGTCAACTGCTGATTACCAGAGCCAGGGGTCAAGCCAGAGTCAGAGCCAGGAATCGAAGCTGAGAGTTGGAACCAGGATCAGATACCAAACGACAAAGTCAAGGGTCAAGCCAGAGTCAGAAGTCGGAGCTAGAGGTCAGAACCAGGACTGGTAACTAATGGTTGGAAGCGAGGCATAAAAGGCAGGAACTGGAGGAGAGGCAAGGATCAGGTGTAGTAACCCTGGCATGGGCACCTGCGGCAGCTGTGATGCAGCAGCACATAATGATATCCTGGGGAGAGAGATGGTCAATGAGAGGGCAGCTCAAGCTGGGTAGGGGTCTGGGAATCCAACCGAAGGAGACAGTTGGAAAAAGCTGTTAGAGAAGGAGGGAAGGAGAACAATCTAGATGCTGAGCTGGCTGATGAACCAGAGCTCGGGTATGAGCTGAGGTGATAAAAGAATAGGAGAATAAAAGTAGGGGACTGGGAAGTGAGAAGATGGAAAGAAAGAAAATAGGAAAGGTTTCATGTCAGGAGAAGCAGAAAAAAAATAGACCTGGGTACATGAGCAGACACTATTAAAGAAGGGAAGCAGAGGGAAATAAAATCTACAGATTTGCCAAGAGAGTATCAAGTGGAAAAACTGAAAGGAAATATAATTGGTGAAAAAGCAAATTGCTCGAAAAGCTGTGTTAAAATGAAAACAGATCCTGAAAACAGTAAATGAGAAGCTCCTCACGGAGGACCTAAAGTAAACAAACAGAGAGAATGACTCTTTGAACATCTATTGAAAGAACACAGGTCAAAGGTGCCTAATAGGACAAAGGAGGGCTACTGGTTGAAGCAGGGCCGGCTCTAACTTTTTTGCCGCCCCAGGCAAAAAAGAAAAGCGCCGCGCCGCCGCCCCCCCCATCAGCGCCGTGCCGTGCCGGGCCGCGCAAATCCCCGCCCCCCCACGAGCACCGGGCCAGGCCGGCCAAACCCCCGCCCCGAGCGCCGCACCAGGCCGCCCAAACCCCCGGAACACCGCACCAGGCTGGCCAAACCCCCACCCCTCCGAGCGCTGCGCTGCCCAGCCGAAACAAAAAAACAGAAACACTGCGAGCGCCCCCCGCCACCTCAATATTGGCCGCCCCTTCTAAGGTGCCGCCCCAAGCACGTGCTTGGTCGGCTGGTGCCTGGAGCTGGCCCTGGGTTGAAGAAACTCTGCTTGTGGATAAACTTGTGCAAAGAGGTACAGCCACAGAAACACTGAATCTGCAGAGCACTTCCAGCTGAAGAGAAGCAAAGAATCAGACAGCAAGAGTAGAGCTGGACTTACAACCAAGGGGAGGAAAAGTTCATGCTTCTCTAAAGTGACCTGGTATATTGTTGAGTAACTTCTTTTGTTCTTGTTAATAACAATGTATTTGGTATTAACTGCACAGAACAAGGAAGAGTAGCCTGTACAAGCTCGCAAAGGTTACTGTGTTCATAACCTATAGTTTATTAATATATGTGGCAAGTACTTGGTAATGTTCTATATTATTTAACCTCCTGGTACAACTTTTGGGTTTTCCCTTATAAAGAGCTAAAAATTTTAAATAATCCTTTTTGTTTGACTCTTCTTACAATTACCATAGCCTAGCCTAGCCGGGTCACTGCACAGCCACAGAGCAGGGTGGGAACCAGGAGCAAAGGCAGGGGTAAGATAGGACCCGAGCAGGAATCAGGAACAGTGTTGTGGGCAGAATGCAGGCACAAACAGGACCCAATACAGCAGCAACAGACAACTTCCTGTTCCTCCTTCTGGCTTAAATATCATGGTTGGACCAACTGGTGAAGCTGGGCAATCCTCCAATCAGGGATCCTGTGTGTGGTGCCTTGGCTGAGGCTGTAGTCCTACTAGCTCCTTGGTCCACCAGGTTCCAGTAGCCATTGGGTGGAGGCCAGGATGTAATTGCTGTGTAGGAACTCACAGACCTGGGTTTGAGACCCACAGTATCACAATCTTATTTTAGAAAATTAAATAGCATTATTAGAGCCTTCCTGTGGAGCCCTGGTCAACTCCCATGCCTATTGTTTTAAACACTCCAACTCTTATAGAGAAGGGGGAGTTTGGGTTCCCAACCTACAAAATTACTATTCAACTTTTATGATGTCATAGACGTCAAACCGGTTCCAGCATGTGAATACCCTTACACCCATGTGGGTGGAAACTGAACATGCATTAATACATCTTATTCCCCCTGCTGGTCCCCTCAATTTCTCTTTTGTCCAATGGAGAAAAATAAGGTGACTACCTTGGTGGCTGCACCAAGGGTCTGGGCTGTCCCAGCCATGAGGTACCAAATTCACCCTCACAGTCATGCAAAAGCACCCATTTGGCTCAACCCAGACTTGCAAATTGGGAACAAACCTATAAATTAGAAGAACTGGCTGAGTATGGGCATCATGTAGATTTCCCAGATGGTCAATAATGAGGCCTTTGTCCCTTTTCTATCGCTAAAACAATGTTATGACCTGCCTTCCTAAGTGGACTTGCAGTACTTACAACTAAGACACCTGATAATTTATCCATTTTGTCCAGAGGCCCCAGAACTGCTAGGAACTTTAGAAACACTTTATAAACTCCCCAGGTCCATGTCCACTATGTATATTTTGTTAATAAAGAGAAACTCCATTAGTCTGGAGTTCTTGGTGAAAGCATGGGAAGGGGCTTTATCACAGCCCTTAAAAGAATCCCAGTGCAACGGCATATTACATAATTTTAGAAATACCTCTGTGGATCTCAATATATTCTTGTTATAACAAAAGATTTTTTCAAAATGAATTGGACGCCACTGGGGTTGTACAAGATAAAGGCCTTATCCTCTGATGACTGTTGGCACTTGAAGAAAGAAAAAGGAACCTTGATACATATCCTATGGGATTGTCCAACAGCCAGGCAAGTGTGGAAAGAAGTGGACACAAGAGTTAAAATAGTGCTCAATTTCAGCAGCCACACCTCAGTCAAAAGTTATACCCTCGGTTAGTTACCTGCTAAACTGGGTTTAGCTCCACCACAAAGACTTTGGTGTTTGAGGGCTGCAATGATCACCAAGCACATTCTTCTACAAAAAATGGAAGAGTAGGCTTATGCCTACAATATAGCAGTGGTATTCGGAACTGTCTGAGTTAGCAGCCAAAAGAAAGAATAGCCTATCACATAGAGAGCAATCATACAAATTAGAAGAAAATTGGACCCCATTTCTAGATAGATGTGGATAAAAACATGTTGAGATGGCTTAAAGCAGGGGTAGTCAATAGGCGGACCATGAAGCTGATCCAGGGCTGGAACCATGCCCGCTTCCCAGTGCTGGATCCCCCCCCAGCAGAGGGTGGGCAGCTGGGCTGGGGTGTGGGGCACAGTGTGTCCCTGGGCGGCTGCTTGTACAGCCTCAGCTCCACCGGCTGTAGTGCAGGGATGGAGGGGGCGAGCAGCGATGTTTGCGGGGGGACGTCTCCACCCCTCTGTGGGCAGCCTAATGTGTCTCCACTACACCCTCCCCCTCCAATCAGGGAGTGATGATGGGATGTCACATGCTCACTCTGCAGTCCAATCAGATGGCAGAGCTGATTCAAATTGTTCTCTGCTTTCCCTGGAGACAGTAGGACTGGCTGGACCACGGAGCTGCTACTTGTGGGCCCCAGGCTCCACCGGGCAACCCAGCAGGTAAGTGCCTGATGGGGTCCCGCAGCATTTTTTTGAAACTTTTGGCAAATTGAAAAGTTGTAAAAAATTATTTTTGTGTCAAACAAAACATTTCATTTGACCTGAAATATTTTATTTTGATTTGGAGCGTTTTTTACACTTTAATTTTTTCTAAAATAAAAATCTAAACAAAAAGCCATTTAGAATTAAAAAACTGAAACATTTCATTAAAAAAAAAAGTTGAAATAAAAAAATTTTAATAATGTTTTTGTTGTTTTTTTTAAACCAAAACGTGGCAAAACTGACACAAATTTGCAAAATGTTTTTATGTTGCCAAATCTACATTTCTCACCAAAAAAAGTTTTGGTTGAAAAATTTTGCTCAGCTCTACTTACTACACCTCTACCTCGATATAACGCTGCCCTCGGGAACCAAAAAAATCTTATCTCATTATAGGTGAAACCGCGTTATATTGAACTTGCTTTGATCCATCGGAGTGCGCAGCCCCACCTCCCCCGGAGCACTGCTTTACCGGGTTATATCCGAATTCGTGTTATATCGGGTCATGTTATATCGGGGTAGAGGTGTACTATGAGTAGTCCAGGTGACAAAGTCATAGTACTATTCACTGTAGAAAATGCTATGCCCAGTAGTAAGTGATTGCAGGATTGAGTCCATAGATTTGCACTTGTATCTATCAGTTCACTGTTTAATTCTTTCATAATTTTTTTTAAATTGTTGTATGTTGTATTTTTATTTCTGAAATTGTTTAAAGTTTCCTGTTTACAATTATTTGTTTTTTAAAGATTTAAAATGCTTATCCATTGCTTTGTTTTGAGACATAACATTATAAGTTTCATAGTCACAATAATATACTAGTTTTATTTTCATTACAGTAAAACAAACCAAGGTGCCCACTGTAGAGAAAGTAACTTTCACTCTATGCATCCGAAGAAGTGAGGTTTTTACCCACGAAAGCTTATGCCCAAATAAATCTGTTAGTCTTTAAGGTGCCACCAGACTCCTTGTTGTTACTGTAGAGAAAGAACATTTCTTACTTTATACAGTATGAAATGTTTACTTTGTCACTAATAATCAATTACTACCATAACCCATTAACCAGTTTTCTATTATATCCATTTGTACATTACACAAACCACTTTGTAAATGAACCTAATATACCCATTTTCTATAATCAGAAAAACACAAGCAAACACACTTTCCTGCAGAGATTTATAGGACTTGTGATTTACAATAAGAAAGTAACAGTGCAACAGAAGTGCAGAGGGGACAGCTCTAAAAAATTAACTACATAAATATATTCATTTGAAGTGGTTCATAAATGGATAATCATTGCACTGAAATGAACTTCATTCTGGGAAAAATGATGTTGTTACAAAGAAATATGTATCACATTTTAATAAGTGATGCGTATCATTTAAATTCAACCAATTGTCTCACATTTTTCTTGCTAAGCAGGCTATTCAATTACAATACCAAAAGTAATTGTACAAATGTATTTTAACTTTGGCCAACATAGTAGTAATTAAATAAAAGTTAATTGTGCTATGGCCACTATGGCATCACAGAACTTTGATAAACTGTGTGGGTATCTAAACTGTTGTTTATTGCCATAACAATTTTAAAATAAATTTAAAATAGAGTTAAATTGGTATAATTTGACAGGAATATTACAATTCCTACTATGGAGAATATCACATGTAATATAAATAAAGTGGCTTGGGCCCTGGAAAATAGAGATGTACTGGCAATAGAATCTCAAGTAAGTTAACCTTTCTTGCCTTTCATTTAAAGAATTTCCATTAATCTGGGTCTGCTTCTTTTCTTCCAGTAGAGCACATTTAATGATTAGTTCAAGTTTTAGGTCAATAGTGTTTCAATTCATTCTACCTTGCTGTGCTGTGTCTAGTGTAGTGTATAGCACTGGCAGCAGATTGTGTGCTGCAGACCTTTTCTTATTTGAAAAATGTCAAATGTCATAAATGCTTGTGATAATGCACTTCTCACTTGCAACATGATGAAACTTAACATCAAAAGCCCTGTTACACACTGCATGACATATGACTAAAGACTAAAGTTGACTCCAGCTAGATATGACCAGTATCCCAATTTTACTCCACTAAATCCAGATACCTTGAAAGTACCACTGCTATTACCTAACCTGCTCCATAAGTTTTACACCTACTCTGTGTTGATGACCTCCCATCAAAAGGTTCACTTTCTTCATTTTATAGACTCATTATCATGGTATGGTTAATTTCTTCTAAATGTGACAGTAATAACTATGGGTGAAAGTGTGGGGTAAGTTGTGGCTTTTTCCATATAACTACAAACACACAATAGCTTCTCTGTTATTAACAACTGAATCACATATTAAAAAAGCATTCAAAGAAGAAAAGATAACATTCTAAAGGAAACGTGAGAGTGACTACACCATTGTGCAAAGCAATCCACCCAATAAATGCATAAATTCTGCACCAATGCTAGTAATATATCAGAAACAAGTACCCTGCTGACACATTGAAAGCAGGGAATTCAAAATTACTATTTTAATATAATGAATGGCTGTGACTTTAAACACTGACACATTGTAGTTGTTAGCAAGAGTGAACAATTTATGGTTACTATGAAGAATACAGGCATGAGGATGAGGGAGGTGATGATGGTGATGAGGAGGAGGAGGAGGTTAATATCCCTAGCAGCTGCTGGGGAATCATGTCCCTACCTCAGTAAGCTGGATAGGGGAATAGCTCCAGATCCACTGCCCAGGATCCCTCCTTTCCTCCCCGACAGGAGTTTTTCCACGAGAGCCACATTCCCAGTGCGAGCAGCTTCCAGCAGTTCCTGGTCCTTCCCCATGGTCAGTAACCAAACACTCCCTCCCCCCTCGCAAAATACTATAGATATAGCTAAACCCCTTCAAAAAATTCCCTCCCTCGATCAGATAATCTCCTCCTTGCCTAAAAGCCCTGCCTCAAATCTGGGCAGAGAGGAGACCCCTGCAGCCCCTACAGAGCAGCAGCAAGAGGGAGCAGGAGAATCACCTCCTAGTTACACTAGCTCAATTCTGGGTGGAGTGTGGCAGGAAAGCGGGGGGGGGACTAAGGGGGAGGAAATTAGGCCAATAAAAGACCTTCCCACACACACACCAAATCCCAACCTGCAGGGTGAGTGAGGGGGGGCTCAGAGCCTATGGGGGTGGGGGGGAGGAAGATACGAGATAATGACCAGCAGGGAGGGATGGAGGGAGGAGGCGCAGCCCTGGCCAGCCAGGCCCGTTGCTGGGGAGACACAGATCTCTCTCTCTGAGTGGCTGGCTGGGTTTGGTCCCACCCCCTCCCCGGATCCTCAGTCCCAGCGCCTCGCCTTGCTGGTACCGCTACCAGTGATGCGCTGGGGATTGTGTCCCCTCAGCCGCTTGGCGCGGCCCGCCCAGCAACAAGAGCAAGAGCTCCTCGCGCTCCACTGCGGGGCCACGCGCGGCGGGACCGTTACCGGCTGCTGAAGACAAGACGCTGCGCGTGCAAGGAGGGGAGGGGAGGGGTCACAGACAGCGGTAGGCAGTGGCTCTGTGTGGTGACCGCTACCGGAGGTGATAGAAGCAGGTGTTCCCGATGCAGCTCAGTCAGGGGAAGGGGCGGTGGTTCTTGCTGTGGCCTCGGGATAACTGCAGCTGGGTGAGTCCTGGAGCTTGGAGTGCGGGGGACGAGGTGCTGCTGAGGCAGAGGGCAGCATCACCTCCCCCCCCCCCCCCAGTGGTGGGGCGGGGCTGCCTCGCTTGTGTGGGGAGAGGGAGAGAGCAAGGGGCTCAGGATTGCAAATGGGACCGACGGTAAGGAGCGCGTGAGTTGGGGTGGCAACATCCAGCTCCCTGCCAGACACCGCAGACAGAGGGGTCGCTGGGATTCAGACATGAGCCCATGGGGGGGACACTATAGCTATGAGCCACACAGCAGATTGGGGTGGGGGGTAAATAATGGCAAAACTCCCACTGACTTCATTGGGGTCAGGATTTCTCTCATTGAGTCAGCAGGGGTCCACTGAGTTTGTCTCACGTTTGTCAAAGGAGGGGGAACACTGATGGAACTGGGGCCCCTTTGGACTTGATCTTCCACTGTCCTGGTGCTAGTGGAGCTGACACTGAGTGTTTTTAATGGGAGGCTTCTTCCATGATGATGATTTTTCTCCCGCCTTGGCAGCTAGGGTAATTTTTCTCCACAACTCCAGTGAGTTTTATGAGTTACATGGAAAATTTGCTCTCTTGCCCAAATCATTAGCTCATCCTTGTCTAATGCACTCTTTGATACTGTTTATATATGAAAAGCCAATTAATAGCCTTTTCACCCCCAACTGATTTAGTAGATTACCTTCAGTATTTATTTCTGTAGCAACACAGGTGTTACAGGCAAATAAGACAACGCCCCTTAGAAGTCCTGCAATGAAGGCAATGGCAAAGCACCCATTAACAATGGGTGCAGGATCAGGTCATAAATTAAGCCCTGATCCAGTAAACTCACATGAGTAAATTTATGCATGCAAGTGTTTGCAGGGTCAAGGCCTTAGTTAACAACCAAAAATAACATATCATGGTAGGCAAGAGATTAAGTTAGTATGTTGAGGGAGACCATATTAAGTACTCATGGCCTTATCCAGCTTCTGTTAAAGTCAAAGGAAATTTACCCGTTGACCTCAAAAGGAGTTAGATTAAATCCTTGGTGGGGAATACTGCTCTTCGAGGAAGCCATGTTTTTTCCCCATATATAGTAGCTCATATAACTGTTTTATTTCATATGTTTTAGTTAATTACATTGGAACTTTTAAAAAATGAATTTAAGTTTATATCTTTGCTTAACTCTCCAGTAACTGTAAAAATATACCATTTGGAATCACAGCCCATCCATAATGCTGCAAATATAGCTGTTCACAGCATATTTAAACAAATACAATCCAGTTTCTATTCAAAAAATGAATCTTACATATTTTAAATTTTTTAGGATGTGAAATGATGAGTCATGTTTTCCCCCAGAATAGTAGCAGAACACTTAATAGGGCATCTAATTATTAGGTGTGGAGACTCGCTATAGTTCTTGCCTTCCTGACTGAATACATACCATTGTTTGATATAAACAACATACATTTTAGGACCTGATTCTGCAAGCCTTTACTCAGGACAGTGTTTCCATTAAAGTTTATTTTTGTATAAATAAATACATGAATTAAGCTTTACAGTTTGAGCCCTTAGTCACAACTGATCTGGGTCACATTTGAACCATCAATCTGAAGTAGAGATAATAAAATGCAGAGCTTATTACCAAACACCTGAGTCATCCAGTTCCAACATTGAAAGTAATTATAAATGGAGTAACTCCCATATTCCAGCATCTAAATCTAGGCTTGTTGTCCATTACACGGCTGGCCAAATGTAGCCTTTAGTTCCATTAGGCAATGGGATTGCATCTATCTGAGTGGCTAATGTGGCACATGATGTGTATGAAGGTACTGAAAACAAAGGCTCTGACCCTGCAATAAACTCTGCACTGGCAGGCTCTTCCATCTGTGCTGAGCTCTCTTGAAGTCAATGGGGTTCCACACTGGCTCAGAGGTCTGTCTGTGTGGTGCTCATTGCAACATCAGGGCCAAAATGTGCATGTTTGCAGATAATAATAAGATTGGAAGCAGAGCAAATACTAAGGAACAACCAGATTTTAAGAATTTGGATTGTTTAGGTGATTGAACCAGCAGATGGCAAATATGACTCAGTGTAAACAAATGTTACATAATTAGTCCTAAGATTTTATTTCCCCCCAGACTATGTGCTAAGGGAAAATACCATCCATGAGACTGATCAGGAAAAAAATAGAGGACAAGTGTGGAAATATCAGTGGGCCGAATTGTGCCCTCATTGACACTGGCAAATTCAATGCGATTCCTTGGATGTAACTGAGTTCAGAATGTGCCCCATTAAAGCCATCAGCCTAGTGTCCAGCAGCACTAAAAAAATCCAAACAGAGCATTAGGTTGTGTTAGCAGATATAATATAAAATAATTATTCTAAAAATTAGAAAGAAAAGTTGATAAGGAATTTGGGCCAAATTATGTAATGGAAGGGTTACACATGGATAAGTGTCTAGGGCAGGGGTTCTCACAACAAATCTTTTGGTGGCCTTAAACTGCGGCCACCAACTCTCACTGGTGGCCGCACTGACACTTTTCCCTAAAATACTTAATTAACTTTAGGGAAAAAAATGAAATATACACATCCAAATCATTGTAATTTATATTTGTAGGGGTTTTTGGCAGACTCAGTAATCAAAATAATGCTGCCTTCCCCTTCAGGAGTGATATTTTTATATTTGTTAATATCACAGCATACTTAGTAGCTACCTGGGAGGCTATGAAAAGTGATAAGTGATATTAACAAACATACAAGTATCACTTTTCACAGACAGCTAGTAAGTCTACTGTGAAAAGTGATACTTGCATGTTTGTTAATACCACCTTTCTCAGCAAGCCCCAGGATCCATTAAGCCCTGGATTTGGGGGCCGAAGGAGGAGGCAGCTGGGGCCAGAGGCTGGTGGGTACAAGGGAGGGATAGCTCAGTGGTTTGAGCATTGGCCTGCTAAACCCTGGGTTATGAGCTCAATCCTTGAGGGGGCTACTTAGGGATCTGGGGCAAAATTGGTCCTGCTAGTGAAGGCAGGGGGCTGGACTTGATGAACTTTCAAGGTCCCTTCCAGTTCTATGAGATAGGTATATCTCCATATATTATATCACTGTTACAAGTGTGTTGGGGCATTTTTTTTTATTAATTGTTTTTACACTGCCACGATTACACAGTTTTGTTATCTCATCAGGACAGAATATAATTCCTTGACTTCCCCTTCTTCCTTTAATATATCAATTTGAAGGCAGATTAAATTGGGTTCTCTCTCTCTCTCTCCCTCCTTTTTCCCCTTTATATACAAGCAAAATTATAGATAACATAAAATCAAACAAACAGTTGCATAAAATACATAAGCATATCACTAAAACTAACGATTCAATAGGTAAGGTCTCATCAATTCTCCAACACAAGATTATATAAAGAAATGCAAAGAACTCAATCAGGAGTGCTGGCAGCCATTATGAAAGACAGCTACAAATAATTAAACAACCTATCAAGTTAATTTTGGCAATGAAAAAAAATTTATTGTTGTCCCTCTCCCCAACATTGCATACCCTGGATGAGGTCAGGGACAATTGCTGCCCCTGTGCCCAAGGTATTAAAGGTGCTGCTCCCCAAATACTTCCAGTCCCAAGGTGGTGCATATCACCCCAAAGACTTTGAAAAGCATTGTGTGTTTTTGTCTCTTCACAACAAGCATAATATGAAGGAACCAAACAGGCACAGTGAGGTCCAAATGACCACCATACGCAGTGAGCAAAGCCTAGCTTTGTATATACACCCTGCTCTTCTAGCAGGTTTCGAAACAGAACACAGAAAGTGCCATGAGATGGCTGGATTGTCTTCCATAGAGAAAATAAATGAAAATGGTCAGCACCTCTCAGGATAAGACACCTAGCACTTTGCTGGATCAGACCCCTAGAGAAATTAGATTAAATTAAAATTAGACACATGCAGCTAATACAGCTAGAGAAAAATAACCACAACCATTTTTTAAAGGGAGACACTTAGAAAGCAATAGTTTTAAGAGACCTACCATGCAGGTGGTTGAGTGCAACAGACATAGATAAAAATGGGGGTAGGGGCTCCCTCAAGTCCCCTCCAGGTTCTGCTTCCAGTTGTTTATAATGTTCTACCCCTCAGTTTGTAGTACACAAGGGCTTCTCTAAATAAAACAGACAGATAAAAGAAAAGTCCTTTCCCCTTTCTTTCCCTTACGAGAGAGAAACTCTCTCTATAAGGGACTCTGTATGAAAACAAAGAAAGGCAAAGGGGCTGGCTATCAGGCAGTCTTCCTGGATTTGACCCTTTGGGCTAAGTCTGTCAGTGGGTTTATTGACTTTTAATGGTGTCTACCTCAAGCTCCTCCTCGTGGGTTGTACTGTAGTGCAGCTGGGCCATGCAGCTTCGGAAGCAGAGAGGCCTGCTGCTGTCTCCCTCTTGGCGGGTGGGTCTCTGCTGTCAGCAGTCTCTGAGGTGGAGCAGCTCTCCTCCCATTCACTCCCCCTTCCTATGGCAGGGTTTCTGTTTTTAAGCCCGCCCCTTCTGGGCAGAACAAGCCTTGCAGGTGGTGCCTTAGAGCTGAACAGGCCCAGAAGAGCTCATTAGAATTCTCTCCACCAGAGTGAGGGCATTTCCCTTCACATACTCCACCCCTCAAGCTGGAAAGGGAATTCTGGGGTGGTTTGTCTCCATCCCTGATCTCCCATGAAAAGAAATCAGCATTAGCATGGTCCTTTCCTGCCCAGTGTTGTACTCCGGAATTGTAAGGTTGTAGTGCAAAGTACCATTGCATTATATGTGCGTTTATGCCTTTCATGGTGTGAATCCAATATAGGGGAGCATGATCTGTGATGAGGGAGAAAGGGCTATCGAACAGGTAATACCTGAGGGAAACCACAGCCCATTTAATCACTAATTCCTCCTTTTCAATAATTGAGTAAGCCTTTTCTCTAGGAAACAGCTTCCTACTCAAGTATATGTAACCCTTCTGCCAGATGAAGCCAGCGGCAACAAGGGCCGGGTTCAGTATCTAGGGTTTCCTTTTCAACAATACAACACAAAACTGGCTCGAGCCCCCACCCAGTGACCTGGGACAATTACACACTACCCCCTGGGCACCTCTAAGAGGCAATACTTCCCCTCTCGCAAGCACAGAGTCTGAGTGTAGCAAAACCTTTTAATAAAAGAAAGAAATTAACTCAGCATTAATTTGGGAAAACACTGCAACTAGGGCGCATAAACACAAACCATGAGCAAAAGACCTACCCTCAAGTAAGTTAGGCAGTGTCCTTTTCCCCTCATGGTCTTAAGTCCAGCAACCCAAAGGTCCCCTTAACGTGCCCATCCCTTCTCTGTACCCTAGTCACAGTTGCTGTCCTTGGCCAGTGCAGCCCCAGAGTTCAGAGGTTCATCTGCAGAGTTCACCTCCCACCCTGGAAGGTGTGTGGGGGGGGAGGGGTAAGGAGGCACCTTACATGCTGCACTGCTTGGGCACTTGCTCATCGCCTGCCACGCCTCTGCGGGGCTCTGCTCTGGCCCTCTCCATCAGCTTCTCTGCTGGCCTCTTGCCACACCTCTCCACCAGCCTCCCTGCTGGTCACACCTCTCCACTAACCCCCCACTAGCCACTTGTCACACCTCTCTGCCCACTCGCCAAGATGTCTTCAGGGCCCCCCCACACACACACTTAACACAGCTCTCAGTGATTTCAGCTGTTAGTGGGGCAGTCTCTTGCAATAGAGACACTGTTCCAACATAGGTCTAATACTTAGAGCTAGGTATCAGTGATTTCAGCTTTGCAGCACATAACAAGACCCTCAATTGAGTCTAAATTAGCTCTTTTATTATACTATGGAGAGAGGAACAGTCAAATGGTGTCCAGGGCCCATACCACCAGATGCAAGTACCTATCCCCGCCCTCTCTCAACTCATTGGGCTTTGGAACCCATGTCCCCTGCCTAGCAAGTGCTGTTCAGTTGAGGGTGAGTCCCTTCATTGAGGTATGCCAGGTACAGTTCTGCTGCCCTCGGTTCACACAACAAGGATAGCAACCTTTTATTACTCCTGCCCCAATAACAAGGAGACTGGGGATCCAACACCAGCTACAAGTGATCATTTGGGCAAGCAGTCCCATCATGCTTAGTACCTAGGCACTGTGGGTGTGTCCATGCAAAAGAGATCAGCTACTGAAGTCTTTTTCCACAGCTCACCACTAGATGTCAGGGGGGAGCTCATCCAGACTCTGCTTACATATAGGACTGAGTGTTCTCCTTCTCTGAAGTCTTGTGAGAGTACAGCGCTGAGTCCAACATCCGAGAAACCTGTGTGCAGTGTGAACCCCCAGAAAAAATCAGGGCTGAAGAGCACATGTTTTCAATTTACCAAAAGCTTCCTTGTATTTCTCATCCCATTGGATCTTCTTAAGCCTGGTCTACACTACAGGGCTAAGTCAACCTAAGTTACGCAATTCCAGCTACATGAATAACGCAGCTGGAGTCAACATAGCTTAGGTCGATTTATTGCGGTGTCTACACTGTGCTGGGTCGATGGGAGAAACTCTCCTGTCGACTTACCTTACGCTTCTCATTCCGGTGGAGTATTGGAGTCAATGGGAGAGCAATCTGCAGTTGACTTAGCAGGTCTTCACTAGACCCACTAAATTGACTCCCGGTGGATCAATTGCCGCAGTGTCGATCCCCGGTAAGTGTAGACATACCCTTAGAGTTGTTGCCGTTTATGAAGTCCATAAGGAGGGCCTGCGATTGAGGTGAAACTGGGGATAAACCTCCAGTAATATCCTGCAAGGCCAAGAAAACGCCTCATTTGCCTCTTGTGGGGAATGTAATTTAAGGCCTGTACCTTGTTGACCACTGGTTTCATACAGGTGCTTCCTACACAGTTCCCCAAATAGATTACTAACTTACATTTTGCAGAGCTGACCATTAGTCCCACTTTCAGGGCTTTTCACACCACCTTTACTTGCTGCATGTGGTCTTCCCAGGTAGAAATACAGATGACAAAGTTGTCCATGTAGGCTGAGGCATACTGATGGTGGGGGCTGAGGATCCTATTCATGATCTGTTGGAAAGTCTTGGCAGCTCCGTGCAGGTCGAAAGGCATAGTCTTGAATTGGAAGTGTCTGAAAGGAGTGAAAAAAGCTGTTTTCTTTTTCAAACAATGGGATAAAGGGTTCAGACAGTAACCTTTTATTAAGTTGACAAAGCTCAGGCATTTTGCTGGTCCCAGCCACTCTAGTAACTCATCTATCATTGGCATTGGGTATGTGTCAAATTTCAAGATGGAATTAACCTTCCTAAAGCTAATGCAGAACCGAACCAAACCGTTTGGTGGGGCTCCTCCATTCACTTTTGGATTTACAATTACTCCCATCTCCAGCATCTCTCGCACTTCCTCTCAGACTGTACCCCACATCCTCTGTGGCAGTGGTCTAGGGTTCTCCCTGATTAGCTGGCATGGGGTGGTTTCTAGGTGATGTTGGACCAACTGCGTTCTCCCTGAGCAGGTGGAGAATACTGTTGTGAAGTCCTTGGTCAATTGAAGTTGTTGCTTCCTTTGCATGGGGGAGAGCCCCTCACCCCCTGGTACTATGTTGGTTCTTGGCTGCAGGGACTTGGGGTCCTAATTCAGGGCCTGTCGGAGAGGGAGTTATCAGCAGAGCTTCCCATGTCTTCCAAGGTTTGAGAAGATTCACATGATAGATTTTGGTTTCCTTTCTCCTCCTAGTAGTCTTATCTCATAGTCCATGTGCCCTATCTGCCGGACCACTTCAAATGGACCCTGCCATAGAGCCATTAATTTAGATTCAGCTGAGAGTAGTAGCTGAAGGATATGATCAGCCAGGTGGAAAGTCCGTTGTCATGCTCCTCTATTATTTCTTTCCTGTGTGTGTTGGGCCTTTCTCAAATTCTCTCTGGCAAATAGCCATATATTTATGAGTTGTTCCCTTAATTGTAAGACATACTGGGTTGCACTTAAAGCCCCCACATCTTGTTCCTCCCAGCCTTCTTGCAACAAGTTCAAGATTACTCATGGTTGGTCACCATAAAGCAACTCAAATGGGAAGAATCCTGTAGAGGCTTGTGGGACCTTCCTTGTGGCAAACAGGAGTGGTGGGAGTAGCCAGTCCCACTGTTTGGGATTGTTACTGACAAAGCGTCTCAACGTCTTATTAAACTGCTTAACTAGGCTGTCGGTCTGTGGGTGGCACGCTGAGTTTTTCAGGGTCTCGACCTTCAGAAGGGAGCATAATTCACTTACCAGCTGGGAGGTGAAGTTAATCCCTTGATCTGTTAATATTTTGCGGGGAAATCCCATATGTGAGAAGAGCTTCAAGAACTCTGGAGCTATCACCATAGCTTTTGCGAAGAGCAGAGGCACAGCCTCCAGGTACCTGGTTGCATAGTCGACAATCACTAATATGTATTGATGCCCCAATGTTAGGGGCCAAGCCATGTCCACTCTGATTCTCTTGAAGGGTGTCTCAATCAAGGGCAGAGAAACCAAGGATGCCTTAGGGATCCCTTTACTTCTGGCTAGCTGAGCAGGAGGAACCACATTCTCTCACCTCATGAGGCATGCCTAGCCAGTAGAATTGGGATAATATCCAAGGCAATGTCTTCTCTCTCCCTAGGTGTCCAGCACATGAGATATTGTGCGCAAGCTGCAATAAAGCCCAGTGGTAGCCATGCAGCACCAGTAACTTGGCCCTCACCACCCCAGTTTT
Organism: Emys orbicularis; assembly: GCF_028017835.1. NCBI lineage: Eukaryota > Metazoa > Chordata > Testudines > Emydidae > Emys > Emys orbicularis. Next base: position 90,193,640 of record NC_088683.1, read on the forward strand.
CTTATCCCTTTCAATTTGACACAAGCACTCTTTCTTGAGTGAAAAGTGCAGATATTGCTCGTTAGTGAGGCTCTGTTACCTCATCTTTTATGAAGCCCAGTTGTTCATATGTATGGCTCAATGTAGGGTTGTTGCACTGTTCTTGGACAAAATTCCCACTCTGTAGGAGAGTTTCCAAGTCCCGACTGGTTACCTCTTTTTTCCCTGGGGTAGTCACTGGTGACATTGCTCAGGACATTCCTTCAGGGTCATCGGCTTACCCAAAGCTCACCAAGCTCTGGGGCACTGGCTGTACAATGGCCCTGCATTCTCGCTCACTACCCAGGCTTGTGCATTAATGACTTGCCAGAAAAAGGGCCAGTCCTGGCCTCTGATTATGGGGTAGGCCAATTTTTCAGCTAGGACTCCGCTACCACTGCAGCATGGGCTCCCACTGTCAGTTTTAGATGCTGGCTCGGGTATGTTTTGACATCACCATGTATACATTTCAGGTGGATCGTATTCTTATGAATGGTGTCACCCCATGCAATGGAGGCCTGAACCACCGTCTGACTGCAGCCAGAATCCAAGAGTCCTTGAACCATCTTCCCTTGGACCCTCACCAGTACCATCAACTTAAGGAAAGTCTTTCCATGCCCAGATTTCTGCCATCCATCCCTGAGCATATTCACATTTCAAAAGAGGGCATTCCCACTTTATGTGTCTGTCTGTCCACAGGAATAGCACATTAATGGGCTGGCACTGCTGGCACCTTTCCTAGGTGAGGGTGAGCTGGACCCTGATCTGTGAGTCCTGCTCCCTTTGAGGTGCCTGGCCAGCCCACCGACAGTGTTGTATCTGTGCCCGACTGCCTTGCCTCCCTGGGGCTACTTCTGGTTTAAGGGGTGGTCTGACCATCTGGAAGGACTCCTTCAGGGTCAGGCCCCTGTTAATGATGCTGGCTCACCCTCCCAGGTCACTTTCCATTCTGTCCCCTGCCTTGCTGATGCTTGGGTGATTCTGCCTCTAGTGATCCTTTGGCTTCTACAAAATACTCCATTAGTCTTACTGCTTCTGATAACATTCCCGGATGCTGCCAGAGTACCCACTTTCTGCCTTTTGTGGGTAATATCTTTAGGAATTATTCTGTCACAATGGTCTTGGCCACTGAGGGCCTCGATTGTTCTTCCAAATGGAGCCACTTCCAACAGTGTTCTCTCAAGAGTTGTGCTACAAAGAGGTCTTGCCCCCTTGGGGTAGATCTCAGCCCTAAACTGTTGATGGTGGGTCTCTTTGGAAATATCCAAATAATCCAAAATGGCAGACTTTACTTGTTTGTAGTAGTTTTCCCTCTCCAAGTCCAGATCACAACAGGCCACGTGCACTGGACCCATAAAAACTACCCATAAAATATGGGTCCAGAATCAAAGCCCATTGTTTTGGGGGCTACCAGTCTGTTACTGCCACCCTCTCAAATGTAACTAAGAAGGCTTCAGGGTCATCATCTGTCTCCATCTTGGTTAGCTTCACTGGCACTGGCGGGAGAACCCCCTTGGCGGAAGCATGACCCATTGGGCCACCCTGAGGCCATAGGGCCGTCACTATCTGCTTTCCTTTTGAAACTCCTGCTGCTGGGCCATCAGTTCTTTCAGTAGCTGTTGTTGTGTGGTCTGAATCTAATGCTGCGTGGTCCACTGTTGCAGGAATTGCTGTTGGAACTGTTGTTGCTGAACTGCTTGCTGCTGCTGCTGCATCTCCACTAACCACTTACCACCACTCCGGTTCCATCTTGCATGTAGCAGCTGAGCTCTATCCCCTCTAAGGCTTTATTTTAACCCTTTGTATAAGGCATGTTTATGCCAGCATTCTCTGCCATTTATGGGGGTCAGGGGCTTCCTGGGTTCCCTGCAGACCCTGCTTCCAGTTGTTTATAATGTTCCCCCTCCAGATTCGTAGCACACGAGGGCTTCTCTGAATAAAACAAATAGACAAAAGAGAGGTCCTCGTCTCTCTCTTTCCCTTATGAGAGAGGGGGCTCAGTATGAAAACAAAGAAAGTCTGGCTATCAGGCAGTCTTCCTGGATTCCACCCTTTGGGTTTAGTCAATCAGCAGGTTTATTGTCTTTTAATGGGGTATACCTCCAGCCCCGCCTCTTGGGGAGTACTGCAGTGCAGCTGCACCATGTGGCTTCAGGATAAGTGAGGCCTGCTTCTGTCTTCCTTTCAGCTGGCAGAATTTCCCTTCTTAAACTCACCCCCCTCCAGGCAGAACAAGCCTTGCAGGTGTGCCTTCTTAGAGCTCAACAGGCCCAGAAGAGCTCATTAGACTCCTCTCCACCAGAGTGAGGGCGTGTCCCTTCACAATTTGCAATACCATATGGGGAAAAAACTATGCCATTTTGATGGTATACCCAGAAGTGTTATATAATGGAGCATGGAAATAATAGTTTCTGTTTATACAGCTCTGATTAGACCATGCCTTGAATTCACATTCAGTTCTGGGCACCTCATTATCAGAAGGGTGGAGGGAATTCAACAAACAGCTCAAATTATGCCCTCCTCCAGGTGTACAAGCAAGGAAGGCATGTAAGAAAATTATCCCCCCTACCCTTGTAACCCTACACAGCAGCAGGATGCAATTGCAGGCTATTCTTTGTGTGTGCCCATTGTGGCTCAAGACACCCCAAAGGGGAAGGGTCAGGGCCCTGTTTCCTCAAATATTGGCGAGCAGAGCTGGCTAAACATACAATGGGAAATGTGCTGCATTCCTTATAAGGCTCTAATAGTAGTGAGTTTGCTGTTCCTGCATGCCCTGGAGCTCCATGGTTGTGCCTGCACTAGAGAATTGAACCACTGGGAAGTGAACAGATGGGGTAACACTGATGTAAGTAGCAATGGTGTCTCCATCAGCCATGCTGTACCTTATGCAATTTTGCCTAAATAATAAAGGCTAAAATTAATGAGCATATCCACTAGATTTCTTTACATGCATTTGGTGTATTGTAGCGGGTCGAATGAACAGTATAATTATTCCCACAGCCCTCATGTGCTGTGCTAGTTTTACATTACATTGCTCTCAGAATATGCCTGACAATTTTTCATGCATTAAATGGAAATGCAGAATGAAATGTGATTGCTGGTAGGTAAGAGCAGCATGCTGATTAAAAGCCTCAGTCCAGCACATGGGCTGACATACAGTATACTGTAAAAACTTACCCAATATGTAGCTTATTGCAATACAAATCTCCTATATTTTCAGTTGGTACATTGCAGTTTCTATGTGACTTAAAAACATTTTGTCCCCGGCTTGTCTTCCATTTTAAATCTGTGCACCCATGCCACACATCAGCTTTTGGCCAGCTGGATGTACATTCAGAGGAAAGCCTTCCATGAGACATGCTAGCAGTGAATGGCATAGAACAGAGCTGAATAAATAGATTACCATCAAGACAGAACACACATGAGATTCTTTGTGTGTGCGGCACTATTTGTAGAAATGTATTTGGACAAACATGATACCTGCATAGCAGAGTACTCAAAGGAGACCAGACAAGCCACCTAAGCAGTAACTGGTGCACTGTGGGATGGTAGTAAAAGGACTCTTTGCACAGCTAGGGCTATTTTGCCAGTGATTCCCATCCTCACTGCCTCTCCACTGGTGGAGACTAGATAGTGGAAAACTACATGGTTATTAGCCTTGCTCAAATCAAGTCTAATACACAGGGTGGAGTGATCGCCATTGGGTGCACTTGAATGTCTGGACATGTGCTTAGATGATCAAATGGTGGTTAGTACACCAAATTTCTCTGTACACAAACCCTTGAGGCAGAATCTTTTTAAAGCCCCCACTGCAGAGGGTGTGGCTTGATACCTCACCACATGCAAGACTGTGCCTTATGGGCATCACTTGACCCAAAATGAGTCAGGAACTGGGAGTGAGGGAACTGTTGATTTATGAAGAAAGATTCAAAAGTATACATTTTGGTTAATGTTGATTAAGGAAGGGACATAACTCTCTACATGGTATAAGGTGGTATAATTGGGAATAATGGGGAAAAATCTAAAATAGGAAAAAATGCAAAATGAAATTAGGAAAACTTCCAAAAGTGTGTCAGTGAGAGTTGGGAATAGACTTTCAGTGGAAATGGTAGAAATCTCATCATCTGAAGTATTCAAAACTAGCATGGGCAAAGCAATAGCAAATATTCAATAAGGAACCATCCTACACGGATTGTGTAATTAACTAGATGATCAAATAAGTCTTTTCTAATTTCTGCAATTTTTTTTAAAGAGCAAGAATGTAGAAGCTAGCTAATCTGGAGTAGATTCCTGGGCCTGGCCAAGCTCTCTTTGGCATGGTATCCTGTGTAGAGGTGTGACTCTCAGTCACCTTTATGACTCCTGATCTTAGGGTCAGTCCAACATGCACCTTAATTTAAAAAAAGCCTCAGGACTGCTCTAAGTGACACTCGGCTGCTTTAGTCCTGTTGTTCTGGCAAGTAAACATTTGCTGGATCACAGATGCACTTTGGCCACACCCCCAGAGTTTCAGCCATGCCCATGACACGCCCTTATACTTGGGAGATGGCTGGGAAAATGGAATAGAGCTGGCTATGATGGCTCTACATCACTAGAAGATTCCTCTACACAGGGCAAATCCTCAGCTGGCTACTTAAGCTAATTTTAAATCTGCTTTGTACAGCTAGTAGGGCAGATCTTCAGCTGGTGAAAATTGTCATAGCTTCTTTCACTGGAACTATGACAGTTTACACCATCTGAGGATCTGGCCCCCAGAGCGGTGTGCAGCAAGCCTAATGGCATTGAGCATCTGGCCGCCTATCATGGAGACTGAAGGTTAGCTATGGATGTACAGAGGAGATACACAGCACAAGCAATAGCAGTGTAAGTTTTCCTCATCACCATGTTAATATGCCTTCATCTTGACCTGACGTTCTAGCCAGTAAGATAAGAGGAAAGTTTAATCTCTTCACATCTAAAATTAGATGTTAAATTACTCAGGGAAGGCACCTTGGCTTTACTTGTTCTATAAAGTCCCTAGTACACATCTGCATAGCATATAATCACATGGCCATTACATTGCTTTGCTAGAGAACAGCAAACCCCTCCTGGATCTGTTCACTCACAGCCACCAACATGTAAAGTCATGCCCAGCTGAATACATGAATGCTATGCCCAGGCATCCATGAATAAATACAGGGAGACACCTGCATATCCCTCAGTCCCAGCCTTTCCCCCCAATAATGTGCATCTTGTACTGTTCAGTAGCCCACTGGATGGTACAAGCTCATAATTTTAGTCTGTCATTCCAACAAAGGGTAATGAATATGAACCAGCCCTGTTGACTTGAGTAGAGATTTCCCAAATACTTCAATCAAGCACACTGGTTTAGTGAAAAGGTGGGTCTTGGCTATTGTTCAGGCAAGGTCTCTATCAATGAGAATGCTCTGCCTCCAATGCCCAACAGGCTGACCCAGAGCTTCTCCAACTGTACCATCTTTGTAAAGTGCAGGATGCTTGGTGAGGATGGGGTTCACCGATAGGAAGGTGGTCTCTGACTTATGTAGGTCCTACGTCATTTAAGGTCTTGATGACTAGGACCAGAACTTTGCATTTGGTGCCAAAGTGACTGGAGAGCCAATTAAGTGAGGATCACGGCAGTGATATGCTCACTGAAGCTTTTGTTGTTCTGGAGTGGGCTACTGCTTACTATACGAGTTGTAGATTGTGTGTGTCTCATACATTCATCATAAGGTACGAGATGACACTGTTTTTAAATCACTGATTATTGTCATTGGGTAAAATCCTGAAGCCCTTACTCATTCCTTACTCAGGCAAACTCTCACAGATTTAATAGCATTCAGATACAATGATGATGAGGCTCATATATGAACCTAGACAGATAGATAGAAATGTGTTTTCCTGAGGGAGGCCCTCAGAATTTGGTGTACAGTTTGACTGTGCACTTTTGACTGAGCTGTTTAATACCCTTTTCCTATTTTGCGTAAAGTGATTTAAAATTTGTTGAAAGATTATATGAATATTACTTGTAACCGGAGTTCTTTGAGATGGCTCTGCATATTCACGCTTATGGGTATTTCGCCACCTGGCCGTGCCTACCAGTAGAACAACCTCCAACCAGCATCCATTAGAGTGCTTGTGCTCCCTTCTTATGCCTCCCCTCAGCATCTCTGAATGTTGTGAGGGCAAGACTATATAAGGGAATACAGAGTCCTCCACCATCCACTGCCAACCCAGAGAAAGAACTTGGAGAGAGAGGGGAATGAGAGAGGGAACTGTGAATATGCAGAGCCATCTCAAACAACTCTGGTTAAAAGTAAGTAACCTTACTTTCTTCTTCAAGTGGCTCTGCATATTCTCATTTATGGGCAGTTTGATAAGCAGTGCCGAAAATGAGCTGGAGGAGGAAACACAGTCCTAACCGAATAGAGATTGCATACCAAATCTAGCATCAGTCCTTAAAGCCAAATGGAGAGCGTAATGTTTAGTGAACATGTGGACAGAACTCCAAGTTGCTGCCCTGCAAATCTCAGCAATAGGGACTTGCTTAAGGAAAGCAAAAGATACGACCACAGCTCTGGTGGAATGAGATCATACCATTGTAGGTACAGGAGTTTCTGCTAATGTGTCACATTCAACATTGTTTAATCCATCTAGAAACAGTCTAGGGAAAGACCCATGTGATTCTTAGCATAAGTGACAATCCAGATGATTTTCAAAAACTTGTAGTTCGGTCTAAATAATATGCAAGAACTCTTCTTGCATCCAAAATATGTAAAACAGATTCCATGTTTTCAGTATGTGGCCTTGGGGAAAAAATACTGGCAAATTAATTGTCTGATGTGAAATTCAGAAACTACTTTTGGCAAAAACTTTGGATCAGATCTAAGAACCACCTTATCTTTATGAAAAGATGTAAATGGTGGATCAGCCATCAAGCCATTTAACTCACTTGCTCTTCTGGCTGATATTATGGCAATAATGAAAGCTACCTCAATAAATAAATAATACAAACAACACTCAGCCAAGGGTTCAAAAGGCGGCTTTCTGAGTGTAAATGACAGCAAATTAAGATCCCAAGGAGGGACAGGATCCCTCAAAGAGGTTGTGAAGGTGCTCACTCACTGGAGGAGTGCATCCTTGTGGCCAGGTGTGGCATGGTGGCTCTGTCCCCTGTATGGCACTCCTGCTGACAGTTGTATCATCACTGAATTGGTCTCTCTTCCCTTAACTCGTCCCTCTGGGTATGTAATGATTTAGTCCATCCGTTCTGGGGTAGCAGAAAATCCAACATAAAACAGTCCAATATCCTCAACATGATGGTCTGTGACCCCAACTCTGGGCCCTTGGTTCTCACACTCTTGCCTCAGGGCTTTCAACATCCTTGTACCCTTCTCTGGACTCATACCAACTTGCCAGTGGCTGGTAGGGAAACCTGGGCCATCTCACTACACAGGTTCCAGCCCAGGGACCCTATAAACAGCAGTCAACATCTCCACTATCTTCCTGGGCTCCTTCCTACAAAGCCTTTGGCAGACTTCTTCCCCACAACCTCTCTACATTGATCCTTCTTTCAGGGTTAGGACTTGTAGTGTTACAGACAGGCTACTTAAAATGTATAACATTCAGGGGAGAAATGAAACCTAGGCCCCAAATCCCACCCCTTTTTACAGGATCAAACCCTTTTGTATCTGTCTCCGGGTGTATTTAGAATCAAAACTGACAGGTAAATAACGTAAACCAGATAACATTTATTAACTAACACCTTAATAACAAAGATAATAAGTTTGGCGGTTACCAAGTCCCTAACAAGCAAATGATAGTGGCAGGAATAAAAGAGGAGAGAAAGAGGGGGGGGGGGGGAGATAAGGTTTCACAATCACCCAACTTCCAAGTTCCGGACGTTTCAATATCTAGGTACAGCTAGGCTCCGGCTCCTCCGGTGGACCTCAGTTGGCTGCACTACATCCCTTCACAAGATAATTTTTTCTCCTAGTCTTCTGTTCTTCTTCCAGAGGTTGAGCAAACTACCCCAGTTGGGCAGAGTGAGTGCAGTATGCTGCCGCTATAATGGGCAGTGCGTATGGATAAGTACAATTCAAGGGCCTAGTCTGCCTCTGAAGTGGTGGAATAGACAGCAGCATCTTGATTGCTCCACCCGAGCAGTCCCTGAGCAGCGATCTGCGACCTGACAGCCAACTGACTTTTTGCACCCAGCCCACTTCTTGGGCTGCACATGGCACCAAAAAGGGTGGGGTCTCTCTCTCTCTCTGTTAAAAGGCAGAATAAATATCATAGGACAACCAAAAGTTACACGGGGCAACTCATGGAAAACAAGGGAATTAACTTATTGAAAAAAAGAAAAAGGGTGTATTATCCCTACATTAGGGCACTCCCCTGGAAGGCCCTAACAAAGTCCTAGCATAAAAGTATGAACTTAAATCAACTTCCGCCTTCCTCAGCCTTGCCCTTTTAAGTCTCTTATTTCCCTTACTATGTTCCACCACAGAACTCTCTCCCTGACAGTTCAAATCCTGCCCATCTTTCAGGGTGCACCACCAGAGTCTTCTTCACCCCAGTGGTTGCTTTATGCTTCCCTGGCTACTAAATTAGATCCCTAAATTAGAATAGTGCTCTGTTGTTTTTCTATCCTGCTGCCATTGTTTTTCTCTTCTGCTGTCCTTGCTCTAGATTCTGAGTCAGTTTGTTTTGTTTCAAATGCTAGTATTTTTCATCAGATCATGTCTAATTCTGATAGTTACTTCTCCATCTGATTTACCACTGAGGGCCTATGCTGGGAAAATATGCCATCATAGGGGGATATATATTAGATAATCCCTTCATAAACTTTTTAACCATGTTACGCAAGAATTTGATTGTCTCTGCATCCAATACAGAAAACTGGACAATTTCAAAAAATAACACTTTCTGGTAGACTGTTTTCTAGAATTAAGTAGCACATTCTGCACCAAGGAGGAATGTGTGTGTTCAAGAGTAGACTGTGTCGAAGTCCGATTGCCCGAGCTGTCAGGTGAAGGGACTGCAGATCTGGATAAGAATCCTGCCCAGCTACTGAGACAGAGGAAGATGTAATGAGGACCCCATTGTGCAGTTGAAGCAGATCCATAAACCACTACTGATGTGGCCCACCCAAGGCAATCAGAGATATCCTTGCTCAGTCTTGAAGAATCTTGCTGGCCACTTTCTGGATCAACAGAAAGGGGGGAAAAAGCATACAGAAAGCACCTTCCCCAGTGCAGAAGGAAAGCATCGAGATGGATTGATTGTCTCTTCCTGCTCTCAAAGAGATGAGGTGACATTTCCTTTTTAAGGCTCGTAGTGAACATATCACAGTGGGTGCCCTGATCCTTTATTTGAGAACTGTCCCTGCTGAGATGATCTGCAATCATGTTGTTCTGTCCTGCTAACTGCAGGGAGCTGGGTAAAGGTAGGGGAGGATGCACCAGTCCCGAGTCTGATTGTCTGCACCATAGCTGAGCAGAGTGAGCACTCCCGTTTGTTGATGTAATCTATAGAGGATGTATTGTCCATCACTACTTCAACAATCTTCCTGTGTATGTATGGGAGGAATGATCTGAGGGCCAGAAGAATGGCTCTTAACTCCAAGACGTTTATATGTAAGCCCCTGTCCTAAGAAGCCCAATGACCTTGAACTGTATGATGACTCAGATGCACTGCCCACCCATCCCCACCACAGTTCGATGCATCTGCTTTACCCTCACAAATGGTGAAGAGGGATTGAAGTGGATGCTTCTGAGGACATTTGCTCTGACTGACCAGCACATCAACGAGTCCAGAATATCTCAAAGCATATTTGAGGTTTGTCCAGGTTTGGCCTGTAGACCTGAGACATCCATAGCTGCACAGGCCCCATTCTGAGATGTGCAAATAGAGTCACATAAGTAGTAGCTGCCATTAGAGCCAGGAAGAAAATTACTTTCTGAATTTGACATATTTGAATGTTTAAAACATATTGCACTATTTTAAAAAATCTGTTCTCTGGTAAAAAGACTTTTTCTGCTACCAAGTCCAATATGGAATCTATGAATAAAATTCTCTGTCCAACTCAGAGATTTGACCTTTTTGACATTCATAAGCAGCCCCAGGGCTGAAAAAAGAGTGGTTGTATAGGCAATGTGGCTTACTAGATGTTCACAAACAATAGCATTCAACAGCCAATTGTCTAAATATGGATAAACAAAAAATACTCTGCTTTCTCAAATGAGCAGCTACCATAGAGAGAAACTTTGTGAATACTTTTGGTGCTATGGATAGACCAAATGGGAGCACCTGGTACTGGAAATGGCATCCTGCTACCACAAATGAAGGTCCTCTCGATGACTTCGTCAAATAGAAACATGAAAATATACATCCTTTAAACAGGAGTCACAAACCAATCCAGAGAGTTGAAAGTGAAAGGATTATGGGGGCCAAAGATAACATAGGGAATCAAAACTTCCAAATGTATTTGTCCAGATTCCTTAAATCTAAAATTGGACAAACACCCGCACCCCATCTTTTATTTTGTACCAGAAAGTATTTCAAATAAAACCCCTGACCCTTCCGGTGATGGGATACCTTCTCAACAGCACCTGCAGCAGCAATTTTTGCACTTCTGAAAGTAGAATAGCCTTGTAAGAAGGTTCTCTGAAAAGGGGTTGGTAGGGGGAATTGAAAGAGGGTCATTTCTCAGTTGAATGATTTAGCCCTTTTCTATAATTTCTAAGATCCATTTGTCTGATGTAATGTGTCTCCCATTTGTTGATAAAATGGACTAGCCTGTCTCCAAACAGAGAAAGAGAAGGATACTTGCTGATTAGTTCTTGACTCTCAATCTTCCCATCAAATTTGAGGCCTTATGTTCAACAAAGACAACATGGAAGCAGCAGATTGTTTAGATTTAGGCCTTGATTTAAAAGACCTGTTCTTCTGTTGGCTCTGGAAAGTCATAGCCTGCTGGTGTCATTGCCAATGTCTTTGATTTGACAAAAATAAGTCAAGGAATACTGCAGATGATACTGTCTCTGATAATGAAAAGAAAGAGTAGAAGGTTTCTTTCCTGATAGAACTCAAGACCAAAGAGCAAGCCACTGATCTTCTCTCCTTCAGCTTTTCCAGCAACTCATCTGTCTTTCCCTTTCAAAGGGGAGAGCATCTACTTTAATTTTTTTATCCAGAGCCAGAGAAAAGTAGTGAAGCCAAGCATGTCTCAGAGTAACTGCAGAAGTAAACACTCTGGCAGAAGAATCTGAGGCTTCAAATTAAACCCTGAGAGTGTGCTTTGTCAGATTTTGATCCTCCATTAAAATTCCATTTTCCAGTTTCCTTTTGTAATCCAGCAAAACCTGCACAAACAGTGCCATCTTTTCCCATAGATTAAATTGATAGTGGGCTATAACTCCTTGATAATTTGGCACCTTAATATCAAGAGAGGAAGAGGAAAACACCTTTCTCCCAAGAGAATAAATCTTCCTTTCTCTAACAGTAGGAATGGAAGGTGCTTGTCCAGACTTAAACCCCACTACCAGTGAATTAGGTACAGCATGTTTGTGAAAATATGAAAACCCCTCCAAGGGTATATAATTTGTCTGCCCTCTTGGAAATAGGCTGGCAAGAGGCAGGAGTGGGCTGCAGCTGTAGTAGACCATCAAAGTTGCAGACCATTAAGGCTGCAGCAGACCACCAAGAATTGGTAACAATATCCTGCTCTTGGAGTAGCCCCAAGAATGTTGAACACCAGATAGGAGATTTCCTCCACAGCTACTGAAGGTAAGTTCAGTGTGGAAGCCATGTGATCCAGCAGGCCATGGAACTGCAGAGCATCCTCAGAATGGGAAGAGGCAGAAGCCACTCTCACAAGCTCATCTGGTGACAAATCAGGATTGTAGTGTGTGTCAGCATGGTCTTCTTCAAAAAGTGGAGCTATATCCTCATCTTCCTCTTCAGACAGTTATCAGGCACCACTGTCTGAGATGCAGACCGGATCCACTGGAACTGGATCCAAGGATTTTTCCACTACCAGATCCTTTGCAGATGAAACATCACCTCTCCATCCATAAGGAGGACAACTGAAAAATTCCTGTGGCAGCATCCAATAAGGCCATGGAGCCCAACACTGCCAGTCTCCCCAGCAACTGGGATCTGGGAACATACCTGCAGGAAGAGGAGCAAAAGGGAGCATGAACCAGGAGGAAACAAGTTTCTTTATTGTTCCTCTGTCCTCCTCTAGTCCTGGATCTGGCCTCGGATCCATGATGGAGTGCACTGAAGATAGCAATGGACCTGGAGGGTGGCGAGAAATGGTTGGGAGAGCCTTTATAGAGACCCTGTAGGAGTCTTTGGAGGAGGTAAAGAAGGATCAGGAGAAAAACTAATAATCTGTTCTCCTTTCAGTTGAAGATGCTGCCAACCTTGGAACCAATGAAACCTATCTCTTCCTTGAGACCCTCACTCAGATCCAAGAAACACTCAGAAGCTGAATTGTGTACAACATAAAAATCCTCTCTGGGTCTGAAAACAGACCCGAAACTGGAGCAGAGGTTGAAACCAGAGCTGAAGATCAGAACAGCGCAGGATTGAGTGAACTACTCAGATCCACCCTCTTGATCCTCGAAGCTGAAACTGGAGCTGGCCCAGGTTTCAGAGCCAGAACTGTAGAGACCCTGTCAGAATTAGTCAGATCTAACAAATCTGACGTGTAGGATCTGGCACTACTAACAGTGACCGTCTTTTCCCTTGCCATCTTCTTCAGAACTGACACAGCTGGAGCCAACAACGTGGCTCTCGGTTCCATAGCAGGCAGTCTGCCCTTCTCCAACACCAGTGATTTCAAAGCCCTGTGTGCTTGAGTAGCAGAATCTGGAGCTGGACCTGACAAAGGTTCTGGTTTCCTTGAACCTTTAAGCTGCTTCAGCTTTCTGATGGAAGTCACAGGAGCCAAGACTAGCCTCTTAGACCTTGGATGTGAAGCATGCCCAGAATCGGAAGGTTTAGCTTTAAGGGCCTCCTTAATGAGAAGCACCTGCAAAATGTTCTTCCTCTCCTTGTGAGTTCTGGGTATGAAAGTGTGACAGATGGAACACCCAGAAGGAGAATGGTTCTCTTCCCAGCACTTCAGGCATCTAACATGGTCTTCCAACACCAGGAAGACAGCTGGACATGCAGCATATCTCTTGAATCCTGGTGTCAGGATGTAGAGCTTACAGTTGAGCCTGGGACCAGCTGGCTTTACCTCACTATTGAGCAGAAGAGGATTCACAGCTAAATCACAGTTGGCTTGCAGCAGAATCACCTGATTGGCCAGATCGCTTGATTGCCTGGAGGAACCAACAGACATGCTTTTAAACCCAGCAACAGCATTAAATCAACAACTGCTCAATACTTATTACCATAATTGCAATCACTCTTGTGCCTGCCTTGTTACCAACCTTGCTCTAATCCTGCTCCTGCTTTGTTCCCAGCCTTGCTCCAACCCTGTTCCTGCCTTGCTCCTGTCCCGCTTGGTTCCTGACTCTGGGTTTGACCCTTGGCTCTGACTCCTGGTTCCTGACCCCCATCTCTGACCCTTGGCTCCAATTCATGTTTCCTAACTTTGGCTCCAACCACAAGGCCTGGCTGCCCGTTGTTCTGTCCATTAGGCCTGGCCATCCACTCCTTTGCCCACTAGGCCCATCCACCTATACCCAGCCTCTTTTTTATTCTGTTCTGCCATAACCCACAACCCACTAAGTTAACTAACTTATACTTATCACTAAATAACTATACTAAAACAATTATAAAGACACTAAGAACTGAAGAAAACGGATCTGAAGGGACCAGAACAGTTCACTTCTTTCTTGCACAGCGGTTGGAAGGAACTGAGCTGGTCGAGAGTGCTGCACCTCCCTATAAAGTCTAGCAGTCAAAACATTTGGAGATGCTGAGGGGAGAGGTAGGAGGGAGTGCACAGATGGTCTAATGGATGCTGCTTGGAGAAGGTTCTACCATTAGGCCCCACAAGTCAGCGCAATACCCATCAGTGGGATTATGGAGCCACTGGAAGAACTTCAAATCCTTCTTTTCTATGTTTTCCACTTATGCCCCTTACTGAGGGCATTAACTCCCAAGAGACAACTATATGGCACGTTATGCTGTAAAATTCAAAGGCAATGAGATTAACTCCCTGTTGTCTTTGTCCATTGAAACAGTTTCTCCATTCCCATTTCAAGGAATCTCTTCAATTCTTGTTAACATTATAATTTTGAAGGACACCTTTTCTGTCATCTAAATTGAAAATGCTTCTGATAATTGCAAGAGAAAAGTTTCACATCACTTCTCAGGTCATCACCACTTTGAGATATTTCTTCAGATGGAAATGGTTTGAAAGCTTTTGACTCAGGTCCTCATTTGAATTTGTAAACTGTCAGATGTTAGTGAAAAGGTTTGTACATGGCCAGTAGGGTTCAGGATTAAATTAAAGCTCCACAGATGATTAATAGGTTTAATATGCTGCTTTGAGGACTTTCACAGCAATTAGTTGTCAACTCACCAGAATCCTTGTTGTACTCACCATTTAAACACTGAAAAGCTGGTGATTACGCTTTTAGAGACCTGGTAGCTAAGCCCTCGTCTAGGTCTGTGACGGGTTAGATCACAGAGGCCCCCTTGGGACTGCCATCTGATGTGCTGAAACTACCTTTGAGCCCGTTTTCCCTGCCAGCTTGGGGGTTCAGTGCCCTGCCTGGTTCGAGCCAGACATGCTAGTCTGCTACAAACCCAGACCCAGGTCTGAACATCCCCCAAAAGCTGCAGGCTTAACTGAAAACAGCTTAAGAAGTGTTCCTGTCTCCAACACCCAGATGTCCAATTCCCAATGGGGTCCAAACTCCAAATAAATCAGTTTTACCCTTATAAAGCTTATACAGGATAAACTCATAAATTGTTCGCCCTCTATAACACTGATGGAGAGGTATGCACAGCTGTTCCCCCCCCCCCCCCAAGGTATTAATACATACTCTGGGTTAATTAATAAGTAAAACGTGATTTTATTAAATACAAAAAGTAGGATTTAAGTGGTTCCAAGTAATAACTGACAGAACAAAGTGAATTACCAGCAAAATAAAACACTAGTCTAAGCCTAATACAGTAAAAAAGTGATTACAGATGAAATCTCACCCTCAGAGATGTTCCAGTAAGTTTCTTTTACAGACTAGCCTCCTTTTGTCTGGGTCCAGCAATCACTCACACCCCTGTGATTACTGTCCTTTGTTCCAGTTTCTTTCAGGTATCCTTTGGGGGTGGAGAGGCTATCTCTTGAGCCAGCTGAAGACAAAATGGAGGGGTCTTCCAGGGGCTTAAATAGACTCTCTTGTGGGTAGAGACCCTCTCCTCTCTCCTATGCAGAATCCAGCTCCAAGATGGAGTTTTGGAGTCACATGGGCAAGTCACATGTCCACGCATGACTCAGTTCCTTACAAGTGGCAGCCATTGCTTACATGCTACCTTGAACGTCCCCAGGTAGACTTCTTATGTGGATTGGAGTCTTCCAAGGTTCCCTTGTCTGTTAAGTGTTTCTTGACTGGGCACTTAACTTGCAAATTCCTTTCTTAAGAAGCTGACCAAATGCCTTACTTAAAATCAAACAAGTACACCTCTACCCTGATATAATGCGACCCGATATAACATGAATTCGGATATAACGCGGTAAAGCAGTGCTCCGGGGGGTGGTGGTGGTGGTGGAGCTGTGCACTTCAGTGGATCAAAGCAAGTTCGATATAATGTGGTTTCACCTATAAAGCGGTAAGATTTTTTGGCTCCCGAGGACAGCGTTATATCGAGGTAGAGATGTATACAGCTAATATTCATAACTTCGAATACAAAAATGATACATGCATACAAATAGGATGAATATATTCAGTAGATCATAACCTTTGCAGAGATATGTTACATGGCATATGTAGCATAAAACATATTCCAGATATGTCATATATACATTCATAAGCATGTTTCCATGAAGCATTATGGGGTGCAATGTCACAAGGTCATCTTTAAAAAACTCAAGAATTCTCTAAATAGATTTTTTTTCTGGTGAAATGTTTATTTCATTTATCACCAAGAAGTATCTTATAAGATGGTGCATTTGTCTTGTTTTAGATGTAACAGATTTTTCTGGATTTTCATCATATTATGATGCATTTTGCCTGAAATGCCTGATTTCTCTAGCAAGCTCGACTCAATAATTATGTCAACAGTTGCAGCTGTTTTGTTGTCCAGTGTATTTTGCAATATCTCCTGTGACGTTGCACTCCATATGTTTTATGGAAATATGTTTATAAGTGTGAATATGATTTATAGAAATATGTTTATAAGTGTGAATATGATGTAACTGGAATATGCTTCATACAAAAGGTCTCTTGTAAGGTATCATTACAAAGCTTATGATCTACTGAGTGTGTTCATCTTATTCATTTGCATGTATTATTTCTATGTCTGGAGTTAGGAGAATAAGATATAATTTGTATTACTGATGTAAACATGTTAAGTGGAAGCCATTAAGGGTGCTTCAGAATCAATGAACTGTGAATGGGTTTTTTTACATGCAAGCTTTCCTGTGTACGTGTCTTCCAGTTATTAGGTAATGAAGGTGGTCTTACAGTGACATGTGATCATGTCACCTGAACTGGAATCCATCTTTAACCTGATGCTTTTCCATTGAGGAGGAGAGGTGGGAACCCAGAGAGAGACAAAGGATTCCCGCCTTGTGCCAAAGATATAAAAGGGGGTGGAACAGAACAAAGGGGGCTGCCAGTCATGAGAAATCCCCTAGTTGCCACCTGATCTGGAACTAACAAGGATTGTACCGGGGAAAGGATTGGGCCCAGCTAGAAATGAGTCTAGTCTGTGAAAGAAGCTTATAGGACCACCTCTAAGGGTGAGATTTATCTGTAATCAGTTTCTTAATGTATTAGGCTAGACTTGAGTGTTTTGTTTTATTTTGCTTGGTAACTTACTTTGTTCTGTCTGTTATTACTTGGAACCACTTAAATCCTACTTTTTATACTTAATAAAATCATTTTTGTTTATTAATTAACCCAGAGTAAGTGATTAATACCCGGGGGAGCAAACAGTTGTGCATATATCTCTATCAGTGTTATAGAGGTGGATAATTTACGAGTTTACCCTGTATAAGCTTTATACGGAGTAAAACGGATTTATTTGGGGTAAAATCCCATTGGGAGCTGGGTGTCTGGGTGCTGGAGAGAGGAGTACTTGCTGAGCAGTTTTCAGTTAAGTCTGTAGATTTGGGGGTGTGGTTCAGACCCTGGGTGTGTGTTTCAGCAGGGTAGCGTGTCTGGCTCAACAAGGCAGGGTTCTGGAGGCCCAAACTGGCAAAGAAAATGGGCTCAGAGGTAAATTCAGCAGGTCAGGTGACAGTCCCAAGGGGGTCTCTGTGACCAAACCCGTCACGTCTCCCAAGATATCGGAAATTGTATCTACAAGATGTTTCTCCAGTTACAATGACCTTAAAGGCTACTAGGTAGATTATTACTGTTGTGTGCGTCTTGACCAGAGATATTTTTGTTATTAAAGAGATTAGAGGAAAGGAGCCAACCAGATTAAATACTAACCTGGATGAAAATGCATCTGCGTTTTATACTGTTTTCTCCAGCTACTTGCATAGGGTTGTGGTGGAGTGGGAATTAAATTTTTTTTATTATTTGAAATTATGACTTTTTTTGGTAAATTTCATGGAGATTGCTTTAGACACTATTCCCAAGGGCTGTTTTTATTCCTTTTTAGTCATTCTCCCTGGAAGTTCTTGAGACACCAAACATGATCTAGAAAGAAATGACCCCCACATAACTTTCCATTCATGCTCATATTAATAGTAAACTACCTTATTATATTGCCATCTAGTGGTGGTGAGTGTAGTCAGTTATAAGGTTAATGTGTCTGACATTTTCAAAGTAGCATAGGGGATTTACACACATACCTTCCATTAGAATTGAGTGGAATGAAAAAACAAAGATTTTCCAGCTAGCTACAAAGCTAAACAAAGAAACTGAAAATGTATAAGCAAAGTGGCTTATCTATGCAATGAGAAAGGAAGGAGAACAAGTTTCCAAGACTTTGCATTTCAACAGCAGAGATGATGAAGTGCTGTAAATATGAATATTTTATTGTAAGAAAGAATATAATGTATAAGATAATATATTTTTAAATAAATCTAGGCAAAGGAAAAGACGGTTACTTACCTTCTGTAACTGTTGTTCTTCGAGATGTGTTGTTCACGTCCATTACACATTAGGTGTGTACGCGCGCACGAACGTCGGAAACTTTTCCCCTCAGCGGCTCCCGTCGGGCCCGCAGGGTCTCCCTTCCCGCCAGAGCGGCGCCCCGCCCCAGCGTATATATACCCCTGCTGGCCCGACCCTCCCTCAGTTCCTTCTTGCCGGTGACTCCGACAGAGGGGAAGGAGGGTGGGAAGTGTAATGGACGTGAACAACACATCTCGAAGAACAACAGTTACAGAAGGTAAGTAACCGTCTTTTCTTCTTCGAGTGCTTGTTCACGTCCATTCCACATTAGGTGACTCACAAGCTTACCATTGGAGGAGGGTAGGAGTCAAGGAATAACAGATTGAAGCACCGCCCTGCCGACCATCGCGTCATCTCTGGTCTGATGGTGGATCGCGTAGTGGGCTGTGAAGGTATGAACCGACGACCAGGTGGCTGCCTTGCAGATCTCCTGAAGCGGGACCTGCGCCAAGAAGGCCGTCGAGGACGCTTGGGCCCTAGTAGAGTGAGCCCGGATCGGAGGTGCAGGCACGTTGGCGAGCTCGTAGCACGTGCGTATGCAAAGCACGATCCACGCCGATAGGCGTTGCGTTGAAATAGGCTGGCCCTTCATCCATTCCGCAATGGCCACGAATAGCTGAGTCGATTTGCGGAAAGGCCTGGTACGGTCCAGATAGAAAGCCAACGCCCGCCGCACATCGAGGGTATGCAGGCTACAATGGCGAGGGTCCGTATGGGGCTTGGGGAAGAACACCGGCAAACAGATGTCCTGCCCCATGTGAAAACTCGTGACCACCTTAGGGAGGAACTTAGGGTGAGGCCTAAGTTGCACCTTATCCTTATAAAAAACAGTATAAGGAGGTTCTGAGGTGAGGGCCCTCAGCTCCGACACCCTCCTAGCCGAGGTGACAGCCACGAGGAACGCGACCTTCCATGAAAGGTGCATGAGGGAGCACGAGGCCAGGGGTTCGAAGGGGGGCTCCATGAGTTTAGTGAGGACCAGGTTGAGGTCCCACGGGGGTATAGGTGGGCGAGTGTAGGGGAACATCCTATCCAGCCCCTTGAGGAATCGGACCACCGTGGGGTTGGAAAACACGGACAGCCCCAATTCCCCCGGGTGAAACGCCGATATGGCGGCTAGATGCACTTTAATAGAAGCGGGGGCCAGGCCCTGGCGCCTAAGGCTCAGCACGTAATCCAGGATCATCGGTATCGAGGCCCGCAAGGGCTGGACGCGCTGAGGCTCACCCCAGAGGGAGAAGCGCTTCCACTTGGCCAGGTAGGTTGCCCTTGTGGAGGGTTTCCTACTACCCAGGAGGATTTGCTGGACCTCCTGGGAGCATCTGTGCTCCGCCTCATTTAGCCAGAGAGCAGCCATGCCGTGAGATGCAGCGATGGCAGGTTCGGGTGGAGTAGGCGACCTCGATCTTGTGTTATGAGGTCGTGATGGAGGGGGAGGGTTATCGGAGGGGCCACGGACAGCTCTAAGAGAGTTGTGAACCAGTGTTGACGTGGCCACGCCGGGGCGATGAGAATGACCTTCGCCCTGTCCCTGCGGGTCTTTAGAAGGACCCTGTGGATGAGCGGGAACGGGGGGAAGGCATACCGCAGGCTCCCGCCCCACGGGATTGCGAAGGCATCCGCCAGAGAGCCCGGACTGCGGTTCTGGAAGGAGCAAAACTGTGGGCACTGGCTGTTGTCCATGGTGGCAAACAGATCCACCTGGGGAAACCCCCACCTCAGGAAGATTGAACGGAGGATGTCCCGCCTCAGCCTCCACTCGTGTGTGAGATAGGACCGGCTGAGACGGTCCGCCAATCCGTTCTGGACCCCGGGGAGATATGCAGCCTGGAGGTGTACTGAATGGGCTATGCAGAAGTCCCAGAGGAGGAGCGCCTCGCGACAGAGGGGAGAGGACCGGGACCCGCCCTGCTTGTTTATGTAAAACATAGCGGTAGTGTTGTCCGTCAGAACTGACACGCCGTGCCCTCTTATGGTGGCGTGAAAGGTCTGGCAGGCGAGGCGAACCGCCCTCAGCTCCTTCAGGTTGATGTGAAGCGACTGTTCCTCCCTGGACCACAAGCTCTGAGTGCGTAGGTCCCCTAGGTGCGCCCCCCATCCCAGGTCCGACGCGTCTGTCACCAACGTCAGAACTGGTTGTGGGGCGGCGAACGGGACCCCCGCACAGACCCGCTGTTGGTCGAGCCACCAACAGAGGGCGTTCGATACCCGAGCCGGGATCGTGACAACCATGTCTAATGGGTCGCTGTTGGGGCGATATACTTGGGCCAACCACAGCTGCAGAGGCCGGAGCCTGAGGCGGGCGTGTCCAACCACGTGGGTGCATGCCACCATGTGCCCCAAGAGCTGTAAGCAACGTCTGGCCGTAGTCGTGGGGAATCTCTGAATGGAGGTCACGGCCTCCTGGATTGCCAGGAAACGCGATACGGGAAGACTCGCCCGTGCTGCCACCGAGTCCAGGACTGCCCCTATGAACTCCAGTCTCTGTGTGGGGACTAGTGAGGACTTGGGCACATTGACCAACAGGCCGAGATCGCGGAACACTTGTAGCGCCAATGTCACATGGGCGTGAACCTCTGCCTCTGACCGGCCCGCTAGGAGCCAGTCGTCTAGATATGGGTAGACGCGCATCCGTCGCTTTCGAAGGAAGGCCGCCACCACGGACATGCATTTCGTGAAGACACGTGGGGCCATTGCGAGGCCGAAGGGCAAGACCGCAAACTGAAAATGGCGCTGCTGGATAGTGAAGCGCAGGAACCGCCGGTGAGCCGGGCGGATAGCGATGTGAAAGTAAGCGTCTTTCATATCGAGGGCAGCGTACCAATCCCCCTGATCCAGGGAGGGAATGATGGTACCGAGGGAAACCATACGGAAACGTGGTTTTTGCAAGTACTTATTCAGCTTGCGAAGGTCCAGGATAGGACGGAGGCCCCCTTTTGCCTTGGGAATGAGGAAGTATCTGGAATAGAATCCTTTTCCCCTGAGGTCTGGAGGAACCTCTTCCACCGCCCCTACAGCGAGGAGGGTCCGTACCTCCTGCATAAGGAGTTGCTCGTGAGAGGGGTCCCTGAAGAGGGACGGGGGGGGGGGCGAGGAAAACTGGAGGGCATATCCTGACTCTACCGTGCGGCGGACCCAATGGTCTGATGTTATATGGGACCAGGCACGGAAAAAACGGGATAGGCGGTCCCTGAAACACAGGGGAGGATCCAGGGAAGAGATCGGTACGCTGTCCTCGATCGCGTCTTCAAAATCCTTGTTTATTGCCCGGCCGTGGCTTGTTGTTGTTGTTGCCCTGGCCTTGACCCTGGTTAGGCGTATTGTTGCGCCTACGCCTATTGTCTCTGCCCCGCCTACGGTAAGGCTCGTGTCGAGGGCGAGGCTGGTACTGCCTCTGTGGAGGCTGTGGTTTAAAGGGTTTCCTCTGCGTCACAGGGGTATGCATCCCCAAGGACTTGAGGGTAGCCCGCGAATCTTTGACGCCATGGAGCCTGGCATCAGTCTGCTCCGAAAACAACCCCGTCCCTTCAAACGGAAGGTCTTGGAGGGTGTTTTGCACCTCTGGAGGAAGACCAGACGCTTGCAACCACGCTGAGCGTCTCATTACCACGCCGGACGCGATAGTCCTGGCGGCCGCATCAGCCGAGTCGAGCGAGGCCTGTAACGAAGTCTTGGCCACCGCCTTTCCCTCGTCCACAATGGCCGCAAACTCGGGCTGCGATCCCTGAGGTAAGGCCTCCTTGAACTTAGACACCGACGCCCAGGAGTTAAAATTATGCCTGTTGAGGATCGCCTGTTGGTTCGCGATCCGCAACTGGAGGCCTCCCGACAAGTAGACCTTCCTGCCGAATAGGTCTAATCGTTTCGCCTCCTTGGCCTTGGGGGCCGGGGCCTGCTGGCCATGCCGCTCCTTCTCGTTGACCGCCGAAACGACCAGCGAGCATGGGGCCGGATGGGAGAAGAGGAAGTCAAACCCCCTGGATGGGGCAAAATACTTCCTCTCGACGCCCCGTGCGGTCGGCGCAGAGGAGGCTGGCGTCTGCCACACAGTCTTATAGTTCGACTGTACAGTCTTTATTAACGGAAGAGCAATCCTGGAGGGACCCTCCGGGCTGAGAATGTCTACCATGGGGTCCTCCTGCTCGACCGTCTCCTCCGCCTGCAACCCCAAATTGAGGGCCACCTGGCGGAGCAGGTCCTGGTGTGCCCGGTGGTCAATTGGGGGAGGGCCGGACACTGTTGTGCCCACCACGGCTTCATCTGGTGAGGAGGAGGAGGTCATGGCCTTTTGAGCGTCCTCATCCTCCTGTAAGTCCTCCTCGGCGGGCTGACCCTCCGGGGTGCGTCCCCTGCCCTGGGTCACGGACGGTGCCGGGCTCGGTGCCGAGTCCGCCCTCTCGGCCTCAGGTGGTCTGGAGACCGTCGCCTCCGCACGGGAGGTGGGGCGGCACCGTGGGGAGCGGGACCGGTCCCCTGAAGGGCCCGACCTCGAAGTTCTGGATGGCGGGCCTTGCTGGTGATAGGCCCACGGGGTCCAGAACGGCCACTGTCCCGGATGGCTCCAGTGCGGTGGCCAAGAGGCCTCGTGCCGTGTAGCGGCATGCCCTCTGCGACTGTATCTCGACAGCCCCGAGCTCTCTTCCGACGCCAGCGACGGTGACCTGGAGGGCCACGGCGGTGCCGTGGAGCGGTGCCGGTCCGATGTCGGGGAGCGGTGCCGTCGGGACCGGGACCGTGAGTAGCGCCGTACCGATCTGGAGCGAGAACGGTACCGTTGACCGCGGGACCGGGAACGGCTGCGGGAGGACGGTCTTGGGGTCCTCACCGTCGAAGCGTCCCGGTGCCTGCTCGGGCCGGGTTGCTGGGACGGTGCCTCGCTCGCGCCGGGGCCCGTCTGCTTGGAGGCCCGTTGCGCGGCGGGAAGCCGGGAGTCCACCGAGGCGGAGCTCGACCGGGACCGGCGCCGGGAGCGGTGCCGAGATGGCGACCGCGATGGGCGCATCATCGCCGGCTTGCCCTTGGAAGGCAGCCTCGGCGGAATGTCTTTGGCGCGGAGTGTGCTGACGGAGGACAATTCAATGAGGTCCTTCGCCGCCTCAAATGTGTCCGGGGTGGAGGGCTGTTCCAACAGTTCCTCCAGCCCCTCCTCCTCCTCACTCGACGCGCTTGTCCCGGGGCTCGACGGGCCTTTCGGCGCCGGAGCCACTGGTACCGGGACCTGTGCCGGGGCCGGTACGGCCTTGGGCGCACTAGTGGTCTTCGTAGGTGCCACCTTCTTGTGCGGGGAGCGACCCCGGGCCTTGGGCTGGCTCTTGGGCTTGGCCGGCGAAGCAGACCGGTGCCGGGCGTGATCTGGCCGAGGCGGCACCGTAGGTTTAGTCTGCACCGCCTGTGTCGGGTCGCGGACCGATGCCGACGGTGCCGTGGGAGCGGAGGGCTGTAACGCCATCTCTATGAGGAGCTGTTTCAGGCAAAAGTCTCTCTCTTTTTGAGTCCTGGGCTTGAAAGCCTTACAAATTTTACAGCGCTCCTTCTGGTGAGCTTCCCCCAGGCAACGGAGACACGACTCGTGCGGGTCGCTCACTGGCATGGGCCTGCGGCACGCGGCACAAGCCTTGAAGCCTTGGGCATGCGGCATGCCCCGCCGCCCAGGGCCGGTGCCGACCAAACCCCTATCACCAAGAGTTTGGTTGGTCTTTGTAACAACTAAATAACTACTTAACTCTAACACTTACTAAACAATTAACTGATAACTACTGCTAATGACTATGCTAAGGGACACTCTCGAGTGAGAGAAGAGCTGTTCCAACGTCGCCTCGGGCGGTAAGAAGGAACTGAGGGAGGGTCGGGCCAGCAGGGGTATATATACGCTGGGGCGGGGCGCCGCTCTGGCGGGAAGGGAGACCCTGCGGGCCCGACGGGAGCCGCTGAGGGAAAAAGTTTCCGACGTTCGTGCACGCGGCGCGCGTACACACCTAATGTGGAATGGACGTGAACAAGCACTCGAAGAAGAACTGAAGTTTTTCTTAGAAACCCATATGAACTGGCAAAATATTTTAAAGAGCAGAGCAAAACTGAGCATATCAGAAAAAGTAGAAATAAAAGAAGCGTATATAAAAATGTCCTTATTTTAAATATTACCATAAAAATTAATCATCGCCACAAGATAAAAACTCAAAATGTGCATGCTAAGATTTTCATGGATTTAACAAGACTGCTTACAAGACAAGAAGTCAAGCAGTGACAGTATATGGTAACCATAAGTAAATGAAGCAGTAATACAACATGATTTCTTGTACTACCATCCAGTGGGGGTTTCAGATAGGATATCTTGTAGGTTATGGTACTTATGTGTACTTGGGGGTGTTACGTGGGGAGAAGCATACCTTAATACAGTCACTACTGCTAAGAATTAGTTGGTCTAGCTGTATTTTTCCTTCAAAAGTGTCCAAATTTTTGCATGATAATTCTAGTTTCAACAAGGCATTCCAATGTTCTGAAACATAATTCTTGACCAGTACAATGTCATTACGTTGTGATGAGGTTGCTTCACAACAGTAACACTGGGCCATTGCATGATGACGTTGCAATGAGATATGATGACAATGTCATGACTTGCAAGTTTGTTCCCCAAGACAAATTGTTAAAGGTGGTATTCCCTATTTAGCTTTTACTGGACCAGAGTATCACTTCCTTCAGTAGGCCTCCTGGTCAATTTATGAGATACTAACAAATTGTTCGACTGAATCAAGTCATGGTGGTTCAAAAAGTACTTTGTGCTGGGTGAACGTATGAACCAACCAGTTCACATATTTGTTCTTTTCCTGCCAAGACCATTTTCCTGTGCAAACAGATGGCTCAGCTGTGCTACTCACCACCTAAGATATATGTAGTAACTGCTATGCTCTGTCTATGGACTCCAACCATTTTAAAATGTCTATTAATTGTGGGGTTTCCCTTTTTTTTGCTTCCCAAATGATGCTGTGAAGTTTTCTTAACCAACACAATATTTAACACTGAAATTATTGCTGGTTAAAGATGTGGTAAGTACATGCTTTAACGTTTGCTAAGTTTAGATATAAAAATGAGTGAAAGCAGAGGGAAAGGCAGGGGATATGGCAGGACGACAACAAGCAGCAAAATAGGAATAGGATTATGTTGTTGCCCAGGTTTGCTGGGATTGGATCAGGTTGGGTATGTTTTGGGGTAACTTAGTTATTCTCTATGAACCATCCTTTCTACAGTCTGGTATCACACACCTGTCTATAGCCTTAATTTCTTTTGGAATGCTTTGTTTGGGGAGAGACTGCACCTGCTGACAGAAGGATGTTTTTGGACAATTTAGCTCTGCCATTTGTTTTACCCAAAAGAACACTATAGCACATTCTTGAAACTTGCACTAAAAGATTGGCGGAATCTGAAAGTTGGGGGGGGAAAAAAAGTTATCCTCACCTTTAAAATATTTTTAAAATATTTTTTTATCATTAAAATTGTGAACTTTTCCCATCAAATCTGGCAAATAATTTGTCCATTAAGATACCCAGAATTTACTTAACAGCCAAGAGAAATTAAAGAAACAGGGTTTGATCCTTTTCTTACTTACACAAGAGGAAAACTAGTGTAACGCCACTGCCCTTAATGGAGTTACTGCTGATTTATAGCAGTTTATGAATATAAGAGTATATATGCAATATATAGCTCAAACTTAAGCGTATTTTCTCGTTAATTCCAGGATCAACATTCAGGCATGTTTTAATTAGGCTTGATTCCCTGTGATCCTCTTCTTCAGCTGAAGTGAGAACAATCTTCTTAGCCTTTGGCTACACATTTCTTTATAAATACAGCACCTATTTAAATGTATTTCCTTGTGTGGTAATCATGTGTATGAACTCTGGTTCTTTACTTCAGTAGGAGTTTTATACTTAAGTAAGGAATGCAGGATCAGGCCCTACACTGGTACAAAACCACAGAGGGTGAAATTTACACTAGTGCAGACTTGTTCTACATCATTAATCCTCACGATGGATCAGTCTCTATACTATGGACTGGAGAGCGTCTCCAGTTCAGCACCTCACAGCTCTGCTACGAAGTCCATGATTCTGTGACTATAGGGGTTCTAACAACTGATGCAAAAGACCCGGGGCTGCTATTCCAACTCAAATTGTAAGGTTAGGGGTGGGAAAGGGTAAGGTTGTCTTGTGGTACAGCCCCACACCATGGCCCCAGGGCCGGCTCCAGGCACCAGCTTGCCAAGCAGGTGCTTGGGGCGGCCACTCCGGAGAGTGGCGGCACGTCCAGCTATTCGGCCGACGGTCCCTCACTCCCGCTCGGAGCGAAGGACCTCCCGCCAAATTGCCGCCGCAGATCGTGATCGTGGCTTTTTTTTTTTTTTTTTTGCGCCGCTTGGGGCGGCAAAAACCCTGGAGCCAGCCCTGCATGGCCCCAGCTGGAGGTGGATGGATTTACAGATTTCAGCAAATACTTAGAGCTGATTGATTGCTCTTCATTATTCGTTGACATGTTACTAAGACCATTTTCAACTTGTACAATATGGAACAGACATTGTTTTCAAAAGGGAGAGTTAATGCATCAGCACTTGGCTGTAAATGAACGTACTTAAAGTTGTTCTTTAGCATTCTGTGCTAAAGGACCAGGCTGAGAAGGAAAGTCCTTTTACTCACTTTAGTTCCCACCAAATCCGGTCACATTGTGGCTTGTTTGCTCCTGATTCCTGTAATCTCTTCACATGTGCTATGCCCACAACCCTGAAAATACTTGACATGTTTATTCATGTGAGTATTATCATTGACTTCAATGAGACTAATAGTGAATAAATTTAAAGGACATGTCACATCAGCCAGAGGAAACCTGCTGTCATCTGGAATTAGCCAACAGAGGTCAAATATGTGATTCCAAGAGAATTATGAGGCCCTCAGAAGCTAGGTCTACCTGTTAGCACTACAAATTCAGCAAAGGATTGGAATAGTTGCAGCAAACAGCAGGTGTGGATTTAAGGAGCAGGGCCAACCACCCAGGATTTATGGGGAGAGTCATGGAAGTTGTTAGGGAGGACTGGAAGAGCCATAGGAGTTGGGTGGCAGGGCAATCTGGGTTGTTGCATGAATTCAGGGGACAGTAAAGGAAAGAGTTATCTTGGAGAGCTGTGGGGCAGTGGGTGGACCCAGGAAGCTGCATTCCTGGTGTGCCTCTTTGCAAGGAATTCTGCAAGACTTGTTTTGTTTGTTTGTTTGAAATCGCTGCTTATCAATGATCTGGCGCCATGGTTGGTGTGAATATCATAAGCATAGTACATGCTAGGATGGTTCTTTCAGCTGGCATGGGATCTAAAAGTGAGTTAAGCTGTAACTCTTAGCCTAGTTATTGGGCATTCAACACTATTTCTAAAGATGGTGGATTAGCATTAAATTTATTTGAGGCCAATTTAAATTCACATGAAAAACAGCAAATAAAGTTGCGGCAACACTTCAGCCATGAGCCTTCTGGAGTCAATTTTCAGTGTGAATTTTGTTCACACACACCCCTCCCCCCCGCCCACCCCCATCGCCTGCATTAAGGATAATAGATGGTCCTTCAATGAATAAAAGGCTCAAGAGGCTCTGCTGCTGATACAAATTTTAAGACTAGGACTTCAGTGGTTTACGAATGGTAGCAGAGGCATGAGCATGAATTACAGTTCTGTACTTAATCTGAGGCCATCAATTGCCATTTATAATTTAACATATTAAGGCTTAGGTTTTTAAACTTTGTCATTTCAAAAATTAACAAGCTAACTTTCCCTATACATGATTTCAGTAGAAAATATGGATTTAAATGGCAGGATGTTATCCTTCTCCAGTAACAGGATAGCTCAGTGGTTTGAGCATTGGCCTGCTAAACCCAGGGTTGTGAGCTCAATCCTTGAAGGGGCCATTTAGGGAACTGGGGTAAAAATCTGTCTGGGGATTGGTCCTGCTTTGAGCAGGGGGTTGGACCCTTCTAACCCTGATATTCTATGATTCTAACATCAAGTACATTGTAGAATGCACCACAAACAACAATACCCATATCTTTTAAACTGTTCCCAGACACTGACCATTACTGTGAACTAGCTCTAAATATTCAGTATTGGAATGCAAATGAAACAGGGCCAGAGTGCCAATGTTCAGTATTGCCACAAGTAGCTTTTTAAAGTGAAAGAAATTGCCTTGTGCTAGCAAGGATGTGTTTGGTATTGCTGGTTTATTCCTTCTTATGGTTTATAATTAACAATACCTTAATGCAGAAAAGTACTCCTCCAAAACCCAGCAGCACGTTAGCAAGCACTCTACATTTCTCTCTCTCTCTCTCTCAGATATTTGGACCAGATCCTTAGCTGGTGTTAACTGGCCTAACTCCATTAACTTTAAGCAGAGTTATACCAGTTGAAGAGCTGGTGAGTTGAGTCTCAGACTATACTATCAACACTTCATTATCCTAATACATATCCTGTGATTTATATTTAGTTTCTCCTTTAGTGTCCAGTCTTGAATTCATTTTTAAATTCTTATTCAGGCAAAACTTCCACTGTAGAGTGGAGGCTTCACCAGCTAAGGGTTTCAGGAGGTGGGCTCTTAAATAGTGTACAATGTACCCCTTTCCTAAAAATTCCTAGTAAAAATCATAGATTCTAACCAACTATTTTTATCAGTGCAAATTCTGTATTAGAACATAAGAATGGCCATAGTGGGTCAGACCAAGGGTTCATCTAGCCCAGTATCCCGTGTTCCCACAGTGGCCAATGCCAGAAGCTTCAGAGGGAATGAACATAACATGGCAATTATTGAAAGATCCATTCCCTTTCATACAGTCCCAGCATCTGGCAATCAGAGGCTTAGGGACATCCAGAGCATGGGATTGCATCTCTGACAATCTTGGCTAATAGCCATTGATGGACCTATCCTCCATGAACTTATCTAATTCTTTTTTGAACCCAGTTATAGTTTTGGTCTTCATAACATTCCCTGGCAACAAGTTCCACACAGCTTGACTGTGTGTTGTGTGAAGTACTTCCTTTTTTGTTTTGTTTTAAACTTGTTGCCGGTTAATTTCATTGTGTGACCCCTGGTTCTTGTTTATGTGAAGGGGTAAATAACACTTCCTTATTCACCTTCTCCACACCATTCATAATTTGATAGACCTCTATCATATCCCCCCTTAAATGTCTCTTTTCCAAGCTAAACAATCCTGATCCTTACTCTCTCCTCATACGGAAACTGTTCCATACCCCTAATCATTTTTGTTGCCTCTCTCTGTACCTTTTCCAATTCTAATATATCTTTTTTGAGATGGAGCAACCAGAACTGCATGCAGTATTCAAGTGTGGGCGTACCATGGATTTATATAGTGGCATTATGATATTTGCTTTCTTATTATCTATCCCTTTCCTAATGGTTCCGAACATTCTGCTAGCTTTTATGACTGCCACTGCACACTGAACAGATGTTTCCAGTGACTCCAAGATGTCTTACATTAAACTTTAGTTAAAAACAGTTCAATAGTCTGAATATGCAAAGTCAAACCATAGGATATTAAAGACTATGATAGATTTGTTTGCATATCTGCAAACAAAACTTCCCTCAAATAACCTATGGTGCAGAAACAACAAGTGTAGTATCAATTAAAATGTCTTCAGTTGCCAGATGCAACAAGGTCACTAGTTACATTATTCAGTGAATTACATCTAGCAAAAACAAAGACTCAAAGGAATGTACATGTTTTTGTTTGTTGTTGTTAAAACTGATAGAAGCACACTCTAAAAGTCTGTATTCTGTGCTTTTTTATTTATACATTTGTATCAGTTCTTTTAGCAGAAAATTATAGTTCAATTTGTACAAATCACCCACAGTTTAAACTGCATAATTACACTTTCATGTAACTTCACAAGTTCAACAGGGTAATTAATGATTCTCTAAAGTTTTTTTCAAACACAGTAATATACAATTTATTAATCCTAGTAAGTTTTTGTTTTAACAAATGAACAGTTACATATTTAAATACATTGGGCGTGGCTGATCCATGCAGCACATGGGTCAGGGGTGTGTGTAAAGATGGCTAAAGCTCATCTTGCACAGACCCCTGATCCGTTGCTGTCGCTGTGCATGACAAGTCCTTCTGCATGGGGGAGAACAGTTTAAGTGATGATCTGAATTACACCAGACTGCAATATCCACAAGAAAGCCAAGGACTCGCCTGGTAGGGGTATCCAATACTACGATCCTTGTCCTAAGGTCCCAATCCTTTACTCAGGTATACCAGCAGTGGAAGAGAGCAGTGTAAGTCTCTATGCCACAGGAAGATTACTCTTAAACTTGGTGATCCTGCCTGGGCCAGTTACACTGACTTTAGGCCAGTTTGAGGCCAATTATATTAAGTTTTAATGGCCAGAGAGTGGGTTCCATTCAGTTTATAGTGCAAATGTAATCTCCTTTAAAATATTTGTTAACAGTAAAAATCATTTTATCTTAGCGAATAAAGATACCATATATCAATGATGCATGGCACACATTTTACTCAATTATTCATGTAAACATCTTCCCTTGCCCATTGAACTATCTCATTATCAGATCTGTTCCCCAGATAACTTTCCTCCGATATTATTAAAATTAAGAGAATCATATCCTTGTTGTTAGGAAAATTAGTAAAGTACAGTATAAACTGATTTTTCCTGCATCACTGCAGTTTAAACAGGGCTAAACAGA
This sequence comes from Emys orbicularis, assembly GCF_028017835.1. Lineage (NCBI taxonomy): Eukaryota > Metazoa > Chordata > Testudines > Emydidae > Emys > Emys orbicularis. The sequence continues at coordinate 90,224,712 of NC_088683.1, forward strand.
AAAACACAACTGCAGTGTCTAATCCTAATCCTTCGTAAATTCTCAGAATAGTATTTATTCCACAAATACGTTGTTCTATGCTCATGTCAAAAGACTCTTCCACTAATTCACAAACAGTATTTAAATACAGCCCTTCTTACTCCAGTGCAATCTTTGGAATACATTATCCACTACTGTTGATGTTCAATAGTCATCCTCTTTATACGATGAAGCAGAGTGTCTTTTTCCATGTGGACCTCAGCCAGAGCCATTTTAGCCTTGGCTAGTTCCTGTTTAAGGCATTCATTTTCTTCAATAAGCTGAAATTATTAAATTGAAAAAGAAAGGTATTAGTATTTCTGTGTACTGGCAACTTTCTCCTGTCAGAGTAACATTTACAAATGCTGGGCGCAGATGCTCACCCTGCTAGCTGAGGTGCAGCTGTGATGGTGTAGGATGCAGTGGAGACATGTTCTGGACCTAGAAGATTAGCTCACATTTGCTGATAGTGCAGCAGGAGGGGGGTTGATGCAACAGTTTGCTGCCAAGGAAAGGTGGCCACTGTGGGCTCCTTGTGTCAGTCCCACTCTTAATCTAGTAGCTGGATCTCTGGTGACGCCATGGGCTAGGCTGATTGCCAGTTTTGGGGTCTAAGAAGGGATTTTTACAATATGGCAAACTGCTGAGTGGGTTCTCACCTGCCACCCAGCATCCAAGAGGTCTGGTTTGGGAAGTTTAAATCACAATTTCAACTTTGGCAGGTTCTGGTGTGGCTGGATTAGGAAAGGTGTGACTGAGCTGTTTGGGCATGAGTCTTGGGCACACATATTGCATGGTGAAGCTCAATCTCATTTTAACCCTCCTACCTCTGGTGTGAAGGATGACTCTCTGGGCAGGCTTGAGGGTATAGAGGGGGCAATGGCCTTCACACTCCCCCTAAGGTTTGTGGTATACCTGGGACATTGGTACCAGTTGAGATCCACACTGGAACAACTCTGTCGGCTATTTTGGGATGGGTAACCCAATTAGACAGTAGTTTTAAATAAAGTTGCATCCTCTGCATTTAACCATAGTATGGTGTCTATGCCTTGTTGTTTCTAAGTTCACACAAAAACAAGTTTCTCAAGCAAAATGATATTCTAACAGTCAAAATATATAATCTGTAACAATTAAACAGTTTTGATTGTTTATTACTACAATGCAATTTAATAAAGTTAAAATAAAATTAACTTAGGTTTATCATTACCTCCTCTTTGAGGAAATCAGCTGTAGCCCATCTTGATGTAGAAGGTCTGGGGATTTCTGGAGAAGTCTGTGTGGCTTGAGACACATAATCCTGCGTTTTGTTTCTGGTAACGCCACTCACTTGCTGCATTGTAGCACTCGATTTCTTGTAGTTCAACACATCATTGCTTAGTGGTTGATTATCTGTTTCATAGACACACAGCAGGAAGTTTGAAATGTTTAGTTTTTATTTAATCTTGTTAATATTGAATTAAAATGGCCAACAAGTACAATTTTAACATTAAGTATAAGTATACCTACATCTTCTTGTCAATATCACATTAAAATAAAAGGTATATATTTTAGAAGGGAGAAAAAAGGTGTGTGTGTGTGTGTGTGTACACACACACACACACACACACACACGGCAGCTTAAAGAAAGAAATAGTAAATATGAACAATGTCAAAAATCATCATAATGGAAAAATTATTTTAAATGATTAGTTAACTAAACATAAGGAAACTAACTATTCAAAAAGTATATCTAAATAATATTTTAGACTGGGATTGTCACATGCATGTAACTTGCACTCAAGTCAATGGGAGTTTTGTCTGTTACACATTTATTAATAATAACAGTATTACAATAGTGCCTAAGGGTATGTCTAGGCTGCAGTTAAACACCCACAGCTGGTCCATGTCAGCTGACTCGGGTTCCTGGGGCTTGGGCTTCGGGGCTATAAAGTTGTGGTGTTGACATTCAGGCTCAGGCTGGAGCCTAGACTGAGATCTTCCTGCCTCATGGTGTCCCAGAGCTTGGGCTCCAGCCTGAGTGTCTACATTGCAATTGTACAGCCCCGCAGCCCAAGCCCCATGAACCCAAGTCATCCGTGGGGGTTTAACTGAAGTGTAGACATACCCCAAGGGTTCCAGTCAGGATGGGGCCTGTACTTACATATGAAGACATGATGTGAAAAGCCTTCTGGACCAGGCCTTAACACAAGACAATTTTAAATATTTCCAAGTTTAACATTAAAGAAACTTTCTTCTATTTAATATGATTAAAGATATACTCGTGTGTTTAACGTACTTGCAGGCAGGGCAAAATGAGAGGTGCAGTTTTTTAGTAATCTAAATCTTCATAAACATTTCTCTCTAAATGATATGAATTTGCCATTGTATTAAAAAAAACATACTTCAGGATTCATGACTATGTATACAGATACACACATCTCTTCATTGCTGAAGGTACTTGACCTCCACATTGGCATCCACTACACCTGAGGCGTCTATACCAAAGGAATAGGGAAACATGAGAACACTTTATAACTTAAATACATTTTACCGAATGGGGAGAAGAATACAAAATGATTGAAAGAGACCTTAGAATTGTATATTTGCACATACAATAATAAACACTCACAGTTTTCAGTTTTGAAGCATCTAAGATGACTAAGAAGCATAATTCTAATGTACCAGATGATGTATAACAAAACAAAAATATGCACGCTATCCTCACTTTGTGTAGGTGGATTCATTAAGTATCTGTGCAAGGTAAGTGGTGAAGACCCATCTTCTAAATATAAGTCTTTATTGCATGTTGTTATGCAGTATGATTTGTGTGTATATAGTGTATGTCCACACACCCAGACAAACTACGTGTTTGCACACAAATGAGTGTATGCACACAGGTATGTTTTTCATATGTAACAGAGAGGTTAAATCCCAGTTTTAGATGCAAATCTCAATGCAATCCTTCCTATGAATCTGCTATGGTACCTCCATAATACACAGAATCACAAGCAGATACTTGTTCTAGATAGAGAATTTTTTTTGTTTTAAACTACATCTGATAAGGTATCTATTGTTCCTGTCCTCTTTGCTTCACACAGATCGCTCAGAGGTCTTCCCTCATGTAGATACCACCGTTAAGTTTATTTAGTGTTTTACTCTACCACCTTCCACATTCAATTAGTCACAGCAGTTACAATTTCATCCAGTTTTACTGTCCTTTCTCCAAAAGGGATGGGGGAGAAAAGGTGTCTCCTCCTCCCAGAGAACTCCATTTTGTCAGGCCCAGCCTCCCTCTCTCTCTTCTGCTTCTCTCTGTCTCCCACTTTCTTCCTGTGCTCTTTTATCCACTCTCCTTGTTAATGGGCTAATTAGTTTGTGAGCTCCAAACTGATCTGGTAATCAGGGACTCCTCTCCTTAATCAGCCCCCTCCCAGAAGGGTAACAGGTTAATCAGTGATGAGAGTGCTGGTTCAGCATTCTGTCATACAATGCTTTAACTTATTTCCTTATTATATGTACAGAATCTGGCACAATGGGGCTGTGGATTCTAGGTGCTACTGCAATGCAAATAAATAGTAATAAATAACAGTACTTAGCTGTTCATTATGTAGTTACCTGTAATATATATGTATAAGAAATAGCTGAGATAACAAGTCACCACTTCTCTGCAACATTTAGACAGTTAAATTGTGTTTAGTCATCTCTGAATGAATCTGGAATTGAATACATGTACTATGAAGTGATATGAACCACTATGCATCCATTGGTTTGACTTGCAGGACCAGGGCCACAGTCAAAACACTGCTATTAGGGATTGTTTTCCCTGGCTAGACTGTATTAAGTTTCATTTTTAATGTACAATGTACACTGTGGCTACATCTAAGCTATGAGCAAGGGGTGTGATTCCTCTTATATTCACACTAGCTCTGAGCTAGTACCAGTACATGTACACAAACTAGGAATCACACCCCTCGCTCATAGCGTAGACATAGCCACAGTGCAATTAGCAATTCTGTGGGGTAACTCACTTTTAATTACTAGCTACATGTTCAAAACAATGTTCACACAAAGTAGAAACATTACATAAATATAGCAGCACGTACTTTCAATTGTTAACATGTTAGATTTTGGGGAGAATGTATCAATACACACCTCTGATGCAAAAAGAGCCATCGTCATTCCTCTCTAACAAAAGTAGGTCAATATGCAGTGTTACAGGGGCTGGTTCAGGAGCTGAGAGATTATCACGTGGGCTGTCATCCTACAGAATAAAAGTAATAAAAATAGGATTTTTAATGTTGTCTCTCTTTATCAATGGTAGGAAATCAAACCAGCTAATTAAAAACTTCAATTAAACATATTTGAACGGACTTAATGAAACCCCCAAACCCCTCTCATTAGAAGTGCATTCAGACAGAATTTTCTAATCAGATATCTACAAAACGTCAGTACCATTAAAATTACTACAGAAACACAAAGAGACAAATTTATGTCTGATGAAAGCCCACTGAAGTCAGCATATATAGTTTGACTAGAAAACCTCAATGAGAACAAAGCAAAGCAAGACATTCTTTAGTACAGGAGCCCTCACCAGAAATGGAGTTAACAAACCAGTGCTATATAATCTCTCATCTGATTGTCCCTTGAACTCTTTAAAGACAGTAGGGCTGCACCTACCATACTTTGGGGAAAGATTTTTTTTTTTTTTTTTAAGAATTTAAATTGGGATGATAGCTGTCATAGTTCAGCGATACCACTGCAGCCAAAAAACAAAAGAAACCTCACAAACTGCTTGTGGTGGTTTCTCCTCAATTACGGCTCACTGTTCCTGTCAAGCAGAGTAACTTGTCTAATGCCAGCAGAAAGAAAACATATCAACAGCATTATCAGCATCAGTAGATAAATAACAAAAACAAATTGTTAAAGTGTGACGGCTCTTTCAAAGAGCACAGACTGCAGTATGAAAAAAACAACCCTCAAAACTCACTCAGGAAACAGTGTGCCAACTTCAGTGCAAAGAAAATATCCCACTAAATGGGCAATCCAGCCATAAAGTGAAGAACTGATTGACTTCATGGTGACTTGGTGAGGGTTGCACATACAGTGAATTCTTCACTGCCCATAACCTCTTATTAATAACAGCTTAATGTACAGTCTTTACCTACAAAATTGACTATTTTGTCAAAAAAAAAACCTTTGCCTGAGCCTGCCCTCCCTGCCAGGAAAATACAGAAGCCCAGTTTTCAAAATGAGGGGAATATATGTTAAAGCAGTCATTCCTGAATCTGGGCACTCAACTTGGTGCTTAAGTGACAATTTGAGCTGCAAAAGCCTTCACTAAGTGCCCTTTGTGCTGCTCCAATGGCACAAATGGCACTTAAAAATTGCCTAAGCAAGCAGTTGAAAATTTCCCTAGCACAGACAATCCTCAGATAGTGTAAGGCCACCATACAAGGAGCTGTTGGAACAGGGTGGGAATCAGAACTTTGCCGCACCCTTGAGCTGGCAGAATGGAGACCGCCCTAGCTGGTGCAACTTAAAGCAGCGCTTAAATTTAAGCCTGACTGTGGCACAGTTTAGGCTTGAGCCCCAAATGTAGAATTAGGCACCCCCTATCTTGGGTCCCAAATTTGGGAATTGAGTCCCTTGCATCTCTCACTGTTTTGAAAATTTCCAAGGCCATTTGTGTCTGAGGGTTTTTTATTTTGGGTTTTGGCAGCAGTGACACTATAACCCTAAATCTCTTATTAAAAAAAAAAAAAAAAAAAAAAAAAACCACACCCAGCAACAACAAACTTCCTTACACTTATAACAGCCTTTCTGGCTGCCCCTCAGTGAAATCATTGTCTGCTTTAAGTGTTTTAGGGGAAAAACTAGGAGACTGCACTGCAGTGTTCTCTTAATGTTGCTATTTTAAGCTACACTAGTGCAAAAGGCTTGTATTATTTAGTAAATATTTCTAGGTAGGGTAAAACATGAAATCTGGGCTCGTTAGTAGGCAAGCTGGATTGAATTTGAGTCCTCATAACATCTTTCCTCCTTCTATGCTAAGCTCTCATTACCACAACTATCCTCGAAGGAGGGCTGATGAGCCTATAGCCTACTTCTCTGTTAATGCTGATTTTGATTGGAAAGCAGGTGTTACTGCAAAGCAACAAAAGGCTCACTCTACCCTTGGGAAATTGGAACACCTTATCTGTTACATTCCCAGCTGCTGCTATTCTGGGGACCGTGACATGGTAAAGGAAAAAAAGACACAAAGTATAAAACATTAATTCCTATAACCAGTTTGGTCATGCACCAAATTTACCTCTAGGCAAGCCATTGAGCTAACCCAGTTCATGGATTTTTAAAATTGCTTTAGTGTTATCTAATCGTAAATATCCAATTAAGACTTTAAAGAATACGATATGAGTTTCTTTGAAGTTAACTATATCCAGATTACTAACTTATCAGCAAAGAAACAAGAACATACAGTCTAAACAGTTAAGAGAAGCAAAATGGCTCTTAGTTAACATACTTTTAAATTAATCCTTGTATTAGAAACTTTAATCTTCATAGGCATTACTGCTGCAACAGTTTCATCTTCTAGAAAATGCTGAATGTTCATGAGGGAAGATGTTAGGAATTCAGCACTAAAATTCTCCACATGACACTGTAGAAAGCCATTTTTTACAGCCAGCAGAGAGTGTACTACAGCACTTGGCCCATTTTCCCATCTCAAATTAATTTCAGGTGATGACTTAATTGGTCCAGCCACAGATTTATGATCTGAACCTAGTGTAGAAGAAAACAAAATTAGGATTAAAATTTTAGAGCACACAAAAGGCACTCCAATAAGCAATCATTATGCAATCATTTCTACCTGCATTGTAGTTACATAATCACAAGAGGAATAGAAACATAACTAGTTTTCCAACAAATTAACCAATTTCATTTTTTTATTCAGAAAACCCCATACTTGAGATAAATCAGAATTATAATAGTGCATACGCATAATGTATTGTGAGCAATTTTCTATCACCTTTTTCCCCTCATCTCTTAATTTATAATTTAAAAGTAGTAAAAGGAGCAATAAACGGTACATACAAGTAGCTTGTAATAGACATAACTATATATATATATCTATTATATATGGATCCTGCATTCTTTCTGCATGCAAAACTTGTGTTGTCTTCAGTGGGAGATCTGTATGCACAGTAAATACAAAACCAAGCCCATCGCAAGCTATTTTTTGTTTTGTTTTGTTTTTAATAAATTACTTAAGACTATGATTCAGGAAAGCACTTAAGTCTATCCATGTTCAGGAGAGTATTTAACACATTTAACTAAGTGCTCTCCTGAACAAAATGATTACTTACCTGTATCGTAACTCTTGTTCTTTGAGATGGGCAGTTGTGGAATATACATGCAAACCACATCTTAAAGAACAGTCACAATAAAGATAAGTAACCGTTTTTTCTTCTTCAAGTGGTTGCAGACATGTATTTCACTCAGATGACTCACAAGCAGTACTATTAGGAGGTGGGGCTTGGAGTCTACTTAAATAGTGATGGCAGAATTGCTCTCCCAAATTTGCATCAGATCTTGAAGCAGTCATGATGGCATAACAATGCATGAAAATATGCACAGAAGGACCAAATGGTAGTATTTCTTAGGGCCATCTCCATGCTGGACATTTGCAGGGCTGCTGAGATGGCCCATTCAATGAGGGTTCAGGCTAACAGTCTCTCCAGAAAGGAGTGTTTAATGCCGTCATGGAAGTAATACACGTGGAAACGAACTGTGCTGAAACTGCCTTACCTTTCCTATTGTCAGCAAATGAGACACAAAGCCAAGGAGATAACCTAAAAGGATTGGTTCTGTCCAGATAATAGGCCAGTGGCTCACCTTATGTCCAAAGTATGAAGTCGCTCTTCATCACTACTTGAGTGCAGCTTCAGGGGGGAAAAAAAACAGGTAAGTATAGTTTGCGGAGATGGAACACTGGAACTACTTTGGTTAAAAATGTAGACTGAGGCCTCAAGGCTCTTTATCTTGGAAAACAACACACATGGAGGTCCTGCCATTAGAGCCTGAAGCTCCCACACTTGAGGGAAAAATTGATGGCACTCCTTATTGTCTTTCATTGTGAATAGGTCAACTGATGAATACCCCAAGCTTTGAAGATGGTCCTCAGCCCTCTGTTCTTGAGGGATCATTTGTGATTCCAGGAGAATGTCCTGCTGAGATGGTCACCCAATTGATTCTGGGAGCCAGGTAAGTGAGCAGCAATGGGAGCAATGTCCTACCTGATGCAAAAGTGCCAGAATTTCATCGCTTCTTGACAAAGCTGTTCAGATCATGCCCCTCCCTGTCTGTGCAGACAGTACATTGCAGTTGTATTGTCGGTGAGCCCTTGATGTGAGGGAGAAAAGCACAGCAAGCACTATGAATGCTCGAAGCTCGAGGATATTGAAATGAAGAGCTGCTACTTGCTCTATCCATAAAACTTGGGTTCTACACCCACCTCTGAAAGCACCTCACCCTATCAGAGAGGCATTAGTAATGACTGTCTTGATCAGGTGGCGGCAAGCAAACACCACACCTCTGCATATGTTTTTCTTATCCATCCACCATTATTGGGAATCCAGGAGGAACCTGGATCAACTTGTACAACCGGTGTCTGTTCAGTCAATGGACTAACTTCAGCCACCCCTGAAGGATGCACACGCATAGCCTGGCATGCAGGGTCACTTAAGTATATGAGGCCATGTGGCCTAATAACGCTAGACATTCTTGGACTGTGGTGGTGGGGTATAACTTGAGAGAGGCGCATAACTGGTAAATAGTCTGAAATCTGTCCCGTGGGAGAAAAGCCATCGAATATGTAGAATTGAGTAGAGCCTAATTAATTTGATTTTTTCTGTGGGAATTAACGTGGACTTTCTCTTGTTCAGCATGAGTCTTAGACGACGGAAAAGATAGATAAGCTGGACATGGCAGAGAAGCTGGTGCTTGGATCTGCCTTGCACTAACACATCATCTAGGTAAGGGAAGACACAAATCCCCTTTCTCCTTCAGTAGGCCACCACCACTGCCATATACTTGATAAATATGTGTGGGGCTGAGGACAGGACAAAAGGAAGTACTGTGTATTGATAATGTTGACCTGCCACTACTAATCTCAGAATCTTGTCACTTGTCAACACTTACACATGGAAGTAGGTGACTTGTTGATTGAAGGCCGATGCCAAAGACGAAGATCACACTGGTACCAACACGATATGCATCCATGCTGAAGATGATGCCAGGATTTAGTCTTTGTCATGTTTCTTGGCTGATACCGGCACTGATACCACTAAATCTCTGTACTGGAGCCAAAGATCCAGATGGGCTGGGAGCCGCAGGAGATGCCTTCACTTCAAAGGACTCCTGTACCACAGGAAGAATCCATGAGAGGAAGACAGAGACAGACTTTTGATGCCACATAAACTTGTGATGGTGGTACCACCAATAATGCTGGTGCTGGAACTGTCTCTCTTGTACTGGACTCAACAGCTATCCCATAGCCAGTACCAGAGTTGATGGTACAGTACCAATACCTTCCCGCTGCAGTGCTGGGGAGAGACAGGTTGACGGCCCAGTTGTACATGAGTACCCAAGGAGTCCCGACAATGTTTCCAGTCCTTCTTGAAAGAAGAACCACCACCACATTTCTTCAGTCTGGAGGGGCTCCAATATGTTTTATGGGTCCTCTTTCCGGGAAGCCCTGAAGACAACTGACCTCTCTTTCTCCAAGGAAAAGAGTCTGAGTCCAGGGATCTGTCAGAGATCACTGCAGCCTCCATAACAGATTACATGCAAGAGGCAGGGTGTGCAGTTGAAGGCCCTGACTCCGAGGCAGGTTTCAGTGCTTGCTTCATAAAGTGTTGCTTGAGGCCTACATTTTTGGATATCTGTGTTCTGTTTTTGAAAAGAATGGCAGATACTGCACCTCTCTTTAATATGTTCCTTACTGAGGCACAAAAGGCAGAGCATGGAGGGGTCACTATTGTGAATAGACACCTCTCAAGACAAGCAGTGCTTAAAGCTCGGTGAGCACTGCATGCCATCGGTGCATCACACCAAAAACTAATTCATAACTAGTTAAAACAATAAAGGAAACCTAACTACTGGGTTCTAACTATTTACAGGAAAAGCAGAAAGCTGAATTCGCTGACACAGTTCCAGCACCAGCATTATTGCTGTACCGCCACCACAAGCGTATGAGGCATCAAAAGAAAAAAAATGTGAGGTAAACCTCACAGGTAGCTCTGACTCAGGCCACAGATGGTGAGAAGGAACTGAGAGGGGTCGGGGCAATAGAGCCCTTATATAGCCTCAGGAGAGGCCACAAGGATGTGCCAGGCATGTGTGCCACCCCAACAGGTACTGCTACAGAAAACTCTCTGGCTCTGGTGTGCTGGGCATGAATAAATCTGAGTGGAATACAAGTGTGCAACCACTTGAAGAAGGGATATTTTCCTGAATCGAAGCCTTAATGTGTAAAAAAGAAAGTAACTGGTACTGAGAAAACTGAAACAATTTAATAGCTAGAATAAAGGGCCAGATGCTGCTCCCATTACTTCAGTGGGAACAGGAGTGTGTACTAATAAAATAGAGCAGCAGTTTCTGATTATTAGTCTCAATATCTCTACCCACTAGAGGGCAACTGACACTCTGAATTGGGCATTTCTATAAGAGGAAGATGGTCAGAAATATTAGATAAAATTTCACTATTTATCCATTTGCTATGCAAAAGAAATAGATCTTTTCCTTACTTATTATCTCTTCAGGTTTAACATACTAAAAATAACTAGTACCAAAAAGAATAGTTAAAATCCTTTTGAATCAGTTTACTGGCTGATTGTTATGTAGCTATAACTTGTAAGGCTTGCACTCAAATATTTTTAAGCTGTACTATACTATTCACATTGAGTATCATGACTAAAGAGTAGACTTACTGGGCCAGATGCTCAGATGGTAGTCAATTGAAGTATGCTTACTGATATAACTCAAGTGAAGTCAATTGAACTATGCAGAGATTGTGGCCCTTACTTCAAATTTATCCTTTTCACAACAGAGGGATTATTTTTAATATTAATTTAGATGTTTTCAATTAAACCTCCCCAGTTCTCTAGGCACATTCCAACAATTTCAAACTGGGAAATCAGAAACAGTTACAGGTGGATTTAATTTAAAGTCATTCAAGTACGACTAACCAGGAACCAGATTTTGGATCATAATTATTTTCCTATTTCTATTTTCATTTCCTTTCCTTATGCTATCCCTTATTCTCCCCAACTATACTTGACTATGCATTTGCCAAGAAAGTAACTTTCTAAGTATCTTCCAGCTCATTCTGCTACATTGCTTTTATCAAGGTTTACACCCTCATACATATCCCGAGCTCCACGGGATTTTCCTTCATTGCAATGTACCCGAGGATGCCTCTAAAGAAGCAAAGCCATGCTCCACAGAACTAGTGATCTCTATGGAATTGTGCATCTGATTTATGGACAGAGGCAATGAATTCAATTGAAATAAGGTACCAATGATGATCACATGATACATTCAAGAGATACATACCACTACAGAGTTCTATTTATTTTGATGTGTACAGCTCCAGATATAGAGACCTATTTGGACCTACTGCAAAAGTGATTCTGGACCAGGTAGACATATTCATTGCAAAAGCATGATTAATGTGTTGTTAAATGGCAATGCAATACTATAATAATCTTTCATAGCTGCAGCATTTAAGCATCAGAATCTTATCAAGCTTTTTAAAAAAAAGAAAATCATATAATTGCACCTCATCCCTCCAGGTACAGGGCTAGAGAGTAACTTTCCTTAAATAAGAAATTTAAAATTAACATGAAGTGTGGGTGTTGAGATGTATTTCCATAGACTAGAATTTTTAAAGTTATTTTGAAGTAAAGAATGATCTGCTCTCATTGAAGGCTCACCAGACCAAGAAATACTCAAATTAAAAAAAGTTAGAGAGTGATAATAATGAAGTTCCAGCTTTATAAAATATCAACAATCTAATGCAGGATATTTGATAAAAAGTGAATCAGCAGAATTCAATGTAATTCATTTGGTTTTTGTTTTGTTTTTTTACTCACACCATCCTGAGCAGTTCTATTTTTATTCCCTTCCCACTCACTGCTTGATAATTAGGAAAGAAGGTAATTGGAATAGAATCACAAGGCTTTTTTGGTATTTTAAGTTTGAGACTAATACAGATATTTTTATATGATTATGTATTAGAGGGAAGACAACCATAAAACTTCCAATAACTTTCATAGTAAAAACAAATGTTTTTTCAACTCAAATTCAATAGTGAGAGTGGAATTGAAATCTCTTGTTAATTCTTACCCACAGTTCTGTTGCAAAGATAATGTCGAACACTGATATTGCCCAACTGGCTTGGTATCACCTGATTCACCTGAAGGCATACTTCTGTGTCTTCACCTTTGATGTCAATTTCACCATTAACGCCAAAGATTTTAAAAACCACAACAGACATCTATCAACAAGTTAAGATACAACTGAGATTATAAATTATTTTTTTTTAAATTACAACATTCAAATATTACAAAAGGAAACTCGTATCAATGCAATTCAAACAAACATTTTGGAATTCAAGCTCCTTATTCACCCACTTTTCCCCCCACTCACCAGAGAGGTACTCAGAGACCCAAAGAACAGTTATTTTTCTCTTTTTATTTCCTTACCTTCCACCCTATAATAAACTAGTTGATGCACAATGAAAAGCAGATGCTATTCCCCCCTGCAGCCCATCAATACTGATTTGGAAATAGCCAGAAGGGTCACAACAACCTATAGTACCTTAAGCATGTGCCTTATATTAAGCATGTGAGTAGCTGACACCATTCAAATGCTGAATCAAAGCCAGAGAGAGGAACCCTAGCTAGAGTCCCAAACTCTGACACTGCACAGTAATGCACTGTGCTCTTCTACTAGTCTGCCCTTTCCTCTTATTTTATTAAATTTTAATACCTTGTTGTCAAGCAACAAATGTAGTCAACAGGTTCAAAACGTCAAGTCTTGGTGCCACTTTTTGAAATATATGCTAATTATTTTTATTATTATGGGCCAAGTTTTCTAAGGGGCCTCAACTCATCTTCTACAAATAGAAAACTACAAGTTAAAATGGAATTTGCACACACTTAATTTGCACACACAGATTCTGTTTTCACACATTCTTTATTATTTACATGCACAAATGTCAAGACTATTATTGAAAACAGACCCAAAAAGCTACTTACTCATAAGTGTATATATCTAATCATTTGTTAAGTAAGGTTTTCTTTAAAAAGATAATTTGCAAATGTTTTTTAAAAACTCAGCAACTGTAGAGTTATATGCTGAATGTCTCCAAAGGGAGTGTAGGAGGGAAGTCTGCACAAAACTGATTTCAAAAGCATGTTTCTCTTTTTTAGGTGTCCTGTACCCTCAGATTACTACTCTGAATTATGATAATAATTTACTATGCAAGAAACTCAGATAACCACAGTGATGAGCATGGTATAAATGGACAGCTAAATAGAAAGAGGAGATGCAACCACCATGGAACTCTATCAGTGCATGGAGATTGCCTTGGGAGGGGAGATGGTTAGAAAAGTGGCTTTTTTTTTTTTTTTTTAATTAAACTACAGGGCATGGTGACACAAAGATTACAGTAAATAAGTTCTACACTTTGGGTTATATATATATTCATGTTAAAAAAATTCACAAAACCATGCCATATATTAAAAAAGAAAAAAGCCACTTAACTGACCTTTCAAGAGGACATCTCCATACTCCAGGTCTCCAAAGTGGGTGTAATGCCACCAGCATAGTACATACTGGGCATTACTTGGAACAGAAGTAGTTAATCTTCAACTTCAGAGACCCTAAAAAGAAGAAAAATCTAAAATCAATTATGTGTTTACATTCACCCTTACTTGTTATTGGAGCATTCAGAATATAAATCTACATAGCTAATGAATTTTAAAAACTATTTTCAAGTCACCTTTAAAATAAAAAACAAATATTTCAGCACCACTTTAATGTCAGTTACTGTTTAATTTACTAAACTTGCTCCTTTAATGAATTTCAATAACATTACCATTTCTTCATTAGTCTCTTGAGCACTCTCTGAAGCTGCACTGATGGCATCTGGAGATGACCCACCATAATTGTCAACTCCTGTGACTTCGTCTTGCACGCTTTCTGCTGGCCTTTGGTAATTCATGCCTGTGATAGCTTCCATATGCATATCATCAGAAAAATATGAAAGGTCAATATAATGTAATCTGAATTGTTCATGCATTAATATTAAGATACTATGTGTAATAATATTTAAACCTTTTATAAAAGTTTTTATTTGGATAATTATTAATAAACAAAACTTTATAATTAATAAAATAAATTAGTCAAATAATAGGTATACTGATTTTTGTCATGTCACTAAGCTCATGTGGCAAACTGATTGTTAGTTAGCACTGGCAACACAAAAGGAAATTTCTTAATTTGTCTATGTTCTTATTGATCTATCTATCTATCTCTCACACACAAAATATTCTCTGGGTGAAATCCACTCCATCTACACAGAGTCCAAGTATTCAGACTGTATGACGGTGGAGCAATAAGGGAGATGAAATCCACCCCTTCAACCCATGCAGCCATGGTGTGGACTGCTTGCTATTCCAGCCTGTAGGGTGGAATAGCACCTATAGCTCTTCCATGTCTTTTACACAGGATACTGGATCCACATGAACATATGACCCCTTTCCTGCCTAATGCAGCCAATTCATTGTGGCTTCCATGCCAGTATACATGGGCTGGCATAGAGATCTTTCACAGTGCAGAGGGGATGTACAAGCCCCCTATATGGCCATTTCATGTACTTTTAGGGTATGTCTACACTACCCGCTGGATTGGCAGGTAGCGATCGATCTATCGGGGATCGATTTATTGCGTGTAGTGTAGACGCAATAAATCGATCCCTGATCGCTCTCCCGTCGACTGCTGAACTCCAGCTCGGCGTGAGGTGGAAGCAAAGTCGACGGGGGAGCCACGGCAATCAACCCCGCGCCGTGAGGACGCGAGGCAAGTCGAACTAGGATAAGTCAACATCAGCTACGCTATTCTCGTAGCTGAAGTTGCGTATCTTAGGTCAATCCCCCCCTCTAGTGTAGGCCAGACCTTAGAGAGGTGAGAAGGGCCCTGCTCTGGTCTTCCACAACAGAAGTGAATTTCACCCTGTGAGAAGTTTGTTAAAGTCCTCCAAAAGTTACTGATCTGCCAAATATGTATAGATACATTTTCAAAGCCTTTAGTGTAAGTGGCTACAGTTCTTCTGTTTATAGAAATACTCAGGCAGGCTATATTATTTTCTTTTGTTAAAGCTTTATTTTGTTAAGAACATATGGGCTGAGAATACTTTTCTATCCAGATGGAAGATAGGAGTACAGAGGAAACTGACTTTTTTAGAGTCTTGCTACTGTATGTGTTACTTTTTAACTAAATTATTTCATCGGCCTTCTCTTAGAAGCTCATCATAATTTACATAACCCCACAGTACTACAGATTATCTAAAACTAACAGATATTCAACATCAGGCCAAATTTTTCCCTCAGATACCCACAAATGGCTCCCACTGAAATAATCAGAAGTTGGACATCCACCTGATAGCAGAATTCAGCCAATAAATACAAACTGCACCATGAGGAGAGAGTCAAATCTGTCTGTTTGGTTATTAGCATTGCTGGTGTTAATGCCAAAGAAAACCACTTACCCATCCCCTCATTTTTAAAACCAAATATCTTGATACACATTTGCAATGGTAAAACAACACCATAATTTAGAGTCCAATCCTGCAAACATCTACTGCTGGCCTACAGTCCACTAATAGGAGTAGTTCCAAGGAATTCCTGGTCCTACAAACAGCACTATAATTTGGTTCCCTCCTCCAAAAAAAACAAAACAAAACAAAAACCACCACAACCACCATCCTTGAAAGAGGTAATAACCGAGTCAATTGTCAGTTTATTTTTAAATTATATCTTTCATCTAAGTAGGAAAATATTTGGTGCCACCAACTGGTGCAGTAAATAGAACTGCTTGAGTAAACCAAACAGGATTTAGCCCACTATATCCTGTTAGCACACTATTAGATAATACTTTCATGTATTGTATGTAATTATTTTGTTAAATTTGTTTACCTTTCTCCATAAAGCTTTGGCTGTCACTTCCATCACTCTCTAGCAAATGTTCTTCTAACATCGTACTATCAATAGAAATGGTATCCAAAGAGACTTGTGATGGACTTCTCTTCATGTTCTTATAAGAAACAGAGAATGCAGGGAGGTTGGACTGGCAGCGATCCTTAGGCTTTCCACTTTTTAATATAAAGATATTAGGAAATTATTACTTAAAATGAAAAGAATTCTAGAAAAGAAATCAAAATCCTCCAACACAGGAACAAAATTAAAGAAACATTGGTATGTAATACAAAATAATTCTGTAATCCTTAGGGCAGTCTTTCCCAAACTTGGAACGCCGCTTGTGTAGGGAAAGCCCCTGGCGGGCCGGGCCGGTTTGGTTACCTGCCCTGTCCGCAGGTTCCGCTGATCGCGGCTCCCACTGGCCTGGAGCCCTATTGGCTTGGAGCAGCGAACCGCGGCCAGTGGGAGCCGCGATCGGCGGAACCTGCAAACGGGGCAGGTAAACAAACCGGCCTGGCCCACCAGGGGCTTTCCCTACACAAGCGGCATTCCAAGTTTGGGAAACACTGCCTTAGGGGGAAAAAAAATAGAGGTAAACAAAGTAGAGCATTCATTCACCGTGCTCTATAAATTATGTTGTAGACATGCATCAATTATTTATATTTTTCACAACTATTTATTCAAGAATATGAAAATACAGTATTCTGTAAACAATTAAATGTTTAGTTAACAGAATGTTCAATTTTTAACCCTAATTTATTGGGGGATTCCACTGTCACTGCATATCTACAGAATTTATTAATGCTTAAAATGATATCTGTTTTGAACTACTAAATTCTCAGTTCTATTATCTATGGCAGGGATCGGCAACCTTTGGCACACAGCCCATCAGGGAAAGCCACTGGCGGGCCGGGCCGGTTTGTTTACCTGCAGCATCAGCAGGTTCAGCTGATCGCAGCTCCCACTGGCCACAGTTCACTGCTCCAGGTCAATGGAGGCTGCGGGAAGCAGCGGCCAGCACATCCCTCGGCCCGCGCCGCTTCCCGCAGCCCCCATTGGCCTGGAGCGGCGAACTGCGGCCAGTGGGAGCTGCAATTGGCTGAATCTGTGGACATTGCAGGTAAACAAACCATCCCGGCCTGCCAGCGGCTTTCCCTGACGGGGTGCGTGCCAAAGATTGCCGATCCCTGATCTCTGGCAATTATTAATTTTATTTGACTTGTACTATCAACTAACTTTTCCTGGGACATAAAGAGTGAACTCACTAATTAAAATATAAAATCTTTTATACCTTAATGTAGACTGGGTTGCAAGCATTCTAACTGTAGACACTTTTTCTTTGTTGATTTCAAGCTCTTCAGATTGCAAGGCTGTTTCTGGTTCTAAGTCTGCCACTTTAACAGGAGAGCCTTCAGTTCCACTTTTCTGATCAGATAACTTATTTGAAAAAATATTTTTGTCATCCTCTTTATCAATGAATAACTCAATACAATCTTCTCTGTTATTTAAAACATTCACCAAATCCCTAGAATACAAGCTACTTTTGTCACTTAATGCTACACAAACTTCTTCTGAATCACTCCTACTAAAAAGTCCACTACAATCATCTTCATTTGTTTTCCCCAAACACGTATCCAATGCATCATCTGAAAATGATATTCCCTTCTGAAAATCCATATCACTATCTGATTTAAAAAGAAGGGGGTCCATCAAAATGACTTCGTTAACCTCGGTGCTCGCGGACTCAGTTACATAATTAATATCCACACTATCAGTCTGTGTTATATCATTAGTTATTAGTTTACTCTCTGATACAAGAGTTTCCTCATTTTCCAAAGGTGAAAGATCTTCTGCCATGAGACTTTCTTCTTCCAAAACTGGAGACTTGCAGGGTTTTGCTTGAGCCACTGGATGGAGCAATAGAGCTATTTCTGCACTTTCAAGTAAGATCCCAATGCAGACATCTGTTTGTTGGGCAGGTTTGCCTGTCACTGCTTCTACATCTTTCCTTAGGTTTTCCAGGAGCAATACAAGGGAGTCATGGAGCAACAATAAGAAATGGAACTGGTAATGATTGATTTGCATGCTCACATGTTTTTGAATATGAACAAGGACATGTACATCTGCATCAGAGGAAGAACTTGCAGATAGAACTCCCGAAGTGCTGTCTGAAGGATGAAGCTTTTGAATGCCATTGGTCAAGGGCTCTGTCTCAGTGCTATAATATTCCCTCAAACGTTTTTTGCGCTGAAGTCTATTAGCTAGGTCACTAGAGTCACTTCTTGGAATGTTAAAAGGTGTCCGATAATAAGAAAAGAGTTCCTTTTGTGACTGTGCAAATCTCGTTGGCTGGCAAACCCAAAGGGAGAGTGGGAATGAATCCACAAAGCTTATTGGTCGGCCTTTCCCACTTTTCATTCCTTCATAATCTATCCAAAATTGGGAAAAATGCACAGCCCAGACATCAGTTGCAGCAGATGTTTTTAGTGTATATTTATTTAGCTTTGGGGTGATATAACCTTTATAAACATCATGCATCTTAGTATCTTGTTCATGAGCATGTCTCTGGAAGATTGGGTGCAGAAGATTAAAACTGTCATGAGATTTGGGAAAGTTGGTGAAAGTTCTACTGAAAAATTCACAATCTTTGAAGTTCTGGAACAAGGCTTCCAGGTCAGAATGTCTACAGTTTGGCGAGTGCCTTGTGTTTGTAGCAATCATTTCAGAACTCTGAATAGAAATTGCACGTGGCTGATCTTTATGGATTTCAGGTTTCTTTTCAGAGGGAATGATAAACTGCAATAGAAAATATATTCATCTAGTTACAAAGTAGATTATAAAGGTACACACAGTTTTAAAGAAAACAATAGTTATGTGAGGTAAAATAAATGAATGAAGTTAAAGTTTTGTAGGATGACATGTACACTAATATAGAACAGGAGAGGCCAGGCTCCTGGTTCTGCAGCTTTTCATCTGGGTTTCCCAAATTTCGACCAAGGCCATGACACACAAATCTGTTCATAAGAAAATTGCCATGAATCTCAATGTCCATGCAATGTCCATGACAGGGCCTCTGGCTTTCCTTTTTTGAAATATGCAGGATGGTTACACTGGGCTGAAGTTTCTAATGCTTTACAAAATCACCTCTGAGCTAACCTAGACAGTTTAATGAAAAATCTGTTCAATTGTTTTAAAGTTAGCTGAACATCTCAGCCTTAATGTTGCATTAACAATTTTTTTTGCTATTATAAAAGTAAATTTATTAGAACTCTTAAACCTTGAAGTATTCCACAGTGTGCTAGAATAATCTTGAATTGCACATCTTTACAGTCCACGTGTAAAAAAGGAAATAATATTTTAGACCCTGATCTTGCATCAGGATCTGCTAACACAGATCCCTGACACCACACATAATCCCAGTGGGATCAATGGGACACCACCTAGGTACAGTAAAAGCTTTGTTATCTGGCCTGTTGGGGTAGTGGGGAGTGCCGGTAAGTGAAAAATTCCGGTTAAGTAAGGGGGAAGGAAATTTGGGTGCAGGAGGGGGCTCAGGACAGGGGGTTGGGGCACGGGGTGCCATATCCGGGTGGCGCTCACCTCGGGTGGCTCCCCACAAGCGATGACATGTCCCCTAGGCCAGGGGTTCTCAACCTTTTTCTTTCTGAGGCCCCCCAACATGCTATAAAAAACCCATGGCGCACCTGTGCCACAATAACTGGTTTTCTACATATAAAAGCCAGGGCCAGTGTTAGGGGGTAGCAAGCAGGGCAACTGCCTGGGGCCCCATACCACAGGGGCCCCACAAAGCTACATTGCTCAGGCTTTGGCTTCAGCCTTGGGTGTTGGGGCTCAGGGCCCTGGACTTCAGCTCCATGTGATGGGGCTTCAGCTTTCAGCCCTGGACCCCAGGAAGTCTAACGCTGGCTCTGCTTGGCGGCCCCCCTGAAACCAGCTTGCGGCCCTCCCAGGGGGCCCCAGACCCCTGGTTGAGAGCCACTGCCCTAGGCGGAGGTGTAGCTAGGCAGCTCTGCGCGCTGCCTCCACCCTGAGCGCTGGCTCCGCAGATCCCATTGGCCAGGAACGGTGGCCAATGAGAACTGTGGGGGCAGCGCCTACAGGCGGAGGCAGCGTGCAGAGCCACTTAGCCACGCTTCCGCCTAGGAGCAGCAGGGACCTGTTGCCGCTTGCGGGGAGCCGCCCGAGGTGAGCGCTGCCCAGATCTGGCCCAACCCCCTGCCCCTAGCCCCCTCCCACACCCAAATTTCCTCCCAGAGCCTGAGTCCTGCACCCCCTCCCACACTCCAAACCCCTCATGGCTGTTCCTCCACCTAGGAGCAGCAGGGACCTGTTGCCGCTTGCGGGGAGCCGCCCGAGGTGAGCGCTGCCCAGATCTGGCCCAACCCCCTGCCCCTAGCCCCCTCCCACACCCAAATTTCCTCCCAGAGCCTGAGTCCTGCACCCCCTCCCACACTCCAAACCCCTCATGGCTGTTCCTCCACCTAGGAGCAGCAGGGACATGTTGCCGCTTCTGGGGAGCCACGTGGAGGCAGGTAGGGAACCTGCCAGCCTGGCGCCACCCAGACTATAAACCAAACTTTCAATGAAGAGCAGAAATGCCGGTTTATAGAGCTTTCCGGCTGGTAAAGTGCCAGATAACACAGCTTTTACTTTATGGATCTTTATGGCTGAATCCATTTGCAACGTTAGGCCTTAGGGAATCATACAGTGGAGCACATAAGTAACTTGTCCTATTATCTTAAATGGAATTACTCATGTGGGTAAAGTTACTCATGTAATTAACTGGATGCTGGGTTACAAATTTGGGATCTAAGTATTCATTACGCCACAAGTACATTTTCATAATCAGTATTTGTGTAACTTACAATATCTATTATTACATATACATATTAAATGCATATTTAGGAAGTTTCATTTAAAGCATCACACTTTCATACTAAGAGCTTGTCTACATGGTGGGGTTATGTACTTTACAGGAGTGTGATTTATAAAGTGCACTAAGGTGTTGCACATTAATTGGTCCGGGTAGACCCTGCTAGTGTGCACTAACGGTTCCCTAGTGCACTTTAATGTAATATTGTTTGAAATAGCAGTATGTTAAAGCGCATTAGCAGGGTCTACATAGAACAATTTAAAGTGCAACACATTAGCATGCTTTAGAAATCACCCCGTGGTAAAGCGCATTACCTCCCCATTCGGATAAGCCTTAAATATTGCAATATCTGTAAAAATGGCAGTTATGGAGTCTGTTTCCCCTTTTCTTTGAGTTTTCCTTGCCATTCACAGGGATAAACTTATTATGCGGTGCCATTTCTGACAATTTAATTGCATTTTGAAATCTTGTTTGTTTCTCAGCTGAAAGCCAACTAAAATGAATTTCAAAAGTGCACAGTCAAACTGATAACTGATCATATCTTTATATCTCAGGAGTTCATCTCTCTAGTACATCAATTTCATAAGGCCTTTACAGCTTCATGATGTGGAGGGGAGTACAGTCTGTAGTATCTTACTACAAAAAAGGAAAAATTCTCACTGTGCATAACAAAACTGCTTAACCTGCACTCTCCCCTCAAGAGCCACAATGCTAAAGGATCACCGTCAAACAGCTGCAGTTCTACAAAGAGCAGGAAAAAGGCATGATCAGACACGTGTCAAGAAGACACTCTTATAACATATGACACCCCTCAAAAAGCTGTAGATCTCACAACTAAAAAATGATGGCAAGTTACTACTGTTATCTGCATATTAGAGGTACAACTGCGCACACAGAGATCTGAACCGTAAGTATGTGATCCAAGCATACTTTCCACTCTCAGCAATGCCAGGATGGCCTGTTGCCAATGGGACGTTTAGCCAAACCTACTGACTACTTTGCATCGAGGGGCTATGTCCAGAAGCAATGGTGGTCTGCTACACCATGTCCTCTGTTCTGCCTCACACATCTTTCCTTAGACCATCATACTCTGTAAGCATATTCTCCTTTTTTCATTACTTGGCTAATAACTCTTTTCAGAGATAAAGAGAATGTATTTTGCTCCAAAAAATCCCCAAATACTCTTTCCATACAGTACCTTTAACATAAGTCCATCCACTCTAACATCAACATGCTCATCAGATTTTGAATTGTCATTTAATTTATACATGGCCATGAACTGATTGAGACTTTGTTTCACATCCAACGCAAATTGATTTAGCCAAAGAATACTTCTTTCATCCAGAGTGAACTGCAGAGCATTCAGTTGCACATAAAGGTTCGGACATGGAACTAAGGAAGAGACAAAACAAAATTACAGCAAACAACATTTATTTTAGCTTAATAATGCAGAGCGATATCTCCTCTACTTTCTGCCATGGAAGAAATGGAAAACCCACTCCTTTGGCCATGGGAAAGGGTAGACTGAAGGAGCCTAAGTGTATCACTCCTAACTCTCTCTGATGTCCCAATCACTGCATGTAAAAACTTAAATTAAAATAGAATAAAAAGGAGGTGGGCACCACAGTTAAAAGAAAATGGCAGGGCCAAAGAAGAGCTTCTGTCCCGAGCATCATCCCCAGGAAGCCTGTTGGGATTTCCTTACATGAGAGAATGTTGAACCCTGTCACATGTTACTAAAATAACTCTAGCAGACCTTTTGTTACATCTTTGGTAGGTCTGCAATAGCTTGATTTCTTTTGTACAGCAGAAGAGTGCAAAAAATGTATATATATTGTAGAATCAGTATTTTATTTCTTGGTAAAAATGTCATGCACATTTTTGTACTTAAAACGTAGTATTTACAAAAATCAATGCAAACATCAGTAAAATGGTGAAGTGTTATGTTCACAAAAGTAATTTTATAATTAATTCAGTGCAAAAAGCTTTTCACCGTTTTTGAATGTCAAACTTGAATCAATATTTCCATTAGGTCTCAAGCTACCATTAGGCTTCGCAAAAGGGAAAATAATGCAAGAGATTTATTTTTCAGAACAAAAACCTTACTAGGATAGTCTTTTCCATCTGGATAGTAGTATTCAGTGAATTCAATATGAATAGCTGACATTTCTGGTGGAAGATAAAGTGACTTTTTATTGCAAGAAATCAGAGTTTTAGGGGAAGAACGACATTGGTCTGCTGTAGAGACCTGCAAAAGACAAATGACAAAATGTTCAGTTTTTTCAATATGTAACTATTTTTGTGAGTCATTAAAAATGCTTGATTCTGCCAGTGGTGCAAGGGATAGTGCAACCTCACAGACGGGATCTGCAACACACTGAGCACTGGCATGGTAACCCCACTGATGTAGATTCCCAACTGCACCCATCACAGAGAGCAATGCATACATGACTATCATGTAATAGAGGCAGTCTGCATACACTCATCTCCAAGAGAGTACACAGAGGCCAGAAGGGGCATGGTGATGGATGGAGTCAGGGCATGGCACTATAGTCCCTGTGCATGTGTGTATGGGAAGCAGCAGGTGCATGCAGCAGACAAGGGGATATCCACAGACAAGAATCAGGCAAGGACCTGTAGGGACCCAGCAGCTTCACCAAGAACACCACGGACCAAAATACAGGCAGGTCTGCCAGAGAAGGGGTTTGCCTGAAAGATGGCCAGCCCCTGGTGTTCCCAGCTCAGCCAGCTGGAGAGGCGACTACAGACAAAATTCCCCTCTCTCTGCACTGTTCTGGAGCCATGTGCACTGCAGCTTGTGCACCATCTCTCCAGGGACAAGCTTTGGATCACATGCTGCTCAGCAGGGTGCTCAGTAAGCTACTGCAGGATTCTTTGGGCTCAGCAACACCCCGAGGTCCACACAGTAGCAGAATCAAGTCCTAGTAGAACGACATCTCTCCACTTGTGCTTTTAACAATATAAATGTTACACAAACTTTACATTAATTGCCTCCAAAGTAAATTATGCAACAATAAAAAAGTGTTACTTTTGGTACATAATTTATCTGGCTCTTCTGATTGCTTAAGATTTGGGTGTGGACTAACTTAAGAAATGTCTGCCAAACTAAAAACGCTCGCATCCAGTGCTTTTGTATGTCAGCTTCCTACCTTCAAAATAGCTTCAAAATAAGTGTTTAAATATAGAATCCTGGTTGGTTTCTGTTTTATTGATTTTGCAGAAGTATAGTTGGAAATTATACACAAGTAAAATTGTATAAACCTCTCTCACCCAGTTCAGATATCTTAAATTTCATACACGTCTGTATTAATACCTATAATAATTCTAAATAATACCATGGCAAAATACAATTTCATAAATACAAAACTTAACTTTCACAAATACATCAACTTAAAATAAGTAGTTTCCTAGCTGTCCTACAAAAACAATGTGAAGTAATAATAGAGAGAGGGCAAAAAGAGAGAGTAAAGCAACTGAAAAGAAGCAAATTAAATTTAAAACTTCTATCAAACTAAGAAACAAACATTTCATAAAATTATGCAATTACTGAAGTGTATAAAAAAATTTAAATTCCAAATGTGAGATTCTGGTAGCAAGCTGCAACCTCCACTCTAACAGGGAGACTAGAGCGGGCATAGCACCCAAAGCCTGGAAAGGGGCAAGGTTAGAGTGGCTGGAAGATGCATTCACGAAGCACACATCTCAGGCCAGGTCTACACTACCGCGGTAGTTCGACAGCTGGCAATCGAACTTCCGGGTTCGATTTATCGCGTCTGGTCTGGACGCGATATATCGATCCCGGAAGCGCTCGCCGTCGACTGCGGTACTCCAGCTCGGCGAGAGGAGTACCGCGGAGTCGACGGGGAGCCTGCCTGCCGCGTGTGGACCGCGTCTGAACCGCGGTAAGTTCGAACTAAGGTATGTCGACTTCAGCTACGTTATTCACGTAGCTGAAGTTGCGTACCTTAGTTCGAATTTGGGGGTTAGTGTAGACCAGGCCTCAGGCATCCTCTGCTGGCAGGATTACTATGGGACTTCAGCTGAAATTTAAAGCCGCCTTCCCAAGCAGAGCACCGCCCCAATACCATTGCCTCCTGGAGATAAGTACTCTTCTGGTGCAGCTGCCCCCTTCCTATGCCTGTGAGAGTGAATCTGGACCTGAGAGAGTAATTAAAACAGCAGCAAATAACAAAAAAAAAAATGAATGTCAAGAAGTTCATTAAAAAGATATCACTTGAAGTAAAATATTAATAATGAAATGTTAAATCAGTTTAAACATTACACCGAAAAATCAATTCAGCATATATTTAAACAGAGAATATGAAACCCTAAAAATGAGAAATCTAAAACTACATGCTAAAACAGTGAATCCCTTGAATACTCCGCATGACACAATGAAAGGATAAGATTCTAAACTACAGCATCTGTAGGTGATGTCTTTATATTACAGCAGATCCCTCGCAGATCCAAAGTCTTACTCTCATTAAATCAATGACAAAAATTCCATTGATATTCATATTTTAATATCAAACAAGAGCAAGCCATAAGAGTCTAGTTCAATAACCGATATAGTCAATGGAGAGAGTCCTATTGACATCAGTGGACTTTGAATCAGGCCCTTAAAAATTATGGCTAATATACATCAGAGGTAAAGCAGTCAAGGGACAAAGCGACCCCAAATTCACCAACTGGGGGGAAAAAAACCATACCTGGTATATATTGAAATCTGCAAGTCTAACAACAACAGGACTAGACATGAGTTTATCCTTTGGTTGTTGGGGAGATACAGAAGAAGCCCTAGAAGTTCCTTTAGGTATCTGGTGTTCCTTGCCTGTAGGAAACAAGAATGGCAAAGTCATTTAAAATAACAACCTAATTTAGGATACACTGTGCCTCCAGTGAACATTAAACGTAAGCAATAAAACTTGTGACCAGAGACAAAGTACCTGTTTGTGTGTTTGGAGGAGAACCATGAGGTGGGGATTTAGTAGAAGTATCTATATTATGATCCTTCACAGCCTGTTTAAGCAATTCAACATTGCTTTTGAACTCATGTAATAATTCCTGGGCCCATCCACTTCTGGTTTTGGTGGCATCACTATAATGCATCCAGTGACTGCAGTTGTCTTCTACAAGAGAGAGACATATGTGGCCCAAAACTAATACAAAGTTTCCATTTGAAATATATTTCTAACTGAAAAAACATTTGAAAACTTTTCAGATTTTCTTCAGAATGTGATCACACTAAATCTTGTGACTATTCGGTAATGTAAATGGCAAGTAATAGCACTAATTGTCAAACTCCTCACTGACCTCAAGAACAGAATTGCTCCTTGACTTGAGCGGTTAGGCAATATTCAGGGCCTTGCTAGACTGTATCCATTAAGAGAAAAGATTGATAATATGAGGCAGGCATTTTTTTAGTGCCATCTACAAAGAATGTACACAAAGTGCTGTTTCCTTGATCACAATTTCCAGCTAAATTCCCTCTAATCTGCACAGCCGCCCAACAGGCTATCAAGTGCCGTACACTTCAGGTGTCCTCCCCCCACTGCTGCGCTGCTCCTGCCCTCTGCCTTGGAGCCCCGGGCCAGCTGCTCCCGGGATCCTCCTGCTTGCTGTGCAGAGCAGGGGGAGGGGCGCTGAAGTCAGGGTGTCCCCCTCCCTTGCACTCCATCTCCATAGAGCAGGGCAGACGGACATGACAGGGCTCAGGACGGAGAGAGCTTGCTGGCAGCTGTTGCTGTGTCTGAACAAGAAGGCTTCAGACTGCTGAGTGCCGGTCTACTTAAAAGAGCAGCATACTTAAAAGGGGCAGTGTGTCTCTCTCTCTGTCACATACACAAACAAACAGTGTGTCCCTCTCTCTCTCTCTCTCTCTCTCTCTCACACACACACTCTTTCACACTCACCTCCCAACACATACTTGGCATGATTGCTGTTGTTACTTGATACTTCTTTCAAAGTATCTTGATTTAGTTTTTTGACTTGTCTATGCATTTCATAATTTTTATTTCTCTCTTACGCTTAAATTTAATTCTTTGAGTAGTGAGTTCTAAAATGCCTAACCTGTCCTGGCTGGAGTAATTATCCCTATGGTAACTTTTAAAAATACATATTATATCTAGGTTTTTTGTTTCTACTGGTGGCGCACATCCGCACATTACCTCAATATGGTGCACATACCAAAATTCATTCCGCACATAGATGGAAAAAAATTAGAGGGAACACTGATTTCCAGCCTGCCTTTCCAACAACTCCTGTGCCCCAAGGAGCACTGTCGCTGCTCCCTCTCAGGGACATGTTCACGACTGCTTCTCTTGTTGTCAGTTTACTCTCTCTTGGCTTGTTCTGGTCCCTTTCTACCTCTGACACACAGCTACAACCTATCAATTGCCCCAACTTCTGGCTTAGCTTTTGCTCAGGACCTGCCATGTTGGTCAATGTCTTGGCTTCTACTGTTTCAGTAGGGGCATTTAATTCCTCTTTCATCTAGCCTGAACGAATGATGCTTCCTGTATCCATTGACTTTAACCAGGTCTGTGACTGATGGCGGCCATTAACACCTTCCAACACAACAGTATCAGTTCTTATCCAGCAGCTTATACTGAATTTCTGTTTTAATATAACTGTAGCTCAGACAGAAATTTTTCAATTTCTTCTCCTCCAAGACAAACAATAGAAAAGAACGGCTTGCCCTAGTCCATGTAAGAAGGTCCACTATATCAAACTGTAGCTAATCCCAAATTTAAAGGTAACTTTTGGCCAAAATTTAACAATGGACATTAAAGAAAAATGATTTTTTAATGTTTAGATTTCTGGAAAAATCTATTAGCCAAAAATGATTTGCAACAAATCCTAGTCTGGAATTTACTACTAGCAAGTCAAGCTTCAATTCTGGTGCCAGTCAATCAATTCTTCCATGATTTAATATGATGGCTGTATGGCAAGCTCATTGCATTTCCATAGGAGCACACTAACAAAATTAAGTGCACTAAAGAAATTCTGGGGAATCTCTGTACCACATTTGTAGAATCAAGTGAGGAATCAACAACAAAAAGTTTGAGAACTGCTCATCTAGTAGATTGTACTTTGCTCTCCCTTAAATTTCAAATTAATACATTCAAATCCTGGTGTCGTCTTTCTTCACATGAAATGGATTACAGTAACTAAACAAAAGAGTTATGCTTTAAATAGCTAGTGTATAAAATTTTGGTTCAGTTCTCAGTATTTTTATTCCATATGTAATGGATATGAATGTACTGAACTGACCTTAAAAGTATATATTTCAAATACTTGTATGTAGAAATATTATTGCCCATGTCTTCTGTACATTTGACTAATTTTTATCTTTAAAACCAAAATACAATTAATAAATATACTAATAAATATTTCACATACCTGCTTTGTGAAAAGGATAGTAGTCCACAGTTAAATGGCTAAAGGAAATCTGCATAGCTCCTCCTGTAATACTTCTGTTTGATTCTGTAAAAGAAGGCAATATTTAGCAATGTAGATGCCTGACCTACATCAGTAAATTTTCACTTTTTCATTACAGTGAATCACCATGGCCAAAAGTATTGGATCAAAAAATGAGGTATCACAAAAATAACTTTGCAGGAGCGTATTCTGGCCTAACTGGCCAGGATGGGCTCCCAATGCCTAAGATAAGGCCAATAAATTTGTAGCTGGAAACTCTGGTGCTACTATCAAGGAAATACTTTTGAAAAATCCTGATTCTTTAATTACTATTAATCTCTTCTATGTTCATTAAATATAAAGCAGCCTGCTATACAATAGAAAAAATGACTATGTGGCTCTTTGGATGTACATTTGTATATAGTTTTATTCTGGTTATTTAACATTAAATAACACAAACATTAATAGACTTCTCAATCTGTCTTCTAATTTACAATAAGTTTGAGGATATAAACAATTTTGGAAAAGGAAATTTTTGTTACCTTTTTCTTTAGAGTGAATATCATCACATATATGCAGGTCCAAATGAGAAATTACTAAGTGATGCGAAGTTTCCTTAACATCAAAATCACTGAACAGTTTTACAATTGCATCATTCTGATCAAGTGCTGCTGAAGCCTGGTGTGTTTTCACTTGCTGAGAGGTGGGTGCAGGGGTGGAACTCTGAAAAAATTAAGTCACATAACTTTAGAGAAACTCTTCCTTAAAGCATGAACTTGAAACATTTTAAGACTGAAATGTAAAAACAATTCTAGGGGGAGATTTTCACTAGCACAAGTAGCAGTTAGGTTCCCAACTCCCTCTGAAAGTCAATGCGAGATAGATGCCCAACTGTTGTATGTGCCCTGGAAAATCTCACCCCTAATTACTGATTAAGGCACTGCATTTCCTGCAAGTACTCAATGCCGGCAACTTCATTTAAACAGCCTTCATAGTAACATCTTTTTATGTTTTTTTTTTTTTTTTCTTATCACGTCTACCACTTATCAGTGCTACTTATGCTTGAGAGCTTGCTCTCTTACAGCACATCTACTACTACCTGATTTTGCAGTCACAGCTGATTGGCCAAATCTTACTCTGTTTGAGAAGGCCCCCAACTCAGCAGGATTTCTGCTGTATGATGGTGAGAGAGGGCGATAAATGAATAATGCAGCTGGTGTACAGAGCGTGTTCCCCAACTCGTCCCTGTGCCAGCCTGCTACATGTCCATGCAGTAAGGTTGGATGGAAGAGCGTGAATGTGGATTTGTCAGTATGCAGATTCACTGGCCATTATTCTTCATTGAGGGACACTTTGGCTACTTCAACCTCAGACCACAGTAGTGGTGTTAGAGAAGTCTCTCTGCTTCTTCATGAACAGCAAAAGAAGGGAAAAAGATTCCAAAGCCCAGCTAGTCTGTCTTGCTATGTATGTTATAGGATGTGGAGGTTTTCAGCATAATACAATATTCTATTTGTGACATCATTATCACTTCCATGGTAACAGATTACGATATCAAATATAGACTTATGATTTCACTCCAAGTTCAAACAAGAGAGGCTAGGTTGCTAGAGGAAAAGCTCGTATTAAAACATAATTTTTCACTAACACTAAAGAGAAATAAAACTGTACCAGTACTTTTCAATTTTGTGTAAGTATCCTCCCTTTCTCTCAAAATTTGCTCTAGTGTGTAAGTCTCTCTTTAAACATATTTTGGAATTCAAAAGCAGAAAATGGTTCCCATTGTAAACACAACACTATACACCACATTTAATCAACCGTTGAAATAAATACAGAAGTCTAAATATTCCATATACATGATTTAATAAATAGAATTTACTTCCTTGTCATGATACTCAGAATTGACAGATCTTACGATAACTTTTAGCATGATTTAAGATGCAAAATCTGATACTCTTGATCAAAAATGAATAACCTAAGAGCTCTCCAAAATAAATTAAACCAACAAATTGTTTATTATGGTGTTTTAGAGTATCTGTATTTACTAAAAAACTTTACTATGTCAACCAATTAGCTTACCTGTGTGGGTTCAGAAGCCAAGCTTTTTCTTTGTTCAGTTGATTTCTCTATTGCTTCGCTAAGAGATTTGGCATATTGTACCATAGCTTTCAACTGGGAATCAGTTAAAACCCATAGCAAATCATCTAGTATTAGAACCAGTTTTGATGCCACTACATTGCAATCCTTTAACTGTTGAATAAATGAAAATGAATTTTAAAAACTAAATGGGAATACTGCATTTGATGCAAGAAATGAGTATTTGAAAAGAAATAAGTTAAAATGCAAAGGACGTGGTACACAAGAAATGTGACACTTTTCCCATAAGATTACATTAATATTTCATTTTAAGAGTGATTTGCCTACTAAGTAAAAATGACTGTAAAATAGTATTATGAAGTTCTATGTTTGTCTCTTAAGGATTTTCATATCAAATATGCTCAATTTACAAATAAAAAGATGCTGTTTTCTAACTGCCTACCCTGCATACTCAACCTAAACCCTGAGAAGTAAAGCTGAATTCTTTCCTCATTACGCATCAACACAAATAAAGGCAATACAGGCCAAATTAGACCATTAGCTAAACCTATATAACCCCATGGTCTTCGCATTTTGCCTGCTCTATTTCTTGTCCATTGCATAGGTCTAACTACTGTAATCAGAGCTTGGTAAACTATTCTGTTGATGATGCTTCCTCAGAAAAATAAGATGAAATATCTTAAATTTATAGAGTGCCATATTTTATGTAGTCCAAGTGCAGAATCTCTGCTGTGTGCCTACCTATACAGAGTGTTTTGTAAAAATAAATGTCAAATACAAAAACAAATGAAAGAATTTATAAACATATCACAGATTCACAAGTTTTCAAATTTACCCTTCTTTTAAGTGTAACCCTGATTTTTGATTGGTTAGTAATCAGTCGAACTGGAGCACTCATTATTTCATGCTGAGAACTCTGGATTGCATCTGCTTCTATTCTGATCATTTGCCAGTTGATCTCTTTAAAAGTTAATACCTAAAACAAAACAAAGCCTGTTAATTTAATATGCCAATTTATTTGCCAGTAAGAACAAGAACATTTCATGGAGTTTTAGTAGCAACAGAAAAGACATGTTCCATTTTCTGACTAAAACTGTTGGTAATTAAAGCTCTGACCCTTCAAGTTAAAAAAAAAGAAAAAGAAAAAAAGAAAAGATATACCCATCTCATAGAACTGGAAGGGACCTTGAAAGGTCATTGAGTCCAGTCCCTCACTAGCAGGACCAAGTACTGTCCCTAACAGGTTTTTTTTTTGCCCCCGATCCCTAAATGGCCCCTTCAAGGATTGAACTCATAACCCTGGGTTTAGCAGACCAATGCTCAGACCACTGAGCTATCCCTCCCTTGCAACCACCAACACAGTCACCTCTAAGATCAGGGATTATTTTTATATTTTTCATAGTGAATTTAATTATAAAGTCTGTTCATTCACTTCTATAGCATTTAGTTTTTAAAGGCCTTATGCTGGTTTCTTCTGTGGATTGGACTCCTCAAGTGGTCTCAAAATGTTCAATTCTAGTGCTGTTGATTAGTTTGGGGAAGGGGAGAGGTTTGATGGCAGAATTTTTTTTAATTAAAGAGAATTACTACATACATTATGGATCCCACTGAGTGTATAACTCTGAGTTGATGAGGGATACAGCAGGCAAGGAATCAGATGAAGATGCAGAAAACTACTCCTACCTTCTTTAAGAACACTTAGAGCAAATGGAATAGACAGGCATTTTCATTGCTTACATACAAGTAATTTTGTTCAGGACAATTCCCCGTAAGTATAAGGGATTTTAAATGTAAAAGTGTTTGTTTTCATACGGAGAGACTTAGGAATGATACATTCAAAACCCCTGTTCAGTGTTATGAACCTCTTAATGCCTGGACTAAAAATTAGGTAGTCTACAAACTAGGATTATAAAGTAGTGTACATGTGTATATAAGGTTCATATACAACAAAAGCCATGTACTAAAGAATTCCTCAGCTCAGCATACATTTTAAGCAAATAATGTGGATTTCAAACATCCACACATATAGATACAAACTCTCATTAACAGGTAATTAATTTACATATAAGCTACAAGAGGTACACTGGGTAAAGAGTAAAAAAGGGGAGTTAAAATTTGTCTGGATGACTAATTTTGATCTTCTCAGATAACATTTGTTGGGTTTTTAAGATCATTACTATGTTCACTTTGGGTTTCTGCTCTTAGGTAAATGATAGACATCAGTCACGTTAACTCTGACTGAAAGTTTTTTAGCTGGGAATAACCAACTCTAAATAAAACAATATGGTCAAAGTTCAAAATATTAAGTCCACTTGACTTATAACCAAACATACGTTACAGAAACAATCATCTTTCAATATAAAGTTGCTACTCTTAGTCTAACTTTGAGCTCAATTGCACATTATTATTTTGGGTACTGGGCAGAAAACAAGAAGGGTATCCATTAATCTAGTACTCAAATAATTTTTAAAAATTCTAATACCTTGTTACTTGAACTAGCAATTAGGAGATATTGGAATGGTTTAATTTGACTATTAAGAGTACAGTATACTAGTAAATTCCTACAAAGAAATAACTTGGTTAGAAATGAGTTAAGGTTGCTTAAGGAGAACTTTCACCCATGCAAATCCTTAAAAGCAAGGAAATGTCCAATTAAGAGATCTTTCTTTAGCACACCCCCATATCTCATATTCACTACCTTCACAGATAGATTCCACTCTTCTATAAACAACCTATAAACTAGAGGCTTCTATAAACTAGAGGCTGCTCTAGTTTACAATTGGTTGCCCCCAGGACTGTGGGTAACTGGGAGCAGCTGAGACTAGCTGGAGTGCACAAGCGCTCCAGCCACACCCAGGACACATTCCTTTGATTGTTTAAAATCATAAAGTCACAATTTAATTACCTTCCTTACTACAAAGTTGACAGAAGCAAATAGCAAAAGGTATTCTTTACCTCTCCACGCTGAGATTCTTGTATTCGAGTAAATCTTAGATCACCATGTTCCCAGTTTGCATTTACACTATATATTCTCAACTGTGAAAGTTCAAATGAAGCATTAAAAGCTTTCGCTCCAATCCGGATTATAATGGAGTTCACAGAAACAGAAATTCCTTCTACCACTTTTTCAGCAAAGCCATATTCGCTGGAAAGTGAAATGCCAAGATTTAAATTACAGATCTAATGTTAGTGCATAAAGTGATACTTATTAAGCAATAAGACATGAAACATACCATACAATACAAAACTTGTAGTGCACCCCATCCCATTTATAAATGTTCATTAAAAATATTTAACTCTGAAAAATTTGTAATATAGTATAATCTCTATTATATGGTCCTAATCTAAAATTAACGACGAAACAATTTTTCATGCAGTTGAACTTCAATCAAGTATAACGCATGCAAGTTTCCATTTTAAATATTACAGTAGTCTTCAGATTATTCACCAACCTAGCTTCTATTTATGTATATTTAAGGAAAAATTAATGTCAAATGAATTAACATTATTCCACCACAATAGCATATTAGCCTTGCTAATATTTATCTGTACAACAAAGCTTATTAAAGCTATAATTACTTTTATATATTATGCTTTTTTGAGTGAGGTGAGGATGGGAAGGCATAATATAGGCAAATTGTGCTTAAAATATATATTTTAAGCACAATTTATATATTAAAATGGTTAAGTGCATATACTCAAGCAGCTGAATTTCAGGATTAAAGGGACACTTTTGTTAAAACTTGTTTTTAAAGGAAATTTTCTTATTTGTGTTACGAATAATGCCTTGCATTACTAAAAGTTAAAGAATTTTAAAAATCCAATTTACTTTTCACTATTTTTCCTTTTAAATACAAAAGCTTTCAGTCAGCTCAGACAATGAAAGTAGTTTGCAGCCTTTTATTATTTTACAGTGCTCTAAATAGTAAATAGAACCTATAAGGGTTATTAATGTAGGTCCCAGCCCTGCAACCAGATTGATGCAGGCAAATCCCCTGTCAAGGTAAGCCGGATCTCTAAGGATATGTCTAATGCTTCTGGGAGTGACCCTCCCAAGCTGGGTCCACCGACTTTTGTTTGCACCCTAAGGTGAGTTATGTTCAAACAAGTCTGTCAACCCAAGCTGGGAGGCCCATTCCAAGGTTCAGTGTAGCCACACCCTAAAGGAGTTGACATAAGCAGATCCAATTAAATGACTGGGACCACAATTATACCTGTATATAAGGTGCCACTGGACTCTCTGCTGCTTTTACAGATCCAGACTAACACGGCTACCCCTCTAATAAAAGCTTTATCGTTGCGGGAATGGGGGTGTCGGTAAGTAAAACATTCTGATTAACTAAGAGGGATGGAGTTGGGTATGGGAGGGGGTTCAGGGCTGGGGGTTGGGGCACAGGAGGGGGTGTAGGCTCTGGGAGGGGGCTCGGGGTGCCGGATCCGGACGGTGCTCACCTCGGGCAGCTCCCCGCAAGCAGCGATATGTCCCTGCTGCTCCTAGGCGGAGCCGCAGCTAGGCGGCTCTGCGGCCGTGGTTCCCGGCCAATGGTAGCTGTGGAGCTTGCCACTTGGGTCATCAAAAACCACTGCCATAGCTTGAATGAAGCCTCAAATTGTCCCAGAAGTGGACATGATTTTTCCAGGAGTGGAGATGCCCAAGTAGGGCCTCCCCAGTAAGAAAGTGGATAACCTCACTCTGTCATGGTCAGTGGTGTAGGACTACGAGCATAGCAGAAATAGGAGCTGACACTGATTTAGGAACCCCAAAAATTTGTTGCAATCACCCTTAACCTTGTCAAGCAGGGGGACTTTGGCCTTGTGGGGAGCAGGGGTAAGAGCTGAAGGCTCCACGGCTTGAACTTGCAGGACTGCATTCTATGCCTGTAGTGCAGCAACTTGGGCCTGCAATGTCTATAGGGCTCCCACTATGTCCACCATAGAGATATTGACCTTTGAAGAATCCACGTACACTGTATAAGCCAGGGGTGGGCAAACTATGGCCTGAGGGCCACATCCAGCCCTTCAGACATTTTAATCTGGCCCTCGAGATCCCGCCAGGGAGCAGAGTCCGGGGCTTGCCCCGCTCTGGCGCTCCAGTCGGGGAGTGGGAGTGGGGGCTTGCCCTGCTCCGTGCAGCTCCCGGAAGCAGCGGCGTGTCCCCGCTCTGGCTCCTACACATAGGGGCAGCCAAGGGGCTCGGCACATTGCCCTCGCCCCAAGCGCCACCCCCGCAGCTCCCATTGGACAGGAACCATGGCCAATAGGAGCTGCAGGGGCGGTGCCTGCGGACGGGGCAGCATGCAGAGCTGCCTGGCTGTACCTCCGCGGAGGGGGGACATGCCGCTGCTTCTAGGAGCTGCTTGAGGTAAGCGCCACCCGGAGCCTGCACCCGACCCCCTCCCATGCCCCGGCCCTGATCCCCTCGGTCCCAGCCCAGAGCCCCCTCCCGTACACTGAACTTCTCATTTATGGATCCACCACAGAGCCCGCACCCCCAGCTGGAGCCCTCACCCCCTCTTGCACCCCACATCCCAATTTTGTGAGCATTCATGGCCCACCATACAATTTCCATACCCAGATGTGGCCCTCAGGCCAAAAAGTTTGCCCACCCCTGGTATAAGTTCTAGTTCTCTTATTGTCTGTGTTGGGGCTGCTCAAACTGTCAGAAACCAGGACATGGGTGGTCATGCCTAGTGGTTAGAGCAGGCTGTCATAAACATACAGCTAAGGGTAGCATAAAATCCCTCTTTACCCTGTAAAGGGTTAATTCCTCTTTTACCTGTAAAGGGGAGGGATAGCTCAGTGGTTTGAGAATTGGCCTGCTAAACCCAAGGTTGTGAGTTCAATCCTTAAGAGGGCTATTTAGGGATCTGGGGCAAAAATCTGTCTGGGGATTGGTCCTACTTTGAGCAAGGGGTTGGACTAGATGACCTCCTGAGGTCTCTTCCAATTCTGATATTCTATGAACCTGCGTGACACCTGATCAATAAGGGGAGAAGATTCTTTCAAATCTGTGGGGGAAGGTTTTGTGTCTGTCTCTCTCGGAGCCAGCCAGGAAACAGGGCAGGGGAAAATACATCTCCCTAGCTATAGCTGAACTAAGCATCTAGTCTGCAGAAATAGTAAGTAATAGCAGAAAAGAAATGCGTTAGATTACCTTTTGTTTTAGCTTGTGAATTTTCCCTGTGCTAAGAGGGAGGTTTATCCCTGTTTTTGTAACTTTAAAGTTTTGCCTAGAGGGGAATCCTCTGTGTTTTTGAGTCTTTTGTTATTCTGTAAAGTACTTACCATCCTGATTTTACAGAGATGATTCTTTTACCTTTTCTTTAATTAAAATTCTTCTTTTAAGAACCCGATTGATTTTTCATTGTTTTTAAGATCCAAGGGTTTGGGTCTGTGTTCACCTGTACCAATTGGTGAGGATATTATTCTCAATCCTCCCCAGGAAAGGGGGTATAGGGGCTTGGGGGGATATTTGGGGAAGGTAGAGCTCCAAGTGGCCCTCCCTGAATGTTTGGTTAAATCACTTGGTGGTGGCAGTGATACTAAGGCAAGGAAGGAATTTGTGCCTTGGGGAAGTTTTAACCTAAGCTGGTAAAAATAAGCTTAGGGGGTCTTTCATGCGGGTCCCCACATCTGTACCCCAGAGTTCAGAGTGGGGAAGGAACCCTGACATAGGCATTGGACCTAGTGGTTACCGCAGGCATCAGAGTCCAAGGTCAGAGCTGGAGTCAGGAGCTCAGGATCAGAAGCAGAATCAGAGCTGGAGTTAGAGGTCAGGATTGGAGCCGAAGATCAGTACCAGGTTACCTGGAATGAGGCAAGGCTGGGTCCAAGGCAGGAGCAGGACTATGAACAAGGCAGGAGCAGGAACTATCTCAGCCATGGGCGAATGCTTTGAGCAGCTGCTGAACTGCTGCTGCTGTTGGGCTTAAGAGCCGGTCTGCTGACTATTCCAACCAATCAGGTAGTGTAACCAGTTAGACAGACTACTATAACCCAGGTGCTTTCATTAGCTTGCCCGAAGACTGACTCTGCTACAGACCCTGATTCCTGACAATGATATTCTATTTACTGAGCAAATGGGAAGCAGATAGTATGTCCTAGTGCCTGGTCTACACTAGGAGTTTATGTTGAATTTAGCACCGTTACATCGAATTAACTCTGCACCCGTCCACACCACGAAGCTATTTAGTTCGACATAGAGGTCTCTTAAATTCGATTTCTGTACTCCTCCCCAACGAGGGGAGTAGCGCTAAATTCGACATGGCCATGTCGAATTAGGCTAGGTGTGGATGGAAATCGACGGTAATAGCTCCGGGAGCTATCCCACAGTGCACCACTCTGTTGACGCTCTGGACAGCAGTCCGAGCTCGGATGCTCTGACCAGCCACACAGGAAAAGCCCCGGGAAAATTTGAATTCCTTTTCCTGTCTGGGCAGTTTGAATCTCAGTTCCTGTTTGGACATCGTGGCGAGCTCAGCAGCACTGGCAACGATGCAGAGCTCTCCAGCAGAGATGGCCATGCAATCTCAGAACAGAAAGAGGGCCCCAGCATGGACTGATCGGGAAGTCTTGGATCTGATCGCTGTGTGGGGCGATGAGTCCGTGCTTTCCGAGCTGCAATCGAAAAGACGGAATGCAAAGATCTACGAGAAGATCTCTAAAGCCATGGCAGAGAGAGGATACAGCCGGGATGCAACGCAGTGCCGCGTGAAAATCAAGGAGCTGAGACAAGGCTACCAGAAGACCAAAGAGGCAAACGGACGCTCCGGATCCCAGCCCCAGACATCCCGTTTCTACGAGGCACTGCATTCCATCCTAGGTGCGGCCGCCACCACTACCCCACCACTGACCGTGGACTCTGAGGATGGGATATTGTCGACGGCCGGTTCCTCGGACATGTTAGCGGACGGGGAAGATGAGGAAGGAGATGAGGAGGACGAGGCAGTCGACAGCACTTACAACGCTGATTTCCCCGACAGCCAGGATCTCTTCATCACCCTTACA
Organism: Emys orbicularis; assembly: GCF_028017835.1. Classification (NCBI taxonomy): domain Eukaryota; kingdom Metazoa; phylum Chordata; order Testudines; family Emydidae; genus Emys; species Emys orbicularis. Next base: position 90,263,406 of record NC_088683.1, read on the forward strand.
GAGATCCCCTACCAACCGTCCCCAGGCGTTAACCCGGACACAGAATCAGGGGAAGGATCAGTCAGTAAGTGTTTTAAACATGTAAACATTTATTTTTAACAGAACAGGAATATTAACAATATTAACAATGGGTTTTGCATGATTAGTTTGCCCTAGGCGCTTAACGTTTCAGTCCTTGGCAGTGCAACTACTGAAAAAAAAAATCTAACAATGTCCGGTTTAGCATGATTGTTTTGCCCTAGGCGCTCTACTGTTTAGTCCCTGCCAGTGCAGCTACAGTAAAATCCGGTCTATATGTCCGGGGATAGAGCAGAAATCCTCCTGGGACATCTCCACAAAGCTCTCCTGGAGGTAATTGGAAAGCCTTTGCATCAGGTTCCTGGGGAGAGCGGCCTTATTGGGTCCTCCATAGTAGCAAACATTTCCGCGCCAGGAGACAAGCAAGTACTCGGGGATCATCGCCTTGCAGAGCACGGCGGCATAGGGCCCTGGTCTTTGCAGGCTTTCCCGAAGCATCCGTTCTTTCTCCGTCTCTGAAATCCTCAGAGTGATGTCGCTCATGGTGACCTGCTTTGAATTAGGTAGGGGAATGTTAGTATTGGGACTGCTTGCCTGTTCCTTTACAGAACTGTAACCGGCGGTTTAGAGCCACGCGGTGGAGGCGGGAGAGGAGCAGCATACAGGGATCTTTCCCTGGGACAGCCGCGAGGGGGTGGGACAGGGGCAGAGTTCATGCTTGCCGGATTGCTGGCAGCAGGGACTGGCATTGCTTTGAACGTGAAAGGAGGCCAGTGCTATTATTAAAGTTTTAAGCAGCCACAACTCTACGGCTTACCATGTCAGCCTGTTACCCAAATTCCGCTGTCCTGTCCCGCTTGTCTGATCTGCAGTGCAAGACCCCAGGCACTGAATGCGAAGGCCGAAAATTCGACCTTGTCCTGAGTGCGCATGTGATAGGTGCTGTGCATGGTCTTGTTCACAGAGAAAGACTATGTTCTTTGTTCAACCAAAAATTTATCTTTCTGAGGAATTCACTCCCTTTTTCCCATCCCACAGCTGCGACTGTCTCACGAACTACCCTGGCATCACACTCCCAGAGGCTAGCGCAGATAAGGCGTAGGAAGAAGAGGACACGGGAGGACATGTTCTCGGAACTTATGGGCTGCTCCCGAGCCCAGGCAGCCCAGCAGACCCAGTGGAGGGAGAACTTGTCCCAAATGCACCGATCACACATGGAAAGGGAGGAGAGGTGGCGGCAGGAAGACCAGCAGGCGACTCAAACGCTGCTTGGACTACTGAGGGAGCAAACGGACACGCTCCGGCGCCTTGTGGATGTTCTGCAGGACTGGAGGCAGGAGGACAGAGCCCCGCTGCAGACTATCTCTAACCGCCCTCCCCCGCCACAAAGTCCTATACCCCCCTCACCCAAAGTCCCAAGGAGGAGGGGCGGCAGAGTCCGTGAAAACTCTCACTCCACCCCTGCAGACTGCTCAAGTACCAGAAGGCTGTCATTCCCCAAAATTTGATAAGTCCTTTCCTTCCCGCCTCACCCAAGCCCCCGTCCCAGTTTCATCCCCCGGTTTCATGTGTGGTTGCTAATAAAAAATACGTTTCTGTTAATTACTGTTTCCATCATGTTCTTTTAGAGGAGACTCTGTTTGAAGGGGGGAAGGGGGTTGGTAATTGGACAGGACAGTCACCTTTACCAGGGTACAGACGCGGGGGCAGGTTCAGCAGCAGGGCACACACACATTGCAGTCACTAGTTACCCTGGTCAGTCTGGGAGGTGGTTTTCATGTTCGTGGGGGGGGGGGGGGGGCTATGTGACTTTGTGGCGGGGGAGGGCGGTTAGAGATCTTATGCAGCGGTCCTTAACCTGGATCACAGAACCACGCAGCAGGGGATCTGTAACCGTCCTCCCCCTGCCACAAAGTCACATAGCCCCCCCACACAGAGTCCCAAACAGGAGGGGTGGCAGGCTCCGTTGAAACAACCAGTCCACCAGTACGGAGCCAGTCATTCCTGGAGTTTAGAAGCGTCCTTTGCATTACTACTCTACACCCGCTCCCCACCACAGTCTGCGTCCCAGGTTCAACACTTTACCGCGAAAACAGTAATAAAGAAAACGGTGTTCATTAACAAATTTCAAGTGATTTTATTTTTAAATGTGTGTTGGAAGGGGGGAAACGGGGTATGTAACTGGAGAGGATAGTGAACATTTACTGGGTAAAGAAACGGGGGCAGGTTCAGCTTCTCTGTAAACAAACTTAATAGTCACAGGTTACCCTGCTCACTCAGGAACCTAGCTTTCAAAGCCTCCCGGATGCACAGCACGTCCTGCTGGGCTCTTCTAATCGCCCGGCTGTCTGGCTGGGTGTAATCAGCAGCCAGGCTATTTGCCTCAACCTCCCACCCCGCCATAAAGGTCTCCCCCTTGCTCTCACAGAGATTGTGGAGCACACAGCAAGCTGCAATAACAATGAGGATATTGGTTTCGCTGAGATCAGAGCGAGTCAGTAAGGTTCTCCATCTCCCCTTGAGACGTCCAAAAGCACACTCCACCACCATTCTGCACTTGCTCAGCCGGTAGTTGAAGAGTTCTTTTTCAGTGTCCAGGGCGCCTGTATAGGGCTTCATGAGCCAGGGCATTAGCGGGTAGGCTGGGTCCCCAAGGATGACTATAGGCATCTCCACATCCCCAAGAGTTATTTTGTGGTCCGGGAAGTAAATACCTTCCTGCAGCCGTCTAAACAGACTAGAGTTCCTGAAAACACGAGCGTCATGAACCTTGCCCGGCCATCCAACGTTGATGTTTGTAAAACGTCCCCTATGGTCCACCAGTGCTTGCAGCACCATTGAAAAGTAGCCCTTTCGGTTAATGTACTGGCTGGCCTGGTGGTCCGGTCCCAGGATAGGGATGCGAGTTCCATCTATAGCCCCACAGCAGTTTGGGAATCCCATCACGGCGAAGCCATCTATGATGACCTCCACGTTTCCCAGGGTCACTACCTTTGAGAGCAGTAGCTCGACGATTGTGTTGGCTACTTGCATCACAGCAACCCCCACGGTAGATTTGCCCACGCCAAAGTGGTTCGCGACAGACCGGTAGCTGTCCGGCGTTGCAAGCTTCCAGAGGGCTATGGCCACTCGCTTCTGGACAGTCAGGGCTGCTCGCATCCGGGTGTCCTTGCGCTTCAGGGCAGGGGACAGCAACTCACAAAGTTCAAGGAAAGTTCCCTTACGCATGCGAAAGTTTCGCAGCCACTGGGATTCATCCCAGACCTGCAGCACTATGTGGTCCCACCAGTCCGTGCTTGTTTCCCGGGCCCAGAATCGCCGTTCCACAACATCAACATGACCCATTGCCACCATGATGTCTTCGGCGCGGGGTCCCGTGCTTTGTGACAGGTCTGTGCCACTCTCAGACTTCAGGTCCTCACCGCGCTGCCGTAGCCTCCTCGCCCGATTTCTCAGCATCTGCCTCTGGGAAAGGTGGATGATAAGGTGCGAGGTGTTGACAACGGCCATAACTGCAGCGATGGTCGCAGCGGGCTCCATGCTCGCAGTGCTGTGGCGTCCGCGCTGTCACTGACCAGAAAAGTGCGCGAACCGATTTCCCGCCGGCGCTTTCAGGGAGGGAGGGCGGGAGTGACGGTTGGATGACGACAGTTACCCAAAACCACCCTCGACACATTTTTTTCCCCAGAAGGCATTGGGGGCTCGACCCAGAATTCCAATGGGCAGCGGGGACTGCGGGAACTGTGGGATAGCTGCCCACAGTGCACCGCTTCCAATGTTGACGCTTGCCCCGTTAGTGTGCACTCACAAAGTCGAATTACTGTCCTTAGTGTGGACACACACGTTCGACTTTGTAATATCGATTCCACATATTCGATTTAAGTAAAATCGAACTACTCTCGTAGTGTAGACATACCCTCTGGGTGAGATGTTTCCCTTTTTGGCGTCACATGAAGTTGCTAAGATACAAAACTATGGCTTCCACGTTTTCATATATGAAGGACTATTTTATCTTTCCCAGATTCTTCCTAATTATGACATTTTATGGTTTGTGGGATATAGGAGGTCAGAGTAGATGATCATTGTGACACTGTATCCCATATTCTTCACAGTGATATTATTATGGCATAATTATGATGCATTTTGCACAAGACAGGTCACGTGAGATGTCATTGGAAAAGTTATGATTTGCTGAATATGATTATCCTATTTGTATGCATGCATATTTTTTGTATCTAAGGTTAGGAATATTGACTATGTAACTGTATTTCAAATGTGCTTACTCTGGGTGACACCCACAACTAGCCTTTCTGGTACAACAATGAAGAAGCCAGACAGTGCTGATGGGCCAACAGCAAAGACAATGGCTCCTCGAAGAACTTAGCCTTCCGGTAAACCTCCCCAGACAACCTATAAGTAATGGCTGCTATGACTCAGCAAGTTATGCCAGGGCATGTGACTAGGCCACAAGACTGTGGACTCCATCTTGGGATGTCAGTGTTTTTCCACAAACTGAGTTTGGGACAAAGGGTTCCCGCCATATGCTAAAGCTATATAAGGCAGGGAGTGACATCATCCATTATTCTTCATTTGCCCACAACAGAACACCTCAGAGAAGCTCCTAAGTAAAAAGACTGAACTGGGGGAAGTATTGGACCCAGGCTAAAGGGATTTCTAGCCTGTGTATGAAAAACCTGGGGATTTCAAGCTGCAAAGCAACAGCAGCTTGTACCTTGAGAATCTGCCAGCCTGCTTGTATCATCAGCCAGGATGAGAATTTGTTAATTCATATCCTCTCTTTCTAGTATCTTAAGCTTAGTTTGTGTTTTTGTTTATTTACTAGGTAATCTGCTTGGATTTGTTTGCTATCACTTAAAATTTATCTTTTGTAATTAATAAACTTATTTTATGCTTTAACCTAAACCAGTAAGTTTGGAGTGAAGTGCTTGGGAATCTTAGCTCAAGGGGCTGCTGCATTTCCTCTCCACATTGAGGGAGGGATGAACTCTGGGAGCTTACGCTGTACAGTTCCCTGTGCAGAGCAAGATGGTATAATTTTGGGTTTATACTCCAGAAGGGAGTGCATGCCTGGGAAGCTGGTGGTTATCCTGGCTCTAACCTCTCTGTTGTTGGTTCATGCAGTGGCTGGTCAGGAAGCCTGCATGTAACTGCAGCTGGGTATGTCCCTGCCTGTGGGAATGCTGATGGAAGTGTAGGACCAGGAGCAGGTCTGCAGCTTGTCACAGCAGCACAGTGTGAAAGGGAGCCCAGGCTGGCGGGTCAGAGGGCTCAGCAGTACCCCAGTTTCAGGTGGCACCCCGGGCCGAACCCATCACAATCGTCATGGTTCCTTCTGGCCTTAAAATCTATTCTGTTGCTCTCAAAACGTAGGTCTCTTTTCCTGGCAGTTGCAATAATTCTGTCACAGATGTTGAAGAGTCCCAATTAAGTTCCTGCCCTTCACATCCATTATTAGTCATTCCTTCTTTTTTGCATGGATTGAATCTTCAATGTCAAAATCAAATAGGCTGAGTTCATAGACTGTTATTCAATTTTTCTTTATTTGAATGTACTCCGAGGATCTAACTAGTTCTAGCTCTTAATTGAGTTTCTAACACTTTCACCCTGTTGGCCCTTTTCAAATTATGTTCAGCAGTCAGAACATTTTCAGATTAGACCCTGTACTACCCCCTTGTGTAGTCAAGACATTTTCTGCTCAATATAACTGCCTATGCAGTTTAGTAACCACAACATTACTCTCTATTTTACCTTCTAATGGTGCCATATTAACATGAAGACTCAAGGAATACTTCCATGAGCTCTACTACAGTCTCCTCTTTCAGGCAGATTTAGAAATTATGAGACCCACAAGTTTGGGGCTCCCTGTCCCACCAATTATCTGATATTTTAGTCAGACTGGGTTATACATCAAATCTCTTCGGCCAGATTCAGCTGATGTAGTCATTGAAGAAAACAGAACTATGAACAATCACACCAGCTGAGAATCTGGTCTTTAATGCTATCTATTAGACAAAAGTTAATATTTTGAAAGCAGCATATCTGTTTTCCAAATAATTAAAGCCATTTTGCCTTGGGCCTATCCAAAAGTATGTTGTTCTTATGGAGCTTGAGATTTATTCCTCCATCCTAAAATGCATTACGCGGATTAAACAATCCTATGAACTACAACATGCAATATATATTTAGGATAAATTTTCAAGCTTGGGTGCCTAACATTTTACATCTAAATCTACATTAAATCACCTAAATAAGTGGCCTGATTTTAGGGGTGCCAAGCAAGCAGGCCCTGACTCTATATTTTTAAAGGTTATTATACTTTACCTTTAGACGAATGGATCTAACCAGCTTTCGGATGCACATACATCCTCCAACCTGCGCTGGTTCACGAGAACAGATCCAATAATTTTAAATGTTTTGTATCAAGTGCATGTCAATATTTAAAAACTACAACTGACCTCTGTCCTGATGCAGTTGCTATAGGTGATGGTCCATTAGGGGCACGTGGTTCTTCACAAGTACTCATTTCCATTATTACTTTATCCAGAGACTTGAAAAAAACCAAAGAAATTTGGTACAAATTTCAATTTACTGCAGTAGATTAATAGATAACTTAGATACCTCATAATTAAAAAGTAGTAAGAACATTAAGTAAAAATCTTTCATAAATATTCTCTGTCCATAGCATTTTACTAGAAAACCTTTAATAGAATACATAACCATTTACATTTTTGGACTTTTGTTTATACAGTGCTTATATCAGATATCATTTTTTTCCAACTCTCCTAAACTTTTGCGGTCATATATAAAAACTTTGTATACTTCTTGACTTCTAGTCAGGGAAATAGTCTATTCATCACACTGTAGTATATTTCTCAAAGGCTGAATTCTGAATGAGTATAAAATGAGGAAGACATTTGATTTTCTCTATACAGTCAGTCTTTCAGGGTGAAGGTTCACATAATATTAGCTTTTATGCCCTTTGAATTTTCTCTATAGTGTGTTTTTCTTTTCAGACATTTTTATTGGAAAGTGTTTGAAGCTGGTCTATTGTTGAAATGTATCAGTGGCCGCTAGACGTTTTGTTGATATCTTTAAAACATTTTGTATCTAAGAAAATTGACAGAGGTGAATTGTCAATAAATTTGCTATAATGGGTAGTTTTTGAGAATAAAATATTTAAGATTAACGGTCATCTTTGCCATTATTTTTCATTATTGAGGCTGGACTTCTCAAAAAGGAGACTAAAGGAGTGAGGCACTCAAATCCCATTGATATTGAAGGATATAATAAAATAGCACAATTACACCTTGCCAAATAATTTAACAAATGATAAAAAAACAAACCCACAATGAGTTATTCCCAGGAAGAGACCATCTAAATGCAGAAGCAGTCTCTTTGCCCCCTGACATTAAAAACGGTCATGGTTTAAATTTATAATAACGGCTAAGGAGAATCCCTATTTTTAAAACTCGGTTCCTGCAACCTCTTTCCCTCTGGCCTTGGCTACTGTAACTTTGCCTCCTCTTAAATCCATTCAAAACTTTGCTGTTAAGATTATCTTCTTGGCCCATTGTTCTGACATCACCACACCCATTATAAGTCTCTCCACTTGCTCGCCATTTCCACCACAAATATAAACATCTTGCCCTTACCTTCAGGTTCCTTCACATTTTTGCATTGTTGTACCGAATGGCTCAATTATCTCAATCAGCCATTGCCTTCACACTTACATCAGCTTCTATCTCCCACTTGTCCAGTTCTCACACCTTTGCACTTTTCTTCCATGCTCCCCATTATACATGGAATGCCTTTCCTCCTCCCCAAAAATTCATAAGCTTATTACCTGATTCCTCCTTAAGACTCATCTACTATGATGCCTACAGTGTGCTGCTAGCTGATCTGGTGAGCTGAAACTACAGCTAATTGCTCACCTCGCTCAATGAACAACAAACAAACCCCACAAAAACAAAAGAAACTCCTAATGCACACACAATCGTTTTATGACAAAAGTAAAAACATAATTATCTAACTCAGCCTCCCTGCCCCTTCTGTTTGTTTCACTAATTTCTTAGGCCTTTTCTTAAAATAAGGTAATAAGATCTTTGAAACAGGGACTGCATTTTACTATATGCCTGTATAGTACACAGCCCAATGGAGCCCCGACTTGATTGGGCTACTGCAATACAAATAAACAATAGAGCTTGACTATGGGATTTCTCAAATAGATGCCTGATGCCTCCTCCCCATTCTCCACTAAAAGGGCTGGTAATCATTTTTATTTTAGAACAGAAAACTGCTACACAGAGTCTGTGCAAGAGTCCTCCTTGAAATTATTTTGCTTAACAAGTACAAATAGAAAGGGCAATTTAATCGTGAGCAAAGGCACTTAAAACATTTGCTACCATATTAAAAGATTGATTTCCTGAAAGCCTTTGTTTTTAACAAAAGACAATTGAGTTCTGGCAAGCACACCACTAACTACTCGAGCTACCTAAATCATGTATACAGAGTATGCCAACTAAATGAAGGCTACTTAAGCTCAACCTTGCTGTGACAGAGTGCAGGGTGCAAACAGGTGAGCCTGCACTCTGATCACTTAGATATTAATTAGTTCCCCTGGAAAAAGCTGAAGGGGTAATTAGTCAATCAGGCTGGCTGGCTGAGTCAATTACCTCATAAGCCCATGGCTGACAAGAAGAGGCACAAGAAGGAAGTGCAAGAGGGGAGAGGGAGGAACAGAGCTAGCCAAGCCTAGCCACACAGAGGCTCAAACTAGGGATACCTCTGTTTCCCTTAGGCCCTGGCGAGAGGGCCAAAAGCTAGGTTAACATTGTAAATAGACTGTTGCACGGGGATCATTGTGAAAAGAATGGCGGGAACTTAAAATAAAAGGACATGGTGAAGGCACAACCACAGGAGTCTGTGCAGTTTCTGAGGGGAGAAAGCAAGAGAGGAGCCTTGCCCAGTGACACTCGCCCTCAATTACACACATGCACCAAAGATAATGAGGTTGTGGTGATGTAATTGAGGGCAGAATTCGGCCAATAGCCTGAAGTGTCCCATCCTGGTGAATACATTGCTTTCTAGAAGAACCAGTGAGTTCCTGGTACATTCTATCATTGAATTATTAACTTTTCCTACCAATTCCCATTCATTAAATATGTTTGCAGGCAACTTATACAAATACTGAAGAAGTACCTCTATTAATAAACTCAGATGGAAACTGAATAATGAGAACCAGTGACTGTCAGCTAGTCTAGTTCTGGCTTCTCCAATGTCTCCTGAGAGGCTTGTAAGAAAAGAGATGGAGAACTGACAAATGGCAGCAATCCAGTTCTATGCATCTCCTAATTTTGTTGGGTTCTGACTACAACTAAAAACCAGGCTAAAGCCTTAGACATGTTTTAACTGTGTTGCAACTGGGTCAGGGGACAACCATGCTGTCACTGGGTCCCAGGGCTAGGTTACAGTCGTAGTGTGGAAAGGGCCTTAGAGAATAAAGTCAGACAAGAAGAAGGCAGGAACTTGCAATGAGACTAAAAGACAAATATCCATATTTCAGGTAAAGCTGAAATTATAGAAAAAACAGTTTTTCTAATGGGAATCAAGCAACAACCTAGAGACCCTCATCTTTTATAGAATAGGGATACAGTCGCCAGAATTCAGAGTAGCAGCCGTGTTAGTCTGTATCCGCAAAAATAACAGGAGTACTTGTGGCACCTTAGAGACTAACAAATTTATTAGAGCAGAATGTTTTGTCATCTCCATCTGCTGGTAATCAAAGGACACACTGTACACACCAGCTAAGGTTTAAATTATTTCTAAATAACCTCAGGGAAACTGTAAAACATTTTTTAAAAAGGAACGTATTTACAACTACTATCTGTAAGCCCACGCTATCGAAAAGGTATTGTGAGTCGGTATTGTCAGTGCAACAGTGCCCCTCTAGGCCAACCAGGGCATAGCCCCAGCCCACTCAGCTCAGTGGGGCTGTCAGTCTATTCTGGCTATCCCAGAATCTGGAAAATCCTCTCTGATCTCGGGTCCATCGGGGGTTGGTAGGAGAACCCAGCCACTCCACTGGGTTCCAGCTCAAGGCCCTCAAGCCGGAAAAGCAGGACCAGGGGTCACAGATTCTGACAGTGGCCTGAGCTCCTTCCTACCTTCTCCTGGGCCTCTGCAGGCTCTTCAACTGTTGGTCTGTTCATGCCTTGTTGGAGTGTTGTTTCTGGGCGGCTCTTTAGCAGTTTGCTGACAGGAGTTCCTTTCTCCAGCCTGCTCACTCCTCCCGTGGCCCCCGTGCCCTTCTGCTTCCCAGACCTTTTATTCTCCCAGATGCTGTGAGGCTACCAATTAGCACTGGCCAACAGTACCACTATTAACCCTTTGACTGCTGAGCCCGCGTGGGGTACATGTACTGCATGACAGGTATTATTTGCAAAGTCATGTGTACAAAAAGCTGAAAATGGCAGAAAACTTAAAAATTGGATTGTAACAGACCACAAATTCCAGTGATATTCTAAACAAAAGGAGTTCTTAACCATGCTTGTAGCTGTTTCCATCACTTCACACTGACTCAACAGACATTCTAGTCTTCAGAGTGATGTCTGAGGTTATTGTGCATGCTGGTTGTGTTGTTCTGTAGGTGGCTGTGTTTATTTGTATATGATTTGTGTTATGGTGGGAGAGGTGTGTGGCTGAGAACTTAAAAATTGGACAGTAAAAGACCACAAAACCCAGTGATGATTCAACCTGGTGCTGTGCTGAACAAAAGAAGTTCTCAACTATGATTGTAGCTGTTTCCATCACTTCACAATGACTCAGACATTTTAGGCTTCAGAGTGACATACAGAATGTGATTCCTGGAAACTTATATATACTTTTTGGGTTGATTTCAGAACTTACCAGACTGATTGGATGTGTTTTCAATTTTGTCCATGGTATCTGAAAGATAAAACATTATGCTAAAGCAAATCAAACAAACATTGAAGAAAATACATAGTAATCAAGATATCTGTTTATCATTTTTATTTTCTAGATATAAACATAAAATTTACACTGAACTGCTTGACTTGCATATGATCTTTTGAAGCTAGTACAAATAATAAATAATTTTATGTGAGAAATATACATCATATAACACACAAAGTCGTGTGGCCACAAGGAAAGGTAGCTTAGGAGCTACTGGTGGCAGAAAGGAAAAAGGACCAAAAAAATTAATCTGTCTCTTTAATTCTGTGTTGCCAGACACAAGAAAAGTCCAACCATTTTTCACATTCCTTCCTTAAAAACAAAACCCCACATTTGCTATGTTACGATATAAATCACGATAGCTTGCTTTCTCAATTCCCATTCTAGCATGGTTTGGGAGAGAGGATAGTAGTAGGGTTGTGTATCACATCACTTCCTAGCAAGAAAGACTGAAGGAGCATTGTCCACTGGCTCCAGAGTTATGTCCAGTTTTCAGCCAGAGTATGTCACCATAATATATGGCCTCTGAGGGATAGGAAAGGATTTAAAAAAAAAAAAAAAAAAAAAAGTGATACCAGATGAAAGAAAGTGGCAGGAAAAAATACAGTAGAACATCAGAGTTACAAATACAAGAGTTACGAACTGACCGGTCAATCACACACCTTATTGGAAACCAGAAGTATGCAATAAAAAGCAAATAGTATACAGCACAGCACTGTGTTAAACATAAACATAAACTACTAAAAAATAAAGGGAAAGTTTAAAAAAAAAAAGATTTGACAAACGGTTTGTGCTTGTTTCATTTAAATTAAGATGGTTAAAAGCAGCATTTTTCTTCTGCATAGAAAAGTTTCTAAGCTGTATTAAGTCAACGTTCAGTTGTAAACTTTTGAAAGAACAACCATAACGTTTTGTTCAGAGTTACAAACATTTCAGAATTATGAACAACATCCATTCCCGAAGTGTTCGTAACTGAGGTTCTACTGTAACACACAAAAGAACAAAGAACAATTAAAGCAGATGGTATGACATAGCCAAAGGAAACTCCAGTAGCTTTCTCTGCAAAAATATATACTCCCTTGCTCCATTTCAAAGTGTGTATGAGGAAAATTCCACTTGGATAAAGAAAAAATAAATTAAATCACTGCTCATTTTCATTGCTTCGGTCATAGTCTTACGAGGGATAACAATTAACAAAATTTTCTATCATCTAATGCCTCCATCTTCTTTTTATGAAACTGTTAAACCCCTACAACAAATTTTTAACATTATGAAATTCAGAATTAGCAATTTTCAGACTTCTTGAAAATAAGTTTTAAGAAGGCAGAAAAGACGAAAAAGGGAGAAAGTCTTCCTTAATTACTGTTTCAACATAATAAAATGCTCACCCTAATAGCTGCTTTATTGCAAAAGACCTTGTTTATAGCAAGCCATGTTGGAAGATCCAGCATGTTCTGAAGCACCTCTTCATCCAACTCTAAATTGGTCAGCTGACCTTCCCCCTTTAGTGTGCTCAGATTGATCTTGTCAGGTGACAGGTTTTTGGTGAACCTAAAAGAGAATATGCATTAAAGCTTAAGTTAATGTCACATAAAGCAATTAGTTATCCATGTCATAGGTCACAATTTATATAAATCAGCAAAGTAATAAACTGAAAAGAACAGGCTTCAAAGTACAGTTTGACCTTAAAATTGACATGGTAAAAATGGCCCGGGGGGTTTCACTGTTATTTGTCCCTCGATGACTTCCATATCAAATCTGCTCATTTACAAGTAAACAAATGGACTCAACAATTAAGATGTGTTCTTTCTGGCTTGTCTGTCATCAGGAATAAAGATTCTGTACCTAGAATTTAGCTAACAATTCTTTTGATGTTGTATGAGCCAGAACAGAATCCAGCTCATTCTCCTTTGAACTGTTTTGGCTCTGTAGGGCTAACAGGAGAAAAACGAGTGAAAATGTATTTTTTCCTTAAATAAGCAGATATGACTATGAATAAATTCAGGTGGCAGATCTTTAGAGTAAGAAGGTTTTATTTTTACAAAGTCACTTTTCTGACTTCATTTGCACTTTAGGCTTGACAAAAATCTTGTATAAATTATTCTTAAAACATTCATTAGGGTTTAATTTCAGAATTTATCAAAAACATATGGTAGAAACTGTTTTGTTGCATAGGATTCTGGTGTATTTACAATGTAGCAATTCAAAGACAGGATTATAAATCCTACCATAAGTGCTTTTTTGTCAGAGTATACTTTGAAGTGTCATGATCCGACTACACTGCAAGGTCTTCTGTATATTTTTAAAACTGAGAAATCTCAAAGATGACACACATACTGTACATATTACTATTTTATTAAAAGGCATAATAATTTACTTAAATCAGCATAACAGCCCATGTGATTGTGCCAATCAGCGCATAGCCTAGTGATGAATGGCAAAGCCGAGGGGTGCTTGGCGAAACTTACCTATCTACCTAAGTTCTTATATCACACGTAGCACGTTTTATCTGCTTTGCTGGATCAGGGCCTGAGTGCCTAACTTTCTGCCATAGAAGTTTGTTTTTGATTCACAACCTGGACTCTCATTTTACAGCTTCAGATAGTACATCACCACGTCCACTGAACGTGTTTTGGGTCCTTTCAGTAGCAGATTGTCACTTGTTGGACTTTGCCAGAAGGATGGGGAAAACATTCTAGGAATCACCACTTCGCTGCTGTGTCCATGCCAGGTACAGGTCATATGTTTTCTCTGAACAGGGAGAGACTGGTTCCTAAGAAAACTGTCAGGTTCCCTGTTAAGCTAGGGTTTTGTTTGTTTGTTTTTCTTTTCATGCTTTTTTCCCACCAATCTCCAATTACTGCTGAAAATACCTGGCAGTCACTTTCCCTGTTTGATTGTTACATCATGTTCTGGGGGTATCAAAATTTATAAGCACACTACCCTGCTTAACAAAAACCAAAATGCCCAACACACATTCAACAGTTTAAGTTTCCTGTTAGGGACATGGGATATCATAGAATATCAGGGTTGGAAGGGATCTCAGGAGGTCATCTAGTCCAACCCCCTGCTCAAAGCAGGGCCAATCCCCAACTAAATCATCCCAGCCAGGACTTTGTCAAGCCTGACCTTAAAAACCTCTAAGGAAGGAAATTCCACCACCTCCCTAGGTAACCCATTTCAGTGCTTCACCACCCTCCTTGTGAAAAAGTTTTTCCTAATATCCAACCTAAACCTCCCCCACTGCAACTTGAGACCATTACTCCTTGCTCTGTCATCTGCTACCACTGAGAACAGTCTAGATCCATCCTCTTTGGAACCCCCTTTCAGTTAGTTGAAAGCAGCTATCCAATCCCCCCTCATTCTTCTCTTCTGCAGACTAAACAATCCCAGCCTCTCCTCATAAGTCATGTGCTCTAGCCACCTAATCATTTTTGTTGCCCTCCGCTGGACTCTTTCCAATTTTTCCACATCCTTCTTGTAGCGTGGGACCCAAAACTGGACACAGTACTCCAGATGAGGCCTCACCAATGTCGAATAGAGGGGAATGATCATGTCCCTCGATCTGCTGGCAATGTCCCTACTTATACAGCCCAAAATGCCATTAGCCTTCTTGGCAACAAGGGCACACTGTTGACTAATATCCAGCTTCTCGTCCACTGTAACCCCTAGGTCCTTTTCTGCAGAACTGCTGCCTAGCCATTCGGTCCCTAGTCTGTAGCAGTGCATGGGATTCTTCCGTCCTAAGTGCAGGACTCTGCACTTGTCCTTGTTGAACCTCATCAGATTTCTTTTGGACCAATCCTCTAATTTGTCTAGGTCCCTCTGTATCCTATCCCTACCCTCCAGCGTATCTACCACTCCTCCCAGTTTAGTGTCATCTGCAAACTTGCTGAGGGTGCAGTCCACACCATCCTCTAGAACATTAATGAAGATATTGAACAAAACTGGCCCCAGGACCGACCCTTGGGGCACTCCGCTTGATACCGGCTGCCAACTAGACATGGAGCCATTGATCGCTACCCGTTGAGCCCGACGATTTAGCCAGCTTTCTATCCACCTTATAGTCCATTCATCCAGCCCATACTACTTTAACTTGCCGGCAAGAATACCGTGGGAGACCATATCAAAAGCTTTGCTAAAATCAAGGAATAACATGCCCACTGCTTTCCCCTCAACCACAGTGCCAGTTATCTCATCATAGAAGGCAATTAGGTTAGTCAGGCATGACTTGCCCTTGGTGAATCCATGCTGACTGTTCCTGATCACTTTCCTCTCCTCTAAGTGCTTCAGAATTGATTCCTTGAGGAATCCTTGTCCTCTTTGTTATTTTCCACACCCCCATTTTTGTGTAATTTGCAAACTTTATTACTGATGATTTTATGTTGTCTTCCAGGTCATTGATAAAAGTGTTAAACAGCATAGGGCTAAGAACCAGTCATGTCACTCAACCAGACATCATGTCACTCAACCAGACATCATAACCACATAGAATCCCACCACTGCCTACCAGTTTAAGCACAACTTTATATTTTCAAGACTAAGAAGAATGCAAAAAACAGTTTTAGATTCACTGATTCCAAGGCCAGAGGGGACCATTGTGATAATCTAATCTGACCTTCTGTAGAACTTCCCCAAAATAATTCCTAGAGTACATCTTTTAGAAAAACAGCGAATCTTGATTAAAACATTGTCAGTGATGGAGAATCCAGCACGATATTTGCTATATTATTCCAGTGGTTAATTACTCTCACTGTTAAAAATGTACACCTTATTTCCAGTCTGAATTTGTCTTGCTTCAACTTCCAGCTATTGGATCAAGTTACACCTTTCTCTGCTAGATTGCAGAGCTCATTGTTGAACATTTGTTCCACAAGTACAGACTTATAGACCGTAATCAAGTCACCCCTGAACTTTCTCTTCGTAAAGCTAAACAGATCAAGCTCCTTGAATATACCACTATTAGGCATATTTTCTATCATGTAATCATTCTCATGGCTCTTCTCTGAACCCCCCACCCCAGTTTATCAACATCTTTCTTGAATTGTGGACACCAGAACTGAACATAGTATTCTGGCAGCAGTCACACCAGTGCCAATGCAGAGATAAAATAACCTCTGTATTTCTACTCAAGATTCCCTTGTTTATGCATCCCAGGATCGCATTAGCTCCTTTGGCCATAGCATCACACTGGGAGTTCATGTTCAGCTGATTATCCACCATGACCCTCAAATCTTTTTCATAGTCACTGTTTCCTGTGAGGGTTCTTCATCCCGTAAATATGGCCTACATTCTTTGTTCCTAGATGTATACTTTTACATTTAGCCATATAGAAACACAGTTTCCTTGCACCCAGTTTATCAAGCAATCCAGATTGCTTTGTAGCAGTGACTTGTCCTCTTTGTTATTTTCCACTTCCCCATTTTTGTGTAATTTTCAAACTACATTACTGATGATTTTATGTTGTCTTCCAGGTCATTGATAAAAGTGTTAAACAGTGTAGGGCCAAGAACCAATCCCTGTGGGACCCCACTGGAAACACACCTTGATGATGATTCCAGATTTGCAATTACATTTTGAGACCTATCAGTTAGCTAGGTTTTATTCCATTTAATGTGTGTTATGTTAATTTTATATCATTCTAATTTTTTAATCAAAATGTCTTGTGTTACCAAGTCAAATGCCTTACAGATGTCTATGTATATTACATCAATGCTAATACCTTTATCAACCAAACCTGTAATCTCAACCCCAAAAAATCTCAAATTAGTTTGACAGTATTCATTTTCTATAAACCCATGTTGATTTGAATTAATTACGTTAGCTTCCTTTAATTCTTTATTAACTGAGTCCCATATCAGCCACTCCATTATCTTGCCTGGGATAGATATCAGGCTGACAGGCTTTTAATTACGCAGGTCATCCCATTTACACTTTTTAAAAATTGGCACATTAGTTTTTTCTAGTCTTCTGGAACTTCCCCAGTGCTCCAACTGAAACCCATTTAGTTACAGAGATGTGTTTTGTTTTTTCTTTTTTAAAGAGAGAGAGATTGTTCATTCCTTAAAGATTTTTTAAAAGAGATTTCTTTTCTGAATATGTCAAGTTTGTGATTACCTAGCAACTTCATTTTTTTTAAATGTAGATAAACCTAGACAAATTGCTTCTGGTTGAATTATAATTTTATTTCTTAGTTATTTAATAACTATTATTCAGAAACAAAACCTGGAGCTACTGTAAAGGTGACCACAATTATTTTCAAGGTTATGAAGAGAAGCTTACTCACCCTGTGCAGTAACTGTGGTTCTTTGAGATGTGTCCTTATGGGTGCTCCACTCTAGGCATGCTTGCATCCCGTGCCTCAGCGCAGAGATTTTAGGTAGAAGTGTCCGTTCGGCTTGCACATGCGCTGTCCCCGTCTCATGCCCTGCACCAGGGTTATATAGCGCTGTAACGGGCGAACCACCCTCAGTTCCTTTCCTACCACAAAACTCATTGGAATGAACTCGGAAGCAGAGGAGAGGAGGGCGAGTAGTGGAGCACCCACGGGGAACACACCTCGAACCACCACAGTTACTGCACAGAGCGAGTAACCTTCTCCTCTTCTTCGAGTAGTGTCCCTATAGATGCTCCACTCTACACGACTCTGAAGCAGTACCCCTAATGAAGGGGTGGGGCTTCAGAGTTAAGTTAAGAATTGAGGATAAGACATTAGAGACAAATATGGTATTGGATGCTGAATCGTGAGTAACTGCATAATGTTCAGCAAATGTATGAGCAAATGTCCAGGTTGTGGCTCTACATATTTCTGTGACTGGAACATTTTGGAGGAAGGCTATGTAAGGGACAAGGAATCTCGTGGAGTGAGTTCATACTCTAGAAGAAGGTTGAAAATTCCTCTAATATCCCTGTGAGACCAATAGTGGTAGGAAATGCAGCTCAATATCCATCTAGAGTCTCTTTGGAAATTGAGATCCCTTAGATCTGTCCGCAATGGAGAGAAATTGTCTGGGAGATTTCCTGAAGGGCTTAGCCCTATCTAAATAAAAGGCTAATGCGCTCCTGACATCAAGTGTGTGAAATGTCGCATCTCTTTTGTCTCGTGACTTCGGAAAGACAACTGGGAGGTGGATTAATTGGTTTATGTGGAAGTCCAAAGATATTTTTGGTAGGAATTTGGGGGGTGGTCATAGTGTGACCTTGTCTTTAAAAAGATTGTAAAAGGGAGGTACACCATTAGAGCCCTTATCTCTTCCACTCTTTGAGCAGAAGTAATTGCTGCTAGAAATGCAGTGTGGAAGGGAGCAGGTGGCCATGAGTTCAAAGGGAGGTCTTGTAAGATACCTGAGGATAAAGTTGTGATCCCCTGCCAATGTGGGGCAGCTGATTTTGAGAAAAGGCTACCCAGACCTTTGAGAAAACTTCTTGTTGTGGGATGAGCAAAAACAGAATAACCCTCTATCTTATGATGGAAGGCCATGACAGCTGCAAGGTGCACCTTTACGGAGTTCAGAAACAATCCTGACCTTTTTAGTTCTAGAATGTAATCTAGCACAAATGACAATGGAAAGGATGTTGGAGGAATGTGCCTCGAGTCACTCCAGAATTTGGATCGCTTCCACTTTTGGATATGTATGTGTGTCACAAGTAGTGTGTTTCCTGCTATGTAAAAGCACCACCTTTACATCCTCATTTCTAACCCCTCAAATCATTGAGCAGCCATGTCTTGAGCTGGAAAACCTGGAGATTGGGATGATGGACCTGGCCAGCACCCTAAAAGAGGAGATGAGGAACAGGTTGCAGAGTGATTGGCTGGCAAACAGCCAGCTAAGTATGGTAGGAGAACCATGTTTGTCTTGACCACGTGGGAACTACAAGTATAACCCTGGCTTTTTCTCCCTCTATCTTGATCAGGACCTTGGGTATTAGAGGAATTGGTGGAAATGCATACAAGAGACTTCTGTTGCATTGCAGGAGAAAGATATCTCCAGGAGAGTGGTGACTCTAACTGGCTCTGGAGCAGAACTGTGAGCATTTCTTGTTTTTGACTGTGGCAAATAAATCTCTTTGGGATGCTCCAGCACAGAAATGTGTGATGGAGAATGAAGAGGTCTATTTCCCATTCATGAACCTGGGAGAAGTGTTTGCAGAGAGTATCTACCATGGTGTTTTGTATACCCAGAAGGTAAAACTGCTGAGATGTTGATGTGGTGACGAATGCACCAATTCCAAAATTTCACTGCTTCGGCACAGAAGGAAGGTGATCTCTCTCCTCCCTGGTGGTTTCTATAATATATAGATGAGATGTTATCCATCATGTTCTTTATATGCTTGCCCCGGTCAGTGGGAGGAAATGCGTGCAATCATTTCTGACTGCTCTGAGTTCCAGCAAATTGATATGTAGAGTGGACTCGAGTGGAGATCACCTGCCTTGAATAGCGTGGATGCTCAGGTGGGCTCCCCATCCGAATAAGAATGCACCCAATGTTAATGCCAATGTTGGGGAGGGGATTAGCAAAGGGAACCCCTGAACGATCATTGTGAGGGTCTTTTCACCAGTTGAGGGACTTTTTGACTATCGAGGGCATCGAGAGAAGTTTATTTAAGCTGGGTTTGCTTGATAAGTAGACTGTTCTGAGCCACTCTGCAGTGCATGTGAAGTCTCATGTGATTTATTACAAAGGTGCTCACAGTCACGTGTCCCAGTAGCTGGAGACAATTTCTGGCCGACGTGTGAGGGCTGATCTTGACAGTCCAGGTCAAATTTACCATAGTGTTGAACCTGTGTGAGGAGAGGAATGCTTTGGAATTAATGTGGACATTCAATTGTATCCCAGTCGGAGGAATAGGTCCATGGCCTTTTGTGTGCCCATCAAACCCTCACTGAAGGAGTATGCTTTAAGCAGGCAATTGGCTAAGTATGGGAAGAGCATCATTCATTCCTTGTTTGCGAAGATGTGCCACTACCACAGAAAGGACCTTTGAGAATGCTCTGGGAATGGATGATAGACCGAATGGGAGCGCCTTGTAATGAAAGCGATCCTGACCCAGAATGAATAGTAACCTTCTGCAGGTTGGGTGGATCACAATATCGAAGTAAGCATCCTATAGATCAGTGGTAAGCCGCAGGGATGTGCTGGCCGCTGCTTTCTGAAGCTCCCATTGGCTGGGAACGGCGAACCGCAGCCACTGAGAGCTGCAGGGAGCTGTGCCTGCAGACAGTCAACGTCAGCGAAATGTCTCGTGGCTCGCATTCAGATTACCCTGATGGGCCACACGTGGCCCGCAGGTTGCCCACCACTGCTGTAGATCTAGGGCCCAGAACCAGTCCCCTGGGTCCAGAGATGGAATTATTGCTACGTGAGTTACCAATTTGAATTGCTGAACCTTTACAAATTTGTTCAGTGATCTTAGATCTAGAATGGGTCTCCAACTGCTGTTCTTTTTCAGTACTATGAAATACTTGGAGTAGAATCCCCTCTGTGCTGTGTGGGAACAGGTTCTATAGAACCCAGCTTTGTTTTCTTGTCATAGAAGGTGCTTGTGAGATGGTCCCTGAAGTGGGATAGGGAGCGAGGTGGAAAGGGAGGTAAAATGGATAGAATATCCTGTAGAATGAGCTCCAACACTCACTTGTCCGTAATTATGTGTTCCCAGTTTTGACGAAAAAGAGCAAGATAGTCGCCAAAGCAAAGGAGACATGCGATCTGTTACAACAGATAAGAATGGGGGTGGTAACTTAAGCCCTCAACCAACCCATCAAAATTGATGTTTAGATGTAGAGAGTCGTGGATTTTGGTGGTTAGTGAAGGTCTGGAGAGAATGCCAGGTGCTTTGCATAATTCATCAATTTAAACTTCACCTTCCAGATTGAATAAGGAGACTGCCCAAGTGGAGTGAGCCTGGATCACATCTGGGCATCTGAGTCTCATCTACTCTGAAGACCTGCTGAATACATGATCTGATCCATTTGGCCAGATAGATCAAGACCCTCAGATAGAACAAATGACAAGTCCACTCTACACAAATGTTCAGTGCTGTCTAAACAAATCTTAAGGGCCCATATCAAATCAAAGATGTGCCACACCTTTTCCTTCTTCCCTTGTGATTGTGCACTGAAACTCCGGAGAGAGAGGTCCAGGGGTGGTGGAACAATTTGTACAGTGGGGGTGCTGAGAGCAATTGAACCAAATTGTAAAACCTTGTATACAATGGAAACCCCTGCATTTTGCGCCCCGGTGTCCTGGGCATCTCTGCTGCACAAGGAGCCCCCTTCAATCCTGCTGTCAGCACTGCCCTGACCCTAACCCCAATCCTATCCTTCACAGCTTAAAAAAATTTAAAAAAATAAATAAATCAAAAAATCTTTAAAATGAAGTTGTTGAAATTAGAAAAAAAATAAAAAAATAAATTCCACCAAGCCTAAGTATACTTAGTTTAGGCCTTAGCATTGGTTGTCATAATTTCAAATTTAATTTTAAATAGGCTTTTTTTTTTAAAAAAAAGAAAAAGTTATTTAATTTAATTGAAAAATCCAATTTACATTTAAAAAATCCACCCTACAGAAAACTGATCAGGAAGAGTGTCAGGAATGGACATGTGTGTCAGGGTACTTGGTACACCATGGCACACTTACGTGCTCTGGGTATAGTAAGACTTCCTGGTTCTCATTATGTTCATGTACAGTTGGGAACGTCTACAGGCAATGGAAAAAAAATTCCATTCCCCAGAGGAACAGGGATTGATAAAGTTCAAATGTTGGCAGGTCTTTGGAGGCCAATTTATTAATAAATGTATCACATTGTCATGCAATATAAATGTGTTACATTAATGTCAATAAGGGTAAATGCCTTTGAGATGGCCACCGTCTTGGCCAACTGCCAAGGATTGAACAGGGAACCTCTAGAACTGAAAGCTAACTCAAGATGTTGAAACTCCTAAGGGCCAAGCTCTGTAGCCATGAGCTGTAACAGAGACACATTCTCTGGGAACTGGGTACAGAGACACAGAAATAAAACACACTCACCAGTGGGTTACACTGGACAGGAGGTAGCTTGTCTCAAGAGTTTAATGCCCACAACAGTTTGAATTCAAGTTGAGTCTCGCTTATGATGGCTGCCATCCTAACATCCCAGAGATTGAACTGGGTACCTCCAAAGCTAAAAGTATGTGTCCCTCCATCCCAGAGCTATAAGAGAACCATATCCACTCTGAATCAGGTGCTCAGGTGGATACGTAACATATGCTAGCCAGTGGGTTACACCTCCATGATTTTCCTTTAAAATAACTTGTGCTTCAATTTTGCACACACTGGATGAAGCCTGTCCCCACTGAAGTCAGTTGCAAAACACTGATGTCAATGGGACCATAGTTTCATCCTTTGTTTCTACATTCAAAGAAACTGACCCTTTTCAAATAATCACTTCCATTTTAATTACCACAGAGCAGGCCTCCATGTAGATTGCTGCTTCAACTTACTTTCTGGAGACCTAACTAATCCAAACTGCCCTCAGATTTACATCCTAGCATAAGGAGTCCTGTCCCCATGCTTAATATATTCTGACTTCCCTCCCACATCTTTTGGCTTCAGTGCAAATATCAATTCCCCCATTACAACAAACCCCACTTCTCCATGTAATATTTGTAGAATGGTTTGTATATGAAAAACTATATTGGTTCTTCTTCAGATACAAATAGATGGAGCAGAAACAGCTGCTGTTACCAATGGCTATAATCTAATTGTCACATTGCAGATCTCCAAGATACCAGCCAATGCCTACACATGAATGAGGCACTTACACTACAAGAATGGGAATCACTTTTTAAAAATATAAAACACTGTTCAATCTACTTCTTTTTGTTTCGTTTAATGTGAAGTCCTCACACAAGCATATTAATTGTCCTTCCTATCCCACAATAGTCTTTTCACAGCTCACTTATGAAAGCCTGGAAATTGTTAGAGATGTTATCAAATCCAGCTGGGCTGTTACAAATATAGTAGTCCTATAGATAAGGAACTTAATGAACACAATGACTACAGGACACTATGAACATTAAGTTTCACCTATATACAAAAACAGATACCTTACCAAACTTATATAATTTATGTAATACAGCTAGCACCTTTGGGCACTGCAAAAATAATAAACTGATCACATTTTGACAATTGGACTGTACTTGAAGGTTTATTAACTTCTGCTCAAAATATAACATTCCTGAACTAAAGCTAAGACACAATTTCACACAGAAAAGGATTGATAGTGGGGAAAGTCTGAAGAATTTAAAATTATGAAATAATTAATAAGAGAACGGTGAAGCACTGGCTTTTTCTGCAGATAGCAAGCTTGTCTGTGACTTACTGGAGAAGTAGTAGCTGAAAGCCTGTGCAGTTGTACAGGTGTAATTCCTAAAAGCATGTGTATAAAAATTTGAAAATGGCAGAGAACTTAAAAATTGGATGGTAACAGACCACAAATGCAAGTGATCATTGAATCTGGTGATATTCTAAACAAAGAGAGCTCTCACCAACACTTGCATATTTTTCCATCTCTTCACACTGACTCTACAGACATAACAGGCTTCATAGTGACATGACTAGAATCTTATTACATAAATATGCCTCTGGCAGGATGGATGTTTTTCTTCCCTGACACTCTTTTCTCTTGTGTATGCGGTAGGTTTGGGTTTTTTCCCCCTTATTTCTTTTCTCCTCCTTCCTGGCTCCCACACCATGTGTCCAAGTTGCATTATTGCCAACCCTAAGTATTCAAAAATAATGCATCAGCCCTCCCTCCCCCAAATCACAAGTTATTAAGAAATAGTAAATGTGTGTGTGGAGGGGGGGGGGGTGTTTACCTACTGGATTTTGAACCTTTAGGACAGTGGGTCTCAATCCGGGATACACATACCCTTGGGGGTATGCGAAGGTCTTCCAGGGGGTACATCAACTCATCTAGATATTTGCCTAGTTTTACAACAGGCTACATAAAAAGCATGAGCAAAATCAGTACAAACTAAAATTTCACATAAACAAGTTATTGTCTATACTACTCTATATACTATATGCTAACATGTAAGTATAATATTTATATTCCGATTTATTTTAAAATTACACCTGTACCCCGATATAACGCGGTCCTCGGGATCCGAAAAATCTCACCGTGTTATAGGTGAGACCACGTTATATCGGGTACGGAGAGGCACCGCTCCCCGCCCCAGCTCACCTCCGCTCTGCCTCCGCCTCCTCCCTGAGTGCGCCGCCGCCGCTCCGCTTTTCCCTTCCTTCCAGGCTTGCTGCGCCAATCAGCTGTTTGGCCTGGGGGGGGGGGGGGGGGAGAGAGAAGCGGAGCAGCGGCGGCGCGCTCAGGGGAAGAGGCGAAGATGAGCTGGAGCGGGGAGAGGTTCCTCTGTGCACCCTGTTACTTGCTGCGGCCCTCCCCGGGGCCCGCCGCCCCAGCTCACCTCCGCTACGCCTCCTCCCACAAGCGCGCTGCAGCTCCAGTGGCGTAGCCAGGTTCTAACATCAGGGGGAGCGAACACATAAAAAAAGGTGCCACCCGACATATCAAATTACTAATTACATACTTTTAAATTTGTTATACATATTTAGTTGTACTTAAAATAAAAACACAAGAATGATCCAGCCATGGAAGGGTTGCACAGCCGGCATTTCACAGGAGAACTTTAGATTATACTTAGATATACTTTAGATTCTAGAAAGTAAATCACAGAATACAGTAGTTTGTAATTGTCACCCCTCGCCCCCAGAGCAGAGCGGCGGCTTGGCTGTGGCAGAGTCATTCCCCGGGCTGCCGCTGCTCATGGAGAAAAGATGCCGCTGAAGAGAGACAACGAGAAAAAAACATTCTCCCCCCCTCCCCACTTTTCCTTCCTTCTCCACCTCCTCCGCTGGCACCAGCTGGGCTTCAGAGCCACCAGGAGCTCTGCCCACCAGATTGTGGCTTTTGTACTGTTCTGTCGAGGTCTCCTTGGATGTCCTGACGTAAGAAAACTGAAAGCTTGGAAGCCGTGTTAACTTCCAAGTGACAGGTGCCTATTGTAGTGCTGCACTCTTGGTTTCCAGCCAATGGTTCCCTTATTTCTTGGTGGCATATTAATTATTATTAATAACAAGTCCAGTAGGGCCTAGAAGCCTCACGTGAAATCAGGGCCCCGCTATGCTAGAAGCTGTACATATAGAGTACAAAGAGTTTACAGAGGGTGGATGAAAGGAAGTATCCCCATGATTTGGGGTATGTTTACACTGGAAAAGGGAGGTGTAATTTCCGGCTTGTGTAGACATACCCGTGCTAGCACTGATCAAGCTAGTGTGCTAAAAATAGAAATGGAGCCACAGTGGTGCAAGGAGCTAGCCATCCTGAGTGTGATCCCACCTGAGACCCTTGATAAGCACTCAGGTGACTAGCCCCTCCTGGTGCTCATGCCGTTACACTTCTATTTTTAGCACTCTAGTTTGATCCGAGCTAGCACCAGTATATCTCCTCCAGCTGGGCATGACGCCTCCAGCTTCAATGTAGACGTACCTACAGATGGAGAACAGAGGCACAGTCAGACTAAGTGACTTGTTCAAAGTCACCCAGGGAGTCACTGGCAGAGCTGGGAATTGAACGCATGTCACCTGCTTCCATACAGTTGGATTGCCGCTTCACCTGGAGGTCTCAGGACAGTAATAGGCTGACTAGGCCTCAGCTGGAGTATTGTGTCCAGTTCTGGGCACTACATTTCAGGAAGGATGTGGACAAATTGGAGAAAGTCCAGAGAAGAGCAACAAAAATGATTCAAGATTGAAAACATTGGGTTTGTTTAGTCTGGAAAAGAGAAGACAGAGGGGACATGAGAATAGTTTTCAAGTACATAAAAGGTTGTTACAAGGAGGAGAGAGAAAAATTGTTCTTCTTAACCTCTGAGGATAGGACAAGAAGCAATGGGCTTACATTGCAGCAAGTGAGGTTTAGGTTGGATATTAGGAAAAAGTTCCTGTCAGGGTGGGTAAGCACTGGAATAAATTGCCCAGGGAGGTTATGGAATCATCATCACTGGAGATTTTTAATAAAGGTTAGACAAACACCTGTCAGGGATGGTCTAAATAATACTTAGTCCTGCCACGAGTGCAGGGGACTGGACTAGAAGACCTCCTGAGGTCCCTTCCAGTCCTATGATTCTACTGTTGTAAATGTCCTGTGTCCCATGAGCATGAGCCATTAAAGAGCTGCATGTTAATGTAGTGCATTGTGATGGTGTCACATAATGACTGTGCCCCAGGACACACAATAGTGTCCTGCAGTGAGGCATCATCACAACTAAAGATGCAAACAGTGCCACACAGTATCATGGTGCCCTGGCTATCATGCCAGCAGGATACCAGTACTTGCCATTGATGCACTTCATGCGTTGTGCTTTATAGAATACATACGTACAGACAGAGAGACCATTCATCCCAGCCTGAAATGCAGCTGCTTCTGGGGTGGAACTTGGCAGCCAATTTGCACCACAACGGTGTGACAGAGGCGACAAAGTGAAAAAATGTCTCCTCCTGTCACAACTGCAGGGGCAAGATGGGTCAGCAGGATGCAATCGCCCACACTGGCCAGGACAGGAGGGTTAAGCAGTGAGGAAAGGGACTCTTTAGTGATCACACATGGTCAGGACGTTGGTTTTAAGCTTCCTCTGAGAGATGGTGGCACAGTGTCCCCTGAGCGTCATGCTTCGGCGCTGATTCAATACTGACTCTGAGGGAAGGTCTCGGCTTCCTGCATCACCAGCCCAGGAGCAAGAGCTCACCCAGACCCAGGACGGTTCAGGAGGTGTTTGTCTTCCCCGCCGCACGGCCGCCTCACTCTGCATGGAGCTGCTGGGGCCGGGGGCCAACGGGGCTGCTGCTCCTCAGCCCCGCCCCCCGCCGCGCTGCTGCCCCTTTCCCTCCCAGCAGAGCCCACCCCTGCCTGGGCAGCGTGCACCAAGCGAGGCTCAGCTTAGCGAGCCAGGCAGCTGCGGGCGGGGGGGAGCCTCCTCCTCCTCCTCCCCGGGGAGCCAGGCAAACCTCACTCTGCATGGGGCTGCTGGGGCAGGGGGCCAATGGGGCTGCTGCTCCTCAGCCCCCCCACCCCTGCCACGCTGGGGGGCTGCGCTGCTGCCCCTTCCCCTCCCGGCGGAGCTGAGCGGCATGCTTGTGGGAGGAGGAGGCGGCGGCGGCGGAGCGGAGGTGAGCTGGGGCGGGGAGCAGTTCCTCTGCGCCCCCTCCCCCCAACTCACCTCCACTCTGCCTCCTCCCACGAGTGCGCCACAGCTCCGCTTCTCCTCTCTCCCAGGCTTGCCGCGCCAAACAGCTGATTGGTGCGGCAAGCCTGGGAGGGAGGGAGGAGAAGCAGAGCTGCGGCACGCTCGTGGGAGGAGGCGGAGGCGGAGCGCTCGTGGGAGGAGGCAGAGCGGAGGTGAGCTTGGGGGGGGGGGCGGTGAGGGCCGCAGCAAGTAACAGGTGGGCACAGAGGAACCGCTTGCGGTAACATGAATACGGATATAACGAGGTAAAGCAGCCCTGTCCCCCGGAGCGCTGCTTTACCGCGTTATATCCAAATTTGCGTTATATAGGACCACATTATAGCGGGGTAGAGGTGTATATGGTAAAAATGAGAAAATAAGCAATTTGTCAGTAATAGTGTGGCTGTGACACTTTTGTATTTTTATGTCTGATTTTGTAAGCAAGTAGTTTTTAAGTGAGGTGAAACTTCGGGTACGCAAGACAAATCAGACTTCTGAAAGAGGTACAATAGTCTGGAAAGGATGAGAGCCACTGCTTTATGGTTCCCACTTTCAGGCTTTTCTCCATAGCTATGAAGACCAGGAACTTTTTTTTTTTTTTTTTTTAAATGAAAGCCAAGAGTCTCATGTAACCAGAAGACTCCAAGAGCTGGGGCTTTAAAAGAACCCCAACAAATATTGTGAGACCCACAATAAAATCCTAAGTGTTGGCAACACTACTTCTCCCCTTCTCTGCCTATCATGATGAAGACAGTGCTGAAGTGATTCAGATGGATACAGCAGTATCTGAGGAAGATGGGCTGTGTATAGATTCTGGACTATAGCTGTGTAAATAATGAATTTTTTGGTTCACTGACTAAACAAAAAACAGACAAAAATCATTTTGTATTGAATGAAATGCTTCGTTTGACCCTAAATGCTTCATTTTGCTTTAAGGCATTTTAAGGGTTTTTTTCCATTATTTATTTATTAAAAGCAAGGGAAATATGGAAATGACAAACACAAAACCAAACGAGAAGAAAGAAACAGTAGTGGTGGTGGTGCTGCTGCTGCCCCTACATCCTATAGCCCTGAGATGTGGAAGACCCAGATTCAAGTTCCCACTTTGCCAGTAGGGATTTGAGCTTGGCTGTCTGTCACAGAACAGAGTGAACAGGGTCCAAAGCACCTGTAATTTATTACCTGCCGCCCAAAGGGCTTAAGGGAAGGCATCTGGGCCTTATAAATGGGGAGACAGCAGCACGAAACATGAGAGGAAGCTGTGGCTTACGGTACACCTACACTTATAACAGCGTGTACAGTTCAGATGCTGCATGCCCAGCTAACCCTGGTATAAATAGCAGTGTAGACAATGAGACGCAGTTTAGGCAAGTAGAGCAGAGTGCCCTATACTCCTGAATCCCCATGATATATACCCTACATGGCTCTCTACAGACCCACACAGTACCTCCCATGTTTACACTGCTATTTTTAGCAGAGTAGTGTTCCACTGCCTCCCTGCATTGCTGGAGGTGTTTTCACTGTGGCCTTTAGCTACACATTACAGTGTCTAGTCTGGATACAGCCAGCCTTTCACTGTAGCATGAAGCTACATGTGCAGTGCCTGTACTCTACACACCCTCACAAGTGTAGACATAGCCAGAATGAAGCTGCAGCAAAGCAGAAGGATGCAGGAGAGTTTGAGACACCAGAGGAATGAGACTCCAGCCAGGTTGGGCTAGGACTGGCCTGCAAAAAGCAGGGGAAAACCAAAGTGAATCTGGAAGGCTCGGATCACCTCCAGGGAAAAGAGGAAAAGCCCCAGGACTGACTGAGGTACTAGGGACAAAAGACTCCAAGTGGGAAGGCCTGGGAGTGGCTGAGGAGAGACGAGCATTCTCTTTTGAGAGAAGCCCCAGGACTGAGTGTTATTTTTGAATTATATATAAAGAAATTAGACGAACAAAAGTATTATTTTAAGGATTCAGGAACAGTGGAGTCTATTTATGGAGCCCTGAAGATGGGAAACAGAGGTGGTGCTTGAGAGGTGGGCCAACTGTTACAGTCTTCCATGTTGCAGGTCAATGCCCTAACTACTAGGCTATAGGGTATTAGAGTAGAGTCTCTCTCAAGCTCTCCAGTTGAAACTGTTCCATTCTGTATAAATAATTAAATATTCATTAGGGTCATTTTTTCTGTCTGGCCCATAGCCTGGTGGTTAGCACACTCACCTGGGCTCCAGTCCCTGCTGCCATGCATATTTAATTTATACAACGTGAAACAGCTTCAACAGAACAGACAGAGAATCCTAACCCAGAATACCCCAAAGCTCAGTGGTTAGTGCACTCACCAACAACATAAGACCCCGAAGCTCAAATTCCTTCTCTAAATGAGGCATGTTATGGACTTGAACCCATGTCTTCCACATCCCGAGTATCTAACCTTTGAGCTACAGAGTGTAAGGGGACACCACCACCTCCTCAAATTTTTAGGAGGGCACCTAAGTACCCTTGTGAATCTAGCCTGAATTTTTGGAGGGGAGGGGTAAGAGAGGTGTGCTGAAATTATTAAGCAAACGTGTGTCAAATTCACAAATAGTTTTGGTGGATCCAATACTGCATTTTTTGATGAATGAACTATTTGGCTAAAAAAATTTGCCCAGCTGTATTCCAGATACATCTCTTCATCTCTTTCACTGATGAAAAATTCTAGCTTCTTGTGTTTCTACACTGAAAAATAAAAGGCATGCGTTTGAGTGTGAGCATGTGCATGTGTTACCTCTAAACTGCTGCCATTCTTTCACTGTAATAAAGCAACTAGGACTATCTGTTTCACTATGGTTTCCATTATACATTCTCTTCAGGTCCTTAAAGCATGACAGTTTCAAATAAGTTCACTTTTGGAGGAAGTGGGGAGGCAGTCTCCCCATATATGGCATTACACCAGAGGTGGGCAAACTACAGCCCACGGGACCGTCCTGCCCGGCCCCTAAACTCCTGGCCCGGGAGGCTACTCCCGGCCCCTCCCCTGCTGTCCCTCCTCCCCCGCAGCCTCAGCTCGCTTGCTCCGCTGCCGGCGCAATGCTCTGGGCAGCGGGGCTGTGAGCTCCTGGGGCAGGGCAGCTGCAGAGCCCGGCCTGACCAGGTGCTCTGTGCTGCATGGTAGCAGTGGTATAGCCCGGCTCCAGCCGGGCGGCGCGGCTTTAGCGCCGCCAGCCACCGGTGCTCCAGGCAGCGCGGTAAGGGGGCAGGGAGCGGGGGGGTTGGAAAGAGGGCAGGGGAGTTCGGGATGGTGGTCGGGGGCAGGGGTGTGGATAGGGGTCAGGGCAGTCAGAGGGCGGGGAACAGGGGTTGAATGGGGGCAGGAGTCTCGGGGGGCAGTCAAGAAGGAGAGGAGGTTTGGATGGGGAGGGCGGGGGGCAGTCAGGGGCAGGGGTTCTGGGGGCAGTCAGGGGACAGGGATAAGGGGTGGTTGGATGGGGCAGGAGTCCCAGGGGGGTCGTCAGGAATTAGAGGAGGGGTTGGATGGGGCGGCAGGGGTCCATGGGGCGGTCAGGGGACAGGGAGCGGGGTGTTTGTGGATGGGGCAGGGGTCCCAGAGGAGCTGTCGGGAAACGGGGGGGTTGGATGGGGCAGGAGTCCGGGGGGGGGGGGAGGGGAAGATAGGGGGTGGGGGCCGGGGCACGACTCCCTCCCCTAACCGGCCCTCCATACAATTTACGAAACCCGATGCGGCCCTCGGGCCAAAAAGTTTGCCTGCCCCTGTATTACACAGATAACTAATTCATGCTAACTGGAGGTATAGGCACCAAATCTTGCTTATTAATGAAAGAATTCTCTTGAACAGACCATTATATCTACACTGTTCCATTAAGAGTTAACTTTAATTTCTTTAACAAAATTAAATTACCCCATCAAATCTCCACCAATATAAACGAGATCCAGTGTCAATTCCTCTTTCAATATAGCTAAATGCATCCCTGCTACCAACTACAGGAAGTCTATGAGCATTAAGTAATACAAAGGACACAAGTAGGTGAAAGGCCTGGTCTACACTAGGCTTTTATGTCGAATTTAGCGCCGTTACATCGAATTAACCCTGCACCCGTCCACACCACGAAGCTATTTAGTTCGACATAGAGCTCTCTTAAATTCGACTTCTGTACTCCTCCCCAACGAGAGGAGTAGCGCTAAATTCGAAATGGCCATATCGAATTAGGCTAGGTGTGGATGGAAATCGACGGTAATAGCTCCGGGAGCTATCCCAAAGTGCACCACTCTGTTGACGCTCTGGACAGCAGTCCGAGCTCGGCTGCTCTGACCAGCCACACAGGAAAAGCCCCGGGAAAATTTGAATTCCTTTTCCTGTCTGGGCAGTTTGAATCTCAGTTCCTGTTTGGACATCGTGGCGAGCTCAGCAGCACTGGCAACGACGCAGAGCTCTCCAGCAGAGATGGCCGTGCAATCTAATAGAAGGAGGGCCCCAGCATGGACTGATAGGGAAGTCTTGGATCTGATCGCTGTGTGGGGCGATGAGTCCGTGCTTTCCGAGCTGCGATCGAAAAGACGGAATGCAAAGATCTACGAGAAGATCTCTAAAGCCATGGCAGAGAGAGGATACAGCCGGGATGCAACGCAGTGCCGCGTGAAAATCAAGTAGCTGAGACAAGGCTACCAAAAAACCAAAGAGGCAAACGGACGCTCCGGATCCCATCCCCACACATCCCGTTTCTACGAGGCACTGCATTCCATCCTAGGTGCGTCCGCCACCACTACCCCACCACTGACCGTGGACTCTGAGGATGGGATATTGTCCGCGGCAGGTTCCTCGTCGGACATGTTAGCGGACGGGGAAGATGAAGAAGGAGATGAGGAGGACGAGGCAGTCGACAGCGCTGGCACCGCTGATTTCCCCGACAGCCAGGAGCTCTTCATCACCCTTACCGAGATCCCCTACCAACCGTCCCCATCCCTTACCCCGGAGACAGAATCAGGGGAAGGATCAAGCAATAAGTGCTTTAAATATCTAAACATTTATTTTTACAAGAACTGAAATATTTATAATATTAACAATGGCTTTTTCCTAAAGTGCTTAAACATGTAAACAATAATCTGCAAAAAAACTGGAATATTTACAATAGTAAGAAAGGGTTTTTCATGATTTGTCTGCCTTAGGCTCTTCACAATTTAGTCCCAAGTATTTAAAAATTTTTTTACAATGTCCGGTAAGTCATGATTCTGCTGCCCAAGACGTTCCACTCTTTAGTCCCAGTGCACCTACGCGAAAATCCGGTCAATATGGCCGGGGATAGAGGCGAAATCCTCATAGGAGAACTCCTCGTAGGTCTCATGAAGGTACATTTCCACCCTGTTCATCAGGTTCCTGGGTAGGGCGATTTTATTGGGCCCTCCGTGGTAGGACACGTTTCCGCGCCACGACACCATCAGGTACTCTGGTATCATTGCCCTGCAGAGCATGGCGGCAAACGGCCCTGGTTTCTGAAGGCTTTCTCGAAGCATCCTTTCCCTCTGGGACTCCGAGATCCTCAGCAGGGTGATGTCGCTCATGACGCCCTGCTTTGAATTAGGGAGGGGAATGTTAGTATTGGGACTGCTTTACAGCCACGCGGTGGAGGGAGAGGGGCAGCATACAGGGATCTTTCCCTGGGACAGCCGCGAGGGGGTGGGACAGGGGCATAGTTCATGCTGTCCTGATTGCTGGCAGCAGAGACTGGCATTGCTTTCAATGTGAAAGGAGGCCAGTGCTACTAGTACAGTGTTAAGCAGCCAGAAGTCTACGGCTTACCATGATTGCACGCTACAGAAGTTCAGGTGTCCTGCCACGCTTCTCAGATAACTGCAAGACCACTGCAAGACCCCAGGCACTGAAGGCGAGGGCCGAAAATTCGACCTTGTCCTGAGTGCGCATGTGAGAGGTGCAGTGCATGGTCTTGTTCACAGAGAAAGACTAGGTTCTTTGTACACAACTTCATTTATCTGTCTCAGGAATTCACTCCATTTTTCCCATTCACACAGACACATCTGCGACTGTCTCCCAACCCAGCCTGTCAGCACACTCCCAGAGGCTAGCGCAGATTAGGAGGAGGAAGAAGACGACGCGGGAGGACATGTTCTCAGAACTAATGAGCTGCTCCCGAGCCCAGGCAGCCCAGCAGACACAGTGGAGGGAGAACTTGTCACAAATGCACCGAGCAGTCATGGAACGGGAGGAGAGGTGGCGTCAGGAGGACCAGCAGGCTACTGAAAAGCTGCTTGGACTAATGAAGGAGCAAACGGACACGCTCCGGCGCCTTGTGGATGTTCTGCAAGACCGGAGGCAGGAGGACAGAGCCCCGCTGCAGTCTATCTCTAACCGCCCTCCCCCGCCACCAAGTCCCACACCCCCCTCACCCAAAGTACAAAGGAGGAGGGGCGGCAAGGGCCGTTAAAACTTTCAGTCAACCCCTGCAGACTGCTCTAGCACTAGAAGACTCTCATTCCCCAAAATTTCAAAAGTCCTTTCCTACACACCTCACAGAAGCCCCCGTGCAAGTTTCAACCCCCGCGTTTCCTGTGTGGTTCATAATAAAATATTCGTTTCTGTTAATTACTGTTTCCATGATTTTCTTTTGGAGGACAGTCTGTCTGAAGGAGGGGAAGGGGCTTGGTAATTGGACAGGACAGTCACCTTTACCAGGGTACAGAGGCGGGGTAAGGTCCAGCATCAGGACACATACCCAGTGCAGTGACTAGTGACCCTGGTCAATCTGGGAGGTGGTTTTCATGTTCTGGGGGGGGGGGGGGGGTTGCTCTGTGACTTTGTGGCGGGGGAGGGCAGTTACAGATCAAATGCATCACAGAGCCGTGCAGCAGGGGAGCTGTAACCCTCCTCCCCCTGCCAGACAGTCACATAGCTGACACATACACGCTGTCCCGCCCAGGAGGGCTGGCAGGCTCTGTTGAAACAACCAGTCCACCACTGCGGAACCCGTCATTCCTGGAGTTTAGAAGCATCATTTGCCTCACAACACTAAACCCGCACCCCGCCACAGTCTGCGTCCCAGGTTTAAAACATTCCCGCGAAAACAGTAATAAAGACAACGGTGTTCATTAACAAAACAGAACAGATTTTATTTTTTGGGAAGGGGGTGAAGGGGGTATGTAACTGGAGAGGATAGTCAACGGTAACTGGGTAAAGAAATGGTGGCAAGTTCAGCTTCTGTGTCCACAAACTTAAAATTCACTGGTGACCCTGCTCAGTCTGGAAACTGTCTTTCAAAGCCTCCCGGATGCACAGTGCGTCCCGCTGGGCTCTTCTAATCTCCCGGCTGTCTGGCTGGGAGTAATCAGCAGCCAGGCGATTTGCCTCAACCTCCCACCCCGCCATAAAGGTCTCCCCCTTGCTCTCACAGAGATTGTGGAGCACACAGCAAGCTGCAATAACACTGGGGATATTGGTTTCGCTGCGATCACAGCGAGTCAGTAAGCTTCTCCATCTCCCCTTGAGACGGCCAAAAGCACACTCCACCACCATTCTGCACTTGCTCAGCCGGTAGTTGAACAGTTCTTTTTCTGTGTCCAGGGCGCCAGTATAGAGCTTCATGAGCCAGGGCATTAGCGGGTATGCTGGGTCCCCGAGGATCACTGTAGGCATCTCCACATCCCCAAGAGTTATTTTGTGGTCCGGGAAGTAAATACCTTCCTGCAGCCGTCTAAACAGACCAGAGTTCCTGAACACGCGAGCGTCATGAACCTTGCCCGGCCATCCAACGTTGATGTTAGTAAAACGTCCCTTATGGTCCACCAGTGCTTGCAGCACCAGCGAAAAGTAGCCCTTTCGGTTGATGTACTGGCTGGCCTGGTGGTCCAGTCCCAGGATAGGGATGTGAGTCCCATCTATAGCCCCACCGCAGTTTGGGAATCCCATCGCGGCGAAGCCATCTATGATGGCCTGCGCGTTTCCCAGGGTCACTACCTTTGACAGCAGTACCTTCACGATTGCCTTGGCTACATGCATGACAACAACCCCCACGGTAGATTTGCCCACGCCAAACTGGTTCGCGACTGACCGGTAGCTGTCCGGCGTTGCAAGCTTCCAGAGGGCTATGGCCACTCGCTTCTGGACAGTCAGGGCTGCTCGCATCCGGGTGTCATTGCGCTTCAGGGCAGGGGACAGCAACTCACAAAGTTCAAGGAAAGTCCCCTTCCGCATGCGAAAGTTTTGCAGCCACTGGGATTCATCCCAGACCTGAAGCACTATGCGGTCCCACCAGTCCGTGCTTGTTTCACGGGCCCAGAATCGCCGTTCCACAGTATCCACAAGACCCATTGCCACCGTGATGTCCTCGGCACTGGGTGTCGTGGTTTCAGACAGGCGTGTGCTACTCTCGGAGTTCAGGTCCTCACCCCGCTGCCGTAGCCTCCTCGCCTCATTTCTCTCTATCTGCCTCTGGGAAAGGTCGATGATGAGCTGCGATGCGTTGACAACGGCCACAACTGCAGCGATGGTCGCAGCAGGATCCATGCTCGCAGTGCTGTGGCGTCCGCGCTGTCACTGAACAGAAAAGTGCGCAAACTGATTTCCCGCCGGCGCTTTCAGGGAGGGAGGGAGGGCGGTAGTGACGGACGGATGAGGACAGTTACCCAGAAGCACCCTCGACAAATTTTTTTACCCAGAAGGCAATGGCGGCTCGACCCAGAATTCCAATGGGCAGCGGGGACTGCGGGAACTGTGGGATAGCTGCCCACAGTGCACCGCTTCCAATGTCGACGCTTGCCCCGTTAGTGTGGACTGACAAAGTCAAATTACTGTCCTTAGTGTGGACACACACGTTCGACTTTGTAATATCGATTCCACATATTCGATTTAACTAAAATCGAACTACTCTCGTAGTGTAGACATACCCAAAGTCTACATTAGAAAGTAATCCAAAATACCATTAAAGTGTGGGGAACATCTGAAAAAAATTATGTTCAGAAAGTAGGCATATAAAACCTACTTGCTATGTGGTTTTGTATGTTTAGTTCACAAACAGGTTTTGCAGATTTACCCTTGGATCTTTCTTTGAAACCTAGACGCATAACAAACTACTGCTTTTCACAGAATTATAGATGGCACACAAAAGGCATCCAACTAGTAACTTACAGTTTTCTCCCCAAAACAGACTATATATTAAAAAAAAAAAATGTATAACCACCTCTAACATTTCTTTTAAAAAAGGTGGGGAAGTGGGTATTACCTGAGGGCAAGAAAGTCAGGCAAAAGGCCCCTATTCCAGGTGAAAGCAAGTGGTCAGTTCCCATGGTTTCTTAGGAGCTTCTGGCACTCATTTTGGTAGTAAGGATATTCACAGCAAATCAATCTCCACCACAGGAAGCAGGGATCGCTGTAGGGAATGGGACACAGGGGACACACAAGGGAGCAAGTTTAAAGGGGAAGAGGAATGATACAATAATGAGAGAATTTTAAATAAAGAGAACTATAATTATGGCGTTACACATTATGACATTTTGTAAAATGAAATGACAAATTTTTATAAAGTGTAAAGGGAGGACGGTCATGAGAAGATCCATCACTGTACTGATGCTACACAGTTGCAACTACATTTAAACAAAAAGCTGATGTAGAATTTAAAAAAATGCAGGCACATTATGTGTGACATTACCCAGGGTACAATCTGGACAGTTGATCAGCTGTGTCCCCACAATTCTCTAACCTGGGATCCCTTTTACACTGCTTCACTGGGAAAGCAACCACTCCTGGTCTGTATCACACAGCCTCCAGCATGTAAATCACCCCCAGCTATACTGTATGAGTGCTATAGCTAGCCAGCCAGGCACCCATGAATTATATTGAAGAGTGATACCAACAAATTCCCGGTCCCAGACTTGTCCCCAGAAACATGAGTCTTGTACTGACCAGTACCCTCCTTGACGATACAAGCTCATAGAAAGTCCGTCATTTCATTAATAGAAAATGATATGCACAAATCTCGTTATCTCAAGAGAAGTTTCCCAAACACTTCAATCCAAACACACGCTGGTTAAGATAAAACAATAAAACAAGTTTATTAACTACAGAAAGATAGATTTTAAATTATTACAAGAAAGAGTCATAACAGTCAGAATTGGTTACAAAGAAATAAAAGGTAAATCTCAACTACCTAGCTTAACAAGCTAAATGAATTTAAAGCAAAAAGATTTCTCTCACCACATGCTTATAGCAATCTGGCTAGATTCCTTCAGCCAAAACCCTTTCCCCAGTTCAATGCCGCCTCCTTTTTTCTTTCAAGTGTTGTTGATGCCATGAGTAGAGATGAGGGGAGAAAGGTAATCTGAGGCGTTTGCTCCCCTTTCTTATAGTATTTCTCTTCTTTGAGAATCATCTCCAGCTGGGGTTCAGGCAACAAGAAGTCTGTGGGACAGGAACTTCCAGCTGTTTCTTTGTCAACATGTTAATTTCTCGTTCACTCCCTTCTTCCTGTCAAACCACTTAACCGGTGCTAGTCCATTTGATTTTGTTGACACCTGGCTGGGGTGTCAGTTTGCCTTTTGTCTCTGAGGAACTAGATACTGCTTGCTTTTCTAAACTTTGAACATATGTTTTACAATATTCGACTGTATCTTTGCATACAATATTGCCACACATATTTTACCAGGACAATAATGATCAGCAGATTATGAGTTTTCAATTGATACCTCACAAGGCATATTTTGTACCAAATTTATCATAGTCTTGTAGAAAGGGTGAACATAGAGATACAGACTGTCACACTATGTATTTACTAATATAATTAGTTAATATTTTCAAGATTTTAAAGGTACCGTGCAAACATATTTTTAAATCTAAGAAGTGTAAAATTATGTGTTGCATATCCCAGATAGGGTAAAAGGCATTTTAGCACACTTTAATGTGTGCTAATACCTTTTCTTTTTAGTTTTGTTTTGAATCATAGAATATCAGGGTTGGAAAGGACCTCAGGAGATCATCTATCCAACCCCCTGCTCAAAGCAGGACCAATCCCCAACTAAATCATCCCAGCCAGGCTTTGTCAAGCCTGACCTTAAAAACCTCTAAGGAAGGAGATTCCACCACCTCCCTAGGTAACCCATTCCAGTGCTTCACCACCCTCCTAGTGAAAAAGATTTTCCTAATATCCATTACTCCTTGTTCTGTCATCTGCTACCACTGAGAACAGTCTAGATCCATCCTCTTTGGAACCCCCTTTCAGGTAGTTGAAAGCAGCTATCAAATCCCTCCTCATTCTTCTCTTCTGCAGACTAAACAATCCCAGTTCCCTTAGCCTCTCCTCATAAGTCATGTGCTCCAGTCACCTAATCATTTTTGTTGCCCTCTGCAGCCCCCATTGGCCTGGAGCAGCGAACCGCGGCCACTGGGAGTCGCGATTGGCCGAACCTGCGGACACGGAAGGTAGACAAACCGGTCTGGCCTGCCAGGGGCTTTCCCTGCACAAGCGGCAGAACTGCTTTAGACAATACAGCATTGATTCAAATTTGGAAGGTTTTCTTCATACTTCAAAATGCTAGAACTTTTTATTTTAAATGAAAGCTTATTCCCCAAAAGGATTTGGATCTTGCAGGCACTAATATGGTCACATAACAACAGAAGATGGGGGCCTGGGTTAGACCACACCCTATGACTAAACTTTCCTTTCTAGGAAAAGTTATAGAGAACCTGGTAGAAAACCAACTTCAGCAACACCTCACCCTTGTCAGTATTTTGGACACATCTGACTCAAGCTTCAGACCCAGATCTGTTAAGGAGATCTACTGATGTAGCCTGAGAGCTCTGTTACTTGTGGAATCACACAAAGATCAAGATTTTCCCCATATATTCAACATATATTTCAAACCAACAGAGGAGACTTTAAGATTATATGGTCTTTGATGCCAGCAGCATGTAGATGACAGCCAGCTCTCCACCTCATTATCAAGGGTAGATAATGGCATTACTCAGATGTCTCAGTGACCTAATAGGGTAAGTACATTAAAGAAAATGAGTTCGGTCAAGCAGATGGTTCTATGCAAGTAAAAGAGAAGTGATACCAATAGGAAGAGACCAACACTGAAACATTAGCAGCAGCCTAAACTACTGAGCCTATCTGCGCTCTCATGATCAAGGTGGTGTGCAGTCTGAATCTTACTGGACTTTATCTAGCTAGATTCTTATACCATGCCTATCACCATAGGATTGGAGGACTTCATAAGTATTAGAAAAACAAAAAGAGCAGTCTAGCTTATTCTCTCTGTGTGTCTTTCCTTCCCTCTCTCCCACTTTCTTCCTTCCCCATTGGGAAGAGTAACTCACCCTGCATAAATGGAGTTTGTTTTATATTAAAAGCAATAAAGTGACTGTGAGAAAGCTAAGTCAAAGAGTATCACTAATCCATTATATGAAAATCACAGGTGTAGCCAGAAATATTTTTTTTATCGTTTTTAGCTAGCCTGAAGATGGCAGCCCTTTCATAGGCTGACCTAGTAAACAATCTTCATCTTAATTGCTTCCACGCTGGAGAAAAGCAATTGAAACAATGGTGAAGGCTATACAGAAGCTGCATTTGGTCCAAAATTTTACTATCTTCAGACTGTACCAGAAGACTCATCTCATTTACCTCAGTAAGGGTGGCTATAGAATGGCCAAGAGTTTCCTTCATTGAGCTAAAGCACATCCCACCTCAATGAAAATAATAGTATAAACAAAGAAATTAAGGTACTTGCAGAGAGAATTTATGCTTTCCAATTTATGCATCTAGATAACAATGATAGACAAATTAATTACACCTAAGACACAGATGGATATTCTGGGTAATTCCGACACTTTTCATAGGAAAATATTGTGAATTCAATGGTGATTCTGTAGTACTATAATAAGGGAAATTACTTCCTTATAATTAAAACTGAGAATTTAAGTTATTTACTATTTATTCCTTGTAGCACCCATAATGTGGTAGACATTGTATAAATATAAAACAAATGCATGATCAACAGACAAAGGACATGAGAAAAGAGAAAAATATATAAGTAGTCAAGATTATGATTGGCTAAGTGTTGATATTTTCCCCACACTGTCCCCTTATCAGATATAGGCTATCCCTAGTGAGTCTCCAACCTTGCTGTTATTAGTCAGCTAATTTCTTAAGGGTGTCACAGCAGAAACGAGTCTTCTTGGTATATTTGATCCTGCCTCTGCACCAGGGAGAGCGGGGTGGGGGGGAAATGAACTAATACTCCCAAGGTCCCTTCCAGCTCTACATTTCTACAGTTCAGAAGCAATCTGAATGCAGAGAGAAGGTATAATATTATAATAATACAGCCGCAACCCAAAGGCAATCCTTCTTTCATTTTCCTCAACCACATCAGACTTCTCTTGCATGTTTGATTTCAGGTCTGCATTCACCATTTTATTTCAACCTATTTAGGTCAGTTATCTTCATAATATATTCATATAAAACCCCCTAATGTTAAATTAATATTATTTTAGGTTGCAAAATCAAGCACTCAAAAGTTGGGCAACTGTAAATCTGGTATTTCCTATGTCATCTTAATTCTGTCATCTTGTGCATCCATCCTATGCATTGAATGAAACACGGGTCCTGCGAACACCACAGCATGTGAACATGTAATTAAGGATGCATATGGAGCAGGGGGCATAATTAAAGCTGCTTAGTTCTCAAAACTGCAGCACAAACTTCTACCACTTCTACGAGACTGATTACATTGGGATAACAGCCTTCTCCTGCTACCAACTAGAGGGAGACGGTGTGTGCGTTCTGAGACTGGGGGTGGGGTGAGCCCAGCTCTCTCACCACCCCTAGGAGGGGGGGAGTTCCTGACCCATATGGTAACACCAGAAGAGGCATGGACTATTGGGTCTAGATGCTGGGTCTGGAGTGTGGCCTGGGAGAAAAGGTGGGTGAGAGAAGGTCGAGATCAGCTCTCCACCCAACATGGAGGGCTGAGGGAGCTCCAGCCCCATGTGGTGCCCAGATCTCTTCCTCCCAGCCCTCCTCCTCTATAGCTTCTCTAGCACCTCTCAGGCATTCCCAATAGCGTATGTTGCTAGGTTGCAGCATCATGGTCCAGCCTTAGAGTGCTCATTCAGTTTTTATTGTTACATTCTGCCAACATTTTCCTGAGGAACACAAATGAGAGAAGGGAAATGGCAATCTTTAAATTTATATCATAGTAAAAGCTGAATAGAATTTTATGGGTCAAAGAAGAGGCATTTGTGTAGCCTGAGGGTTATTCTCCTACGAAATATCAAAGATCTGCTGCAAAAGCTTTTCAAAGAAAATAATAACATAACTTTTTGTAATAATGGAAAGTGTTAAGCAAGCTAAATACAGATAGAAGTCACTACCAGCTTCCCGTATAATACATGAAACAATGAAAACAGTCAACAATGGAACAAACAAGCCCAGCCTATTTACAAAAAAAAATAAAATAAAGGAGACGGTAACAACCTATTTATGAGGGTACTGTTATCTGAGGACTCTGAAGAAAAAGGCCTAAAATCATTTACCAAAGTTATGCTAAGACTGTATAAAACTCAGAATTAACTGGAAAAGGAGGGGTTGTTTTTGTCAGGTTGGTTTTATTTACCCAGTTTAAATTTGGTTTTGGTTTTTACTTTTCTTTACTTTCCACTCCAAGTTAGTGGTTGAATGAGCATAAATCTTACTGAACCTCAAATCACATTATTCCTTAAGCCCGACAGGACAATCTGGGATACTTTATGAGCTGACAAGGTCTCTGTTTCTTCTGGAATTGATACCTTGAGAGAGAGGGAGGAGCGATTTCATCTCATCTAGAACTGTAAAAGGAGCACCTATTCTGATTCCTTTTCCCTTATTGCAATTATGGTAGTGACTAGGGGCTCCAGCCAAGAGAAGGGCCCCATTGTGTCTACTCTTATCTGTGTCTGGTTTGGAAAACTGATTTGACAACCCTAACAGCTCTGTAAGCCAATAATTTTTTATTGTAACACATTAAGAAAATGGTTAAGAAATACTGATTTGTAACTTGCAATTTTTTCCCTACGTTTAAAGCAAACAAATTAGTATGTTATATGTGAGAAAGAACTCTGAAGTACTGAGAACTGCTATGAGAAAGAAGCCTGAAGTTTAGTGCACCTAACTGCTAGTGCTAGAACATCTCTAATTAACCCCAAAACCACAAACAGAACACACTCAGAAAACAGTTTTAAGAGTTAGAGACTGACAGATAATTAGCATTTGCTTTGCAAATCACTATTCATAAGACAATTTATTCCACTTTTGCTATAAAGCCTATATAAAGCTATATAGCCAATCATATATACATACCCCACTATATACAAATTTTAATTTCCTAGGGAAAACATTTCTGATATTAATGGAAATTTTTATTTATTCTCCATTGAGCATTTTATTGACATTTCAAATCAGCCATTTTATTGACGTGACAGATCTCTATATTTAACTGTATCAGCTCAGTAGAAGCCTAATCCTGCTCCTTTTACACACGCTGAACAAAGTCTTCCTCCACAAGTAGTCCTATTGATTTCCAAATTAGTACAAGTGAGAGAATGGGGTCCAGATTTTGTGAAACAATATGTCTACTATATTGTAAGTGTAAGGTGGGCAATAAAAAACCCATATCTGTACAAATTTAAAATGGTCAGCTATACCTTATCAGAGAGTTTTTAAAAATCCCCAAACTTTTAAGGTTTGAATGATCTGTTGTGTTCCAATAAGTATCTTTGCAAACCACTAGAAACTGACTGCAAATTATAGAACAGTAAAAAAAAAAATAATAATCTAGGGGCTCAATTCTGACCTAGCATGTGGATGTGGATTTATATTATAAAACCAACTACTGTGCACACAGCTGATTTTAGGCATGCCCATGTATCAAATACAAACAAGACCTTAATGTAAAATACAAAGATTGTGGTTCTATTTCTCCTTTCATGGTGCATACAATTTATTAACACATCACTAACAGGAGATATAATATTGTATTATGAAAAGAATATACCTCTACTGTATACAGGAACTTAGAGCTTTTGAACAACAAACTTCTTGATCTTTACATATGGAACAACAGCTTCTTGAGGAAAATTATGGGATTGGTTTTACAATGTGTTGAACTCCATCAACTCCTACTGACTTCAGTTGAAGTTGAAGAAGCCAAGCACCACAGAGGCTCACGCCCTAAATGAAGGCCTGCAATATCATGTATGCTCATGGTTAATGAGCTGATTCTGTACAAATGATATCTTGGTATTCCATTTCCATTCTCAAAGTGTTCTATTATGTTCACGTCATAACAAGATTTCTCAATCATCAATGCAATTATAAAAATCAGAAAAAATAAAGTATCATTTCTGCTTCGTACATTACAACTACTAATCTTTGAGGAGTAGACAGAACCAAGATTTTGCATCAGAGTTTAGCTAACAAATCTGTTGTTGATGCATATGGCACAAGAGAATTCAGCTGTCATCCACAGCTATATTTGTTTTTCTCTCTTTTTTTTTATTTGCTATTTATTACTATTGGCAGCAGTAAACGCATATTCTGTAAATCATATATGACTTGAAAGACACATAAGGAGCAACTAAAGAGTAATAAAGGCTATCTTTCCAGAGCAGTTTTTCTAATCATAAACACACACTCTGAAGGGCTGCCAATGTTGTGTGTCACCACAGATTCTCAAAAAAATAACAGGAGTACTTGTGGCACCTTAGAGACTAACAAATTTATTAGAGCATAAGCTTTCGTGGGCTACAACCCACTTCTTCGGATGCATATAGAGTGAACCATATATTGAGGAGATATATATACACACACATACAGAGAGCATGAACAGGTGGGAGTTGTCTTACCAACTCTGAGAGGCCAATTAAGTAAGAGAAAAAAAACTTTTGAAGTGATAATCAAGATGGTTCAGTACAGACAGTTTGATAAGAAGCAAGTGTGAAAATACTTACAAGGGGAGATAGATTCAATGTTTGTAATGGCTCAGCCATTCCCAATCCCTATTTAGCCCTGAGTTGATTGTGTCTAGTTTGCATATCAATTCCAGCTCAGCAGTCTCTCCTTGGAGTCTGTTTTTGAAGTTTTTCTGTTTTAAGATAGCCACCCGCAGGTCTGTCAAAGAATGGCCAGACAGGTTAAAGTGCCCCTACTCTACTTGCGCTACATTGATGACATCTTCATCATCTGGACCCATGGAAAAGAAGCCCTTGAGGAATTCCACCATGATTTCAATAATTTCCATCCCACCATCAACCTCAGCCTAGATCAATCCACACAAGCGGTCCATTTCCTGGACACTACTGTGCTAATAAGCGATGGTCACATAAATACCACCCTGTACCGGAAACCTACTGACCGCTACACTTACCTACATGCCTCCAGCTTCCATCCAGGACACACCACACGATCCATTGTCTACAGCCAAGCTCTAAGATATAACCGCATTTGCTCCAATCCCTCAGATAGAGACAAGCACCTACAAGATCTCTATCAAGCATTCTTAAAACTACAATACCCACCTGCTGAAGTGAAAAAACAGATTGACAGAGCCAGACGAGTACCCAGAAGTCAACTCCTACAAGACAGGG
Source organism: Emys orbicularis (assembly GCF_028017835.1). Lineage (NCBI taxonomy): Eukaryota > Metazoa > Chordata > Testudines > Emydidae > Emys > Emys orbicularis. The sequence goes on from NC_088683.1 coordinate 90,308,301, forward strand.
CCAACAAAGAAAATAACAGAACACCACTAGCTGTCACCTTCAGCCCCCAACTAAAACCTCTCCAGCGCATCATCAGAGATCTACAACCTATCCTGAAAGATGATCCTTTACTCTCACAGATCTTGGGAGACAGACCTGTCCTCGCTTACAGACAACCCCCCAACCTAAAGCAAATACTCACCAGCAACCACACATCACTGAACAAAAACACTGACCCAGGAACCTATCCTTGTAACAAAGCCCGATGCCAACTCTGTCCACATATCTATTCAAGTGACACCATCATAGGGCCTAATCACATCAGCCATACCATCAGTGGCTCGTTCACCTGCACATCTACCAATGTGATATATGCCATCATGTGCCAGCAATGCCCCTCTGCCATGTACATTGGCCAAACCGGACAGTCTCTACGCAAAAGAATTAATGGACACAAATCTGACATCAGGAATCATAATACTCTAAAACCAGTGGGAGAACACTTTAACCTGTCTGGCCATTCTTTGACAGACCTGCGGGTGGCTATCTTAAAACAGAAAAACTTCAAAAACAGACTCCAAGGAGAGACTGCTGAGCTGGAATTGATATGCAAACTAGACACAATCAACTCAGGGCTAAATAGGGATTGGGAATGGCTGAGCCATTACAAACATTGAATCTATCTCCCCTTGTAAGTATTTTCACACTTGCTTCTTATCAAACTGTCTGTACTGAACCATCTTGATTATCACTTCAAAAGTTTTTTTTCTCTTACTTAATTGGCCTCTCAGAGTTGGTAAGACAACTCCCACCTGTTCATGCTCTCTGTATGTGTGTGTATATATATCTCCTCAATATATGGTTCACTCTATATGCATCCGAAGAAGTGGGTTGTAGCCCACGAAAGCTTATGCTCTAATAAATTTGTTAGTCTCTAAGGTGCCACAAGTACTCCTGTTATTTTTGCGGATACAGACTAACACGGCTGCTACTCTGAAACCACAGATTCTGACTACATAGTGAAACTTTTTGGTTCCCCCTTTTAAAACAGTGAAACCAAATTATTCAACTGAATTTTAAAAAACCCTCCCATTAATCAGATCGCCTCACTACATTCTATAACAGCTGGCACCTCTGGTTAGTTTTTATCTTTCACACACAAGTTTGTGTACATATGCATGTACACACCCAGGACTGAGTGCATATTTTACAACAGAGTTGGTCTTTACCATGAAGTGAATTAAACAACAATCACAGAGACAGTACAAAAATTGTAACCTTTGGACTGCCTGGCATAGAGGGCATGAATTGTTACAAAGCATCTTCCTGCGCTGTGCAAATGTGCAGAAGAATTTGATTTCACACCCATGTGGGGCTACACATGTATTGTTTTGATTGTGATAAGTCAAGGGTTCAACAGACCAGCAAAGGTGTTTTGCATCTTAACAACATCGGATTTCAAAATGCTCTTTTATTCACTCAACCAGCTCCCTAGTATAGTCATCCTTCTCTATGTCAGGGACTTTTTTATCCCAGATTACTCACTTGCCCCATGAGCTGCGGCACCTACTAAAATTTCACCACTGTTCTGGATTCCTTGTCATCTGAGACAAATGTGGTGTGTCTGTGCAGCTGTCTGGAATAGGCAGCAAAGACTGTGCGCACTGGACTCCATGACATCAGCCATGCTGTTGCTTGCTCCTCCCACATACAACGTGTCAAGTACAATTTACAGCCCACCCGGCTGCTCCCTCTTCTCCTGGCCAGTGACTAGCTCAGCTCTCCCTCTCACATCCCTCAGTTAGTCACCTTCCTAACTACTTCCCTTGAAATCCGTAATAACTATTTATGCCAAACAATCTGCCCCACCTTGTATTTAGCTGTGACACTGTAAGGACATTTCCCAGACCTGCAGAAGAGCTCTGTGTAAACTCAACAGCTTGTCTCTCTCACCTACAGAAGTTGGTCCAATTAACGATAATACCTCACTCACTGTGTCTTTCTGCTTTTCCAACTACACACTGATGCTGGAGCAGAGGGGCACAGACTGATCTTTGTCCTCTGCGACAACTGGCCAGGCTGGTTGCGCGGCCGCCTTGTATCCTGCAGCACTCAGGAGAGGGGACGGGGATGCTTCAGGGATCTGGGGGTGGCTGGAGGGGAACCAACCCCGCCAGTGTAACTCATCCCCTGACTCTCCTACCAGCCAACGCGAATTCCTCTCCCCCCTCAGGGCTGTTCTCTCTCGCGCGGGTGTTTCCCAGGAGCCCGCACCTTGGCACCCAGCAAGGAGATTTTTTTCTTACGCTAGAACTTCAAACCCATCCTACAAAACAGCTGCCAGCGCCCCCAGCCCCTCCCACGGAGGGGGGCGTTCATGAGACCCCATCGCCATCAGGAGCTGAGCGAAGCCCGGTCCCAGCGAGGCGAGCGTGGAGGGGGAACCCGGCGGGCCTCGCACACCCCGGCCCCGCACTCACCTGGAGAGGTGCTTGAGGATCTGCTTCTTGATAATCCCCGCCATGGCCCGGGCGCCGGCCGCTCCCTGCGAGCCTCACGGGAACCAAACGGGGCCGGGAACGCGGCTCATCCCTGCGCTGCCTCCTCCCGGGGTCAGGGAGCGGAGCCGCCTCCGCTCACACTCCCGCCGCCATCTTGACAGTGGTGAGCTGGAGCCGTTCCCAGCGGTTTGCAGGAACCGGTTGTTACATTTAGAAACCCCTTTAGAACCGGTTGAGAACAACCGGTTCTAAAAGGGCTTTTAAATTAAACAAAAGCTCCGGCAGCTGTCGCCCCGCCCCCAGCTCACCCCCCCTCCCCCGAACTCCTCCCCTTCCCTTGCTTCCCGTGAGTGCGGGAAGCCTGAAAACAAGCTGCAGCAGGTAAGCTGGGGCGGGGGGAAGGCTTCAGGCAGGCGCAGCGCGGCTCCCTCTGGCCTGGCCGAGCGCCTCTGGCGCCGGCTCAGCTCCGGCGTGACCCTACACCCAAAGTAGGGAAATGGGAGCAGGGTCTGTTTGCGTCGCTACACTGGCCCGGTTCGGGTCCTGCGGCGCCGGGCCCAGTCCCGGCCGAGCGCCCCGGCCCGGCTCGGGTCCCGCGGCGCCGGTCCCGGACGAGTGGCTCTGGCCCGGCTCCGGCCCAGCGGACCCGGCCGAGCGGCTCCAGGCAGCGCGGTAAGGGAGCAGGGAGGGGGTGTTGGAAGAGGGCTGGGAAATTCGGGGGGCTGTGGGAGGGTGGATAGGGGTCGGGGCAGTCAGAGGGCAGGGAACAGGGGGATTGAATGGGGGCAAGGGTCCCGGGGGGCAGTCAGGAAGGAGCAGGGGTTGGATGGGGTGGTGGGGGGCAGTCAGGGGTTCTAGGGGCAGTTAGGGACAGAGAAAAGGGGTGGTTGGATGGGGCAGGGGTCTCAGGGTGCCATCAGGAATGAGGAGGGGTTGGATGGGGCGGCAGAGGGCAGTCAGGGACAGGGAAGGGGGGGATGGATGGGGCAGGGGTCCCGGGGTGGGGGGCGTGTCAAGGAACGTGGCGGGTTGGATGGGGCAGGAGTCCCAGTTTGTTTACCTGCCAACGCGGCAGGTTCGGCCGATCGCGCCCCCCACTGGCCGCGGTTCACCATCCCAAGTCAATGGGGCACATCCCTCGCCCGCGCCGCTTCCTGCCGCCCCCATTGGCCTGGGACGGCGAACCGCGGCCAGTGGGGGCCGCGATCGGCCGAACCTGCTGTGTCGGCAGGTAAACAAAGTGGCCCAGCCTACCAGGGTGCTTACCCTGGCGAGCCGCATGCCAGAGGTTGCCGACCCCTGGTCTATGCCCATGATTATATATATTATCATGGTCATCTCCCACAAATGCCCTGATGATTGGTCATGGGTGGAGCAGGAAAACTTTCTTTTATTTCATTCACACTAGCAATACACCATTTTGTTATATTTCAAGGCAAAATGGAATTTCCTCATACTCCTCCAGTTCTGTTTTTAATACAGCTTATCTCAGTAATGGACCAAAATGAAGCTTTTAGACCCTTTATTTACAAACAGTATTCCTTTCCAACTGGAAACATACAAATAAAAAAAAAAATTATCTACACCAGGAACACCATGCCAAAAGAAAAAGAAATATATGCAAGGCCCAAAGAAATTATAACCTGTAAACTTTGCACTAAAGAACTACTAAAGGAGAAACTACTTCAACACTTATAGATACTTGTGCCTCTGATAACCTGAATTTCCCAACAATTACTCAAGTGCCAGACTTTTAAAAAAAGATCTTCTCTTAATCTTACTGAGGCTCTACACAATGAGATTAAATACACAGATAGATTACTTCCTTTCTTTGGAGGCCAATTCACCTAAAATTATAGTTAATCTCTAGGTGATCTCTAACCGCTTTATTTACTCTGTCAACAAGCCATCTGTCTACAATCCATATGACCTGAGGAAGAGCTCTTGTAAGCTCCAAAGCTTGTAGCTTTCACCAACAGAAGTTGGTGCAATAAAATATATTATTTCACCTACCTTGTCTCTCTAACAACCCATCTTTTCATTCTAGAGCTTCCCCATTCAAAAATATACAAAAAGACATCCTGATGACCTTGGGAAACACCTTAGTTAACTAAATAAGAATACCTCAGTACAAAAGGTTTCAGAGTGGTAGCTGCAGAGGTGAAAGTAAGCCGGTACACCCCGGTACGGCGTACCGGCAAGAGTCGGTGTGCCGTACCCAGGCGGCCCAGCCTCCCCAGGGGGCAATTTAAAGGACCTGGGGCTCCCAGCAGCGGCTGGAGCCCCAGGCCCTTTAAATTGCCACCAGAGCCCCGCTGCTGGAGCTCTGGGGTAGCGGCAGCGGGGCTCCGGGGGCTATTTAAAGGGCCCGGGGCTCCCGCTGCCTCTACGGCCCCGGCCCTTTAAATAGCTGCCGGAGCCCCGCCGCCGCTCCGGCAGGCTCCAGCAGCTATTTAAAGGGCCCGGGGCGGTAGAGGCAGGAGAATTCTGGGCCCTTTAAATAGCCGCCGGAGCCCTGGGGTAGCAGCGGCAGCTGGGGGCTCCGGCAGCGGTTTAAAGGGCCCGGGGCGGTAGTGGCGGCCGAGCCCTGGACCCTTTAAACTGCTGCCGGAGCCCCCGGCTGCTGCTGCTACCCCGGCGGGGGAGGGGAAGGGCACTTACTGGTATAGGGCTGGCCGGGGCTGGCTCCGACCCCCCCATTCCCGCCCCTTCTGGGGGCCAGAGCTGGCTCCAACCCAGCCCGGTACCGGTAAGTCCCTATTTCTACTTTCACCCCTGGGTAGCTGTGTTAGTCTGAATCCGCAAAAAACGAGGAGTCCTTGTGGCACTTTAGAGACTAACAAATTTATTTGGGCATACGCTTTCATGGGCTAAAACCCACTTCATCAGATGCATGGAATGGAAAATACAGAAGAGGTATAAATACACAGCATATGAAAAGATGGGAGTTGCCTTACTAAGTGGTGGTCAGTGCTAATGAGCCAATTCAATTAAGGTGGAAGTGGGCTACTCACACCTTCTTGTTAACTGTTTGAAATGGTCCACCTTGATTACATTGGCCTCATTAGCACTACAAAAGTGATTTCCAACCCTTCTTGTCAACTGTTGAGAATAGTCCACTTCCACCTTAATTGAATTGGCTCGTTAGCACTGACCCCCCACCACTTGGTAAGGCAACTCCCATCTTTTCATATGCTGTGTATTTATACCTCTCTACTGTATTTTCCACTCAATGCATCTGATGAAGTGGGTTCTAGCCCACGAAAGCTTATGCCCAAATAAATTTGTTAGTCTCTAAGGTGCCACAAGCACTCCTTGTTGTTTTTTCAGTACAAAAGTTGTCTATGGCAAAACTGGCAAGTTTTAGAAGTGCAACCACAGTACCACAGCAATGGTTGATGGCACTTCTAGAATATATTCTAGGAATGCAGAGATCAGTTTTATCACACATCATACTACAATGTTCAGGAATCTCAATAATAATAATCCTGAATTATTGGAGACATTTTACTCTATTTACTGTTACTACACATAATAAATTACTGGTGTACTTGAAAAGACCCTACAACATATTACATTTTTTAGAGAGAAGTTCCAGGTGTGCAGCAGTAGATAAATACGGCTTCTTTTAATAAACAGGCCATGGAAACAGAAGGTTTCAGTTGATTTTTCCCAAGCATATAGGGATTGGTCAGTTATAATGTCATGTAATGAATACCACATTGCAGGCTAACCGGTCTTTAAGGTGGGGATGAATTGTGTGTTGCTCATACATCTCTATTCATACTTTCTCAATTAGAGACTGATGTTTGCTCAGTGGTTTCTGCTGGTTATGGTAACATTGGTGAGCAAAGTAGCTATATAGGTGATTGTTATGGTGCAGCCATTTGAGAGTTATATTTATTTTCTCGATGTATTTATTCTTGCTAGACTACTTTGTCTCTAATAGGTACTCCATTAACTAAAATTGCTAGGTTATCATATGTGTCATGTAATGTATATAGTCTTTAATTAGTAATAATAAATATATCACATTCTTTTAGTTCCTAGAAATTTAGGAAATCTAGATAGAGTAACAGGTTCTGGTTGAAGTAGGTGGAATTGCTAGTCTGATGACGAAACTGCAATTTTTGTAGGTCCTAAAAAGGAGTGAAAATATAAGTTTGAGTTCAGTATAACACTACCAAATAAGCATATGTGATGTGAGGTAGTGATTGAGTTGGCTGTGTGAGGAGAGAGGAAGGAAAACATTAATAAAACAGCCAGACCGTGCCAGTCTAAATTAAATTAACTAAGTTGCGTTTTTCCCATTTCATAGTGTGAGCATAGAAAAGTTAGCAATAGCTATTCTGACATTTTGCCCCTCTGCCACTAGTCTAAGTACTGAATATTGTCAATAAGATATAATAATGACAAAGCTGGGGAATGATAACGTGTATCTGTTGTATACTCAGAACTCCAATGGGTAGCTGAAAGTTTGGACTGTAGTATAAGAATGCTAAAGACCTAAAATATGTCACAATTATAATTTTAAAAAACATTTGTGTGTTTCTGTTTTCTGGATTTTTTTTAAATTAATTATTTTTGATAGCACATATTACTTTGGCAGTTGAGAGGCATGTTAAGAAATCAACCCACATTTTAAAGTGCCCTTCATTTAATGTTAAGAGGAAACCAGAAACTGCTGAACTGGAAAATAGACTTCTGATAATTCCAGTGACCTCCCTTCAAGAACCAAAAAGTAGATCTGTTAGAGCAAGGATTAAGTATGCTGTCATTAAGTCACTGACCTGGAGCACATAAAGAGGATTGGTCTAAAACCAGAATGTCTTGCATTCTGCTGCCAATCCTGGCTTGAGAGAAGAGATCTCTATTTGTGAATCATATGGAAACATTTTATATCAATCATTTTCTAAGGCCAGTATTTGCAAGAAAGTCAGTTATATTAAAGAGGGATGAGAATATTATAATGCTTTTCTTACATTACTGGATAACAACAAAAATGCAAACTATGTTAAACTAGAAAAAAATATATATATATAAAATCCATCATACTGGGATTGTACTCACTGGGAGTTTGACATGGACTTCAGTGAAACAAGATCTGGTCAATTGCCAACCACAAGAAATGGCATTACCATTGTTCTTACAGTATTTGGGGTAAATAGTCTGCTTGTAGGCAATGAAAGGGTTAATATTGTTGCTCTGTGTCTCTATCTGTGTCACTTTTGGGTTACTGTGATGGGTTCGGTCACAGAGATCACCTTGGGACTGTCACCTAATGTGCTGAAATTACCTCTGAGCCCGTTTTCTCTGCCAGCTTGGGACTTCCAGAACCCTGCCGTGTTGAGCCAGAAACGCTAGCCTGCTGCAACACAGATCCAGGGTCTGGTTCACGCCCCCAAAGCTGCAGACTTAACTGAAAACAGCTCAGCAGATTACCCGTCTCCAGCACCCAGACACCCAGTTCCCAATATGCTCCAAACCCCAAATAAATCCGTTTTACTTTGTAGAAAGCTTATACAGGGTAAATTCATAAATTGTTCGCCTTCTGTAACACTGATAGAGAGATATGCACAGCTGTTTGCTCCCCGTGGTATTAATCACTTATTCTGGGTTTATTAATAAACAAATGTGATTTTATTAAGTATAAAAAGTAGGATTTAAGTGGTTTCAAGTACTAACAGACAGAACAAAGTAAGTCACCAAGCAAAATAAAGCAAAAACACACAAGTCTAAGCCTAATACATTAAGAAACTGATTACAGGTAATATGTCACCCTCGGAGATGTTCCAATAAGCTTCTTTCACAGACTAGACTCCTTCCTAGTCTGGGCCCAATCCTTTCCCCTGATACAGTCCTTGTTAGTTCCAGCAGATATCTCAGGTGGTAAGCAGGGGTTTTCTAATGACTGGCAGTCACCCTTTGTCCTGCTCCACCCCCTTTTATAGCTTTGGCACAAGACAGGAATCTTTTGTCTCTCTGGGTCCCCAACCCTCCTTCTAAATGGAAAAGTACCAGATTTAAGATGGATTTCATTACCAGGTGACATGTCACTATAAGACCCCTAGTCTCCATTCCTCATGGGCTGGCCCCACACGTACACAGGAAGGCTTTCAAGTAACTAAGGCCATTTATAACTGATTTTTTCTGGGGCACCCTTAATGGCCTCCACTTAATATGTTTACATCAGTGATACAAATTTATATCTTATTCTCCTAACTCCAGACATAGAAATAATACATGCAAACAAATAGGATGAACACACTTAGTAGATTACAAGCTTTTTAATGACACCATTCAAGGGGTATTTAGCGTAAAGCATATTCCAGTTACGTCATTCATAAGCATACTTCCATAAAGCATATGGAGTGCAACGTCAGTTACCAAGAACAAAGAACTTACCTCTGTTAGAACTAGATATACCTCTCTCTGCCCTTCTCACATCTGCACAGCAGAACAAAAAGGAAAAGACAGAGAATTAAAAATGGAATTTATGTTTTTATCATTCTCTAAGTGTTTATTTCTAATATAGTATTGCTGATTCAAAACTATAAAAATGCACCCCACCTATGACTTGTCTAGAATGTCTGTAACTTTCTTTCAAAATTCCAAATTTACAATTACAGTTAGACACCTCAGGCTAGACTCACTGTGACACAGGGTCAGAAGGGGTTAAGCACCTTGCAGGCTAAATGACCCAAATTCAACCTTTAAAGACATGTTAGAGAAGTATATAAATGGTAATTAGGGCTATTTCTTATCACTAGTTAACATAGCCTTGTTAAATAGACTAGAGCTTTGAAATGCAAACCTGTATTGTTAGAGAACTAAAGGTAATACTAATTGTATGTGTTTACTTATATCTTGTTAGATGTTAACTATGTAAACAGATGGTTCCTGTTTGTTACTATATCTGTTAATTCAAAGTTCAAAAGGAAATATTAACATTTAGATGAAACTTGAGTGTAATAATTTCATTGTCTATACTTTTACTACAGTATGTAGTAAACTGTATATAAACTGCTTAATGAATAATTACCTTATACTAATGAATGCAACTAATTACTGGTGATGCTTAGGAAATAGAAGGTTACTTCAAAAGCCTATTGTTCACCCAAGGACTGCGTGCTTTCAAGAGACTGCAAAAATCTCTATAAAAACACTTGGGACTTGATCCTTTTTATCTCATATCTGCTTAAGCTTAGTCAGGGGAAGTTTGAGCCACAAGACTGTGGTCTCCAGTTACACCCTGGACCGCCCTGATATTTAATATTTGGACATTGGACTATAACCTATGGACTAATTCTGAAAGAACTCTATGCAACTCTGAAGTCCACCATCTCTACTATGAAACTGATCTAAGAATTATATTCAAGTCTGAATGAATAATGATCTTTTAACCAATATTCATTCTCTCTCTCTCTCTCTCTCTCTCTCTCTCTCTCTCTCTTTTTTAATAAGTCTTAGTTTGGTTAATAAGAATTGGCTGTAAGCGTGTATTTGGGTAAGATCTGAAATATTCATTGACCTAGGAGGTAATATGTGCAATCTTTGGGAACTGGTAGAACTTTTTTATATGAGTGAACAAGATTTTCAGTAATCTTCATCATATTTGACTTGGCTGTCTGGGAGGAAGTCCATAGACTGGGTTGCTTTAAGGGCACTGTGTTTTGGCTTCTGTGTAATCAGTAAAGTATTGTAGAAGATGTTTTGTTGCTGGGTTGGTGAATTTAACTATTAGAATAACCACCAGTTTTGGGGATCAGCTGATCCATTCTTTTCAGTTTGCCCTAATTGAGCAATCTCAGTGTGGCCCCTTAGGACTCCAGTCACACTCACAAATAAACTGAGGCACCTAGAAAATCACTGGGATCCACAATGTCTAGATTAGACAACTAGGATCCCTATACAATGAATGGGGAAAGATAGGTCCCTCAGAATGGGATTCACAGAAACCAGCATGCTAGGCGGTGCCCAACCTAAGCTAGTCAAAGGGAGATGCCAAGGTGCTGGAGCATGTCCTAAGCCCCAGCCATCTCACAGTTCAGGCCACGTCTACACTACAAACTTTGGTCGATGCAAGTTATGTCTGCGTACAGATGCTGAAGTTTATATATCTCTCGTGCTTGTGAATACTTTGCTGCTTGCATTGGCTCTGTGTGTACTCACCAGGAGTGTTTGTGTCAATGCAAAGTGCAGTGTAGATATCCCAAGGTGCCACGCACTGCCATCCGACACAATGCAAAAAGTTCCCAAAAGGCAATGTGGTGTTTAATATAAATGACTTGCTCAGGGATCTCTGGGAGCTAGGAGTCAAATTCCCAGCATGCGACTTTCTCCATTCTATAATGCTATCCATATCCTTCAATTTTTATGCCTTTTCTTTAAATCCCACTAATCCTTGCAGCATTTTTTGGTATCGGGCATCTCTGACAGAAGCATGGAGGCTGCAGATCTCTGCACTATTCTCATGAACATTGCAAATATGGAACGCATGATTCTCCTGTATTTGCAGATTTTCAGGAAGTACTGCAACAATGTGGGATATGGCAATTTGTTTAAAGACAGTTTGCTGCAGGAACAATTCAAGGTTGTTGATGGCATTCGTGGCACAGCTGCAGCCGGTGGAGCCCCACTTCTGGGCCTGAGAAATGGGTAGTGACTGGTGGGATCGCATCATAATGCAGGTTTGGGACGACAAGCAGTGGCTGCCAGATTTTCAGATGCAAAAGGCCAAATTCCTGGATCTGTGTGCCAAGCTCGCCCCAGCCTTCCAGTGCAGGGACAACAGAATGAGAGCTATATTGACAGTGTACAAGGAAGTGGCAATCACATTCTGGATCAGTTGGAAATCATTTTGAAGTTGGAAAATCCAAAATGGGGGCCATTGGCATACAATGACAGGCTACACAGGACTGTGTCTCTTGGCAATGTGAAGGATACAGTGGATGGATTTGTAGCAGTGGGGTTCCCAAATTGCAGTGGGGCACGCATATGTCTATTTTGGTATGAGTCCACTTCACCGCAGAGTACATCAGTAGAAAGGGCTACTTCTCTGTGGTTGTGTAAACCTTGGTAGATCACCGGGGACACTTCTCTGATATCAATATAGGCTGGGATCATAGGCGTGCACACGGGGTGTGCCGGCTGTGCCTGGGCACACCCTAATGCCCTCTCAGAAGCAGCCGGCAGGGTACCATGTCCCTGGGGCGGGGAGGTTGCTCCAGGCACCACCCTCCGCAGCTCCCATTGGCCGGGAACGGGGAACTGCGGCCAATGGGAGCTTCGGGGGAGGTACCTGGAGGCGTGGCAAGGGTAGCGTGCAGAGCCCTATGCTGCCCCCCCCTCCCCTGGGGCTGAGCGGGGACGTGGTGAGCGGTGCGGCGTGGGGCCAGGGCAGGCAGGCAGGGAGTGCGCCGCTGTGGGTAAGCGGTGCCGGGGGAGTCCGAACCCCTCCTGCACCCCCCCCCCCCCGCCTGCCTCCTGTTGAACCTGGCTCCCCTTCCCCAGGGCCGGGCCCGGCTGCTTTAACAGCCCCATGTGCTCGCTGGCTGCCTCCCACCCGGCAGCACCAACACAGCCGCTTAAGGTGGCCCGTGGGGCTCGCGGGGGTGCTTCCGCAGCCTCCCCCGCCCCCAAGGCAGCTGCCCCCCTCCAGCCCCCAGGGCCCCAAATCCGTCTGCGCTCCCAGCGCTGGCCACGGGCCCGGGCACTGCCCGGGGGGGTCAGCCCACCTTAAGTGGGGCCCGGGAGCCAGCGGGTCCGAAGCAGGGGGCAAGCCCGGCCCACAGGCCCCTGGAGCCTGGCTGCGAGCTCAGCTCCCCGGCGCTGTTCGGGGGCTCTGGCCCGACTCCCTCGGCCTTGAGTCCAGCTCCGGGAGCAGCCCGGCCCCGTTGCGATCCGCCCCGGCTGTCTCTGCCTGGCCTGGCCCCAAGCGCCCATCCCAGCCCCCTCGGCCCGGCCTGGCCTGGCCCCAAGCGCCCATCCCCAGCCCGGGGCCCGCCTGCAAACAGCCTACCCTCCTGCACCCCAACTCCTTGCCCCCCAAGCCCCTGCCCTGAGCCCCCTCCTGCCTCCCGCCCCCCTAACCCCATGCCCTGAGCCCCCTCCTGCCCTCCAACCCCCCGCCCCGATCCGCCTGCCTGCACCCCTCCTGCCCCCCAACTCCCTGCCCTGAGCCCCATGCTGCACCCTGCACCCCCTTCCCTGAGCCCCCTCATACACACCGCACCCCTCCTTTGCCCCAGTCCCTTGCCCTGAGCCCCTTCCTGCACACTGCACCCCCTCCCACACCCCAACCTTTATGATGTTCGCCTTTAAAAAAAAAAAAAAAATTCCCTGGGTTCACACCCTAAAGAAATGTGCTGCGCACGCCTATGGCTGGGATTATCATTAGAATATTGAAAAGCCAATAGTGCTTCTGGGGGATTTGGCCTACCACTTGCTCAGTGCTCCCCCAGCTCATGAAGCCATACACTGGCCAACTCAACAGCACCAAAGAAAGATTCAATTACCAGCTCAATAGGTGCAAAATTATGGCTGTTCTATGGGTGTGGAGCTTTGGGTGCTACTAGGAACTGTGTAGTACTTGCTGAACACTTATAAGTATGATTGGGTGTTTTCCTGAAGCTATGAATTATGTGGTGCTGTAAGGATAAGGCCTTTTCCTGTAGCCATATTAAGAGAGCAGCAGCCATTAGCTAAGAAGCAGGAAGTCACATCCTCATATTCCATCTAAATTACATTAAAACAATGTAATATCAGGCTGCTAAGAAGACGGTCCTGTTCTAATAGCACCCACTATCACCAGATAAAGAAACAGAACTTAAGATGGTTAAAGAAAACTTAGTTTGATAGCTTTCTGTCTGGCAAAAAAATCACTTATCACAGTTGTGGTTGTGAAATCCTCATTTCTTTATTGTTTTATCTTTGTTAAGGTATATAAACTGGGGTTCAAAAGGAAGTTCTTTGGGTAAAGTGAGGTGCCTTTCACCTGGAGTCCTAGGAACTGGGAAAGGGTGGGGATGCCTAGATTAACTGAGTTATGCCTTGAGCCCTAGGAACTAGGTAGAGGTGGACATTTCAGTGCACAAATGTAGTCCATTATGGCTACACATACACCAACCGTGGTTTTCACAGGTCAGTGTATATGAAGTTGTGATTTTCCTTGCTGTCCCCCAGCATGGAGTGGTAGGGGTAAGGATGCAGCCCATGATGCCACATGGTATGTTGGGGGTGGGGAGGAAGAAGTGACCATGGAATTCTCCAAGGACTGCAAAGCGTGGGGAGTCTGGAATTTTTGGACCTGCAGGTCAGCCAGGACTTGCAGCTTTGGGGTTTGCTGCATGAGAAGACCCATTGTGTCCTAATGCATGTCCTCTCCTTGTTTTATTGGGACTCCTAGGCCTTTCTCCTGTCTGCTCTTTCCTTTTTCATGTTCTTGACATATTCGCCCTCTAGGCCCTTTGTTCATGGTCCAATGCAGCACTGCCTTGCAGGATCTTGCTGAACATGTCCTCCCTACTCTTTCTACTTCTTTCTCCTCCTCATCACGGTCAGATTTTCTGCAGGTGTGGAAGGAGCACCCTTCAAAGCCACTATGCCAGAAACTGATGGTAAAAACAGACAGATATACCACTAGATTTATAATCACAACAGAATGAGAAAAATAAGTTTCAAAACTCCAGTCCCTTATTCCCATGAACATGTTTAACAGGAAATGTTTATTGACACTTCAGCCTTGGAGCACCTCGGCACAGCACCACTCTCTAACCCCAGCCATGGTGAGTATGGCCCACCAGGGGTGAGGAGTGCGAAATTATTTTCTATTGCATGCAGCAACAAAATTTCATTCCCTATCCATGGATAAGAGCATAGGGCAATGGCACTGGATATTGGCACTGTTTTTCACAGGTGGTGGTGATTTTTGCTGATCTCTCTCACGTCTGACCGTAACAAATTTACAGAGACCACAGCTGCTATTGGCGTCCTGAAGCAGCCCAGGCCAGTATACCACTAGCCTGTTTATGGCAATGGTGCCAGCCAAAATGATCACGGAATGATGTGAGATAGCATCCTATGCAGAGGAAGAAATAAGGCAGCCAGCCCTAGAAACCTTTGGGAGAGGACTGCAGAGTTTCATTGAGATCTCTCAGCAGGATAAAAGGGACCTCCCTATGTATATAAACAAAGTCATCTGCATGCCCCCTCCCATCCACCTAGCCCAACAGGGGAACGAAAAACAGATAACTCTACCTCTGTTTGTTGTACTTCTAACTCTTTTCATAAAACAATGAAAAGTCAGTACCTGTGTCTTGTTAACTTGGGGCTGGGCTGGGCTACATCTTTAAATGTAAACATTGTAAAGAAAACTGCATGCACACCCTTACCTGAGGCCCTTTCCCCTTCATCAGGCTTGTCCATACTTGGCTGGTGGGACTGGCTAGACTCTGGTGGAGTCTAGAACAGGTCCTGGCTCCACCAGAGCCTTGATATGGCTGGACCTCTGTGTCTCCCATCTTCTCCTTCTCACTGTTCCCAGCTGGGGTTTCTATTTTGGGCTTCTCCTAGGTATCCACAGTGATTTTGGGGGTGCTGGTGGGCTCTCTGCCAAGTATGGCTGCAGCTTATTGTAAAAGTGGCAGGTCTACAGCTCAGCACTAGATCTATTCTTGGCCGCCCTGGCCTTATGGTATGCCTAGTGAAGTTCCTTCACTTTCACGTGGCGCTGTTGCTGATCCCTGTCGTACCCATTTGCCTAAATCCCCTGTGCAATCTCTTTGTTGATGTTCATGTTTTTACAGCTGGTCCATAGCTGTGCTTGCACAACCTCTTTCCCCCACAGGCCCAGGAGATCCAATGCCTCCTGTACACTTCAGGCAGGAGCACATCTAGTGCATTGAGCTGGCATGTTGGGTTGCGCAGTTGCACACAAGGACAAGCTCCTAGGTGTGCTCACCAAGCTGGGCAACCAGGAAAAGGCTTAAAAAATATGCACGGGGTGTATGTCACTTCTGATCTCTGTGACCGCTAGGGAGTGGAGTTCACAATTGTGAGCACATCGGTCACTTTTGGACATTGTGGGACAGGTGATGGAGGAATTTTAGGGTCAAAACAGGTCACAGTGTCTACGCTTGCACTGTCTTCACCTCAGTGTCAATCATGGCTCCATGCCATTCAGGGAGTTGGTTTTACTGGGTTGCCATAACAGGGCACTTACATTGACTGGAGACAAATTTGAGCATAGGCACATGCACAAATAGATCAATGCAAAGCAACTTATGTTGACCTAACTGTGTAGTGCAGACCAGGCCTAAGTCCAGGCTCCAGGAAAGTGTCTTCTCCTGAGCTCTTGGAGTTAGGCGCCTATGCTGTTTTCGAAGTGAAGTCTGGAAGAAGGTAGCACCCTTGTAACTCTTAGTCCAGTGGTTAGGACACTCTACCTGGAATGTGGGAGACCCCCCAGTTCATGTCCCCCCTCCACCTGAGGGGGAGAAGGGATATGTCACATGTGAGTGCTCTAACCACTGGCCTATAGGATATTCTGAGGGGGGCTCCCTCTATCTCTTCTGTGGAAGCTGTTCCACTGTGAATAAATAATTTAAAAAGTCACTGGCCCAGAGAGAGCATGAGAAACTGCAAGCAGGAGAATGACTCTGTAGCCTGGTGGTTAGAGCACTCACATGGGAGACCCACGATCTAGTTCCCCTGCTCCAATGGCTTTTTAGTTGTTAATTTTTAGTGGAATGGCTTCAACAGAAGAGACTGAGGAAGCCTCACATGAGAATATCCTCTAGTCCAATGGTTAGAGCACTCACCTGAGGGGGTGACAGAACACTGTTCAAATCCCTTCTCCCAAGTGGGGACTTCAACTGGGGGTCTCCCTCATCCCAGATGAATGCTCTAAACACTGTTGAGGTGGGTCCTCCCCTTCCCTCCCCACTCCACCTGTTTTGTGCAAGTTCATGTCTGGGACTGATCTGGTAGATAAGCTGTGAGCATGCTTATCGGATTGGGCCCTGCAGATGAATTAGATGGAGAAACCCCTATCTTCCCTTGGTTCATGCATCGCTCTGGGGCTTGGTCATCTGGACACCTACAGTGGGCCTGCAGTGCACATGTACAGGGGCATAACCATAGGTGCCTAGGGAACTTTTTGCTGCAAAACCTTGGGTGCTGAGCAAGTTTAGGCACCTACAGAATTCAGTGGCAGCTAAGTTGGGGTTTTATGAATCTCAGTGGGGCCTGATTGAGGGATTTAGTTGTCTATGCAGTTAGGGACCTAAGTCCTTTTGTGAATCTATCTCCTCGTGTCTGTGGTAATAATTGTATAACCAAATGGTCAAAAGGATTCATCTTCACACTCTACCTCAAAACAAGACTCTGTTTGGTTACTATTTGTATAGCCTAATCACTCATTGTTTGATAGTTCTCTCTAGTTAGTGCTTTCTAAATATTACAGGAGATACATGATTTTTAAGGTGGTTACTGAACACTACTGTTGATGAGAAAATTTATTTAGGGGGGGGGAAAAGGACCATATAAAGATCTTGATGAGCTTCAGATATAAACTATAGAAAGCAAAGTGCTATAAGGAATACATAGGTGCCTTACATTATATATTCCTCATTATTGTTTCTTTTAAATTTTCCATCACTGAATGTGCCAGGCAATTGAAATTTATGGGATATAAATTCTGTTTGTGGCCTAGTCTACACTAGAAAAGGTTTGCTGGTATAGCTATACTGGCAAAACCTCCTAGTGGAGACAAACTTATACTGGTTCCTCAAATGAAATAAGGTATATTGACAAATATAATTGCATCTACATTAGGGGGTTTTGCAGATATAGAAATGTAAAAACAAAGTCCTAACCCTGACTCTCATTAGTGTACTGGCAACAGTTTCTAGTGCAGCCCTGGCCTTGGAGACTGTCAGGGTATGTCTACATGGCATTTTGGAGCAAGTGGGAGAGAGCCTCCTAGCCCAGGTAAACAGATTTGGGCTAACTGGGCTGGTGATAACCATCTAAAAATAGCTGTGTAGACAGTGCTTTGACATTGTGACTCTGGCTGGATTTCAGAGCCCAAGGTGCAACTTCAAAGCACTGTTTATGCAGCTATTTTTAGAGCACTAGCAGAAGTCTCACTAGCCTGTCTGTTGACCCCAGCTGGTAGGCTAGCTCCCACTCAGTAAAATGTGCTGCGTAGACATACCATCTTGTGCTAGAAGGAGTTAATATTGCAGATCTGACTGCACCCAGAAACAGTGCTGACTTTTGTGCCACTTCTGTTATCATTATCATACTAATTCCCTCTGTTGAAACCACTTAAAATATATTTTGCTTCAATCTAAAATTGTCATCCTTTTGCAAGCTGCAACTCACCTAAATTCATTTAAACCAGTGGCTCTCAAACTTTTTTACTGGTGACCCCTTTCACATAGCAAGCCTCTGAGTGCGACCCCTCCTTATAAATTAAAAACACTTTTTAAAATATATTTAATGCCATCTTAAATGCTGGAGGCAAAGCGGGGTTTGGGATGGAGGTTGACAGCTCCCGACCCCCAGTTTGAGAATCCCTGATTTACACTGTGTGTCAAGGATTTAATTACTGCACAGTATTTACCCCTTTGATGCTATCTTAATTTTGCTGCTCTGGGCTAAATGTTAACCAAGTTGAAAGATTGTTCCAGAGCAGCAGAGGCCAAAGAAAACAACTGTACACATCCAGCCCTGATAAAGTAAAGCCTGTGTAATGCTGGCAGACCAGGTGCCAGCTCATGTCAAGGCCCCTAGGCCTCAGCTGAACACTGAAAATACATAACTGGAACCAGTATGTCATACTTCTGTGTTGGTATTGTTAAAATAAGTATTAGAGTTACAAAATTTGCTTAGTGTTTAGACTTTATGGAATACTTGTAAATTGCTGTATGTATTTATCTCACTTATATCATCTGTATCCGATGTTATAAGGTAATAATGTTTGTTCCATGACTGTTGCTCCATAACAGCAAATCACCAGTCAGAAGGGAAGCAATATCAAGTATGAAATACTAGTTTGCCACAGGAGGCATTATCTCTTATTCAACAAAAAAAGACCCATCAGCGGCAGATGAACCATTGTGGAACATGAGGACAAAAGACTTTGCTGATTGCTTCCCCCACCCCTGCCCCATTTCCCCCACCACCCAATGAAGAGGTAAGGACGGAGCAACTGAATTCCTCCCAGTAACTGAGCTTGCAATGTGAAGCAGAAGAAGGGAAGGAATAAAAGGCCCTAACAAGCAGCAACTATCTTGTATGCTGCTTGAACTCTGGGGAGCCAGGATTACTAAGCATAAGCAAAAGATCCCCAATGCTTGGCCTGGAATAGCCCTAAAGGACATATAGAGCTTGCTTATTAGAGAAGCGTCTATTACTTTTTGTGTTTTATACATGTTTACCGTCTTTAACCTTGTAAATAAATTCTCTTATTTTCTTTTCCTAGTTAATAAAGCTTTAGATAGCCAATCCTATAATAACCACAAGCACTGTTTTTGGTGCGAGATCTCAGGTGCAGTTGACCTGGGGTAAGTAACTTTGGGACTGGGAGTAACCTGAATATTTTTGTGATTTTTGGTGTAAGGGACCATCTATCACAAAGACAAACTTACCTGGGTGGCAAAATAGATCAGAGTACCCAAGGGGAAACTATCCGTGATTCCATGTTAAGGCTGTTATAGTACATAAAGAGAGTTTACACTTGATAATTTGTTGGTGAAGTCTAAGTATAGAACTCACAACCAATTTGGGGTCTGTGTCCTGTTGCTTAACAGTCTGCACTGAGGTTGGAATCCATGCTCTTGAGCTACTGCAGAACAGCTTGATAGCCTGGATGGCTTTAAAACACAGATCCTCAAAGATATTCAGGCTCCTAACTTCCATTAAAATCAATGTTGTTTGCAGTATTGTTGTAGCCTTGTTGGTCCCAGGATACTAGAACAACAAGGTGGGTGAGATAATATATTTTACTGGACCAACTTCTGGTCCAATTACCTCACGCACCTTGTCTCTCTGTTGAAATCAAGTGGGAAGACAGAGGGATCAATATTGACCCCACTGTATGTAATAAATGGCAAAATTCTCACTGACTTTAATAGCAGACGGACCAAAAAAAGAAGTGCAAAAAATAGCAATAGTAAGGTTTCCACTCAAGTGAAATAAAACCTATAAGGGATTTTAAAGTTGAGTATCAAGTATAAGAGGGGTAGCCATGTTAGTCTGGATCTGTAAAAGCAGCAGAGAGTCCTGTGGCACCTTATAGACTAACAGATGTATAGGAGCATGAGCTTTCATGGGTGAATACCCACTTCTTCGGATGCATGTAGTTGAGTATGTTCCTCTTTTAAAAAAAAAAAAAAAAAAAAAAAAACTCAGAAAGGCAAGACTGATCTTTCCTGGTTTTCCTGATTTTGTTGTTGTTGTCAAAGGAGATGTATATTATGAGCAATCAGATCTTAATTGAAAGCATATCGATATTGAATCCTTTCCCCCATGAGTTACTTCAGAATACAAGTTAAATAGGTATTTAAAATTTTGCTTCATATTTGTTTTGTTAACAATCTGACTCAAAGTTCCTTTCTCTTTCCACAGCTCTGATCCTTGTCTCGATATGTCAATGTCAGTAGCACTCCACTAGCCAAAATCTGCCAGGATAAACAAGACTTGAATTTCTCTTGTAAAAAAAAAAAAGCAAAGGGGGGGGGGGGGAATTAACAGAAACCTTTCAATCATTATTTTTTTCCATTAAGAAAAGCAAAGCAATAATAGCTGAAACTCACTTTACCCTTTACAGCTCTCCTTTAAAGCTATTCTAGTTTGTAAGTTTAACAACTACATATTTCTTACCTTGTAGTTCGTGATAACAGTAGTTTCATTTAAGATATTAAATTCTATCACCTGTCCTGTATCTAAACTGCTGCAGAAGCAATTTTTTTAAATCTTATTTTCAGAATTTCTCAAGTGCCTGCTACCTTACTCACCCTGACCCTTGGCTGAGTTACTCTAGTATCTTTGATGCTATACCACAGAGCAGCGATTCTCAATTGTTTTCTCCTTAATGCAACGGATGTGGTTACTTGGTTGTGTTTCCCTAGGCTGTTTTGTGGCTGAACCAATAATTTCCTCTTCGCAGCTGTGGAGAGGGATTTGCCTCTCCCCACCTGAGCACGCCTGAAGCGTAGCACAGAGATTTCACCACAGACACGTTTATATCAGGGACCCCCAGGGAAGAAGGGAGCGGGCAGAGGGGCGACCCGGTGCTGCTCTTGCTGCCACTAGAAATCCCAGAACTAAGTCCCCGCCAGAGCCCACAAGCTGCAGGCGGCGGCGGCACAGCTCGCGGGGCTGACCTGCCAGGTACGTCCCAGCTTTGCTAGCAGGGGCTGGGCGGCGAGACCCAGGCTCGGGTGGAGAGACTCTGCATCATAGGCGTGCGCACGGGGTGTGCTGGGTGTGCCCGGGCACACCCTAATGCCCATGGGCCGGATCCGGCCCGCGGGATTTGCCCCCCGTGGTGCCACAGGCCCCGCGCTGCTTTCAGAAGCAGCCATCAGGGCACCATGTCTCTGGGGCCGGGGGCTTGCTCCAGGCACCGCCTCCCGAAGCTCCCATTGGCTGGGAATGGGGAACCGCGGCCAATGGGAGCTTCAGGGGAGATACCTGGAGGCATGGCAAGGGCAGTGTGCAGAGCCCTGTGCCGCCCCTCCCCTCCCGTCCCCCGGGGCTGCGCGGGGACGTGGTGAGCGGCGCGGCGTGGGGCACTGGCAGGCAGGGAGTGTGCCTGCGGGTAAGTGGCACCGGGCCGGAGCCCCAACCCCTCCTACATCCCCCCTCCCTTCACCCTGTTGAGCTGGGCTCCTCTTCCCCAGGGCCGGGCTGGCTGCTTTAACATCCCCATGTGCTCCCTGGCAGCCTCCCACCCGGCAGCACCAACACAGCCGCTTAAGGTGGCCCGCGGGGGGTGCTGCCACGGCCCGCGGGGGGTGCTGCCACAGCCCTCCCCCCCAGGCAGCTGCCCCCCCTCAAGCGCCCAAGGCCCCCTGTGCTGGCCGTGGGCCCAGGCACCACCTGGGGGGTCAGGCCGCCCCTGAGCCCAGCCCACCTTAAGTGGGGCCCGGGAGCCAGCAGGCCCGGGGCAGGGAGCGAGCCCGGCCCACAGGCCCCCCCGCAGCCCGGCTGCGAGCTCAGCTCCCCGGCGCTGTTTGGGGGCTCCGGCCCGGCACCCTCGGCCTTGAGTCCAGCCCTGGGAGCAGCCCGGCCCCTCTGCGATCCACCCCAGCCCCGCTGCAATCTGCCCCGGCTGCCTCTACCCGGCCTGGCCCCAAGCGCCCAGCCCGGCCCCCTCTGCCCGGACCCCTTGCCTGCCTGCCGGGCGAGCCCAGATACCCAGCCCCGGGCCTGCCTGCAAACAGCCTACCCTCCTGCACCCCAACTCCCTGTCCTAAGCCCCCGCCACACCCTGCACCCCAATCCCCTGCCCTGAGCCCCCTCCTGCACTCTGCACCCCTCCTGCACCCCAACCCCCTTCCCTGAGCCCCCTCATACACCCCTTCTGTCCCAATCCCTTGCCCTGAGCCCCTTCCTGCACACTGCACCCCTCCTGAACCCCAGCCCCCTGCCCTGAGCCCCCATCGCACCCCACACCCCTCCTGCACCCCAACCCCCTGCCCTGAGCCCCCTCATACACCCCTCCTCTGCCCCAATCCCTTGCCCTGAGGCCCTCCCTGCACACAACACCCCCTCCCACACCCCGCCCTTTATGATGTTCGCCATTAAAAAAAAAAAAATTCCCTGGGTGCACACCCTAATGAAATGGGCTGCGCACACCTATGCTCTGCATCCCTGACCCCGTTGTGCCTCCCCGCCCTGGGGACGCAGCGCCTCATCCCCCAGGGAAAGATCCAGCAGGTGCAGAGCCGCGGCCTCGCGCAAGACGCATCAGAACCGGAGGGGGCGACTCTTCCCCTCCTCCCCCCAGACCGGTCCTCTCAGGACTTTGCCTCCAGTGTCATGGCGGAAAGCCGAGGGCAGGACTGAACACCACGTGTGATCAGCCCTCTCGCGCCATGCGCGCTGCGTCCCCGGGGCAGCCCTAGGGCTGTGGCCGGCGCTCGCCCGGAGTCCTCCCCCTCCCCATCATGCAGCGCGCACACGTCCCGCCGCTCAGACTCTATGGTAAGCACAGATGAGTTGCCCGCCGAGGAGGTGGAGGCGGGGCTAGGGCCGGAAGGAAGATGGCGACGCTGGTGCTGGATAACGGCGCCTATAATGGCAAGATCGGCTACAGCCACGCGCACGTCAGGTGAGGCCCCCGCACCCGGCAAGAGCCCGGTCCCCGCGCGGCTTCCCTGCGGTGCTCGGCGCCACGCACGGTAGAGAGCCGCTGCCGGGTCCCTGCTCCCGAGAGAGCCCGTGAGGCGGCCCGTGCCTCTCAGGCTCCGTTGGTTTATCGGCTCTAGCTCCGAAAGGTGGTGAGGCGGCTCCTGCTGCAGGCCCGGCCCCGGCTCCGGCTCCCTGCGCTGCGGGCTGCCGCTCGGCCCCGCATGGGGAGTCTGTGAGCCCGTTACAGCCAGCCCCGCCCCGGTCCTGCCGCTGCGGACATGCTGCCTCCCCGGAGTTAAGCGCGATAGATTCGATTTCGGAGTAAAACTGAACCTGACTCACGGTCGGGGAACAGTCCCCAGACTCCCCACATCCCAGCCGCTGACGTTTGTGTTTCCCGGTGGCCCCACCCCGCCCGCCTTCCCCAAAGCCCTGTCCCCTCCCTCGAGACTCCCCACTTCCTGCTCTTTGCCCTCCCCTAAGCACCTTCCCCAGCTGCCAAACAGCTGATCGGAGACCCTGCCCCCAAACAGCTGTGGCTGGTGGGTGCTGAGCCGGTGCCCCAGGTCATTAGTCAGGATTAATTGTACCTAGAAAGTGCTGTGGCCGCTGGGGCTCCTGCTGTCAGCCAGCCCTGGTCCTTAGTCTACCTCTGGTGTCCGGATCGCCTGCTGTCAGCGTGACACCAGGAGCCACAGCCACTTGGGGGAGTCCCTGTGAGGTGAGGCGCCTGCCGTCAGCCTGCCCCGGGACAGGGCGGGCTGACAGCAGGAGCTCCGTCCACCATGTGGTGAGGCTCCCGCTGTCAGCCTGCCCTGATTGGTGCTCCCTTTGGCAGCCAACCAGGGATGACAGCAGGAGTTACAGCCACCCGGGGCTCCCACTGTCAACCAGCCCTGGTTGATTGGAGCCCCCAATGTCAGCCTGGGAAGTGAGAGAGGGGACCCCACTGTAGCCTCCCCAGGCCTGGGGAGGGAAAAGAACCCAAAGAGGAGCAGGGGTCAGGCTGGGAGGGTTGAATTATGGCCTGGTGGCTTCAGGGGCGCTGAAGTGAGGAGGGTGAGGGCTGATGGGGTTGGAGGGCTGTATTAATGGTGGTTCTGAGCAGGTGGGGTGAGTGTCGGGAAGGTGAACTGAGGGCAGTGAGGGTTGATTGGTTAGGGGGGCTGATCTAATGGGGTGGTGATGATGGGGGCTGGGAGGTTGAATTGAAGTGAGGTGGGTTGGGTGGGGGCGGGATTAATTGCTGGGCAGGAGAGGGATATGTGGGGGTGAGAGCTCCTGCAGCAGGGGCCAAAATCACCTTATCCAATACATGTGGAAGAGTGGGCAACACTACTAATTGTCACCTGCACACACCCTGGGGATGGGTAGGGGGAGTTCAAAAATCAAGAGACTCACCTAAAAACATAATGTAATCTTTTTTAAAAAAACCTCATGATTTTTGGGCCAATCTCATTATTTTTGAGGGTTCAACTCATGATTTTTGATCTTGTGAAGTTGGCAATACCGCTGCTGCCTGCATTGCAAGGGGAACAAGTGCTGCGGGTGGGGCAGCCCAGGAGCAGGAAGGCTAGGGTGACCAGGTGTCCGGTTTTTGAGCAGAACACCTGGTTGAAAAGGGACCCTGGCGGCTCTGGTCAGCACAGCCAACCACGCTGCTAAAAATCCGGTTGGTAGTGTTGCAGAGCTAAGGCAGGCTAGTCCCTACCTGTCCTGGGGCACGGCGTTGTGCCCCTGAAGCAGCCAGCAGGTCCGGCTCCTAGGCGGGGGGATGCACAGGGCTCCACGCGCTGCACCCGCCCCAAGCACCAGATCGGCCAGTGGGACCTGGGGGGCGGTCCCTGCTGGGAAGTGCAGCGCACACTGTGGAGCCTCCTGCCTCCCCCTTCCCCCGCTTAGGAGCCGGACCTGCTGGCCACTTCCAGGGCGCAGCGCGGTGCCCCAGGACAGGCAGGCAGCCTGCCTTAGCCCTGCTGCGCTGCTAACCAGGAGCCACCGGAGGTAAGCCTGTGCCCCAACCCTCTGCCCCAACTCTGAGCCCCCCCAAACCCAGAGCCCCCTCCTACACCCCAAAACCCTCATCCCTGGCCCCACCCCTTGCACCCCAACCCCCAGCCCAGAGGGCCCCCCCCGCAATCTGAATCGCTCGGCCCCACCCCCAGCCTGGAGCCCCCTCTTGCACCCCCCTTGCACTCCAAACCCCTCATGCCCAGCCCCAGCACAGAGCCAGCACCCCCAGCCCAGAGTCTTCACACCTCCCACCTCCCAATCCCCTGCCTCAACCCACAGCCCCCTCCCACATTCCGAATCCCACAGCCCCACCCCCAGCCTGGAGCCCCCTCTTGCACCCCAGAGCCCACACCCCCAGCTGGAGCCCTCACCCCCTCCGCACCCCAATTCCCTGCCCCAGCCCGGAGCCCCCACCCAAACCCTGAACCCCTCATTTCTGGCCCCACCCCACAGCCCGCACCCCCATTTAGCGCCCTCATCCCCTCCCACACCCCAACCCCCTGCCCCAGCCCAGTGAAAGTGAGTGAGGGGGGGAGTGAGCCACTGAGTCAGGGGGGATGTAGTGAATGGGGGGTGGGGCCTTGGGGAAGAGGTGGGGCTAGGGTGTTCGGTTTTGAGCCAATAGAAAGTTGGCAACCCTAGGGAAGGCTGAGGTAATTTTCAAAGTGGGGGGGCTCCCTTCTGCTTAGATTTCACACACAGTGTAGCAACAGTATTCTCATCCCGGTACCAGAGAGCTGCACCGGCAAAGCTTCAGTTAGTTAACCCTGAACCTTGCCAACTAAAACATATCTTCCAGAAAAAGGCATCCAGTTTTGAAGACGACAGGAGATGGAGATTCCACCATTTCCTTGGCAGTTTGTTCCAATGGTTAATCACCCACGCTGTTTAAAAAAAAAAAAAAAAAAAAAAAAGTGGGGGGAATTTATTTCTAATTTGATTTTTTTCTTGCTTTAACTTCATGTTATTGATTATGGTCCTTATCTTATAGCCTTAAGTGATCTTTTCATGTATCCTAGGCCCAGACCATTTAGTGTTGGGCAACTGTCTCAGGCCAGTTTGCAACCAAAAAAATGTGATTGTTAAGGAAGGAAAATGTTCTTAACCTGTGGTTGGAAGTTTCTGTAATTTCTTTTAGCACTTTACTGTTTGATTCTGAATGTTGAATCATTGGCAAGACAATAAAACAATCTTGTGGTTTTGCAGTAACCAGGGTAACCGCTACTTTCTAAAAAATACTGTCACAGAATATTATGGAAAAGGAAGTATTTATGGAATTGATGTGAAAATGCACAATATGATTTTTTTTTTAATTTCATATATGATATGATGTACAGGAAAACATTCTTAACTTTTTTCAGTGTTATTCCCAACTGCCAGTTTAGATCAAAAACAGCACGTTTGAAAACTTTTACAGCCAATCAACTGGATGAAATTAAAGATCCCTCCGGACTCTTTTACATTCTCCCTTTTCAAAAGGTAATTAAGATGCTTTATAGATTTAGCAATGCAGTCTATTACAGGCTGTGGGTTAAGGGTCTGTTACAGTCTATTACAGGTGGTGGGTCGGTCCTGGGGCTGGTTTTGTTCAACATCTTTATTAATGGTCTGGATGATGGAATTAATTGCACCTTCAGCAAGTTTGCAGATGACACTAAGGTGGGGGGAGAGGTAGATATGCTGGAGGGTAGGGATAGGATCCAGAGTGACCTAGACAAATTGGAGGATTGGGCCAAAAGAAATCTGATGAGGTTCAACAAGGACAAGTGCAGAGTCCTGCACTTAGGACGGAAGAATCCCATGCACTGCTACAGACTAGGGACCGAGTGGCTAGGCAGCAGTTCTGCAGAAAAGGACCTAGGGGTTACAGTGGATGAGAAGCTGGATATGAGTCAGCAGTGCGCCCTTGTTGCCAAGAAGGCCAACGACATATTGGGCTGTATTAGCAGGAGCATTGCCAGCAGATCGAGGGAAGTGATTATTCCCCTCTATTCGGCACTGATGAGGCCACACCTGGATTATTGCGTCCAGTTTTGGTCCCCCCACTACAGAAGTGATGTGGACAAATTGGAGAGAGTCCAGCGGAGGGCAACGAAAATGATTAGAGGGCTGAGGCACATGACTTATGAGGAGAGGCTGAGGGAACTGGGGTTATTTAGTCTGCAGAAGAGAAGAGTGAGGGGGGCTTTGATAGCAGCCTTCAACTACCTGAAGGGGGGTTCCGAAGAGGATGGAGCTAGGCTGTTCTCAGTGGTGGCAGATGACAGAACAAGAAGCAATGGTCTCAAGTTGCAATGGGGGAGGTCTAGGTTGGATATTAGGAAACACTATTTCACTAGGAGGGTGGTAAAACACTGGAATGGGTTACCTAGAGAGGTGGTCGAATCTCAATCATAGAATATCAGGGTTGGAAGGGACCTTAGGAGGTCATCTCGTCCAACCCCCTGCTCAAAGCAGGTCCAATCCCCAGACAGATTTTTGCCCCAGATCCGTAAATGGCCCCCTCAAGGATTGAACTCACAACCCTGGGTTTAGCAGGCCAATGCTCAAACGGCCCGGCTTGACAAAGCCTTGGCTGGGATGATTTAGTTGGTGTTGGTCCTGCTTTGAGCTGGGGATTGGACTAGATGACCTCCTGAGGTCTCTTCCAACCCTAATATTCTATGAATGTTTGTTTAATATATGCAATATGCTACAACTGTAGAGGCATAAACAATATTTAAAACAAACTTCAGATACAGCAGTGTAACTTCAGTATCAAGTCTGAAGTGTGGCTTCCATAACCTGCCACCAGATACTGATTTAGGAAGCATGATTCATGTTATGGTAAACTTACTATGCAATAATTTAAACTAAATGATAGGGAACAACAGAGGTACAATATCACTTAACTTTGGATCTTCTTGCTTGTAGCTGCACAACATTTACCCATTTAAATAGGTTTGGAAGGGCTTCCATAATCTTAAAGAAGAAGCTCTTATTTCTGATTTTTGTTAGGTTATCAGTCCATCTAACAATTACTGATGGAAGCCTGAAATTCTGCAGATGTGGAGTAGTTCATAAATATGCAGTGTTGTCTTATAAATAATGTCTTTTTTCCCCCCAAACTTCCATAGGGTTACTTGGTGAACTGGGATGTTCAGAGACAGGTTTGGGATTACCTTTTTGGAAAGGAAATGTATCAGGTAACTAAAACACTTAAGAAACAAAAATCTATAAATACAGATTTAAAACAATTACTAGAGGTAATACAAAAATACTCCAAATCATGGGTATAATGGTGAATTCACCAATTTATGAATTTTGCAGGAGTAATTCAACAAGGACTCGCATCTAAAATTTAGGAAATTGAGTTACCTATGATTTTGAGCTCAGTTCACTCAGGCTATGACTTTGCAAACTAGAGCCCATGTTTAACTTTACTCACACAAGTAGTTTTGGAGACTTGAGTAGGACTAGTCACCTGAGTAAAGTTAAACATGTGTTTGCAAGATTGGCGCTTCAGCTAGTAAAAGTTACTTGATAATTGTTTTCATAGACTTAATTAGTATAACTTATTTGAAGAACCAGGTTTTGTTGCATGAAGGAGACAGTTACAAAAGTGGAAGAAGGGCTGAGATTTACATTGTGACAGTCTTATGGGATCAAGTAGTCATTTTCTGCATGAATTTCTCATTTTTATGACGAATAAGTTGAATTTATAAAGTGTACTAATAGAATATTATTTTGCTCACCTCACCAACATGGTTTAGCATGAAAAGAGCGTTGGCGGCTCTAGCCTTAAATTTTTGTCATAAGAAATAAATATGATGTTAACTTATAAAACTGGTCTTTACAGTACTTAAAGGGGAACATGTTGGGAGCCAAAATAACTATACAGATATCTCTTTGTATAGATTTGGGTGGGGAAATTGGGCTGGTTTAAGATTTTAAACTATTGGGTTCATTAAAGAAACTCATTATTGCCATGGTTTTGGTACTGGTTTGCAGAATGAGCACCAAAGAAAGGAACTGTTGACCTGTGTGTTCTAGTTCTCATTGAGTCCCATTATGGTGAAAACACCTGAGTGAAGGCCTGTTTTAGAAAGTCTGAGAACTGAGTACGTGCAGAAAGAGCAGGGATGAAATCCTGGCCTTACTGAAGTCAGTGTGAGTTTTGCCATTGACTTCATTGGGGCCAGGATATTACCCATGTTACTAGAAGAGCTAAGCTTCTATACAAGTGACAGAGTTCTGAAGAGAAATTCTCTTCTGTAGTTAGTAGGACTAGGGTAAAGTTTCTTGTATACACGTTAAATATTCTTGTATTATTACCCATTGAAGTGTAGAGGAAAGATAAAGGGATAGGTTGTTCTTAAGAGCCACAACATTAAAAATAGGGGCATAGGACAGGGAAATGAAGGAATTCTACTCTGCCCTGAAAAATGTTAACACATTGTGTGGTGTAGCAGTGACAGTGCACATACTGTTTCTTGTTAATTTTTTTTTTCCAAAACCCATGTGCCACAAGTAGCTGGTAGCACTGATATCTATAATAGACCTGGGGGCAATTTTATACAGCATGGTGGTTGTTACATACCACAAAATGTAAGTAATATGGATAGTGGTTACTAAAATGTTGTTTGGGAACAGAACTTTATTTTTTCTCCTAGGTGGACTTTGTAGATACAAATATTATTATTACTGAACCTTATTTTAACTTCAGTTCAATACAAGACTCAATGAATGAAATTTTATTTGAAGAATATCAGTTTCAAGCAGTTCTTAGAGTAAATGGTGAGTATATATTTTGTTGCTTTGCATTAATGTGCTCCAGGCTAACTTCCCAATTTAAAAATAATGTGCCAAGGAAATTACTTCATTTCTTTCCCTGACTCTATAGAGTAGTATGTAACTTTTTATTTCTCTAACCTATATTCAGTTGTGCATACACATCTAATGTTTCTTCTATATTCCTCTATATTTATAATAATTTAGTGTGAGGATTCTGATATGTAACAGCAAGAAACACAAAGTGAAATGGGGGGAAATCAGTGTAGGCAGAAAGTCACTTTTGTCTTGAAGCTCCTTTCTGTCAAGGTTCTGTTTTTAAGTTGGCTTTTGATGACAGGAATGTTTGAGACTTCTTGAGATGAGGTAGTATGTGAAAGAGACTGCACTACTACTTGTTTCTTGGCTATATTTGTATGGAGTTTCTGACAGTTCTCATTCACTTTTTGAAGTGGCCCATGAAATATAGTGCTACAATTATATAATACATCCTATTCCGCAGAACACATGAAATTAGTGACATGAATCATCATACAGTGCCCTTTCTGATGATGATATAAAAGTAGGGGAGGGATGACTTTTCAGTGCATGTGGGGAGGGTCTTTGCAAGCTCTTCAGTCACGTTTTAGATGAACTCTAAACAAATTTCAGTACTGGTAGTGTTATGCTGAAATTACAGGAAAGATGTGTTGGTTTCTTTTTTTAAAACTGGCCTTGAAATAATAGTCATCATCTATCTTAGACTTAAACATATAAAATAATTTTTTTACCTTTTTCTGGGGAACGTTTTATAGTCGCAATTTTCTTTGTTTTTGAAAAATATTTCAAAAATTCAAGTCACTGAACATAGACTTAATATAAACTATTTATGTGAATTTTTTATTACACATTGGACACAGTGGGCCTGATCATGCTTTTATTGATATAAATGGGAGCAGAATATATAA
Source organism: Emys orbicularis (assembly GCF_028017835.1). Taxonomy (NCBI): domain Eukaryota; kingdom Metazoa; phylum Chordata; order Testudines; family Emydidae; genus Emys; species Emys orbicularis. The sequence goes on from NC_088683.1 coordinate 90,338,875, forward strand.
ATGGGTCCTGTGTTTGTATGTTTCCTCTTTGGAAGTACAGTAGAACCTCAGAATTACGAACATCTTGGGAATGAAAGTTGTTCATAATTCTGAAATGTTTGTAACTCGGGGAGGGGGGGTCTTTGCTGCCTGATTGCATACTTCCGGTTCCAAATAAGTTGTGTGGTTGACTGGTCAGTTCGTAACTCTGGTGTTCGTAACTCTGAGGTTCTACTGTACTTTTTAAGGTATAAAAGTACTAAGGAAAATTATGGTTCAGAAGACAGTCTTTCTCATAAAGATAACTTCAGGTTATGATGCACTCTGTTGTCTTTTTTAGAAGCTCCTTTAATCCATTTGTGAGTTTGTAAAGTTTCTTGCTCCTATAGTTCTACAGAATACCCAGCATAATTAGAATTAGAGTGGATTCTCTTTCTTTTCAGGGATATTGTGTCTGTTTGTGATGTTTATAGCCAAAACTAAGAAATCAGTACAGCTATAATTTATAATTAAAGGGGCACAAAGTTAATATTCACACTAGTGTAACTAGAAAGCTAGTGGAGAAGGAGAACTATTTCCCTTTTTCCAGTTTGTTTTACCCAGTATTTAAATTCCTCTGAGACTGTCAAATCACAAATACCCAGTGGAGACTTAAGGGACGGGCAGCGTGGTTCCTCAAACCACTTTTAATTCCTCTTTTTTTGAAAATGTCATCTTGAGATTGTCAGTTCTTTCAAGTGGGAAAAATAATATTTTGTTTTGCATGCTCTCAAATGGATTTCTTTACATGTATTTTAACAAGGGAATGCAATTGAACTGTTAAGAGCTTTAAACAAGATCTTAAAATGCCAAATGGAATACCACAATTAAAAGATGGCCTAAAGATGTATTTCCTTATCTTGATGTTTTTTAGTTTAAATAAATGCAAAGAAGAATCTTGTTGTATACATAGTGAAGAGCAGTTGTAATCTCACTTTTTCAGAATTTTTTTAGATTAATGAGGTAAATAATTATAATGTTCAAATACTAGTTCTAACTGAAAATGTAGCTTCTTGGTCGAGGAGTATGTGTGGAAAGCTGTATAATTGTTGTACAACAAGCATTTTAAAAGGTATGCTTCCCTTCCAACATCCCCCCTTGAGTTTGTGTATTGTTTCTATTAGAATTGTTGTCACATTCCACCCCAGCAGTGACTGTATTTCAATGCCTGATTAAGTTACTCCTTTATATAAAGTACTGTGGGAGTGAAAGATGTTATATAATTGGTCAAAAATAACCTGAAAATTGACTAGCTAGACAAATTGAGACTAGAAAAATGACATACATTTTTAACAGTGAGGTAATTAACCATTAGAACAATTTACTAAATGTTGTGGTGGATTCTCCATCACGGACAACCTTTATATCAAGGTTTGATCTTTTTCTAAAAGATATGCTCTAAGAATTATTTTGGGGAAGTTCTGACAGGAGGTCAGACTAGATGGTCAAAACGGTCCCTTTTGGCCTTGGAATCTATGAATCACCTGGGCACACTGCAAAATCCATCTACTTGGGCTTTTGGGAAGGACAGAGCTGAATAAAGTCAGTTTTCTTGAGAGAAGGTGGGGTATTATGTTTGATTAATTTTGGCTGTGGATGAAATTATGCTGCTGGAGCTATTCTGTATTGAGTTACCGAAGATCTACCAAAGGCACCTAAAATATGGGATAGGTACTATATCTATTTAGATATATTTTAGATTTATATATAAATATGGGTTGGCATTTTTGTGTTTCAGCTGGGGCTCTCAGTGCACATAGATATTTCCGGGACAATCCATCCGAGCTATGTTGTATCATTGTGGACAGTGGCTACTCCTTTACACATATTGTACCTTACTGCAGAAGTAAAAAGAAGAAAGAGGCAATTATTAGGTAAATTGCCTTATTTCTTTACAGGTGGCTTTTTTGATATGTCTGAAGTGAATAATGACAAAAAATATTTTTCTTTTTAGGATTAATGTTGGAGGAAAGCTCTTAACCAATCATCTAAAGGAGATAATCTCTTACAGGTAAAATTGTGCTAACTGTAGACACTTGAGGCCTGGTTAGAAACCAATTAAAGTCAATGGACGTCTTTTAATTAAGTTAAGTTTAGGATTAAGCCCTCTTTGAGGAAGAGGAAAGCATGTAAAATGACATCTTGAGCTTCAGCTACCATTTTAACACCTTAAGACTCTAGTTTAGTAAAGTACTTAAAGCAGTTGCATAATATTAAGGATGTCAGTAGTCCCATTCACTGGGATTACTTGCCTGCTTCAAGTTACACATATGCTTAAGTACCTTACAGAATCAGGCCCTATGATTTTTTTTTTTTGAAATGTCATTATAGTAATAAAGCTGTAGCCAGATTTCCACTTGACCAATAAGATGGCACAGCTCTGAGAAATTGACAGTTTAATTCCACCTGAACAGTGAGTAGAACTCACTAAGGCAGTGTTTGCAGGAAGGTTCTAGATGGGTCGTGGGGCCCTAGGTAAACGTACACTTCCTCAGCCCAGTGTGGAGGAGATGCCCTGGGAGGAAGGGGTGCAGTCAGCGAGTGAGCCTGCCTTGCAGTCACCCCATAGTAGTGGCTTCTGTCCCACTGGGCTGGGCGTGACTCCCCGTTCTGGGTGTTGCGACCAGGCGCATGGGGTTGCAGTGCCACTCAGGTCTGGCTCAGCTGTCCCTCATCCATAACACTCGCTCAAATACCAATTGGCCTGGCAATCCAGAGTGTAGCACAGTCCCACAAGGCAGGAGCTGATGCTGCAGAGTGTGTGTGGCAGGCTCATTCTCCAACCTCTCCTCTTTTGGCGTCTCCCTTCCGCACTGGGTGGGGATTAGGGTTATGGTGATGAGGCGGAGATGTTTATATATAATGGTGAGTCACAAAAAAAGACAAAAGGCAGTTGGTGAGTCACCTTAGTAAAAAGTTTGGGAACCACTGCACTAAGGCTCTCATCCTGTATTGGGATCCCCTATAATTGACCCTGTGCAGGCGTCTTTGCTAGCAGAACTGGATGCAAGATTGTGGCCACGGTTCTTAGTGTTGACAGTTTTACGTTGTTTGGATTAAAGAGTAAAAATACCCTCTCATTTCTAGATGTCAAAACTGCTTATATATAAATTAATGTAAACCTCTACATATTAAAATGTCAACTTCTTGCAATTTGAAAACTGTAAGAACTGATCAATAGTGAAAAAGAATAATTATAAATGTATGTTCAGGATGATCTGTTTTTTAACTTTTTTATTTTTTTATAGGCAGCTACACGTTATGGATGAAACTCATGTAATTAATCAAGTGAAAGAAGATGTATGTTATGTGTCTCAGGATTTTTACAAAGATATGGAGATTGCTAAGTAAGTTTACTATATTGCCAAATTTGAAAGGAGGTAGTTCCAAATAATCTAATTGTGTAGAGCCAAATACTACCATCCTTATTCAGGCAAAACTCCCCCTTAAGTGAAAGAGACTGTTACCTGAGTACGGCCTCCAGGATTTGGCATACTTTAGCTATGTTCTATTCTAAGTTTGTTGTCTTTTCCAGGTTAAAAGGGGAAGAAAATACAGTAATGATAGACTATGTTTTGCCAGACTTCAGCTCAATCAAAAAAGGGTTTTGTAAGGTAATTATGACTGTCAGTCTTTTCTGGAATACTCTCTTTTCATCTTCCTTGGTAGTGAGGGAGGAGGGGTGGATTTTTTTTTTTTTTTTTTTGTGATACTGACTGGTAATATTTTCTGCATTAGGAATTAATTGGTAAAATTTTCAAAAAAAAAATGTAAGTGACATAGGGGTTCAGGTTTAACTAATTTTCAAAGTCACGTAGGTATTCCTAGATATTTTATCCAACATCTGAAAATCAGCTATAATACCATAGGCTCAGTATCTCAATCTAGCCCTGTATTTCTCATTCCAGTGTAAAATATGAAGTATGTTATGTCCTAATTTTGATCACCTTCTCAAAACTGTCTTACCTGTTGCTTGTTATATGGTTATAATTAAGGCTATGATTTAGTCACGGGTATTTTTAATAAAAGTCATGGAGAGGTCACGAGCAATAAACAAAAAGTTACAGCTCCTGACTTGTCCATGACTTGCACTATATAAATACTCCTAATTAAAACTTAGGTGCTTGGGGCAGGGACTCCCACCACTGCTTCTCCAGGGGACGGGGCGCCCTGGGGCCCAGCCCCGGACCAGCTGCTTGGGGCCAGCTGACCAGTGGCTGGTGCGGCTGGTCTCAGGGCTGCCTCAGCTGCTCAGGTGGCCCTGGGGTCAGCCACACCGGCCACTGCAGAAGTCACAGAGGTCACAGATTCCGTGATTTTCCAGGACCTCCAGGCAGTGCTGACAGCAGGGCTGCACAGGGCTCCCTGTGCAGCCAAAGGGCCCAAGACACCAGAGCGCAAGGTGCGGGGGAAACTGTGGTCGGCCTGGCCTGATGGAGCAGGAACTCCTGCCCATAACTATAAGTAGGAGGATGAGGCTCTGACTGTGTGGGAGACCGCCCCACTGCTCTGTAGTTCCTGCCCACACTCCTGGCTGGTGAGTGAGCAAGTGGGGCTATGACAGTGGAACTGCAGAGGGCTTGCTGCACAGCTGTGGAGCCAGTGACATTGGATCCCTGCAGGCACATGGTGTAGGGAAGGCTCCTGGTGGGGCATAGCAGACACCCTTGCACAGGGCTTCAAGGAGGAGGACATGTCCCTGGCCGCAGGGGAGGCCATCTGCTATTGAATGGCTCCTTCCTGGGGACGGAGCCATTCAGCATCAGGGTGACCTCCCTTGTGGCTGGGGATGACAACAACTCCTCCCCCTCCTCCTCCTTGCAGTCCTGGCTGGGCATCTCTGCTATGTGGAGCCAGGACCACAGTTTTCCCTGAACCTTGTGCCTGCAGGGATCCCGTGTCACTGGCCCCACTCACTCACCAGGCAGAAACTGCTCCCCCGCAGCCGCCAGCTCATCATACTCCTTGCAGTCCTAGCCAGGGGTCTCTGCTCCATTAAGCCAGGACAACTGCACCCTCCCACGCACCTTGAGCATGCAGGGATCAGGTCTCACCGGCCCCACTGCTGTGCAGGGAACCCTCTGCAGTTCTGCTGTCATGGCTCTCCTCCCTCACTCCCATGATAGTGGAGCTGCAGAGGACTCCCTGCATGATTGTGGGTCCAGTGTGGGGAAGGCTGTAGTCCTGGCAGGGCAGAGCAGACTCCCAGCTTGTAAGTGAGAGGGGTCTGTGCCATCAGGGCTGCAGAGGGCTCCCTTCACTGCCCCAGAAGCCATTCAGCAGCTGTGTGGCCTCCCACACAGCTGGGGGCTTGGCCTCCTCCTCCTTGCAGTCGTTGTGGCTAGGAGCCTCTGCTCTGCCTAGCCAGGACTGCAGCCTCACCACTGCACGTTGTGCCTGCAGGAATCAGGTGTCACCAGCCTTGAGACAGCACAGGGAACCCACTCACTCACTCCTATTACAGCAGGGCTGCAAAAGGCTCTCCTCATGGCTAGTGACAACTGATCTTTGCAGGCACCCCAACTATTAGTGACTATTTTTTTGTTGATTTCAGTGTATCAGTTGAAATGATGTTTGCTGACATTTATCAATTTTAAAATCGAATGCTGCCAAGCCTAGTTAAATATAACTTCCTTTGCTGTAATTTAATAGCTCTATATCAAAGTGTAGTCATAAGGCACAATTCTGATTCTGGTATCTTTCAGCTGTTTTCACATGCTATCCTGAGAAGTTTTGCTACTTCCTGGAACTCAGACACTTACGTTATAGTCAATAAGTGTTGTGGATAAATTTTATTAGCATGGTTACCAATAGAAATTGCGATAATTAAGAATGGGATACTGTCTTCCATTATAGTTTCCTGTTTCTTTTGTTAATAACTCACCTTTTGGGGCTGAAATTTTCTATGCCTGTACTCCATCCTAAGGCAATATATTTTTTTGCAAGGATCAAATATCTTTTTTTGAGTTACGAGGGTGAAAAAATATTCTCCTGCTAGAATAACACAAATCCAATACTCAGACTTTTAAAAATTGCTTATTGGTAAAAGTGTCATTTAGAGAAGTAGGGTAAAATTTTCAAAAGTACCTAAGTGTGCACTAATCTTGCATAGGCAAAACTGCAGGTGTCAGTGCAGAGGCTGGAATGGGGCTCCTTCAAAAATGCAGCACCAAAATGCTTTCATATGCTATTCAAATTGATACCACTGTCTGCTCAGTATGGCAGTAAAAAGTAAACATCGGACACAATTCTCATGCTTAAAGACTATAGAGTAAGGGATTACAAAGCATTCTGGAACAGATGTCAGCTCCCTAAGACTTGTGCATGATACGTGACTTAATATATAGAAGATACTTCCTTCAAAACATCCATAACAGGTGAATAATATGTAAACAGTGAGATCAGATAAACTTGTTACTCTTGTGTGTGTTCTTCCCTTTTTAAGACGTAGTTATTATTCATGTCTGCCTAATTTAGCCAAGGGAAGAAATGGTGTTAAGTGGAAAATACAAGACTGGGGAACAAATACTTCGTCTAGCAAACGAGAGATTTGCTGTTCCAGAAATTATCTTCCATCCTTCAGATATTGGCATTCAAGAAATGGGAATTCCTGAAGCCATTGTTTATTCAATTCAGAACTTGCCTGAAGGTATAGTGGTAGCAATGTTTTGAAATGTATTCTTGAAGTCTGAATATTTTTGTTAGAATCCAAAGTGTATCAGAAGCCTAGCATACTTTATGTGCCAGGCATTAAGGAACTAAAAATTGATTAAAAGTGCAACAGTTTTAACTCCTTGTGAATGTCAGTTACTCCAGAGCTCTTTTGCAGTTTCCTTTAATATTTCCTGTTGTGGAAATGCTTGCTTACTCTGGTAAGCTGATTGGTTTCTATTTGTGCTTCAGATAAAGTATAACAGTATGGATGGAAACCTCATGAGTTCATTTTCCAATACAAAACACAACCACATTGAATTCTTTCCTCTGAGGATGGAATCCTCATGACTGCACTTGAACTTAATTTCATTTTTATTTTAAAATGTCTTTTAGTGTTGGGAGAGGAGGGAATTCATGCTGGCCACAATATGCTGGCAAATGAGGCCACTGAATCTTAAAAATGAAAACTAATCACCCTTCTGGCTGTGTTGTATTGTGGAAGTAACAATTGTAACATGTGCATTGTCATGTTACTAGGTATGTACATACATTTCTAATGAATATGGCCAAACTTCCGCAGGGGAACATTTTCATGACTATGTCACTTCACAGCTGTAGCATCAGAGCCACAAAACTACATTCATTCTAAAAATATGAAAATTAAAATCTCTTGTACGATGATACTATTTCTTTCCCCTAAACTGGGCTGTTTGAGAGCATTCATGAAATCCAACATTTTTAAATAACTTTCTAAAAGACAAATTTTGAAAGCCACACAAACTGGAGGGACACTAATGAAAGTTTTCTTATTTTAAAAGGGTGCCGTTCATCAAATTCACCTGTCACACAAGAAAACTAGTTTCACACTTGTGATTATCAGTTAATTAGTGGAGCCTCTTGGTATGTGCACATCCTATGGCTTACAGTTATCCATGAAATACCCTTTATCTAAATATAACCAGTATGTATTTAATATATTTAAAACATTATCTAAAGTGTAGTTAAAAACATTAGTTTTAATTCTTGTCCACTTTAACTTAATGTTCATGAAGAAATTGGAGAATCTTAAGCTAAATACATCTATTTTGGTTTTGTTTAAAGAAATGCAGCCTCACTTCTTCAAGAATATTGTTCTGACTGGGGGAAATACCCTTTTCCCAGGCTTCAGGGATCGAGTCTACTCTGAAGTTCGATGCCTCACTCCAACTGATTATGACGTTTCTGTTGTTCTGCCAGAAAAGTAAGTCCTAAACAATATAAATAAAAATGCATCTATTTTACTGTTTGGTTCTCCTAACAGAATAGAAATTGTAAAGTAGGATTCCTTCTGCTAATTAAATATGCTTATCTGTGTCATCTTTATATTCCATCATTTAACTTAATCTGTTCAAGTGGCCCAAAACTGGACCGGAAGGATGTTGTAACTCAGTACTTAAAGTGCATTTGCAGAGCTATATTGTGCTTGCTGCAATCCTGCAGACACTTACACGTGTGCTAAGTTTACTTCTGTGAGCAGTTCCATTGAAATTAATGAAACCATTCACAGCAGCAAAGTTAACCAGTTGTTGCATATGTGTTTGCAAGATCAGAGGGATTATTTTCACATCTCTTATTCTGAAGAATTCCTGAGTATTATAAACATTATACATACCATATCACTGATACCTGCAGCACTTCTGGGATTTGGAGAGTAGCAGCAGGGTGGATCACTGACAGTGTCAGGAGTGCCAGGACAGATATTCACCTCTCTTAAAATTATTATGGAATCATTAATGTCTATGCAGAGTAGCGAGAATGTAGGTTCAAAGTCTCATCCTAAAGACTCCCCCACCAAATAAATACATTGTATGGGAATTTTATCTACTGTAGAAGGATGGAAGACTGGACAGTCCAGCTCAAATTTGAACCAAATGCTTAGACCACTGTATCATTCCCGCTGGCTCCAAACCAGTTTTGTTAGTACAAGCCATTCACCTTTGAAGAATAACTTAATCAGATTTTTTTTTTTAGTTAGCCTTGTAAATGTGAAGTGTGATATATAATATAATTTTTTTTTTTTTAAGAGGAAAGCAGTCTCTACCCATGGAAATTAGTTATTTGGCCTCTTTGAGGAACCTCAAAACATGATAATCAAATAACTGGTACATGCCTCATGTAATAACACAGTTTTAAACTGAAGCCTCTGTATTTCTGCTAAACCTATGATCACTCTTCTATATAGATCTGTGATCTAGCTATATAAAGTTTCTTCTGTTTAATAGAAATCCTGCTCTCGCTGTCATCTCATAAGTTCTGATACCAATTCACCACCATTCTTTGGCCCAATTAAGTTGTTCTGATTTCCTTAAATGGACACTGTCATTTTGAAAATATAACTTGGGTGAGGTATAGCACCAACGATGAACTTGTAAAAGTTTTCATCAAATATTTGTTGCTGAAGCTCAATGCAGGACTCACTTACCATTCCTAAAAAATACATGATTACCAATTTAAAATTTTCATAAACCCACTAAAAAGATCTGGAATACTCTGAGCCAGGCCCCCCTGGCATCTTTCTAATGAATGCAGTTTTTCAGCAGATTGTCCTAATGTATAGGCATAATGTCTTGTTTTATATTTTATTAATGGCTGTGGCTAATTTCTAAATAAAAGCCCTAAAATGAAGGTCTCACTTTTTCAAATTACTACATAATTGGAAGTATTTAAAACTAACTTGTGTGGTAACTTTTTTTTCCCCCCCAGCCCTATTACTTATTCTTGGGAAGGTGGAAAGTTGATTTCTGAAAATGATGATTTTGAGGATATGGTAGTAACTAGAGAAGATTATGAAGAAAATGGACACTGTATTTGTGAAGAGAAATTTGATATTTAAGTGGCACATTTGGAGACATAGTGATACTCCACTATTTTACTTTGAATGGAACTTATTTGAACTACAAACTATTTTATGTAAATTAGAACTGTGTTCTAACTTTCTTTCCTATAATTAGGAATGTACAATGAATTAGTGTAAATAACTTTATTTTCACAGATTTTAAACTACACTGAAGACTAATATGTTATATATTGGCCTTTGTCATTTTATCTTATTGTATTCCATCCTTACTAAAAATTTTCAATAATTGTGTTGTTTTACTTTAAAAAAGCGAATTACCTATTAATGGCATGAAACAAAAATATTTGAAGATTAGTGTAAAACAATTGTATAGAAATGAAGCGTTAGTCTAAACTTTATTTTCTCTTCCAACATGAATGCTATTGTCTTTTACTGAAATAGTATGCAGAATAATTTGCATCAAATACTCTTTAACCTGGAGCTCATTTTAACATGTCCTGGGAGAAAAAAATCCTATAAAAGGCTTACTCTGACTTCTTGTAATTATCTCAGTGAATGGTTAAACAATGGTTAAACTCAAAGTGTAATTATTCCAGTGTGGAATGTATCCCAACTTTCTGAATACTTTTCTTTTTTATAAATTTAGGCTAAATCTATACAACAGAGATTACCCCTTTGCACAGCTCCCACACATAGTTTAAAAAAAACCAATTAAGTCTCCAGATTAACTTCTTTGTTAGCCTCTGCCCTTTATTTTGAGTACCGGACTCGCATTTGAATATGAAATGATTAAAAAAAAAGTTAGTTGTGTATAGTACACCAACATCTCAGGTCTCTATTTTAATCCTTGTCCTTCCATACTTTCCCCCTTTGTTCTCCCTTGCTGCTGTACTTAATTTAGATAGTAAACCTTCAGATATAGACCCGTCAAGTGCCATTAATATCTGTTATATATGTATTAAAATTAAACGTACTTCCAATTGGCCTTTGGAAAACATCTTAATCTAACTTTCTCATGTAATAAATAATTTAATTAATTTGAAATGTATATCCTGTTTCCTTTTAAAAAAAAAAAAAAGAAACTGCCTGGGCTAGGCTACACCTTTGCATTTCGCATGCAATATATTGTAGCATTCTTTCCTTACCCGATCTCTTGAGTATTGTATGTACCAGAAAGGAAGAGGATCCTTGGTTACTGAACAAAGTGCGTGTGACTTTACAACAAAATACTAGAAGTGATTTATGGAACAATCCAGTAATGGTAGAATTAGATAATTTAGAGTGAGTTCTACTAATTTAATTCTATGTAAAGAACATAAATGTCACTAAGCTGGACTCTGATCTTCAGAGATATGGTCCATTTGAGGTGGTGAAAGGGTTGGCTGGCTGTTGGTGGAAATGAGGTGGCAGAGTTTTAAGACTGGAGTGGAGGGGAAAGAGTGAGAAGAAGAAAAGGTAGAGTTTTATTTTGAATTGAAGATATATTTACCATTGAAATAAACTGACATTGAAGGCCAGGGCATAGGCAGTTGTGAGCCAGATCTAATGCTGCAGCAGCCAGCATGAATGCTGGACACAAACCCCGGAAAGGCACAGCACTAACAAGTCCAGGGCAGTTCTCCCTACTTCTCACGAGACTTGAAACAGTCAAGCACCCACGTGGGGTGCAGGAGGTGTGAACCACAACAGCCATGGTAGGCCTGGACGGTTATTCCATCTCCACCTCCTGCACAGGAAGCTGCTGTTCATTTCTCACCCATGGTACCGGCTGCTGGGCAGGTAAAAGGGAAGTAACTAAATAATTCAAGAGAGCTCTGAGTAGCATCAGACTATGATTAATGAATTAAGTGACAAGGCACTATGAATGATTAGCCAGTGAGGCTAGATCAGTTAGCAAAAAAAAAAATCAAATGGGTAGGAATCACAGATGGTCATATAAGCATTCAAAAAATTAGACTACATCAATTACAAGGAAGCATGTGGCTACCACTCAATGACAGACAATTGCAACTAGGTGGATTAACAAGGCAAGCAAACCTAAAGTCCAGAAGCGTCAGCCAAGAACTATAACGTAGGGAGAGGAGCAGGGGTTAAGTGACAGTGATTTCCTATCAAAATTAAAAAGTCTTAAAGTATTGATACAAAGGCCAGAATTTGTCATATTTGATGCACTGCCTCTGGATGGCAAAATGTTTTTTGGCTCTTGACCCTTTAAAGGGAGGGGGCAGGGCTCTCCAAAAGATGGAAATGACGTGGCAGAGCAACTCCTGGGCCACTAGCTGGGGCTGAAGATCTGGGTTAGGTGTCTACATACTCCGTAGAGTTTCATTGTGCCTTCATTCAGAATTGCTACTTTATACAAGTTGTAGCTAATGCTATTTAAGAGCAGGCACTTGGGGACAAAACAATGGCAAGACGAGTAGCAAAACCTCTATTTCCCAAAGGAAAGTGGGAATCTAGGCAGGAACATTAGATTCCATTTTAAAGTCTCTTCCACAGCTCCATTTTGTGTGCAGCCTAAGACTTCATTCAGTTCTGAATTAACAAATCTGGTTACAAGGTGAAGGTTAAACTCTGCATGTGAGAATACTTTCTTCTACCAAGTAGTCATAGAACACAGTCTCACTTAAGATCTTAAAAATGGTACATACACTAGATATGTGAAATTTTAAAGTTTGTAGTTTGTGGATATCTGGTATGATCTGCATTTGTAAGCTGATAATGTCAGGAGTGGCAGAAATGAGTTTTAGCTGAGACTTTTAATAATTAGGAAATGTAAAGATACTGTTTCCATAGCAATAGGTACTCAGCCCTCTTGCTAGCAGCAGAACATTATCCATCACTAAGGCTAAGTTTTTTGTCATGGATATTTTTAGTAAAAGTCATGGACCGGTCATGGGAAATTAACAAAAATTCATGGCACCCTGTGACCTGTCCCTGACTTTCACTAAAAATATCCCTGACAAAAGGGATAGGTGAGTTCAGCACCCACTGCTGCTAGGGCTCCCAGGTCCCCCACCAATGTGGTGCCTGGGAGCTCTGGAGTCCCCCTGCCCCTGGGGCTGGGCTGGGCTGCTGCGGGGGTCCCCTTGCCTTAGCAGCTGGTAGCTGCAGGGTCCCCCAGCCGTTGGCTCTGGCTGCAGCTGTGGCTGGGCAGCTTGGGGGAGTCCCCCCCTGGGCAGATGCAGGGGGTCCGCCTGCCATTGGCAGCTGTGCCGGGTCCCCCCACCAGGTTCAGGGCGAGGGCGGGGCTGGCTGGGAGCTCCAGCCCCAGGGCAGAAAATGTGTCAGAGGTCAATGGAAGTCACGGATTCCAAAACCTCCATGACATAATCGTAGCCTTATCCATCACTATCGAGAGAAGCTGTTCTTCTGCATTAAGGTCAGTTCAATCTCATTCTTTCCCTACCACCACCACAAAACTGCAGACGATTAAAAGGTCCTGGGATAATTACTTTATTCTAATTTACATATTTGGTAGCTGCCATGGTGGGAGTACATTCTCAATAAAGAGATGCAAAGGCAGTATTCCTTAACTAGATAGTGCTGCCACAAATATTGGTAAAGATAGTTGATAAACGAGCACTTTTAGAAGTCGAATATATTTCCCTTGAATGCTGGTGTATGGTTGAAATTATAACTGACTGTGAAAAACTGGAAGTGTAGTAACTTATTTCTTGCCAGGCTCCCTTCCCCTAATAGAACCCATCTTCATACTTCATTTAGAAGAAAGCCTCACGGTTAACATGGAGAGACTGCTTTTTCCTCCCTCATAGAGGACATGACTCTGCTAAGTACCCAAGTGGGTAAGGGCCTGATGTTTCACAGGCTGAACACCAAAACTGTACTATAAAAGAGTAAACAGGAGCTGTAGGAGCTCAACACCTCTGAAAAATGAGGCCCCACTAATATAACATTCTCATTGGCCAAGATGTTACGTAAGATTTGTTCAACCGACTGCTTGGTAGAAACAGTAAGTTCCTACCAAGGTAAAGCAGACACTTTTGAAATTAAGTGTCAAAGGAAAGCCACTGCAATAGTTTAAGGGAAGAGATTTATTTCATGGCGTTATTGTTTTACTGAATTAGTAAACTATAGACCCTTCAGTATACAGTAGTAATCTTGCTCATAAGTAGTGATTTAAGTAAATGGCAACTTAAATGCTCCAACCCCTTTTTAAAGTAGCTTAATGTGCTTTTGGAATTTGCAGTGTTTGAAGTGTCTTGGAAACAATGTACTTGAGCAGCTCTGGCAACTCTTCCTAGATTTTTTTCGCTGTAGAAAGTTTAATGCACTGTGTAGTATGTCAGCCCCTTAAATAAGTGGGATGTGCCACCTCCTCTTCCAAATGTGTAGACACTACTTGTTGGTTTGGATTTGAGTCAGCTGACAGTGTAAGCTTTTTCCAGTATCACGATTTTTTGACACTGTCCTTAAAATTTGTCATCTATTCTTGAAAGGTGTTAATCATCTACAGAGGCTTATTTGTACTAGTACTAAGTAGATAATCATTAAAACTTATTTAATGTGAAATTTAAGTCATAATATAAAACAGATTTTTCCCAATCCTCTTATACAATTCTTTATAACAGTGATACATTGACACTTAATTTTTAAATTCCTAATGCAAGATTATTCCAGTAGATCAACCACTTCAAGGATAAAAATTTTTTAAAAGTGCACATATGCAGTCTACTCCAGTTCCAAAACTTTCCTCAAAAACATCTGTGCTGCAGCTCAAAATGTTAGGCTGTCTCTTCATAAATTTTAGCCATTGTTATAATGTATATTTCAAAGTTGATGTGTCTAAATCCTATTTTTTCCAAAAATTGATGTTTCACAGCATTATAGTAGCAGGTAGAGAGAAGATAAAGAACTGAAGCTATACCTCACACACACTTGCCCTCCTCCCCTCAGACTACTTCTCAGGTGATCATAGATAAAGTAATCCATTCCTCAACTTTTACTCAACATTATGCAAGTTTTTAACTCAGGATTTTACAAAGCACAAACTGTGCATAGAAGGTATTACTCAGGCTATGTTTGCAGCCGCAAATAGTAAGGACTCAGCTGCCATAGCCAAATCTAAAATAACTGAAGAAAGTTAAACTGATGAAAAATCTGAGGTAACAAGAATCTAACACGAAGGGTGTGTAAGGCATTTCCACAGGTAAGAATTATTGCCTCATACTAAAGTGTTTAACTGGTACATGTACACTTTAAATATATCAGTTAAGGCAATTATTTAAGTCTTAATAGGACACTATAATTTAAGAATTACTCAAAGAACCATTATGGTAACGTACTATACACATACACAGCTATAATCAGGAATCAAATATTTCTGTATCAGATGTTTACTACACAAACCTGCCCATCCCTGTATCTATGGTGTAGACCAGAGTCCTGCAGTGGGACTGGGATCCAAGGGTCCCGCTGCCATAATAGCTTTGTTGTAAGTGAGATTGTGTGGACAAAAAAACAAATCCACACAACTGTGGTAATTTGCAAGAAAACACTTTAAAACTTTTAATACTTAAATTTAAGTGAGGGATAGAAAGATTTGATGTTTATTATACCAGGAGTTAAAGTATTTTTACATAGTTTAAGCAAGATTTGTTTTATTCCTTTGGTGGTAAAATTGTGGCTGAATTTCATATTTTTTTATATAATATAGTTGACAGGTTTTTTCACCCCAGTAGAATAGAGGAATCTGTCTCTCTTGTGGGTTTTAAGGTAGGAGTGGGATAAAAATGCAAGAAACAATGGGGGAGTGGGAATTGCAGGGTGGGACGGGAGCAGGATTTAAAAAAAAAAAAAAGTCCATGCAGGGCTCTAGTGTACACCAGCATAAGTCAGTTTCCTGCAGCACACACTTACTGTTATATCTGTGCCCTATAGATCCATGAGGCTTGTCCATGTGGCAAGCTAGGATGTGAACAGACAGCACACTAGATTGCTGCACACTAATTTTCCATGTGGATGCTGCTATGGTGCATTAAAAGTTCCATAGTCCACTTTGACATACTCCCCACCTAATGCACTGTATGCACACCAACTCACCATGTAGATAAGTCCTAGAACTAGACTAAAATTATGAACTACAGACAGAGAAAATTTTAAATACCTAGAATTTTAGTAACTAACTTAGGTCAGAGTAAAAGTGCTTTGAACGCAGAATTTCAGTCAGACTATAAAACCCAGACAACTTTCACAATAGAAATGTCACCAGACCCTAAACTTAGAGCAGCAATAGAGGCCCAGCGTTCTTATCTACTGTAGAAAAACAATACAACTTTAACAATTAATGCTTATGAAAAGGAGTCCTTCATAAGCATGTCAGCATTCTAAAAATGATAGTTGATAAGGCTCATTTAAACATTCCGCTACAGTGCAAAACCGCATTCAGTTTCAAAATCACTACAATAGTGCTACAGAATGATGCTTTTGGAATTCTTTAAATAGCTTCTTTTTCTGCTTAAGAGAAATGGTGGGATTACTGTCCATCTCTTGAATCAACTCTTGAAGATGGTGCCTTGTTTGTTGCTTCTGGTCTTCAAATTCTTCAGGAGTCAAACGCTGACAAAAGGTGAAGCCTTAATAGGAAAAAAGGTTAGGATTATTTTACAGATGTTACACTTTTATATAAAATGTAGGGCTGGAAGGGACCTCAAGAGATCATCTAGTCCAACCCCTGATGCTGTGGCAGGATTAAATATACCAACAGGTATTTGTCTAACCAGTTCTTAAAAACTTCCAGTGATAGGAATTCCATAACCTCCCTGTATGTTCCAGTGCTTAATCATTATAGTTAGAAAGTGTTTCTTAAAATCAAACCTGAATCTCCATTACTGCAAACTAAGCTAATTACTGCTTGTCCTACCTTTGGTGGAGGTGGAGAAATTGATCAGCACCCTCTTTATAACAACCATTTGTATATTTGAAGACCTATGTCTCCCACCCTGCCCGCAGTATTCTCTGCTCTAGACTAAACATGCCCAATTCTTTTAGACGTTCCTTATATTTTCCTCTTAGTTTTGTTGCTCTCCTCTGGATTCTTTACCATTTGTTCACATCTTTCTTAAAGTGTGCTGCCCAGAACTGGACACAGCACTCCACCTGAGGCCTCACCAGTGCCAAGCAGGGCTGAACAATTACCTTGTGTGTCTTACATATGACCCTCCTGTTAATACATCCCAGAATGACATTTGCCTTTTTTGCAGCAGCACCACACTGTTGACTTATATTCAATTTGTGACCCACTATAACTCCCAGATCCTTTTCTGCAGCACTGCTGCTTAGCCAGTTATTTCCCATTTTGTATTTGTACAAAGCTGAAGAGAGCTACACTAGACAGTTCTTAACTTCTCATTTTGACATGCTGTAGAGTGCGGCTCTGGCCTCACCACTGGGCAGAGGAGTTTTGCATAGGACAGGGGTAGGCAAACTTTTTGGCCTGAGGGCCACATCTGGGTATGAAAATTGTATGGCAGGCCATGAATGCCTGGTGGGGGGGACTTTATGGGGTGTAGCATGGGGGGAGCTCTATAAGGGATGTTACTGAAGTCAGGGGAGGATGGACTCATGGGGTGGGGGACCCTACAGGGGCAGTACCAGGGACTCCTGGGGACCTAGTGGCAGTGACACCAAGGCAGCTGTACCAGGCACTGCCACAGGCGGAGGCACCCCCTAGCTGGGACAGGTGCGGCTCCTGGGTGGTTTTGAGGTTCTCGAGGGTGGGGCCGTAGGAGACCGGGAGGGGATTGGGCACTCTGCCGTTGGGGGGAGGGGAGTTGTCACGTAGGGGCGGGGTTCCGATCCTGGAAACAGCGTGGTGAAGTTGCACCTGCGCAGTGTGGCTCTGCATGTGCCGGAAGATGCTGGAATTGTGAGCCGGGGGCTGGGTAGCACCAGGCGGGCAGAGCAGGATAAACCCCCGACGCCATTCCCCAGCTAGAGCACTGGAGCAGGGCAAGCCCTCGAACACGCTCCCTGCTGGGAGCGCCGGCCGGGTGGACCAGAGCAAGCCCCCAACCCCGCTCCCCAGCGGGAGCAGTGGATGGAGCAGGCAAGCCCCCGATGGGAGCTCAAGGGCAAGATAAAAATGTACGACAGGCCGGAAGCGGCCCTCAGACCATAGTTTG
This sequence comes from Emys orbicularis, assembly GCF_028017835.1. NCBI lineage: Eukaryota > Metazoa > Chordata > Testudines > Emydidae > Emys > Emys orbicularis. The sequence goes on from NC_088683.1 coordinate 90,356,527, forward strand.
CCAACCCCGGCATAGGATAAGGCCAGTGCTCATCTATGTCAAGATACTAGTTATAATATATGGGCAGAAGGCGAGTCTGGATCTGCTAGGTGGATACTCAGGGGCCTAAGACCCACAGAAAAGAAGAGTTCCTTTTGTTCTCCCTGTACAAAGTCCATTTAATTGCAGCTTCATACAGGCCAAGAGGATTTGGTTAGTAGTGTTAGTACAATCTAATAGTTTTATTAAACGTCTAACAAATGTATAGAACAAGATAGGGCCACTTATAACCAGATGATAGAAATAGCAAAGTGGTTAAAAGACAATTCTGGAGGAGGACATTTTTAGAAGCAGGGCCAGAAGCAAAGGACTTAACTGGAAAAAAAAAAAAAATCTATTCCCAGACAAATATTGATTAAAATATTTTTTTCATACATACTCTAGCCTAAATTATGCTTAGGAATTAAGGAACTCTTTGCTTCCTGCTCATCAAGGAATTGAAGGACAATGTTCTTGCAAGCAAAAAGGAATTGACTGGTCTTTGCATGAGACATCTACTGGTGCAGCAAAACCCCCAAAACCTTTGAGTGCTAGGGTAATTTGTGCATGCCTCATGGTAGAAGCACAACAGGAACACAGCCAAATGAAATCTTCAGAGAAACCAAATTACAGGCAAGTAATTTTCCCTTTTAATAATGTATGCTAAGTAGAAAAGAGAACAAAAAATTCTACCAAAGTAATAGTTTGTGTCTTTAGCCAAATCATATTTTACACTATTTTCTGAATTTAACTTTGTGAAGGAAATTACATAATCAATTACAGGACTGAAGAGAAGTTAGATAGAATATGGCCTCGGTCCCCATTTAATTTATGCTTTGTTTTAGGTGGGTTAAATAAGTTAATGAATTAAACCACTTAAAGTGCTACTATCAGTATAACAGAGAGGATGAGGCAATCAGGAAAAGCATTTCACAATAATTTGATATGTAGTGCATTAAACTCATTTGCATGCAACTACTCATATCAAAATGCACAATATCAGACTTTCTACCTGAACTGGCATCAGGATCTTGTCCTTCCAGCAAGCTCGTAAGTTTCTTGCTGATTAGTTCCAACAGAATTAAAGGGGTCTGCACAAGAACAGAATTTTCAGATATTTAGTTGGTGTTTATACAGTTCATTATAAAATGCATACTTACACAATAGTCAAAACCCTTTAAAGATGGAGTTAAAGTTGAGTATGTAAATGGGCACTCCTGGTACATATGTTTTTAAAAACCCAAAGTAAATTGTTAGGGTTTTTTAATTCAAAAAGTAGTAATGTACAGTAGAACCTCAGAGTTATGAACTGACCAGTCAACCCCACATACCTCATTTGGAACCGGAAGTACACAATCAGGCAGCAGAGACAAAAAAAGCAAACACTGTACAGCAGTGGTTCTTGACCAGGGCCCCATGAGAGGCCATGAGCAGGTTTCAGGGGGTCCTTCGAGCAGGGCCAGTGTTAGACTCCCTGGGGTCCAGGGTAGAAAGCCAAAGCCCCACCACATGGGGCTGAAGCCTGGGGCCCTGAGCCCTGCCACCCGGGACTGAAGCCAAAGCCTGAGCTTTGCAGGGGCCCCTGTGGTATTGGGCCCCAGGCAATTGCCCTGCTTGCTACCCCCTAACGCTGGCCCTGGCTTTTATATGCAGAAAATCAGTTGTTGTGGCACAGGTGGGCTGTGGAGTTTTTATAGCATGTTGTGGGGCCTCCGAAAGAAAGGCTGAGAACCCCTGCTATACAGCATAGTCCTGTGTTAAACTACTAAAAAATAAAGGGAAAGTTTTAAAGATTTTACTAAGCAAGGACACTGTTTGTGCTTGTTTCATTTAAATTAAGATGGTTAAAAGCAGTATTTTTCTTCTGCATAGAAAAGTTTCAAAGCTGTATTTAGTCAATTTACAGCTGTAAACTTTTGAAAGAACAACCATAACATTTTGTTCAAAGTTACAACCAACCTCTATTCCCGAGGTGGTTCGTAACTAAGGTTCTACTGTACTTTTAAACAAAGTAAAGGTCATGAAAATTAGTGACAGAAGGACCAGTGTAGTTTTGTTTTAAATGAAACCTTAGGCTCTGATCCTGCAAACATTCATATGCTTAACTTCACTATCTCATTGGCTTCAAGAGGTCTACTCTTTATAATAAAGTTAAGCATGCGCATAAAATGTTTTCAGGATCAGGGCCTAAGCTGTAAATTAACAGCAATTTCAGAGTTTGGATTCCTAGTAAGATGACTTGTTAGTTGGAATCATTAATAAGTGAGCCTATATTGCACTAATTACATTTCTGGTTGTTTTAGGAGTGGTGATAAAAATACAAATTGTTTGGGTGACTTTTTTTTTTGTTCAGATACTATTAACTTTATATTTCCAGACTGTCAAAAGTTCAGACTGATTATAAAACTGCAAGATTCTTTTAAGGAAAGCTGTTCTTAAAGTTCATCTGCTCAGTCTTATCTACAACTTAAGTTAAAGAAACTAAAAATCTTTCTTGATTAAAGATTTAAATGTCGGGTGACAAGTATCCTTAGAGATAGCAAGCTGGATGGGAACTGTCACGTCAGAGCAACCCTATCTGCTAGTGTCACACTTCCATTCTGGCCATCTGTATTAGGCTTCAGTAGCTTTAAGAAATGTGGAAATGTCTAAACTAGCTAACCCCCCCCCCCCCCCACACACACACACACACAGGCCAAGATAATAAATCAAAGGTGAAGTTTCAAAGCCAAACCATTCTGGAGGTATGACAAACCAAATAAATATCTGGAAAGTATCCCAGAACTGAAACACATTATCTCCCAAGCAGCTTTTTTTAAATTTCTCCCAAGGTATCCAGAAATATTCTATCCTGGGCTAAGATCCTGCAAGAGAAATTACAAGCAAGTTGGTTCTTTTTGGCGAAAGCTTGAGAAGTGTGGTTTTTAACTCAGCTTATCATGGAAAAGTAGCTTCAACCTCTCTGTACATAACCTTACACTAAAAAAGTTCATTTTTTTAAAATAGACTAATTCAGTTTGGCAACATTTCAAGATTGCATTGAGTCAGCTGCTTAAGGCCTCAATACTTCAATGAAATGTATGGGGGCAGGCCCATTTGACTTTAAAAGGGCTCTTTGTGGGTGCAGAGGTCCATCTGTGTGCAGCTCTTTGCAGAACTGGAGTCCAAGTTCGCATAATTGCAGCGTCCTAGAAAAGCAAGGGATGTGCCAAAGTAAGTGATTCTATATGTATGGGGGAAGAAAAGAGGGTTTGGGAGATAAGTATTGATCATCATCCACATGCATTTCCCTTCAAGGGGAATAGATTCCTTGCTTGTGCCCTTCTGGCAAAACTCACAAGGTTTGAAAGTTCTAGTAAACATCCCAAACCTCTGATGTTTATCTAATTATTTACCTGAGAAACAGACAGTCTTTCCCTATTTCTAATACTTGATAATTTCAACTGAACCAGAAATAGTGCAATAGCAGCTTTTCCTGTGCTATTTTAATGCTTCCATTTCTGACCCCAGCTGATACGAAATAAAAAGGGACGTGAATATTTGTGTGCCTCAGACAGGGGGTTGGTTTAATATGAGGATTTTTTTTCCAATATACACTATCCAGAGAATATTTACCATTTGATTTTCACCATTTTCAGGCAGCTGAGATGGAGTTGGAACTACCAGACATTTTCCTACTTGTCTTTTTTAATTAGTTTTGCAACTGGAAAAATAACTAAAACAGATACTGTAGTTTTAATGTGCGTTAGCTAAAAACTTAAATTAAATAGCTAGAAAAAGTACATCTTTTCATAGGCAAGAGATAGTTGAATGTAACTGAAAAAGCTATACAAGTATTTCTGCTTATTCATAATGGATTTATCATTGACGAATGGGAAACATTTGATTTACCTACTGGGTTTATATTAACTGCCAAAAGTAAGAAAGATTTTAAAATACTAAGTTAATTCCTGGGGCTGAGAGACGCTGCCAGTGTGTACTCAGCCTCTACAGAATTTCACCTTTGAATGACTCCCTCTAGTTAGCACTCAAAGTACATTAGCTGGCTTCTGCAGTGAGCTGTTTCCAACACTGCTTTGCTAGAGAGAGAAGTGCTACAATGACCCTGAGAATTTGAGGGTGGGGACAATGGAAGTAGAGAGGCCAATGATTTCAGAAGATTTCCCCTGTAGTCCAGAAAAACTGAATTAGTCTGGAACACTTTCTGGTCCTACAAGACTGTGTAGCTTTTACAGGTTGCCATGACATATACAAAAAAGCACATTCATATAAAGCTGCTTTTGGACAATTAATATCTAAAATGACAAGGTCAAAGTGTGTCAGATGAGAAGGAAATACCTTGAAGAGTTCAGTATGATTCTTCATCAGTAACTGGATTAGCTGTTCAGTCTGTGTTTTTGACAATCCTTTATTTTGTAAAATGGCCTTGGTAAAAGTCTTGATGATCACTGATCTATTATCAAACTATAAAACAGAAGAATAATGACCTGGATTAGATTTGCTTGCAGTTATTCTAGGTGTTAGCTAAATGATCGTTATAAACAGGTGACAAAATCTACACTGAAAAAAATCCATTTCAGTTAGTTTTAAAAGCATCAGATTGAAATGTTGTAACGGGTCAGTTTCTATGGCTGTTAAAAAAATTAATCTATTAATGTTACTATGGGGGAGTGATAATTTATACACTACGTTTCAATGCAATACTTACTTGTTTTTGTAACTTGTAGCCCTCAGGTTCTGACGCAACAGCCATAAACATCAGTAGCCTACGCAGTTCTTCTCGGATGTTCGGCACTAGTAATCTTAAGTAAAGCTGCGATGCCTCCAGGGCTTGTGCTGTTTTTCCATTATCTGCAATGTTAGTGAAATATTGTATATAGTGCAGTCTACTGGTTTGAACAGAATCAAGAAAATGTATTTAAATAGGAGTCAATTTCTGATTCTAGGCTTAAAACCATATAGCCTTTGTCTTAGAGCTAGGCAAGTAACATTTTTAAAATAACATCCTCTGGATATCATGAAGTCTTAAATGTACCAGATGCAGAACCTCCATTTTACCATTGCATACAGTTTGTGTTTCCCTACCTTTGACTGAATCCTTAACTGCTCCTTTATATGATGTGATGCAATATGACCAGTGTGCCTCACTGTCGCACCATTCCCATTGCTGATGAGCTTTTTAAACCACCAAGCTACATCTTTTGTGTGGTAAAGGGACAAGGCAGGAATCAAACTCTTATATAGCATTCTTCATCTGTAGATCTCAAAGCATTTACAAAGGTAAGTATCTTTATCCCCATTTAACAGAGGGGGAAACTGGAAGAGAGATTAAAGTCACAGCAGGTCAGCAGCAGAGCCACCAATCTCTGATTCCCAGTCCTCTGCCTCTAGTCACTGGTCCAGATAATTATGTCTAGCAAAATACAAACTATAATTAAAAGGAGACTGGCCCAATTATTTTCTTTGAAAGAATAAAAGCAACTAGAATTGATATGTAAGCGCATTGAGACTTGGAAAAGAAGAAAGTATGAATGAGGGCAGAAAGCCAAAAGAAGAGAGTGAGCAAATGTAGAAAAGAGAAGCGCATCAGAAGACCAAGGTGAAGGAAAATATGGAGAAGCTGACAGATTAGATAACTGATAAAGGGCAGTTTCCAGCTGGTTTAATCACAGATCAGGAGGAGTTGTAAAAAAACAACACACGGTAGTAAAAGCTTAAAAGCTTTATTGGGATACTTTAAGTGAGTTGGAGGAAAGTGAAAGGAGTGTGTGTGTGTGTGTGTTAAAAGCAGTAAGGGACATGTGATATTAAAGTCTATGGTCTTAAAAAGTCTGACGCACTTGACTACTTGCACCTGCATGCACACACTAACCATGGTGCCCTTTTTATTTTAGGGGTAATAGTGGTAGTGGTGGGGAGGGGTGGGGTTGATTTATTTGTGTTTGTTATAGTTTCATTTAAAAAAAAAAAAGATTATTTCAGCTTTCTGTTGACAGTGCAAAATTTTTTTGAAATCAAGCTGGCTGTGAGTTCATGAAGATACAAGTTTCAGCATCTGCAGTACACACACAGCAAGAGTAGATTGTGTTCAATTGGCTGCAACAGTGATTGTGTGAGCATGTAACAATCCCGCCCCAGCTCCACGCCAAATTTGCCATCTGGAATAGCCAACAACTAAATTAGGCCAGGTCCTGCAGTCCTACTGAAGTTACAGCACAGGGCCCTTTGTTCAAAAGCATCACCCAGCAGAATAAAGATTAATATACAGGCAACTCTATAGCCTGCACTTTGCAACCAGTGGTAAAATAAGTATAATCTCCTCCTAATGTATGTATGAGCTGTGCCTCTTGTGTAGACTGATGAGCAGCAGGAGACAATCAAACCTAAAGAACTGTGGAATGCTTAATATATTTAGAAGTGGACCTCTGTTTAATTATGAAGTTAGAACCACCACCTGTCCAAAATGAAGTTGAAACTAAGCTGGACCTACATTAGAAACTGTTCCCCAGGCAGATTTTAGCTGACAAAAGTTTGGGAAGTGACACAGGACTGGCACAAATTAGCGTGGCATGTTCATAGAACATACTGTTCAGCTTAAGAAGAGATTTTAAATAAATGGGGAATAATGAGGGAGCTACAGCATGGAAAGCAGAGTTCTTTCAGTGATTTATGTCATGAGCCTTTCCCCCACCTCCCTTTATGTGAAAGAATGGTAGGGTAGAATTCCTTTTTAAGTAAACCAATGATTTCAAATTAGTAATCATGGGTTGGGAATGTACTGTAGTTTTACCACAGATTCCTTTTTATGCTCCCTTTATTTATTTTAATTTAAAAGGGTCTCTTTGCCAAGTGTCAGTCCTAGACAGGAACATGCTCAATGTCTTCAGTATCATCACTGAGCTCCTGTGGCACTAAGCTCTGAAGCATCTCTGAAAACTGAGCATTCAGGTAACATTTCATACATTCTGCAAGACCTAAGGTGTACAGAAAAGACACACTCACACTAGAGTTTCATTTAAATCCAAGTTTAAGGTAACCCTTGCTGTTACTTTGTTTTGGGAAGATTTAGTTGTTTGCCACAAAGGTTGCAGAATCAGGAAGAACTTATCATAGCCTGAACTGAATCTTAGAATTAAGAGAACTTTTCTGGTCCCTTATCTTGTTAGTTTATTCGCTATTAATGGAAATGTGAGTCCATAAGCTATGAATCCCTCTTTTGGGAGACAGGGAAACTGTATCATAAGGTGATTCTACTCATAAGATGTCTGTATTAGGGTATTAAGTTAATAAAAGAGTTTTAATTTCCTTAATGTGTAAATAAAGATTATGCACTTACCTATAAGTTCAACAATTCCTGAATGAATATCAAGATCATGATTGTTGAAAAGGGGGGCTCTCACTTGATTATAATATTTTGCTATCACATCAAAAAGTATCTTCTTGTGCATATTCAAGTGACTTGATTCGTTACTGATTTGAAGTAACTGCTGACCAACCATCACTATTAGCTGGTCTGGAAAATACTCCAAGCATTCAATTGCTGCACAAAGCCAATTGTCAAGCCTGGGGAGAGAACGTTCGTTTTAGTACTTACATTTAATGCTAGGCAAAACACTTTATTTAAACTAAAATTCAGAAAGAATTAACCAGACACCTACAACTACATGCATGTTTGAACAATAGCATCATACATCTTACTTAATAAGCAATTAAAGAATGTAGTTGGATGCTGTAGCTATAAGTCCACTGAACTACTGCTGCAATTAACAACTAACTCTCGCCTCCCTGGACTACAACAATATGGCTGAGGTTTGCCTTCCTTCAGACAAAGGAAGCCACAATGGTGCGGTCTGTCACAAACACTTCAGAAATGCAAGTTGTAACAGTACAGTCCTGCCGTATCAGTTTCAGCCGTCACAAGGGAAAAATAGATATCCAGCTACACAACCAAACACAGGGGCTGAAACTTTAAAGGAGCAAAGAAACTAGACATTCAATTTAAAAACAAAAAACAAACACTTAAAACCCTGACAAATGAAAGGAAGCCAACAACTAACTAGGAAAGAACAAGAAATAAGCACTAAAGATTGCTACTGCAGGCAAAGGCACTGCACACAGATGGAGCCAACACTGTCAACTGCCTGGGGCAAAAGGAGAGATAAGGTGGGCGAGGTATCAAGGGGTAGCCGTGTTAGTCTGTATCCACAAAAACAACAAGGAGTCCGGTGGCACCTTAAAGACTAACCGATTTATTTGGGCATAAGCTTTTGTGGGTAAAAAACCACTTCTTCTGATGCATGGAGTGAAAATTACAGATGCAGGCATTATATAATGACACATGGAGAGAAGGGAGTTACCTCACAAGGCGAGGTAATCTCTCTTATTGGACCAACTTCTGTTGGTGAGACAAGCTTTTGAGCTTACACAGAGCTCTTCTGCAGCCCAGACCTGAAGAGCTCTATGTAAGCTCAAAATACTCTCTCTCTCTCTCACCAAAAGAAGTTGGTCAAATAAGAGATATTACCTCACCCACCTTGTCTCTTTAATACCCTGGTACTAACACAGCTACAACAACACTTCATGCGGTAAGAATGGTAGCAACTCTCTTCTTGTAATGTTAGGTCCCACAAGGGGACATTTATGGCTCCAACAGGAAATATTCTTCTAGATCAGCAGTTCTCAAACTGTGGGTTGGGACCCCAAAGTGGGTCGCGACCCCATTTTAATGGGGTCGCCAGGGCTGGCTTAGACTTTCTGGGGCCCAGAGCTGAAGCCCAAGCCCCACTGCCTGGGGCTGAAGCCCTTGGGCTCTGGCTTCAGTCCCCCCTCCTGGGGTCGTGTAGTAATTTTTGTTGTTAGAAGGAGGTCACCGTGCACTGAAATTTGAGAACCCATTCTAGATGGTTCATGGCCAAGTGTGGGTGCACACATCCCACATGGCAGCATAAGCAAAGGGAATACCAGTAATTTTTTCCAGGCATAAAGTAAACCTCACGGTAGGCTGCCAGAAAGCATGCAACCCAGAGAGCCACAGAATTGAAAAGGTGCAGCTGAGATCCTGATTTCAGTCCATTCTCTCTAATATCCTGAGACACCACTTCATTGCAGTATGAATCTGGAAAATACCCTTGGTTAGTGGGTTCAGGGATATCGATACTGGAACTGTAATCAATTGTTTGAATATACCATGAGTTCTCAAATGGAACTGTTGCTGAAAGAGAAAAATAGCTCAGCTTAATTTGATTTTAAAACTGGATCTATGCTACAGCTTTAATGGGTTTTAGATGGTTGAAGACACACATTTTTACAAAACTGGCTTCAAGACCAGAGGTGTTTCTTAGAATCAATTCAGGCCACCTTCAACCACCTAAAACTAATTCGAACAGCTATACCAGTTAGAAATTAGCAGCAACTGGAGCTTCACTGGTTAACTAACTCTCAATGTATTCTGCTTTGATTCTCAAACATTTTCCATGTGAACAGACTATTGTAATGCAAATGCTTTTTTGCGGGTACACAGACTGACCAAAATTTATCAAAAATTGGATGAATTCTCCTGAAGTGAAACCACACTAACTTTTTAAAACATGGCTCAGGATAAATGCTAGCATAATGGCAGAGTAATTCCTCTTATGAGTTGACCTCAGGCTACCCACATGCAAGAGGCTGCACGTCAACACACCATTCCATGTTACAAAATGAAACTTTTCTTTAGCTGTACTGCCATATGGTAAAACATGACATTAACCCAGATGTGATCAACAGGAATAGTTTAGAGATACTGGAAGGTTTGGAAAGGCAAACAGGCTGGCACCAAATTGCCACATCTTTCTTTCTGTGGTACAATGACCCTTTTGTCACAGCAGGGGCTTTCCCTTGCTATCTGTAACAATGGCTGCTCCATTTGCTTTACACACTCACTGCACCTCCACTTAAAACCACCAAGAAAAGGACTGTATAAACCCCTTTGGGATACCTCAGTTATGAAAGCCCTAAAATAAGACCAAAATTCACATAATTCACTCCCCATATTTGTATAAGAAAGAAGCATTTAGCTGTGAAATATCCAGTCTAGAAGAGAGGGAAGTGTTCACCCATCCTCTCAAGTTAAAAATGTAATTTTTGCTTATTTAAACACCTCTTAGCTTCTGAGTGCTCTCAGAGCTGCAGTCTCAGTGAATTCCCTTGCTACTTCTGAAAGGCAGTAGAGAGAAATCCATGCTCATCCTATTCCAATCTAAAGGTATTGCCTCACCCACAAAGCCTACCCTGGCCACGTAGAGTAGAAGTCTTGAAAGCCAGAGTGAAATTAATGTGTGATCAAAAACAGTGAAATGCTAAATTATTCAAGTTTTTATAAAATATATATTTTTGTAACTAACTCGGGCAAATTTAGGCTGCACGTGACCTCTCTGTCAAGGAAAGTATTTGAGATAATCAGATCTTCCTCTGTGCCAAGATGATCATTTTTCCTCTTATCTGGAAACTCCAAAATATTTTCCAGGACTGGAAGATCAATTAACTGCAGTAGCCGTAACAGAGTCTGTTGTTTCCAGACATCATCTATAACTGGGAGTACAAACAGGAAGATGGAAAAACAAACAAACAAAAACACAGAAGTCAAGGTTACTGGGAACAAGAGAAGGTACACATAGCATATATGTAAATATCAAAAAGAGGAATTTTGATTGATTTGAAATAAAATCAGCCCATCTTACATATACAATATATTCATTAGATGTAAATTATGTTATTTTGTTTTTTAGGGGGAGAGTGTCTTAAGGAAACTGGGCAAAAAGCTTTTAAATATTTTTGTTTCTAAGTTATTACTTCTTATAACTACCTGCTCTAATAACATTTAATATATACAGTAACAAAATACATGAGAATAAATACATTAAAAAAAAAGGAAAGACCCTTATAACCAAAAAAATCTCCCAACAGATTGTGTTTTTAAGAAGGGCAATGTAAGCCTGCAAATCATATATCCATCTGAAAATTTGATATAGGCTATTTTACATGAGCCCCTAAGGTAATTAGAGAGAATATTCTTTTTAGTTTTTTTCAGTTTGATTGCTGTGTGCAGGACTAGTCTGCATAGAATCAGTTTCACCATTTTGATGATAGTTGCACTGTAGTCTTGTATGCTTTTGAGAGGAGTTCACATGAATGTTCTTCCCCAGGCTCTGCAAGAACTGCTGGTGTGTGGCTTTAGGACTGTGACTTGGGCTCTTTCTTCCTGGACTCCTGCACAAAGAAGCCTGGGATATGTGCATGGAGGCAACATTTGTTAGGGCAGAAGAGTCTCCCCTCAATCCCAAGACTTCTGGATGGGGCTGGGAGCCAGGCAGGGAGGCCAGGAAAGCCTCTTTCACAGCCAGACTACACAATAGGATTCAGGAGTACATGGTCCCTCAGCTGGACCAGAGAGAAGGAAGTGATAGCACCCACCTTATCCCTTGCGCCCAAGACTGGAGACAGTAGGAATAGGAGCCAGAGGAAATTCCCCAACAAAACCCTCTGTCTGGATTTAGGCTGGGAAATAGTGAGGATCACCTATACAGGAGCAGGTCCAGGAAAATAGCAGCATCCTCTGTCTGTAACCCTCTCCTCAGAGGTAGGAACAACCTGGGGCCAAGAGGGAAATAGCAGTCCAGGCAGGAGATAGGAATCACTGAGTCTGGGAGGAGCTGTGGGAATCCACTGGCCTGGCTTCCCCTGTCCTCGAGTGTTCCTAACATGGAGGAAACTGAGAATCTGCAGGGATCCTCAGTTTCCTTCATGTTAGGAACACGCGAGGACAGTTGCTTACTGCTAACTTCAAGGACACTGAAAGGGAAGTGGCTTGACAAGCATCAATTGCAGGAAGTTGCGAGGACAGCTCCTGACCACATTTTTTGTTGTCTCTCTCAAGTTTGTCCATTATTCACCATGGAAGATCCTTCAGAAACAGCAGGTTGATCAGAAAAGTGTGGGGGAAAAAAACAATTTTTTTTCAAAAAGCATCTAGACTTGTTATTGAAAGGATGTTGATTTTCAAATTAGTCAATTAAAAAGTTCTGGTTGACAGTGTTCCTTTATGTTCTAGGCTACAACCTCAGAGATCAAATAAGCACAACCTGGAAAAAGACTGGGCATAAGCACATTCACCAGGGAAAGCCTGGTTCAAACATAAAGAAGAGCAAAAACATTTGACCTCAATGGAAAACATTTCTAGATTACATTGTGTAACACACTAAAGCTATCTACTTGGTAGGGATAACTTTTGTAGACTCTATGCATTGTGGTTATAGTTGCTTCAGATAAACATAGGTTAAGTATCTGCTTTTTTAAATGAATAGTTGAGTTTCACAAACATCTAGTTGGTGTTATCGTAATTTGTTATTTCCTAATATAGCAAGAACTTTGATGGGCCTTTGTGATATGGATTTTAAATGCTTCTAATTTAAAGCAAACAAAAACTATGTTTAAAGCTTTTGTAATTTATTAAACTAGGGCCCAATCCTGAAATTCTTATGGAAGTAATCTAGTTACATAAATAGCTACAGTGATTTCAATAGGACTGTGTGAATAAGGGCTCGAGGATTGAGCCCTGAATTCTGTGCAAGTCATTTTTAAAATCTTGGTTTCGGTGCAAATGTCACTTTCTGCAACATCCTGGGCACTACTTAAAAGATTTGTTTCAACTACAAAAGTAACAAGATACACAAAAGTCAAATAATAATGCCAGGAAATGATATTTCTGCAATATGTGCCAGTACTCTTTCTAAGAGGCTGGAAAAGGGTATATTTCTAATTTTCAAAACATCTATTATTCATTGCTTGTTTCAATAAACAAATTATAGTTTAATGTTCATAAATACCTCGTGGTAATATTAAATAGCACAAAATATATTATATTTATAAAATAAAATATAATCACCTTTTTTTGAAAGTAGACAGACTGGTTCATCAACTATGTTCTTTAAAGGTAAAGATGGATGTACATTTATAGTTTGTAGAAGTTCCTCTATCCTTTTATCAGCAGCTTCTAGTGCTAAGGGATTTGAAATTGTTTCACATTTTGCTCTGTTATGAAAAAAGTATTGATAAACGGCAATTATTATTTGTATTATTATAGCACTTAGGTGCTCATTTTGTTAGGCACAGTACAAACACAGAACACAGATTCTAAGCTTTTTGGGACAGGGATTATCTAAGTATAAGACAAGAGACAACAGATGGATACAGACAGACGGAGGAGCACAAGGAAAAGCCAACGGTGCTCTGTCTGGATTAGAACAGGTTGGAAAACAAGAATTCCATTTTGTGCAAAATTCTGACATTTGTTTCTGTTCTGATGCAGACTGAAACCAAGGCCTTTCCAAGTTTTTTATGAAACAATGAGAGCAAGGCACACACGTGCAGACACACCCCTGCCCCAACCTTCAGAATAGCCAATAGCCCAGTAGTTAGGATACTAACTTGAAATGCAGGAGACTAAAGTTCAAATCCCTGTGCCAAATCAGACAGTACACCCCTTTTAAAACTCCTCTATTGGTTCTGACAAAACTTTTTCTCCAGGATAAAATTTCTGGTAAAAAAATCAGACACACAGAAATCCAACCCAGCATAGCCAACAGTCTAGTGTTAGGGTACTCCCCTGGGATGTGGGAGACACAGGGTCAAGTCCCTGTCTGGCTCAGGCAGAATAGGGACCTGTACCTGCGTGTACCCTAACCACTGGACTACTGGCAATTCTTAGGTCTCTCTCTAGACATTCCACCCTGGACCTGAAATACTTTCCTAGTGAAAATTAGTCAAAACTAATACATTTCTGCAAAGAGTTGGGGTTTTGACCATTCAGCATTTTTGAATGAAAAACACTTGATGAAGAAGTTCCTGACAAGCTCTACTTTGAATCCTGCTTGTGGGCATTTTTATTAGCCTCTGGATAGTTAAGCTGACTCCCTTTCCATGCTCTCTTGTGGCTGCTGGAAGAGAGGGAGGAGTCCAACTGCTTGTGCTGGAGCCTATGCATCAGTGTGAACTTTTTAATTTTTTTTAAAAACACTTCCAAGGGATTATTTTGTATATGGGATGGGAGTCTCGGGGCTGCAGGAGAATCCTGGTGAATATTACTGCCTACATAATGCTTTATAAATATAAATAATCACAACACATTGTGAACATTAACAACTAACATTTCAAGTGCGGAAACTGAGGAAGAGAGGCTGTAATTTGACTAAAGCCAGAGGTCAGTGTTAGAGCCTGTGTCAGAACACAAGAGTCCAGGTAACATGCTTAGCCAACTACCCCAACTCCCTTCTGCATTACTGAACTGCCCCATTACCAGAAGGCATATTGGCTGCTCAGAAGAAAAGATTGAAGTAGGCAGTCGGCAGGGTGGGAGCTTGAAGTGACCAATATTACCAGTAAAATCCTCAGTGGTATCATTGTGAATTAAGTGTGGTGTTTCCCCAGTGTCAAAGAACTTGTCGCAGCACGTTTCACAGGTCTCAAAGGTCTATTGTAAGGGTGGCTATAGAGGAGATTGTTAATAACTTATTAGGAAACAAAAAAGCATCAGAGAATGTTTGGCACTAGCAATTGGTGTATTCACATTCAAGGATCTCTTTGGAAGACAAAGCACTAAAAACATAATTAAAAATAAAAATTGGAATTAGTATTTATATTTTTAGGTCCCTAAAAATCACAGTTCCCCCAATCTGGGTCTGAACAAGTGGGTCTTTCTAGTCCTAATGTAAATATTTTAGTCACCTAGTATTTTCACAAGGTAACAATCAAGAAATGTTTTTTATTCTTCCATAATTAATATCTTGCCTTTGAATTGCATCTCAGATTTTTTCATAGCATGGATGACATCTAAACAGAGTGTCTCATGGAGCACCTCTTCTCATTCGTGATTGTGTAAGATGGCATCTTTAAATGTGTACATCTGCATTACTAACCGTGAAAGTTTTTTCGTCTTAAGTTCAAGTATTTCCTCAGGGGACAACTTCTCAACATATCCTTTCTGTTTCAGTAAAAGAGGAGAAAGATGGCTGTCCAGAAATCTATAAAGACTATTACTTGTGTCTTCAAACTCTAGCTCTCTCTCATTCTTGAATAGTTTTGGTCCAACTGGTTCAAAAACCTTGTGATCCATCAGAGCCTGGCAGAGACGGACTCCCTTCAGTCGAGAAAGATCATTACTACTTAGGTACATACTGTGCATAAGATAGCTCAGCACCACATCAACAGCATTGGAGCCAGTAAAGCAGTTTCTGTACGTCCTTAGATGTTGTCGTCTTCTTTTTATTTCCACCTGGCTTTGAAGAGCATGAATAATACCATTCCATAACCGAGTTGCTTGAAAAGGACCACTGCTTCCTGCAAAAATATTTAAGCATTCATGTTACTAAAACATTATTTACGTTTGCATACTGTAAACACTTACTGTAACATTTAAGTGTATTATTTTTACATTTTCCTTTTCAAAATTGAAAGTGCGTTGGCTGTGTTCTCCAGAAGTGAAATTTAACTTTTCAAAGCACAGCCAGAGATAAGTGGTAGCAAAATAGCAAACTAATTCCTGCAGTGATTTGACACTAGGTCATACGCAGGCAAGCTTACACCAGGAAAGGAAAACAAGAACATGCTAAATAAAAAAAATCAGTTTCTTTTCATTTTACCCAAACAATCTCAATGTATCTGCTGGAATTATTATTCTAGATAAAAGTAAGACAGTGCACCATCAGATACTAGTTTAACCATAAATTCCTTTATTAAATCTAAAAGCCCAAGGGGAGTTATACAATTGCTCTAAATGTGTAAAAGCCTAAATCATAAGCAATTACTACATTCAAACAGTAACAAACATTCGTAAGTATTTGATCAAGATACTCAGGAAAGAACTAAATCCATGGATGCTTAGACACATGTTGGTTGGCTCCAACTTGGTTAGGCATATATTAGCAATGAACTCTTTCAAGACCTTTCCACAACTGCTAACAGAGCCACCTTATATGGCCTACAAAAATATTTTTCTTCTTAAACTATCTTACCCCTTTATACCCTACAGTATCCAGGGGTTCTGGAACAATTTTTATAGTGGGGGTGCTGAGAGCCATTTAACCAAACTACAAAAACAACAAGGAGTCTGGTGGCACCTTAAAGACTAACAGATTTATTTGGGCATAAGCTTTCGTGGGTAAAAACCTCACTTCTTCGGATGCATAGAAGTGAGGTTTTTACCCACGAAAGCTTATGCCCAAATAAATCTGTTAATCTTTAAGGTGCCACCAAACTCCTTGTTGTTTTTGTAGATACAGACTAACACGGCTACCCCCTGATACTTAACCAAACTGTAAACCCTGTATATGATGGAAACCACTTCAAACCAGGGGGTGCAACAGCACCCCTAGTTCCAGCACCTACTATGACAGTATCAAAATACCAGTATAGGTACTGACATTGCAAGAGCAGGCAGCTGCACCCAGCGTTACAAAGGGAGCTCAGAAAGGGGTACATTATTTCCCTCAGGACAGGGGTGCTGAAAGCGGAAACCATGTATTTGGTTGTTATTACCACTTCAAACCAGGGGGTGCTGCCGCACCTCCAGCATCCCTAGTTCTAATACCCTTGCCCCAGGAGGGCAGTTCCAAAGACGTGGCCTTCACCTCCCTCACCCCACTGCTGAGAGTCTCTCCTTATCCCAGTGAGACCAAAAGGCCTGACCAAGACCAGGACTCACAGAATCTCCCTGCACTTTTTCCTGAGCAGCGCTCAGACGCCCCCACGTGCACACCCAAAGGTGCCACCCCCCGGCAGGCTCTGCTGTCCAGGCTCTCAGAGGGTGGGCCGGGGATAGGGTGACAAGGTAGCTGGTTTTCGACTGGAACACCCAGTTGAAAGGGAACCCTGGCGGCTCGGGTCAGCACTGCCGACCAGGCTGTTAAAAGTCCGGTCGGCGGTACTGTGGCGCTAAGGCAGGCTAGTCCTTACTTTTCCTGGCTCCGTGCTGCGCCCCAGAAGCGGCCAGCAGATCCGACTCCTAGGGAGGGGGACCACGGGGCTCTGCATGCTGCCCCAGCCCCAAGCTCTGGCTCCGCCTCCCATTGGCCGGGAGGTTCCTAGCCAATCGGAGCTGGTGCCCGCAGGTGAGAGGAATGCATGGAGTCTCCTGATCCCCCGCCCAGGACCCAGACCTGCTGGCTACTTCTTGTGCACAGTGTGGTGCCAGGACAGGCAGGCAGCCCACCTTAGCCCCTCCGCTGCACCACTGACTGGGAGCCACCTGAGGTAAGGCCACGCTACAGCCCTTAGCACCCCCAAACCCAAAGCCCCCTTCTGCACCCCAACCCCCGCCCTCATCCCTGGCCCCACCCCACAGTCCGTACCCCCTGCCCCAGCCCAGTGAGAGTGGGGAAGAGCGAGCCACCGGGGGAGGAGGAATGTAGTGGGCGGGGTCTCGGGGAAGGGGCGGGGCTGGGATGTTCGGTTGGGAACTAGAACGTTGGCAACACTAGTCGGGGACGTGACCCGGGGCTGGGCGATAACAGCAAAACCCAGCCGGCTTTAAACCGCCCGCTGCGGGGCGGGGCCAGACCGACCGGCCCGTTCGCAGGGGGAGCCCCGGCCCGGGGCACACAACACCCTCCCCAGGGCCCACAGGCACTGGCAACCCGCGCTCTGTGGGGCTCCCCTCAGGCGGCGGCGGGAAGCCGGCCAGCTCCAGGCCGGGGCACACTCACCTCCGCCCCGCCGCCGCGCGCCCAGCTCGCTCTGGCTGTGAACCCTCCTGAACCGCGGAGTCAAATGTGCCGCCATCGCCAGCCACCTTCCTGTCCCGCCTCCCACACCGTCACTTCCGGCCCCACCCTGGCCCCGTGGCGGAAGTGAGGCAGCGCAGGGCGGGGGGGGCTGGTGGCCCGGGCGCTGGTTCGGTCGCCATGGAGTAACCGCAGGGGGGACGGGGCTGAGCCGCGGCTGGAGAGCGCAACGCGGACGGACACACGGCGGGACACGGCCCCCGCAGCTTCCCTTAGGCGCAGGTGAGAGGGGGGCAGCGGCTGCCTCTGGCCTAGCGACATCGGGGACCCGCTCGCCCAGGAGCCGCTCCCGGGCAGGGCCGGCAGCCGGGCCGGGTTTTGTGCAGGGCCAGAGCGCCGGGCCGGGCGGCTAGTCACTCACTCTAAACCTTTGGCTCCGGGGGCGGGGCGGGGGGTGCTGAGCTGCTCTTCACTGTGCCTCTCCTCGCGGGGGCGGAGGACTTGGGGGGTGCAGGTGAGGTGGCGACTGACAGGAGCTCCCGGGGAGGGAGGGGCTGGGGGGACGCTCCCTGCGGACAGCGATACGTGGCTTTGTTGGCAGGACACGGCGGCGAAGAGCACGTGACCCGTTAAAGGGGGTAATTTATTTCCTCTCAACACCCGAGGGGCTCTTGTGCCCATGTGGCTCGTGTGACAGTTCAGGTTGTCCCCGCTCTCTCCCAACCCCCTGCTGGGAGCCTATAATAAGTAACTTGGTCTGTTGTCTGTCCACTTGGTAGCTTGCAGGGTTTGGGGTTTTCAGCCTTGCCCTCTGGTACAGAACTCATGATGAAATCAGGATATGTTTTGCCCTGTTATCATTGGTACTTTCCATGATCCATAATATTTATACTTTTCAAAAATGTGCTTTGAATTGTTTTTACAAGTAAAGGAAAGCTTGATTGTAAGGAGAATACTGGGAACCACTGGGTATCAAAAATACCTCACTGGGGCCCAGTTTCTCCTGTGCTCCACTGTTGAGCTGGTGGGGAGTAATCTACTTTTTGTAGGGTGCACCACTGTGTGTATCTAGCCAGCTCTGTGGAATGGCACTTATGATAGGGTGGAGATAGGTCTTTCAGCGCTCTTCCCCCTTGCTCACAAGTGGAGTATCAGCCTTGCCCTGGGGGTCACAAACCAGGTAGAGCACTGATACAGCCATGGGGGATGGGTGGCATTGGTTTCACACAAACACCCCCCTACATTACCACAATAGAAAAGAGAATAAACTAGCTCAAAGTGATTACTCAAATGAAAACTGAGGAGGAGTTGGGGGCTTATTTGTTTTGGGTTTATTCTTATTTTCAGTATTCTTAATGTTCCCCTATCTTGTGCCACTTATTCACATGTTGCCTTAGCAAAATTGTAAAGCTCCAGTTCTGCAAGCTGATCTGTGTAGGCAAACACCAGCACGGAGCTCCTGTTGACTGCAATGGGCTTCCATGCAAGCATAAGGGCTCCCCCACACCCACCAATTTATAGGATCGGGGGCCTGTTTTTGTATGGATATTGTACTCAAATGTCAAACGGGAAGAAGAAAAGTTCTATCTTAAATATTTCTAGAGCTCCCACTGCTTGTTCCCTTGAGTATTATAGTTACTAAGATACTGGAGTTTTCTTGCTTTTTGTATCTTCTACGTTTTAATTTAAAAGTGTAAAATGCTTTATGCCTTGTGGATGCTTGACATTATTACGTCATTGTCTTGTGATTGTTACTTTTTCTATGTATAGTAGCTCAATTTTAGTCTTGAAAATACTGCTTAAGAAGCTGATGTTAACTTTCATATTTTATATACCACTGTTTTGACTGTAATTTGTGTTACTGAAATTGTCACTCCCCAAGTTAAAATCTCTTATGTACTTGCTCCATGTGGATTGTCTCTCTAGATATATTATTTCAACTGACATTTAATAGGGTGTAATTGAAACTGGTAATAAACTATTTTTATAGAACAAAACCCATTTTAGATTTGTCAGATTGTCTACACAAGGATTTATAAAAATATACCAGCAGTATTAACAGACATTAATTTATGAAAACAATCTGCATGCTGAGAGATAAAATTGGCTCACTATCTCTTTTCTCTGCTGACATAGGCTAGGTCTACACTACAGCGGGGGTCCGACCTAAGATACGCAACTTCAGCTACGTGAATACCGTAGCTGAAGTTGCGTATTTTAGGTCAGCTTACCTAGCGGTGAGGACGCGGGAAAGTCGACCGCTGCCGCCGACTCCGCTGCCGCCGACTCCGCTGCCGCCTCCTGCCGAGGTGGATTTCCGGAGTCGACGGCAGAGCGATCAGGGATCGATTTTACCGCGTCTTCACTAGACGCGGTAAGTCGATCCCCGATAGACCGATTGCTACCCGCCGAATCGGCGGGTAGTGAAGACAAAGCCTTAGTCAATGGTTTAACTTTGTGTAGTGCCAAGTTGGGAAGGAGCAGATTTGATTGTGCATACCAGGCCTATTTGTAAATCCTCACTCTTTTTTTAATCATTTTTTGTTAGTATCCTCCCTTACTACTTTCTCCAATCTTTTCAATACAATTACCACATGGAACTGCCACCTCTAGCAGAGAATGCTTCCTCCAGTTTAATTGAAAGCAATTTCATTCATTCTTCCACCTCTCAACAGAGAGACTCTTCCCCACACTTAAGTATGGATAAGGAATTTGAACATGTAAAGGGGAATATGAACAGGAACTTGTTTACTTCATACTTCCAGTGTAGTCAGGTTTTTAAAGATGCCCCTCCCATGTTGTGACTTCAAACACAAAGACCCTGTGCTAGTGGGTTAATACCAGAAAAAGAAACTGACTGTTCTAGTTTCATTGTCCATGCTGAATGAAATACAAAAGTAAGTAATATAAATGGCAAAAAGTAAACTAGACCTAAATTATTTTAGTTTTAACAAGCTTGAGGTAACACATAAGTATTCGTTTAATATTTAATCCCAGTGTCACAGACTTGTTTTACCTTAGTCCTTTGCCCCCATGCCCATTCTGTACCCTGAGATTCTGTGTTGCACATCCTTGGGAGATACAGTTTCTCTGCTTTTGAGCCAAGACCAGTAAATATGTAGTCCTATATGCTGTCCTTCCACAGTGAGAATCCAACAGGGTGCAGCTAAAAAGTTACCAGTATAGCTCTTATGATATTGCTATACTAGTAAAGGGTCAAGTTCTGTGGGGTAGTGAGCACTGCCACCCTGTTGATCTCAGCGGGGATAGAGTGTGCTCAGGACCTTGCATGTTTGGGCCCAAATTTACTTGAGGCATTTCAGAAGTGGAGACACTTAGAAGGGATTAAACTGGAATATATTGTTTCTGCCTATCTGAATTAAATCTTCAGTTACAGAAAAAGCAATATCAGGAAATCAAATACAGTACTATATATTTTTATCTTGGTATCTGCTTGGGGCCTGATTCTGTAGTCCTTTTGCATGTGGAGCACCCATGCAGAATGGCTATAGAATAAGGTCCTGAAGGACTACAGATACCAGCATCTCTTTATTTCAGGCTGTCCTATGATCTATGAGGCATGGTGTTTTTCCGTACTTATCAGGTAGGCAACTGCTTTTCCTTAGGTTGGGGAGTTTAGATATAAGAAATCAGTCTTTATCTTGGCTGACACAACTACAATTTGTAAAATTTGTACAAATTGTATAATTACCGTAACTCAATACACAAGGTTTATATATATTTTTTATAATAAGTAAATTTCTCTAGCTTATTTTCACTAACCCTTCCAACAGAGCATGAATACTCGACACTTTAATACATAAATTACTCTGAAATAATTCTCTACCTCGTTCCTTGGTCTCTCTATTCCTGTTCAGTAGCTGGTTGAACAGGAAATTTCTGCTTCATTGGCATGGTTCCATATCATGAAGTTCAGTTGCTTCAGATGAAATGTATTTACCAATACTTAACTCTTCATACCTAAGTAATTAAGGCCCTGGTCCTGCAAATGCTTACACACATGCCTAACTTCATGCATATGGATAGTCCCATTGAAGCCACAGGGGATACTCATGAGCTTAAAGCTAAATGTTTATAGGACTGGAACCTAAGTAGGCAGCGCCCTTCCTTTCTACAACATGTTTTTTCCAACCAGCACAAGTGGGGTGAAGTATTCAGCAGAAATTAAAAAACTGAAAGGGATTACAAATATAACAATATATTTTAACAATAAATATATTTAACAATAAATTTATAAGAATTATAAATTTAGGGAGTATTGTCACCCAGGTGCGTGTGGGTTGTTTGTTTGTTTTTTCCCACAGTACCCTCACTCACAATTCTAACCTCTGAAAACAAATTACTTAAACTTACTTACCTGCAGGTGATCGAAATGAAATGTAACTTGCATGAAACAGCTAAAATTTTTCAATTTAATCCTAGTTACCTCATTCTTAGATATTGTGTCCCCCGCTTATTTCTATCACTCGTTTTCCATAATTTTGAAAACATCTGCTGTATCACCCCCAAAACATCCTCTCTTCCATTTGGAAAACACAGTGGTACTCTTTAGAGTGGTGGGTGAAATGATACTCCGAATCCATGTAAATATGTCTAAAATGTCAAAGAAGATGGTAGGAACTAAATATACTAAACCACCTCATGAGGCTAGTTGGCCAGAAGGTAATGACTTAGGCCTGGTCTACACTAGGAGTTTGTCGAATTTAGCAGCGTTAAATCAAATTAACTCTGCACCCGTCCACACAACAAAGCTATTTAGTTCGACATAGAGGTCTCTTAAATTCGACTTCTGTACTCCTCCCCAACGAGGGGAGTAGCGCTAAATTCGACATGGCCATGTCGAATTAGGCTAGGTGTGGATGGAAATCAACGGTAATAGCTCCGGGAGCTATCCCACAGTGCACCACTCTGTTGACGCTCTGGACAGCAGTCCGAGCTCGGATGCTCTGACCAGCCACACAGGAAAAGCCCCGGGAAAATTTGAATTCCTTTTCCTGTCTGGCCAGTTTGAATCTCACTTCCTGTTTGGACATCATGGCGAGCTCAGCAGCATTGGCAACGATGCAGAGCTCTCCAGCAGAGATGGCCATGCAATCTCAGAATAGAAAGAGGGCCCCAGCACGGACTGATCGGGAAGTCTTGGATCTGATCGCTGTGTGGGGCGATGAGTCCGGGCTTTCCGAGCTGCGATCGAAAAGACGGAATGCAAAGATCTACGAGAAGATCTCCAAAGCCATGACAGAGAGAGGATACAGCCGGGATGCAACGCAGTGCCGCGTGAAAATCAAGGAGCTGAGACAAGGCTACCAGAAGACCAAAGAGGCAAACGGACGCTCCGGATCCCAGCCCCAGACATCCCGTTTCTACGAGGCACTGCATTCCATCCTAGGTGCGGCCGCCACCACTACCCCACCACTGACCGTGGACTCTGAGGATGGGATATTGTCGACGGCCGGTTCCTCGGACATGTTAGCGGACGGGGAAGATGAGGAAGGAGATGAGGAGGACGAGGCAGTCGACAGCGCTTACAACGCTGATTTCCCAGACAGCCAGGATCTCTTCATCACCCTTACAGAGATCCCCTACCAAATGTCCCCAGGCGTTAACCCGGACCCAGAATCAGGGGAAGGATCAGTCGGTAAGTGTTTTAAACATGTAAATATTTATTTCGAACAGAACAGGAATATTAACAATATTAACAATGGGTTTTTCATGATTAGTTTGCCCTAGGCGCTTAACGTTTCAGTCCTTGGCAGTGCAACTACTGCAAAAAAATCTAACAATGTCCAGTTTATCATGATTGGTTTGCCCTGGGCGCTCTACTGTTTAGTCCTTGCCAGTGCAGCTACAGTAAAATTCGGTCTATATGTCCGGGGATAGAGCTGAAATCCTCATGGGACATCTCCATGAAGCTCTCCTGGAGGTAATTGGAAATCCTTTGCATGAGGTTCCTTGGGAGAGCGGCCTTATTGTGTCCTCCGTAGTAGGAAACGTTTCCGCGCCAGGAGATAAGCAAGTACTCGGGGATCATTGCCTTGCAGAGCATGGTGGCATACGGCCCTGGTCTTTGCAGGCTTTCCCGAAGCATCTTGTCTTTCTCCGTCTCTGAAATCCTCATCAGAGTGATGTCGCTCATGGTGACCTGCTTTGAATTAGGTAGGGGAATGTTAGTATTGGGACTGCTTGCCTGTTCCTTTACAGAACTGTAACCGGCGGTTTACAGCCACGCGGTGGAGGCGGGAGAGGGGCAGCATACAGGGATCTTTCCCTGGGACAGCCGCGAGGGGGTGGGACAGGGGCAGAGTTCATGCTTGCCGGATTGCTGGCAGCAGGAACTGGCATTGCTTTGAACGTGAAAGGAGGCCAGTGCTATTATTAAAGTTTTAAGCAGCCACAAGTCTACGGCTTACCATGTCAGCCTGCTACCCGAATTCCGCTGTCCTGCCCCGCTTGTCTGATCTGCACTGCAAGACCCCAGGCACTGAATGCGAAGGCCGAAAATTCGACCTTCTCCTGAGTGCGCATGTGATAGGTGCTGTGCATGGTCTTGTTCACAGAGAAAGACTATGTTCTTTGTTCACAACTACATTTATCTTTCTGAGGAATTCACTCCCTTTTTCCCATCCCACAGCTGTGACTCTCTCCCGACCTACCCTGGCATCACACTCCCAGAGGCTAGCGCAGATTAGGCGTAGAAAGAAGAGGACACGGGACGACATGTTCTCTGAACTTATGGGCTGCTCCCGAGCCCCGGCAGCACAGCAGACCCAGTGGAGGGAGAACTTGTCCCAAATCCATCGATCACACATTGAACGGGAGGAGAGGTGGCGGCAGGAAGACCAGCAGGTGACTCAAACGCTGCTTGGACTAATGACGGAGCAAACGGACATGCTCCGGCACCTTGTGGATGTTCTGCAGGACCGGAGGCAGGAGGACAGAGCCCCGCTGCAGTCTCTCTCTAACCGCCCTCCCCCGCCACAAAGTCCCAAGAAGGAGGGGCGGCAGAGTCCGTGAAAACTCTCACTCCACCCCTGCAGACTGCTCAAGTAGCAGAAGGCTGTCATTCCCCAAAATTTGATAAGTCCTTTCCTTCCCGCCTCACCCAAGCCCCCGTCCCAGTTTCATCCCCTAAGTGTGTAGTTGCTAATAAAAAATACGTTTCTGTTAATTACTGTTTCCATCATGTTCTTTTAGAGGACAGTCTGTGTGAAGGGGGGGAAGGGGGTTGGTAATTGGACAGGACAGTCACCTTTACCAGGGTACAGATGCGGGGGCAGGTTCAGCAGCAGGTCACACACACATTGCAGTCACTAGGCACCCTGGACAGTCTGGGAGGTGGTTTTCATGTTCTGTGTGTGTGTGTGGGGGGGGGGCTATGTGACTTTGTGGCGGGGGAGGGCGGTTGGAGATCTTATGCAGCAGTCCTTATCCTGGATCACAGAGCCACGCAGCAGGGGATTTGTAACCGTCCTCCCCCTGCCACAAAGTCACATAGCCCCCACACACAGAGTCCCGAACAGGAGGGCTGGCAGGCTCCGTTGAAACAACCAGTGCACCAGTGCGGACCGCTCTAGGAGCAGGAGCCTGTCATTCCTCGAGTTTAGAAGCGTCCTTTGCATCACTACACTACACCTGCTCCCCACCACAGTCTGCGTCCCAGTTTCAACACTTTACCGCGAAAACAGTAATAAAGAAAACGGTGTTCATTAACAAATTTCCAGTGATTTTATTTTTAAACGTGTGTTGGAAGGGGTGGGGAACGGGGTATGTAACTGGAGAGGATAGTGAACATTCACTGGGTAAAGGAACGGGGGCAGGTTCAGCTTCTCTGTACACAAACTTAAAAGTCACAGGTTACCCTGCTCACTGAGGAACCTAGCTTTCAAAGCCTCCCGGATGCACAGCGCGTCCCGCTGGGCTCTTCTAATCGCACGGCTGTCTGGTTGGGCGTAATCAGCAGCCAGGCTATTTGCCTCAACCTCCCACCCCGCCATAAAGGTCTTCCCCCTTGCTCTCACAGAGATTGTGGAGCACACAGCAAGCTGCAATAACAATGGGGATATTGGTTTCGCTGAGATCAGAGCGAGTCAGTAAGCTTCTCCATCTCCCCTTGAGACGTCCAAAAGCACACTCCACCACCATTCTGCACTTGCTCAGCCGGAAGTTGAAGAGTTCTTTTTCACTGTCCAGGGCGCCTGTATAGGGCTTCATGAGCCAGGGCATTAGCGGGTAGGCTGGGTCCCCGAGGATCACTATAGGCATCTCCACATCCCCAAGAGTTATTTTGTGGTCCGGGAAGTAAATACCTTCCTGCAGCCGTCTAAACAGACCAGAGTTCCTGAAAACACGAGCGTCATGAACCTTGCCCGGCCATCCGACGTTGATGTTGGTAAAACGTCCCCTATGGTCCACCAGTGCTTGCAGCACCATTGAAAAGTACCCCTTTCGTTAATGTACTGGCTGGCCTGGTGCTCGGGTCCCAGGATAGGGATGTGAGTTCCATCTATAGCCCCACCGCAGTTTGGGAATCCCATCGCAGCGAAGCCATCTATGATGACCTGCACATTTCCCAGGGTCACTACCTTTGACAGCAGTACCTCAATGATTGCGTTGGCTACTTGCATCACAGCAACCCCCACGGTAGATTTGCCCACGCCAAAGTGGTTCGCGACTGACCGGTAGCTGTCTGGAGTTGCAAGCTTCCAGAGGGCTATGGCCACTCGCTTCTGGACAGTCAGGCTGCTCGCATCCGGGTTTCCTTGCGCTTCAGGGCAGGGGACAGCAACTCACAAAGTCCCCTTCCGCATGCGAAAGTTTCGCAGCCACTGTGATTCATCGCAGACCTGCAGCACTATGCGGTCCCACCAGTCTGTGCTTGTTTCCCGGGCCCACTCTCGTAGTGTAGACATACCCTAAGACAGCCTCCAACTTCATCTCAAAGAGAGGGTATGGAGGAATATTCATTTCTCCACCAGACAAAGGTGAAACAAACTTGAAAAATAATGCACCAGGGAATATTTAAGTGTGTGCAAACATATTGTTTAAATTTATATTCTTATTGGTCACATACCTAGGTCACCACAATATTATTCTTACAATAACTAAGGGTATGTCTACACTACGAGAGTAGTTCCATTTTACTTAAATCGAATATGTGGAATCGATATTACAAAGTCGAATGTGTGTATCCACACTAAGGACAGTAATTCGACTTTGTGAGTCCACACTAACGGATTTAAGAGACCTCTATGTCGAACTAAATAGCTTTGTGTGGACGGGTGCAGAGTTAATTCGATTTAACGCTGCTAAATTCGACATAAACTCCTAGTGAAGACCAGGCCTTAATTTAGAGTTTGTTTTTGGGTGTTCTATGTATGTTAACTGTTACTAGCAAAAAGCAACAGAGGGTCCTGTGGCACCTTTAAGACTAACAGAAGTATTGGGAGCATAAGCTTTCGTGGGTAAGAACCTCACTTCTTCAGATGCAAGTAATGGAAATCTCCAGAGGCAGGTATAAATCAGTATGGCGATAACGAGGTTATTTCAGTCAGGGAGGGTGAGGTGCTCTGCTAGCAATAGAGGTGTGAACACCAAGGGAGGGGAAACTGCTTCTGTAGTTGGATAGCCATTCACAGTCTTTGTTTAATCCTGATCTGATGGTGTCAAATTTGCAAATGAACTGGAGCTCAGCAGTTTCTCTTTGGAGTCTGGTCCTGAAGTTTTTTTGCTGTAAGATGGCTACCTTAACATCTGCTATTGTGTGGCCAGGGAGGTTGAAGTGTTCTCCTACAGGTTTTTGTATGTTGCCATTCCTGATATCTGACTTGTGTCCATTTATCCTCTTGCGTAGTGACTGTCCAGTTTGGCCAATGTACATAGCAGAGGGGCATTGCTGGCACATGATGGCATATATAACATTGGTGGACGTGCAGGTGAATGAGCCGGTGATGTTGTAGCTAATCTGGTTAGGTCCTGTGATGGTGTTGCTGGTGTAGATATGTGGGCAGAGTTGGCATCGAGGTTTGTTGCATGGGTTGGTTCCTGAGTTAGAGTTGTTATGGTGCGGTGCGTGGTTGCTGGTGAGAATATGCTTAAGGTTGGCGGGTTGTCTGTGGGCGAGGACTGGCCTGCCTCCCAAGGTCTGTGAAAGTGAGGGATCATTGTCCAGGATGGGTTGTAGATCACTGATGATGCGTTGGAGAGGTTTAAGCTGAGGACTGTAGGTGATGGCCAGTGGAGTTCTGTTGGTTTCTTTTTGGGGCCTGTCTTGTAGCAGGAGGCTTCTGGGTACACGTCTGGCTCTGTTGATTTGTTTCTTTATTTCCTTGTGTGGGTATCGTAGTTTTGAGAATGCTTGGTGCAGATCTTGTAGGTGTTGGTCTCTGTCTGAGGGGTTGGAGCAGATGCGGTTGTACCTCAGTGCTTGGCTGTAGACGATGGATCATGTGGTGTGTCCGGGGTGGAAGCTGGAGGCATGAAGGTAGGCATAGCGGTCAGTTGGTTTTCGGTATAGGGTGGTGTTAACGTGGCCATTGCTTATTTGTACTGTGGTGTCTAGGAAGTGGACCTCCCGTGTAGATTGATCCAGGCTGAGGTTGATGATGGGGTGGAAGCTGTTGAAATCATGGTGGAATTCTTCCAGGGTCTCCTTCCCAGGGGTCCAGATGATGAAGATGTCATCAATGTAGCGTAGGTAGAGAAGGGGCGTGAGTGGACGAGAGCTGAGGAAGCATTGTTCCAGGTCAGCCATAAAGATGTTGGCATATTGTGGGGCCATGCGGGTGCCCATAGCGGTGCCACTGGTCTGGAGGTATATATTGTCACCAAATTTGAAATAATTGTGCGTGAGGATAAAGTCACAGAGCTCAGCAATAAGTTGTGCTGTGTTATCATCAGGGATACTGACAGCTTGTATTCCATAAACCCATCCTGGACAATGATCCCTCACTTTCACAGACCTTGGGAGGCAGGCCAGTCCTCGCCCACAGACAACCCGCCAACCTTAAGCATATTCTCACCAGCAACCACGCACCGCACCATAACAACTCTAACTCTGGAACCAACCCATGCAACAAACCTCGATGCCAACTCTGCCCACATATCTACACCAGCAACACCATCACAGGACCTAACCAGATTAGCTACAACATCACCGGCTCATTCACCTGCACGTCCACCAATGTTATATATGCCATCATGTGCCAGCAATGCCCCTCTGCTATGTACATTGGCCAAACTGGACAGTCACTACGCAAGAGGATAAATGGACACAAGTCAGATATCAGGAATGGCAACATACAAAAACCTGTAGGAGAACACTTCAACCTCCCTGGCCACACAATAACAGATGTTAAGGTAGCCATCTTACAGCAAAAAAACTTCAGGACCAGACTCCAAAGAGAAACTGCTGAGCTCCAGTTCATTTGCAAATTTGACACCATCAGATCAGGATTAAACAAAGACTGTGAATGGCTATCCAACTACAGAAGCAGTTTCTCCTCCCTTGGTGTTCACACCTCTACTGCTAGCAGAGCACCTCACCCTCCTTGATTGAAATAACCTCGTTATCTCCATACTGATTTATACCTGCCTCTGGAGATTTCCATTACTTGCATCTGAAGAAGTGAGGTTCTTACCCACGAAAGCTTCTGCTCCCAATACTTCTGTTAGTCTTAAAGGTGCCACAGGACCCTCTGTTGCTTTTTACAGATTCAGACTAACACGGCTACCCCTCTGATACTTGTTACTAGCAATTAATTTCTCCTTGTGTTCCATCTTTCTCTAATTTCTTACTGCAGGTAGGGAACAAGATGTATGTATGTCTCTCTCCCTGTTTCAGTATAAGTTTCTTGTCCTATTCCTCCAATAGCACACCCAGCAGCAAAAAGATATTCGTATTAATGGTTTGTGCTGCTGGACGGTAGTGTTTTCTTGGCGTCTCTGGCAGCAGTTGTTTGTAATTAACTACCTCAGTTAAGTGAGGAAATTATAGTACAGTAATATATAGTACAGGTGAAAATGAACTTTATTGGAAACCAGACTCTTGCATCTCTTAAATTGATTCACCATGCAGAAGCACTAATTCTAAAGCAAAGCATAGAAAAAGCAGTTTCTCCACTTTCCGTGCAGCAGCTGATGAACTCATTAACACATTAGAACAGAAAGTGTTAATAACATCAGCAGTTGTTTCAGGTAAAACACTGAATTTTGAGCGTGGGTTTTGGCAGGTACAGTGAGAGAGCAAGAACTCGTTTTTAAAATGTCTTCAGTGTAAATATACTTTTATACTGTTGATAATTTGAGATCTTAGGCAGGTTTTCTCTTTTAAGAAAAAAATTAAACTTTACTCTTCCATTTTAAAATATAAATTTCCCATAGCTGGCTTTGTGTTCTGTGTTTTTAATAATATGAACTAATGTAAACTAACCATTTTCAGTACCTTCCATTAACAGAAATGGAAAGAATTGTGATTTTTTTTTTCCCCTTCACATTTGTAGGCGAACGTGATAGCATATAGTTGGGACAATGGAGTCCATGCTGAATAAGTTGAAAAGTACCGTTACAAAGGTAACAGCTGATGTCACCAGTGCGGTCATGGGAAATCCTGTTACCAGGGAATTTGATGTTGGCCGACATATTGCCAGTGGTGGCAATGGGCTTGCTTGGAAGATCTTTAATGGAACTAAAAAGTCAACAAAACAGGTGAGATCTCAGGTGAAGGCCTGTGGTTACATTAAAATCATACTTGAGGAATGATAACAATTGCATCTTTTGTTAGGAAAGGTTTAGAAGAACATTTTGTTTGGTAAACTGTTGCTAGTGTTACAACAACACTTCGTGAAGTCAAACGAAGACAGAAAAGGTATCCAAATGTGTTAATTGATTTAAGGTTCCCGCTGCTCATTTAATCACAACAGACTGGCACAATTTAGTTTCTGGGTCAATAGAAATTGAGCAGTAAGAAATGTTAGGCATGAGGTATGTTGACCAAAAGTATGTGGGGGATGGCCTCATGCTAACTGCCTTCACCATGCCTGTTTCAGGTCATTGCTGTTAACCCCTCATTCCTGTAAACACTATATTCACTCAGAGGCGGCAGGTTTGTATAATTTTTGGTGGTGCCCAGAATGGGTCCAAGTCCCGCCCCACCCCCACAGCTGCCTTGTAAGCCGATATATTTTTTTTTAAATAATGTAAAAATGGACTGGAAACTGTAAGCATTTAACAGTTTCCCTCTATTGCACAATATCACTATTGTAAGAAAAATTATTTAACTAAGAATATCAATGTTATTAATACTCTTTTGAATATGGAAACAACCAAGCGCTCTTCGATCAATAACCCTCAAAATACAATTACAGTGCTTAATAGATGGAATAACTGTTCTATTTCTTTAAATTGCAACAGATGCGGCTGTGGGGGCATGGGGAAAGGCAATATGGATATGGCTGTGGGGGCATGAGCTATGGCACTATGGGTATCTTTCACCTGGTTAATAAGCCACTCCAGACAGGGAATTAAGCTTAGGTACATTTTTCAAGTTTTGATTGGGTCTTCTCACAGTAGAGTCTGCATGATTTGGCTCCAAATGTGGTAAAGTAAACCCTGACTAATGTTTCTGCAAACTATTTTGTCACTGATAAGGCTAAAAGTACACTGCCAGTTCCATGTTACAAGCATTTTATTGCGTGATGATTAGTTGTATTTGACTAGTAGTGACATGATTATCAGTAGTTCATATTTTGGCCAGTCATCACGTCAGCATTCAATCTGATGCTGCAAAACAAAACTAATCAGTGAGGTAAGTACTTTGTGTGTGAAAGGGCTTCCAACAATTATTTTCATATAAGAATAATTTCTTGAAGGATGTCTTTTTCCAGATGTTTGTGAGGAATTATACTCTTTGGTAGACTCCTTCCAAACATTGCTAAGATATACAGTGAAGTGCAAGATCTATTATGGTTATGATATTGCATGCTATCTGTTCATTACTAATCTATTTTATTCCTTTGTTCTGCCAGTCCACCCTTCTGACAACTTGTGAGTGGCTGTTTGTCATCTGTGCCAGTGACATCACTAACTTCCCCAAAATGTTACATGAGTGTCCTGTTTCAAATAGCTCCAATTTTTTTGTAAGCAGTATCAGCATTCCTTTCTTTCCGCCACAAATAGGTATTCAGTATTCAAATATAGATTCTTTGGCCATCTGGGTACAGATTTACTTTGCAGCATTTTACATAGTTTAAAATCCTTTGCACAGAACTCTTGAGTTTTCATATGGGAGAAGCAGAACTGATCGAAAGTCTCTTGTTCCCTGGATAAGTGGAAGTAAGGTATATTGTGGAAGTGGGTGAGATAGGATTATGCTTTGAACTGTGTTGACCTACCTCGGCTCTCAGTTTAAGTCAGTGGGAGTTTGTCTCTTAACACTCAGCGCTCTTGAAAATCTCATCACTGGCGTCTGGAAGGTGAATGCTTTTAGAAATGGTATTGTGGCACTCTAAGTGGAGGAAACTTGTTACTGCCCTCTGGATCTGCTGTCTGTCCTGGTTTACAAGGATGTTTATATTTTAATATTTGATTATCAGGTTTTTGCTTGCTTGGTGTCTGGTTTACACAAATAAATGTGCGAGATAATATATGTACGCATGTATGAATATTTGGGTATATGTATTATGAATTGTCCTATGTAGTACGTACGTACATACATACATACATACATACATACAAAAAATTATTTAGGCCCCAGCGTTTTTTTTGTTTTTGTTCAGTCCATTTTGGGATTTGTTGTTTACTTACTCCATATTGCCTTGAACATCTTTTTCTTTCTCTATCTAATCTAATCTAATCTAGTTTTTTCTGGCCTAAGGAAGCACTAGTTCCCTCCCCCTTCTTAAAATGCATTCAGGAAGGCACAGATAGGGATGGGGGCACTTGAGAGAACTTTCTTACCAAACCACCTCCTCCATCTCAAGGGTTAGCAAAATGTGTAATGAGATGATCATCTGGGCACTAGAATCCCTGCTACACTTGGTTTCTGTTCCTCGTTCAGAGAAT
Source organism: Emys orbicularis (assembly GCF_028017835.1). Taxonomy (NCBI): domain Eukaryota; kingdom Metazoa; phylum Chordata; order Testudines; family Emydidae; genus Emys; species Emys orbicularis. The sequence continues at coordinate 90,389,376 of NC_088683.1, forward strand.
CCGTTAACTCTCACAATCTTGTTGGAATCAAAATTTATTTATTTAACTAGTCGAGTGAGGAAGGGAGATTAGTTTCAGAATAATCACAGTTGAATGAGGCTATTACTAAAACAACCTGGAAGGAAATGTAATTTAAAAAAGACTCCAGTTTTAAAAAAGACTTGTGAAAGAATGGGAGGATGGGGCATCTCTTTTGGAAAAAGAACAGATGAGTATTGGAATACTAACCTGTGTCTTAAGTAGAGAAGTCTCTTTAATTGAGGTTCCAGAAAATCTTAGTAGCACATCATGTAGTCACATGCTGGGTATGTGTTCAGTTACTGAATGGAATGATTTGCCAAATTATATCTATTACACCCCCAAAAAAGTACATTGATTAAAAGAATATTAGTAAAGTTGCAAAGTCAAGCACTTGAAAGTTAGGAAATGCCAGAATTAAGGTGGCCTGTACAACTGAAATCAGGTCACCATGTGTATATGCATTGTGATACATTCTTTAATTACATTATGGCATACTGTTTTTTCTCACAAGACCCCTGCCTCATTCAGTGCATAGGATGGACAGTTCAGACTTAGAGTAGATAATCAATATTTTTTTCCTCCTCATTGTTCAATGTGTGGCCCTAGCCCTTATTCACTGCGTGCTATTCAAACCTTTCTCTGAAGACAGAAATATTAATTTCCTCATAGACTTCTTTGGCACTCGTCACGGTCATAGCTGAGTGCTTCATAAAGAGTAAGGAGTTTATTTTCACAACACCCCTCTGAGATGAGACTGTATAATTATCGCCATTTACAGATAGAGAACTGAGGCACAGTGAGATTAAGGTCAAAAGTATCCACTAATTTTGGACGCCCAATTTGAGGGACCTAGAATCTGATTTTTTTTTTTCCAGAGTCTTTAGCATTATATAGCATGTTATGTTCAAAGCACAGTCCCACCAACTTCAATTGTGTCCAAGTGCTCAAAACTTCTGCCGCTAGATTCTGGGGTGTCAACTCAAACATTGAGAAAATGCGAAACACGCAATTAGTGCCCACTAGTGAAAAGTTTGGTTTAAGTGACCTGCACAGCAACGTATAGGAACTGGCAAAGTCAGTGGTAGAATAACATTCTCTAGGGCAGCATTCAACTGCCCTAACAGTGAGACCATCCTTTCTCTTCCTGCAATCCCTTGTCATTCTCTACATACCTTCCAACTTTCAGAACAAATGAAGCAGGGGTCCCACAGTCAAGGCTTCTTCACTACACAGTCCTGATTCATCCTCAGAGAGGGTTCATCCTGTACACTGAATGAGGCAGGGGTCCTGTGGGGGAAGAAAAAATAGCATGTTATCATGTAATTAAAAATAACAGGAGTACTTGTGGCACCTTAGAGACTAACAAATTTATTAGAGCATAAGCTTTCGTGGGCTACAACCCACTTCTTCGGATGCATCTGAAGAAGTGGGTTGTAGCCCACGAAAGCTTATGCTCTAATAAATTTGTTAGTCTCTAAGGTGCCACAAGTACTCCTGTTATTTTTGCGGATACAGACTAACACGGCTGCTACTCTGAAACATGTAATTAAAGACTATCATGCATAAGTGTGGGGGTGGGGGCAAATTAGAAGCACTTTATATTCATGGGCAGTCTTAATTCTGGCATTTCCTAACTTTTGAATGCTTGACTTTGCAACCTTAATTTAGTGTTTTATATGTAATTTCCAAGGTTTTTAAAAAAATGAACTGAAAGAACAAATTCAGTCATGTGGGTCGTCAGCAGGGTTGTGACCTTTAGCTCCACCGCACAGAACTCTGCCTCTTGAGCAAAAGGAGTAATTTATAGCTGTAGTAGGTTACTGCTCGGGGAATTCTGTGCCAAAAAAATTAAAAATTCTGTGCACAGTATTTTAAAATTCTGCATATTTTATTAGTCAAAATAACACAAAATAAACATGCCAGTTTCAATTATTTTGGTAATTTATTTCAAAATACCCGCCAACAAGTATGTCTGTAGCAATACAGACAACAAAAAAGATTCAGGAAACGTTTTTTGACAAATAGATTCCTTACTAGGCATATTAATAAAGAACTTTGAGTAATAATTCTTTAGACTACAATACAGAAATGTATTTCCTGCATCCCTCAGAAGCAGTACAAAGGCTTGGGGGAGTCTGGGGTAATGGAGGAGCTGAGGGAGATAGAAGTAATTGCTGGGAAAGAGCCTGGGTGTGAACTGAGAGGGTTGTTATGTATGGGTGGTAGAAGTATGGAACGTTTCGTTGTTTGGTTTTTTGAGCGGGGGGAATGAGGAGATCGATTGTTAGGGTGCCTTCCCCATGCTGACCCCTAGCCTCTCTGAGGTAGGCACATCTGCCACTGTCCCCATGTGTCCCCCCCCACTTAGCCAGCCCCTTCCCCAATCCCCATGTGGCCCTGCACCCCCACTCAGCCACCTCCTCCCCCGTCCCATTCGCGTACGCCCCTCCAGTAGCCCCATGTATCCCCGTGTACCCCACGTATCCCTTGCCTCTTGACCTGGCCCCATGGGCAGAGCTCTGTGAGGAACGCAGACTTTTCTCTTCCCTATTCACAGCTCAGGCTGCTCCCGACTTGGATCATCTGCTCTCTGTCCTGACACCACAACGGCCCCTGCTCAGGGAAAGGCGTAACTGCAGCACTTCTCATCAAAATGCATTATCTGCTAAGGAAAACAAATTCTGTGTGGCACATGACTTCTGCGCGTGCACAATGGCACAGAATTCCCCTAGGAGTCGTTCTCTCTTCTGTGTGGATGACCTCTAGACCAGGGGTTCTCAACATTTATCTTTCTGAGGCCCCCCCAGCATGCTATAAAACCTCCACGGCCCACCAGTGTCACAACAATTGATTTTCTGCATATAAAAGCCAGGATCAGCATTAGGGGGTAGCAAACAGGCCAATTGCTTGGGGCCCCATGCCATAGGGAGCCTCATGAAGCTAAGCTGGTCAGGCTTCAGCTTCAGCCCCAGGTGGTGGGGCTTAGGGCTTCAGGCCCATGCAGTGGGGCTTCGGCTTTCTGCTCTGGGCCCCAGTGAGTCTGCTGGCCCTGCTTGACAGACCCCCTGAAACCTGCTTGCGGCCCCGCAGGGGGCCCCAGGCCCCTGGTTGAGAACCACTGCTCTAGAGGGGGATAGAAAACTTTGCCATTGGATTTCACATGCATAAGAGAATGGTGAGACTTGGGTTCCATTCCAGGCTTTGGAGGAAGGGTGTGTGCTCCAGTGGGCACAGATTCTTCTGCCCATTCCCCTCAAGTGTCATCTCTTTTGCCCTATCCCTTCCAACCTGTCTCTTTCCCAGTCCTGTCTCTTTCCCACACCAGGCTCCTCTTCCGGTCTCATTCGCTTCACTGAGCCAGTCCCACTTTCCACAGGCTTCTCATCCCCACTCCAGTCTTCTTGCCCTATCAATCCCTAGTTTCACCCCTCTGGACTCCTCACAGTTCCAGCACATTGCCCACCCAGTCCTAATTTTCCCTCCTCCCAGCTCTCCATCTGATTGTCTATCTCCCCAGTTAACTCCTCTCTCCCCAAGTTCCCTATCCCCTCTGGCTTCCTGTCCGTTTTCCACCCTGGGCTCCTCATCCACTCTCAGCATTTATCCACCCATCTCTTTGTCCCAGTCTACTTGCCGAGCCAGTTTGAGACTAGAACCCTACTGAGAGGAATTTAATCTACCATCTCCATCCCCTCGTGCCCCCCCACTTCTCCCCCCCCCCCCCGCCTTATCCCAGTCTACTCAGTAGGTCCTGCTCTTGTAATCTCTGCATCTGAATCAAGCACCTTCCTCCTCCAAACTGCCTGAGACCAGGAGGGAACTCGTTAAGAGCACAGGAGAGAGACGCTTCCTGTTCTCGGTTCTGGTGCCTGTGCCTGGACCTGAACATGGACCTAGCAGGGCCTGCAGCAGCCCAGAGCTACAGTTGCAGGGAGAATCTTGTATTCTTCCCCAGGTTATTGGTGCATTTGGCACATAATCTTAAATTTTCTTTTCTTTCAAAATATTTTCAGGTCACCTATGGGCTTACTAATATGTCTGTGTGAAGAGAAGCGTTTTCTAGAGGCCTGTGGTTCAGCAAAATATTTTTGCCTAATATTTCCTCTTCTCTACTAGAATATCTGGGGGTTGACTTTGCTTGAGTCGTTGTGCCAATGCTGTTACGTTATGTCTTCAAAAATCAATTTCCATTATGAAATTTAAAGAACTCTGGACAAAGAGTGCTTCATTTTAAATAAGTAATAAAAACAAATTTAGCACTTTAATGTGCATCCAGACATAAACAAAGCTGTGCTCATGTGCAGTCTGCAATTAATGTGATTATACACCACTTTGTGTAATGAAGGGGTTAGATTAAAATGCAGATTGAAAGCAAAATGCCATAAAGTTCAGGTTTTTTATTTCCCCCCTCCCTCCCTCCCATGAATCTTTAAAATATTCACAGTTGTCTTCGTCTCCATGCTATGGTAGAAACAACAGTTGCAGATCTAAAACTGTAATAGTTTTTATTATTGTAAAGAAACTTCCTTATTGGTTTAGGAGAGAACTCCTCTGTGTGCGTTTGGTTTTTTTGTGTGTTTAAGACAGAGAGGGGACATGATAGCAGTTTTCAGGCATCTAAAAGGGTGTCATGAGGAGGAGGGAGAAAACTAGTTCACCTTAGCCTCTAAGGATAGAACAAGAAGCAATGGGCTTAAACTAGGTTGGACATCAGGAAAAAGTTCCTAACTGTCAGGGTGGTTAAACACTGGAATAAACTGCCTAGGGAGGTTGTGGAATCTCCATCTCTGGAGATATTTAAGAGTAGGTTAGATAAATGTCTATCCGGGATGGTCTAGACAGTATTTGGTCCTGCCATGAGGGCAGGGGACTGGACTCGATGACCTCTCGAGGGCCCTTCCAGTCCTAGAATCTATGAACCTATGTTCCTGTAAAGTTGTATAAAGATAAATGTTTTCTATAGCGTTTCAGCAAAGAAATTATGTAAGACTGCAACAAGTATTGACTTATTTTGGCAATCAGAGAATACCCAAAATATTATGGACAATTCCTTCTTTACCTTTTAAAACACATTTGTTGTTACTACTTCAAAATATTAATGCTCAGATAATGTTAAAGGCATCATTAAACAGGCAAAAAAATCCCAGAAATGTTGTACTGGTTTGTGTGGAGATCCAGGTGTCAGTCACTAGTCGTCTTATATATGTTCACACTTGGCTGTGTGCTGGAAAATGGCACACATCTATTTATTTTATTGTATTTACTTATATTTAAAAATATTGGGTAAAAATCAACATACAAGAAAAGAAAAAACAAATATTTAACATTAGTATTTACAATTTGTTAAAGTGAAGTCCTCAACAAACACTTTGAACAATTTTCAAGACAATTACTTGTCAAATTTCAGTGAAATCTTCCAGAAGAAGAGTATCTGGCATAGAAGCTGAATTTTTATGAAGCAGTTATACAGCAGCCAAAAAAAAATCTTAGAAATTATTATTTTAATGTGTTGGACTGGGTTTCTTTCCATTTACTGCTTGTATACTGCTTGTCTCTTAAAAATTAAGTCATCATGCAACTACCCTGGGAGATTTAACTTAAAATGACCCTTATAAAATATTTGGCAACTACATTAGAGTCTTTCTGTGGGGACTTAAAACATATCCATCTTCTATTGTAAGTTGTTTTTGCCTTTGCTGCATCACTTCTAGCCTGTAGGCTGCTTTATTACTTTTCCTAATATGGTTATAAGAATAAAAGACAGATTGCCAGTTTTGCTTGACAGTAAATTCTTTAATGCCTTTAATTCTTTTTCTCTGAAGGCTCTCTGGTAAAAGCTGGTCATCTTCCTGGATTATCATCCCCTTTGTTGGTTTTTTTTTTCTCCTTTCTTTAAATATCGTTTCCCAAGCACCTAAACTGATTACCTTCTCTCTAATGGCTTGCATTCTAGATTAGATAGACATCTTAGTTACTTAAATGATGGGCCTAGAATAAGTATCTGAACTCCTTGGAAACTTCTGAAGCCATTTGTTTTCCCCACTCTCGCCTCTTATTTGTTGCTGGTTGGAAAGAAGATTGGCATTGGTTTTTAACTCTGCCATAATCACTGAAGTTTTTGTGAATTACAGAATTTTATATTAGAGAGAGGAGTCTTCTTTTAAGGAATGATCCATCTCTGTGTCATGGTGTCTATTATTTAGACGTATACTTGACATAACTTGAATTTCCTGTTGCTTATATTTTCTCATTTAATTTTTAATAACCAATTGAAGTCTTCCATTCACCTTTGCTAAATGCAGAAATTCTTATAACAGGAAGAGAAAGTAATATCAAAGAATTGTATTTTTATTTGGGGCCTAGACTGACCATTAAATAAAATTCAGTTTATAATTTCTTTTGTGATTAACTGATGTTATTCCAGTGTCTGACCAAATTTCAGTGAAGTCTGTTATATTTTGCTTACCTACATGTTTATTTAATTGTATAACTGCATAAAATATACCATTCACTTCCTATCCCTAAACTATTGTATAGCAATCATGGTGCCTTTCCAATGGTTATTGCATGTTGGTAGTGGATGAAATTGTCCCTGAATGTATATAGGATATAATCCTTTAAGTTAGGCACTTTACAAATATATAAGATGATAGGCTCCTGTTCATTTTTAACTTTTCATTTTGAGTCCACGAAAAGGACTATATGAATAACTTGCTATTATAATTCCAGATCTACTAGCTGCCCACATACCCCTGCCCTTCTCATCACTTATACATTGTGTTCTTTTTAATACAACCTGACCATGTTTCATTTTTACATACAGATAGTTATAGTGTGACATATACAACTGAAAAAAAAAACCCTAAGTTCTGAGCTCAATTAGACTGGACAGTTGCTGGGTAACTGAACCTGTGCAGTGTGATGATTGGAGGTGAGGGGGCTCTATAAGTCAGCGTCTCTGTGTATCTGTGTTCTCATTGATACATCTTGAAGTAAAATAACTACTGTATTTTATATAACAAATTCCCACAGAGTTTAAAACTTCGTCTGAGTAGCCTATTATAAAAATGCAATAAATAAAACCATTACACATTTTTTCCTGTGTAACATCTCCCCCCCCCCCCCCCTGGGAGATGTCTCAAGTACCTCCAGACATATGCATACCGCAGTTTGGGAACCCCTGATTTAGAGGAATGTCTTGTACCGCTTTTGTGAAGGGGTTAATTGCTTTGATCAGCTATGAGAAACTCAAGTGTCTTTGGTCTTCATTCTGAATGACACTAAGGGTATTTCTACACTACGGGATTAATCCGAATTTACAGAATTCAAATTTTGGAAACAGATTGTATAAAGTCGAATGTATGCGGCCACACTAAGCACATTAATTCGGCGGTGTGCGTCCATGTACTGGGGCTAGCGTCGATTTCCGGAGCGTTGCACTGTGGGTAGTTATCCCATAGCTATCCCATAGTTCCCGCAGTCTCCCCCGCCCATTGGAATTCTGGGTTGAGATCCCAGTGCCTGATGGGGAAAAAACATTGTCGCAGGTGGTTCTGGGTACAGCCTTACCCCTCCCTCCGTGAAAGCAACGGCAGACAACCATTTCATGCCTTTTTTCTTGGGTGAACACTGCAGACTTCATACCACGGCAAGCATGGAGCCCGCTCAGCTGAAGACAGCAGTCATGAACATCGTAAACACCTCGCGCATTCTCGTGCAGTTTATGCTGAACCAGGACCAGAAAAATGAGGCGAGGAGGAGGCGGCGACGGCAGCGCAGCGACAAGAGTGATGTGGACATGGACACAGAATTCTCTCAAACCGCGGGCCCCGGTGCTTTGGAGATCATGTTGTTAATGGGGCAGGTTCTATCCATGGAACGCCGATTCTGGGCCCGGGAAACAAGCACAGACTGGTGGGACCGCATAGTGTTGCAGGTGTGGGACAATTCCCAGTGGCTGCGAAACTTTTGCATGCGTAAGGGCACTTTCATGGAACTTTGTGACTTGCTGTCCCCTGCCCTGAAGCACCAGAATACCAAGATGAGAGCAGCCCTCACAGTTGAGAAGCGAGTGGCAATAGCCCTGTGGAAGCTTGCCACGCCAGACAGCTACCGGTCAGTCGGGAATCAATTTGGAGTGGGCAAATCTACTGTGGGGGCTGCTGTGATGCAAGTAGCCAAAGCAATCACTGAGCTGCTGCTACGAAAGGTAGTGACTCAGGGAATCCCATTGCAGCAAAGCCATCCACTATGACCTGCACATTTCCCAAACTGTGGTGGGGCGATAGATGGAACCCATATCCCTATCTTGGCACCGGAGCACCAGGGTACCCAGTACATAAATCGCAAGGGGTACTTTTCAATGGTGCTGCAAGCACTGGTGGATCACAAGGGACGTTTCACCAACATCAATATGGGCTGGCCGGGAAGGGTTCATGATGCTCGCGTCTTCAGGAACAGTACTCTGTTTAAACGGCTGCAGCAAGGGACTTACTTCCCGGACCAGAAAATAACCATTGGGGATGTTGAAATGCCAATCGTTTTTCTTGGGGACCCAGCCTACCCCTTAATGCCATGGCTCATGAAGCCATAGACAGGCAGCCTGGACAGGAGTCGGGAGCTGTTCAACTATAGGCTGAGCAAGTGCAGAATGGTGGTAGAATGTGCATTTGGACGTTTAAAAGGTCGCTGGCGATCGTTACTGACTCGCTCAGACCTCAGCCAAACCAATATCCCCATTGTTATTGCTGTTTGCTGTGTGCTCCACAATCTCTGTGAAAGTAAGGGGGAGACCTTTATGGCAGGGTGGGAGGCTGAGGCAAATCGCCTGGCTGCTGATTACACGCAGCCAGACACCACGGCGATTAGAAGAGCACACCAGGAAGCGCTGTGCATCAGAGAAGCTTTGAAAACCAGTTTCATGACTGGCCAGGCTACAGTGTGAAATTTGTTTGTTTCTCCTTGATGAAAACCCGCCCCCTTTATTGACTCATTCTCTGTAAGGAACCCACCCTCCCCCTTCGATCACAGCTTGCTTTCAAAGGAAATAAAGTCACTATCATTTAAAAATCATTTATTCTGTATTAATTGATTATAAAAAGAGGGAGAGAACCCGGGTGGGGTTTGGGAGGAGGATCGGCGGGAAGGAAAAGGCCATTAAAAAAAAAGGTTTAAAAAAATTACAGCCTTTTGCTTGGGCTGTCCACTGGGGTGGAATGGGAGGGTGCACGGAGCCTCCCCCCCTGCGTTCTTACACGTCTGGGTGAGGAGGCTATGGAACATGGGGAGGGAGGTTATACAGGGGCTGTAGCGGCACTCTGTTATCCTGCTGCCATTCCTGAAGCTCCACCAGACACCGGAGCATGTCTGTTTGCTCACGCAGCAGCCCCAGCGTTGCATCCTGCCTCCTCTGATCTTCCTGCCACCACCTCTCATCTCGAGCGTCCCTCCTGTCCTCACGTTGGTCCCTCCTGTCCTCGCGTTGGTCCCTCCTGTCCTCGCGTTCACTGGCATCTTTCCTATACTTTGAAACCGTGTCCTTCCACTCATTCAGATGAGCTCTTTCACTGCGTGTGGATTCCATGATTTCCGCGAACATCTCGTCTCGCGTCGTCTTTTTCCGACGCCTTAGCTAAGATAGCCTTCGGGACGGAGGAGGGAGGCTTGAAAAATTTGCAGCTGCTGGAGGGAGGGAAAAAAGAGAATTTTTTTAAAAGATACATTTTACAGAACAATGCTTATACTCTTTCACGGTTACCAACACTATTCACGTTACATAGCACATGTGATTTCTGTGCAAGGTCGCATTTTGCCTCTTAATATTGAGTGCCTGTGGCTTTGCTGCTAGAGATCACAGACGCAGGTCCGGGCAACAGAATTCGGCTTGCATGCGGCCATGGTAAGCCATTGTCTTTCGGCTTCTGCGCCCTCCTTTCCCACGTACCAAGCAAAGCCCGTTGAGTGCTGCGGTTTTCCTGTTAACCTTCAGCAGCAGAAAAGAAACTAACCCCCCCCCAATCCAATTCTCTGGATGATCGCTTTACCCCTCCCCCCACCGCGTGGCTGGTATCAGGGAAGATCCCTGCTAGCCAAATGCGAAAAGCTCAGGGCCAATTCCCTCCCCCCACCCCCTGCGCTTGGTTAACTGCAGGGAAGGATTTCTTTTCAGCCACAGGCAAACAGCCCAGTAGGAACGGCCACCTCTGTCCCCTTAATTAAATTCCCGTATTTCAACCAGGTTACCATGAGCGATATCACTCTCCTGAGGATTACGCAGTGAGATAAAGAACGGATGTTGCTTGAATGCCAGCAAACACCGGGACCATACGCCGCCAGGCTTTGTCATGCAATGATACCAGATTACTTGCTACTAGCATGGCGTGGTCAAGTGTCCTACCATGGAGGACGGAATAAGGCTGCACTGCCCAGAAACCTTGTGGAAAGGCTTTTGGAATACCTCCAGGAGAGCTTCATGGAGATGTCCCTAGAGCAGTGTTTTTCAACCACTGTTCCGCGGCACACTAGTGTGCCGCGAGATGTTGCCTGGTGTGCCGTGGGAAAAAAATATTAAACCATGCTTGAATGTCGGAACTGGTTACTAAAATTTTTGAATCCCACCACTGATGTTAAGGACTATAAATAGCTCAGAATATCAGCTTTGTGTTCAGCCAAACAGGCCCAGGTTGCGCACTGAATAAAGTATTTTATAATTTTTCATATTTCTGTTTACTTACTATTTCATAATAAAGTAATTATAAAATACTTTCTTTGTGTTTATTTGATTCCTATTCAAGAGAATTACTTTATATATAGTCAATATAGGCACAGAGTTAAATTTTTTAACATTTTCTAATGGTGGTGTGCCTCGTGATTTTTTTCATGAAACAAGTGTGCCTTTGCCCAAAAAAAGGTTGAAAAACACTGCCCTAGAGGATTTCCGCTCCATCCCCAGACATGTTAACAGACTTTTCCAGTAGCTGTACTGGCCGCGAATGCATCCCAAGTCCTCAGGGCAAAGTAATAATTAAAAAACGCTTGCTTTTAAAACAAGTTTTATATTTTAAAAGGTAAACTCACCTGAGGTCCTTTCCATTGGGTCATGGTCTTGGATACTGGCTTGGGAGGGTACTTCAGTCAGGCTGAGAAAAAGATCCTGGCTGTTGGGGAGAACGGAGCGCTGTGTGCTCTCCTCCTCCTCCTCCTTCCCCATCCGCAGAATCCTCAGGTGTGGCTGATGAGATTACCCCCGCCTCGGAATCCACGGTCAGAGGTGGGGTAGTGGTGGCGGCCCCCCCTAGAATTACATGCAGCTCGGCGTAGAAGCGGCATGTCCGCGGCTCTGACCCGGAGCGACCGTTTGCCTCCTTTGTTTTTTGATAGGCTTGTCTGAGCTCCTTGACTTTCACGCGGCACTGATCTGAGTCCCTATTGTGGCCTTTCTCCATCATGCCCTTGGAGATTTTTTCAAAAGTTTTGGCATTTCTTCTTTTCGAACGAAGTTCTGCTAGCACTGAATCCTCTCCCCATATAGCGATCAGATCCAGTACCTCCCGTACGGTCCATGCTGGTGCTCTTTTTCGATTATCGGCCTGCATGGTTACCTGTGCTGATGAGCTATCTGTGGTCACCTGTGCTCTCCACGCTGGGCAAACAGGAAATAAAATTCAAATGTTCGCGGGGCTTTTCCTGTCTACCTGGCCAGTGCATCCGAGTTCAGATTGCTGTCCAGAGCGGTCACAATGGTGCACTGTGGGATAGCTCCCGGAGGCCAATACCATCGAATTGTGGCCACACTAACCCTAATTCGAAATGACAATATCGATTTTGGCGCTACTCCGCTCGTCGGGGAGGAGTACAGAAATCGATTTTAAGAGCTCTTTATTTCGAAATAAATGGCTTTGTTGTGTGGACGGGTGCAGGGTTAATTCGATTTAATGCTGCTAAATTCGAATTAAACTCATAGTGTAGACCAGGCCTAAGCTATTTAACTGTATTCCAGAAAAAAACCCAGTTGTTTTCTGTCCCTTTGCTTTATGAGGTAAAAAGATGAGACAGTCAGAAAGTAACTAAGGTATTTTCTACAGATCTGTCATTCTTAGCAGGTGTGTGCAAACTCTTCTGGTGGTATCTGCAGTTTAGGCAGAGCTTGGGTGTGTTTACTGCTCTTTCTGACAGTGATTAGAACCTTGTAAGCTCTATGTACACTGCAGTTTCTGCTGTTGTTACTGTAGATGGACCTTGTATGTGTTAGGGAATTACAGGTATGAAAAATCCTAGTGCAAACACAAAATAACTTCTAAAAAGAAGTTTTAGGCAAATCTGACTGGTACCATAGTATTAATAGTATTGATTTAATATGCTATATAAGGCTTCTGCTATGTAAAAATTGAAGGCGGCAAATGGTGTGGGAATTACTTTAAATGCTTTAAATCCTGAGCTGTTTGTGGCACTGAGGGCTGTTTTCTAATGAGGGATATCATTCATGATTGAGTGGAAGTAAACTGAAAAGTCAGAAAAACAATTATACTGTAGCAGATGAGAAGTGGCTAGCATACAAAGATTTGCAGTTGACAAGGATATTCTTGAATTTCTTTTAGTATTAAAAGAAATAAGACTTCATGGTTTCAGTTGGACTCCAAGTAGTCCATAATGTTAAACCCCTATGTAAGCCTTTGCAAGATGTTACACTCAGTTTTGTAAATAAATATAGCACTATTTTTGTCTTTTAGCTTGACTAATTTTTTTAATAAGAACTTTTCATGAAGAGAAGAAACTGTTATGGGACCAAACAACTATGTTTCAATTTTCTTTAGAAAGAACTATATATAGAGTGCATTTTCTTGTTTAATGATAACAGTTACCAGGCACTCAGAATGGCAGAATGTTGAGATGAATTTACTAGATATCTCAAAGAATCCTGCTGGATGGAAGAGGAAGATGGAAAAGTCTATCTCATCTTAAATAACCAACACTGTGTGCTCTTTAGTCCAATGAAATAATTGCTTGAAATAATCTGAACAATGGATGCACCTAAAATGTTCATGCTTGTTTTAGAGATATTAGCAATTCTAGTAGTATTTCCCATTTTAAGTATAGGGCATATTGCTTGAACTGTAATATCACTAAAACTCAGGTTAGTTTGTGTGCCCACTGCAGTTCCTTGGAGTGAAGTTGACCCTTTTGGGAGTGGGGGGGGGGGGGAGGGGGTGCAACATCACAAGTCTTTACTGCAGTATATAATTAAGCATAAACTGGGTTTGGTTTGGTTTGGTTTTTTTGAGCCCTCTGACCTGGGGTGGATTTCATCCATTATAAATAACTTCCATGTGGACAAATAAAATGTAATATTTATTTACATAACTTACTGCAAAGGTCATTTTGCTGCTTTTGCTTTGTCTATATACAAATATATATACATATAGGTGAAAATTGGTATTAGCATTGTGCTGTTTGCATGTGTGACCTGCTGCATAGCAGGCTGACATGCTGAATATGCATATTCATTAAAATAGCACTTGTGCCCAAATTTACACCAACAGTTGCCTCCTTGTCTTGTCTTTGGGCTGAAACATAGCATTTTGGATACAAATTAATATTGGTAAATAATATAAAGTCTAGCTTTATATTAGTTTATATTTTATGAACATATTTCCTTCTGTACAAGGAGCAGACATATATAAAATAAAAATTCATTGACTGACCTTCTATTTGGATATTGGCAGTCAGGAAGCACAGGCTCAGGGTTAATTACCCCCCTCACCTCTTAATTGCTGAATACATCACAGCTGGAAGCAAGGTCCGGGCCATGTGATAACACAAGAAAAGTTCCAGAGATAATGTGTTCTCCTCCTTATTTCCCCTTAATATTCTTAGCAAAAATCCTAATTTATAAATCTCCTTAATTTTTTGTTGAATATGACCTACCAAATTAGGTAGTCCTCCCCCAAATTAATTTTTAAGAGACAGCAAAACATTCTGAAATCAGTAGAACTTGCATTTTCTCTTCTGAGTAATTTTTTAAGAGTTGAGTAAAAAAAAAAACACTGAGGAAAATATTGTTTAGGGAAAGAATTTATTCTTTCCATTCTCTACAATGTGCTCAAGAAAAAATACAAATGTCAATCATAACAAAGCATCATTCCAACAAATAAAATAAGTGTATTCTCAAACTATTTAAATTACCAATACCTGAGCTGATTTTTGAGGTGCTGAGTATCCAAAACTCCCATTTATTTAAAATCCGGCCAGATGCTGTCTTCAGATGTGCTGCTTAGTCATTGCATAAGTAGCGTGGTACCATTAACCATAGGCACCGAGTTTCTAATCTGCCAGGCGGTGCTCCCCCAGGCCGTGCCCTCACTCTACCCCTTCCCCCAATGCCCCACCCCTGCCCTGCCCCCACCACGCCTCTTCCCAGCCCTGCCTCTTCCCGCCCAGTTCCATCCCCGAGTGCGCTGCGCCCTCGCTCCTTCCCCCTTCTCCCCCAGTGCCTCCTGATGCCACAAAACAGCTGATCTGCAAGAGGCACAGGGAGGGAGGGAAAGGCGCTGCACCGTGGGGCCATGGGTGGGCAGGAGGTGCTGGGTGGAATGGAAGGTTCTGCTAGGTGGGCAGCCGGTGGGTGCTCAGCACTCACCATTTTTTTTTTTTTTCCCCGTGGGTGCTCCAGCCCCAGAGCACCCACGGAGTCGGCGCCTATTCCATTGTGGTAATAGTCAATTCATTATTTTTTATAAAGTATGTAGCAGTAGTTTATTGGCTCAGGAAAAATATATTATTGAATTGAGATTTAAAAAAATCATGTTGATTGTAACTGAAATAAGTTAGTATAGCATTTGGCTATGGATGTATAATGAACTACTTTCTGCTTTGATGGATCATATTGTATAAACTTTACTGTGTGGCTTAGGTAATATTGACTGAGTTTTGTTGCTTATTTTTAGGAAGTTGCTGTTTTCGTCTTTGATAAAAAGTTAATAGACAAATATCAGAAATTTGAAAAGGATCAGATTATTGATTCTTTAAAGCGAGGAGTTCAACAACTGACAAGGCTTCGACACCCTCGACTAGTTACCGTCCAACATCCATTAGAAGAATCCAGGTAAATTTTAGTAAAATTGTAAGTATTTTTTTGCTGGACATGGAGGTCTGGAGCATTTGGAAAAACATGCAGAAATAATAACAAAAGATATGGACTTGGCAGTTAGAGAAAATAAATAAAAGTAGGTCATATGTCACCATGTTCTAGTTGCACTGTTGCCCAAACGGTCACTTTTTCTGATATTATTCACAGAGATGTTGAAGGTATAGTATGTGACTGACTTCAACTGCTAAAATATTCATTAAAACAAAACCTTGTTTTGCGCAGTTATACTTCACTTGAAAGAGGGCTGAAGTCACAGTAACTGCCGAAGCAAAGAGCTTTTCTTGGTTTTGGTTTATTTTGTTTTAGCATTATTCCTGAATTTTTACAAAGTAGAAGCCATGTTTTTCCACCATCAGTTCCCCAGTCCTTTTCCACTCCCTTTGCCTGAACTACAGCAAGAGACCTCGCCCAGGCTTTAAAAAAGTTAAAATTATAGGCAGGTGCCAGCTCCCGGATAGTTAAGGTTGAGAAAACTTTATGGTTTGCGGTCAATTCCTGTAAGTGCTCTTGTATCTGCATAGTTTCTCACTTTCCCTTGAAAGTTAGTGTGCCTCATGGGGTGCTGGGGTAGGGATAGTGTTATAAATTTGGGGTCGTTTCACCAAAACGTTCCTGAGATGTAGCCTCCTTTGGGGAAGCAGTATTGAAAATGTTGTTTAACAAAATTAATCTCTACAGGCTTGAGCCTAACACTCATGCACAAAACTGATTATCTTGTGTATGTGCATGGTACCCAAGTGAGTTACTAGTCAGCCAGTTTTCACATAATCTGGATGGCTGAATGGGACATGCTATGGCTATTGAATATGAGCAACACCTAGGCATTTTAATCTGGAACCCATCCTTGGTGGAAATCTGGAAATGAAATACAGTCATGTTGCTACAATTTGCCTTTGTCAAAGAGATCTTTTGTTGTTTTGGGGAAATGTCGTCTGAGTACAGCAAAAAATTCGGAAGGTGCTCAGACTATTTTTGAAAAGAAAATAATTATGTATGCAAATACTTGCTGGGAGGTGGAGCTAGGGGGCAGAGGAAAAGAGAAGGAATGGGGGAAAGGGGCTTGGGTTTGCGGCGGGGATAAATTGGGGTAAGTGAGGGAAGAGGGGTTGGGAGGTTCAGGTCAGGGGAGATGATGGAGATGAGGGATGGAACACTGGGAAGGGTGATATGTGGGGTGGGTGCCAAGGTGTGGGGGGGGAGGCAGACCTGTCAGCCCCACATCCTTCTCTGCTGTGTCTGTGCTGTGATCTTAAGGTAACACAAATCTAAACCTCTGAAAATCAGAAAATACAAAGTTAGGGTATATGCCATATCTTGCAGGGGAGGGGAGGCTGACTTGCAGGGGAAGTAGACTGGTTGGGTCAAAGGCATGGCTGGGGAAGCCTGGCTGAAGCAGATGGGGAGTCCAGCTAGGTGGCGGCGCATAGTGGCAGTATGGGGCCTGGTTTGGTGTACAGCACAGGGTACATAATTCAAGGAAGCATGCATCCCTCCAGTAAGCTGCTGCCTGTGATACATATGCACCCTCCGAGGTCACCAGACAGCAGGGAGCAACGTCTTACATGCTAATGGCTTCCCAAGTGCTAGTGGCTTACTGGGACAGGAAGGGGAAGGTGAACTTGAAATGGTGGCCTGGGACTACAAGAGTAGGGGTAGATGTAGGTGTTTTAAATGTTGGCGCAGCTTGGCAGAGCTGTAATAATGATAGGAGATCTGGGGTGGGAGTCATGACTTTCTGGAAGTGTGTGAATCCCTTTGCCTGACCCCTGACTGTGATCTAAGGAAAGAGGTGCCTATGTACCCTGAGGGATCCAGTATGCCTCATTTCAGCACTGCATTGTGTAGGTTGTGTCAGTAGCAGGGCCCAGGTGTCTTCTGACTGTGGGAATTGTCATCAATTAGGTGGGAGATGAGTGTGGTCTGTGGTTTCAGTGAAGGGTAAGAGGAAACGATCGTATTAGGTGGCATCCTGTGCATATGAGTAAAGGTTGTAAAATTTAGCAGATATGGTGTTTTGTGGAGTAAGCTAGGTGTTTGAGTGTAAGGCAGGTATAGATAGCTCTTGTTCAGTACAATGAAAGAATGTGTGCTATGGGCTTATAGGTCTTCGCTCAACGAGAGTAGAGTTAAGTTTCCATTGGCATGTACCTTAACTCTGTATTTCCTGGTTTATATAAGTTTGAGTTTCGCTAAAGTTGATGTTTTGGAACAGTATTAAGTACCACCAGGCACTTAAATCTGATTTTTGTTGGTGAATAGGAATAAAAGATTGAGTGACTTTGTTATCCCCATTTCTGGTCTTACCTAGTGGGTCAGTACAAAACTGAGTTTCTGTAGAGGCAGTTGTTTGTTATATTTAAAAAAAAAAAAAAAAAAAAGTGCAGGGTCAGGAGGAGCCACTTCACATTGGTTTAATTGGAAGCCTGACTAACACCAAGGTTGAGCATCTTCAGTTGGGTTTTCTGACACTTGTATTCTGCTTTAGGATTCTTGCTTCTTCACAAAGGCAGTGGTAGGGAGAACTGAAGCTATGACTCTTAGTCTTTGAGGGTGATGAGCAAGGATCTTTCATGTTTCATCAGTTTTGTTTCTTTGGCCTTATTGTACTTTAGAGAGCAATTTCGTTGGCTTGTGATGTGTACAATCCATTAAGTTGTATCCTACTACATAGAGTTCCCTGTGATATCTTTGAATGACTCAACAAATATTTAGTTTTTTAATTTCTTGCATGAGACTTCATCACCCTGAGTAATATATTCTGACTGGTTTTCTTACGTCTCAATTTTCCTTGCTCAAGTGGAGGCAGTGTTCTTATTTTCTCATATATAACCTGCTAGTTCTTTCTCACAACAGGCTCAAGTGTTACCAACTAGCTAAAGCTTTTTCCTGTAGACTTTAGAACAATTGAGACTTAACCCACAGCTCTTAAGTTGCTACGGCTGTTCCAGGGGTCTTAAGCACGGTATGACTATGCTACCTGAAGCCTATACCTGTGAGGCAGTGTGGACAGCAAACTTGCTGGCATCATGAGATTGATATGGAGAGTTAAGAGTCACCATGATCCCCTGCTCCTTGACAGTAGCTGGAAGGCTTGTAATTGCGTACACATACATGTGTACTCCTCTTACAGCCGCTAAGGGAGAGGAGACCGGGAAGAGGCGAAATGAAGAGCCACTTTGAGCATAGTCACAGGGAGGCAACCTCATTTATTGAGAGGATAGGACGTGAACATTACAACACAATGTTAGAGGAGAAATGAAACCACAGAGGGAAAGAGGAGGTGGGGACATGGTGAGGGATGAAGGGAGAAAGTAAGGAAGACACAGTTACACTGTTTATTGTGCAGTCGTTCTGATGAGTGTCTCAAGCACCTTTTGCCATAAAAAAATTGTATACTTTGTAGTGCCACTAAATATTCAACAATTGCTTCATTAATTGTTGTTCAGCATATACTCTTCGCTCTACTGAATTTTTTATTTTCTGTTATTTTCTCTGCCTCCCACTATGAACAAGGCTCTAGTTTGGTGCTGACTTTGGTCTCATGGGCTTTGACCCTAATGTTCTGGTTTATGGCTGACTGGTGTACACAAAGGCTGCTTTACTCAGAATCTAATCAATCCTGGTCCTAACTAAAAGCCTGATCCTGCAACTTGTACATGAATGCCTACTTTACTCCCCTTGTTGTGTTGGCTCAGTACAGGGAAAATATTCGTATTCTTTACCAAACACTATGCACACTTTTAGTACTATATACAGAGTAGTAAATGTCTTACTCTGACCAATACCACCTTCTGACTTCCAGTGTGCTTCCAAGACATCTTGTTACAGAATTAAAATATTTGAGATCTATTCTTCAAAAGCTGACATACAGCATAGTTTTAAGTAATATTGATTATTGTGGTGATGTATCATGTGAAAGTTATTTTCTGTCATTCAAAATCATGACTAAGAGCTTATTAAATGTATTTACTGGATATATTGGGTACCTCTTCCCTTTTTAGAGATTGCCTGGCATTTTGTACAGAACCAGTCTTTGCAAGTTTAGCTAATGTTCTTGGCAACTGGGACAATCTACCCTCTCCTTTACCATCTGATATTAAGGAATACAAACTTTATGATGTGGAAACCAAATATGGCTTGCTTCAGGTATGTTAATGGTTTTATCTTTATATTTTTTCTGCACGTCTAGTATTGGCTTACAAACTTAAGCCCTGATCCTGCTAACAGGTATGCACATGTTTACCTATGTGAGTAATTGTGGGTAAAGATAAGCATGTGTGTAACAGTTTGCTTAGGAATTCTGGAATTATTTGTCTAAAAGCACAAGACCTTTCTACCACAGCATTCAGGACTGATAAGATTTTTTTTTTAAAAATTCACAGCTGATGTAAGTGCATTCAACTCCATTTAAGTCTATGGTGTTAAACCCAGTTGTATTAGTGTTAATTTTTTTTATTTTACTTATAGGTTTTTCTAAAAGGCCATCACCAAAGAATCTGATCACCTTAAATACATTAATGAATCTATCCTTACAACAGTCCTGTGAGTAGGGAACTATTTTCCCTATGTAGGAGATAGGGATCTGATGCATGAAGAAGTTAAGTAACGTGCTCCAGGTTGCTCAGGAAGTCTATGGTGATGCTGAGAATAGAACATAGCCTGAATCTGGGTCTATCCAATGCCTTAACCACATACTGTTTTTTCCTCTTGCCATCCTTGGCAAATTTGATCTATTTTCTTCTCCTTGAGAGAACTGTTTAGTGTAAATCCATCTCTTGGAGGAGAAAGGTGAGGTGAGGGCACAGAACCCTGTGTTAATTTCAGACAGACTACATTATAGTGGTGCTGCTTATCACTGAGATATTCAAGGATTTGCTGTCATTTCCATTACATACAGTTTTTCAGGGGATTGTATATTTTTATAATAGTTGATTTTAGGTTTAATACTATCCGACAAGGTTTCAGCCTGCAGTTACCCTTTTGAAATAAAAAAAAAAAATCACCCGTGGGCCGTAACTTTTGACAAGTAATCTGAAGACCAATGATGGTGATCATAAAACAATAATTTTTCGAGCCATCTCTGCATTAATATTTGAGAGAAGGGTAAGAGATGAACCAAAGAAACTGGAGCAAACAGTAGTCATGGATATTTTGCTGCATGGCAGGTCCCAGCTTCAAAAGAGCATATAGTAAATGAAATAATTATGAGGAGAGAGACCGCAAAGCTTTGAAGACCCTTTTATAAACAGAGTGGCGGAAAGGATGAATGCTTGATGGAATGCTCTGGATTGCTACTGTTTCTGCCCAATCTCACTAGAGAATTTAGAATTGTACATTTCACCATTTTCCTTCTAGTCCCTCCCCTCCCCCCCGCCTTTCTTTTTAATGAAGAGTGATGCCAGTTCCTGTGAGTCTTAGCTTTGTGGCCTCTTATCTTTTTAAAATAAATTTGAAATGGGTGGCAAACTTAAATTTGCCTTTTTCTTTCCCCAGTCATACCACTGCCATCCACATAATTCAGTCAGGGCTCTGTCTTTGAGTGAATAGATTATCCCCCAACCTGTTGCTGCTCCTGCTACTACAGAGGTGGGCAAACTACGGCCTGGGGGGCACATCCGGCCCGCAGGACCGTCCTGCCTGGCCCCTGAGCTCCCGGCTGGGGAGGCTGGCCCCCGGCCCTCCCCTGCTGTCCTCCCTCCCCCGCAGCCTCAGAGCGTTGCGCCGTCAGCGCTCTGGTCCGCCTCTCCTGCCAGGCAGCGCGGGTGGCATGGCTGGCTGTGGCCGGGTGGCGGGGCTGCGAGCTCCTGCTGCTCTGAGCAGCATGGTAAGCGGGGTTGGATAAGGGGCAGGGGGTCCCGGGGGCAGTCAGGGGACAGGGAGCAGCGGGCGTTGGATAGGCATGGGAGTCCTGGGCGGGCTGTCAGGGGGCGGAGGTGTGGATAGGGGTCAGGGCAGTCGGGACAGGGAGCATGGGGGCGGTTGGATGGGGCAGAGGTTGGGGGGGCAGTCGGGGAACGGGGGTTGGATAGGCGTGGGAGTCCCGGGGGGCCTGTCTGGGGGTGGGGGTGTGGATAAGGGTCAGGGCAGTCAGGGGACAGAGAGCATGGGTGTGTGTGTGTGGATGGGGGAGTCCCAGGAGGGGGCGGTCAGGGGACAAGGAGCAGGGGGAGTGGATGGGTCAGGGGTTCTGAGGAGGGTAGTCAGGGGGCAGGAAGTGGGAGGGGGTGGATAGGTGGTGGGGGCCAGGCTGTTTGGGGAGGCACAGCCTTCCCTACCCGGCCCTCCATACAGTTTTGCAATGCCGATGTGGCCGTAGGGCCAAAAAGTTTGTCCACCCCTGTGCTACTACCTTTATAGATGCTCAGGAGCCCTTCTGTCTGTGAGCACTCTATTGCTATCTCCCTCTCCCGTCGTAAATGAGCCCTGGCACAGAGGTAACTACTCCTTGCTTCAGCCTCCCATTCTGTTTGTTAGGTGTTTTTTTTTTAAAGCAGCCTCCAACCACTCTGCTCTTTCGCACTCCCTCTCCCCACACAGGTCTGTGAAAAGAACAAAGCAAACTGCCCTGTCCCCTCTTCTCCTTAAAAACTAGCTATGCGTAGGCAATTTTGTTCCCACCTTCCCGTCTGCTAAAGGAGCACAAGCACATACGCTGCTCTGCATCTTTTTGTTCCTTCTCTTCTAGAGAAGGAGCCAGTGGCTCCCCATTCAGCCAACTCATCTGGTGAATGTTCTACTCATCCTGGGCAAGTGGGTTTTTCAAGCCCTGTGATAGTTAACTTGGCATTAGTAACTCCATGAGCAAGTTCTCAACCTGAATTTGGTTTGCTTGATACATGTTTAATTTTTTCAAAGATTTTAGTCTGAAATATTTTCTTCCCTTGTGGTAGATTGGCTTGACTGTTTTTTAACTAACACATGCCAGTTGAGCATGGGAAGTCAGACTTTGCTGTGACAAATGACACGTGATAATTGATGTAAATATTTTGCAAGTGTCTTGAAAGTATATTTGCAAAAAACTTGAAATAATCTTTCCTTGTTAACAGGTCTCTGAAGGTTTGTCCTTTCTGCACAGCAGTGTGAAAATGGTCCATGGAAACATTACTCCTGAAAATATAATTTTGAATAAAAGTGGAGCATGGAAAATTATGGGATTTGATTTTTGTATTCAGTCAACAAATCCATCTGAACAAGAGGTAATAAGACTTTATTTTTGTCTGATTTTTACTTTAAATGCAGATAGTGTCTGAAACAGGCTGCATGATCTACTAATTTTAGTGCTGTATCTAGTGCTACTAATTTCTCTACACCTCTTTTTTTTTTTTTTTTTTTTTAGTAGTAGTGGGGAGGCTATATGACATGATAGGTCATCAACCCTTTATTTCTGGAGGTCTGAGTTCAAATTCTGCCTTGGGTCACAACTGAAAATGAATTTGAGCTGCCTCCTTAGACTAGGGATTGGGTTCTAGTCCTAGTATAGTGGTCAGTGAAAAATTCCTTGTACTTTGAAAACGAGTGTGATTTCATTCTTGAGCCCCATGCACATTTGTTGCAGAACTACTACATGCTTGATAGTTGTTGCTCAAAAGAAACTTAAGAGTGGATTAACAGGGACTAAATAGTTCAGGGAATTAGTAACGGGATGTGGAGTTTGTCTGTGCAGAGTACAACATATACATCTACTGGTAGGTCAGTACAGGAGGATGCCACCTTTTCCCCTAGTGAAACTTTTTTGAGGCAGCAGGTCACCAACCAGTCTTGGCACCAAGATGAACCAACAACAGCCCAATGGACAGGGCTACCCTCCCGCCACAGAGTGCAGTGTTCCTGGGATTACTGACGATTCTTATCCAAAAATACATTTAATTTCCTAAAGTAAAACGGGTAACATATTTTCTGTAGCTCTTTATTCCAAAGATTAATTTGTGCCTAAATATGTAAAGCATTCTTTGAAATGTTCATCAAGTTTCATAATTCTAAATCCTCTTGGTGTGATATCTGCAACAGTCAAAGCATACCCATTTAGCTTATATAGCCACTTAGTCAGTTTTGCTTCACTCTGTCCCTGTTATTTTACTCATGGTGAATTTGAAGGAATTTGACTGTTTGCTGCTTATTGAGTAATTTCAATTTAAAATCTTCAACCTCTATATTTTCTTTCACTGTTGTTCTTACAGCTGAAGTTCCTATGTAAAGAATGGGACCCAAACTTGCCATCCTTGTGTCTTCCAAATCCTGAGTATTTGGCACCAGAATACATCCTTTCAGTGAGCTGCGAGACTGCCAGTGACATGTACTCTTTAGGAGCTGTCACGTATGCAGTATTTAATAAAGGGAAACCTATTTTTGAGATCAACAAGAAAGATATTTATAAAAGTTTCAGTAGACAGCTGGATCAGGTATCTGCTATACTTAGCAATAATGTTCTGAATTTGAGTTTCACTTTTTAAATGTCTCAATGTTTAAAAGCAATTGCTACTTTAAAAAAGAAAAGAAATGGATATCTCAATGTAGTACACAACATCGAGAGCTACAATATAAATGTAGTTACAATAACAGGTCACATCATACATGCTACCTCTTTAAAAACAGTCTTTACAAAATACTTGGAATAAAAATAGATGCATAATTAAAATTGCCTGAATAGACTACTAGTGCTGACATTCTACCTGGGGCTTCTTATGTCTCCCTCCGTATGCTGCTAATATGGGATAGACATATGATGTGCCACTCTGACTGTGAGTAGAGCAAACAGGATATCAACCACAGGACAATGAACAACTGTGTTAGCCATGTGGGAATTGCTGAGTTTAAATAAAAGGTGATGAAATCACCCACAGGTGAGAAATTGTGGGTGACTCCTCCCTCCCTCCCATCCCAACAGTTGAGTTGGAAGGATGCCCTCCCTCACTTACTTTCAGAGAAAGAGATTAACTTTTCTTTCTCCACCTCCTGTCTGCTGGAGGAAGAAAAGAGATGCTGAGTTATACTGATGTTCCTTAGGGCTTGTCTACACTGGCAACGCTAAAGCACTGCCGCGGCAGCACTATAATGTGGCTTATGTAGTCACGGCAGAGCTCTCCCAGCGCTCTTAAAAAAAAAAAAAAAAAAAAACACACCTCCACGAGAGGCGTAGCTCCCAGCGCTTGTGCACTGTTTACACTGGCGCTTTACAGCACTGAAACTTGCTGCGCTCAAGGGGGTGTTTTTTCACACCCCTGAACGAGAAAGTTGCAGAGTTGTAAATTGTCAGTGTAGACAAGCCCTTAGTCACGTTTAATGCTCTATCATGACATACAGATTACAATGCACTATTAAAGAGCCAGGCAGCCATATAGTTGAGCTCCGTAGCGCTACAGAATTAAGCTATGTCTACACTATCACTTACGTTGCTCAGGGGTATGAATATTCCACCCCAATGAGTGACATGTTACACTGACATAAGCGCTAGCGTGCACAGCGCTATATCAGTGGGAGAGCTTCTCCTGACAGCATAGCTTTTGCTGCTCGCAGAGATGGGGGGAGGGATAGCTCAGTGGTTTGAGCATTGGCCTGCTAAACCCAGGGTTGTGAGTTCAATCCTTGAGGGGGCCATTTAGGGATCTGGGGCAAAATCAATACTTGGTCCTGCTAGTGAAGGCAGGGGGCTGGACTCGATGACCTTTCAAGGTCCCTTCCAGTTCTATGAGATAGGTATATCTCCATATATTATATTATAGTATGCCGACAGGAGAGCTGCAGCACTGTATGTGTAGGCATGGCCTTAGTAAACTCAAGTTTTAAACCAGTGCCAGCATGCAGTGACACTGTAAGAAAAGAGATAGGAATGACCACAGCTGAAGTTTCTCGCATTTATAAAAATTACATTTTATAAAATTTGCCTAATTAAAGTAGAACTAAAAGGCCATCAAATCAGTTGTCTTAAAATAATGAGTATGCAGAATTTTCTGTACTCATGGATCATGTACTTGAATTATTTGTACAGCTGAGTCGCTTAGGCTCCACTACACTTCAGAATATACCAGAGGAAGTACGTGAACATGTAAAACTACTATTAAACGTAGCTCCTGCAGTCAGACCAGATGCAGATCAAATGACAAAGGTGAGTGCCTAGAAAATACTGTAGCTGCGAGAAACAGGGCTAATAACATGAACTTAGCTGTTGCTCTTGTCAATTGAAATTTTAAAATGTTTAGTTATTTTCTGTTAGTTGTCCTTAAAGATACTACTTTTCCTTTTGTTTTATGACTGTCACATTCACTTTATGTATCGAAGCAGGGCTGTAAATTCCCAGGGAGGTAACCAAAGGCTGGGTAGTTTAGGAAGTAGCCTAATAATGTAGAAGTAATAAGTATACAGTACTTCTTGGTAAGCTTGCTCTTTTATTAAAACTTGTATTCATTCTTAGAGCTTTTGTAATGCGAAAAATAATTCTCTTCCATATAACATAAACCAAGTTAGACCATATCAGCCATACAAATATTATCTGTTTCCTTTAAAAAGCTAGGCTCAAGCAGTTAATTGTTTTAATGATGAAGTTTACCTGTCGGTCACAATACTACTTATTGTGTAAAAATGTACTTTTCTATTTATTAGATTTAGCCACTTAACTACTAAAAGTTTTGTTGATTTTATAATGCATTTGAGAAGGTAAATTAGATTATTTTACATATGCTACATTTACAATAGCATTGGTGGTGGTTTCTCTCCAAGATCACACATTTTTATCCTTTATTTTTAGATACCATTCTTTGATGATGTTGGGGCAATGACACTCCAATATTTTGATTCTTTATTCCAAAGGGATAATCTTCAGAAATCACAGTTTTTTAAAGGGCTACCAAAGGTTCTACCAAAACTGCCTAAGGTTTGTTTTCCTTTATCTTTTAATATTTTTAAATGAAGAGTATTGAAGTCTGTGCACCTCCATTCTATACTGGACTGCAGTGGGATTGGTAGAACATAGTAAGGAAGAAGAAGAGGTATGATAAACTTGTTTTATGTGGGAATACCCTGCAGCTGCTGATACTCCTGGAGATAAGAAAAAATGGCAACCTTGAACTCTCGTGGTAGCGAAATTTTCATTGAAGAGTTCACTTACCTCCTCCGGGTTCATCCCACTTCCGCCCTATGTTCCCCATTCCCATTGCTTTACAATCCCCATCTTTCAAGGCTCTGTGAAGTAGTCCCCATCCTTCCAGTGCAGTTGGACCGACTGAACTCTTTTTTTAGAGCTAATCAGTGCTTCTCTATTGCTGAATGATGCAAAGCTTTCTTCCCCAAGAGGACTTGGCCCATTGTGCTTTTCGTGCTCTCAGACAGCCTGGAAAGCTAGAGACTGTCAGTCCAAATTTCTTCTCCTGTATGGCAGGCAGATGTTATGATAACACTGGCCCCATCCCCTTCTCTTTTTTGTTAATCTCTTAGTTTTTGTAGTCCCAAAGAAAATAAGAAGGAAAAAATACTTGTTTACCACATAATAGAATAACATTTGTGACCCGTGTGATTAAATTTCTTCATCTTTAATTAAACTTTCTTTTTGAACTATTTACAAATACAATACTAGTTACAAATACAATTTACAAATACAAGTACAATCCTACTGCAGGAAGATCTAATGTTGAGTAGTGTCTTTTTTTTTTTTTTTTTACTTATCAATTTTCTCCATTGATTAATTATTTTTGTGACATTTTGGAGTTGGACAAAGTTTCCAAGAGTTATGAGAGAAGGCAGGAAGACACAGGGAAGCTATTCAGCCTTAAGTTTTTATTTTCCCCCCATTTCTATTGGTGGTAGTATATCAATGTTAAATACATCTCAATGAGTAGGCTTTCTAGAATCATCACCATCAGTGGCCATTTATCATATGCTTGTCCAGGCTAGATATGTCTGCAAGATTCTTGCAAGCAGAAGTAGAACCAAAGGTTGGAGGTGGCGTTCAGCTGTAGGAAGGAAGTACTTTTCTTTTGTATTGTGATTACAGGCTTCAAAGCTAGTGAACCTTGGAGTCCTGCAAAAGCTGAATTTTATGCTAATACTGTTTTTCTAAAGACTAGATAAAGAGTTATCGTATGTGGCTTCCTTAATTTGTATTCATGATTTTAAATCCCATATACAGCCTCATTAAGTTATAATAGCTTTTAAGTGGCATTAAATTAAGATGATTGAGAGTCCATTTGGACAGACTGTGTCTTAAATACAAACAGAAAAGAAAGCACAGTAGTATATAAAACTCAAGTTTACTCTTAAAGTAAGGTTCAGAACTGATGTATTTGTCTACTATTGTATAAACCTGACTTTTACGAAAAAATCTTTGCTGAAATAAAATTAGAAAATAGTATTTTATTGCAATGCAAAGCAACCACACCTCTTTGTCTTTCTCTCTCAGCGTGTTATAGTGCAGCGAATTTTGCCTTACTTGACCTCAGAGTTTGTGAACCCTGATATGGTACCCTTTGTTTTGCCTAATGTTCTGCTGATCGCTGAGGAGTGCACCAAAGAAGAGTACATCAAGCTAATTCTGCCTGATCTTGGCCCTGTTTTTAAACAGCAAGAACCAATCCAGGTAGATTAATGTTGTTTAAAAGTAAATCTCATTTTTTTCCTTCAAGGTTTTTCCTGACAAAATCCTAATTAATCTTCTATTCATTTCCTTGTTCCAATCTAACGCAAACTTCCAAACCTCAGTTCTGCTCTGTAGCTGTCCAGAGAGATCAGTCTTGAGTGAAGCAAGGCATTTCGTCACCTGAAATGCACTGAGCCCATTGCCTCTGTAGCACACCTGCCCTTGACTGGTCTGGAATGCAATTTTAGCATGACAGACCATTCCCTCTCTAAAGGGGCAATAGACCTTTCATTAAGCGTAATATTGTATTGATTGTATTGATATGGTGAGTCTAGAATAACAAAAATCAGATGTGTAATTTACCATCAGACCTGTTCTGAGCAGGACTAAACAATACTGGATAAATTTGCTACCACCTTTTTTTTTTTTCTTTTCTTCCTGGTATTGACAAGCCCAAAGAGGGAACATAGGAATCTATGGTAAAGGTTGGGTTTTTTTCCCCCTCTCAAGAATTTTCAGATGATTAGATGGCGGTGTGTCTGGCAATCTGATGGTGTATGTGAAATGTCCAAACAGACACTTCCTCAACCCTTTCTGCCTTCTTGAAAAGCTGTTGGGTTTTGGGGTTTTTATCACAAGTTCTAGTGTTGCTTTTTTCAAAAGAAGAAATGAAGTTACCTTGGTGAAGTACCATATTTTGCTTGGGGAATTACACATTTTTATGTCAAGTGTGGTTTCACTTTAGGAATAAACCTACTGTCACTGTAATGCTGTGCTCCTTCAGTAAGGTCCAAATTCTGACTTCTGACGCATATGTACAATTCCAGTTGAAGTAATTGGGAATTGCACATACACATCTGAGAGCAGAATTTGACTCCAGGTTTCTTTGGAAACTAGTGATTTCCATAATGGTATGTATGTCAAGAGTATGTTTCTATAGCTAAAGTTTAATAATGGACTATTTTGGAATTATAAGACAAAAATCCACAAGCCTTGTGATTTTTTTTTTTAAAGGGTCAGTATATTTGTTTTAATTTTTATTTGCTGTTTCAAAAATACTATAACATGTCTAAGTGTCTTTTTATCTTCCATGCCTTCAGGCTAGCAACATGGTGAGTGTAAATACCATTGACTCTGTTATAAGAGCTTTTTTTTTAATGTTTCAAAACTATATTGCTATAATAAACTTCAAATTGAAAGTGTAATATTGCAGAATTAAAATCTGTGGTATTCATAACATTTTGTTGTCTTGTTTTATAGATTTTGTTGATTTTCTTGCAAAAAATGGACTTGCTCCTAACCAAGACTCCACCAGATGAAATAAAGAATAGTGTCCTTCCAATGGTTTATAGAGCCTTAGAAGCACCTTCAATTCAGATTCAGGTGTAGTAACTATGTTTTTTCTTTAATAGTGTATAAAACTTTCCTCTTTGCTGTGAAGGGATACTGTCAAATTATGTATACCCTACAACTTTTCTCTCCTTAGAAGAGGAAGTTAAAACTTGTGCAACTACCTGAAGGATTATGCATTAATTCCAGAGTGTGTTGTTGGACTTTGTCCCTACCTGACTAGAAAGAGATCAGTTAATAAAACATGGATGTTCACCTAATCATGCCAAATGTTGTTGATTCACTGTTTTCCAGTGTATGAAAAATTTTGTCAGAGTGACACTTTCTGCTCAGGCCTGTTGCTTAAATAAGTATTTAATGCTTTTATTGCTTTGTCTTTTGCCTTTTGGAATTTACTTTTTATGTACTGCCAAACACCAGTTATCCAGAAGCCTCCACAAAATCCTTGGATAAATGGGGGCTTCAGCCCTGCAAAGCTTAAGTCATGGGGGAAAGTAACTGACCTGTGGCTTAACTAGAATTTTGGATAACTGGAGTTAAATTAACCAGGTTTTACCTGTCTCTATATCTTAGGTTAGTTTTACTATTCATAATTTAGTCAAAGTAATTATTCTAATTGGATACTTCTTTACTGTGGAGACACTTTTTGTAGTAGTCAGGTGGTATTTTAGGTGCTGTAACATATGTTGTTGTGAATTTAATTTTCATGTAACAAATCAAGTGAAATATATATTTTAATTATTTGATTTTCTGTGATTAAAAACTAGCTCTCTGTAAAGTGCTGCTTTGTGAAAATATAAGACATTTTTTGATCCAGATATTTTGTAGTTATGACACGAATATAGCTCTTTTCATTCAAAGTGCTTTCCAGGCATGAATCCTCAAATTATGCTTTATTAGTAGTAGTAGTAATAGTAGTAGTACCAGTGTGGTTTTCATTAATATAGCATGTAATAATAGTAACTGAATGGTGTATCAATAATATAAAAATATATGTTTTTAGTAAATCAGACTATTTGAAGTTCTAGCTTTTTAAAAATAAGTTAGGGATCAATTAGGTGACCACGTTTATTGTTTGTTGAAGAGGATGTATTGAGAATGTTTTAACTAATCCTATATTTTTGCTCTTACAGTATGTGCGTGTGTGTGTGTGTACGTACACACACACACACACACACACACACACACACACATATATATATAATTACTAATTTTACTATAAAGTGAAGTTTTTAAAAACTCCTATGGTTGTTTATTTACAGGAACTTTGCCTTAACATAATTCCTACGTTTGCCAACCTAATAGACTACCCATCAATGAAAAATGCATTAATACCAAGAATTAAAAATGCATGTTTGCAAACTTCCTCTCTTGCTGTAAGTAAACTAATGTTCTTGATCTCTCCATCCCCTACTCCCAAAACATTAAAATAGTGCTCAGATAATTTTGGCTTTTCTGTTGTTGCTT
The DNA here is from genome assembly GCF_028017835.1 of Emys orbicularis. Lineage (NCBI taxonomy): Eukaryota > Metazoa > Chordata > Testudines > Emydidae > Emys > Emys orbicularis. The sequence goes on from NC_088683.1 coordinate 90,419,924, forward strand.
TAATTGTTATCAACATGCTGCAGGAAAGCAAGAGCCTTGTACAGAAAACAGAGCAACCCCTACCATAATACTGTGCATTCACTTCAGGTTTTTCTAAAAGTATTGCCGTTTGTTCAGTAACCAATATGCAATCACTTGTGTTTCAGTAATGCAAAACTTTCTTTTGTGTTTTTTAAAAAGAACTGTTCTCGATTTTTCCTTTGTATACTTTTTTGTTATATGAAAACTCTAGCTAATGTGAAAAGTAATTGTCTAGTGCTCCTTGATATGAATTCTATAAACTTTCAAAGTAGTTTTCTGGGTTTCTCCCCCCAATTCCCCATTTTAGATATGTCCTGTCAAAAATGTGACTAATTGGAGTGATTAGGTATTCTTGCATTCAGAGTTGAGTCTGTTTGATAAAGTAATATGCCATTTCAGTTAAGTAGATTTCACACATACTTTTTGAGTTGCATTAAGCCTTATTTGATTCTCTGATTAGAATGGAGATATTTTTCAAAATGAAGTACCCATCAAGTAACTTAGGTACCTAAATATGGACTTAGGATCCTAACTTTTAGACACCAATTATAAAAATTCCTGTCTTTATTAATATTTGCTTGAGCCTTATTTATGTTCAGAAAAGGTTTTTGAAGCAAAGCAGCAGTGTTTAAATCATCTTAGCAACCATGGGAAATGTCTTAGGCCTGGGCTACACTAGCAGGAGGGGGAAAGGGGGGGGGGTTTCGAACTAAGATACGCAACTTCAGCTACGCTATTCGTAGCTGAAGTCGAAGTATCTTAGTTCGACTTACCTGGCCGTCCTCACGGCAGCGAGTCGAGACTGCTTACTCCTCCTGCCGATGTGGTGTACGGGCGTCGATTCGGGGATCGATTTATCGCGTCTAGACGAGACGTGATAAATCGATCCCCGATACATTGCACACTACCCGCCGATCCGGCGGGTAGTATAGACGTACCCTTATTCTTTGAGGAAATCCAAGACATAAGCTGTGATGTGTGGTAAGGAGTCCTGCAGGATACTGCAGGTTCCTCCAGTTTCTACATTGTGAGTTGCACCACTTATGGTTCTGTATCACTCTAAGTGACATCTGCTTAATTTAGTAAACTACAGCAAGAGTGTATTGTTCATGATCACTGCAAAGGCAATATCACAACAGAACACTAAATTCTATCATCGTTTGTCTAGTGCATAGTATCAAGTGTAAAATTAGTTTAATTCTAATACACTTTCTGTTGGGGGACTATATCAAACACAAGTCAATGAACTGTACTGAAGAGTAGTACAGTCTATATTTTCCTACTCTAAATTTTTGATAATGAAAGAGCTAGTATTAGAATCGGTCTCTTGCAAAATGGAATGTTTTCAATGTGTTGGTTTTCCCCAAGCAGGTTATGTTTAATACTGGAAATTAAAATAAACTTGTTCTGACATTTCAGCAAAACAAATGGGTTGTGGAGGATATACAGTGCATGGAACATGGAAATATTCAAAACACAAGACCTGGTAGTAATGGGGGACTTCACCCACACATCTGTTGAAAAGTAATAAGGCAAAACACAAAATTTCCAATAAGTTCTTGGAATGTATTGGGGACAAGTTTTTGTTTCAGAAAGTGGAAGAAGTAATGAGGGAGACAGCCATATTAGACTTGATTGTGACCAACAGGGAGGAATTGGGTATGAATCTGAAGGTGAAAGGCAATTTTGGTGCAAATGAGCATGAAATGATAGATTTAAAGATTCTAAGGAAAGGAAGGAGTTGAGAGCAACAGAATAAGAAGATTGAACTTCAAAAAAGTAAACTTTAACAAACTCAGAGAATTGGTAGGTAAGGTCCCAAGGGAAGAAAATCTAAGGGATACAGAAGTTCAGAAGAGTTGGCAGTTTCTCAAGGAGACTTTATTAAAGGCACAACTGCAAGTTATCCCAATGCGAAGGAAAGATCGGAAGAATGTGGCTCCATCAAAAGCTCTTGGATGACTTGAAAATCAAAATGGAATTCCACAAAAAGTGGAAACATGGATGAATTGATAAGGAGTAGTATAAAAGAATAGCATAAGGATGTAGGAACAAAATCAGAAAGGCCGCACAAAATGAGTTACACCTAGAAAGGGACAAAAAAGGCAATAAGAAGAGCTTATTTAAATGCATTAGGAGCAAGAGAAAGATGAAGGAAAGTGTAAGTTCTCTACTAGCGGGGAAGGAGAGCTAATAACTGATGACATCAAGAAGGCATTAAACAACTCAGCCAATCTTAATGCTGACTGGATACTCAACACAATTAATATTAACAACAAGGAGGAAGGAACGCAAGCCAAAATAGGGAATGAACAGGTTAAAGAATATTTAGATAAATTAGATGCATTCAAGTTAGCAGGGCCTGATAAAATTCAACTTAGAGTACTTCAGGAACTAGCTGAAGAAATCTCTGAACCATTAGTAATTATTTTTGAACACTCCTGGATGATGGGTGAGGTCCTAGAAGACTTGGAGAAGGGCAAACAGAGAGTAACTATCTTTAAAATGGGGAGTAAAGAAGACAGGGAATCCAGTCAGCCAAACCTTGATACCTGGAAAGATACTGAAACAAATTATTAAACAATCAGTTTGTAAGCACCTAGAATAAAATAAGATGGGTGGATGAATGGATTTGTCAAAAACAAATCATGCTAAAAACCTACTTTCTTTCTTTGACAGGGTAACTGACCTAGTGGGTGGGTTGAGGTGCAGGAGAGAAGCAGTAGACATGATGTATTTTGATTTTTAGTAAGGTTTTTGACAGTCTCAAATTACATTCTTATAAGCAAACTTGGGAAACGTGACTAGATGAAATTACTATATGGTGGGTGCACAGCTGTTTGAAAGACCATACTCAGAGTAGTTATCAGTGATTCACTGTCAAACTGGGAGGGCGTATGTAGTGGAGTCCCACTGGAAAGTCAATCCTGGGTTCCAGTACTATTCAGTATTTTCATTAATGACTTGGATAATGGAGCAGAAAATGTGCTTACAAAATGCAACGTGGACAAATTGGAGAATTAGTCAGAAATCTACAATTCAGTAAAGAAATTCAATAAAGACAAGTGCAAAGTATTTCACTTAGGAAGGAAAAATCAAACGCACAACTACAAAATGGGGAATAACTTGTGAGGTGGTAGGATTGCTGAAAAGGATGTGGAGGTTATAGTGGAGCACAAATTGACCATGAGTCAACAATGTGATGCAGTTGTGGAATGAAAGCTAATATTTTGAGATATATTAACAGGACTGTTGTACGTAAGACATGGGAGGTAACTGTTGTGTTCTGCTCGGCACTGTTGAGGCCTCAGCTGGAGTATAGCATCCAGTTCTGGGTGCCACACTTTAGGAAAGATGTGAACAAATTGAAGAAAGTCCAGTGAAGAACAATAAAGTGATAAAAGATTTAGAAAACCTGACCTATGAGGAAAGGTTAAAAAAAAACCTGGGCATGTTTAGTCTTGAGAAAAGAAGACTGAAGTGGGGATCTTAACTGTCTTCAGACATGTTAAAGGCTGTTATAAAAGAGGACTGTGATCAATTGTTCTCCATGTCCACTGAAAGGAGGACAAGAAGTGATGGGCTTAATCTGCAGCAAGGGAGATTTAGGATACTTATTAGGAAAACATATTAACTATAAGAGTAGTTAAGCGGTGGAATAAGCTTCCAAGAGAGGTTGTGGAAGGCTTTTAAGAACTGGTTGGACAAACACCTGTCAGGGATGGTCCAGGTTTATTTTGTCCTGTTTTAGTATGGGGGCTGGACTTGATGACTTCTCAAGGTCCCTTCTAGCATTTCTGTGATTCTGTGGTTCAAGATACCATTTTTACAATAATGTTTAATCATAACTGTGTATTGGGTCCTATCTATTTCAATCTTGTAAAAATGTAGTTTGTCCAGTTATTTTAGTCTGTCTTAACACTTTTGTTAAAATAGAACTTAAGATTTTTGTATTTAATCTGTTTTTATAAAGATTTAAAATTCATGCCTTTTAAAGTGTTAATTTTTAGTCAAAAATAGAGGTTAGAGATGTTACTTAACTTCTGTTACATATTTAATAGGTCCGCGTGAACTCCTTAGTGTGCTTAGGAAAGATTTTGGAATATTTGGATAAGTGGTTTGTACTTGATGACATTCTACCCTTTCTACAACAAATTCCATCCAAGGAACCTGCAGTGCTTATGGGAATTTTAGGTAATGAATATTTAATTTCCCTTCTTGTTACGGTTTTGTTGTTGTAATCTCTATATGGCATATTGGAAGTGCTGTATGTGTTCCATAGCTAACAATTTATGTAAAAGCCTATTAGCTGTTTCTGACTTCTCAGAGATTTCCTTTTTGTATTCCCAATGCTCCTCTGTTCTCTATTATATGTATTTGTAGTCTATGGACTCAGTTCAGTCACAAGTATCCTCGACAGCTGTTGAGCTATGGAGTGTCTATGGGTCCTTTGGTCTCCACAGCTTCAGGGGCTATCTGAATCTGCCTGAGAGCACTATAAATCACTGTCACCTCCTGTTTCCTCTTCAGTAGTTAAATTGTAAAATCTGACTTTCCAAATAGCTTTGCTGTCCAGCAAAGAATCCCCTTACACCGCCCAGTTGCATTTCTCTTAAGCAGTTTCTTTCTGGATGCTAATGGTCTGGGTTCTCTGATCCACCAAGTTTACTGTGTGACACTTAGGTTACACAAAATGAGCTGAAACTGACTGACTGGAAAATGTTCCAGGAGAATTCCTCCTCTGCAGAGGGGAATCTCCATTGCCATGGGTGGCTCCACCACTTATATCCCCCAGCAAGGGGAGGGGGCAGGCGAGCAGGGGCATATCTGGAGGGGCATATAATGAGGCTTGGCTATGACTGATCTCGGCTGGCTGAGAATAAGGGAGTCATGATTCTCTCCCAGTTGACGTCCCATCTGCACTGTGCCCAAGCTCTGCTCAGACACCGTGGAGAATAAAGCCTTAATTTTGGAGTGGTGTGCAGAAATAAATTGTGCAAATTTTTTGGATTATGTAGTCAGACCTCTTGATTAATACAGGCCTAAGCTTCCAGAAGGAACCCCTCCAGAAAGCAAGTAGATCACAACACTTTCACGGTTGCCAAGGGCAGGTCATGAACTCTCAGTATATGGGTGTCACTTGGGTTCAACAGCCACAAGAAGTTACCTTGAGCCACCCAGTTACTCCTTTCTTTTGTTCTGAATGTTAGGCAGTCAAGGTACCATTTGAGTGGGGCTGGGAGCCCTCCCCCCCCCGAGTTTTGTACCGGAGGTGTGCAAGCTCCCAGGTGGAGCTCTTAACTACAGTTAGTACAGAGGTGAAAGTGGGCCAGTACAGCATACCGGTAAGAAGTGGCCACTGGTACAGGCCCGTACACAGCCGACGACAGCGCTTTAACGTAGCTGCCTCTTTTGCCCCCCGCTGTCAGTGGCCCTGATAATAGGGACCCTACCAGCAGGGCCACCACAGGGCGGGGGCGAAAGGGGCAGCTTCCCCAGGGCCCGGCAATTTAAAAGGGTCCGGGGCTACCGGCCACTGCTACCGCAGTAGTGGCCGGAGCCCCAGGCCCTTTAAATTGCCGCCGGAGCCCCAGGCAGCATGGGCCGGGCAGCGATGAAGGCTGACCCCCCAGCCCCACCCCTTCTGCCCGAGGCCCAGCCCCTTCCGGGGGCCCAGAGCTGGGCCCCTGTACTGGTAAACCTTTTATGTTACTTTCACCCCTGAGTTAGTGTGAAATGTAAGTTCTACAGAGGAGAGCTGGGGCAGAGAGTCAGTATTTTGTTTACAGAGGCAGGGTGATTAAAGATAAGAAAGGGCTGGTGATTAAGTTAAGGATCTGGAAGTTTAGCTTGTAAAACAGGAGTCCCTGGGAAAGTGGGTGGATGGGAAGGAGGAGGGGTTGTTTTTAGAGAGAACATAGCCAAGCCCTCTGAGCCAAGGTTACATTCAGAAAGGGGGGAGATTTGGGGGCATAGGTGAAAAGAAGGGCCCAAACCCAAGGGAAGGGATAGTAGTGGTATAGAGAAGTTCCCACTCTACCTGTGGTACTTATGTGGTTCCATCACCATAGTATCTGAGCACCTCACAATGTCTAACCTAGTTCTCCTCACAGCCCTTCGGTGAGGTAGAGCAGTGCTGTTATCCCCATTATACAGAAGGGGCACTGAGGCACACAAAGACTAAAGGCCAGATTTTCAAAGGTATTTAGGCACCTAGTGGGATTCTCAAAAGTGCCTAGAAGGTTAGGTGCTTTGTAAACCCCACTAGATGCCTAGCTGCACCTTTGGTGCCTAAAAGGTTTTGAAACTCTGTCCCTAAGGCACTGGCCTGAGATCATTCCGGAAGTCTAGGGGGGGGAGTTAGAACCCAGGTCTTTCAGGGATAGCTCCCTATCCAGCAGACCAGCCTATCTCTTTCCTGCATGCTGCAAAAAAAAGAGGACTCTGATAGATGGAAGCAAAACCAAGGTGGCCAGTTCAATGAGACTCCAGCAAATGGTCCCAGGTGGCTGGGATGGATGTCATGGCTGACAGCATAAAAAGCAGCACTGAGGTCAGGAAGGATGGAGAATGAGAGTCAGATGAGAGGAGATCACTTAACTCCCAAGGGGTGACCGATTCTGCCCCATGCTGGGTTGTAGAGCAATGGCTGCTGTGAAATTTTACATTTTAAAGAAAAACCATTTTGTTCTGTCATTTTTTGTTCTGAGTTCAAGAAAAGGAAGGAATCAGAAAGTGTCATATAAGTATCAGATGTGTTTATGCCTCAAATTCTTAGGGTTTCAGCTGTATTCAGGCCAATTCCAGAACAAAGAACAGAAATTGCATCCACAGAGTCAAAAAAGTCGATTGTTATGACGTTGATTTTGTATTATTCACTGGGGACCATCTGTGTGCTCAGCAGTGTTCAGAATATGCCAGAAAATGTAGTCCCTGAGCCAATGTGTATAAAATGTGTAGCCCTGGATAAGATGGCTTAGATATTTAAGTATGAAGTGTATAGTTATTAAGCACATGTTAATATCTATGAGTGGAGGCACTGGTGGCAATAGAAGTTTTACTGGATTAAGGACTAGAAGGTTTGACCCTCCAACTTTCTTTCAAGAGGAAGAGTTGCCCAGAGCTCCTGTGCCTGTTTATTTTCTTTTGCTGCCAGCAGTGCCCCTGATCTACCTCAGAAGTCTCAATTTTTTTCTCAACTTTAAAATGTGGAATTTTCTTGGTGTTTGGTTTTAAATATTCTCCTATTTAATATATAAGGGACCAATATTCTCCTATATAAGGGACCAATATGGTCATCTAGTCTGACCTCCCGCATGATGCAGGCCACAAAAGCTGACCCACCCACTTTCCCTTGAAGTCTTTAAATTAAGTCGCAGAGAATCCTCCAGCCTGCGACCCCTGCCCTATGCTGCGGAGGAAGGCGAAAAACCTCCAGGGCCTCTGCCAATCTACCCTGGAGGAAAATTCCTTCCCGACCCCAAATATGGCGATCAGTAGAACCCCGAGCATACAGGCAAGATTCTACAGCCGGACCCTCATTTTACCAGCGATGGCACGTTAATGCCTAATTGACTAAAATCACGTTATCCCATCAAACCATTCCCTCCATAAACTTATCTAGCCTAATCTTGAAGCCAGAGAGGTCTTTCGCCCCCACCGTTTCCCTCGGAAGGCTGTTCCAAAATTTCACCCCTCTGACGGTTAGAAACCTTCGTCTAATTTCAAGCCTAAACTTCCCCACGGCCAGTTTATATCCATTTGTTCTCGTGTCCACATTAGTACTGAGCTGAAATAATTCCTCTCCCTCCTTGGTATTTATCCCTTTGATATATTTAAAGAGAGCAATCATATCCCCCCTCAGCCTTCTTTTGGTTAGGCTAAACAAACCGAGCTCCTCGAGTCTCCTTTCATAGGAAAGGTTTTCCATTCCTCGGATCATCCTAGTGGCCCTTCTCTGTACCCGTTCCAGTTTGAGTTCATCCTTTTTAAACATAGGAGACCAGAACTGCACACAGTACTCCAAATGAGGTCTCACCAGCGCCTTGTATAACGGAAGCAGCACCTCCTTGTCCCTACTAGAAATACCTCGCCTAATGCATCCCAAGATCGCATTAGCTTTTTTCACAGTCACATTGCCGACTCATAGTCATCCTGCGATCAACCAGGACTCCGAGGTCCTTCTCCTCCTCCGTCACTTCCAACCGATGCGTCCCCAGCTTATAACTAAAATTCTTGTTAGTCATCCCTAAATGCATCACCTTACACTTCTCACTATTAAATCTCATCCTATTATTATTACTCCAATTTACAAGGTCATCCAAGTCTCCCTGCAGAATATCCCGATCCTTCTCCGAATTGGCAATACCTCCCAACTTTGTGTCATCCGCAAACTTTATCAGCCCACTCCTACATTCGGTTCCGAGGTCAGTAATGAATAGATTAAATAAAATCGGACCCAAAACCGAACCTTGAGGAACCCCCCTGGTGACCTCCCTCCAACCTGACAGTTCACCTTTCAGTACTACCCGCTGCAGTCTCCCCTTTAACCAGTTCTTTATCCACCTCTGGATTTTCATATTGATCCCCATCTTTTCTAATTTAACCAATAATTCCTCATGCGGCACAGTATCAAACGCTTTACTAAAATCGAGGTATATTAGATCCACCGCATTTCCTTTATCTAGAAGGTCTGTTACTTTCTCAAAGAAGGAGATCAGGTTGGTTTGGCACGATCTGTCTTTCGTAAACCCATGTTGTAATTTGTCCCAATTGCCATTCACCTCAAGGTCCTTAACTACTTTCTCCTTCAAAATTTTTTCCAAGACCTTGCATACTACAGAAGTTAAACTAACAGGCCTGTAGTTACCCGGGTCACTTTTTTTCCCCTTCTTGAAAATAGGAACCACATTAGCTATTTTCCAGTCCAACGGTACCACCCCCGAGTTTACAGATTCATTAAAAATTATCGCTAAGGGGCTTGCAATTTCTCGCGCCAGTTCTTTCAATATTCTAGGATGAAGATCATCCGGTCCGCCCGATTTAGTCCCATTTAGCTGGTCAAGTTTGGCTTCCACCTCTGATACTGTAATGTCAATTGCCCCTCCTTTATTCCCCTCTGTCCTGCTCCTTCTATTCCTAAGCCCTTCATTAGCCTTATTAAAGACCGATGCAAAATATTCATTTAGATATTGTGCCATGCCTAGATTATCCTTAATCTCCACTCTATCTACATTCTTCAGCGGTCCCACTTCCTCTTTCTTTGTTTTCTTCCTATTTATATGGCTATAAAACCTCTTACTATTGGATTTAATTCCCCTCGCGAGGTCCAACTCTACACGGCTTTTGGCCTTTCTCACTGCATCCCTACATGCTCTGACCTCAATAAGGTAGGTTTCCTTGCTGATCTCTCCCCTCTTCCATTCTTTGTACGCTTTCTGTTTTTTCTTAATCGCCCCTTTGAGACGCCCGCTCATCCAGCTAGGTCTAATTCTCCTGCCTACTAACCGTTTTCCCTTTCTCGGGATACAGGCCTCGGACAGCTCGTGCAACTTCAGCTTGAAATAATCCCAGGCGTCATCTGCCTTTAGATCCCTAAGTATGTTAGCCCAATCCACTTCCCTAAGTAGTTGCCTTAATTTATTAAAGTTGGCCTTTTTGAAATTGTAAACCTTAGTCACAGTTTTATTTCTGTTAATCCTTCCATTTAGTTTAAACCGAATTAGCTCATGGTCACTCAAGCCAAGGTTGTCCCCTACAACCATTTCCTCAACGAGGTCCTCACTACTCACCAGCACCAAATCTAAAATGGCATCCCCCCTCGTCGGTTCAGTTACTACTTGATGAAGGAATTCATCTGCTAGCACATCTAGGAACATCTGAGCCCTATTATTGTTACTAGCATTTGTTCCCCAATCTATATCTGGGAAGTTAAAGTCCCCCATGATTACACAGCTCTTATTAGTTTTTACTTCCTTAAAAACATTAAATAGTTCTCTGTCTGCATCCAGGCTAGATCCTGGCGGTCTATAGCACACCCCAAGCACTATCTCAGGGGAGGCTCTAGTAGTTCTTTTACCCAGTGTAATTATTGCCCATACAGACTCCATCTTATCCATTCCATCACTTATTATTTCTTTACATTTTAGCTCATTATTGACATACAATGCCACACCCCCACCTTTACCTTTTTTCCGGTCATTCCTAAACAGCACATACCCTTCCATACCTGTACTGCAGTCATGACTACTGTTCCACCATGTTTCGGTTATTCCTATGATATCAGGTTTCATTTCTTGGACCAGGAGCTCCAATTCCTCCATTTTGTTACCTAGGCTTCTCGCATTCGTGTATAAACATCTTACTGTATGCTGTCTATCCTTTCTCCCATTAGTTATGCAATTTGGTATGGACCCCGTACTGTCCATCCGCCCCCTCCTTCTTATGTCCAATTCCCTACCCCTACCTATATCTGTGCTTATCTCTTCGCCCTCTTTTTCAGTGTTGGAATCTGGCGTGGAGATTAACTGGACATCTCCCAACCGTCTCCCCCAAATTACTAGTTTAAAGCCCTTTTGATGAGATGAGCCAGCCTCCCTCCCAGAAGTCTATTTCCTTCCCTACTCAGGTGAAGTCCATCCCGTGAGAACAGCTGTCTGTCCCCGAAAGCCTCCCAGTGGCCATACATCCCAAAGCCCTCCTTATAGCACCACTCCCTTAGCCAGCTATTTATCCTCACAATTCTGTCTGCCCTTTGCTGTCCTTCTCTAGGAACAGGCAGAATCCCACTGAAGATAATCTGAGCCTCTACTTCCTTAAGCGTCTTCCCCAGCCTGGCATAATCTCCCTTGATTCTCTCTAGCGAGAACCTAGCCGTGTCATTCGTTCCTACGTGAAGGATGATCAAGGGGTTCTTACCTGCTCCTTTTAGGATCCTTTTCAACCGCAGGTCCACATCCCGTATCTTAGCGCCCGGCAGACAGCACACCCTTCTGTTTTCTGGGTCCGCCCTGGTCACAGGCCTGTCTAACCTCCTCAGTAAGGAGTCTCCTGTGAGAACTGCAACTCAATCACTGTAGTGTTGTGTTTAAGAGCCTTCTGGAAAGTAACTCTCCTTTAAATGGAAGTAGAACCCCTAGAGCCCCAGGCAGGTGCAGTATAAACTCACAGGGCCTTGGCCTAGTAGGTTGTTTCCAAAGTTAAATGATCTATTCCAAGCTTGGTGAACTGCAAAAAAGTGATAGAAAGTAATCTAGATTTTTCTACGATTGTTTCAATTGTTGTATTCAAAAGTTAGTAACAAAGTAAGAATATGTATTAAAATTTTAAACCTAACCAGTCTCTCTTAAGTGACCTGAAAAAAGGTGTGAGAACATGTTAGTATTAGAGCTGAGTGGGTCTAATATTTATTTAATTCTCTTTTTTTATATAGGCATTAGATACAGTGCTACTATCCACTAATTTCTACGTTATTATCTGCCCAAAACCCCACACAAATCCTAGAGTTTTCAGGTGCCTAAATAGACCCTGGAATCATGGTTAAAGTCCCCGTCTCCTCTTCCTCCCTCCTCCCTCCCCTCACCACCACCAAAATCTGAAATGCTGCCCCTGTTAGGAAACCCTGTCTTTTTGTGCCCAGATTACACTGGAGTTCAATACTTCAGTCCTTCGCCTTTGTTTTTTCTAGTTTTGTGTTTAGTTGCAAATGAATCAGTTTATGTACAGATTTTTCCCTGGTACTCTGACTTTTGAGTCCTGTGTTCAGTTTTATTATCAGTACATACAGTATGTATAGTTTTCTTGGAGCTCATTCACAATATTAACCACTAAACTACTGATCTTGCTATTTTAATGTTCTATATCAGGTATTTACAAATGTACATTTACTCATAAGAAGTTGGGAATTACCAAAGAACAACTTGCGGGAAAAGTATTACCCCATCTTATTCCTCTTAGTATTGAGAACAATCTTAATTTCAATCAGGTATGAACTCAGTTTTAATTGTTTTTGCACACTTTTACCTAATGAGCTGGTCTAGAAGGAGATACAAAATTAACATAGTTCTCTGACAAAATAGTTTATATGTTAGTGCATTTCAATGTGACTACAATCAATGATAAAGGCTTCCCGTGATACTGTCAGAATTGATAGGCTTAAAGAGCAGTGTTTGTATAGTGGATCTGGTCAGTAATTCTAATTTAAGATTCTAAATGTGATGTTTTCATCTTTAAACCTGTTGCATCCATTAGTTACCACTAGATCTTCAGTTTTCCTCTTACTCTATCTTAAATTAAAGTTTCTCCTAGAATATTTTCACTAATATTTGCCAATAAAATCCAGTATAGCTTAGTAACTGAATTACATACCTTCAAATGTAAGAAATTGTCAGCTGACAGTCTTGACTTATAGTTAATAGAAGCATGAGAGAGTACGTAGTTCAGAATAACAGCTAAAAGACCTACGTTTACTTTCTGGCATTTTAGAGCATTCCTGGTTTTCTAGCCAGAATGTCAGCACTCAAAAAAGTAAGTAAATATTTCAAACCGTGGGACTAAAAATAGAGGAACTGAAGTCAGCATGTCACTTCCCTGACCCATACTCCTTCTACTCATCTGTTGTTTTTACACTATAGACAATGATTTAATCAAGAGACTGACTACAAACCTGTCTGAGTTTGCAGATGATTGATGTAGACTATAAACACTATGGAAAAATTTAAACAAGATTAACTCTATAAGGCTGATGGAAAATTTTACATTAGCAAACATATGATAGCATTCAAATATGCCACAAAAATATTCAGGACAAAATGTAATGGGATTTAATCAAAGCATCAGAAACAAAAAGGCCATGGAGTAATATTGCAATGTCTTCTAAATGTCCTGGTAATGTAATTAACCACCTAATATTAATACAATACAAATCAAAGGCCAGAATGCATTCTTAATGTTTCCACTCGCAGCTTTGTTTGCAAGTGTTGCCAGTAGTATAGCAATGCAAATATATTGCTGTAAAAAAAAAAAAAAGAAACATGAATTCCTAAGAGGAAATTTTTAGAAAGTAAATTGTCTAAGTAACACCCCATCTTTTACTTGGAGCTGCCTGAGAGACCCTGTCACTGTCTACTTGCTGTGATGTATTTCAGTTTCAGCACCACATTACTCTGCTCATAGTGGGGGTATACCACATGCAAAGTAGCAAAAACAGATAAACTTAACAGGCTTTTAGAAAAATTACTGTATCTGTGCATACCTAATACAGGTTTTATAAACATGCTGAACAATTGTTTAAAGTTCTATATAACTGGATTTCTAGCAATAAATAATGTTAGAACACAATGCATTTTTTTATATATTTACCATCACAATGCAAAATCTTAACTTTTCACCATTTCCTTTATAGTTCAATTCCTTCATTTCTGTCATAAAAGATATGCTTAGTAGATTGGAGGTTGAACATAAGACCAAACTTGAACAACTTCATATTATGCAAGAACAGCAAAAGTAAGTGTGTGGGTTGTAATGAATTTCAGTTCCACCTGTATGAGCAAATGTGAAACATCTCTAGCTGTAGCAGCACATGCAGTAGAGCAGGGATAGGCAACCTTTGGCACATGGCTCGCCAGGGTAAGCACCCTGGCGGGCCGGGCTGCTTTGTTTACCTGCCGCGTCCGCAGGTTCGGCCGATCCCGGCTCCCACTGGCCACAGTTTGCCGCTCCAGGCCAATGGGGGCTGTGGGAAGTGGCACGGGCCGAGGGATGTGCTGGCTGCCGCTTCCCGCAGCCCCAGTTGGCCTGGAGCGGCGAACCACAGCCAGTGGGAGCCACAATCGGCCAAACCTGTGGATGCAGCAGGTAAACAAATCGGTCCGGCCCGCCAGGGTGCTTACCCTGGCGAGCCGCGTGCCAAAGGTTGCTGATCCCTGCAGTAGAGCCTCGCTAGTTCCTAATTCAATCTTTGATCACTCTCACAAATGGGCAGTCTTATCCATCTCTTCTCCCCCCCCCCCCCCCCCCATCCCCGCACCACCACTTTCTCAGCAAAGATTTGAGTCCTGTATTGAGGTCTTGTATTATAACTAAAAAAATAATTAGTTTTATAAAATATAATACTGTACACTTACTGCAAAGTATTGTAATAAAAATAAACCACATTTGTTAATGTGATTTTTTTCCCCCCCAGTTTCTTAGCTTATTCATGCAATATGGTAACCCACTATAGAGCTCCATTATTTAGTATAGTTCTGGAGTATGAAAATATACTTAAACTGTTGGTTTTCAGTAATTGTTGAGGACTGAAAAATTACATTGGAGAAGAATTGAGTTCTTTCAAAAACAAAACTTACTGAAGACTCTAGGGATATTGTATGGGATTTGCCATGGGTTTAAATCAAATTAAGCTAAACTAGCTATACATATCTACTCCTGTTTAGGAGAGAAACAAAGAGTATTTGAAATTGGCATTAAATAACTCACTACAATTTTAAATACTGCCTTTTCTAAGCTGTCTCATGCATGCGTGCTCACTCTAAATACAACATTGTTGTGATAAGAAGAAAAGTTTTCTTCTGTGTTAATTCTCTTAGAATTATGAACTTTGCTGAATTAGGGTCATTGCTTTGACTGGGAGCCATCTTTTTGTAATATTTGTACTCTGTACTACAGATCTTTGGATATAACTAATCAAATGAACGTATCTGAAGAGACAAAATCTAATAGTACAGGTAATCAGGTAAGAGACAATATTTTGCATTGGTTACCCACAGGCATCAAATTTGAAATTATCTCTACAATATTTGGTTTATCTTAATCATAAATTACAAAATTTAAAATTGTTCATGGATAATCTTTTTCAATTTAAACAGATTGACAAGATGTTTAACAATACTGGAAATGACGTTCCAACTAGTGGATCAGATAGTAAAGAAAATGGGCTGTCATCAAAACAGAAAAAGGTAAGCTCTTTTTCTGAAGGTGTTTTGTTATGTAAATACCTTGTGTAAAAGGCAAATATGTTGAAAGCCAAAGGCCTGTGTTGTACGAAAAAGTATGCATGTAAACACTTATATATTTTAATGCTTAAAAAGAATAACTGACCAGTTGTGCTCAGCACTGCACTCTGAATGTCCACATGGTGAGGAGCATTGAAAAATGTTTAAATTCTTCATTATGTTCCTGAGTCTCTTTGAAACAGTTTTGTTGATAACTGATATTGTTTGTGACACAAGCAGGATAGGCAGCAAGTAATATTGTCAACTAGTTTCTTTCCTACTTCACCACCAACAAAACTTTATAGCAAAATGTAGTTAGTTGATTTGCGTTTTCTATTACAGTAACTCCTCACTTAAAGTCGTCCCAGTTAATGTTGTTTCGTTGTTATGTTGCTGATCAATTAGGGAACATGCTCGTTTAAAGTTGTGTAATGCTCCCTTCTAAGGTCGTTTGGCAGCCGCCTGCTTTGTCCACTGCTTGCAGGAAGAGCAGCCCGTTGCAGCTAGCTGGTGGGGGCTTTGAACCAGGGTGGACCGGCAGCCCCCTATCAGCTCCCCTAAGTTCCCTGTGCAGCAGCTGCCTGCAGTTCAGCTGTGTCCCTCCCCGCACTGCCATGTGCTGCTCCTGCCCTCTGCCTTCTGTTAATTTGTTTGTAGTGTTGTAGTAGCCATGTTGGTCACAGAGAGACAAGATACAGTAACTCCTCACTTAACGTTGTAGTTTATGTTCCTGAAAAATGCGACTTTAAGCGAAATGATGTTAAGCGAATCCAGTTTCCCCATAAGAAATAATGTAAATGAGGCGGTTAGGTTCCAGGGAAATTTTTTTCACCGGACAAAAGACTATATATTATTTTATTTATATAATATATATCTATAAATATACACAACACACAGTAAAAGTTTTAAACAAACAATTTAATATTGGTACACAGTGATGATGATTGTGAAGCTTGGTTGAGGTGGAGGTGTCAGAGGGTGGGATATTTCCCTTCCTGCTAAATGATGAACTAGCAATTGGCTGAACCCTCAAGGGTTAACTCTCTCACTCTGCAAGGCAGCAGGAATGGAGGGAGATATGCGCATTTCCCTTAAGTACACTGCCTTGTTAATTAGATCGGCTTGCTGAGACTGCAGCCCTGGTGTGTCCCCCCTGCTCTATGGAAGATGGGGTAAGCAGGGTGCAGGAGCAGGGGGGAGGGAGACACCCTGACATTAGCCCCCCTCTTCCTTCCTTCCCCCCCGGCACAGCAAGCAGGAGTCTCGGGGAGCAGCTCCAAGGCAGAGGGCAGGAGCAGCACATGGCAGTGGGGGGAGGGACACAGCTGAACTGCAGGCAGCTGCTGCACAGGGAACTTAGGGGAGCAGGGAGCTGATAGGGGGGGCTGCCAGTCTACCCTGGTTCCAAGCCCCCACCAGCTAGCTGCAATAGGCTGCTCTTCCTGCAAGCAGTAGACAAAGCAGGCAGCTGCCAAACGACCTTAGAAGGGAGCATTACACAACTTTAAACGAGCATGTTCCCTAATTGATCAGCAATGTAACAACAAAATGTTAACCGGGACGACTTTAAGTGAGGAGTTACTGTAGGGAAGAAAATAAAAACTACAGAGTTCTTTTCAGGTCTGGGGAAAGAAGTCAGAGTGCCAACTGTTAATTTATATTTTGCCCAGATGCTCTGATTTCTTGGCCTCAGACACTCTGATTTCTTTCATCAGACCCGAAGAACTCTGTGTAGGTCAAAAACTTGTACCTTCCAGCAACAGAAGTTGGTCCAGTAAAAGATATTACCTTACCTACCTTGTCTCTGTTATATTAATCAGGGCCGGCTTTAGGCCGATTCCCCCGATTCGGGCCCTGCGCCTAAGAGAGCCCCGCGCCCTAAAGAAGAGCACTTAACTTAGGCGCCTTTTTAATTTTTACTCGGCAGCGGTCTGGGTCTTCGGCGGCACTTCGGCGGCAGGTCCTTCACTCGCTCCAGGTCTTCGGTGGCATTTCAGGGGCGGGTCCTTCAGTGCCGCGGAAGACCCGGAGCGAGTGAAGGACCCACCGCCGAAGTGCCGCTGAAGACCCGGACTGCCGCCGGGTATTCGAATCGGGCCCCGCACTTCCTAAAGCCGGCCCTGATATTAATGACACACTGATGAGACTCAAATGACAATCCACAGATACAAACTTAATTTTACAGTAAATTGGTAGTTTAGATTTTGCTATCAACTACACATACATTATTCTCAAGAAACACCAATTCTTCCAAGAAACACCAATTACAATGACTTCATATTTTTTTTTGTCAGATTATATTAGTTGATATTTCTCATTTATTCCTTGAAATAGAATACCTACATAAAATATGTTGATTTTTTTTAAAACCCAGCAAATTATGGGTCAGAGGTAAGGCAGTTGTGTTGTGATGAAATAGCCATTTCTTCATACTCAATAAGAAATTATGTGAGCAGTGTTAATTTTATGATATCCTTAACAATTCATTTCCTTGCTTTTTAACTACTTGGGTTTTCTAAATGTGATAGGTTTTTATGATAAGTTTCTGTCACTTAGCAACATTAGCCAGTTTTGAAATGAAGTTTATTTTTGGAATAAAAAGTATGTACTGTATCATTAAATAGCTAACACTGTCATTTAGATTTAATATATTATAAATTAGGTAACTAGTCATGAGACATACTATCCAGTGTTAATGCTAATGCTTTGTGTTTTTAAAGGTGTCACTTACACTTGAAGAGAAGCAAAAGTTAGCAAAAGAACAAGAACAGGCACAAAAATTGAAAAACCAGCAACCACTTAAGCCTCAATCACATGCAATCACAGCTCCAGTCAAACAGGTGAGAAAAGATCCCTACTGAACAGTTTCCATGGTAACCTTGCCCCTACCTCCTTGCAAGTACTGTATGTGTTATAAAACTGATCATTTTCTATGTCTTACCTTCTTGATTTACTGACATCCCCCACTCCCCATTTTCAGTGGTGTCAATACTATAGAGTCAATGTAGCTAAATAATAACAAATTGTGTTATGTTCTGCCCAGTGCCCAAATAGCAATATTAACAATATTTATTATTTATGACACAGTAGTGTCCAGAGGCAACATCATGATTTGGAGTCCCATTATTCTAGTTACAATACAAGCTTACAGGAAGACAGTCTCTGCCCCAAAGAGCTTACAGCCTAAATAGATAAAGATAAAGGGAGGGAGGAGGACAGGAATGCAGCACATAAGCAAAGCAGAGTGGTGGTTTGCATGCTGTTCATTACACTTTTTTTAGTCGTGTCTGTGTAAGGTAGGAGGAAATGAGTTAGCAAGTGTGAAGGAATAGGAGAAGGGATAGAAGGATGGGAGATATTTAAGGATAAAGGATCAAAAAGGTGATTAGGAAAGAGGGAGGACAGAAGGGCAAGGAGCATGGAGGGTAGGTAGAGCAAGGCTGGCATCAGAGGGATTCTGATGAAGATGAGATTGGAGCAAATATTCACTCAGTAAAGGAAAGAATGCCTGGAGTTGAGCCTACAAAAGCAAAGCCTGATGATATCACTGACAGTGGCAGATTTAGAGTTCATGGGGCCCTGTGCACAGCTTCATTTTCAGGCGCACTCTCCTCCCCCTCAGGACCCAGCCAAGAAAAAGAACATTATCTTATCTTCTCTCCCCTCCCCCCCCCATTTTTCATTCTTTTTTTCTTCATACTCCTCCTATATTATAATTAATGGGAAGTAAATGAAAATAAAGTGAGGTACCTTGACTGGGGCAGGGGGTTGGGGTGCAGGAGGGGCTGCGTGGGGTGGGCTCTGGGAGGAAGTTTGGGTGCAGGCTCTGGGCTGGGGCAGGGGATTGGGAAGCGGGAGGGGAGCGGTGCTTACCTTGGGCGGCGTGGCTCCCAAAGCGACCAGCACACACACCCCTCCGGCAGCAGCTCCTAGGGGAGGGAAGGGGCCAGTGGGTCTCCGAGCACTGCTACCCGCAGGTGCCGCCCCCGCAGCTCCCATTGGCCACAGTTCCCAGCCACTGGGAGCTGCGGAGTTTGCACTCGGGGCGGGACACACAAACACACACACGCGCACGCGCGCCACAGGGACATGCGGGCCGCTTACGGGAGCGAAGCAGCACGGAGGGAGGGAGGCAGAGCGGGCAGGGAGCTGCCTTAGCCCTGCTGCTGGCACGTCTCTGCATGCCCCTTGGCAGGAGGGGGACAGTGGGTCTCTGTGCGTGAGCGGAGCTGCCTTCCTTCCTCTGCCAGGGGCGCGCAGAGACGTGCCAGCAGCCGTCCACTTCCAGGAGCAGCCACCGCATGCAAGCAGCCTGCCCGCCTGAGCCCTGCTGCGCTGCCAGCTGGGATTTGGGGGCAGGTTGTCAGATATTTGTCCTGCATTTTGGGGGGGCCCCTGTCGTTGGGGGCCCCATGCCACCACACGGTTTGTTTCATGGTAAATCCGCTCCTGATCACTGATGTCCTGAGGGATTGTGAAAGCCTCTTCTGGCGCAGAAATCTGGTTGCTGGGTGCTTCCAGTATCTCCTGGAAGAATATTCATGGACCCGGAGTTGGGGTCCCATTCTTAGCCTGGTTCTGGCTTGGGGAGTCTGTTCTGGGGTGCTGTTTCATCCCCTGTCAGTTCACATGACTCCAGAAAGTTTATTTATTGTTGTCCGGTTATGTACAACAGAGGGGAAAAAATCCAGCTTGATTTTTAGGTACAAGAGGAGCTTGCAGTATTGATATTTGAAAAAGTTACATTGATTTGTTTGTGGCTGTTGATGGTAGATACAAACAAAAGATGTTTTCTGGCTACCATCTTGCTTTAAGAATATTACAGCAACCTTTTCTTCACTTTGGTGGGATAGTCAGAATATGATTTACATATTAATGTAAATATTTTGTGTGCCTTAATTTTCTTTAAAAGTTTGATAAATCTTATTACAGTAATTTCATTTACACGTAGCTTCGCCTCTTATGTGAGATAAATTTAAACTCTGTTCAAAGTAGAACTGGTCGTGAAAAGCTTTAGAGAAAAACTTGGGGCAGGAGGACTTGTTTCATTCAACATTTTTTCTAAACTGGGGGAGGGAAGGAGCGCAGAGAGGGGAAAAAGAAGGGGAGAAGACTGTCTTTCTTTCTCCACGCACACCACCTTCCTGTGGGGCAAGTGGGGAGAAGAAGGTAGTGAGGAAAAAATCATTTTTTCCTTCTCACTCTATTACAAAAAGAAAAATAATATTGTTGTTGAAAACCTTTCTGTGCAGCACTAAACTAGGATGGACTTGTGTTTTTACACCCTTTGATCTGCGTATACCCACTTTGCTGATCAGTGAATGTCTCCCATATTTACAACAACGAGTTTCAGTGCTCCTTTACCTATGGTTAAAGGCCATAAAACCACATCTTAGTTATTCTTATATTTGCAGTCTGTGTGCAACTTTTATGATTTCAGACCAATATATATATTGGTGCAGCCCAGTGCATTTTGAAGAGGACAAAATGCCTGTCCTCAGATAGGAGCATGCAACTTTCACTGACCTCAGCAAGAGTTGCACATACTTCTGAAGGCTAAATTTAGACCCATATATGTAGAAAATGTGTAATTTATAGTATAGAATATTGATTTACTGAACATATGCTTAATGCATCTTTTTCAAAACATCAAAGGATCTCTGCACATATTTCATAGAGATATTTTTCAGCATGATACTGTATGTGAGCATTAGCCATGTGACTCACTTTGACTTTAGTGGAAACAATTGTGTTCAGTTCCCTCAAGCTGTGCTGAAAATTCTTCTCAAGCAGTCTCAAAAGTGTTAGTTTAGAAAAACCGTATTTGCCAGACTCAGGTGCCAAATCTGTGGAACAACTCAAACACCTGAGTACCAAAATAACCAAATTGTCCTTGTATAAGGTAAAGAAATTAACTTTTATGCCAAGTTTGAGTGGAACATGGAATAGAATTAATTTCAGCTTCTGAAATTTGGGGTTTAAAAGAGTGCCACCTGTATCTTAACTGCAGAAGCAATGTAATAAAGTGTTGCTAGTGTGTGTAAGCAGCAAAAGCATGTAACTACACTTGTATGTTTTGCAGACAAAGGACTTGACAGATACCTTGATAGATAATATGTCGTCTTTGACCAGCCATTCCATCAGCAAACCTAAAGTTGCTTCTTCAAGTAGCTTCTCTTCTGTCCCATCTATGGGTGTTGGAATGGGATTTTTATCACCTGTTGACAGCACAAAGAGAAACATAGCAAATGGACTAAATACTAATATGGGATTTCAGACTTCTGGATTCAGCCTTGGGGCAGGTACTACAAACCAGAATTTCTTCAGTAGTCCAACTGCAACTGGAATGGCCAAGATGAACGTGGTACCAACTGCCAACATGCCAAACTACAGCCCTGTGAGTGCTACATCTGGAATCTCACAGCCGACACAACACAACAGATCCCCAGACTTGTCTGCTTTAGATAGTCTTTTTGGTCCTCAAAAACCCAAAGTTAGTATGAACCAATTGTCACAACAAAAACCAAACCAGTGGCTTACTCAATTTGTACCCCCTCAAGGTTCCCCGGGTGCAAGCAGTTCTGTTTTGGGACCACAGATGAACACTCTAGGACAACCTGGTTTTGGTATGCAGGGTAATCCTTTCTTTAACCCTCAGAACTTTGCACAGCCAACAAACACCATGACAAACAGCAGCTCAGCTAGCAATGACTTAAAAGATCTTTTTGGGTAAAATGTCTTGCTTTCTTTTTCAAAGATTGATACAATTTGAATGATGGGTAAGCTGATTAACATCTTTGTATGACTGGTAAAAATTTGACTTGGGGAAACTTTCCACCTAGCAAAATAAAGACTTGTACTGGAAAAAGATTTTGTTTTCAGGCTGACCTGGTAATGCAATAGAATCTCATAATTGTCAAGTTGTCTTATGTGATAAATAATCTTGGCCCTTTTCCCCCAACTTCAGGGTTTTAAGTCAGGATACATCAATCTGCATACATCCATGCACAAAAGCAGAAGCTAAATATTTCATAATTGTTCAGAGATTTGTTCCAAATAGCTTTTGGATTTGTGTAGTGTTACTCCATAAATTGAACAAAAATGGTTAAGTTGTAATAAGCTAATTTATATTGTTTAGTGCCCCCACAATATGCAAGTCTCTGTTCAATGTGTGCTAAATCCTGATGTGGTGTTGATTTGGATAGCCTACATTTGGCATGACCCTGAGTTGTACTATGACACACCATGGGATTACACTGCATCCAATTGTCTGGTTTTTTTAGCCATGTTGAATGAAAATGTCTCTAATCATGTATAAGAGACTAAGGTTTTGAAGGGAAATGTTTTGGCTTTCACTTTATCTTGTTAGAGAGTAAGAAGGATTAATACAGCGGTAGTGTTCAACAAGAGTAAAGTGATAATGGTAATCATTCTAATTCTCACTAAAACAGAATGGAGATTTTGGGAGTGAAATTGTGATATTAACTCCTAAGCAATATCCAGTTTAGGACACAGAAATGCACTGCTCCAATAGTCATGCTAGATTATAACTTGCTCCATGATTTTTGATTCCCGATTTTCAGCACCACAGTCAGAGCCATGTACCATTGATGTTAAGCCTTTCTAAATCCTGCTTAAAACATGGCGGGTAACTTAGTCAATCATGTATATTGTAAGTGAAATATTTCTGTGCTTTAGTGGCTAAGACGATCTGCCTCAAAATTGGATATAGTTTGCGTAGTTTTATAGATTCATAGATTCTAGGACTGGAAGGGACCTCGAGAGGTCATCGAGTCCAGTCCCCTGCCCGCATGGCAGGACCAAATACTGTCTAGACCATCCCTGATAGACATTTATCTAACCTACTCTTAAATATCTCCAGAGATGGAAATTCCACAACCTCCCTAGGCAATTTATTCCAGTGTTTAACCACCCTGACAGTTAGGAACTTTTTCCTAATGTCCAACCTAGACCTCCCTTGCTGCAGTTTAAGCCCATTGCTTCTTGTTCTATCCTCAGAGGCTAAGGTGAACAAGTTTTCTCCCTCCTCCTTATGACACCCTTTTAGATACCTGAAAACTGCTATCATGTCCCCTCTCAGTCTTCTCTTTTCCAAACTAAACAAACCCAATTCTTTCAGCCTTCCTTCATAGGTCATGTTCTCAAGACCTTTAATCATTCTTGTTGCTCTTCTCTGGACCCTTTCCAATTTCTCCACATCTTTCTTGAAATGCGGTGCCCAGAACTGGACACAATACTCCAGCTGAGGCCTAACCAGAGCAGAGTAGAGCGGAAGAATGACTTCTCGTGTCTTGCTCACAACACACCTTAACGTACATCCCAGAATCATGTTTGCTTTTTTTGCATGAAAAAAACATTGGGTTACATGAAAACATTTTGGGTCACTTAACATTTTCCATCTATATTAGAGGAGACTGAAGAGGACTGCTCAAAACTAGTGAAAAAGCAGTCTGCCATGATTGCCTTGATTTAAAATAAACAATTACTCAGATTTTTTGCTGTCAAACTCTTATGAAGGACAAATGCATATGAAGTGAATTCTCAAGCAAAACTATAAGCACTAGATTTGGTGACTAGATAACTATTTTAAATCCTTTTAATGTATTGCTCCAAATTTAATAAAGTTCTCCAGAAAATTAAGCAGTAGTTTCTTCTGCTTCCAAACAGGTAGATGTTCAGCTTGCCCATGATAGAATCTCTGGTCTGACAGTTAACTACAGTTTGGTTTTAACTCTTTCCTAGGAAATTCAGGAACCTTCTTGTGTAATATTTAGAAGACTATTTAGAAGACTGGCTATTTTGAGAAGGAAAGAACTAGTTAACTTTTTTTTTATAGAAAACTTGTACTTTATTTTTCAAAGCCTTTCGCTGATGAAATTGTTCTTTCATTTGCTGCTTAAGAAACCAAAGGGCCTTATGCTGTAAATGTGACTTGTATTTTGTTAAATTATATTTCCACAGTTTTAAGCAGTAAAAACATTAACTGTATCTTTTTAAAAAAACCTGTGTATTATAACTACTGCCTTAGTCCTTTTGTTTTAAAATATCTGGGACCAGTGGGAAAAATTTTTTTTTTTTAAATGCACATTGTATGTGCTGTTATATTTTTGGTAGATATTGTAGGTTACATTGAATTAGCAGCATAATTTAAATGCGATACTAGGACTACTGAACGTTTTTGATACATATATGGTTAATGACATTCTATACTGTGGGTGATCCTAATGTCTTTTTTTATATAAATCAACTTGCACATCTGATTTCTGAGAGATGTACTTTATTAGGGCAATCTAAGGCAAGACTTTGAAGAATTACTTGAGTCTGCATTCTCCTGAATTATGTGGGAAATAAAACAGTGTTAAAAAATTACCACTGTTAATATAGTTTATTGTAAAATCTCATATCCATGGTAGAGATGCACTCAAGCCAAAAAATTCTAATCTGGATTTTGACCACTCCTGTGCTCGTGACCATCCCACACATAGAGTTTGGGGGCATTCAGGGCATTAGGATTTTGGTTCAGCCTATTAGAGAGAGGGGACAGTTGCAAATTTTTGAATTTTGGGTCCATGGTTTTAGTTGGGCCAATCTCCAATTCAAAGTATAGGGTAGTTCTTTGTAAACTATTTTTATGCCCTGTAGGGTTTATTTTCAAGAGAGAGAGATTGTACCAGAGGTAATATACTGGATAAATGTTTCTCTCTGACTTGAATAATTTGAAATTTTTTTGGTGCAACACTTTGGTGCAAAATTTGTTTCCCTGTGAAATGAGGCATAGCTTCCAAAATCCCCAGAGTTCTATGCCTCCGCAATGCTTCTTGCGCTCTGTAACAGGGATTGTTTACGAAGCTGACTCTATCTCCAGCTGCTTTTGCTCACCCCCAAGCCACAATGATGGGTTGAACTGCAGACAGTAGTATAGCATGCAGTCTAAGTTAATACTACTAGATCAGCAATAACATATATATCTGGAATCCACAGAGGTATTAGGAAGGGATAGGGGAGAAATACAGAGACAATGTTACAGAAGATGGCCATGCCTCAGGCCTGCCATTTTCCTAGTGAAGGAGGGACTTCCATGGTTCAAAGGTAAGTTGGGAAGATGGGTCACACCTATACTGCCCCTTCTTTATTTTCTGTATCTGCTTTTTTCTCTCTCTCTCTCTCTCTCTCCATGCATTTAGCCCTCAAATAGAATGGAAATTTGCTTTGAAATTGATATTAGCTCTAGGCAATGTGTAGAAAATATTCATATTTGTTTCACCAAAATAATCATGCACTGGTGTTGTGTTGCCTTGAACAATTAATCCAGGTTTTACATTTCTGCCCTTCACACTGAAATGAACTTAAAAAATATGTGCAAACATTGCGTGCATCAAGTACATTTGTTTATGTAACTCCCCAATCCTGCACTTAAATCTGTGCGATCAGACCTCCATTGACTGCAATAGAGTTCTGCATGGGTCTGGCTCTTAGGGTAGGTCTACGCTTACCCGGTAGTTCGGCAGCGAGCGATCGAACTTCTGGGTTCGACTTATCGCGTCTTGTCTGGACGCGATAAGTCGAACCAGGAAGTGCTCGCCGTCGACTGCGGTACTCCAGCTAGACGAGAGGAGTACCGCGGAGTCGACGGGGGAGCCTGCCTGCCGCGTGTGGACCGAGGTAAGTTCGAACTAAGGTACTTCGAACTTCAGCTACGTTATTCACGTAGCTGAAGTTGCGTACCTTAGTTCGAATTAGGGGGTTAGTGTAGACCTGCCCTTAGTCGAGGATTGCAGTCCAGGTGTGTCGTAACTCGTATTTGTTAGAACTGAAAACTGGACTGAATATATCAAAGCAAAAAAGGGATGAGGAAGCAAGTTTCCTTTTGATCCACTTCACTGCCACTTTTTTAGTGTAAAAGACAAAATATAAACACTGGGGAAATATAGATGCATTTCCTCTGTGTGCGAGCATTAGATATCCTCCTGCTGTTCTGCCATGCAGTATAAATTAGTGACTATAAGCCTATTCATAGGCTTCTGGTTCAGACCCTTTTGTACTCTGGAGAATTCTGTGAAAAACAAACAAAATCAGTAAAACAAATTAGCCTTTTAAATGGGGCCACAGTATTTAACGGCTTGAAGAACTTGCTCGACTAGGACTGGTAGAAAGTTTGCCTGGGCAAGTGAGCTGAGTGGGGGCCATGGAACTGCCGACTCCTTTCCTGGGAGGGAGGGAGGGAGCTGAGTAGCTCCTGAGCTGATATCTTTTTCTGGAATCCAAGAGTGGAGGTGGGGAATAGAGCTGCTGCTGCTTTTCCCCTAAGGGTGGGGGTTATGGAGTGGAGCTGCCTATGTGGAAGACCAAGGACCTCTTGCATATGTAGAAGGGTAGTAGCATCAGAGGAGCCTTGCAGAAAGGTACTGAGCATCCATTATTGAAAAGGAGGGCAAATTTAACTGGGGGAGTGGGTAGGGTATCAGTTGACTATTGGGGGCACAGTTGGCTGTTGTGAGGGAGGGAAGATGTGGTAATGTGAACAAAACAGGTGTGTCCTTGGGTCTTGAGGGGTTTGACAGTACAGGTACTTTATACTGAGGCTCAGCAGGCTTGGTCTTTGGACAAATAGGTGTCAAATATTTCAATTTCTGTATTGAAACACAGGTTTTTTTTTTCTTTAAAGTCTTGTCTTCCTAGCGACCTACACTGTTGTGACACGTTATTATTTTGGAGCTTTCTTAAATACTGCATTTGTCTTTTTAAGTAAGAAATGAAAATATGGCAAGGGAAAGATGCATTTGCTGATGATTTTGTATCATACTTTGTACGTACGTGTATTTAGATGCCATGATACCACTTGTCTTGGTTACATTTCACAGTGAGATCAAAAATGAAATGTGAGAGTATAGATTGAAGTCAAATTTCACCCATCTTCCAGGTAAAAAAAAGGATGATTTTCTTTCTCTGTGTTACGATTTGTGTGTGTAAATGTGTTTAGTATGCCAATATCTACCTGAATTGCAGAAGAAAGGGAATAGAGTTTCTTCCTAAAATAAGCTTATGAACGCTTGATCTCAGTCTTGGACTTGAGAAGTAACTTCTTTGTGGGTGTTTTTGAGTTGATTGGCTTGTGCAGTTCAAGGTTAAAGAAATGCCCTGTAAAAATGTTTGTGTGTTTGTAACCCTGTGTCCATTTTATGTTTGTTCTCTGCAGTGTGAGATTCATTTTATTTACTGATCATTTCTGTTTTGAAACAGCTTTCCGGGTAAATTCTCCCAAACTATCTGGTTTGCAGTGAGATTCTGCTTTGTACCTCTCATTCCAATAGGATTTGACTGATGTACAAGGAAGTCACATGAGACATTAGAGACTAGGATTAGTACCCCCAAGTCCCCTTAACGTTCCAGTCCTTGCAACAAAAATCAATAGAATAAATGGGTCCCTGATATTGAATTGGAAGTGGTTTGTTCTCATAAGTGCTAAAATTCAGGCAGTTCTAACCACTGTACAGATCTTCAGGCTTGAAGTTGTAAATCAAAACTGCTTTAATGTATTATAGTGAACTCGGGCCTTGGGCAGGATATTTAATAGAGTATTTGTTTACTTGTCTAATTGTACAGTCTGTATTTAGTGTCAGTTTTATGTTTAGACTGTAAAGCATTAAAATTCTCATGAAGTGTGTAAAGTGATGTTACTATAGTGTCAGCTGCAATTCACGATCAGCAGAACTGTCATAGCATGACATTGTATTTTGGTTTATTGGCCATCACAGTTCTTCAACAATAAATTTATTCTTGTATCAACTTTTAGATTGGTAATCTTAAAAAAATGTAAAATGCACAATGAGAGTTTAAAGAAATTCATACCACTTTGTACTGTGAATGAAAATGGTGTAGTTTTGAAATCTGAACGAGGTTGCTTACTAAAATAAATGAATTTTCATATTTTCATGTTGGAAGTAAAAGTGAATATTTTTATTCCCAGCATTCCATAAAAGCAAGCAATGCTAACCTGTGTTGAAAACTTTAATTATCACACTTCTGTTTGCACTGCAATTGATCCAATAAGAAGGGCATAATACAACCACGGAATGATGATTAGTCCTGGATTCAGTTTTCCTTCAAGTGGTTGCTGCTGAGGCATCTGTGGATTTGGAGCACATGTTGCACACATGCACAGAACGGACATCATGAGATGCAGCAAAGAGCCAGAGAAGTTTGAAGAATCACAGCCAATCTTTGGAAAACATTCACGAATATTAAAACTTTAAAATTAGCATTTAATTTTTCTGTCTCCTCTCGCCATCACTGCATATTAATAAGAGCCATATTCTGTCATCTGTCTTCCCAATGCAAAATTTCTATTGATATTGTTGCTCCTTTTGATCTGAGCAGGTAGCCAGTATTTGGGTCCTTGGGGGTTCTTTCTGTTATCAGGAGAAATTAATGAAAGTCCAGGTATTTGAGTATATTCTTTATAAATAACAGGATTGCACCAACGAAGTCCTATTTCCCTAAACACAGCAGAAACAAACAAGAGCCCATTTGCTTGCTTACAATTCCAAGTCTCTTTCCAGACTAATAAAATCTCACTCAGCAGCTTCCTCCCAGGGCTTCTCTGGCTGTCTCCTGGCTTTTTCTGGTGGCTCTCTGCTTCTCATGTATACAATCCCTGGCTTTGCAATCAGCCCTCAGGAAAAACCTCTCTTCTCCTGTTATTTAGGGATTGTCTACACATACAGCTGCAACCACTGCTGGTATATTGTGTTCAACTCTGATGTTCGCAATTCAAGAAGGATGTTAATAAATTGGATTAGAAAACATGCTTAGTAGAGACTCAGTAAATTCAATCTATTTAGCTTAACAAGGAGAAAGTTTAAGGGGTGACTTCATTACAGGTTATAAGTGCCTACATGGGGGAAACTACTTGATAATGGGGTCTTCAATCTATAACAATCCAATGGCTGGAAGTTGAAGCTAGACAAATTCAGATGGGAAATCAGCTGTAAATTTTTAAGTGAGGGTAATTAACCGTTGCAACAATTTTCCAAGAATCATGGTGGACTCTCCATCACTCAGTTTTTAAATCGACATTAGATGTTTTTCTAAAGGATATGCTCTAGGAAGTATTTCGGAAAAGTTCTATGGCCTGTGTTATGCAGGCAATCAGACTACTCAGTGGTTCTCAAACTGTGGATAGTGTCCTCGTTTTAATGGAGTCTCCAAGACTGGTGTTAAACTTGCTGGGGCCAGGGACTCAAGCCCCAGCCCCACTACCCCAGGGCTTCAGCCCTGAGTG
This sequence comes from Emys orbicularis, assembly GCF_028017835.1. Taxonomy (NCBI): domain Eukaryota; kingdom Metazoa; phylum Chordata; order Testudines; family Emydidae; genus Emys; species Emys orbicularis. Next base: position 90,449,237 of record NC_088683.1, read on the forward strand.
GCAGGGCTCAGGCTTTGATCCCTCTCCTGGGGTCATATAGTAATTTTCATTGTCAGAAGGGGGTCACGGTGCAATGAAGTTTGAGAACCCCTGGATTGATGATCATAATGGTCCCCTTCTGGCCTTGGAATCTACACCTAAATATTAGTTCTTTGAGTCCTTGCTCATGTCGATTCTATTCTAGGTGTGTGTGCACCCATGTGTGCAGTCGTAAGAGTTTTTTGCCTTTGTGGTATCCATATGGTTGGCTGTGGCACCCTCTTGAGTGCCACGCTCATGCGTCAGTATATTAGGCACCGCCGGCCCTTCACCCTCTCAGTTCCTTCTTACCACCAGTGGTGGTTGGTCAGAGCACCTTTTCCCTTGCCTAGCAAGGGTTAGCGGTTCTTTCTATCTGGTCTTCAAGCCTTAGGGCCTTGTAAATAGTTTGATTACGTCTCATTATGCGCTTATCCAGCAGGCCCAAGACTATGCTGGCTTGGGTACAGCAGAGTTACAAGCCACGTGACCGTGAACTCTGAGCCCACCTTGAGGGATACTGCTTGTGAGTCACCTACAATGGAATAGACATGACCAAGCACTCGAAGAAGAAAAAACGGTTACCTACCTTTTGCATCTGTTGTTCTTTGAGATGTGTTGCTCATGTCCGTTCCATTACCTGCCATCCTGCCCCTCTGTCGGAGTTACCAGCAAGAAGGAACTGAGAGGGTACAGGACTGGTGGTGCCTATTATATCGACACATGAGCGTGGCACTTGAGGGTGCCACAGCCGACCCTATGAATACTTCTAAGGCAAAAATCTCTGACTGTGCACATGGGCGTACACACACCTAGAATGAAATGGACATGAGCAACACATCTCAAAGAACAACAGTTACAAAAGGTAGGTAACCGTTTTATCGACCTAGCTACATTGCTCAGGATGTGGAAAAATTTTGCACCCTGTGTGACTGAGTTTGGTCAAACAAATCCCCATTGTAGGTGCAGCTAGGTTGACAGAAGAATTTTTCCACTGACCTAACTAGCACGTATCTCAGAGGTGGATTTATGACAACAATGGAAAGCCCCCTTCCCTGGTTGTTGTGTCTACGCTACTGCGCTATGGTGGCATAGCTGCAACTGTGCTGCTGTAATGCTTGTTGTGTAGACATTCCTACTGAATCAGAACCACTAGTGGGTGGTAAATGGGGTTATTCAGTAAAGCTCCTGATACATAGTAGGCATTGGCCATATAAAGAGCTATATGTCCTGGCCAAAATGATTCCCTTGATTTTTTTTTATTATTATTATTATTTATTTATTTATTTTTAATCTTTGTAATTGAAGTATACTCTTATTAAATGCAGTTTCTGGGTTTTGTGTGCTCTCAATAATAGAGGACTTCTTTCATTGATGTCCCATGAAGGGTGGATTGATTTAAATCACCAATTTTAATCTTGTTTGTAGTTAGATTTCTGAAGAATTGTTGATTCTTAATGATTGGTAACCATAAAAACTAAATTTGGTAGTTTCTGCTCACCAGAGGGATGCATTATAGCGGAGGGATGGCTCAGTGGTTTGAGCATTGGCCTGCTCAACCCAGGGTTATGAGTTCAATCCTTGAGGAGGCCATTTAGGAAACTGGGGTAAAAATCTGTCTGGGGATTGGTCCTGCTTTGAGCAGGGGGTTGAACTAGATGACCTCCTGAGGTCCCTTCCAACCCTATGATTCTATGATCTATTTATGTAAGCAATTATGTTTCTTAACATATTTATTCAAATTCCTAATTTTTACATTTATTATGTTAGGAGAATTACACATTTCTTATTTGCTAGATGAGTAATTTTTTATGCATGTTTTGTGTCCAGCTGCAGTTGGATAGAAATTGGATTAAAATTAAAATGCACATAACAGTATTTCATAGATTTATTTAATAAAACTATGAAATACTATCTTAAATGCGCTGGATATATAAGGGGGAGAAGTAAGTTTATTAAACCATGTTTTGCATTCAAAATTAATTGATTTATTAACCAAAGGAAATATTAACTGTAGTTCATAGAGCTAAGCAAATAATTGATTTTAAAAATCTGAGAGAAAATTTGGTTAGTTTACAACCAAAACTGAATTTTTTAGTGTGGGGTGTTTTGAATAACAAAAACACTTTGTTCAAGTTGAACAAAACATTTAGAACGTCACTTTTGAACTGACATTTCAAAATGTGAATTCAGTCATTTAATTTCCAAAATTTCCAAATCAAAATGTCAAAACAAACTGTTTGTTTTGACATTTTCTGAAATTTTTGTTTTCTGTTCTTTGTGACAGAAACTATTTGCTGTGTTCAACTTGAATTTGTGAATAGTTTCAGTACTATTTGCTGAAAAATATTGCCTAGCTCTAGTAAAGTGAATGGTTTCTGGTCACCCTGACATTCAAGATTTTAGAACTAATAGATCTCATCATCTCCACCTCATTTTTATTCATAGATTGAAAGAGGAAAATAAGCTTTCCTGCCTTTTCAACTTCCTGATTGGTTTCTTAACTTCAAATGAATTAGGCCTGTCTACGCTGCATAGTTTTGTTGACAAAAGTCAGGTTTCATTGACAAAACAGTGGAGATATATACACACACACTACTCCTCCTGCCGCTTTAACGCTCCTGCTACGTCTACATAATAAACCACATCAACAAGCAGCATAGAGTTTTTTTTGCGACAGAGTGATGCAGTGTCAATGTAGACACTACTAAGTGGTCTCCAGGAGACATCCCACAATACCTATCATGACCGCTCTGGTAAGCAGTTTCTACTCTACTCCCCTGCCCTGCAGCCAGGTACACAGGCATGTGCCCCTCCCACTTTAAAGCCCTGTGAATTTTTGAAATTCCACTTCCTGTTTGCTTGGCATGGACAGCTCACATTGCATCTTCCCAGCTGACCATGCCAATCTAGCTGTAGGAACTTCGAGCAGATTGCTCAGTGCTTGGATGAGAAGGGGCCTGAAAGGGACATGCAGCAGTACTATGCTAAGATCAAGGAGCTGAGGCAGGCATACCAGAAGACAAGGGAAGCCAACTGTCGCTCTGGTGTGGCATTGAAAACATGCCACTTCTACAAGGAGCAGCACGCCATCCTCAGCAGTGACCCCCACCTACACCGCCAAGAGCACTGTGGATACTTCGGGGGGAGGGAGGGTCTGGAGGCAGTGGCCAGCAGAATCAACCCCGAGGACGAAGTGGTGAAAGAGGAGGTCAAGTTGGAGGAGGATGTGGGACAGGCGACGGTCTCGTCCGGTGGCATGGCAAGCCAGGACATCTTTTTGACTCCGGAGGGGTCTAGCCAGTGCCAGCAGTCTGTCTCTGGCATAACTGAAGCAGGAGAGGGGAGCTCTGGTAAGTATTCATTTTGCTTTGATAGTGCACGGTTGCATAAGGTAGCAGTGTCCTTTATTTTGTTTGCATGGTGCACGTCGGAGAAGAGATTGAAATTAACAACACTAGGTACTGTTTGCGTCTGCTTCACGTTCACGTGCAGCTACACAGTGGAGGCCCTTCGGAAAAATTTATTAATGCACACTGAACTCTTCCGAGAATCCTGCAGAGATCTCTAGGAAACTTTCCTGCAGATACTCTCCAATCCTCTGCCAAAGGTTCCTTGGCAGAGCAGCTTTGTTTCTTCCCCCATTGTAGGAAACTGCCCCACCAATAAGCAATTACTTCTGCAGGAACCAAAGCAGCACACAAGCGAGCAGCATATGGACCTGGTCTGAAGCCACATGCATGCAGGATATGCACCCTTGCATCTTCAGTTACCCTGACTAGTGTGATTTCAGTTTTGATTACCCCGACTGTGGAAAACGGTGCCAGTATTCAGAATAGTGTCCCTAGACGCTTGTACTGATCCCCACACACATTCCTCTCATGTTCCTGGCCCATCGCAGTACCCTTTGCACTCACCCCAGGGACATTTTCCATAACAACTGAACTTACACACAGCTGTGAGAGCCTCACTTCAGCAAGTGCTGCTCACTGTCATGTCTCTTGTAAGAAATGTTAATCTGTGTATTGCTTTTTAATAAAAATTGTGTCTTATGAAGACAGTGAATCTTTATTTGTGACCTATACAGGGTGGTTGCAACAGAAATTCATACACAGTGACAGTCGGCACATTTGCTGACTACAATTAATGCTCAGGCAGGAATCATTACAGTGGTCTTTCAATGTGGCAAGTAAACAATGCCTGACTCAATTCATTACAGAAAAACACATTACTGGGGCTTATTGTCAAAATGCTGCTTCAAAGCCTCCCTGATTTGAATAAGCCCCCCCAACTGACCCCCCCCTAATAGCACTGGTGTCTGGCTGCTCAAAATCTCCCACCAGGCGACCGACCTCAATGCTCCACCCCTGGGGATACTTTTTCCCCTTGGCTTCACAAATGTTGTGCAGAGCACAGCAGGCTGCTATGGCCATGGGAATATTTTCCTCACTGAGGTCTGACCTGCCAAAAAGGCAGTGCCAGTGACCCTTTAATCTGCCAAACACATTCTATGATCATTCTGCACCTGCTGAGCCTATTGTTGAAGCGCTCCTTGCTGCTGTCAAGGTTTCCAGAGTAAGGCTTCATGAGTAAGGCTTCATGTTTTAGTCACAGGTATTTTTAGTAAAAGTCATGGACAGGTCACAGGCAGTAAACAAAAATTCACAGCCTGTGACCTGTCCATGGCTTGTACTATACCCCTGACTAAATCTTGGGAGTGCCGCGGGTGTTTGGGTGGGTGGCCTGGGCGGTGCTGTGTGTGTGTGTGTGGGGGGGGTGAATGCTCAGCGGGTGGCCCAGGGGGTGCTGGAGGTGCTGTGGGGAGGGCTCCGGGGGCACTGCCAGTGCATGACTTCGGTGGTCTCCATGGCAAACTCAGCTTTATTCATGAGCTGGGAGAGTAAGGGGTAGGGTGGTCTCCTTGGATCACTATGGACATTTCCACATCCCCTATTGGAATCTTCTGGTCTGGAAAGAAAGTCCCTGCATGCAGCTCTCTGTACAGGCCACTGTTCCTGAAGATGCATCATGCACCTTCCCTGGTTACCCTGCATTCATGTCAGTGAAATGACCCCAGTGATTTATGAGTGCCTGCAGTGCTGTAAAGCCCTTTCTGTTGATGTGCTCCGTTGCAAGATGGTCTGGGGCCAGAATTGGGATGTGTGCCCCATCTATCGCCTCACTGCAGTTAAGGAATCCCATTGCCTCAAAGCCATCCACTGTTTTCCTCACATAGCCCAGAGTCACAGTCCTTTGTAGCAGAAAATGATTAACGGCCCTGAACACTTGCATCACCGCAACTCCCCCAGTGGACTCACTTCTCCACCATTAGACCAACTCTCATTCTGGTGTCCTTGCACCACAGGTCAGGGGCAAACGCCACATAGAGTTCAAGGAAGGTGGCTTCGCACATACAAAAGTTCTGCAGCCACTGCTCATCATCCCATACCTGCATCACAATCTGATCCCACCACTCAGTGCTTGTTTCCCAAGCCCAATAGTGATGGTCCACCGTGTGCAGCTGCTCCATGAATGCCAACCATTGTTTCTTTCCATGGTACACAGCAGGGCAGGCACCGTTGATTCCTGTTCAGATTCGCAGCTCATGAAATACTGCAGGATCAGCTGCATTGTGTTCATAACACTCATCATAGGACTGGAGAGCAGTGCAAGATCCATGCTTTTGGGTAGAGATAGCAGGCACAAAGTTTACAGGGGCAGTTGAAAAATGGCACAAAACACAGAGGCTCTTGGAATTATGGGACAGATAAAACTGCATCATGGGGCGGTGATCCTGCCCCCATGATGCACTGTGATCCATTCCTAGAACTCCTAGTGGGGGAAGGTGGCGATTTCCACGGTGGGATAGCTACCCATGGTGCACTGCTCTCTCCGTCAGTGCAAGGTCACCAACTGTGGACGCACTCCGCCAACACAAGGAGTGTTGTGTGAACATGCATAAGTGATATGATTACAGTGGTTTATGATCGTTGATGTAACTTAAGTCAATTTAACTCTGTAGTGTAGACATGGCTTTGAACTGAACTAATTGAATAAACTGAAATGAAGAAAATATTCTCTGCACTTGCAGAAGAGACTACTGCTGTCAAAAGCTGGTTTAGCACTTCAACAAACTCTGGTTCTAGGTGCTTAGCTAGTGACTTCCATCAGTTTAATGGTTTGACTTTCTTTAAAATTTTGGCAGCAAACATATGCTATTTGATGTGATGAAGTGGGGAATTTTTAATATTATTTTTGAGGCCTACATTTGCTTCAGTTTCCCCCTACTCTTTGCATTGCAACCCAGTTGTGGGGGTGGGGGGCAGGTTTGCTCTCAAGGCAGACTAAGACTTTGTCTACACTGGCAACTGAATGACAAAACTTTTGTCATCCAGAGGTCTGAATAAAACACCCCTGCCCCCCTGAAAGACAAAAGTTTTGCCAACGAAAAGTGCCGGTGTGAACAGCGCTTTGTCGGCAGGAGTGCTCACTTGCCAACAAAGCTACTGCTGCTAGTTGGGCGGTGGAAGATTTTTGTCAGTGGGAGAGCTCTCTCCTCCTGACAAACAGCGGCTACACTGCGTGGCTTTTGGCAGCACAGCTGTGTCGCTAAACAGTGCATAGTGTAGACAAAGTCTAAGAGACCTAGATGTGTGTGTCACTTCCCTGTCTGGTTGGAATTAATAGAATAAATAAAACTGGCTGAAACCGATTAACAAGGGGTCCAGAGAGACAATGCAGGCTCTAATGACTCATTGATTGACATGCTCAGCAGGGAAGCTGAGCAGGGACACCAATTTGAGAAAAAGGGCCTGAGAGGTGTGAAGGTGGGGGAATAAAGTGTGAGCTCTGGAAGAAGCGGGAGCTCTCTCACCTGGAAACCGACTAAGGCTATGTCTACACTAGAGAGCGTACAGTGGCGCAGCTATCATAATGCAGCTGCACCACTGTAAGATCTCTCATGTAGCTGCTCTATGCCAAGAGCTCTCCTGTCGACATTATTAAACAACCACCAATGAGCAGCAGTAGCTATGTCGGCAGGAGAAGCTGTGTACACTGCCACTTATGCCAGTGTCACTATGTCGCTCAGGGGTGTGGGTTTTTCACACTCCTGAGCGACATAAATTTTGCCGACATAAGTGTTAGTGTAGACATGGCCTAAGGAAGAAAGTCAGAGAGACACAGAGGCCTGGTCTACACTAGGTAATTAGGTCACTATAACTACGTTGCTCAGGGATGTGAAAAATCCACACTCCTGAGCAATGCAGTTAATAAACCGACCCAACCCCCAGTGTAGACAGCACTAAGATGACAGGATAATTCTCCCTTCAACTTAGCTATTGCCTCTCAAGGAGGTGGGGTACCTACGCCTTCAGGAGGCCTCTTGTTGGCATATGTAATGCCTTCACTGAAGCACTACAGCTGTGCCACAGCGTTTTAAGTGTAGAGAAGCCTAGAGCCTGAAAATAAGTTCATTACAACTTGGTTGGTGAATTGTGGCTTGACCAGAACGGTCTGTGCTTAACCTTTATTACTCTAGGCTAACCTAAGGAATTCCACTGCTGTGTTCCACTTGACCAGTAAGTCCTACTGTTTTGAAAATGATGTTTGGGTTGTCGCTGCAAATACTGCCTGGGGACCATTAGTCCCTGAAGAATGTACAAGTCTCTACCAGGAGATTCTCTCAGTTGGACTTGCTGAGGAGAGCTGATGATGTGAAGCAGGAGCGTTTGAGCCCAGTAGCTCAATGTAGGCGGCAGTGAGGCTGTGTGGCCTACCCTGAAGTAACAGTGAGATCCCTTGGCAGTCTGGCACACTAAAAGGGTTCCTCCAAAAGACTGTTCCAATGCTGGGGCATAGCACAGATCCTGTGGCTCTGACACACATGAATATTCACTTTTTGTGTTTAATTTAAATGATTGTGATAGATTATAATAAGTTTAGGCCTTAACATAGGTTGTCAGAATTTAAAATTTCATTTTCAATAGCCTGATTTTTAAAAGAGAAATGTATTTAATTTAAATTAAAAATAAAATGAAAAAATCTCATTGATTTTAAAAAAAAATTTTTTTTTAAATCCACCTTCAGCCCCTGTCATTATGAACTCCCTTAATGAAAAAGAACTAGATTAATACTCCTTTTGGAGAGTCGGTGCCACTTCTAACTTGGCCCAGGAATAGCTTCAGAGCTGCACAAACAAAAGACTCTGCAATGGTACTTAGATTTTTTTAAGGCTAGATGAGACCATGATGGTGATCTAGTCTGATTGCCTGCAGAACCCCGGCATAGAATTTCACCCAGTGATTGCTGTATCAATTTTAATGTGTGGGTGAACTGGAGCATATTTGTTAACACAACATTGAGTTTAATCCTCCATTATAAACTATGTTTTGGTGCCAGTTCAGGATTCAAACCACAATGTCTCACTGCAATAAAACTTCCTAACCCTGGGGCTAGCCGTACTTCCTTATGCAATAGCTGGTTTGGGGATTTTGTTTGAGTGTATCACGGTTTTCTTTTCTCTAGCATTCAAATCACATGGATGCTTTACAATAGCTGTTGCAATGATATACACTTTAAAAGACCCAGATCTGGGATTGGAGGAACACAGTGAACTAATATACAGGGGGTTGGTGAATCATTCAATTGACTTCCTGTATTTTCAAATAGCAGCTATGGGTAGGTTTGAATTGAGGACTACACCTGCATTACTTAAAATAAATTTTCTAATAATCATGGGCAGACGTCAGTATGGAAGACTATTTTCCCTTTGAAACATTTCCCCAGGGTGAGGGTGAAACAGAAATCGTAGGCAATTCTGAAGAAACCAGAATGAGACCACATTTTTGAGTCATCTTAAAACAAAAGCTTTTCAAAAGCACAAAGACCTGTTCCTTAATGATAGTTATTGAATCTGGGAAACAATGACATGTTCTGTTTCAGAATATTCTGTGACTTCAATAGAGAACAATAAAACTACCATGAGATGTCACTATAACCTAAACAATTAAGTGAGGATGCTGAAACTAATGCAGCATAGATTTTCAATCATGTGCAGTGACTTTGTAGAAATTATTTTATCCAACTACTGTGCCTTGTTTGTGTGGCTGAAAAAGGCCATGTTTTAAAATGTCATAGGAGAAAGAATGTGTGTATATTTATACAGAAAATATCAATCTGAATTTGAAAACTATTTTGATCTGTTACCTTGTCACTTTTCACCCTAACCTAACATGCAGGTCTAGTGTCTTGTGAGGAACTGCCAAACAGATATAACTTAGATAGTCACACAGAAGGTATGTCTACAATGCATACTACTTTTGGCAGCATGTAGAGGAGTACATACATGGGTAGCCACCCTACCATAGTTATAAATAGCAGCCTAGAAGGTGAGGCACAGTTTAGATGAGTATAGTAAAGACATGCCTGAAGCCTGTGGGTACGTACCCGTGTATATACCCTACACTGCTTTGTACTCCCTCAAGCAGTGCCTCTCCATCTACACTGCTACTTTTAGCAGGGCAGTGTCTCGTCTGCCTCCCCGCTCCAGGAGCCTTTTCCCACTGTGGGAAAGACTTCAGCAGCAGAGAGAGGCTCTGGGAGGGGGGAGCTATTGAAGGCTTTCCCCACTGCCTCACCCTACCAGAGCCCTTCACTGACGTATGTAGTTACACACTGCAGTGTGGATGCATTTTGCTTTTCACTGGTTCATGTAGCTAAACATACTCTATATGCTGCCACCACTGCTAGTGTGCAGTGTAGACATAGCCAGACACTCAGATTCTAGTGTGCTGTGGGTCTAAATTTTCAAGAGTAATTTAATGATTTTGGATATTGAACTTGCCAGACTTTAAAGGTGGCTTGATTTTTCAGAAGTGTTGAGTAGCCACCTTCTGAAAATGAGTCTCTTTTTTAATGTGTCTCAGATTGGACAACTCAAAAATTGAGGAACTATGAATCTCATCACTTGAAAATGTAGGCCATGTTTCTTCATATACTGTAGAGGTAATTTGCTTGCCTCCTTTTTAGCTGTTTTACAGTATTTGCTCAGTATATTTGATTGTAAGGTCTTAACACTGCTATAAAACAACAAAGAATATGTCTTTCTGGCATACATGTTTAGCATCTGTAAATGTGATTGTAAGTTATCTGCCTTTAGAAACAGGATAGGGAGCTTTTTTATTTTTGAGGAAGTTGAAGTATTCTATGTAATAGCATCCACATACCTTTGGAAGAGTACCTTTGGAGATACTTACTAAAAACATCTCACACATCAGCATATAAGATGCAAGGAACTTAGCATTACATTAGTAGCTTCAGGTAGGTTAAATATTCAATATCCTATTTATTATATATTTGTAGTTATTAATTTATTGTTAGTATCATGGCACTTTCTGTTTTTCCTTGGATAACTATGGCTGAATCTCTGATATTTGTGATCTGGTCAGGAAGCAGATGCTAGAGCCTAGGGGTGAAATCTTAGGGGCTGGGATTTGATCCAAAATTGTGACTTGGGTTGAACCCATGCAGGAAGCGTTGGTCAAGTTGTAAAAATAAAAGATCTAGATTCTGATCTCAGTTACTAGAGTAACCTAGAGATCAGAATCCCAGTTAAAATCCACCTTCAGATATTGAGCATTTGTTCCAAGAGAACAGACTTTGTAGATTCATAGATTTCAAAGACAGAAGAAACCATCTTGATCACCTTGTCTCAGCTGCATAACAGTGACCCTAGAATTTCACCCAGTGATTTTTGCATCAAGCTCAATAACTTCTGAATCCGTTGTGTACGTGATTATTTATCAATGTTGTGATTGCACATAAAGGGCCCGCAACTGAGATAGGGGCCCTTAGCATGTTGGGTGCTGTACAGACACATAGTAAGAAACTGTTCCTGCCCCAAAGAGCTTACAATGTAATAATAAATATAGTTAGCACATAAATAGAGCTTTACATCTTCAAAAGGCTAAAACAAACAAACTAGCCCTCATAATTCTTCTCTACCTCAGAGGAGTTCTATCTCCATATTCTAGCTGGGGAAACTGAGTGCAGGTCTACACTACAGCGGGGATTGATGCGCGCATCGATCCACCAGGTCTATTTAGCGGGTTTAATAAAGACCCACCAAATCGACTGCAGATCGCTCTCCTGTTGACCCCTGTACTCTACCCCCGATGAGAAGAGTAAGGTAAGTCAACAGGAGATTTTCTTCCGTCGACCCCGCGGTAACTCGACCTAAGGTACGTCAACTCCAGCTACGTTATTCACGTAGCTGGAGTTGCGTAGCGTAGGTCGACTTACCACGGTAGTGTAGACATAGCCTGAGATACAAACTGTGATCCTAATCTCTAATGTCCAAGAACAATATTACTGTTATTTCTGGTTGTTTTGCTTGTGTTACAATGGCTGTTTTGCTGATGCAAGCTCCAAAAGGCAGAGACTAAGATATGGTTTGTGATGTTAGAAATATTTTCACTTAGGCTTGACTTTCAAAACTCAGAAGTAGTGGGGCAGGCTACTTGACTAATGAGTGTCTCGTATCATGCTACCTTTATGAACAGCTTCTAATGCAGTAGGTCTGAATATGTGCTCTTTCTCATGTGATGTCCCCCTCCCCTCAGGATTTCATTTAATGTCTTTACTCCTGTTCTCTCTCTTGAAGGCATACTAGTGAGTTCTGCTGTTGAGCTGTGAGATTTCTCCCTTGGAATTGATGGTTGCCATTTCTAAGAATTTCCTTTAAGTACGTGGTTTGAGAAGAAAAATAAGGCTCTCCCATTCATATCCAAAAGGATTCTCTAGTGGGTTTTAATTCCCCATCATCTACAAGGCAAAGGAAAGAACCCACTTAGTCATGCTCTACACCTGGGGGATGACTAACCAATTGTCTCCTGGCCAGAGGATGTGCAGCTAAACCTTATAAGTCGACCGAGGGAGCTAAGTGGGGGGAGATAAGAGGAGACAGATGTCTCTCGCAGAGAGAAGCTCGGGAATAGGGTTTAATAGGCTGGATACAATGGAGAAAGAACACTACAGCAGCAAGTTAGGCTCCTGTAGGGGAAGCCCAGAGGTAGGGCCAGTAAGGGAACTTTAGTGAAGCCTGAGAAGGGCAGAAGGTCTATTAGTTTGACGATTAACTTGGACTTTCATTAAGGATTTGTTTGTGCTATGCCCATGTGGGGAACGGATAAAGCACACGACCAATGTGGTTGCAAGCTGAACTCTGAATCTGTTTATTACAAGCTTTCTTTTATAGTCTTTCTAAACATTACACAACACAATTAGGCTACAATCACCCATCCACCGATTGGACAAGAAGGAGAATCATGTGCTCACCACATGTATAGCCACACACCGATTGGTTCAATTGTTCCTTACATAAGGCCTCATCTTATATAACCACCAGGGGGCCTTACATAAGGCCTCATCTTATATAACCACCAGGGGGCCTTACATAAGGCCTCATCTTATATAACCACCAGGGGGCCTTACATAAGGCCATGATTTATTGCCAGGCAAGTGTCCCATCGTGACCCTTACCCTCTCATGGAACTTTACATCCCCACACCTCCCCCCTTTTTCTTAAATAAGGAAGTACAGCATTATTAGGTGTCTAGGCTGTGACAAACAATAAGTGCAGGTCTGGTGTCACTACTGGATAAGCCTCGGGCGCAAATTTCCCATCTATATGGGCTTCCCTAATAAGTTCGTGCCAACGCCTTACGGGGTCCGGGGGGCCCGAGCCGCCCGGGATATAGTTCGAAGAGTATGCCGGAGGCTTCGGGGCAAACGGGTTGGTGAATTAACTGGTAGATGAGAAACTGTATATGGTCATCTGTTAGCTTCTGGCACTTTACAATGTTATTCAAGTCAGCACCCATTAAATTTGTTACAAGATACACTTCATAAGTTGCTGGTATAACAAAAACCCGCGTCTTTGTCCCCATTTCAGTAAACGGGACAAAGCGTCAGAGGGAAGCTTCTCTCCCTTTTTTTTTCAGCGATGCATAATAAAATCATGCACCGTCTCCTCCTCTGCAGACAAAGCAGAGCCCATTTTGTGGAATGCAGCCGCTCACCTGTGAGCTCACGAACGTCTCTCTCGGACGACCAGGAGCCGGTATCCTCCGGTACCTCCTGCCGCGGCTGCCATCGAATGCAGCCGCTCACCTGTGAGCTCACGAACGTCTCTCTCGGACGACCAGGAGCCGGTATCCTCCGGTACCTCCTGCCGCGGCTGCCACCTCCGCCTTTTCTCACCGAACGCTTCAGTCGGCTGTGTTTGCATACGTGATAGGAGAATTTGGACAGTCCTTATTTGCATCCCCAATTTCTTTAGTTTCCATGGCTGCATCCTCACTTTTTTCAGTTTCTGTGGCTGCAGATGTTTTTATATATTTCATTCTTTTTGTTCTGGTGTAAGGTTCTTCTGCATGTTTACATTTTTGTTTCTTTATATGTGTTTGTTTTTCTTCTTCATTATGATTACCATTTCCATTTATTTCCACCCGAGCTGTATTATTCCTCTCATGCTTTTTCTTCTTCTTTTTCCTCTTTGCATTATTGCTTTTGGAAGTTTCCTCATTTTCATCTTCAGTACCTTCCTTTTCTTTCTTAGGCTTTAATCGGCTGCCTTGATGTCCAAGCCGAATCACGTCGGGGTCACCATTTGTGGGGAGCGGATGAAGCACACGACCAATGTGGTTGCAAGCTGACTCCAACTCTGTTTATTACAAGCTTTCTTTTTATAGTCTTTCTTAACATTACATAACATAATTAGGCTATAATTACACATCTACCGATTGGACAAGAAGGAGAATCATGTGCTCACCACATGTATAGCCCCACACCGATTGGTTCAATTGTTCCTTACATAAGGCCTCATCTTATATAACCACCAGGGGGCCTTACATAAGGCCTCATCTTATATAACCACCAGGGGCCTTACATAAGGCCTCATCTTATATAACCACCAGGGGGGCTTACATAAGGCCTTATCTTATATAACCACCAGGGGGCCTTACATAAGGCCATGATTTATTGCCAGGCAAGTGTCCCATCGTGACCCTTACCCTCTCATGGAACTTTACATCCCCACATGCCCAGATGGGTTTTAGACTTTTATGTGACTTGATCGGAGGAGGGCCAAACCATAGAACACCCACAGGAGGAATTGGGAGAGGATGCAGGCTGAGAGAGATCATTGCAGGCCAAGGAACTGGCCACCATGGGTGAAGAGATGAAGTCCCTCACAATAGTGCATCCAGGCAGAAAGGGGCACCTAGAGGTGAGGACTCATGCTTACAGATGCAACTGGTCAGAAGCCCAAGATCAACTATTTCCTCCTTTCCCCTGACTTAGTCTGCCAGGAAAATGCAGTGTTGCCAACTCTCAAAATTGTACTTTGAGTCTTGCAGTGTTTGATGTCTTCAGAAGCAGGGGCTTTAGGTAAAACAAGCAGTTTCATTAGAATCCCAGCTTTCACGTAAAAAAAAAAAAAAAAAAAGAAAGCGGGGGTGGGTTCTGGCCAGCCTGGTTACTGAGAAAAGCTTGAAAATATGCCCTGAATACCTCCAAAGGCTCAAAAACCAAAAGACAAACAAAATAACAGTTAAAAAAACCCTCATGAATTTTAGGCCAACCTAATGAATCCTTGGGACCTAACTCATGATTTTTTAATGTTTCTGGTTGGCAATACTGGAAAAACAATAAATATAGAAATTTGAATCAGTGAAATTTTCTTGCTTTCTGTGTTGTTTTTTTTTATTTCATTTTTCCTTCTGTGTTTTTTCTTCTTTTTTCCAAATCATTTTTTCTTCTGTTGTTTATCATTCTTTCATTTTTTTTCTACCTTTTCTCTGCCTGCTCCCCCTCAAGTCTTTCACGTTTTGCTGTGTTTCCCACTGTTTGACATTTTCCTTCCACGGAGCCCTGAGGGCTGCCTCTCTTCTGAGCAGATGTGGAGCTGTGCTCCTGAGTGCTCCGGCTGAGTAAAGTATGTAGCAGTACGGTGTGCTGCAAAAAGTGTAGGTGCGTCATCCCTTAGGAGTAGCTCTCCTGACTCAAAAGGTGCTATTTTTATGTAGGAACTTCCCAAGCAAGAACCTCAGCTTAAGGTTCAAGACACTCATTTCCCTCTGTGTGTGTGCAAACTCCCTCATTCTCATGTGTATGCTGTACCGTGTATAGGCCATCGGTACTCCCTCAAAGGGGCCGCAGAGCGATCCAACAAGCAGCCATCTCACTGCAGGTACCAGTGATGTCACCACATGCTTGGTCACAGAATTCAGATAAAAACAATCAAATATCAAACAAAGTTAAGTTATTTTGTTCTTAATTTAAATGTTCATGTTACAATGTGAATAATACTTAGCACTCAGACAGAGCTTTCCATTGGAGGCCCTCAAAACCTTTTATATATTGTGACAGACCCAGACCAGTGGGGTACAGGAGTCTGGTAGAGGGCAAATATACTGGTCACTGGATGAGTAGTTTTCTGTTCCCTGAGTGACCAGAGCAGGGGCTGCACTAGAGTAATCAGGAACCTGCTAGAACCAGTTAAGGCAGGCAGGCTAATTAGGACACCTGGAGCCAATTAAGAAGAAGCTGCTAGAATCAATTAAGGCAGGCTAATCAGGGCACCTGGGTTTTAAAAGGAGCTCACTTCAGTTTGTGGTGCGAGTGTGAGGAGCTGGGAGCAAGAGGCGCAAGGACCTGAGAGTGAGAGGGTGTGCTGCTGGAGGACTGAGGAGCACAAGCATTATCAAACACCAGGAGAAAGGTCCTGTGGTGAGAATAAGGAAGGTGTTTGGAGGAGGCCATGGGGAAGTAGCCCAGGGAGTTGTAGCTGTCATGCAGCTGTTACAGGAGGCACTATAGACAGCTGCAGTCCACAGGGCCCTGGGCTGGAACCCGGAGTAGAGGGCGGGCCTGGGTTCCTCCCAATTGACCTGGACTGTGGGTTCTTCCAGAGGGGAAGGCCTCTGGGCTGTTCCCCAACCCACATGGTGAATCTCTGAGGCAAGAAAATCCGCCAATAAGCGCAGGACCCACCAAGATAGAGGAGGAACTTTGTCACAATATATTAAAAAGACTCATCACACCCTATGAAGTGGATTAGTATTATCTCCATTTTACTGATGGAGAAACAGAGGCACAGAAAAGTTGAAGTAACTTTTGCACAGTCTCATTGTGAGTCAGCGTCAGCGCTTGGGTTGATATTACAATTAAGTATTTATAAAATGCTAGAACTTTGTATATTTTACAGAGATAAAAAAGTACCTGCCTTCAAGATAATATAAACTACAGCAGACAAACATAGAAAGTGAAAATAACAAAGGATGTCAATGGAATTGCACCTACCTACACATAGCTCCACTGAAGTTAATGGAAAAACTCCCATTGAGCTCAATGGGGCCAGGATTCCACCTGTGGTCTGAATTTGATTGGATTTTTTTTTTTTAAATTAGTGCCCTCAGTGTGAAGAATTTTCCAGTCCTTTCAATGGACACACTTCCCCTCCCACCCCAACAAATACGATAGCAAAGTAGCCAGCCTCTAGGTAAGTATTGCATAAGAATGGCCATAGTGGGTCAGACCAATGGTTCATCTAGCCCAGTATTCTGTCTTCCCACAGTCACCAATGCCAAATGCTTCAGAAGGAATGAACAGAACAGGGCAATTATAGAGTGATTCATCCCCTGTCATCCACTCCTAGCTTCTGTCAGTCAGAGGCTAGGGACACCCAGAGCATGGGGTTACAACCCTGACTGTCTTGGCTAATAGCCATTGATGAACCTATCTTCACAAACTTATCTAATTCTTTTTTGAACCCAGTTATACTTGTGGCCTTCACAACATCCCCTGGCGATGAATTCCAAAAGTTGACTATGCATTGTGTGAAGTAGTACTTCCTTCTGGTTGTTTTAAACCTGCTGCCTATTAATTTTATTGGGGGACCCTTGGTTCTTGTCTTATGTGAATGGGTAAATAACACGTCCTTATTCATTTTCTCCGCACTATTCATGATTTTATAGACCTCTATCATATCCCCCCTTAGTCATCTCTTTTCTAAGCTGAACAGTCTGTCTTTTTAATGTCTCCTCAAATAGAAGCTGTTCCATGCCCCTTATCAATTTTGTTGCCCTTCTTTGTACTTTTTCCAATTCTAGTAAATCTTTGAGATGGGGCAGCCAGAACTGCATACTGTAGTCAAGATGTGAGCGTACTATGGCTTTATATAGCGGCATTATGGTTTTTTTGTCTTATCTATTCCTTTCCTAATGGTTTCTAACATTCTGTTTACTTTTTTGACTGCCATCGCACATTGGGCAGATGTTTTCAGAGAGCTATACATGATGACTCCAAAATCTCTTTCCTAAGTGGTAACAGCTAATTTAGACCCCATCATTTTTTATGTATAGTTGGGATTATGTTTTCTAATGTGCATTTGTTACAGTCTGTATCCCTATACTCACCCTTTTAATAAAACTATCATGGATTTTGCACAAAGTATGTCTTGTGAGTAGTGCCCTACCAAATTCACAGTCCATTTTGGTCAATTTCACGGTCATAGGATTTTAAAAATTGTAAATTTCATGATTTCAGCTATTTAAATCTGAAATTTCATGGTGTTGTAATTGTAAGGGTCCTGACCCAAAAATGAGTTGTGGGGGTGGTCACAGGGTTATTGTAGGGGAGGTTGCAGTATTGCTGCCCTTGCTTCTGTGCTGCTGCTGGCGGCAGTGCTGCCTTCAGAGCTGGGCATCTGGAAAGCGGTAGCTGCTGGCCAGGTGCCCACCTCTGAAGGCAGAGCCGCTGCCAGCAGCAGCGCAGAAGTAAGGATAGGACAGTATGGTATTGAAACCCTTACTTCTGCGCTGCTGCCTGCAGAGCTGGCCCTCAGTCAGCAGCCACCACTCTTTGGCCGCCCAGCACAGAAGGCAGCAGTGCAGAAGTAAAGGTAGCATGGTATGGTATGGTATTGCCACCCTTACTTCTGTGCTGCTGCTGGCGGGGCGCTGCCTTCAGATCTGGGCACCCTGCCAACAGCTGCCGCTCTCTGGCAACCCAGCTCTGAAGGCAGCACAGAAGTAAGGATGGCAATACTGCTACCCCCCTAAAAATAACCTTGTGACCCCCTGCAACTCCCTTTTGGGTCAGGACCCTCAATTTGAGAAATGCTGGTCTCTCCTGTGAAATCTGTATAGTATAGGGTAAAAGCACACAAAAGACCAGATTTCATTGTCCGTGACACATTTTCCATGGCTATGAATTTGGTAGGCCCTACTTTTGAGGTATCCTTTGAAAACAAATAATTTGCCGATATTTGTTATCCTGATAAAATGTGTGGCAACATTGTATGTAAAGTGATAAGATTTTACTGTATGACACTGAGATATATTCAAAGTTTAGAAAAGCTGTTTTCTAAAAGACAAACTGATGCCTCAGCCAGGTGTCAACAAAATCCAATGGACTATCACCTGATTAAGCGGACATTCTTTGGCAGGAAAAAGGGTGTGAGTGATTGTTTACATCTTGGCAAAAAAGCAGTTGGAAGTTCCCATCTCCCCTGACTTTGTCTCCTGAACCCCAGCTGGAGATGATTCTCAAAGAAGAGGAAAAGGATCAAAATGAGGAACAGCGGCCCCAAATCATCTCTACTCACCGTGTCAACAACACGTGAAGGACAAAGGAAGCATCATTAGATTGGGGGAAGATCCTGGCTGAAAGGATTCCAGACAGTAAGACTACTAGACCATGTGGTGAGAGAAACTTTGCTTTGAATTTGCTTAGCTTGTTAAATTAGGTGTGTGTTGTATTATACTTTTTATTTCTTTGTAACCAATTCTGACTTTTATGCCTCATTACTTATAATCACTTAAAATCTAACTTTTTGTAGTTAATAAACTTGTTTTATTGGTTTAGATAAACCAATGTGGTTGGGTTGAAGTGTTTGGAAAACTCCATTTGGGATATGAAGATTTGTGCATATTAATGAAATGACAGACTTTATATGAGCTTGTGTTGTCCAGGAGGGTACTGGGCAGTACAAGATGCACATTTCTGGGGGAAGTCTGGGCCTGGGAATTTGCTGGTGTGGCTCTGCAGTATAATTCATAAGTGGCTGGCCATAGCACTCATACAATATAGCTAGGAGTGATTTACATGCTGGAGGCTGTGTGAGAGCAGACCAGGAGTGGTTGCTCTCACAGCGAAGCAGTGTGAGAGGCACCCTAGGTTGGTAAATTGAGGGAACACAGCTGTCCATCAGTCCAGATTGTACCCTGGGAAATGTCACAGCATTACTTGTCAGTTGAAATTCAATGTTGATAAAATCAATCATGTTGCCCAGTCACCCAGTTTTGTGAGATCCCTTTATAACTCATTGCAGTCAGCTTTGGACTTAACTATCTTAAATACTTTTGTATATCTGCACATTTTGCCCCCTCACTGTTTACCCCCTTTTCAGATCCATTATGAATATGGTGAACAGCACTGGTCCCAGCACAGATCTTTGGGGAAAATGCTATTTACCTCTCTCCACTGTGAAAACTGACCATTTATTCCTACTCTTTGTTTCCTATCTTTTAACCAGTTACTGATCCATGAGAGAACCTTCCCTTTTATCCCATGACAGCTTACTTTGCTTAAGAGCCTTTGATGAGGCACCTTGTTAATGGTTTTCTGAAAGTCCAAGTACACTATGTCAACTGGATCACCCTTGTCCATATGTTTGTTGACACTCTCAAAGAATTCTAATAGATTGGTGAAGCATGATTTCCCTTTACAAACAAGGTACAAAGTATGTATACAGCAATGCGGTGTTTCATTATTATTCTCATGCCCAATATTTTTAAGGGGATCCCACCATCCTGAAATCTAATCAATTTTATAAAATGAGTTAAAAGTAATTTCAGTATTAAACCTGATCCTGAATCCCAGTGACAAATTTTGTGGTTTTACAAAGATTCTTGAAAAATGTCTGCAGAAAAAAGTTGAAATTTGGAAGGACCTGCATGGATTTATGCCATGAATTTTAGCTATGGTGGATGTTCATTTGCTGTGTGGTTCTACCTGTAGTTTGTCAATTCAGGGGCTGATTTGCTGCATCCCCTACAGCATAAGAATTTGGAATGTGCTGGGGGCTGGCTGACTACTAGGCCCCTCCTGTATTGCATGTTTGCTGGGGGCTGATTAACTGCATGCTATTCTGAGCCTGGGGTTTCCTGTCATTGCCCTAGAAGCAGGAAAAGAATTATTTAAAGGGCAGAAGGAGACTATAACCAGGAATAGTGAAGCAGTTAGTTCTGCAACAAAAAAGCCTTTCAGCCAACAATCTCTTCTTCCCGAGGCTTTATTTTTTTTAGGTAAAAGATGTCTAATTGATGGCAAAGGAAGCAAATACCTTATATGAATATGAAGGTTAAAAAAGCTCATCTCAAATTACTGACTGGCCTTTTAACAACTGAGTGAGACTCTGTCTTCCAAGAGGCATCTTCTCCACCAACTACGAGAGCAGCTTTTGAGGCATTCCATGACTTGCCTCAGAGATTATGGGTCTTTAGTCATTATTTGGCACCTAGAGGCTTTAACGGAGATCAGGTTCCCATTGTGCTAGTCATTGTACAAAGAGAGAGAGGGGGGGGAGTTCCTGCTCCAAAAAGCTTACCGTCTAAATAGACAAGACAGACGTAGGACAGGAGGGGAAACGGAGGTACAGAGAAGTGAGGTGACTTGCTTAAGGTCATATAGCAGGTCCATGACACAGCTGGGAATTGAAGTTGAACCTGGGTCTCCTGAGTCCCAGCCCATTGCCCTGTCCATTTGACAACACTGCCTTTTGTGCTACTCTTTACACCTGGGCAAGATCTAATCTGGAAGTTGATTCTCTGTCTGCTGATCATCTGATGCGGCATCGACCATCAGTCACAGAGGCTGCTCATTTTACTTTATATCTCAAGGGAGCAGGGGAATCTTGGAAAGTATAAATCCACCTATTTTCCTATTGATTGTGAATTCAAAACCAGGAGTGTTTAGTGTCCCCCCCCTACCCCACCATCACCAGGAAAGCAAAACATGCAGCATCCCAACACCAACTAAAAAGGGGCAACATTCTTGCCTTTGTTTCCACAACCAAAGCTTGACAACTGAGGCATTGCCAAAAGCCAGGCTGTCTCAGGTCACCCCAGCTCAATGCCTGTAGCACGGAGGCATTAGGGGTTTGCCAGGTAGTTGCATTTTTACAAGAGCTTTTGTTTAAAGTCTGAACTCGATGCTAGAAAAGACATGTTGTCATAGCAAAGCCATGCTAAGTGGGACAGGGTCATCTCCCTCACCCTCTTTGTGTTAAAATAAAAACAACAAATTAACCCAATTTACAGCCAATCTTTTATGGCCTGTTCAAAGAGCAGCACTTTAGAACTCTTCTGCATCTGCCTGCCTGAGGCCCTAGTGATATCAATAATAAATGACATGTCTTGGGAAGACATTTCTGAGTCCAGATCAGGCAGGTGCATGTGGGCAGGGGGCTCATATGGACAGGGGGATAAACAGTGACTGGGAACTGTAGCCTGTAATTCCCATCCTGCATCAGAGAGAACTTGTAAATATTTAATAAACTTTGCTTCTTCCCTTTGCTTTGGATGAGATCCTATTAATAAACTTGAGTGGCTTGAGGACAGGTTTTGTGTCCGTTACTATAGCATCACCTTGCATAGGATCTCAGCATGAGAGAGGCAGCGAGAGGAGGGAGGGAGAATGAGACTGAGCAAGTCAGCGTGAGGTGCAGGCAACAGCACCAGGTCCAGGAATACGAACCTCAGCATCTCCAGCTCCTCCAGCTGCAGCCCTTTGGACTAGCCGCCTTCTTGCCAGGTGCCAGCCCCTATAGCACATACACAGTGGAGCTGCAGCAATTGTGCTGCTGAGCCCTTACTTCTTAGATTTCATACTGGAGCTCTGCCTGCCTGACTTTCTTGTTCTGGAGGATCTGCATTGAATTTTCCCTTCTGGGCTACTTTCTAGAGCAACTGGTTGTTGTCCCAGAGATCATCAAGGTGACTAACAGGGACCCCCAAGTCTGAAAACGGCAAATATGACTGCAGCAGTGAATAACTGTTAACCGAAAGGATTTATTTATAAGACCGACAAGATGCCTTTTGAAGGGTTTAGTTCACTGAAAGACAGATTTTTGAAACCAGGGAAGGAAGACGTGAAGACCACTGTTAGTGACTCTCTGGGGAATCTGCAAAGGTAAAATCTGATGGAAATGTCCAAGAAAGATTCATATTTTGTTCTAGTTAAAGAAATTTTAGGGTTATGTTTATTAAAAGGAAAGATGTGAAGAAAAATCTGTTAATAAAAATAGGAGTTAAGGTCGCAGAAAAAAATAGCTGAGCACACATGAGAAGATACAAAAGTTAGCACATAAAATAACGTTACAGCATTGACTCTATATAGACTATAAAGTATGTTATGCTGAACAAGAGTTGAAAGTAAATTATGAAACATTACTCTAGTGTTATGTAGAGCATAAAAAAGGACCACAGTTAAACACAGTTTTAAATATTTAACGGAAGTGATTTCTACTTTTGGCTTGCATGAGAAATGATGATCATTTTGCAAATTACGACATGCAAACTTTATGGATAGATGTTTAAAAAGATTTAGGGTAAAATTTTCAAAAATGCCCAATTGACTTAGAAGCCTAGTGACTTTCAATGAGATTTAGGCTCCTAAATTGCTTAATTACGTCTGAAAATTTTACCCTGGATCAATAACAGAAAAGCCATCCAGTGAAAATCGTGTGTGTGTGTATTTTAGCTAGGGCAAACAGGAGTTTGAAAGAGAGAAAAGAGAATCCGGGGTTTATTAGGGGCAGGAAAAAAAGTTCACCATTTTCACCTTGATTTGGAAGTTTAAAATAAAACAAAAGCTTGAACATTTTTACTTTTGAATAATAATTTTAAAAAAACTATACACACAAAGGAATCAAATTGATAAGTAAAGGAGAAACATGGATATTAGTACAAAATAGTAATATTATCAGTAAAGGCCTCTATCCTGCAAACCTTTATACACATGCTAACTTTAAAGACATGGATAGTTCCATTGACTTCATTATTATGCATAAAATATATAAATAAAAGTGCCAATAACTTCAATGGTGCTACTCACATGCTTAATGTTAATCACATGCTTAAATGTTTGCAAGATCAGGCCACTGTTTGCAATTTAATTTATTTTTAATTTATTTTATTCTATTGGATTTGTATGTGCTTTTACATACAAAGATCAAATGTCTGCTTTTTCTGTTGGGAGTGCTGGTCCAGGTATAATTCTTGGTGCATCTGTGCGTGTCTTCTATTCAGAGAAACGGGGGGGGGGGGGGGAATGAATTCATTTATATATTACACTGTGGTACATATATGCAGAAGAGTGGGAGAGAATGCTTTTTTTTTTTTTTTTAAAGGAGTCACTAATATGAATTCATATATCTCTTGCTATCGTGAGGACTTCTACACCTTGTAAACCCATTGAAGCATACTCAGAGTATTTATTCCCTGCATAGTTTCTCCTTAACTTTTCTCCATTTACAATCTTTTATACAAAGCCAGGCATTTGCTTTTTGACTTGCAAAGTATATAAACAGCGCGCGCACACACACACACACACACACACACACACACACACACACACACACACAGACAGTATGGCTGTACAACTAAATCACAAGTCATTTTGCTGTGAATCCTGCTGGTCCATATGAACAAATGTACTTATGGCTTATAGTCTAACGTTCAGGTGGCATATCCATGTGGCTTGTTGGCAGTACATTTGGTTGCCATGTGGAAAACTCACACAAGCTTTGAATTGTCTTTGTTACCCAAATGTTGCTGAACTCTAACAAGAGATGGCAAACTGGTTCAAATACCCATCAGTAAGAACTGGTCTCAAGCTTTGCCCAAAACCTGTAGTGAGCCAAACCAAGCCATATTTGACAGAGAGAAAAATCTGTTAAACTTTTTCTTTTTAAAGGGTGCCACAGGACCCTCTGTTTCTTGTTAAATGTTCATGTGCTTCTGCCCTTCCCAATTTTAATGCCAAGGGAGAAAGAGGAAATAGAGAAATACAATGCAAGGCTATTCTCACCATGTCTACAACCAGGCCCAAACCAAGAAGCACTGAAAGTTTAATGACAAAGTCTATTCTTGGGATATCTGGAGCCCAAACTAGTTTGTTTATGTTTGAAAAAATTCTGTAAACTATTAAAACATGTAGCTGTTTAGCTTGAAGTTCACCCACTGCTACTTAAAACACAAACTAAAAATATGAACTTTGCTTTTATTATGGTAATTGTGCTGGGCCAAATTCAGCCATGACTTTGTTCCCCATCCAACCACACTGATTTCAACAGTATGTAAATCAGCAGAGAATATTATACATTTTTGAATATTTGGTTGATGACTGATTACAGGTTGCTATTTAGCAACCTGTAAAGAAAATTACGGGCATTGGAAAATATGATGGGTTAAAGGTGTGATATTTTTTTTTAATATAATTGTATAAATGGTATTCTTCTACTTTTCATTCAAATATTTTAAAATGATCCTTGCAATTTAAGATCCATTGACACAAATAATTTCCTCCTGTGTGATCTTATGGAAGCTCAAGTTGCTGTTGGCTTGTTGTCAGATGGACTAACTTTGCTAGAGGTTTTAGAAATTGCTTTAACCCTTCCAAATTAGGATGAGTGTAAAGTGCAATAATAGCACATTCTTGATTAGCCTAATATAATGGGGCACCTGAAATTCATTCAGCTGACTCTGGATTTGGATTAGTGGGGCCAGGAGTCTGCAGGTTTTTCTACATTTCACAGGAAAACAGGCTTTCTCCTGCAAAGCTTCTAAACTCTGCAGATGTATGCGCTTAAGGACTTCAGTGTATTAAATTTTCCATGTAGAAAACTTTATACACTACAGCACAATTTCAGGCCTTATCTACGATGAGGATCTCAGCGATCTTTGACCAGCCACTGGTGTAGCTGCACCCCTAGTTTAGACAACCAAATCTGCTATAGTGCCACTCAGTGTAGTTTACCCCTGCTTGAAATAGGGGTAAGCTGCTGTGGTGCAAATCACAGTTTGCATAGGGTTTGCCTGTCTACACTAAGGTTTTTGCACTGGTGCTGTTATGCCAAGAGTTGGCCATCAATGACTAGAACCTGGGCAAATCCCAAGTGATTGAACAAGACCTCAGAAGTTGTGTTCACCTTTGGATAAATGAGGGTTTTAGTTGATTGATATTTGAATGCTTGAGGTTACACTGAATCTGCTAATTCTTGCTGCCATGATGAAACTGATGAGTGTGTTGAGGATGGTTAATGATGTTAAAGAGGAAGATGTGAGATTTGAATGTTGTGTAATTGTCTCATGTTGCTACAGCCCCCTTGTATTATGTAAAGGTTATTCTGAAATGTATCAATCTGATCTAATTTATTGTAGGTATTTATAATTTTCCCGTCACTATAGCATCTCTGCAATTTTAAATAATTAAAAAATGAAACTGTTTAAATTCTGCTCCCTCCTTTTATGTGATTGCCTATCTTTGCCAAATGTGGTTTAGTTTCTACACCAAAATAAATAAATACAGCGGGGTGAAGGTGCACTTGCTCTAAAAATTATTTTTTTCTTAGTAGTTTTGGGACTTGTTAAAAGTTCATTCAAGCTGTTTAATCAAGTTTTAAGTATGACAAATCTAGAGACTTTGTTCAAGATGAAAGAAAATGACTAGAGAAAGCAGCAAAGGATAAATGAGTACAGTGTCTATGAACACTAAATATTGGAGCTATACTGGCGTTCTGTTTTGAATAGATTTTCAAATATTTAGTGTATGAACTTTAAGATTGGGATACATATATCCTTAAAATTCCCAGGTGGTTTGTGTCCAAAAGTTTAGATGACCATCTACAGGGTAGATGAATGTGTAATAAATCTGAAAGTCTGTGGATAATGCCCCTGAGAAGTACGTACACACACACACACACACACACACACACACACACACACACACACACACACACACTCACTCTACAGGGAACATTTCTGAACATCTGAAAATAATCCTTCATAAATTATGAAAATCAGTCTTTAAGAAGGCTTGTAGGAAAACCCAAGAGACTTTTGTATAGTAAGTCTGACCTATCCTGGCAAATGCATCCCAGCATGCAGCATTAAGCCCTCCTCTGGCTTGGACCCACGTGTAGACCCAGTCGAGAGGAGTGGAAACTTCCCACTGGAAAGGAGATGTGGAGTGTTCTTTGCTTGCTCCTCTCCCCGTATGGGACTACCCACCTATATGGAAGAAGTGAGTGAAGCCTAAGGCCCAAGGCTCTGCATGGGGGGAGGTAGGGCAGAAGACAAAGCAAGATAAGACTGAAGGGGTGAAAGCTTGGCAGTCCCTCAAGAAGAAACATGATCAGATTCAAAGATGAATAATTTACAATGCACAACTGGGAATAGCCTTAAAATCCAGGGGCTGTGGAGAGAGAGAGAGAGAGGTCATGCATGCCAGGTGGCCATAAATGTGTTTTAAACAAAGCCCTATTTTAAATTATTGTTGTAACCACCATTTTGTTTCTGAATTTTAGGAAGTACCAGTGTAAAAAGGGCTAGCAAGTGTGCGAGGCCATGCCTTGTGGAAATATACCCATCCATGCTTGATGTCCAAATGTTCATTCTCATATTTTATTTTTCAGAACTTAATACCAAAAAGAAAAAAAATAATGTGAAGGGCAAAGAAATGGAGTGATATATGGGATGATCATGGACAGTATGAGCACAGGTGGAACAACGTCCTACAGCACACTCTTCAAATTAAACTAAACAAAATAAGGCATTGCATGTATTCTGAAGCATCTTGCAATATGCCTCAGGTGTAAGGCATACACATATTTTTAAATTGGGCTACTGTGCTATAAGGGAGTTCTGAATATTCGACCTATATCATCTAAGGGCCCAGTCGGGCTCTCATTAAAGTCCATAGTAAAAGTGGAAGCAATACTGGGCCCAAGGTCCTAGTTTTCCTGGTTCACTAAGCACTACTTTTAACACCAAGTCTCAGGTCAGAGGAATGTTTTCATGTGCATTGTCAGTCAGCTGAAAATATATAGATGTGAACAGATGTTTCAGCTTTGCACAATAATCTCATCTAGGCCAGCTGCCCAAAATGCTGCTGTTACTTAAAATCTTACCTCTTCCAAGAAAGTAGAGCGAGAGGCAGGCAAAAGAAAATTAAAGAACAGTTCTTTGAAATATTTACTTTATTGATCAATAACTTCTGACTTAGATTGTCAAAGGAAGATAATTACATACTTTGGCTTACTAATTACATATTTTGCTGTGATGTAAAAGTAGTTATTAGTAAGTCAGTCTTAATTTAACCTTTTCGCTTTCTATGGTTGTTTGCTTTTGGCATTTCACTCAGCTTGGACAATGAAACCAGACTAATCAATTTCACTTTTACATACAATTCCCCCAAAGGAAAAAAGTAATTAAAACCAGTTGCTTAAGGGGCAAACCAATCCACACAAACCCTTAAAAGCAAGAAACTGTCCATTGAATGTGTCCTCCTAGAATATATATTAATTTGCACACATTACTTTCACTGACAAACTCTGATCCTTTGTCTAGAAGTCCTAAACAACTCTAACATTTACACAGCCTACATTCTTTGTGATAGCACTATAAAACAAATTTTTAACTCCAACCTTATCAAGATCTCTTAGAAATCCATGCAATGGTGGACATTATGATGTGGGGAAGTCTGAGGCTGGAGTTAAAATTTTGTGTTACAGTGAGAACATGAGACATACAGTGTGTGATGATGCATCATTGCAAAGGGTAGAGACTTCAGAGTTTTTAAATGAAATCTCATGTTTGAAAGGATATGGTAAAATCAATAGGAAACCGCTAAATCTATTATTTTTGGATTATGGATTTGCAGTCTTTTGCGTGGGACACTCCCTGCTGGTTAGGGAGGGATGGTAGCTTAAAGTTACAGTGGTCAGGAGGATGTTATGCTTAAGACTTTACAGCTCTCCCAGGATGCTTCATCTAGCTACAGGTAGATCAGCTGGAGACAGCTCACCTGCATGTGCTCCGGCAAGATTTCTCTGTATCTGATTTCAGTGTGGTAAAGGAATAGAATCAATCAGTACTGTTAAAGCTATGGTGCTGTTAAAGCTTTGGCAGGACTGAAGGCTCAAAAGGGGCCTTGAATTTCTTCCAAGATTTAAATATGTGTTGTCTCTAGAACAGCTTCTCTGCCACACACCCAGCTAAGAGACGCTATGGAGGTTCCACCGACAGACAGCTATATTTGAATGCTGAGTGTTGAAAAAGCAACTTCATATTGTTTACATAAGTGACAAAACCATTTCTTTTACATGAGCCCCAAAAAATCAGGAAACAAACTCATAATTTAAATACAAAATATGTAAGATCTGCTATGGCTTTGTTCAGGAATCTCAACTTTTTAAAACTCTGAATTCTACTCTTGTGTCTATTGAAAGCAGCGTGTGTGTGTGTGGGGGGGGGGGAACGCCTACTTCTGATGAGCAAGTTTAGAAATGAGTATTTAAAAAAATGTAGCAGTTAAGTTGAAGTTGCCTTGTGCCAGCAGGATGGCCCTCAGCACAGTTTTGTGTGTGAAATTATTTCTGTTTTAATTGTATCCCATAATTACAGAGGTTATTTGGACTGTGAGTAAACATTTCTGACAAGCCCCTAAAGGCTACGGAATGGTGTAAATTAGCCATTTCATAAGCAAGCAGACCAACATCACTGTGACATCTTATCTGAGAATTATGTGAATATCAAATACTTTTTTTTACTGTTTTATATGAACGAACATCAGCCAAAGGTGAGTGTGGCTATACAGCAGGAGATGTTAACAAGGGCAAATAGAAGAGTGATGTACTGCAAATATGCTACAGGCTGGTACCTGGAAGAAGGAAATAACTAGCTCTTATCAGAAAGAGTTAAACCATTTCATAACCTTGCAAAGCAGTTCAGTCTTCCTCTGAGTTTATAAGTAATTCTGCTTATCATTTCACAGTGGTAAAATCCTTCAATAGTAACTCCTCAGCAGATGCAAAGAGAGTCATATTCTGAGTCTCATTTCAGAGCCGATTTCCAGGTGACAAAATAACATAAAATGAAAGGCTTTGTAATGCAAGTGCTGTCTAAGGGCTCAAGGCTTCATTGGATTAAGCACATGCTTAAGTGTATGAGTTGGCTATTGACTTCAATGTGGATATTCATATGTTCAAAGTTAATTATGCATTTAAGTGTTTTGATGGATTGAGGCCTAAGGCCCAAATCCACCATTTTAAAGCAACGAATAAAAAGTTAATGTTGGGAAAGGAAAAATTGAGCTTATGTACAGAGAGTGCACTTAAAGTTCATTCTCCTCTTAATGTTACTAGCAGTTCTACCAGCGATATTCTTATAGATTGGGCATGATGAATATGAGATGCATGACTACAGAAAAATGAACTTGCTGTTGAAAAGACAAGTACTAGACTGTTATGCAAGTTGGTTTTGCAATTTTTTAGTTTGGCTAAAAATGAAAATTCTTGCTTAGCTAGATTTTAAGATTCAATTTTGCTATGTATAGTTTTATGTTGGGTGAATAGCAAGAAGTGCGGAGCTCTGATGAATCCCCCAAAGTAAAGATGCTTTTCCAAAACTTATTCACACCTCTTCGGTCTGCAAACTTTGGTTGGAAATCTCACACTAACAGTATTTTTTTTTTTCAATATTTCTAAAAATTCCTGCTTCTGGTTGGATTGGAAAGCAACGTCCTATATAACAGCATTGTCTAAATGTAAGAGATTTGACGCACTTATGCTAGGGTCAGGAGTATTATCTGAAATAGGAGAGTGCTTTGAAAGGAATAATGCTAACAATAGTTAATGTAAATACAATCATGAGCCAAATGAGGTTTGGTTTTAAAGATGTTTCTTTTATCAATAGTTTAAGCTGAACAGAAAATGCTCTCTTGTCTTAATGATTTCTGATAGGTGGGTGGCTTAGGGTAGTGCTTCCCAGCAATGGAGGACAGGCCGCCTTGGGGAAGAGAGGAAGGCTTAGTCATGGGGCTCAGGATGTAGGAGAAGAGCAAAGGAAGTGGAGAAAGCTGAATAACCCCAAATCAGCTCCAACTCTCATTGCAAATGTGCTCACGTGATGATAGTTGAAGCAGCAGTTGGCTCCTTGAAAGTCACTCAGCTTCCTTCCCTACTTCCACAATGACCCCTAAAGCAACCAGCCACAGGAACAGTTTGCATGTAGAGAACTAGTCTCTCACTGGCCCAAGGGAGCACATAGAGTCTGGCCCCATGCAGCCTCCAACCCAGATAGCATGTTGCCTTCTAGTGAATGGGGATCCAGAAGGGAGAGACAAAGCAACCGAGCAGAAGAAGAGTAATTAGAATGCACATGCACACAACACACACACAAATGTAAAAGATGCAAAGGAAAAAGAAAGGACTAAAGGCCAGGACACAGAAAATGAGATTGCAGGAATGGTGCCAGGGCATAGTGTGAGGAAGCACAGCAGAGGGAGGCACATCTGCCAATCATTCCAGCACAATGGGGGCTCCTCCAGGAGAAGGCTGGGAACCACTGGGTTTAAGGAGATTTTTAAGTGGGCTGTAGAAGTGGACCTGTCACCACTCGCAAACTGGGTCAAATCCAACCCAGGACAGTAAATTGTTACTATTTAGTGGTGATTTATTGCCCAATGTAAATTAAATTTCAATCTGGTTGCAGTGGACAGGTGTGTACATCACAAAATTTATCGCCACAACAGGCAATCTCAGCGGAGAGGCTAGGTCCAGGAGATTAAATTATTTTCTTACCCTTCAAAGCACGCTCAAGGCATGATATAGGAACAGTGTGGGGAAGTTTGCACTGTCACTGCAGCCACTGGATCTTTTGTGTGGATAAACAGAGGGCTTGGGATCTCCAGGCTGCCAGTTTGACACTTTTCACCAGCACTGAGTTCACAGGAAGTGGGGAAAAATATCCCCCACAAGTTACTATTCTTTTCTAATACTTACATTCAGAGGTGAAAGTAAGCCGGTACGGGCCAGTATGGCGTACTGGTAAGAAAGTGGCTGCCGGAACGGGCTGGTATACAGCTGATGTTAGCGCTTTAAGCACCATACCAGCAGGGTCGCTGACGGGGGTGGGGTGGTGGTGCAAAAGGGGTAGCTGCCCCAGGGCCTGGTGATTTAAAAGGGCCTGGGGCTCCCGACTGCGGCCAGAGCCCTGGGCCCTTTAAATCGCTGCCGGAGCCCCTGGCAGCACGGGCTGGGCAGCGCTGAAGGGCTGGCTGGGGGAGTCTGGCCCCAACTGAGGCCACGCCCATTCCGGGGGCCCAGAGTCGCGCCCCCACCTTGCCCAGGACTCCGGCTGCCCTGCGTACTGGTAAGTCCTTAAAGTTACTTTAACCCCTGCTTACATTACTGAAGAACCCAGAGCCTCCATCAAGACAGGGGCCTCGTGGTGTTAAGTGGTGTAAGCTGGCGCAGTCATTGCCCAGAAGAACTAATACTTCTGATAGCTATGAATTCATTAAGAAGAGATGATTGCACTAAATAAAGCGCAGTTGCTTTTATCTGAACAAATAGGGGGATAAGAATTTATTAGAGCAGTGTCTCTCAACTGTTTGGTCATGACCCTCAAGGGGTCGGGAGGTGTTGATAATTGATTGCAAAGAAAATCTTGCTTCCCCACTCCCTGCACATCCTTACCCTTCAAGTTCTAGTATTCCATCAACCTCTCAACACACACACACACACACACACACAAATAAATTATATAGGCTTATTGTTAGTATTGATACACTTTTTACTCTTACTTTTATAATACATGCAAGGACGTCATGAACATTTTTGATATTGAATAAGGGGTTGCCCATCTGAAAACGCTGAGAGATACTGTATTAGAGCAATCTGAGAGTGCCCAGAAAGGTGGTTAAGAGATGTTATAACATTTTTGTATTAGACAAATTGTGTTCCACTTGTATTGGGATGTTTTTGTAAATGGTGTCCAGATATTTGTATAATAGTGTAACCTGAATACTCTGCATGCCTTCCTTCAAAAACAATTTTTATTTGAAACTGAAACAGGCCCAGAGATCTGAATACCTCTCTGTCATTCTGTTTGTGAGTGCCAGTCTCAGGGATGACTGTCAGAAAACAGGGCAGACACCCGAAGCGGGTGGTGTGTTCTATAATGAGTAGGGCCCTACCAAATTCACGGCAATGAAAAATGCATCACGGACTGTGAAATCTGGTCTCCCGCCATGAAATCTGGTCTTTTGTGTGCTTTTACCCTATACTATACAGATTTCACAGAGGAGACCAGCGTTTGTCAAATTGGGGGTCCTAACCCAAAAGGGAGTTGCAGGGGGGGTCACAAGGTTATTTTAGGGGGTCAGGTATTGCCACCCTTCTGCACTGCCTTCAGATCTAGGCAGCTGGAGACCAGTGGCTGTTGGCCAGGTGCCAGTCCCTAAAGGCAGTGCCCCGCCAGCAGCAGCAGCACAGAAGTAAGGGTGGCAATACCATACTAGGCCACCCTTACTTCTGCGCTGCTGCCTTCAGAGCTGGGCGGCCGAAGAGTGGCAGTTGCTGACTGAGGGCCCAGCTCTGCAGGCAGCAGCGCAGAAGTAAGGGTGGCAATACCCATGGGCGGCTGGGGTGGCTTTGCCTTTCCAAACAGCCCAGCATGGCCCTGCCCACCCGCCTCCCTGAGTGAGCCACCTCCTGCTTGCCCTTCCCCCTGCCCCAGCCCAGACAGGCTGCTCCTCTACAGGGAAGCCTGCTGAGGCCATTTTGCCCGGTACTCGGGGTTGGAGGGGGGGCTGGAGGCACTGGGGCCGTGAAGGGGGGCCCACATGCCCTGCGCTTTGGGAGCTGGGGGGGCCCACGCGCTACCCACCCTGTGCTCAGCAGGCCAGGGGGTGGGGCCGCACAATGCCTGCCTGCCTGCCCTGCGCTCTGGGGTGGGGGGAGCCATGTGCCACCCGCTGGCCCTGCTCTCAGGGGCCACGCCACTGGCCCACCTGCTTGGGGGCCGGGGGCAGGCCACACATCACCCACCTGCCCTGTGCTCTGGGGCTGGGGCGGGGGGGTCACGCACTACCCACCTGCCCTGTTCTCAGTGGCTGCACTGCTGGCCCGGCGCTCTGGGGCTGGGGGGGTGGGGGTGCTGGTGGCCATGGGAAGGGGGAGGCTCCTGTGGGGGAAGGAGGGCGAGTCCTCGGGTTGGGGGGCGGGGCTGGCTGGGGGCTAGCCTCCCCCACCTGGCAGTTCACCAGCCACCCATGGCAATACCATACCATGCCATCCTTACTTCTCCACTGCTGCTGGCTGCGGCTCTGCCTTCAGAGCTGAGCTCCCAGCCTGCAGCTGCTGCTATCCAACTGCCCAGCTCTGAAGGCAGTGCCACTGCCAGCAGCAGCACAGAAGTAAGGGTAGCAGTACCGCAACCCCCCCTACAATAACCTCGCGACCACCCCCACCACTCCTTTTTGGGTCAGGACCCCTACAATTACACCACCATCTGTATAATGCGACTAATAATACCCTCCTTTTGTATCACACTTTGAGATCTACAGATAAAAAGAGCTTTGTGTGTGCTTCCGGTATAATTTAGAACATTTGGTAGTTATGGTTAGCAATGTGTTTTATTTTCCTTTGTGGAGTTTGTCATTTCTGATAACCTCAACACAGCTTCCATATTTGTGCTTGCTAACAGCATTTGCATGAGCATCTGGCCAGTTAGATGTCCAACTACCTGATGTGGGTCTTTGGACTTGGAAGGTTGCACATGCAAAAATTTCAGGCAGCTTTTGAAGATATAGCCCTTTAAACGTATAACTGATTTTTAATTCACTGCATTATAGCAAGAGTTAAATCTCTTATAAGGACATAGCTGTAGTGGCCGATTAGACTGTGTTGCTGCCATGCACATATGAAAGAGTTTTACTGACAGAATAATATATTTTCCTTTTCTCCATGTCCTTTTAGAAAAATTGATGGATCCAACACAGAAGAAGACCACATTGAATTGACTGAAGAGGGAAGGCCTGTGCTGGCAACCACTCACAAACCTCCCCTATGTGACTGCTATTGCTGTGGACTACCCAAGCGCTACATCATTGCCATAATGAGTGGTCTGGGCTTTTGCATTTCTTTTGGAATTAGGTGCAATCTGGGTGTTGCCATAGTGGAAATGGTTAACAACAGCACCGTCTATGTGAATGGAAAACCAGAGCTTCAGGTAAAGAAGCATCTATTGGTCTTCGTTCTTATCTGGCCCCCATCACCGCACCATCCAAGTATCTCACAAATACTAACCTTCACAACACCACAGTGAGGTAGGGAAGTGCTATTGCAGATGGGAAAATGGAGACACAGAGAGACTAACCCAAGATCACACAGGAAGTCTGTGGCAGAGACATAAATTGAATTTGGCTCTTGCGTGTCTCAGTCCAATATCTTAACCACAAGCTGGGCCTACTTATAGAAACCTACATCTTTTACACAATGCCATGGGCATACACTGGTCCAAAGAAGGTGCTGAGCACCCTCTACTTATAATGGCTTCCCCCAAAACTGCCTTTGAGTCCCACAGGTGGTCCCCTGTGGGTCAGGGTTAGGTCCCTCTGGGTCAGGGTTGAGCGCAGCATATAGACAAGGTTGCCTTGCTGTGGCCTGTACAATGCTTGTTCTGAGTCCAGTGGGCTGTTTCTGAGTTCCAAACTGCTTACTTTAACATTAGATTAAGCCAAGAAATTGACATGCTAAGATTTTTAGCTTTTCCATGCAAGGTACAATTGACATTTTTTGGGTTGTTTTGCCTTTAGCCAGAAGTATTTCATGCCTCATGTTTTATTTAGGCTTGGACATTTTTACTGTTTAATACCCAATTTATTGGTTCTCTTATGGCCCAGGGTATATTGTCAGATAAATGCATGGGGATTCCTGTGCATTGCCATGGGAAGGGGGCTGGTGGAGGTAGAGAAGACAAATCTAATAGCATTGCTTCTAAACTTCTCCCCACCATGCTTTAAAAAAACATTGTTTTTGGAGCAGTCCCTCCCAAAACGAAGGGTGTTCTGCAGCCAGGTCTGGCAAGTGGGAAGCAACAGAGAAGGGAAGTTGAGTGTGCAAAAGCTAGTAACTCTTGGGGGACAGGGAGCTACTTGTATACAAGGAGCAGCAGCCCAGCCCAGCCTATCGATTTTTTTCCTCGTCATTCCTTTTGCAGAAAGATCCCCAAATGATAAGATGCTAAATGGGGAAGAAACATGAGGGTTATCATGATCAGAACAGTATCCTGGCTCTGATAGCAGCCAATATCCGAAATGTCCGAGGAAGGTATAAGAACCTCCATAATAAACAGTTATCAAGAGTATAGCTAAGGGGGAAGGTCTTTCCTAATCCTCAGTCGTAATTAGTTGTTTTATGTTCTGGAGCGAAAGGTTGATATGCCCTGTACATTTATCCTAGCTAGTGTAACTCCGGATGATCCTATTATGCATATAGGGCCAAAGTTTTAAAAAACAGGTGCCTAAAGGATAGGCTCCTAAATCCTAATTTTTGAAAATCAGGTCATTGATGAATTCAGTGCTGAGAACCTAGCAAAGAGGATCGATAGGCAGACATGCCAAACCCTGTGGGGAAAAAAAAATGCAGAAATCGGGCTTGTTTTTGGTTTAATTGGCTTGTGAGTTGCTTGTTGCTTCTTTTTTTGATCGGCTCCTGGCAAGCAGGGTCAAGGGTCAAGCTGGGGCAACAGAGGGAGAGAGTCAGGGGTGCACGGTGGGCCCATAACAGTCCCAGACTGCGTGCCGGCGGGATCAGGGCCGGCTCCAGGCACCAGCCTACCAAGCATGTGCTTGGGGCGGCACCTGGAGGGGGGCGGCGCTCGGGGAGAGCGGGGCCGAGGCCGGGCTCACCGCCCTCCCCCTGGCACTCCGGCCGGCCGCGGAGAGTGGGGTCGCGGCCGGGCTCGCCGCCCTCCTCCCGGCGCTCCGGCCGGTCGGGGAGAGCGGGGCCCCGGCCGGGCTCGCCGCCCTCCCCCCGGCGCTCCGGCCGGTCGGGGAGAGCGGGGCCCCGGCCGGGCTCGGCGCCCTCCCCTGCCGCGCTCCCCGCCGGGGGGCGGCGGGAGGCTTTTTTGCCTGGGGCGGCAAAAAAGGCAGAGCCGGCCTTGGGTGGGATCTAGTCATATAGAGTGTTGGGGCTGTTAGGGATTGGCTTGTTTTGGCCTTGTTTTGAAATGGGATTAGCTTGATTTTTGGTTTATTGTGAAAGTCGAGGTGCTTATTTACCACGTGAAAGTTGGCAACTGTGGCAATAGGGTACTTTTGAGAATCAGGCCACTGCCTCAGTTTGGTTTTAGGGGCCTAACTTTACAAAAATTAATTAAAAAAAAAATTTGGTCAGCAATGTCTGATTTATTTTTTTAAATCCTACAATTATTCTTTACTTTTGATGTCTTCCATCATTCCATCAGTGGCTGGGTCTTTAACTTAACTGCAGTGAGGGAAAAAATAGATTGTTGTCATCAAGTACCCCAGGATCAAAATTGCTGGTCCCACAACCAGAGTGACTGATGTGAGGTCTTAAAGGAGTGTCTTTATTTAAGTAGAGAAATAATCCTTTCTCAGGTTGTTCTGTTGCTTTTATCGGAGAAATAGTGAAGTCCAGTAGTCAGGGTTTGATTCTGCTCCATTAACATCAATGAGAGTTTTTCAAGTCCTTAGAGCAGGGGTCGGCAACGTTCGGCACGCGGCTCGCCAGGGTAAGCACCCTGGCGGGCCGGGCCAGTTTATTTACCTGCTGACGCGGCAGGTTCGGCCGATCACGGCCCCCACTCGCCGTAGTTCGCCGTCCCGGGCCAATGGGGGCAGTGGGAAGCGGCGCGGGCCAAGGGATGTGCTGGCCGCGGCTTCCCGCCGCCCCCATTGGCCCGGGACGGCGAACCGCGGCCAGTGGGGGCCACGATCGGCCAAACCTGCCACGTCAGCAGGTAAATAAACTGGCCCGGCCCGCCAGGGTGCTTACCCTGGCGAGCCGCGTGCCGAACGTTGCCGACCCCTGCCTTAGAGCATGTGACTGGTACCTTAGGGCCAGATTTTTAAAGGTGCAGATAGATGCCTAGTGGGATTTGTCGGGGGGAGGGATAGCTCAGTGGTTTGAGCATTGGCCTGTTAAACCCAGGGTTGTGAGTTCAATCCTTGAGGGGGCCACTTAGGGATCGGGGGCAAAAATCAGTACTTGGTCCTGCTAGTGAAGGCAGGGGGCTGGACTCGGTGACCTTTCAAGGTCCCTTCCAGTTCTAGGAGACAGGATATCTCCATAAATTTTTTTTTTTTTTTTAATTTTCAAAACTACGTAGCCGCCCAACTTCCATTCATTTCAATTTGAATTAAGCATCTAGATGCTTTGAAAAATCTCACTAGGCACCTAAATTCCCGTAAAAAAATTGCCATAAGACTTTTGGGTCCCATGCCTGGCTCTGCTACTGGCTCCCAGTGTGAACTTGACTGTGTTACTTATCTTTTCTGTGTCTTTTGACTGATTTCTAAAATGGGGATAATAACCTATTTCACAGGAGTATTAAGCTTTAACTTACATTTTTAATGTGCTTTTTGCTCCTTGTACAAAGGCCATTTACTATGGAAGTGCAAAGCATCATATTACTCCCAGACATAGCAGGGCAACATAGTCTTACCTGCCTGCCTATGGATAGCCTTTGTTTTGCCATTGTACACACTTTTCCAAGTCATCAGCTCAGGTCTAATGGGACTTTCTTGCTGCTACCAAACAGTTTGTTATTAGAGTTGCTTGAAAAAAGTCAAAATCTTCATGAATTTTTTTTTCAAAAATTTCACCAGTTTTTAGAAATTTAAAAAGGGCCCAGAGTATTTTTCAAGACTAAAAAATGCTGATCAGTTCTACTTGTGATCACAGGGACTTTCCCACCCCTATGGCTCTAAAGACAAGACGTTTCTTTCTTATGGTTCTAAGTGGAAGATGGTAGCTGGATAAACCCTTCCCATCATGCTGTGGCTCCACAAACTTTCCTGTTCTTCTCCCTCCTTCTCCTCCCATCTGCTAAACAAACTGATCAGACTCTGCAAGCACCAAATGAGCCCCGCAAAAGTGGATGGAAAGCCTACTACTTCTTCCCCACTGGTAGTCACCATTGGCCAGTCCCTGAGCCTGGGGCTGCCTGCTGGCCCTGTGCTTATTCTGTCTAATTCCTGATTTCTAGGATCCATCCAGCCTATGCTGCTTCTCCCAATGAGGCAGGACTTGGTAAGAAGCAGAATATATCTTCTACACAGGCCAGGGGAGAGCAGGAGTGCCCAGATGAGAAGAGGCTGGTTGAGATGGGACTGCCCGTGCCCACAAGTCTTGATTTACTCCTTACTCTGCTCTGGGCATAAATCCTTCCATCTTCTCGACAAGGTGCCCCTTATAGGTCTTTCAAACACCAAGACACTGGTTAGTCCTTTTTGCTCTCAGGACTGACCATTATTTTAAGCTTTAAACTAGAAATCATTAATAGAAAATGGGGACATTCTGCAAAGTTAATTAATGCACTTGAAAAAATAACCATAAAAAATACCCCAGCCCACTAGCATGATCTCATCTGAGTTTTGTATTGATGGGTGAGAGCAATGTTTTCAGCTCTTTGTTAGAGTGACTGGCTAATTAAAGTGTCTGATCAAAATGAGAAACTGTTTTGCATTTTGTTTGTTTGAAAAAAATCTAACCGGGCGAACTGAGTCTGCCTTGTAGCATGTAGAAAGGCACAAACATAAACCAAAATGTCACTGCTAAGGACTTTCTTTAGTTTCCATTTTTTGGGTAGTGTTTTAGTGAGGCTTCCTGATTCCCAATATAAATGACGGTGCTGTCTTCGAAAGATTCATTTGAAGGCTAATTACCCCTCCTCTCTGTTTCCATACTATCAGGATGACCGTGAAACAGAATGGCACACTTCTCCTATGCCCAGCAATAGAAGGTTGATCCAAACAAAGGTTGTCACACAGGCTCATTTAAGCATGCTTACAAAGAACGGTAACAGCCTCTTGCAGGGAGAGCTTTGA
The DNA here is from genome assembly GCF_028017835.1 of Emys orbicularis. NCBI lineage: Eukaryota > Metazoa > Chordata > Testudines > Emydidae > Emys > Emys orbicularis. The sequence continues at coordinate 90,488,456 of NC_088683.1, forward strand.
GAGGCAGACTGAAAATATCTCCTAATTCAATTACATTAAATAGGGACAGATGCACATAGTCCAGGCATGTGTCTGTTCATCAGACATTTGTAGGCTATGGATCATCTGTGAGCGTCTGTGGTGATTGCACTAGTACCCTAATTTAAAACTAATATAATTCTTATCACATTTAATCTAATATAAAATACCTAGCTAGCTAATTTTATCCAGGTTTGTTTTAAGGAGCCATCTCTCCCCACTAGCCAGCAGAGTGTCTCCTCTTTGGGTGTTTCATCCCCATCTTCCCCCTTCCCTCCCTCCCTACACACACACACACCACTGAACACAGGTGGTTCATGCTAGGAATCTAAGGGCTCAACAATAAAAACACTGCAATCAAATTAAAAAGAACCAAAGGGTCCAAATATGCATCCCACCCAAAACAAAGGATGTGGCACAGGGCAAACGTGATAACTGCCAGGGACCTAACTCACCAGATGAAAGAGATCAGTTCCCTGTTAATGCAAAGAAAAGGAATAAAAGGGGATTGCTATTAGGGCCTCAAAAATCGTTAAGGCAGATCAGTACCGGGAGGTAGTTGCACAAAGACTTGACTGAGGAAGGCCCGTCCTTGGCTTTATCCTGGTTGAACCCCAGAATCAAAACTTGACTGCTAAAGGGATTATCTCAAATGTGTTTTGAGGTGCTATTTAATGAGCTAATTGTCATACCCCTGCTGTAACGGGTTGAGAAGAAGTCTGTACACGTCCAGTGTATGGTATCCATAGTACTATGGGAAGTGTGGCTCAAATGGTGACTTTTAAACAACTTCCAAACAGGATTTATCCTGCAATCAAGATGTTAAATATTCACCTTATCGTTAAAATGCTGTTTCATTTGCAGAAAGCTCAGTTCAGCTGGGATCCAGAGACAGTAGGACTTATACATGGCTCATTTTTCTGGGGTTACATTGTGACACAAATTCCAGGAGGGTTTATCTCAAACAAACTAGCTGCTAACAGGTAAGATAAAATGATCACTGTTACATCATTTAACATAACATTTTATTGTGATAAATGTATTTCAGGGATATTATGGGTGGAAATCAATATGTGGTATTTATGTCTATTACCGAGTGGTGCTACTCCCTCTGTAGCTAAAATTGGAGCTAGCTTCCCAGTCTAAGCTTGATTTCCAACTCTGTTCTAATAGGTTACTACATTGCACTCATCACCATAGTACCTGAGTGCATTCCAATAGCAAATTACGTGAGGTGACTAACATCTATCACATGTTGTTTGTTCTCTCGTCCTCTCCCCAGGGGACAGAAATATGTGCAATGGAGTGTCTTGTTTTGGTAGGGTTTTTTGTTGGGGGTGGGTGGGTTTGCAGGTGTTTAATATACATATCACTTTGTATTTGTGTTAGAGTAGGAAAGGTCAAAGAAATGCACTCCTAATATAACCCAAACCACTTAGTCTATCTGAAATTTTTGTGTATCATGTCATCCCAGAAAATGTTTTCTGAAAAGTTTTGGGCAAATCACACAAGGGGATTTAAACATGTCCCTGTCATTTGCTTTTCAAAGATTTTCCTAATGCTATTTTGGCTCAACTTATCCCTGAAATAGATTCACACAGAAACTTCAGCTTTTTCTCTTCAAGGGTCCCTAATGTATAGAGATGCCGTTCACAGGTTTTGAAGAGGTGCATATTGGAATTGTGGAGCTATTTAAAGATGCTATCCTGAAAGCGCGCACACACACAAAAATACAGATAGACCTTCACTTACATACCTGTATTATGGGCTGAGCTAGTAGTAACATCTATGGCTAAGGCTGCCTAGCACTTTGCATTAAAACCTCTGTTTTCAGTTTCTTGTAACTTCATCAGACTTTACGAATTTGTGCAGCCATTTTTCAAGCTTGCTGATTTTTAATAAAATTTAAGTTAAAAAACCCCACTCAGTTGTTTTCAGAATGAACTTAATGAAAAATAGCTAGTTTTGTTAAAGTAAAAAGTATCTTCAAACATTTCTTTGAAGTGTTTCCAGGATTTGAAGCATGAACATAGGTGATGGATGGATAAGGTTGTCTCAAATTGTCTGGTGGTTTTCAGGGTGGCACTATCTCTAATATTGTTAACCAGGTTTTTTAAACTATATATATATATATATATATATATATATATATATATATAAGAAAAGGGGTGGGGGGAGGGGCGGGAATGGTGCAGGGCTCCAACCCCTCTCCAAAGATTGCCTCTTCCAAAATGTACTCTGAGCTTAGTTTGCATCATTCCTTCTACAAAGTTAGCATCCTCTACTCTTGATTCCTCCACCAGACAAAATTGCCTGAGCTCAGTGTTTATCTTATCTACCCAGTCCACAAACCAGCTAGCCTGACCATAGTTGTATCACCAGTCTTTTGATCTCTCTGAGCTACCCACAGAATGGACCAACTCAAACTTCCACAAACCTACCAATATTTTACTGAGTAAAGCTGAAGAAATCTTTTTTTTTTTTTTTTTAAGTCTGAGAAATAGCACTCTTGGTGGGAAGATGAATCTGTGAGACCTTACAGCTGATTTAAAATACATGTATCCATTTCTACAATCCAAATATGCTGCAAATTACACACAATCTAATGGAAATGTGAATTCAATACAGTGCATTCTTTCTATAGTGAAATTTATAGTGTATCAAATGTCCCTATTTTAAATAACAAAGTTATTGCTTGTAATATTAAAAAACAACAACAACAAACACCATCAAAAACACTTTTGTGACATTTTGGTAGCGGTTTCCATGTACTTGTATTGAAAAAGTACAGAATATGTCCATATCAGCTGGTATATGTAATTCTGTGACTCATAATTTATGGTCTCAATATGCCTGTTTGAACTCTAATAACCAAACTCAACCAATTCAGCAGAGAAATTGGTGCTGGGATGGGAACCTTAAATGGGTGTATTACTTTCCGTACCTCACAGGCAAGAAGTCAGTTAGGTTTTATACAGTAAGTGGCAAGCTACTGTTACAGTTTCTAGCATTAATTATACTACTTGTTTACCATGTTCACTTTGCATCAGAGCCTCCATATCCTGTTTCTAAGTCGCAGAATAGATTCTCAGAGAAACAGATACAGATGTAACAATTTTCTCCAGCTTTTATTGACTTTTTAAAAATTGCAATACGTTGTACTTTGCTCTTTGGTCAAATAAATTTTTGGTTCTGTTTCCTCTATTTTCTTGTAAACAACAAAATCATAGGTGATTGTGACCTAACTGCATTTATTATATCCATCCCTAGACACATATCATGCTATTGATGCACACAGTGTAATACTTCTGTGGCCACATGACTTTCATAGTTGTCATCTCTGCAGTATACTGTGGCCTTAAGGACTTGACTTTGATAAGTATGTTTAGAACTCAGGTTCTTGAGACAGACTAGGTCCCTGAAAATTCCCTAAAAGAGAATTTCTATTTGCAGTTGTAGTATTAAGGTTTATTTCTAGAGGTACTCCAAACTCCCTTGTTTTCACTTGTGTTCATGGAACCATTTTCTCCAGATTCAGTCCCGGTGGGTTCACCACCATCCCAAGTTTCTCTTTAAGGGTACATCTACACTTACCGGAGGGTCCGGCGGCAGGCAATCGATGTTCTGGGATCGATCCCGGAAGTGCTCGCCATCGACGCCGGTACTCCAGCTCGGCGAGAGGAGTACGCAGCATCGACGGGGGAGTTATTAATATAGCTGAATTTGCGTACCTTAGTCCGAAGTGGGGGGTTAGTGGGGACCAGGCCTTAGAAGAGGAAGGATGGCCTTGTTGAGGGATAGCTCAGTGGTTTGAGCATTGGCTTGCTAAACCCAGGGTTGTGAGTTCAATCCTTGAGGGGGCCATTTAGGGATCTGGGGCAAAAAATTGGTCCTGCTAGTGAAGGCAGGGGACTGGACTTGACCTTTCAAGGTCCCTTCCAGTTCTATGAGATAGGTATATCTCCATATATTATTATTATTATTAAGGACCTGGACAGTACGTAGGAGGTCTGGGCTCAATTCCTGACTCTGCTACAGACTCTCTTTGTGAACTTGGGGAGGTTGTTTGATCTCCCTGTGCCCCTTCTATAAATGGTGGTAGTATTTATTTCTTTTCCCCTTTCCTTTGTTGATCCTGTCTGCTTACACTCCAAGCTCTTTGGGACAAGGACTGTCTCACCACATGTTTGTACTGAGTGTAGCACCATGGAACCTCAAACTCAGCTGAACTCTCTAAGCCCTACTATAATACAAATAATTTATAATAATAATTTCAATTCTCAGTGCAAAGCTCAGCTGAAAACACACTGGGTAACCTGGTTTTGCTCTGGAAGTGATTCAAAACCACCCAAACCCACAAATTTCCCTTCAATTTGATGTGAAATCATAAATTACCCAACGTTTCCACAGATCCACATTGACTTGAAAAGTTCATCAACCATTTAATGACAGTGTCCCCTTAACTTACTGCTCACCATTAAAAAATATGTCTGACTACTGTAAAGTACCATTTTAACTTGTCCATTGTTATTTGCTAATAAAGAGACACTGAACCTGAGGCGCATCCTGATATTGGCTTTCAGGAATAAAACACCATTGGTCAGCAGAGTCCATCATTTAAGAACTCTGTTCTGATTTCACAGTGGCAGCTTGCCAGGGACCTGAATGGTGAGGAGAAAAGAATACATGAATGAATTAGAAACACTGGGCTATTTTTAGCCAAGGAAGAGACCAGTTTATCTTAGATACAACGTACTGCACTGCTGGCAAGATGATGGCTGTTTTTGCAAACATTCCTCACCCTCATAAATAGTAGCAAAACCCTAGCTAATTCTAGCTCAGCCACTCTTATTTATATCTTTGGCATACAAAGAAATTATATGTAATGAAACAATACAGAATGTGAATTCAGTTATTAGAACTGTGCAAGTGGAAAATAAATCCTACTCTTTCCCTGTGGATCATTCTTTCCCTCGCTTTTTTACCTACATTCCTATGGAATGCACTCAGGGGTGAAAGTAACTTAAAGGACTTACCAGTACTCCAGAGTCCTTAGGAGGGGGTGGGGCCTCAACCAGAAGAGGCATGGCCTCCACCGGAAGAGGCAGGGCCTTTAAATCCCCCGGCACTTTAAATCAGGATTTAAAGGGCCCGGGGCTGTGGCGGTGGTAGCAGCAGCTGGGAGCCCCGGGCCCTCTAAATCACCCCCGGAGCTCCCAGCTGCAGAGGCGGCTGGGAGCCCCGGGGGTGATTTAAAGGGCCCCGGGGCTCCAGCTGCCGCTACCGTAGTGGAGCCCCGGGCCCTTTAAATCACCATCGGAGGAGGCCCCAGCCTCTGGCAGAGCTTTAAAGGGCCAGGGGCTCTGCTGCAGTAGCGGTAGCCGGGAGCCCCCGGCCTTTTAAATCACTGCCAGAGCTCCGCCGCCGCTACCCCAGGGCTCCAGCAGCGGGGCTCGGGTGGTGATTTAAAGGGCCCCGGAGGGTAGCGGCAGTGGGAGCCCTGAGCCCTTTAAATCGCCACCCGAGCCGTGCTGCTGGAGCCCCGGGGTAGCAGCGGCAGCCGTGGGCTCTGGCGGTGATTTAAAGGGCCCGGGGCACCGGCTGCTGCTACCACTCTGGGTCCTTTAAACCATCCCTGGAGCCCTGCTGCCGGAGCCCTGGGGAGGCTGCAGCAGGGCTCCGGCAGCTATTTTAAGGGGTGGGGCGGTAGCGGCTGCTGCAGCCCAGGACCCTTTAAATCACTGATGGAGCCCCGCTGCTGCTACCCCAGGGCTCTGGCAGCAGGGCACTGGCGGCAATTGCCGCCAAGGGAAGCCGATCCGTCCCGTTCAGTATGCTGTACTGGGGCATACCGGCTTACTTTCACCTCTGAATGCACTGTAATTCCCTGAAGTGTGAGGACTCCTACAGCATTATAATAAAGAATACATTTCTCTTGATGGCAACGCGTGGCCAGTGTAGCCAACCCCTCACCTCCTTTGGTGATAACGGATGTAGCACAACTAAATATTCACTCAGCTTTGAAAATGGCCCTTTAAATGTCCCTGGGTGACCATTTGCTTCCACTGCCATTTTTTGGCATTGTGATTCTTGGAACACTTTTCATATTGACTCTGTTCATTTTATTGTCACTGTGCCCTCCCACCCCATTTGTCTGTTGTGTCCCTCAGCTGAGTCCTGCTTGTCACAGGAGCTGTCAAAGGCCGAGACTGTCTTCTTTGCTGATGTATAACACTCAGCACCCAAAGGGACCTTGGGTTTGTAGGCACTACTGTGATTGTGGAGAATGAGGGAGCGATGTGTTTTTTAGTTTTATGAATACCAGGTGCACTGCAATTTACCTGTTATCAGGCCAGACTACAAGGAGCTAAATCAAAGGAGTCTGTTTGGAGACAAACAGGAAACAAAACAATGGCAAAGATAAGGTACAGTCCAGGTAATAACAAAGATCCTTGAGGAAACAATGGGGAAGTTAATTGGGCAATACCCCCTGTGTAGTTACAGCTAGGCTGGCAAGGTTTATTTGCCCAGACTTGAACCTAGGACCAGAGGGGATGCTAAAACCTTAATGATGCTGGTCTGGCAAAGAAGAAGGGGGGGGAGGGAGTTGAGTGCCCTGGGACAGCAACTGACAGAGACACAGAGAGGGAGAAATGGCAGCAAGCGGGTTGCCTTTCTTGGACAGAGGGGGCAGAGGGGTCGGGGCTGGGCTGAGGGGAACTTACAAAAGCTGGCAAGGAAACAATAGAGTGTAGGTAAGACCCCAGTCAGATAAGCCAGCCTTTTTTTTTTTTTTTTTTAATCCTTTTGCTTTGTGTGCTCTGTTCATTTGGGTGAATACATAAAGCTTTGTTTTGAAGAAGTTGTTTTTGAGCCACTTTAATCAGCTGCTGTCACAGGGTGAAAAGAGCTGACAGATGCCAAAGACAGTTAGACCTGTCAGATTAACATGGTTGGTAAAGGGGGGGGGGGGTTGCTCCCCAGAGATCCAGTCTGAGAGTGGTAGAACTTGTGGTTCTACCCAGAGAGGGGTGAAGGCATGCTCGGTATAAATCTAGCTCTGGCATGAGGGGGAGGGACTAGAGGACCTCTTGAGATCCCTTCCAGCCCCACATTTCTGTGATTCTAAGCTAGCAGCCTGGGGGACTGCTTTAATGTCTGCCAACTGGCTATGGTCCCTGTGCATCAGGGCCAAATATGTGCATGAGTGGATGGTGTCACAGGGACCTGATGCTTCAACTTTGCACCAGGTGAGAGCTCCCCCAGACTAGGATAATTCTCAGTGAGCTGGATCTGGTTGATTTGAGACTCTGGCAGTGCAATGGGGACAGAACCCAGCCAAGAATCTGGCTCATTAAATTTAAAAAGGTGGTTTGCAAATGTCCTCTTACTACTGTAGACGTCTTATCAGGGATCACTACTGTGACATGATCATTAAGCTGGGTCTTGGTGATATGAAGTTTAATAATTTTCAGAGACATTGGATTAGTGAACCTAGGAGATGCATAGCATATGTAATGCAATCCACAGAACTGATTTGTTGTATAGAAATGAAATTCATAGATTTTTGTCAACAAGGTATGAAAATATAAGAAATACAGTAAGTTTTACTTAATTCTTCTATTAATAATACTAACTAAATAAAGATTCCCATTTTTTGTCAGGCACCTTCTTTCCACCTTATTATTCCCACTGTCTATTTTTTCTATTTTCTTCCCTGTGGCACTGTAGGTCCAGTTTTTAAATGAATTCTTTAAGAGGGCATCCAAATGCCATATATGAGGACTCAGACAGGCAAGTAGGTGCTTCATCTATGTGTAAGGGGACTGTTGCCCCCTTACTAACATTCAGTGGGGGTGTTTTGATTGGCTTGCTCCCAGTACTAAAAGGGGAAGGGTCGATGGCAAATTAGGAGCCTGAGACTGACAGTCCCCAGGAACAATGGGGAGAGGCCAATGCTCCAGATCAGCCTGATTGACAGGGCGGGCAGGCTAATCAGAGGGTCAGGAGGCGAGGGAGGTCCCGTCCTCCATGTGAGCTGGAATTGCCTGGGTCAGACAGAGTGGGGCCGAGCAAAGGAGAAAGCAGGGGCCCAAGCTGAGCTGGAGAGCAGAACCGTGCCAGATCCAGAGGGGCCAGAGGCGCAGCCACAGAGCCAGAGACAAAGCCCAGGGAGAGCAGATCCTGAGCTGGGAGCAGAGCTGCAGCCCCAAAGCCAGAGCACAGCCAGGAGAGAGCAGGGGCCTGAGCTAAGTTGCTGGGAGCAGAGCTGCAGCCCCAAAGCAGAGTTACAGAAGCAGCCTGCAGAGCAGATCTGCCCTGGGAGGAGAGCTGCAGCAACCAGAGCCAGAGAGGCCAGAGAAGCAGCCCAGGGAGCTGGAGGCAGAGCAGCAGCAGCAGCCGTGCTGAGGCAGAGTGGAGCTGGAGCTGGGGCTGGAGCAGTCCGGAGCTGGGTGCGGTGAGCAGCTGGGGAGAGTGAGGGGGACCCTGGCAGTGGGCCCAGCGCAGGGAGATACCTCAGCCAAGAGGCCTTGCAGGCCAGACTTGGAGGGGGATCGTAACCCTGACAGGGCGGGGGCGACGCTGGGAAGAAGGGTCCTGCCACCTAGAGCCTGAGAGCGTGTGGCCACCGCCAGAGCAAGTGTCCAACCCACAGCGTCCCTGCAGCACAGCCAGGGCCTGAGAAGGAGGCCCGGGACCTACAAGGAACAGACTGTGAACTGCCCTGACGTTCCAGAGACACTGCTTGTAATATTCCCTGCCTCAGAGCAGGGTGATGTGTTTCCTTTAACCTTTTCCATTTTTCCTTATTCTTTTTTAAAAGTAATTGTTAATTAAATAACTTGTATTTGCTTTAAATTGTATAAAATGATCAGTGGGTCAGGGAGGTGCCCAGTGCAAAGAGAGTACCCCGGAGTGGGGACACCCTAGCCCCTGTCCTAGGTGACCACAGCAGGGTTGGGGGTCAAGCCCCCCAGGAATCCTGGGCCCAGCCTTGTCGGGGTTTACGAGGACTCTGCCAGACAGGAGAGTGGAAGGGGAGTCCTCAAGGGCAGGGAGGCCTCTGGGTAAAGGAAGTGGGAGCGAGGACTCAGATCCTTTCGCTACCCCACTTCACCGGGGTAGTGCAGAAGCCAGGAAAGTTCCCCACAATAGCGGGACCATTCCCCCGCTTACATAATTGGCGTCACGAACAGGATCCTATCCACAGGGTCCATCCCATTGGTTTTCTGGTTAAGTTCTAGTAGCACGGTCCGGGCCTGGTTGAGCACCCTACCATGGCTGGAATTGAAGAACTACGAACCCAGTTTGCTGAACTTCAGCGCAGATTATCAGACCAAGCGGAGGCATTACAGCAAGCTAGAACTGAACAGAGAGAAGCCTTATCGCTGGCCAAGGCAGTAATAGACCAACAGACAGCAGAAGCTAAGAAACCCCCTACTATTTATGTCCACGGGAGCGGAAGGTCACGGAGTTTGGTGGCTTCCCGACTAGACCAGGAGACATTACAGTAGAGGAGTGGGTCAAGTCTGTGAAGGCGGCTCTGCGTGTGCTAAGAGTACCTGAAGAAGATCATGTGGACTTCATAGAGGAGCACCTCAAGGGCCAGGCCAAGGCCACAGTAAAGTTCATGGCAGTGGCAGACAAGAAAGATGTGAAAAAGGTATTTGAACTCCTCCTAGAAGTGTATGGAGACAAGGTACCTATTGGAACCCGACTAAAGGAGTTTTTTGAGAGAAAGCAGGAGCCTGGTGAAACTGTCCGGGCCTACGCATATGACCTCCAGGAGAGAATGAGCAAAGTGGAGCGGCGAGACCCTCAGCGAGTTCCAGACCCAGATACGGTTCTGAAAGAGCAGTTGGTGCTGGGGCTCCGTGATGACTCCCTCCGACGTGAAATGAAAAGGAGGTTTAAAGAAGAGCCCAGTAAGAAGTTCCATGAACTCATGCAGGCTGCCATTATGTGGTCAGAAGAAGAGGAAGTTCCTGTGGCAGAGGCGGCCAAGCCTAACCCCCATACACGAAGTGGGGGCCTAGTGAATGCAGCTGCTGGGAAAAAGGCCCTGCCCCAAACAGAGCTAACATTGGAAAGCTTAAGTGAAGCTGTCCAAAAACTGGCGGTCCAACAGGGGGAGATGCTGAAAGTGATGACCGAGTTGATGAAAGAAAAAAATCCCATTAGTATGCCAAAGTATCCAAGGGCACCGGGATCCCGAAGAGCCCCACTGAAGGACGAGCTGGGAAGATACATTTGTTATACTTGCGAAAGGCCAGGACATACTAGCCGAGATTGTACACTGAGAAGGAGACTGGAGTCCCAGGCGCCTGAAATTCAAGAGGCACCGGGAGCAAGCAGCCAACCATCAGAAGGCCAAGTGGGGACTGAAGGGTTTCTACGGCTGTCCCTAGGAAAAGGGCAGTGTGTCAGCAGCGAGGAAAAGGACCCTGATGATGTTAGTATATTCAGTGACTTCTGTGGCCGAGCTTTCGGGGACTGCTTGACAGTGGATATAACCATAGCAGGGGTGAAGACCAGATGTTTGTTAGATACTGGCTCAGAAGTCACCACCATTACTGAGTCGCATTTTCAAAAATATCTGAAGGACAAGGACCTGACCATGCACAGCACACGGTTTGTACGTCTAACAGCTGTTAATGGACTGGCAATCCCAGTGGTGGGGTGCCTTGAAGCAGACATAGAGTATATGGGCCAGACACTGCCAGGAAAATGCATCTTCATCCTGAAAGACAAAGCCTCAAAAGGGAGCCATATAGGAGAAGGAGTCCCAGGGATTCTAGGGATGAACATCATTAGTGAGCTGAAGGAGCTACTCTTACCAGGAAAAGGGACCAGGAGGATGAACTGTCACGAGCACGCTACGAAGAATGCTGTGCTGAGTAAAGTACTGGCTCGAGCGGAGAGGCAGAGTCTTTCTCTGGGCCCCACAAGGCATATGGGAAATGTTAAAGTGGGCAGAAAACGGAAGACCATTATTCCTCCTTGGAGAGGGAAGATCCTTGACGAACACAGCTGTGTACCAGGAAATGAGCTGCAGGTGACGAGGGAGAAGGGAGGACGAGTTACCTTTCTTCAAGAAAGATGTGATGGGAGACTGCCAGTTCCAGTTCAAGCGGCACGCCAAGGGCTGATTCCTGCACATGTGGCTAACATAAGGGCGTTGCCAGAGAAGCATCAAGAAGTCTTTTCTAAGGATGAGGTGACCAATTATGATGACCAGGTCAAAGGTCACCATGACAGGCTGAAGACAGCCTGGAAAGTTGCTCTCAGTACAACTAAAGACACAGCCCAAAGTAGGAAAAGGACTTATGATAGCAAGTCCAGTGGGGCTCTCATCAGATCTAGTGACTGTGTACCAGTTCGTAGCCATAGAGGCCGGAGATGTAATAAAATACAGGACAAATGGAAGCCAAATCCCCACACTGTGGTCACCCACAACAATCCCGAACTGCCAGTGTACGCTAACCAGCCTGAACGAGGAGGTCCTGAGAGAGTAGTACATAGGGACCAGTTGAAACATTGCACTCTTAGTCCAGACAGGGACCATAGGAGGCGTAGATCAGTACACCCCGAGGAGGCTGAAACCAATTGGGAAATGGTTCTAGTCCCACAAACCGAATACAGAGGGGGACAGAGTGGGGCAAACCCAAACCCTAACGAGAATGGCCAGATCCTTCAAACTGACCCAGTATTACCTGAGGATAGGGAAATAGAAAATATGGGTAACGAACCACCAGTCTTAAGAAGGTCGCAGAGGGCTAATAAGGGTGTACTTCCTGTTAGACTTAGAGATAATTATGTTATTGGTTCTATGTAGTGTTTTAATGAATATTGTTATGTATGGTATTAAGAAGTAGATGTGGAATGTTAAATATGTTAAATGTTCTTTTGATAATTGTTAATGGGTTGTTGATATAAAATGATGTGGGTATATGTTGTTACTATGGGGCCCGGATGTACCGGTGTGAATATTGTGGATGTGGCAGTATTTTAGCAAGGGGGAATGTGAGGGGACTGTTGCCCCCTTACTAACATTCAGTGGGGGTGTTTTGATTGGCTTGCTCCCAGTACTAAAAGGGGAAGGGTCGATGGCAAATTAGGAGCCTGAGACTGACAGTCCCCAGGAACAATGGGGAGAGGCCAATGCTCCAGATCAGCCTGATTGACAGGGCGGGCAGGCTAATCAGAGGGTCAGGAGGCGAGGGAGGTCCCGTCCTCCATGTGAGCTGGAATTGCCTGGGTCAGACAGAGTGGGGCCGAGCAAAGGAGAAAGCAGGGGCCCAAGCTGAGCTGGAGAGCAGAACCGTGCCAGATCCAGAGGGGCCAGAGGCGCAGCCACAGAGCCAGAGACAAAGCCCAGGGAGAGCAGATCCTGAGCTGGGAGCAGAGCTGCAGCCCCAAAGCCAGAGCACAGCCAGGAGAGAGCAGGGGCCTGAGCTAAGTTGCTGGGAGCAGAGCTGCAGCCCCAAAGCCAGAGCATAGCCAGGAAAGAGCAGGGGCCTGAGCTAAGTTGCTGGGAGCAGAGCTGCAGCCCCAAAGCAGAGTTACAGAAGCAGCCTGCAGAGCAGACCTGTCCTGGGGGCAGAGCTGCAGCAACCAGAGCCAGAGGGGCCAGAGAAGCAGCCCAGGGAGCTGGAGGCAGAGCAGCAGCAGCAGCCGTGCTGAGGCAGAGTGGAGCTGGAGCTGGGGCTGGAGCAGTCCGGAGCTGGGTGCGGTGAGCAGCTGGGGAGAGTGAGGGGGACCCTGGCAGTGGGCCCAGCGCAGGGAGATACCTCAGCCAAGAGGCCTTGCAGGCCAGACTTGGAGGGGGATCGTAACCCTGACAGGGCGGGGGCGACGCTGGGAAGAAGGGTCCTGCCACCTAGAGCCTGAGAGCGTGTGGCCACCGCCAGAGCAAGTGTCCAACCCACAGCATCTCTGCAGCACAGCCAGGGCCTGAGAAGGAGGCCCGGGACCTACAAGGAACAGACTGTGAACTGCCCTGACGTTCCAGAGACACTGCTTGTGATATTCCCTGCCTCAGAGCAGGGTGATGTGTTTCCTTTAACCTTTTCCATTTTTCCTTATTCTTTTTTAAAAGTAATTGTTAATTAAATAACTTGTATTTGCTTTAAATTGTATAAAATGATCAGTGGGTCAGGGAGGTGCCCAGTGCAAAGAGAGTACCCCGGAGTGGGGACACCCTAGCCCCTGTCCTAGGTGACCACAGCAGGGTTGGGGGTCAAGCCCCCCAGGAATCCTGGGCCCAGCCTTGTCGGGGTTTACGAGGACTCTGCCAGACAGGAGAGTGGAAGGGGAGTCCTCAAGGGCAGGGAGGCCTCTGGGTAAAGGAAGTGGGAGCGAGGACTCTGATCCTTTCGCTACCCCACTTCACCGGGGTAGTGCAGAAGCCAGGAAAGTTCCCCACAATAGCGGGACCATTCCCCCGCTTACATATGCCATGGCCCTGGAGTGGCAAGAAGTGCTTAATTTGTGCCAGGGCTCAGCCCCGGCACCTCTGGGCTTGGCAGTTCAGAGCCCCGGCACCTCTGGGCTCGGCAGTTCAGAGCCCTGGCACCTCTAGGCTTGCTGCATCAGTTCTAAAAGTAAAACAATTGCTTGAGCATTGGCATCTAATTGATTCAACCACGGCACCTCTTTCATTATAAGTTAAGCATTGCTGGCAAGCATCCAGTTTATGCCAAGTAGAAAATGATTGTCATATGATTTAGTTTCAGACACTTTTTCTGTCACTTCTATTGTTACTGTTTTTATGGTGCAGTAAGTGTTGCACTGCTCTCTATTTACACTCACAAAACTCCAGGCTCCCCTGCCTGAAAGGATTCACAGTCAGACTCAGGTGTACTAGGTAAACCTGAATTGGAAAGTTGGGTTGTCCTGTCCTTCAACTCCAACTATGTTGGGCACCCAAGAATGTTGCCTCTATCTGTAGTCATGCCACAGACCTTTCTGCTACTCTTTTCTTTGCATCTGAAATCGAATATAGAGGTTGGGTGACTGCAGCCAACATAAATCATTTTCCGAACTCAACTAGCCCTATGTGAATTCAGATTCTTGAAAAATTTGAACATAGCAGTGCCCTGCCTTATTAAGAATTCAAGAGTAGGGATTCTTAATTTTTTTTGTAGGGTGCATCATATCTTACTGAAGATACTGCCTTTTAGACACCTCCCCTCCCAGTTACATAAAACCTTTATGGCAATTGCTGATATGGAAAAGTAATATTAGGAAAGTAGTATCTTTTAAACTGTTTTCTAATGCAGATTAGCTGCTGGAAACTAGCAGAACCAGCAACATGGCTCAGGAAAGCACTTGAGCCAGTGCTTCACATTAAGCAGCAGGTGCTTAGATTCCCTTGAATTCAATAGGATTTAAGCATGGGCTTAAGCACTTTCCTAAACAGAGATGCTTTCCTGAATCAGGACTCATGGAGCCAATCAGTTCACCATGAACCTCCAGAAAGTGCTCCAAGGACCCCAGTTTGAGAAGAAGAAGAAAAAACCAGTAGACTTTTCTGTACCAATTTTTGAGCAAACACTTGTTTTAGGGAGAGGACTCATCCCAGGGATAGATTCAGCTCTGGTGTCTGTAGCTGCAACTCTGTTGACTTCATATTCAGGATTGACTTTGGCTCATTGTGCAAGTCCTTTGCAGGTGAAATGGCACAAAGTATGGGCCAGTGTCTTTTCTGCCCAGTGAACAGTAATTATATCCACTTTTATGCTGTTTCTTTCCACAGGGTATTTGGAGCAGCTATTTTCCTAACATCTACACTGAATATGTTCATCCCGTCTGCTGCAAGAGTACATTATGGCTGTGTTATGTTTGTAAGAATTTTGCAAGGTCTCGTAGAGGTAGGAGCACTCAGCATTTTGGCCTGATTATATTTCACTCATTTTGGGGGGTTCAGTTTTATAATGTCAGAAAATGATTCGCTCAAGTTTTCTAAATAATCCACATTGCTTCTTATTGTTCATTTTTATCCAGTGATGTTAGTTTGTTTTACTCCTGCCGAGTATTACTACTGGGAAAAGCCCCATCTTTATAACATTTATTTATGCTTTTTTAAGATGATTACATTTTAATTATACCCATTTACATATTTCAATTAGTCTAAACTATAAAGTCAAAAGACCAGGATTACGGAATGGAAAGTAGATCTACCACATTTGAATACTATAATTCACTGCATGCACTATATATGTAAACATTTCCACCAGAGCATTTTACCACTTAAATTCTTGTTCAAAGCCATTCACAATCTTCATAAGCAACCAGCGAAGTTCTTCATAGCTCTCCTCAACCTCTCCCGTATCCTCTTAATATTGAAGAGCAATTATACCAGTTGAAAATAACAGCAACTGTATACAGTAAAAGCAAAATTATGTGATGTGTGTGTATGAAATATTTGCTAGGGCGTGACCTATCCAGCGTGCCATGGGATGTGGAGCAAATGGGCTCCCCCACTGGAGAGAAGCAGGCTGGCAACCACATCTTTCTGTGGTAAGTTTAGTGATTTCTAGATTTTCTGTGTTTCTGATTTATTGGTGTTTCCATTTAGAAATGCTTTATTGTATTTATTCATATTGGTTTGCAAGTGAAATATGATCCCCCTCATTAGAAGGGGTGAGGATAGTGATGGAGAGGAGAGAGGACCAAGATGATGTAGAACTGGTGGGTCGGTGGGTGGGGAGAGAATGCTGCAGAGACGCTGGGACAGAGAGGTGAAGAGGAGAGTGAAAGCAATGAAGGTAAAAGTGGACAGTGGGGGGGAAAAAACAAGGAAGAAAATGGAGACATGATAAAGAGAGAAAGTTCAACAAAAAATTTGAAAGGATAGAAAAATCAGAGAAAAAAATAGTCTGCTAGCAAATGCAGGCATTGAGGGACTAGGGGACCGTAGTATTAAATACAGGATGAAAAGAGGGAGACTAGGAAAAGCAAAGAAGCGCAAAAAAAGGGAGATTTTTTAAAAAAGAATGTACAGGAATTTTGCTGTATACATGTTTAATCTACAATTTAATGGATGGGAAAACCCTGGCAAACTCCCTCAGACCCCCAACCACTTTGGATGCTATGGATCACCCCCATTTTATTTTTGAAAAGGGAACTGGTAAACATCACATATCCACAGGATTGGTGCTATGGTCCCAGCTTTGGAACAGTCTCTGGGAGGATCCCTTCAATATGTTAGGCCCCCCTAGGAGTCTCACTTTTCCTCTAGGGTAAGCCACACGGCTTCACTGCCTCCTTAGACTGGACCTCTGGGCCTTCAGCTCTGCTGCTTCACACTGTGAGCTCTATTCGACCAGTGCCAATGAGACAGACCCCTGAGGGAGACTTGTACAATCTTAGGGAGCAATGCACCTCTGCAAGCATCTGCAGTGACACTCAGCCAGCGTTGTCAAACAGTAGGGTCTATTAGTCAATTGGAACGCAGCATAGAAAGTCCTTGGATAGCACAGGGAAATGAAGTTTAAAGCACAGTCCATTCTGGGTAGCCAGAGCCCAGCCAAGCTGCAGTGAACCCTATTGTTCAAGCTCTGTCACCCCGTCCATCTGATCTCCTTTGTCAGACTCCCAGGTGTGTGCTCCCAACTGCTTCCCCCAGCCATCTCTTCCCTCCCTCCCCCCCACATAGTCCCTTGTTCCCAAGCTGGGGAGATGAGAGGCAAGGGACGTCCATATCTCTCTGCGTCATTGGTTGCTTGGTGTCCATGTTCAGGCAAGTGGATTTGCCACTTTCTTTTCAAGAGCTCCATTGACATAGGACCTAAGAGCTCAGACAGCTAGGCACCATTTGCACCAGTGTCTTAGCCTGCCATGAGAGCACACAGTCTCTTTGCACCCACTCTGTAACAATGCTGCATGTAGGAGAAACTGAGGCACACATGGGCTTCCTAAAAATGTTTAAAAATTCCCCACTTTGTCACATCAAATCTTTGCATTCAGTTTAGTTAATCCTGCAGGAGTAACTGTGACATAGACTAGATATGAAACTCCAGTCTGAATAGTCACCAGTGAAAAGTATTTGCTAATGAGTTATTCCAAGAAACTAGTAGAGTGAGGTGTTCTCTGCATGTCTGACAATAGTTTGTACTTAGGTCAAAAGTGTTCATTAACAAAGTATGAACTAATGTCAAACAAACAGTGAAGACCTGAGTCTGCTCCTTCCTCAGAATAATTCATTAGCAACACTTCTCACCTATGGCAGAGTTAATCCAGGAAGACCTCAGAGCCAACTGGCAGCCAGCCCACCGTACGATAACTCATATCAGGCCGGACACTCATTCCCCCCAACACACTGTTGTCATAATATGTATCTAAAAGGTGTCATGTAACGCATCATATGTAAGGTTACGATTTTGTCATGGAGATTGCGGAAGTCATGGAAACCATGACTTTCAAAGACCTCCGTGACTTCAGCCCATGGTGGCTGGGAGATGCAGGGTCCCGCTGCAACCCACGGCAGCCGGTGGGGTCCCCACTCAGCTCCCAGCTGCTGTGGGTGGTGGGGTGACCCTGGAGTTCCCAGCCACCGTGGGGGACTCCAAGCCACCATGATGGGGACACCACAACTCCTATCTGTGGGGGGACCCTGGAGCTCTGGGCTACCGCAGGCACCATGGGGCTCTGAGCCACCACCAGGGAACCCCGCAGCTCCTGGCCAGCCCCCACAGCTGCCCAGCAGCTCCCCCTTTTGTCATGGATATTTTTAGTAAAACTCAGGGGATAGGTCACGGGCTTCAGTGAATTTTTCTTTATTGCCCATGACCTGCCTGTGACTTTTACTAAAAATATCTGTGACAAAATCTTAGCCTTAATCATACATAAACTGGTGACACACTGGTCCCGAATATCATCTGTGATGTGTGTACAGGTTGTGTACAAAGAATGGTGTGTGTGTGCTGGAAATACGTTCTTAAAATGTATTTGGGAGGCAGAGCAAAAACCCAGCTTGCCCTAGACAAGCTTGGTTACAGGCAGAGGACCATGAAAGTAAATGTACATATAGGGTAAACAAAGCTGTCAAGCAGCAACTTTGAGAGCACACTGGGGGACAGAGTCTGCACCCCAGGAATCCGTCCTGGCTCTTGAGGCAGAGACAATGGCCTTTGGGTAATACAAGGGGAGCAACCAGGCTTTTAGTGATCTACCATTTAGGGAGCAGCACCTTTTGATTCTCTCAGCACTGGGTGCCTTGGCCTGGAGTTGCTGGTAACCTGATGTGAGTAACAAAACTGCTTAGGTGAAGATTATAACTTGCGAGGATTATGTTTTTTAGTCACTAGAAATCCAGTTTTGTTTTGTTTGTAACCATACCTGTCTCTTCTGTTCTTGCTTAGTGTCACTTAAATCTCTGGTCTTTGTTAATAAACTTATTCTTGTTTTATTACAAAACAATCTCAGTGCTTTGTATTACAGTGAAGTGCAAGATTCCAGCGAATCTACCAGGCAGGTGTGTGCTCTGTGTCTTTGGAGGCAGCGACCCTAATAATTTCTGTGAGGGTCCAGTAAGAGGGACTGGACACTGAAAGGAGACATCTCTGGGGAACCAGGTTTTGCTGATTGCAAGGCAAGATTTAGACTGGCAGAGATTTGAAGACTTTGCTGGTGAGGCAGACAGGCTGGTGTGTCAGGGAGCTGACCCACATTTTAGCAGCAGCAGCAAAGCTCTCACTCTCGCTAAGGCAGAGGGGTAACCCAGTGGTTCACAGTTCTAGGTATCCTGACCAGAACATATCAGATACCCACTTATCAGTGCTAAGTGTGACAAAGTTCCTCCTCTATCTTGGTGGGTCCTGCGCTTATTGGCAGATTTTCTTGCCTCAGAGATCCACCATGTGGGTTGGGGAACAGCCCAGAGACCTTCCCCTCTGGAAGAACCCACAGTCCAGGTCAATTGGGAGGTTTAGGGGGAACCCGGGCCCGCCCTCTACTCCGGGTTCCAGCCCAGGGCCCTGTGGACTGCAGCTGTCTATAGTGCCTCCTGTAACAGCTGCATGACAGCTACAACTCCCTGGGCTACTTCCCCATGGCCTCCTCCAAACACCTTCCTTATTCTCACCACAGGACCTTCCTCCTGGTGTCTGATAACGCTTGTGCTCCTCAGTCCTCCAGCAGCACACCCTCTCACTCTCAGCTCCTTGCGCCTCTTGCTCCCAGCTCCTCACACTCGCACCACAAACTGAAGTGAGCTCCTTTTTAAAAACCCACGTGCCCTGATTAGCCTGCCTTAATTGATTCTAGCAGCTTCTTCTTAATTGGCTCCAGGTGTCCTAATTAGCCTGCCTGAACTGGTTCTAGCAGGTTCCTGATTACTCTAGTGCAGCCCCTGCTCTGGTCACTCAGGGAACAGAAAACTACTCATCCAGTGACCAGTATATTTGCCCTCTACCAGACTCCTGTACCCCACTGGTCTGGGTCTGTCACATAAGCTAGAGTTTCATCATTAGTCTCTCTGAATGTCTGACAATAAGTTCTCATTGGAAATTCCTTTTTCAGACACTTAAATGCTCATGTTCTTTTCCACATCCCTAACCAATACATCACACACCTCTTCTGGTCTGGAACTCAGACTTCTTAACCTGTTGCCAGGTTGAAAATTGACTTTATTTCTACTGTTTCTTCATACTATTGGTATAGTCCAGTGGTTCTCAAACTTTAGCAACCTGAGGACCCCCATTTTGATTTACAATTTTTCAGGGATCCCCAAGTCCCGCGCTCAGCCCTTGCCCTGCCCTCTTCCCTGAGGCCCCGTCCCTGCTCACTCCATCCCCGCTCCCTTCATCGCTTTGTCTCCCCCACCCTCACTCACTTTCACCAGGCTGGGCAGGGAGTTTGGGTGCGGGAGGGGTGAGGGCTCTGGGAGGGAGTTTGGGTGCAGGGTGCAGACTCTGGGCTCTGACAGGGAGATTGGGTGCAGGAGGGGGTAAGGAGTGTGGGAGGGGGTGCAGCTTTGGGATGGAGTTTGGGTGCGGGAGGGGGTGAGGGAGGGGTGCGGCTCTGGGAGGGAGTTTGGGTGCGGGAGGGGGTGAGGGGTGCAGGATATGGGAGGGAGGGAGTTTGGGTGCACATCTCTCTGGCAGCGGCTCCTAGGTGGAGGGCCAGGGGGATCTCTGCACGCTGCCCCTGCCTACAGGCACTGCCCCTGCATGCAGGCACCACCCCTGCAGCTCCCATTGGCTGCAATTCCCAGCCAATGGGAGCTGCAGAGTCGGCACTTGGGGTGGGGACAGTGCGCGGAGACAGTGTGCGGAGATCCCCTGCCCCCCCCCGGTCATCAGGGCCGCTTCTGGGAGCGGCACGGGGCCAGGAGAGGTAGGAAGCCTGCCTTAGCCCCACTGCGCCGCCGGACTTTTAGCATGCAGAAGGTGCTGGGAGGGAGGAGATGGGGAGGAGTTGATCAGCGGGGCTCGCGGACCCCCTGGGGGTTCCTTGGGGACCTCCAGGGGTCCATGGACCCCAGTTTGAGAAACGCAGCTATAGTCAACATATTGTTGAACATACTGATGGCAGGTCTAGATGAACAATCCACTGTTGCTAGCATTGGTGGAGTTTCACAGGTGCTAGCATAACGATGGGAGAATATATTTAAATTCTCAGTCTAGAATTGTGGCTGCTCAGTGCTTCTGAAAATCAGGCTATTAACTTCTCTGTAGTGCAATTCATCCATATGCATAATGCAGATAATACAGCTTACCTATCTCAACATATGCTGCTGCATGATAAAGGTACCACTTGGACTTTGTGATGTTGGTCTTAAGTGCACACTGTAGTTGCTGGGTGCTGACTTGAAGTGGTTTCCATCATATACAGGGTTTACAGTTTGGTACACAATTTATTCCAGCCTCCCTGTGTAGTTGTTCTAATACCTATAGGAAATGAGTTGGAGGAATTAGGTAACATAGCTGACATGTTTTCTCAATCCTTTTGATCTTCAGGTTCTTACGCTGGGGCAGTGGTTGCCATGCCCTTGGCAGGGATATTGGTACAGTATATAGGATGGCCATCAGTCTTTTATATTTATGGTGAGTTGTTTAATGTAAAATGGCACACAGTTGGATCAGCATTGTTAGACAGTGTACTGATCAAAATTTTAAAAGTAGTACTGATCAAAATTGTTCAGTCTTATTGTCAGCTTTCTATGAAGTATTAAAAGATACTATGGTAACATATTGTAAAATGCTTTTAAACTGTAATGATTTCAACATATAGTGCAGGGCTACATACTGGCGAGTCCTTGTGAAAGCCCACTTAACTACCCAACGATGCCCCAAGCATGCTGATACATCCCTGAAGTTGCCTCTTATTTGTGCCTAAACACTTACCCATTCCCTAAACAGTAGGGCTCCAAAAGCCACACACAGCGGGGACGCTCACCCATGCATGTTTATTTGTCTGTTTCAGAGGTGGGATAATTCACTTTGATCCTTTTGCACGGTGTGTGCTGCAAGGTTTGCCAATCAGGATCTGCTTACTATGTCTTTACATAGCCCGTAACAATTTTTTTTTTGGATTAACCATGATTCCCTCCCTCCCCCACATCGCATGCAGATATGTGCTTCTGCCTTCCCCCCACCTCCCCAAGCACATAAGTGCAGTGTGCTGAATAGGTGCTCAGATACCACTGTGACGGGCACAGTATAAATACACAGCTATAATTTTTCCATGTGAATTTGTGCAGACTTCCTGACGGACTTTGATTTGATTTGGTCCTCAGATAAATAATTGAAACATTAGGCATTACGGATACTTTACCATTACCCAATGGCATTTGAAACCAATCTGTTTTCCTTCCACCTCTCCAGGAATGTTTGGAATTTTTTGGTACATGTTCTGGCTGTTTCATGCCTATGAGAGCCCTGCTGCACATCCAACAATAACCAGTGAAGAAAGGACATACATAGAAACAAGTATAGGAGAAGGAGCCAGCCTAGTTAGTGCAAGTGCAAGTGTAAGTATAATTTCATGATCATAGACAGAAAATACCTAGGTTTTGGTGGCCATTGTCATTTATGGCAAACAAACATATTAAGACTTTGCATTATATCAGTGTGTGGATAGCGATACAGTGTAGAACTTCAGCGTACATAAGGGCAGCTTTTCTTTTCTTAAAGACTACAGAATCCAGCCCATGCATAAAAATATAAAAATCTAATCAATATACACAACTCATTGTCCTTTCAGCTCCAGGTTTCTACTCCTGTCTAAACTTAAGGGGCCAGATTCTGATCTCGCTTATGAGTAATCCAACTGAGTTCAGAAAAAATGAAGTCAATTTTGCTACCTAGATCAGAAGCTGCCTACAACTCGTGTCAGTGGAAGTTCTGTATGCACAGTCAGGGTTCTCTGACACTCTTGGTCTTAAAACAGCCTAAGTTTTTTGTTTCCCCCCCCCCCTCCAACTCCCCAGACCTTTTCTTAGCTTTGTTACCAGTAACATACTGGAAACCTAATCCCAAGATATATTTTCCAATCAAATTTGTCTTCCTCCATTTATATAACTTGGTTTTGCTATTGTTTGTAAAAACAAAAGCTGTTTCTTGATAACCTATTCCTTCCTGGCTTGCATTCTTCAACATTCTGTAACAAAATAACCCAAATCCTCTTTTGATTATGGATGATTTGGCTAACAATCGTGGTGATTGGATAATGTGTCAAATTCTACCCTTGGATGCACACCTGATGCATTCATTGAAATCAATCAGACCTTGGCTGGAGACACACATGCACATCCAAGGTCACCATTGCACCCTTAATATTAATTGGATCAACATAAATACATCCATGTGGAGTTCATACCACACTGTGTACATAATAGATCCATTTTAAAGAGAAGGAAAAAAATATATCCACATTACCATCATTACAAATAGTTTCTTTTAGGAGTTCTATTGTAAATAAGTGTGGTTCTGAAGTAATTTTCTTCCTTCCGTACAGATTACTGAAGCATAAATGGAAACTCAAAGTGAGAAGAGTGAATTGCATAAATTCCATTTGATCCCAAGGACTTTAGTTCAAGTCCCAATTTAGACTAAAACTGATATCTGCCTGGTCACTTAGTTACTGCATATTTACAATATGGAATTTATCAGATTGAATCACACCACAAGACAGTGAGGAACATATTAAGGCTTTCCCGCAATTTACTTTATAATTCTTCTTACCCACTGTACCACTGTTGCTCTACACCAGTGGTTTTCAAACTTTTTTTTCTGGCGACCCAGCTGAAGAAAATTGTTGATGCCCATGACCCAGCGGAGCTGGGGATGAGGGGTTTGGGGTGTGGGAGGGGCTCAGGGCTGGTGCAGAGGGTTGGGGTGTGGAGGAGAGGGCTGTGGCTGGTAATGCGGGGTTCAGGGTGTGGGAAGGGGCTCTGGGCTGGGGCAGGGGGTTGGGGTGTGGGAAGGGGTCAGGACTCTGGGTCCAGGCTCTGGGATGGGCCTGGGGATGAGAGGGTTGGGGTGCAGGAGGCGGCTCTGGGTTTGGGGGGGGTTCAGGGCTGGGGCAGGGGCTTGGAGTGTGCGAGAGGGTCAGAACTCTTGGCGGGAGGTGCAGGCTCTGGGGTAGGGCTGGGGATGAGGGGTTTGGGGTGCAGGAAAGGGCTCGGTTTGGGAGGGCTCAGGGCTGGGGCAGGGGATTGGGGCACAGGGTTGGGGTGTGGGGTTAACTCGGGCGTCTGCCGGTCAGCGGCGCAGTGGGGGTGCTAAAGCAGGCTTTCTGCCTGTCCTGGCACCGTGGACCGTGCTGGGCCCCGGAAGTGGCCAGCAACAGGTCCAGCTCCTAGGCGGAGGCATGCATGTGGCTCTCAACTGCAGGCCCCCCCCCCCCCAGCTCCCATTGGCCAGGAACTGGCCCCCCCACCTAGGAGCCGGACCTGCTGCTGGCCGCTTCTGGGGCACAGCACAGTGTCAGAAAAGGTAGGGACTAGCCTGCCATAGCCGGGCAACACCGCCGATAGGACTTTTAATGGCCCGGTCGGCGGTACTGACCAGAGCCAGCACGCCCCAGTGCCTTACATTCCGTGACCCAGTACTGGGTCGCGACCTGCAGTTTGAAAACCACTGTTCTACACAGTATCTCAAAAGTCCTAACCCTTCAAAGAAAGAAGCTCTTTCTTGCTCCCAGCCACAAACCTAGGAGCTGATTCTCCACTAGCTTAGACCATTGTAAGTCAGGAGAAGCTGTTCTGAAATCAGTAAAGTTGCACTGGGGGATACAACCAATATGAAAGGAAAATTTGTCTCTGCCTTGCTTTTACCTATACAAAAAGTCTTCAATTTGTCTGTTCTAGAAATTTAGTACCCCGTGGAAGAAGTTTTTCACTTCAATGCCAGTGTATGCAATCATCGTGGCAAACTTTTGTAGAAGCTGGACCTTCTATTTGCTGCTTATAAGTCAGCCTGCTTACTTTGAAGAGGTCTTTGGCTTTGCAATAAGTAAGGTACGTTTCTTAATTCCAGCTCTTGCACTTTGGACCTGGTCCTGCAAGGTGCTGAGCGGCCTCAACTCCCTCCAAAGCCAGTTACAACTGATAATATCAATGTTTATTTTTAAGCTTTTTTTTCTTATTTTTATCTTTTTAAATTTTCACAGTTGTGGGAAATTATGGGTGGGGGGTCAGACAATAATTATTGAATGACAGCAGACATTGAGATTGAAAAAGTTAAAGCGTTTATAACCATTAAAACACCAATTGTCAACCTCACATGTCAAAATATACAAAGTAAATATCCTTAAATCAAACCCTAATAAGTTCTCAAGTAGCATTTTTCTTTCTCTGCCTAGCCGTAAATTTCAATTATTATAGATGGAATTATTTTTGTTGGTTGCTGTGTATATGGTGAAAACAACGTTTACTGACATTTACCAGTAAAAATCTAATCCTTCTAAGCCTATTTATAACAAGTGCAGGGGTAAGTGGAATTTTAAATTTCTTCTAATTAACTCCTTGGCAAGAGTAACTATAAGAACCAGAAAAATTTATGAAAATTCTAGGGTGAGATTCACAAACTTTCTCTGGCTCCTCTAAGCTGACAGAGAGGGACAGAGTGGCATAAAAGGGCCCTAAAAGCCCCATTTCAGGCTGAGGGAGAGTTCCCCTGGTGCAGAAGCTATGGAGAAAGCCATAAAGCTGCCACTCAAGGACCCCCTCACAAGCCCTGGTGTAGGGGACCCCCAAGGGCAGGATGGAGGCAATAGATTTCTGGCAGTGCTGTGGCCTATGGGCCAGCCAAAGGAGGCTGCCATAACTTAGGCCTCCAGGGCTGTCTAAATTATGCCAAGGCCTCTCCAGCTCCTAGAACAGCACAAAACTGGGATGTCACAAAAGTGGCTTAAAGATTCCATAACCCCCTTCTCCCTGGGCTGAAAATTCTGTAAGAGGTGCAGCCCAGAATCCTCTGCCTTAGTGTCTGTTTAAACAAATAGAACAAGAGAATACATTGGCTTACATATACTTTGTTTAATTTCAGGTTGGCCTTTTGTCTGCAGTTCCACATATGGTCATGACAATAATTGTTCCCATTGGTGGGCAATTAGCTGATTTTTTACGAAGCAGAAAGATTTTAACCACTACCACTGTAAGAAAAATCATGAATTGTGGAGGTACTGTTGGATTTTACAGATAAAACATATAGTCATGTGTTGCAATTTCTGCACAAATCACAACTTCTCTCTCCATGGGTTTCCTATTTTTCCCTCTCTAAGCCCAGAGAGTGACTGCCAACTTCCACACTGCAGCTCCTTTCTGCTGCAAACTTCATGGCTTTATATCTTAGCCATGCTCTCCCCACCCTGCCAGAGTTACCCGCAGGGGGCTCTGTCCTTCTCCCGCTGCGTCTACCCCATGGCACGTTTGGTCGCTCTCCCTGGCAGCTGGGCCTGGGTGGGGAGCGGCATGGAACCACTTCTCACACCGGCTGAAGCTGGCTCCTCTGTGCAGTGCAGCAATTCCTGAGAGAGAGCCTGGCTGGGGAGGCAGTGGTGGCCCACCCCCTCTGCTCCCTGCTCAGACCCGGCTACTGAGGACAGGGGCTAGGCAAGCTGGAAATATGCTGGGATGGAGGGTGGTGGCGGTTCTGGCAGGGGCCGAACATACCAGGGGGAGGCACAATGGAGAAGGACAGAGCCTCTCTCTCTCCCTTCCTCCCCCCCCTGCAGGCCAAGCAGAAATCTGTGGGGGGGAGGGGCACTTGACACTGCATGCCCCCCTATGTGTCACCTATGGTATGGGATGAACATCCCATCACAGAGATGTTATTGCTACGGATACGATTTTGTCATAGTAAAATTAGGCAAAATTCACAGAACAGTCAAAAAATGTACAAAATCAGGGTACAGTCAAGGCAACAAAAATGGGTAACAATTTAACAATAAAGTATTACAGTGTAACTCAGAGGCATTGACACTGACCCACAGGCTGGGTGGCCCACTGGGGTGAGTCAGGGGATGGAGGTGGTACTCCCTTCCCGAGCCCCACCACCCAGGGCTGAAACCCGAACTTGCAGGCATCTCTTACAGTCACAGAATCCGTAATCTCCGTGACAGAATTGTAGCCTTAGTTATTGCGTAATTGCTCAGCTGGGGGTTTACACCTTCATCTGAAACATCTGGTACTAACCACAGTCAGAGAAAAGTTACTAAGCTAGATGGACCCTGGAACTACTCTAGTTTGTCAGTTCCTTTGTTCTTATGTCCCTATATACGGCACAGTAGGAATGAAGTAAATCAAGAGTTGCACCTGCTTGGAGCAGGTCTGAATTTGACCCTAAATCAAGGAACATTCTCAAATTAACTGACCAGGCGATTGCCATCATGTCACCCATACTTGATGCACCTGGAAGAATGGTCACTACTTCTTAACAAAGACAGAGTTAGTTTCCGGAAGTTCCTTGTCGTACTTGATGATTTATAATATTGATGTCTCACTGCTGTTTGAGAAAATCTCCATTTACTATTGTTACAAAGGCCATCTCAGATCACTAAAGTTGAAATGAATTAGAGGAGAGAAATATTTCTCTTTTTTCCAAGTTTGTTTACTTTAGGCATTTGACAGCACCTTGCATATACAATAATTACTTTCACTGTTTCCCCTGCATAGTCAGTATGTCAGTTTCCCTGGTTGTTTTGTCTGGGTGTCTCACACAGCAACAGGGAAAAGAAGAACTATTTAAATAAATAAACATACAAACAGTAAAATGTTATTGTGAACCCACAAAAAAATTGGCAACTGGGTTCAGTGGCAACTGTAATGCCCCAAAGTGCATTAACTCATATTTTAAAACTCACTAGATTGATTAGTCCTTATTGGTGTCTTTTTAACCAGTATATTTTATAGAACTTAATCTAGTCTCGTGCTTCATTTGCAGGTTTTGGCATGGAAGCAACTTTGCTTTTGGTGGTTGGTTACTCTCATACAAGAGGTGTGGCTATTTCCTTCTTGGTGCTGGCAGTAGGATTTAGTGGATTTGCTATTTCAGGTAAAGCTTCATCTTATTAATCATCATATTATCTACTTGCATGGCTGCTTATGGGAAAGCCCTGTTTCCTGCTGCAACAGAATGATTACTGCTATACCTGCATTTTATTTATATATATATAATATGAATGAGGTGGAGTTTGTGAGAATCTGAGTCTTTACCACTCTAGGTTTACAATACCTCCATGCTCTTTGAATTGCAACACACATTTACCTCAGATTAGGCTGTTATCATTCAAAACATTAAACTTAATAGGATACAGAGCTAACTATTCTGAAACTCAAATGTAAGATGAGAAGGTTTGAAATGTGGTTTAAACAGTCAGTATAATTCTCAGACTGTAATCATGCTGGTTCTGTCTGTTTGCTCCTCTAACAGCCCCCTTCAGTCCTTCTATAACTCTGATACTTTCAGAAAGTGTATGAATTACCTCTCCACTGCCTGTATCCTAGTTGTCAGTTTGCTTTTCCACTGCCAGCTACACCTGCTGGGTCATCATGCTGTGTGTCCTATAACTATTTCTGCCCTGTGCAGGTAGTTCCTTTCAACTCCATGGGCTTATCCAGCAACATGCTGGGCTCTGCAGCTCCTTGGACACCATTGTTTTTCAAATGGTGACTTCTGTTCATCAGGAATTCCTGTTAATGAGCATGGAAGGCTGACCACAGAGATATCCGGATAAAGAGGAAGCTTGTGTTCCACTGCAGATATATCAGGATTTTTCTCATCGAAGAGGAGTTTTTATTTCTAATTTCAATTTTACCAATACTCAGCCTTTCTAGTGCTTCCAGTCCCCTTGAACTCCTGAGAAAATACAGTTTGGAATTTACATGGCTTTTCCTTGCAGGTATCCGCAGCTGATACGCACAGCTTTTGTTACCTACAGTATAACACTGCTTGACACTCACTTAAATTGCTTTTTATCTTGGGGTTTCTTTTCTAATAAAATATTTATCCACTAGAAATCTACAGGAAATGTAATTAAACTTTCCACTACATATTCTGGCTGTCTGGTATTTTGGCAAATTGTCACTAAAACTACAGGGAAAAAATGTTTCTGAAAACGCTCCTTAAATTAAAGCATGAAACTGAGTTGAAGAATTAAAGAGACCCAAACTTATGAGTTGTTAATTCTTTAATTAAAAATTCAATGTTGAGTGCATCACTTCAGATGCTAGGTGACTTAAAGGATCAAGTAGTCAAAATAAGCACTATCTCCTATACTCTTATGCCCCAGAAGTGGAGATGCAGGGGTTAAAAGAAAGGGGAAGCAGGATAAAGGGGTGCAGCTCCCCTTCCTTTGCTAAAAGCAGAGGGATAGCTCCCCATTCTCCCTGGTTAATGCAGTGTGGCTTCCCCCTCCTTTTTCAATCTCCTTTAACCACTGTTAAGCAAATCATATTAGCCCCGTGGCGTGAAATTGACTGTGCAATTGATTGCTGCTGCTGTTGTTACAGGATTTAATGTCAACCATTTGGATATTGCACCCCGGTACGCCAGCATTCTGATGGGGATCTCCAATGGTGTGGGGACACTGTCGGGAATGGTGTGCCCACTCATTGTTGGTGCGATGACTAAACACAAGGTAATGTTTCCTTACCTGGTTCTAGAATGAGGATTAAATTACATGCAAGATTAAGATAATTTCAAAGGTTATTGGATCTCTAATTTTTTTCAGCTGTGTGTGGTATTTTTAGCTTAGCAAAATACTAGGTGCTGTATCCTCAGCTGGTATCAATGGAAGAGGGATACCAGTTTACACCTGCTAAGCATCTTGCCCTGAAATTTCACTAGGGTTCTGTCTTAGGGTGTGTGACAAAGTTCCTCCTCTATCTTGGTGGGTCCTGCGCTTATTGGCAGATTTTCTTGCCTCAGAGATTCACCATGTGCGTTGGGGAACAGCCCAGAGACCTTCCCCTCTGGAAGAACCCACAGTCCAGGTCAATTGGGAGGTTTGGGGGGAACCCGGGCCCTCCCTCTACTCCAGGTTCCAGCCCAGGGCCCTGTGGACTGCAGCTGTCTATAGTGCCTCCTGTAACAGCTGCATGACAGCTACAACTCCCTGGGCTACTTCCCCATGGCCTCCTCCAAACACCTTCCTTATTCTCACCACAGGACCTTCCTCCTGGTGTCTGATAACACTTGTGCACCTCAGTCCTCCAGCAGCACACCCTCTCACTCTCAGCTCCTTGCACCTCTTGCTCCCAGCTCCTCACACTCCCACCACAAACTGAAGTGAGCTCCTTTTTAAAACCCAGGTGCCCTGATTAGCCTGCCTTAATTGATTCTAGCAGCTTCTTCTTAATTGGCTCCAGGTGTCCTAATTAGCCTGCCTGAACTGGTTCTAGCAGGTTCCTGATTACTCTAGTGCAGCCCCTGCTCTGGTCACTCAGGGAACAGAAAACTACTCATCCAGTGACCAGTATATTTGCCCTCTACCAGACTCCTGTACCCCACTGCTCTGGGTCTGTCACAGGTGGTATCATGCTCTCCTGCAGAAAAACCCGCAAGAGTTACTTAGAAAACTGCAGTGTAAGACTGCTGAGGTTCCTGAGCAATCATTGCTTTGAAATGGGGTTTGCCTCCTCGCATTTAGTAAGGGCCATAGCCTTCTAACTTCATGAGTGTCCTACAGCCCACAGGGAAATCCCATTAGTATTTTATTAGCTATCATAATGGAGGAAAAAGAAATATTCTTTACAATTATTTTCTTCAAATGTTTTATTTATAAAATTAGGAATCAGACAATCAATCAATGTACAATGTGTGCTAACTCCTGGTCTAATCCAGCTGTTAGTATTTCCATTTACTGCAAACCTAATGAGTCCTATATCATTCTTTCAGACCCGGGAAGAGTGGCAAAATGTCTTTCTGATAGCAGCTCTCGTGCACTACAGTGGAGTGATATTCTATGCTATCTTTGCTTCTGGTGAGAAGCAAGAATGGGCTGACCCTGAAAGCCTCAATGAAGAGAAATGTGGCATAATCGACCAAGATGAACTGGCTGAAGAAACGGAACTGAACAGTGATACTTTTGTTAGTCCAAAGAAAACGTATGGCGCTACCAGTCAAAACAATGATGTGCGGAAAAAGGCATGGAGAAAGCAAAAGGGAGTAACGCAGGACATAGAAGAACAGACTTCCTACCATTATGAAAATGGAAATTTTCAAGATAGGTCATAATATCTGAAAATGTGTGATTTGTGTGGCAAGTGCCCCCATCCCCTCCTGCCCAACCGCCTCCTAGTCAGACAGTATCCATATGTACTTGCTTATTCCTTCATGGAAAATCCTGCCAAATGGCTAGATGTAAGATGTAGTAATTCTCTCCTTGTAGCACAGAAAAAGAGCTAATAGAAATATAACTGGCAAACCTAAGTCTGGCTTTCAATCAGATCTGTGTAGGATGGACTGAGGGCTCCCTATACAGCCCTATTGACTTTAGCAGAGTTCCACATTGGTGTAGTGGGTCTGTCTGCTTGGCTCTGATTGTGAGAGCAGGGCCCTTCAAGTAAGGAAAAGGCCATAATAGGTTGTGGGATTCATGGTAATTTAATGACATTCCCTCTACCACAATGTGTGTTTACTAGGAAGCCCATAGACACACAAGTCTGGCCATGGTTGTCCATGTAGGACAGGGGTTCTCAAACTGGGGGTCGTGACCTCTCAGGTGGTTGCGAGGTTATTACATGGGGGTTGCGAGCTGTCAGCCTCCCCCCCCCCCCCACAAGCCCCACTTTGCCTTCAGCATTTATAATAGTGTTAAATTAACAACACATTTTTTACATTTATAAGGGGGGGTCGCACTCAGAGGCTTGCTGTGTGAAAGGGGGGTCACCAGTACAAAAGTTAGGTCAAGTTTTAGGTTCCTGCTAAGAGATGAGAGTGAAGGAAATTTAAAATTATTAAATTAAAATATGGTCACCGAACAGCAGGAGGGGAATGTGTAACCAAGATTGCTGAAACTATTATTCCAACAATGCTTTCATTCAAGGAGAGAAACTTTTTTCTTTATACATGATGCACCCAGGTTGGATAAAGCAATATAATGGCTACTGTAGAGATTATTTCCCTCAACCTCCCCCACCCCCGATTTTGTGTTGGCATGAAAAAATAATTTTGAAACAAAAATCATCTTCCCATTCATCATAGTCCCATAAAGATAAGATTTTCACTCAGTTCATTATTGTAAAGCGCTTTAAATATATTTTTCTAGGATAAAATTTGGGTAAAATTATAGGCCTCAGCCTAGCAGCCCTTGTTTATGTGAATGAGATCACTTATGTGAGTAAAGTCTATAGTTTTGGGCCTATAACTCTTTCCTTTTAGATATTGCTGCAGTCTCTCCATTGCTGTGAATGAGATACAGTATATTTTTGGGGGGAAAAGGGTTTCTATTTAAAGAAATGACCTGATTCTCAGATATTCTAATTTTACTGTCTCTCTGCCATCAGTATATGTTCGATATCATAAAATGGCTTTAGATTTTTTCTACCATCTTTGGAAGCTACCAAGATTACAATGGAGCGTGCTATATCATCTTAAACCTTTAGCTGCACTCAAAAGCTCATTGTGGCAATAATAATATTTTCTTAATGAAGAATTTCAGTAAACTGTTTGATTTACATTATGATAAATGTCTCAGTAAAATCAAGTAAAATGACCCTGTTTACTTTGTGATGTTTTATGTCATATCTCAGTCTTGTTATGTGGGGTTATGATGCATCATTTATAGCCAATGTAAAGTGCATGATAAGATTAGAAATGTAAAACATGTTATAGACACTAATCTGGCTGTGTTACTGAAGTGCAATTGAGTGCATGGGTGGAACTATCCTTAGGGTATGCGTACGCTGAAGGTGGGAGGTCTGAATTTCAGCTAAAGTAGACATATCCAGGCTAAAAATCACAGTGTCGTGGCAGAAGCAGGACAGGATAGCTGCCCAAGGGTCTCAGATTGGCTAGCCCACCCTGCCGCTCATGCTGCTGCAGCTGCACTTCTATCTTTAGTGCACTAGCTGGATCAGAGATAGTGCAGGTATGTCTCAGTAGAGTGATCAGGTGTCCTGATTTTATAGGGACGGTCCCAATATTTGGGGCTTTGTCTTTTATAGGCGGTTATTGCCCTCCACCCTCTGTCCTGATTTTTCACACTTGCTATCCGGTCAGCCTATGTCTCAGCAAGCTGAAATTACACCTGCCAGCTGCAGTGTAGATGCACCCTGAGACATAATCATTTTAATCCATAGATGGCTTATCTTCCACACGCATAATTAAACAAGAGAGACAAGAAAGTCAGCCAATCCTCTTTCCCTGATTACAATCGCTTTCATGTACAGCAAAATCCAGCCTAGAATATATAGATAAAACCAAATAGAATGGACCAAATTCTCTGCTGATGTAAATAAATGCAGAGAATGTGATCCAGTATCTTTACTGCTACAGCAAAAATATAGGCCTCCTTTTAAACAATATGGTCCATTAAAAAGCAATGGTCATATATGAATTTTGTAATAATTTTATTATCCAAATCATACAAAAAATCCTATACATTTAAAAATGCCACAAGTAATTCCTGTTCTATTGGAACAGAACACTTTTTGCTCTTTTAGAGTCCTTTCCAGGGCCAGCGCTTCCATTTAGGCGACCTAGGCGGTTGCTTAGGGCGCCAGGATTTGGGGGGGTGGCATTTTGCCGCCCTTGGCGGCAATTCGGTGGTGGGGGGTCCTTCCGTGCTCCGGGTCTTCGGCGGCAATTCTGCGGCGGGTCCTTCACTCGCTCCGGGACCCGCTGCCGAAGTGCCCCGAAGACCGGGAGTGCGGAAGGACCCCCCCCGCCACAGAATTGCCGATGACGACCGGGAGCGCGGAAGGACCCCCGCCTAGGGCGCCAAAAACGCTGGCACCGCTCCTGGTCCTTTCAGCTAAATTCTAAAAGGGTTAGTTGGCTACTTCTTTGATTAAATTTGGAATAGCTACAAAAAAAGGCTTTTTCTTATGGTGTATAGTCAACCTTTTGGGATTTAGCGTCACAGGAGGTAGAGTCAAATATTGCGATTAGATTACAAAAAGGGTTGCATCAACCATTCTCAAATTATTCTTTTGCGTCCACCATATCTTACTTGAGAGAGAGAGAGAGAGAGAGAGAGAGAGAGAGAGCATTATCTCCCTTCATATTCACAACTGCACAGACAACCTCCCCTTCCATTTACAATCACACAATGTCTGTGGCAGCTACAGCAAATGTTTACATGGAACAGTTCTATATATGCATCTGTCTTTTTAATGTAACTTGGTAGGGAGGAACAAGGAAGACAGCCAGCCAGCATTCCACAGTTTGAAAATCACTGGGATAAACTACTTTATGAACAGTAATAGTTACACTTCTGCATGCTAAGGGTAATCCTTATCTACAGGTCACATACATTAAGTGCAAATTATTATTAATAAAGAGAAACACAAACACCTCAGTTGGGAGCCAACGTATCTGAACTTCATAGCTCAGGACCATCTCTAATGATAATAATTATTATTTTTATTGTTATAGACTGATCATTCTAGAAGTCCTTATGAGTGATTTCCTTCTCCTTGTACACTATTACACATTTGGCTAGGAGCTCCGTCCTAACTGTGAAATAGATTGCACTGACTCCATGGAAGATCCATTCAAGATGACTTCAGTGGGAGCTGAGCCTTTGTCAGCACCTCAAACACAGTGGGTCAGACCCTTTCAGGTTTAGCTGTTAGGTGCAACCTTCCTCTGAAAGTTCTTATGGTTATCACAGGCAGAATACATGGCTCAATGATCTAATGTGTTATGGCCACTCCTCTGTTCCTCAAATAAGGCTCGTTAGCCAAAAAGAGTAGAACTGAGCTTCTTAAAGACCATTCAATTATAGGGGTGTGGGTGGGGAGGTGGGGCAGCGAGAGAAAGGCGGAGACAGATACAGGGCAGGGAACAGTGTTTATACCTGAAGGTTCGCTTGACTCAAACTTCTCTGGTATAAAACCCAAACTAACCACTATGTTATTGCTAACTTTGTTTAATGTTGTGCAATTGTTGGAGGGGGCAGGGGATGGCATGATAATCCTTACAAGCTCAGAACGGTGGCACTTCATGTAAGTCCCCATACTCAGTTTAATCATATCAAAATCGTATATTGCAGCTGAAAGGCAAAATTTCCCAAGAAGGCAAATAACTTTTAGCATCTGCTGAAGTTTCTGCCTTGAGCAATACCATCAGATAGTAGTGGAGAGGGAGTGAAAGAAATCCCAAGCATTAAAATGTTTTTGCCAGTAAGAGCACTGCCATGGACATCTGACCTCTATCTATCACTACGAGGAGATCATTGACCAGCACAGCCAGTGAGTTTCTGTATTATTGTATGCCCAAGCCTAAAGCCAAACTCACTGGGATCAGGCAGTCTTGAGGACTCCAGAGCTATTTGGACACAACCTTTTCAACTGTCTTATCACAAGACTCAAGACAGAGAAATAATTGCAGAGAGTGTCAGTGTAAAGAGCGTTTCTTCTAATAATTTCTTCTTTAATAGTCAGCCTTTGGTGCACTTACAACCAACTCCAGCAACAGCCCCATCAGATCCCCAGTAGCTAAGAGAGGCATGGCTCTAACTCACAGGTCACAGTCCATTGCTCTCTTAATACCATTGACAAGAGGACTATGCATTTGTTTCTACAAGACATGATTCTGTCATATTGGCTATAGATATCTTGAGTTGGATCTGAGCACAATTATTCAGAAGCTCCTCATGATGAGAAACAGCCCGACTCAGTCACTAGATGCAAATATCTTGAATTAGCCATGTGGTTCATGACCCTAGAACTGCCTTTTATGAAATCAATTTTCTTAGAACAGCGAGTTTAGGCAGCCATGTTCACAAAATAAAAACCTGACACTATATGTCCTGTGAATGTACATTTTATTGCAAACTCACTGCATTCAGGGTTTTTCATACATACATGTTCTGAAGTGATTCAGCTGGTTTTTGTTCCCTTTAGAACAGCAAACATTAAATCGAGCCCAGCTGAGGCAGAGTATAAATGTGAAACATTATTGCCTAGCCCAGTGAATTTTAGATGATAATTAACAGATTTAATTAGCTGTAGAAGCCATATACCTATTCACTGAATCTTGGCAATAAGATCATCACTTCAGGTGGGTTTGCGATCCAATTGCTTATCAGTAGAAAAGGCAGGCTGACCTTTAGTCTCTGTCCACACTATAACTTATAAGTAAATTTGTGTAATTAGTTACTAAGATGATTGGATCTCAACACAGATCACATACCACATGGTTAAAATCATTTAGTTATTGTGGCAGCTAGCAGTATTTCATGCCTGCTAGGGGCTTAGGCTGGTACATACTTTCTGCAACCAGCTCAGCACCTGGGCAGGAAATGAGAAATTTTCCTTCTATCCACCTGTATGCTGCCAAATTAAACAAAGAGACAAAACTTCCAATGTGGGGCAGATATTTATTTCCAGGATCTTATTTCAGTCTCAGCACCAAGAAATGCCTGCAGGAGACTCTTCCTCCACTGTGCTACTAACAAGGACTTCATTTCTCTAGGGAAGCTACTTTGGCTCAGGTTCTCATGAAGGGACAGCAACGGTTTCTCCCTGGGATACTGCTGGCACAGTCTAAGAAACTAAACATAACTATCTGCCAAATGAACCATACCCGATTTCTAGTAAATATCTTGTCAGATGTGCCTTTCCTCATCTCAGAACTGGTTCTGTGAATTTTGCTGTTCCATTGGAGACTTGGGCTAGCTATGTGAGCTCTGATCCAGGGGGTTGGGTGGCCTTGAGATCCTGAGCTGAAAAGTCCACACTGCTATTTTTAGCACACTAGCCCAAGGCCTGCTAGGATGAATGTATCCACCTGGGCCAGGAGGCTCGCTCCTAGCTGCTGGTTAGACATAATGAGGCTTTTTGAATAAACTCCTGGGAAGCTTCTAGTACAAGTTGGTTTTGAGCTAAAATGTGAGGCAACAAACAACCATAAAAAGAATTTTCAAGATGCGATCAAAACACAAGCTGGTTGTAAAACCCATTTATGTTTCCCTGAATAAAAACAGATTTTTATGAAGGGAAATTTTGAAACAAACTGTAACAATTTACTTTTAGTTTTGATTCAAATTAAAATTTTCATTTTGAGTCCAACTGAATTTTTCATTTTGATTCTAAATTAGCTTTGTTTCAATTTTTGAAAACTAAAAAGAAATGCAAATTTCAATTCAAAGTGAAATGACATGAAAATGTTAATTTCACTTCAAAACTTCCCATTGAAAATTTGAATCAAACAACTTTTTCCAGTGAAAATTTTTATTTTTGATGAACCCTCATTTTCCAGCATTTTTTTGTCCCCTATCTCAATGTCTTCGCATTTGGCAAAGTAGTGACTGTCAGCCACACATGCAGAATTTGAACAGGAAATGATTTTGTTGTTGAAGATTTTAGAAGAAGAAATGGGAACCTAAATTGGGTTATAATGGAAAGCAATTCTTAAACTTAGCTATGGATGGCTATCATCTCTCCATAGTGAAAATTGGGAAGGATAATTATCCATTATCTCATCCATGCACAGCTTAACGAATAACGGGGGTGATGAGGGAAAGAGAGGGTTAGCCCTGTTT
The DNA here is from genome assembly GCF_028017835.1 of Emys orbicularis. Taxonomy (NCBI): domain Eukaryota; kingdom Metazoa; phylum Chordata; order Testudines; family Emydidae; genus Emys; species Emys orbicularis. Next base: position 90,525,635 of record NC_088683.1, read on the forward strand.
AACAATTCATTGATTATTTCTTTACTAAACTGGTTATTTTTGGTGTAGCTGATATTGCTTCCCTATGCAACTGATGTTTTCTAGCTATTATGTGGTAGAAGTTTAATGCAATCAAATACTCCCTCTTCTTATGCTTGGAAACAACTAAAAGTGGTAGTTAAATGAAATTTCACTCGCACTGAGAGGAAAACCATGGATTAAAGATAGAAAGAATGGAAACATCAGCTGAGTAGGAATGGAACCCATGGAAATAACCTCCTTGTCCAACGAGATACACCGAATTTTGGTCAAAAAATAGCAAGAACAACCAGATGTTAAATGAGCTGCCCGGAGGGGTCTCATACGGTTCCATGAACGTAACATAACTTGAATTGAAATTAGCAAGGTAAAACTAATTAAGGGTCATGCAGAGTGTGTCCTTCAACTCAGATGCTGGTCTGCATGCATGAATTCTTAGCTGTCTACCCTGGGGGTTAGGCTGGCTTATCTGTGTTACTCAGGGGTGTGGATTTTTCTGACCCCTCAGCGACGTAGCTGGGTTGACCTAACTTTTTACTGTAGACCAGGCTTTACTCTGATCTTACTGTCAACTGGTTACAGAGATGCTGGGAGGTTAGTTATCAGTTCAAAAACAAGTTGTAACAGGGAGTATTGGCAAAACAGATTCATTGGTCTGTAATTCTTTCCAGTTTTCTTTCAAACAGTTAAACAATGGACCTGAGGTTGCAATTTATTTTATTTTTCCTTTAGAGGTCCTTGCAGGAAGATAAGGTTCTTCTTGAGGTTGGAAGGGAGGGGAGGAAGAGAGCAAGAATAAAGGGGAGGGGTAAGGGGCTGGACAGAGTTGGGGGCAGGGAATAGCCAAATTTCTACTTCCAAATCCTGGAAAACTGAGATTAATCTTTTCCAGATTTTCGATCTAAAATCCATAAAATGGAGCTAATTTAGGTATTCTGTACACTCCCAAAGTTCAGGAGAGTTTGAACCTGGAGACCCACTTTGGTTGCATTTCTAAATGTAACAGCTAACAGTGGCTTGGAAAACAAAAATGGAAAAATTTAAACCTCTCCCAAAGATAGCATTACCACACAAAGTATGCCGTGGCTATCTAAAACCATGAGGTCATTCTATGACTAAGGGTATGTCTACACTATGAAATTAGGTCGATTTTATAGAAGTTGATTTTTAGAAACTGATTTTATACAGTTGATTGTGTATGTCCATACTAAGTGCATTAAGTCAGTGGAGTGTGTCCTCACTACCGTGGCTATCATCGACTTACAGAACAGTGCACTGTGGGTAACTATCCCACAGTTCCTGCAGTCTCTGCTGCCCATTGAAATTCTGGGTTAAGCCCCCACTGCCTGACATTGTCACGGGTGGTTTTGGGTACATGTCGTCAGGCCCCCCTCCCTCCCTCCGTGAAAGCAACAGCAGACAATCGTTTCTCTCCTGGGTTACCCGTGCAGACACCATACCACGGCAAGCATGGAGCCCGCTCAGCTCACCGTGACCGTACATCTGCTGGATGCTGCTGGCAGACGCGGTACTGCATTGCTACACAGCAGCAGCTCCTTGCCTTTGTGGCAGACGGTGCAGTAGGACTGATAGCTGTCATATGTCTCCTGGGTGCTCCTGGCAGACCTCGGTGAGGTCGAACAGGGGCTCCTGGACAGACATGGCTATCCTCCTCTTAGAGCACCAAATGGGAACCAGAGATTCCAGGTCATTCTTTTCTTTAAGTTTCATCTCATGGAGATTCAATCCTGCCTGGAATATCATGTGAGCTGGAGGCTTCTGCCTCAGGCTGCTCTCCCAGCCGGCAGCACCATGCAGTTGCACCTACCCCAGTCTACCCCTTGCTCCCATGGCTCATGAAACCATACACAGGCAGCCTGGACAGTAGTAAGGAGCAGTTCAACTATAGGCTGAGCAAGTGCAGAATGGTGGTAGACTGTGCCTTTGGATGTTTAAAAGCTCGTTGGCGCTGTTTGCTGACTAGGTCAGACCTCAGTGCAACCAACATTCCCATTGTTATTGCTGCTTGCTGTGTGCTCCATAATATCTGTGAGAATAAGGGGGAGACGTTTATGGTGGGGTGGGAGGTTGAGGCAAATCGCCTGGCATCCGATTTTGAGCAGCCAGATACCAGGGTGATTAGAAGAGCATAGCAAGTCGTGCTATGTATCAGAGAGGCTTTGAAAACCAGTTTCATGACTCGCCAGGCTTCGGTGTGGCAGTTGTGTGTGTTTCTCCTTGATGCAAACCCGTCCCCTTTGTTGATTCTAATTCCTTGTAAGCCAACCACCCTCCCCCCTTCGAAATAAAGTAACTATTGTTTTGAAACCATGCATGCTGTCTTTATTAATTAAAAAAATGAGATAACAGACAAGGTAGCCTGGATGGGGTGGGGGAGGAGGGAAGGACAAGGCCACATTGCTTATTGTAGCCACACTAAAAATCAAACTGTTTCAATGACAGCCTCCTGTTGCTTGGGCCATCCTCTGGAATGGAGTGGCTGGGTGCCCGGAGCCTCCTCCCCACGTTCTTGGGCGTCTGGGTGAGGAGGCTATGGAACATGGGGAGGAGGGTAGGTGGTTATACAGTGGATGCAGTGGGGGGTCTATGCTCTTGTTGGCTTTCCTGCAGCTGCAACAGACGCTTCATCATGTCCGTTTGCTCCCCCATTAGCCTCAGCATCACATCCTGCCTCTGTTCTTCGCGCTAACTTAATTCTTTCCTGGCCTCTGCCACTGAATGCCTCCATGCATTAAGCTGTGCCCTATCAGTGCGGGAGGCCTGCATGAGCTCGTAAAACATGTCATCGCGCGTGTGTTTTTTTTGCCTTCTAATCTGCAATAACCTCAGGGACAGAGATGATGGGGGAGCGTAGAAACATTCTACGTTCTATGATTCTGGGGGGAATGCATGGTCACCAGTGCTGCTGAGTTTGCCACGCTGACCAAACAGGAAATGAAATTCAAAAGTTCCCAGGGCTTTTCCTGTGTACCTGGCTAGTGCAGCGGAGTTCAAAGTGCTGTCCAGAGTGGTCACAATGGAGCACTCTGATAGCTCCCGGAGGCCAATACCGTCGATTTGCGTCCACGCTACCCCAAATTCGACCCAGCAAGGTCGATTTTACCATTACTTCCCTCACCGGGGAGGAGTACAGAAGTCGATTTTAAGAGCCCTTTAAGTCAACGGAACAGGGTTGGTTGTGTGGATGCATTCATTTTAAAATTGACCTAATACGGCTAAATTCGACCTAACCCCATAGTATAGACCAGGGTTAAGTAGTAGAAATTCCAGCTAACCTTTTCCTTTTTAAAGCGGTCTAGAATTACTGACATACTGAAACTAATTATTTCTTAACTTTTCTCTGATAATGATGCTTAGACAGGGCAAGAAATTCATTCTGGGTTTTATTAATCACAACATGTTCTCGGGAGTGTTTATGTTATTTAGCATATGGTGTTTTTAAAGCTTCTGTATCTGCTAGATTACATAACTAAAGAAATAGCTTCACATGTTACTGTTAGAAATGCAGTAATATTTGATTGACTAGTTTATCAGTACAAAGTTGCCTTTGAAACAGTGTAGTTAAAGAGTCAATTTTGAACATGCTTTCTCCCAAGAACTTATAATGCAGGCATTTTAATTTTCCAACATGATACAATCTGGCATACGAACTGTTAGCTCAGCTGAATTGTTTGCAAATGGCTTTCATTCGTGTATGGAATATCTGGAACAGTCAATAGACTACATTTTGTTAGTGTATAATTATGGGTATTTTTTAACCCACTGAGTTTAAAAAAAAGCGTACAGATTCTTACAACACAACATACCCAGCTAGTGCTGACAGCAGTTCTGCTATACATGTTTGATTTGGTTTTGACCATCTGCACTATAGACTACAAGCTCCTTGGAGGAGATCAATGTGCTGTTCAATATGTTTGGATAGTGCTGAGCAAACCGTGGAACTCAATTTTGGGAACAAAAATATTGCTAGAAATTTTTTTCTCCCTCTGTTCTTCAGAGTTTATGTAGGAGGGGGTAAGGATGGAAAATATTTAATGATTATATAAAGTTTCTGGTAATTTGGCCATTTACAAAATTCTTGTATGTCTGCAATTCTATATACAGGGTTTCCATGATTAAGTGAAAATTGGTCTGGAATTTAGTACATGATGTATCTATAATTCAATATACAACACTATGGAAAAAAGGCCAATGAACCAACTGAAACTATCTAGGGTTTAGAATGTTCAATAGCTTCATCTGAGCTGAAAGGGCCAAATGCTTAAGGACCTGCTCCTATAATCAAGGCCACTTCTGTCAGCAAAATAATCTAAAGAACTGACACTTTTTTATCACAACATATAACTTTATTTTTATATGACCGTTAATAAAACCAGACTGTCAACATGAGACTTGCCATGATCAATAACTTTTAGGACTTATGATGACTGACTAAATGCCCACCTGTATTTTTGCAAGGCACCTAGACTATCGCTGATGAATAAATAGGTGCCTAAGGAATATGTTTATGGACAAGTTTTTCTAAAGTGACTAGTGATTTTGGGTTCTCAACTTAAGGCAACTCAGAGAGACCTGATTGTCAGAGAGTGCTGAGCATCCACCCTCTGAAAAGGCAGCTCTTAAGATGTTTCAAGTTGAAACCCCCAAAATTGAGGCACCCCAAATCACTAGTCACTTCTGAAAATCTTGGCCATGATGAATATTGCTAAATGCAGTCAATTTGTTACATCAGGAAGGCGACTAGATGGATCTGGGGATTGGTAAGGGAGTGTAGAGCTTATCACAACTCCATTGCTGGCTTCAAGTAACCTAAGATCAGTTCTGTGAACCAATGTAGATGGCTGTTTGGTTGGCTAAGCAACCAAATTTCTTTTAGTGCCTTTTTGACAGGCACCCATTTTACAACCATCATTCCTCCAGTGTGGACTTTTACTGGTAATCTCAGCAGAGAAGCCTTGGGAACACACTCCATCCCCCTTTCAAAATGAAAACCAGAAATAGAGCTGACCCACCACATCATTAAGTTTTGTCACTTGAAGAACTGGAGAGTGGTATTATTTACATCATAAACATATAAAACAGCCAAGAGGCTTAAAGTGTTGGGTTAATTACTGTTAAATTCCTGGAATAAATTGACAGAATTCCAAACAAGACGTTATCAGCTTCTTTGGAATACAGTACATTTTACTGGCATGCTGTTCAAAGGTTTCTGTTGCAACTCATTTTTAGGACAGTTACGTAAAACCTGATGTAGCAGTGAGTGACAAAGGTTTTATTTATTTCACGTTATCTGTTGACTTTTAAAGGCCTAAGTACTAGAGACAGATTAAGCAACAGCTAGTCAATTATTAAACTGATACAATAAGTATGAACAGTACTCATTTAAAGAGCTTTTATACTACAACTATAAAAAAATATAAATCTCTGTTGCAAAGAGGCTGAGCCAGTAAAATTTACTATTGCAATAAATGTTTTTCAGTTCCTAATACTTATTTACAGACTCCGGTGTTTCTAAACTACTATTTTCTTCAGGCAACTATTGTTTGTATAAACGAATTCTAGATTTTAATGAAGTAGAAACATATGTTCCATAAATTTCATTTTAGATAATCTTTACAGCAGAGGTGGGTAGCTCTTTGGCACTTTCCTAAAATGATCGAGGTGTTGTGTTTTAAACAATTTATATATATCTTCCGAGTGCATGGTAGTGTATTAGTGGTATTAAGGTTCAGCACAGATCAAAGTTACATTACTTAAGTATCTAATTAATCAACACTCTAGTCAGGCTTTTCTGAATTTGAGTTATCTTCTTTCCTTGATTCAACTGAAAGTGCTAAGAACTAGTTAGTCTTTTCTTTAACCCCCTGCTAAATGAATCTGATGTGTAGAAAACAGAATGCAATTACGTGGTTTACATGTAATTCCAAATCAATATTCTATATTCAATAGCGGATGGATTCTGTTTTCAAATAACTGTTTTCTGAATTCTTTTTTTCACCATCAATCTTTTATTTGACAGAATGTATATTTGTTGGCTTCACATCATTCAGTAGATAGACTATCTGAAGTACAAAGCCATGTGCTAATGTCTCTACGGGGTTATTTCAGTGCAGGCATGAGAAAAGGAATCCCCCTTTCTTGTGTTTGGGGTTATGTCTATGCTGCAATTAAAAACCCACAGTTGGCCCATGCCAGCTTACTTGGGGTTGTGGGGCTCGGACTAAGGAGCTGTTTAATTGCTTTGTAGATTTTCAGGCTTGGGCTGGAGCCTGGGCTCTAGGAACCTACAAGGTGGGAGGGTCCCAGAGCTTGGGCTGCAATCTGAGCCCGAATGTGTATACCACAATTAAACAGCCCCTTAGCCCAAGCCCTGCGTGCCCAAGTTAACTGGCACAGGCCAGTCGCGGGTGTCTAATTGCAGTGTAGACAGGAGCGCCGCCAGCTTTTCTGCCGCCCTAGGCAGCGGAAGGTCCCGCCCTGAAATGCCGCCCCTTACAGAGGCAGCGGAAGGTCCCGCCGCTGAAATACCGCCACGGTCGCCGCCCCCCAAATTGTAGCACCCTAGGTGACCGCCTAGGTTGCCTAATGGGTTGCGCAGGCCCTGAGTGTAGACATAGACTCATAGACTTTAAGGTCAGAAGGGACCATTATGATCATCTAGTCTGACCTCCCGCATGATGCAGGCCACAAAAGCTGACCCACCCACTCCTGGAATAATTCTCTCCCTTGACTCAGCTGTTGAAGTCCCCAAATCATGATTTAAAGACTTCAAGTCACAGAGAATCCTCCAGCAAGCGACCCCTGCCCCATGCTGCGGAGGAAGGCGAAAAACCTCCAGGGCCTTTGCCAATCTACCCTGGAGGAAAATTCCTTCCTGACCCCAAATATGGCGATCAGCAGAACCCCGAGCATGTGGGCAAGATTCTCCAGCCAGACCCGCATTGACCATTGATACTAATTACCTGTGATGGCACGTTATTGACCTATTGACTAAAATCACATTATCCCATCAAACCATCCCCTCCATAAACTTATCAAGCTTAATCTTAAAGCCAGGGAGGTCTTTCGCCCCCACTGTTTCTCTCGGAAGGCTGTTCCAGAACTTCACCCCTCTGACGGTTAGAAACCGTCGTCTAATTTCAAGCCTAAACTTCCCGACGGCCACTTTATATCCATTTGTTCTCGTGTCCACATTAGTACTGAGCTGAAATAATTCCTCTCCCTCCCTGGTATTTATCCCTCTGATATATTTAAAGAGAGCAATCATATCCCCTCTCAGCCTCCTTTTGGTTAGGGTAAACAAACTGAGCTCGAGTCTCCTTTCATACGACAGGTTTTCCATTCCTCGGATCATCCTAGTGGCCCTTCTTTGTACCCGTTCCAGTTTGAGTTCATCCTTTTTAAACATGGGAGACCAGAACTGCACACAGTACTCCAAATGAGGTCTCACCAGTGCCTTGTATAACGGAAGCAGCACCTCCTTATCCCTACTAGAAATACCTTGCCTAACGCATCCCAAGACCGCATTAGCTTTTTTCACGGCCACGTCACATTGCCGACTCATAGTCATCCTGCGATCAACCAGGACTCCGAGGTCCTTCTCCTCCTCCGTTACTGCCAACCGATGCGTCCCCAGCTTATAACTAAAATTCTTGTTAGTCATCCCTAAATGCATCACCTTACACTTCTCACTATTAAATTTCATCCTATTACTCCAGTTTACAAGGTCATCCAACTCTCCCTGCAGGATATCCCGATCCTTCTCCGAATTGGCAATACCTCCCAACTTTGTGTCATCCGCAAACTTTATCAGCCCACTTCTACATTCGGTTCCGAGGTCAGTAATAAATAGATTAAATAAAATCGGACCCAAAACCGAACCTTGCCATATCCCATGTGACAAACTCTCCTTGCAATCTGCTGTACACACAGGAATTCCTTAGTTTAATAAACGTAGAGCAGTCTCAGTTGCATCCAATAATCATGCTACTACTCCTGTGTTTTCGGCTTTTGATGCGGTATAAGACATTTGCTTTCACATTTCTGCCATCAGTTGATGTTGCTGGGAAAAGCCGAATGCAAAGGGTGCAATTTTCTGCTGACCACTAGCAGATATTGTGATTTTGCAGTGTGTCAGTTTCCCACTTTGAGAAATTAATGACAGGTTCAGGGAGTTTTCAGGGTAATTAATTTCTTCCTGAAATTTACACAAAGGTCCTGTTTACCATGAACAGACATTGAAAAAACAAGAGCAAAACCACACACACAGGTATTCCACTTACACCAACCGCTGGAGCCGATGCTGGAACCAGAAAGAAACTCCCTGTTTTCTGACCCTTTGTCTCTCTGTCCTGCTTCCAGTACCCTGTCTGCTCCTGTTAAGCCTTCCTTATGAGATCTCAAACTGGACCTCCCCCCCCCCCCCGCCTAAGTCACATGGGCCTCAGCATTCTCAGCACAAAGCCTGAGCTAGTTCGTGTGGACCTAGGTGCCCCTTTTGTCCAGCAAATTTACAAAACAAAGGAATGTCAAACATGTTTGTCTATATCCAATGTTCTTTGGAGCTGGCTAGTCACCATCTGGGCAGGAACTCCCCTATGCCTAGATCTTTCTATGGAGAATTTCAATATTTATCAATAATTTATAACATGCCTTTTGTTACCTCCTTTGTCCTAAAATAATCAGTTTCTGTGCCCAGGAGATGGCATGAGAGGTGCAATAGATCACTAAACACAAGACAAAAAAAAATACAGAGATTGCTCAAAGGAGGTGATATTAGAAAGAAACAAGTCAATATGTTTTCTTCCGTTGGTGTTCTCTTTATTGAAACTACCATTATCCCCTCAAGAAGTTGCCACTGAAGGATAAATTTCTGAATAATTCACTATTTGTAGACCTAAAGACCAAGATGACTTCAGAGTTTGCATAAAAGGAGGAAGACATGATGACTTTAGATCTCCTGGCTTTCCAGATGATTGTGGGATGAGATCTCATTTCTTTTCCTGGAAAGAGCACAGTGTCTGAACAGGTGGAGAGCACAGATGTTTCTCAATAATCACTGAATGGATATTGCCTGGTGAAAGGGACATGCAATGTGTGATAGCCAAAGTTAGCCCCCCACCCTTCTTCTGTTTAAATATTATTGCCTCCATGTAAACCTAGATGAACTCTAATTGGACACTCCCACACCAATTCCTGTATCCAGTCACTCACCCATCTACAATAACGATCAACTCAGAAGAAAGTGCACAAAACTGAGCACTCATATTTTAAAACAACTTGTGAAAAAATGTAAATAGTGGGCCTGTAGCAGGGTGCTGGTGCAAAAGCATCTAATTAGCCCCTGCCCTGTCAGCTCCAATCAGGAAAACAGATTGGGGCTGATGGAAGAGGCCTGATGCTGGCCTGAGGATTGGCAACACCTGCTGGCCTGACAAGCCAAGGGCTATAAAGGCTGGGAGGGAGCTAGAAGGTTGGGGGGGCAGCCAGGGAGAAGTCAACCAACCGACTGGAGGCCTCCTTGCTGAAGGCTGACTCTGCCTGTAAAAAGGTTGAATGATCCTATAAAGCTTGTAACTAGATAGACACTGGTGGTGGGATAACTGTAAGTAAATAAAGACACAGGTGTTGCACAACCCTGAAGCCTCTCTGAGCCTTATTGGGGGCAGCAAGCAGACCCCAGGAAGAGGGGTAGGTTGTGGACCCTGTTACAAGTGGGGGCTTGTCTGGGATCTTTTGCCAGAGACACAGTTTGGTGACCTGGAGATGGAGGGCACTCTGCAGTGGCTCACAGAGCAACATGGGGAGATATAGAAGACACTGCAGGCCTTTCAGCAGTCCCACCAGCTGGAGAGGCAAGCTTTGCTGGCTTGGCAGGCCGAGCAATAACAGACTTTGCAGGACTTTAAACGAGGGATTTGCCAAAGGAGGCATATTTTAGGCCATGACCCAATTTTGAACAATAAGATTTTCAGATAAGAAGGTTCTTCATTAATAATACTATGTGTGGCAGAGCTCTGACCTTGTCCCCGTGGGTCCTGCGCTTCTAGGCGGTATATGCTAGCCTCAGTGGTTCTCTGTGACCCTCCACGTAGCCCTTCTCTCTCTAGGGCCAGGGTTACAGTCTACTGAGCCCTTTTCATCATAAGCCAGCAAGGAGGTTGGTGAGAGAATTCCCACAGTCTCTGTTGTCCCTAGGGCTTGTTTTAGAACAGTTTAGCCTCCTGTCTTGACAGGGGCCTGACTTCCCCTCCCAGGAGGTGTTCCTGTAGTGGTGGGTTGGGGGGGAACCCAGGCCCGCCCTCTACTCCGGATTCCAGCCCAGGGACCCTAATGGTAGCAGCTGTTGGCAGCCAACCTTTCACTGCCAGAGTTGCTACATTTCCCTGGGCCACTTCCCCACAGCTCTCTTGCTTCTCCCTTACCTTAGGGCTCACTTATCAATAACTTGAGGGTGTCTTCATTAACCAGTCCTTCAGCCACACTTCCTCTCCTCTGCCTGACTGGAGTGAGCCCTTTTTATAGTATCAGCGGGGCCTTAATTAGAGTCAGGTGGTCACATTAGCTTAATGGCCTCACCTGACTCTTTGCAGGTTAATTGGAGTCAGGTGTTCTCATTAGCCTGGAGCAGCCCCTGCTCTGGTCAGTCAGGGAACAGAAAACTGTTAATCCAGTGGCCAGTATATCTGCCTTCTGCTATTCTGCTGTACCCAACTGGCCTGGGTCTATCACATATGAGGTACTTAATGTCTGCATTTCTGGACTTGTTTAGCTTAAATTTAATAAGCTTGATATTGCATTTAATGTCTCTCTTTTTTAAAGGGAACTAATTTGTTCTTTAAAAGGAAAGCTGTAAAAGGAGGCTAAGGGGAGAAAGAAAAAGGTAAAGAAAGAAGAAATTGAATCTTCTCAGTCCCCTCATTCATTCTGCCCTAACTCTCCTCACCTCCCCAACTCCCATTCTTTCTATCCAGGGCCTTCAAACCTTTCTCTCAACCCAGCAGGAGCTATAGGTCAACACTGTCAGTGGGGCACCATAAACCTCTTAGGTACACATGCACTCATTACATAGAGCATTTTTAAAATGCCCTTCCATTCTCAGCTGTGGTTGCTGGTCTGTTCTAGAAGACTGCTGCAGCTTTGGAGCTCTTTGCTGGAATGTCCACATGTTCAATACCCCATGTTGGCCCGGGGAGCAGTTACCCTAACAAGCTCTCCTGAAGAAGATGGAAGGACAATACAGCAGGTGTGCTGGTGCATAGAATTAGGATGAAGGTATTTTAAAAAAAATCTGATTTTTTTCCCCCTTATTTTTCTGAGTGTGGCAGTGCCCCAGCTGTCGTGAAGCAAGAATCATCACTGTCTCATTGCCAGCCCTGTTCTGTGTCCTCTCAGCCCTGGTCTAATTCATAGACTGTCTTCATTTGACTCACTGCATCCATTTTCCGCACAAGCTGATTAGAGACTCACCCCAATGCAGTCGCCAACGGAAGTCTGTGTGAGCCCTAAGTAGGAGGTTCGGGTTCTAATCCTGCTGCTGCGGCGACTCTGCTCAGCTGAAACAGGGACCAGAAATAACATTCACTCCCTGATGGTAGCCTGAAAAGGAACAGAGACAGAGCCACTAGGTGTTTATGGAAGCACAACTGGAGCCGTACATTTGTGCTTTGAAGAAGGAAAAGCCCAACACAACCCATATCCACCAAATGAAACCTCAGGGCTGTGGAATGATGCTCTTTACAGTTAAATCTCCCACCCTTTCTTTGGTGGCCTAGGGTGACCAGATGAGGGGAAGAAAACATCGGGACACATGGGGGGGGGGAGGGTGCCCGGCAGAGGAGGGTGGGGGGAAGGAAAAGAAAAGCCGAGTCCTGCTGGCTGAGCGCAAAAAAAAAAAAAAAAAAAAAAAAAATAGTGAGTCCTGCCGTCTGAGCAAAGATCGGGATGTGGGACAGACACCGAAATATCGGGGTGGTCCCGATTTTATTGGGACGTCTGGTCACCCTAGCCAGGCCCAGGCCTCCTGGTCATACCAGGCAAGGGTGGGCAGTGCTTAATTTGTAATGAAAGATGTGCCGGGGCTCAAGAAATTTTTTTACATTCATAACTGATGCAGCAAGCCCAGAGGTGCCGGGGCTATGAACTGCCGAGCCTAGAGGTGCCGGGGCTATGAACTGCCGAGCCTAGAGGTGCTGGGGCTATGAATTGCCGAGCCTAGAGGTGCTGGGGCTCAGCCCTGGCAAAAATTAAGCCCTGGGGGTGAGCATAGTTTCCCACCAACCCTGAGTGATGCTACAGTCACAGTTGTCAGATGAACTGCACCTCTCACCTCTCCTCTCTTTGAGTGCCAACCCCCTTCAAGTCTCAGGCAATCACTTCGCTCAGGATGGAATCTCAGGATTCTCCCACTCTCAGACCAGACCTTGGATTGCAGTCCCTTGTGTATCAACCGTGATTACCTCAACAGGTCTGACATGCCCAGCACCTGCAAGTCTGTTCCTCCTGGGAGCAATGGCAGTGGTAAGCAATGACCACTCCGCCTCCTTAAAGCAAAGTATTATTTATTTAAAACAAAAGCATTTCAGAAAAAAACTGGTCTGAAACCAATAAAACAGACTATAAACATGTCTATCTTACCAGGAGTCTAACCATCTTCCACCTGGGGATCCTGTAGGTCTAAACTTCCTACAGAGATCTCAAGCGTCTGTCTGGTGTAGTCTGTTCCCTTAACTCACAACTATTTTTTCTCTCCCAGCCTCAGGGAAAGAGAAAAAAGGCTGCTTAGTGATTTGGATCACTCCACTTTCCCCTAAGGCCAAGTCACTTTTTAACAGTTTTATAGCCCTGTGATTTGCACGTTTCCAGCATAGGCCAAACAAGGTTTGCCAATTGTTGGAGACCAAATGTAAGGTCCTCGAAGCTGGCAGCTTTGCCAGTAGCCTTTCCAAGTGTGTGCTGGGGTGACCTTTTCTGGGGCCATTGTCTTCTTCCTGTTTGTTCATCCAACAGCCCACTATTAAGTGAGATCAATACATTCTCATAGGAAAGCCTTATCACCCAATATACAATAACTTCTCCTCACTGACCAAGTCTCATACAGTGTTCATAAAATTACCTCTCTGTATTCGTAGGTTATTACATAGCAATTCCATGATGGTCACAGCTACCGCACCAGACAGGAGCAGGGAGAATGAGTTTTAGAAGCTCAAAAATCTCTGGCTATTTCTCAATGTGAATTGTTAAACTCTCATCATTTTAATTGTTTTTTTAATCCACCTTGGACAGTGGCTGGTCATTACTGTGGACTCATCTCCTAGCAAGTCTGAGGGGCACATTGCTTCAGATGTTCTGGAGCAAAAAAAAAAAGTCTCTATTTTCAACAGGAAAATGTTTATCTTTCTACTCCTCTCACTAATAACCCACAGTGGTCTCCCTCTCACTGATCCCACTTCCAGAGGAAGAATGCAGCTGACTGGCAACTAGTAGAGCTAGTCTGAAATTTTCTGACAAGAATAATTTATTCCAGGAAATGCTGATTGACTGAAACAGAAAACTTTTGTGGAAACATGTGGCTTTTCAACCGATCGTCCCACAGAACAGGGGCGGCATTTTGTTGGAACCCTGCCTGTCAGGCAGTTTCTAAACTTGCCTGAGAGGTCATCAATGGAAATCTGCCTGATTTCCTGCCAGCTTGCTCCCCGGCTCTTCAGCAGCCTGCAGAGTCAGCCAAAATGGGAGCCTGCAAGCCATGTGAGCTCTGGTTCCCAGGCTTTGAGCTCAGCTGTGACTGCCAGGGATTCTAGACTCCCAGCTCCCTATAAGCCCGAGCTTCAGCGATTGGACTCTCAGGAGGAATAGTGTTTTGAAATTTTTGAGACAAACCATTTTGATTATTTCAGAATGAACTTTTTTGGAATTTTCCCTTACTTGGGAGATTTTGAAATTTCTACTTTTCATTCCATTCCAAAATGGAATTATTTCTTTTAAACATTTCAGAACTTCTAGGGGAACAGGAATTCCTGTTTTCCACCAGCTCCAGCAATAAGTGCTCTATCAAGTTCCATGATCATGTATGTACATCCTGCAGTCCTCATTGCCTGAATAAGGACTGCAGGATGTGGCTTACAATTTTTCACCACCACCATGCTACCATTTGCCTTGTCTTGCATGCTCAAACACATTGGCAGACTTCTGCACTCACACACAGACCCCATTTAAATAATTGGGGCTTAAGTACATGATTAAAGTTAAGCATATGCATAAGTGCTTTGCTCAAATGAACTCCTAAGTTTGGAAATTTTAGCCATAGATTCAAAATCTAAAAATATCCTATGATTTATTTACAGTAGAACCTCAGAGTTCTGAACATCTCGGGCATGGAGGTTGTTTGTAACTCTGTACAAAATGTTATGGTTCTTTCAAAAGTTTACAACTGAATATTGACTTAATTCAGCTTTGAAACTTACTATGTAGAAGAAAAATGCTGCTTTTAACCATCTTAATTTCAATGAAACAAGCACAAAAACAGTTTCCTTACCTTGTAAAATCTTTTTTTAAACTTTCCCTTTATTTTTTTTAGTAGTTTACATTTAACACAGTACTGAACTGTATTTGCTTTATTTGTGTGTGTCTCTGTTGCTGCCTGATTGTGTGCTTCCGGTTCCAGATGACATGTGTGTGGTTGACCAGTCAGTTCGTAACTGTGGTGTTCGTAACTCTGAGGTTCTACTGTATAATACTTCATGGATCACTTTTGACATTTAGTTTCAAACAGCTATTTATTAAATAAAAGGACAGCAAATTAATTTACTGGAATAACATCATTTCACAATATTTGTAGCTCTCCAAATATTTACATAAACTAAGGATAACCTTTATTGAAATCATTCACTACCAAGCTGTCTAACATCAAAATGTCAGTAGGGAAAATGTGAAAGAGTTAAATATATATTTACATTGAGGACTCTGGTATAACTGTTTATCAGTAATATAGTGATAACATATTTAGCTCAAAGCAACTATTCCTCCAATAGCTTGTAAACTTGTAACCTTTTAGAAACAAAATAATTTCCTGAGCAATAATGCCAGAGAATTGCTATCTAAAAGAACAATACTTAAAATAAATGGGACATAGTATAATAATATTGAAATATCCAAAAATTACTTATATATAAAGCTCCAGTTGAAATCAATGGGAGCTGGCTCAAGTTCTAAATGCTTAAATAGATACAAATTTAGGCCCTCAATCCCGCAACTGATTTTACATGGGCCCAAGGTTCTTCCTGCGCTGCTTCCATTGCAAGATTGGGGCTTGTAAGGAATATATTTCCACTTGCTACAGGGCATTGGCTAACCATTAACTATCTATGGCATTGGCGTGGGAACTAGGGGTGCTGCAGCACCCCTGGGCTCCCGCTGCCGGCCCCGAGTGCCTGGGGCTTTGCTCTCAGCCTCAGCTCTTGGGGAGGAGGGGGGAGAGTGGACAAGAGTAAAGGGGCTGGTTTCAGCACCCCTGCTATTAAAAATGTTCCAGCGCCACTGGTCTATGGTGAGGAAGGGTTTCTTGACCTTTCCTCTGAAGAATCTGAACTGGACACTCTCAGAGATGGGATATTGGATCACCTCAGAGAAGAAAAGAGGATTGTTGCATGCATCCTGTCATCCAACAATCCTCTTTTCTTATCTGCAGTGATCCAATATCCCATCTCTGAGAAAGGATAAACATAAGAGATCAAGTTAGGAGAAGAAAATGCTTATAATAGGAGGTTTATCAACTATTATACAGATTTTATGGTATGGCTTAATGAAAATATTATTCAATGAGGTAAATAAATCTTAAAAATTGAGTTTATTGTAGTCTTCTCTCCACTTCCAAAATTCAGGGCAACAAAAATGAGCAGAATGAAAACCAATGTCTGCCGGAATAAACTGATTGATACTTTGCACGTTGGTCTTTTATTTATTTCTACAGAAGCAGTCTTATCTATGAAGATTACTTGACTATCTTAGCTTGATAAAATTTATTGTAAGTTGGTGATAATTTTGGCCATAATTCAAAAAAAATCTTTCCTTTCTTCACTAATTGGTAGATAATGGTAATGTAAGTAGCACCCTTGTCACAAACTGGGATATGCGATCTGGCGTAATGGTCAGAGCAGAGGTTGTCAGGCCTAGTGGTCGGGGCTGGAGTCAGAGGCCAGGAACAGTGACAAACATCAGTGCCAGAGTTGGAGTCAATGGTGAAGGACAGCATAAGGGGCTACAAGTCAAGCCAAGGCTCATAGCCAAAGTCAGGAACTGAACAGGGCTGGAGTGGACTGGGCAGGACAGGAACAAGGCAGGATCAGAGCTGGAGCAAGGCTAGGAGCAGAGCAGGCACAGGAGAAATCAAAGCTGCAAGTACGCTTATTGAGCAGCCAGAGAACAGTTGTTACTGTTGGGCTTAAAAGCAGGCTTGTTGTCTTTGGCCAATCAGATGGAGTGGTCAATCAGGCAGCCCTACTGTGTCTCAGCTGTGCTCATTGGCTGCCAACAGACTGGGCAGGCATAGCTGCAAGTCCTCATTTCTGACATCCCGAGATTCAAGAAAAATCAGTTCAAGGCACTAACTAGGGATTTTCATAGTGAGCTTAATAATAGATCTACTCACTCCAATACAGATCATTACATAATAATGCAGGGGTGTAAAGATGGCAGGAGGCAGATAACGGTACTACCCCAGCACCCAAGGTATTATCCCCATGTATGTTTGGGTTGTGTTCAATGGTTTAATCCAGGGCCCTGGAAAAACTTCAGAAGGTTCAGTTTGGACAGGCACCCAAAAATCTGCACTATCCATAACTTTGGGGACTGCAGAATTGGGTGGACATGCTCCTTGAACAAAGAAGATTTCATTCAAGTCTGAAAGAGTCCCTCAGTTTGTCATTAGAGTCCAACTTCAGGTTTGGTCTCTAGCAGTGACTGGTTTGTAATTTGTACGAGTATTGTGCTAGTGCTCCAAACACCAATTCGTGAAGTTTTCAGAAGGCTGCACATTGAGTCCCACTAACCCTGGGTTTGCGTTGCAATGTAGACATATCCTGTCTGTGGGGAGGTGGCTGCAGCACATGGCAGACCTTTGCACTGGGAAGATCAGCAAAAATGGGACTGGGATTATTTGAGAGTAGAAGAAGTTTAGTGGAAGGAGATGGGAGGATGGGAAAGCACAAATCACAGCTAATCTTGTCCCTCTCCTTTCATGGAGTGTGGATTTTATGAAGCAATATTTTCTAAACATGCTGACTTTTAGCACTGGATGTTACTTATTTTCAAGTATTATACATATATATCCACATCTTCATATTTGAATACTTTTTTACAGGCTATCTGTATTCTTCATCTACTTTGGACCAGTGATATATGATCCCCAAAACCTCAGAATAAAATAAGCTACATGAAGAGCTGGGATGAAATTCTGACCCCAGGGGAGGAGTTTTGCCTGTGACTTAAATGGGACCAAGAGTCCACCCTGATATCATTTTTTTTTTAAAAGCACATTTGCAAAGCATTAACCATTTAAATGAACCATAGTTAGAACTAGATATAAGTTACAAATTCTTTACTTTCCTAGGGTTCTTAAACTTACATATGGGAGTTCTGTATTGGGGAAAGCATATGAGAACAGAACCAAGTTAGTCCCATTTTGTGTTTTGATTCACTTACTTCTTTAAAGGACTAACCCTTTTTGAAGATGACTCTTTTCATAGACGTTACATCTCTGCATGGCTGAACTGTTGTCTCTTAACTTGTCGTATTTATACAAGGGCTTACAATCACAAAGAGAGTTTGAAATCTCATCTCTCCTTCATGAACTTATTTTACAAGGTCTTCCTCATTTCTTCGCTTGACCTTTCTTGTTGAAAACAAACTTGAGAAAGGAGTTCAGTATCACAGCTAATTTTTGAGATCCAATATTCATCACCTGGATGCCCTGTAGATGTATTCTCACTGTTAATGATCTGAAAAGACTTTTAGAACAGAAGCGATCTTCAGTTATACATCTATTTCCAATATTGTTTAGTGAGGTACATTTTATTAGTGCACAATACTATTTTAATGAAGATATCCTATTGGTGAATAGATGGACTTGAATTTACCCCCTTAACATTTTGTAAAGAGCATTATAGATGACTCACTTGATTTGATCTAATTCTCTTTTCTGCTTGATTTTTCATTTGCACATCTAGCCACAATAAAATATGAACACCTGGCTCGGGGAACTAGTAATTCCACATATTGTTGCTATAGGCAACAGTCTCTTCCTTTGATCCCGTAGATGCTTGCATTGTTCTCCTCAATAATGCTGTATAAATATTGATTGGTTGGTGAAGCAAACTTTGTCATTTGCCTCTTAATTATTCGAGAGAGAAGAAAAATAATTTAATGAAACAGCTGTAAGTGAATGTGGCCTAGGGTGACCAGATAGAAAGTGTGAAAAATCGGGATGGGAGTGGGGGATAATAGGTGCCTATATAAGAAAAATTCCCAAATATCGGGACTGTCCCTATAAAATCAGGACATCTGGTCACCCTAATGTGGTCATTAATTCCAGCTCCTTTGCTATTGGCTGTAAAGCAGCTTCCAAGTGCATGACTTTGTGGAGAAGGCCTTTTTAAATACTAGACCTTTTTAAAGAGTTAGCTGCTATCTATCTCTAAATTACAGAGATTCTGTGACACCAGATGTTTGGGCCCAATCTTGCAAGGTTATGGGTACAAGAGTGGGGAATTGGAGGGCTCCAAAACTTGCACTGAAGCATGAGGCCTCACAAGATAAAGTTGGGTCTGTGAGCTTGGCCTCCTGAGATATCTGTGGCTTCCTGCAGCAGCACTGCTGCTCCTCCTGCTGGAGTGGGGGACAAATTCCACCCCCTATGCTATACTCTCGCGAAAATTTTTGAGGGGCTCCTTGTGGCATGCCTTTCTCCGAAGGCCCCTTGAGTGGCTATTTCGATGGCTTATCCTGAGTAAGACACTGGAGGAAAGTAAGTATCCCTTGTGGAGAAGGATTGTTGGAAGAACTATCTTCTTCAAAAGCAATGTATCAGCTTTGTTAAATCTGTAATTTTAGTGAAGCTTTCAGAATTTTGTAAAGGCACCAGTCACAAAGACTGCAATGGAGATGTATTTTAGAAAGTGAGCGATGAATATCTAAATATAAACCAGTTTTAAAATATACTTAGTGCACAACAAGTGAATGCTGGCGTGATAGCACTGTTATCAGACCCACATTGGCTCCAGTCACTCATTTGTTGCTCACCTGGGGCTTATTGGCTGCAGAGTCACAAACTCCAATGTTCAGTATTAGCCTCATGACATTGGTCCCCTACTGATCTTTCTACAAGTTATGATGACCTCTTCTGCATATGGTTTGCTGTTGGGTGCATTTGCTAGGAAATACAAATGGTGCTGATCGATTATTATTATTTACAGTCATAGAGAGTCAGGGAGAGACATAAAAACTCCAAATTCCATAAGAATGAGGATCAGGGTGAATCAGGGTCCTTTCTCCAGCAAGAAACTTCCCATGTGAGTCTCTGCCTTCCTGCCCATTGCTTCCTGAAGTGGACTGGACAGAGCAAATGCTGTAAGGAGGAGGGCAGAAGAAGCAAGTCAAAGTGAGATCACCTCTCAGGGCTGACAGCTGCCTTCTTTCTCTTCTATCTAAGTACTTATATGGCCCCCACTGTGCCAAAGTAGCTGAACTCCTCACAGACTTTAAAGATTGACTTTATCATCACCCGGCTGGGATGTATTATCCCCATTTTACAGAAGGGGAACTGACGCACAAAGCATTTGAGTGACGTGTTTAAGGTCATCAAGGAAGTCTTTGGCAGACCTGGGAACTAAACCCAGATTGCTTGAGTCTCAGTCCAGGGCTGTAACTACTGTTCCCCAACAACCTCTCCTTAAAGCGCAGTAACACTCTGAAATGTTCGTTCTTTCCTGAGCAATATAAAAATAACTGAGGTACTGAAGGAAAATCACACAGCTGTCTTGGAACTCCAGTCTCCATGAGAACATGCAAGGGGCTTCCCACCTGCGTAAGGCCACTGGGTTTGGATTCCTATTTCTGTGTGAAATGGTCAACATCCACAACATGCCTTTTTACAACTGTCCCACTGTTTGTGCTGGTTTAGAACAAGATCCCCTCCGAGAGTGTCCAGTAAGCATCCAAAAGTTCTGATCTGACTGACTTTCTGGATTTACAAAGTTTTAATACTTGAAATCTATGTTTAGATAGGTTAGCAAAGAAAGCATTGTTAATGAGTAATCTTTGTCCATTAGGGCAATGAGCCAATGAAGAGATGAGCCTAAGCCCAGAGTCAGCCGGTTATCACTACAGGCTTCTGTTAAACGTAAAAAAGCAAAACAAAAATGTTCCTGTTTGAAACTTATTAGGATTTTGAACCGAGTGCAGAGGCTTTCCACACACGGCCATTCTCAAGACTCTGGAAAAGGACAGTAAGTAATAATTGCTTAGTGGGTATTAATCTTGCATTTGATCATATTTAGTCATGGAATACAATTTTTTTCTCACGTACGTTCTTTAATTAATGTAAATGCATCTTGAGGAACTAGAAAAGTCAATGATCTGGACGCCAAAATCTCTAAATGTTATTTAAGTGAATGAAAAATATATAAGACAATGTAATCTCATCAGTATAGTTTGTGTGACAACAGATATTTTCTTTGAGAAAATTTCATTGAATTGATGAAAAAGTAGCGACCGTTAGGGCATGTCATCTTACATTGGCAAATATGGCATAACTTTAATTAAAGGTCACTTCTACCTTGTTAATTTATACAGATCATCTTTATAGCAGCAGTAGGCATCTTTTACCTGTTAGCAACTGAGAGCATTTTAAATGTGTATAATGGGAGAAAAGTAGATTGTTCTTTAGGAAAAAGTTGTTATTGTTTTATGTATTTCTCTTTTGTTTGCAAGTTTCAAGTACAGGTGGTAGTGTTTCAAAATAAAGCCTCTTTTAAAGTTCAGAGCTTTGACACTTATTTTCACATAATCATAAGTAATGATACACAGTGTCGTGGTAGAAGCATCTACTGTCCAATTCCATTCACAGCTTTTAGAAAAACATCAGTTTGTCCTGAATTGTTCTGCTAGATATTTATGTTACAAATAATAGGTAAGACATGCTTGCTCTGAATCTATTGTTTATTATTATGTGCGTTACACTAGCACCGAGATGCTCCAACCATTTGGACCTCAGTGTACAAACAAATAGTGAGAAACAGTCCCTGCTCCAGCATTTACAGTCTAAATAGGCAAGACAGACAAAGAGTACTAGGGAGAAAAAGAACGGCACGGAGACATGAAATGATTAAAGTCATGTACTAGCAGAGCCAGGATTAGCACCCAGCCCTCTTGAGTCAAATTGTAGTGCCCCATCTATTGAACCTCTTTTGAAAGGTTGCTCAATTTTGTCTCTTCACGTTTACATTATTTTTTTCCTCAGAAAGACCTATAAGTCTATATTCTACAGTTTAGCCACAGGAGAGCATCTCTTTACTGATCTAATTTTAAATGAATTGTTGAATTCCTAACTGTAATTTTCAAACAAATAAGAAAACAATATTTCAGTCTATGTGTCACACAGTTCTCACACTAGCCCATGTTCTTCTCATTGCTTTATGTCATATGTTGTATTGGTTACCACCTGCCATGCAACTCAAAATTACCTGGTGACATGGGCTGGAAATAAAAATCTCCAAACTTGTTCATGTTTCTCAAATATTTTTTTAAAGAATTAAAAAAAAAGACTTAAAAAAATTAAGTCACTGCATTAATCATTCCAGAAAAGATGTAAGAGTCTGATTCAAAGCCCATTGAACTCAAGGGGAATCCTTCCACTGATTTCAGTAGCATTTGGGTCAGGCCCTAAATCTATGCTAGTATTATAATGTCTTTTGGGGGTATTTGGTAGTTTGGGTATGTGAAGAACCGAACACTCATATTATCTTTTGGGGAAATGTACCTTACTAATCTTTATGTATGAAAAATTCTGTCCGTTGTTTGGTATCTTTTTCTTCTAATAACTAAAAATAGATTTGATCCCTCTCACTAAAGAAAATAACAAATATGACTAGATTTTCATGGAGTTTTTATGATAATCAAACTTACGTTTGTACTTTACCTGAAAATGTGTGGTTATGGAGCTTTTGCCTTTCAATTAACCTAGATACTTTTGAAATTAATTGCTTCAACAGAGCCCTGGTCTTGCTTAAACTGAAGCCAAAAGCAGTTTTGCTGGCTTTAACTCTAGTGGGGCCAGAAGCAGGCTCCTGATAAGGAATATACAATAAAACTGAAATATATATAAGAAAACTATATGGGATTATATATATATATAAATAAAATTATGGGTTATGTATATCTCATAATAAAAGTGAAAATCGTGTGTGTTCGTGAGTGTGTGTATGGAATATATATCTCCATTTAATATGGAATATTAAAAATATATATTGAATGTTTGATTCTGTTGAAGTATAGCAGGGCATATCTGTGTAATGATAATATAAATGTTGTACTTAACTCAAAGTATTTAATAAGTATATGGTGAAAATAATCTCCAGGTGTTGGGAATCAGATACTGTTCAATATCTGATTATCTAAAAGAATTCTCTTTGTTTTTCCATTGTTTCTTCACTGCAAATATTTTTGTCATATGAAAAACTGGATAAAAAGTGGCAAAATTCATATCAGCTTGGATTTTTTTTTTTAAATTAACAAAGGTAGATGTGGAAAGAATGTCTATTAAAAACTATCATTCTAGCTTCCAAATCATGTCTGTGCTGTTTATTTCATTTGTATTTTAATAAGGCCACCCCTTTCCTAGGTGGACACTGGTCTTCTATCCAATCTTTTTTCTTTCAAGCATCTTCCTTTTGCCCATAGTTATACATTTTTGTTCTACCTGCAGAAAGAAGATCAGATAGTCATTTACTTTAGGGTTTATGCCAAGCTCATCTTGATATAAAGAAAGTAGATGAAAGATATACATTTAATCATTTTGGTAACCTTCTACAAGAAGCTCTTGGAAATCATTTTGTTTTTGGGATAAGGAGCTTTGACTTAAGAGAGTGACTACTGATCACTGCTCATACAAAAGAACTGACTCTGGAAGGAGTGGTGATGCAACTTTAATGTTTGGGTTCTCAAAGAAAAATCTTCTACAGTTTGTGAAAACACCTCTGCCAAAATGCCATATGTAGTAAGAAAGACTCAGTCCACAGGTAAAGATGACATCACTTGCCACACACCAGATGATATCAGCAGCACGATGACTCTATATTTCTGTTCACTGTGGACAAGATTCCATTAATCAGAACAAGTATCAGAGGGGTAGCCATGTTAGCTGTATCCACACAAAAAAAACGAGGAGTCCGGTGGAACCTTAAAGACTAACAGATTTATTTGGGCCTAAGCTTTTGTGGGTAAAAAACCCACTTCTTCAGATGCATGGAGTGAACATTACAGATACAAGCATAAATATACTGACACATGAAGAGAAGGGAGTTACCTTACAAGTGGAGAACCAGTATTGAAAAGACCAATTCAGTCAGGGTGGATGTGGTCCACACCCAATAATTGAGGAGGAGGAGTCAATACCAAGAGAGGGAAAATTGCTTTTGTAGTGAGCCAGCCACTCTGTGCATTTTTGAAGTTAACTGAACCAGCTTAAATTGGAGTGCAGTGCACTGCACACCACATATTGAATCCAGGGAGGGACTTAAAGCGAAGTATAAAGCTGTATTAAATGCAAGCCTTGAGGGTGGGGGTTGCTCTAGTAAAACATAACAGTAAAGCTGCATGTGGTAGAAAACGTCATGCCTGGATTTTTTTAGAGCAATTTGATGAGCTGGTTGTGGAGTTCAGAGAATGGTCTACACCACTGAGTGTATAAAAGAAATGTCAGACTATGTGGAGACCAAAAAATCACCATAAACACTTGGCTAGAAGTGGATCAGTATCCATCTCCTAAACTTTAAGACTAAACTGGTAGGAGAGGTGTAAGCTGATGCGTTCCCAGCATATTGAGAGGTGACATTACAGCAAAAGTCAACCAGATTCCCTACTATGAACAAAAGACTGCTTAGGTATAAAAGTTTACAATGTGCATAGTCAATTCACCTGCAGTGTTTCAGAGAGTAATGGATCAGGTATTTCAGAGGTTAAACAGTGGTATTTGATATTTGCATGACACACTGATAAACGGGGAAGACTCAAAGGAACATGAAAGAAGCCTCTACAAGGTCTGAAAAGATTGTAAAAACATAAATGTAGTATTAGAGTTTAAAAAGTGCGCTTCTTCCAGAACCAGCTTGTTTATTTGCAGCACAGGACAGATGCAGACAGGATACATATCTTACAAATTAAGACGCTAGCCACTGAAAAGGAAGCTGAATGCCAAAATGTTTCAAAGTTGAAGTCTTTTTTGGCTGTTAATATTTGAATATGTATTGTAGTAGCACCAGGATCAGCCCTTTTGTGCTAGGCACTGCACAATCACATGGACAATCCCTGTCCTAAAGACCTGGCAGTATGAATTATTCAATGGTAAACTATTATGCTTATCACTGACAAGGAAATATGAAAAAAACTAAATATTTATAGCACCTAATTACCAGCTCAGTTGCAGGAAAGTTAGATGGGTGCTAAGTCCTTAGTCCTGCATATGTCCTGGGGACTGTTGAGTCAAGTTTGCAGAGGTGAAAAGGGGCTCCCACAGCTGTTCTCCAGGAGCAAGATGCAGAAAACCTCTCCAGATGCCCTGAGCAATGGAGTTTTGTGCCGCCCCAGAGCAGCAGCGACTATAGTAGAGAAGCTGCTGGAGGAGAGGACAGAAACACAGTTGGGGTTCCTATAACTGGCGATTAGTAAGGGACCTTCAGGTTTGGGAACTTGAGCGGGGTTCATGAGAGAGCTGCTAGTCTATAGTTTCATGCTTCCCTGGATCCTCTGTGGGGGAAACTCTCACAATGGGTTGCCATCTTCTTGACAGCTCTAATTAGGAGTCATTAGAATATATATTTTGGCAGGTCAGCCCATTTTGTCCCTTCCTGGCTGTCAGAGGACCCTGCCCCTTCCACTGGGACATGGGAGGGCCACTGCTTTCCCTGACAGCACTCCCCAGTGATATACATTACAGTCAGGGAGTAGAGTGGGGAGGGGCTTGGAGGTGGCCATGCTGAGCAGGATAGGATGGGCTCTCTACCCCCATTCCAAGATACTGAGAGGCTTCTGCAGTTGTGGAATCATGAGTCTCTGCTGGCAATTGGTTTACATGTTTGCCACAGAAACATCATCTGGTCTATGATAGAAGCACCATTTGACATTTCTGTGTAAACTGTTTATCTCTGAATGGACAATTTTTAAAAAGCCGTCCTAATTAGAGGACCTGGGTTTATGTTAGGAAAGAGCTTAATAGATCCCAATGAACCAATGTTACTGTACTTGTTTCTAGCATTAACTGCTTGCCAGTTGACTCAGCTCTAGGATTTCTTCATACACTGAGACTTTATTAGACTCTTCCACTGTGGGTATGGAAGCTTTCTATAGCCTTTATTGGTTTACAGATACTGGGTTCAATTTTTAAAAGCAACTAAGTGACTTAGGAGCCTAAGTCCAATGGAAAGTCAATTAGGTGCTTTTGAAAATGTTACTCACTGATTTCATTTACCAGTGGACGCCTGAAACCCACACTATAATTTCCAAGTGAAGGAATGCTTCATTTAATAAAAAACTCTGAATATTGGGTCATAATAATAAAACACAACAGGAAAGACAAAGCAAAAAATGCAGTTTTTTCATTATGTGCAATGAAAATTCAGCAGTTAGATTAATATTAAATTTTAAATTGCTTGAATTAAGGAAGCACTTTTATAAAGGGGAAAACCATGCACACATACCAATAGTCTCCCTAGTCAATATGGTTGTGGTTTTTTTCATAGCTTTTCTCTCTGTTTAATTAAAAGCTCTTTGTGTTTTAAATGGGGAGAGTGCATACTGATTGCTAAAGCACATTGTCTTCCTGCTTGAGCCATGATACTCTGTAATGAAAACTCTAATCCTGAATTTGTGAATAAAGATGGGAGAAACTATGTTTGTTTTGAGAACTTTGTTATTTTTTTCAAAATATGGAAAGGCCAAGATTTTCAAGGACAGGAGCCTAAATTTAGGCTTTTATATCCATATTTAGGCACCTAAATAAGTGGCCAGATTTTCAAATGTGGTGAGCACACAACAGCTCCTATTGAGGCCCAATACTGTGTGTGCAGCACATTTAAAAATTCAGGCCACTTATTTAGGAAATTATGAAAGGATGTGACAGCATAACCCCCATCACCTTCTGTGGAAAGCAGAATGATCACATATAAAATATGCCACCACAAGGAAAAGGCACAGCATTTTTTAAAAGGCTAAATTGTACATTATAATTTTACATCAGGGTTTGTTATAGTAAATATTGAAACAGCCTTCAGAATTCTGGCCTGTAATATGTACACAAAAATGAATTATCTTGTTTTAGTTATCCTTGTTTCTTTATCTTTCAGGGTTTCCTTTCAGCCTGTGCCCTGACTGTCATATTGTTCTTCAATTAAAGACTAGATGGGATCTGAAATGAATCTAATAGGACATTCCCAGCTACCTGGTGCTGATGGATTTTCACTTCCTGAAGGTCCTAATTTATTTGGTAAGTCATCAAATTAGCTTAAAATGTATCTCCAGCAAATTATACCTGAACCAATAGCCTAGAATCAAAATATTGAAGTCCTACAGTCAGTTACTACGGTCCATGGTGTGCAATCAGTTTTTATGCAGAACTCCCCATTTAAATGCATTGCAAAATAAGGCACAATATGTGTTGTTATGTGCCACCGTTTAACAAAGCTTGTAGTTTACTATTATAGCACTATTCTGCTGCCATGATAAGCCATTCAGCAAGGATAGTCTATTCTAGGTAGGCAGGACATGATCTTCAGGTTAGTCATTTATGTCAAGCTGAGCAGGTACAAAATATTTTTAGTCAATTTATAACTAAACGATACTATGAAATAGGTATATTGCCTTCTTATATACATTTATGAAAATAATGTAATTGGTATTTAAACCATTACTCTATTTTTATAGCGACCATTAAAAATGGTGCTATTAACTTTAGTGCATAATAAAAGTTATAATAAAGGCTGCAAAATTCTACATAGCTGAGACTCCACTGCATTTTTCTACTGTGAAACATGGGCTTGTTAATGAATGAAGAATACTCTGTCAATATTTCATGAGTACAGGGAAGCTGTCTTCTATTATATGTATTGCTGGGAAATAAGAACATAATTAAGATAGCTGCCCTTTCTTCTACACCAATGTTGCCCTTCTTCTGAGTTGGAGCATATGTCTGGAGCCTTGCAAGTTGGCTTCCCAGTGGAGGAAAAAGTAGTGACAAGAAGTCTGGGGATACGCTACATGTAACATGCTTTATTTATACATATGCATCAGTCCTAAAATGCAATGGTCAAACAGCATGTAGGACAATCCCTTCTTCCAGGAATCTCAGCCCAACATCAACACCTGGTTGCCAGGGAGAAACTCTGCCACAAGAATTGACTAATCCGAGCCCTAGGCAGAAAGCAAACTCTCTTGCTGTTCACACGACTTCCTTTCTCCCACAGCATCCACTCAGAACTTTGCATAACCCAAAACTAACCACATCACAGCATGTCTCCCAATGCCATGTCTACACTAGGAGTGTTTTGCTGGTGTAGGAATACCAGTATACGGCACTGACAAAGTGCTTCTGGTGTGGATACAGCTATACTGTCAAAGCTGTACTTTGTACCAGTATAGTAAAACTACCCCTCACAAGCAAAACAAGCTATACTGGTACAAGCACAGCTTTTCCTGTATAGCTTCATCTACACTAGAGGCTTCTGCCAGCAGCGCTATGTCAGTCAGAGAGCACATCCCTGACTGATGTAACTCTGCCAGCAGAAGTCTGTAGTGTGGACCTGGCATAAGAGTCAAAACTTGCTCACATGCTAAGGAAAAAATTCTTGGAGGATTATGTGTAACCACATCACCTGATGACACCTGCACGGACAACTGCAAAGGGCCATCTTGGTGATCTGATCCATTTGCTGTATTAATTATTATTGTTGTTATTTATTTGGATTACATTTACTGCTTAAAAGCAACAGAGGGTCCTGTGGCACCTTTAAGACTAACAGAAGTATTGGAGCATAAGCTTTCGTGGGTGAATGCCCACTTCATCAGATGCAAGTGGGCATTCACCCACGAAAGCTTATGCTCCAATACTTCTGTTAGTCTTAAAGGTGCCACAGGACCCTCTGTTGCTTTTTACAGATTCAGACTAACACGGCTACCCCTCTGATTTACTGCTTAGAAGACACAGACTAGGTAAGGGCTCCATTGCTGTATTCACTGTATCGTGCCTGCCCTGGAGAGCTTGCAGTTGAAGGTCCAGGGGCACTGCAGTTTGCTGCATGCAGAGAGATTGCTATGCCTGTGTGGAGACCCACTGAAGTTAGTGGGACTCTGTGCAGGCACAGAAGTCTGCCTGTGCACAAAGAAATGCAGGATTGGAGTCTACACAGACAAGACTGACAAAGGTGGGATTAAGGTTATTGTTACTGTCCATCTTGTATAGCTGGGAAACTGAGGCACAGAGAGAGTGACTTGCCCAAAGTCACACAGAAAGTCTGTGGAAGGGCCAGGAGATGAACCCAGATCTGCTAAGGGGCAGTGCAGTGCCTTAACAAAACTATTTTTCCTCTTTATGAATTTTCCTTTTCACTAAGGAATTTTGCATCTAAATATTTTTTGAAGGAAAATTTTACTTTCTATAAAAT
Source organism: Emys orbicularis (assembly GCF_028017835.1). NCBI lineage: Eukaryota > Metazoa > Chordata > Testudines > Emydidae > Emys > Emys orbicularis. The sequence continues at coordinate 90,554,599 of NC_088683.1, forward strand.
TGAAAATTTCCCTGGGAAAATTTGAATTTGATGATTTTTTTCCATTTTTTCTCCAGGAAAATCAAAATGAAATATTTAATTTGGGGCTAGGTGTTGATCTAAATTGAAATATTTCAAGGAAGTTGTAGTTTGGGTGCTTTGTTCCTGCATACTCCACTATGGGCCAGGTTCCCTGTTTGGACCACATCTTAAGTACAAATTGTATGCTAAGATCACACCAGATTGTATTAATCATTTCTCTTTCCCACGTCAGTTTGTTAACAGTTAGCGTATGCTTGGATCCCCTGTGGCTAAACTGGAATGTTAATGAGCAGATGTTTAGGTTGGGAGCCACCATGAAACAAACTAAACCTATGAATGCTTAAACTTTAAAGGGATTCCGCCCCTCCCCCCCCCTGACTTTGGAGCCACTGTCCTGTGCTGGGAGAAGTATATTTTAGGAAATTCAGTACTGTGCAGTTTTTAAAACAGCAATAAGTAGCCACAATTTTAGATATATTTGTCTATTTGTTAAATCCCATGGTCACAGGCTAAAATCTATGAAAAAAAGGGTGTCATTCAAATTTTGGGGTCAAATTCTGGATTCATTTTCACCAGTAAAAGTCCAGAGTAATTTTGTTGGTTTTGATTGAATTAATCCAGATTTTCACTTGCGGGAGAGTAGATTTTGGCCCCAAAAGTCCACTATGTTATTAGTTCAGTGATATTTTCTGGAAAAGGGATTAAAGCTGGGCAAGGAAGTGTGTTGATTTAAAACATGTTCTCTTCAACAAGAGGTTGACCTACTGATGCTGAAATTGTCAGTTCCTGGGGCAAGGCTTGTACAATCCAATAGGACATGCATGAGGCAATAAATAATATGACATAGTGGCCAGAAACTGGTACAGGGACTTAGGAGACCTGGGTTCTAGGGTTCTGCTACTGGCCTGCTGAGTGACCTTGGGCAAGTCACTTCATCTCTCCGTGGCTCGGTTTCTCCATTGTACAATGGGATAATGATCCTTACCTCCTTTGTAAGGTGCTGTGAGAGTGAGGTATTATGTGTGTGTAGTGCCTAGCAAAATGGAACCTTGATCGAAGTTGGGGTATTTCTGTAATATAAATAATTAATGTATAATGGAATTGAATCAGGCCTCAAATTAGGAATTTCACCTATGCACAACTTTCAACTGTCCCTCTTTTAGAGGGATGTCACTCGATTTAGTCCCAAAGCTACTATGTTTCTCTTAAATTTGGCGTCCCCGCACTTTTATTGTTGAAAATTATTTGCACCAGAAATACAGAATCATGAAACCAAGATGAGAGAGTGTTATTTATACTAAGGAAATGACTCTGACTGCTTTTTAAATTTTGTGCATGAATACTTCTTTGTGTCCCTCAATTTCGTCTTTGTGACACATTCTGTTTCAGATTTGGGCCTTGGCAGATTGAGACTTATACACGAAAGGTGGTTACAGGGGAATTTTATATTTTAAAGACACTTGGAACAATTACATTTCTCATGCAATGCCTCACATATTATGGCTTTGATATAACAGGAGGAGCTCTTAAGTCTGTCAAAATTGATTTCTCTACAAAACATCCTCCACCCCTCAAAAATCTAAACACATTTTTCTTTTATGTTTTTTTTCAAGTATTGGCTTTGCTTTGTAGTTCATTCAGGCTAGAGCTACATGGAAGGCATTGTTAGAACCATAAGTGTATGTCTAAGTGTCCCTTTGAATGTACAGTTCTGAGTATTGGGGTCTAGTTGTTTAGTAAAGTTATGCTGTCATTGTGCATGTTTACACTGTGAAGCTGGTCACCATGGTAATCCTAAGGTAGCTCTCAAGTTTTATCAGCACTCAAGATTTATAGTTGCAAGAAGTTCAGTGTGTCCTTCAGGATAAACAATTTCACTTTTGGTGGCTGGAAACTGCAAATTGCAGTTTTAACAATATATTTCTATGATAATGTATCTATTGTAGTTAATGTCTATTTAGTCTCTCACTTTTTAACTGAAATTTTGTTTGTGGAGTTATGAACTCCTGAAAAGAGGTGCTCCCTTTGGAAATGACAAAGTGACCTTAACCAGAGCAGCGCATGTGAGAGCCACTAAAATGTAGACATTTCTTTATTATTGTGTCTTCTATAACTGGAAAACAAGTTCCATTTATCTACCTTGTCATTCCGATGGTCTAGAAACAAACCAGATGTCTAATACCTCTGCACGACAAGCTTGAAGAAGTCAGCAAACAAATACATTGAACTACCCATCTATACCACATTATTTGTAAGGAGAATGGGAACCTCCTATGGAGAGAAAGTTCCTCTTCTTCCCTCCTCCCTTATTCACCCACTGCTATGACAACTGTCCCTGAGTAGGGGCTGCGGAGGTCCAGGGGATTTCCCAGGTGACCACCTCTATGAAAGGTAGAAACAGAGGGCATCTAGGATTTCCTTGTCCTGCAGGAAGGGGCAATGGGAATAAGTCATAAAAGAGCAGAGAACCAGGAAATAGAGGGCAGTCAACTAGCCAGTGCCTAGAAGGAGCCTGCTGCTGGAACATATATACTTTCAAGATAGAGCTTATTTCCTTATAAAAACATATGAAATTGGATGTAGCAACAGTTGCATTTTTTATGTGGCAAAATTTTGGGATACCCAACAAGGGGTCAACTACTCCTCTTTTGATTCTGACGATGGTAAAAAAATTGGTTGACACCATTAATAACTACAGTTGGGTTCATCATCCATGACTGATTGCACCACTTGAGCACACTTGTGTGCAGTAGAGCTGATTGAGAAATTTCCAAATTCAAAAAATTTCAATAAAAATAGAGTCAATTTTTTTCTCAAAAATGCTTGTGAAAAATGTGTCCCTTTTTTTCGGCCAGCTCTTCTGTTTCCTGTGTTTTGTTTTCTGTCCTCTTTACCTTTTTTCCTCATTTTTATTGGTAAGTAGAAATGATAGAGAAAAGGAAAAGCCTTTCAAACTGGAGTTAAAACTGAAATGAATAGAATTAGATTACTAGCCTTTTCTCTCCCTCCTTCTTTCCCTATTTAGATAGGTTCATTGTCTCCTCACTGGCCAAATGCTACTTATTTTACTTACCCAACAAAGTCCCATTGAATTGAATGGGACCAATTGTGTATAGGAACCAGGATATGGCCCAGTTCATACCTTGAGCCTATTGAAAAGTGATACAACATAACCGGCCAAACCAGGTTTTCAAACACTTCTAACTTATAGGTGAAATCCTGGCTCTAGTGAAGTCAATGGGAGTTTTGCTAATTACTTCTATGGGGCCAGGATTTCACCCTATATCTCTAGGGCCTTATGCTTACTCATATTGAGTAATACCTTTCTTCTGGATTAGTTGCATTGGAATAATGGTAATTGAAATCATGAGGTCGTTAGGTTTACTTGAGGAGTAAAGTACTATTCCGCATGAGTAAGGGTTGGCCGAGTCGAGTGATTTCTTGGCTGTTTCGTATCAGTGTAAATATCACTTGGAAATAACAAGGAAATTCAGTTAATTATTAACTATTTATCATGAATTAGTAAATAGACAACAAAAAGAGAATAGTTGTGTGAGCTTGACAGCATGAAACCATTTTTTAGTGAATTCAACCAAAACAAAATCACATTTCAAAATATTTTTTTCACTTTTTATAGGTATTTCCATCACCAATATTTCCCAAATGTTTCTCCAGTGATAGCAATGTGCTACAGCTAATAAATAAGCTATTAATATAGTGTATTTTAAAGATTGTTGGTTTTTCAGTGGAAGTCCCAGTCATAGGATGTAGAGGTCCATTGCTAAATTGCAGTTGATAATTTTATAAACCAAATTAAATCTATTATCCCCTCTTAAGACTGTTCTAATAATTGGGCCTACAAATTTACCCTAACTGTGAGTTCAGTGGTAAAAAGTGAGTGTAAGTTCATAAGATGTCACAATAACCTATACAAATGTTGATGGGAAAAGGTATGAAAGGGAGATAAACTGAATTAGTACAAACAATATATAATGTTTATATATAATATATAATTCAAGGATTGTGTTAAGATCATGCTTGAGGAACAAGAAAAGTTTAGAACCAGAGATCAAAATTGATGTCAGAAACTAGGCCCAATTGGTGGACAAAATAATGAGAGGATGGGCTATTTCACCCATCACTCTCCTTTGTGGCCCTTAAAGAAAGAGACTTTTGAGGAAAATGACTAATAGATTGAGTTTCACCATCATGCTGCCTAGGGTTGCCAGGCATCCAGTTTTCAATCAGAACGCTCAGTGGAAAAGAGACCCCGGCAGCTCTGGTCAGCACTGCTGATCAAGCCATTAAAAGTCTGGTCAGCAGTGCAGCGGGGATAAGGCAGGCTCCCTGCCTGCCCTGGCTGCGCGCAGCTCACGGAAACAGCCGGCATGTTCCTGCAGCCTCTAGGTGCAGGAGCAATCAGGGAAGCTCTGCGCACTGCCCCTGCCCCCAGCGCCGGCTCCGCAGCTCCCATTAGCCGGGAACCATGGTCAATGGGAGCTGCGGAGGGCGGCGCCTGAGGGTGCAGGCAGCGCGCACTGTGCAGAGCTGCCTGGCCACGCCTCCGCCTAGGGGCCGGACATGGTGGCCACTTCTGAGTGCAGCATGGAGCCAGGGCAGGCAGGGAGCCTGCTTTAGCCCTGCTGCGCCGCCGACCGGGAACCACCTGAGGTAAGTGCCGCCTGGACGGAGCCAACACCACGAACCTTCTGCCCCAGGTTGGAACCCCCTCCCCGACCCTAACTCCCTCCCACACCCCGCCCCCCCACCCCCACCCCAATCTCCCGCCCCAGCCCTGAGTCCCCTCCCACACCCAACCCCCCTGCCCCAGGTCGGAACCCCTTACTGCACCCTAACTCCTTCCCAGACCCCGCCTCCCACCCACATCCCTACCTCCCGCCCCAGCCCTGAGCCCCCTCCCGCACCCAACCCCCCTGCCCCAGGTCGGAACCCCCTCCTGCACCCTAACTCCCTCCCAGACCCCACACCCTCACCCCAACTCCCTGCCCCAGGTTGGAACCCCCTCCTACACCTTAACTCCCTCCTGGACCCTGCATCCCCACCCGTACCCCAACCCCCTGCCCCAGGTCAGAACTCCCTCCTATACCCTAACTCCCTTCTGGACCCCGCACCTCCACCTGCAACCCAACCCCCTGCCCCAGCCCTGAATCCCCTCCTGGAGCCTACAGCCCAACCCCCTACCCTTGCCCTGAGTCCCCTCCTGCACCCAAACTCCCTCCCAGCACCCACACCCTCTCCCGCACCTTGAACCCCTTATTTCTGGCCCTACCCCACCCCAGAGCCCACACCCCCAGCTGGAGCCCTCACCGCCTCCCAGCCCAGTGAAAGTGAGTGAGGGTGGGGGAGAGCGAGCGACTGAGGGAGGGGAGGCTGGAGTGACTGGGGGGGAGGCTCTGGGAAGGGGTGGGGAAGGGGCAAGGCAAGGGTGTTCAGTTTTGTGCAATTAGAAAGTTGGCAACCCTATGTCTGCCACACCCAGTGTCTCCTGGGATGCCAGGCCTTTGTCACCCTAATCCTGAAAGATGTCCTGATCTGATTGGGCCAGGTGACATTGCCATCTCTACTTGCTCTGGCTGAATCCTGAACACCACCTGGGATGTGAGACTTCATTTCCCTTCCCCCATGTGCCCTTTTCTTTCCCCACCTTATTTCTTCTCTTTTCTATCCCTCTCCTTTTGTCTTCCGTCTAATCAGAATCTGAATTAACTGGGCAAGATTGTATATTTTGCAACACTGCTGTAAGCCTGTGTCCAGAAAAAGGCAGCTAAATTCAATGCCTTACACAGCCTAATGCTGGTACAAGTTTGTTAGGTCTCAGAGTGGCTGATGAGACACGTGCTGTGTTTGTGTTTCTCCAGAAGAGAGTGTGCAACTGAGAGTCAACACCAGAGACAGAAGCTGCATTTTCTATCTTTGCTGTACTTTTCTTTCTCCTTTGTATATGTTTGTCTTCTTTTGTCTTCTAGAAAATGGGATTGGACTTTAAAAACAACCAGCAATGCTGACAGCTCCAGCCCATCTCAGCTAACTTCTTCATTCTCCCCTACCCCCACCCCCAAAGGACAGTTGTTACCATCTTCAATACCACCTAACAGACTGTCAAGGTCTTTTTTTTCTTTTTTTCTTTTTCTTTTTTTCCTTCTAATAACTGTCTCCAGCTAAAGGGAAAGGGAACAAAGGATGCTATTAAAATGAAAGCCATTTTTAATACTTTACTTTTCAAATGCTTTAACTATTTTCCCTTCTTTTCTGTATCTTTAATACAAAGATGGGGCATAAAAGGATTATTAATGGTGCTTTTGCCATGGTGCTAAGTAGGCTGAGGTCTCTATGTTGCACAGTGACTGGGTTAAGTTAATACCTGTGGCCATATATTCCATCTAAATTAATACAACAGGACATAGCCACCAAATATGTGTGAAATCCCCTTGAACCCAACATTTTCTTCAACCGTTATCCCTTGCCCTTTCTACAAGGGACAAGTCTTTAGACATGAAACAATGTTATCTTTAAGTATGGACCGCGTGCCTAAAATCTTACATATACATATAGGTGCACAAAATCTGGTATTAGGGCGTCAAATGGGTTGCAATGCTTTGAATATAAAGTCCATTACAGCTTTCTTTTGGAACTTCTTGTATAGGTTTTGTTAATCTGCATGACGTTAAGACTTGCAGCTTCAGATACTGTGGAGCTGGAAGTTTTTAGATAGATAGACAAATAGAATTATACAATTGATTCAAATAAAGAGGTCCAGTTTAAAAAAATCTGTAATTGTGGTTTCAAGACTGAACTTGATAAGTTTATGGAGGGGATGGTATGATGAGGTTGCCTACAATGGCATATGGCCCAACTGCTATTGCTATTAGCAAATATCTCCAACAGCTGGAGATGGGACACTAGATGGGGAGGGGTCTGAGTTCATACAGATAATTCTTTCCCAGGTGTCTGGATGGTGGGTCTTGCCCACATCCTCGGGGTCTAACTGATAGCCATATTTGGGGTAGGGAAGGAATTTCCCCAAGCTCACATTTGCAGAGACCCTGGGTTTTTTTCACCTTCCTCTGCAGCATGGGACATGGGTCACTTTCTGGTTTGAATTAGAGTAAATGGTGGATTTTCTGTAACTCGATGTCTTTAAATCAAGATTTGAAAACGTCATTAACTCAGCTAGAGATTACGAGCCTTTTGCAGGAGTGGGTGGGTGAAGTTCTGCAGCCTATGATGTGCAGGAGGTCAGACTAGATGATCATGATGATCCCTTCTGGCCTTAAAGTCTATGAACTTGTGCTGATTTCCAGCAATTTCTCCCCGAAATGTAACACAATACAACTGGGAAATAACTAGATGTGTCAAACTCATTGTAAATGTGACAAGTTGAGGAAGAATGGGAAAAATAGAGTAGAAATATTTTTGATGGCGTTAGTATTTTTTATGGAGTTAATTAAAAGACCCCCTGGAGTGGATAGTGAGATACAAGAATAAATTAATGTAAGAAGCAGAAAACAAAGCAATGTATTTAAGCAACCCTTAATGACTGGACAATGAAAAAAACTCAAAAGGAAATGCTATGTAGTAACTGTATCAGTGACATAGCTCCGTAGTGAATTGAAAAGACTGGATCCATCTGATAGCTTTTGTTTGGTTTTTAAAAAATCTCTAAAATCGACTGTCAGAAACTATTTAACAACCAAAAGATCATAAGCTGAAGAAGCTAACCATTTGTATCCAGCACCATCTGGCAGATGTTGCAACATCTGGCATTATCATGATGATAAATAGGCAAGTGGTCGACTTCCAAGTCAAAGGGAAACAAAGCAGCAAAAACTGAAACAGAACATTATGTATGTACAATAATTATGGACAACAAATGACCCAGTGGAGCAGAAGTAACCTGAAAGATGTTCTAAAATAATGAGAAATATCTCAACTAAACCTGAAGGAGGTGAATGAATAAAGCTATGTGGCACAAGGTCATTTGATAGGACAGGACAACAGAATCACTTGTGTGCTCAGTTCCTCATATGCAGGTTTTTAGCTTTGAAAGCTGCATAATTTGTGAAATAATAAAAGGAATGATATACCTTTGGGGCCTGATTCTACATACACTTACTACCAGGTATCATGGATACTTTCCTGAGCAATTTTATTGACCAAGAATTTTCTAGAACACGTGATTCTTGTCTGGGTAAAGACAACAGAATTTGGCCCTCCTAAAATAATATAGTTTTCTCTGTGTCTGTGAAACACATGCTGCATCAGCCAGTCAAAATGGTTTTTGAATGGTTAATCTATTAAGTTTAGTCACCTAAAAAAAGTAGTAGATTTTTATTCATACAAAATACTAATGTGAATGAAAACAAAAAATTACAAAACCGTAATGGAGGCGCTATTTGAATCCACTCAGAGAAAGGTATCCAGATTTTAGTAAAGGACATTTATACTGTAATTTGGCATTGCTATTGTCTCAAGCATTTATAAATAGGCTTCACTGTAATGAAGTTAATCAGTAAACTATATAACCTCTGGCCTGTATCACTCCTTAGCTAGTCTTAAGGAAGTTCTAGTTTTCAGTTCAGAGTAAAGCAACAAGATATTAAGGAAGCAGTACTAAGGAAGTGTAGATGATAAGTACTGACTAGAAAAAGTAAAGAGAACAACACGTTAAATAGCCCAAGTTTTTGAGGAATTGTCATGGACATGGTCGGAATGAAGACTGCTAATGGTAGGATATTGTTCAAGCTCATGTTTGATCTATTACATTATGTAATATATCTGTTAAAGTCTATGAATCAGCTTGATGCCAGAGGCTGTCTAGCCCAGGCCCTTAGACACCTGATAATAGTTTTTTCAGTACTTAAACCAATTGATTAGCTTATGTTTCCCATTCTGGTTTATCCTGTGAATCACAGGAAATACATTTTCTGCTTTTTGGTTTAAGGTCATTTGCTCTGTGTGACTCTTACCTCACATTAGCTTTATTATCAGGCTCGAGGCCTTAAGGTTTAATTTGTTTGCTGTTCTTTTTCTTATAGTTTTATATTGACAATATTTGTTGTGCCAATGCACTACCACTGTAACTTCTGTAATATTTTGGATAGAAATTCAACAGCCTGTATATAACTTCAGCGTAATACTGAAAATAAAGGGTGAGATTTTCAAAAGCACTCAGTGATGGCCGAACTCTGATGGTAAAACTTCCTTTTACTTCAATGGGAGTCCAGTTAAGCAAAAGCTGAGAGCTTTTTAAAATCCCACCCAAAATATTCACATGTAATATTGGAAAAGAAAATCTTCAACAAATCTCACCCACCAATTACATAATGGGAAAGTATTCACAAAATGATGGCCAGATTCAAGAAATAAAATTTCACTCTGACAGCGTTAGTAAAATTTGAGACATTTTGTGAAATGTTCTAATTGCAATTTTTTTTGCAAAGCATAACCCACAAGTTTTGCAGCCCTATTAGTATTTATTTCAATGATCATATTTCAAAAATGATTACATGTGTGTTTTCTGGTATGAAAAGTGTAATGGAACAGTAAGAACATATGAACATAATACATTACTAGAGACAATTGGCCTGCTTCTGATCCCACTTACACTGATTTACACAACTGTAACTCCATTGATGTCAGTAGAGTAACTCTGGCTTTACAGTAGCGTAAGTAATGTCAGAATCTGGTCTATAATCTCCATTAATACATGAATAAAATCATATGCACATTCCAGATGGCAAGATAAGATCAAATTTATTTTATTATAAGAAGCTAATTGTTCTAGTACTGGGTTATAGAACTGGGTGGGAATGGTTTAGCTTACCCATGAGAGTTTTGGAGATTTTTGAAATTTTCCCGTTCTGAAAATAGAACCTTCCCTCCCTCCCCCCACAATAAAATCAAAATCCTGATAATTTTCACAAACTGATAATCCCCAAAATTCAGGTTGGATCAATCAGAATATTTCATTTGGATAATTTCTAAACATTTCATTTTGATTTCAACCTTTTAAAATATTTAATTTTGAATCAAGAAACAAAATTTTTCATTTTGAAAATGTTAAAAGGGGATGTTTTGACAATTTAGAAACTTTTCAAAAAATTTCTAATCAGGAGATTTATGAAAACTTTCTCATGAGAAGTTTTGATTTCAACAAACTGACATTTTCTGACAATAAGTATTTCATTGGAAACTTCCCAGCAAGCTCTACGTGTGTATACAAGAAAATTGCACTTATTGGCTTAAATAATTTTTAAGATGATTTTTGTTAAACCAGTGTAATTTCAGTGATTTCAGTTTAGCTTAATTAAACTGAATCCTAATGGCCTTAAACTAAACCAAAATAAGTCCGATTTAAAGCGAAATAGAAGTGTCTACACAGCCTACACAGTGCACTAGTTTAACTAAACCAGTTTTAAACTACACCTTAAAGTGAACTGGGGCAACTTTCTTGTGTAGACAAGACCTAGCATAAGTTTCCTTGAAAATCAAAGGCAGGTCCCCATCACTATGGTATCTGAGGGCTTGTCTACACTACAAAATTAGGTCGGATTTATAGAAGCCGGATTTATAGAAGCCGGTTTTATGCAGCCGACTGTGTGTGTCCCCACATAAAATGCTCTAAGTGCATGAAGTCGGCGGACTGCGTCCACAGTACCGAGGCTAGCGTCGACTTCCGGCGCATTGCACTATGGGTGCCTATGGGTACCTATCCCACAGTTCCCGGAGTCTCCGGCGCCCATTGGAATTATGGGTTGAGATCGCAATGTCCGAATGATGCAAAGCAGTGCCGCGGGGGGTTCTGGGTACATTGCGTCACGCACCTCCCCCGCCGTCACAGCAACGGCAGACAATAGATTCGCGCCTTTTTACCTGGGTTACCTGTGCAGACAACATACCACGCCAAGCATGGAGCCCGCTCAGCTCAGCTCACCGTCACCATATGTCTTCCGGGTGCCGGCAAACGTGGGACTGCATTGCTAAACAGCAGCAGCAGATTACTGCCTTTTGGCGGTAGACGGTGCAGCATGAGTAGTAGCCTTCATCGGCGCTCGGGATGCTGGTAGCTGTGGGGCTGGCAGCCGTAGGGCTGCATTGCACCAGCCCCTTGCCTTTTGGCAGTAGATAGTTTATTACGACTGGTAACCGTCCTGTCAGTATTGTCTGCTGAGCATCCAGAAGAGGCCGAGGGCAATCTGGGTGCTCAGCAGATCTGAAAGAAGAGCTTTCCTCAGGTCTGAAAGCAAGTAAATTTAGAGGTTGCCTGAAATGCTCATAGATTATTGTAGCCTGAGCGCCTTTACCAAGCCTTCTGGCTACTGTACAGCAGCAACCCCTTGCCTTTAACCGTCCTCGTTGGACAATGATGGTTACCAGTCGTAGTATACTATTTGCTGCCAAGTATTGTCTGCTAAGCACCCAGAAAAGGCCGAGGGCGATCTGGGTGCTGGCAGACATGTGGCTGGCACACGTGGAGCTACATTGCTACACAGCAGCAACCCCTTGCCTTTAACCGTCCTCGTTGGACAATGATGGTTACCAGTCGTAGTATACTATTTGCTGCCAAGTATTGGCTGCCAAGCACCCAGAAAATGCCGAGGGCTATCAGTCATGCTGCACTGTCGTCTTAAGATGTAAAAAATAGATTTGTGTTTTATTCATTTCCTTCCCCCCTCCCTCCGTCAAATCAACGGCCCGCTAAACCCAGGCTTAGGAGTTCAATCTCTGGGGGGGGGGGGCATTCTGTGTGACAGTTGTTTGTATTTCTCCCTGATGCACAGCCACCTTTCTTGATTTTAATTCCCTGTACCTGTACGCCATGTCGTCAGTCGCCCGCCCCTCCCTCCCTCCCTTCCTTCTTCCCCTGGTCTTTAGATACTAGTTTCGCGCCTTTTTTCAGACCAGACGCCATAGCTAGCACTGGGATCATGGAGCCCGCTCAGATCACCGCGGCAATTATGAGCACTATGAACACCACGCGCATTGTCCTGGAGTATATGCAGAGCCTGGACATGCCAAAGCAAAACCAGGAGGACCAGCTGAGGAGGAGGAGGCGATTGCAGCGCGGCGACGATAGTGATGAGGAAATTGACATGGACCTCTCACAAGGCACAGGCCCCAGCAATGTGGAAATCATGGTGTTACTGGGGCAGGTTCATGCCATGGAACGCCGATTCTGGGCCCGGGAAACAAGCACAGACTGGTGGGACCGCATCGTGTTGCAGGTCTGGGACGATTCCCAGTGGCTGCGAAACTTTCGCATGCGTAAGGGCACTTTCATGGAACTTTGTGACTTGCTTTCCCCTGCCCTGAAGCGCCAGAATACCAAGATGAGAGCAGCCCTCACAGTTGAGAAGCGAGTGGCAATAGCCCTGTGGAAGCTTGCAACGCCAGACAGCTACCGGTCAGTCGGGAATCAATTTGGAGTGGGCAAATCTACTGTGGGGGCTGCTGTGATCCAAGTTGCCAGGGCAATGAGAGGCCTGGTGATATCAAGGGTAGTGACTCTGGGAAACGTGCAGGACATAGTGGATGGCTTTGCTGCAATGGGATTCCCAAACTGTGGTGGGGCGATAGACGGAACCCATATCCCTATCTTGGCACCGGCGCACCAAGCCACCGAGTACATAAACCGCAAGGGGTACTTTTCAATGCTGCTGCAAGCCCTGGTGGATCACAAGGGACGTTTCACCGACATCAACGTGGGCTGGCCGGGAAGGGTACATGATGCTCGCGTCTTCAGGCACTCTCTTCTGTTTCGAAAGCTGGAGGAAGGGACTTTCTTCCCGGACCAGAAAATAACCATTGGGGATGTTGAAATGCCTATCGTGATCCTTGGGGACCCAGCCTACCCCTTAATGCCATGGCTCATGAAGCCATACACAGGCAGCCTGGACAGGAGTCAGGACCTGTTCAACTACAGGCTGAGCAAGTGCCGAATGGTGGTGGAATGTGCATTTGGGCGTTTAAAAGCACGCTGGCGCAGCTTACTGACTCGCTGTGACCTCAGCGAAAAGAATATCCCCATTGTTATTGCTACTTGCTGTGCGCTCCACAATATCTGTGAGAGTAAGGGGGAGACATTTATGGCGGGGTGGGAGGTAGAGGCAAATCGCCTGGCCGCTGATTACGCGCAGCCAGACACCAGGTCGGTTAGAGCAGCACAGCAGGGCGCGGTGCGCATCAGAGAGGCTTTGAAAACTAGTTTTGTGACTGGCCAGGATACGGTGTGAAACTTCTGTTTGTTTCTCCTTGATGAAATCGCAGCCCCCCCACGCACCCGGTTAACTTTACTACCCTGTAAACCAACCACCCCACCCTCCCCTACCCTACCCTCTTCAAGCACCACTTGCAGAGGCAATAAAGTCATTGTTACTTCACATTCATGCATTCTTTATTAATTGAGCACACAACTAGGGGGATAATTGCAAAGGTAGCCCGGGATGGGTGGGGGAGGAGGGAAGGAAAAGGACACACTGCACTTTAAAACTTTAAAACTTATTGCTGTGGAAATCCTCTAGGGTGGAGTGATTGGGTGGCCGGAGGCCCCCCCACCGTGTTCTTGGGCGTCTGGGTGAGGAGGCAATGGGACTTGGGGAGGAGGGCTGGTGGTTACAGAGGGGCTGTAGCGGCGGTCTCTGCTCCTGCTGTTGGTTACAGAGGGGCTGTAGCGGCGGTCTCTGCTCCTGCTGTTGGTTACAGAGGGGCTGTAGCGGCGGTCTCTGCTCCTGCTGCCTTTCCTGCAGCTCAACCATACGCAGGAGCATATCACTTTGATGCTCCAGCAGCCGGAGCATCGACTCTTGCTTTCTGAGTACAAGCTGACGCCACTTCTCCTCTTCAGCCCGCGTTTCAGCACGCAAACTCTGCTCTTCAGCCCGCCACCTCTCCTCTCGCTCATATTGGGCTTTTTTAAAATCAGTCATTGACTGCCTCCACGCATTCTGCTGTGCTCTGTCAGCGTGGGAGGCAGTCTGTAGTTCAGTGAACATTTCGTCACGTGTCCTTCGCTTCCTTCTTCGAATATTCACTAGCCTCTGCGAAGGAGAAACATTTGCAGCTGGTGGAGGAGAAGGGAGAGTTGTTTAAAAAAGATACATTTTTGAGAACAATGGGTACACTCTTTCACGTTAGATTTTGCTGTTCACATCACACAGCACATGTGCTTTCGTTACAAGGTCGCATTTTTCCTCTTATATTGAGGGACTGCCGGTTTGGTGTGAGAGATCACTCACGCAGTGCCAGGCCACAGATTTCAGCTTGCAGGCAGCCATGGTAAGACACAGTCTTTGGGCTTTTTTAACCTTGTTAACAAGTGGGGATGGTTTAAAACAGTACTGCTCTCATTAACCATACCAAGCACCCGTTGGGTTGGCCATTTAAAATGGGTTTGCAATGTAAAAGGAGGGGCTGCGGTTTCAGGTTTAACATGCAGCACAAACCCAACTAACTCCCCTCCCCCACACACCCAATTCTCTGGGATGGTCACTTCACCCCTCCCCCCCACCGCGTGGTTAGCAGCGGGGAATATTTCTGTTCAGCAGAGCAGGAAGGGGCACCTCTGAATGTCCCCTTAATAAAATCGCCCCATTTCAATCATTAAACACGCTTGTTTTTAAACCATGTGTAATATTTACAAAGGTACACTCACCAGAGGTCCCCTGTGTGCCCACAGGGTCTTGGGTGAGTTCGGGGGTTACTGGTACCAGGTCCAGGGTGACAAACATATCCTGGCTGTTGGGGAAACTGGTTTCTCCGCTTCCTTGCTGCTGTGAGCTATCTATGATGTTCTCTCCATCCTCATCTTCCTCGTCCGCCGAACCCGCTTCCCTGTCTCCAGTGAGGGACTCATAGCACACGCTTGGGCTACTGGTGGCTGCACCCCCTAGAATGGCATGCAGCTCCTCGTAGTAGCGGCATGTTTGCGGCTCAGCCCCGGACCTTCCGTTTGCGTCTCTGGCTTTGTGGTAGGCTTGCCTTAGCTCCTTAATTTTCACGCGGCACTGCTGTGCGTCCCTGTTATGGCCTCTGTCCTTCATGGCCTTGGAGATCTTTTCTAATGTTTTGCCATTTCTTTTACTGTTTCGGAGTTCGGCCAGCACTGCTTCATCTCCCCAGATGGCGATCAGATCCCGTACCTCCCGTTCGGTCCAGGCTGGAGCTCTTTTGCGATCCTGAGACTGGGACTGGGACTCCATCACGGTTACCTGTGCTGATGAGCTCTGCATGGTCACCTGTGCTCTCCACACTGAGCAAACAGGAAATGAAATTCAAACGTTCGCGGGGCTTTTCCTGTCTACCTGGCCAGTGCATCTGAGATGAGAGTGCTGTCCAGAGCGGTCACAATGAAGCACTGTGGGATAGCTCCCGGAGGCCACTAATGTCGAATTCCGTCCTCACTACCCAATTCCGACCCCCATAAGGCCGATTTTATCGCTAATCCCCTCGTCGAGGTGGTGTAAAGAAACCGGTTTAAAGGGCCCTTTAAGTCAAAAGAAAGGGCTTCGTCGTGTAAACGTGTCCAGGCTTAAGTCGACTTAACGCAGCTAAAGTCGACCTAAACTCGTAGTGTAGACCAGGCCTGAGTGTATCTCTACACTGCAATTAAAAATGAGCTGCTAGCCTGTGCCAGCTGACTTGGACTAAGGGGCTGTTTAACTGCGGTGTAGACGTTCGGGCTCAGGATGGATCCTGGACTCTAGGACCCTGCAAGGTGGGAGGGTTCCAGAGCTTGGGCTGCAGCCTGAGCCAGACTGTCTATATCACAATTAAACGGCCCCTTAGCCCGAGCCCTGCAAGCCTGAGTCAGCCGGCATGGGCCAGCTGCGGGAGTCTAATTGCAGTGTAGACATATCCTGAGTGCCTACCAGCACTTTAAAGTGGGGACATAAAGATCTGTCTCTCTCTCCCTCCCACCCTTTACCCCACTGTGAGCAGGGACTGGCCGTAATTAATTATTTTTTTTAATGTGGTGTTATTGTGGGTAGGCTAGGTCAGAAAAATAAAGATGTATGGGTTATTCAGGTTAGACAAATATAGAGAGATTTGTGTGTATTTGGAAACAAATGTACAGCTCTAGTAACTATGAGGGGTTTTGTACATGTCTACACAGGTCTAACTAAACTTCCACAGTTCTGTCCCAGCATTGTACTGAACCCACTGTAAAACCCTGGATTGATTTGTTTTTCTTTTTGGGAGGATCATAGAATATCAGGGTTGGAAGGGACCTCAGGAGGTCATCTAGTCCAACCTTCTGCTCAAAGCAGGACCAATCCCCAGATTTTTGCCCCAGATCCCCAAATGGTCCCCTCAAGGATTGAACTCTCAACCTTGGGTTTAGCAGGCCAATACTCAAACCACTGAGCGAGCGATCCCTTCCCCCTGAGGAGTGCTGCAGTCTCTTACTATTATTTCAAAGCCCTGAGCAGATCAGGAAAGTGGTTTAAAGCTTCTATAGCATTTATTGGAAATGACATAAAGGTAAAAATCAATAATGTATTTTTTATTTTAATCCTGGGATCTTCCCACTCCTGTTTGTGTAAATCAATCAACCAAATAATTAAAAATTAGCAAATGGCACGTTATGTGCCCATAATTAAAAGTTGTTCCCACAAAACAGATACTAAAGATTTGTGCAATGGTTGTATAGTTGGAAACTAAAATAACACTTGTTTATCTACATAAAGAATTTTGAACAATCTTAGTAAGTAATAGATACAATAAATTGAAAATATAATTAACAGAAGTGGGCCAAATATTTATTAATAATGTGCCCACAATTACCAAAAACTTTGTTTTACACTGGAGTCTCCTGCAAAACAATAGAGCCTACAGCAACTCATTGTTAACACAACATGTTGCATGTGTTTTTCTATGCTGCTGCTGACGGATATCAACGATAGTCTTATGGTTAAAGCATGAGATTGAGAATTAGGAAACCTTGGTTCAATTTTAAGCTCTTCCACATACTTCTTGTGTGACCTCAGGCAAGTCACAAAATGTTTTTGCCTTTCGTTCCCCACTGGTAAGAAGGGGATAATATACTTGTCTCTTTGTCTGGGCTATTTAGAGTGGAAGCTCTTTAGAGCAGGGATCATCTTTTACTATGTATTAGTATCCTGATATTATTTGGGACCACTAAGTGCTACTGTAATTTAAATAATTATTAGTGGTAAATAGCACAATTATTCTCCTTTGGCTTTGTCCCACAGCTTGCCAGACATACCTATGTCTGCTTGTCCTATGGCAGCATCCCTGCTTTTGCTAACTGTACACGTCTGTACATGAATGGATGCTATGTTGATGATGTACCATCTGAGCAAGTAGATGATACTGAAAAGTGATTTGTGTCAACTTTTGCAGTGCTGTATGCTGGTAAGGGCAAAATATAGCACAGCAGATGCCATGGGACATCTGGAATGAGAGTTTAGTTAAAACAGGAAGTTAAGGTTCTGGTATTGCTTGAAGGGCGACAGAATAGAAGGACCCCTTTTATAGCTAATAATGTCTTGCTGTCATTGCAGGTGTTCCTATCTTTTATTGCTGCTACTTCTCCTTTCCTCTTGACTCCTTTGAATTGATGGAAACCTTTTTGGGGGGGCTGTTTCTGTACTGGTAGAAGTACTCCGCAGAGTTCCCAGGCACACCCTCTTTTCTGGTGATTATCCCTCAAAAAGGAAAGCAGAAAAAAATACTAAATTTCTTCTGATTTGTAAATACAGTACAAGTAAACAAAGTACATTTAGCAATGTTCATCAATGACAGTTTATCTACAGGGTTTCTCATCTGTCTCATCATAGACTTCAGTGAGAGTTGAGGGCATTCAGCATCTCACAGGTTTGGGACCTTGATACACACAATTTGTTGCACAAAATGCCTCTTGTGATAAAATCTTACAAATCCTCATGGATGAATGTTTGTTGCCTTACTGCAGAAATGTCAAAAACTGAGCTGTCACCTGCCATTGTGTTACAGTGAACTCAACAGTGTTTACTGAGATCTCAAGCTTTCCTCCAAGCCCACTCAACATTAAATACAGAGAGAAAAGGAGTTATCTAAAGCTGAACTGAGTAACTTCCTGGAAATATTGTTACTTCTCACGGAGCCAGTTCCCCATGGGTCAATGCGAATTTTGCCACGCCCTTCAATAGCACCAGGATATGGACTTTCTTGAATAGAAAGTATATTGTAGTTTGTAAATCACTTTCCTTTTCTCTGTCCAACTTACTGATATGTTTCTTTGATTTAAACTACATCACAGAGGGAGTATTGAATGTTGTTGAACTGGTTATAATTTATAACAGTGAGATTTAATTTTAATTTGTTTGCACTTTGAAAGTGACTAATAGAATTTTAACAAGTACATAAAGTACAAGGTTAAGGGAGCCGTCTGTTGGTGCTATTTATCTCTAGGACTTCATTGTTGTATGCTGCTTTTACAGTAATTGCTTCAATTCCTTATCACATTTGGTTAGCTGGTGCCATAACTTGTTATTGTCTTAAGAGGTGAATGCTGCAGTCCTTATTTGGGAAAAACTCCCTTGTCTTCAATAGCCATTTCACCAAAGGGGTACAAATCTATCCCTTAATCTGTACTTTATCATAGGGGTTCCCAGGCTTTTTCCCCTGAGGCCCACCTGTGCAACTGAAATAGGCACTGTGGCCCACTATTAACGCTTCCCACTGCTTTCCAGGATTGAAGACTGGGGGATGGGGGATGCCAGGGTAGGGCCGTGACTTGAGCTGTTTGCGGGGTAGATGAACCTTTAAATTATGCCCCCCACTATCAGCGTATACAGTTTGATAGTGTCCCCTCCCACCTTGCCCACCAGGCAGGCAAGTCATTGTTCCCTCAGGCTGATCAAATGGAAAATCAGGCAAGGGGTGGCCGAGCACACAGCCTGGCCTTCCCAGGCTGCCATGTGTCCACCTGGGAGAGGGGCATTGAGGGGCACGTGCGGCCCCTCACCTCAGCAGGGACCAGAGCCAGTCAGAGGGCGAAGGGGCCAGGCAGGTTCCACAGCCAGCCCCTGCCGACACCGTCCACCTCAGCAGCCTGCTGAGTGCCTTGAGCTCGTCACCTGGCAGCGCTGCCCCAGTCACCCATCCAGCATCCTGGGATACCTCAGACACCCTCTGCCGGTGAATGAGGGAAGGGCTTGGGGGCTGCCAGTGCTGTACAGAGGCAGGCACTTGGACCGGACCTGGCCGTTACCTAGAATTAAGACTGCGCGCTTGTCACGGAAATCACGGATTCCGTGACTTTCCTGTACCTCCATGACTTCTGCAGCCAGCAGGTGTGACTGACCCCAGGGCCGCCCAAGCAGCCTGGTGCCAGATGCACCCCCCCACACACAACAGTGGTGGTCCCGGGCCGCCCCCAGCCAGCAGCAGCGCAGCGGTCCCCAGCCCGTGGGGCTATCCCCCGCCAGCAGCAGTGGATCCATCCCCTGTCAGCAGCGGCGGTCCCATGTTGCGCCTCCCCCCGCCCAGCACCAGCGGGTGCCCAAGCAGGTGCCTCGGAGCCCCCACCCTGAGCACCAGAGGGCACCCCAGAGCCCCCCCAGCACCAGTATGTGCCCCAGAGCCCCCCTTCCAGAGCAGCAGATTTAGTTAAGGGTGTGTAGTATAAGTCATGGACAGGTCACAGGCCTGTTTATTTATTTTTGTTTATTGCCCATGACCTGTCCATGACTTTTACTAAATCTTAGCCTTACCTATAATGATCCTGATCATGGCATTGTCCAGGAGGAAACAGAGCGGTACCATCGAGCCCTTGTCCTAGGGGCAGGCTGTGGGGCTGATACTTCAGGGGGCCTGCCAGCCATGAATCTCAGGGTGCAGTGACTCGGAGTGGAAACAGCTGCGAACTCTCCAGTCTCCTCCAGCTGTCCCAAGAGCTGCTGCCTCAGGGGGCCAGCTTCTTCTCCTTGCCCTCCCCACACTGCCCAGCGGCTTCGCTTTGCCCTCTGCCACCTACCAGGGCACTGAGTGCATCTGGCCCTGGGGAGGGGCCATTGCTGGCAGCCACTCTGTTGCTGTCCACTTTACAATACCAACCCCCCCCCCCCCCCATGCCCTTACCAAACTCCACCCATGGCTGTGCCAGTGGACCACCCAGGACTGTGTCGCGGCCCACTTTTGGGCCGCAACCCACAGTTTGGAACCCCTCCTGTATCTCACATCGCCCTCTATGCTTGGAATATCCTCCCTGATTCTGTGTGTCATGTAACCTCACTCTTCCCCTTCAGACCCCTCCTGAAGGCTCATTTATTTTGGTTAGCCTTCCAGCTCTTGCTAAACCCCACCTTTGTCTTTTCCCCCAGCTGTGTTCCCTCACGCTATGATATACTAACTCCAAATAAAACAGAAATGAACAAGATAAGTGTATCTCCATCTTACTATTGTAGCCTTCCTCCTTCCCATAGCCCCCTGGGATTTCTTTGCTGTGTTTTTGTGTCTAATTCAGATTGACAGCTCCTTTGTAACGTGGACTGCTTTGCCTTAATTGTCTGTAGAGCATCGTGTACATTTTTAGCTCTGTAGAAATAATAATCTTTCAAGATTTTCTAAGGAAATAGCAGTGCAAAATATTTTCATTGACTGTAATAAAGTAGCTGAGAATGTTAATTTATATTGAGAGCAACTTTCTATGTATTTGTACAGACCTAGTGCATAGGGGCTTCTGTGACGGGGGCTTCTGGATGCTGAGGGAAGTATAAATATTATCAAGACTATTTTAGAGTTCTTTATGTTTAGTCAATACAATCTCTAGGATTAGTAAATAATTTCTTTCCAGTAGCTGAGATTGATATGTTTATAGGGTGACCAGACGTCCTGATAAAATTGGGACCGTCCTGATTTTTAGGTGTTTGTCCCGTGTCCCGACCGATCTTTGGTCGGGACGCAATTTGTCCCGATATTTCGCTCCGCCGGCAGTTTTTTTTTCCCCCCCCCCTCCGCTGGCAGCACTCGGCTTTTTTTTTTTTTTTTTGTTCCGTCAGCGGACCCCTCTCCCCCTCCCCCGTGTCCCGATATTTTCTTCCTCCCATCTGGTCACTCTATATGTTTAGGAATGGAAACTGTTCCAGTGACCATGGTTTAACAGTACTAATACATATTGTTTCTGCATTATTATGTAGGTGTTCTTACAGAGGCAATGAGTTCTCCAGTGCAAGAGCCAGATGTGTCACCTTATACGCAGTACAGCAGTATGCCGTTCCCCCCAGTTCAGCCTCAGATTTCATCACCACCTTACTATTCCAACCTTGGCTTTTACCCCCAGCAGCCTGAAGAATGGTATTCCCCTGGAATGTATGAACTCAGGAGAATCCCCTGTGAGAACTTTTTCACAAGAGAGACAGAACTAGCGGATATACCTGTAGCCAAGAAGTCGAGACTGGGCCACTCCACGGGAAGAGTGAAAGGAGAAGAGCTATGTGTTGTGTGTGGTGACAAAGCATCTGGATACCACTATAATGCTCTGACTTGTGAGGGGTGCAAAGGTAGGACAAAATATGAATGAATCTGTCACAAAATAAGTTGGGGAAATGGATATTTATTTCTGAAATGTCATTTTGTCTTAATTGGAAAGCTCTTTCAAGTGCTTACCCTTTGTAAATCTTTGGATTGAATGCACGGTTATTAACTGGCTAGGTGGTAGTATTGTTGAAAAGGATCTGGGGGGGGGTATAGTGGATCACAAATTGAATATGGGTTAACAAGGTGATGCAGTTGCTAAAAAGGCCAATATCATTCTGGGTTGTATTAACAGGAGTGTTGTATGTATGTAAGACACAGGAGGTAACTGTCCCACTCTCCTTGGCACTGGTGAGGCCTCAGCTGGAGAATCGTGTCCAGTTCTGGGCACCACACTTCAGGAAAGATGTGGGCAGAGCCCAGAGGAGAGCAACAAAAATGACAAAAGTTTTAGAAAACCTGACCTCTGAGAAAAGGTTAAAAGATTGAGCATGTTTAATCTTGAGAAAAGAAGGCTGAGGGGGGGACCTGATAACAATCTTCAAATATGTTAACGGCTGTTATAAAGAGGACAGAAATTAATTGTTCTCCATATCCACGGAAGGTAGGTAGCACAACAATAATGGGCTTAATCTGCAGCAAGGGAGATTTAGGTTAGATATTAGGAAAGTCTTTCTAACTCTAAGGGTAGTTAAGCTCTGGAATAGGCTTCCAAGGTAGGTTGTGGAATCCCCATCATTGGAGGTTTTTAAGAACAGGTTAGATAAACACCTATCAGGGCTGGTCTAGGTTTATTTGGTCCTGCCTCAGCGCAAGGGGCTGGACTTGAGGACTTCTCAAGGTCTCTTCCAGTCATACATTTCTATGATTCTATGATTATTTTTCCTGGGACACACTGGTAGTTTCATTCCTTTGTGGATATAGAGTATACATTGCCTTGCAGCAGTGTTGACTGTCAAAGCAAAAGTATTCGTCCACCTAAACCTATCATCCAGCAATCAATCATCGTCGTCGTCAGCAGCAAAACAAACCATTGATTTAAAATAAGCACTATCCCTGGTCAAGCCTCCATAATTTCTGAGTTTGGATCAGCAAATATTCTTTAAGCCCCCCTCCCCACAAAAAGTTTAATCTGTAGAGTATTACATTTCATCTCTTTCATTTCTTGAGAAGGCAGCATGAGGATACACTGAGCAGCTGAAAGGACTGGTAATAGTATAAGAGCTTTTCACTTCTATGTTGTCAGTTCAGCATCTAATCCAAGTCAGTAGTGACTGAAAGTGGTCACCATCTGATGGCTTGTTGGTGGCCTATGGGAAATGCATGGGTGCAATTAAAAAGTTCTTTCCAGTGCGAGGACTAGTAACAGTCATCATTTTAATATAATTTTATAAGGAATACCTCTTAAATTGATCAAATCTCTAAAACTAGAATGAACATTTTAAGTGTGCCCACTGTATTAGACTGGTTTCCAGTGAACAGTGCCCGCACGTGGCAAAAAAAGCCCCTCACCGTTATTAGTGATCTGTTGGTGGTGGTTTCAGCAGAGAGGACAAGGACATAGCAGCTAAATAACTTTTACTCCTAGAGGTGGTTCTTCCAGGGCACGTTGGTAGGTAATTGCATCAAATAAAGGAATGATCCTTCCCTGCTACATAAGTCAACACTCTTGAGCCCAATAACTTGTGGATGGAACTATGTGTATCTTTTAGAAAAACATCCAGTCTTGATTTAAAGACTCTAAGTGATGATAAGTTTACTACCTCCCTTGGTAAGCTGTTCCAGTGGTTAATTGTCCTCACTATTAAATGGCTTTTACTAAATTACATTTATAATTTTTTTACAGCAGTTATAATTAGACACTGTGGAAAAACCATGGTAAAAACTAAAAACATTTTGGGCCAAAGTCATTCCAAGTACAACTCCCATGTAAGTGTTGGGATCAATGGTCACAGTAAATGTATTCATTCAGGTCTCCTTGTTGATTTTACTTAAATCATTCTGTGAAACCATTATATTACTGTTTTATTGGGATAATTCATTTTGTGTTTTCACTTTTTCATGGCTGCAACATCAGTTACAGAGGAAAGCACAACCCTTGATCAAAGACTGTAAAAGTTGAATTATTTAAGGTTAATGTATTATGTTTCTGCAATAAACCTTAGAATGGCTTAAAGCAATAGTAAGATGATGTGTAAGTAAGAGGCGAACAATTCTGTTTGAAAAGCCAGATAGGATGTTTTAATGGTCTTAGCATTCTGCCTATCTGGTGCCCTTCACCCCAGAGGTGGCTGCATTTCAGTGATACTAAATGTGTGGAGTTAAGCACTTTGGGCTCCTTCCGAATGAAAGGCTCTATATAAAAGTAAGATATTACTATCGACATTAATCTACAGTTTGAATAGAGAGCCAGTGCTAAGCATGATAGAACCAATTAAATATATCTGTGATATCTGAATACAAACCAATCTATTTATATTCGAAATTTAGAAGAGAATTTAGTGAACCTTGAGTGGTTTACTTATAAATTGAAAGGGCTGCTGACCTTATCTTCTCTCTCTTCTTTTTTGTGGGGAAAAAAACCATGTTTTATTGGTTCGCAAGAGATTTATATTCTGGAGCTGTGCGTACATTCAGTTTTTTGTGACTATATTACTATCCACATACAAATACATGTGACTATTTCTCCTCACGTGGCAAGAAAAAAATGGTTTGAAAATCTGATTTTCTATTTATCCCTCCCCCAAAATATCAATCAAAAGGCAAACTAAACAGGATGCACACCTCTTAGATCTAGGCTTATGCTAGAATTCTTTTAAAAATACTTTAAAAATTGAAAACTTCGGTGGGACATCTCTGATCCCTAATTGTGCAGTTATAAAATATTACATCATTCTACAATAATGGCATAATGGTCCATAAATAATGAGACAATTTACAAGTGTTATTACAATGTTTGTGGCATTATATATTACAATATTTTCTACAGTCTATTCCATTGTATCACCTATCCTGGTTAGGCATTATAAAACCTTCTATAGGTATGTCTACACTGCAATTAAAAATCTGCAGCTGGCCTGTTCCAGCTGACTTGGGCTCGGGCTAAGGGACTGTTTAATTGCAATATAAACATTTAGGTTTGGGCTGGAGCCCAGGCTCTAGGATCCTGCGAGGTGGGAGGGTCCCAAAGCTCAGGTTGTAGCCTGAGCTTGAATGTCTACATTGCAATTAAGCAGTCCCTTAGCCTGAGCCCCACAAGCCCCAGTCAGCTGGCAAGGGCAGCTGCAGATGTCTAATTGCAGTGTAGACATACCCTGTGAAGAACCCTTAGAGCACATATGGACCCTAACTGGAATCTAGAGACCCCTCTGGAAAGGAGTGGTATACAAGTCACATGAATTGAGTGGGGCACACTATAGCATCATACTCATTTATTGAAGTCACAAAATCATTTACACTGACAGAAGGGTGGATTATGTACTCTGTCCCCTACAAAATGGCATAATTGATTTTTATTACCTCCAAACTATTCCTGATAATCCTTGATGTATGTCATGTCAAACCACGGATATTTCCTGTTAAAGCCATTCCACATTCATCTTCTCACTCTCTCTAGAAAGTCAGGGCAGTTTGTGTGGTGATGGAACTCAGCAGTATTCTTTGAAGTGTCAGTAGTCTGACAGTTCAAAGTAGGCATGCATTGCTTGTTCATTGGGTAGCATTTAGATGACTTGATTAGGAAATAGTGAAGTCAATGGAGTTACACCAAGGTAGAGTTTAGCTCATTGTGTCTCAACACCAGTTCTCAGCAGGCATTCTCCTCATGACGTGACTCAGCATTGTTCAACTCCCATGGTTCTTAACCCTGTGGAGCTGTGCTGGTATAGTAAATACACCCTTTTGGTGGATTCCTTTGTAGTGCACTTTTCATAAAAGGAAGAGCTAGAATCAAACTGTGTCCTTTTAGTTGAAGAGGCAACTCCTCTGTTCTTTAATGTCTTGTACAGTATATGTAACATACAATTCACTCTTTTAGATATTATAGAACTAGTTCATTTCATTTCAAATTCATTTTGTAGGAGAGAGATTGACCACAAACATGCGCGTGTTTATTTTCATGCACCAGATGTCCTCTACCTGATGCAAAACCAAACACTTCAACAGGAGACAGGGTGGGAAAAGCAACATATACACTGAAGCCCCAGTCTCGCAAATTGTTCATAATGTTTCTGTATAAAGCCCAATTAAAGTCTGTGAGGGTCTGCCTGTGAAGAACAACTTTCAGGACTGGGGCCTGAAAAAAGGAGTTCTACCCATAACTAACCCTAATCACTGTTGAACAAAACATATTCGTAGTTTCTAACTGATGCTAGTTGTTGAGATTTTGCAAGATCAGATAAGGTTAGGCAATGTGAAAATATAAAAGACACCTTATTTTTAACCCCCTCACACATTGTCTCCCCAAATATCTTGTCTGATTTGCCTCAGAATGTCCCCAAAAATTCTCCCTTAGTACAAGATCACACACATGACATTTCAGTAGGTTTGATTTAACTCTGGAGTTGTTATTATTAAGGAATATGTGTCAAAAATTGGGCTTATAGTGGAGAACTAACTGGCATTACTAGGGAGAAGAGTATCTAGAGAGAAACTGCTAAGAATGTCACTCCATAATAAAAATGGGATGAGAGTAAGGTTGAAAATTATGCTTTGCCAGAGCAGAAAAACATTTTGGATTTTTAAAATTGTTTCTTTCAGTAGGAAAAATTCACAGTTCTAAGTTTTGTTGGTTTATAAATCTCACTGATTTGGCATCACTACATGTTGTCAATAAGATGCATTTGCTAAAGCTTTTGCAATTCTTTACATACAAATAACAGCTAATAAAGTGTTGCCTAGATCTTGTTTATGCTAGCCATAATAACAGCAATCTGACTTATAATGGTCATAAACATATTTGCATACTTTTGAATATAACTATAATAAATGATTTTCTTCATGAATTGCAGCCTTTAAATAAATTGTTTAAAATAAAATTGGAACATGATCTGAAACAAATGCAACTGCCATTTAACTGGCATTGAAAATCTACAGCTTAAACCTAGACCTTTTCTTCCTTCCCTGACCAGTATATGGAAATGTGTTAAACTCCATGTGAATGGCAAACAAAAATAATGTCTGGGTCTGACTGAAAGTTCCAAATAATCTGCATTTCAAAAGAGGTTAGTGTCAATCAAGTACATTTGAATGGAAAAAGAAAACTATTCAAAACACACAGTAGGGGAGACAGGACTCAAAGAAGTGCCAGGTTTGTTGTTGCTAAATAGAATTTTATTATTTTTTGTAACAAAATTTTAGGGCTGGGATGGATTATTTAAATTAAAGATGGGCCTGAGCCCATTGTAATTTGGATCCACAGTGAATTTCTCAAAAATTCAGGGGTGTATGTAGGCAAATGTGTCCTAGTTCAATGCTTTTCCGAGAGAAAACCAAGAAGACAGACAGATCTGAACTTCCCCCAGAGTTGACTGTGGGTGACTGGATCCTGTGTTTTTGCTCAGTCCCACCTTTAGTGAATGGAAGTGTCAGGTAGAATACTACCAGGGCTGAGATTAGGGTTAGCCTGTACAACAAATCAGCCATGTGCCCTCAGGGGCTTCCAGGAGTCCCTTTTTAAAATTCTGCCACCAAACCGATGGAAGAGTTGAGATTATTTCCCATGCCTGACAGAGTTCACTCCCTCTTTGAATGCTGCTAAATCATCCCATATAAAACACAGCATTAGAAAAATGCTGGGCTTGCAAAGTGAAGCACTACAAGTTCAGGAAATGTTAAAGCAAAGGCTGCCTGTGCAACTTTATCTTTGCCCCCCTAGTAAGTGGTATTATGCTAATCTTTTATTGCATAGAATTTCACTACATGAATGCATACTGTCTTTTCCAGTAACGCAGTCTGAGTACAGGTTGGACAGTGAATAAGAGCTTTGTACTGAATGAGAAAGGGGTCTGTGGATCCATGATTTTCTTTGGGCTAATTTTTGTTTGCAGTTCTTTACCCCAATATAAACCTGGAGTGAATCCAGGGAAACTAAATTCCATGAAACTTGACTTCAGTGGGACTACTTGTGTGGTTAAAGTTAGAAAAGTGCTTAAGTACCTTGCTGAATCAGGGCCTCAGTGTGCCAGATGGGCAGAGTTTAATGAAGGAGGCAGGGGGTTATTGCAAATGAGGGAGGAATCCTCCACTTTAATACGGAGGATAAAAATAAAAATAGTTCAGCTGTTTCATTCTGGATGGGCAGGTAGTCTGTGTGACCCTGCTTACACGTGTGTACAAGTACTCTAATTCTCGGTAATTGAGATAATGGGAATTCACTCAAATGGGTTTGCTGCCTGCACTCTCATGGATTGTCCTGTCCTCAGAGTCCTTCAAGTGAATTGCAGCCTCATAGTCGTTCATTGGCTATTATCATAGTACTGTACAGTATTGTGTATAATCCTGGTATTTGAACCACAATGATGGGTTCCAAATTTGGATCTGAACCTTCTCAAGGATCCCAGATATTTGGATGTGGGATTTTAGTTCAGACCAATGTCTAGTGTATAGACCCACATTATATAATATCTGGTTCATAGGGTACGTCTACACTTACCTCCGGGTCCGACGGCAGGCAGTCGATGTTCTGGGATCGATCCCGGAAGTGCTTGCCGTCGACGCCGGTACTCCAGCTCAGCGAGAGGAGTACGCGGCATCGACGGGGGAGCCTGCCTGCAGCGTCTGGACCCACGGTAAGTTCGGACTAAGGTACTTCGAATTCAGCTACGTTATTAACGTAGCTGAATTTGCGTACCTTAGTCCGAAGTGGGGGGGTAGTGTGGACCAGGCCTAAATGATATTGCATGGACCACTTAGGTGCAAGTAACTTTTTAAAATAGCAATAATGCAGCCATCAGCATGTCCAAGTGATACCAAAAGAAACTGGAATAGTTGCAGAATGTGTTGCATTCAGAGGGTGAAAACAGTTATGCAGTCTCTTTTCAAGCTAATCTGTTCCCCTGTTTGCAGTACCTTCTTACACATCTCACTGTTGTTTGCACAGGCTTCTTCAGAAGAAGTATCACTAAAAATGCTGTATACAAGTGTAAAAATGGAGGCAATTGTGAGATGGACATGTACATGAGAAGAAAGTGCCAGGAGTGCCGCCTGCGGAAATGCAAACAAATGGGGATGTTGGCTGAATGTATGTATACAGGTATTTGCATCAAGCAATCAAAGTACTTTGAAAATATATTAAATCTTACATTTGTCTAACTGGGCTGTGTCTAATATGCTGAAGCCTCCATACATATACAAAGGTGGGTAAAACCCTCAAAAGAAATAGTCTAGCAACTCTGAAGGCATGAACTGTACCATTACGGGCACTGCAGTCCGTGCTCAACAAATCTTATTGAATAGGCATGACATGCCCATGAATGATGAGATTTGGTTAATGAAAGGGGACACCAGAGCGTGAAGTGCATGATGATCTAATGGTGAAGAAAGGACTTTCCCTGCCAGAGTGGGCTGACACAGTGAAAGGCAAGTGCCAAAGGGGCTGCCCAAGTGCGAGGAAAAGCCACTCCAGTGGCTATGGAAAAAGGATGGAGGTGGTGAAAGGCATCAGTTGGAGAAGGGGAGGAATATAAAGAAGTAGGGAATTTTCAGTGCTATGCAGGGCAGAAAAGGAACCGACCTACCCCTACCCACAACCACCTTTTTATGGACTGCCTGCCAGCCCTTGCCAGCCAATTCAATGCTTGTATGAAGTGCTGACAATCAACCAATGGCAGATCTCCTAAAAAAGGAGGACTACCATTGGCTGGAAGTTGCTATGTGCTGCAGTCCTCCTCTGGCAATCTGGGCTGGCCTGGTAAGGGAAAGCCCTTTTTTTTAATAGTTTAATTAGTTCTTCTAATGGGAGGTATAGAGCTATAGGTAGAATCACCTCCAAAGAATTTGGCTTTCAGATTTAAATCATGTTTTATACACCTCTACCCCGATATAACGCGACCCAGTATAACACGAATTCGGATATAACGCTGTAAAGCAGTGCTCCGGGGGGCGGGGCTGTGCATGCCGGTGGATCAAAGCAAGTTCGATATAACACGGTTTCACCTATAACCAGGGCCGGCTCCAGGGTTTTGGCCGCCCCAAGCAGCCAAAAAAAAAAAAAAAAAAAGCCGCGATCGCGATCTGCAGCGGCAATTCAGCGGGAGGTCCTTCACTCTGAGCGGGAGTGAGGGACCGTCCGCCGAATTGCCACCGAATAGCTGGACCTGCCGCCCCTCTCCAGAGCGGCCGCCCCAAGCACCTGCTTGCCAGGCTGGTGCCTGGAGCCAGCCCTGCCTATAACGCGGTAAGATTTTTTGGCTCCCGAGGACAGCGTTATATCGAGGTAGAGGTGTATTAAAACAAAAAAATGGAATTCAGGCTGACATCTTATATACATTACCAAGTTCCAGGCCAATGTACTTTAAACATCTGTGACACTGCACTACACCCCAAAATGAGGAGTTGAAATTGAATTTCTGGTAGAACTTTAACTATAACAGTAATAGTCATTCCATATTTGAAGGCTCACTCCTAGAAATATAGTGTACACATCTGCATATGCTGCCTTCAGTGAATAGGACTGCAGTTTATTCTATTTATTGATGGCTCCAATCATTCTAGCACATTATAGTGTCAAACCAATTTAGGTTCATACAGGAAATTAATCTACTCTGAGTTTTTAATATACTTCTCTTTTTTAATCTGATCATGAGGTGCTATATTAACTGTTGGCTTTGTGAGAAACAATAACCTCCATCAATATTTGGAATGCATGCAAATATAATATAATTAATCTTTCATTCTGTAAATTGAACAGACTACAAAGATCCTGAGATATGACATATTCTTGTACAATACATAAATACACAAACCAATGCCACCAAAGTGATGATAGCACTCAATGAGTCAGTAAGTGTCATAGGAAAATAAAAACCCATGGAGTTGGACTCAGATTCATTGTTCCACAAATTCAAGAGTTCAGGATACTCTGAGTGACTCATAGCAGCAGAAAAACAACAGATCACAGAAAAAAATAGGTTAGTGTAAATAATACTGATTGAGGACACATGAAACTTTTAAACTGGCTGATCATTTTCTCAAATTGGCATATGTGAAACAAAGACTGACAATAGGTGCTGCCATTTGAATCTTTCTCTGCAATGGAAACACTTACTTTGTTACTGGGTATCTCATGTTACTCATAACTTAAACATAAGCATGTTCTAAAGCACTTCAGTGAGGACATTTTGCAAGTCACCATTTAACAAGTTTCAAAGGAAGGCTGTACTGTATATGGTTGGTTTTAGATCAGGGCTTGACAGGGTGGTAAACCCTAAAGCTTCTATTTATACATCGTCTTAAGTTGAAGAAGTTCCTTTGAAATAAAAGGTCACCTTGAACTTTGTTTCATTTACTCATACTAGAGGGTTGCAATTATAAACACTGAAGAATTTTGCTATAGCAAAAAGGGAGGTAGAGTCTTATAAACATTTATGGCCCTACTCACTAAACATTTCCATCTCCTTTGTACATAAACCACAGACACGATGAAATTATTTAACCATCAGCGTCAAATATCTTTTTGTACTTATAGTTGCAGTTCTTTAGCGTGAACTGAGTTTCTAATTAAAGACTAGAATCTGCCACTCTTATTCCGGCTGAGTAGCACTAGTCTCACTGAAATGGAGCCTTTTGTGGAATTAGAGTAAAATGCTGGCTGCATTGAAGTCAATAGGAGGTTTGCGACTAACTTCAGGGGGGCTAGAATTTCACCCCCTAAGTACTACTCAGGATAAGTAGGGATGGCAGAATCAGGCCTTTAGTGTACAAGACACAAAGCAAACTGAATTTTCCCCAGAAAAGAAATAGGACAGATCCTCATCTGGTATAAATCAGTGTAGCTCCACTGACTGCACCAGTTTACATCAGCTGAGGATCTGGCCCAGTGGTTTTAGCAAGCTTGCTTTACATCTATTCTTTAGAAAAATAAAGCTAGGATGTTGTAAAAATGAGTCAGTACAATCACATACCTTGATGCCAATTATTATCTGCAACATTCCTATCACTGATATTTTCCTATTTTGAGGTACTATATGTAAGTCTTATTTTAATCATGTAAATTTCCTCTTCTCTCAGTGGTGCGGGTAGGTTATTTTATATAGTGCTTAAACAGGAAATTAAAAACATTCACAACTGAATTCAGTGTTTACATGATATCTTTCCCCACCATCATATATATTTTCTGAATGAGTCTCTTTTCCTGTTCTGCATTTTCAAGATTGGAGAGCCAGGCAGACTCCTTGAAAGAAACTCTAAATTGAAGTTCTGTGATGATTATATTCTTAGATCCATACATACCTGCTTGCCTGTTGGTCAGTTTGCTGGTTTTCTTTTGAGGGTTGGTTCTGTTAATTGTTATTATTTAGTAATTGTTCAGCAAAGACGATGTGCTGGTTGCTGTGCATAATACACCTAAAGATAGTCCCTGCCCCAAGTTGTTTACAGTCTATAAGGATAAATACATAAAGTGACAAATATTTAATTTAAGGACACGATAGACTCTAACCAATAATGAACCCTGGGCTTGATTCAACCTGCTAGTGCAGGGAGGTACAAATTGTGGCAGTTGACCACATAATGAACTGGATCAGCACATCTCCCAGACACTTCAGCCATATCCTCTCCCTGGCCAGCATGATTCACTTTTGGTTTGTACCAGCTACATTAGATCTGTCAGCAGAGTGGCACTGCAGATGCCTGTGCCCCTTCTAAGTGGATGTTCTGCAAGGGAGGCTGCACCTTAGGTTGCACTAGTAGAAGTTGGCTTGGCCCAAAGATGCTTATCATAACATCCATAGCCTGTCATCTATGTATCTGAGTGGCCTAAGTACTTGTATCTAAGGAGAATGCTGTCTTCAGAGAATGTCATGCATGGGTAAGTAGTTTATTGGTGTTAAAGGGCAATATGTGGGCATGCTCATGTACTTACTTGGTTCCACACTGGTATGTGTGAATTAACCTAAAATGTCTTTTGGTGTTCGAATCCTATGAACGTATTATTTGCAATGCTGCAGGTTTGTTAACAGAAATACAATGCAAGTCAAAACGTCTAAGAAAAAATGTGAAACAGCCACCTGATCAGACAGCCAACGAAGATAACGAGGGAGCGGACCTGAAGCAAGTGACATCTACAACTAAAATATATAGGGTAATAAAATTTATGTAAATAGTTTGTACAATAATTAGGATGTTTGAGCTACATGCAACTAACACAGTATACTATGGTTACACTGAAGTAATTTAGAGAATCGCCTTATGTAACCAGTCACATTGCCCTCAGTATTTGTAGTGTTTACCTATAATTAATGAGATAACATTATTTGAGGATCTAAGGCATTAGTCTACATCAATAACATGTAAAATGATAACTTCTCGTATAGATTCTAGGGGCGGGTCTTGACACTAACATGTTAATTACACATGTGTGTGCCTATGTACACGCACACATTAGCATACACCATTCCACACAGAGATTAGATATATGTCGTAGAAATATCCATGTGATAAACTGCAGAATACACATTAAGTAAGATTTATCACATGGCTGTGCAAATTATCCCTGGATATTTTTACGATACATATTAACAGATCTAATCTCTGCATGGGATGAGTGTATTGAATAATTAAGGTTTTACAAATTATCGTGCACCTTTGACCACCTCACCTTCACTCTTCATGAATCCATCTCCCTCAGGACTACTATTAATATGCCAAATCTCTGAGTACCTGCAAACAGTTGCCATAAAAAAATCAGTCTGACAGAAGGAAACGTTGCTCTTTCTCCCCAAATCCTCCAACACTACCCCCCAAAAAATGCACAGCTGCCCAAAGGCCATGATGGCAATATTCAGTCCTCACCTGCATCAGTGACAGATTTAAATTCAGATACCTTGCTGCCTTCAGGACTAGAAATAGGAGCAAAGGCAAAGCAAGATTTCTGACATTCCAAATGGACCTAGCGTTTGCTTCTAGACCTGGAATGTGCGGAGATATTAGACCTTAAAATCATAATATTCTTAGGTATAGAAAAGCAATATTAAGTCACTTTAAAGGCTTTTAGTGCTTCTTTTGAGCATTACCCAGTTGGGGACACAAAATAATTATGATACATGAGATATAAAAATAGTCCAAATGTTTTTTGAAACTCACTAAAACATCTATTAAATATTTTTTCTGTAACATAAGTGTCATGTATAGAATATATGAGGGTGTGGTATTGAGGTTTTGGGATGTCCACATAACTCACTAATGGCTAATGTCCACATAACTCACTAATTACCAAACCTGGTAACACTTCCACCCCAAACTCATGCTGGTAAAACATTCATACCACTCTATCATGGATCCTTTGTTTATATCTGCAGTCTCTAAGGGGCTAGACAGACTTCTCATCTTGTTGACATCCAAGATGTAGATCTAAACAATCTTACTGAAGTAAGAGATGCTAGATCACTTCCAGTTACTGAACTTTATGGGTTTTTTTCTGCCAGTATAGGAGAAAGTAGAACTTACCCCAGAACAGCAGAACCTTCTTCATTACATCATGGATTCGTATAGTAAACAAAGAATTCCTCAAGAGGTATCAAAAAAACTTGTAAGTACACAAATTAATTACTCTTTTGTAAGTTGTCATTTGGGTTGTATGAAGAGACTACAGGGCTATATTATTATTATTAACATTAGTTAATGTGGTATACTGAGGACTGTGTTTGAACTGCAAGCTGTCACTTTAAGAGCGGGAGGGTTTTCTGGTCCTGTTTGCAGGCTACTGGCTCTGTAACATCTGGGAGCAGCTTAAAGCAAGGTGGGGTGAGTTGTGTCAGTCTGTTTTAGGGAGCAGCCTGTTTTCTCTCTGTTTTTGTTTGTAAACATTTTGAATTCTAAGAAATAAAGCAACCTTCCAGCAAGGATATTTATGGGTTTTTTTATGTAATGTTTCTGGGTGTATGCTGTGAACATAAGTTAACATTCATATGGAAGTAGCACCTAGAGCCCTCAATCAGGTTGACACTGTACAGACATATAGTAAATTACAGTCCTTGCCCCCAAAGAGCTTACCGTCTAAAAGAAGAGTTCACAATCTAATAGTCTATATCACAAAAAAATTCTGACTTTTCAACAAAAATATCAAATCAAAAACTTCTTTTTTTCAGTTTTTGCTTTTAGGATTTCTCCCCCCTTTCTTTCTCTCCCTTTCTTTCACCACCTCTCTTTTTCAGTGGCAAAATGAAAAATAAAAAAAGCAGAAAAAGGGGAGAAAAGATAAAGGGGGAAAGGGGAGGGGAAAATGGGAGAAAACATTTTGGTTTCCAAGTTTGAAAACTAAAAAACTTCAGTTTTGTTTTTTTGTAAATAAATAAATAAATAAATAAAAAAGTCAATAAACAAAACAAAACAACAACAGCAATGAGTTTTGAACAAAAAATGTTGACCAGCTCTCCTCAGGGCTCAATCCTCTTGACTTTGCACTATCTGGGGGGAGATATGTGGCATGTGTGGATAGCTGGCTATGCCAGTTCTATGTCATTTGGGTGTTACAACCACTTCAGTTGTCTAGTTAAATCAGCTATACTGTCCCTTTGCACTGCTGGAGCAATTTTTTGTAATGGTATGTTTCTTTTCCCGTCGTTGTAGTGAATTAATGTAGTAGTTGGCCTGAAACTATGCTACCTTTTGCTGCAATTCCATCAGATCTTACAAGCACATAGGGTTGGGCCAAGTAAATACTTAGATGGGTGACCTCCAAGGAATATCCTGGGTGCTGCAGGCAGTAATGTTAGTTGAGTAGTTGGCACCCTTCCCCTTGAATCCATATGAACTAATGTTCCAGTGTGGTACTGCTGGAGGTGCTGTTACACACATGATATGTAAAAAGCAAAGTTCTGACTACTTGCTGTCAGTAAAGATTTTATGCCCTTTTCATAAGTGTAGGACTGTTAACCCTGGTGACCTGGCCAAATTCCAATCTGGAGATGATATTCTGCCTTTCTAAATTCCCAGTGCAGTTGCAACTGAATACAGTGTCTTTCCTCACTCCTTAATCTAAACTACTGTGCAACATTGCTTTGTAGTGGCAAGCAGCTGCCACAATCCACCTGAAATCCTAAAACCTCAAACTTCTGCTTACTTTTATTACCTATTATATTACAGAGATGTTGTGAGGATTAATTAGTAAATATTTGTGTAGTGCTTTGAGATATTCTTACAAAAAGAATGATAGAAGTCCAAAGTGTCAGCTATTATTAACCATTGTTTTTTTTAAATTTTTAATATTTAGTTACAAGAGGAATTCAGTGCTGAAGAAAATTTTCTCATCTTAACAGAAATGGCTACCAGTCATGTTCAGGTTCTTGTGGAATTCACCAAAAAGTTACCAGGTATGTCACAATGGACCAAATCTTGCTCCCCCGGAAATTAATGGAAAACCTCCAAATGATTTGAGTTGTAGCTTGATTGCTATGTATATCTAGGTATGTATAGCTGAGAGGATGTATAAAAGTATGTTCCATTGTCCCTGCCAATACACACATACCTCAGTTGTGATCTAAAAAACTGAAGCTTTATACTCCAAGAGACTGCTTTGAAAGATGCACACTTAACCAGTTTCAGAAGGAATATCCTCTATATCTATTCAAGGACAAAATGTTCTAGGTGTTTTAGAGTCTTTTAAAATAATGTTGCAATGCAAAATATTGCTCCTTAGAATTGACTCTAACACGTTAGAAACTTTATTTTATTCCCTGTGCCCCCTTTTCTGTGAAAGCCTTTGGGTCAGTGTCATCCACTGAAGTGTGTGTGCTTAGAACATTGGCTTTAAGTGTGTGGAAGGGATGTTTATTCAGGGTTTGTATTTAGACTCCTTGAATAATGAATCACAGAATCACATTGAAAATGAGATTTCAGTTTTTCAATTCACAAGTGGAAAAGGCATTATAAAAATCTAGCATCATGCTACCTCAAGAGGCCAAATGTGTCACAGTTCTAGTAGGTTCATTCTGCGCACATCCTGCCCCATCCTATGTGGCTTCAGGTACAGCACAACAGGCAGAGTTTTTCTGTTTGGGGAGGAGGAGTGCAGAGTATATGCAGGGAAATCATCTCTACTCATGTGCCATGGAATCCATCTCTGTGTGAGGCTCCCCGCACCTTTCTGTGCAGTGTGGCTTGGAGTAAAGAAGCATGGAGGTAGGGCAGTTAGATCCACTGGTCATTAATCCCTACACAAAGGTTTCTTGAGTACTAAGTCCAGTGCCCCATCCACTAGACCAGGGGTTCTCAATGTTTTTCTTTCTGAGCCCCCCCCCACCCCCCAACATGCTATAAAAACTCCAGGGCCCACTGGTGGTGGGTGTGGGGGGAGAGGAAATGAGAGGGCTCCGGGCCAGGTGGGGAGGCTTAATCATAGGCGTAGTTTGACTTCTATATTTGGGGGGACAGGGTTTGGGCTAACTCCACATGGCAGGGCCCCGGGAGGGAGAGCCACCTCCACCCCCTGACTAACCTCTGCAGGCCAGGTTGAGGGGGAGGGCAACCAAAAATTATAACTCAAAGTGGGGGCTCAGCTCAAAAATTTTGAAAACCACTCAGGGTGCAGGCAGGGGTTGGCTAGGGGCCATGTGCAGGGGGGTGGGGTAACTCTGGGTGCAGGGAAGGGGTAGCTAGCAGTTGTGTGCCAGGAGCGGTCGCTGCTCCCCAAGGGCTTTGCCGGCAAGCAGTCAAAGGAGGCTGGGAGTTGAGGAACAGCTGCAGCACTAGGCACCAGCAGCATGAGGAGGAGACGGGGAAGCACCACAGCTGCCCGCTCCATGGTACCAGCCAGAGCAGCAGCTGCCCCGCACTGCCCAGTTCCGGCTTCCTGCCTCTGACCTGGCCAGAGGGTGGGGCCTAGGAGCGATCGGGGAAGGAGGAGGTGAGGGGGTGTGTGTGGAACTGTCTATGGGTCTGCCCCGCTCTGGTTAAGGCACTGCAGTTTATAGGGGGGCAACTCTGCCCAAGGGCTTGGGGTTTCTGTCCTGTGGGGCACTGGAGCTCATGGACCCACTGAAATCAGCTCGCAATCCCCCCCAGGGACTGCGGACCCCTGGTTGAGAACCGCTGCACTAGACCATATTGCCTCTCACCTTCATACATGCACAAATATATTTTTATATACAAATGTGTTAAAATTTCATTTTGTCTAGCATTGCCCTTTTCCTCCCTCTGTTATGGGATTATTTTAAAGCTTCTACGGTATTACAATTCCAATTGTATTTTCTTTTGCAAACTAATGGGCACAGGTTCACAGGAAATAAATGAAAAAAATAAAGTGAATGAGTTTTGAATGGGTTCAGTTCAGCGCTGAAAGATGATAATGCTACCAATCCTTTATTAACACTAAAGCAGGAATTTAATTTGTTATATGCTAATCAAGTTGAAGGCAATCTTACCTGATCCAAAACAAGATTACATACACATACATGTGTGAGTGAGAGAGAGGGGCTGGGGGAGGGAGACTTGGAAGGATGCTAGCCTGCAGTTTGAAAAAGGAAATGGGGAAAAACCTTACAAGATTTCTGTAATACAGATGGTCTGTTGGTCTCAAATCAAGAACAAAGTAAGGCTCAAATCTTCAAAAGTCTCCACTAATTTTGGCTGCCTCATTTTGGGCACCCGACTTGGGCCTGATTTTTACAGCTGCTGAGTACCTGCAGCTCCCATTGATTTCAACTGGAGGAGGTGGATGGATCCTTAGCCCCTAAGAAAATCAGGCAAAAGACTTCCCCTGAACTCCTGGGCTCCTGAAATTAGTGGATTCTCTTGAAAATATTGGGCTTGGAGTCTTGTTAGATTAAAATAACTTTGAGATGGAACTGCAGAAAAAATCAAGCTCTTTTCTGAGTTATGTTAATCAATGTATACTGAGGAAAAAAGGGAGAGGGGCTTCTAGGATCAAATAAAACTGCTATTTGAAAATTTAAAGTAGTGGAGATTTAGCACAGTTTACCTGTTGTGACTTTAAATCTGTGACTTTAACTATTTTCTTTCATTCTCTGTATTATCTTTCCTTGTTTGTGTGCTGCTTCATGGACTTGGTACAGGCTCATTGTACTGGGTTTGTAGTGGCAGTCAGCATGAACTAGGCTTTACATAACCTTCAGTCCCACTCTCGTACATAGAGGCCCCATTCTGC
Source organism: Emys orbicularis (assembly GCF_028017835.1). NCBI lineage: Eukaryota > Metazoa > Chordata > Testudines > Emydidae > Emys > Emys orbicularis. The sequence continues at coordinate 90,593,438 of NC_088683.1, forward strand.
ACTCACTGAAGTTTATGGGAGTTTGGCAATTTACTTCAATAGGGGAAAAGCCCAGGCCCACAGAAAGGATAAATCCCTATCCAAAATATAGGGGGAAGCCTTTATCCAAAATAACAAAGCTTAAAAATTGTGAAAAGGAGGCATGAATTTTGATTACCAGCCCCTTCTTTGCACATATCCCTATACAGCAGAACCTCAAAGATACGAACACCAGGGTTATGGACTTACCGGTCAACCAGACACCCTGTGAAACAAGAAGTCATCAATCAGGCTACAGTGGAGACAAAAAAACAACAACCACCACCAAAAAAACAGCAAATACTGTATTGCCTCGGGGCTCATGGCTTCAGCTATGGGAGGGTTAGGGTTGCAGCCGCAGGGTGTGGGGGGGTCTGGAGTCTGGGCAGGGGAAGAGCTGGGGGCTTCTGACCCTCAGGAACATTGGGGCTCAGAGCTTTAGACTTGGGGGAGCACTGGGGTTTGGGGCTTCAGCCCTGTGACTCTGCTCCTGGCTTCTGCCGCGTGGGGGGTGCTGGGGCTCGGGGCTTCAGCCCCATGGATCCATTCCCACCTTCAGCCCTGCAGGGGGAGCCAGGGTTCGGGGCTTTAGCTATGAGGGGAGCACTGGTTTCAGTCCCAGCACTGCCCCCATAGCTAAAGCCCCGAGCCCTGGTGTCCCCCCCCCCCCCCCCAGCTGAAGCTGGGAGTAGAGCTGTGGGGCTGAAACCCTGATCCCCAGTGCCCCTTGCAGGGCAGAAGCCAGGAGTGGAGTCATGGGGCTGAAGCACCAAGCCCCAGCACTCCCCCCAGGTCTAAGGCCCTGAGCTGTGGTGCTCCCAGGGGGCAGAAGTCTTGAGCCCCCCCTCACCTGCAGCTGCAGCCCGAACTCCCCCATGGCTGAAGTCCGTAACGTCTTGTTCAGAGTTATGGACCATTTCAGAATTACAAACAACCTCTTTTCCCAAGGTGTCTGTAACTCTGAGATTCTCCTGTATTATCATATGTAAAATCCTCTTAGGGTGTGTCTACACTGCAATTAGACACCTGCAGCTGGCCCATGCCAGCTGACCCAGGCTTGTGGGACTTGGGCTTGTGGGACTGTTTAATTGCAGTATAGGCATTTGGGCATGGCTCGGGTCCTAGAGCCTGGGCTCCAGCTGTGGGTTTTTAAGTGCAGTGTAGACATATTCTTACGGAGGAAAAGAGCCTACGAAATCCTAGATCAATTCCAGGTGGGAGGAAACCCAAACAAGGCTTCATGGATGCAGGAGGATTTGAGCCATGTGATGTGAAAACTGGTTCTCAAGTCACATTAGCATGGTTGCTGTCCTGTTGTGCTTTTTAAAACACGTTATCCAATAATGAACGATTCCTTTCTCTGAAACGATTATGCCTATTTCCATTGCACTCCTGCCGTTTATCAGGTCTCAGCTATAAAAGTCTAAGGCTATGTCTACACTACTGCCTATGTCAGGAAAACGTATGTTGCTCAGGGGTGTGAATATTCCACCCCCCCTGAGCCACATAGTTACACAGACATAAGTGTTAGAGTGCACAGCGCTATGTTGGTGGGTGAGCTTCTCCCACTGACATAGCTTATGCTGCTCGCAGGGGTTGTTTCTTTATGCTGACAGGAGAGCTCTCTCCTGTCGGCATAGAGCATCTTCACCACACACACTGCAGTGGCGCAGCTGTATCGGTACAGCTGCACCGCTGCAGCAATGTACAGGTAGACATGGCCTAAGAGGTTGATGTCATCATTTCAGGCTGGATTAAAGCAAACTGATATGAAATACATCCTTTACACCTTGGTTAAATCTATATATTCCTGCAGCAAAATGAACCTTTATTACTGTAATAAGTGAATGTGTAATCATTTCTCTAGTAATCTACTTGATGAATAGATTAACTAATTCAATAGAACTTCAGTTTGCAATAAGAAAGACATCCAGAAATACTCCTCAAGATATCTGTTTTATTTAAACGTAGCTACTGATATACAATCTTTGTAATATCCATTACTTGACCTTTTCCTATAACCCAAAATTCATTATCAAGACAACCTGAGAGCTTCTGCCCCTTAAGTTAGTGGAAACCAGAAATTAGTTGTGCTGTATTCATTTGAGTAGCAGAATATGGGCAGAGTTATATACAGAACACTAATGAGAACATGGCAGAAAATACTGAAGAGTTTTGTAGGATTAGAGAAATGCCCACAGATGGCTATGCCATGCCTTTGTATTCCACATGTAGCATTACATTTAAAGGTCACAATTCAGCAAAGCAATTAAGCATCTACTTATATCTAATTGAAATAAATGGAAGTTAAGCATGTATTTAAGTGCGTTGCTGAATTCAGGCTTAAATGTACACAATACTTAGCAGCCCTGATAAGGGCACAATTAGCTCTTATACAGATGCATGGCATGCCTGCTAACCAAATTCAGCGGTGGGCTCTTGGCCACTAAGAACACTATTGCTTGGATCGGCAAATATGCAAATGCTAAATAAAATAAATGGCACCTTTTGGTTAAGAACTATAGGACCTAAAGTACTGATGTTCTTATTTCTGATCTCCTTCCAGGCTTTCAAACCCTTGATCATGAAGATCAGATTGCTTTGCTGAAGGGTTCAGCAGTAGAAGCCATGTTCCTTCGTTCGGCTGAGATCTTTAATAGAAAACTTCCTGTAGGACACACTGACCTCTTAGAAGAAAGAATTCGCAAAAGCGGTAGGTGCTTTATTTAGTGGAAAAAAGACCTGCTTTTATGGGTCAGCATTTGCCCTTGAAATGTTAGTACAGAATGCTTGTAATTGGTAATGAAATAGTTTATCTGAATGCTGTTCTTCTCAGTCAGCCTTGAGTGCAAAGGTCATGAGGTAAATGTTTAATCATAATTTCATTGTAAACATTATGAATTAAGCTATATCAAAGAAACTAATGTATCTCTTCAAGGGTGAGTATAAAAGAACTGTGACAATAAAATGCCATTCTATCGTGTTATTCAAATAAAGTGTCAGTTTATATGCTTTTAAATGTCATTAATGTAACAAAAGAATTATAGGTTTTTATTGCGTATGATTCAGAGGGAGAAGACCCTGCCTCTCTGGGTCAATTGGTAAGAAGGATCACGAAGAATAAAGGAGCGCTGAACAATGATGGTTGTAATGTATTTTCAGTACACATTCCGCTTCATAAGGGCTCTCAAAGGTTTGGTCTGCATGATGGAGTTTTACAGTGTCTGAACACAGTTCTCAACAATTGAGAACAACAACAGCTCAACAACAGCTGAATAGGGACTGAACACAGGTTGTTGTAGACATGGAAAAGTTCTGTATTGTGTCAGCTCACTGTACTTACATTTCAGTGTATAGTATATAGAACAGTATAAACAAGTCATTGTCTGTATGAAATTTTAGTTTGTACTGACTTTGCTAAAGCTTTTTATGTAGCCTGTTGTAAAACTAGGCAAATACTAGAGAAGTTAATGTACCCCCTGGAAGACCTCTGTGTACCCCCAGAGGTATGCTGATTGAGAACCACTGAGCTGGTGAACAGGAGCAGCTGACGGGAGTTTTGTGAGGGAGTTTAGAGAGGGAGCCTGAGAGCCAGATACACATTATTAACAGTCTCTAAATTTAGGCCAATAAACACCCCCACCCAAAATAACAACAACAACAACAAAAGCTACATGAGTAGAAAGAATGCAGACAGAAGTCCAGCAGCAGAGTGGAGGCTATCCAGTTTATTGCACTGAATGCAGAATGTATGATTACCTGCCTTGTGGGCAGGTGACATATGTGTGCATTCAATGCAAGGAACTTGTGGCCCTCAGAGACTGTGTACGGGCTTTGGAGACCATAGTGGCTGAACTGGAGGAGCTAAGGGAGACAGAGAGGTACACAGATGAGACTTTCCAGGACACAGTAGAACGGTCCCACCCCCAGTCCGACAGCCTCTGTGCTGTTGAGAAGGATGAAAGTCTTACAAAGAACATCAAAGTGGAGTGGAGGGAAATGATCCCATAGTTGAGATCCTCCTTCCAGATGATTTCATGGTATACTCTTGCACTGAGGATACCCCTCCGAGGGAGGGGACCCAAGTTATTAGAAAGAGACAGGTAATAGTAATGGGGGATTCAATCATTAGAAATATAGATAGCTGTGTTTGTGATGACCAGGAGAACCACATGGTGACTTGCCTGCCAGGTGCAAAGGTTGCAGATCTCTTGAGACATCTAGACAGATTTATGTGCAGTGCTGGGGAGGAGCCGGTGGTTGTGGTACATGTACCAGTGACATAGGGAAAGATAGGTGAGAGGTCCTGGAGGCCAAATTTAGGCTGCTAGGTAAGAGATTGAAGTTCAGGACCTCCAGGGCAGTGTTCTCTGAAATGCCAGTTAGGCAGGCAGAATTGCAGGGCCTCAATGCGTGGATGAGACAATGGTGTAGGGAGGAGGGGTTTAGATGTATTAGGAACTGGGGAACCTTTTGGGAAAGGAGGAGCTTATACAGGAAGGATGGGCGCCACTTAAACCAAAATGGAACCAGATTGCTGTCGTGTACAATTTAAAAGGTTGTAGAGTGTTTTTTAAATTAAGAGCCGGGGAAAGCTGACAGATGTGGAAGAGCACATGGTGCATCCATCTCTTAAGGGAGGATCTATTAACAGAGATTCTCTGTATGTTAGTAAAGAGGAGAGGATAGAAGTTAATAAATTACAGATAGAAGCTGAAGAGAAACAGATGAAAAAGAGTCACATTCAATTCCATCATATAATGGTAGACAACTAAAAAGTGACAAATTTTATAAGTGCTTGTATACAAATGCTAGAAGTCTAAATACTAAAATTGGGGGAACTTGAATGCCTGGTCATAAATGAGCCTATTGATATAATAGGCATCACAGAAACTTGGTGGAACGATGATAATCAATGGGAGATGGTAATTCCAGGGTACAAAATACATAGGAATCACAGAGTAGGTCATGCTGGTGGAGATGTGGCACTATAAAGGAAGCATAGAGTCAAATATAGTAAAAATCTTAAATGAATCAAACTGTACCGTAGAATCTCTATGGATAGACATTCCATGCTTGAATAATAAGAATATAGCAGTAGGAATATACTACCGACCACCTGACCAGGATGGTGACAGTGATTGTGAAATGCTCCAGGAGATTAGAGAGGTTATAAACATAGAAAACTCAGTAATAATGGGGGATTTCAACTATCCTCATATTGCCTGGGTACATGTCACCTTGGGATGGGAGGGAGAAATAAAATTTCTAGACACCATAAATGACTGCTTCTTGGAACAGCTAGTCCTGGAACCCACAAGGGGAGAAGCAATTCTTGATTTAGTCCTAAGTGGAGCACAGGATTTGGTCCAAGAGGTGAATATACATGAAATTCTCAGTAATAATGACCAGAACATAATTAAATTTAACATTCTTGTGGGGGTGGAGGGAGGGAAATACCAAAGAAGCCCACTGCAGTAGCATTTATCTTCAGAAAGGGGAACAACAAAACTATTAGGAAGCTAGTGGAAATTAAGTACAGTCACAAATCTGAAATGCCTGCAAGCTGCATAGAAACTTCTTAAAAACACCACAATACAGGCTCAAATTAAATGTATACCCCAAATTAAAAAACATAATAAGAGGACCAAAAAGTGACACTATGGCTAAACAACGAAGTACAAGAAGTGGTTAGAGGTAAAAAGGCATCATTCGAAAATTGGAAGTCAAATCCTACTGTGTTTCCCGCACAATTTAGGGCTCTCTCCTCCCCCTCTGGGAGCAATGGCCTTCTATGGGTTAATGGGACCTTTTAGCAGTGAAAGAGCCTTTACCACACAATGAATATTCTTAAACATGTACATGTATTTATTAGCAATCAACATTTATATCCTCCCCTAATCTTATTTTCCAAAAAATGAGGCCTCCCTTCAGATATTAATTAATTATGTCAGGCCAGGCATTTGCTACTTCCCCCTAATTCTTTTTATGTCAGTGTTTGTCTTTGCATTATATTTTTATCTTTCTGTGCTTTCCCACATTTCCAAAACCACAGGGTGGTAATCATTCAAACTACCATTAAAAATAGGCTTATAATACAAACCAGAGGGTGCAAGCTTACCTCCTTTTTATGCTATTAAAACTTCTAAAATATCCCAAATAGTAATTTTCTTGAGGACCCACGACCTCCATATTGCAGGGCAAAATAACCTTCCATTCCCCTCCTGGTTTCACTATATATAGTCTTGCCTCCCCCAGACTTCCCTGCCCAGTGATTGGGTTAAGAGAGTGTGTTTGCAGGACTGGGCTTTCACTCTAACCAAAATAAAGCCAAAACAGTAATCATTTTGCAGCTAATTCTGATACTTTTACTCATATTGAATAGGTCCTTGCTCCAGGAGTAGTCCCAGTGATTTTGAAATTAATCAGATTACTCAGGGACTGAGGTACTACTCTGCACGAGTAGGGGGTATCAGTATCAGGCCCTTGGATATTTGCAATGTATATAGCTTCAGATAATGTAAAGGGGAAAAAAGCATCGTTGGTACAATTCTTACATCAAAAATGTTGTAAACATTGGGCTTGAACATACAATTCAACATGCAAATATGCAAAGAATATCTAAGTTTACTTCCTCTGTATTTTGTTGAACTTATACCAGTTAGTTAGAAAGCTGCAAATCTGCAATGTTTGGCTGCAAATTTTCTCCACTTTAGAGAGGGACAGTTATTATGAAATGCAAAATGATACTTTTGTCTATCTCACAAATGCACTCTGTTTAGCTCAACAAATATTTCTTTCATACGCCATCTGCCACTGACTTATTACATGATGCTTCTAGAATCTTAAAATATTGTAGGAATTTAATGGAATATGTAGCCCAGACCCCAACAAAACTAACATAATAATATGTAAAGGGATAGAAAAATTACAGACTCTTTTTGGTGTTTTGAAGACTAAGACCAGGGGTGGGCAAACTACGGCCCAGAGGTCGGGCCGGATCCGGCCCCTCAGGGCTTTGGATCCGGCCCGTGGGATTGCCCCCCGTAGCGCTGTGGGCCCCGCGCCGCTCTCAGGGGCTGCAGCGCTTCCTGGAGCGGCGCGGGGCCGGGGACAGGGCAGGCAGGCAGGGAGCCTACCCTGGCCCCGGTGCGCGCCGCTGCCACCCCGGAGCCACTTTAGGTAAGCGGCGCCGGGCTGGAGCCTGATCCCCTCCTGCACCCTCCTGCACCCCGCCCCCCAACTCCCTGCCCTAAGCCCCCTCCCTTCACCTTGCACCCCTCCTGCACCCCTGCCCTGATCCCCCTCGTACACCCCATACCCCTCCTGCACCCCAACCCCCTGCCCTGAGCCCCCTCCCGCAGTCCACACCCCTCCTGTACCCCTGCCCTGAACCCCCTCCTGCACTCCGCACCCCTCCTGCACCCCAACCCCCTTCCCTGAGCCCCCTCATACATTCCGCACCCCTCCTCTGCCCCAATCCCTTGCCCTGAGCCCCTTCCTGCACACCGCACCCCCTCACACACCCTGCACTCCCTCCTGCACCCCAATCCCCTGCCCCGGCCCTGCATACAATTTCCGCACCCAGATGTGGCCCTCGGCCCAAAAAGTTTGCCCACTCCGGTATAGACATATGAACTGTTGTAGCATGCCTGATAGTTTGTTAGTCTACTGGGAACCACAAACTTTAGAGGAAAAATGTTTGTCTGAAAACTCACCACAACACAGCATTTTATACTGTTCACATTTTATATTATTTGGGTAGTTTGTTTAAAATGAATCAATAATTAAAGATCAATAACTCCAGATTGGAAAATAGTCTAGCACACACAAGAAATGAAATCTCACTTTAGTAACTAGTCACAGGGTCAAACTTCACAGCTGGATTATTATCTGGGGCCTAAATTTTCAAAAGTAACTAGTGATTTGGGGTGACTCAGTTTTAGGGTGTCCAACTTGTTACACCTTAAAGGGGCCTAATTTTCATAAAGCACTGAGCACCTATATTCTGAAAATCAAATTTCTTTAAGTTGTCTTAAATTGGACACCCCAAAATTAAATCAATTTTCACTTATCATCTTTGAAAATTTTAGTTAAGGTGTATATGTAAGCATAAGTATTACTAATGCAATTCATTTATATATACAAGTTATTGGGCTCAATACAGGGGTAACTGTGGAATTTAATGGCCTGTGATACACAGGAGGTCAGATTAGATGATCTACTGGTCCCTTCTGGCCTTAACCCCATGAATATGTTCTACTAAAAGTTGCAGCTACCCACTGCCATTATTTCTTGTTACAAAAATGCTAAACAATTCAGGCAAAGAAATTAAAACTATCCTAGGTAAGAAGGCAAAATCCAAGAGCAGTAAAAAATATAATGCAGAGGGGAGAACAATGCAAAACAAGCAGCAAACAAACATACAAGACAAAGTTGAATGAAAAGAAAAAACACACAAACAGAAAAGAGAACCACTGAGGAAACACAAATATAGGTAAGCAAAATTCAAAGCAGGTAAGCATATTATATAAAAGGGTAAGGATGAGAGTAGAGGGAAGCAATAATGTATCAGGAATACTTGGAGCTTCTAGAAAGGCACCAAAGACTGACCCTCTTAAAAAGAAGTTGTATATTGTTGAATTTAGTCCTTAGTCAGAACTTCAATCCATATGAGATAATTTTTAGATGTAGGCAAGTGTCTAAGTGTCAGCTAGGTCCTATTGTCAGGCTTTGATATATGTACCCATGAAAATGGGGAAAAAACTGTCTAAAAGTCGCAAGCTGTCCAATGTTCTGTCATCTGTCATGATGTTCTCTTAGAAATGGCTCTCCTCTATGAATATTTATGCTTTTCCCCCTCTACAGTTGTATTGAATTTAAAATGTTTCTGATAAAGAAACCATAGAGATCTGGTGGCGATGACCTTTCAGTATTAGCAGCTTTCATTTGATTCTTAGGCTGATGCAGTATGTTTTTATTTATTAGTGTGACTAATATACTGGGCTAAGTAGCAACACGTCTCACCAACTGCCTTGTTCGTGCCCTCAGGGTCTTTTACATAATACGATATAAAAGTTCTTTCTTTAAATGTTGCTGAAACTGAATTCCTCTCCTACATGGTACCGATGAAACCTATTTAACATTAATGAAAGCTTGTGCCTTTTTTTTATGTTAATTGATGCTTCAGAATGCATACCGCATTGCAATTAACTGGTTATTTCTGTGAAAGGCTGACATCTCAGTAATATGCCTAGTTTACTTCTGTAATTTTAAAGGTGATTTGCAGATTCCACTTATTGATAGTGCAATATTATTAAAATATTTATGAAGTGCAAAATATTTTCTCAATGGGCATTTATACACTGTAACTATGATGACAGTCATTAAGGGTCAGATTCTGATACTTTTACTCTAGCACATTATTCCACAAATAAGCCTTTCGATATCAGCATTAAGGAATAAAATGCTACTTCACATCAGTAAGTGTGGCAGAATCTGGCTCTAATTTTTAGTGAGTAGAAGAATACTTTTCAGTGTGAAATACACTATTGCCTATTGCCCTTTATCACCTGAAACCCATCAACAATGAGATATAGGCAGGAAGGGAAGTAACCACTTTATTCTAAAATATTGGTAAGAGGCTATGTTCTGTCCTTGCATGTGAACATATGGTTCCCACTGATTTCAATGAGAGTCTCTCATGTGCACTCAAAGGCAAAATTTGGCTCAGGAATAATGGACAAATAATCACTCCCAGTATTTCCAGCTTTATAAATAATAATAACAAATTATTATTATTTATTAATTACTTGTATTACTGTAGCATCTAGGAGTCCTAGCCTTGGACCAGGACTCCATTGTGCCAGGTGCTGTACAGACACAGAACAAGAAGACAGTCCCTGCCCCCAAGCACAGGCGCCAACTTTTTTTGGCGCTGGTGCGGGCTCGTGCCCCCACCCCCGGGCCAACTCCAGCACTGCTCCAAAGTCCCCGCCCCGACTCCGCCTTGGATCCCTCCCCAAATCTCCTCCCCTGCCCTGCCTCCTCCCCCCAGCGCGACACGTTCCTCCTCCTCCCCCCTCCCTTCAAGGCTTACCGCGCGAATCAGCTGTTTCGCAGCACCAAGCGCTGGGACGGAGGGGGGAGAAGCAGGACGCAGCGGCACACTCAGCGGAGGAGGCGGAGTGGAGGCGGAGGTGAGCTGGGGCGGGGAGCTGCAGGTGGGTGCAGAGCACCCACCAATTTTTCCCCATGGGTGCTCCAGCCCTGGCACCTACGCCCCCAAGAGCTTACAATCTTAGTATCAGACAAGAGACAACAGATAGGGGAGTGCAAGGAAACAATGCGGCATTACTGATCAGCATGACAGGCAGTACTCTAAACATACAAGCAGCCCACGTGTTGTCAAGATTTTTGTAGGCATCATAATAAAGGAGAGTTTTAAGGAGGGATTTGAAGAGGACTAATGACTTAGCTTTACAGATGTTTATGTGGAGCTGCTCCCACATGTGAGGGACAGTGTGAGAGAAGTTACATTTTCAAACAAACACCTTTATACTAAGTGGTTAATAGAGGCTGGTAGCTTGGGCCAATCGGAGATGAGAGTTGACTCCTTGCTAGTGAATGTGAGAGGATAGGAAGGGATAGGGCCTTGAAAGTGAAGACAGGTAGCTTATGTTTGATGAGATAGAGAAGGAGGAGCCAGTGGAGGGATCCCCAGAAGGAGTGACATGATCAAAGTGATGGGCTAGGAAAATGATCTTTGCAGCAGTATTTTAAATAGACAGGGCCGGCTTTAGGACCTGTAGGGCCCGATTCGAATACCCAGCAACAGTCTGGGTCTTTGGCGGCACTTCGGCGGCGGGGCGTCCGCTCCGCGTCTTCCACGGCACTGAAGGATCCCCCGCCTCCGAAATGCCGCCGAAGACCCGGAGCGGACCCCCCACTGCCGAAGTGCCGCCGAAGACCTGGAGCGGACCGCCACCGGGTGAGTAAAAAAATTAAAAAGGCACCTAAGGCGCGGGGCCCGATTCCGGGGAATCAGCCTAAAGCCGGCCCTGTAAATAGATATCAGTGGGGCAAGATTGTCTTTGTCAAGGTCAGAATAAAGGGTGTTGCAGTAATTGAGACACGAGATGAGAGCCAGGATGAGAGCATTAGCTGTGTGGATGGCTAAGAAAAGCTGTATCTGAGAGATGTTTTTCAGCAAGACTTAGATATGACTGGGATGTGAGGACCTAGAAATAGTTCTAAGAAGAAGATAATGCCCAGGTTATAGCCCTGAGTGACGGACAGGATGGTGGTGTTGTCCACAGTGACACAATTTTTAAAACATGTTCAAAATGGAATTCCTGAAAAAGAAGAAGACAAAAACAAGCAAATAAACACAACCTCTTTAAAACAGGATGATTTAACATCTTCCATAACATTTCACTGCATTGTAATACACACAGCCATGGGTATATACAGCATGGGAAAATTCTGTTCATGAATATTTCAGAGCCATCTGCCACATGAAGTAGCCAATTCCATATTCCTGCATTATAGCTAGATAAATAGGTGTAAGAGTTTAATTCGTATTTATAGAGGCAGGGGAATACAGCATTCTAATTGCAATACGCAGGGAATTTTCTACTAAATTTGCACACTGAGATAGATCACAGAGAACACAACCGCTTTCCATCTATATAAATACGTTTCCCAAGCTGACTACTACTGTATGTTTATATAAATAGACCAGAGTCACCAAAACTATCTAAGGGAGTTATAAATTATAACTCCTTGCCAGACAGGCCGTCTTCCCGACCTGCAGGTAATTCCCCCAAAGGAGTGTGTATGGTGTTTCCAACACCACCTTCCCTCAGGGGTTTCTGCTGAGGTAGTACTGAAAGTGGGATGAGTTGTGAAACAAGTCACAGACCTGGCACATAAAATTTCTAGGAGGCGAGCTGGGTTGCTGAGGGGTGCACATTTTAATTGCTGCCCAGGGAAGCCCCTCTGATTGGGTGCTTTCCCATCTCCTGGTGAAGAGTAGCCAATCAGGGCTGCTGCAGGAAGGAGGCAGAGCTCTATTCCTCTCCCCTCAGCAACCTGACACCATTCTCACAGGCGGGTAGGACAGGAGCATCATTTTCTATTTCACAGGGGGGAGAGTTGCTTCCCCCCAACCTTGGTTTTCCCCTTCCCAGACCTGTCCTAGCTCCGTGCCAGTTGCCTCTCCAGGGCTGGGGGGGCTGCTGGGGGGTGGCCTGGGCTGGGGCTCCTAATCTGCATGTTGTCGGTGCTGCTCCTTCTGCTCACTGGCTGGACAGGAAGCAGCAGTGGCAGCCTGGGCTGGAACTGACCGTGCAGAGTGGGCCTGGCCCCAATCCTTGCCCCAGGCTGGCCATCAATGAGATACCCTCCCCAGGCTTGCCACCCCCTACTCCCCGGGATAGGAAAGCCATGCCATGCCACCACCCTGCCCACATCCAGGATGGGACCGCGCTCCTCTCCCATGAGCAGCTGTGGCCTCAGCAGGAAGGGGGGATGCTGAAGTGATGCCCCTGGGAGGAGGGAGCTAAGGAGCCCAGCAGCCCATGCCAGCTCGGCTACCACCTCACTCCTGTGAGCAATGGGCTGCTTCCTCTGCCCCCCAATTCCCTCCCTGCAACACCCAGCCTGGGAAGTGGGAAAGAGGACTCTATTGCAGCCCCCTCAGGTCTGCAGTAGGAACAGAGGTGGGGCTGTGGGGACAGAATTGATGGGTGGCAGACTGGGGGACAGGATTGATTTGGGGGGGGGGGAAGCCAGAACTAATTGCTGAGCATGGGATGGGCAGATGTGGGCGTAATAATACCCTCACTTTTCCAAACCATGTTAAGCTTTGGTCTGCAGTTGTGGTTCCATTTGAGCCACACTGGTGAATGCAGAGGAGATGCACCACTTCCTTCACTGGTCATGACTTCTTCTCAGCTAATGCCTCTCCCTGCTCATCTCCCTAACAGTCACCTGATGGAGGAGAGGTCATGTGTCCACTTTCTGGTGCTGCAACCTCTCTACTAAGTCGACTATGCCCTGCCAGGGTCTACACCACTCACAGCCAGCAGAGACCCTGGGTGTATCTGCCCCAATGATTATAGGGTCTTGTGATGCATTTCACTGTTAACGTTCAAATAAAATAAAAGTCAATGTTTCCAGTGAAAGTTTCTGAGTCTGGAAAACAATTTTGACAGACAAGATTCTGTGAAAGATAAGTTATTATTTAGTGAGTAATTAATACATTTTGTTTTCCATAAAACAACAGTTCGTTTACTGCTAGGATTAATATCCACTGGCACCTTCACACTTATCCAGATGAAAGATCTTTTCATCCATATTAACAACACAGTCTTAGTCATTGTTAATTAGCACAAAACATTCTCCCTGGTAGAAGTTTTTTTTTAAAAAAAAAATCTAGATGTCATAAACACTTCTCTAAAGCTTACCTTCAGGTAGGTCTGTTTAATTTTTATTATTGAAAAGAGGCAAATGAAAATAAACACATACAGAAAATGTAGCTTCAACAACAGTGATAAATACTGACTGGCTACTAGGGAAAGGAATACTCATTTTCTCTGGTTATTTTAACCAACTAACTGCTAAGGGCCTGAAGCTGCAGACCCTATGCAGACATCATTCACATTGCCTTCAAGGAGTGTTTCGCTAGTCTAAGAATTGCAGGACTAAACCCTTAAAAAGCAAGATAAAAATCATGTATATGAAACCATGGATATTAATGAAGTTGTACAATAGGTAAAGTGGGCTAGACAAATAAGAGTCTCTGCTTTGAAGAGCTTTCATGAAAAGATTTCATGAATATCTCCCATTAATGACTTGATGCAACTTCTAGAGAAGTCAGACTGTAAAGCTCTTCAAGGCAGAGATTCTTATTTGTTTAGGACACTTTACTCATATATTGAAGTCAATTAAATGACTCCATAGAAGATAGATCAACCCTTATAGGCCCAGGTCTGTATGATACATGACATTACAAAATGGCAAACAGAGTGGAGCATGTTCTTTGTAGCTGGATTGCTTCACAGAACAAATGGGACTAGCAGAAGATTTTTGAAAGAGGGAAGAAAGGGTGGCTGGTGAATATTAATTGGGAAAATGTGCCTACAGGACAATATATAGTACAGATTTCTTCTACATCTCATTGTACAGATTTTTTTATAAACAAAAGTAAGAGCTAGCTTATTTTTTCTGTTCTCAGTGAGGCCAGAAAGACTTTTAAAAATCAAATAAAAAATTTAGAATAAAACTACAAACACAATATGTCTTGGCTTCACTTCTAAACTGCAAACTGCCGCAGTGACATTTGAGAAGGACCCATAACTCCCCCTAGTTACTATCCAAAAGCCACCTTTAATCTGCTTCATAAGCACCTGAAGGGAGATGAGACCACCTCTACCTATTTCATAATAGCAATTAAAAAAACCAAACCAATCAGGCATTTTAAACATTTCTCTCTGTTTTTTTTTCCTGATGGGGGTTTATTAAATCCAATCTGAAATATTTTCAGTCCTATAAGAAAACAGCTCCCTCTTGTGATGAAACAGCAGTTAGTGCATGATGAAATAGTGCAGAAGAGGTCTGTAGAAAGATGAATAGAACAAAACCAGAAAAGCCTCTTCCACTGGGGCTTATAATTTTACACTTTTTAGCTAACAATAGTCTCTTGCTTCATTTGACTATTGAAACATTTCAAAATTCTATTCTTTTTGGTATCAACATAAGCATACTCTCTAATATTATAACACTCCTCTTCATTCTTTCCTCCCTTTCCTGCTTATTATTATTTTACTTATTATTTGTATCACAGTGGTGCTGAGATCAGGGCCTCATTGTGCTAGGCACTGTACAGGCATATACAACTTGTCTACACTTAAAACGCTACAGCGACACAGCTAGGGTGACTAGATGTCCCGATTTTATAGGGACAGTCCCGATATTTGGGGCTTTTTCTTATATAGGCTCCTATTACCCCCCACCCCCTGTCCTGTTTTTTCAAAATTGCTGTCTGGTCACCCTAGACACAGCATAGACATTACCTACACCAATGATAGAGATTCTCCTATCAGCGTAGGTAATCCACCTCTCTGACAGATAATAGGTCAGTGGAAGAATTCTTCCATTGACCTAGCACTGTCTACATATGGAATTAGGTCAGTTTAACAATGCCGCTCAGGGGTGTGGATTTTTTCACACCTCTGACTGACATAGTTAAATCTATCTAATTTTGTAGTACAGATGAAACTCTAGGCTATGTCTACACTACAGCTTATGTCAGCATAATTTATGTTGCTCAGGGAGGTGAATAAACCATGCAGACATCTACCCCAGAATGAGAGGAGTGTAAAATGCTACCACATCAGAATGGTGGTGTTCTGTACCCACTTTGCACAGTTAGAAATGAGTACACAATGTGGTAGGCAATAGAGAGATGGGCCCAGGAGTGCACAGCACAGCCCCAGAGATGAGGAAAGGGGTGGGCAAAGGTGGCTTTTGGGCTCACATAGATCTGGGTTATTACATCTATGGCTGGTCTCCTGCTGCTCTAAGTCATGCCCAAACTGTCAGTGGGCAGATAAGGCAGCCATGGATCAGAGAACGTGCAAGGAAACCCCAGCCATTTCCCCCTATGTAGGAGCCACTAGGGAATCTCTCTACCATGGGATGATCTTTCCATGGCCACCTATGCCTGCTTTAGATCCAGATTCCACTGCTGGCATGGTGCAGAGTGACTACACCCTTCCCCAGAATTGGGACCTCTGATTGTTGTCATTTTTACTTTGCTTTGGGTACACTGTGTATCAGAGAGGCTGAAGAGAACAGTGCAGAAACTCATCACTACCAACGCCAACTATTCAAAGCTCAAGTCAGCACCCCAAAAAATGTGACTGGCTGAAAAATCATGAGATTTTAGAATAAAATACATTTGGGGCTCCTTTTGTTTGCCTTCTAGCTTTTGAGACGTTGGGATACCCTCTGGTCATGTTTTCAAGCTTTTCTCCACAACCATAAGGGCATAAACTTTTTGAAAAAACAAAAGCTGGGATTCTCATATAATCACTTGACTGCAGAGGCTGAAGTACCAAATGTCATGAGACAATCAGGAGAGGTGGCAACAATGGAAATTGGGGGAGAGGAATGAGTCAGGAGTGGGAAGGAGGCAGTCTTGCTAGGATTCTCCCTTCCCTCTCCAATTTTCCATGTTCTCAATCAAGAAGATGATGGTAATCCAATGGCACAACAAATCTGGACATGTTTTGTTTGCTCCCAGACCTTCATGCAGTCATTTCTGAGCCATTTGCTTCCAATGGGGAGTTCTTTCTGTCAAACTCCAGTGCTAAATTGTACAGATCTTTTACATTTTTCAATTTTCATATGAACTTTGGCATTTAATTTTGTCATATTTAATCATAGTGGTACTTTTAAAAAGCATTCTCTTTCTAAAGGAATAGATGGACCTGAAAGCTTAGCGAAAACAGCCGTTCAACATTTTAAATAGCTAACTCGGATAATGATGAGAAAAATTACAGTGGAAAATTAGAGGCTCTGGCTGTAGTTCATTGTTTTTGAAGCCCCAAGAGCGCAATTAACTCACATATGACAAGCGGATGCTCATCATACATTTCTGCTTAATTGATTCTGACCCTTCTCAAAAGGGCCTGACTATGTGAAAACTTGTGATAAGAGCTTCAGTATTGCAGTCTGTAACCTGAAATTAACACAAGTGGTTAATGTTATATGTTTAATTACGGTGTGCACCATGGGTTAGATTTACTCTCCAAAGAGTGTGTTCTTTGTTGCTAGTTTATTCCAAACAGTAGAAATGTTTATTCCTATAGCAGCAGAAAGTGACTAATCATCGTTTAGTCAAGTGACCTCTCAATTTTTCTATTTTGCTTCCTGTGGATTTGCATCCACTGAGTTTCACTTTGACTTTTCGGGTTTGAACAATCTCCAAACCTCAAAGCAAAATGTGACTAAAACTACAAAGTTTAGCTTCCTTTTTGTGTAAATCATGCAAAACCACAGTGGTTTCCACACAAAACCTTAACTTTTAGCCAAGATTAGCTCAAAACTCAGAAATGTGTTTCCTCCTAGTGGTTGGGATAATTAAATAACAAGTCACAAAGTTTTCACTTACGGAAATAGAATAGGATCTCTTCCTTCAAACCTATGGGGTTAACTGCCCTGGCATTGCTGCTGCAGAACCACTGGTGTGGAATTCTAAACACACCCCAGAAGTCCACCATCAGACAGCATCAGGCAGCTGTATTAAGCCATCTTGCAACAGCCCTATTTGAATATGGAAGTTATAATGCACCCTGCTCCCCTATAAAAAAGGCATGAATTCATTGGGCCTGATTCTCAAGTACACTAAGTAAGTAAGTAAGTAAGGCACAGTGTAAAGGAGACAAAGTGGGTGTGAATGTAATTTAAGGTCAGAGTGCTGTAAAGGGGCCTGAGCATAAATAAGAATCAAGCCCATGGTCTCTAGACCCAAGAGTCCTATACAAATATATCATACTTGCTCTAAAAGAAAGGGCAGGAATTGAGCATGGGCTTCCCTTTTTTTCTGGGAGAACACCAGTCTCTTAGATTAATGGATCAGCTGAGCGTGGCACAGTCACAGGTTCTAAGGGGGTTGGGAAGCTAGTAGCAGCTACATACACTTCTTTCCCTACTGATTGTCTAGGATGCTCCTGTTTGGTTTGGCCCAAATAATTATCAGAGAGCCAGAAAGTGTCATTGTTCCTTGGTCCAAATACCTTACAGATGCAAGTGTCACACAGCATAATGCTCTTGGCTCTGACCCCAAGGGTGATATAATAATAATAAATGGAGATAGACCTATCTCATAGAGCTGGAAGGGACCCTGAAAGGTCATTGAGTCTAGCCCGATGCCTTCACTAGCAGGACCAAGTACTGATTTTGCCCCAGATCCCTAAGTGGTCCCCTCAAGGATTGAACTCAGAACCCTGGATTTAGCAGGCCAGTGCTCAAATCACTGAGCTATCTCTCTCCCCTTAAGGTACATCTACACTGCAATAGAACACCTACAGCTGGCCCATGTCAGCTGACTCAGCATCACAGTTTTGGGCTGTTGGGTATAAAATTGCAGTGTAGATCAGGGGTCGGCAACCTTTCAGAAGTGGTGTGCCAAGTCTTCATTTATTCACTCTAATTTAAGGTTTTGCGTGCCAGTAATACATTTTAACATTTTTAGAAGGTCTCTCTCTATAATATATAACTAAACTATTATTGTATGTAAAGTAAATAAGGTTTTTAAAATGTTTAAGAAGCTTCATTTAAAATTAAATTAAAATGCAGATCTTATCAGTTTAGTGTGATCCTTGCCCTTGCTTTTCCTTAATGAGTTTTCCAATGTCTGGCACATATTTGGATAGTTTAAACTGCACACAGGCTTCTGAGTTATCAGTTGTTAACTGACTCTGAGAGGGACAGAGGACAGATTTCATGTGTGAAAATACCTGTTCACACAGGTATGTGAATCCAAATACTGAAAGCATTGCAAATGCAATTTTCTTCAAACAGTTAAATTTCACTGGCAGGGACGTCCAGCAGGTCAGAATAGAGGCCCATGATCTCTCTCAGTAGCTTTAAGTGCACTCCGCAGATCTCCAAACTTTGATAGCCACAATTCTGAGCTTTTTAACTGAATGAGCTGCATTTCAAAATCTTCATCCACTTAAATACAGACAAATCCAAGTCGTTTTCGTTGAACTTTTCAGGTTTAATTAGAAAAGAAAGCATTGGGCCAAATTGCTGGAAATCTTGAAATCTGTCAGAAAATCCTGATTCCAGTTCTTGCATGTACATTCCAATCTCATCAACACTGACCGTGCAAAATGTGCCGATAGCTCTTTTATGTGTTGGCAGTAGCAGAAAGTCGAAGTTTGAATATCCCAAGAAAAAACTGCTAGTTTTACAACGAATGCCTTCCAGGCTTTATAAAGATTCAGAATCGTTTGCCCTGCACCCTGGAGACGGAGGTTGAGTTTGTTTAGGTGAGCGGTGATGTCAGTTAGAAACATGAGCTTACACAGCCATTTGTCGTCATCCAGTTCGGGGTAGTTTTGTCCTTTTTCCGACAAAAAGGCCTTGATTGCATCAAAACAGTTTACAAAGCGCACCAAAACCTTGCCACGACTTAGCCACCAAATGTTCCTGTGAAGTGAAATGAACGGACATCTAACTTTGCTTTCTTAGGAGCTGACATTTTGTCAAATGTACCCCTCAACTCACAGTGGGGGGGGGGGGGGAAATTGCAACGGAAGGCATGCACAACGTCAAACGCAATGTGCTGTTCCACGTGACGTGATAGTGATGTAGGCAGAAAATCAGGACTTAAAAATATCCCAGTACAGTGGCACTGGAACAATTGTTAAGGTGGGGGTGCTGAGCTGCACCCCCTCTTGCCCCTGTCTGCACCCCTCACTGCCCCAGGCTGGGGCCAGTGGGCCACAGCTGGGGGCGGCTGCAGAGCCCCGGGCTGGTGGCCGGGACCCCAGGATGGCAGCAGAGCGCCCGGGACTGGTGGCCGGAACCCGGGGCTGGCAGCAGGCTGAGCGGGGGCTGGCAGACAGGACCCTGGATGGCAGGGGGCCAGCGGTAGGACCCCAGGCCGGCAGCAGAACCTCCAGGACCAATGGCCGGGACCTGGGCAGTGTGAGTGCCGCTCAAAATCATCTCACGTGCTGCCTTTGGCACGCGTTGCCATAGGTTGCTGACCCCTGGTGTAGATGTTCAAGCTCGGGCTGAAACCTGGGTTCTGGGACCCTCCCTTGTTGTCGGTCCTAGAGCCAGGACGCCAGCCTGAGTGTTTACACTGTAATTAAACAGCCCCTTAGCCTGAGCCCTGTGAGTACAAGTCATCTGACACAGGCCAGCTGTGGGGGTTTAATTGCAATGTAGACATTCTCTGAGAGGTTTTTCTGGGACTGATTGCAAATGCAGGGGCTAAGGGATTACTTGGCAAGCTGCATGTATTGGATGCAGAAAGCAACTAGAAAGCCAGCAGACAGACAGATGCAATCATTAATGTGGCCCTAAGAGAGAGAGACAGAGATTTTGTGGGCACAGGACTCGCTGGAACGGCAGGCTTGGAAACCATGAGCAAAGAAACTGCCTCCTGTTGTTTGTTCCTACTGTGTTCACAGAAACAGGACTTTGTGTACATTCTTTGGGAGTCAACAGGATTTCACTAAAGAAATACGGACTGTCACCAATTTCTCCTTTAATGGAAACAACCTAGCAAAGGCCCAAATATTTGGCTAACTGCTTAGGCTAAGAGGGCCACAGATAAAACTATTTATTTTTAGTACATTTTAAAAAAGTCTTTGATTATATCACTGAATTTTTTAACAGGTATCGCTGATGATTACATAACCCCCATGTTTGGTTTTTATAAAAGCATTGGAGAACTGAAGATGACAGAAGAAGAGTATGCTCTACTTACAGCAATAGTTATCCTAACTCCAGGTAATTTCTATTTCTAAATTAAATATTTGACAATAATTTTTACATACAGGAAATCATAAAAATGACTTGCCTATAGCAGCTGAATAAAAATTAAGATATTGTTGCTTATCAGAAAGGGCTTTTCTTTTTGCTTGTATGGAAAATTCCCAAGTGTTGATGATATACAGTAGCAAATATGTCCTAACATTCCATTGCGATTTCAGTGGAACATCAGAACTTTGAAAGGAAGCTGCCACATCATGTATACTGTGCTAAAGAACCAGCAGCAAGGGATTAAGTCTTGAAGAACAAACTCTGGCTGGCATATCATAAGTACATGGTAGAACACCTGCAGGCAGAAGCAGGGGGAGGGAAAATAGCAGTTTTTTATGTTGCAAGCCCCATCAGGACCAGGATTTTCTCTTTTCTATGTTTATATAGCACCAGTGCAATGGTGCCCCAATCCCAATTGAGGCCTTTCAGTCCTACCACAATATAGTTACTATTATTACTACTAGTTCCTATTCCAGCTTTCACCAAAACATACAAAGAAGCTTTATGGCACCAAAGGCCTTCTATCACAGGAGTGGAACAGGAGAATTCTGGGACAAGGCCTAGAGGTCATAAAATGGCTGGAATAGGGACCAATTGCTTATTCACATAACTTGGCAGTCACTCCCATTCCAACATGCAATATGGCAAAAAACAAGCTCTAAGTACAGTTCTTATTGGTGCCCATGGATCAGTGTGTATAACAAGCCAGGAGAGGCTAAGCCTCCCTTGGCACAGCCGCCGCTGACCCAGATGCCTGGGCCGTGGTGGCCCCGCCTCTTTCCCTCCCTGCTGGGAATGGGCTTCCACAGGAAGTTTTTGCTTATTTATTATGCGCCATGCAGGTTCACAGAATCATAGAATCATAGAATATCAGGGTTGGAAGGGACCTCAGGAGGTCATCTAGTCCAACCCCTTGCTCCCGGGTGGCTGAGGAGGCGGTGTCTGCTACTCAGCTTCCCCGGTCCCTTGGACTCCCCAGGGAACATAAGAATATAACATAAGAACGGCCATACTGGGTCAGACCAAAGGTCCATCCAGCCCAGTATCCTGTCTACTGACAGTGGCCAATGCCAGGTGCCCCAGAGTGAGAGAACCTAACAGGTAATGATCAAGTGATCTCTCTCCTGCCATCCATCCCCACCCTCTGACAAACAGAGGCTAGGGACACCATTCCTTACCCATCCTGGCTAATAGCCATTAATGGACTTAACCTCCATGAGATTACTGATGAATCGGAAGCTGAGTAGCAAATACCGCCTCTTTAGCCACCCGGGAACCTGCCACTTGCCGGTTCCTCCTCTCCTCCCCACTCAGCCCCCTCCCTGCTTGCCTGCCACCGCTCACCGGGCCCTCCTCCCACAGAGGAGGGACACGGCAAGCGGCAGTGGGCCAAGCAGGGAGGGGAGAGGAGGAGGGACGCATGCAGCGAGTGGGAGGGGGCTGAGGAGAGGAGTGGGGGAGGAGGGACCAGCGAGCAGTGGCTGTGGAGGCCAAGCAGGGAAGAGGGGGGAAGGAGAGGAGGGTCACACGCGGCGAGCAGGAAGAGGGCTGAGCGAGGGAGAGGGGAGGAGGGAGTGGCGGGGAGGCGAGTGGGGAGGAGGGACTGGCGAGCAGCAGCGGGGGGGCGGCGAGCATCGGGGAGGAGGGGGGGAAGGAGAGGAGGCATGTCCATGATGAGTGGAGAGGGGACCCAGCTGGGGAGGGGGCAGGGCCTGGGGCAGAATGGGGGCAGGGCCTCGGGTGGAGTGTGGATGGGCCTGCGGGTGGAAAAGGTGGGATGGGGAGCTAGCCTCCCTGAGAGGAAGCTTCACCCGCCACCCATGGTGGTGCCAGGAGATGGCCTGGAAAAGAGTCTTTCCCCGCTCTCCCCCCCGCCTCCAAAATTAGATGAAAAAGGAAAAAAATGAAAACCAATAAATTTTGACCAAAAGCTTTCAGCTGAAAACCAAAAATCTTGATTTGTAAATGCTACCATGTTGCTGCATGCAAGATGTAGTTTGGATGATTCATGCCCTCATTCTCTTCTATGGGCCAGTCTCCCTGGCTGGCCTACATCTCTCATGATACATGACTTCTTCCCCTCTTGGTGAGTCATCACAATGCATCGTGAGAGTTCCTGGTTACAGTGCATCATGGGAGATGTAGTCAGGTGGGGAGCCCAGCCCATAGAGGAGAATGGGGGTACAAGGCACCTGAATTACAATGCCTCAGAGGTATGGTGAAGACGTTTTCTAATAAAAAGCTTTTAGTGTTTGAAGTTAAAATGATCCATAGACAGCAGAAACTTTTCACAAAAAAGATTGTTTAGTTAAAAATCCAATTTTAGCTAGAAAAACAGTTTTGATGGGAAAATGTTGACCACCCTTGCTTAGAGCTTTGTGCTGGTCTTCTGTCCAGGGATGTATTTCATACTAAATGAGTAAAAGATGAAGGATCAGCTTTGTTTTATTATTTCATTTGTGTGTGTATTTTCCTGTAATCAAAAGAAGCAAACTAAAAAGAGGCCAAGTTATTGTCCCCAGAAGACCAAGCACTGGCATGAGAAGTTTCTGCCTGAAAATTAGGTTTTTTGCTAGTTATGATTGGTTGCAAGAAGGGAGTATGTATTAAAAAAAGCAGTCTCAACCATAATTGCAACACTAGGGCTTGTCTACATAGTGCATTAATGTGCACCAGCTGGGGTGTAAATTCTAATGCACAACACACACTGATGAACTTTAGGATCCACAGGGACAATTAGTGCACGGCACACTGGTGCATACTAGAATTCACACCCCCGCTGATGAGCACTAATGCATCATATAGACAAGTCCTGAGACTCTTATGCTTCCTCTTGCCTTGAAACATTCTTTTTGGCAGGTTTGACTGTTGCTGTATGCTAGGGTGAAAAGGTTTAATATTACTGTACATACTCTAGACTGCAGTCCATCCATTTCTCATAAGAGATTCAGAGAAGTGTTTGCAATCTACAAAAATGCATATTTACTCATTATTTTTTCCTTATTCTTTTCAAAACAAACCAGATCGACAATACATAAAGGATAGAGAATCTGTGGAAAGACTTCAAGAACCGCTGCTTGAAGTTCTACAAAAACTCTGCAAGCTTTACCACACTGATAACCCTCAACATTTTGCATGTCTTCTGGGCCGTCTTACAGAATTACGGACATTTAACCATCATCATGCAGAGATGCTGATGTCATGGAGAGTGAATGATCATAAATTTACCCCTCTTCTCTGTGAAATCTGGGATGTGCAGTGATAAATATTTTTAAAGGACCAAATAGCATTTATTTTCATAGAACTACTCAACAGTTATTTCTTTAACTTTTCTTTATTTGTTTTTTAAAGAAAACACACAAAGGATTTCATACAGAAACTTTGTTCATTATGTACTGAATGTTATGTAACTATCAGCCTTTCACATGTGAATATAGAACAACTTTCCCTGTATTTATACTTTCAGATCAAAGAGATAATCTTCAGCATCACTGAGATACCCTATTAGTTCCTTCTGAAATGATTATATTTTTCAGTTATTTCTTTTAAAATGGGTGATGCAGGTTTTCATAATATTTGTTCATCACAGTACTATTATGCTTGACCTTTTGTATTAAAGGACATTGTTCAAATATTTACTGTAATAAACCAATGGAAATTATTTATGCCACAACATACTTTTATCTTTTAACCATGAAATGTGTTAATTTGAGATGTCCAAGCTCTTATTTGCTCAAATGGGTGGACAACCAGTTGGCTGTAACAAATGGAAAGAGCCTCAAAACAGACTATCCAACTATTTCTTGCATGCCATAAATATGTAACTTCTTGTTCTGTTTGCATTATCAATATTCACAAGTAAAACTGAGATAACGTTGTGTATTTTGTGGAATTCCACCATAGACTATCCTATTTTACAACAGGTTACATAACAGAAATAGCTATCCATGATCAGCAGCTCTGAGCTAAATCTCACTATTGATGTCTTAAAAGCAGGTATCATTCTTAAAACTAATACAATAAATGTAGCACTAATTTTATGGGGACTCTATAAAGGGACACTGTCAATCTGAAAATCACAATCCTCTCTAATGTTACAAGTAAAACCCAAGAGTAGTATAGCAAATGTTACATGGAAAATAAGTATTTTTCTCTACTTTCTCCAATTTGTTTACTTTGTGGATCTGATGGCACTTTCTGCCCCGTAACTTCCACTATTTTCACTGTTTAGTCAGTTAACCAGTTTCACCTCCTATTTCTGCAGGTCTCCTTCACAGCAAACAGGGGAAAGAAAACCCTTTTTAAAATATGAAAATGCAATTAGAAAACCATAAAAATTGCCAAGATGGGGCTATGGGGTAGTGTAGTAACAGAAACTAATTTTAATTTTTTTAACTGAGTAGATTTAAAATTGTTCGTGTCACTTTAAATAGTTTAGGCCTCAAATTTAGGCCCTGATCCTGCAATGTGGTGTTTATGGGATGATTCCTGTGCTCATGCAGAGCCTTGTTAATATCAATAGGGTTCCATGCAGGCAGAGCGTATCATATTGCAGGATCTAGACCTCACATTGTTGGGTACATAATTGTTATAAAATCTAACATAAATTAGATTTATGGGGGTGCAGGCTCTGGGGTGGGGCTGAGGATGAGGGGCTTGGGATGCAGGAAGGGGCTCTGGGTTGGAGCGGGGTTCAGGGCTGGGGCACAGGGTTGGGGCACGGGCTTACCTCGGACGGCTCCCGGTCAGCGGCGCAGCAGGGGTGCTAAGGCAGGGTTCCTGCCTGTCTTGGCACCGCGGACCGCGCTGCGCCCTGGAAGCGGCCAGCAGCAGATCCGACTCCTAGGCGGAGCCACGCAAGCGGCTCTGCACAGCTCTCGCTCGCAGGCACCGCCCCCCCAGCTCCCATTGGCCAGAAACTGGCCAATGGGAGTGCAGAGCCGGTGCTCGGGGAGGGGGCAGTGTGCGGAGCCCCATGGCTCCTCCACCTAGGGGCCGGACCGGCTGCTGGCCGCTTCCGGGGTGCAGCCCAATGTCAGAACAGGTAGGGACTAGCCTGTCTTAGCTGGGCAGCACCACCGATGGGACTTTTAACTGCCGTCACGACCCAGTGCCTTACATTCCAGTACTGGGTTGCGACCCAGGGTTTGAAAACCACTATTCTAGACTGCATGTTCTTTCAAAAAATTGTTTTCTATTTTTGAAATAATTTTCAAAAACTATTTCTTTAAAAAAAATTGTTTTTAAAATGGAAAATGATACATCAAAAATGATGGTTAAAAACAGTAAATACTGAAAATTTTTGGTGAGAATTTTTTATTAAAAAGAGAATTTTAACTAAAGCTTTTAAAAATGTTAAGAAACTATTAATAACAACATATTGTCAGTAACACAGGTAAACTATTGTTATATTATTATTATTAGGTCCTGCCAGTTCCTCTCTAATTGCTTTGACTAAACATTTGATTGTAGAAGTTGCAGTTCTGATAACCCGAAGCAGTCAAAAATCATGAGCCAGGACCTCAAAATTATGAAATTAGCTTAAAAATAATGAGATTTTAACAAATAAGGGGTTTTTATGGGGGGAGGGTATTTATATTATGGTCTTTGCCCCTTTAGGGTTCACATTTTCAAGTTTTTGTCCACAATGATGAGGGCTGGATACCTTTTAAAAAATAAAAGCTGAAAGTTTCACATATTCAGATAACATAAGTTGTAACAAAAACCACTAAATATTGTGATAAAATCATGAGAGTTGGCAACACTAAAGTTGTGGCAGAACAACATTATTATCCTAATCTAAAACAGGATTCCTACTGATACAGATAATTTATAACTTTTTGAAGTGGTCTTTTGTCAGAGATGTTTAGTAGTAACAATACAAACATATCCTCTTCTTGGTCCTGCCCACTCCTTTCCCTATTAACCATTATGCTGGAGTGCTTTTTTCTTTTATGTTTTTTTGCCACTTTCTCACTAGTGGCTAATATTGCTTTGTCTACACTAAAGCTTCCATCCCACAAAAACTTATACATGCGCTTAACTTTATATATGTGAATAGTCCCATTGACTTCAACAGGACTTTGCTAATACATATTTTTAGGATTGGAACCTAAGTGTTTTCTTAAAATCTCCACCTTTGCACAGTCACTTTTATTGCTCCATAAGTCGTAGGAATGGTGGGTGTAGCATTTACGACAGTGGAATTGTCTAGATCTGCTCTGAGCAGGGTTAGAACAGGTTGGTGAAAACACCTGTGCCCTGTTTATGCTAGCACTCCCACCTTTGCTACCTCTGGGGAGGGACTGCACTGGTAATAATGCACTGGTGAAAGAGGAAGAAATATTGTAGTGTAGACACAGCCTCTAATTGCTTTTCACCATGACAGAGTGTAAAGGGAAGTCTTCTGAAATGTAAATATTTGACTAGACAGGTGTTTCCCCATTGTGTAGTTGGTATCCTGCTTGGAGAACATATGACAAAATCAGTTGCTATTACTCTAGGGAACAAGAGTTGCTTTCAAACATAATTTGATTCTTAGATTATAAGGCTGTGACATTCTGCTCAGCATACCCAAAACTTTAAGTCATTGTATTACCACATTGCCTCAGCAGCTTTGCTGCTGCTAAGCTGTGTGTCAGCCTGTATGCCAGCAAACTCCTTGAGACTCTGCCAGTATAAATCTTGCCTTGAGGTAACAATCAGTGAACCCCAGTTCCCAAGTTCCCCAGAGACATCTCCTTGCAGTGTCCAGACCCTCTTACTGTGACTCTGCCAGAATTTATTAAATTCGCTGCTTCTAAGGAGACAGAGCACACACCAGCCTGTTAGGCTAGCTGAAGACTTACACTTCACTTTAATACACAGTGTTGAGATGGTTTTGTCATAAACCAAGAATACGTTTATTATTAAAGACCAGAGATTTAAGTGATATTAAACAAGAACAAAAGAGACAGGTTATAAACAAAACACGCCCTCTGGTGACTAAAACTTAATTTTAGCAAGTTACAATCTTTTGCCTGTACAGTTTTTTATTTATATCAAGTTACCAGCATCCAGACTACTATACCTCCAGAGTAGGGGATTGGCTCAGAGATTGTGGTACCCTTAGTCCCCTAGTCCTGGATCAGTAAAATGTCTTTTTGATCCCCTTATATATTACCCAGAGTCCATTGAAGGCTTCCTGGGGTGCAATGCTGACCTCCGGTGAGCTCACTAAGCTCCTTCCTCAGTTGCTCGTTAGCTTGATTGCTTCCTTTACCTGATATGTATATGTATTTTCATTGTCCTCTGCCTGTAATCAAGCCAGTCAGGCAGGGGAGTCCACATTCCTATGACTATGGCAGGCTCAATGTCTGCACTGCCTCCCAAACACACTTTAAGAACAAATTTCCAGAACACACATACAACTCTTTGTACACAACCCATATATATCTCATGCAATTACTTTCGGTGCCAGCATGTCACCAGTTTACATAAAACACCTTACAAGAAAGCCACCTTTTAGATATATATTATGACAATAGTGTGTTGTGGGTAGTGAGTGTGTCAGGCCTGATATGAGTTACACTATAGTGGGCCTTCTGCCAGTGGGCACTGAGGGGCTCTTAGGGTCACAAGAGACCATTGTGATAATCTAGTTTGACCTCCTGCATAGCACAGGCCATGGAATGACACTGAATTAATTCCTCTTTGAACTTAGGGTGACTAGACAGCAAATGTGAAAAATCGGGACAGGGGGTCGGGGTAATAGGAGTCTATATAAGAAAAAGACCCCAAAATCGGGACTGTCCCTATAAAATCGGGACATCTGGTCACCCTATTTGAACTAGAGCAGGACTTTTCAAACTGGAGGTCACAAGATTATTACCTGGTGGTCACAAGCTGTCAGCCCTGTGCCCCAAATCTTATTCAGAGTCACTGCTTTCCAGGACAGAGTCCCCCATCCTGTAAGTATGGCTACATTCTTTGTTCCTAGAGGAATATATTTACATTTAGCCATATTAAAACACACAGTTTGGTTGTACCCAGTTTACCAAGTAATCCAGATAGCTCTGTATTAGTGACCTGCCCTCTCCCATTATTTACCACCAGGCCCATTGACAGTAATTCCGGGCCCCAGGGCAGAACAGTCAGTGGGCCCCTATGCACGCACAAGCCGCGCCAACGCGGTCCGCCTGATATTTGGGCAGTGCTGCGCCTGCGCTGCTGGTGTCCAGTGAGCTGCTTGCTGCGCTGCTGGGTGCACTTTTTCAGCACGGCCAGGGCTTCCACATACCCACCCAGTAGGGTTGCCAACTGTCTAATCGTGCAAACCCAAAGACTCTTGCCCCACCCCCTGTCCTGGGTCAGGATTGGGGTGCAGGAGGGGGTGCAGGGTGCAGACTCTGGGAGGGAGTTTGGGTGCAGGAGGGGGTGCGGTCTCTGGGAGGGAATTTGGGTGTGGGGGGGATGGGCTCTGGGAGGGAGTTTGGGTGCAGGAGGGGGTGCTGGGTCGGGCTCTGGGAGGGAGTTTGGGTGCAGGGTGTGGGCTTTAGGCTGGGGCAGGGGGTTGGGATGCAAGGGGGGGTCAGGGGGTCGGCGCTTACCTTGGGTGGCTCCCGAAAGCGACCAGTACGCCCCTCTGGCTGCAGCGGCTCCTAGGCGGGGGCCCATGGGGTCTCCGCAGGCCGCTGCCCACAGGCATCACCTCTGCAGCTCCCATTGCCCGCAGTTCCTGGCCAATGGGAGCTGCGGAGTCATCCGTGCCCCTGGGCAATTGCCCTCTTTGGCTCCCCTGTTGGCGGGCCTGTTTACCACGCTCCCAATCTTTGTGTCATTTGCAAACTTTATTAGTGATTAAAAAAATAAAAAATAAAAAAAATTTATGTTTTTTTCCAAGTGATTGATAAAAATGCTCAACTGTGTAGTGCCAAGAACTGATCCCTGCCTGACACCACTAGAAACACACCTGTGTCATGTTTCAGAGTGGTAGCCATGTTAGTCTATCAGCAAAAACAACGAGGAGTCCTTGTGGCACCTTAGAGACTAACAAATTTATCTGGGCATAAGATTTTGTGGGCTAAAACCCACTTCATCTGTTGCATGGAGTGAAAAATACAGTACGCAGTATATATATTACAGCACATGAAAAGATGGGAGTTGCCTTACCAATGGGGGGGGGAGGGGGTCAGTGCTAATTCAATTAAGGTGGAAGTGGCCTATTCTCAACTATTGACAAGAAGGGGTGAATATCAACAGAGGGAAAATTACTTTTGTAGTGCTAACGAGGCCAATGCAATCAAGGTGGACGTCGCCCATTCCCAACAGTTGACGAGAAGGTATGAGTATCAACAGAGGTAAATTACTTTTTGTAGTGACCCATCCACTCCCAGTCTTTATTCAGGCCTAATTTGATGGTGTCCAGTTTGTAAATTAATTCCAGTTCTGCAGTTTCTCGTCGAAGTCTGTTTTTGACGTTTTTTTGTTGAA
Organism: Emys orbicularis; assembly: GCF_028017835.1. NCBI lineage: Eukaryota > Metazoa > Chordata > Testudines > Emydidae > Emys > Emys orbicularis. The sequence continues at coordinate 90,623,498 of NC_088683.1, forward strand.
GAATTGCCACTTTTAAGTCTGTTATTGAGTGTCCAGGGAGATTGAAGTGCTCGCCTACTGGTTTTTGAATGTTACAATTCTTGATGTCTGATTTGTGTCCATTTATTCTTTTGTGTAGAGACTGTCCAGTTTGGTCAATGTACATGGCAGAGGTACATTGCTGGCACATAATGGCATATATCACATTGGTAGATGTGCAGGTGAACGAGCCCCTGATGGTGTGGCTGATGTGGTTAGGTCCTATGATGGTGTCCCTTGAATAAATATGTGGACAGAGTTGGCAATGGGGTTTGTTGCAGGGATTGGTTCCTGGGTTAGTGTTTTTGTTGTGTGGTGTGTAGTTGCTGGTGAGTATTTGCTTCAAGTTGGGGGGCTGTCTGTAAGTGAGGACTGGCCTGTCTCCCAAAGTCTGTGAGAGTGAGGGATCATCCTTCAGGATAGTTGTAGATCAGGGGTAGGCAACCTATGGCATGTGTGCCAAAGGCAGCACGCGAGCTGATTTTCAGTAGCACTCATGCTGCCTGGGTCCTGGCCACCAGTCCAGGGGGCTCTGCATTTTAATTTAATTTTAAATGAAGCTTCTTATTTACTTTACATACAGGTGACGGCTAGTGGCATTCTGTTACTTTCTTTGTTGGGCCTGTCCTGTAGTAGGTGACTTCTGGGTACCCTTCTTGCTCTGTCAATCTGTTTCTTCACTTCAGCAGGTGGGTACTGTAGTTATAAAAATGCTTGATAGAGATCCTGTAGGTGTTTGTCTCTGTCTGAGGGATTGGAGCAAATGCGGTTGTATCTTAGAGCTTGGCTGTAGACAATGGATCGTGTGATGTGGTCTGGATGAAAGCTGGAGGCATGTAGGTAAGTATAGTGGTCAGTAGGTTTCCGGTATAGGGTGGTGTTTATGTGACCATCACTTATTTGCACTGTAGTGTCCAGGAAGTGGATCTCTTGTGTGGACTTGTCCAGGCTGAGGTTGATGGTGGGGTGGAAATAGTTGAAATCCTGGTGGAATTCCTCAAGGGCCTCCTTCCCATGGGTCCAGATGATGATGATGTCATCAATGTAGTGCAAGTAGAGTAGGGGCGCTAGGGGACGAGAGCTGAGGAAGCGTTGTTCTAAGTCAGCCATAAAAATGTTGGCATACTGTGCCGCTGACTTGAAGGTATAAATTATCCCCAAATCTGAAATAGTTGTGGGTGAGGACAAAGTCACAAAGTTCAGCCACCAGGTTTGCCGTGACATTATTGGGGATACCATTCCTGACAGCTTGTAGTCCATCTTCGTGTGGAATGTTGGTGTAGAGAGCTTCTACATCCATAGTGGCTAGGATAGTGTTTTCTGGAAGATCACCAATGGATTGTAGTTTCCTCAGGAAGTCAGTGGTGTCTCGAAGATAGCTGGGAGTACTGGTAGCGTACGGCCTGAGGAGAGAGGCCACATAGCCAGACAATCCTGCTGTCAGGGTGCCAATGCCTGGGATGGTGGGGCATCCAGGATTCCCAGGTTTATGAATCTTGGGTAGCAAACACGTGAAAATGAGTAATACACTCGTTAAGTATCCCTGTCTCACTATTACATTCAATTATTTTATGCTGTCTTTACATTTTTAATTTTTGTCATGCTGAACATTGCAGAGCTGCACTGCAAAGTTGGCAGAGGGAAGCAGAAGGTGGGTGGGGTGACTGGGTTGGGACCCTGGCACTCGGGGAAGTATAGAAGACAACTGTTGGCTTGGAAAAGGGAGCTGGACGTTAAAACGATCAGCTTGAAATGGTTATCAATCAAGTTGACACTGCAAATTGCATAACCAGATATAAAAGTTAATGCAGTTAGATGGGGGCAACACACCTACAGGGAGTGGGAGCTATTGTTTCTGGTGTCTGCAGACTCAGGCAGCTAGCACTGCACGGTTCCCGGGGGGCTCTCATAGGGTGGGAAGGTTATCCTCACACCCCATGAAGCACAATTCGGCAGCACGGGGAGGACTCTGCAACACGTTCGGGGGCTGCAGAAGAGCAGGGTACATGGGCCACTGACCCTGCCCCTCCCATGGGGGCAGCCTGCAGCGACATCCTCCCCCTCCTAGCGCCTCCTCACTCTCCCCGGACAGAGCCTAGCCCGGGGACTGGGAGGCAGCAGCACAAGGGCTGTCAGGTGATGCTGTTGCAGCCGCCCAAGGCCAGGGAGCGGCTGGGGTTTGAGTCTGCGCCTAGAAGGCCCTGCAGAGGATGAGGCCGGGCTCGCCCGACAGAGGGTGTGGCTGGCTGTGGCCGACACCCAGGGCTTCGGGCCCGGCTCGCCAGACTCCTCCTCGCTCCGCCTGATTGGGCCTTTCGAACGGTGCGGGCGGGCGGAGGCGAATGAATCAGGACAGGGAGCTGCGGGATGCGGCGGCTGGAAGGGCTCTGCCTGTGGCCGCAGTGTGCCAGGCAGCTGCACGGGGGAGCGTGAGTTCTGCAGCCGCTGCGTGTGAGTACTTCCCCAGCTCGGCACACGGGAACCACGCTGTATCCTCAGGCCTAGGCCGTGTAACCCGCGGGGTGTCTCTAGGAGCAGCCCGGAGATCAGCTGTTGCCCCTACACGCTCACTCGGGGGGGACAGGCTGGGGTGAGGGAGGGGACATCACTCGGCGAATTTGTAAAGCTGTGTGTGTGTAAGCGTCTCTCCTTCTGGGGTGTGGTGAAGGGTGGGGGATAATTTATTTTAGTGCGGCACAAAAAAGCATGAAGGATGCTCTTGGGGTGTGAGTTGCAGTGCGATACACAATCTCTGAGCTCTGTCTGACATCTACCCTGCAGTCAAACTGCCACAGCAGCAGGATTTTGTGACAGCTCTCATTGATCAGGTCTCCTCTTTCCATGAGGAATCTTACTGGCACTGAAAATAAAACTAACCTTCCGAATAAGTTGCTACTAACAATGATGATGATCATTATCATCCAGATTTGGAGATAATGTGACTTGGAACCTGTTCCAACCCAGAGTCTTTAAGCGTTCTTGATTTGATCAATACACCCCACAGTTCCTCAAAAATAACAGGAGTACTTGTGGCACCTTAGAGACTAACAAATTTAGTTAGTCTAAATTTGTTAGTCTCTAAGGTGCCACAAGTACTCCTGTTATTTTTGCGGATACAGACTAACACGGCTGCTACTCTGAAACCCACAGTTCCTGTTGCTAGAGATCTTTGCCCCTCCCTCTGGCAGTGGAAAGAGATCTATGCCTCTTGACGTACAATGTAAAGAACTACATGAGATGAAGTGCACTTTTGAGCTAACTGCGGTTGTTACTAATCAATATTAAGTACTTGAAAGTCAGGCAAAGGAAAAGCTAGGGGAATCATGTAAACTGCAACTTGCCTATTTTAACCATATTGTATATTAAGGTGTATATTAAACAGCATAACCATTCTCTAAAATTATATATGAGAAATATTTTTTCAGTTTATATGCTGTATCTAGCATAAATCTCAGTTTGTGGTAAGAGGAAATTACCATAGGAACTTTTCCATTTCTTGATTTTTGAATGTTTAAAATTGCAATTTTTTTTTATTAACATCTTTGTCTTTTGTAGGTTTGTGCTGGAGGACAGTTTATAAAACACTAGTCTCTCTCTGAAAGTATATACAACTATAGAACTCAGAATGAAATGACAGCACCACATCACGTAACTATGAAACTTAATGTGTATTTGTATTGCCTTTAATGGGACTACATTTGGATCTGAGGGCCAGCAGATCAGTTTGCCAGATCATAAAAATGGCCATATTGCCTCAGACCAATGTTCCTTCTAGCCCAGTATTCTGTCTTCTGACAGTGGCTGGGGGCCTGATAATCCATTGGGAATGAAGTAGAACAGGGCTATTTTTCAGTGAGCCATCCGCTGGCAATCAGAGGCTTAAGGACACCCAAGAGCATGGGTTTGCGTCCCTGAACATCTTGGCTAATAATCATTGATGGATCTCCATGAACTTACCTAATTCTTTTTTGAATCCACTTTTACTTTTTGCCTTCACAATATCCCCTGGCAATGAGTTCCACAGGTTGACTGTGCCTTGTGTAAAGAAGTAGTACTTCCTTTTGTTCATTTTAAAGCTGCTGCCTGTTCACTTTATCCACACCATTCATGTTTTTATAGACTTATATCCCCCCTTAGTTGTCTCTTTTCTAAGATGAACAGTCCCAGTCTTTTTAATCTCTCCTCGTATGGAAGCTGTTCCATACCCCTAGTCATTTTCTGGACTTCAGAAAAGCAAACTTTGACTCCCTCAGGGAACAGATGGGCAGGATCCCCTGGGAGAATAACATGAAGGGCAAAGGGGTCCAGGAGAGCTGGCTGTATTTTAAAGAATCCTTATCGCGGTTGCAGGAACAAACCATCCCGATGTGTAGAAAGAATAGTAAATATGGCAGGCGACCAGCTTGGCTAAACAGTGAAATCCTTGCTGATCTTAAACGCAAAAAAGAAGCTTACAAGAAGTGGAAGATTGGACAAATGAGCAGGGAGAAGTATAAAAATATTGCTCAGGCATGCAGGAGTGAAATCAGGAAGGCCAAATCACACTTGGAGTTGCAGCTAGCAAGAGATGTTAAGAGTAACAAGAAGGGTTTCTTCAGGTATGTTAGCAACAAGAAGAAAGTCAAGGAAAGTGTGGGCCCCTTACTGAATGAGGGAGGCAACCTAGTGACCGAGGATGTGGAAAAAGCTAATGTACTCAATGATTTTTTTGCCTCTGTCTTCACGAACAAGGTCAGTTCCCAGACTTCTGCACTGAGCAGCACAGTATGGGGAGAAGGTGACCAGCCCTCTGTGGAGAAAGAAGTGGTTCGGAACTATTTAGAAAAACTGGACGTGCACCAAGTCCATGGGGCCGGATGCGCTGCATCCGAGGGTGCTAAAGGAGTTGGTGGATGAGATTGCAGAGCCATTAGCCATTATTTTTGAAAACTCATGGCGATCGGGGGAGGTCCCGGATGACTGGAAAAAGGCTAATGTAGTGCCCATCTTTAAAAAAGGGAAGGAGGAGGATCCGGGGAACTACAGGCCAGTCAGCCTCACCTCAGTCCCTGGAAAAATCATGGAGCAGGTCCTCAAGGAATCAATTATGAAACACTTAGAGGAGAGGAAAGTGATCAGGAACAGTCAGCATGGATTCACCAAGGGCAAGTCATGCCTGACTAACCTAATTGCCTTCTATGATGAGATAACTGGCTCTGTGGATGAGGGGAAAGCAGTGGATGTGTTCTTCCTTGACTTTAGCAAAGCTTTTGATACAGTCTCCCACAGTATTCTTGCTGCCAAGTTAAAGAAGTATGGGCTGGATGAATGGACTGTAAGGTGGATAGAAAGCTGGCTAGATCGTCGGGCTCAACGGGTAGTGATCAATGGCTCCATGTCTAGTTGGCAGCCGGTTTCAAGCGGAGTGCCCCAAGGGTCGGTCCTGGGGCCGGTTTTGTTTAATATCTTTATTAATGATCTGGAGGATGGTGTGGACTGCACTCTCAGCAAGTTTGCAGATGACACTAAACTGGGAGGCGTGGTAGATACACTAGAGGGTAGGGATCGGATACAGAGGGACCTAGACAAATTAGAGGATTGGGCCAAAAAAAACCTGATGAGGTTCAACAAGGACAAGTGCAGAGTCCTGCACTTAGGACGGAAGAATCCCATGCACTGCTACAGACTAGGGACCGAATGGCTGGGTAGCAATTCTGCAGAAAAGGACCTAGGGGTCACAGTGGACGAGAAGCTGGATATGAGTCAACAGTGTGCTCTTGTTGCCAAGAAGGCTAACGGCATTTTCGGCTGTATAAGTAGGGGCATTGCCAGCAGATCGAGGAACGTGATCGTTCCCCTTTATTCGACATTGGTGAGGCCTCATCTGGAATACTGTGTCCAGTTTTGGGCCCCACACTACAAGAAGGATGTGGAAAAATTGGAAAGAGCCCAGGGGAGGGCAACAAAAATGATTAGGGGTCTGGAGCACATGACTTATGAGGAGAGGCTGAGGAAACTGGGATTATTTAGTCTCCAGAAGAGAAGAATGAGGGGGGATTTGATAGCTGCTTTCAACTACCATTCAAAGAGGATGGAGCTCGGCTGTTCTCAGTGGTGGCAGATGACAGAACAAGGAGCAATGGTCTCAAGTTGCAGTGGGGGAGGTCTAGGTTGGATATTAGGAAAAACTTTTTCACTAGGAGGGTGGTGAAGCACTGGAATGGGTTACCTAGGGAGGTGGTGGAGTCTCCTTCTTTGGAGGTTTTTAAGGCCCGGCTTGACAAAGCCTTGGCTGGGATGATTTAGTTGGGAATTGGTCCTGCTTTGAGCAGGGGGTTGGACTAGATGACCTCCTGAGGTCCCTTCCAACCCTGATATTCTATGATTCTATGATTTTTGTTGCCCTTCTCTGTACTTTTGTCAATTCTAATGTATCTTTTTTGATATGGGGAGACCAGGACTGCATTCAGTATTCTAGATGTAGGCATACCATGGATTTATGTAGTGACATGATGATATTTACTGTCTTTATTTTCTATCCCTTTCCTAATGGTTCCTCATTTGGTTGGCTTTTTCGACCACTGCTGCACATTGAGCGAATGTTTTCAGAGAACTATCCACAATGACTCCGAGCTCTTTCTTGAGTGGTAATAACTAATATAGACCCCATCATTTTTTATGTATAGTTGAGATTGTTTTCCAACGTGAATTACTTTGGATTTATCAACATTGAATTTCATCTGCCATTTTGTTGCCCAGCATCCAGTTTTGTGAGATCTCTTTGTAACTCTTCACAGTCTGTTTTGGACTTAACCATCTTGAGTAATTTTGTACCCTCTACACACTTTGCTATCTTATGGTTCACCCCTTTTACCAGATAATTTATAAATATGTTGAACAGTATTGGACCCAGTACAGATCCTTGGGGGACCCCACTATATAACTCTCTCCATTGTGAAAACTGATCATTTATTCTTACTCTTTGTTTCCTTTTTTTAACTAGCTACTGAGCCATGCAAGGACCTTCCCTCTTGTCCCATGGCTGCTTATTTTGCTTAAGAGTCTTTGGTGAGGGACCTTGTCAAAGGCTTTCTGAAAGTCCAAGTACACTATATCCACTGGATCACTCTTGTCCATACGTTCGTTGACCTCCTCAAAGAATTCTAATAGATTTGAGGCATGATCTCTCTTTACAAAAGCCATGTTGACTCTTCCCCAACATATCCTGTTCATCTATGTGTCTGATAATTTTGTTTCTACCAGTCTGTCTGGTTCTGAAGTTAGACTTACCAGCCTGTAATTGCTAGGTTCACCTCTGGGACCTTTTTTAAAAAAATGGAGTTACATTAGCTATCATTCAGTCATCTGGTACAGAGGCTGATTTAAGTGATAGGTTACATACCATAGTTAGTATTGCTGCAATTTCATATTTGAGTTCTGTTAGAACTCTTGGGTGAATATCATCTGGTCCTGGTGACTTATTACTATTGTTTAATTTATCAATTTGTTTGAAAACATCCTCTATCAACAGCTCAATCTGGACAGTTCCTCAGATTTGTCTTTTAAAAAGAATGGCTTAGGTGTGTGAATCTCCTTCACATCCTCTGGAGTGAAGACTGATGCAAAGATTTCATTTAGGCTGTGTACACAATTTATACCGATTTTAAGCTATGTTGCTCAGGGTGTGTGTGAATAAACCACCCCCCGGAGTGACATAAGTTACGCTGACCTAAGTGCCAGTGTGGACAGCACTATGTCAGTGGGAGAGCTGCTGGCTCTGCTGGAATAATTAAGTCGGTAGGAGAGCTCTCTCACATTGGCTTAGAGCAGAGGTGGGCAAACTTTTTGGCCCGAGGGCCACATCGGGGTTGCAAAACTGTATGGAGGGCCGGGTAGGGAAGGCTGTGCCTCCCCAAATAGCCTGACCTCCGCCCCCTATCCGATCCCTCCCACTTCCCACCCCCTGACTGCCCCCCTCAGAACCTCCGACCCATCCAAACCCCCCCCCGCTCCTTGTCCCCTGACCTCCCCCTCCCCCCTCCGGGACCCCTTGCCCCTTAGCCAACCCCCCTGGAACCCCACCCCCTATCCAACCCCCCCTGCTCCCTGACTGCCCTGACCCCTATCCACACCCCTGCCCCCTGACAAGTGTCTCCCCCCCCCCCCCCCGAACCTCTGCCCCATCCAACCGCCCCCTGTCCCCTGACTGCCCCCCGGGACTCCCTGCCCTTTATCCAACCTCCCTGCCCCCTTACCATGCTGCTCAGAGCAGCCACGCCGCCTGACCGGAACCAGACATGCTGCCGCGCTGCCCTGCAGGAGCGTGCAGCCCCGCCGCCCAGAGCACTGCCCGCGTGGCGGTGTGGCTGCGGGGAAGGGAGGACAGCAGAGGAGGGGCAGGGGGCTAGCCTCCCCAGCTGGGAGCTGAAGGGCCGAGCAGGACAGTCCCACGGGCTGGATGTCGCCCGCGGGCCATAGTTTGCCCACCTCTGGCTTAGAGCATCTGCACCAATGCAGCTGTGCCGCTGTAAGCTCTGTAGTGTAAGCCATAGCTTTTCCACAGTGGCCTTATCTTTTTTTCAGTGCTCCTTTAGCACCTTGACGGTCCAGTGGCCCCACTGATTTTGATTGGCTTCCTGCTTCTGATGTACTTAAAAAATATATTTGCTGTTAGTTTTTGTGTCTTTTGCTAGTTCCTCTGCAAATTCTTTTGGCCTGCCTAATTATACTTTTACATTTGACTTGCCAGAGTTTGTTCATTTCTATTTTCCTCAGCAGCATTTGGCTTCCAGTTTTTAAATGATGCCTTTTTGCCTCTTAAGTGCCTCTTTTAGCTTGTTGCTTAGCCACGGTGGCATGTTTCTGGTCCACTTACTGTTTTTAATTTGGGGTATATATTTAATTTGAGCCTCTACTGTGGTGTTTTTAAAAAGTTTCCATGCAACTTGCAGGCATGTCACTCTTGTGAATGTTGCTTTTAATTTCCGTTTAACTAGCTTCCTCACTTTTTTGAAGTTCAGTATTACTGTGGCAGACTTCTTTGATATTTCTCTCCCCCTTCCCCTCCCTTCCCCGATGTTAAATTTAAGTACATTATGATCACTGTTGCTGAGCAGGTCAGCTGTATTCACCTCAGGACCTTAATCATCAAACTTGAATAAATCAGGTCCCAGGAACCACAGGTTCAAATCCAATAGGGTCAACACTGCTCTTCCAAAGTGGATCCTGTAAGCTGAGTACCATGGGGATCTTTTGGAAGACACCTTTAAAATCAGGGTGCAGCGTTCTCTACCTGGACACTTGATCCCAGTACTGATTTTATAGGAATGAGGTTTGCTCTAATGTCCTTGGCTAAAATTCCCATTCCTGTTGTTCAGTGTGCTGAAAAATGGTAGGCTGCATTTATCAACATTTTGGCATCTTTTGGGATACAGACAGTCTATATAAATGTAAAGTATTATGTACCTTTGGACTTTAAGGCATAGGCTTATACATCTGAAACCTTACTAGTGTTGTGTAAGGATTTTCAAAGTAAAAGACAGGCAGGTTTTTCATATTATAATTTGTCCTGCTCCTGCCAGGGGTCTTTAAAAACCTTTTCCTTGGTACCTGACTATAGCCATATAACAGGATGGCCAGGCTTTGCCTACCCAAAGAGCAACATGCTGGGACTTTGAGGGCTGCACTCCCAGTTCCTGCCTTGCTGGGTAAAAAGGGTGTTTATCAGTTAGCTTATCATGATTGAAAAGCACTATCGAGATGTGCTGTTGAGGTGCCTTTTCCTCACTGCTAAAAAAGGTGCGTATTTTACCTTGAGGTAACTAATGTGCATGAGCTATTCTGAGGTGGAGCGACAGTGAAGATCAGGCACTTCAGTTTTGCCATGAGGTAAACTCCCTAAGGTCAACCCACAGAAGGGCTATAGAGCTGTTTACTTCACAGTAAAATTGAAGTATTGTGGTTTTTACCTCAGGATAGCTCATGTGCGTTAGTTACCCTGAGGTAAAAAACACTTCTTTAGCAGTGAAGTCCAGGCCTAACATATCTGAAATCATGTTACTTGGCTCTGGCCGTGTTGTAGCCACGGGTCCCCCCAGGCTACACACATTCTTATCAAGTGAACCAGTTATACCTTTGCTGTAGAGGTGCTGCTTGCTGAGCTGACATGTTCCAGCAGGAAATGCTCCTTGAGTTGAGTGAACTTCTTTGTCATGAAGGGACTTGTATGAGTTCAGGAGCCTCACCTCTGTATTAAAGTGGGGAGTTGTAAAATGCTGTATACTCCATTGTTTAGGGCTCCAGAAAGGGACTCCCTGAGGAGCACCGTTGCTATACATCCTTATGAAAAGATGTTTGCCACCTCAAGGTGTTTGAGCCCTGGTGACTAATTTGGGTTCTTTCTCTACTCCATGCTTTGAGGCCCCCTCCCCCAAGGAAATCAATTTGAAAGTTAGCAGAAGTTTTGTTTCCTATGATGTAACTGGAGGCCTATAGTTGCTGTAGTAAAATATATAGTAGCACAGTCTAGGCATCACATCTGTTCTGATACATTTAAGAACCTAACATTTAAAACAAAATTGTCAGTATGTATAATGAAGATATCCTGGATATATTAAATATACACCAATTGACATTATGAAGGAAAAGAAGCTGTGTTTTTATTTAAAAATGAAGATATTTTGTAGGGATGTGGTTTCCAACAATACTGTCAGAACTAATATAAAACTTCCATCAGTTTCAGAATGATCTGTTTGTGACTGTCTTGGGGGTTGCAATCTTCCACCCCAGCATGCTTTATATTTAAATCTTCAACCTATATTTAGAGAGACAGTCTTACGTACAAACATTTTGTAATGAGTTTATAAATGTCTTTGGGTTCCACCTCCATCTAAATTAGTGACTACCTCCTTTATATTTCAGATGCCAATAAGTGCTGAGTTGACTTTTTTGTCGTATTGCTCAATGTCTGAACTGCTTATGGGTCACTCTAATTACAGCATATGTAACTTTGGCCAGACTTATAAACTTGCATTACAGAATAGCTTGTATCTAATTTAGCATCTTTTGCAACATCATGACTTATAGAGCTAATGAGTAGGAACTACCCATCTTAATGCATTTAATTGCCATTTGAAACAATACACTAATGGCTTGTCTTTATTGCATTATTAGCTTGACCTATAACTCGAGTTTTCCCCCAACTCCTGTCCACACGCAAAATCTCTAGCTCAAATTAAATGATGCTTTAAGCTTGAGCTAACTGGCCTGACAGTGAGGTGGGTTGAAGGTCAAGTGCTGCTAACTGGAGTTTATAATGCAGTGGGGATAAAGCAGCTCAAGTTACAACAACTCATAGTTCTGCTTATCCAATCACTCTGTGCTGCTAATCACTCTCGCTTGAGGTAGCTGGCTTGAGTGTAGTAACTTGAGCTAACTGTTACAGCGCAGACAAACCCTAAGCTGCACCTCCTGAGTTTTTATTCATTTTTGCAGTAAATGCTTTGGTTCATATAGACTGGGATCCCCGTGGTTCTGTTTCTTTGATCTGCTGTGCACCAGGTGGTGGCACTGTGGGGTGTGGAGAGGGAGTGAACTGCCTTACGAGGGCATGTCGAAAGTGTGTGTGTGTGTGTGTGTGTGTGTGTGTTGCCTGGGCCACTGAGGCCTGTGCAGAGGGTGTGCCCCAAGCCATACCCTCTTCCTGAGATACACCCACACCTGTGTGGTCAGGTGCCCTTCCCTCCACTTGGATCCATCACCCTGGCCTCCCCCGGCTGAACTCCATGCCTCCAATTACTGCCAGCTCCTGCCTTCCTTAATGAATCAATTAAGGCCGGGTCTGCACCCCACAATAAATCACCCTAGCTGGGCCCCTCCAACAATAAATTAATGCTTCTCCCCCGACAATTAGTTCTGTACAGACTCCTCTGCTGGGGTGGCAGGAGTGGTGACAGAAATCCGCTGTCCTTCCAATACACACACCGTTCCCCAGCCTGGGGGGGTGATGGCAGGAGCCCACACATATGCTGGGTTGGGATGGTTGTGCCCCCTGCTTTGGAGGGGGAGGGGATGAAGCCACTGCTCTCTCCTTCAGGGGGTGAAGGGAGGGATGCAGCCCTTCAGGGCAACTTACTCTTCATAGTGGCAGCTGACTCATCATCTGATCTGCAGTGGCAGGACTGGAGCCACTTCTGCAGATTTATTGACTGTCTTGGTTACAGTGTTCTCATTCTGAAGGCTTCTGCTACAAAAAACAGCACTAGAGACTTAATCCTTTTTAAAAAGAAGGCAACTTGTTTAGAAAGGAAGATGGCAATCGCCTACCATAGATTCCTATTTGCCCCGGGGGAGTAGATTTTTTTCAAGCCCTGCTTGTGATAGTTAAGACTGCTGATACCCACACTAAAAAGCAATTACACTTTAAACCAAATACTCCACTAGAACACTGTAATGTGAGAAACTTGAATGTCTGGAAATTAACCAACTTCCATCAGCAGCCTTAATTCTGACACTCACCCATCTCATAGTCCAAAGAACTCCATTATCCCAGAGGGGAGAAGACTTGTCTGTTAACCCACTTACTAGTTATGAATCGACCCTCCTGTGGACCACAGCATCTCACAGATCTCTACACACTGGCCACCTGAGACCCGGTCCCATACCCACCAGCCCATTAGAGGTTATACCAGGGATCGGCAACCTTTGGCACGTGGCCTGCCAGGGTAAGCCCCCTGGCGGGCCGGGCCGGTTTGTTTACCTGCCGCGTCCGCGGTTCGCCGCTGCAGGCCAATGGGGGCTGTGGGAAGCAGTGGCCAGCACATCCCTCGGCCCGCACCTCTTCCTGCAGCCCCCATTGGCCTGGAGCGGCCAGTGGGAGCCGCGATCAGCCGAACCTGCGGACGCGGCAGGTAAACAAACCGGCCCAGCCCTCCAGGGGGCTTACCCTGGCGAGCCGCGTGCCAAAGGTTGCCGATCCCTGTGCTATACATTCCAATTCCCCCATTCACCTTCCCTGTATTAGACCAAGGGCCAATCCACCTGACGCAGGCCAACACCCATCTTTACCATAACTGCTGTACCTGTATGGGCTGTGGTAACCTACATTCCTCAGCAGTATGAACTCCACATCTGCCTGTAACTGATGGTTTGAGAAAGAATTTAAGTTAGCAGTCAGTAATCCTAATATGAGTCCTTTTGAGGATAATTAATATTGTAAAAATTTGTCCTTGCTACCATTATTCAAATGTTTACTGTGTTAATGCAAAGCTTTAGCTTCTTAGGGAGCCCTCCTCTGACAACTAAGATTGCAAAATAACTTATGTAAAAAGAAGTTTATGAAGTTCAAGTGTCACAATTTCCCTCAATCCCTTCATTTGTTTATTTTTAAAAGACCGGTTTTGTTAGGACTTCCCAAAAAGTGCAGATGCTGAACATTCTTCTAATAGCTGCTTTGTGAATATTTTACTGTGTTCATGTTTTGAACACTCCCTGTGAATTAGGCCACTTTTTGTTCTTCTAGTGGCAGTTGCCATGTTAAGGCTCTTGTTTGATTATGTGGGGCTCCTTATTTTAATGAGAGCAGCTTTTCTACTGGCTGTTCCATCCATATTTTTTTTAAACAGTCAATGAAGCCTCTTACTGGGGCTCTCTCTTGGGACAAAGGATTTCTTATGCTAAAGGAAAATATATGCCGCTGGACTAACTCGTGGGAAGCATAATATGCTCATTTGTAATGCCTGCTATGTACTCTGCCCTTTTCCTCTAATGTGTAGAGAGGAAAATGACATCAGGGATAGGACAATCCCACTATTTATTTTGTTTTTCTGCAAATAAAAAAATGATGTAACTCTTGCACGTTCAGATATAACCAAGTCAGGGCATCTTTGGTAAATCTTTACTTGATCAGCATGACAAGTTTGGTACAAAGAAAAAGCTTCTGTCTGAAAACAAACTGATTTCATAGTAGGTGTAACTGCGTGGTCTTAAGGTATGTTTTGTAAAGTTTATTAAAAGATGTTGTAGTGGGTGGAATGCAAAGGTCAAGGTAGTGGAGAGGGTAGATGGGAAAGAAACAACACAAACTCTTCTTAGGAAATGGAAATACTTCTGTCTATAGTAAAACTTACAGTTTAGAGAAAGCTAAAGAATTGTGTTACAAATGTAAGTTTACGTTTCTCTTTGACTTTACACACACACAGTCAAAACATCACAAATGTGCTTTCATCCCACTCTGGCTGTGTGGTGACTCTCTAGAACTTTTTCCTGTTGTCATCAAGCAGGTCTTTCTTTTTCTTTTTTTAAAGAAATGTCTGACAGATGTCTTTTCCTAACATGTGGTATTTACTCCATAGTGATTGACAAATTACAAAAGATAAATGTATATTTCAGAGTTCATGCAACAATTATGTTGGACATTTCTGTATCATATCTATGAAAGACATTCTGAATTTTTTTCCTTTCAGTTTTATTCAGTGCATGTATGATTAATTTCATGACTTTGCTACATGAAATAGAATTACACCATATATGAAATGCATTATAGGATATGGCATTCTTTGGAAAGGACATTGGGGTAGGGGCTGTCTTGTTCAGGATTGGGGCTCTTAGGCCCTATCACAGTTCAAATATTAAATAATAAAAACATTTTGTTTTTGTCTGTTTCTGAGTGAATTTTGACTTCTCCTTTGTATTGCATGTAAAGAAACTAATTTTTATAAATAATATTTTAATTTAAAGACTGAGAGAACCTTAACTCATGATTTTCTGCAGTTATAATGTTTGTGATATATAGGAATGGACTCCAACAACCTTAACTTCAAGTTAAGGTTTTTTGGGTACATGTTGGATAACTGATGTAATAGCACACTTGGAATTTTTTTCCTCTTCTACAAGACAGAGAGCTTTGACACCTTCCTGGAAGCACGTGAACCATTATCGAATACTATTTATAGCTAAATAGAAGTGAAGAAACTTGCCATTTTGTCCTGTAATATTTACTATTTTCTGACAGTGTAAAGTAGTAAAATATCAGGTCAAGATTATAACTGTGTTAAGAGAGTCAATCTGACTGTTTTCACCTAATAGTTTTTTAACTTTTGTAAAAATTAGAAGTGATTCCATTAAAAATAATTTGCTGGGTTGTTTTTTTGTCTCTTCCTTCCCCCATGTCCAGGGAAAGACTTTCATATAAATAGAGATGACCATGCAGCATGCAGTTCAGGTAAATGACATTAATAATAAAAATGCTTGATACTTCATATGGCATCTTTTCTTTATGCAAGGATCACCGGGCACTTTGCAGACAAATTACTGCAAGGCTCACAATTGTCCCTGTGAGATCTTTACCATCCCCATTTTACAGGTGGGAAAACTTAGTCACAGAGGTTAAATGACTTGCCTTAGGTCACACAGGGAGTCAGGGGCAGGACTGATATAACCCAGAAGTTCTGGAGCCTAGCTTTCTGTTTCAACTGCTAGATCACACCACTTCTCCTTAAGTGGTGTTACCTAAGAAGGTTTCTAAGGCAAAGTAAGAGACTAAATCAGACGTAATTGTTCCTAAAATATAGTGACTTTATTTGTGTAACTATTAATATTCAAGTTTTGCAAAGTGATTAATTCTATAAGAGAATATGTAGTCAGTCCATCCACAAGTTAAAAAGTCTTGTGGGACCAACTAGCTCAGGGGTTCTCAAACTGGGGGTTGGGACCCCTCAGGGGGTTGCGAGGTTATTACATGGGGGGGTCGCGAGCTGTCAGCCTCCACCCCAAGCCCCGCTTTACCTCCAGCATTTATAATAGTGTTAAATATATTAAAAAAGTGTTTTTAATGTATAAGAGTGGGTCGCACTCAGAGGCTTGCTGTGTGAAAGGGGTCACCAGTACAAAAGTCTGAGAACCCCCGAACTAGCTAATCATGGATGAACTCAATCAACAGTTAATTGTGCGTCTGGGCTAGGTTATCTGGGATAGGATGGTGAGGGCATGACATTTTGTGTGGTGAATGAGATCCTCTGAGAGGGAGTGTTTTTGTTTTGTTTTTCTTCAAGTCATTTTTTCTTCATCCCCATTACTCTCCTTGACTCCCTAAGCTAACCCTTAACAAAATGTTACTGATAGAAAAACCCATGAGAGAGGAAATTGTCTTTCTTTAAATTCCACAAGGAATTTCCCAATGGAAGTTTGCCAGGAATCGTGGGATGAATTACTCCCAGCTTACCCTTCTGTCCCCTTATCTCACAGGGTCGCATTCCAATGATATAGCTGTGGAGGGATTTCTATATAGAAGGTGTAAGAGGAAAAACTTGAGTTTTTCCTTTCTCCTCATTGTCTCCTATTATTCAGACTTTTTTCTGCTTTACTCTGTGGTCGTCCTTCTTCGCTGCTTCTCCCCCTTTCCCAGTACCCAAACTGTCCCAAAGAGCTTGCAGTTCAAGGTAACATTTTACTCTTGGGTACGCCACTGGAATTCCATTGAAAACAGTGGTGTTAAAGGCACAGATTGATACAATTCAGAACAAATTTTCATCTGCCCCTGTTTCTCTTTTCCGTTTTGTTTTCCTGCCAATCATTGGGCACTGCAGGTAAAGTTTCTGCAAGGCTGGCTTTTATGTATATCATCAGAATTTCTTATTTCTTTGCTAACATGAGACAGGTGTTGACACAGGAAAAAATACAATTAGAAGACTGGGACTGATATCCTTTTTGTATTGATGCTATGATATAGCGAGCAAATGAAGTCTTCCTTCCTGCCCCATAGTGAAGAAAACATTTTCAGTGCCACTGCACATTGCTTTAGAATGCTTGAATACAAGAAGGGAAGACGTGTCTAAAAAGTGTATGTTCTTGTATTAAACAAGTCTGAACAGTAACACATTTTCTACTGTAGTGTAAGAATTGTAATGTTCTTTTTTTTCCCCCCCCCAAACAAAAACCTCCTGTGAAATCTTTGATCAAAGAGTGAGAGAGACCAGCAGCAAATTTAGTTTTAGGCTGTAGATTTGTCTTTTTATATTGTGGATTCTGCCCAGTACTAACTTTCTTACAAGTTTTATAAATTAATTCTTTATTTATAAGGCAGTTAAAAAATAGACCTTTTTGGAGAGAGTTTTTATATATGTCAGGGGGACAACTGTAAATCATAGAGTGATGTGGTAGCATCTGAATTTAGGAATGAAGACTGACAGCTGCAATAGATCTTTGCAGGGTTGATGAGTGGCTTAAAAAATCAAAATTAGATCTCTTATGTCATTACCTGATTATTGTTTGTGTGAGGAAATGATCAGATTCCATTATTGGAGGTTGCAGCTACAAGACCAGGGGTTCTCAAATTGGGGGTCAGGACCCCTCAGGGAGTCGCAAAGTTATTACATGGGGGGTCACGAGCTGTCAACCTCCACCCCAAACCCTGCTTTGCCTCCAGCATTTATAATGGTGTTAAATATATAAAAAGTGCTTTTAACATATAAGGGGGGTCGCACTCAGAGGCTTGTTATGTGAAAGGGGTCACCAGTAAAAAAAGTTTGAGAGCCACTGTACTAGACTGATTTGTTTTAACTTACTGAAAACTTCTTTAGGTGTGGTTTGGAGATGATATTCCTTTAACTCCACGAAGTCCTCTGACTCCCAGACATGGCCCGGGCTTGGCAGATGTTTGCCTATATGATCAGTGGATATCTGTGCGGCATGAAGCAACACTGGTGCCTATGCAGGAAGATCTATCAATCTGGCTATCTGGATTGCTGGGTAATGCTAAAATACATCATTGTCTAATGAATTTGAAAGATACATTGTCCTGGCCAGTGTTGAACTTTCATATTCATAAATTTGCTGAGAGCGAGTGAATGAGACTGGGCTTGCGTAATGAGGAAAGTTGCATTAAAATGCATGTTCTGGTTTCATATTTTATGAGCGGACAACTGTCAATGCTAGCTTAATACCACTTATTTATATTTCCTGTTCAGTAACTAGTCTGTAGTCTAATTAAATAATGAATATTTCATTTGATTTTTATCTGAATTTTAATAGAAATAGTTTTATAGGTAAATAAACATATTTAATTTTAAATGTATGCCAATTCTCTTTTTAGAATCCAAAGCTATAGGGTATAACTAACACAGGCTGAAACAGTGGATGTTGAGAAGGGGGAAACGTACAGTACAAATACATCTCTAAATTAGTATCTCTATTTTTTAGATTTAATAAAAGCTTACATTTATATTATTGCTTCAGTGGCAGTTGATTTTTATGGTGAATATGTAAGGTAGCAGAAATTTTAAAGTTTATGCCATTCATCAGTTGTTTTAGTTGAATGGAATAAAAACTGGTACTCAAAATACTGATGATCTCACTATTGTAGACTATTGGCCAACTTTGTGTCTTTTTAATGGTGGAATGCTATGTCTGAGTTGTCTGCATATAGTTTCTGTTAGCTTGCCTTCCTCTGGAATAATTCTAACATTTTCCACTTTTTATTTTCAGGGGTAGAAGTTACAGCGGAACGGTTGCTGGAAGAGCTTGATAATGGTGTACTACTCTGCCAGTTGGTTGGTGTCCTTCAAAGTACAATTAAAAAATGCTGTAGCTCAAAGGACTTAAGGGTGAGTCATTTGACTATTACAGTAATTGATAAACTTCATCACTTCACGTGCAACCACTTTTTATCTGCATTTAACAAAATTGCACTCTGTATGCATTGTACTTGGAAATAAGAAGAAACGTGATGTCTTAACAGATCAAATAACTAGCTACAAATGAGATGGCTATTCATTGTGTGTCAAATCCTAAAGTCCTCACTTCAATAGGAGGTGTGCTGGTGGAAGGCCTGTTTAAGGACCTTATGGTCTGACCCCTCAAGAATGATTCCTATTGGTTGTGTGTGTATGGTGGGGAGGACTACCTGGGTAGGAGAAACAGGAAACCTGTTGATACTTTATGCAAATTTTGTATCAGAAATTGATCACTAGACTAGAGCGTGCTGCACTCTGAACAGCCACTAAAAATACCTAAAACAAAATATGTATGGGAGACATGTTTAGGCACCACTATTGGGAATAAAATATGGCAGAAATGAGAGTGGATAAAACTCACAATTTATACAAAATAGAAGGATTTGAAGTTTTTGATACATGACTTGACCCTTACACATGTGCGAACATTAGCACATGCAATGTCTGATTGAGATGTACAGAAGGTAGAGAGAATGTTTAGAATAGTGCTTTCATATATCAAAAATATTGGTCGGACATTTCATGTTTTATTAGTTCCCTCTGAGAAAGAAGTGGCTGAATCATTGGTCCCACAACTTAATTTTTTGGGGGGTGGGGTGGAAGCAGCACAAGAAACAGGGGGCTACACCTTTCATATATTACATAACTAAGACAAAACAAAAAAACCTGATAGCAATGTCCAGCACTGACAGAAAAATGGGTGTAAAGGAAATGACTTGGAAGGAATTAGTCTTTATTCTTCTAACCTCCAACATAAAGAGTCTGTTGCAGTCCAACTAGCCTAGAGCTGTTTTTGCTAGAACTACATAAAAATAGGAGTCGTTGTTGTTGTTTTATAGAAGCCAGTTAATCATGTGATGGCAGCACTAGTTAGCTTCTACCAATTGGTAGAAAACACTTACAGTACTAGTCCCCTTTATCAAACTAACTTTCTTTTTTATATTAGTACTCTGTGTCGTAGAAGCTAACAGGAAGGCCTACATTTTTAATTATATAGCTAAATATATTAAGGCTAAATATCAGTAACTAACTACTAAAATTCTTCTTGAGGGAGGTCTTTGATAGTAAAAAGGGAGCAACTTTCACAGAGCACCATGTCGTATATTTATAAGTAGGGCCCTACCAAATTCACTGTCCATTTTGCTAAATTTCATGGTCATAGCATTTTAAAAATCTTGAATTTCACAGTTTCAAATAATAAATATACTATATATGGAGATATACCTATCTCATAGAACTGGAAGGGACCCCAAAAGGTCATTGAGTCCAGCCCCCTGCCTTCACTAGCAAGACCAAGTACTGATTTTTGCCCCAGATCCCTAAGTGGCTCACAACCCTGGGTTTAGCAGGCCAATGCTCAAACCACTGAGCTATCCCTCCACCCTTAAATTCAAAGTAAGGGTGGCAAAAGAGGACCATGGGGAGGGTTGCAAGGCTATTGTAGGGGGTTATGGTGTTGCCACCCTTATTTCTGTGTTGCCTTCAGAACTGGGCATCCGGAGAGCGGCGGCTGCTGACCAGGCACCCAGCTCTAAAGGCAATGCTGCCACCACCAGCAACAGCACAGAAGTAAGGGTGGCAATACTATACCATGCCACCCTTACTTCTGCGCTGCTGCTGGCTGTGATGCTGCATTCTGAGCTGGGCGCCTGGCCAGCAGCTACCGCTCTCCAGCTGCCCAGCTTTGAAGGCAGCATGGCAATACCGTGACCCCCCTAAAATAGGCAGATTTCACGGGGGAGACCAGATTTTGCAGTCCCTGACACGTTTTTCATGGCTGTGAATTTGGTAGGGCCCTATTTATAAGGGACACCCGTGAATGATGAAGATCATTGGCTGTGAAGGGAAGAGAGAAGATGCCTCACCTATATCCCCAAAGTTGTTAAACTGGTTTAGAAAAAACTGAAAGCAAGTCACTACTTTTTAAAGGAAACTCTACTCCCTTCCTCCCTCCCTCCCTCCCATACCACACCCATCTACTTATGAAAGGGCTTGAAAAGTGCCTGAATGCAACAGCCAGTGCAGTTTCACTATATTTTGGGGGGATGGGGTGGAAGGATTGTGTCATCCATGTAGCTAGTTCACACCCCCTGTGCACTGTAGAGATATGCTCTAAGAGTAATCTGTTCACCGCTTTGTACACGGAGTTTGAGGGTGGAGCCAGTGGAACCAGGACTGTAGATCCACCAACTAAACTTCCCCATGTGCTGTGAGTTGGTGGAGGTCAGTGGCAGAGACTGCGCCAGGAGAGGCCACACTAGTGCATCCCAGGATGCAGAGTTACAATGGAAGATTTCTTTTCCCCTACCTTGATTCCTGACTTCAACAGAGTAACCATACACACATTGTCTTCTTAGACCATGTACAAGAATAACGACTTGCCCTTTGAAGGACTATATCTGACATGGCTGTAGCCATCAAATGGGGAAAGCTTCGTCTGCATTCCAGATATGCATGTAGGTTACATCAAGTATAAAAAATAATAATAGTTATTAGCCGGCCACCATTGTTGTACTTTAAATGTGATATTCTTATTTGATCTTATGAAAATGTGTTTCAAAATGTCACTTATGTATCTGTGCGCACAGCATATGTACATTAATTTTTGAAATATTTTTTGCC
Source organism: Emys orbicularis (assembly GCF_028017835.1). NCBI lineage: Eukaryota > Metazoa > Chordata > Testudines > Emydidae > Emys > Emys orbicularis. Next base: position 90,644,845 of record NC_088683.1, read on the forward strand.
AGAATTTTCCTATGAGACGTGTCCCATGTAAGAAGAATGCACCATCAGGATCCTTCTTTGCTAGAGATAATACAGCCAACTTCCTTAACTGGTGTAGGTGCATTGGAGTTGATGAGACTTATCTCTTTGAATCTGAAGGTTTAGGTAATTATCCCTGTTTGTAAAGTTATTTTGGGGGGATAGAAAACTCTATGGGCCCAATCCTGACCCTTACTGTGACACTTTCTTGGGGTGCCCAGGATTGTGACTCACCCCTCTGCCTCAGCTATAGAGAGATTTGCTGGTGCTAAACTGTGTGTCAGTTCCCCGACACTCATTCAGATAGCCACCCAAACGCATGCCTCAGGACTCTGCCAGCACTTATTTTGCCTTGCAGTGTAACACTTAGTGTACCCCCATCCCCGAGCTCCATAGAAGCATCCCCCTGTAGTGTCCAGCCCGGGCGCTAGACACTCTCAGTAATTACCAAGTTAAGCTGTCCCCAAAAAGACAGTGTACACACAGCTGGAAGGTTACACCTCAGGATCAGGTCCTCTATAACACTGAATTACAATAATCTGTTTATGGTGAAAACGAATACGTTTATTAACCAAGAACAGAGATTCACAGATTCAAGTGAGTATTGAGTAAGAATAATGGAAACAGAAATGGGTACAAATGAAACAAAGTATAATACATTTTCTAGAGAGTAGAGCTTAACTGGTTATAATCCTTGTCTAAACCAGTCTCTCACCTAAGATTTTCTGCAGGGCTTACTAGTTTTCAGTCATAATCAGGACCCAGATTTTATCCCTATGTCCTTTGAAATATATCCTTCTGAAGTGCACCCCCAGATAAGATTCTTTTTCTCTGGCATGCCGACACCATGTTGAGTTCACATTCCCCCCCCCCCCCCCCCCCCATCAACCTATTTTTCCTGTTCACTTTACAGGCAAATGGAGTTCCTTTTGTATTGACTTTACCATACTTAATTTACATTTCATAGAGAGAGAACTACCTTCCTCCTGTCTGGAAGAAACCTGGTTCTCCCTTTGTTTGGTTACAGACTTTAAAGCATAATATCAGTACATATACATAATTCCTCATATAATCTTAATACATCAATTTTACAACAATTTTAATGACCAGTATGTCACCAGCTTTCATTTGATACCTCACAAGATGCTTTTGGATAAATACTATGAAAGCAGTGTGTTAGGTGTAGTGAGTTGTCAGGCCTGATAGGAGTTGCTGACAGAACTGGCAGGTGCTGCCAGTTGGCATTGAGGTGCTCTTAAAGCCATACTTGTGTGAGACAGGAATAATTGTATAAGTAATGATTGGGACTTTGATAGGACTGTTCATGTGACAGAAGTTTTGCAGGGTCAGTTGCTTATGGCTGCATTGAGTAATCTGACTGAATAGTGCTTTTGAAGCCTCTGAAAAGTTGCATTGTGAGAGGAAAAAAATAAAAGGATTGCAGTGAAATGCCACATTTTCTGCATAGCAAAAAAACCCCAAAACAGAATACTGTATATACTCGTTCATAAGCCGAATTTTTTTTTTAGTAAAAAAGGGAAGCGCCAGAGAAGGGAGTCGGCTTATGAACGGGTATAGAGAGAGAGAGGTGGGACACAGCCCCTCCCCCCAACATAGGGAGCAAGGAGAGGCAGCACAGCCAGCAGAGCCAGAAGGGAAGAGGCGGGGCCAGAGTCTCTCTGCTTCTGGCCACGCTGCTCTCCCCCCAGCCTCCGGGGCTGGCAGGCTGCAGCCATGCCGCTCAGCCCCGCCCCCCAGAGCAGGCTGTGGCCGCGCTGCCCAACCTGCTGGAGCACGCTGCGGCCCAGCCCACTGGAACGTGCTGCAGCCACGCCGCCCGGTTTGGCCCGCCAGAGCAGGCTGCGGCCATGCTGCCCAGCCTGCCGGAGCAGCTCCAGCCAGGCCAGAGACATCCTCCCCTGGCCCTCCCCAGATAAGGTGGGAAGGGATGGGATGGGGAGAGTGTGGGGGTCCTGGGCTAGAGGTGGGGTCATGTGGGGGGTGGTCACAGGGGTTACTCCCCTGACTCTCAGCTTCTCTTCCTCCCCCCCCCCCCCCAAATTTTCCCATCAGTTGCTGTCCCGGTCCATCAGGGTAAGCAGCTGGCGCGCCGGGACACTTTGTTTACTTAGGTTTACCTCTGTGCCTGCGGACCCTCGAGGTAAACAAACCATCTCGGCCCACCAGCGGCTTATCCTGATGGCCCGGGAGCCAAAGTTTGCTGACCCCTGAACTATAGGGTCGGCTTATGAACGGGTTATAAACATTTTCCATTTTTACTTATCCATCTTGGTGGGTCGGCTTATAAACAGAACCAGCTTATAATCGAGTATATACGGTAATTGAAAGAGAGACCCGCATTTGTTTTAAAGTGCCAAGAGACCACATGGAAATCTTGGTGGGTCGGCTTATAAACAGAACCAGCTTATAATCGAGTATATACGGTAATTGAAAGAGAGACCCGCATTTGTTTTAAAGTGCCAAGAGACCACATGGAAATTTTTAAAACACAAAAATATCCTTTGTTCAATATTAGATCTCTTTCTTGCTGTATAAAGTGCTCAGAATAGTACACGCATGATGACTAAATTAAAGAGCTACGTCAGGATTTTGTGCCTGAAGTTACAACAGTCTGTTAGTAATTAACGTTCACCTCAGGATCTACCCTATATGATACTCAACCCCTTACTTTCCCCCCTCTAACTGAATGGTTATGAAAACAAAGATTGTAAATTGAGCTTATGCCTCTAGTGTTCAGCCTGTACTTTGTTACCAGCAGCTGCTGGACTGATCTTCCAGATGGCATGAAATCTTTGACTGCTCATTAAGAAAAGTTGTATATTCATTGTAAGATAATTAATTGTTTTTGCATCACTTGCTTTTTAAATAGAAACAAACAAGCACAAGCCTTTCTGTGGCAACTCAGGTACTTTTTAAATATTGCAAAATTCTTTGCCTGTCAAAAGAACATGCAAAATTACCTATATTTGCAATGTACATTAAAACTTGCAATAGTGACTAAAAATGTAGTTTGCATTTACAGTAAGGGTGATTTTATTTATTTAATTTTAAAAAACCCTGTTATTACACACTGCTAATGTTTATGACACTTAAATGGCCTCTGTCACTGCTTACTCATTTTTATTGGCTAACTAGTCTTTGAAATTCTCATTGCTACCAGTTGGAGGTGCCCATTCCTGTTCTTTACTAGACCATTTTTCTACTAAATTAGAATGAAATAGCTAGAAATCCTATCCATCTATCTAATCTAAAATATTAAATTTATTGCTGTATTTCAGTCTTCAGTGGTGCAAGTAGGAGAAAAAAATTTGTAATGGAAGTAGATTGTGCAGGGGCGGCTCCAGGCACCAGCACACCAAGCACGTGCCTGGGGCGGCAAGCCGCAGGGGGCGGCAGTCAGGGAGCCTTCGGCGGAATGCCTGTGGGAGGTCCGCCAGTCCCGCGGCTTCGGCGGCAATTCGGTGGCGGCTATGCCGAAGCCACAGGACCGGTGGACCTCCCGCAGGCATGCCGCCGAATCTGCGTTACCAGAGGACCTCCCGCAGGCGCGCCGCCGACAGCCACCTGCATGCCGTGCTTGGGGCGGCAAAAAACATAGAGCCACCCCTGAGATTGTGTATATCCTCAGTTCACTCTCTGTATAAACTGAAGAGCCTAAACTCATTAACTGCACTCTGAAACAAATACTTAAAATATGTTTAATTTCCTTGGGATCAGCAGTCAGGATTTCCTAATGCTGTGTTGTTTTGTTTGTAGCTAAAAGTATTTTGAAGTCTGTTTATTGCTGTTTTCAGAAACTGGCTATGCGGTATAAATGCCAACTTTGTGTGCCTTTGGGAGGCTGCAAGTCTTCTCACCCCAATTCCCCCCCTTGCCCAGGCAAGCTTTCAAGCTCTTGTTGATGGGTGAAATGGGAATGACTGCTTTTGTGATTTGGCAATTACCCATTCCTGTCCAAGAGACATGTTGTAGCAACAACCCCTAGAATGGGTAGGAGGTTATGGAGGTAGCGAATTAAGTGACCCCGAATGGCATTCACATGGGCAGTAGTCTGTTTCTGGATGCTCTGTCCAGCTCGCTCACTCTGATATCAAGCCAAACATCTGATTGCTAGTGAACATTATCTATAAAGCTTGAGACTTCTGTTTGTGATCTAGGCATAAAGCTACTTGTCTTCACTTTCAAGGCCTTCACAACCTATCCCACCCATCCATCTTCTCTCATTCACTATCGAGATGTCGACTCCCACCTCTGATTGGCCCTTGATATCAGCCTCCATCACCCACCTGTTAAATTTTCAAATAGGCACCTTCTGTCTTGTTGAAGCTATTTGTAATATCCCACACTTGAAAACTTAGTCTTGTGTGTTTATGTATCTTGTTTGCAGGATGTAAAGATGACTTAGGGAATGGGTGACAACCCTACCTGCCTTCTATTTTCTGTACTTAGTTCACAGGCCGCCCCCTTATCTGGTAAAGCTTTCCAAACGTGAAGTATGACTTATTTTTTCCTCTGTAGTTTTGCACAAGGATCCAAGACAGGTGTATCTCTGTCTACTGGAAATTGGTCGCATTGTATCGAGGTATGCACTCTGTAGTTTTCTAACTAGAAATTGCATTCTGTTAAGCATATAAAGTTTTAGTGTTGGGTTACATACAGTGTTTTGCAAATCGCAGTCTTTTAGTACAATGAAAATAGATTCTGTTTTGGTTCAGAGAGTAATTAACAGCTCTGCTGTTATGGCCTACCTATACTAAGGATACTCTTCAAAAATTTCCTATTATTGCTAATACCTGCCTGAATGCTTTCTAGTGAGGTGCAGCTCCACACTGCTTCTTAATACGGGCTGTGCCTAAATGTCACAATCAAGCACATAGCGCCAAGATATCTACATTTGTAAGGTGGGGAGATCATGAATGGAGACCTAAGTGGCCTCAAAAGCAGAACTTTAACTTTTGTTCTTAAAACTTAAGTTTGAAAAATGCCTCAACTGTTGCAGTCATTTCATAACTTCGAAAACCTCTAAGTCTTCTCAGTCTCCTGTTTTCCACTGGGAATAAGAACAACTTTCTTAACACTTCCTCATAACTTAAATTGTTCAAAAACGTTACTATCTTCTGCTGTAGCCTCTCTAAGACCATCTTTCCCCCACTGTGGTACATTCACTGGGGATGTGTACCTGCTATTTAAACTGAACCCAGACAGCAGCAAAATGATTCTAACCAATTTAAAGCATGTCTGAGAGAAATTCTAACCTTAATGCTATTATTTGACTTATTAGATAATTAATCCTCTGACTGACCAGACTTTTCTTATGAGCTGCTTTTTTCCCTGTTCAGTTATTCAGTTGTTATACTTTGCATGTATTTTCTTCATTGGCTCCTTTCTATTTGTTTAGTTTCATAATGTCTCCTCTTACCCCATTATCATCTTTGTATTTGTGTTCAGGTATGGAGTTGAACCTCCTGTGCTAGTAAAACTGGAGAACGAAATTGAGTTAGAAGAGACATTGTTAATGACCTCTGGGCCTGTAACATCTCTCAGTACCCCAAAGTCATGTTGCCACCATGGGGAACTGCATGAAGCAGTAAGTATTGTGCATATTTTGTGCGGTGTGGGCTTTGAATTACTCCAGCTCCTAATTTTGTATATGTGCTATTTAGATAATTAAATGCAAAGAATTTCTATGTAGTATATATGTGCCTTCTTGCCCTGAAAGGGCAAGGATATGCCTCCTCCAATGGACATGTTCTAAGTGTGCATAGTGCATCTTTGTATCTATAAGTAGGAGTGTTAAATGGGTACATAGCAGACACCTCAGCATAGGGAAAGCATGTACTGAAATCTCTCCATCCTTCTTTCCTATGCTGATGGAAGACAGGAAAACACTGAATGGGAATGTAACATACTGGATGTGTAAGTCTTAAATGGTATTATTTAGTGGTGTTTGACCAAACTATTTAATATTAAAAGAATAGGCTTTTTTAAACATATGTTACAAAATGAAGGTTTGTTTGTTTTTTAATATGAAAACTTGCTGAAGAAACAAACCTGCTAAAATATCTTGGAGTAATGCTTGAACAAATGTCTGTAGTTGCACCCCTAAGGAAACAGATTTTCATGCAGAAAGGAAATGAATCACTTAGCTTGTGAACAGGCCATAAGGGACTGATACACTGCTGCTCTAAATTACTTAAAAATGAGTATTTAAACCTAAATTTTTAAAAATAATTTCCTTCATAGTCTGTGGCTTCATAGATTGAGACTGGATGACTAAATCCATTGTGACACACACACCTCAAACTGTTAAAATATAATAATAATTAATAATCACACCTGCATCTCATTTTGCCTACTCTGTTAAATTTTGCTTCTCTGGAATGCTCCAGCCCTCAGTCTTTCTGTGTTGAAGGGTGAGTAATTCTGTAGCTCAGCAGCATCGTTGCATTTCTATTTTGTACCCATTCTTTGAAGCCCTTTCTCTGCTTTTTAAAACGAACATTTCTCTTCAACACTAAGGGTAAGTTGTGGGTGGCTTCCTTTTTATTGTCTGGATTGTTTCTCTGTTGCTCCCTTTCTGGATACAGGTTTTTTTTTTTCCCCCCTTTTGTAAGATTACAGAAGATTTCCAACTATCTTGGAGAATACTGGTGCTTTTGGATCAAGTACAGAATCTTGACCAATTTGCTCATCTGATGAGACAGGTCAGACTGGGCCTACTAAAAACCATTTCAGCAATTCAAGAGAGGCCCAGTCATCTGGTACAATTCCTTGAGACATAAAGTCTATCTTTATGAAGCTACCCTTACTACTATTGACAAATGAATTGGGGTAAATAAAATAAAGGGAATTTAAGTAGGAAAAGTGTTCTAATAAAATGAGAAATTAGAAGAACCAGATCTGAGCCACTCAAAAAATTAAAGTAACCTTTGTCCGTGGACAGTTTTATCTGTTCAGGCCATCTTGTAATGAGGGAAAGTATTTTGACAGGGACATATTTAATCTTTTGCCATGGTTAAATGACCTATCAGTGGTTATTCCCCCAAAACAAAAAACACCACACACCTGTAATTTTTTTTTGAAAAAACTCAATTTTCTAACAGGTACTTTCTTTTTTAAAATCTAGGTTAAGCACATAGCAGAAGATCTTCCCTGTAGCTGTTCCCATAGATTTTCGATTGAGTACTTATCTGAAGGACGTTATAGATTGGGAGATAAAATACTCTTCATACGAGTAAGTGCAATTTCTCAAAATGTTTCCTCACCTCATTTGTTAGCTTTGCCTCCACTGTATCCGGACTGTGGTCAGAACTTTTTCACTTGGGTTCATATGTCTGTCCAGCACAACAAAAGTGTACAATCTGCATGTTTTTTGTCTCACTGGATTCATCTCTGGACCATTGGCAGTGGCCCTCCAGTCTTTTTTCCCCTTGGAATCTCTTGCAGGTCTTTGGTAAACTATGGTGACCTAGGGGCATAACAGGGAGGGAATAATGTTTAGACACATGAACATTGGAAATCAAGGACAGTAAATTGTTGTAATGTCCCATCAGAACATCCATTCACCTGTCTGTAATCATGACAGTTTTATATCCTAGGGACCTCTGAAAGGGACCAGTATCCGTGGGTGGCCCATCAAAATGCTCCTCTCGCCGCCAGCATGGTGGAATGGCCTTGACCTCAGCTTGAAGGGAGGGGTAATTGGGCTACAATGGGGGCAGACATTCACTCTATGAATAAAGCTATGACAAGCAGAACTGGCAGGAACTTGAGTTTTGGTCATGGGGAAAGATATATATATATATATATTTTTAAACCTGGCTTAGAAGCTGGTGTGTGGATAGACTGGGTGGGGCATTACAACAATCTGCTATACTTGACATTTGATAGAGTAGTGTGTGCAGCAGCCAGGAGACTTTGGAGTAGGGAGAAAGAAGCAGAAAACTTCTTTTCCCTTCTGACTATTAGAGAGTGGTTGGAGCTTCAAATATAATACTGTCTAGCCAGAGACTGATCCAAAAGCATCTTGGTTGAACCTCCAGCACCTTCCTACTCTCCAGCAGCTGTGAATATCTGGGATTCTTATCAGAACACTGCAGATATTTGGGTAGTGTCTGGGAGGGTGGGGAAGACAGAGAAAAAGACGGACAACTTCTCTGGCTAATAGGTTTAATCTTCTAGTCTGTAGGTGTCTAGTACGTTTCCTCCCCCCCCCCCCCCCCCCGAGTCCTAGCTGTTGGCACTCTAGTCCATACGTACTAATTCAAAAATATTGGTTTAACAAGGAAACAAGCATTGAAGTCATGAAATATTAGCTACACAGAAACTGATCACTATATATTTGTGTCTTCATGACTTTCATATTAAATTTGTAAATGTAAAATTCTTACATTTCATAAAGAAACTCTCTAATAGGAGATATCATGATTTTATAGTGTAAATAATGTCCCAAACATCACTGCCATGTAAATAGTGACAACTAGACTGAATCCCTTAAGTTTAAAGTATAGTGCCTTACTGCACTGTGTCTATTCAGAGTCAGAATCTGAAGTGCAAAGGAAGATAACTGAGTATTAATTAAGAATATTAATCCTTGAATGTTGACTATCAAACTTCTGGGCTATTGAGTAGTGTAGCTGATCTACCCCTTAACCTCACAAATTCTTATGCTAGCCTAAATGTTGAAGGGGCATCATCAACGTGAAAACTTTTCTGTCTGAAAATGATGTACCTACTGCCTATAGTTTGAAATGACACATACAGTTACTATAATGGAAAGAAGTGGGCAGGAACAATTTTTGCTTTATTATTTCAGTTTACTGTGTACATGTTTATAGACTGCCTAGTAGGTACCTCCAGTTTGTTGTAAATGGATCCAGACTTCCAAGCCAGCTGGGTCTGAGCAGAGTCCATTCGCTGTTTTCTAGCTCTGAGCCTGTAAGGCACACTCTTGGGTGCAGACTCCCTGTCTGACACTCTTCCTTGCAGTGTGGTACTCTGCTGTCCATCTGCCCTAGGCTCCGAAACCAGTGCTGTTACCTCCCAATCTGCCCCAGTTGCTTATGCATGCACCCCCAGAGTTCCACTTTGCCATGGGTGCTCTGCTTTATAGCTTAACTCAGGGACCAAGTGGCAGGTAAAGCAAGGAATACAGGGATTTCTTAACCTTGGTAATTCTTACTCTCAGAACACACAAGAGTTACAGATCTTTGGGAAAAATAACAAAAGCCTATACATCCTCTCCTCTGAGTGTATGTTCACGCATCTTGTGAGTCCTAAGCCAGTCAGTATGTCAAGTGGACATACTGCCCTCCTGCCATCTGGCAATGGTTGCTCAGTGAGAGAGAGGAAGCCTAGCGCAGATCCTACTCTTAAATAAGGCTTCTGTCTCCTCTGTCAGGTGACCAACTGATCAGCTTCAGAACCACAGTTGGGTGATTAACTGGGATGGTCCAGCGCCCCTGGAGCCCAAACTGGGAAAGCCAGTTTCCTTCTGCCTGGCCACACTCTGTAGCAAAACCATTGTTCTAAAGTTGGACGCCTTTGTTTGGAAAACAATCACTGTTGATGATTCTAATGTTGGTTTCTTCAGGGAGGCATCGGGCATTACAATAAGCTGCCTTGCATCTGTCTTTGACAGCTCTAGGCAGTTCCAATTACATACCCAAAGGTAGGTCACATTCTTCAAAATGGCAGTTAGTGTCACCTGAAAGTCACAATTTGATACAAAGGTGGATGAGGTAATATCTTGTATTGGAAGGGGATGTTATTGGGCTTCTGTGGCGGGGAAAACACCACAGCAGTGGTAACATTTAATTTCAGAAAAGGGAACTACACAATAGGGAGGAAGTTAGTTACACAGAAATTAAAAGATAGTGCCAAAAGTGAAATCCCTGCAAGCTGCATGGAAACTTTTTAAACGCACCATAATAGAGGCTCAACTTAAATGTATACCCCCAAATTAAAAAACACAGAGAACCCCAAAAGTGCCTCCATTAGCTAAACAACAAAGTAAAAGAAGCAGTGAGAGGCAAAAAGGCATCCTTTTAACAAGTGGAAGTTAAATCCTAGTGAGGAAAATAGAAAGGGTCATAAATTCTGGCAAGTGAAGTGTAAAAATATAATTAAGAAGGTCAAAAAAGCATTTGAAGAACAACTAGCCAAAGATTCAAAAAGTAATAGCAAAATTTTTTCTAAGTATATCAGAAGCAGGAAGCCTGCTAAACAACCAGTCGGGACCACTGGACAATCGAGATGCTAAAGGAACACTCAAGGACAATAAGGCCATTACGGAGAAACTAAATGAATTCTTTGCATTGGTCTTCACAGCTGAAGATGTGAGGTAGATTCCCAAATCTGAGCCATTCTTCTTAGGTGACAAATCTGAGGAACTGTCCCAGATTAAGGTGTCATTAGAGAAGGGTTTGGAAGAAATTGATTAACTAAACAGTAATGAGTCACCAGACCAGATGTTATTCACCCAAGAGTTCTGAAGAAACTCAAATATGAAATTGCTGAATTACTAACTGTGGTATGTAACCTATCATTTAAATCACCTTCTGTATCAGATGACTGGAGGATAGCTAATGTGATGCCAATTACAGGCCTAACTTCAGTACCGGGCAAACTGGTTGAAACTATAGTAAAGAACAGAATTATCAGACACCTAGATGTACACAATATGTTGGGGAAGAGTCAACGCACCTTTTTGTAAAGGGAAATCATGCCTCACCAATCCATTAGAATTCTTTGAGGATGTCAACAAGCATGTGGACAAGGGTGATCCAGTGGATATAGTGTACTTAGATTTTCAGAAAGCCTTTGACAAGGTCCCTCACCAAAGGCTCTTAAGCAAAGTAAGCTGTCATGAGATAAGAGGGAAAGTCCTTTCATGGATCAGTAACTGGTTAAAAGATAGAAACAAAGGGTAGAAATAAATGGTCAGTTTACAAAATGGAGAGAGGTAAATAGTGGTGTCCCCCAGGGTCTGTACTGCGACCAGTCCTGTTCAACATATTAATAAATGATCTGGAAAAAGGAGTAAACAGTGAGGTGGCAAAATTTGCAGGTAATACAAAACTACTCAAGATATTTAAGTCCAAGGCAGACTGCGAAGAATTGCAAAGGAATCTCATAAAACCTGGTGACTGGGCAACAAAATGGCAGATGAAATTCAATGTTGATAAATGTAAAGTAATGCACATTGGAAAACATAATCCCACCATTACATATAAAATGATTTGGTCTAAATTAGCTGTTACCACTCACAAAAGAGATCTTGGAGTCATTGTGGATAATTATCTGAAAACATCCACTCAATGTGCAGCAGCAGTCAAAAAAGCTAATAGAATGTTGGGAATCATTAAGAAAGGGATAATAAGTCAGAAAATATCATATTGCCTTTATAAATCCATGGTACACCCACATTTTGAATACTGCATGCAGATGTGGTCGCCCCATCTCAAAAAAGATACTGTATATTGGAATTGGAAAAGGTACAGAAAACAGCAACAAAAATGATTAGGGGTATGGAACACCTTCCATATGAGGCAAGATTAATAAAACTGGGACTTTGCAGCTTGGAAAATAGACGACTAAGGGAGGATACGATTGAGGCCTATAAAATCATGACTGGTGTGAAGAAAGTAAATAAGGACGTGTTATTTACTCCTTCTCATAACACAAGAACTAGGGGTCACCAAATGAAATTAATAGGCAGCAGGTTTAAAGCAAACAAAAGGAAGTATTTCTTCATACAATGCACAGTCAACCTGTGGAACTCCTTGCCAGAGGATGTTGTGAAGGCGAGGACTATAACAGGGTTCAAAAAAGATTACCCAAGACGGACAGGGATGGTGTCCCTAGCCTCTGTTTACCAGTAGCTGGGAGTGGGCGGCAGGGGATGGATCACTTGGTAATTGCCTGTTCTGTTCATTGCCTCTGGGGCATCTGGCATTGGCTGCTGTCGGAAGACAGGATACTGGGCTACATGGACCTTTGGTCTGCCCCAGTATGGGCGTTCTTATGACCAGCTTGTGCTGATGAGACAGACGAGCTTTTGAGCTACACCGAGCTGTTCTTCAGGTCTGGGAAAGGTATCCTGGCACTGACACAGCTATCGCAACATTGCATACAACAATTTGATACAAACATAAACCAATCTGTCACATTACACTTATTATGTTATTACAGTATCATTCCTGTTATCTGAATTCCCTTTTTCTGAAAATCCTACTTATCCATATCCAGTATGTCCCCTCTCCAGAGCCCTATGTTAATTAATAACTTTTTTTTAATCCTAATGTCCAGTTATCTGAAAGTTTCAGGTGTCCCCCAGGCCATTTGGATAAATGAGAATGTACTGTATTTGTATTACCGTAACACCTAGTAGCCCACAGACACTTAGTTGCCCCTGCATATTCAGTCAGTGTCTCAGTTGCTGGAAAAAACCTTATTAATGTCAAGAGGGGAGCAGAAAAACCCTGAAATCCTTTCCTTTTTTTAAAAAAAGGAATTTAAAACACGGGGAAATTCAGGCTATTGTTTAAAGGGTGCTCTCTTAGAAATAGGATACATTCAAGTTGCTAGTGCCTTACGCTTCCTGTATTACATTTGGTAATAAATTGTGTACTAAAGTAGATATGATTTTAGTGTTCTGCCATCTGCTTCTCTCCCCCTCCTTCTTAGATGCTGCATGGAAAACATGTGATGGTACGTGTTGGTGGAGGCTGGGACACTCTTCAAGGTTTTCTTCTCAAATACGATCCATGTCGAGTGCTGCAATTTGCAACTCTGGAGCAAAAAATCCTGGCATTTCAGAAAGGTGGCCCCAATGAAGACACCCCTGATTCATCATCTAGAACTCTGCAGCCTCCTTTCATGAATCCCATATTGGCTATTAATATGTTTCAGAAACAAAATTCAAAACCACCCACTCCTGTTTCAGTTATAAAAGCTGCTCAGGTGGCCAGTGGTAAGCAGGCATTATCTAAACGTCCACAGTCACCTGCCTTGTCATCCCCAAAAGGGGCAACCAAGTCCATATCAGCTCGTTCCAAGTTACAAGGATCTCCAGCAAAGGGTGCCCAATCTCCTTTCAGATCCTTAACAGGTGCTTCAAAGAAACTGGATTCTTCTGCACACAACTTACCAACTTCTGCTATTTCAAAACTTGCACAACCTACAAACAAAAGTTCTTCACCTGCATTATTAAATACTGCTCCTGATTGTTCAGGGCCACTGCGCAAACGCATCTGGTCCCCTGATACTCCTAATGTCAAACTTGCACCATCCCAAAATTCTCCAGCAACAATTTTACATCCTACCCTCTCTTGTTCTACAAGTCAGCTTTCAGAATTACCTGGGACAAGAGAAATGATGGCTTCAAAACAAAAATATGCTCCTTCTAAATGCAAAACTGTATCTAACTCCACCACCAAACCTAATTCTATTGCTTCAAAATCCTCATCAAAATCTGCTAGGCCACCTAACGCAAATCTGCCTGTTGTTTCGAAGCCTTCACATTCTTATCAGTCTCTTGCAAAAATAGCAAAACCCACTTCCAAAAGTAACAATGAAGCATCAGGAATAGGGTCCCGGCCTCCCAGAAGATTGCCACAAACAGGATCTGGCCCAGGGAGGAATCTCAGAACCACTCCGGTCTTAAAACAGCCAGATTCTGCATCTTCGCTTGCAGCTGGTAAAACATCACAGTTAATGCCTCCTCTGGAATCTCCAAGCAAGAGCGTAGCTTCAGCTGCTAATAAACGGCCTGCAGTAAAGTGTTTACGGGGACAAGATAGCAGTAGAAACCCACAGATAGGATCCAGTTTATCAAAACATCCTGAACGCACTCCATTATCTGTTGTACGACTTCCCCAAACTTCAGCCAAAGCACAAACGACAAAAAAGACGGCACAGCCTTCCACAACAAGTCACTCCTCAATCAAAACCTCCCAAAAGAGTGATGAAATCCTGGCTTCAACAGCCAAGAAACCCCTCTCAAACGGAAAGACTACAACAGCATATGGCAAGGGGACCCCTGGTGTATTAAAAAATCCTATTTTGAAGGCTAAACAAGATGATCACTATTTTGTTATGACAGGCAGTAAGAAACCCAGAAAGTAAGCAGAAATATGGTGCTTTCCATTTAAATAACACTACACTAATTACAATGGTAACACTTTTATGTCTCAGACATGTATGAGACCTAAGTGTATTTTTTTCTATAAGGATTATTTACTAGATACTCTGTCCATACTTTGTAGTTAAATACTGTTCCACTTTTATTACATATGAAAAGTAACGTTACTTGCTATTCACCATAAAACAGTACAGACAGAGTACACCAGTTTGGTGATTTAAGGCTGGTTTGGTTTTGGAGAGGACGACTGTTGCTACTCTCCTTAAATGGATTTTAGCTTATTCTAGATATTTCTCCAAAGCAGGATCCAGATGACGATTCAGAACACTCTGGTACATCAATGTCAAGTACCTGCTGTTGCTAATTACATTACATATACTGTACATGTATAATTGATATCACTAAAAGCCAATGTATTTGAAAATAAAGATAACAGGATTAACACTTTCATTGCACTAATTGAGCAAACTAATTTATCAAATTTTGGATAGGCAGTTGATACAGATCAGAGGAATTAGGACTCTAGGCCAAGATTTTCAAATGGCTGGTGATTTTTTTTTGGGTGAGATGCCTTAAAGTGGCCTGATATTTCAGAAGGTGCTAAGCATCCAAACTGAAAATCTGGCCACTTTAAGGTATCTCAAGTTGGGCACAAGTCACTTTTAAAAATCTTGGCTTTGGCTCTCATCTTTTTAGTGCCTTAGCATTTGAGTGCTCAGTAACACTCTCACACTGAATGTCATGGCTGAATGTCACACTGTTCTTGTTTTTGATTATTATTATTTATTTTTATGACAAGATATATTTTTAAAAAATGAAAGAGGATGGTGCTGTGGACAGTTTTATTAAATTGCCATTGTTGTTTTTAAAGTGTCTCTTCTCCCTAGGCTATATCTTCTGTTTAAATCTGCTATAATAACGCTATATGGTCATGCCTTTTTGGAGTTAAGTAACCATTTCCCAAAGTGCTAACAGGGCTACATTCACCCTCTTCAGAGGGCCGCATGAGGCTTCTTACATAACACTTAAGCCCTCAAAATAGGGTTTAAGAAGTACTAGTACGGTGCCTCGGCCTGATGCTAACCTTTGCACAAGGGTGAAATTCTTCCTGAATGACTGAAAACTATGGTCACTTGCACTAATTACCATCTCTGGGTCAGTGTTATCTGAAGTCAGGATATTTTACAAGTTTAAGGAACAGCAATGCAAGCATTTAAAAGGAATCTTCTGTCTTAAGTTTCATAAATGGAATATGGTTGTGTGACTTACAAACGGAGAGAATATTTTTCTCCTAAAGAATTTACCTATGTGCCAATGATAAGGATACATTATAGTCTGATTTTTTTTTTTCCACCCCTCAGAACTGGAGTTAAAGAGCTGTTTATAAACGAATCATGTTTTTTAACTGGTAGTGGCAACCTTATAGATGTCATTATCAGCACCTTGTTAATTCTCCATTATTTATGGCTATATTTAAAGTATGCATACATACTGTAGAGTACCGATTAGTCTGCTGAACGTGGATATTGTGTAAACAAGCTACTAGCTAATCCTTTGGCATATTAAATACACCAGCCTTGATATCTGAGACAGCAAGTCTAAAAAGCTTGTTTAGCTACAAAATTGTCTGTCTTGAAAAAAGTCTGTTGCTAAATTGCTTTACCTACACAGTGGTGAGTTTGGCCCAGTGTATCTGTAAGTGGAAAAACTCTAGTGACTGCAGTGGAATTAATCTCATGCTAGTAATGAATTTGTACTGTTGACTCATACGCTGAAAAAATTCTCTTCACAATGAGAGAACTGCTTAAGAGTAGACTTCCAAATATCCTGTAGTTAAGATTCAGTACATCCTCTTGGGTAGACTAATGGCAGAACTCTTGGGTTTATTCTTTATGAACTATTTATGTTTTTAAAGTTTTTTAATTGCTGTGAAATACTCTCTAAGTATATACTAATTCTGTCATACTTTGAAATATGTCATGGTTTCAAAGAAGAGGAAATTGGATGATTTCATCTTTGACTTGTAAAATTTAATGTGTTAAATGAGAGAATCATGAAGTAAAGTTTGAATATCAAGCATAAACTTCTGAGCTGGGAAAGTGTGGCACTGCAGGGGATAAAAATGTGCCTTTATATCTGAAATCAGTGCAGTAAGCTATTAAACGGTTAAGCAACGCACATTAAGTTCCACATTTGCATTTTCAGAGATCAACCTGAGCATTGTGCTGAACAAAATGTAACAGTTCTAAAATGTTGACCTATGTTCAATCTTTAACACCAGTTGCATAACTTGACTAAGGCTTACATCCTGTAACTTGGCATGGAGTGAATCCAAAAAGGATAGCAGTAGTCAGATTTAATAAAACAGCTCTTGTCATTCTGAAGGCCTCTAACAGGAAATCTATAAATTTTTGCAATGTTTACATTGGCAAAAGATGTGTGTAATTTCCTGCTTGTACCAAATTTTTGTGAAAGAAGTTGAAGCAAATCCCTGAATTCTTGACCCCTTTTCTGTACTAACACCAGTTACTTTAAATAAACTTATACCTCACCTTCTTTTTTTTAGTCAGTGATTGATTTAAAATGTACAAACTTGTTTTTCATTTTGGTGTATACAATATTGCACTTCTAAAGATGTGTTGTTATAGTTTTATGTTATTGTAGCATAAAAAAAGGAGAAAATTCTCTGTGTCAAGCCAATATTAAGATACAAAGGTCTGTGCCCAATTAATTGCTTTGCACCAGATTCTGAAATTTTAATTCATTTCAGTGAGGCTATTTGCAGAGTAAGGCACTACTCAGTCTGGCTATTCACAGCTTACAGATCTGATCCTAAGACTAGTCACAAATCTTTTTGCACTTCAGTTACTCGTTGCCTCATACTAAAATAGTGTGTAGAAGGTGAGGGAATTTGGCAATTACTCCGACATTTTAATTTACCTGCTGGACCCAGTCCTGCTTCCATTTAAGTCAATGAGACTCTTGCTATTGACTGGGATGGAAGAAGGACTGGGGGCCCTCTGAAAGAAATCACCAGGGTAGTTTTTTATTTTTTATTTTATTTTTTTAAATTGCAAAGGGAAAACTATGCTGGGACAGATTGGGGCATATTTAGTTGAAGTCAACAATGGGCAGCTCAAACAAGGGGCACTCAATAAAATACTACACAGTCTGTTGAAACAACCTCTTCGCCTAATGGAGCTACTACTCTGTGCAGTGAAA